>NW_028318189.1:5000-2864858 GCF_062004578.1 Staurois parvus | reverse complement strand
GCGGACACCAAGGACGGGGGGGCGCGGGCGATCCCTCGCGCGGACACCAAGGACGGGGGGGCGCGGGCGATCCCTCGCGCGGACACCAAGGACGGGGTGGCGCGATCCCTCGCGCGGACACCAAGGACGGGGTGGCGCGATCCCTCGCGCGGACACCAAGGACGGGGTGGCGGCGATCCCTCGCGCGGACACCAAGGACGGGGGGCGCGATCCCTCGCGCGGACACCAAGGACGGGGTGGCGCGATCCCTCGCGCGGACACCAAGGACGGGGTGGCGCGATCCCTCGCGCGGACACCAAGGACGGGGTGGCGCGATCCCTCGCGCGGACACCAAGGACGGGGTGGCGCGATCCCTCGCGCGGACACCAAGGACGGGGTGGCGCGATCCCTCGCGCGGACACCAAGGACGGGGTGGCGCGATCCCTCGCGCGGACACCAAGGACGGGGTGGCGCGATCCCTCGCGCGGACACCAAGGACGGGGTGGCGCGATCCCTCGCGCGGACACCAAGGACGGGGGGGCGCGATCCCTCGCGCGGACACCAAGGACGGGGGGGGCGCGATCCCTCGCGCGGACACCAAGGACGGGGGGGCGCGATCCCTCGCGCGGACACCAAGGACGGGGGGGGCGCGATCCCTCGCGCGGACACCAAGGACGGGGGGGGCGCGATCCCTCGCGCGGACACCAAGGACGGGGGGGGCGCGATCCCTCGCGCGGACACCAAGGACGGGGGGGGCGCGATCCCTCGCGCGGACACCAAGGACGGGGGGGGCGCGATCCCTCGCGCGGACACCAAGGACGGGGGGGGCGCGATCCCTCGCGCGGACACCAAGGACGGGGGGGGCGCGATCCCTCGCGCGGACACCAAGGACGGGGGGGGCGCGATCCCTCGCGCGGACACCAAGGACGGGGGGGGCGCGATCCCTCGCGCGGACACCAAGGACGGGGGGGCGCGATCCCTCGCGCGGACACCAAGGACGGGGGGGGCGCGATCCCTCGCGCGGACACCAAGGACGGGGGGGGCGCGATCCCTCGCGCGGACACCAAGGACGGGGGGGCGCGATCCCTCGCGCGGACACCAAGGACGGGGGGGGGCGATCCCTCGCGCGGACACCAAGGACGGGGGGGCGCGGGCGATCCCTCGCGCGGACACCAAGGACGGGGGGGCGCGGGCGATCCCTCGCGCGGACACCAAGGGGGGGGGGCGCGGGCGATCCCTCGCACACGGACACCAAGGGGGGGGTGATCCCTCGCGCGGACACCAAGGGGGGGGGGCGCGGGCGATCCCTCGCGCGGACACCAAGGGGGGGGTGATCCCTCGCGCGGACACCAAGGGGGGGGGGCGCGGGCGATCCCTCGCGCGGACACCAAGGGGGGGGGGGGCGCGGGCGATCCCTCGCGCGGACACCAAGGGGGGGCGCGGGCGATCCCTCGCGCGGACACCAAGGGGGGGGCGCGGGCGATCCCTCGCGCGGACACCAAGGGGGGGGCGCGGGCGATCCCTCGCGCGGACACCAAGGGGGAGGCGCGGGCGATCCCTCGCGCGGACACCAAGGGGGGGGCGCTGGCGATCCCTCGCGTGGACACCAAGGGGGGGGCGCGGGCGATCCCTGGCGCGGACACCAAGGATGGGGGCGCGGGCGATCCCTGGCGCGGACACCAAGGATGGGGGCGCGGGCGATCCCTCGCGCGGACACCAAGGGGGGGGCGCGGGCGATCCCTGGCGCGGACACCAAGGATGGGGGCGCGGGCGATCCCTGGCGCGGACACCAAGCATTGGGGGCGCGGGCGATCCCTCGCGCGGACACCAAGGACGGGGGGGCGCGGGCGATCCCTCGCGCGGACACCAAGGATGGGGGAGGGGCGCGGGCGATCCCTCGCGCGGACACCAAGGACGGGGGAGGGACGCGGGCGATCCCTCGCGCGGACACCAAGGACAGGGGGGGGGCGCTGGCGATCCCTCGCGCGGACACCAAGGACGGGGGGGCGATCCCTCGCGCGGACACCAAGGATGGGGGGGGCGCGGGCGATCCCTCGCGCGGACACCAAGGATGGGGGGCGATCCCTCGCGCGGACACGAAGGACGGGGGAGGGGCGCGGGCGATCCCTCGCGCGGACACCAAGGACGGGGGGGGGGGGGGGGCACGAGCGATCCCTCGCGCGGACACCAAGGACAGGGGGGGCGCGGGCTATCCCTCGCGCGGACACCAAGGACAGGGGGGGCGCTGGCGATCCCTCGCGCGGACACCAAGGACGGGGGGGCGATCCCTCGCGCGGACACCAGGGGGGGGGGCGCGGGCGATCCCTCGCGCGGACACCAAGGATGGGGGGGCGCGGGCGATCCCTCGCGCGGACACCAAGGATGGGGGGCGATCCCTCGCGCGGACACCAAGGACGGGGGGGGCGATCCCTCGCGCGGACACCAAGGACGGGGGGGGCGATCCCTCGCGCGGACACCAAGGACGGGGGGGGCGATCCCTCGCGCGGACACCAAGGACGGGGGGGGCGATCCCTCGCGCGGACACCAAGGACGGGGGGGGCGATCCCTCGCGCGGACACCAAGGACGGGGGGGGCGATCCCTCGCGCGGACACCAAGGACGGGGGGGGCGATCCCTCGCGCGGACACCAAGGACGGGGGGGCGCGCGCGGGCGACCCCTCGCGCGTACACCGAGGACGGGGGGGCGCGTGCGGGCGATCCCTCGCGCGGACACCAAGGACGGGGGGGGCGCGCGCGGGCGATCCCTCGCGCGGACACCAAGGACGGGGGGGGCGCGCGCGGGCGATCCCTCGCGTGGATACCAAGGACGGGGGGGGGGGGCGATCCCTCGCGCGGACACCAAGGACGGGGGGGGCGATCCCTCGCGCGGACACCAAGGACGGGGGGGGCGATCCCTCGCGCGGACACCAAGGACGGGGGGGGCGATCCCTCGCGCGGACACCAAGGACGGGGGGGCGCGTGCGGGCGATCCCTCGCGCGGACACCAAGGACGGGGGGCGCGCGCGGGCGATCCCTCGCGCGGACACCAAGGACGGGGGGCGCGCGCGGGCGATCCCTCGCGCGGACACCAAGGACGGGGGGGGGCGCGGGCGATCCCTCGCGCGGACACCAAGGACGGGGGGGGCGCGGGCGATCCCTCGCGCGGACACCAAGGACGGGGGGGAGGGCGCGGGCGATCCCTCGCGCGGACACCAAGGACGGGGGGCGATCCCTCGCGCGGACACTAAGAACGGGGGGGGCGCGGGCGATCCCTCGCGCGGACACCAAGGACGGGGGGGCGCGGGCGATCCCTCGCGCGGACACCAAGGACGGGGGGGGGCGATCCCTCGCGCGGACACCAAGGACGGGGGGGGCGATCCCTCGCGCGGACACCAAGGATGGGGGGGCGATCCCTCACGCGGACACCAAGGACGGGGGGGGGTGAGGGTGATCCCTCACGCGGGCACCAAGGACGGGGGGGCGATCCCTCGTGCGGACACCAAGGATGGAGGGGGGCGCGGGCGATCCCTCGCGCGGACACCAAGGACGGGGGGGGTGCGAGCGATCCCTCGCGCGGACACCAAGGACGGGGGGGGGGCGCGGGCGATCCCTCGCGCGGAAACCAAAGACGGGGGGGCGCGGGCGATCCCTCACGCGGACACCAAGGACGGGGGGGGCGCGGGCGATCCCTCGCGCGGACACCAAGGACGGGGGGCGCAGGCGATCCCTCGCGCGGACACCAAGGACGGGGGGCGCGGGCGATCCCTTGCGCAGACACCAAGGACGGGGGGGGCGCGGGCGATCCCTCGCGCGGACACCAAGGACGGGGGGGGCGATCCCTCACGCGGACACCAAGGACGGGGGGGGGGCGCGGGTGATCCCTCGCGCGGACACCAAGGACGGGGGGGGGCAATCCCTCGCGCAGACACCAAGGATGGAGGGGGGCGCGGGCGATCCCTCGCGCGGACACCAAGGACGGGGGGGCGCGGGCGATCCCTCGCGCGGACACCAAGGACGGGGGGCGCGGGCGATCCCTCGCGCGGACACCAAATACGGGGGGGGGCGCGGGCGATCCCTCGCGCGGACACCAAGGACGGGGTGGCGCGATCCCTCGCGCGGACACCAAGGACGGGGTGGCGCGATCACCAAGGACGGGAAGGCGCGATCCCTCGCGCGGACACCAAGGACGGGGGGCGCGATCCCTCGCGCGGACACCAAGGATGGGGGGGCGCGATCCCTCGCGCGGACACCAAGGACGGGGGGCGCGATCCCTCGCGCGGACACCAAGGACGGGGGGGCGCGATCCCTCGCGCGGACACCAAGGACGGGGGGCGCGATCCCTCGCGCGGACACCAAGGACGGGGGGTGCGATCCCTCGCGCGGACACCAAGGACGGGGGGGCGCGATCCCTCGCGCGGACACCAAGGACGGGGGGGGCGCGATCCCTCGCGCGGACACCAAGGACGGGGGGGCGCGATCCCTCGCGCGGACACCAAGGACGGGGGGCGCGATCCCTCGCGCGGACACCAAGGACGGGGGGCGCGATCCCTCGTGCGGACACCAAGGACGGGGGGGGCGCGGGCGATCCCTCGCGCGGACACCAAGGACGGGGGGGCGCGGGCGATCCCTCGCGCGGACACCAAGGACGGGGGGAGCGCGGGCGATCCCTCGCGCGGACACCAAGGATGGGGGCGCGGGCGATCCCTCGCGCGGACACCAAGGACGGGGGGGGGGCGCGGGCGATCCCTCGCGCGGACACCAAGGACGGGGGGGCGCGATCCCTCGCGCGGACACCAGGGGGGGGGGCGCGGGCGATCCTTCGCGCGGACACCAAGGATGGGGGTGGGCGCGGGCGATCCCTCGCGCGGACAGCAAGGATGGGGGGGGATCCCTCGCGCGGACACCAAGGATGGGGGGGGCGCTCGGGCGATCCCTCGCGCGGACACCAAGGACGGGGGGGGGCCCAGGCGATCCCTCGCACGGACACCAAGGACGGGGGGGGCGCGGGCGATCCCTCGCGCGGACACCAAGGACGGGGGGGCGCGGGCGATCCCTCGCGCGGACACCAAGGACGGGGGGGCGCGGGCGATCCCTCGCGCGGACACCAAGGATGGGGGGGATCCCTCGCGCGGACACCAAGGATGAGGGGGGCGCGCGGGCGATCCCTCGCGCGGACACCAAGGACGGGGGGGGCGCGGGTGATCCTTCGCGCGGACACCAAGGACGGGGGGGCGCGGGCGATCCCTCGCGCGGACACCAAGGACG
Organism: Staurois parvus; assembly: GCF_062004578.1. Lineage (NCBI taxonomy): Eukaryota > Metazoa > Chordata > Amphibia > Anura > Ranidae > Staurois > Staurois parvus. Next base: position 2,859,615 of record NW_028318189.1, on the reverse strand, counting down.
GGGGGGGCGCGGGCGATCCCTCGCGCGGACACCAAGGACGGGGGGGGGGGGCGCGGGCGATCCCTCGCTCGGACACCAAGGACGGGGGGGGCACAGGCGGGCGATCCCTCGCGCGGACACCAAGGGGGCGCTCGCTAATAATGTGGGTTTTTCTCTCACTGACCAAGCCCATGGCATTGTTTACTCCCACCAATGCCAGGACATTTTCTTCTCCCACTGACCACCGTCTGTCCCCCCTAAAGTTTGAAGGGTAGTGAACTGGCCCTTTTTTTTTCAAAAGTATGGCAGTTTTGAGGGGCTGGCGGAGGGAACAGTGCACAGGAGACTAGGACTAAGACACACACCAAGAACTGGATGCAAAATATTTTTCAGCAATTTGCGCTCCCCAAAAGAGCCAGAATCGGCATTGTTAACAGTAAGACAGGTAATTGTTAATCATTTTCTTTGGTTTTTCAAAATAGTGACAGTTTTAGGAAATCTCTAGGAGTTTGTTTACCTTTGCGTCACTCTTTGAAGAGCAATCTTTGGTGGAACGCTTTTCAGAGGGCATTTAACAGGCAATAAGGAGCCCCTATGTTATTATGTTAACCCCTAAAAACTTGCACTACTGCCTTGAAGTGGTCGCCGTGCTGCCCCTTTCAATTGAAACATCACTGCTTGCCAAACACAATAAGGGAGATAATGTTTGCTGCACCGTGGTATGTATACACCTGCCTTTGCAGCTTAAGGAAGAGTGGTTGGGGGGGTAAAAATTAAGTGATTAAACCATGTGTTTTTACCACTACCCAAACCCAAGTGTAAATGAAGCCTAACAGACCAGTAAGTTGAACTAGAATATTCCAGTTTTTCTTGTCCAGGACATTTGTTCTCATTGTCAGCAGCCTGGTGCTGCTGGTTTTTGGCATGAGACTCCCAACTATGAGAAACACTGAAAACAGTGTAGGTAGTTGTAGCAATATGTTATGTGCTGTGTATGGCCTCTAGGGGTCTCACTACTTAGATACTTAGTTATTGCCTCTCTTTGGTTGTAGTTCTAGGAGCAGACACATGTTAATGGCAGCTATGAGCACCTAATAAAATGTATGCTACTGACTACAGTGTGTGAGCATCTGAGCAGGATCGACTAACAGAACATGGTAGCAGCTGGGCACTGGACCTCTGAATAGCAAGTCTTCTGTCTACAAATACAGATTGTGTGACACTAGAACTATACAGAGAATCAGCAACTGTAAGTACAGAGTCCCTATCAGACTGCACTATGGAGAGTGGCCTGAATCCCCCTCAGAGACTGGATGTCACTTCTTCCAATCTCTCACAGACATGGAGACACTGGAAGGAAGAGTTTACTCTGTATGTGGACCTGACAGTGGCACCCAGAGATGAGCAGAGGGAAGTAAAGCTGTTTTATTACTTGATTGGGGAAAAAGGCAGAGAACTAGCCGAGACCCTGCTCACAGACAGCATGGCACTGACAGACATACTGCAAGCATTTGATAAGCACTGTGACCCCAAAAAGAATGAGACAGTGGAGAGATACAAGTTCTTCTCAAGGAATCAGGAGATTGGGGACAGTGTGCACAGATATGTGACAGAGCTGAGGAGACTGGCTGCAACCTGTGGATTTGGGGACATCAGGGACTCCCTTATCCGAGACAGGATAGTGTGTGGCATCAGAGACTCTCACCTCAGAGAAAGATTACTGAGGGAGGAAGAGCTGGCTTTGGAGAAATGTATACAAATCTGCAGGGCTGCTGAGCTGACTAAAGACAGGCTGAAGATGATGGAGGGCACCAGTGATGCCTCAGTACATGCAGTATCTGTGAAAGGCAGAGCAAGGTCCAGGCTCCCTGTGAGCTCAGTCCAGTGTAAATACTGTGGCAAAAGACATGAAAGAGACAAAGAGAAATGTCCAGCGTATGGGGAGTCCTGCAGGACTTGTGGCAAGATGACCCACTTTTCAGCTGTGTGCAGATTCAAAACAGCAAACAGTACAGGCAAGTCGACACAGTGACCCAGGACACAGACGAGGACAGCACAGAGGGCATCACATGGCTGCAGTCTGCAACAGAGAACGTCAATGTAGTCAAACAGCCAGTAGCCAATGATGCAAAGCAGCATGCTCCAATGGAGGTTTCTCCATTTTTTTCACATAAGAGATGAACTCTCTGTGCAGCATGGAATCATCTTTACAGGAGAAAGGGCTGTCATACCAAAATCCCTTAGAAGAGACATTATAGAAAGATTGCACTCGACTCACGTAGGTGTAAAAGGATGTCTACGTCGTGCACGAGAATATGTTTATTGGCCTGGAATGAATGACCACATAAAAAACTTTATAGCACAGTGTGAAATATGTGCATCGTGCAATGATAAGCAACTGAAAGAGACATTGCAACCACATCCAATTCCAAACAGACCATGGTCAAAAGTAAGAACAGATCTCTTCACATGGAACGACAAGGAATATCTGGTAACTGTGGACTATTTTTCCAACTTCTGGGAGATAGACTACTTACAGGACACAAGGGCCAAAACAGTAATTAAAAAACTCAAGGCCCATTTTGCCAGATATGGCATTCTGGATATTGTGTTCTCTGACAACGCAGCTCAATTTACATCGGAAGAATTCAAAAAATTCAGGGAGAGGTGGGAATTTGAGCACCAGACATCATCTCCTGGATATCCACAGAGTAATGGTAAAGCGGAGTCAGCAGTAAAAACAGCCAAAAGACTCACGCAAAAGGCAAAACAGGCAGGTACAGAGATATACCTGTCTATACTGGACCACAGAAACACACCCACACAAGGCCTAGACACCAGTCCAGCACAGCGGCTTATGAGTAGACGTACAAGGACTCTCCTACCCACTGCAGGTCAACTACTAAAGCCAAAGCTTGTGGGCAATGTTAAAGCCAAACTAACAAAGAATCAAGATAGGCAAGCTTTCTATTATAATAAATCTGCAAAAAATCTGCCTGTTCTCCAGAGCAATGAAAATGTACGGATTCAGCCAATAGGCAAATATGACAAACACTGGAAAAAAGCGAAGGTTGTACAGAAATTGGGACCACGGTCCTATGAAATTATAACAGAGGAAGGAAGAAGATGGAGGAGAAATCGGAGACATCTGAGAAAAACACAAGAAGGAGATGATACAGGGCCCTGGGAACAGTATATGGACACTCAAAGCGATGAGACTATGAATACCAGCAACAAAGAAACAGGGACTGCTGAGGAGCATAGGGAGGTCTCTAGGCAGAGAGAGACAGTCCCAGAAAATAGACTGCCAGAATCAGAAGAACACCAAGATTTCTGTGAAGAAACCTCATATGTTACGCGAGCTGGCAGAACAATCAGAAAGCCGGCTCACCTCAAGGATTATATCTAATTTATAGCTATGTTCTACTTCACCAATTTGTGTTTGTTATATTTCATTGTTTTATTTAAAAGAGAAAGGATGTAGCAATATGTTATATGCTGTGTATGGTCTCTAGGGGTCTCACTACTTAGATACTGGTACAACTGTGTTATTGTGTCTCTTTGGTTGTAGTTCTAGGAGCAGACACATGTTTAATGGCAGCTATGAGCACCTAATAAAATGTCTGCTACTAACTACAGTGTGTGAGCATCTGAGCAGGATCGACTAACAGAACAGTAGTCAGTGATTTGCCCCCCCCCCCCCCAGGCTTGATCATACATGTCATCCACCCTTATCCAGTGTAGCGATCACATGATAACAATGAAAACAACCTCGTGAATGGCTTTCCATTTATGAACAGCTTGCTTACTGTTGTGATCTATGATTGGGCACCAACATTCAAATGGTACCTGACCACTTGTACCATTTGATTAGCTGTAGCCAGTCACAGATCACAAAAAAACAAGCTGTTCATGGATGGGAACCCCATGCATGACAGCTAAAGCTATTCCTTAAACAGCGATCTTCATTGTATAAGCAATAACATTGTAAAAAAAAAAATCACTGATCACCCTACCTGAGTAGTACGGACGGTGTCACTGAGTACAGTGTGGTGACACTGAGCTACCCTAATGACAGGATGTAAAATAAATAAATTTTAAAAATGGAACAAAAATTATTTACTTTTTGGAAAATGAAGAAATTAAATAAAATGTGTTTTTTTTTGTTTACATACTATAGTCAGTATCCCTGATCGCTTTCATCCCCATCATATGTCGACGCTGTACTGAACTGGTGACCATATGTAAAAAAAAATTGTGAAAAAAAACATTTTATTTCTTCATTTTCCAAAAAGTTGTGACAAAGAATTACAACTTCAAAAAACTCACCATGCCTCTTACTAAATACCTTAGACAGTCTAATTTCCAAAAAAAGGTTCATTTGGGTAGTAATTGTATTGTCCTGGCATTTTTAGGGTCTCAAGAAATGAGATAGGGTGTCAAAACATTAGGATTGGTCAATTTTCAAATATATATATATAGTTATAGCTTCTACAAACTATGGTGTGTGTATATATATATATATATATATATATATATATATATATATATATATATATATACACCATAGTTTGTAGAAGCTATAACTTTCACAAAAACCAATTAATATACCCTTTTTTTTTTTTTTTTTTTTTTTCACCAAAGACATGCAGCAGAATACGTTTTGGCCTAAATTTATGAAGAAATTGTATTTATTTATTTATTTTTTAGACATGTTTTATAACAAAGTAGAAAATATTATTGTTCAAAAAATTTTGGTCTTTTTTTTTTAATTTTTTTTTTTATATTATATAAAAAAAAAGTGGTGCTCAAATATCACTAAAAAGATCTATTTGTGTGAAAAGATTCTATAAATTTAATTTGGGTACAGTTTTGTATGACTGCTCAATTGCCAGTTAAAGTAGCGCAGTGCCAAATAGCAAGAATGCTCTGGTCATGAAGGGGGTAAAACCTTCCGGAGGTCAAGTGGTTAAAGGAGAAATGTTCTAATGTGTGAAGGCATTGAATGGTTTTCCCTGACCTTGGGAAAACCTGACCAGACGAAGAAAAAAAAAAAAACAGATTACCTCTTCTCTGAGTACAGTGAAGCCAAAAACTAAATTTAGCCTGACTAGGGCAGGGTGCTACATTATGAAGTATTATTACTTTTTAAATATATTGAGGTAATGGCCCCTGTAAAGAGGAAGAACTTGAATTGTTCAGTCCATGCAGGGGCCAGAATAAGGGCATGTCATAGGTCAGAGAGGCTTGAGTCAGTTGGACAGGCAATTAAAGCAGTTACAAATAGATGGGAGAGCAATGTGATGGTTGACTTATGCCTTGAACGTTATCGGTTTTCCATGTAAAATAGCTGGTTAAATATTGGGTGAAGGTTACAGTAGGGCAAAATGGGGTTGGGCTGAAGAGGGGATTTGATTGTGGTGAAGAAGTGGCATGGGTTAGAGGCTTGGGGAGATATGAGTGTAGAAAAGTTTTTGCCAAAGAATACAGTTTGAATTAAGTTAAAAAATCCCTGAACTAAATGTTCTCCACTTTGGTTTGGCCACATGTGTAATATATGTGTGCCTAGTGAGCCATAGCTAAGGGGTTAGTAAGTAAAGAAAAATGTAATTTGGCAGGAGTTAGCTTACTTGGGGCAGATAATTGTGTGCTGTATCAGTTAGGTCGGAAGAAATTGGGTTTGATAGGTGGAAGTGATACAGGCATGGGACTTTAAGAAGAGACTGAGGTTTATATTACAGAGATCTCTGTGCAGAAGCAGGTATTGGAGAATCTGAAGAAGAGAAGGAGTTCAACCTCCCTAGTGGTCTGATTATGTCCATATTTCTGTGCTCAAAGCGGTAAATTTTTTTGCATGGAAATATGTATTTTTTTTTATTGTAGGCCTGTAATTCTTAGGAATAACTCACTGAAATCTGTCCGAACAAGAGTCTAGTAAACATCCCGGGTATGTTAAAATTTGAAACACGAAATCATAAATTATAATTTAATAAATAATCATAAAAAATAATATAATAAATTTAATTCAATAATATAATCAAACCAAAAACACTGAAATTTGAAATATAGCGCCAAGTTCGCACATCACTGAGCAAAGTCGCAAAATCGTTTTCAGTGTCTGATGACGAATTTCCCCACGAATCATTATCACTCAATTCTGCAAGTGGTTCTAATTTACTATGGCTGTTCTAAAACCGATTTTGACGTAAAGGGACGCTTTTTGGACGCCATGGACATTTCTCAGTTTCCAGGCAGAAAGAACAGTAAAAATGCAGGCAGGACACAGGACAAAGCACTAGGGACAAAATGTATGTGAAATGGTTTGATACAGTAATGTTTTACTATGTGATTTTAGTGTATTTAGTGAATGTCACTTTTTCACATTTTTAAATTTTGCGCCGTTCCGTCCCCCGTACGTCCCGACGTCGCATGGAACGGAACCCAGAAGACAGATGCTGGTATCAGCCGAAGGACATTCCCATGGACACGGCAGGAGGGACATCGCGGGAGCAAAGGACAAGGTAAGTGAAAAAGAGATCCCGGAGCAATGCTGCAAGGTATTCCCGAGTGTAGCTCGGGGTTACCGCTTGTGGTACTGAAACTTTACCCCGAGCTACACTCAGGAATACCTCCAGGGAGGTTAATATGTTAAAGGTGTATGGAGCTAGTTACATTTTTTTTTTTTGAAAGGCCAGACAAAGTGGTTCTAATGTTAGTTTAACAGAAAAGCAGAGGTGTTGAGGGGTCCTTGGTGGGAGTTACCAAGATTTATTGTAGGAAAGTCTCTCTAGAGTTGGAGTTGAAATTCTTAGAATTGATAAGCAGGACCAGCAGGCCTAAGCGGCAGTGCTGCTAGAGAGAACCACAAGGCTGAATGTAATTTATGTTCATAATGATGGTGGAAACCCCTGCATTGGAAACTGATATTCTGTCTAAACTTTTTTGATTTATTAATAAATGTGGACCAGCAAGCCCTTAAAAATTATTTCTGGAGTGGACTGAACTCAATGCAAAGCACTATCACCGAGTGAAAACCCCCAAACCATCACACTATAGTGTGAAGAAAGCACTGGAAACTTCGGTTTTCCATAAGCTACTCCACCAAAATGTGTGTTAGGTGCCACTTACGTGGAATATCTAACACTGAATTTTCAACAACCTTTGGATGTGCAAACATTTGTCATTCCTAATTTAACTAACTTAAAGAAAAACTACACTGCAGCTGAACACCAAAAACACTATTTAAATCATTTTTAATATTTAAAGCAAACTCACCCATCCATCAATGTCTTCATACTTTATTTTGTTGAGAAATCACTTTGAAAAACACTATTAAAAAAAAGGTATAAACGTCATAGTGTATCGAATCACTTCCATATTTGCCATAATAGAGATCCGCACTCCTTAGGTTCTATGCTATAGATAGGGTTCATACAAATTGTAGGGGGAGTAACCTTACTAAACAGTTTGTTTCTCAGAACAAAACCCATTGCATTTGTGAGCTTAATACTTTGAGCCCATATGGTATGAGCATTGGCCTGGATCTCAATTGTTTCATCACCGATTATTAGAGCTAAAGGGGGAGGGGGGGGTCTTATGAAATGGTACCACTATCCAAGGTGTACCCATACATTTCTTCTGAGGGATTTTTTTTTATGTTTGTTTTGTTTTTAATTTTTTTTTATTAATTGTAAATGAGTGACTAGTAGATGTTTGTATCTCATCTTGTTTTGTATATGTTAAGATATGGGAATGCATTTAGTCTCAACAGGATGTTATAGCAAATAGGCTCCATCCTAGTTTTGATTCTATTCAGCAATGGACATTGCAGAATTAATTTTAAATGGGAAACCAGGGGTCAGTTTTTCTATCGCTGCTCCATTGCATGTGTCTTAACACCCAAAACATGGTCACCGGTCTGCTTCCTGATCACGTCAGAGTGATGAAAACATGTTCGAGGTGGGACATTTGGTTGTTGGTCACGTTATTTCCCTGTTCGCTGGAACGCACGCCTGATCTGGGATTTTATTTAGCGGCTGCACCAGCAGTTGTCACACACGCTGTATCTTCAGTGCCGATGTCTAGGCACTTGAACATGTGGGCATTTTATATTCATTGTTTTATCATGGTATTTTAATAAACATACTATACACCTTTTCTATTCTTGGGTTCCTATGTGATTATGTGTTTATGAGAAGATCGGAACATCATCACAGGTCAGATCCTATCCATACCTTAAAGGAATACTAAAAAGCGCTGTTGACCTTCTGTTTAATTAGAGGTCATATCCGTCTGGTGAGTTATATAATTATTGCCTAATCACCGGGTGAAAAATGGATATTATATGGTGAAGGATTCACAGCATCAAGCATTTTTGCACTTTAAAGACCTTTTATCTCATCTCTTGAGAATATTATGATTGTTCATGGACTTTACTTGTTTATTCTCAAATGTTCTTACATGATTTGCAATTAGAGATCTGTTATCTATTTATAGTGATTTGTTTATGTGGAATTTTATGTGTATATGAATTGAGGGTAGTTACTTGATACATTTAACACTTTATAACACATTAGTGCTCCCTACAGAGAAAATGTAGCTTCTTCCTGATGTTATGCTTCTCATTTGTTCTTTCATGGCTTTGAAACAAAACCCTTTTTACAGGATGCGCTTTGATTTTTCCTTTTCAGTAAGGCTCTCAAACAAAGCTAGATATGCTTTTTTAAAGGCATTGTACACTTTCAAATGTTTTTGTTGTTTCAACTAGGAAAGAATACTTTCATGTGACTCATCCAAAAAGTGCAAGAAAAGCTGAAAAAAGTTGGGGAAAACATAACTAGCTTACCTCAGTGTAGCACTATACCAGCACAGCATAAGCGATAATAGCACAATTTCATAAAAAAAAATTTATTGTACAACTCCATATAAAAACATGTTAAAAACCATCATGCATCATGGGACAAAAACCCTCCTCATTAACACTGAATAGCTCTGGAAGTTGACTCAAATACATGTAGAAAGTGGGTTGTAAGAGACCAATATAGATACATATAGGTCAACGCATTTCACCAGCATCTGGCTTCCTCAGGACCCAGAGAGATGATTAGATAGAACAGTAACAACATAGTTACAATCACAAATTTACAATTGGCAATCCACACCATTATCATATACAAAAATATATAGATGTATGTGCATGCTTACATAGTCTGATCTGTATGGTGGGGCACCTAGCAAACAGTCCTAAGGCAGACACAGGGGCTTTGGGGGCTCGAACACCCACCCAAAGGGGGGGGGTTGATGGACCCAATTCAAGGTATCTGAGTACAAAAAAGTATAAGGAAAAATAGAATGGAGAGGGCAGACCTAAAGGTCTCCATTAGAGATGAGCGAATCGAAGTAGGCGAAGTGGAATTCGAGTCGAATATTGGAAAATTTTCGATTCGCGCCGAATCCGCAAAATAGCCTACTTCGGACGCGCGAATCGAAATTTTTCCTAAAATGGCGGCGGACATGTGCGGCGACGGAGCGGGGATGTCTGGGAAGGCGCGCAGACAAGGCGCGCTGACCCATAATGCATTCCTTAATGACATGTGATCGCATTAGCCAATCAGCAGCCAGCCAGCCAGCACTGTGTAATGGTCGAGCTATAAATAGCGGCCATTTTAGAATTCTTCATTTGCCTCCAGTCATTCAAGAGAGGCAGACCGCTCTGTATTAGGGACAGAGTTAGGGCCACAGAAACGATACTTGGGGACAGAGAAACGTTACTTAGGGACAGAGAAGCATTACTCAGGGACACAGAATTGTTAATGAGGGCCACAGAATCGTTACTTAGGGCCAAAGAAACGCTAGTTAGGGCCACAGAATTGTTACTCGGGGACAGACAGAATTGTTACTGAGTGCCAGAGAATTGTTACTTAGGGCCACAGAAACGTTAGTTAGGGCCACAGAATTGTTACTCAGGGACAGACACAGAATTGTTACTGAGGGCCACAGAACTGTTACTTAGGGCCACAGAAACGTTATTAGGGCCACAGAATTGTTACTCAGGGACAGACACAGAATTGTTACTGAGGGCCACAGAACTGTTACTTAGGGCCACAGAAACGTTAGTTAGGGCCACAGAATTGTTACTCAGGGACAGACACAGAATTGTTACTGAGGGCCACAGAACTGTTACTTAGGGCCACAGAAACGTTAGTTAGGGCCACAGAATTGTTACTCAGGGACAGACACAGAATTGTTACTGAGGGCCACAGAACTGTTACTTAGGGCCACAGAACTGTTACTTAGGGCCACAGAAACGTTAGTTAGGGCCACAGAATTGTTACTCAGGGACAGACACAGAATTGTTACTGAGGGCCACAGAACTGTTACTTAGGGCCACAGAAACGTTCGTTAGGGCCACAGAATTGTTACTCAGGGACAGACACAGAATTGTTACTGAGGGCCACAGAATTGTTATTTAGGGCCACAGAATTGTTACTCAGGGACAGACACAGAATTGTTACTGAGGGCCACAGAACCATTACTTAGGGCCACAGAAACGTTACTCAGGGACACAGAATTGTTACTGAGGGCCACAGAACCGTTACTTAGGGCCACAGAATTGTTACTCAGGGACAGACACAGAATTGTTACTCAGGGACACAGAATTGTTACTGAGGGCAACAGAACCGTTACTTAGGGCCACAGAAACATTACTCAGGGACACAGAATTGTTACTGAGGGCCACATAACCGTTACTTAGGGCCACATAATTGTTACTCAGGGACAGACACAGAATTGTTACTGAGGGACACAGTATTGTTACTGAGGGCCACAACCGTTACTTAGGGCCACAGAATTGTTACTCAGGGACACAGAATTGTTACTGAGGGCCACAGAATTGTTACTTAGGGCCACAGAATTGTTACTTAGGGCCACAGAAACGTTACTCAGGGACACAGAATTGTTACTTAGGGCCACAGAAACGTTACTCAGGGACACAGAATTGTTACTGAGGGCCACAGAACTGTTACTTAGGGCCACAGAATTGTTACTCAGGGACAGACACAGAATTGTTACTGAGGGCCACAGAATTGTTACTTAGGGCCACAGAAACGTTACTCAGGGACACAGAATTGTTACTGAGGGCCACAGAACCGTTACTTAGGGCCACAGAATTGTTACTCAGGGACAGACACAGAATTGTTACTCAGGGACACAGAATTGTTACTGAGGGCCACAGAACCGTTACTTAGGGCCACAGAATTGTTACTCAGGGACAGACACAGAATTGTTACTGAGGGACACAGAATTGTTACTGAGGGCCACAACCGTTACTTAGGGCCACAGAATTGTTACTCAGGGCCACAGAATTGTTACTGAGGGCCACAGAATTGTTACTCAGGGACAGACACAGAATTGTTACTGAGGGACACAGAATTGTTACTGAGGGCCACAGAAACGTTAATCAGGGACACAGAATTGTTACTGAGGGCCACAGAACCGTTACTTAGGGCCACATAAAAGTTAATCAGGGACACAGAATTGTTACTGAGGGCCACAGAACCGTTACTTAGGGCCACAGAATTGTTACTCAGGGACAGACACAGAATTGTTACTGAGGGACACAGAATTGTTACTGAGGGACACAGAATTGTTACTGAGGGACACAGAATTGTTACTGAGGGACACAGAATTGTTACTGAGGGCCACAGAACCGTTACTTAGGGCCACAGAAACGTTAATCAGGGACACAGAATTGTTACTGAGGGCCACAGAACCGTTACTTAGGGCCACGTAAACGTTAATCAGGGACAGACACAGAATTGTTACTGAGGGACACAGAATTGTTACTGAGGGCCACAGAATTGTTTCTGAGGGCCACAGAATTGTTACTTAGGGCCACAGAATTGTTACTTAGGGCCACAGAATTGTTACTTAGGGCCACAGAATTGTTACTTAGGGACACAGAATTGTTACTGAGGGCCACAGAATTGTTACTGAGGGCCACAGAATTGTTACTGAGGGCCACAGAATTGTTACTGAGGGCCACAGAATTGTTACTGAGGGCCACAGAATTGTTACTGAGGGCCACAGAATTGTTACTGAGGGCCACAGAATTGTTACTGAGGGCCACAGAATTGTTACTGAGGGCCACAGAACTGTTACTTAGGGCCACAGAATTGTTACTCGGACAGACACAGAATTGTTACTCAGGGACACAGAATTGTTACTTAGGGCCACAGAACCGTTACTTAGGGCCACAGAACCGTTACTTAGGGCCACAGAATTGTTACTCAGGGACACAGAATTGTTACTGAGGGCCACAGAACTGTTACTTAGGGCCACAGAAACGTTAGCTAAGGCCACAGAATTGTTACTCAGGGACAGACACAGAATTGTTACTGAGGGCCACAGAATTGTTACTTAGGGCCACAGAATTGTTACTCAGGGACACAGAATTGTTACTGAGGGCCACAGAACTGTTACTTAGGGCCACAGAATTGTTACTCAGGGACACAGAATTGTTACTGAGGGCCACAGAACTGTTACTTAGGGCCACAGAATTGTTACTCGGACAGACACAGAATTGTTACTCAGGGACACAGAATTGTTACTGAGGGCCACAGAACCGTTACTTAGGGCCACATAAACGTTAATCAGGGACACAGATTTGTTACTGAGGGCCACAGAACCGTTACTTAGGGCCACATAATTGTTACTCAGGGACAGACACAGAATTGTTACTGAGGGACACAGAATTGTTACTGAGGGCCACAGAACCGTTACTTAGGGCCACAGAATTGTTACTCAGGGACAGACACAGAATTGTTACTCAGGGACACAGAATTGTTACTCAGGGACACAGAATCGTTGAATTAAAGAGTATGTCAGACAACATGCAGAGGAGTGGCAGAGGAGGCAATGTTTTAGGAGCGAGCAGACGTGGCAGCAGAGGAAGGGGTCGAGGCAGCACTATTCGCAGCCAGAGGTCAGTGCTCCCGGTGTCATCCAGCGGTCGTGTCTCCACCGACAACCCTGCCGTCATCGATTGGTTGGCTCGGTCGTCTTCCTCTTCCCAGGTCACCTCTGACACCTACAGCCAACGGTCGGTGGGTACGTCAGACACAACCGTTAGTTGGCATGGCCCGGGACCAAGCCCACTGAAATCACGTGTCCTCTACCTTCCCCTGTCCTTTGGTGTTCCCTCACCAAGCGAAGTATCGCATGCTGTGGGCTCAGCCCCACTGTACAGTGAGGAAGAGCTAACAGAGGGCGGTCAGGAACGGGGGGAGACATCCACCTTTTCAGCAGCCAGGTGAAGAAGTAGTGGCGAGGAGAGTGGCTCGGTAGCCGGTCTAGAGACAGGTCTGTCTCCTGACCCAGACGCAGCCGAGGGGGCTAGTAGTGAGGCGGAGACCCTACTTGATGATGAGGAGGTTGATCGCACTTGGCAGCCTCGTCGTCATCAGGCAATTTCTTCCGCATCATCAGGAGAAGAGGGTGGCAGCTTGGCAGCGAGCGAAACAGTCGGTGGGTTGCCCAGGAGGCAGCAGGGTCGCAGCAGTGTCAGTGGAGCCAAACGGCCACGGAGTAGAGCACCAGCTCCACTGCAGCCTACCACCATGGCCAGTAGTGGTGCCGGTGTGCACGGAGGAAGCAGCAGTCAGCCAGTGAGGAGTATCGGGGGCAAAGTTTCCTACTCGGCGGTGTGGCAATTTTTCGTCAAGCCGCCCGAGGAAGTAAACGTAGCCGTATGTCGACTATGTGGCCAGAAAGTCAAGCGTGGCCAGGGGGCCCATGTTGGGACTACAGCGTTGCGGCAGCATATGCAGCGTCGCCATTTGGTGGCCTGGGAAAACCGTGATAAAGATACGGCGGTTCTGCCCGCCCCAGCCCCCGCTCCATCACCCGCTCCGTTACTTGCTCCGTCACCCGACGTCAATCGCCCTCCATCAGCCGGTCAAGGCTCCAACACCTCTGCTGAGGGGAGTTGTCGCTCGTTGGCATCTTCCGCTCGTTCAGATGCTCCTTCTCCTGCTACTCCTCTTCAGCAGTCTTTCTTGGAATCCGTTTCCAAGAGACAACAGTTTGCGAGCACGCACCCGACGGTGCAAAAGCTGAACGTCCTCCTGTCCAAGTTGCTGGTGCTGCAGTCCCTCCCTTTCCAAGTGGTGGACTCAGCACCTTTCCGAGAAATGATGGCTTGTGCCGCGCCGCGGTGGAGAGTGCCAAGCCGGCATTTCTTAGCCAAAAAGGCAGTGCCAGCCCTGCATTCACATGTAGAAGAGATGGTGGGCCAGTCTTTGAGCATGTCGGTCTCTGCCAAAGTGCACGGCAGCGCCGACGTGTGGAGCTGTAACTACGGTCAGGGACAGTACATGTCATTTACGGCCCACTGGGTGAACGTGGTGCCGCCACAGCCGCACCAGCAACTTGGACAGGTCACGCCGCTTTTGCCTCCACGTTTGCACGTCCTTGGTCCACAAAAGATGTCCGCCTCTACCACCTCTTCTTCCGCCGTGTCCTCAGCCGCCACCCCCGTGCCAAGTCCCATTACCCGACCGGCATATCACATGTGCAGGGCGCAACGGTGTCACGCTGTTCTGCACCTGGTATGCCTTGGCGAACGTAGTCACACAGGGGAGGAACTTCTCAGTGTAATGAACAGAGAAATCGACAGATGGCTGTCTCCGCGCAAACTGAAAATCGGAACCACGTTGACCGACAACGGAAAGAACATGGTGTCTGCTCTGCGTCAAGGAAGGTTGTGCCATGCATGGCTCACGTGTTCAATCTGGTTGTCAAGCGGTTCCTAAAATCCACCATCCCACTGCAAGACATCCTTAAAATGTCACGTAAACTTTGCATGCATTTCAGCCATTCCTACACCGCAAAGCACACCCTCATTGAGCTGCAGCGGCAGAACGGAATTCCACATCATCGCCTGATCTGCGACGTTGCAACAAGGTGGAATTCAACCCTACACATGTTAGACCGCCTTTACGAGCAGCGAAAGGCCATCACCGATTTCCTGATGTTACAAGCGGATAAAGGTACTCCCCTGTGTAACTTCGATGTCAGCCATTGGCAGCTCATGCGTGACACCTGCCGCTTGCTCAGGCCCTTTGAGGAGGCCACGCTATTTGTGAGTCGGCAGGACTATGGGATGAACGACGTCATTCCTCTGTTGCACGTCCTTGAACAAATGCTGTTAACAATGGCTGGTCAGGGTGCGGTAGACGTGGCGCACAGATCTCAATGCCACATGACCCCTGTGGGGGCAGGACAGGAAGAAGAGGAGGAGGTAGAGGAGGACATTTGTGCTCAGGAATTATTGAGTGAAATGGGTGGTTTTTCCACTCAGCGGACAGGAGTGGAGGAGCAGGAGCATCTGGTAGAGGAGGAGGAGGAGGAGACAGAGGACCCAGACGCACCGTGGCAGTATGCTGTGGAGATGGAGGCAGGGAGTCCCTCGCATTCCTTGGCACAAATGGCCCATAGCATGCTCGCTTGCTTGCGTAGCGACAGCCGAATAATAACCATCAGACAGAGGGATGACTTTTGGCTGTCCACCTTGTTGGACCCTCGCTACCGTTCAAAAATGGTGGCCTTTTTCACACCTGCTGAGAGGGAGGCCAAAATAACGTACTATAAAAACCACCTATGTAGTCAGTTGGTCTCTGCCTTTGTGCGCCAACGTCCATCCTCAGACACTGTGGGCCCTGTGCGCTCGCGTTCCGCTGCCATGGCAGCAGGGGAGGGGTGGGGTGGTAGGAGCAGTGGCAGCTCCACCAGCAGCGGCTGCCTCAGTCTGCAGTCGATGATGAGTAGCTTTCTTCACCAGCGCAGTGAGGAAACTACTAACCAGCCGCAGCAGCAGCAGCAGCAGCATCAGGTGGACCTGGAGCAGGACCTCAAACAACAGGCTTGGGCCTACTTGGACAGCACCCTGCCAACCGAGGTAGACAATCCCCTTGACTACTGGGCAACGAAACTTGACCTTTGGCCCCAACTAGCTGAATTTGCCCTTGAAAGGCTGTCATGCCCGGCCAGTAGCGTGGCATCGGAGCGCGTGTTTAGTGCGGCAGGAGGTATTGTAACTCCGCGGAGGACACGACTGTCCACCCAAAGTGTGGAGAGACTCACGTTTGTGAAAATGAATCAGGCGTGGATTAGTCTGGATTTCAAACCACCAGTTCCTGACACAACTGACTAAATCCGCCATGAATCATGCCTCAAACATGTGCCACTTTCAGGTCTCCTCACACACTGCTGGTGTGTTCCATTTTTTGTCTTAGGGTGCTGGCAGATTACGGGCCTCCCATAGCTGCTGCCAGGCCCCTAATCTGCCATAGGCCCCTATATACCGCCTCCTCATGCTGCTGCCAGGTCCAGAGTCTCTCATGGGTCCCTGTACGGCCTCCCATTGCTGCTGTCTCCATCGCCACACTCTGCCATGTGCCACTTTCAGGTCTCCTCACACACTGCTGGTGTGTTGAATTTTTTGACATAGGGTGCTGGTAGATTACGGGCCTCCCATAGCTGCTGCCAGGCCCCTAATCTGCCATAGGCCCCTATATACCGCCTCCTCATGCTGCTGCCAAGTCCAGAGTCTGTCATGGGTCCCTGTACGGCCTCCCATTGCTGCTGTCTCCATCGCCACACTCTGCCATGTGCCACTTTCAGGTCTCCTCACATACTGCTGGTGTGTTGAATTTTTTGACATAGGGTGCTGGCAGATTACGGGCCTCCCATAGCTGCTGCCAGGCCCCTAATCTGCCATAGGCCCCTATATACCGCCTCCTCATGCTGCTGCCAGGTCCAGAGTCTGTCATGGGTCCCTGTACGGCCTCCCATTGCTGCTGTCTCCATCGCCACACTCTGCCATGTGCCACTTTCAGGTCTCCTCACACACTGCTGGTGTGTTGAATTTTTTGACATAGGGTGCTGGCAGATTACGGGCCTCCCATAGCTGCTGCCAGGCCCCTAATCTGCCATAGGCCCCTATATACCGCCTCCTCATGCTGCTGCCAGGTCCAGAGTCTGTCATGGGTCCCTGTACGGCCTCCCATTGCTGCTGTCTCCATCGCCACACTCTGCCATGTGCCACTTTCAGGTCTCCTCACACACTGCTGGTGTGTTGAATTTTTTGACATAGGGTGCTGGCAGATTACAGGCCTCCCATAGCTGCTGCCAGGCCCCTAATCTGCCATAGGCCCCTATATACCGCCTCCTCATGCTGCTGCCAGGTCCAGAGTCTGTCATGGGTCCCTGTACGGCCTCCCATTGCTGCTGTCTCCATCGCCACACTCTGCCATGTGCCACTTTCAGGTCTCCTCACACACTGCTGGTGTGTTGAATTTTTTGACATAGGGTGCTGGCAGATTACGGGCCTCCCATAGCTGCTGCCAGGCCCCTAATCTGCCATAGGCCCCTATATACCGCCTCCTCATGCTGCTGCCAGGTCCAGAGTCTGTCATGGGTCCCTGTACGGCCTCCCATTGCTGCTGTCTCCATCGCCACACTCTGCCATGTG
Organism: Staurois parvus; assembly: GCF_062004578.1. Lineage (NCBI taxonomy): Eukaryota > Metazoa > Chordata > Amphibia > Anura > Ranidae > Staurois > Staurois parvus. The sequence goes on along the minus strand of NW_028318189.1, from coordinate 2,842,106 downwards.
CCACTTTCAGGTCTCCTCACACACTGCTGGTGTGTTGAATTTTTTGACATAGGGTGCTGGCAGATTACGGGCCTCCCATAGCTGCTGCCAGGCCCCTAATCTGCCATAGGCCCCTATATACCGCCTCCTCATGCTGCTGCCAGGTCCAGAGTCTGTCATGGGTCCCTGTACGGCCTCCCATTGCTGCTGTCTCCATCGCCACACTCTGCCATGTGCCACTTTCAGGTCTCCTCACACACTGCTGGTGTGTTGAATTTTTTGACATAGGGTGCTGGCAGATTACGGGCCTCCCATAGCTGCTGCCAGGCCCCTAATCTGCCATAGGCCCCTATATACCGCCTCCTCATGCTGCTGCCAGGTCCAGAGTCTGTCATGGGTCCCTGTACGGCCTCCCATTGCTGCTGTCTCCATCGCCACACTCTGCCATGTGCCACTTTCAGGTCTCCTCACACACTGCTGGTGTGTTGAATTTTTTGACATAGGGTGCTGGCAGATTACGGGCCTCCCATAGCTGCTGCCAGGCCCCTAATCTGCCATAGGCCCCTATATACCGCCTCCTCATGCTGCTGCCAAGTCCAGAGTCTGTCATGGGTCCCTGTACGGCCTCCCATTGCTGCTGTCTCCATCGCCACACTCTGCCATGTGCCACTTTCAGGTCTCCTCACACTGCTGGTGTGTTGAATTTTTTGACATAGGGTGCTGGCAGATTACGGGCCTCCTATAGCTGCTGCCAGGCCCCTAATCTGCCATAGGCCCCTATATACAGCCTCCTCATGCTGCTGCCAAGTCCAGAGTCTGTCATGGGTCCCTGTACGGCCTCCCATTGCTGCTGTCTCCATCGCCACACTCTGCCATGTGCCACTTTCAGGTCTCCTCACACTGCTGGTGTGTTGAATTTTTTGACATAGGGTGCTGGCAGATTACGGGCCTCCTATAGCTGCTGCCAGGCCCCTAATCTGCCATAGGCCCCTATATACCGCCTCCTCATGCTGCTGCCAAGTCCAGAGTCTGTCATGGGTCCCTGTACGGCCTCCCATTGCTGCTGTCTCCATCGCCACACTCTGCCATGTGCCACTTTCAGGTCTCTTCACACTGCTGGTGTGTTGAATTTTTTGACATAGGGTGCTGGCAGATTACGGGCCTCCTATAGCTGCTGCCAGGCCCCTAATCTGCCATAGGCCCCTATATACCGCCTCCTCATGCTGCTGCCAGGTCCAGAGTCTGTCATGGGTCCCTGTACGGCCTCCCATTGCTGCTGTCTCCATCGCCACACTCTGCCATGTGCCACTTTCAGGTCTCCTCACACACTGCTGGTGTGTTGAATTTTTTGACATAGGGTGCTGGCAGATTACGGGCCTCCCATTGCTGCTGCCAGGCCCCTAATCTGCCATGGGCCCCCGTACCGACTCCTCATGCTGTGACGTTGCAACAAGGTGGAATTCAACCCTACATATGTTAGACCGCCTTTACGAACAGCAAAAGGCCATCACAGATTTCATGATGTTAAAAGCGGATAAAGGTACTCCCTGTGTAACTTAGATGTCAGCCATTGGCAGCTCATGCGTGACACCTGCGCTTGCTCAGGGCCTTTGAGGAGGCCACGCTATTCGTGAGTCGGCAGGACTATGGGATGAACGACGTCATTCCTCTGTTGCACGTCCTGGAACAAATGCTGTTAATAATGGCTGGTCAGGGTGCGGTAGACGTGGCGCACAGATCTCAACGCCACATGACCCCTGTGGGGGCAGGACAGGAAGAAGAGGAGGAGGTAGAGGAGGACATTGGTGCTCAGGAATTATTGAGTGAAATGGGTGGTTTTTCCACTCAGCGGACAGGAGTGGAGGAGCAGGAGCATCTAGTAGAGGAGGAGGAAGAGGAGACAGAGGACCCAGACACACCGTGGCAGTATGCTGTGGAGATGGAGGCAGGAAGTCCCTCGCATTCCTTGGCACAAATGGCCCATAGCATGCTCGCTTGCTTGCGTAGCGACAGCCGAATAATAACCATCAGACAGAGGGATGACTTTTGGCTGTCCACCTTGTTGGACCCTCGCTACCGTTCCAAAATGGTGGCCTTTTTCACACCTGCTGAGAGGGAGGCCAGAATAACGTACTATAAAAACCACCTATGTAGTCAGCTGGTCTCTGCCTGTCTGCACCAACGTCCATCCTCAGACACTGTGGGCCCTGTGCGCTCGCGTTACGCTGCCATGGCAGCAGGGGAGGGGTGGGGTGGTAGGAGCAGTGGCAGCTCCACCAGCAGCAGCTGCCTCAGTCTGCAGTCGATGATGAGTAGCTTTCTTCACCAGCGCAGTGAGGAAACTAATAACCAGCCGCAGCAGCAGCATCAGGTGGACCTGGAGCAGGACCTCAAACAACAGGCTTAGGCCTACTTGGACAGCACCCTGCCAACCGAGGTAGACAATCCCCTTGACTACTGGGCAACGAAACTTGACCTTTGGCCCCAACTAGCTGAATTTGCCCTTGAAAGGCTGTCATGCCCGGCCAGTAGCGTGGCATCGGAGCGCGTGTTTAGTGCGGCAGGAGGTATTGTAACTCCGCGGAGGACACGACTGTCCACCCAAAGTGTGGAGAGACTCACGTTTGTGAAAATGAATCAGGCGTGGATTAGTCTGGATTTCAAACCACCAGTTCCTGACACAACTGACTAAATCCGCCATGAATCATGCCCCAAACATGTGCCACTTTCAGGTCTCCTCACACTGCTGGTGTGTTCCATTTTTTGTCATAGGGTGCTGGCAGATTACGGGCCTCCCATAGCTGCTGCCAGGCCCCTAATCTGCCATGGGCCCCTATACCGCCTCCTCATGCTGCTGCCAAGTCCAGAGTCTGTCATGGGTCCCTGTATGGCCTCCCATTGCTGCTGTCTCCATCGCCACACTCTGCCATGTGCCACTTTCAGGTCTCCTCACACTGCTGGTGTGTTGAATTTTTTGACATAGGGTGCTGGCAGATTACGGGCCTCCCATAGCTGCTGCCAGGCCCCTAATCTGCCATAGGCCCCTATATACCGCCTCCTCATGCTGCTGCCAGGTCCAGAGTCTCTCATGGGTCCCTGTACGGCCTCCCATTGCTGCTGTCTCCATCGCCACACTCTGCCATGTGCCACTTTCAGGTCTCCTCACACACTGCTGGTGTGTTTAATTTTTTGACATAGGGTGCTGGCAGATTACGGGCCTCCCATAGCTGCTGCCAGGCCCCTAATCTGCCATGGGCCCCTATATACCGCCTCCTCATGCTGCTGCCAAGTCCAGAGTCTGTCATGGGTCCCTGTACGGCCTCCCATTGCTGCTGTCTCCATCGCCACACTCTGCCATGTGCCACTTTCAGGTCTCCTCACACTGCTGGTGGGTTCCATTTTGTCATAGGGTGCTGACAGATTACGGGCCTCCCATTGCTGTTGCCAGGCCTGTAATCTGCCATGGGCCTCCGTACCGCCTGGTCACGCTGCTGCTGGGTCCACAGTGTGACATGGGTCCCTGTACCGCCTCCCATTGCTCCCACTCTGCCATGTGCCACTTTGAGGTCTCCTCACACTCCTGCTGGTTTCCATTTTGTCATAGGTTGCTGTATGGCCTCCCATTGCTGCTGCCTCCACCGCCACACTGTGGCTCCAAACACTGGTTTTGGCCCCGTGACTGCCCAAATGTGTGAAGTGTGCGGTGATTCTAAGATCGACGGCACTCATCTGCATGTCATACTGACTGACAGTATTATTTCTCTTCCCCAGCAGACTCCAAGGGCATTTAAATTAAAGGTACAGTGTTCTGCACTAATATTAAGTCTCTCTGAAGCCTAGAAACACCCTTTTTTAAGTTAAATTCACAGCGAATATATTCGACTCGAATCGAATATTTTCCACAAATTCGCCGAATCAGTTGAATCGAATTTTTGAATACTTCGCTCATCTCTAGTCTCCATACATCAACAGCACAAGTCCATAAACTCAAGCCAGTATAGACTCTCCAATAGTAAAATCTTGTCTCCGACCACAACGCCAAACACCCACACCACCGAGGGGAAGGGCCCCTTATATTGCTGCCACAAGAGCCCATCAGACTCCGACACGAAAAAGGTTCGATTGATGATGATGTCATCACGTGACATGCGTTGCAAATGCACAAAGTGCACAATCATCTCTGTGACAACCCCTGCAAATGCAGCAGGAAGAAGCCCATTGAGACATTGCATGAATGCACCCTCTAGTGCCAAAGCAGAGGGGTGCATGTAGAATGCATATGCCCACCATAAAACCACAAGCTGTGCTAAACTGCCAGACAAGGTGAAAGCATGTTACAATTTATACATCAATTGAAACTATACATTCATAACATAGAATCAATCACCATATGCTATTTAACCCCTAATTAGAAATATGTAAATACACAAAAGGTGCCTATAAATGAAAAGGACAAACAAGATGGGGAAACGGAAGGAAAAAGGAAGAGGAAAAGCGGAGAAATCATAGGAAGACATTACTGAACATGGAAAAAAAAAAAACCATCACCCTATCTAGGCAAAAGAAGTTTCAGATTTACTGTTGCAATAGAACATGTGTCTCTATAATGGTAGATAGCCCCTATAAGAGAGGTTTGAAACTTAGAGAGTCACTCAAGCCTGGTGGAGAGGTGGCTATGAGACTGACTATCCATCTAGCTTCATGCTTCAGGATAATTCTATCCCAATCTCCACCTTTTGGGATTAGCAATAATATGTTCCAAAGCAGCAAATCTCATAACACTCGTATTGTGCTTATGTAGTAAACCAATATGTTTGCCTATAGGCATAGATAATCTATTGTTCTCAACATAGTAGACATGATCCTTGATTCTACACCAAAAGTGACATTTGGTTTTGCCTACGTAAAACTACCCACATTTGTACAGCATTATGTACACACTTTACCTGTCGTTTGGCAATCCCCATGATCAGGGGCGGACTGACCATTTGGAAACTCGGGCACTGCCCGAGGGCCCGGGGTCATAGGCTTTTTTGAGTTTGGGCAAGGACACAGGGGCCCCATGATCCCCTATTGCCCAGGGGCCCCATGAGTTGTCAGTCCGCCCCTGCCCATGATGTTTAATGAAGATTGCCATCCAGAAGGTAGAATGTTTGATTCTCAAAAATCCATTAACAGAAATTACAGTTCACGCATTTCCAAATACTATAAACTGAGGACTGTGAAGGCTCTTATGATTTATAAACAAAAAGGCTTCTAGTAACCATGTCTCTAATAGATCTTACCCTTCTAAAAGTAATCTCCGGGGACTTTCCTAAGTGTTTGGTCATTTGTTAGTAAGTAGCAATGCTTTTGAAGAATGTTACGAACCTGCTGATATTGCTGAGTATACGTAATGATAACCCTCACAGAATCAGATTGTGGTTTGGTGTATCTTTTAAACAGTAGATCATCCCTTGTTTGTCTGTGTACTCTATTAAATGTTTTCTGGAGTAAAGTATGTGAGTAGCCCCTAGTTAGCAATCTAGCTCTAAGGGCACCTGCCTCCTGTTTGAAGTGTGCATCACTAGAACACATTTGTCATAAATGCAGGTACTGACTGTACAGAATACTTCATATAAGTGATTGAGGATGATTGCTACCTGTACGGTGTATGTTAGTCATTAGTTTGTTTGAAAATCCAAAAAAGGAATAGATTGTGCATGATGGTGCAATGTGATTTTGATATAAACTCATTCTGACCTAAATTTGTAATAAATTCAGAGTTCCTGGATTGATCCAGTCCAGAATATGAGAATATCATTGATATATCGATACAAAAGTAGAATATGATGCCAATATTTTGCATATCTATCTTCCGAGAGCACCACACGCTCTCACCCCCCAGGTACAGGTTAGCATATGATGGGGCACAACGTGTCCTCATTGCTACTCCTGGCACCTGGAGATAGTGGGAGCCACCGTATGTGAAGACATTTCTGGTAAGTATATGCTCTAGAAGGGCTAGGATAAAGCGACTGTATATTTGTCTCTTGAGGTAGTTTCTTCAAGAAACTTTCCACCACCGATATGCCACAGGAGTGTGGAGTACTACTGTAAAGGGCCTCCATATCAATTGCAAATAACAATGAGTCTAAGGGAACTTTGTGACGGAACACGGTGTCCAACTGCAGCCCTTCTCACCAACTTGTGACCGAAGGACCAGCTGATCTCACCACGCTGTCATTTGCGTAACAGTGCCACTCTGAGCTGCGCCCTGCACAAAGATTTTCCAGCTCGCGGGACTACAATCTATGTGCCAGCACCCTGAGAGCGATTGTTAATGGGTCAGGTTAATTACGCAATTAACCCTTCACATGGCCACCACCACCTTTTTACAAAGAAGGAGGAAACGCACAAATCTTAGCAGTAACACTATGATATTAGTATAAGTGTCTGTAATACACACTGTCAAAACAGACAGATATATACAGAGGATTATTACATACAGTAGCACTTTTCAAGAGACAGGGATTCTTTAATTTGGAATAAAAACTTTAGAGACAGTTTCAACAATTTTCAAAAAATAGAATTTATTACTAAAAAGGTCAAAATGGTGCAATTAAAATATTTACAGAAAAAGATGTAACAAAGATATAAAGAGAACAATAAAACAGAGAAATAAAAGGAGTTCAGAAGGCAGAATACTTGCAAAAGTCCTTGGTTTGAGCAGAGTCCAATTGTCCGAACAAAAAGGTTGCCTTGGCTCTCAAGTCTGTTAGATGTTTTCTGATAGATGTTAAACAAGAGCTGTCTTTCTCTAGGCCTGTCAGTCTTTTTCTACCATATCAACGGTGTCTCCTGAGAACAAATGACCAATCATCCACTTTGGGGATGGGTGTTAGGCTGTAACCAAGGTTATGACCAAATCCCTTATAATTTCATACTAAGGTCAATAACTTTCAATAGGTACAGGTAGCATCCTAGCAACTGGCAGATTAATATTCAGAATTATAAATTATATTCCAAACGCAAAGATACCAGACATAGCATACCCTTGTCACCCAGGATAAAAGACTGCTTCTTCTCTCTTGTAGGTACTAATATAGTGATGTAAGGTCTTGTGTGACTCATATTATTGAGTCACACAAGACCTTACATCACTACATCACAAGACCTTACCTCATATGGAGTTGTACAATAAAAATGATTTTTTAATGAAATTGTGCTATTCTCTCATTCTTTGCTAGTATAGTTTTACTTTTGAGATACATTAGTTATGTGTTTCCAGCTTTTATCTATTTTTTCTTGTTTTAACAAGATATGTGCATATCCTGTGTCATTTGTTTCCCTGCCTTGTAATGAGGGGCTTACATGTTGTGGCTCTTGTTTGTAGCGTCATGGCTGATCCGTTCTCCTATGTCCATGTATTAATTCACTTAGCTTGTTCCTATTCATTAAAGCGACAGGCAAGTTCTTGTTTTGGGTCACGCAATTCAGTCCATGACTCACTATTTCCTCTGTGTGGCACCACAAATGTGGGAGTGCTAATGTGATGAAAACACATTCATTTCAGTATGGTGATCTTTCTGTGAATGCTTGCTGTGTCAAATCTAATTACTGCACTTTCTCCAGTGCTAAAAAGAGAAACCCATGGATTACGGGATACCGTATGTAGTATTCTTAGAGATCATGCGTTGACCTGTGCAATGCAAAACCTCATGTTTGAACACAAACAGAACCTTCTAATATTGGAATGTGATGATTTACTCATCCACTCCCTCATCATATCACGACTCGATTACTGCAACTCCCTCCTTACTGGCCTGCCTCGCCGCTGGCTATCCCCGCTTCAGTCGATCCTGAATACGGCAGCCAGACTCATTCACCTTTCCAACCGCTCCATTTCCACCACCCCCCTCTGCCAATCCCTCCACTGGCTTCCGATTGCGCAACGGATAAAATTCAAAATCCTAACACTGACGTACAAAGCCGACCACCACACTGCCCCGAATTATATCACTGACCTAATATCCAAGTACCACCCAACACGCACACTCCGCTCCTCACAAGACCTCCTTCTATCTAGTTCCCTGGTCTCCTCCTCCCATGCCCGCCTCCAGGACTTCTCCAGGGTGTCACCCATCCTCTGGAACTCCCTGCCCCAACCCATCAGATTATCACCTACTCTCCTCTCCTTTAGGCGCACCCTGAAAACCCATCTCTTCAGGGAAGCCTACCCCACCCCCTGCTAAGTTGCCGACCTCCTCCACTCTTCCTACCACTCCATCCCCCACAGCTATCTCCTCCTGTGCCACCATCCCCTCCCTCCTAGATTGTAAGCTCGAAAGAGCAGGGCCCTCAATCCCCTCATGTTTTGCATTGTATTGTTATTGTGCGGGGCTGTGCCCATGTGGCCACGTCATTCATTCACGGAGTTCCGTGAATGAATGAACTGCAAGTCCCGGACGCCTTAGTGGCTGTGGGCTTGTAGTTTTCAATGAAATACCACGGCACCATGGTAGTTCATGCAAGCTTCCTGTCAGAATATCTGCTTGGCCGTACATCCCGTACAGCAAGCCAATATTCTGACAGGTCCGCAGGAGACCTGCATAGCATCAGCGATCTACTAATTGCTGGTGCAATGCTTTCCAGGCTTCTTTGGACAAAAATAATAAATGCACAATTTTTTACCTGCAAAAAAATGTGTATTTATTTTTGTCCAGAAGGTGAACTTATCCTTTAACTACTTCAGCTTTTTGGAAATATAGAATACATCCAGAGAGTGAAGGGTTAAACACAAGCTCATGGCTGTAGTAGCAGCCAGTAGTTTTTTTTCAGCTGGCACCCAACTGTAAATTGACATTGATCTGGGCAGGTGTATAGCCAGATGATCATTTTCACAGTGCGAGCAGTGTGGTCCCCCTTTGTCCTGTGCACACCCCTACAAACACATACGGTAGCATAAGTTGCTCATTTGTATGTAAACTTTGATTGCACCACACATGTGAGGTATTGCCATGAACATTGTAGTGAAAGCAATAATTCTAGTGTCGTAGCTTGTGGTTAACACTAAACTGATGAGTAGTCAAGGCATCAGGGGTGCACTAAGTTTCAAGACTTGTTTGGTATCGATTTACTCCATGCAACCCAATCTTTTATATTTTACCAAATATGTGGGTATGATATTGTGTTTGCATGCACTAAAATTCAGTTTATTCAATTTTTTCCTGAAAATATGCATTTGATAGATGGGATGGGAAGGTAATTTCCAGCTTCCATGGGGATTGTTCAGATATGGTATATGCATAGTTACACTGGTACAGGCTGAACCAATGTAACTATGTGTAGCACCCTTTAGGGGTGCTAGAGAGGTAAATTTAGTTTGGTTCACAGAAGTAACTGAAGTGAGCATGTCTGTTTGGGTTTACTTGACGTCAGGCTGGAGGGTTCTACGGATCAGGCCTCTGGCATCTTCCCTTGGTTCTGGAGTCTTCCAGAAGATTCTAGAAGCTAGTGGACAGAGGGGTGGAAACCAAAATCTGCATATTCATGAAAATCTGACCAATCCCATGCAAGAGACCTGACAATGTGGTAGATGGGCCCATAAATATGAGAGAGTCTAGCCAGCAAGCGAGTCTGGTGATTGGGTGGAAGATGGAGTGTTGAGGATCGTGAGGCCTAGAAGGGCACCCCAGAGAAGGGGGGGCTCTACCTCCAGTGTGGAGCTGAGGAGGAAGAAAGAAGAAGTTAGAAAGGGGGAACTGCACTACAAGTCCTATCCAGAAGGAACCCTGCTCAGCATGGAAGACTAGCACAGCTAAAAGGCCTGAACAAGCAATCTTATGCAAAGTGCATGATACAAGGGACAGAGTGAGTTCTTCTACACCTTCAGGGCCTATAAGGGAGAAGGCTGCCAGATGCAATATCCAGCATGCTTTCACAATGACAGTATCACAGCTAATGTAATCCCTTGCTCTGGGACACTTAGACAAAGCAGCCAGGTGTGCTGGCATTTTCTCACCAATTACTGGGACGTCTTGTGATTTCACACAAGGGGGATCTGGTGGTCCTTAAAGTAACTTTGCTACAGATCCTTAAAAACACTGATACCACTCTGGCTGGAGTAATGTCCAGGATCCATTTTTTGTACATAAGCACAGGAATTTTGTCCTCAATCTGTTCTTCTAGTTAAGTTGGACATCCCATAACCCCTATTCCCTATCCAAGTTGTGTTCCCGTAAATAAAACAACAAAAACAAGCCCATGGACTGGATTCTTGACCATGTGTGTTTGCCAAAAATGTGTGTTGCCTGGCTGTGCAGAAAATAGGGGGACCCCAAATCCAACAGCTCTTTGGGGGGGTAGCGCTACATATGTATAAAATATCCATAACTGGAATTCTTTAACTGATTGACATATAGTAGCTGAACACTCCATTCCTGAAGCTGTTGCCTCAACAATGGCCTCCCCTGTCTACTTTCTGTTGGCCTAACCCTTACCATCTACAATCTGTTGACACAGTCTTCATTGTACTCATTTGGACAAGAACCCCACCTTGCCCCCCCTTCCACCCCCACCCCATACAACAGGCTTCATTACCCAACTATCAGCAAACCAACAGGCCAAACAGCTGACCACTAGGTTTCTTCGGTAATAAAAGTTCTGTAACCAGCAACATTCTGGTCTACAATTTCATACAAGGAATCATTTTTTTTAAAATGCAGTGTGCTCCTGATTCAATGCAATGGCTTATCTAGTTTTAACTGGCTCTGTGTTCTACAAGCGGTTCTCCTGCTGTACAACTTGTCTGCTTAATGTAAAATCAATACAGTCAGTAGAAATGTTTCAGCTGCAAAATCAGCTGTTGAAGCAGGGTGATATGGGCCATTGCTGTTCATCTGCTGATTAGATTATTGACTTGGGTCATGATACTCACACAATGCCCATGTGTCGATGTCTCTTTTCATAAGGAAAAAGGGAAGTCAGCATTTCTTTATTTCCAAGATAGAGAATGGTATACTGAATGCCTGAATACAAAAGGCCCTTTACTTCTAAAGAATTACACTGTCTAGCAGTTTTCAAAATGAACATACATTTATTGGTGAGATATAATATGCTAGATTCTTATTTTTCGTTCAGGGCGAAAAATGCACATTTGGACCCATGTTAATAGGATTTAGTTGATTCCAGAGCTGCTTTCTCCCCATACAAGTCTGAGATTGCAAAGCAGTTTAAAGCAGGTCAAATGAACATGTAATGAATCTTGAATGATCTCAGAAGCATCTTAAACTGATATCAAAAGCACACTGCACTCTGATACAGCTATTATGACGCATGATGCTGAAAAAGCTTTCGATAAAGTTAACCTGAAATGGCTTTTTATGGTAATGAACAAAATGGGTTTTGCGGGCTCCATTATAAATTTTGTCAATAATATGTTCTCTACCCCTACAGCCTGATTAATCACTTCAGGACATATATCTAATAATATTCCCTTGTCTAAAAGAACTAGACAGGGTTGTCCGTTGTCGCCTTTACTGTTTAAATTAGCTATTGAACCTTTATCAAGATACATAAGATTCGCCTACTTTATCAGGTATTAGAATAATGGACTTTGCACTTAAGTCAGCATTGTTTGCTGATAATATATTAATTTTTACCTCAAATCCAAAACAAGATATCCCTATATTACAAGATATCTTTAATACCGTTAAGAGTTGTACAGGGGTCAAAATAAATTTCTCTAAAAGTAAAATTCTACACTTAACATATCAAAACATATCAAAATCAAAAATTTGGGCAGCTACTTCCCCATTTAAATTAGCTTATCAATATATTATTTATTTGGGCATAATAATAGGGAAGGAACCTTCATCATTTTATTCCTTTGAACTTTCCATCACTTATTACCAAAATAGTCACAGAATTGGATGAACCTTCCAATCTCACTTTGTGGGAGGTGTTATTTATTTAAAATGGTCTCCTTTTTTGCCAAATTGTATCCTGTACAAACCATTCCTCTTCTACTCGAACACACAGACAATAAATTAATAAACAAAGCCATAAAATGTTTTCTATGACACTCTAAAACAACATGCATTTCTATTGCTAAACTGTACCTCCCAAAAGATGGAGGATTAGGCCTTCCTAATATTAGAACTTATAATTTAGCGTGTCTTTTAAGAATTGGCATTGATTGGATATTGGAGTTTTCAAATTATTCAAACAAGGAATATGAGAAAGCAATGGTATAGCCTCTGATCCTCAAAGCTATTTTACACTGCAATTTAACCACTTGCCCTTCTGAGGATTTACTCCCCCCCCCCCCCCCTCCTGACCAAGCCTCTTTTTGCTATTCGGTGCTGCACTATTTCAACTGGTATTTGCGCAGTCATGCAACGCTGTACCCAAAGTTTATGTCCTTTTTTCAAACAAATAGAGCTTTCTTTCGGTGGTATTTGATCACCTGTACGCTTTTTATTTTTCGCAATATAAACAAAAAAAGACTGAAAATTTTGAAGAAAAAGTATATATTTTTTACTTTCTGCTATAAAAAAAATATATAGTAAACTCAACGTTAGTCATAAATTTAGGCCAACATGTATTCTGCTCCATGTTTTTGGTAAAAAAATCCATATAAGTGAATATTGATTGCTTTGTGTGAAAGTTATATTGTCTACAAACTATGGTGTAGATACTGCAATTTACGCCATTTTTTTTTCCTGTACAGTTTAACTGACAATTGCATGGTCATGCAATACTGTACATAAATTAAATTTTTTTTGTTCTTCACACAAATAGCTTTCTTTCGGTGGTATTTGATCACCTGTGTGCTTTTTATTTTTCGCGCTATAAACAAAAAAGACCGAAAACTTTTTAAAAAAGCCCAAAATGTTCTCATTTCTGTCATAAAAAATATCCAAAAAACTAAAATTTAGGCCAAAATGTATTCTACTACATGTTTTTGTTAAAAAAATCCCAATAAGTGTATATTGATTGCTTTATGTGAAAGTTATAGCTTCTACAAACTATTTGCTGAGAGGCATGTTGAGTCAAATTAATTTTTTACCACAAGTTTTTGGAAAATGACAAAAAAAATTTTTTTTTTTTTACACAAAATTGTCACTTAAATGATTTATTGCTCACACATGCCATGGGTATATGTGGAATTACTCCCCAAAATACATTCTAATACTTCTCCCGAGTATGGGGATACCACATGTTAGAGACTTTTTGGCAGTCTAGCCAAGTACAGGACCCCAAAATCCAATACGCGCCTTCAAGCAAAATGCTCACTATGTTTCTTATCAAATTCCTTGGGGTGTCTACTTTCCAAAAAGGGGTCATTTGGGGGAGTTTGGTGCTATCCTGGCATTTCAGGGCCTCCGAGACTGTGATAGGTAGTCAGGAAGTGTAATGAGGAAATAACACTGCAAACAATCAATACATCAAAAAAGTCCAGTGATCAATATCACATTCCTACTGGTCATGCAAATAAGAGGAATGTGTGTGATCCCTCACACCCTTGAATGTGATCCAATTGTGGCTGTAATGGCCTCTCACCTCCTTCCTGCGACCCTACAGGGCCACAGAGCATTAGTTATACCACCACTGGGTCTGGACAGCACTCCTCACGGATAAATGGCTTGAGAGTATTTCCCCAGCAGGCTATTTCCACCTCTCCAAGGGTATCCTTACGGGTCAATAAGCAAGATGGATCCCAGCTCAAATCCCCATAGGATAAAAGAAGACATCCTCCATAGTGTAGACCGTTTAATAATGACATTAAAATAAGCAAAATTCAAACTCACATGAGCAGTAAATCATAACAGCATTACTCCCATATGTTGGGTATAGGCATAATAGGCATAGAGACAAAGGGTGTTCCAAGATGGCGCTACGCCGGAAGTGAGTCGCCACGCTGTGGCGTCGACGCATTGCGTCACGTGACCTCGTGACTTCATCAGGACTCAAGTCCATTCAGCAGTCCTGATGAAGTCACGAGGTCACGTGATGCAACGCGTCGACGGCACAGCGTGGTGACGCACTATGGAGGATGTCTTCTTTTATCTTATGGGGATTTGAGCTGGGATCCATCTTGCTTACTGACCCGTAAGGATACCCTTGGAGAGGTGGAAATAGCCTGCTGGGGAAATACTCTCAAGCCATTTATCCGTGAGGAGTGCTGTCCAGACCCAGTGGTGGTATAACTAATGCTCTGTGGCCCTGTAGGGTCGCAGGAAGGAGGTGAGAGGCCATTACAGCCACAATTGGATCACATTCAAGGGTGTGAGGGATCACACACATTCCTCTTATTTGCATGACCAGTAGGAATGTGATATTGATCACTGGACTTTTTTGATGTGTTGATTGTTTGCAGTGTTGTTTTTTTCACATTATAGTTCCTGTCAATCCTGCACTATATATATATTTATGTCCCATATTGTGGACTGAAGGGGTCACGTGTCTACTATCCCTGTGTGGTTAAAGGGTTTTTTTCCCCCCTTGCCTGTGCTTTATTATTCACTATATATGGCCCATAAGGGATCTAATTTATGTTTTTTTCACTGTGGGGTCACTGCATTTTATATTGCTGCTTAAGCGCTACATCATTTTTGTAACATTTCATGCTTTTATACCTATTGGTGTAGGATTAGATGTTAGCAGCTGTTATACATTCTTAGTACTAGTTTTTTCCTCACGTTTGTGTTACATAAGAGCGCAGGAGGACTTTGTATATCAATGAGGAAATAAAGCCCTTTAAAAGCCTGAAGGCTCTTATTGGATTTTGGGGTCCTGTACGTGGCTAGACTGCCAAAGTCTATCACATGTGGTATCCCCATACTTGGGAGAAGTATCAGAATGTATTTTGGGGAGTAATTTCACATATACCCATGGCATGTGTGAGCAATATTATCATTTAAGTGACAATTTTGTGTAAAATAAATAAATAAAATAATTTTTTGTCATTTTCCAAAAACTTGTGGTAAAAAAATTCTTCTATTGACTCAACATGCCTCTCAGCAAATAGTATGAGGTGTCTACTTTCCAAAAAGGGGTCGTTTTGGGGGCGGGGGCATTTTATGCCCAGCATTAGAAGTTTATGTCACACATCATTCACTCTTCTAACCACCTGAAGACCAAACCTTTTCTGACACTTTGTTCACATGAAAAAAATCAGTATTTTTTGCTAGTAAAAATAACTTTGAACCCCCAAACGTTATATATTTTTTAAAATCATACACCCTAGTGAATTAAATGGTGGGTGCTGTAATTTTTTTCATGTCACATAGTACTCTCGGAGCAATTTTTCAAATGCAACTTTTTAAAAAATATACTTTTTTACTTTTAATGCACAAAAACACAATATATTGGCCAGTTATTTGGTAAGGTATTAAAGATGATGGTATGCAGAGTAAATAGATGCCAAACATGACATGCTTTAAAACTGCGCAAGCCACGTGCAATGGTGACAAACTGCATACATTTTTTAATATTCATAGGCAATGATTTAAAAGCTTTTACAAGCTATCATTTTAGATTTACAGAGGATTTCTAGTGCTAGAATTACTGTCGTTGATCTGATGTTCATGGCGATACCTCACATGTATGGTGAAACTACTGTTTACATACCAGCACAGGGTCAACACGTAGGTGCATGCGCAAACGCAGGGGGGAGTGCTCCTTTTTTTTTTTTTTTTTAATTTTTACTGTCCCTTTTCATATTTATTTTTCACTTTTAATGCTATCTCAGGGAATGCAAATATCCCCTATAATTTCAATGGACATTTTCATATATTCTTTTTTGAGAAATCTGGGGTCTATCAGACTCTAGATATCTCCTCTGCCCTTACATTATCTAATCTCACCAAGATCGGTGTGATCAGATGTTTTCCCAATTTACAAATGGCGTTGTTTATATCCTTCAAAACTGAAGTGATGAAATGCTCATAGCTTCTGATTTCTTAGACTATAGAGATGATTGGCACCATTCTGGTCTCCAATCAGCTCTATGGTCAGCTGGCAGAACACCGGCTGCATTCTCGGGTTCCCCCGATGGCACAGGACTACCTGAGAAGGCCATGGAAGGCAGTGGGGGAGGGGGGCATCTTCTCCCACTGCCTGTAAAAGCAATCCTGCAGCTAATTAGCTACTAGGATTGCTTTTACATGAAAGCTGATCGCCGGCTGGAAAAAAAGATACCAGGATGATGCCTGCAGCTGCCACTCAAAGTCCAATGATGTACCAGTACGTCGCAGGTCCTTGTTGGGTGTATATGCTATGTTTTTGTTTTTTTTTTTTATGTAGCCTGTGTGCTGAATGAAAATAAAAAATTTCTGATAGAAAGTGTGTGGTATGCCAACCATTAGAATATACCGCCCTGCATCCACCCACCTCTAATGGTGGGCAAACATAAAATGTGCCAAAAAATATAAAATATATATGCCGAAGCATCCAGCAGCACTGCACACACCTACTTGTGTATATTTTGAGAGCAAGACCCTGTTGCTGTCAAAATAAACAAGTCGGTGCTGCAGCTGAATGACATCCTCATTTCTCAAGCAGGTTTTTTCCCCCTTTCTAAGAAGGGTATTTACAACCCATTGGGGGAAGCCCCAGTCATTAGGTCACACCATGCCACATGCGCCAATTCCAAGATTGTACAAATGTCTAAATAGTGGCACGCTTGAATAAAAATTGTCCACGTATAAGTGGTACCCCATATGGAAAAAGGATGACACCAAGTCTCAAACTATCTTGCCACTGCTCCCCATGTAGTCTGGGCATCCGGGGGGGGGGGCTCCACGTGACTATCTTTTCCCTCATAAATCTGAAACTTGTATGTATAGCCTGTTCCCCTCTCACAGGTCTTATACATCTTGACCCCATATCTGGCACGCTTGCTGGGGAGAAATTGTTTGAATACAAGGCTGCCAGAAAAACTAATGAGGGACTCATCAATGCAGATGTTTTGCTGGGGAGTATAGACATCTGCAAACTTTTGGTTAAGGTGATTTTCGAGGGGCCAAATTTTGTGGAGCCGGTCAAATTCAGGGTCACCCTGAGGACGACAGTGTGTTGTCGTTGAAATGCAGAAAACACATTATACTCTCATATCTATGCCTGGCCATGGCAGCAGAGAACATGGGCATATGATGAATCTGGTCTGTGGACCAACACAACCACAAATCCTTTTTTTAGTGATGCCCATGTTGTGGGTTAGGTCCCAAAAAACTTTAAATTCACAACTGTAATGGGTTTCCATGCGACTGGTCTGGCAAGGTTTGAATTTTGGTGGCGATAAACTGTTGTGCATATAAATTGCTTTGATCCACAATCAACGCATACAGATATTCCGTGAAAAACAGCTCCAAAAAAATCAAAGGGAGTAGTTAAATTTCCTGTTTCCACCTGAATTCCTGGTTGGGCATTGAATAGAGGAAGTACGGGTGGTGCAGAATTTGTAGGCTTCCAATCGGGATTTGCAAGCACATCCAGAAGGATACTAGGGGTTTTACGGGGTTGTGTGCGAATTCTTGGTGGCTGCGGGACACTACTTGTACTCGCCACTGCACCAGCTTGTACTGCACTTATGGGACTCGCCACATCACCAAGTGATACTGTAGTGCTGGTATGTGAAAGACCAGGATATACTAGGCCACTGGTGCTTGCCAGTTCACCAAAAGGTAGAGCATCACTAGTACTGGCACTCTTCTGCATATGAGATTCATCAAAATTTACCAGCAAGCGTTAGCAGGGATCAGGCCTGATTCTGCAAACACTGCGGTTTTGTGTGCAATGTATCAAGTGACAGTGACCTACTAACACTGCACTTGGGGGGGGGGGGGGAGGGAAAGGGCGAGGGGGTAAAGGTAGGGGCTAAATGCAGGTGCTGGGGCTGGTCCCGCTAATGTCTTGTTTTTGGGAACACTATACTAACGTGAACGCTGGTATAGTGCTGATCTGATCAAAGATATTGATCCGTTCAGACCCGTTACTAGCAATGGAGGTTTAATGTGCACATGAGCGTGTTCCTGGCAATCAAGGGGTTAAATATGACTTACTGTTGCACTGACAGGCAATCTGACGCTATCTGGGAGGGGTGTGAAAACCACGGGAGCATGAATCGCGTATATATACGGGATTTTGCGCACCTGTGCTGCCCTGTAGCAGTATTTCTACTATAGGGAAGCGGTTAAACATGTCCAGTAAAAAAAATTTTAAAAATCATATTTCTTCATAAATTTAGGCCAAAATGTATTGTGCGACATGTCTTTGATGGGGGGGAAAAAAAACAATACATATAAATTAATTGGTTTACGTGAAAGTTATAGCATTTACAAATATCGGTATAGATACTTTTTTTTTCTACTAATAGTGACCGCGATCAGCGACTTATAGCAGGACTGCAGCGGAATTTCTGACACTGGGGGGAACTGACTTGGTGTCACTGACATCCCCAATGACACCAATACAGTGATCAGTGCTAAAACAAAAGCACTGACACTGTACTAATGGCACTGGGCAGGAAGGGGTTAACATGAGGGGGCGATCAAAGGGTTAACTGTGTGCTGGGAGTGTTTTACTAGGGGGTGGGGTGTCTGCTTCACTGTAAGCACACTGCTCTGGATGGCTGTGCACAGCCATTCAGAGCAGTGTGCTTGAGCTGACAGGGAGGAGGGCTGTTGGTAAACATAGCAGCCCTCCTCCCCATCGGTGATTGTCGGTAATCACCGAGTGCTGGCGGGCTCGCGTGCGCCCCCTATCTGGAAATGCAAAATTACATGTGTATATATATATATATACGTGATTATGCGTACCCATGCTGCCCTGTAGCAATATTTCTGCTATAGGGCAGTCGGGAAGCGGTTAAGGACTCTACCTAATAATTTACAAAATGCTCTACTTGTGCGTGATACTCCTATTGCATGGTACACAATAAGGAGATCTCTAAATTTGTCTTTGACGCTCTCTAAATATATTCCTATTCTTGGCAACCCTAAAATTGTTACTGCAACTAACACAGAAATTTCCAGTGTATGGCATACAAAAGCAATACAAACAGCGACATCTATGTTTCACCAAGGCTCCTGAAAACTGAAATTTTTCACTGAGTTTTCAACAGAATTTAATCATTCCAGAGGATATAGAAAAACTTGCAGTTTGATAACTAGAAAAAACTGGAGGGTGAAACAATTTAAATTATTACATCAGTCATATATACCCTTCATGGTCGATAAATCAGACCCATCAGTATCAACCTGTTCCTGGTGTGGTACTTTAAGACCCACTCTACTGCATAGACTGTGGAGCTATACCAAGATCTCTACTTTCTGGACACAAATTCTGAATTATATCCACCAGGGGCGGACTGACCATTTGGAAACTTGGGCACTGCCTGAGGGCCCGGGGTCAGTAGGGGTCCCCATGAGATGCCCCTGGTACCTTTTTTTTTTCATAGGCTTTTTTCTGTTTGGGCAAGGACACAGGGGCCCCATGATCCCCTATTGCCCGGGAGCCCCATGAGTTGTCAGTCCGCCCCTGATATCCACACCATTTCAGGCATACAAAGCGAAAAGGACCCCATGATGTCTCTTCTGGTATGTCAACCCTTCCTCCCAACCTTCAACATCTTCACGAACATCTTTGAGATGAATTTTAATGCCGGCATCTTGTGCATGTTAACTGCTCGTAGAAGTAATTTGAAATCTTGGACATCACAGAATGCTCCTAAAGTAACTATGGTGAAAAAGTAATTTAAATTCTTGATGTACATTGAAAAGCTGAACACAACAGCTCAAGCCTTTAATTCTACTAAACGCTTTTTCAAGCGTTGGCAAAGATTTATGAAACACTCATTGTCTGATCAAGAGATATCTCAGTTGATGTCATCATTTCTCTACAATGAATTGTATACAAAAATGAATCAGTCCAACTCTTAGGGCAACGCAATCTTAAAGATTTTGTAACACTGGGATCCACTAAACTGTTTGAATGACAACATTTACCTTCCTATTATTTATTTTGATGTTGTTTCAATAAGGAATGTTCTCTTTATAGTTTTTTCCTCTTATTTTCTTTCATTTTAATTTATTTATTTCTGTTTTCTTTGTATTACATGGTTTTTCATAATAGAGAATTTACTAGTTTATGTGATAATGCCATTTGAAGGTTATTCATCCACGCTTCCTTTATAGCAAGGTAATCACAATTCTTTTAAATGCTATTCACCTCAAGAATAGTGTTTTCCGATGTGATAAATATAAACATTAACAATAGCTTATCTGTAACTTTGTAACTGTACTTATTGGGAAGTACAATCTCTTGCCATGTTTCTTTTTTTTTTTTACTTTACTTTTTTCTAAAGTTTTTTTTATGTTTTTTGTAACATCAAAAATGTGAATAAAAATTATAAAAAAAACAAAACCAACACTGCATTTGTTCATTGGCACAGGCACTTACCTAAACCTGTCTCTAACTATATTGCAGGAACTCTAATTACAGAGGTTTAGTTCTGAGTCAAAGTAAATATATCAGGGTTAGAAACATCTGCAACTTTGAAGCATACTATATGGTGCAATGGCTGAAGGATGATAATGTAGACAGCGTGCCTAATTTTATTTACCTGTGCAAAATGAAATTTCACTTTGGGGAATGTGGTTCAAATTCACTTTGCAAAGAATACCCAATCACATGCAAAGAAAAGTAACAAAACAACTAGGAATTTTGCTTATGTGATTGGATGATAGAGGTCAACACATTCACCTCATTCAATTTACTGAAGATTTACTTTACAAAGTAAAATCCTTACATCTTTTGGTAAATCAGCCTTTTGCCTGTAAATCTGTGTTCTGAATTGTTTAATGTTAATATGTTAACATTGAATGTGTGCCAGATAAGCCCTGCCAAACCTAACTCTTCCATCAAAGCCCTGTCTCATTTATTTCAGGTACTTATATAGTGCCATCAATTTATTCAGTGCTTTACATATATATACAGTATATATTGTACCTTCACAACTCTCCTTAACCCGTAAGCGACATACAATCTAAGGTCTCTAATTCATACTTATACATACACATACTAGGGCCAATTTAGACTGGAGCCAATTAACCTTCCAGCAAGTCTTTGGAGTGTGGAAGAAAACCGGTGTACCCAGAGGAAACTCATGCAGGCACAGGAAGAACATGCAAACTCTGTGCAGGTTGGGATTTGAACTGATGAGGCTAGTGCTGCTAGGCAGAACTGCTAACCACTTAGCCACTGTGCTGTATGTATGGTAGATCGGCTGCTAGTTTGTAGTAGTTTGGCTAGTTTGTGAAGCGTTAGTGGTTTGTTATCCCAACATGCAATTTGAAAATTCCATGGTGAACTCTTCAATACCAGAGCATAGTTTTCATTCATTTGGAAGGTAGGATTTATTGTCCTGTTTGGCTGAGCTCATTTGCTTGTCTCTTAAGAAGTTCTGGGCCGAAATGCTATAACTATAATGACACCAGAAGTAAAAAGAATATGCACATCCTATACCATGTATAAACCCTATCCAAGGGTTCATCACCAGTGGATTACACAGGAATAGAAAATGTTGTACAATACCATTTACTTTCCTTGTATGAAAGATTCTTCAATTTTTACTAAGCATTCTCTACATTATAAAAACTAAGAACATTAGCAGTGAATTGCCAAAGAATATGCATTGTGAGAATTGTCATAACACTTAAACTGTGGAGAACATGCAGAGAATACTTTACACATTTCAGAAAGTCTTACATCAATTTCCCCAGTGTTATCTTTTCAGTGCATCCATCTTCCAAACAGAAACTCAGGATATCAGCTGTGCTGTCACCAATTTTTCATATAATCTTCTAAGAATATCATTATGGTGATGAATGTTTTACAGGCCTCAAGCAAAAACTGCTCAGCAGTCAAAATAGATGGAGAAAAGGTTAAAATGTCCCTAAAATGTATCTTAGTTCCTCTTCCTCTTGTTTCCGAGGATGTGGTCATTTGGGAACCAAACTACGTACCTGATGGACATGCCCCTAGGACAGATGATTTTAGATGCAAGTGCATTCTCTAATAAATTCAGTTACTATGGTGACTATCACTAAGAGCATTAGGATCCTCCTAAATTTACCTGTTTGATAACATTCCTAAACAAACTCAAACATTAATTTACTTTATGTTCTTAGAAACTAAAATTGCGTTAGCCACAGCCTGGAAGAGTGCTGTAATAGATCTACAGTAACTCTGATGAAGCGTAAATTGCTTGCATAATGCTTAATAAAAAAATGGTTAGCATAATGCGAGATACACAGTCAATGTTTGATAAGGTCTGGAACCCCTGCATTTTAAATATCCAACCTTCCTCTTCATGACGGGACTTTCAGGACAGGCCATTTTTTGCCTTTTCTCTATTCTTTCTTCTTCATTTCCTTTCTTTATCTTTTCTTCTTCCCCCTTTTAATATTGCCATTTTATGCAACCTTTGTATTGTGCTCAAACTTGTACATCACTTGGAGGACATACATGCAATCTCTTTTTTATGAAGATGTATGACCATATTCCCTTTTTAATAGATGTGAATATCACTATGATAGATGTATGACCATGTTCCCTTTTTAATAGATGTGAATATCACGATAATAATGGCTCTATCCTTTCAGTGTAATACCTTTTTAATATATGTTTACCTTTGTTTAAATTCCTAGTGGATTGTGATTCAGGATGTGCTTTGTGGAATATCTTTTAGAGAATGTTATTGTCTGCTAAATTTATGTTCTCCCGATTTGTACACTGTACACCAATTCTCTTTTGAGAACGTTCTCGGGTTCCTGAGAAATGGATTTTTATAAAACTCTTTTTATGGTAAACCTAATAAACACTATTGAAAAGAAAATAAACTGCAAAAGTGTTTATGATACACCATGCTATATTTATATTCATTGCAAGTAATCAGATTTAAAAAAGGCTGCTTGTAGACATCTGATGGGTAGTCAATTATGCAAGCATAATCTGACCGGCCTTATGGTAACCCGCACAAGACTGCAAAGCTGCAGAGCACTTTAAACGAGAGAGCTATGCTCAGCCAAGCTTTCAAATTCCTTTGGAGAACAGAGGAGCATAGTGGGAAGCAAGAGGAGATATCGTATCAGCAGGAGAGCAATTGAGATTGTGACAGATTTTTTTTTTCCTTGCCCAATCAATTACTCCCTTTAACAGCAGGCAGCCAACTAGCTGAAGGGACCCTCAGAGACGTGGGATTGTTGTCTGATGCTGCCAAATATATCCATATTAAGTAATGGTCATTGATTTTTTTTTTTGTGCTGTGGCCACAGGTGTTGGGCATTATCAATTGGAAGGAAGTGCAAGAATGATTATACCTGAAATGTCTTAGCAGCTTCCTTACTGATTTATGCAATGTTAATGGCAATGTAGCATGTGGGAGCCACTAGTATGAACCCTTCCAATTATGCTGTTTGTGTATTAGTCAGGGTTGGCTCCCAGACTCACCAGTGCTCTATGACAGTTAAGCATTTTTTAATTGTAGAGTAAGAAATGGGTGCTTGGAATTTTAGACATGCAAGTCTTAGCACTCGCTGCTTGTTCTGTGATTGAAAACAAAACATACCTGTGGACCAGCTATACTGGCATAATGGGGTTTATTTACTAAAGCTGGAGAGTGCAAAATTAGGTGCACTTCTGCATAGAAACCAATCAGCTTCCAGGTTTTATTGCCAAATCTTTTTTTTTTTAAATAATTTAAATATTTATTAATTTTTCAGATTAATAAGTTATACAAACATGTCCCTTATAAAAACATGAACACAGAATCAAAAACATTACTCTTTTCAGCTTATCCACCCCCATGCCCCCCCTCCCCTCTGCAATTTCCTATTCCTTTTTGGAGATCTCAATCACAACAAAGGAAGGAAGAAGCCAGTACAACCATATTGTTCTATATTAGTCCCATATAGACTCTAGATTTAACTTTGACTTTTTAAATTCATCCCATTTGTTCCATCTCATATGATAACTCTCCATTTTATCTTCATTCCTATGGTAAAGTTCTTCCAATCTACATATTTGATCTACCCTGCCCACCCAATCTTATTTTCGGCACCTCCTGTCTCCTCCAGAACTTGGTTATCGGTCCTTTTTGCTGCATTCAAATACAGTACAGCAGATTTTTTATATTTTTTGACTGAAAGCTTGGTACTATGAAAAAGGCAAGTCTCTGGGTCTTTTAATACCTCAACCTCTGAAATTTTTTTAATCAAACTTACTATTTTCTCCCAATACTCTTGAATTTTAGGACACTCCCACCATATATGATACATTGTGCCTCTACATCCACATCCACGCCAACATAAAGGTGAATTATCTCAATTTAATCTATGTGCCACATGTGGTGTGATATACCATCTTGCCAAACACTTATAATTCATTTCTACCTCCTGCATATTTACATTTCCATGTATTCTATATATTTTCCTCAGTTTTTTCGTATCCAATATTATTCCTATATCCCTTTCCCATTTTTCTATAAATGGAGGCCTTATATCAGTGTTTATTTCAGTGAGAATCTTCTATATTTTAGAGGTTCTGTGTTTCCCATCTCCCCGTGTATCTAACAAATGCTCAAACAGGTTCCATTCCTCTCTTGTTCTTAAAGGCTTTGGAAGCTTACCTATAAAGTGTTTCAATTGAAAGTAATGCCACTCATCCATTTTTGTGAAAACTTCTCCCTTTTTTTCCAATTCCTTAAGTGATTCTATTTCCTCCCCCACCATTATATCCCTTAATTGTGCATCTTCCTTCTTTATCCACCTCCCTGTGATTCCTTCTTTACCTGGGGGGAAAAACTCTGTGGAGCCTAAGGGCATCAATAAAGAATTAAATTCCCATCCCATTTTTTTTTGTAAAACATCCCACACTCTTAAAACATTTAATGTGAACAAATTTGTGCTGTCTGCTAATCCTCTGTATTGTGGAGGTAACCATATGATTCTACTTACGTTGGTACTACTTAGTGTATTTTCTATTTTAATCCAGCTTTTACCTTTTGCATTATGTGTCCAGTCAAAAATTCTCGCCATTATTTTCGAACTATAATATCTTTTCAAGCCTGGTACTCCCAGTCCACCTTTCTCTTCATTTCTACTTAAAATCTCGTAGCTTATTCTCGTTTGTTTATTCCTCCAAATAAATCTTGTTAACATTTTTTTAATTGTTCTAAAATATACTTCTGGTAGTTTAATTGGTATCATTTGGAATTTATATAGAATTTTTGGAACGATCACCATTTTTATCAAATTTATACGGCCTATCCACGAAGGGGCACCTCCTCCTAATTTCCTAAATTCATCTTTAATCTCATTTAAAAATGGGATGTAATTCAATTTATACAAGTTCTTGGAGGATACAGTTAGTTTTATTCCTAGATATTTTAGTTCTTTTCTCGCCAAACAAAGGGAAATTCCTCCTGTAATCTATTTTTCTCGCTATTTGGAAGATTTATATTCAAAATCTCTGTTTTTGTTGGATTGATTTTTAAATTTGATATCTCCCTATACTCTTTCAGTGCTCTTATTAAATTTGGCAATGTTATCCTTGGGTTTCCGACATAGAACAGCATATCATCTGCATAAGCTGCCACATTATGCTCTGTGTCTCTTATCCAAATTCCCTTTATATCTGTATTATTCCTTATTGTAGCTAATAAAAATTCTAATGACAACACATATAAAAGTGGAGACAGAGGACAACCCTGTCAAGTTCCATTTTGCATCCCAAAATACTCTGATAATTCTCCGTTGACCATGATTGCTGCAGACGGTTGACTATATAATTTCCTTATCCATTCTCTCATTCTAGGACCCATCCCTAATACTTCTAGTGTATCCATCATATATCCCCAATCTACTCTATCGAAAGATTTTTTGGCGTCAATCGAGAGTACCTCCACAGGGGTTTTTTTTCTTTCCTACTTTTTTGTATGAGAAACAAAGATCTCAATCCATTGTCTCTCCCCTCTCTCCCTGGGACAAAACCCACCTGATCCATGTGTATCCATTCCGGCATATGTTCTTTTAACCTATTTGCCAGAACTTTTGCATAAAGTTTAGTGTCTGTGTTTAATAAGGACATCGGTCTATAGCTTGAACAGTGAGTATCATCTTTACCTTCTTTATTTATGAGAACTACATGTGCTTTTAAGGATTCCTTCCTCATTTCCATCTCCCCACCCAATGCATTCATATATAATCTCAATTTAGGTACTAATAGTTCTTTATATTTTTTTATAATACCTCACAGTATATCCATCTGGTCCTGGACTTTTCCGCGCTGTTGTAATTTTTAATGTCATTTCTATTTATTCCTGCATTATTTCTATTTTGAGAGATTTTAATTGTTCCTCACTTATTTTTGGTAGTCCTGCCTTTTTTAAGTGTCCGTCTTTTTTCTGCTTTTCCTACCCCTTCTTTATATCTAGAACTGTGGGGAGTAATATTATATAGGTTATTATAATATTCTTTAAACACTTTAGCTATATCTTTAGTTAAATACACTAATTCTCCTTTGGGATCCCTTATTTTCTCTATGTAATTCCTAGTTTGTTTGTTTTTTACTCAGGGCCCTCATTAAGTACTTTCCTGGCCTGTCTCCCCATCTATATCTCTCACTTATCATTTTATTAAATACTCTTCTCTTCTTCCAGGAAATTATTTAATTCTTCACTTTTATTTGTTACCTTCTGCATAATCTCTTTTGATGCTCCATGTTTGTGTGTCTGCTCTAACTTACAAAGTTCCCCTAGGAGCATGTTAATTTTTTTTCTTCTTTCCCTCTTCTTTGCTCATTTTTTCTCTTCTTTCCCTCTTCTTTGCTCCTACTGCTATCAAAATTCTTCTAATATACGCTTTATGAGCCTCCCACTGCCACAGACACTTCCCCCGAATCGTTCTCTTCACAGAATTGCTCTTTTTTTTTTTTCTGATTTGTCTCTTGATCCTGAAGAAGTGTCTCATTTAACCTTCAACCATTTCCCCCCTTCTGCTTCTTTCCCCATAATAATTGCATTGTGACAGGAGAATGATCCGATATTGATATCACTTCTATTTTTACTTTGACCAAGGACTCAAGGAGTAGATGTTCAAGCAATATATAATCCAATCTTGAATACATCTCATGTGCATGTGAGTAAAGTATAATCTCTGTCCTTCATATGTTTAATTCTCCATATATTTACAAGTTGGAATTGATATATCATTTTTTTTCAAGGATCTCAGAGATCTACTTTCTTCTTTTTGCACAGCAGACGTTATGTCTATCTGAGGATCCATACAGAGATTGAAATCTCCTGCCACAATTTAAACTGCCTTTTTTGAAATCTAGTACTTTTTTCAGAGTATTTTTTAGGAATATCTCTGGTTTTTTATTCGGGCAATAAATATTTGCTAATGTACAATCTATTTCTTGTAGTTTTCCCTTCAGAAATAGAAATCTCCCTTCAGGATCTACCAACCGGTCTTCCAATTTAAACCTTATATTTTTCGCAAAACCTATTGCCACTCCTTTAGCTCTTCTAATTGGGGAATCTGCATAAAACCATAATGGATAATATCTGGAATTCAATTTCACATTTGTTTCTTTCCCCAAATGTATCTCCGGTAGAAAAAAATACTGAGGACAATCTATGCTGAATCTCTTTAAATATCCTAAATCTCTTCCCAGGGCTATTTAAACCATTAACATTATAAGTCACAAAGTGAATTTCTTCCATTCTTCCCTTTTCCTCCTGTCCTTTTCCTCTATCCCCACTCTCCTCCACTCTTGTCCATAACTTCCCCTTTGTTCTCTAATACTTCTCCAAACTAATGTATATCCTACTATATTGCAGAGTCTTAACCTACCTACCCCCTCCCCATACCCTTCACTTCCCCTCCTTCCATCCTCCCTCCCCCACCCCCCCCACCCCCTTTAGACCTATAATTTGCCCCTCTCCTCCCCAACCCTCCCCCTTCCCCTGTAGGTCTTTTATTTGTCTATGAATAATTTGTGGACTTGTTCCACCTTAGATTCTACCTGAGGTGGGGCTCTGGGCATGCGCATTATCCCCCCCCCACTTCCTGCCGAGTTCAAAGTGGAGGGAGTATGCTGAGGGGACAAAAAAAAAAACCCCGTCCCCCTTCCATCTCTCCCTCCTCTCTCACTACCCTCTCTACTCTATCTCCATTTTATGAAACCTGCCACCTATCTTTTTCCAACTGAATTCTCTCCTCTTGACTTTCCTCCCAATCTGGAATATTTATTCTCTGTAATTCAAGTCTCTCACAAAAGTCTCTCAAATCTTCAGGAAACCTCAATCTTGCCAATCGACCATTCTTCCATCCTATCAGACAAGCGGGAAATCCCAATCTATATTGAACTTTCTGCTTTCTCATTTGTTCTAATAGTGGTTTTAAAGTTCTCCTTCTTATCAATGTTTCTGCTGCAAGATCAGCAAAGATCTGAATGTTTACTTCCCTATATTTTATTATTGCTCTTCCTTTTACCTTTTTCCATATTTCCTGTTTGTCTTGGTAATAATGAAATTGTACAATTGTGTTTCTCGGGTTGCTCTTTTTTCCCTCCTGTTGTTGGACCCTTCCTATTCTATAGACCCCATCAAGTACAAACGGGGCTGTTCGAGTTCTTTCTAATATTATATCGATCACTTTCTTTATTATTTCCTGCAGATCTTCTCCTTTGGGTATCTCAGGGAGACCTCGTATCCATAAATTGCGTTTTCTGTCCCTATTTGTCAGGGCTTCAGAGTATGACCATAGGTATGTGGCTGACGCAGGGAAACGCAGGCTTCAGATAAGTTATAAACAATATAATGTATTAAAGACTAACAATACAAACATAAACGCAGTGCAATACTAAAACATAACATAGTGCAAACGAACCAAACCAAACCACCCACAGATAATACATACAATGCAAGCCTCGTCAGGCAGGCCGGGTCAATAACAATCGGGCAGGTAGGTACAGGGGGGTCAGGCAGAGAATGGTCGGGGTCACAAGCCAGGGATAAAACAGGAGAAGTCAGCAGAGGTCCGGATCAGGCAGGGTCAGCAACGAATCAGACAGAGACAGGAACAGGAACAGGGATGCAGGAACAAGATACAGGGCCCTGGAAAAACTCACACCAAGGCAAAGACTGCAGGTCTGGCCATCACTTAAATACACCTGCATAAGCAGTTTCAGGTGTTTGGCTGGCTGCAGGGTTTAGTCTCTGATTGCTGGGAGCACCCGCTGGCCAGCCCTGGTACTGCAGCCCACAAGGCAGGTGAGCCCACCATTACTGGCAAGTCCATTCCTAACAGTACCCCCCCCCTCAAGGAGCGGCCTCAGGACGCTCCAAACAGTCCTAGCTGGGCAAAATGTTCCACCGCCCGGGTCTGGTAACTGGCGGGATATCAAAGACTGGCACATCGGGCAGGACTCCGGGCAGCGGCACACCGGGCAGGACTCCGGGCAGCGGCACACCGGGCAGTGGCCCATCGGGCAGGACTCCGGGCAGCGGCCCATCGGGCAGGACTCCGGGCAGCGGCCCATCGGGCAGGACTCCGGGCAGCGGCCCATCGGGCAGGACTCCGGGCAGCGGCCCATCGGGCAGGACTCCGGGCAGCGGCACATCGGGCAGCGGCACATCGGGCAGGACTCCGGGCAGCGGCACATCGGGCAGGACTCCGGGCAGCGGCACATCGGGCAGGACTCCGGGCAGCGGCACATCGGGCAGGACTCCGGGCAGCGGCACATCGGGCAGGACTCCGGGCAGGACTCCAAGCAGAGGCACATCGAGCTGGACTCCAGGCAGGACTCCGGGCAGAGGCACATCGGGCTTGACTCCGGGCAGAGGCACATCGGATCACCAGGCGAAGCAGCAGGCACCGGGCCACCAGGCGGAGCAGCAGCAACCGGGCCACCAGGCAGAGCAGCAGGCACCGGACCACCAGGCAGAGCAGCAGGCACCGGACCACCAGGCGGGGCGGCGGGCGCCGGGCCCCCAGGCAGGGCGGCGGGCGTCGGGCCCCCAGGCAGAGCGAAAGGTCTCGGGCCCCCAGGCGGGTCGGGCGCCGGGCCTCCAGGCGGAGCGACAGGTCTCGGGCCCCCAGGCGGGGCGGCGGGCGCCGGGCCCCCAGGCGGGGCAACAGGTCTCGGGCCCCCAGGCGGGGTGGCGGGCGCCGGGCCCCCAGGCGGGGCGGCGGGCGCTGGGCCCCCAGGCGGAGCGACAGGTGTCGGGCCCCCAGGCAGAGCGGCGGGCGCCGGACCCCCAGGCGGAGCGACAGGTCTCGGGCCCCCAGGCGGAGCGACAGGTACCGAGTCACCAGGCACGACAGTGGGCTCCGAGTCAACTGGCCCATCGGATCACCAGGCGAAGCAGCAGGCACCGGGCCCCCAGGCGGAGCGGCAGGCACCGGGCCACCAGGCGGAGCGGCAGGCACCGGACCACCAGGCGGGGCGGCGGGCGCCGGGCCCCCAGGCAGGGCGGCGGGCGGCGGGTTCCCAGGCGGGGCGGCGGGCGCCGGGCCCCCAGGCGGAGCGACAGGTCTCGGGCCCCCAGGCGGAGCGACAGGTACCAAGTCACCAGGCACGACAGTGGGCTCCGAGTCAACTGGCATGACCGCTGGCACTGGGTCAGACATTGGATCGTCTGGCCGGACAGCGGGCATCGGGTCACCAGGCATCAGGTCATTTGGCTCGACAGCGGGCACCGCGTCATCTGGCAAGGCAGTGGGCACCAAGTCACCAGGCACGACAGTGGGCTCTGAGTCAATTGGCACGACAGCGGGCACCGGGTCATCAGGTACCGGATTGTCTGGCTCGACAGCAGGCACCGGGTCATCTGGCGCTGGATTGTCTGGCTCGACAGCGGGCATCGGATCACCAGGCATGACCGCGGGCACTGGGTCATCAGGCATTGGATTGTCTGGCTCGACAGCGGGCATCGGGTCACCAGGTATGACAGCGGGCACTGGGTCAACAGGCATCAGGTCATTTGGCTCGCCAGCGGGCACCGCGTCATCTGGCAAGGCAGTGGGCACCGAGTCACCAGGCATGACAGCGGGCACTGGGTCATCAGGCATGACAGCGGGCACTGGGTCATCAGGCATTGGATCGTCTGGCTCGACAGTGGGCACCGGGTCATCAGGTACTTGATCGTCTGGCTCGACAGCAGGCACCTGGTCATCTGGCGCTGGATTGTCTGGCTCGACAGCAGGCATCGGGTCACTAGGCATGACAGCGGGCACTGGGTCATCAGGCATTGGATCGTCTGGCTCGACAGCGGGCATCGGGTCCTTGGGTACCGGATCGTCTGGATCGACAGCGGGCACCGGGTCATCTGGCGCTGGATCGTCTGGCTTGACAGCGGGCATCGGGTCACCAGGCATGATAGCGGGCACTGGGTCATCAGGCATTGGATCGTCTGGCTCGACAGTGGGCTTCGGGTCACCAGGTATGACAGCGGGCAACGGGTCATCAGGCATGATAGGATCATCAGGCTGGATCAATTCATCAGGCTGGGTAGAGACATCAGGCTGAAGTGCGGGTGCCAAGGCACCAGGCTGAACCACGGAAGGCAGGTTCTCAGACGGCAGGCTCACCGGTTTGGATACTGGCAGGATGGTACTGGTTGGAAAGAATTTTCGCTTTTTTCTGGTTTTAACTACTGGAGCACTGCAAGTAAACGCAGGTCTGCAAACGAATGGAGCAGCTGGAGACAGAGAAGAGCTGGAGGATGTAACAGGGGAGGGAACAGTTGCTACAGAGGGCTTCTTTACAGGGTTAAAGGCAGGATAGGTGCAGCGAGTGGGAACAGGGTACTGACATGCGGTAGATAGCAGGGTATACTGGGCTGTAACTGGAGGTGCTGTTGGGAATGCAGAAATAGAGCTTTGAGGAAATAGATTAGAAGCAGGACTGGGTTTTTGTAAGCTGACTGAGGCTGGGTGCAACAAGTCTGACCATGTCTGCAGTATGGGTTGAACAAAGCTGAGCTTACACAAAGCCTGTCTGACCAAAGACTGCACTGCGTTTATACAATCCCTTAATACCTGTGGTGAACATGCAGCATAATGCTCCAAGAAGCAACCCACATCATCCTCTAATAACCATACCAGGGACTCTACCTGGTCTGCACTAAAGGGTGGCAAAAAGTCATTCCTGCTTTCAGGGGCACCAGATGAAGCCAACTCTACACAAACCTGAATCAAAGGTTGTACCTCAGAGAACTCTGTGCCCTGATCTACTAGAACATGAGCGACCCGTATACATTCTAGCAGTTGATCCCAGGTATACTCCCTCAGAGCCTGATAAGCATATTCTCTGTCATCAAACACTAGCAGAGATAAATACACAACCTCATCAAGATCCATCCTTCCCAGCAACAAGCCAAGATGGCTTCCCTGTGCAGCCACTTCTGGTCAGGATGGGCCTTGGTGTAATGTCAGGGCACCAGGGTATGACCAGAGGTATGTGACTGACGCAGGGAAACGCAGGCTTCAGATAAGTTATAAACAATATAATTTATTAAAGACTAACAATACAAACATAAACGCAGTGCAATACTAAAACATAACACAGTGCAAACGAACCAAACCAAACCACCCACAGATAATACATACAATGCAAGCCTCGTCAGGCAGGCCGGGTCAATAACAATCGGGCAGGTAGGTACAGGGGGGTCAGGCAGAGAATGGTTGGGGTCACAAGCCAGGGATAAAACAGGAGAAGTCAGCAGAGGTCCGGATCAGGCAGGGTCAGCAACGAATCAGACAGAGACAGGAACAGGGATGCAGGAACAAGATACAGGGCCCAGGAAGAACGCACACCAAGGCAAAGACTGCAGGTCTGGCCATCACTTAAATACACCTGCATAAGCAGTTTCAGGTGTTTGGCTGGCTGCAGGGTTTAGTCTCTGATTGCTGGGAGCACCCGCTGGCCAGCCCTGGTACTGCAGCCCACAAGGCAGGTGAGTCCACCATTACTGGCAAGTCCATTCCTAACACTATTTTTCTGATCTTACAATTTATATAGCAGATTTCTTTGTTCTTTTCTCATATACATTAACCTTTGTTCCATGACATGTATGGCTTGGGCATGTTTGTCTCATTTTCCCTCCGTTTCTTCCACTCTTGCCAATATCTGCCCCATATCTTTATGTAATTTCACCATTTCTTGTTTTATAGATTTTTCTAATTCTTTAAACATATCCTCTATTTCAATTTTAGTGAGCAGTTGAGATCTCTTCTCTTGTTCCTCTGTATCTTCCCGTACCCTTGTTCTTTCTATATCCATGTCTTCCATAATTTGGATGCTATATGCCATTCCCAGGGATAGTCTAGAACTTTCTCCAATACTATGTTCCATCTCACCACTACCATTTATTACTGTTTGTCTATCAGGAGTACTATTTCCTTGTGATGGTATATATTTTTTAATTGAGCTTGTTTGAGAGACTTTTGAGCCTCCTCCCTTTGCCGTTTTATTCTTCATTTTGTTGTATTTTTCTCTCTATTTTTCCTCTTCTCCTCTCAGTGTTCAGTCAGCTGGGTAGAAGAGAGGAAAGAAAGAACAAAAAAAAAGTCCTTTGAATCTTTTCTCTTCATATCCCCTTTCCTCTTTTTCTTTACTTCTGTCCCCACTATCACCTGTAGATAGTCCTCTGTATGCTTCAAATCCCTTTTCCGGACATCTTTCTCAGTTTCTCAGTGCAATAACCCCCCAGGATTCTTTCACATCCACTTCAACATAAATTTGATATTTCAACACAGTACATTATATTTTTCCTGCCGCTCTCACTCACCCTCTTAGCTCCTTTTTCTTCCTCTTTGAGTGGGGCAGCTTTCCTGGTTTTCCTTCTTTCTTCTTTCTCCTCTTTTATTTTCTTTTGGGGGGGGTTGGGGTTGCTGATCTCAGTGTTCTCTCCAGGTGACAAGTGTATTCAAAAATGGGGGGGGACTCTCTGTTATACCGGTACTTGTGAGGGGTATACATGAGAGTCTTTGAGAGACAGGAGTCGGGACTCACTTCACTCCCGCACGTTGGCCGGCTTCTCTTCTCCCAGTACTCCTCTGTGCTAGACCACGTGACCGCTCGGCGCCCTCACAGCTCCTGTCCCCTCCCAGGGATCTCCACTCTCCCTCTCAGCCATGGATCCTCTCCCTTGCTCCTCTGTTCTCCAGGATAGACTTGCTGGCAGGCTCCAGGGGCACTCCTCTCTCCTAGGGGACCACACTCACATAATTACCGTCTGCGGCTCCCCTGTCATCCTTCTACTATCAGCGGCACTTCGGAGGAGGCCGGTGCCAGGAGCTCTACACTGAACTCCCGTTTGGCGCCATGCGCAGGCTCCTTATTGCCAAATTTTAATCGAACAAGCTAGAAGATGATTGGCTAGCATTCACAGCAGCACCAAATTCTGAATGTACCAGTTTTAGCAACTCTACCCCACTATGTTTTCATGTGTTTTTAGGCACGTAGATGTGATTTTATCCTTACTCCTACCCAGGGCTGGTGCTAGACTATTTGGCGCCCTAGGCAAGACCAGCTACTTGCGCCTGCCCTCCCCCCGAAAAAAGTAAAAAATGTTAAACTGTAGATAATATTAAATCAAAAAAACATGAAACTACTAAATTTCTTTTAATCTGAAAAAATAATTGCCATAAGATGCCACCAGCATCAATATTAAAGACAAAATATATATTAACCAAATATAAATGAACTGTAATAACCAATAAGACAGAGCACCAAAAAAAAAGACAGTTACAAAACTCCACAGTGATCGGCTGGCTTTCAGTAAGGCACTGAGTCTGAGAGGAACACTGGAAGGAGCAGCAGCTCAGCTGCTACACTGGCCTTAGACACCCAGCATCTTCTCTGTCCTTTCTTCCTCCCCCTCTGCCTCCCCTCCCCTCCACTGAAGGATAATTCATGACATGGCAGCGTCCCACCTGATCAATCAGCATCGACTCCCCTCACCCTGACCATTGTCCATCCCCCCTCTCCCTCCTGTCACTTCCATGACCCGCCATCCTCCTAGGCTTGGCTCACCTCTGATGGCGCCTGCCAGGGTGCGGAGTCCAGGCTGCGGCTCTCAATGAGGACAGGCGGCCTCCCAGCACTACACCGCTTCCCTCCCATACACATCAGGCCCCGATCATCCTACTCACATAGGGTTAACCCTTCAACCAGAACACACACCCACATATTGATTGGCTCTTGCTGTGTAGAAGAAGGCAGGGCCAGCACTGGACATGCCCCATTCGGTCACTAGCTGGCTCCCTGTTACAGCTGGAGGATTGGGTTTGCAATGAAGATGTACGAACTGATCTTCCGATCAGAGACTTCTGACCGCCTGGGGTCCTGGGAAATTTTCATCACTTCCCATCCTAGGGGGAGCCGATACTTTACTGCTACTTGGAATACTGTAAATTGTGTGTGTGTGTATGTGTGTGTTTGTCATGTTACAACTAAAAATGGAAATTCATTTTATTAGGATTTTCTGTGATAGACCAATACAAAATGGCACATAATTGTGAAGTGGAAGGAAAATGATACATTTTTTTCAAAAAACTTTTTACAAATATCTGAAAAGTGTGGCGTGCATTTGTATTCAGCCCCATTTACTCTGATACCCCTAACTTAAATCTAGTGGAACTAATTGCTTTCAGAAGTCTCCTAATTTGTAAATAGAGTCCACCTGTGTGTCATTTAATCTCAGTATAAATTCAGCTGTTCTGTGAAGCCCTCAGAGGTTTGTTAGAGAACTTTAGTGAACAAACAGCATCATGAAGACCAAGGTACACACCAGACAGTTCAGGGATAAAGTTGTGGAGAATTTTAGAGCAGGGTTAGGTTATAAAAAAATTATCCCAAGCTTTGAACATCTCACGGAGCACTGTTCAATCCATCATCCGAAAATGGAAAGAGTATGGCACAACTGCAAACCTATCAAGACATGGCTGTCCACCTAAGCTGACAGGCCGGGCAAGGAGAGCATTAATCAGAGAAGCAGCCAAGAGGCCCATGGTAACTGGAGGAGCTGCAGAGATCCACAGCTCAGGTGGGAGAATCTGTCCACAGGACAACTATTAGTTGAGCACTCCACAAATCTGGCCTTTATGGAAGAGTGGCAAGAAGAAAGCCATAGGAAGTCCCATTTGCAGTTTGTGAGAAGCCATGTGGGGGACACAGCAAACGTGGAAGAAGGTGCTCTGGTCAGATGAGACCAAAATTTAACTTTTTGGCCTAAAAGTGAAATGCTATTTGTGGCAGAAAACTAACACTGCACATCACCCTGAACACACCATCCCCACCGTGAAACATTGTGGTGGCAGCATCATGTTGTGGGGATGCTTTTCTTCAGCAGAGACAGGGAAGATGGTCAGAGTTGATGGGAAGATGGATGGAGCCAAATACAGGGCAATCTTAGAAGAAAACCTGTTAGAGTCTGCAAAAGACTTGAGACTGGGGTGGAGATTTACCTTCCAACGGGACAACGACCATTAACAAATAGCCAGAGCTACAATGGAATGGTTTAGATCAAAGCATATTCATGTGTTAGAATGGCCCAGTCAAAGTCCAGACCTAAATCCAATTGAGAATCTGTGGCAAGACTTGAAAATTGCTGTTCACAGATGCTCTCCATCCAATTTGACAGAGCTTGAGTTATTTTGCAAAGAAGATTGGTCCAAAATGTCACTGTGTAGATGTGCAAAGCTGGTACAGCATCCCCAAAAAGACTTGCAGCTGTAATTGCAGCGAAAGGTGGTTCTACAAAGTATTGACTCAGGGGGCTGAATACAAATGCATGCCACACTTTTCAGAAATGTATTTGTATAAAATTTCCTTCCACTTCACAATTATGTGCCACTTTGTGTTGGTTTATCACATAAATTCCCAATAAAATACATTTACATTTTTGGTTGTATCATGACAAAATGTAGAAAATTTCAAGGGGTATGAATACATTTTCAAGGCACTGTGTGTGTGTGTATGTACAGTATATGTGTATATGTGTGTGTGTGTGTATATGTGTGTGTGTGTGTATGTATGTATGTATATATATATATATATATAAATATATGTGTGTGTGTGTGTGTGTGTGTACTAAATGATCATGTGTGGACAGGCTGCGAGACAATTGTGCAGAATAAAGACACCATCATTCTCTCATCGTTCCCTGTGCATGAGGAGAGGGGGACTCTGCAGAGAAATGAAGAATTCGCACAAGAGGTCCATAGGCCACACAGAGAGAGTGCCAGCCTGCGCTGCGCCCAGGCATCCCTAGGTGGCAGTGCGCCCTAGACAGCTGCCTAGTTTGCCTAGTGGAAGCACCAGCTCTGCTTTTACCCAAGGTCCACAAAAGTCACAAGGATATCTAATTTTTC
Source organism: Staurois parvus (assembly GCF_062004578.1). Taxonomy (NCBI): domain Eukaryota; kingdom Metazoa; phylum Chordata; class Amphibia; order Anura; family Ranidae; genus Staurois; species Staurois parvus. Next base: position 2,804,700 of record NW_028318189.1, on the reverse strand, counting down.
AGGTCTCTTTTGTCAAGGTTTATGCATATTTAGTAGTAAATATATCAAAACCTTGACAATGGTTGTATTAATTTCTTTAAAAAGCAAAACTGGCTTCATTTATTTTGCATGTTGATATGACCATTTTTTAGTGTCACTCTGAACACACCATTCCCACCGTGAAACATTGTGGTGGCAGCATCATGTTGTGGGGATGCTTTTCTTCAGCAGAGACAGGGAAGCTGGTCAGAGTTGATGGGAAGATGGATGGAGCCAAATGCGGGGCAATCTTAGAAGAAAACCTGTTAGAGTCTGCAAAAGACTTGAGACTGGGGCAGAGGTTCACCTTCCAACGGGACTGTTGATATGACCATTTTTTAGTGTTTGGAGTGCACAAAGTGGGAAATTATTCCTAACATTTAAACTGTGGGGCATGCGCAGACAATACTTTACACATATGTCACAAAGTCTTACATCAATTTTTCCACGGTCTTCTCTCCAGCCTGGGTATTAACACCTATGCGATCCGATTCTGTACATCGCACCGCATTTTGAGGACCGCTTTCGGGGTGTTATTAACTTAACATACTCGCAGCGGTTCGCATGAACGGGGTGAGATTCTGACGCGGTGCGGAATTTGCACAGAAAACACTGCGAATTCCGCACCGCATCAGTGTGAACCCGGGCTTAGTGTATCCATCTTTCAAACAGATGCTCAGGATATCAGCTATGCTGTCACCAATTTGTCTTATAACCTTCCAACATTTTCATTATGGAGATGGAGGGTTTTACTGGCCTCAAGCAAAAACTATTCAGCAGTCAAAATAAATGGAAAAAGACTTACTGCTATATCATGCTATATTTCTATTCATTGCAATTAATCAGATTAAAAAAAAGCTACGACTGCCTGTAGGCATGTAACGGGAGTCAGTTAATCAAGACATAATCTCACCAGGTTTATGGTAACCCTTACAAAACCACTGCAGAGCTCTCTTAAATTCAACAGCTACGCTCAGCTAAGCTTTCAAGTGATTCCTTTGAAGAGCAGAGGGGCATAGTGGGAAGCTAGAGGCAATATCTTCTTATCAGCAGGAGAACAATTGCAATTGTGACAGGTTTTCTAACCTGCCCAGTCATTGCTCCCTTTAACAGCAGGCAGGCAACTGGCTGAAGGGACCCCCAGAGATATAGGGTGGTGTCTGATGCTGAAAATAGGACCACACTAGGCAACAGCTATTTCTTGATTTATTTTGTTGTGTTGGACATCATCACTTTTAGAAATCACTAAAGCATTTGCTAGAATGATTATTCCTAAAATGTTGAGCATTCACTTGTTACTGGCCATCTGTTCTTGAAGCATGCTGCATCATTTGAAAGAGAAATGAATTGCAATAATTGTGTGTACATAAACTACTTGGCATTGTGTCACTCACATTTACGGCACTGCCCCCATTCCCATAGATTAAAGTTACGCTTACTCCGGTTAGCCCTATTATACGTTATTAAAACTGTCCTGCTGCTGGCCAGTTTTACACTATTGTATCCTCTGCAGTATATGAAAGTGTTACTAAACCCACAACAGTACAATCAGTCTATATATGCAGTAAAGCATGCTTGTTATACTCCCTGTGGAACCTAAGGGGTTAATCATCCTTGTGTAAAAAAGATGTTTGATCCTGTCTTCTCTGATCCTCCCCTTCTTCCAGTGTCCCCAATCCATCTGCTGATAGAACAGAGCCTTGGGGGCAAGCTGCACATGCTCAGTCTGGTGTGTATTGCTAGGGAGTTGTTTGTTTTTTCTTTCTTGGAAGAGTGCATGTGATCAGCACTGTCCAGGCAGAGGTCAGGGGCCCTGCAGCCTCATTGGGGAGAATGAAAACTCCTCCTACAAGCTCTAACCAGTGCTCTGCTCAACACTGATAGAAGTCACAAGACTGCTCTAACTGCTGATGAGAAAAGGTATTTAGCAGTCTATATTTACTAAAATAATTGCACTTCCATGTTGTGTGTACTGTGGGAGACCAGATATAGTGAATGCAGGGGCCTGGGTTTAGTAACACTTTAATTATTGTAGTAAAATATCAGCCTGTGCTTTGTCTCTGTGCTCACTGAAATTATCATGCTGCTGGCCAATTTACATTTCTGTATCTTCTGCAGTATCGTTATTCTTGTAGTAAAAGAAATCTGTCACACTAAAAATGTCCTAACTTTTCCAAAAAGAGACGTAAGAAATAAATGTCCCATCCCTGACATTGCAAGCAACCTAAGTCATCCACTACCCATTATGGCTGCCTTTGGATATACCAACTTCTGCTCCATGCTGTAGTGAGTTCCAACCTGTGATATTAAAAGGTACAGAGAAGTCAAATTCGGACGGGGGTGTAAGTGTTGAGGGTACTTTTAGACTTTCATCAAGTGTATTCTGTAGGAGGCAGGAATACTCAAACTTGCACTCGTTATCAGTTTCTTTGTTCATGCTATATCAGGGGCGGACTGACCATTTGGAGACTCGGGCACAGCCCGAGGGCCCGGGGTCAGTAGGGGGCCCCATGAGATGCCCCTGGTACCTTTTTCATAGGCTTTTTTGAGTTTGGGCAAGGACACGGGCCCCATGATCCCCTATTGCCCGGGGGCCCCAAGAGTTGTCAGTCCGCCCCTGTGCTATATACGTGTTTCACTGTGCCTTACTTTGTAAGTATGCCCCACCTGCAAGTGGAACTGCAAATACATGTGATCTTTCTTGAACTGTGGAAATACACAATTGGAAGAAAAATTTCCTGCAGCTGTACTATGTTACACTCAGGGGCAGACTGACCATTTGGAAACTCAGGCACTGCCCCAGGGCCCGGGGTCAGTAGGGGGCCCCATGAGATGCCCCTGGTACCTTTTTCATAGGCTTTTTTGAGTGTGGGCGAGGACACAGGGGCCCCATGATCCCCTATTGCCCGGGGACCCCATGAGTTGTCAGTCCGCCCCTGTGCTATATACGTGTTTCACTGTGCCTTACTTTGTAAATATGCCCCACCTGGAAGTGGAACTGCAAATACATGTGATCTTTCTTGAACTGTGGAAATACACAATTGGAAGAAAAATGTCCTGCAGCTGTAGTATGTTACACTCACGGGCGGACTGACCATTTGGAAACTCAGGTACTGCCCCAGGGCCCGGGGTCAGTAGGGGGCCCCATGAGATGCCCCTGGTACCTTTTTCATAGGTTTTTTTGAGCTTGGGCAAGGATACAAGGGCCCCATGATCCCCTATGAGTTGTCAGTCCGCCCCTGGTTACACTGCTGTATCATCTGCAGCCTCCTAATTCTTAGTGAGAGCTTGATTAAAATTAGTGAGCACCAGAATTTTGCATCAGCGTGAACATGGACAGCCTCAGCAAACTACTGCCCATTTTCTATATGCAGGTGCATAAGTGCTGCTACAGCTACCAAAAAAAAAAAAAAAAGCATTTTATTAATATTCTACTGCATGTATGTAAGCCAATCTAATTGTGAAAGAAAAAGATCAATTATTGTGCAGATATGTGCTGCAGCTGTCAGTGAAAGTGGCATTAATCTGTATCATCACATACAGCTTTATGGCATCCTCAAGCACGTTATTTAAAGGATTGGTGCATTTTCAGTGTGCCCTTGAAGCCACATGAGAAAAATCACCCTTGCCCCAAGGTTTGATATTTCTTTTTTTCACTGGTAAATCCACCCCTCTCCTTCATAGACTTCAACAGGACTCACCTCTTGGTGAATGGAATCCAGGTAGATTCGCTGATAGACCATTGTTTTTGTTATTGGATAGTGAAGAAAGATTAGGTCATATCTGTGCTGCTTCTATCAATTTCATTTGTTAAATTCAACTTAAGAACTATTTATTTATTTCAGGTACTTATATAGCACTGTCAATTCATGCAGCGCTTTACATATATAGTACATTCACTTCAGTCCCTAACCCTCAAGGGGTGAACAATCTAAAGTCCCTAACTCACATTCATACATACACATACTAGGGCCAATTTAGACAGGATCCAATTACCCTACCAGCATGTCTTTGGAGTGTGGGAGGAAACTGGAGTACACGGAAGAAACCCATGCAGGCACAGGGAGAACATGCAAACACCAGGCAGGTGCTGCTGTGGTTGGGATTTGAACCAACAACCCTAGTGCTAACCATTTAGCCACTGTGCTGCCCACTATACTGTGATGCCCAGTTAGATTACAGCAACTCCACTCCTGCTCCCAGTCCAAATGTGGATGTGCACTGGTTTATGAGAAGTTAACAGAGACCTCAAGGCACTATCTAAAGATGCATTTGAAGTTTAAAGCTGGCCATAGACAGTTCAACTCCCAGTTGGTCCAGCAGGGCTGTCAGATTTTACATGGGGATTATTGCTAGCGGCTATTATAGCTGCTAGCAGTACTCACTATGTTCTCCTGGCAGGCATGGCAACCGCCCCATTGGGAGAACACAATGGCAACCTGTAGTTACAGGAAAGCAAAAGCCTACTCTTTTTTTTTTTTTTTTATTTAGACTCTGGTGACAATAGTAACATTTTAGATTCCCTTCACATAGCATCCTGGTGACAAGGCCTATTGCTGCAAATATTGAAAGTGATTCTCCTAGCAGGGAAAATCAATACATTCCTAAAAGAGCTATCCTCCACAATTTGTATTCAGTGGGTTGCCAATAGACCTCAAGGCATTAAAAAGTACACTATTTCTTGTCAATGCAGTGTATTTTATCTGTGCTCTATAGCTTAGGCATGTTATACTGTATTTGTGCATTTGGGTTCTGTTCATAAGGGAATCACAAAGCACATATGCCTGTGAATTATGCGATGCAATAAAATGTGAAAAGTATAAACCTACTTTAAATATTTCAATATACAGTGACTAGAAAGATTCACATATACAGCGCTCTGTCATAATAAATTGTCATAAAGAAAAAAAATCTCATATAAAATGTCCAATCAAAAATAATTAAAGGAAATACTAAAGAAACTTCCACCAAAAAAAATTGAAAAGGTTCGGTGCATTTCAGTGATATCTCTATAAAAGAGCATTAATCCACCATCCATGTGATCCTGCAGTGATTATCATCCCGATGCATTCAACACTTAGCAGAAACTGGTGAATAACCAGCAGTGGAAACTTAGTAGAAAATCAATCTCCTTAATCTCCCTGGCGGTATTCCCGAGTGTAGCTCGGGGTTAATTATCAGTGCCAAAAGCGGTAACCCCGAGCTACTCAGAATTACCCTGCAGCGCTGTTCTGGGATTCCCTCTTGCACTTACCTTGTCCTTCGCTCCTGCGATGTGTCCCCTGCAGCGTCCGCCGCCATCTCCTCCGGCCGATGTCCGGGTTCCGTTCTCTGCGACGTTGGGACGTACAGAGCCGGAACCGGCGAGAAATTTAAAAATTTTAAAAAGTGACATTCACTAAATACACTAAAATCACATAGTAAAACATTACTGTATCAAACCATTTCACATACATTTTGTCCCGAGTGCTTTGTCCTGTGCCCTGCCTGCATTTTTACTGTTCTTTTTGCCTGGAAACTGACAAACGTCCATGGCGTCCAAAAAGCGTCCCTTTAGGTCAAAATCGGTTTTAGACCAGCTAGAGAACAGCGATAGTAAATCAGAACCACTTGCAGAATTCAGTGATAATGATTCGTGGGGAAATTCGTCATCAGACACTGAAAACGATTTTGTGACTTTGCTCAGTGATGTGCGAACTTGGCGCTATATTTCAAATTTCAGTGTTTTTGGTTTGATTATATTTTTTTATTAATATTATTATTATTATATTATTATTTTTTATGATTATTTATTATTACAATTTATGATTTTGTGTTTCAAATTTTATCGTACCCGGGATGTTTACTAGACTCTTGTTCGGACAGATTTCAGTGAGTTATTCCTAAAAATTACAGGCCTACAATAAAAAAACAACATATTTCCATGCAAAAAAATGTACCGCTTTGAGCACAGAAATATGGACATAATCATACCGCTAGGGAGGTTAGTGGTGAATGGTTGTGAAAATGACAATTGGATAGTCAGCCAGCAACCCAAAACAACCTCCAATCAATAGATTATTACTCGCTCATGCTCCGATCTCCTCAACATCCTGATTAGATGATATCAATCCATATATGGGCAAAATAAAACAGCCACATAGTTTGATACCGTAAACCTATTTATTGCCTTAACCCCCCCCCCCCCTTTTTAAAATGCACTCACATTGAGTAAAAGAGTAATGCACATTGTAAGCAAACACTTCCAATAAAATGGCCACTGCTAGTACGGCTAGTGATAGTCTTACCACACACTGGTTCCTATGGATTTCCAGCAATAGCGGTCACATGATCACATCACGTGGTCCCGGCGTGCGTGCTGACGTCACAGATGGTCACGCCCTGATGCGTTTCGTCATTCCGACTTCCTCTGAGGGTGTGACCATGCATGAGAGCAGGTGACCTTATATAAGGCCGCTCTTTACGCTATTGGTTGGATAATTCAACTCCTTACTGCCATCTTGTGGATGAATTTTAGATGACTGATTAAATTGATCAATACATCAATCGACAGTAAACCTTATGGACATTAAAAAACTCTCCATATACATATCAGATCGAATCAGATTCAAATTGTAACCAACTGAGCAGTTACAATTTGAATATGACGAAACACGCCAGGGCGTGACTATCTGTGATGTCAGCGCACACGCCGGGACCACATAGTGTGATCACGTGACCGCTGTTGCTGGCAATCCATAGGAACCAGTGTGTGGTGAGACTGTCACCAGCCGTACTAGCAGCAGCCATTTTATTGGAAGTGTTTGCTTACAATGTGCATTACTCTTTTACTCAATGTGAGTGCATTTTAAAAAGGGGGGGGGGTTTAAGGCAATATATATGTTTACAGTATCACACTATGTGGCTGTTTTATTTTGCCCATATATGAATTGATATCATCTAATCGAGATGATGAGGAGATTGGAGCATGAGCGAGTAATAATCTATTGATTGGAGGTTGTTTGTTCAGCATTAAGGCGATTGATTTTCTACTGAGTTTCCACTGCTGGTTATTCACCAGCTTCTGGTGAGTGTTGATGATAATCACTGCAGGATCACATGGATGTTGGATTAATGCTATTTTAAAGAGATCACATCACTGAAATGAACTGAACTTTTTCATTAATTTTGGCGGAAGTTTCTTAAGTTTTTTTCCTTTTTTTTAAGTATTTTTGATTATGTGAGATTTTTTTCTGTATGACAATATATTATGACAGAGTGCTGTTTATGTGAATCTTTCTAGTCACTGTATATTGATTTATTAGTTATTTAAAATGGCAGCTTTGTTTACCATTTAATATTTGTGTTACACTTTCACCCCCACCTTTAGCGCAGAGATATAGGTTGCGATTTCCAGCTTATATATATTTGAAATAAAAGATATATAAATATTTAAAGTACAAAGCATATGTTTTTTTGCATTGTAAAACAGTACAAAAAAAAATACTTCAACAATATCCATCAGAAGTTACCAAGCAGAACCATCATATATCATTTTGAAATGACATCGATAGCAAAAGGTAGAGTATAACCAAAAATAGCATGGCACACAATATAGAGGGCTGGCCTAAACCAGCTCCCCAAGGGCGAACAAAAAAAATTAGACCATCAAGATTAAAAATGTGTCTTTCAGATCTGCCTACATTTACACAGATCCGGCTTGGAATTCTGGGAGTCTTGCATAGCTCTTAGAAAATGATAGCTGGAACCAAACACCTTCTCAGTCTTTTCTGCTGTTAAAGTGGTTGCAAACCTTAAAAACACAAATCAATCCAATCCTACAGTTGAATAGATTGTACCTTTACTAAGCATTTGAGCTTAGTTTGGTATCTTGAAGCAATCCCCTTCTGCAGAAATCTCCCCTGCTCTACTGAACAGAATAAATCTGACACAAGCAGAAAAATGGTGTCACCACTCCCCTTTTCCTGTGAGTGACAGGCTGTGCTGACGATGAGACCAGCATGAGCCTCCATGTAATACACTGCAAAGGGGTGGGGGAGCAGGTGTCCTTTCCCTGCTAGTCTCTGCCTTCACAAGATCCAGAACTCAGCACCAGTGATTTGACATAGATCGGCATCACTTCAGTAATGCTGTAGTTATCTAGGTAAGTCTGCTGATAGCTGATATTTGTCCTGCTCTATTCACAACACCTAACTTGTGAATTACTGTTTAGAGTTTTACATGAGAATGTTTCCTGGTCCACATTGCCACTTTAGGATTCCTAGGATTTTTAACATTAACCCCTTCCTACCAGCTTTCTCCTGATTAGCACAGATCCTGTGCTGTAAGCAGAGCTGACATAGTCACTGGCACCTATGTATTTCCCTGAATGCACTCAGACATGCTCGCAGGCATAGAGATGTCAGATAGCTGTGCACTTTCTGGAGCCCAGGCTGGAGGGTGTTTATAACTGAGGGATTGTCTAACATCACATTGCCGACTACTATTCTCTGGTCCTAAGCCACACCCACAGACCAGCAGTTTTTGGAGGGCTGAGACAAGCTAAGGAAGCATTTTTTTGAGGTACACTCACAGCTGTATGTATGTTTACATTAAAATGTATTCATTTATAGCAAAAAGTAAATTTTTTAATATTTGTGTTTACAACCCCTTTAATCACTTGCCAACCGCACTATAGCTGAATGATGGCTACAGCGTGGTTGTCCAGTCCTGGGAGGGCATCATATGACGTCCTCCCGGGAACGTGTCCTCCTGTGCGTCCCCGGTGATCTCCGCCAGATAAAATACTGATAGCTGCGAGAAGTGCAAATGCGGCACACAGAAAATCATTGTTTCCTGCCTTCCCTTGTGGTTCCACAACTTGTATAAACTCACTTTGTGTGCACCAAGTTCCTGGGCAAACCCAATGTGTTACCATGTAAAAGCAGGAGCATCATCAGTGTGCTGTACATAACCCTACAGACTGTCTGCAGACAAATACAGGAGGGGGCAGAGACAAGACCAATCATCCTGCACAAGGAGGGAGAGCAGCAGTGACTGGTCTTTTATTAAAAGAAACTCTTGCACAGATTACTGCACAAATCTGGAAGAAACACATAAAACACACCAAAATCCAAGTATAAGTACACATCTGCTATATTTAAGCTAGGTTTACACCTATGCAGGTTGCGTTTGAGCCATTTCTGCATTGCGTTTTGCATTTTTACACCTTCGTCTTGAATGCATTTTGTTTTTTTGTTTTTTTTTTCTTTTTTTTTCTTGTTACTAGGCAGATTAAAAATACAAAACGCATAACAAATGCTGCAAAAACACAATACATGCTTTTCTGCAGTGTTTCCATTGAAGTCTATAGAACCAAAAACGCAACTTTTTGCGTTCAAAAAAGTCCCTGACCCTTTCCAACTCGCCGGGTGAAAATGCACAGATCTTAACATGTCTCATAGAAAATCATGTTAAATGGACTGTACTGCGTTTCTGCAAACCGCTGCAGAAACCGCTTAGGTGTGAACATAGGGTTAATCAATATTTGGGGACTAGAGTTCAGCCTTACATTGTGCCTTTAGCTGGTGCTGCGGATAGTCTGGTTCTTGAATTTTGCATATGTGATTTATATCTCTGCCATAGACATTAGACAACTGTCCAACAATCAGAATACCCGTAACCCACTTCAGATCTAAGCAAACTACTGCCAGAGCTGGCTGTTTGGCTGATCACCTATGCTTCTTATGACAAAAAGGAGTGTTTCTTGACACTTCTGTTTGATAAATGAAATACATATGTATATTGGATGTAGATGCTCACTAGCAATGTGAAGAAAAATGTTTGGACAAAAACTGCTAGTATCCACAAATACTGTATTAATGTATGTGCACTTGGTATTTTATGGGCCCTAGAATATCAGAATCTAGACATTTACAGAACATTCTGTTTGTAAGGATCTGCTCCTGTCTTGCCTTCTTCAATATTCTGTTTCAGGCCAAACTAGTCCTAACTTTTCCCTTTTGATTGTCATATCTGTCCATCTCTTGTCTGTCTTCTCGCTCACACCTGTGCCTTGTTCTTCCCCCTATCCCCTGCTGTGTCTATATTAGTTTGTCAGTTCTCAGCGCCCGCTCAGAAATTAATGCCGCTACCACCGTGCTTTCTTGTTAAGAGTCTGCATCTCAGCTTTGTCACCGTGTGCGGTTTAGTTTGCAATCCTTGTCCTGAGCATTGTCTTCCAATTCTCCTGTGTGTTGGTTTTGGACTTTTTTGGAATCTGTTATGACAGTCCTCAGCACTTTTGTTTTAAGGACAACGATCATAATAACATGTTACTATGCAGACTTAGAATTCACAAATTTTTTTTACATGCTATTTTAAATGTGACCCTCATTTGCATGCCCCAACCTGTGCAGCAGAAGGAGCAGTGATACATGTCCGGACCCAGAACACTGCACACGAAAAACAGCTATGGAAAGATGAGACACATTACAAAGTAAACCTTGTAAGCAACCCTAAATGTCTTTTAACCACTTGACCTCAAAGGTTTTACCCCCGTCATGACCAGACCATTTTTTATTGTTCAGCACTGCACTACTTTAACCACTTCCTGACTACACTATAGCCGAATGACGGCTACAACGCGGTCGTCCAGCTCTGGGAGGACGTCATATGACATCCTCCCAGAACGCACTCCCCCAGCGGTACGCACCCGGCACTTTCGGTCCTTTGGGCACAGTTGATCACATGACATGGACAATGGCCAATCACAGCAGCCTCTTACCATGTGATGAGCTGTGTCCAGTAACAGCTGATCACCATATAAACACACTTGCCGATTATCGGCAGTACTTTCCTCACAGCACGAGGAAAGTATTGACGATACCCGGCAACTGTGAGTATAGACATCTACACTGATAATCAGGGCATTGATTATCAGTGCAGCCCCAAATGTGCCTATCACTGCTGCCAATCTGTGTCCATCAATGCCACCTATCAGTGCCCATCAGTGCCTCCCCATCAATGCGCATCAGTGCAGACTCATCAATGCACATCAATGAAGGAAAAAAATTACCTGTTTGCAAAATTTTAGAAAAACTTTTTTTTTCCCCAAAAAAATATTTTTTATTTTTTCATTTGTTTAGCAAAAAATAAAATACCCAACTGTGAATAAATACCACCAAAAGAAAGCTCTATTTGTGTGAAAAAAAAACATTTTTGATACATCAGTCTTTCCTATACAGAGGGGAACTTGCGAAGGATGCCCATTGTCTCCACTTTCATTTATCTTGGTACTGGAGCCCCTGGCTGAAGTGATTCATGTCCACCCAGATATCAAGGGAAACATAGTGGCAGGCACCTCCCATAAATTGTCATTATTTGCTGACTTCACTCAGAATTTCATTACCGAACTTATTCTCCGGCTTGGACACTTTAGCTTCGCTATCCAGTCTCTGTGTTAACCCTATCAAGTCCAGGGCCATGTCTCAACCTTTCACCTTCTGAACTGGCTGATCTGAAAGGATCCTTCCCTTTTCAATGGCTTACTGCCTTACCATATTTAGGTGTTTGGCTTACCCCATCTTACGAAAGACTCTACCAGGCTAATTATCCTCCTCTGTTTAAAACATTGAGTGAGCTGTTGTCCTCATGGACCCATTTTCCACTGTCCTGGTTTGGTAGGATAACCAAGATGCAGTCTGTATGTCTTACCTACCATCTAGCATCTTGCTATATGTTTTTTGAGTCCTACCAGATCCAGTTCCCCCTCATTTTATGCATACACAACGTAAATGATTAAATTCATTTGGGGATCTTCCAGACCTAGAATCGACAAACAAGTATGGTTTGCTCATAAAATCAACAGGGGTCTCTCGGTTCCGAACCTTCAGGCCTATTATCTGGTGGCCACTATTGCCCCTTTGACCCATCTACATGAGACCCACCATCTTCTACTATGGGCTACTATAGATCTATTGGACTCCCACCCCATACCTTTATGTTCCTTACCTTGGCTTCCTGCTCTACATCTCCCACCAATTAACCCAATTCCATTACATACTCTCCGAATGTGGGACTCTATCAAATGCTCAGCGAGTTTGATCTCGTCCCACTTACCATTATTGCAGATCCTCTGGTGTCCACTGTTTCCCCTGGCTTTTAACAATCCAAGACAATTTTTTTGGTGGAATGACCATGGATTTCATGACATACACTCTCTCCTTACCCCTACTAGACCCCTCACATTTGATGCCCTCCTATGTTAACATTACATCCTGCTACGGGAGTATTACAGATACCTTCAACTCCGCCACTTTCTATCTCAGTTTCTTAGATCTCAGTCCACTCTCTATACATTCTCCCCTCTTTGAGAGTCTATGTAGGGCACGACCTCGTTCTCCAGGCCTTATTTCACTGATCTACTCTTCAATAATGACTTCTAAAAAACCTCCACTAAGACCATTTCACGAGCAATGTGACTGGCAGATCATGACATTAGCAATAAATAAAAACTCTAACAATGTGCTCACACTGGAAAACTCTCATAAGATCTTATACAGATGGTATTGCATGCCAGTTAGGCTGGCATGCTTTATCGCAGCCTACTCGCCAAACTGCTTTCAAGGATGCTCACAGTGAGGCACAATGGCCCACATTTGGTGGTCCTGCCCGGGGGGGAGCAGGCTTTGGGCTAGGGTCTATGCATTACTATGCACCCTGCAGCACACAGATTTTAAGAGGGATCCCTATGAGGCCCTTCTCTGTGATCTGATTGCAGAACTGATTCGCCCTGAATGACAATTGGCAATGCACCTTTTTACTGCGACCAAATTGACCATAGCCAAAGCTGGAAAACCCAGATTCTCAGCTATAAAGTTAAAACTGCATGAATGAAATTATGGTGAATTAAAAATTAACGGCCATACTATCGCATACCCATGAGAAATTTCTTTGAGTCTGACAACCCTGGATAGCTCATGCTCAGCCATCTCGATTTGACACTTTTATCACTCTAACAGCCTGGCGCTGCAGACCCCTGGGACTCCTTTATCTCCACCTACCTACACTTATTTTTTCTTGGTTCTTCTTGCTCTTTTTCTCTCCACTCGCCTTTTGATCAGTTAATGAGACTGCCTGGTAGCTGGCCATGACAGTCACAACATATGCAACTTTGGATCACACAACTGTTTTAAGTTTCATCACCCAATATTCTATAATTTATGTAACTGCCATACTGATGGCTCTGTCTGTTTGACTGAATATTGACAATACAAACCTTTTTGTAAAGAAAAAATTATATGGTTACCGTGTTGCATGATCGCACAATTGTCATTCAAAAGTTCGACAGCACTGAAAGCTGAAAATTGGCCTGGGCGAGAAGGGGGTAAAAGTGCCCAGTAGGCAAGTGGTTAGCTGGCAATTGCACGGTCATACACTGTACCCAAATAAAATGTATATATTTTTTTCCAGACAAATAGAGCTTTCTTTTCGTGATATTTGGTCACCACTGGGTTTTTTTTTTATTATATAAAAAAAAAAGACCTAAAATTTTTCCCATTTCTGTTATAAAACATCTAATAAAATATCTTCATAAATTTAGGCCCAAATGTATTCTGCTTCATATGTGGTAAAAAAAATCACAAGTTTATATTTCATTGGTTTGTGTACAAATTATAGCATCTACAAACTATGGTATATATTATTATAGTATATATATATCATATTATTATAAGCGTAGCACATTTTTAATTACAATTTATTTATTTATTTTTCGCTGTGAGCAAAACACCAAAAATGCACGCTGGCTTTTTAGTTTTTCTTTTGTAGGTGTCCTTTTATCATGCAGCGGTAAATGACCGCTGCTCAGTTATCCGGCATTCTCAGAGGAAAGAGTTCTCTGAATTCCTTTTTATGAAGCAGTGTAGATTGCTTCTCCGAATGAAGAGAGAAGCGATCTACAAACGCTTTGAACGCTATAAAGTGGCTGCTGTTACTATAATCTTGCGAGATGACAGTAAGAGATCAAACACAGTTTACTAAGCAGCGGTAAATTATCGCTGCTTCGTTTGCGGTTCCCCAGATTCTCCACCTCTGGGCTGGAGGAAGAACACACTTCGCCAGTGAAGGGCTGACATCGCTCCTTCATACACTGGCCATCTGTATGCTGAGATGATCAGTGGAGAACATATTCTCCGCTGATCATCTGTTTCCTAAACCACTAATGATCGGAGATCAGCAATGATCCTCAGGATCGCCGCTGATCTCTGTTTCATAAAAGGACATCTTAATTTGTATATACACTGATACAGTGCTGTGATAAAGACATGCGGGTTATATGTTCACCAGGATGAGGCGCTGTGCCCCTCAAAGGACGATAGGGAAAATAGAATTTTTGTATTCAACGCAGCATTCTTTTCTATAGGACACAGCACTGCAATAAAAGACCCATAGGTGGCAGTATAACCCAGAAGTCTTTACTGCAGCACTGTGATCCTCTGTGATTGAGAAAACAAATGTATTGGAAGGAGAGGTATATTTTGGGTAAAAACCAAGTACACAAAATGAATACAAGTATTTTTTAATTTTATTGAAGTGCAGTTTGTATTTATTATAGCAATGGTTATCTATTCAAATGCTATTTTAAGCCTTACACAAGACAAACTCGTATGTATTGACAAAAGTAGCTTTATTTGCTTCTATTGTACAGGGCCTCTACACAGAGGTCAGACTATATTTAGCGGAGTACGGCATGCCTGTTCAGTTTAGTTTTACAAATAACAGTCTGAACAGATAGTTCATATCGCTGATGCACAATGGAGAAGATGCCTCTGTCATTGACAATAACAGTGTTGCTGCAAGAGAGCATCAGTCATAGTGCATTGTAAAATATGGAACCATAATGTACCTAAAAGGATTACGTTTCTTGTTTGTATAGTCATGTCAGTTCTGTAAAAATCTTCTCTATGTTGCACGTGACAATGCCTGCAGAAAGGCGTGCAATAACAGTGAGAGGTCATCTACTGGTAATTAATTCTTCTGATAATAATACCACTTGTCCACTGTATACAGCATGGAAAGAAAAGAAATCAGGGGGGGGGGATGGAGAAAAAGAAGAAAATGTTAATCATCTTTACAGGCGGAAAAATAACTGATAATCTTATTGTACAAATGCTACTGGAATCTTTCACAGACAGGCATATGAAAATTAGATTGCTTCATCCCCATAATAAGTGGTTCATATTTAAAATGATGTATAGACTAAATCATTATGATTATTTGCATTACAAAAAAGGTACATGCTGTGTGATGTTTTCCTAACAGAACATCGAGAACCCAAGACATTTACTTAAATGTAGTTATTAGTGGTTTTGCATTCAAGGCATTATGCTCAAAGGGATTTTATAAGCTAGACTGGAAGGCTAGAAAAATTAAATAAAATGTGTGTGCATTACCATGGGGGAGAATTACTAAAATTAGAGTAAAAAAATCTATTGCAGTTCTGCATAGAAATCAGCTTTCAGGTTTTATCATCAAAACCTAATTGAACAAGCTGAAGTAAAAAGCTGATTGGCTACCATGCGCTGCTGCCCCCAATTCTGAGTGCATCAGTTTTAGTAAATCCCCCCCCCCCCCCCCCCATGTGTTTTGCTGGCTTGGTTGAAAATCAGTATTGCTTAGCTGGAAACTTCTTTGAAATAGACTAAATATAGGACAATGGAGGCACCCCATCAGTAAATGTATCATCCAACAGAGGCTTAAACAGTTGTAATCTAAATGTCTGGGATCTGATTCCCACATTCAAGCCATGCAGACTAAATGTGGCAGAAGGAAGTTTAAAGTTTTGTCAACAGCATCCATCTCCATATTATTATTATTATACAGGATTTATATAGCTCCAACAGTTTGCGCAGTGCTTTACAATATAAGGGAGACAGTACAATTACAATACATTTCAGTACAGAAGGAATATGAGGGCCCGGCTCGTGGAGCTTACAATCTAAAGGAAGGGGGAGGTGATACAAAAGGTGATAGCTGCGGGGGATGATCTGGTGGAGGTGATTCAAGTACAGTTCTTAGGTGGAGGTGGGGTAGGCTTCCCCGAAGAAGTGCGTTTTCAGAGATCACCTAAAGGCAGACAGGGTGGGGGCTGACCGGACATGCTGTGGTAGGGAGTTCCAGAGGATGGGAGAGGCTCTGGAGAAGTCCTGGAGGCGAGCGTGGGAGGAGGTGATGAGGGAGCAAGAGAGGAGGATATCATGGGGGGAGCAGAGTGGGCGATTTGGGCGGTATCTGTGGGTGAGGTTGGCAATGTAGCTAGGGGCAGTGTTGTAGATGGCTTTATAAGCTGTGGCTAGTATTTTGAATTTTATACGTTGGGTTAGTGGAAGCCAGTGAAGGGACTGGCAGAGAGGGGCAGCAGTTGTTGATCGATTGGTAAGGTGTATGAGTCTTGCAGCAGCATTCATAATAGACTGAAGGGGGGATAGCCTGTGTAACGGTAGACCAGTGAGGAGGGAGTTGCAGTAATCGAGGCGGGATGTAACCAAGGCGTGGATAAGTTGTTTTGTGGTGTCATTGGTCAGGAAGGGGCGGATAAATGTGGCAGAAAGAAGTTTAAAGTTTTGTCAACAGCATCCATCTCCATATTTTCTGTCCTACATGTCTCAGGTTAATAGCTTTCTGGAAATCCTATACAAAGTTTATGGGCGGAGTAGAAAGGTTAGAAACCTCAAAATATAAGACAATGGTATAATAATATAATTTCAAAGCTTGTACACTTAACCTAAATGTGGAGTTTTTGTAGCCTCATGTTCTTATAAACGTAAAGGCTGACCTCTGTGAGCCTTTCAGAGGGGGCCCTATACTTCAAAAGGTTAAGGCAGTATTAAAGTGGAGTTCCACCTGGGGGAAAAAAAAAAGTCAGCAGTTACAAAAACTGTAGCTGCTGACTTTTAAAATACAGACACTTACCTGTCCCTCGGTCCAGCGGTGTCCTCACAACTGGTTTCACCGGCCGTCTTCTCTCCGTGGTGCCAGCATCTTCAGTGTGGGCACCCGTCTGTGACAGTTTGCAGGTTCACAGCTGGGTGCCCACTGCACATGTGTGAGAAGCACTGCGCTTTGTGAATGGCCCTGTAGTCTTGTGGGACCTGACACGTGTCACAGAAGACTACGGGGGGGGACAACTTCCGCTTTCGATCGCCTGCAAGCGATGGCAGCGGAAGTGGGAGCAGGTACCTGTCAAATTCAGGTACCTGGTTCCCAAAGGTGCCAATCCCTTATGGGGAGAGGGGAACAAAGGCTTAAAGCGGAACTTCCGCTTTTGGGTGGAGCTCTGTTTTAAACCCAAAAGCAAACATATTGCAGCTTACCAATTCTTAGATGTGATGGCTGCATTAGTTTTTCTTTTTAGGCTTTCTTCTATTCTACTCTATTTTCATCTGGTGATCTGCCCAGCAATTCTGTTGTTTTTTAAAAAAAAAAAAAAAAAAATAGCTCTTTTGCAGACATATCAGCTACAGGGATGAGACACACCATTGAACACTGGCAGGGTGCGGACTGACCATTTGGAAACTCGGGCACTGCCCGAGGTCAGTAGGGGGCCCCATGAGATGCCCCTGGTACCATTTTTTCATCGGCTTTTTTGAGTGTGGGCAAGGACACAGGGGCCCCATGATCCCCTATTGCCCGGGGGCCCTAGGAGTTGTCAGTCTGCCCCTGGTGTGGGCAATGATCTCATTTATTTATTTATGTAAGACCTTTATCCTAAAAGTAAACAACTGTTTGTTGTAAACTGCTTATAAAAGTGTCAGCTGGAGTTTATCTGTTAGTGTATCTAACTCTGCTGGTACATCCAACACTCCCCTCCCCCAATTGACAATACTGCTGTCCAAAAGGGCCTCCTGTGCTCATTCATCCAGAGTGGGTGCACTCTAATACAGGAGTTGTGTTATTGGCCAGATCACCAGGTGAAAACAGAAGGGGAAAAAAAACTCGCATGCAGCCACCACACCTAATGATTTGTAAGCTGCAATATACAGTATTACAGTTTTGGATTTGATACCACTTTAACTGTTTGTAGATTATGGATAGAGGAATAAGGTAATAGATACTTTATTTTTTGTTCTAACAGGCTTCTGGCATTCTCTTCTCACTGAGGCTCCAGGTTGTGGGCAGGCCCCATTGTTCTCACATACAATGCAAGACTACTGGTTCTGTATTGCATATGATTACATCAGAGAGGAAGGTTCAAAGCATCATAGGCTTTTAGAATCACAGCATAGTGGAAGCCTGTTAGAACAAGGAATATGTACAGGGGCTGGACCGAAAAAAAAAAATGGAAACACTACATGATTTGCAGGTGTGAAAGTGATGACATGTTTTGTTTTCACAGCGGAAGTGATGTAACATTCTTTTGCTTCTGCTGTGTGATGAGACTCCTAGCTAACAGGTGGGAAGCCTCACGTTCGTCATTCACTGCGTGTGCTGCTAGTAATACAGGGTCATGTCAGAGCTTATGGAGATTCAAAGAGGGCAAATTGTACTGGCGCCTCTGAGACTGAAGCTGCCAATTTATTTAGCAAGTTTGGCTGTGTTGCGAGGTACGGTATCAAAGGTAATGACGGCACATACAATTTCTGGGAAAACATAGTGTAATAAGCATAAACGTGGTTCACATGGTCGACTGACAGAGTCTAAAGGACATTGCAAAACATTGTGACCCGGGAATTAGAAAACAACGGCTGCAAAAGTTTCCGAAGAGCTCAATCTCAGTTCCATGAGGACTGAGAGTGAGCTCTGCAGCCACTTTTGCAGCCATTGTTTTCCTATTCCAGGTCACCATCCTGTGCAATGTGTCTCTCTATTGGTCAGTTGATCATGTCAACTACGCTTATCATGGGCACCAACAATTTGCCTTCTTTGAAGCTCAGTAAGATCTGACAGGACTCCGTATTACTAGCAACGCACACAATGAATGACGAAAGTGAGGCTTCCCACCTGTTCGCTAGGGGTCTCATCACACAGCGGAAGCAAAAGAGTGTTACATCACTTCTGCTTTCAGCGCAAAACATGTCATCACTTTCACACCTGCAAATCATGCAGTGTTTTGATTTTTTTTTTTTATAATCCCTGTAAATATTACAGCCTATTCCTGTTTTCTTAGAACTGACAAGCATTTAACCCTTGCAGTGTTAGAGGGATTCACAACACAGTCTGGTGCCAAAGCTACCATTTTGCCTGCAGCCTCAAGTCAACTGCTGAGCTGAGCAACTTCCAATGTTGAAAGGGTGTTTGCCATTAGGTCCTGTGCAGTCTTAACAATCCATATTTGTTGCTAGACCAGCACTATCACTGCTGCTGATAGGAGAGCATGGTTGGCAATAGGGGAGCAGAGATCTCCCCCATCACCTTACCCATAGCCTGCCCACACTTTCTCCAGTTAGTCTAAGGTCCTGGCCACTGACTTGGATGGATGATGGCTCTTAGCACTTGAAGTCCTAACAGCCCTAACCATTTCAAGAATTATTTTTGCATGATGTCAAGGGGATGCAGAAGGAACTACTTTTAAATTAGTTGCCCAGTTATCTTAGACTTCTGCTTTAATTAAATACAATCTGTAAAATGACCCAGCAGCAAAACCCACACCTTGAATGAGAAATTGTATATTTAAAACTCTTATTTCCTGTATTTATCTATTACCAGCATATATCATGCAGCATTTTACAGGTTACACAGAAACCTTGAGCCCCCACATGAGAGGAATTTACATATAAATAACATATAAGTGTATGTAAATTTTTTCTGTTAGCCAGACACTAAATGGAACCAGACTGATCTTGCCAAACTGTATTAGAAAACGAGATGTAAAAATGGGTACACATACCATCTCCTGGGAGAGACTTTGCAGGTCCACATGGTGGGGTCTAAAATGAATTGGGAAAATAGAACAACGTTTGAGAATTTTAAATCACAGATATTCTCTAACTATGTTTATGAAACCTTGGCACAAAAAGGTTGAGTTTCTCCCTACTGGTCTGCTGCGTATGTCTATGTGAGCCGTAAGTGCACTACAACATTCATTTTCCAGCATTAGCTGCCTCTTTCTGATACAAACAAAGCACCCAAACCCTGTGGGATGATACCAAACATAATGGTTGAGGACTGAAAGCAGAGACGTCAACCAATAGAACAATTAACAAGATAATCAGGTTCCTTATTTACCTATTCGAATAGAGAAAAACTACTCCATTAGAGTCAAGGTGGGACAGCGAAATTGTTGCTGTGATTCTATCAGCAGAATATACAAACTTAGAACAGTTTTCTCTCATTAGTCAACAAAGCCAATGGGTTTGCATGCCTTACAGGCAAAAAATAATTGCTTGCAAGAGAACAGCATGATTACTCTGTCCTGTCATCAATGATACCAGCTTCACTAATGGGGAAAAACTAGCTAGGACATTGGTGGAGAGAGAAAAAATGTAGAAGTCACTCAGACATTTATATCTTATTTTATATATTAGGCATGCAATTAGCTTCCTGTATTTAGTTGAAAAAAAAAAACAACTGATTTCAATTTCCTTGTAGACCATTTGTGCAGACAGAGATAGATGGATGTTTATTCATTATTAAAAAAATAATAATTTGTTAACATTGTACAGCAGGCTCATCCACTATAACAGTCCAGGTGGAAGGAAATTGGACACTTCTCTACAGATAAATACTGTTTTGCTATACTATCTACTAGTTTTCATCAATTACATTTTGCGGAGAATGGAAATCTGATTTAACATGCAGGCTATTCCATCACTGAGATTGTGCTCTATAATTTGCTACATAAGAATTAAAATGAAATCAGCAGACTATTGTAATACAGTTTCCGGATATGGACACACATACCATTATAAACACGGCAGCAAGCATGCTTATCTATCCATTTTTCATTGCTCCAATAGAATAGTGCGATCGTGTTTAATCTGCTTTAAAAAGGGACCCTACTGCTATATTAAACAAGCAAACCAAAGCAAAAAAGTATAAAGTTATCTCCCCTTTTGCCAACATCAGACAATGCTGCTCAATACCTGAGAAATGGATCTACAACTTCTACTGGTAAACAGACACTTCCAGAGTATTGAACTCCTGGTCACTCTCAGCTTCCACTCGTTTCTCCTGCTGACCTCTATGTTGTTAGTAGTGACAGTAGTGGTGTGGAGGGCAGTAGGTAGAACACAAAGATGGACACTTCTGGAAGTGTCTGTTCCAAAGTTTACTTCAGGAACCATTTTCATGACAACACAGCATTTGGAGGAGTGAGCAGCTGGAGATGTACAGTATGTATGCACACTCTTATTTTACAGGAATAGCTTAAAGGATAAGTTTACCTTTGGAAACATGTTACATGTTCCACCCATTTTTAGGGTGGAACATGTAACATGTTCCCATAGCCACAGCCCCCTCCACCCATCCCTCTGACAGTACGGAGAGAAGTATCCATGTACTATCAAATTTGAAAACCGTGTGGCCGTGCGGCCTCCTTGTAAAAATAGCAGTTGCCTGGCTTTGATACTTCGGCTTCGATACTTTGGAATACATGGTTCCTAATAAAACCGTTACAAATATGGCTTTGCTAATCTCCAGCTACATAATGGGTGACATTTACTAAAACTGAAGAGTGCGCAATCTCGTGCAACTTTGCATAGAAACCAGGTTTTTTTTTTCAAAACTATTTTCATTTAACATTCCAACTTTCTGGCTTTAAGAAATACTTAAAATGTTACTAAACCCAGGACCCTGCATTCACTATATCTGGTCTCCCACAGTACACAGAACATGCAAGTGCAATTATTTTAGTAAATATAAACTGCTAAATACCTTTTCTCAACAGCAGTTAGAGCAGTCATGTGACTTCTATCAGTGTTCAGCAGAGCACTGGTTACAGCTTGTAGGAGGAGTTTTCTTTCTGCTCTAAGAGGATGCAAAACCCCTGACCTCTATCTACACAGTGCTGATTGGAAGAGTGCATGTGATCAGCACAGGGCCAATTACATGCACTCTCCCAAGAAAAAAAAAAAACACTCTAGCAATACACACTAAGCTGAGCATGTGCAGAATGGCTATGGTTCAGTCTGTCTTATCAGGAGATAAGACGTGGACATTTGAACAAGAGGAGGAGCAGAGAAGACAGGGTCAAATGGCTTTTTTACACAATGCAGAGGATATACCTCTTAGGTTCCACAATGAGTATAACAAGCATGCTTTATTGCATATACATACTGATTTTACAGTTGTGGGTTTAGTAACACTTTGCAAAAACCGTTGCAATTGACTACAGTTTTCTTTCTTTTTAATTTTTTTTAGATCAAGCAGTGGAAAAAAAAAATGGAATCACTCAATTTGGAGTAAAATATTATGGCATCACCATGTACTTTGCAGTTCTAAAACAAACATCTGCACCAGATTACATCTGCTAATTAGTCTGTAGTTAAAAAAAAAAAAGAGTGCTTGCACACCTTGGTGAGCTGTTACACCAAGCTGAAAGCAATATGCCTTGAAAACAGAAAATGTACAACAAAACAAATGAGGAACAAATGTGCAGAAATTGGAGTCAATGTCTGTGACAGTACTGTAAGGCTTGTCTAAAGGAAATGGAATTTACATACAGAAAAGGCAAACGAAAACCATTACTAACACCTAAACAGAAAAAAACAAGGCTACAGTGGGCTAAAGAAAAGCAATCATGGACTCTGGATGACTGGATGAAAGTGATATTCAGTGATAAATCATGAATCTGCATTGGGCAGGGTGATGATACTGGAACTTTTGTTTGGTGCCGTTCCAATGAAATGGTTAAAGACAGTTGCCTGTGTAGTATATTGTGTGCAATGTATATGTATTGAAGACATTGAAACACATACTGTTCATTTTTGGATAGGCCAGTGATAAGACCACTTTACACACCAAAAGGACACCTTAGTTAACATACTAAGGTGTCCTTTTGGTGTGTAAAGTGGAACAAACAAAGGGGACATTAACATATGTATGCAGGAGGTAATTATCTTCCCTTTGTTGTGTTGGGTTAACCTGTTTTGGGTAAATATATGGAGAGTCAGGGGAAGTTTAAGAGCAGGTTAGTTGCAAAGAGATTGGGAAAAGTCTTAAATATTCATGATGTGCTTGTTTATGGTGAAGAGAGCAGATTTGCCATAAACAAGACAAGTAGTATCTATTTAACTTTTTAATTAAAAGCTATGCACACAGCTATTCTAGGTCTAGACACATAAAATCAAACATGCTACTAAAAGTGGCCAATCAGAGTGCTTGGCATTGTACTGAATAGGGAAAATGTGTATATTAACACAGGACACAGAACACAGGATGGAATACAAAGATAGCAGAGCACAAGTGAGGATACCTGGGCAGAGCATAAGGGATTGCTGCGATGTGATGTGAAGCTTCATAATAATAAAACAGCTTGAAGAAAACATGAACATTTCCACATGATATGGGGTTGCATGTCAGGTAAATGTACGGAGGAGATGACAGTCAATAAATCTTCAATAAATGCACAAGTTTATATTGAGATTTTGAACACTTTCTGTATTCCATCATTTGAAAGGATGTTTGGTGATGAGGACATTCTTTTTTTTTTTTTTTTTTTTTTTTTAATTTAAATATTTATTAAATTTTTCATGTTAATACAAAAACCCAAAAAGGGAAATAATTCTCATACAAATAAACATTTATTACATTTCTACCTTTCCCTTTCTAAAAACTCTTTTCTTTCCCGTCCCACTACCCCCCCCCCCTCCCGCCCCTCTTCCCCCCTCCTCCCCCTCTGCAGACTCTAGCCCATTCTAATCTCTTGAGGCTTATTAATTTTTTGTTAACATCCTAGTTCATATTGTCCTATATTTCTCTTTCAATCCTGCTCTTTCCCACTTTTCCCATCTCCTGAAATAAACTCTCATCCTATCTTCCTGCATATGGTATGATCTTTCCATTCTACCTATCTGGTTTACTCTATTAATCCAGTCTACCTCCTTCGGTACCTCAGCTTTCCGCCAAAACTTGGGTATCAACCCTTTCGCTGCATTCAAGAGGTACCAAATACCTGAATCTTTATATTTATTTACAGACATCTCCACATTGTGTAGGAGGCACGTCGTTGGGTCTAACCCTATGTCAATTTCAGTTATTTCTTCAATCAACTTGACTATTATCTTCCAAAACGCCTGGATTTTCGGACATTCCCACCATATGTGAAACACCGTGCCTATCTCTCCACATCCTCTCCAGCACATAGTGATGAGGACATTCTATCATTTTTCAGGATGATCATGTATCCTGCCATAGGGCAAAAGCCATGAAAACTTTCCTTCAAGAAAGACATAGAATGTCAATGGCATGGCCTGCAAATATTCCAGACCTCAATCCAATTGAAAATCTGTGGTGGAAATGAAAGAAAATGGTCCATGACAAGGCTCCAACCTGCAAAGCTTATCTGACAACTGCAATAAGAGAAAGTTGGATTGATGAAGAATACTGTCGATAGTTAAATCCATGCCTCAGAGAGTTCAAGCTGTTATAAAAACCAGAGGTGGTGCAACAAAGTACTAGTGGTGTACTGCAGTGTTTTTTTTCCCCATGATTCCATAATATTTACTGCAGAATTGAATGATTCCATATTTTTTTCCTCTGCTTCATCTGCAGAGACAGTTGCAACTGACTACAGATCCCCCTTTTTTATTTATTTATTTATTTAGTGTCTCTTAAAGCCAGAAGGTTGGAATGTTAAATGAAGATAGTTTTGAGGCATGTCTGTGATTTAGTTTTTTTTCTACACAATTAAACAATTGACTGAACATTTTCCAAGAGTGGTGATGTCATACTTTTTACCAGGGGTTGTATGCAACATGGACACAGGTAAAGGGAATGGAACTGCCCTCAGCAAGAGAAAGTACCAATGTGGACTTTTGGCAGAGCTCAAAAACACAAATATAACTACTATTCTACTTCTGTTTTAAGTATACATCCTAAATTATAGCAGATATAGAGAATCTTTTTATATCTGCAAACACTCTGAAATAAAAAGTTAACAGTGCACTCTGTCAATGCATGCAGCTATGCAGCTTGTGGACTTTTCAGAAGGTCTCTCAGGCAGAATGAATGAACTGGGATTCTTTATGACCTCTTGGTTTCAGCTATGCTGGCTGAAGAGCACAGAGGTCATGGGCTTTCCACACTTCCCTCTAAGTATCTCAGTATGCCCCTACATATGCAGAGGGGCAGAGACCATTATTACACAACACTGTGTCGCTTCCCCCAGTCCTGTACTCTCTTTAATATTGGCTGACAGATTCATGGCAAAGAATAAAAAACATTTTCCTTCAAAGAAATCTTGTTAGAAAAAAAAAGAATACTACATTTTTTTTTTCTAGTCTAAACTGTTAGTAACGGGATAGGGGTGATTTCTGCATTACCAACTTTACTTCTCACGTCTAATGCCACGATCACCAATTATAAAATTATATATGACACATATCATGCCTCAAAGCTTAGGGTTTTATTATGGTTTTCTATTGTTCTATAGCTTTGTTTTGGCCTGCATCTAATGGTCAAACTACACTACCCTTTGTTACTGCATAAACCGGTTTAGCAGTGTTTTGAGCCCTGCAAATCTTCCATTCTTCTATGATCCCTCATTATGAAAAGGAAAGAGGTGCACCCCGAGAACCCCTGATGCCATTTTGAGTACTGCATGTGGAGATTAATATGCATCCATTTGCCTTTTTGTGGTAGCATCATTGCTGAGCACATTAACTTTTATATATACATAGCATTTGCCAAGACGTGTGCATACATTATTAGAGAACAGAAGGCTTTAGCTGCGTGCCAAGCTGCACACAGGCCACAGGGTAATGTGTGGCAAGGACAGAATAACATGAACAAAATAAACTGAAAATACACATCAAATATTGGCTCAGAGGTAATCATTACTTTTACATGTGTCCCCTAATGCTTCCTGCATTTAAAATGCTTTGGTAGAATTTGATTTCTTTTTTTTTTTTAGATTATAATTTTTTATTTCAAAAAGTTCTCACTGAACAAACACCGTAAGCAAAAAAAAAACAAAGCACAACCTTCACAATTTACAGTTACTCACATATTTGAGAGTTTTTTTGGTTTTTTTTAAGTAAGAAGGATAAAGGAAGGACAGAAACAAAGAAGGGAAGGGAAACACATTTTGCACAAATCCCACTAAAAGACAGGTTTTAGTTAGGTTACTCCATCAAAATACATAATGAGAAAAAAAAAAGAAAAAAAAACAGGCAGCACAGTGACCTAAATAAATCAAGAGAAGTCTTGGAGAAGATGAGAGCTATAGTAAAAAAAAAAAATCATGCTGGAGAACCAGGTCTTTTTAAATTGCTCCTCTCTATTATAGAGGTAAGCCATCAAGTGTTCCATTTTCATAATTTCATTAATCCGGGTAAACCGCTGGGTCAAATTTGGTGAGGCAGTCTGCTTCCAAAGACTAGGAATGGTGGCCCTAGCTGCATTTATCAGGTGAATTAATAATGTTTTCTTATAATTTTCAATTGAAAAAAGGGGTTACCTGCAACAGATAAGCTAAAGGGGCATTGTCCAGATTGACTTCTGTAAACTTATAGCATACTATTTGGACTGAAGACCAGAAAGATGTAAGGACAGGACAGTCCCAGAAAATGTGTAGGAGCGTTCCTCTGTGTTTTTCAGAGCGCCAACACACAGGAGAGACATGGGGAGGTCATTCTATTCAAAAGACTTGGGGCCCAGTACTATCTAGTGAGTAATTTATAGCCTGCTTTCTGAATTTTATTCTACACCTTATCCATTGATGAGCTCATCAACCCAAAATCCAAAGACAAGACCAAAAGTTTTTTATGTATTTAGGTTCGTTCTGATCTAGCTAAACACTTACAGCATTCACAAAGGCCTTAGCTTCGTCTTGTTTGCAGATATAAGGACTTTCTTGTACTGTGGTATTAGTGCTAAGGAATAAAACCAAAAAAATGAATTTTAACAAAACACAGATACATGACAAATTATATGCCAATAGTAAGTATTGATTATATGGCCACCACATACTACCTTACAATAAGCATCAAAGTGGACTCAATATGTTTTGTTCATGCACAATGAGTAATTGCAACACTTACGAATATATATATATATATATATATATAGATATATAGATATCACCTCTCAGAGATCGCAGTACTGCTACTGACAATGTTAACAGTTTTTCTGATCCCATAGTTTGAACAAATATACCATGGGTGTATAATGCCATGTGTCATGAATGTATTCATTCACACTTGTAAAGGTGTTAAGGTTCACATTCACTTTGATATTACAGTTGGAAACGCATCAGAATAGCTGTACTTGTTGTGCACTTAATTAAAAAACGTAATTGCTTAAAAGTGGAATTCAAAACAGTTGCTCAAAAAAGTGGAACAGAAAAAAAAAATGAGAACAGCAGCCATCCTATTCTCCGATGGATGCAGTTTACTGTACATAGCCTATATTCATTCATCCAGGATACTACACACAGCGCTCTTGTTCCGGTGCTGTGTCTAAGAGTTCCAACTCTCATACAGTCCGGAGATCATGCCTTGTAGCCACCCCCTATCCATTCACAAAAAAGCTTAGAATCTGTTCACAGAATACAAGACATTATGTGAATGGATGAGGGCAGACCCTGTCATTTACCCACAAAACGTCTAGTATCCAAATTTAAAAAAAAAGGCACAATAGTTATCGGTCTTGATTGTGTCTTTATTCCAGTCTGTGAATTCAAGTGAAAATTGCTATGATGAAGAAAAATGTGATGCAATATAATTTACTGTAAGTTAGATAATAGCTTGAAGAAACTGATGACATTCCCAAGTCCCAGTTAAGATATAATTACACATTATTCTCTTAATATGAGAGTTAATTATTCTCCCTGGTAGCTCTTAGACATTTTAGTAAAGGTAAAGTATCTCACTGCCTCCTAGATAATCTTACTAATCCATTACAGCTTGGTAATAAGAAATGATACTGTGCTTATTTAATGGTATAAAAGTTTCCTTATCCTGTTATATTATGAAGTTCAGGAGTCATTGTACAAATTGTAAGATCTTTACCAGAAAGAAAAAAATATTGCAAAGAAAAAGCAACATTTTACCTCTGTAATGGAAACAGAGCAGACATTTTTGTTTAATAACTGAATCCTGTTTACAGCTTTAAGAAAAAAATTCAGATGGGTTAACAGACTGTGGTGTTATTCCTGTTTGAGTGTCATATCAAAAATCTTGAATGTCTCCTTTCATTAACGGGGACAACTACAGTTAGGTCCATATATATTTGGACATAGGCACAATTTTAAATTTTTCAGGTATTTAACAAAACATATTGAAGCTATAGTTATATAAAGGATATGGGCTGAAAGTGCACATTCTCAGGTTTAATTTGAGGGTATGTACATCCAAATTGGAAGAAGGGTTTAGGAATTACAGTTCTTGAGTAGCCATCCCCTCTTTTTCAAGGGACCAAAAGTAATTGGACAATTGAATCAAAAGCTGTTTCATGGCCAGGTGTGGGCTACTCCTTTTGTTATTTCTTCATCAATTAAGCAGGTAAAAGGTCTGAAGTTGATTCTAAGCATGGTATTTGCATTTGGAATTTATTGCTTTGAACCTACATCATGAGTTCAAAGGAGCTGTCCATGCAAGTGAAACAGGCCATTGTAAAGCTTAAAAAACAAAACAAATCTATCAGAGAGATAGCAGCAACATTAGGAGTGGTCAAATCAACAGTTTGGTACATTCTGAGGAAAGAAGAACACACTGGTGAGCTCAGCAACATAAAAAGGCATGGACATCCACAGAAGACAACAGTGGTGGATGATCGCATGATCCTCTCTATGGTAAAGAAAAACCCATTCACAACATCCAGACAAATGAAGGACACTCTCCAGGAGGTGGGCGTATCATTGTCAAAGTCTACAATTAAGAGAAGACTTTAGGAGAGCAAATACAGAGGGTTCACCACAAGGTGTAAACCATTCATAAGCCTGAAGAATAGAAAAGACAGAAGATTAGACTTTGCCAAAAAACATCTAAAAAAGCCGGACCAGTTCTGGAAAAGCATTCTTTGGACGGATGAAGCTAAGATTAATCTGTACCAGAATGACAGGAAGAAAAAAGTGTGGAAAAGGCTTGGAACAGCTCATGATCCAAAGCACACAACGTCATCTGTAAACCATGGTGGAGGCAGTGTGATGGCATGGGCATGCATGGCTTCCAGTGACACTGGGGCATTGGTGTTTATTGATGATGTGACAGAAAACAGAAGCAGCCGGATTAATTCTGCAGTGTTTAGCGCTATACTGTCAGCCCAGATTCAGCCAAATGCAGCAAAGTTGATTGGACGGCACTTCACTGTACACATGGACAATGATCCAAAACACACTGCTAAAGCAACCCAGGAGCTTTTGAAGGAAAAGAAGTGGAATATTCTGCAATGGCGGAGTCAATCACCTGATCTCAACCCAACTGAGAATGCATTTCACTTGCTGAAGGCAAAACTAAAGGCAGAAAGAGCCACAAACCAAGAACTGAAGACAGCTGCAGTTAGAGCCTGGCAAAGCATCAGGAAGGAGAAAATCCAGTGTATGGTAATGTCCATGGGTTCCAAACTTCAGGCAGTCATTACCAATAAAGGATTCTCAACAAATATTAAAAATGAACATTTTATGATTATATTCATTTGTCCAATTACTTTTGGTCCCTTGAAAAAGGGGGGGGGGTGGCTACTCTTAAGAGCTGTAATTCCTAAACCCTTCCTCCAATTTGGATGTACATACCCTCAAATTAAACCTGAGAGTGTACACTTTCAGCCCATATCAATTCTATAAATATAGCTTGAATATGTTTTGGTAAATACCTGAAAAAAACTAAAATTGTGCCTGTGTCCAAATATATATGGACCTAACTGTATGAGAGAATTACAATTTGTAGATAAAGCACATCTTCCTTGCAGGGTCACATACAGCATATAAAGCAGGGACACATATAAAGCAGGTTCTAACCTCTCACCACTCTCCTAAAATCTAAAAAAAAAAAAAAAAAAAGTTTGCTTTAAGGCAGATTTAAAAAAAAAAAATGTATCAATGCTTTTAATTTAAATATTGCAAAGAAACAGCAAAGTTTTACCTCTGTAATGGAAACAGGGCAGAATTTTTTGTTTAAAAACTATGAATCCTGTTTACAGCTTTTAAGAAACAAATTCAGATGGGTGAACAGATTATTATGCCATTATGTCTGTTCTTAGATCTTTTTTCTAATGACTCATTTTTGTTCCTGCATAGCTTCTAGGCAGACAGCTCAGATGCATGCAATGTTACTGATTAGATATGAGAAAAATCCAATCTACCTGATAGCGCCTCATATGATGACAGTGCAAACGTACCCATACACACACTAAAATGATCTTTATTTTTCATTCTCCCATTCTCTGCAAGAGTTCTAAATTAAAGAATGTCTAAAGCCTAAACTTTTTTCCTAATTTTGGGTAGAGTAGAGGTAGGTTAAAACTCCTTTTTCACTCTGTCATCTGTGTCTCATTAGGAAGATTTCCCTTCACTTCCTGACGTGAAAACTTAACAGGACGTAAGATTGAGTGGCAAATCAAAAATCTTGAATGTCTCCTTTTATTAACGGAGACAACTATGAGAGAATTAGATTTTGTGGATAAAGCAGATCTCCCTTGCAGGGACACAGACAGCAGTAAAATCCTGACAGTGGTTCTAACTTCTCACTCCTCTTCTAAAATCTAAAAAAAGTTTTGATTTTAGGTATATTTTTACCAAAAAATTGTAACAATGCTTTTAAAAGTTAAATAACTGAATCCCCAACCAACCCATGATTTTCCTTCTAATACCTTCTCTTCACAGTGAACAGAAAGCGGTGTATTTCTGTAAAGCTGAACACTGGGGAAAGTAAATCCCTGATTTCCTGTAGTGACCGTAGGTGGCGATCCCTGCTTTAAATCAATCATGGAATTCTATTATGAACCTTTTCAGTCCCACTCATAAAAAAGGTTTGTATGTAGTCGGAATGGAGAAATAAATAAATGTGACTTGCTGCAGCAGGTTCCATGAGGAATGAATGAGTAACAAACCAGGCTGCTGTGTGGGCATTGTGATATTGGGAAAATTTCCGATATAAACAAAATATAGCCTGCAATCAAAAGAATTCTGCCAGGATAGGGATATGGGTGCTGCTATTGCCCACTTGTTCTTGAAGGTGCATGCTCTATGCCAGTCATGCTAATCCTGGGCCAGCACAAGGAAGGGGGTGGGCAGGAGGGGCAGCTGTCCAAAGGAGCAGCAGTTTCATGTGAGGAAGGGGGGGGGGCAGTCTGTGCACTGTTCTCAGAGGGACCCAGGTTTCGTTTTTCTAAAATACAAATATCCTGGGGTGTCCGTTGCATCTCAGTGCCGGCTGCACACAAATTATGTACAGCGGTGCCCAGTACTTCATTCCAGGGTCCTTCTGATAGCAGTGCACAGACTGGCTAAGCGCACACTATTTTAACAAAGTGGGAGTGGAGGACTCCTTTAGCCAATAGGTCTACAGAGGTCTCTCTATACCTCCATCTTCTTACCATTGTCTATGGATGAAGCTGCTGTCTATAGGGGAGTGGTGGACTAGTGGGACCATTCACAAAACGCAGTGCAGCTCACGCATGCAAAATATAAAGCCAGCTGACTTCCCATAGTAAAGATGTCAACACCAGAAAACCAAAGAGCAGTGAAGAAACCATCTGGTTGAGGACTCCACTGGATCCCAGGACAGGGAAGTGTCCTTATATTAAAAGTCAGCAGCTGCAGTATTTGTAGCTGCTGACCTTTAATTTTTTTTTTTTTTTTTGAGCCACTGAATATCCTCCAAGTATAAATGTTGCACTGTGTGATGGCTGGAGGGGTACACTGGAATTTTTAACTGATCTCAGACTACCGGGGCCAGCACTGTGACCCAGAGCAGGGCATCTGTAACTAAATAGTGGAGGGGCTGCTGTGATTAAAAGTGGGAGAGGAAAGTTGTTACGGAAGGGGGCACTGACAGAGAGTGATTGATGGGGGCGTGAAGCACTATGGCTGACTGATGGTGGTGACGCTGCGGATGAGGGAGGTGCTCTGGCCAATAGGGGGTGGTGCTGTGGCTGACCCTAAATCCAGGGAATCAAATACCCTACCCCATTAATCTCCAGGTTCCAACAAATACACTGGATGTTCTGTATGACATTTCTGTTTACTTGCTAAACATCAAACACTTGCATACAAGATACAAGAACATTGTCATGCAAATTTAGATTGATCAGAATCTTATGAGAATGTTGAGGACTGTGAAAACCCGACTTGATCTCACCTTAAAGTGTTTGTAACGGCTGAATGTTTTTTTACATTCTATGCATGAAGGTAGAAAACCTTCTGTGTGCAGCAGCTCCCCCAACCCCCTCGACACTTACCTGAGCCTCATCGCGATCCAGCAATGTGAATGACAGCCTCAGCTGCCCCGAGTCTCTGCCTTCTCATTGGCTGAGACAGCAAGCAGGAGCTGTTGGCTCCCGCTGCTGTCAATCACAGCCAGTCAGCCAACGAGGAGAAAGGGGCAGGGCAGCGAGTGCCCCCATAGCAAACTGCTTGCTGTGGGGGCACCTGTCAGACAGGAGGAGCCAGGACAGCCTGTAGGGGCCCGAGAAGAGTAGCATCTGGGCTGCTTTGTGCAAAACCACTGCATACAGTAGGCAAGTATAGAGATGTTTGTTATTTTACAAAAAAAAAAAAAAATTAACCTTTAGAATCACTTTAATATTACATTTATGTTTCACAGGAAAGGATCATTTTTTTTCAGTGTGTATTGTAATGAATTATATGAATAGTGAATATAATCGGCCGCACAAGAGCTTAGTTCTCATAAATGTGCTAAGTTGGCCACTACTGTGTAGATGTATGAATGTTCTGTGCTCTCTTGAACCCACCTCATAGTGCTGCCTTCTCTAGCCTTCTGTTCACACAGTGCCCCTCAGTTGGTTACTCCCTCATTCCCCCCCGCTGCTCCTCAATCATTCCCCCCACCGCTCCTCACTCAGTTGAGGTGGCCTGGCCTCAAGCTCATGAGTGAATTTGGTTTTGATTTAAGGAGGCCTATTTTGTTTTCAAATATTTTCCTTTAACAGCTCTAAAGATTAAAGTAAACTTGCTCTATACTTATAAACACACAGCCACATACCGATGGCATTGCTAATGGCTGGGTTTATTGCATAAAGCCGCTGCAACAAATCTTCTCCTTGACACCACCCACCCTAATGCATTTCATCCATTAGGCAACCAGTAAATGAGTGGCGCTATATAAAAGTGACTAAGACAAATATATTTGTGCCCACACACTGTAAAAATGTGTACAATCCAATTCTTAATGCCACGAACAATAACTGTGCTTCTGACACATGTATGGTGCTCCAATAATAGTATCATAAGAAAGCAAATAGTGCCTCAAGTCCACGTATGATTGTACATTCCAGGGCACAGGTAACAGGGTTTATTTTACACATTAGGGCCTAATCTAGAACTATGATTAAAGGATAAGTTTACCTTTCATAACATGTTACATGTAACAGCTATATTCTGGGTGTAACATGTAATGAATGGAGCAGCCCCTGCTCCCCAGCTCTGACAGTTATTAGGGGATCTTCGCTCCCGACGATCTGTCAAAATTTTACAAAGATTATTTTTTGAAAAAGAAAAAGTCCTGGCAGCCTTAGCAGCTGTCAATTTGTAGTTCTTAATGAACTACCACAGCACTGTGGTAGTTAATGGATTCTTCCTATCAGTATATCTGCTTGGCTGTACATCCCATACGGGAAAGCAGATGTACTGACAGGTCTGCAGGAGAACTGCATGGCACCAACGATCTGCTGATGTTGGGGCAGGAAGTCTTGAGGTGGAGATTTGTTGTAGCGGCTTTATGAAATAAACCCAGCTTTTGGTGAGGCCCTCGGTGTGGCTGGCTGTTTTTTCTGTGGTACACTTGGAATGTAGACAGCTCCTTCCTGGCCAGGCACCCGCCCTACTCTCAGGCCTTAACAGGGAATATTCCCTTGGGAGTGGAGGATCTTTACAAGTGATTGAATCCTACTCCACTTGTTTTACCTGCCCTTTAAAAGACTATAGTGATTCTTGTACTGTAGAGTAAGTTACCCAGAAAAGTAATGTAATGAATACTGAAACATATGGGACACACATCCCAATCTTCAACTTATGCAGCAAGATATTACAATACAGCTTACTTTCTTCCATTCATTTAAGATAAAATCTCATATATGATTTTTCTGTTGCTGGCAAGACAAACAGAGGTGCCTCATATCTTAATATTAATGCATTAAAAGCCTAACAGGGCAGATGTTTGATTTGGAATTTAAAGCAGAAGGAGATATGAAATAATTCATGCCTGGCGAAAAAATAAAATCAAACTGATCCTAATGGAAGCCACTCCATTCTAGGTAATCTTTGATCATAAGAAGTACATGCATCGTGATTGTATGATCAGTACTCACCAGTTGATTTCCCCTCCATCTGACTTTTTGGTTACCAGTGCCTTCCAGTGAGCATGGGTACATTTAATCACATCTATTGCAAAAGCCTGCATGAAAAAAAGCCATTCGTCATAAGGTGCCATCAAAAGCATTTAAACAGCCAAGTACATTTACTTCTATCTTCAAAGTAT
Organism: Staurois parvus; assembly: GCF_062004578.1. NCBI lineage: Eukaryota > Metazoa > Chordata > Amphibia > Anura > Ranidae > Staurois > Staurois parvus. The sequence goes on along the minus strand of NW_028318189.1, from coordinate 2,769,889 downwards.
AATTACTTTCCAGATTATGGAGAGAAGCCATCATTACATTCCAATTATGTTCAATATACAGTCTTACAGCATTGACTATTCAGTAAGGCTGTTATAAATCAAACACTACTTACACAGAGGATACTGGTCTCATCAATAGCTTGGCAGCCATTTCAGAATGTTATTTCAATGGAATCACTTGTCATTTGTACCTATTACTCACACATTCCAACAAACCCTTTTATCTGTTTGCTGTGATGTGGCAGGCACAAAACTTACCTTATTTTTAAATTCTGCATCAAAAGCGAACTGGTTCTCTGGTTTTCCATCAGGAACTTTGTACCGTCTAAACCAGTCGACTGTGGATTCCAAATAATTGGGTTTCAGTCTTCTGACATCTTCAATGTCTAAAGGAACATAACAAAGCCTAGTTATTATAGTAACATAAATCTAATGAGTACAGCCATTACATTTGATTCATGCGAATGTATTGATGCTACGGACTATTATTTAAGGACTCCTGGGGCAGGAAATTAACAAGAAGTGTCTTCCATTGTGTAAAAGAGACTTAACCACTTCCCGTCTGGCCCATGTCTATAACCGGCTGGTCGGGAGTGCTGCCGAAGCGGGTTGCCATTTCTAAATGTCACCTGCAGTCACTGCCTGTGCGCAATCCGTTGCCCAGCAGAACACCGATCGCTGTATGGGACCTCTGTGTGAGGTCCTGATTCATGTGATCACTGATTGGCCAATCAGTGATCACATGAACAGTAGTAAACAAGATGTCACTTCCTGACATCATTGCTTACTACTTGTGAAATCTGTGAATGATCAGAGATCACATGGTACAAGGCTAGGTGGCAGTATGTTAAAAAAAACCAAATAATATAATAATCAAAAAAAAATATAAAAAAACCCATTATTATTATTATTATATATATATATATATATATATTATATTTTGGTTATAAACTAACTTGGGGTTTTTTTTTTAATAAAAAGATAGCTGAATACATTTTGGCCAAAATGTATGAAGAAAGATTATTTATTTGCAAAATTAAAAAAAACACTTTTTTTTTCCCCCAAAATGTTTGGATTTTTTCATTTATATAGCAAGAAAATAAAAATCCCAGTGGTGAATAAATACCAAAGTAAAGTTTTATCTGTCTCAAAAAAATGCTAAACAATTCATATGGGTACAGTGTTGCATGACCGCGCAATTGTCATTCAAAGTGTGATAAAACTGAAAGCTGAAAATTGGCCTGGACAGGAAGGAAGTGAAAGTGTCCGGACTTGAATGATTGTAAAAGGTTATTTTTTTAAAATAACAAACATATCATACTTACCTGTTCTGTGCAATTGCTTTGCATGGAGCATCCCTGAACCTCCTCTTGGGTCCCGAAAGTGTCCCGGCTCCTCCTCCTTTCTTAATGTACCCATAGCTAGCCGCTTTCTATGGGGGCACTCATGCAGGCTTACTCCCAAGCCAGGCTATGCATGTCCATTGACACACACAGCATATCTCAGTCCCCTCCCCCAGGATTTGATCGACAGCAGCAGGAGCCAATGGCCATCACTGCTGTCTGCATGTCCACTGAAGAGAGAGCGAGCTTCTGCTCTCGGGCACAGTGCTGGATCGAGATCTGTCCTAGGTATGTATTTAGGGTGGCTGATCACAGAAGGTTATTTACCTTACTGCAGAGAATGCATTAAGATAAAAACCTTCTGCCTTTACATCCACTTTCATGTTCTTGTTGCCTTTAGAAAAATATTAATTGGGACATTTTTTTCTCACAGCTGAATTAAAAGGGGATAATTAAAGAGGAACTCCAGGCAGATATAAAAAGACACATGAATGCAGATATATGTTATTAATCAAGTTCATTTTTTTAAAATTGCAACTAGACTAACCACCTGAATTTGACTTATTATCAGTATTTTGCAATCCCTTACACAGCAACAGACAGAGAGGGGGGAGGGCAAGATTGGGAGCCCATCATATGTGCTGTATGCAAATGTGCTTAACGCAGAACATGCTGACAGAAGGAGAGAGCAGAGTAAGCATAGAAATGGCCTCATTCTCCTGCTGTTATTTTACTGTTCAAGCAGCAGACTGGAATTGGAAAGAGAACAGTTCCTTCTAACAGAAAAAGGGGTGTCATCTGCCTTTCCATGCTGTGTGATGGGACTGTGTAAATCTCAAAACTGAATGGAGAGAAATACAAATCCTATGCCAGGAAGAACAGCCCTTTTTACATATTTTATCTGTGCAGTTTGGGGTTTCTCTACAGCTCACATTTTAACAATAATTTACCATCATAAAATGTGAAAAATAATGTAAGAAACTGAAGAGTAGAAAACAGTACCTTTGAGCCATCAGCTCCATTCTATAACCTGCTTTAGAGAAATGGCTAACACAACATTGTTGGCTTGCTGGCTGAGCAGACATTCTACTTTTCCTTTGTACAGTGTGTGTATGTGTGTGTGTGTGTGTATATATATGTGTGTGTGTGTGTGTGTGTGTGTGTGTGTATATATACAGTTGCAAGAAAAAGTATGTGAACCCCTTGGGATTACGTGGAGTTTTGAATGAATTGGGCATAAAATGTGCTCTGAATGTCATCTAAGTCACAACAATAGAAGAACACAGTCTGCTGAACATAATACTACACAAACATTAGATGTTGCCATGGTTTAATTGCACATAACATGTAAACATTCACAGTACAGGGAGGAAAAAGTATGTGAACCTTTGGACTTAATAACTGGCTGACCCTCCTTTGGCAGCAATAACCTCAACCAAACGTTTCCTGTAGTTGCAGATCAGACCTGCACAACGATCTGGAGTCATTTTGGATCACTCCCCTTGACAAAACTATTTCAGTGTAGCAATATTCTTGGGATGTCTGGTGTGAATCGCTCTCTTAAGGTCATGCCACAGCATTTCAATCGGGTTGAGGTCAGGACTCTGACTGGGCCACTCCAGAAGGCGTATTCTGTGCTATTGCAGCCATTGTTTTGTTGAATTACTTGTATGCTTTGGGTCATTGTCCTGTTGCATCACCCATCCTCTGCAGAGCTTCAGTTGGCGGACAGATGGTCGTACTTTTTCCTGCAAAATGTCTTGATAAACTCTGGAATTCATTTTCCCATCAATGAAAACAATCCGTCCAGGCCCTGAGGCAGCAAAGCAGCCCCAAACCATGATGCTCCCTCCGCCATGTTTTACAGTGGGGATGAGGTTTTGATGTTGGTGTGCTGTGCCTTTTTTTCTCCACACATAGTGTTGTGTGTTCTTCCCAAACAACTCAATCTTGGTTTCATCTGTCCACAGTATATTTTGCCAGTAGTGCTGTGGAACATCCAGGTGCTCTTTTGCAAACTTCAAACGTGCTGCAATATTCTTTTTGGACAGCAATGGCTTCCTCAGTGGTGTCCTCCCATGTACTCCATTCTTGTTTAATGTTTTCCTTATTGTAGATGTGTCAACAAAAATGTTAGCATGTGCCAGAGATTTCTGTAGGTCTTTAGCTGACACTCTGGGATTCTTCTTTACCCCATGCAGCATTCTGCGCTGTGCTCTTGCAGTCATTTTTACAGGACGACCACGCCTAGGGAGAGTAGCAACAGTGCTAAACTTTCTCCATTTGTAGACAGTCTGTCTTACCGTGGACACATGAACATCAAGGCTTTTGGAGATACTTTTGTAACCCTTTCCAGCTTCATGCAAGTCAACAATTCTTGATCGTAGGTCTTCTGAGAGCTCTTTTCTGCGAGGCATGGTTCACATCAGACAGTGCTTCTTGAAACCAGTAAACCCAAAACAGGTGTGTGTTTTTTAAGGGCAGGACAGCTGTCAGCAACACATCCAAGATCATCACACGGATTGGCGTCAAGGTTGGCTCACTCCTGGCTCCAATTAGCTCTGGGAGAAGTCATTAAGCTAGGGCCTCACATACTTTTTCCTCCCTGCACTGTGAATGTTTACATGTTATGTGCAATTAAACCATGGCAACATCTAATGTTTGTGCAGTATTATGTTCAGCAGACTGTGTTCTTCTATTGTTGTGACTTAGATGACGTTCAGAGCACATTTTATGCCCAATTCATGCAAAACTCCACGTAATCCCAAGGGGTTCACATACTTTTTCTTGCAACTGTATATATATATATATATATATATACATATACACACACACACACATACTCACTCACATATATACATACATACATATACACTCCCATAAATGTGTGCCTTTGATTGCAAACAAGATTTGTTAAGTTGCACACACAAATCAGTATTTTTACCTAACAAATTCATTCAAGACCATGTTGCAAAAATGAATACACCCCAATGAAAGTCTTAAAGTGTTACTAAACCCAGGACCCTGCATTTATTTAATATTTATTACAGGTACTTATATAGCGCCGTCAATTTACGCATCGCTTTACATATATATTGTACATTCACATCAGTCCCTAACCCTCAAGGGGTGTACAATCTAAGGTCCCTAACTCCCATTCATACATTCACATACTAGGGCCAATTTAAACAGGAGCCAATTAACCTACCAGCATGTCTTTGGAGGGTGGGAGGAAACCGGAGTACCCGGAGGAAACCCATGCAGGCACAGGGAGAACATGCAAACTCCAGGCAGGTGGTGCCATGGTTGGGATTCAAACCAATGACCCTAGTACTGCCAGGCGGAAGTGCTAACTATTTAGCCACTGTGCTGCCCAATCTGGTCTCCCACAGTACACAGAACATGGAAATGCAATTATTTTAGTGAATATAAACTACTTAATACCTTTTCTCATCAGCAGTTAGAGCAGTCTTATGACTTCTATCAGTGTCCAGTCGAGCACTGGTTAAAGCTTGTAGGAGGATTTTTCTTTCTGGTCTAGGAGGATGCAGAACCCCTGACCTCTAACGGCAAGTACCGTTCTCCTGGCAACCGCCAACCCAGACATGTCCATCGGATTGCCAGACAGAGAAGTGTGATTCATCACTCCAGAGAACACAACTCCACTGCTCTAGAGTCCAGTGGCTGCGTGTTTTACACCACTGCATCCTATGCTTTGCATTGCACTCGGTCTTGTAAGGCTTGGATGCAGCTGCTCGGCCATGGAAACACATTCCATGACGCTCTCTATGCACTGTTGTGTTAATCTGAATGCCACACAAAGTTTAGAGATCTTTAGCTATTGACTCCGCAGACAGTTGGCGACTTCTGCACACTGGGCACTTCAGAATGCGCTGATCCCACTCTGTCATTTTACATGGCCTACCACTTCATGGCTGAGTTGCTGTTGTTCCCAGTGGCTTCCACTTTGTTATAATACCACTAACAGTTGACCATGGAATATTTAGTAGCAAGGACATTTCACGGATGGACTTATTGCACAGTTGGCAACCTATCACGGTACCACGCTTGAATTCACTGAGCTCCTGAGAGCGACCTATTCTTTCACAAATGTTTGTAGAAGCAGTCAGCATGCCTAGGTGCTTGATTTTATACACCTGTGGCCATGGAGGTGACAAACACCTGAATCCAATGATTTTGAGGGGTGTCCAAATACTTTTGGCAATATATTGTGATAGCTGCTTATACTGGATGAAGTAGTACATTTTTGCTACCATAAACCACAGGACTTCTTGCTGTTGTTAAAGACAGGGGTCACAATGGTTAGTATTTCAAAATCCTGGAAGTTTGGCCGAGTAGGTTCCAACTGGGAAAGTAATTGCTAGTATCAGTAGTTTTGAATGCTTCCAGGATTAATACTAAGAGTGACATTTTCTAGGTTAATTAGTTTTAGATAAACCAGTGGTTTGAACAGATCATATGGATGTTCAGTGGAGGAGTTCCAGAAATTCCAGCTGAAGGGACAATATTTGCTCAAGAATCCCTTAGCACCCTTTGAAAAGTACTGCCTGTTTCAGTGGCTAAATAAAGAGAAAGTATGAACTGGCTATCTCAGTCTATCATCTTCCTAGATTAAGTGAAATGAAAATTGTGGAAATTTGTGCAAATTGCCAATACATTATTACCATGAACGTAAACTGGCAGAAAAAAAAAATCAACAATTTATCTGTATCACTTACCATTGAAATGAGAAGCTTCAGGATCTTCAATATTAATGGCAATAATTTTCCAATCTGTTTCTCCTTCATCGATCAATGCCAAAGTGCCAAGTACTTTAACCTTGATGACCTCCCCTCTTTCACATACCTATTAAATAGAAATCATATATAATCCAGCTTCATTGCAGCAGGTAGTTCCTAATCCAGGTTTATGTGGGGGTATTTATCAAAACCAGCACTAGGAGGGATCAGTTATCGGATACTTCCCTCAGTCTGAGGCTTGGGTACAGGTTGGTCTGTTTAGCGTTGTTATGAGGACGATTATGAGATGAGAGAAGAGAGTTGTTAACAGATATTTCCTTGTCCATTGCTCATGGAACAAAATCTAACCATTTTAGCAATGATGGCTGTTTTTGTGATATATTACCAAAGAGCCCTAGAAACTTTAGACATGCAGCAGAAGATGGTCAAAGATGATAGGCTTGCTATAAGAGATGGTCGGAGACTGCAAACATGTTATACTGTAGGCAGGGGTGGACTGACAACTCATGGGGCCCCCGGGCAATAAGGGATCATGGAGCCCCTGTGTCCTTGCCCAAACTGAAAAAAGCCTATGAAAAAGGTATCAGGGGCATCTCATGGGGCACCCTACTGACCCCGGGGGATCATGGGGCCCCTGTGACCTTGCCCAAACTCAAAAAAGCCTATGAAAAAAGGTACCAGGGGCATCTCATGGGGCCCCCTACTGACCCCGGGCCCTCGGGCAGTGCCCGAGTTTCCAAATGGTCAGTCCGCCCCTGACTGTAGGAGTTGTTGAAAAATGGGAACATGCTTAAGGAGAAAGAGTGTTATATTACACACTACATAAATCTGCAAAAAATCATTGCTATTACAGGGAAATAGAGAAACACATCAACTGCCTGCAGAGGTACCAAGATGCCAAAGGGCCACATGTGGCCCCTAAATTGCAGGTTGTACACTAGGGATCTATGGCCAGCCTAATATTAATCTGGGGCATTTCAAATGAATGTACTTTATACATTTGATTCAGCACTGTTATCCAGCAAGCTATATCTATATATTCAAATTGCTCACATAGCCTTGGGCAATGTAAGTGATAGTGATTAAATGCTTAACATCCGTCTGTATACATTTACAAACATTGCTAAAAGTCTACTTTGCAGTCAAAACAGATTTAAACACAAAAGCCAGGAAAAGGAAAATCACAGTAGTCACAAATATTTATTTAGGAAGTCATGCTATCAAGAATCCTATATTCAGCACGTATCTGACATTTCTATATTTCATACCTTGCTCCCAATGTCACAAATATCGATGGGGTCATTATCTCCTCCAAAACCTGTATTTTCATCAACATGTGATGGATTTTCCCAGGTCTAAAAATAAGAATAATACAAATAAGTGTTGGTTAGTGTTGGTGTAAAGGACTAAAAATGGTTTCTGCATTCTCCATCACCTTCATGATAGAGAAAGATAGAAGCAGCCTATGTCATAATATGAATCTGAAATATTGATGAACTGTATGGGGAAGAGGAATTGACCATAAAGGAGCTCAGTTTTCATTTAAAGATTTACCACATATCACATTTTTTTTTAATAATGTGAGGTGAAAGGGTATCGGTATCTAATATTTTGTACTACCCTAGCTGTCTTTGTTTCTACAGCATTTAATTATAAATGCATCTACATTAATGTACTGAACTCAGCAGCATTTCCACTCTTGTAGGTAGCATTACATCAAATTGAAAACTCAGATTAGATATACTGTATGGTTTTTATCGGTATTTGGCATTTCACCTAACGATATGAATTTTAGATTATTTTAGACTTCGTGATGTTAACCATTGTTTGTTTGATTTTCATTTTTGTCCTATTAAATTAACAAAAAAAAAAATTGGCAACCACTTAACCTCTTCATGCCGGCCGAACGCAAATGTGCAACCTCCTGGCATCTGGGCCTAGACGCCGAGCAGCCGCACATTTGCGTTATATTAAAAAAAGACATATGTGCTGAGAGCGCGTGCCCTGCGCGCTCCCAGCGCACATGTCCGGTACTTACGGAAAGGTCCCGATCTCCTCTTTTGATTGGGACCTTTCCCGATCATGTCACCACCATGATGCGTGTCACAGAGGTCACATGACCCTAAACCCCGCCCCCGGCTTCTGAAACCCTTAAAGGGCCGGGAGGCGCAGGCGCGAAGGGGTTAATCGGAATATCAATGCCCATAATAGAATTCTGTTCACCGATCGTTCATTTGATCACTGATCTACAATGTACAGTAATTTTATCATTGCTCAAAAATACTATAGCAATATATGAATTTAGAATATCAAGATCCACATTCATTCTTTTGTCTGTAGGGACCCTGCCCTGTGCTGTTGTGTCCCTAATTAAAGTGGTTGTAAAGGCTCAAGGTTTTTACCTTCGTGCATTCTATGTATGAAGATATAAAACCTGTGTGCAGCAGTGCCTCCAGCCCCCTCAATACTTACCTGAGCCTCATCGTGATCCAGCGATGTGTACAACAGCCTTGGCTGTCCCGGGTCTCTGCCTCCTCATTGCCTGAGACTGCAAGTGGAAGCCATTGGTTCTTGCTCAAAAAGGGTAAGTGAGCGCTGGAAGTCACTACAGCTGCTGAAACACCAAAAGGCACCAAGTAACCTCCAAAACAACAATATAAATAAAGGGTGCAGCGCTTAAAATGAAGATAATCAAAATATTTGATGTTGAATACAATGTGAACATAAATAATATATGAATGACTTATAATAAAGTGCAAATAAATAATGTGTCAAACAATATTTGTCACTATACGTGACCAAAAAAGGTGCATAAATAAAGTGCAAAGGACTCAATAATAGCCATATAAAAAATAGATGTGTCACTCCATCGTGAGCACACGTGTATATAATGTGATAGAGGAAAACATATAGTCCAAAATTAAACGTGAATAAATCCAAATATATAAGGTGCATGGAAGAGCACAAGGATTTCCGACAACTGGTGATATTATCCAGTAGGTGATGTGTATCCAAACTTATAAAGACTGCGCACTCACCAGATGCGCAATCAGTAAGCGCATTTAAGAGATAACACTCTTGGTGAGAACGTTGGAAGCTCCTCTGGAATGCGGTCTGGTCTGCTGCCTCTCACTGCTCAATCAGCTGTCTGTCATGGCTCCTTCGGTGATGTCACTCGGGCCCGGGAGAGCACGGGGAGGAGTAGAGAAACGTGCGGCGGACACGATGAGAAGAGCAGCGTGGAGTGTGCACGGAAAGCTGGGGGAGCAGTACCAATATAGTCATGTGAGAGATGGTTAGAGCCATGACAGACAGCTGATTGAGCAGTGAGAGACAGCAGACCAGACCACATTCCAGAGGAGCTTCCAACGTTATCACTAAGAGTGTTATCGCTTAAATGCAGTTACTGATTGCGCATCTGGTGAGTGCGCAGTCTTTAAAAGTTTGGATACACCATCACCTACTGGATGATATCACCAGTTGTCGGAAATCCTTGTGATCTTCCATGCACCTTATATATTTGGATTTATTCAAGTTTAATTTTGGACTATATGTTTTCATCTATCACATTATATACACGTGTGCTCACGATGGAGTGACACAGCTATTTTTTTATATGGCTATTATTGAGTTCTTTGCACTTTATTTATGCACCTTTTTTGGTCACATATAGTGACAAATGTTGTTTGACACATAGGGGTTTATTTACTAAAGCTGGAGAGTCCAAAATCAGACTCCCTTCTGCATAGAAACCAATTAGCTTCTAACCTCAGCTTGTTCAATGAAGCTTTGGCAATGAAACCTGGAAGCTGATTGGTTTCTATGCAGCAGGGAGTCTGATTTTGGACTCTCCAGCTTTAGTAAATAAACCCCATTGAGTCACATTATTTATTTGCACTTTATTATAAGTCATTTATATATTACTTATGTTCACATTGTATGCAACATCAAATATTTTGATTATATTCATTTTAAGCGCTGCACCCTTTATTTATATCATTGGCTCTTGCTGCTGTCGATCACAGCCAGTCAGCCAATGAGGGGGCGGGGCCAAGAAATGGCTCTGTGTGTGAATGGGCACACGGAGCAGCGGGTGCCCCCATAGCAAGCTGCTTTCTGTGGGGGCACCCGCCAGAAGGGAGAGGCCAGGAGAGCCTGCAGGGGACCTGAGAAGAGGAAGATCCAGGCTGCTCTGTGCAAAACCACTGCACACAGCAGGTAAGTATAACATGTTTGTTATTTTCCAAAAAAAAAAAAAAAAATTAACCTTTAGAATTGCTTTAAATTTAGTCTGTTTTTCTGAACTCTGCATGTCTTCCCTAGGCTGAGTGTGGTGATCGCTTCTGTCTGTTCTTCTAAATGTGGTTCCAGTATGGGAAGAACAATCATTTAGTTATGAATACATACACACTGTGTGCACAATTATTAGGCAAGTTGTATTTCTGAAGATTCATTTAATTACAAAACAACTACAGTGCTATTGGTCAATCCAAAATGTTAATACCTGAATATTTCAGAAGTAAAAGTGAGGTTTTGGCTTTCTTAGGAAAATGTCTTTGTGCACAATTATTATGCAAGTAAATGAAAAATTTTCCGATCTCACTTGTTGATTTTCATCTGTTAACCACTTGCCCTCCAGAGGATTTACCCCCCTTCCTGACCAGGCCATTTATTGCGTTACAGCACTGCGTTACTTTAACTCACAATTGTGAGGTCATGCAATGCTGCACCCAAACAAAATGTATGTCCTTTTTTTACCCCACAAATTGAGCTTTCTTTCAGTGATATTTGATTGCCTGTACGTTTTTTATTTTTTGTGCTATAAAAAAATTTTTTTTTTTACTTTTTTGCTTAAACATTGAGAAAAAAAATATTTTTGACTTTTTGCTTAACCACTTGAGCTCCTGAGGATTTACCCCCCTTAATGACAGGCCTTTTTTTGCTGTTTGGCGCTGCATTAATTCAAATGATAATTGTGCGGTCATGCAATGCTGTACCCAAACAAAATTTACGTCCTTTTTTTCACACAAATAGAGATTTCTTTTGATGAAATTTTATCATCTGTGCGCTTTTTATTTTTTGCGCTATAAACAAAAAAAACAAATTTTGAAAAAAACCCAATATTTTCTACTTTCAGCTATAAAAAATATATCGTAAACTCAGTTAGTCATAAATTTAAGCCAAAATGTATTCTGCTACAAGTTTTTGGTAAAAAAAAATCCCGTGCATTAGCGGGCAAACTGGCGCTATATGGGAGGGGCGCTAACACTATCGGAAGTCACCGGTGACACTAATACAGTGATCAGTAAAAATCTGTTCATTGTAATCAATGACACTGGTGACAGGGCAGTGAAGGGGTTAACTGGGGTGGGGGGTGATCAAGGGGTTAAATGGGATTACTGGTGTACTGGCGGGCAAACTGGCGCTATCTGGGAGGGGCGCTAACACTATTGGAAGTCGCCAGCGACACTGATACAGTGATCAGTAAAAATCTGTGCACTGATCAATGACACTGGTGACAGGGCAGTGAAGGGGTTAACTCGGGGGGGGGGGCGATCAAGGGGTTAGACGGGATTACTGGTGTATTAGCAGGAAATTTGGCGCTATCTGGGAGGGGCGCTAACACTATCGGAAGTCGTCAGCGACACTGATACAGTGATCAGTAAAAATCGAATCACTGATCAGTGACACTGGTGACAGGGCAGTGAAGGGGTTAACTGAGGGGGATTAAGGGGTTAAACGGGATTACTGGTGTACTGGCGGGCAAACTGGCGCTATCTGGGAGGGGCGCTAACACTATCGGAAGTCGCCAGCGACACTGATACAGTGATCAGTAAAAATCGATTCACTGATCAGTGACACTGGTGACAGGGCAGTGAAGGGGTTAACTGGGGGGGAAGGCGATCAGGGGGTTAAATGTGTCCTAGGTGTGTTCTAACTGTGGGTATGTGCTGTTTTACTCCCTGTTTGGATGTCTTTTTCTCTGTCTGGAACCGAATGTGTCCAGGCAGAGAAGAATGACATCATATCCTGTCCTGTGTAAATGTCAACACAGGACAGGATAGGACAGGGACCGATCATCTGATTTCAGCCAGACATTACTGGCTGAAATCTAATGATTGATCCCTCCGGGATCGAATGGTGTCACCCGCGTGTCGGCGGGAGCGCGCGTGCGCGCCCCCTGCCGGTGAAAACGTCGGGAGCGCAGAACCCCAGTGCCGCCCTGCACACGTGGTTTTGCGCCCCAGTGCCGCCCTGCACACGTATATATACAGTGGCAGGGCGGCAAGAGGTTAAACATGTCCAGTAAAAAAAAAAATCGAAATTTAGGACAAAATGTATTCTGCTACATGTCTTTGCTAAAAAAAAATCCCAGTACTTGTAAATTAATGGGTTTACGTGAAAGTTATAGAGTTTACAAATGGCGGTATATATAATGGCAGCTATCAACGACTTATAGTGGGACTACGGTGGGCATTCTGACACTCGAGGGGAACTGACTTGGTGTCACGGACATCCCCAGTGACACCAATACAGTAATCAGTGCTAATAAAAAGCACTGACACTGTACAAATGGCACTGGGCAGGAAGGGGTTAACATGTGGGGCGATCAAAGGGTTAACTGTGTGCTGTTTTACTCTGTGTTCTGTGTTAGTGCTTCACTGTAAGCACACTGCTTTGCATGGCTGTGCACAGCCATGCAAAGAAGTGTGCAGGAGCTGACAGGGAGGAGAACTGTTTTGTTTACTTATAGTTCTCCCCCCATTGGAGATCCTTGGCAATCACTCGGTGCTGGTGAGTGATCACCGACTGGGACCTGGTGATTGACGGTCATGAATGGCGGCGTGGGTAGGGTGTGCACGCGCCCCCCTTCCCGGAAATGCAGAATCACGTATATATACACATGATTTTGCGCACAGCTGCCGTCCTGTAGCAGTATTTCTGATATGGGGCGGGGCTGAAGCAGTTAAAATGAGAATAATAAACAAAAAACTCGCAATTTATAAAATAAACATTTCTGACATTTAAAAAAAAAACAAAAAACACATCCAGGTAGGTTGCAGTTCTGGAATATGACAGCACTGGAGGATAATGGGTTCCTGGTAGCTTCATGTTTGATTCTTCTCAAATCTTTGGCAGTTAATTTGCATTTTCTTTTCTCAACACGTTATTTTTGCGACCCTGTTGACTATTTGCATCAAAACGTTTGATTCTGTGATCACACCCCAATATTCTAGCAATTTCAAGAGTGCAGCATCTCTCTGAAAGACTTTTTACAGTTTTTGACTTTTCCTCAGGCAAAATGGGCCAAAAAACAGATTTAGCGGACTCTGAAAAGAAGCTGTTTAATAACCATGAACACTTTGATATAGGGCGGTGATCTCTTTAGGCCACACCCTCCCTCATTACACATCACCTGATATGCTTAGATCCAATAAGCATTCAAGTTTATACAGCTTGGAGTTGGGCAATATTCATAAAAATTATGATTTGGCCAAAATACTCACTTACCTAATTATTTTGCACATAGTGTATCTGACCCATCTCATATGTGATTTTTTTTATTCAGAGGTATGGTATAGGAAGATGATAAATATTTGAGTTGTATTTCCAGAGTATTCTCTACCTCTTGGGCTTTTGCCTGGAGAGGATGTTTACTTGGAGTTGTCTCTTTACTTGGGCCTTGCCTTAGCCTGGAGACATTTGTCAGTGGCCCAAGGACCTAAGCTACTTGCTAGAGTGAATATCTGGAAGTATATGTAAAACATCATGCAGCGTTCAGCAATAATATATATAGAAATTCTTCAAAGTGGGCACTAGTGGTAGTGCGTAAATGGTGCAATGGTGATTACATCAAGTAGTGATGTATAAGTTTATTATAGACAAAAGACTGCAGCAATATTGATGGTGAGTTCAAACACAGAGTGATAGAGTTCATCAAAAGTAGTGCTTCTGTGCTCCGTGCCTCATGATGAAAAACTCCGGTACAATGCACTTACCAGAAGCACATATAATATCTGAGGAAGTGTAAGCACACGAAATGCATTAGGGAGGTGCCCCTGACCATTGCACATATACCGCAAGGCCATCCTGATTGACACCCGGTGGCCATATCGGATCCGGATGTAAGTTTGTTTTTTTAATCTGTATATGCTGGAAATTTGTGAATTAAAGACCTACTGCACTATTGGAAGCTTTCTCTGGGCTCATCATTTCCATGGGAGCCCGCTTTTGAAGATTCCTGATGGCCTGGATTGGTGTGTGACCTCTCCCTCCCCCCCTGGTGACTGGCATGGTGGAAGTTGAAAGAGCACACCTAGATTGATGACACCTAGTGGCCTACACGCTGATGACATCTTCATGGTATTACAAGTCCAGAGCACCAGGAGCAGGTCTTAATTGCTCCATGTGCAGTTAATGCGCTATCTGGTTAGTGCAATGTTTGTATACTTTCAAGAGCACAAGAGTCACGGTTATCCCTCTATTGCGGATTTATGAACATTTGCACATAATCACTTTGCTGTACCACTATATATGGACTAAGTTGCTGGAATATGATATTGTGCAATTTCTGATCAATCTGATTCTATATATTTTTTCATTTATCTGATTCTATATTTTTTACATTAGCACTGCATACTTATTTTATATTTCTTGTACCGGGTTTTAGAGGTTGCCTTTTATGCTAGCAGCTTTATATTATTGTTCCCAGCGCTCAATTACCACTTTTATATAATTATATGTATATGGTCTATGCGTTGTCATCCAGGTCTGGTCTGTAGTGACCGGGTCATCAGGCTCCAAATAGGACTCTCAGAGATGAAGTATTCACACTCAGGGTTCCCCCTCCGATCACTGAATCCTCACGGAAACTCAGCACACTGGTTACAGCTTCCCAAATGGATCCACCTAGGGGAACCTACCCAATAGACGCCCTAGCCGCACAAGAGCGTGAGGAAGGCCGGGCGGCCATTATTACTGATCGTATGTGAGTTTATTGTTTGGTTTTATTTTCAGTTTTTGTTACATTGCAATAAACGTATTAACTATTAGTACCATTTCTGCTCTTGGCTTGGTCATTTCGAGCCTACAAGGTGGATCCATTGGAGGATTCAGTGATCGGAGGGGGACCCCTGAGTGTGAATACTTCATCTCTGAGAGTCCTATTTTGAGCCTGATGACCCGGTCACTACAGACCAGACCTGGATGACAATGCATAGATCATATACATATAATGTTTATATTATATGTGCTTCTGGTAAGTGCATTATTGTACCGGAGTTTTTCATCATGAGGCACGGAGCACAGAAGCACTACTTTTGATGAACTCTATCACTCTGTGTTTGAACTCACCGTCAATATTGCTGCAGTCTTTTGTCTATAATAAACTTACACGTCACTACTTGACGTAATCACCATTGCACCATTTATGCACTACCACTAGTGCCCACTTTTAACAATTTCTATATATTATTGCTGAGCATTGCATAATGTTTTACATATACTTTTTATGAGGTGTTGAGGTTTGCCTTTTTTTATGCTAGCTGCTCTTTGTGTATTTATTTTTTTAGTGCCGCACTCACATAATTTCTTGTTATACTGTGAATATCTGGAAGTAGTTGGACTGGAAAAGATCTTCTTGCTTAAGAGTGCCACAGAAAAGCTGGGTAGATGCTACTGCCTTGACACTGCATGAAGGAAGCATCCCCCCCATTAAAGCAATGAAGAGCCAGATTTATTAGATAGATCCACTGCAAATTAAGAAAGACAATGATTGCTCTTACAGGGTCACAGATCAATCTGGCTGCTTTCATAGCTCCAGCAGTTAACAAGAGGCTTCTCTTACTACTACCACTAGCTCCAGCTACTACCACTAGAACACCTGCCCTATTTGTGCTCTATTTTTGGGTACCCTGCACTCTTAAACCCACTCTTCTTTAACCACTTGCCTACCGGGCACTTATACCCCCTTCTTTACCAGGCCAATTTTCAGCTTTCAGCACTGTCACACTTTGATTGACAGCTGCGCGGTCATGCAAGATTGTACCCATATGAAATTTGTATCATTTTTTTTTCTCCTCACAAATAGAGCTTTCTTTTGGTGGTATTTAATCGCCGCTGGGCACTTTACTTTTTGCGCTATAAGCAAAAAAAGTGAAAAATTTTATAATAGAATCAAAGAAAAAAAATGTTTTCACGTTTTTTGCAAACAGGTAATTTTTCTCATTCACTGATGTGCGTTGATGAGGCGGCACTGATGGGCACTGATAGGCAGCACTAATGAAGTGTCCCGGATAGGGGGCACTGATGATGGGTACTGATACACAGCACTGATAGGTGGCACTGACTGGCATCACTGCTGGGCATTGACTGGCGCAACTGATGGGCACTGACTGGCACAACCACTGGGCACTGACTGGCAGCACTGCATTGATGGGCACTGGTGGGTGGCACTGCTGGGCACTGGTGGGTGGCACTGCTGGGCGGCACTGCTGGGCACCACTCATCAGGGCACTGATCATCAGTGCCCTGATGATCAATGCCGATTTCTGCTCTGACAACTGCCGGTCCTCAGCAGTACTTTCCTCACGCTCTGACAGCGTGAGGAAAGTGCAGCCGAGAACCGGCAATTGCATTTCCCGATCGGCGTGTCATTGGACACGGCTGATCACGTGGTAAAAGGCCTTTTACCACATCATGTGATCAGCTGTGACCGTAGGACACAGCGATCACGGAGATTGCTGGGGGCGCACAGGAGAGCGTGTTCTCGGAGGATGTCATATGACGCCGTCCCAGAACTAGCCGGCCGCAGTGTAGCCATCATTTGGCTATCTGCAGTTGGCAAGAAGTTAATGGAGTTCGGCAATTAAAGGTAAAAATACTAAAGTGAGTGGTGCCCAACTTATTTTTTGCCACACAGAATCAGACCCAGAGACCAGAACGTTAGCCTGCCACCCTTCTTAGGGGGTATTTTTGCATCACCCCAAGCGGGGGAGTGCTACATGTCCTATTCAAACAGTAACTTTTGCCAGGGACAAAAATTAAGTTCTATAGTGTAAATGCACACCAACTGAGATATGAATCAGCAATTTTGAGTTCTATCTGCTTATTTCACATTTCGTCTCTTTATAGTTGCCATCATGAAGGGGATTGTTCGAATCCTCAAAATGCATTGACTGTTTTCTCTTCTATAATCCTGTTTGTAAATGAAAAGATCATCATTTTGTATGCTACATCAGTGGTTTGGTATTATCATTACATTCTTACTTATAATCTCCTTCTAACTGGTTATACTGAGGTTGTACTGAGAACAGTCCTGAGTTAGCTAGATTTTTTTTATTACAATTTGGAAAATCAGTTGTTTTCAATGGACTTCCCTTACTTGTAATACAAAAAAATACCCTCAGTTCCACGTTTTTCAGCATCCAGAGACATAATAGCTCCTGCTCCCCTTTCCAGCTTTTTGTCCCCCTCATATCTAACATCTTTCAGCAAAAACATTTTATTTGCAATATCAGTTAGGTTTAATGGTTATTCATCCAGAAGATTGTAGTGGGTTTTATTTGCTGGTCCTGTTTCTTCACAAGATAAAAAATTATTTTGTAGTACCAGTTGAACATATGCTTGTTTTTTTTTTTTATTATACTACATACTCCGTAATCTCATAATACAACATGTCTACCAGTGTTACATGATTCATTCAATGTTCAATGGTGAAATTAATTAGGTGACTTGGAATGTTTTATTAACAGAGCTTGGTATTTATGAAAGCTGCTGTAATGGAAAGAACACAAAGAGGCAGATAATTAATATGGCTTTTTACAAAACACAGTGTTCCACAGACAATATGCAGATTCTAAATGAGTATAGAAATAAACTGAAACAAACAAACATATTTATAAGTGAATATACCAGTACTTTACACTGAGATACATAGATACAAATCACTGTTGTGCTCTTTATTGCATTTATACATTTTCCTGACAAAAAACGTTATTTGAGTGATAAGCAGATTGTTCAAAAGGAAAGCAAATGCACAAAAACATATGCATTGTTAACATGATTGTAAAATTTAAAAAAAACAAAACAAAAACACATTTTAGACATCAAACAGGTTTATACTTACTTTGTGCAGGGAATTTGCACAGAGCGGACCCAAACCTCCCCTTCTCGGTCTCCTGCCAACACTCTGAGCTGCTCCTCTTCTTGTGTACCACCATAGGAAGCAGCTTCCTATTATAGCACACCTGCAAGCTTGATCCTGAGCCGCGCTGCCTGTGTCCACTGACACAGCTAGTGAGCCTCAGCCCCGCCCCTAGCTCCTTTGTCACAGGATTTAAATGACAGCAGCGGGAACCAACAGCTCCCACTGCCCTCAGCCAAAGCTGTGAGAGCAGGGAGAAGAGGTGAGAGCCGTTGCAGGTGGGCACAGCACTGGATCGAGTGAGGGTTCAGGTACATATAAGGGTGGAACCCTCACTTGATCCAGGGAATGCATTAAGGTAAACCATGTTTAGGCTTTACAACCTCTTTAATTTTTGTAAATTTTTTGCACTTCTACAAAAAGGAAAAATCTGTATTTTCAAGGTTTTTCTTAGCATGAAGGCTTAGTTCTCACTTATGCAGGCCATTAACATTATGTCACAAATTACCATGTGCTGCGTAACGACGGTCCATTCTATACACTCTCCGCACACTTTATTATTAGGTATACCTTGCTAGTGCCAAGAAAATATCCCCCACACCATTGCACCACCAGTTTGTACCATTGATACAAGGCAGGATGGATCCATGCTTTCATGTTGTTTACGCCAAATTCTGACCCTACCATCTGAATGGCGCAGCAACCAGTCTGCCCATTCTTCTCTGACCTCTAAAATCAACAAGGCATTTTCATCCACACAGCTGCCGCTCATTGGATATTTTCTCTTTTTTGGACCATTCTCTGTAAACCCTATAGACGATTGTTTGTGAAAAACCCAGTATATCAGCAGTTTTTATAAATGCTTAGACCAGCCTGCCTGGCACCAACAACCCTGCCACGTTCAAAATGACTTAAATCCCTTTTCTTCCCCATTCTGATGCTCTGTCAAAGTCCAGCAAGTGATCTAAACCACGTCTAGATGCCTAAATGCACCTAGTTGCTGCCATGTGATTGGCTGATTAGCAATTGGTGTTACCAATCAACTAAACAGGGGTACCTTATAAAGTGGCTGCTGTGTGTATGCATGTGGGGGGCTATTAAAAAATGGCAGCTCATTGCAATTTACATATACATTGGGGGGAATTTACTGAAACTGGTGAACACAGAATCTATTGCAGCTGTCCATAGTAACCAATCAGCTTCTAACTTCAGCTTGCTCAATGAAGCTTTGACAATAAAGCCTGGAAGCTGATTGAATACCCTGCACAGCTGCACTAGATTCTGTGTGCACCGGCTTTAGTAAATATCGCCCAGTGTGTTTTCCCAAAATAATAATGTGTGTTAATGTGCACACAACAGTGTGAATAGGGTCATAAAATCACACAAGACGACAAGAATTTTTACACTTACATCTATGTGATTGCAGTAATGCATGATTTTGAAAAGGGCCCATAGTGTTCACCATTCTATAAATGTCACATAATCTGTTGCACTATTGAACAATTTAGTTCTAGAATGTTATAATAGTGCATACAGGAGGGAAAGTACTGATTTTGCCCAAATGTTCCCAAGTTCTAAAGCTGCAGAAAAGATTGACTAGCCAAAGAGATATTCTGACTAGCATCATATTAGGACTAGAGATGATAGTGTATGAATTGGACAGAACATGTCACGTAGGTCAAATAACTGGAGCCAGTTTTGTAGCTGTGCTTTGAGCATTTATTGATTTTACTTTACATGAACTGCAACTTTTGCTTTTAATTAGAAGAGGCAAACTGTAGGTTTGACAGGAGTCAGGAGGGAGAGGTTATTCATTATGCATGAAAAAGGTCAGAACTAACACCGAAAGCCTGTAAAGGCTTATAGACCTCTTAGCTCCTCAATGAACTACGAAGAACACTTACTTTGGAAATGTGTTGAAACAGCAGATGGAAGCTGCATTTATTCCAAATTCAGACGTCCAGTGTACATCCTCTAGAAATATCTCTTATATGCACAACTTTCAACAACTAAACTCTAATTTCCCCTATGCCCGAGCAAAAATAGCAAGCATGTTCCATCTTTCTGTCTCTAACTCTGAAGATAGTGGGAATAATATACGTATGTAAAATAAGCCCAAGAGTTATCCCCCTTCCACCACAACCCACTTTACCTAAAACACAGTCATTGAATACAACAGATATAAATTGCATGGTTAAGGGGGGCATAAAACCCTTCTCATGTCACAGTGCATTGAGTTGCTTTCTGTAAAAAGCTGGTTTCTTTTTAACCATATGCTTTATGTACATTTACACAGAAAAACAAGAAAATTGTTTCCAGGTTACAGAATATTGCAAAGAAAAGGCAGCAATAAAAATACCATTATGATACTAACTGATCTGCCTACCTTACATTATCTAGAGGACATTCTAAAGTGGTAAATGTCAATGGATTGTACAAATATATAAAGTGGGCAATGGTCTTCAGATTTAATCATAATGGAATCAACCTTTGATCCTCATCTTGGAAATGGTTTAGAAGTGACTCAGAGGTAAGATGACCTGTACTGATGGACAAAACATTCTTCACATGGTTCAGTTATTCTTTACAGTAACAACTTGAACTATAATGTGTGAAATAGATAAGGTGGCATATAAGGGATCAAGTGTTTTTTGCACTATTAGAGAACAGATAATATATTGCTTTTTGTAAATGTTATATGTGTGTACAGCTCATCGTAAACAGCAAATGGGAAGCAATATCCAATTATTACATATGCCCAAAGTGCTGCCAATGCACCAAGGTGTATTATTGCTGCTTTTATCTTGATGTAGGAGGTGTGACAATTTAATTCCCAAAATGTCGGCAGCATAGCACTATAATGATGAGTAACACAGCATCTCTGACTTGCACTCACCAGGGTCGCAGACCAGTTGACTTTATGGAGTAGTAGAAGAAATAACGTGTGTGCATGGCACTTTTCACAGATAATGAGTGAAAGGAATCTGGAGCTGTGGATTAACATCAAATTTAGCGTAAACTTTGGCAAAAGTTCAACTTTAGCTCTGTTACAACAGGCTTATGGGGAACATTCCACAAAGAAATCAAGTGTTTTTGAACTGCATAGGCAGTTTAAGGAGGGGCAAGAAGATGTCCGCGATGACACAAGAAGTGGGCAGCCAAAAATGCAAAGGATGGTTGCAAATGTGGACAGGGTGCAAACCCTAAAATGCTCAGATCGAAGATTGAGTGTGCGAATGATGGCAGAATTGAACATGAACAGGGAGCCAGTGCGGAAGATTCTAACGGAAGTTTTAGGAATTAAAATGACTTCTGCAAGATGGTGCCTCAAATATGAACAGATGATCAGAAAGAGCGTCATCTTCAAATTTCATCCGATGTTTTGAAGAATGCAGAGGTGTTTGAGGTTTTTATTTACAGTCCATTCCTGGAATTAAATTGTCACACCTTGTATTTCTAACATCTGCACAAACTTCCGCTAATCACAATACACTGTGCTTTCTGAGTGGTTTATCTTCTAACTGTCCTCATTCCAGTCCTTCAGCAAAGGTGCTAACTGCATATTCTAATGTAGTCAAAGGGAGCACCTGCATATCCTAATATAAACCTGAAATATGACAGTGTCCTAGTAAAAATATAAAAATCACAATAAAAATTTAAGATTTGGTTTACAATAACACTCAAAAAGGATACTGGTTAAACAGGCATCATCCTATATATGAAATTTAAAAGATACTCAGGAAGTGAGAGGGAGAACTAGCTCTGCCATCTCTATTACCTCCTTGGCCATTGCAGAGTATTAGTGGGTCTTTTGACTATTAGCCACCTAGAGTAGCTGAAAGCCACAGATTTGCATTGCAGACATGCTCTGTTGACATGACAGCTGACAGCGCCATCAGTACTGCCTGTGAAAATCAGGTGCCAGGTGACATCACTAACAGGGCTCGCGCACGTAGGCACTTTGGTTCATATAGCATAGAACCAGGCATTTTGTGGGTGCAAGGGAGGCACAGATGCAGCATATAGCCTGATGCCAGCCGCCTGTCCAAATCAATGACAGACTAACTTATGTGGCATCTGGATGTGGTTCTGAGCGGTATTCGCATTTAGGGTCATATGCATTCAGGGACATATGCCCCAAATGCAGGAATTCTGTATTCAGGGAATAGTCCCTGAATGCATAAGTCTCTAAATGCGAGTACCACAACATCCAGCATGCATTGAACAGCATCCAGCCAATGACAGTTGACTGTACACTGTACCTGTGCCTCCCTTGCATCAAAAATTGTCCACTTTTTACTTTATAAACACCAAACCACCTGTGTACATGAGCACTGGAAGCAAACCGGTCACAGCCCTGAGCCATAACTTGTGTTTAACCATCGTCCTCTCACCCCTCACAGTTATGAAAGTCAAAGGAAAGTGAGCTCAGTGGCCTTGCCTCCATTACACTGAGACACACCACTGCACTCAATACCAATGCACCAACATGCACCTCTGAGCTGACCATCACAAATGTTAATGCCGCACCTCAAACTGCTGCACTGTGTAAGCTGTACAATATGTATATCTATGTTAAATTGTGTCACCTGTGTTGCTCTTGCAAATTTTACTCACTTCCTAATAAAACCATTGGAAAGAAAGTGAGGGAAATTTATGTAAAAGCCCTGGATAGCAGTAAAATCCCCTCAGTGGTACCGTATTTTCCTGAAAATAAGACACTGTCTTATATTTTTTTGCCTCCAAAAAACACACTAGGTCTTATTTTTTAAATGTCCAGGTGTGTACAGGGGGTGCAGAGGTGAGCTGCAGGCAGTTGTGGATGAGGGTTACTATGGAGAGGGCCGATTGATGACAGTTCTGAGCTGCAGTCAGATGTTGCAGGTGAGTTGACAGGTGAGTTTCAGACAGGGTGCAGATATGAGCCACAGACAGGGTGCAGGGGTGAGTTGCAGATGGGGAATGCAGAGGTGAGCTGTGGCCAGGGGGTGCAGAGGTGAGCTGTGGACAGGGGGTGCAGAGGTGAGCTGTGCCTGGGGGGGTGCAAAGGTGGGTTGCAACTCAGCTCACCTCTGCACCCCCCCCCCCCCCTAGCCGCAGCTCACCTATGCACCCTGTCTGCAACTCACCTGACTTACTCACCGCTCCGCCTCTTCCCTACTGGCCAGTGATCACCGCTGGGGCATCAGCTTCCATGCATTAGGCTGCAGGAGGAGATGCCCCGCCCCTAAACACACTGCATACTGCACCCGCAGATATCTGTTCCTTCCCTGTCCCACAGTGAGTACAGAGGTAGGGAGGTTCTGTGGGAGCGGATGGTGCTGTCACTTCAGCCGCGCTTCTGTGTTTATAAGAGACAGTAGATATGGGTGTGCGCAAGGCCAGTGCCAAAGGTGGTGGAATGGCGTTCCGGCTGAAAAAAAAGCCCTGATCACAACTAGGTCTTATTTTCGGGGTAGGTCTTATACTTTAGCAATTCCCAATAATAGCACTAGGTCTTATTTTCGGGGTAGGTCTTATTTTAGGGGAAACAGGGTACTAACCCTCTCTCATTGTATCCAATACTGAAAAACAAATTTGTCTGGATATACACTTTACATGCTAAAGGAATTTATAATTGCTGAAACCATGCATCATCCATAGAATTCACGATTGACAAAGTCCCTAGTTTGTCAGGTCCATTGTGTAGGCAGAAGGATGTATTGTTTTGTTAGATCTCAGAACAAGTTATATACTGTATGTGTGATGCACAATTACTTTTTTTCAGAACAGAAATAAAATATAGCAGATTCCTGTAGGCAATGCTACAAAGCATGGATGGGACGAATCTCCTGCTGTGCTTTTGGTCTTTGGACAGCCTTCCCCGCCAACTGTCAAAATACCCAAAACAGTGTCTCCATTTGACTGGATGCAGACGCTGTTTGGCTGACAATTTTCTACCAGGCTTATTAATTATTTCAATTGAGGGATGTTAGGTTGGAGGGCCCACAGAGCGAATTTCGTTGTTTCATCAGCAACTTGCCGAAATTGGTCCATGTATGGTCAGCTTAAGGCAGGCAGTAGACCTTTCATCTTTTGTGATGACCTGGTTATACCTCTGCAGGAGATGTTGGGGATAGAAAGGTTCTCTTATTACAAACTGGGACTGATTAATGACTATAATGATAGGTAGTCATTCTCACTGAGCGGTAAGTCTGAGGAAGTTACTAGAGTTGCCTCTCTCATCTTTACAAAAGAAGCAAGTAGGGATCTGTAGTGAAGCTTGATAAAATGTTTGTCATGCATGTAACTGACCTGGAAAAGATATTTTTTCCTTTCAACACAAGTGGAGTTTCTCTTCCTACAGCCAATCAATCAGCACTTCTGGCTCTCCCTGGAACCACATTTCCAATGACATTTGTGCTCAAGTTAGACACAGCTGCTAATGTCCTTAGGTGTTCTGCAGGCTATAAGGAAGATGCTTTAGGTCCACAATATTAACAAGGTATTTAATGTAATAAATCCCAGAGAATGCCAAGCATGCTGCGATAAAACTAAAAACACAAAAATCAGATGTACCTATCCACACCACTATATCAGGGATAATAGTAGATCCACCTGAATACCACATACTAACCATCACTCTTACAATGCTTCATAGGGTTAGATGGCAGAACCATTTTCTTTTACCAGCTACAGAACATGTCGAGGTGTCAGCTGTTTATACTGAAGAGGACCTTGCCACTTCTAATGTAAACACCAGCACTGACTGTTGGTTAGAACATCCCCTGCCTGCTTGGGAATACTTCTGAGTCCATTTAACATCCTGTCATTTCAAAAACATGTTGCCTGTCTTTTGACTTTGAAATCCTAAGAACTGGCTAAGAAGTGGCTCTTGTGAACCATTACCAAATACTGGGACCTACAAAACCAGCATAATGGATGTTCCATTACGTGCTCAATTCTATATAAAAACTGAAATATCAGTTTTTGGATGGCTTGTCCCTTACGTTTAATATACACACATCAAATAATTTGGAATCAAACAAATCTTGCCTGCATCCTCGTAACTAAATGTTGCCGCGTGACCAGGCTGCCTGCTCCATGGAAATGCACAACATTGTGCCATCTGACCACCTTCAGATAGCTTCCCATAGAGTAAGCTACACAAGTAGCATGTGCCCTCGTTATGTGTGATTGATTGCTACTGCATGCTCCTTTTGTTGCTTCTGCTTAGTGATTTTTTTCTACTTTGCAAGTGATGTTAGTAGCACAATTGAGCAAATAGAAATCTCCTCTGTAGATTCCCCCTAATAAGGTGACTGTCAGCAAATAATTTTTAACCTCTTACAACCGAGGAATTGAACTGTCTATATAGCTTAGACAATACAATCTAACATCTAAAAAATGGATTGAGACACAAACCTTTGTTAATCCTTTATTTTGTCAGGAACAGAAGTTTCATAAAGGCACAAGGGACCATTCTGAACCGTGCAGGTCAATGTACATGCCCTGCTCTGGTACTACAACATAAAAATGCTACCGTTCATTATCTTTGAGTGTAACAAAGGACTATTGCTCATAGCCACTGGTGGTTTCTGTTTATACAAAAATAGAGCTAAAACATAAAAAGTCTGCAAACCTTTCTTTCTTATTTACAGTATCAGTTCTATGAAAAACATGGACTCATAATACAAGGTTTGCTAAAACCTGATAGTGGAACATACATTAACCAATGAAAATTACAGATACTGTTGCAATTATACTAGATGAGTAATGCCAGCTATAAAATTGTGCCCTCTTTCACAGTACAAAAATACTATTCCTGCTATATTTACTAGTATGGAGAAAAACTACTGTGACACCAAACATCAGATCATTCATAGCCACAAGCATTTTAGAGATTTACTGTAGCGCCAAAGGATTTGTCACACTCAACATATTCTATGCCAGAGTTTATTAACCAGCTGTACAAGGACCCAGGAGGGAATTCTGACAGGTTCAGGGAGCACTTCTACTTGCAAAAGTTTATACGAGTTCTACTAAATCACAAATCACAGATAAAAATAGGCCAGCACGAAAAACCTTGAAAAAGTTTTTTTTAAGGAGTACTGGTAATAAATTGTCCACATGCCAGGGGTTCTTGGGATAATGAATCATGCCAAGATGTACTTTATAAAAGCCATTGTTTACCAAGTGCCATATACTCAAATTTGAAACACTTTTTCTTTGCCAGTATATGTAGTTCATGTTTTCATCTCACAATATGCCTGTTTCATGGCCCAAGTCATATCCACTTTTCAACAACCCTGCCTCTTTACCCTTACCAAAAAGTAGAAGGTATGGTCAAGAGTAATGCAGAATTCATACAGATATGTATCACAGCTGTTAAGTGTTGCTTTAACACACAAGTAGCATGTGGAATCATACCGAACCAGACTGAAGTTTTATAATGGTTTAAACTTTAGATTACAGATATTTTATTACACAGATTGTAGCGGATTCTCTTTCACTTTGCTGGAAATATAATATATTTCCAGCATATCTTTAGTATTAGAATTGTCTTTCAGAACTGTCCGTTGTCAATTGTTTCAGGTTTAGAACAGGTTATACCAGACATAAGATTTATCAGCATTTTCCTGTAAATCACTTTAGCACATGTTATGTTGACCGATATATCAAGCATGTTCCATAAATGTATTGGTAAAAAATGGGATACCAATGTTTACCACTGAAAATTGTTGAATAAAAATAATTAGGATCGGAAAAAAATTCTCATTTTTCAGAGAAAATATGCACCTAACTAAATACAGCAAGAACATTTTCTTGAACTTTGCAGATTTAGAAAAGGAAACAACAATAAAAATTATGAAGAATAGGGAGCTGCAATGATCTTTTGGCTTAATATTTATATGAGCTACTGAAATTATTATTATTATACAGTATTTATATAGCGCCAAAGGGTATGCTCAGCGCTGTACAGTAGCAAGGGGGACAGAACATGAGACAAGACTGTAACAAAACAATACAATACACAAGGGGTTCGAGGGCCCTGCTCTTTCGAGCTTACAATCTAGGAGGGAGGGGAAGGTGGTACAGGAGGAGATGGCTGTGGGGGATGGAGTGGTGGCAGGAGTGGAGGAGGTTAGTTGTTAGGTGAGGTCGGGTGTTAGGTGAGGTTGGGGTAGGCTTCCCTGAAGAGGAGGGTTTTCAGGGTGCGCCTGAAAGTGAGGAGGGTAGGTGACAGTCTGATGGATTGGGGTAGGCAGTTCCAGAGGATGGGGGAAGTCCTGGAGAAGTTCTGCAATCGGGCGTGGGAGGAGGAGACCAGGGAGCTAGAGAGTAGGAGGTCCTGTGAGGAGCGGAGGGCACGGGTAGGGTAGTATTTGGGTATCAGGTCAGTTATGTCGTTTGGGGCGGCATTGTGAATGGCTTTGTAGGTCAGAGTTAGCAGTTTGAATTTGATGCGTTGGGCAATCGGGAGCCAATGAAGGGATTGGCAGAGGGGGGAGGCAGATGTGGAGCAGTTGGTGAGGTGGATGAGTCTAGCCGCTGAGTTTAGGATCAACTGGAGGGGGGATAGCGTTCATTTGGGTAGGCCAGTGAGAAGGGAATTGCAATAGTCCAGGCGTGAGATGATGAGGGAGTGTACGAGTTGTTTGGTGGTGTCTGGGGTGAGGAATGTCTTGGAGATGTTGTGGAGGTGGAGCCTGCAAGATCTAGATAGCAGTTGGATGTGGGGTAGAAAGGAGAGGTGGGAGTCCAGGGTGACACCCAGGACTTTGGCGTGTGGGGTGGGAGAGATGGTGGCGTTGTTAGTAGTGATGGAGAAGAAAATGATACAAAAGAAAAATTCCACAATTCTTCAGGCTGAGAATAAAGGAAAAAGCAGTCATAAAGAAGACCTAAGAGACAAGTTTTAATACCTTTAAATATTAACATTTCTCAATATATAACGTGATTCATCTCCAGTTGAGAAACATTAATGTAATGGAGAGTTAGGACAGCTTAAAAAGGACAATATGCAGTTTAAAAATCATATTGCCTGTATGCCTTAGAAAGGTGAAAATAATTCCAAGCTTATGGTATTTTGTTTGGCTTATAAACTGTTATCGAGGTATTTTTAATCCTAAAGATTTTTGGCCTCCTCTACAGATACATGGCAATGGTGGCATTTATTGAAAATACTGAAGTGAACTTGTCGTGAAAGATAAATCACTGTTACCGTTTTCAGTTTGTTCCGTAGGCTGCAAGTTCCTAAGCTGTCCTTTCCCTTTTCTGGCTTTACTGCTTATTTAGCCAATTCCCAAATGTATGTATGCAGACAGTAAGGTCATAACTACTGACCTGTAGACTTCTTGCAGTACTGCCTTAACTGTAAAGTCAGGGAAAATAATGATATAGTCTTATTTTTTTTGTTTATATTTTCTTGAGGTATTTTTTCTATTCAATCATGTCAATATACACAAACCACAAATTTAACGCTGGCAAAAGTTTTAATCTTTCGCTGCTCTATCCACATCTAGAAACACAGTTTTGACTTTAGGTCTATTTCAAAGTCTTTAATTTTCTTTCAGAGGAGTAAAGCTAACCCTGTCTGTCCCTTTGGCTTAAAAAACAAGATGTTCTTTCATCTTCGGATGTGGATAATTGCGTGATACAACAGCAGCATACAGGCAATGGCTACCTATTGCTTTTGGTAGGCAAGCTGCTCCTTGAAACACAGAAACCCAACAACACTTCTTGTGCTGGACCAGCACAGACTGAAAAATGTATTAAAAGTATAACTAAAAGGCAAACCTTTTTTTTGGATGGAGTGCAAGGGGATTAGAACACCTGTCAGTTTTTATCACTGTCAGTGACCCCATTAAGGAGATTCATATGCTCCATTTGTCAGGTTTACCATTATTGCTGAAAGTGAAAGTAAATAAAAATCCCAAAATTTTGAGTTGTCCCCAGAAAAGTAATAGAGGGGAAATGTTCCAATGGGAACACTAGTTCTGGCCCTGGGGGTCCCCAAGGAAATCCCTTATTTTGCAGGGATTTCCTCTCACTTCCCGTTTGGTTATGGGACAGGAAGTGAAGGGCAATCTCTGCATTGAGACACATATGGAGAAAAAAAATGTCTGACAGGAGTTAACCCTTCCTTGCTCTATCAAAAATTAAAAACAAAATGCCTATAGTTCTACTTTAATTCAGCAATGATTGTTTTTATGTTATATTTTATTATATTATTCTAATTATATTTATATCTGTGTATTGTATCAAAGTCTAAATTTACCATGAAGATTTTCTTTTTCAATAATTTTTTTATTGAACAAGTCATATAAAAGGAAAGTCTGCAATGGTATTGCATTAATCTGGTTTTCATAGAAATAGTTAGTCACAAACTTTAGTGAAGTACAAGAAAACAAGGCAAGCTGGTACAAAAAATATACACAAAAGTTTACCTAACACGTGGCAACATAGGCAAGCACCCCCAAAAGGAGCACCTCCTCTATAAGTGGGGAAAAACATATTACATATTCCCACAGGGCATACAAACACGTAGAATGAATATCTTGCCAAGAGCTGAAAGCATATAGGAACTAATGTTTCACCCAGTGGGTTCCTTGATAGTCATAAGACCCAAGGTAATGGGCCCACTAGACAGAAATGTCCATTGTAGGCTAATATTTAGATGTTTCAGAATGGAGTTTTCCTACGACTAGCATGTGCATTTCGGTATTTCACTAAAAGTGTTAGCTGTGTTACATAATGACAGGATTAGAGTGTGGAAAGCCAAAGACTCTACTGTACACACAGAGGAGTACAGGCAATAATAGAATCCGAATAAAAGGAATCACTGACAGGAAGAAAAACCACAGCATTGGAATTCTAAAAATAACTAGTTTTATTACAGGGCTGCTTTCGAGAACCCTTTGACATAAGTAGAAGGTTTAACAGACTCCCTGGGACCGTTTCCAAAGTTATGAAATAAAACATTTTAGTCTTGTACAAAAAAAAAAAGAAAAATATCCAGACAATGTTTAACTTGTTAAATGTTATACCTGTATACATAATCACAGTCTTACTGTTAAATGTGAGGTTCTTACAGAAGCGGTGGCAGCTGATGTATGTTATTACCTGTGGGATAGCTCCATAGTTCCAAATATAACCCTTGTGTGGGAAAACATTGGCCACATAACGCAACTTGCCTTTCTTCACATCTTGTTTTATAGGATTCAAAGGATCCTTTGTGGCAATCTGCAAATATAATAAGAGACAGCTGAATGTATTT
This sequence comes from Staurois parvus, assembly GCF_062004578.1. NCBI lineage: Eukaryota > Metazoa > Chordata > Amphibia > Anura > Ranidae > Staurois > Staurois parvus. Next base: position 2,739,382 of record NW_028318189.1, on the reverse strand, counting down.
CTATGAGCAGCACACATTCACAAAGGAGCCTCAATAGTAATCTCAAAAGATTAAAATGTTAACATTATTACAGAAAAAAAAAAAGACAGCAAGTGCAAACATGGTAAAACGGGTCATACAGAAAGAGAATTGGAATCATTTTCTCTGGTCTGGTATCCTCAGGCTCTTTGAGAATACACTTTTCCCTGTACATCAACATCCACTCTTTGCAGACAAGCTTTGTATAGCAAGTAATTAGGCAGAGAACATAATGAATGTAGAAGATATTTTTGAAATTTCACTATTGGCTGAGGAAGTAATTTTTATCTCGTCTCCCTCATCAAAAAGGAGTGGGACACGATAATAGAATTTTGTGATGGCCACTGTATGGAATTTCTATCAGCACATCCTTACCAACCTATCACTCCCCTACTGCTTTCTTTGGATTCTGGGAGTAAAGAAACATTTCCCAGTATGGGAGACCATGCGACTTGCTCCCCTTTCTCCCACGTGACAGCACTGATGACTGATCACTATGGCATTCAGCACTGTCATATGGTGTAGGAAGCAAGTCCTCAGCTCTGTATAAGCTCTACATCACGACTTAGAGCTTACACAGGGCATCTTCTTGGGCACAAGAAGGGACAAGGGTGAAAAGGAAGCAGGAACATATATGCAAATGGTGGGACAGTCATTAAAGCAGTATTAAACCCAAAACAAAAAATGTAATATATTGCAGCTTAGAAATCATTAGATGTGGTGGCTGCATGAGTTTTCTTTGCCTTTCTCCTCACTCTTTTCACCTGGTGATCTGGCCAGTAACACACCTCCTATCAGTGAGACACAACTCTGGGGGAAGGAGCACAGGGGGCACAGCAGACAGCAACATTCAGTCTGGGGGGGGGGGTTAGTGTTAAATGTACCAGCGGAGTTAAATACGATAACAAATTGATGCCAAACTCCAGCTCATATTTAATCAGTTACAGCAGTTTGTTTCCTTTTGGGATAAAGGTTTTACATGAATAAATAAAAGCTGATCATTTTACTGATCCCTGCCAGTGTTAAGTGGTCTGCCACATCCATGTAAACAGATTCATTCTTCTGGAGAGTTTGTGCTTCTAAAAAACAACAGACTTGTTGCCTGGATCACCAGGTAAAAATAGAAGACTAAAAAGGGAACCTAATGCAGCCATCACACCTAAGAATTTGTAAACTGCAAAATAATAAATGTTTGCTTTTGGGTTTAATACTGTTTTACATTAAACCTGTTGCTTTGCCCTGTATGGATCAAAGAAAATGTTTGCTCAAGTATCAGTTCTGGTGGATTTGACCTTTAGGAAAAGTAAAAAAAGCAAAAAAAAAAAAAAAAAAAGCAGAGAAACACTTTAAGCTTATAAACCAGCTAGAGAAATAGAGATGAAAGATTGGAATTATGAAGACAAAGGAGGGAGCTGTAGAGGAAATATTCTAGACCACTCATCTTACCTGTCACAACGCTCTTTAAGCATTACCTATAATGCTACCACCTCCCCCTCACTCCCCCTCTCTGTTGGGGTCCCTCAAGGCTCTGTCCTTGGGCCCCTTCTCTTCTCCATCTACACCTCCTCCCTTGGCCAACTCATACACTCTCACGACTTAAACTACCACCTCTATGCCGACGACACACAAATCTATCTCTCAACCCCCCACCTCACCCCCTCGGTCTCCGCCCGAATCACACACCTACTGAGCGACATATCAGATTGGATGTCGCTCCACTTCCTTAAACTGAACCTCTCCAAAACCGAGTTTCTTGTCTTCCCCCCAGCCCGTACCCCACCCCCCATTGACTTCTCCATCACATCCAACAACGCCAATATCAAACCCGCCCTGCAGGCCAGAGTACTTGACGTCATTCTGGACTCCAACCTATCCTTCCAGCCCCAAGTCCAATCTTTAACAAACTCGTGCAGACTCCACCTCCGTAACATCGCCAAAATCAGCACGTTCCTAACCCCAGAAACCACTAAACAGCTCATCCACTCCCTCATCATATCACGACTCGACTACTACAACTCCCTCCTCACTGGCCTGCCTCGCCGCCCCTGGCTATCCCAGTCGATCCTGAATATGGCTGCCAGACTCATTCACCTTTCCAACCGCTCCATTTCTGCCACTCCCCTCTGCCAATCCCTCCACTGGCTTCCGATTGCGCAGCGGATCAAATTCAAAATCCTAACACTGACATACAAAGCTGTCCACCATACTGCCCCGAACTGCATCACTGACCTAATATCCAAGTACCGCCCAGCATGCACACTCCGCTCCTCACAAGACCTCCTTCTCTCTAGTTCCCTGGTCTCCTCCTCCCTTGCCCGCCTCCAGGACTTCTCCAGGGTGTCACCCATCCTCTGGAACTCCTTGCCCCAACCCATCAGATTATCACCTACTCTCCTCTCCTTTAGGCGCACCCTGAAAACCCATCTCTTCAGGGAAGCCTACACCACCCCCTGCTAACTTGCCGACCTTCTCCACTCTTCCTACCACTCCATCCCCCACAGCTATCTCCTCCTGTGCCCCCATCCCCTCCCTCCTAGATTGTAAGCTCGAAAGAGCAGGGCCCTCGATCCCCTCATGTTTTGCATTGTATTGGTATTGTTCTGTCACATGTTCTGTCCCCCTTTGTAATGTACAGCGCTGAGCGAACCATTGGTGCTTTATAAATACTGTATAATAATAATAATTTCTTTAAAATAACAAACATGTCATCCTTACCTGCTCTGTGCAATGGTTTTGCACAAAGCAGCCTCAATCCTCCTCTTCTTGGGTCCCCTGCTGGCACTTTTGGTCCCCCCAAGCTGATTGCTCTGAGGGCACTCTTGCGTGCTCGCTCTCAAGCTGCCTCTGTGTGTCTATTGGACACACAGAGCGTGGCTCAGTCCCACCTCTGGTCTCTCCTCACTGGCTGTGACTGACAGCAGTGGGAGCCAATGGCTCCGGCTGCTGTGTCAATGAGGAGAGATAAACCCGGGAGAGCATCGGCTCTCCTGCATATTGCTGGATTGGGCTCAGGTAAGTATAAAGGGTTGCTGAAGGGGGAGCTGCACACTGAAGGATTTTTACCTTCAAGCATAGAAAGAAAAACCTTCAGCCTTTACAATCACTTTGAATATAAAAAGGTAGAATATAATCTAAAATCACTTTGATGAAATAAGTGTAAGTCTGTTATTGGCTGTGATGCACTGCACTCTGGAACATATTTAGCATTTAAAAAGAATGTTTCCAGTGGAGGTTGAAACAAAAAACGAAAAAAAAGAAACCTCTAGGTAAATGCTAACAACTGGTAATCAACCAAACAAGAGAAAATGTGATGGAATGGAGAAGATTTAAATTAAAATGTAGAAGAATAGAGCATTTAAAGTTCATTTATTGTAATACTGGAAATGCTATTAGAACAAATTAAAAACTTACAGTACGCATTTCTGATTAAGTCCATTCCATTGTGTTTAGATAAGCAAAATACTTTAAATTCATTATCCAGACAGACATTCAGGGAAATTCTAATTGCCAGGCACATCATATGAAACACTATTAGTTTTTCTAATTCTTATGTCATTTATCCTAATGCTGGTAAGCATCAGGCAATACAGTATATTCCTTTAAAAAAGATGATACAAGCTGAAGAATTGAAGCAGAATTGGTCTCTTTTGCTACTGTTAGCTTTGCGATCTTAGACAGTTTGGAGGATGATGTTTATATGTAGGTATATTGGAAATACAGTTGCCACCCATGAAGGCGTGTACTTCAACCACTTTGTACATACATGACCACGGCACCCTTGTACACGTCAAGAGCGGTCATTTTCTGGGTAAACTATAAAGCCATGCAGAGGTGACATTTTTTCCCAGTGTACTGGGCATTTTTTACCTAATCTGTGGCTACTTTGCCAGTTCATGGGAAGCAAATGCCCCAACCCATTAATTATCTTCACAGATGTATATACATTTCATATATATTTTAAATTCTGATATATATATCAAAAATCTTATGGAAAACCTAGCTGAATGGCTGCATCTGCTTTTAGATGCAGTTTCCGTTGTTCTCTGACCATACATATAAGGGTCTATGATTATGGGCTTGTGTCGCATTTCAGATGTGTTATGCAGAATTTATTGACAGATGCAGGAGAACCTTTTCTAACTCATATGGCATTGCAAAATCCAAAGACCGTTGATGAATGCCCTAATGCTGGGTACACACAGGAAGTTTTAATTAGTTCAACCCAGCGGTCTGAACAAAGAAAACAAACTTACAGATCGCCACACCAACACTTCTGATGTTGGTGCGGCGATCTCCCTGCTGAGCTATTGTGTTCTAACAAGGGGATCTGCCCCCCCTACCAGGACACACTGATCAGATGATGGTTTTCCAGCATTCTTGTTCAACAGAAGCCAGTTGTGAGAACTGCTTCTGTCAGACAGGGAGCTGTACACACAGGCCGAAAGTCAGTAGATTCCTGCTGAACTGACCGTTTTCTGACAATTTTTGTCCTGTGTGTACCCAGCTTAAGACTGCTATGGATACCAGGTATCGCAATCTTACAGATTTAGCCTTCCATGTACAGCTACATATGTGACGGATTTGGTCTCCCACATCCTGTCATACACAGGCAGAGGAATGGAGTTACCAACTGGAAATATGCAGCTCACTTTGCAAGGGAACTTTCCCATAGAATAGTGAATGAGGTCAAACTGTGCTGACTTCCATCATCCAATCATGGGCAAGGAAAACCTACTTTTTTTTTTCTATTTGTCTCGGACAAGATTGGGTATTCTTTGCACAGTGAAGTTTTATCACCAATCGCTAAGCTAAGGGAAAATTCCCTTGCAAAGTAACCAGCCTATTTATCTTTAGTAAATCAACCCCAGTGTTATCTACAAGTGTATGTGACCAACAAATGTATGGGCAACATATAAACAGTTTTTTTTTCCCCCCCATTTTCCGAACATCAATGAAACTGACCTCCAGTTTTGCATTTGTCCATCGTGGCACCTCTACCACCATGTTGAATATGCACTGCAAAATAAAAAGAATTTGTTATAAAAGACAGTAGCTGGAGAAAAAACACCACAATAAAATATGCTTCAATTGGAAAAAAAATTACATAAACATAATATTATACAGTGCTTTACAAAGAGCCAAAATGAGTATTTGTGTATATTACAACAGAAGATTGACAAACTGCCAAATGTAGGCAATAGCTGACAGTGTTAATGATTTACTCTGCAGTAAATTTCAGGTATTTGAATTCTGGTACACTATAAACTCTGCTTGAATGTGTAATCAATCCCCATGTTACTGTGCCTCTTATTCTCCATGCTCCCATTACCCATTGATTTATATGAAATCTTACTTTGTCATAATAATGCCTTTTACAGCAATACAGTTATGTATACTGTTGATCTATTCAGACAGCTGTCTATTTCACAAGCTAAACATTTGTCAGAAGACTTATGTAGAAAAACAGAGAGAGCACGAGCACGCAAGACCATTGGGGTATAAAGCCAATTTTAGAGACGGAATATTGCCGAAACATGCAATTTTCTGATTTTGCTGAAAAACGTTTTGTGTTTTTTTCAGATTACTTTTCTTTTTTATTCAGCCTTTATCTGTCACATTCGGTCTTTTACCACTGGAGTTGCAAACAAACAAAAAGATTAAAAAATGTCTAGCTTAAGGCAATGCAATACAATGGCAACACATCAAGACCTGGGTCTGACGCAGCAATATTTTCATCAACACTAAGCAATACTTAACAAAAGGGGTCATTTTATTTGGAATGGATGGTAGCAAGTAATAACGGAAACCTGTCACAAACCTGAGCAATTTCATTCAAGCATATGATTAAAAATGAATGCACAGGGAGGTTGCCATCTGTGAAAACTATATGTCAAAATGATCGGTAAATCCACAGATATAAGAAGCTAAAACGGTGCCTATATTTCCTTAGGAGTTGCTCATTTTTGTAAAAGCAATTTTAATCTCTTCCCTCTAAAAGGTTTAACCACTTTCCAGCAGTCACCCAATTAGGCTGTAGCTACAAAAGGTGATTTTTAGTAGGCCGACCCTGCTAAAAATAATTATCGAAAGCTCATTAAGAGTATCAATTTATAACTACAGATGGAACAATTGGCTCCATATATAGCCAGCTGAGTTTCAATCTATGTATGGGCAGGCTGGTTGTACTGGAGTCAATCGATTAACCAGCTTGTTGGGGAGTTTTCCTTTAGTCACTGCCATGGCTCTAGCTGCCAGCAGTAATCATTATATTCTGATGGCTGAGAAACCTCCCACTGTCAGAATACAAAGGCTCCCTGGGAGGGATTCCCCCATCAACACTGAATGTGTTGATGGGGTAATTGAGGAAATTGTTTATTGTGTAGCCTGCATAAACTTCACAAATGGCACCAAAGCCTCCTGAACCTGCAAATCGAGCATCATGTATGACTATTCTCAACAGCAAACAACTGCATGCTACTTGTGTAGTTTACTTCAACAGGGAGCTATTTTTCCATCTGTTGAGCAATTAATTGCTACTCCTAGCAAAACGATTTGATTTGGAAAGAGTGAAAGGATATTAGAACCTCTGTCAGGCTCTTATTGCCTGTGTCTCACTTTCTCTACGACCTGGTTCACACCGATGCAGGAAATGTTGCGAAACCTGTGCGTTTCCCGCACCGCACTGCAATCACATGGCATTCATGCAATCTTGTATGGGTGTCGATGTTAAGTTAATGACACCCTGTAACAGATCGCAAAACACAGATCGATTGCCAGAAATTGCATCAGTGAGAACACTCATTCAGGTTCAGATTCAGGTAAAAAAAAAAAGGGGGGACTGCACCTTTTTGGTGCGGATGTGATGTGATTTGAGCCATACAGAATGTATGGCTCAAATCACACAGCACAGACATTGCATGTAATTCGCACAGGTTTGAGGTTTCTCATTTCCTGTGAGAATCACATGCGGCGTCCCGCACCACATTAGCGTGAACCCGGTCTAAATGTCCTGATGACCAATTTCACCAGAAATAAAAAAGAGTAAATCCAAAACATCATGGTGGAATGTGCTGGCTTTGTACAGCTTTACTTTTCTTTGCTACAGTTTTAGTAAAGGTCTCGTTTTGACCAAAAACAATAAATTCACATTTTTTCTGCAGGTAAAATAATGTGCATTTATTATTTTTGGTTGCAGGAGCCAGGAAAGCATTGCACCAGTGATCAGCAGATCGCTGGTGCAATGCAGGTCTCCTGCAGACCTGTCAGTATATCTGCTTGCCCATACAGGATGTACAGGTAAGAAGATATACTGACAGGAAGAATCAATGAACTACCACAGCCCCATGATAGTTTGAGAACTGCAAGTTGACACCTACTAAGGCTGTCGGGATTTGTAGTTCATTCATTCATAGAATACTGTGAATGAATGACGTGTACATGTGAGCGGAGCCACCCACTGCCACGCGGTTTTTAAAAAGTGATAGCTGGTACGAGGAACTTCTCCCCATACTGCTGTCACAAGGAGGGGAAAGGCAGCAGGTAGCGGCTGCAGCATTAAAGACATGTTACATGATCCACCCTAAAAACTGGTGGAACATGTAACATGTTCCCAAAAGGTGAACTTATCCTTTAACACTCTGCATGGTTTTTAGGGAAAACTGGATTTTTTTCTACATACTTACCTGTAAAATCCATTTCTTGGGAGTACTGTACATCACAGGACACACAGCAGGCTATTAATGACTATGTTATAGGCCACCTCTAGGTGAATGGACACTAGCCAATCAATCGGAGAGGAGGTCAACTCCTATATAACCCCTCCTATAACAGGAAGTACTTCAGTTTTTGTAGCAAGCAATGAAAATTCCAGAAAGAGGGGAGGGACCTCTAAGTCCCATGATGTACTGCAAGAAATGGATTTTACAAGTAAGTATGTAGAAAAAAAATTAATTTTCTTGATCGTACATCACAGGACACAGAGCAGGCTATTCATGACTACGTGGGATGTCCCAAAGCAATAAGAAATTTGATGGGAGGATGACACCATGATAGCCACTGCCCATAATCCCTCAGCACCTACGCAGCAATCCATAAAATACTGCGGCCAAAGGCAGAATCCTCAGAATCCACTACTGACTAAACCAATTCCATATCAAAGGATCATTTTAGGAACTGATCTAGCCCCATGAGGTCCAAAAATGGGTCTTACATCCTCATTTGGTTTTTGGACTGTAAACTGGTTTGAATAAAACCTCTGAAACCTTTCGTCCACTAGAACCTCCATGATTACTCCTTGAGCCAAAAGGTAATCAAGTGCCTGAAATAAAGCTCTTCTTTTCTCTGAATTCGTTGGTACATTTGATCATTGGAACCGAGGAGAGGGAAGTACGTGAAATTCTAGTCTGTACCCCAGAGAAATCGTGAAAATGACCCATTTATCTTGGAGTAGAGCCCTCCAGGCGGCTACAAAATTCAAAAGCCTTCCCCCCCACCAGAACAAGTGGGGGCGCCCCTTCATAAGGAGGCAGACTTTGGATCTGTCTCAGGTGACTTTTGCACCCAGGGCTTCCTTGGGTTTTGATTCTGAGATCTACCTCTCGAAGCTGGGACATGTGTGTGGCAAAAGGACTCCCTGGTAGATGAGGGCCCAGCAACTGAAGCTCCTGACACCTTAAAAGAGGGGCATTTGGATTTCCTCTTGGAGGGTAGAGGAGCACTCTTACCCTTGTAAAGCATCAAAACGCAAAACACAAAGCACGTGGCACATCCTCCAAATCCTCAGCCGAGCATTCCCCCTGCACTGATGGTCCTCCAATCTGATGCTTGACACGGTCAGAAAGACTCCGGCAAATGCCAATAGCTGCCGCAGCTGGATGTGCAGCAGAACCTGCCATGGAGGATACCTTAAGGAGAAACTACAGCTTTTTTTCCGCTGGGTCCTTGAAAATCTGTACATTATCCACAAGACATGTTAAAGATTTATTCAGGGATGAAACAGCTGCTTCCACTACAGGCAACCCCCATTTCTTAACAAATGTTTGTTCCATGGGCTACAAAATAGAAAACCTTTTTGGTGGAACAAAAATCCTATCTGGGTGATCCCAGTCAGCATACATAATTTGCTTCAGAAGAGGATGCACCGGAAAGGCCAGAGTACTCTGTGAAGACTTCATAGAGCCCAGGGAAGAATAAGTAACCTCAGAGGTTTTTATTGGAGGTAGCCTGAATCCAGACTGTACCATATCAGTGAGGTCTTGGACTAAAAATCTCTGAGACCGGGAGGCAGAGACCTCCTGCTTCTCCTCAGGCTATGACTCCTCAGACAGAAATTCTACTGCTTGACCTTCCTCCTGTTCTTCCTCATCCTCAGGCTGCACCTATTCCTGCTCCAGGATTGGTGGTTCTAGCGACAAGGATCTATTACGCTTCTTAGCCCCCTGAGTAAGTGATGCAATCATTCCAGCGATCTTATCTTTTAAACCCGCTAAGGCTGAAGCAAGATCATCCTTGGTTACATATGCTGAGGCAGAAGCCCCAGTAGTAGCCACAATGCCAGAAAGACGCAGCGGTTCAAACTGCCCAGTCGCTTCTGGCCTGTCAGGAGAGGATATTTCAGCGGACCTTTGGCTAGGTTCCTCAGGAACTGGCAGTGGTACATTAGTGCCCTTTTCTGCTGCACCTCCCCCACTCTGCTTTCTGGAAGACATTACTTCAGATAGGGCAAACCTGTGCACCTCCACTAGTAACACAGATCTCAATGATACAGCTATACAAGTAGTGTGCTGAAAATACACTCAATGCAAATGCTGCCTTATGAGCCACTTAGGGTGGCTCCTGACTGGTCCATGCTTCCCCCTCAGGGGAGTACTTACGTGCCCCTACTGAATAGCCTACTCTGTGTCCAGGCCACAGGAGATTCCCAGCAGCAGCCGCCCACGTGTGTCCTGGCCTCCAGGTAAACTAATATGGCCAACTTCTATTTCCAGCCTCTACTGCGCATGCCAACTGTACTCCCTCTAGTGGCTGAAAACAAAAAGAGCAAGCACATCTTGGGAACAATTGCAAGCACTCCCCCTGGTGGAAACTTACAGTCACAACACCTCTCTTTTTCCGTTCAATTTAGAGCCTTGTTCTCCTTACAGAGAGAAAAAAAAGGAGATATCTTACCAGCCCCGCCTCAGGTCCCTGACTTCCGTCAGGGACCGACTTTCACCCATCACGGCAGGCATGGTCATACAGACCTTCAAGGACTCAGTGCCCATGCTGAGGAGCTACTGCCTTGGACCTGTAAAAGCACCCCACTGGAAGTGCCTTGGTCAGATTTAAAACTGCCCAGGATTCCATCTGCATGGGGTCCAGCGCCGTAAGGCTGCATTACAGGGAAAACCTTGAGGGTTCTTCTCTTTATCTAGCGAGGCTCGAGTACCATCCATTTTAGCTCAGAGACTTCCGAATGGATCGGATTAAAGTCCCTGATTCTCTAATGGAACCATTTTGGACTTACAAGTATGCTCCAAGAACACAGCAACACTTTCAGTGACCATCCGCCTTACAGATACTGGCAAAAAAAAACTGAATATACTTCCTGTATAGGAGGAGTTATATAGGGAAGGACCCTAGAAAGCATGTTTCATAGGCATACTGGTTCCCCAGAAGGCTTCATACTAAGTGATAACTTTTTTTAATAAGACTATGGCAGATTTGTTATAAGGTTATAAGATCTTTTGTGCCTAGCCAGTTAGGGTAGATGTGTGAAAACATAGCTGAATTGTATTCAGGCTGCCACTTCAGTTGTCGTCCTTACCACAGTTTCTCTATTATGCAGCAGGTATGTCAAAACTTTCTAAGTACTTATAGCTTAATGCCAGTCACATTTTAGTTTAATTTTGGATAAAGTGGGCAATTTACAGCATCACAGCAATTTACTGTGATTGCTTTAATACATTTTTATGCTTTTTTTTTTACAGTGGTTGTAAACCTTAGACATGAAATATGAACAAAGCATATCCCTCTATAGTGTGTACTTGTCTCAATCCAGAGCACTAAGTGTCATTTCTGTCTGCTGCTTCAATCCCCTGCTATCAGAAAGAGCCACCTCTGAGTTTTCCTGACACCAAAAGAAAAAAGGTGACAGGAGAGGGACCTCCAGCACACAACCTGTGAATAACAGAGCTGTTCCTGTGAGCTGTTTGGAGGGGGTGTGTCCCTTCCTTGTAAATCAGTTCTCAGAGATCTACTTACTGAGCTCTGCAGTATGTAATTACAACTCTCCGCACCCTGTTTTCTGAAAGATCAGACTAACTTTATAAATTCTGGACTTTGAACGTATGTAAAGGAGAGAAGACTTCAGAAAAACAGGTAAAACTTATGTAGGAGGATTTGTTTCATCTCTGTATACCACCTGAGGGCAGTCATTTTACTGAGTATATGTGAGGGTTTACAACCACTTTAACCACCTCCTGCCCGCCATATAGTCCAATGACGGGCACAAGGTGGTTCTCTCGTTCTGATAGGACGTCATATGACGTCCTCTCTTTCTCACCGCGCATGCGCGGCTCAGGGAGCGCGCAGCATGGCGATTGGCGGAAAGAGCCGGAAATGTCGGCTCGGTCATGTGATCAGCTGTCTCCAATCACAGCTGATCACATGCAAACTCGGAAATGCTGGTTATCGGCATTTCTCTCCTCTCGAGCTGTCACGCTGACAGCTCGAGAGGAGAGGAGAGCCGGTAATCGGCTTTCCGGGGAGGGGACATGTACACTGATCATCAGGGCACTGATGATCATTGTGCCCTGATGATCAGTGTAGCCCCAGCAGTGCCACCTGTCAAAGTCCATCAGTGCCAGCTGTCAGTGCCACATGCCAGTGCCTATCAGTGCCACATCAATGCCACATATCAGTGAATACCAGTGCACATAAATGCCATATATCAGTGCCCATCTGAGCTGCCTTTCTGTGTCATTCATCAGTGCCAGTCAGTGCCACCTATCAATGCCAATCAGTGCCACTTAGTGTGCATCAGTTCCGCCTATCAGTGCCAGTCAGTGCCGCCTATCAGTGCCATGTATCAGTGCTGCCTTTCAGTGCCCACCAGTGATGCCTGTCAATGCCCATCAGTGCCACCTACCAGTGCCTCCTTATCAGTGCCCATCAGTGCCACCTATCAGTGTCCATCAGTGCAGCCTCATTAGCACACCTCAGTGAAGGAGAAAAATCACTTATTTACAAAATTAATATAACAAAAACTAAGAAAACTTTTTTCCCCCAAAATTTTCATTGGTTTTTGGTTTAAGAAAAAATAAAAAACCCAGAGGTGATTAAATACCACCAAAAGAAAGCTCTGTCACAAAATTATAAAAATTTCATATGGGTACAGTGTTGCATGACCGCGCAATTGTCATTCAAAGTGCGACAGTGCTGAAAGCTGGAAATTGGCCTGGGCAGGAAGGGGGTATAAGTGCCCTGCAGGCTAGTGGTTAAAGATCCATGGTGGGATGGTGATACATGCTTTGAGTTGTGTTGACACCCATTCCCAGTTGGTAGTTGCTAAAGCACCCACTGACACAAGTTACTGCTGTGATGTGATCACTTTGATACATTTTTAGACGCCATTTTGAAGATCCATGGTGTTCTGGGGATAAAGGCTTGGACTTGGATAAAGTGGGAACACATTACCATTTCTATTGGGTTTTTATGTCTGGTCTTTAACCCTTTTCCTCATTTCCTCATAACTCCAGCATGAGAGTGCATGTATGTATGTACGTACATATATATCTCAATCACACACACATATACATATATATACACACACACTATATTTATTTTTGGCTGAAATGTGATGGCACAGACAGCAAGTTTAATCCTTCCACATTCTACTAGAGATTCCCCATCCCTTTTTGTCCAATAAAAGTCTGGTGAAGGCTGTAACCTTACCCTGCTGTATCCAAAACATCAAAAGTTTTGTCTGGAATGGGGCTTTAGGCAGGGCAGGACAGATCTAGAGCAATGGCCAATTCCATATTGCTGTCCTGAGAGATTCTTTTCATGCCAAGAGCACATCACCCACTTGATCGCTGTTCCTCCTAGGTGTATTGGTGATTCAATGATTTTCAGCCTTGTCCAACTACTACATTATACCAGTGACAGGAAAGGGAAACAAATGTGTAAAAAGGTCACCCTGGTATCCCTATCAAAAGTGCAGGTCATAATTCACCCTAAAATGTAAGATTACTAGTATGTAAAAAAACAAAACACACACGTAAAAAAACAAAACACGCGCACACACGTAACAAAAAAAAAAAAAACACACGTAAAAAAGCAAACAAAAAACACACACACGTAACAAAAACACACACACTCACACACAACATTGGAACTTACTTGGTCATGCTTTTCTAATAGTGAAGAGGCGTAGGACATGTTTTGTTCTTTTTCTCTACATCTTTCAAATTAAATAGCCTGAACACAGTGGTCAAAGCAATCTCATTCTATCAAAACAAACAATTCGCAGAAGCCGCCACACAGAGCGCACATTCTTTTTAGAACAGCATTTCTCAGAATGTCACACTCGCTGAACAAGAAAGAAGTAAAAAAAAAAAACCCCAGAACAATCCAGTTTCTTCACAGGGAATGTACAGTGTTTATGCACACTTTTAATTTTCAGACTATTACAATTTGCATTTTATAAGCAGGTAGAGTCGCAGGGTTAGCTGGCAGCACGTTTCTTTTCCCGTTCTTTACTTGCTGTAAAGAAACTGTCATTTCATCATGTAGTCCAGATTTCCTTGGAACACACATATCTATAACCAGCATCACTGGAGTCTAGATCAGATGGAGCAGCTTCGGTATGAATTAGTTTGCCTGACAATATTTCTGACAGCATATACTAGTGACAAAGCAGGCACAGTGCTTTTGAAAAGTTTGTTTTGCAACTTCTGCATGCCTTCCGCCTGAATAAAACAATAGCAGAACCTTAATCCTTCATTTTTTAAGTGCTTATATCATGGTATTGCAGTACAGCAAACCATATAGGGAACATTTGCATAGCTTTTTTCCCTTTAATATACCTCTGCTATTGTTCACATTTGTGGTCCATATTTGCTATTCTTAGCATTTTTTCTAAGTGCTATAATAGCAAATTTATTTACATCATACAGTGAAGGAAATAACTATTTGATCCCCTGCTGATTTTGAATGTTTGCCCACTCACAAAGAAATGATCAGTCTAAAAATTGAATGGTAGGTGTATTTTAACACTGAGAGGCAGAATAGCAACAAAAAATTCAAAAGAAATGCACCAATTTGTTCATGAGGGAAATAAGTATTTGATCCTCTTCACAAAAAACATGACTTAGTACTTGGTGGCAAATCCCTTGTTGACAATCACAGAGGTCAGACATTTCCTGTAGTTGGCCACCAGATTTGCACACATCTCAGGAGGGATTTTGGCCCACTCCACTTGGCAGATCCTCTCCAAGTCATTAAGGTTTGGTGGCTGACGTTTGGAAACTTGAACTTTCAGCTCCCTCCACAGATTTTCAAATCGGATTAAGGTCTGGAGACTGGCTAGGCCACTCCACGACCTTAATGTGCTTCTTCTTGAGCCACTCCTGTGTTGCCTTGGCCGTGTGTTTTGGGTCATTGTCATGCTTGAACACCCATCCACGACTATCGGTAGCGCACTGGGTAATCTTTATTGACATTCTGGATTTGCTGACTTAATTCTGGGCTGGTGAATGTGGTGTTTCTTTATGTCAATGGGCTGCAAGAGCCGTGGGTAGGTTCCTGTAGCCACTCCTCCCGGGCTCTTATATATCCTTTATTTTTACTTTTCTAAATTAGTATAATTGATAATTCCCAAATATCATTTCTTTTTATTTATTTTTTGTATATTTCAGGTGGGGACTTCAGTATTTTCTTTTATTTACATCTTGTGAATCCCCAAATGCCTTTTCCCTTTTATACAATGTGGATTAACATTTCTGGTTGCCTAGTTCTGATGCATTCAGAAGTCTTCTTCGTTTCTTCAGTATAAGCCCCTGAGGTATCTATGTGATTTTGTTTTTTCATGCATTCCACCATAGCATGTTTTCTTCTCCCTTTCTTTTTCTCTTTTTGTCTTCTATTTATGGCATGTGTGTGTTTCTGCCTAGTGGAACAATCATCTGTGTCCTTTGTGCCCCTACATCCAGAACTCATGTGGGGTTGAATCCTAACCCCCTGGGAAGCATCACAATTTTTAAAAATGTTGGTTCTGTAAGTGATCCTATGATTATCAGCCTGACAACTTTGGATATCCTATGGTTGTGATATAGACTACATTTCCGACAGTACTGGGACACCTGCCATTACACACAGATGAACTTTAATGGCATCCCAGTCTTAGTCCATAGAGTTCAGTATTGAGTTGGCCCACCCTTTGCAGCTATAACAGCTTCCATAAAAGCTATAAAAGGCTGTGCACAAGGTTTAGGAGTCTGCCTATGGGAATGTTTGACCATTCTTCCAGAAGTGCATGTGTGAGGTCAGGCACGGATCTCAGACGAAAAGGCCTAGCTTGCAGTCTCCGCTCTAATTCATCCCAAAGGTGTTCTATTGGGTTGAGGTCAGGACTCTATGCAGGCCAGTCATGTTCCGGTACCCAAAACTCACTCATCTATGTCTTTATGGACCTTGCTTTGTGCACTGCTGCGCAGTCATGTTGGAAAAGGAAGGGGTCATCCCCAAACTGTTCCCACAAAGTTGGGAGCATGAAAGTGCCCAAAATGTCTTGGTATGCTGACGCCTTAAGAGTTCCCGTTCTACTAGAACTAAGGGACCAAGCCCAACCCCTGAAAAACAAACCCACATCATAATCCCCCATTTTTTCACAAATGTTTGTAGAAGCAGTCTGTATGCCTAGGTGCTTGATTTTATACACCTGTGCCCATGGAGGTGATTGGAACACCTGAATCCAATGATTTGGAGGGGTGTCCCAATACATTTAGCAATATAGTGTATATGCTTATGTTCCAGATATAACCACCTCAACATTACTTCCTGATGAAGATTCGTATCAAGAATTGAAACGTGTTGGGATTGTTATATGTATTATTATTTTCTTATGCTTTATGTCTTGTCTTTGCACCAAGATTTTTTTATGGTGTAATTATATGTACAGTGTTTTAACCATTTTGTAATAAACTAAGTTTTAAACTGGTCTTAACATTTCTCTGGTGCCGTTAAAGTCCCTCATCATTTTGCTCTGGTTTTCATCAATTTTGGGATGTGGCATCTGGCTTAACCAGATGGGGCTCTTATTTGTTGGGAAAAAATTATTTGCCATTGTTCAAATTGCAAAGGACCAGAAAAAATTACTAAATTATTCTAAAATCACACAGGTCACAAAGTTGAACAGAATTTAATTTTTGTTGATAGACTGATGGTAATTTCAGTTAAGAATATTTGTTAACTGTTCATGAATGTACAAATGATACTAGTTGAATCCTCCTAAAAATGCCCCCAGTCTGTGGTCAACTCAAGAATGTGCAGTAAAGTCTGCTAAAAATCCTTCCCATGTAGAAAACAGTCTAAATGGCATGGATTTGTTTTTTAGCTCTATGAAACTGAAGCTTCATTTCAGTTGAGAAATCTTTGTGTTTAGATGCAGTGGCAGAGAGATTTATCCTAATGTGTTTAAAACGCATTGTGTTGATAGGTATCTAGAGAATCTTACAGTTGAACACTTCTTTAAAATCCAGGGATAAAAATACAGCAAGACCTTGAAATAGGAATTTGAATCTGAACACTGCTGAAAAGAAAATGAAAAGTATAAAATGTCAGTCAATTTTATTCTATTCCATTCTAACATTCCAACTGGGATTATGACAACAAGATGGACGTGAAATATTTATATAAGGAGAAGTTATTTCCACTTCAAGGTGCAAGACACTGAAAGGGCTTGAAATAATGATAAGGATGTTCTAAATCTATGAGCAGCATGCTAAAACATAATCCCAAAAGGAGGGAGGCCCAGGCTTCCAACTGCCTGAAAAACAATATCTGAAGGATATCAATCACCTAAAACTGCAGAAAGTTGTTTGGTATATATTGTATAAATATATAAAAAGGTGAACTAACACGCCAAGGAACTGAGCTGCCTTTTGAGGATTTCAGAAAAAAAATGTGTTTCAAATGAATTTTAAATGGCAATTAGCTAACCACGGAGAGCTTTCACACTTCAAGGAGCAGATTTTCTAAAAAGCAACCAGTCCTTCATCTGTCACACTTTCAGTGCAGGTTAGAAAATAAGAGCTGTAATCTGGTTATTATGGACAATAAAATAAAAAAATGCTGCCAGTTTTAGACATAACCAGCTCTCCAGGGTAAAATCCTGAAGGACAAGCACTGCAGTCTAGTTTTATCATCTTCAGAGACACACAGTTTGTGGGTTTGAGATCCTGCAGCCTTGAAAGGTGTTGAAGGTAGTAGTAAACTGCGTAGAGAGGCAGGCAAGTGGGAGAATAAAAACACACAGTACAGCTACTGAACAAAATGTTCTACATCTTTTTTATGTCACATTTGCCTACTACAAATCAGGGAAAATATATAAGGGATTTGCATGCATGTGATTTACCAATTCTTGCGTGTCTACTGAAGAGCGCCTGGCTCAAAAAATCATCCCACTTAAAAGGACCTCATGAAATATATAACCACTTGCAGACCAAGCCTATCCTGGCACTTTGTTTATATGCAACAATCAGTATTTTTTTTTAACCCCTGAACATTATATATATTTTTGAAAGCAGAAGCCCTAGAGAATAAGTTGGTGGGTTTTGCAACCTTTTATGTCACACAGTATTTGCGCAGTGGTTTTCAAATGCTATTTTTTTTGGGGGGGGAAAAATACACTTTTGCAAACCCCCCCCGAACAATGCTTAACCCAATTTTTTGGTAAAATATAAAAATATGTTACGCCGAGTAAACAGATACCAAACATGTCATGCTTTACAATTGCACACTCCCTTTACAAATGACAAACATTTTGCTATCCATAGGGTATGATTTAAAAGCCTTAATAGGTTACCACTTTATACTGAAAGAGGAGGTCTAGTGCTAGAATTATGGCCCATAACCTGACGTTCGCAATGATACCTCACATATGTGGAACGATTGCTGCTTGTGTGCGTACAGGACAGACGCATGCGTTCACCTTTGAGCTGGAGCACAGGGGGACGGGGGACTTTACATTTTTTAAAATGTGTTTATTTTTTTTAACACTGTCGCTTTAAATTTTTTATCATCACTTTTATTGCGGTCATAAAGTAAACATTCCTTGTGTCAGCAATAAGCATGTGACAGGTACTCTTTATGGGGAGATTTGGGGTCAAAAAGACCCCAAATACTTCCTCTGCCCATAAAAGCATTTGATCTCACCAAGATCGGTGTGATCAAATGCTTTTCGTTTCTAAACATGGCAGCGTTTATATCCGAGTAAACCAGAAGTGATTAAGGTCATCGCTTCCAGTTCCCTATATCATAGAGCTGAAGGGAGTGGTTAATCTCTTTGGTTCAGCTCTATGATCAGCCAGTAGAAGCACCAGCTAGTCAATCAGGGTGTCCCAGTGGTTAGCCGCTCAGATTGCCATTACAAAAGAGCCGACCATCAACTCTAAAAAATGGTACCTGGGCCATGCCTGCAGCTGCGGACATCATCCCGGTATACCACGTGAAGTCCAATGTAGTACGGGTACATCTCTGGTTGTCAAGCGGATAATGGTTAATAGCATCAAATAGATCCAGCACCTTTGGGACAAAAGGCCTCCCCCTTCTTTAGGGCCTGAGCAGTTGATGTTAATAGAATCAAGACAGGATTCATAAGGGACCTGTGTTAGGCTTGGTGAAGACTAGTGTCTCCTAATGGCTGAAAATCTTCTTTCATAGGCTGATTATACTGGATTCCTGGGCAAATCCATGGATCAGAGAGTGCATGGGCCCAACAGCTTACTCTGCTTACCAATGGCAGCAGTCTTAAAAAATTAATGACTGTTGTTTTCTGTAGCATCTTATATTGTCATTTTAGGTAAATACAATAAGGCGATCTCTACCAATAATTTAATAAAAAAAACTTATTCTTCTAAACTTGCAATAGTACAGACCTAATCATCTTGAATGTCCACAGTCATCCAGAATTAAACATTTTCATATTTCTAAGTCATTCTCATCACCTTCCGTGCTGGCTGTATGGATATTTCTGGTATGCACGGTTACAGTGCAGAGATGGGTCACCGCGATGCTTATGTATAGCAGGACAAAATCAATACTGGAACAGCAGAATGGGAAGCTACAGCAACAGTACTTCAGATATTGTAACAAATCTTCCTCTGCCATCATCCCAAGGGGTTTTAAAGTCCTTCACAATTAAGGCTCTGTCAAGCTAATTTTCAGATTGTATGCAGTGCTAATTATAAAGAAAAGTTCATGATTCAACAGTAATGTAAAATACCATGGCTATTATTGGCTCCAGAAAGCTTTTTCATCTATTTTTTTCATTTGGTATTTCTTGGTTGTCAAAGTAGTCAATGTGAATAAGTGACATAAGCCTGATTTAACTACCAATATAAAATATATTTTACCTCCAATTTGGGAAATACTGCTAAATTATTATGAAGTATTGTAATATTTTGACAACGAATGCAAAAGGCTTATGTATTACAGATATGAATCATACACCTAAAAACAAGTCTTGTCATGTAGTCTGTACCTTTCCATCAGTACACATTCCTGTTCTTTATGGAGACTGATAGAGCAAACAAGAATTTGAGACTTATGGAAATGAAAGCTTTTGGTTTCACCCAAAGGACTTCTGGGCTCATGCTGTTTGACTGAGCAGTGGTTTCCAAACTGCAGCCCAGGGGCCAGATGTGACCCTTTGTTTGTTTTTATTTGGCCCCCAGGGGACTATTCCTCTCACTGACACCAAAAATGGGCATCATTTCTATCACTGATCCCAACAATAGGGAACTATTCCTACTACTGACTCCAATAATGGGGCACAATTTCTCCCACTGACACCAATGGCGGAGCACTATTATACCCATTGACACCAATGATGGGGCACTATTCTTTCCCGATACCAACAGTGGGGTAATATTCCCCTCACTAATACCAATGATGGGGCACAGTTTTCTCCCCATGACAACAGGGCATTTTCTACTCTCACTGGCCACAGATTGGCCCCCAAAGTCAGGACAGTAAATTGGCTCTTTGTTTAGAAAGTTTGGAGACCCCTGGTCTAGAGTAAAGAAGGCAGCTGAGGTGCTTTAGAACTCTTATTAGAACCAAATCAGAAGGACATGAACTGCTGCGTTACCTGGTGTATGATTTTTTTTGTTTGTACTGACCAGTAATATTTTTTCATCTCAAAAAGACAAAGAAACAAATTTAGAGCCAAACTCGAAGTTTTGCTTATAGCAATCAGTTAAGATTCATCACATTTTTATCTGGGAAAATGAAATAAGAGGTCAGGATACGTCACGGCAATTTATTTAATCAGTTCCACTTAACATTCTAGAAGGCTGTACCTCAGAGTCACCTGGAAACCCCTGATCGGTGAATATAACACAGCAGACATCTCCAGCATATAAAGCGAATATCTGCAGCTGCTTGCTAATATTCTTATTAATACTTAATATAATAATAGTTTATTTTAAGAGAACCTCAGAGCAAACCTGGGGTCCCTGGGGTGCAAATATGGACCAAGGCTTTTATGGACATGCTTTGCCCTGACTTCTATACCACACCTTCCTATGACTCATTAAGGAACACTGGCTGTATAAGTTGTAACACACAGAGAGAATCCCTAATTGCATACATGTTCTAGCATCACTTAATTATCAATCAGATTTACTGCAGAGCAGCAGAATGAGAAGAATACATCTACAAAAGTAGAATCACTACTCATCCAATGTCCAAAAACACTTCTCTGCAGCCCATGTCCCTGGCATCCACAGACAGCAGGCATATGTTATTATCAGGATGGCAGCCCATATAGCAGGAGTAATCAGGCAGAATGCACAGAGCTTGTGCTTTGCAGATCCTGGCACTCTCCTCAAAGAAACAGATTGTGCTAGGATTGTTCTGTAGGGGTGACCTTGCCAGTAAACCATGCATATCCAGCCAGTGTAGGCAGCGCATAGTCTGGGGAGCATGCAGCCAATGGTGACACCAGAGCAGGGGGATATATAGTTTATATATCGAGGCTTATAAAGCAGCAGGCATGTGGTCCATGTCAGAAAGTGATCAGCACCACCATCACTCCATACTAACCTGCTGGCAACTAATTCTGTCAATCACATTTGGTGGCCAACAGAACAATACTGTTGGAATTAATAGCAGCCCTGGTTTTGAGGATCTCAGAATGCTCTACAAAACAGGCCTCAAAATTTCTACACGCCTGCTCGCATTTGGCGAGTGGAAATAACATGGGGGTGAGTGTGTGCCGACACTGTACACAGGACAGGAGACAGGCAGCGGTGCATTGTGCTGTATATTATTCCCCAGTATGGTAGGAGAAGGCGGGGCCATGAGCTCCACTTATGGTCTGACCCCGCCCCATTCATGGACTGATATGTAGATTAAGGGATGTGACATGATATGCAGCAGCCACTCTGATCCTGGTGACACCCCCCCCCCCCCCGGCCAGGACCCCAACATTTCAACCTGCATGGCACAGCTGTTCCACTCGGATGGCTGACAGCTCACAAGAATTTCTCCACTGTGTGGGGACACCCCATAAACGTGTGGGGACACCCTCTGTGCAGGAACACACCATTTTTGTGTGGGGACACGCTGGTGGAGACGCTGCTGTTCCCTGGATTTTCAGTTAAGGCTGGAGGTGTGCACACTTCAGTGGAGGAGAAATGAAGTGGGACTATTGCATGGTGGTGAAGACACCAGGGTTCCCTGGATTTTCTTTTACAAAGAATTTTATTATAGAATAGATAGGAGCAAAGAATCAGTCAAAAACAGATGCATTGACCAACAGGAATAAGACATACAAGGTATTCGATGAATATTACAGAATATGTACTGGTGGAGAGACATAGAAATAAACTGTATACTTAAGTGCCATAAAAGATAAATAAATAAATAAAAAATGGAGAAAACAATGCGTAAACAATTAGAGACCAATGACAATATAAACTCTGAGGAAAAATTGTCACTATACCAGCATACAGAAAGCGGAGAAGATATAAAATGGAGCCTCTCCAAATGTAGATAGGTATTCCACACGCAGGGCTCTCGATGGAGTCCAGCATGAGGATTTAGTATTGTTGGTACGGCACTCAAAGCAATAATCACAATCAGTACAAATAGTATAAAAACAGGTTAGACAAGAGAAAAGAGATAGACGAAGAGTAAGGAGACGAGGACAAAAACAAAAACAAAAAAGGGCTCCAGGGCGATCGTAACAGAAAAAAAAAGAAAAATAAACCAATATGTAAATTGTATATCGACAGAAGGGACTGGTCGAATATCAATGGTTGGGCTAGATCAAGCCAGGGACATCATGTCTGCAGGAGATTTGTGTGGGTATCCAACAGTATAGCGATCAGTTTTTCGGGTTCCCTGGATTTTCATTGGGAGTAGTAGTGTCTTAATTTTGGTTTCAGTGGAAGGAATAACAACTCAGCGTTTGGATAAGTGGGAGGAATTATACTCTGTCACTGGTATCAGTAAAAGGGACAATGCCCCATGCATGGTGTCAGTGGAAGGAATAGTGCTCCATCATTGCAGTAAACAAAAAACAGTTCTCCTCCCTGTCAGCTCCGCCATGCAAAGCAGTGCGATTACAGTGAAGAACAAACACAGAACATCGTGTAAAACAGCACACAGTTAACCCCTTCATGCCCAGTGCCATTATTATTGCCATTTTATTCGCACTGATCACTGTACTGGTGTCACTGGGGATGTCAGTGACACCAAGTCAGCCTGCCCACTGCAGTCCCACAGTCTCGCTATAAGTCGCTGATCACCGCCACACATTTTTTTTACTGGACAGGTTTAATAGCAAAAACAAAATTATCGTCCTATTTTTTTTATAGCGTAAAAAAAACAAAAAAAACGCACAGGCGATCAAATACCACCGAAAAAAAAAAAAAAAAACTATTCGTAGGGACAAAAAAGGATGTAATTTTCATTTGGGTGCAGCGTAGCATGACCGCGCAATTGTCAGTTAAAGTAATGCAGCGCCATAACGCACAAAATGGCCTGGTCAGGAAGGGGGGTACATCTTCAGGATGGCAAGTGGTTAAACAGTGTTGTTTCATGAGATAATTTACGAGGGTATGTTTAGGGGTGGAATTAGGGGCGGGGCAGGGTAGGGGGTTGGGCGGGGCAACTGGTGGCGGGTAACTTACTCCTGGCTAGGAGTTCAGGACTTGAAATTTTGAGCCCTGCTCTACAAGTAATCTGTAGATACTTCCAGACACCCTGATATATCTGCTCCAAGGGTACTGGAACACCTTTTCAGGTAACATAAACCCACAATTTCACTTTAAGGGACTGATATAAGGTACCAATTTTCACCCTCTCCTATTTTAACCATGCGAATTCAATCAAGCTCTGCACTTTTATTACAGTAACACTTATTGGACTTTGCTGCTTGTCCCCACCTCTCTGCAAGTGTTCTACTTACCTGTTCTCCCAGGAGGTCTGTTGTCACACCCGGGTCCAACTCCTCCCATGCATGCATGACCCAACCTAAATTCATTTTATCAGACAGTTCACACCACTATTGTTCCAATTTTCAAATGAAATGAATGGAGGTTGCAGCAAGCATGTATGGGAGGACCAGAACCAACAGTGAAGATTTTAAAGAACAAGCTGGGTAGTGCGGAGCAACGCCAGTGACGCTGACTGGGTATTTGAAATGAATAAATTGTAGATGTAAGATTACGCCTTCATAAAATCTTCCGAAAAATCTTTAGTCAAAGAATGTTTTGGCTGGCTAATACATGCCATACACGGGTCAAATTCCAAATTAATTTTCTTTAGAAAATCGGAAATGTTGTGCATTTTGTAATGCGATGGTGCCACCATTGATTTTGAAATGCAACCAACCAAGCCTTCAATTTCTCCTCATGTTGCTACAGAAAAGAATTTTCGTGGCCAAGAATTTTATTTTCTTTCCAGGTCACAGCTTTATATTTCTTGCACGATTCTCCCATCATTGATTCGAAATTCATTCATTTTTCAAAAAATTCCAGCATACCTGATCACTCAAATTCGATGGTCATATGAAAATTGGCCGTTTCTGTGACCCACTAATGGTGTGAAATTCAAATGAAAATTCTTAGAAAAGATTTTCTAAAGAAAATTCTTTCGGAATTCGACCCGTGTATGGCCGGCTTAACTTTATATGGCCATGTTTTCCATGAGTGTACATCAAAGGATGGCATGCAATTTCCCAAAGTGTTTAAGCATATGTGCAGCTACATTAATTTCTTCGTTTTGGATAGATTGGAGAAGATATGGAATCCTTGTGAGGTTTTTAGGCTACCTTGGCCAGGGTTAGAAAGCTTTAGACTCACTTCCTGTCCTGCTGACAACCTTTTACTAGACAGGATCTGGGGGGAACTTTCCAACAGCAACAAAGGCAGAAATGAAAATGTTTTTTCCGTATTAGTAGAGTAGAAGGCTGGAACCCCTGTTAGAATTGTATTTTTGTTTGTGTCCCTGTTGCATATTTCCCCTTATTTCCCATCCAATTAAATTGTTCTCAGAGGATAGCACATGAGGAAGGAATCGCTCTCGCAGGGATCCCCATCTGTCTGTAAAAACCCACCAGGAGCTGAAATCTAACTTTTCCTCTCTCTATTCAAAGCTAGAAAAAAAAAACGTTTTCACTTGAAATACACTTGTATATAAATTATACACGGTACTGTGCAAAAGTCTTTAGGCAGGTGTGAAAAATGCTGTAAATTAAAGTGGTAGTAAACCCTTTTTTATATTTTTACCTAAAGGTTATAAAAAAAGCTTACCTGTAGGCAAATTAAATATATCTCCGAAACATGCACCATTTAGGAGATATTACCTCTTTTTCAATATTTGGCTCATCAGTCCAGAGCAACTGCTGCCATTTTTCTGCACCCCAATTCCTATGTTTTCATGCATAGGACATGGAAACAAGGCTAAGTGGCTCAACTATGCACAAACTTAGGAACTGGGGTGCAGAAAAATGGCAGCAGGTGCTCTGGAGTGATGAGCCAAATATTGAAATATTTATTTGTAGCAAAAGGCAGTTTGTTCGTGAAGGACTGGAGAGTGGTACAATGAGTGTCTGCAGGCAACAATTAAGTATGGTGGAGGTTCCTTGCAATTTTTGGGCTGATTTTCTGCAAATGGTGTTGGAGATTTGGTCAGGATCAATGGTGTCCTCAATGTTGAGAGATACTTATCCATCATGTCATACTATCAGGGATTGGTCCCAAATTTATTCTGCAGCAGGACAACAACCCAAACATAAGGTTAAGGTAACATCTTTAAGAACTATCTTCAGCATAAAGAACAAGGAGTCCTGTAAGTGATGGTTTGACCCTCTCAGAGCCCTGATCTCAATGTCATCGTGTTTGTCTGGGATTACATAAAGAGACAGAAGGATTTAAGGCAGCCTACATCTACAGAAGATCTGTGGTTAGTTCTCCAAGATGTTCGCAACAACCTACCAAGGTCATTAAAAAAAAACTGTGGGCCTAGAAGAATAAATGCTGTTTTGAAGGCAAAAGGGTCACACCAAATATTGATTTGATTTGGATTTGTCTTCTATTCCACTTTGTTAATTGCTAAAAAATAAACTATTACCACTTCTATTTCTGAAAAAATTCTTAATTTACAGCATTTATTCACAAGTGTCTAAGACTTTCGTACAGTACTGTATACTTTATCTATTTACACACAGCAGAAATACAACTTTACTTTGCCATAACAGCGACCAAGATGTTACACAACTTCTTTTGAAGCATTTTTATTTTTCCATTTAGTCTACACCATCCATGATATTATTATTAGTGACATCTGTTCACTACCCACTCTACGACCAGAGTAGACACCAAGCCCCTTAAAATGATAAACTATCATCAAACACCCCCTCAAACTCATACAGCCTTTTCTTACATACCTAGCTGTGGACAATTTATAAGGAATATTGATTTACTTTCTCAATGCTGTGCTTACGCAGTTCTAGAAGATATACTGCCTTTCACCAATTCCAAATCAACAACTCTTTAGTGGACCACCAAATGGGCACAATTCTAATCTTTGCCTTGTTGCTTAGTGTTATCGATTTCCTCTTGGCAACACACTGACTTTTCAAAGAAAGTTTCAATTCAGAAAAATGATACAATGCAAAATATTGAACAAGCTCGTGTTTTATATAGCAGGGAATTAAAACAATTTCACAGACCACATTCCAACAGCTGCTCCAGATTTAACATTGTACTACTAATATATGTAATGTTGGAGGACTGAGGGCCTCGTATGTGTACTGCGCTTATCTAAGGCCACCAAGTGCATTATCTGAACTTTAAAGCTCACAGATTCCACTGTCAACCTTTAGCCTGCCTCAAGCATTCAAAGCACCAGAGACAAAACCACTGCCTGAATCACAATCATTAAGGGCTCATGTACACTGCAGCTGCTAAACTGACGTTCAGGAGCTTTTCTACGGTTTTTTTCAGCAGCCCCTGAACTCTCCCTAATGTTTTCCTATGTGTCCATGTACACATCGTCATTTACAGTTATTTTTTTTTTTAACGTATCAAACTTTAGTTCAGGAATAGATTTTACCGGCGTTTCAAACACCAAAACACTTGTAAATGCAGTTAAAAGCATTTATAAGCGTTCGCGTTTAGAAGTGTTTTTTAACTGTTCCATGTCCAGATGCTGTCCAGAGCCTTTTTTCATCATCAGAAATGCATGCAAAGCATTTTCCAATGGACCGAGCACACCAGCGCAGTCAGTTCCAGGTTTCGCATGAAGCAAAAATGATAGAACGTGCTGCATTATGCTCATGATGGGATCCATGGGGACTACAACCAGAAAAGACAGGAAATCTCAACACATACTGCTCTCCCTGCTTCTGCTCTCTCTATTCCTCTCAAAATGACTGAAATAGTTAATTTTTTACTATTTTTCAGTGCATTCTGGGCATTTGGGAAGGTCTCCTGAGGTTATCTTTTAAAAATGCTTCTAAAACGCAAAAAGCGCATAAAAAGGCAGTATGCAAACACGGCTAAACAGACGTTTATTAACCTACATTTTCCAGCAGTCAGTTTCCATGGTTCAGAAGAGTTTTCCAAAATTCCCCGTGTACATGAGCCCCAAGTCTGATTACAGGACTCAATGATCAAGGGTCAAAAAAAGGAGAAAACAATATAAAACAATACAGTTCTCCTCCCTGTCAGCTCATGCACACTGCTTTGGATAGCTGTGCACAGTGAAGCACAGACATACATCCAAAGTAAAACAGCACACAGCACTCAGATAACCCTTTGATCGCCTCTTATGTTAACCCCTTCCTGCCCAGTGTCATTAGTACAGTGTCAATGCTTTTTTTTTTTTTTTTTTTAAGTCAGTCAGTTCCCCCCAGTGTCAGAATGCCCGCCGCAGTCCCGCAATAAGTCGCTGATTGTCGTCATTACTAGTAAAAATATAAAAAAATTCAGTATCTATACCGCCATTTGTAAACGCTATAACTTTCATGTAAACCAAATAATTTACATGTATTGGGATTTTTTTTTTTAGCAAAGACATGTAGCAAAATACGTTTTGGCCTAAATTTATGATGAAATTTGATTTTTAAAATTTTTTTACTGGATGCTTAATAGCAAAAAGTCAAAAATAGTCTTTTTTTATTGTGCAAAAAAATAACAAATAAATGCACAGGCGATCAAATACCACCAAAAGAAAGCTCACTTTGTGTGTAAAATTTAATTTGGGTGGAGCGTTGCATGACTCCGCAATTCTCAGTTAAAGCAATGAAGTGCCGTAACGCAAAAAAATGGCCTGGTCAGGAAAGGGGGCAAATCCTCAGGAGGGCAAGTGGTTAATAAGCTATTGTAACAATAGCATTCTTTATGCACTAATACAGGACATCAACTTTGAAAAAAAAAAATAAATTGCTGATTACTTTAGGTTTACTCACTAAGAGTTTCTAATATAACAAATATAGTGATATTGAGACCAGTGAGATATAAATGAACATTGATCTGCATAATGCTAGCTTTATACCATCTTGATTGCCCTGCAGCTACGTTTGTGCAGGCACAGCAGTCCAGCCATTGGAATAGAATGCTGCACTTGTGGGAGACGCAGGAAAAGGTCGCAGCACCTTTTATAAAATTGCAGCAGCAGGGAAACCACATTGCACAATGTCTTTCACAGCATGGGAAAACG
Source organism: Staurois parvus (assembly GCF_062004578.1). Classification (NCBI taxonomy): domain Eukaryota; kingdom Metazoa; phylum Chordata; class Amphibia; order Anura; family Ranidae; genus Staurois; species Staurois parvus. The sequence continues at coordinate 2,710,930 of NW_028318189.1, read as the reverse complement.
CACTGCTGCTTCCAATGTGTGAAGGTGCCATTAAGAATGAATGACCCCCACCCCCCACGCTTCTAACAAAATATATTTACTGCAGATGTGGGAAAGTAAGTGATTTACATGCAGTCCCACACCCGTATAAGTGTGAACCTAGCCTTAGAGAATGTTGTCCTACCACATATCGCTTTACCCACGTCACAGATATTGCCAGTTACAATTAGAGCAACACTTCAAAAATGTGTGTCATACACATTACACTCTAGGGTGTCATTTTGAAAAACCCTTTTTTTGTATATGTAGCACATCCTTGTATACAACCAGATGAAAACCTCCAAAAAGGTGCATGCCGCTACCTGTATAGTGAACTCCACCATTCTCAGACTCTTATTGGGCATTTGGCAAGTCCTCCATAAAAAACAAACTTTGGATAGAACCAAAATCCACAAATGATACCTGAGAGTATAAAACTGTATTTATACTTGCATATAAAATGTTTAAAAGCATGACACCATAACCACCAACCCAGGTTTCACTTGAAGTTTCTTTGGGGGGATGGAGCCATTTATCCAACATACAAACACTGCTACATCTTTAGTGCACCCACAAATTAACCCAATAGCTAATTGAACAAAAGCTCAAAAGATACAAAAAAGACATGAAGACAAAATCTATCTAGTCAGTATGTATATCCTCAGCAATATCTACAATAAATAAATAAATGGTGAGCACATGTTCCAAATAATAAAAAACAGCAAAAAAACAAAAAACAAAAACAAAGCCTTTGGAATACAGCGTAAAAATAAATAAAAGCAATAAAAATAGTGTTAATTTGTCATACAAATAGAGTGCCTTCAATAAATATTCATACCCCTTGAAATTTTCCACATTTTGTCATGCAACAACTAAAAACATAAATGTATTTTATGTGATAGACCAACACAAGGTGGCACATAATTGTGAAGTGGAAGGATAAAACAGTTTTCAACATTTGTTAAAAATAAATATCTGAAAAGTGTGGCGTGCATTTGTATTCAGCCTCCTTTACTCTGATAACCCTAACTAAAATCTAGTGGAACCAATTGCTTTCAGAAGTCACCAAATTAGTAAATAGAGTCCACCTGTGTGTAATTTAATCTCAGTATAAATACAGCTATTCTGTGAAGTCTTCAGAGGTTTTGTTAGAGAACTTTATTGAACAAAACAGCATCATGAAGGCCAAAAGGAACACACCAGGTGGGTCAGGGATAAAGTTGTGGGGAAGTTTAAAGCAGGGTTAGGTTATGAAAAAAATCCCAAGCCTTGAACAGATCACAGAGCACTGTTCAATCTATCATTTGTAAATAGAAAGAGTATGGCACAACTGCAAACCTACCAAGACATGGCCGTCCACCTATAATGACAGGCCGGGCAAGGAAAGCATTAACCAGTGAAGCAGCCAAGAGGTAACTCTGGAGGAGCTGCAGAGATTCACAGCTCAGGTGGGAGAATCTGTCCACACGACAACTATTAGTCATGCACTCCATAAATTGGGCCTTTATGGAAGAGTGGCAAGAAGAAAGCCATTGTTAAAAGAAAGCCATAGGAAGTCCTGTTTACAAGAAGCCATGTGGGTGACACAGCAAACATGTGGAAGAAGGTGCTCTGGTCAGATGAGACCAAAATTGAACTTTCTGGCCTAAAAGTGAAACACTATGTGTGGGAGAAAATGAACATTGAACACACCATCCCCACCACGAAACATAGTGGTGGCAGCATCATGTTGTGGGGATGTTTTCTTCAGCAGGGACAGGGAAGCTGGTCAGAGTTGATGGGAAGATGGATGGAGCCAAATATGGGGCAATCTTAGAAGAAAACCTGTTAGAGTCTGCAAAAGACTTGAGACTGGGGCAGAGGTTTACCATCCAGCAGGACAATGACCCTAAACATACAGCCAGAGCTACAATGGAATGGTTAAGATCAAAGCATATTCATGTGTTAGAGTGGCCCAGTCAAAGTCCAGACCTAAATCCAATTGAGAATCTGTGGCAAGACTTGAAAATTGCTGTTCACAGACGCTCTCCATCCAATCTGACAGAGCTTGAGCTATTTTGCAAAGAAGAATGGGCATAAATTTCACTCTAGATGTGCAAAGCTGGTAGAGACATACCCAAAAAACTTGCAGCTGTAATTGCAGCGAAAGGTGGTTCTACAAAGTATTGACTCAGGGGGGCTGAAAACAAATGCATGCCACACTTTTCACATATTTGTAAAAACTTTTGAAAACTATTTATCATTTTCCTTCCACTTCACAATTATGTGCAATTTTGTGTTGGTCTATCACATAAACTCCCAATAAAATACATTTACGTTTTTGGTTGTAACATGACAAAATGTGGAACATTTCAAGGGGTATGAATACTTTTTCAAAGCACTGTATATATTTGAAATCAATCTTTAATATTTTGTGGAAATAATTTCATGTTTTGGCAGATTTCTGCCAGTCACAGGCTGTGTCACGCCTCTCCAGCCAGTGTCTTAGAATAAGAGGGAGACAAATCCTGCATCAATCTACATGTAATATCCCACCCTCCATTGTGTTTAGCTGGTTAGTGAGAATGCAGGAGGGAAAGAGTAGGCAGGATCAACCAGTTTTTTTGAAGAATACAGAAAACAAGTATGAACAGCATGTAATATAGTATTTATTGATCATTTTTTAGGATGTGGGTTTAGTGACACTTTAAAATCTATATTTTAAAAAGTCAAGGGTTGCTTCCCATAGAAAGATTTTACATTGTGCTACCATCTCTGGTAGCTCTGTCCTATTGCTTTATATAAGAATTCGGCATCTGTCCTGCTCTGCCCTGTCCCTCATCTTGGTGGGTCTTTGGCTATGGTCTTGCATCAGGACTTCATTGCAAGAAATGTCTACATATCTCTCTGAATACCTCACTCCTGAAGAAGCCTAACCGTGAAATGCATTAAGATTTTGCAACCCTTCCAAAGCCTGCTTGTGTTAAAAGGAATAGTAGCATATGTATTGCATTCAATTGATATACATTTGGTAGGTCAATATTTTTGACCATTTTTGGAGCAGTTAGATATACAGGGTTTAGACAAAAAAATAGAAACACAACATGATTTGCAGGTGTGAAAGTGATGGCATGTTTGGTGTTGAAAGTGGAAGTGATGTAACACTCTTGCTTCCGCTGTGTGATGAGACACCTAGCTAACAGGTGGGAAGCCTCACTTCGTCATTCATTGCATGTGCTGCTAGTAATACGGAGTCATGTCAGAGCTTACTGAGCTTCAAAGAGGGAAAATTGTTGGTTGAATTGATATCAAGAAAAGCAGTTTTTATCTGATGCATGTGTATTTCTCTTCTTTTGAAAGATAATGCACAAATAAAGTCCGTTAGTACCTTTTTGAGCCTCCCTGAGTGGAAAAAAAGATAGATAGACAGACAGACTGACTGACTGACTGACTGACTGACTGACTATCTATATATTATTACTGGGTATAAAGTACTAATTTTACCTAATTCATTCAGCCAACTTTTTAGAGAAGGCTCTAATGAGATTTCCTCTCCTCTTTGTAATTTTTTTTAAACAGTATACTTTGTTGCAGAGAGTTGCTACCACATTAAAGTGGTCTGTCCTGGGTAAAAGCAACGCAGTAAGAATTGCCATTTGGGCTTTGAGTTTGCTTTACTTTACCCACCTGCTGCAATAACTTTTTCCCACTGTCATCTGTATCTTTAACATGTCATGGAAGTGCCTGTAGAAGGGTCCAGCCAGAGACTACTATAGAACTGGAAACTTGTCAGGTTAAAACCCAATGCCACTGTTCCCCCTCTGCTGAGCTAGAGAAGTCCTCTGCTTTCCACCCCCCACTACTGTACTATGACAAACTAATAATTGTGGATGAGCACAGGACAGAAAATGGAAATTAATAAAAAATGAATTGAAAAAAATATTTATTTCCATTCAAACTTGTTTTCTGTTGTTAGAGCTCAGTCAAATCTATTTAAAGCACTTAAAGGAAACCTAGGACAATGCAAGACAAAAGTAACAAGTTTGTTTAATGTCGCCTCCCCAGGGAGCACATCATTCCCTTTTTTCCCACTCTCCTTCCGCTATGTTCAACCACCAGGGATAAAGCAAGCAAGTCTGTGTAAGCTATGAAATCTCAACAGGGCTACAGACTCCCTATTCCCCAATGTGAGCACTGAGCCAAATCACAAAGCACTGTGACAAAAGTGGAGGGAGAGCGAATCCTGCTCTTCTCTATACCTGGATGTACCAGGTATGTTCTTTGCTCCCGGTATCTGAATGGAGCACCAGGAGTGTGAAGAGAGGCGAGTGTAAGCTGCTGAGGAAGAGGGCATCAAAGTGAACCTGTTTTTTCCTGTACAGGTGAAAGCACAGGTTTGCTTTAATACTACCAGATTAACCCCCTTTAAAGGGACTGCATCTCCAGGAGCCCAGCTATATTTTTCAGAAAAATTACTTTTAAAGAAAATATTTGTTAGTCTGGTAGTTTAATTAGTTCATTTTAAATCACAAACCTCTTCGACCAAGTTGCCCTTTCACTCACTGATCTCATTAGTGCACAAGTAAATGTGAATTTTTAACGAATGATAAAACACAAAAAGCAATGCTATTTTTCAAATTATGGAGGCTTTTAGCACTATGAAATATTTTACTTTCTCTGCTTTTGAGAACTAGTTCACAGTATTTATTAGCATCCTCCATCACTGCATCTCTTCTTTAATTTAATAATGTGTTCCACTGTTTCAGCAGCAAAAACCTTTGCATTATTCATGGTGCAGATAAGAACTTTAATAACCAAATATAGGACACTTGGCATGATGGGTGAAACATGTGGGGACTGCATCTGCATGCTGGATTTAAGGACTAGACAAGTGTTACTGAAATCATAAATCACATATTAATGCAAAGCAATGATATGCATTATTTTGTATGCCACAAAGTGTCATCAATTTTGATGGACCAACAATATACCGGTATTCCGTCTCAGTGATTAGATGAGAAATGACCCCTACATCGAGTGAGGTGGCAGAGGTCATTTGAGCAACATATATTTGCAGTCATTTAAACTTGTCTGCTGTAGGCTATATAAACTGACACGTGAATATTTAATTGCTAAGAGTCACCAGCATGGGCAGATACATTGGATTTAGTACATTTGAAAGACATTCAGAAGTTTAAAGTGTTATTAATCCTTGGACGTGTAATACTGAATGTCAGATCTTGTATTCCTGCGAATTTGTCATGTCTCTACTTTATTCTTCTCTATACCTACATTTGTCTGAACTGCCTTGTGGTTAATGGTTGTGCAGTTATTTGCTTCACAATCTAAGACACTGCCACAATGGTAGGCCTACTTAAAGGATACGTTCACCTTTATTTTTGGCAAGTAAAAACAATAAAATAAATAATTTAAAAAAAACGTGCATTTACTATTTTTTGTTTTTGGAGCCCGGAAAGCATTGCAGATCACTGGTGCCATGCAGGACTCCTGCAGACCTGTCAGTGTAATCTCTCTGCTCATACCCCATATGGGCAAGCAGATACTCACTGACAGGAAGAATAATTGTAAAGGTTTTTCTTAGGAAAATAACATGTCTATACTTACCTGCTGTGTGCAGTGGGTTTGCACAGAGCAGCCTAGCTCCTCCTCTCGGGTCCCCCGCAGGCTCTCCTGGCTCCTCCTTTCTGCTGGGTGCCCCCACAGCAAGCAGCTTGCTATGGGGGCACCTGCTGCTCCATGTGTCCATTTACACATGAAGCAGAGACTTAGCCTTGCCCTCTCTCATCATTGGCTGACTGGCTGTGATTGACAGCAGCTTGCCGTCTCAGCCAATGAGGAGGCAGCAAAGGCTGTCGTTCACATCGCTGAATCACGATGAGGCTCAGGTAAGTATTGAGGGGGCTGGGGGCACTGCTGTACACAGAAGGTTTTTTACCTTCATGCATAGAATGCATGAAGATAAAAGACCTTGAGCCTTTACAACCACTTTAATGAACTACCCTAGCGCTCAGCAGCACCGTGGTAGTGAATTGAGAACTATAAGCCGACAGCCACAAAGGCTGTCGAAACTTGTAGTTTTCCCATTCACAGAATACTGGGAATGAGTGACGCGGCCAGGTGGGCGGAGACCCGCAGGAGAACTTTTTTTTTTTAAATTGTGACAGCTAACAGTGGGAAAAGATCCCCCACCAGCTGTTACAATGAGGTATTGGAGGGGAAAGGGGCCGATCCTTTCATAACGCGTTACACCCTGAATATGGGTGTAACATGTTACAAAAGGTGAACTTCCTTTAACTCTCCACATCACTAGTATTCTTTATAATTGCATTGTAACACATACATACTTGGCTCTGTAAAAGTATTGGGACGCCTGCCTTTACACACACATGCAATTTAATGGCATCCCAGTATTAGTCCGTAGGGTTCAATATTGAGTTGGCCCACCCTTTGCAACTATAACAGCTTCAACTCTTCTGGGAAGGCCGTCCACAAGGTTTAGGAGAGTGTCTATGGCAATGTTTGACCATTCATCCAGAAGCGCATTAGTGAGGTCAGGCACTGATTGTCCGACAAGAAGGCTTAGCTCGCAGTCTCTGCTCTAATTCATCCCAAAGGTGTTCTATCGGATTGAGTTCAGTGCTCTGTGCAGGCCAATCAAGTTCCTCCACCCCAAACTTGGCCATCCATGTCTTTATGGACCTCGCTTTGTGCACTGGTGCGCAGTCATGTTGGAACAGGAAGGGGCCATCCCCAAACTGTTCCCACAAAGTTGGGAGCATGAAATTGTCCAAAATGTCTTATGCTGGCGCCTTAAGAGTTCCCTTCACTGGAACTAATGGGCAAAGCCCAACCCCTGAAAAACAACCCCACACCATAGTCCCCCCCCCTCCAAACTTTACACTTGGCACAATGTAGTCAGGCAAGTACTGTTCTCCTGGCAATTGCCAAACCCAGAGATGTCCATTGGATTGCCAGACAGAGAAGCATGATTGGTCACTCCAGAGAACACGTCTCCACTGCTCTAAAGTCCAGTGGCGGTGTGCTTTACACCACTGCATCCGACGCTTTGCATTGCACTTGGTGATGTAAGGCTTGGATGCAGCTGCTCGGCCATGGAAACCCATTCCATGAAGCTCTCTGAACACTGTTGTGCTAATCAGACAGCCACACGAAGTTTGGAGGCCTTTAGCTATTGACTCTGCAGACAGTTGGCGACTTCTGCGCATTGTGCACTTCAGCATGCTCGGACTCCAATCTGTCATTTTACATGGCCTAGCACAAATTGGTCAAGTTGCTGTTGTTCCCAGTTGCTTCCACTTTGTTATAATACCACTAACAGTTGACTGTGGAATATTTAGTAGCAAGGAAATTTCACGGATGGACTTATTGCACAGGTGGCAACCTATCATGGTACCATGCTTGAATTCACTGAGCTCCTGATAGCGACCTAGTCTTTCACAAATGTTTGTAGAAGCAGTCTGCATGCCTAGGTGCTTGTCTTTATACACCTGTGGCCATGGAGGGAGATTGAAAAACACCTGAATCCAATGATTTGGAGGGGTGTCCAATACTCTTGGCACTATAGTGTATATATAACAAAGTTTATGGGCAGCTTGTTATTGGCTGCATTGAATATTTGCCACCAGGAGAGTTTTGCAAAATAATGCATATCACACAATTAAATCTTTTACATTGGATATAAAATATGTGATACACAATTACAAGAATGGTAAAAACAGAATTCTAGGGTCTTAGAGGTGGAAAACGTCACATAAGTAACCACCATAAAGACTATACAGGCCTATGCAGATGAAGGGACCATGATGCAAGAAGGATTTATTGCTGAGTACCTTTGTAGTGATATTAGCAAGTTAGACTACCATTTGCCACTGTCCAGATCTATAAATACCATGCAGGAGATTCCTGGAGATTCAAAAAGTGCTACCAAAGAAATGGCCATTTTGCCACCACGTGCAGCTAAGCACAACTTAAAGCCACTATGTGACCTATTTTAAATTCTTTATACTACTACTTTAAGCTCTGTTTTCTGGAGCGAAACATGTAGAGTTTCTTTTTTTCATTGGGTCTTTCTTTGGGAGCACTTTTTGAATGCACATGGTATTCACTCTTCTCCCCCCTTTTTTTGGAGAGGTCTGTACTGCGTTTTACAGTGCATCATTTGCATTCCTCAAGACAGTGAGGTATTTTTGGTGGATATGGTGATGTATGGGGCTTGTCCATGAGAGGCTGACATTTAAGCCCGTGGATGAGTGTACCCGTATTACATATCTGTAGCAAGATAGATTATACTATCTAATCAGTTTTGTCCATGTGGTAACTCCATTTCCTTACAGAGATTATATAGTCAAGCTGATAGGCTTATGATCAAACTACAGTGTCTCTTTTTATGCTGTCACTTCATCTAAAACGGTATGGTATTTGATTTGGTCTGGTGTTATTAACCATTTGGATGTAAGGTAAATAGTTGCAATGGTATCCAGTCATATTATTGTGCAAAGTACATTCCACTCCAATAGGCGTTAACTACAGCTGAGCATAGATTTTTTTTATATATTTGAATAAAGGTTATATATTTTAGATTCATCAATTGGCCAGATGATGCATAGGGAAACGCACCCTCGTCCAGTATAGATTTTTTAATAACAGCCTTGGCAAAAGAGGAAAGAAAAAAAAGCAAGGTTTTTCATAAATCATTTTAAGCATAATTTCCTAAAATGAAAACAAAGACAAAAAAAATGAAGTGCCGAGAACAGCATCTTGAATACTGGTATATTAGTAAGAAACAAGCCTTTCAGTGAAGGTAGAGCAGAATAAGAACTTAAAAGTGTTACTAAGCCCAAAACAGCAAAATCAGTCTGTAAAGCATGCTTCTTATACTCACTGTGGAACCTAAGGGGTAATCCTCTGCTCTGTGTTAAAAGGATATTTGATCCTGACTTCTCTGATCCTCCCTTTCTTCTACTGTCCCCAATCCATCTGCTGATAAAACAGAGCCGTGGGGGAAAGCTGCACATGGCTAGTTTGGTGTGTATTGCTAGAGGTTTTCCTTTTCTTGGGAGAGTGCATGTGATCGGTACAGGGCCAATCAGAACTTTCTAGACAGAGGGTCAGGGGTCCTGCAGACTCATAGGACAACCAGGGGAGAATGAAAACGCCTCCTACAAGCTTTAACCAGTGCTCTGCTCGACACTAATAGAAGTCACAAGACTGGTCTGCTGATGAAAAAAAAAAAAAAAGAAAAAAAAGGAAGGTATTCAGCAGTTTATATTTACAAAAATAATTGCATTTCCATGTTGTGTGTACTGTGGGAGAATTGATCTAGTAAATGCAGGGTCCTGGGTTTAGTAACACTTTCAGCAGATACTTAAGAATAAGTATCTTCTTTACAAATGTGAGGAAGCTCTGCAGGATTTAATATTGCAAGTATGAATAATGTAGAAGAAGAGCTAGTAATTCTGTCTGGGAAGAAGCAAGTGCTTTCAATAGGCAAGGGAATATATACTTCCATTCATAATATTATGTAATTGAAAGGATTAGACACTTGTTTCCTGGGTTTTAAAGCATATACATTTTTATACCAACAATAATACATGCGGGAAGTTAATTGTTTTCCACAATCACCACTATTGCATAAAGCAAGAAGTAATTCTACACTTCTTCCATAGTGAAAAGGGCATTGTTTGGCCACAGACATTAGAGGATAGATCAACATGCAGTCACTGTACTGTTGTCCTAACTTAATTCATTCATGCATGTGTTGATTATGAAGAATGAAGGAATGCTGTTTTTCTAGGGGGAAGTGCTTGAAGGGGAAATGATGTAGAGGAAATTATTTGCTTTGAGGCATCATTCAGTTGTAGTGTGATAGTTGCCATTTTCAATTGCTATGACACTTAGCTTGGATCAGCTCAACTTTGCAGAAACAAAAAAGCTTTGCCAATGGCAATAATGCTCAATGCCTCTGCTCCTAGCTGGCACTGACAGTATTGCTGGCTGGCTTGATGCTTTTACCTGCACACAAAAGCAAATGGTTTACCAAATGGCTGCTCTGTATTACAACTTTACGACCACCTCTGTCCTGCACTCATTACCTGTATCAATGGCACCTGTTTGAACTTGTTATCAGTATAAAAGACACCTGTCCACAACCTCAAACAGTCACACTCCAAACTCCACTATGGTGAAGACCAAAGAGCTGTCGAAGGACACCAGAAACAAAATTGTAGACCTGCACCAGGCTGGGAAGGCTGAATCTGCAATAGGCAAGCAGCTTGGTGTGAACAAATCAACTGTGGGAGCAATAATTAGAAAATGGAAGACATACAAGACCGCTGATAATCTTCCTCGATCTGGGGCTCCACGCAAGATCTCACCCCGTGGGGTCAAAATGATCACAAGAACAGTGAGCAAAAATCCCAGGACCACATGGGGGGACCTAGTAAATGACCTGCAGAGAGCTGGGACCAACGTAACAAAGGCTACCATCAGTAACACACTATACCGCCAGGGACTCAGATCCTGCAGTGCCAGACGTGTCCCCCTGCTTAAGCCAGTACATGTCGGGCCCATCTGAAGTTTGCTAGAGAGCATTTGGATGATCCAGAAGAGGATTGGGAGAATATCATATGGTCAGATGAAACCAAAATATTTGGTTTCATCTGACCATATGACTTTCATCACTTCTGGTTTCCTGGAAGTAAGCAGCACCATTTGTAAATAAAGAAAGCATCTGAACACATGGATCTTGGTACGATCAGATGCTTTTAGGGCAGAGGAGAGATCGTGGGTCTATTAAACTCTCCATAAAAAGTACCCATCACTGCCTATTGCTGTCACAACGGATGTTTACATTCTTTGTGGCAGCAATAAAAGAAACAGTGTAAGGAAACATGGTAAAAAAAAAAAAAATTAAAAGTTAACACCCCCCCGCACCCTGTGTTCGCACACAAAGATGAACACGAGTTGGTCCCCTTGGCATATGTAAACGGCAATCGCACCATACATGGGAGGTATTGCCACGAGCTATTGAGTGAGGCTGATAATTCTGGCACCAGACCTCCTTTGTATCACTAAACTGGTAATCTATAAAGGCTTAAAGCGTCGCCAATTGCAACATAGTTTGTCGCCATTCCACGAGTGTGCACAATTTTAAAGCATGACATGTTAGGTATCTATTTACTTGGTGTACCACCATATTTTATATTTTGCTAAACAATTGGGTACCATGTTGTGTTTGTGTGCATTAAAATTCATTAACCACATGCCGCCCAGCCACTGTATAAATACGGCGGCAGGGCGGCACGGCTGGGCAAAACCACGTTTTAAAACGTGTGTTTTGTAAACAGGTAGGGGGCGTGCACGAGGCGTGCCGCCGCACTACCTGTCCCGCCGATCACAGACGCAATGTCAGTCGCCGGGTCACATCCGGTCATACCGGCTATGTCCTGGCGATCGGCGGCAATCGCTGACAGAGAGCAAAGCAGCAGTAGCAGTGCTTTCTGTCAGTTCCCTGACAGCTCCAGGACAAGCTGATCAGGACAGAAGAGTTTCTCTCTCTCGATCAGCGGTGTCCCGTGCAGTACACACCCCCTCCCCCTAGTAAAACACTCCCCTCACACAGTTAACCCTTTCCCTGAAAAATAAACGTAACCCCTTCCTCCCCAGTGCCATTAGTACAGTGTCAGTGTTTTTTTTTTTGCACTGATCACTGTATTGGTGTCACTGGGGATGTCAGTGACCCCAAGTCAGTACCCCCCAATGTCAGAATGTCCGCCGCAGTCCTGCCATAAGTCGCTGATCGCCGCCATAAGTCGCTGATCGCCGCCATTATTAGTATAAAAAAAACCCCTAAAAATCCCAGTATCTTTCCTGCCATTTGTAAACGCTATAACTTTCACGTAAACCAATTAATTTACACGTATTGGTTTTTTTTTTTTTTTAGCAAAGACATGTCACAGAATGCATTTTGGCAGAAATTTATGACTAAATTTGATTTTTACATTTTTTTTACTGGACATGTTTTATAGCAAAAAGTCCAAAATATTGTTTTTTTTCCTCAAAATTGTCAGCCTTTTTTTTTATAGCGCAAAAAATAAAAACCGCACAGACAATCAAATACCACCGAAAGAAAGCTCAATTTGTGGGAAAAAAAAAAAAGGATGTAAATTTCATTTATGTACCATATTGCATGATCGCGCAATTGTCCGTTAAACTAGCGCAGCGCTGTATAGCAATAAAATGTCGTAAATTGCAGTATCTATACCATAGTTTGTAGACGCTATAACTGTCATACAAAGCAATCAATATACACTTATTGGGATTTTTTTTTACCAAAAACATGTAGCAGAATACATTTTGGCCTAAATTTATAACCAACTTTGAGTTTACTATATATTTTTTATAGCTGAAAGTAAAAAATATTGTATTTCTTCAAAATTTTTGGCCTTTTTTTGTTTATAGTGTGAAAAATAAAAAGCGCACAGGTGATCAAATACCACCGAAAGAAAGCTCTATTTGTGTGAAAAAAAGGGACGTAAATTTTGTTTGGGTGCAGCACTGCATGACCGCGCAATTATCAGTTGAATTAGTGCAGCACCGAGTAGCAAAAAGAGGCCTGGTCATTAGGGGGGTAAATCCTCTGCAGCTCAAGTGGTTAAAGTGTATTTTTTCCAAAAAATTTGCATTTGTCACGGAATTTGCGCAGTGTATTTTCAAGCATTTGAAAACCCACCATTGTATTTCCTAGGGCCTCTCTTAAAAATATATATAAATGTTTCAGGGTTCCAAGAAAATTTCTAGAAAAAAAAAAAGTACAGATTTTTTTTACTTGTAAACAAACAAAAAGTGTCAGAAAAAGGCCTGGTATTCAAGTGGTTAAAAAATGTCTTAGGTTAGTAATGAAACTGAGTGATCTTGTAAACAAGCCACCAACGTCTGTTTGCCTTTTCTCCTACATGTCCTCAAACAGCAAGCTGAGCAAAAACAATTAAAGGGTTACTAAACCCACAACAGTAAAATCAGTCTGTGTATGCTGTAAAGCATGCCTGTTATACTCACTGCGGAACCTAAGGGGTTAATCCTCTGCATTGTGTAAAAAGAATGTTTAATCCTGACTTCTCTGATCCTGCCCTTCTTCCAGTGTCCCCCTCTTATCTCCTGATAAGACATAACATGTGGTGTCACTCTGCACATGCTCAGTTTGGTGTGTATTTCTAGAGAGGGTTTTTTTTCCTAGGGAGAGTGCATGTGATCAGCACAGAGCCAATTAGCACTGTCCAGACAGAGGTCAGAAGTTCTGCATCCTCCTAGAGCAGAAAGAAAACTCCTCCTACAAGCTTTAACCAGTGCTCTGCTAAACACTGATAGAAGTCACAAGACTGCTCTAACTGCTGATGAGAAAAGGTATTTAGCAGTCCATATTTACTAAAATAATTGCATTTCCATGTTCTGTGTACTGTGGGAGATCAGATATAGTGAATGCAGGGTCCTGGGTTTAGTAACACTTTAAGTCTTAATAAAAATGCATTTCTTACCAGGGAGCGTTTTGTGAGATCATTTATTATTGCAAACAAAACGAATATATCTGACAGCGATTGGTTTAAAACAACGTGGATTAAAGTGGTGCTCTCCATGTTATAAAGAAATCCTTCTGATATGTAAACATGTTTTTTCAGAAGCATCACTAGTGTCTCATCATTTCCCTCCCTCCACGGCAATATACAAAAATAATAATAAAATTAGAGAAATCAAAAAGTTTTTGAAATGCAAATTAAAATGCTTCGTAAATTTGAACAATTTTCTTGGTGAATTACCGTAGATTGCTATCGCTATGTATTAATTCTCTTCAAAAGCACTTTGTACTTCAGATTTCCAAGACATCACAAAAGGGAGCATTTCTAATTTCTTTAAAAAGTGCATTAAACTGCCAAATTTACTGAAAGCTATTAAAAGAAACTCAGTGGTGGTGTGCCAAACTGGAGAGGCTTTATCCTTTGCACAGAGGTTCTTTTCTGTCTTTTTAAGCCTTTGATACGTCAAGTTGACATATCAAAGTCCGTGTTTCTTATCAGAAAAACAACCTGTCGCTGGTGCCCTCTTTGATTTATGGCCTTTCTGCCATCAACACTAATCTTCATTTCTAAATCAAGTGGGTTCAGCCATGCATGCAGCTTAAAAGCGATTGTAAACCCTCACTCCCATTCAGTTTAAAATAAAAATAAAAGGCAAAACATTTGTGTATGGTTATAAAAACATAATACATTTTTCATCTTTTTTTTTTTTAATAGGTGATCACATTTCCTCTGTTCTCAGCTGCATAGAGAGGTGGAGGGTGGAGAAACAGCAGTTCACTGGTCTTCCCAGTGAATGTCTGGGCATGGGGATGTGTCAGGAAAAGTCTGATCACTAGAGGAAAGCAGGCTGAGTTCCCAGAATAGCTAGAGAAAATGGACCACACTGTGTGGTCAGCTTGTAATAGGAAATCAGAGGGACTTGCAGGAACATGAGTGATTTCACACAGGAGGAAGCAATACAAAAGAGAACAAGATACTTTTTTTTCATACCAATACTTGGTACAGCAGGCACATATCAGGAATATAAAATGATGAATTTACATATGACATTTTTAATAGAGGTGTACCAGGGTCAGAGGTATGACGCCAAGCTTTTAAATTTAGAATTTTCTACATTTCTCAAAACAAGACTAATTTATCTTCCAAGACATCTTACTTCAAACAAGCCAATTATAAAAAAGAAAAAAATACAGAGCTGCTCTTTAAAAGAAAATCAGATCAATGTAGAGCAAATGTGCAGATAATTGGGACATACCCAGGCTGATCAAAATTCACTAATCAAAACAGATGAAATAAAAATATCCAGACACTGACTACATTTGCTACAATCATTTAGCCATTTTTACATTTGTTTTGCGTGCTTAGGAGAGAGCATACGAGGGAACAGCCAGAGGAACCCAACATCACATATGCTTGTGACCGTTCAAGAATGATCCTAAACTAAAAGCAGCATTTAAACGTTTAATACCAGTTGTATTGTTCATCATGCTGTATAACATGCCCACGCTCAACTGCAGGACTTCTCCAGGACTTCCCCCATCCTCTGGAACTCACTACCCCAATCCATCAGACTGTCACCTACCCTCCTCACCTTTAGGCGCACCCTGAAAACCCATCTCTTCAGGGAAGCCTACCCCACCATCACCTAACTGCCGATCTCCTCCACTCCTCCCACCACTCCATCCCCCACAGCCACTTCCTCCTGTGCCATTATCCCCTCCCTCCTAGATTGTAAGCTTGAAAGAGCAGAGCCCTCAAACCCCTCGTGTATTGTTTTGTTACTGTACTGTCTCATGTACTGTCCCCCACTATAATGTACAGCGCTGAGCAAACCTTTTGGCGCTATATAAATACTGTATAATAATAAATAATAATAACATTCCAAATGGAATACCAATGCAAAAATACAGTAGGGTTGACATACCTGTGCAGTACATATTAGTATGAGGAAACTAATAATAAACAATGGGCTAATAGGTCTTAAAACACCCTTATATTATTAAGAATATAATCAACACAAGATATCATACACATAATATATGTTAGATCCATAACCTACTAACTCATATCTTTATACATGACATTTCATATTATATAATATCATATCTTATTCTCCATATCGATACCATAAATGTAACTACAAATGTACAAGAGATGTATGAGCAAATATATCTTATATTCGATGACCCCACTAACTGTATATCCATAAACCTTTATCCTATTGCCATGTACACTAATCCTCCATATATTGTATATTGTATACTATATATAAACTGCTTAATGTATATAACTTGATACACTGTCAAAAATCCTCTATGAAGCAATTGAGATCGAAATCCACGTTTAACCCTTGCTGCACCATTGTTTGAAGTTGGAAAATCCATTTTGATTCTTTTTGACTTAATGTTCTAATGTTGTTACTGCCTCTCCAATGCGGCTTTTTTTTTTTCAATCCCTCAGAATTGCAATCCTGTCGGGTTCTTGTTGTGATATAATGCAAATTGTTTTGACATGTTTACTGCATCCTTTCTTAATTCTGCTTACATTTCTCTTGTATTCTTTTTGCCACGTACTGTAATCCACAATTGCATTGGATACAGTACACTACCCCCTCCGTTCTACACGTGATGCAGTCCTCAATCTCATATTTTATGCCCGTGGAATGTAATGTAAAATCCTTTTTCTTTCTCGGTAATTTGGTGTTTTTACAGCCAAAACATCTACCCCACGAAAAAAACCCTTTCTCATCAAAGAATGTGGTCTTCTTCTTGTTAGGTGGATCTATGATACTCTTGACTAATCTGCTCCTCAGATTTGGTGCCTTCTTGTAAATAAATTTTGGTACCCTTGGTAAGACATTCATTAGCCATTTATCCCAGTGTTTGCGTATAATCTTCTCAACCAGTTTGTATTGTTTGTTATAGTGTAATACTATTGCTCCTGTATAATCATCACTCCTTTTATTTTCGACATCCCTGATGAGGTCTTCTCTATTTCGATTATCGACCAGTTATTTGTTTTTCTATATTGGTTTTATCATACCCTTTTTTAATGAACATCTCTCTGATTCTTGAGGCTTCCTTTTTGAACTCATCTTCTTCTGTGCAGTTTTTTTTTTAACCTAACGAGCTGTCCTTTTGGGATGTTCATTAACCAATTAATATGATGGCAACTGTCCATTGTGATATATAACTAATCAATATATATGGATTATTTCTTTCAGGTACTTACCGTATTTTTCGCCGTATAAGACGCACTTTTTCTTCCCCAAAACTGGGGGGGAAATGTCAGTGCGTCTTATAAGGCGAATATGCAGCGGCCGGTCCGGTATTTCCAGCGCGGCCGTGTCAGAATACCGGGCCGGCCGCTCAGCTCTGCAGCGGGACCTTACCTGTTCCTCTATCCAGCGGTGTGCTGTCTTCCCGGCTTCTGTAGTGTGTGCACTGGGCATGGCAGCCGGGTGCCAAGTGTGCATGCGCAAGAAGCGGTGCTTTTTGTGAATGGTAAGGCGGTACCTGGGACACATGACAGATCCCAGAAGCCGCCGGACCAATCGCAAAGCGCAAGTGCTTCTCGCTCATGCGCACTGGGAACCCGGCTGTCATGCCGAGCGCCATTACAGAAGCCAGGAAGACAGCGCGCGGCTGGATCTAGGAACAGGTAAGATCAAAGAACAACTCTGCAGAAATAAGAGCGGGTACCTGTCAAATTCAGGTACCCACTCCCCACCTCCCCAAAGGTCAGCAGTCATCTGTACTGTCCGCAGTCTCTGGTCATCCCTGTGCTGTCCGCAGTCTCTGGTCATCCCTGTGCTGTGTCTGCAGTCCATTAGTTCAGAATTTTTTTTTTCCTGTTTTCTGCCTCTAAAACCTAGGTGCGTCTTATGGTCAGGTGCGTCTTATACGGCGAAAAATACGGTATATAGTGCTGTCAATTTACGCAGCGCTTTACATATATATTGTACATTCACATCAGTCCCTCACCCTCAAGGGGCGTACAATCTAAGGTTCCTAACTCCCATTCATACATACACATACTAGGGACAATTTAGACAGGAGCCAATTAACCTACCCGCATGTTTTTGGAGTGTGGGAGGAAACCGGAGTACCCCGAGGAAACCCACGCAGGCACAGGGAGAACATGCAAACTCCAGGCAGGTGGTGCCATGGTTGGGATTCAACCCAACGACCCCAGTACTGCCAGGCGGAAGTGCTAACCATTTAGCCACTGTGCTGCCCATATTACTCCTGTTTCTTGTTTATAATATCTCCCGTCATACCAAAAATATGTATGACCCAGACAAAATTCCAAATCCTTTCTTATATATTTCTTCTGTTTCTTCTCCATTGTTCTATTTTTCTGTAAGATCCATTTTACTGCTTCAATTGCCTCCTTATGGTCGATAATCATGTATAGAGATCCTACATCAGCAGTTGCAAATATAAGACTTTCAGTGTTTTCTATTTGTTCCAACAATTGTAGGACATGCTTTGTGTCTTTCAAGTACACTTTTGTATTTTGAACCTCTGGTTGCAGGAAAGTATCAATATACTGACCCACTCTTTCCATCACCGATCCTATCTTGTTAATATTTAAAACGCACAGTGAACAAGATTTGGAAAACGCATGATCAATATGAAATAGAGTGCATTAATGGTTCTATAAGGCGATACGTTGGAAGCACGGAATATGCACTGTATGTTATTGTAGCATTGTCACACAGCAAGGTGTATGTATATATTATAGGTATTTGTTTACACAATATTACGCTGCATATTTTGTAGATTATAATTGATCTGGGAACACTATACATGTTAGCTGCAATATTTTTGAGTATATGTTAGTGGATAGGCATATTGCACTGTAAGTTTTTCATAACATATTACTGTATAGGCAGTAAAGCATGCTTTTTATACTCAATGTGAAACCTAAGGGGTTAATCCTCTGCATTGTGTATAAAGGATGTTTGACCCCGTCTTCTCTTATCCTCCCCTTCTTCTACTGTCCCCAATCCATCTGCTGACAGAACAGAGACTTGGGGGCAAGCTGCACATGCTCAGTTTAGTGCATATGGCTAGAGAATTTTTTTTTCTAATCTTGGGAGAGTGCATGTGATCAGCAGAGGGCCAATCAGCGCTATCCAAACAGAGGGTTAGGGGTTACGCAGCCTCATAGGTCAGTCATAGCAGAATGAAAACTCCTACAAGCTTTAACCAGTGCTCTACTGAACACTGATAGAAGTCACAAGACTGCTCTAACTGCTGATGAGAAAAGGTATTCAGCAGTTTATATATACTGAAATAATTGCATTTATATGTTCTGTGTACTGTGGAAGACCAGATATAGTGAATGCAGGGTCCTGGGTTTAGTAACACTTTATGGGCTCATGTACACGGGGCGTAACGTAGGTTAACCTCCCTGGCAGTATGATTATTTCAGATTTTTGGTACTGAAAGCGGTACCATTATTTTGCATGGAAATTTGGCGTTTTAGATTGTAGGCCTGTAATTTTTAGGAATAACTCACTGAAATCTGTCCGAACAAGAGTCTAGTAAACATCCCGGGTAGGATAAAACTTGAAACACAAAATCATAAATTATAATTTAATAAATAATCATAAAAAATAATATAATACATTTAATTCAATAATATAATCAAACCAAAAACACTGAAATTTGAACTATAGCGCCAAGTTCGCACATCACTGAGCAAAGTCGCAAAATTGTTTTCAGTGTCTGACGAATTTCCCCATGAATCATCACTCAATTCTGCAAGTGGTTCTGATTTACTATCTCTGTTCTCTAGCTGGTCTAAAACCGATTTTGACCTAAAGGGACGCTTTTTGGACGCCATGGATGTTTCTCAGTTTCCAGGCAATAAGGACAGTAAAAATGCAGGCAGGGCGCAGGACAAAGCACTAGGGACAAAATGTATGTGAAATGGTTTGATACAGTAATGTTTTACTATGTGATTTTAGTGAATGTCCCTTTGTCATTTTCAAATTTCCCACCGTTCCATCCCCCGTACGTCCCGACGCTCGCAGGGGACGGAACCCAGAAGACAGATGTCGGCATCGGCCGGTTTACATTGCCGGGGACACTGCAGGAGGGACATCGCGGGATCGCAGGACAAGGTAAGTGAAGAAGAGACCCCGGAGCAGCGCTGCATGGTAAGCCCGAGTGTAGCTCGGGGTTACCGCTTGTGGTACTGAAACTTTACCTCGAGCTACACTCGGGAATACCGCCAGGGAGGTTAAAAAAAGTCAGGTTAGCTGCGTTTGTATACCGCGTTTCGAAATGTTTGTGTTTAGAAGCGCTTTTAAAAGATAATTTCAGGATACCATCCCAAATGCCCAGAATGCACTGAAAAATAGTACAAAATTAACTATTTCAGACATTTTGAGATGAATTGAGAGAGCAGAAGCAGAGAGAGCAGTATGTGTTGAGATTACCGGTCTCTTTTCTGGTTGTAGTCACTATGGATCCCATCCTGAGCATAATGCAGCACATTCTACCATTTTTTTCTTCACGCAAAACCTGGAACTGACTGCGCTGGTGTACCGGGTCCATTTGAATACATGGAAAACGCTTTGCATGCATTTCTGATAATGAAAAAAGGCTCTGGACAGTATCTGGACATGGAACAGTTAAACGATTCTAAATGCAAACACTTATAAATGCGGTTAATCGCGTCTACAAGCGTTTGGCGTTTGAAATGCAGATAAAAATCTACTCCTGAACGCAAGTTTGGTGCGTTCAAAAAAACGACTGTAAATTCAACTGCCTGTAAACAAGGATGTGTACATGGACACATAGGAAAACATTAGGGAGAGTTCAGGGGCTACTGAGAAAACCGCAGAACAGCTCCTGAATGTCAGTTTAGGAGCTGCAGTGTACATGAGCCCTAAATCTTGTTTTTTCCCCCATGTTATTGTGTGCTTGAAGCCCATTTAAAACACAACACCCTACAACCCTATGGCGTTAATGGGGGCCTAAAAGACAAATTTGGGCACATCTAGGAGATGCATTTTATCATTTAACTGAATACGCATCTGTCTTAACTGGCATTTTTAGGTCTGCTTGGAGTTTAGCTTTGCCAAGTCAAAATGATTGGCAATTGACATTGTAAATACAGATAATTCAGCTGCTCTCTCTCATGCTTTTTGGCAAACATGTTTGTTTAAATGCTGTTTGCCGTAGCCTGTAAAAGATAGTAATAAATTTGACAGAAAGCTCCTACAGCACAACAGCTTACGTCATGAGGCTAAAGTCCAATCTAAAAATGAAACTTTTGATGGTTTTGAAAAGGGTGGCAGTAAAAGGATGTCAGAGGGATAGGAACTGATGATGGGAAAGCACTCTATTGGGGACAGAAATGGTAACAAAAACTACCCTCCCCACACACACACAAAAAGGTTAGACCCTCTGTCAGTTTGTTTGTTTTTTTTGCCATCTTCCCATCTATGTGAGCCGATTCCCTTCATTTCTTGTTCTGGTGCCACAAGAAAAAACAGTTGAATGACACTCGGACAACGGAAATACTGAAATCCTACTTTATTCAAGCAGCTTTAAAAAGCATGGACAACCGCAATTATCATGTGATGAGCAGGGGACCACAGTTAACGATTTGCTCCTGGTGTCACTAGGATAATATTAGAGCAGGGGTCTCCAAACTTCCAAAACAAAGGGCCAGTTTACTGTCCTTCAGACTTTAGGGGGGCCGGGCTGTGGCCATTAGGAGTAGAAAACCTCCCAAAATTCATGGGAAAAAAAAGCCCCATCTTTGCTGTCAGGGGAAGAAATAGAACCCCATTGTTTGTGTCATTGAGAGGACTTGTGCCCCATCATTGGGCACATTGTTGGTGTCATTGTGAGAAACTGTACCCCTTCTTTGGTGTCATTGGGAGAATTATGCTCCATTGTCGGTATCAGTGAATGAAATAGTGCCCCAGGGGCTGGACTTAAAGCAAGCAAAAGGGCTGCATTGGTTTTTTGGAGACCACTATATAAGGGTAAATCTGCCAAATGAAGATACACATTTTAAAGCTTATCAACACCATTAAAAAATAAAAATGGTTTATTGTATTTGCTTTGTGCCAAACACCGAGGGCCTATTCACATCAGAAACTGCATGTCGGCTGCACGTTTTTGCATTTCCATGCATATGCAGTGTATTTTTACTAAGCCTGCATTTCCTGTAAAGGTCACTTCTGTCTTTTTATCTTTTATATGTACTGCAGTGCATTTCTTCATGCATCTGTGCCCATTTATGTGCATTTGCAGTACAGAAAACAGCTTGCTGTACATTTCTATCACTGCACTAATGTGAACTATGCTCATAGGATAACCTGGATTGTGGACTGTCTCTGCAGTCAAAAATGTATCCCATCTGGTGTGAATGGGCCCTAAAAATGAAAAGTGCTGAGGAATAGTTATAAAGGTGGTTGAACTTTTAGCAAAATCAGGTCTTTTTGGCAAGGATAAAACAGAGTTTAAAGAGGTACTTTCTGACTAAATGTGAACACTCTGCATTTACTCATTTTTAGGGGGAAAAATCTACCAGTGTATCCTTTTTTTTGTGCTTCCGGTTGGCCATAAATTCCAGTAACTACCATAATCTTTATATTTTGATTGTCTCTAAAGTTGAAAAACCAGACTAGTGTGTTCCTGGGTTCTCAGCAAGACACTCTATTGGTCTTATTACTACTTTGTATAGCGTATGATTAGTTTTAGAAAACAACTGCTAGACTTTCAGGAATTATTCACATCTATCCTCTATCTCTGGGTAAGGTTGGTTACAACTTCTGTCAATATAAATGTGATACGCATAGGTCCATACAGCAATCACAGATGTAAGAATCCAGTCTCTTATTTTGCACGCCTGTTCACTTAGCTCTGTGCATACATAACCATTAAATGCTGTAGCCATTGGTTAAGGTGCAGGTGAATGACATGGAGTGCAAGAAGTACAGGTACGCCAATTTGTGAAGTGTGACTGTGCTCAAGTTAGCAGAAAGTGGTTTGTCATCAAGTAAACCAAACAGCTGTAAGAAAAAAAAAATGTTTGGCACTGTGCTATTCATCTTTGTCAAAGAGCCCATGGTTGGGATCAGAGGCGGACTGACAACTGAAGGGGCCCCTGGGCAATAGGGGATTCTCCTCATAACGATTTCATCCAATGAAAAAGTCATAGGACACGTGACGTCAGACGTATCGACGCTGACCAGAAGTGCGATCGCGGCCATCTTGGAAGTGGGAACATGTGGCCAATGTTTCCCTAAACATGTCTACACCTGTATCCTTATGAGGAGCTTCTTCACCCAAATTTTAATGTGAGTTGCCAAATAAAGGAGGATATTTTGTATCTACTAGTTGTAACTGGATTTTCTTATGAGGAAAATGGAGGAAAAACCCTAACATTGGATGAAACCTTAATGATGAGAAGTTAACCCAGAGTGGTGTTATGCCCTGTCGTTTCTTATATAGGGTAATTATCCATCAGTACATGAGTTGGAGAGTGTTGGTTTGGGTTTAAGGTGACCACTGATGAATACAGAGTGCGGTGATACACACTTGCAGTGACAATTTTTGAGTTGTTTTCACATATTGTGTAAATGACACTTTGTGTGAGTGTCTTTCACATTATATATATATGAGTATACACATTTATATAGATTTTTGCATGTTGCACAGTGAGTGGCACGTGTGTTCTTATTATTTAAAAGGTATGACACTATGTCGAGCTTTTTCTTTTTGAGGTGTATTGTCATCAGGATTTGCGGGTGTTGAGAAGGAGATTTATTGATGAAAGAAGAGAGAGAACTATTGTCTACACCTGTGGGGACTATTTTTGATATTTTGGACACTTTTTTGTGTTGTTTTATTTGTTTACATATTTATTTTTATTTATTTGTTAAAGAGAAAAGTCTTATAATTTTTGTTTGATTGGCCTTCAAGGGTGGAGGTGGATAACTTTTTTGGGATATTATATGGGGATTTGTTGCTGTGTATTTTAATATATACTTAAGTGCTTGCCTTTAAGTGCCCATTAAAATGTTTTCACACAAGATGCACACATTTCCCTAATTGTATTCAATGCATGTAAATGAAATAAAATACTTTTATTCATAAAATACACAAGCATTATATAATAATGTGACAGCACATAAAATTTTTTGTTTTTAAGATCTTGAGGAAACCCAGAAATAATGTTCTCATCTACAACTAATGGTACATTACTGCAATTAGGGAATTATAGATATAGTAATAAATATGTAGATATAAGAAACGCCAATAAAGAATAAAACACAACTGCATACCTAATATCTCAATGACAGACACAGAAATATCATTGAATTTGCACTGGTGCTCAGTTGCAACACTAACTTTTGCTCATTGCAAAACTCACTTTACATTGGTGTTCAGTACAAACTTTGTATCTTAGGGAAACACTTTGCATTGATCCTCAGGAATATACACTAGTTTTGCACTGGTGTTCAGGCCAAGCCATTCACTGGCAACTGGTCATCTGATAAGGCTGGCCTGGACTGTGGATTTACACCCTGAATGGGCCAATTCTCCATCTCCTGGGTTCTCTTTTGCTGAAAAAACATATGGGTCTTTTTCATAAAATATCTGGAGGAAAAATACTTCTGTCCATTGCATCAAATTCTCCATTACAAGTTACTGTAATTCAGAATAAGCAAGACAGGAGGATGGTTAACAAGAACTGCTAATAACCTTGTACTGTTCTTCCCCCTGCCAGGGTTCAGACAGAAGAAGGACTTCCAGTGTGCATGTGCCAGGGACGGCACAGACTGCCCAAGCTGGCAGTACAGTACTCAACTGCAGGGAACCTGGGCAGCGGCAGATTGTAAAAACAAAGGGAATGCTGGACATGGTGGTGCTTATAGTTCTGGCTCTTCAGTAACACACAAAAAGTCCTCTGTCTTCCTGCCTACCAGCTGCAAAGCGGCAGCTACAGGGGGAAAAGTGAACCCGCTCACGAACAGATATAAATTTCCTGCAATATTGGCATAACCTCTTTATACCACTCAAAGAACCCCAGTTCAGAAACCTTGTATTAACTATTAGACTGTACAGCCCTGGCAAAAAGTTTTGCGAATGACACAAATAATTTACCGGCAAGGAAACACATGCAGTCATCATTGCTTTGCACAAAAAATGATTCCCAGACAAGGATATTGCTGCTACTAAGATTGCACCTAAATCATCCACTTATCGGATCATCAAGAACGTCAAGGAGAGAGGTTCAATTGTTGTGAAGAAGACTTCAGGGCACCCAAGAAAAGCACAACAAGTGCCAGGACCATCTGCTAAAGTTGATTCAGCTGTGGGATTGGGGCACCACCTATTCAGAGCTTGCTCAGGAATGGCGGCAGAGGAGGAGGAGGAGGGGGGGGGGGGGGGGGGTGGTGTGTGTGTGTGTGTGTGTGTGTGTGTGTGTGTGTGTGTGTGTGTGTGTGTGTGTGTGTGTGTGTGTGTGTGTGTGTGTGTGTGTGTGTGTGTGTGTGTGTGTGTGTGTGTGTGTGTGTGTGTGTGTGTGTGTGTGTGTGTGTGTGTGTGTGTGTGTGTGTGTGTCTGCACGGACAGGGAGGCAAAGACTTTTGGATGATGGCCTGGTGTCAAGAAGGCCAGCAGGGAAGCCACTTCTCTCCAGGAAAAAAATCAGGGACAGACTGATATTCTACAAAAAGGTACAGGGATTGGACTGCTGAAGACTGGGGTAAAGTCATTTTCTCTGATGAATCCCCTTTCCGATTGTTTATGGCATCCGTAAAAAATCTTGTCTGGAGAAGAAATGGTGAGTCCTGTCATGTCAACAGTAAAGTATCCAAAGACCATTCATGTGTGGGGTTGCATCTCAGCCACGGGAGTGAGCTCACTCACAATTTTGCTTAACACCACAGCAATGAATGAAGAGTGGTACAAAAACACCCTCCGAGAGCAACTTTTCCCAACCATTCAAAAACAGTTCGGTGATGAACAATATCTTTTCCAGCATAATGGAGCACCTTGCCATAAGGCAAAAAGTGATGTAATCAAGTGGCTTGGTGAACAAAACATTTACATTTTGGGTCCATGGCCAGGAAGCTCCCCAGACCTTAATCCCAATGACCAAACTTGTGGTCAATCCTCAAGAGGCGGGTGAAAAAACAAAAAACACAAATTCTGACAAACTCCAAGCATTGATTATGAAGGAATGGGCTGCCATCAGTCAGGATGCGACCCAGAAGTTGATTGACAGCATGCCAGGTCAAATTGCAGAGGTCTTCAAAAAGCAGGGTTAACACTGCAAATATTGACTCTGTGCATAAACTTAACCACTTGCCCTCCTGAGGATTTACCCCCTTTCCTGTGTTACAGCGCTGTGTTACTTTAACTGACAATTGTGTGGTCATGCACCCAAATGAAATTTACGTCCTTTTTTTCCCCCATGAATTGAGCTTTAGTTCAGAGGTATTTGATCCCCTGTGAGTTTTTTTTATTTTTTGCACTATAAAAAAAAACTAAAAAAATAAAAAAAATTGAAAATTGACTTTTTGCTATTAAAAACATGCACAGTAAAAAAAAAAAAAAAAATTAAAAAATTAAAAAAAAAATCAAATTGTGCCATAAATTTAGGCCAAAATGTATTCTGCGACGTCTTTGCTAAAAAAAAACAAAACAATACGTGTAAATTAATTGGTTTATGTGAAGGTTATAATGGTTTTTTTTTCTACTAGTAATGGCAGTGATCAGCAATCATTCTGACACGGGGGGGGAACTAACTTGGTGTCACTGACATCCCCAGTGACACCAATACAGTGAGCAGTGCTAAAAAACAGCAATGACAGTGTGCTAATGGCACTGGGCAGGAAAGGGTTAACATAAGAGGTGATCAAAGGGTTAACTATATGTAGGGAATGTTTTACTAGGCGGCGGGGTGCTTCACTGTAAGCACACTGATGGGGACCCAGTGATTGACAGGCGTGGCAAGCAGTGCATGTAAGGCGCTCGCGCGTACCCCCTACCCAGAAATGCAAAATTTTATATATATATATATATATATATATATATATATATATATATATATACACACACACACACACGATTTTGTGCACCTGTGCCTCCCTGTAGCAGTATTTCGGGAAGCGGTTAATGTAAAAAAAAAAAAAAAAAGCATTATTTAGCACTTAAAGTTTGCGTTCCTTTTGGCGGTTTTTCACTTTTTTCAAGCCAACATTGCACCAGAATGCACACAGCAATACTGTGAAACTATTAAAACATTGCAATGTGCTTTCATTCACAAAATGATCTCCCTCTGATGAAATATTACCATTTATTTTCATTCCTGAGCTCAGAAGAGAACATTTTTTACACGGATACATTGTATACTATTCACTTTCTGGCCAGTGCAGAGCTCCTCTGTTGTTTTGTACATTTCTAAAATACGGACAGCAAACACCTGGTGATAAATAATGAATGTGTGGGTTTTTAATGAATTGACTAATGATTTATCTCACGTTTTTTTTCTGCAGTATTTATCTCACCATTTTAACAAAATGTGTGGCATTTACCTCCCATTCGATATTTTACTTAGATAAATTGACTCTTATCTCTTATTTCTGAAAAATGAGTCACGTGACCTTCATATTGCAAGCGGTAACCTTTAGTGTATGGACCCTTTTGACACTTCTGAAATGCCTGTAATTATACTTCAGTATACCATAGTAACATCTGACAAAAATATAAAAAAACTGAAGCAGCAGACTTTGTGAAAATTATTTGCGTCATTCTCAAAAAACATTTGGCCATGGCTGTAGTATTCACAGTATTGTAGCGAGAGTGCCTGTTTATTCACCATGTTCAGATACAGCCACAGTACCCTTTAACTCCTTTATGTAACCAATCCCTGGGTTTCCCCCAGAAGATAAAAGATGAATTTCTTCCCTTCCTCAGCAACTGAGAGAGGCCACACAGGATGAGGCAGAGGTAGCTGGGGAAGTGATCTGCAGACAGTGACAGGCCTTCCACTGTCAGAAGCAGTGTGTGAACAGCTGGACAGGAGCCTAATGGAATCCAGCTTCTCTGAAAGGTGCAACAATGGTGTAGAGCAGCTTGACAACTGCTACTACAGTTGCAGTTGGGTGGCACTTAGCCCTTGGATCCCTCCAGATGTTTGCCTGTGATACCACACCTACTCTGGACTTCACTGTGAGGGATGGATCTATATACTATAAATCCTGTATAATAATAATAGTATAGTATTCATTGGTATATGCATGCCATACTTTGTCATTTTGACCCAAATGTGCATTAGTGATTTTAACTTTTGCAATTTACTAAACTGGTGCAGTTACAATTAAGATATTTGCGTATACATATATTAAAAAAACAAAAAAAAACAAAAAAACCCCCCAAAAAACAAAAAAAAACACAAAAAAAAACAAAAAAAAAAGGAAAATCTGTATTTATATATATTTTTTTTTTGTATAAGTGATCACATATCCTCTGTTCTCAGCTGCATAAAGCGGTGAAGGAGGAGAAACCGCAGTACACTGGCCTCCTCACTGAACGGCTGTGCGGGGGAGGGTGTTATGTTAGCACAAGTCTGATCATTGGAGGAGAGCAGGTAGAGCTCCAGCATGGCCAGAAAACTGACCATGCTGTGCTCTTCCACCTAGTGTGGTCAGTTTTTAAACTGCAAAGCAGAAGGATAGGCAAGAACACCAGGTATTTCACACAAAAAGGAATCAATACAAAAGAGAGCAGGACACTTTTCCATACAAGTACATGCTAAAGCAGGAACATATCAGGAATATGAAATGTTGACTTTACATATTCTTTAATACTTGGAAAATTGGGAATACTCTAAGTACATAGTACAGTATTTCCACAAAAAAAGAAACTATGTAGGGTCAGAGACAAGGATTTAGATTACATTGAAAAATTAGGTGGAGGACTGCAATGCCTTCACAGGAATATGGTATTGGTAAACAGCAACATAATGTACAAGTTGCTTGTGTGCCACTCCTGGCAGCCCTACTGCCCTAGACAATGGGTTGTGGTGCCCAAGCAGAAATACAGTCCTGCCAGCAATATTATTGGGTGGGTCGGCTTTATTTCCATTCCCATAGCTACTCTGGATATAATCCATTTAGACTGGAACAGGATAATCTAATATTTGTCACCAGTGTATTTTTATTAATATATTTATACATGCATTATATGGTTTATACATTAAATATTACAGCACATTTTTATAACTAAAAAAGTAATTTTATTTACACTAACAGCCAAGTGTTAAGCTTTACAGTTTTTTATCTTGAAATCCATTTTTATCACAGGAACTGTTCAGCAAAAATGTCAATTACACTATATGTACAGAAATCCACTGGTGGAAGAACCTGCCAATATAGCATAGCAAAAGACACTTTATAATAGTATCTCAAAGTGTATTTTTTAAATATAGCCTCCCTTTAAAATGCTTTAGCATGATATGGTTTTGATGTCTTACGCCTACAACATGTGTATCCATACGAAAACAAATTAGAGAAATTAGAACATACAAATGCTTTTAAATGGAACAGGTACATGTCTCACTAATGAGCCATTTGATGCAAAAGAAAAATCTACAAAGGCTTCCTTGTTTATTACAGATTAAGGAATCTCGTCCAATTAGTAAACAATTTTTGAGCTACTACAACCAACTCAGATACATAATAATCCTTATCACCATGTAAAAGCGCTAAGAGAAGCAACGTGTGCTGAAGAATGTCAAAAGCTGCTTACTTTGGCTTCATCAGCGTACAGAGGAATATCATGGAATGGAGAGATGTACTTTCCCTTGCAGTCTTCTACAAAAGAAAAGAATAAAACAAAGTAGGTTATTATTTGGAGAATTTGTATCTATTTCAGCTCATACCACAGAATGGCATTTTATTTCCCACAAGAGAAGGGCTAGAACTCCTTCTAAATTGGTTTTTCTCTACTGGGTACATTTCCCATCACTTCCTGTTATGTCAACAGGACAGATATTTATGGGAAATCTCTGAAATGAAGACAAGGGAACAAAAAAAAAAAAAACCCCAGCTGTTTTTTCCTGTCCCAAAAGATAAGCAACAGGTAAAGCAAGGAAATGCCTTCCAGAGCAGTTGTGGGCAGAATTGCCAAGAAGAACTTCTGCAAGACACCCCTCCCCCCCTATTCACTGTGTATTGATTAACAGCTGGATAGAAGTGAGCCATGTCCAGGTGTACACATCAATGGAAGGGGTCCCAACCCCCATAATATCCACATGTAGTGTAAATGGGCCGCTAAGTTCTAGGGGGCCCTTCTACACTAATGAATAGTCCGCCCTGGACCCAGTCCATGTTCCCATCCTTCCCATTAGATCTAAAAGAAAAGCTTTAAAATTATGTCAGAAATTATCATCATTAATATTGATCATTATTCTCATCTGCTGCCAAAAGCGAATGCTAAAGAGCTCCTCTGAGATATGTTTATTTTCCCATGCAGTGGGGCTGTCTGCACTGCATGAGTTAACTGCCCCGATCGTTCACTGCTGCTCCTGAACCCTACCCGCAGTCTAGTGGTCTTGTGTGGTGGACTGTTCCTGACATCATCATGCCCATAGATCAGTTCTGGACATGAGGACAGCAGGAACAGTCCACTGCTGCATGTGGGAGAGTGCCGTTTTCCAGAGGATCGAAGAATCAGTCTCATCTGCTGTATCAGATTCAAAAAGGTAATGTTAAATAACTCCTTCGGTAAATTTTTCTTTTCCCATGCACTGGGGCTGTGTCTGCACTGCTTGGGTTGACTGCTTGTTCTTTGTCTACAGGACTGAAGAACCAAGATATACTCACCTAATACGCTGATCCTCCAACACAAGATTGGTCCCTGATGCTCTTGACTATCCCTACAACCCTGCCCCCCCTGCAGTATAGTGGTCTTGTGTGGTGGACTGTTCCTGACATCATCTCACCTATAGACCGGCTCTGAGGACAGCATGAACAGTCCACTGCTGGATGTAGGGGGAGCTCAGTTTTCCAGAGCATCAAAGAATCAAGTGAATATAGGATCTGTGTTCACTCCTAGACAAAAAGCAGTTATCCCATGCAGTGTGGGCACAGCTCCACTGCATGGTGGGAGAAAAAAAAAAAAAAAGGGATTGCCCAAAGTTCTGCTTTAAGGTGGGTATTAAATAAGTAGAGAGAACTGGTCAACAGCCTACACATTTTCCCCATGTGTTCCACTGCAATTTAACTTTGAGTATCATTTAACCTTCTGATGTCATGAATGACGATGGATCTATTTTATAGTATTCACAGGTATATGCATGTCATACTTTGTCATTTTGGCCCAAATGTACATTAGTGACTTTAACTTTTGCAATTTACTAAACAGGTGCAGTTACAATTAAGACATTTGTGTATACATATAATAGAAAAAACAAAACAAAAACAGGAAAATCTGTATTCATAATTTTTGTTTTATACATGGTCACATATCCTCTGTTCTCAGCTGCATAAAGAGGTGAAGATCCCATTTCACTTGGAAATACTTTAATATAAAGCTGACAAGAGTTAAAGAGTTCTATCCCCTCACCACTCTATCCAAAAAAAAAAGTTTTAGCTTTAGAGAACTTAACATTCACAGAAAATCCAAACATGTTCAATATATGCGGCCACTACAAATAAGCGTTTTCTCTCTAGAGTCCAGGAGCCACCACTGTGCGCAGATTATGCTCAATCTAGTAGCACCTGCCGGTACCAGCATGATCTGGGGATTTCTAATCAAAGACAGAAAATGTCAGTCTCGATGGGCTCCAGCAGCAATTAATAAAAGATCAGAGTCCTGATGAAAAACAGACTCTGACAGGTGTGTTGGCAACTAGTTGTGGCTAAGTATTGCAGAGTTGAGGGATCTGTACTTAAAGCATATATAAGCCAAAAAAAATTTACATATTGCTTGGCAGTCACTGGATGTTGTGACCAAATTTAAATTTTTTTCCCCCCGGTTATTTTGCTAATAAAAACACACTTCTGGTGTGTTATTATTTATTTATTTTTTTAAGTGTCTTTTTTTTGTTTATATAATAAAAAAAAAAACTATTTGTGTGAAAAAAAAATTATATAAAAATGTAATTTGGGTACAGCATTGCATGACTGTGCAATTGTCAGTTAAAGTAGTGCAGTGCCATATAGCAAAAAAATGGCCTGGTCAGGAAGGGGGTAAAACCTTCTGGAGGGCAAGTGATTAACTTAGTGTAGTCTGTCTGCTGCTGTGTAGTGGATGGGAATGTTTGCCACCACTACTGCCTCCCACCTGTCAAGGACACGGTGGGCTTCACAACTGACAGGCTCTAAGCAACCAGTGACTAGTCCCCCATCAGATTCTTGTGATTGACAGCGGGCAATTCTGTAGCCAATGGCACACTTTCAATGGATCTGCCCACATCCTGCTGTCAATTACAAGGGGAGTGCCCCTGATGGACAGCTAGTCCTACCCCATATGAATCCCCATCACACTCCATCCACCAAGCAATAAAACTCCTTGGTCTCTGTGCCATCTGTGTGACAGCTGCAATGGTGTGGAGAGAACTCAGCTGCACTGAGAATCTGTATGCACACCCAGCCTCAGCGCACCTCTGCATGCTGTGCTTGCCCCAAAATCTGTTTCCAACAGATACATGAACCTGTCACTAGTAGAAGATATGTATAGGGTGCCCGTTCCTAGCCCACATCACTTCAAGTTGCAGTCTTCTGGACAGCGTGCGCTTCAGCCAATCTTGGAACTTGCGGGGGCTATCTTGGACATCTGATCCTAAGCTCTCTCTGCAGCTGCTGGCCGGCACAGCGGGTTCTTGCATGGTGGATTGAGCCTCTGCACTCTGACGATTTTATTGAACTTGTTTGTAAGTGTTTCTAACTGTCATTATTAACCTCTTGAAGCTGAGCGCACGCAAATATGCGGCCTCTCAGCATCTGGGCCTTGACATCGAGCGGCCCGCATATTTGCGTGCAATTAGAAGATACATATGTGCTGAGAGAGCGTGCACTGCACGTTCCCAGCACATGTCTGTGAATCACGGAAAGGTCCCAATCTCCGCTTTAGATAGGGAGCCTTTCCGATCATGTGACCGCTGTGACGGCGAATCACGGCGGTCACATGACCCTAAAACCTTGCCCGCCTCCTGAAACTCTTAAAGGGCCGGGAGGCACCGGCGCTAAGGAGGTTAAAGATTCTTCTGGATATACTGCACTTAAAAGCGCCTTCCTGTTCTATCCTCATGAGCCGGTCGCTGGCACTTACACTTATTATTATACAAGATTTATATAGCGCCAACAGTTTGCTCAGCGCTGTACATTATGATGGGAGACAGTACATGAGTCAGTACAGTAACAATACACGAGGGGTTCGAGGGCCCTGCTCCTTTGAGCTTACAATCTAGGAGGGAGGGGATAGTGGTACAGGAGGAAATAGCTGTGGGGGATGGAGTGGTAGGGAGAGTGGAGGAGTTCAGTAATTAGCTGAGGGCGGGGTAGGCTTCCCTGAAGAGATAGGTTTTCAGAGTGCGCCTAAAGGTGAGGAGAGTAGGTGATAGTCTGATGGATTGGGGTATGGAGTTCCAGAGGATGGGGGAAGCCCTGGAGGCAGGCATGGGAGGAGGAGACCAGGCAACTAGAGAGTAGGAGGTCTTGTGAGAAGTGGAGAGTACGTTTTGGGTGTTATTTGGATACCAGATCGGTGATGTAGTTTGGGGCAGTATTATGAACAGCTTTATACATCAACGATAGCATTCTGAATTTTATCCGTTGGGCGATCGGAAGCCAGTGGAGGGATTGGCAGAGAGGGGTAGCAGATATGGAGAGGTTAGTAAGGTGGATGAGTCTGGCCGCCGCATTCAAGATAGACTGAAGCAGGGATAGCCTGCGGTGAGGTAAGCCGATGAGGAGGGAGTTACAGTAGTCAAGTCGTGATATAATAAGGGAGTGAATTAGTTGCTTAGTGGTTTCTGGGGTTAGGAACAGGCGTATTTTGGAGATGTTGCGTAGGTGAAGTCTAAGCATGCACAGGCATGACAGAATTCTAAAAAGAGTGTTGTAGATATTTGAATTTCTCAGAAGATTTCTAACAGGATCAACATGTATTATTCTCGCAGAAAATGTACCTTGCCCTTGAAATTAAAACTAATGACATTACTTAAGGACTGATAAGCTGCAATATATTAAAATCATATTCTTTGGTTTAAATACTTAAAATCAAGGAGGAATAAAAGGTGAAGTACAGCTGAAAGGGGTAGCAGTTGCTATGTAGACTGATGGAACACGCACTCTGAAAAAAGCCAATTACATGGGAATAGTGAAAAGACAACAGTTAACACCAAGACATAACAAATGTTAAGTTTGGGAAAAGGTCACTAAATATTAAGCAAGTATTTTGTATTTGGCACCTACACCAGTAATGCAGGATGCATGATAACTAACGGCTTTCTTCAGAGGTCGAACGGTTTGGATGATAATGAGCCTATCGACATCCTTCTATTAGCAATGCCCTTTAGAAATTTGAAAGGAAGGCAAACAAAGGCTGTATCTCTTGGGCATAAGTTACACAAATGAATACAGCAAGGAAAAAAAAAATAAAAATAGCGAGCAAAGTACATTTCCTAATGGATGATAAGCAAAAAGGTTACCAGAGCAACAAACAGCCCACATCGGTATGAGATGAAATATTCAGAATCAATGCACAGGGCTGCCGATAAGCAGGTACCTCCAGTCCTCCTGTATGGGGCTTGGCCAGCAGGGGGTCCCAGGCAACAGGGGGAATTGGATGTGGGCAGGGAGGGGGATCAGCGTAGGGGAAGGGAGCAATTAGAGGTACTGATCCTCTGTATGATGCTCTGTCTCCCTCTGCAGCAGCTGAAACCCAGCTTCTCCTCAGCTCCCACCCGCCAGCTTTCAGCTGCAGCAGAGTTGGAGAGGGGATTGGTTCCTGTAATTACCCCCTAGCCACACTGATCACTCTCCCGATAGAGGATTCTCTTCTCTCTGCTGCCTGGGCCGGGCCTAAACCCCCCCACCCCCAAAAAAAACAAAAACAAAACAAAACAGCACTGCTGCCTTCCTTCCTCTCCTTTACCACTAGCTGCTGCAGGCACACAGAGGGATGTTTCAGGATGGAAAGCGAGGGGGGGGGAGGTGCCAGTAAAGACGTCAAATTTACCACCCCCCTTCCTTTCCTGAATAAACACAGTGAGTGATCGGCCCTGTGATTTTTAACAGCAGTCCTACCAATACACATTGCATTTTATTAAGGTAAATCATTTACAGTGTGAAAGTTAAACTGTTACTAAACCCACACCAGTAAACCAGTCTGTAGATGCAGTAAAGCATGCTTGTTATACTCACTGTGAAACCTAAGGGGTTAACCCTATGCATTGTGTAAATCAACTGTGTTGATCCTAACTTCTCTGCTCCTCCTCTTTTTCAAATGTCCACAGCTTATCTCCTGACAAGACAAACTTGAACAGTAGCCATTCTGCACATGCTCAGTTTAGTGTGTATTACTATAGAGGTTTTTTGGTTTTTTTTTTCTTGGGAGACTGCATGTGATCAGCACTGTCCAGACAGAGGTCAGGGGGTTTGCATCCTCCTAGAGCAGAAAGAAAACTCCTCCTACAAGCTTTAACATGTCCTCTGCTGGACACTGATAGCAGTCACAAGACTGCTATATACAGCTGATGAGAAAAAGGTATTTAGCAGTTTATATTTACTAAAATAATTACACTTCCATGTTCTGTGTACTGTGGGAGACCAGATATAGTGAATGCAGGGTCCTGGGTTTAGTAACATCAGTTTTGTGGTGCAGCATTAAAGTTGCATAAAACCAAATCTGTGCTGAGACCAATCTATAGGCCACCATTCCTTACTTCTACATTGAAAACTCTAGTGGCTTCACGGTCATGCTTATCATCTGGCTTCAATACTTTACAAACAAATGTACATATCAGGAGTTTTGACTTCACTTGTTGGAAGCTTGTTCCAGGTAAGGTAAAGTCAGTGACCCAAAGTGCTGAAGCCAGAGACAGTCAGGCAAATAGCACTTTGAGTTATCAATCTCTGTAAGCTTCTTGGTAAAAATAGGCAACTGTTCCAACAGTTTTGGTAAATATTCAGAAGACAGTCCATACCAGAAGATGAAAAGCAGTGTACGTAATAAAGGAAAGCTGAGGCCAACAGGTATTTTTCAGTCCTATTAGCTAGAGTGCATGTTAAAGATATAGTTTCATGTAAAAGAAAAAGAAAGAACAGGACACCTCTAATAATGACCACCTTGATAAAACACCTTTGTCAGATAGAGGTTCACCTACTGTAAGTACTTAGACAAGAACACAGATCGTTAGGTGTACAACAATAATATGCTCAGAAAAGCTGCTCTATTGTTTGCAGATCTAGGATTAAGAATCTGACAGGTGAAGAGATAGCATGTCTGCTATCAGCTGATGTTGTATGCCTTGGGTGGGTAGTGAATTTGCCATGTTGCACTCAAAATGTTCCTGGCCAACAAAAACAGGTGAACTTCGTCTGCAACTTTTTTTTTTTTTTTTTTTTTTTTTAAAGGCAGATGCTTAGTTGCTCCCTGTAATGCCTGCATTCTGTCGAATTTATTTATTTATTACAGGTACTTATATAGCGCCATCAATTTACGCACAGCTTTACATATATATTGTACATTCACATCAGTCCCTAACCCTCAAGGGGCGTACAATCTAAAGTCCCTAACTTACATTCATACATACACATACTAGGGCCAATTTAGACAGGAGCCAATTAACCTACCAGCATGTCTTTGGAGAGTGGGAGGAAACCGGAGTACCCAGAGGAAACCCACGCAGGCACAGGGAGAACATGCAAACTCCAAGCAGGTGGTGCCGTGGTTGGGATTCGAACTGACCACTCGAGTACTGCCAGGCGTAAGTGCTAATTATTTAGCCAATGGTGTTCAAATAAGAGTGCTCAGATTCCTGCAGCCCAACATCTGATCCTCCAAAAGAAACTTCTGAGGCAGAATGAAGTGTTTTTAACCCTATAGACCACGAGAATTTCCATACCTAGAAAATCGCTTTGCTCGGGTGTCAATACATCAGTGAATCAGTCTCATTTTCTAATCTATAATCACTTTTTCCTCTCTGTCAAATGTTTCAAGCATAACAATGAAAACCTCAGTTTTATGGATTATGTTGTTAGGACATCCAAGTACAAGCCTAAAAAATAAATAAAAATAATAATTTGTATCTCTCGCTCTCTCTCTCCTTTGTGATAGTCAGGAGATATGCATTTGCATATGCAGAACATGTAGGCACCACGAGTGTGCACTGCCCCTTTATTTTTAAATCAGCATTACAAATATTAACAGTCACCATTACATAATACATGTAACAGCATAATTGAAACAAAAAAAAAAATAAAAACAAACAATTTGGCTGTCAATCGTCTAGTCCAAGTTAGACTTCAATACTTCTTGTAAACACATTAGATATGCTGTTTAAAGAACATTAGATAATCTGATGGAGTTGACATTTTAAATGTATATTTTTTTGTTTGTTGGCAGTGTAGTCGTGTGCAATTTCAAACAAGAATTAGCATTTAAATACAGGCTGAAGTCTGTTCCTTTTTTTGCCCACTACTTATACTGTACATTTTAATCTACCTGCTTAGTGGATCAGCAGAATTGGCAAAAGTGAAACTATGGCACCAGTTTTCTTTTTTTTTTTGCCCAATCTGGATAAACAATTGCTTCCTACTTACTAGTAGGCCACGATTCTTCACTGCTCCTGTCTCCATAGATCCAAAGATAATGTGTGGCAATACTCTTTGTGGGATGACAAAAAATGGGCTGATCAATTTCAAATGCAATATGTTAAAAATTATAAATTAAAGTGTAGGCATTGACACCTTTTTAATTGTTAAATCAGTCGATCCCTCACTTCAAATAACCGGGTATAAATGGGACTTTAAAATGTGCCATAAAGAGGTAACCACTGTATACATATGGAATAACAACGCAACTTTAAAATGTCAAAAGTCAAAAATGACATTAAAATCTATAAAAACCTTGCCACTGGATGCAGACAACCGTTCCCACCCTACAGATGTGGCTGGTGGAGGTCAATTCCACCCTGCTGTATAAGAAACTTATTTATATACATATGGGATTCCCACTGAACTATAATAAAGTATGGGATAGATGGCTTGCTTCCTCAGACACTTAGGTGGTTGAACAAGATGGTGACTATCGTAGGGGTGAACTATCAGAATTCTGCGTTCTGTTCATATTTGCCCGGTGACTTTGGCACCTTGTCTATTACTTGTGCTTCTTGATGAATTGTTTTTGTGATGCATTTGTATTATCCGTCATACCTTTATACCACTGTTTTAGCGACTCCTGTGCTCAGAGATATTGTTTCTGATATGCTAGTTGTTTTCAGTGTACCATGTGATCTGAGTTAATGCTAGCACTAACTAGCTGGGGGGGCGATGCATTGTTATTCTCCCCCCATCCCCCCCCTCTTTCTTGTTATATTTATGTTTTATCCTTGTTGTTTTTGTTTCAATAAAATTGCTTTACAAAAGTAAAAAAAACAAAAAACAAAAACACCACCTTATAAAACCCTTACAGTCTCTTGACAAAGATGCAAATGTTCAAATGATTGGATTGTGCGATTATCCCATATTAGGAGTTAAAAGATCATATGTAATAGTCCCATGTTGGGCATCAAAAGATCAACGCATTTCGTGAGTAATTCACTTCCTTATGATCCACGCCTACCACTTACATAATAGATGATCCACTCTCCATTTCAAATGGAAATCCCCATCCAACTAAACCCAGTCATCAGCAGGGTCAAAAGCTGGTCACATAAGGAAACAAGTAATAGGAAAAAATGCAAATGATCAAATAGGGGTAGCATGTAAGTCCCATCTTTTTCTGACATTATATCAGAATAAAACGCCACTCTGAATACTTGATTGTAAACCCCATATCATAACACAACTGCCACAGGGCATATGGATCCACATTCCATGTGGCCCCCAAAACTTAGTAAATCAAGAGTCTACAGTGTTATTTTTATGCTGTTACGGGTTTATTTTAATATTGTTCTACATTTTTTATATGCTGTTTGCAAACTGGTTTTCTATTCTTAAAAATGTTCCTTCCCTTATTCCTACCTATCCTGGTCGAACTGGGATGGTCTTCCACTTTTATTAAATTTCTATGAGTTATCCCGAGACCTCTGGAGGAATGGCTCCTGTATTGACAGCAGTACTTCTAGGAATTTCATATAAAAGTCTGCTAAGACCTACTTATTAGCTTAAGAGGTCATTTTGGACAGGTAAGTCTGTCTTTATCAGATGGACCCAATTGGAAGGTCCATGTATGCCTATCAACAGGAGGGTATAAATGACTTGTGTCCATTTATAACCGCCTACCTCTGTGTCCCACCGGATTTAGCTTAAAAAAAAACTAAACAAAAAAAAACAAACAAACCAAACAGAAACTGTGCAGACACAGATGAATCATCCACTCACTCTGGTCTAATCAGCAGAGGATCTTTGAGCTGATCACCTGCTCATCAGAATGGAATCATGTGAAAGGGGCCTCAAAAAGGAAGTTTGGGATTTTGAGCCTGGGTTCACATATGTGCGGTGCAGTATATCGCATGTGATTTGCACAGGAACTGCACCGCATTCCTGTGCAAATCACATGCGATTTGTGTGTGGTGCAATTGGAGCCATACATTTTGTATAGCTCTAATCTCAACGCACCAAAAACGTGCAGGACCTTTTTTTTGGTTCGCACTAGAATCGGATCGCATGCGTATTCACACCTATGCGATCCAATTCTGCACATCGCACCGTGTTTTGCAGACTGCTTTCGGGATGTTGTTAACCCGCAGCGGTTCGCATGAACGGGGTGCGATTCTGACGTGGTGCGGAATTTGCACTGAAAACGCTGCGAATTCCGCACTGCATCAGTGTGAACCAGGGCTAAAAAAACAAACTTATATACTCACCTAGGCGGGATCAATCCAATGCTGCATCTGTACCCCACCACCTCTAAGATCATAATTGATGAAAAATGCAAGGTGGCAGTAAAAAAGTGCCACTGCAAACTTACATCAATTGCCACCACTCCGGAGACCGGTGTGGTGGCACGACGTAGCTCCGCCCAATGGGTTCCATACCAATGCGTGTCATGAGGGGCCCCTAGTGACTATCTTAGTGGTCACTATTGTGTAGCCTATGACCAACAGTCACTAGAGGCCCCTGAGGATGTGCATTGGTGTTAAACACGTTAACTGGAGCCAAGTCATGCCACTACACAGGACTCCGGAGTGGTGGCAATTGATGTAAGTTTGCAGCAGCATTTTTTTCATATCTGGCCCATATTCAGTGGAATGCTTCTACTATGTTGATGTTCTTGGTGCTCTGTAACTTGTGAGGCATTTTACAATAAATACTACACTATGATGGCTATTTCACTCATGTTGCCTGATGGCGTTTTATGAGTGCAAGTGCAGAGCGCTGCCCCGTTGGAGGATAAAAGAGAAGAAGGTGACCTGACCTGCTGTTACCGGGATTGATATCTGTATAAAATGAAGTGTGAATGTTTTTTTTGCTGCTCATCTCCTGGTAACATATCCTTTCGGTGAGTTTGCATTTTGTCTGTCAGGTGAGAAGAGGCTCACGCCGGCTCCGATGCAATACTTCATCGTGGTGGTGGATGTTTATGGTTATTTGCACATTTGGACTTTTGAAAATATTTTGTAATAGGCATTGTGTGTATTTAAGCACTACTATCACTGTTTATAGGTTATATTGAAGGTTTGTGTATGTCGACCTTTATGGTTATCTGCTTCGCACCACATTTTAGCGGCGACTTTATTTTTTGGATTTAAAAATCTCATAAGGAGTTTATTAGCCTTCCCCTCTCAACCAAAAAACGAAGAAAGTTTTGCCTGAAGCTACACTTTAAAATATGAACGTTTTGTATAAAATAACTTTCTAGTAACTAAAACAATAAGAGAACAATAACAAAAAGTCACACTATACACTATCTTCCCAACACCAAGAATGAGGCTAACATGACAAAGGGTATGAGGCCACTGTGCTTTAGCTGGACGCCCTCCATAAAGAAGGGAAAGGGCACTCCAGAAGTGAATGAACACCAACAGTGTCATTGTGATAGATTAGCTCAGAGATTTAAATTGGCAGATCCGCAGATAACAGGCACTCAAATTGGTAGTAATAATAATAATAAGACCAAACTCCTGCTAGGACATTTTCATCTACTCACTTCTGGGAATTGAGATAAACGATCAGACAAAGTGCCATTTTATCCCTTTGCTGTCTGAGATACAAATATAAATCTCATTTTCAAACATCTGAAGAAATGTTTCCTCGAACAAAACGTTAAACGAGCATTCAGAGAAATAATGCTAATGTCTTCCATTCATTCACAGCATATGGTCATTTGTACAAAACAGATCATACAGTTTGTCATCTTTCTTGCAAAGCTCCCAAGTGATGAGGTTTCCCTGTCAAAGCATATTAGTTCCAGTACCGGCAGCTTTACACTGACAGTATGACTATAAAATACAGAATTGATGAAAAATGCAAGGCGGCAGTGAACAATGTCTCGGCGATGGCTCTGCCATCTGGTGTTGTTCAACTACATTGAAGAAAAGATTTGCCGGCTTTGGGATTACACAGCACAACATCTTCTGTGAAAGATCAAGATGCTAAAGGTTATTTATAGATGGAAAGCCTATCAAGTGATTAAAACAACGGATCTTACTGAACCTTGCTCTAGTCACAATATAAAATATATTACAAACTGCACTCCTGAGATCCATAGAAGAAGTATAGCCAAAAAAGTTTTGGCTATACTTCTCCTTGCCTTCGGAAGATTCCCCCCCCCCCCCTTCCTAACCAGGCCCTTGTTTGCAATACGTTGCTGTGTTAAATTGCGCAGTCATGCAACGTTGCACATAAATGGAATTTATGTAATATTTTCTGACAAATTGAGCTTTTTGGTAGTATTTGATCCCCTCTGTGTTTTTTACTTTTTGCGCTATAACTTAAAAAAAAAAAAAAGACCGACAATTTTGGAAAAAAAAAAAAAACCAATTTTTTTTAATTTTCTGCTAATAAAAAAACATACCCAATAATTTTTTTTTTTAATCCAAAGTTCTTCATGAATTTAGGCTAAAAATGTATCCTGCTAAATATTTTTGGTAAAAAAAAAAAATCCCAATAAGCGTATATTAATTAGTCTGCACAGAAGTTATAGAGTCTACAAAATATGGGACATACAGGTGAAACTCGAAAAATTAGAATATCGTGCAAAAGTTCATTTATTTCAGTAATGCAACTTAAAAGGTGAAACTAATATATGATATAGACTCATTACATGCAAAGCAAGATAGTTCAAGCTGTGATTTGTCATAATTGTGATGATCATGGCTTACAGCTCATGAAAACCCCAAATCCACAATCTCAGAAAATTAGAATATTACATGCAATCAATAAAACAAGGATTGTACATAGAACAATATCGGACTTCTGAAAAGTATAAGCATGCATATGTACTCCGTACTTGGTTTGGGCCCCTTTTGCAGCAATTACTGCCTCAATGCGGCGTGGCATGGAAGTTATCAGCCTCTGGCACTGCTGAGGTGTTATGGAAGACCAGGATGCTTCAATAGTGGCCTTCAGCTCTTCTGCATTGTTCAGTCTCATGTCTCTCATCTTTCTCTTGGCAATGCCCCAAAGATTCTCTATGGGGTTCAGGTCAGGCGAGTTTGCTGGCCAATCAAGCACAGTAATCCCAATGTCATTGAACCAGGTTTTGGTGCTTTTGGCAGTGTGGGAAGGTGCCAAGTCCTGCTGGAAAATGAAGTCAGCATCCCCATAAAGCTCGTCTGCGGAAGAAGTGCTCCAAAATCTCCTGGTAGACGGCTGCGTTGACCCTGGACTTAATGAAGTACAGTGGACCAACACCAGCAGATGACATGGCTCCCCAAATCAACACAGACTGTGGAAACTTCACACTGGACTTCAACCATCTTGCAGTGTGTGCCTCTCCATTCTTCCTCCATACTCTGGGTCCTTGGTTTCCAAATGAGATGCAAAAGTTGCTCTCATCAGAAAAGAGGACTTTGGACCACTGAGCAACAGACCAGGTCTGTTTTTCTTTAGCCCAGGTAAGACGCTTCTGACGTTGTTTGTTGTTCAGGAGCGGCTGGACAAGAGGAATATGACATTTGAAGCCCATGTCCAGGATCCGTCTGTGTGTGGTGGCTCTTGATGCACTGACTCCAGCCTCAGTCCACTCCTTGTGAAAGTCCCCGACACTTTTGAATGGCCTTTTCCTGACAATCCTCTCCAGGCTGCGGTCATCCCTGCTGCTTGTGCACCTTTTTCTTCTACACAACTTTCTATTAATGTGCATTGATACAGCACTTTGGGAACATCCAACTTCTTTTGCAATTACCTTTTGAGGCTTTCCCTCCTTATGGAGGGTGTCAATGATTTTCTGCACAACTGTCAGGTCAGCAGTCTTTCCCATGATTGTGATTCCTACTGAACCAGACTGAGAGACCATTTAAAGGCTCAGGTGTTATGGCTTAATTAGCTGATTAGAGTGGGACACTTTGAGCCTAGAATATTGCACCTTTTATACAATATTCTAATTTTCTGAGATTGTGGATTTGGGGTTTTCATGAGCTGTAAGCCATAATCATCACAATTATGACAAATCACGGCGTGAACTATCTTGCTTTGCATGTAATGAGTCTATCTCATATATTAGTTTCACCTTTAAGTTGCATTACTGAAATAAATGAACTTTTGCATGATATTCTAATTTTTCGAGTTTCACCTGTATACAGCAATTAACATTTTATTTTTTTTTTCAATACGAGTATTGGCGGCAATCAGCAACTTATAGCAGGACAGCGGTATTGCGGTGGACATTTTTACACTGAACCAGTGACATTAATACAATGATCATCAAAGAGTTAACTGTGTGCTAGCTATGTGCTTAGTGTACACTAGGTGGGGCTTTTACTAGGGGAAGTGAAGGATTGTGTTCCCAGCTTTGCAGGGATACAATATCCTTCACTCCCCCCCCCCTCCCCCATCAGAACAGAGCTCTGCCTTGTTTACATAGGCAGAGCTCTATTCTGTGTCCTACCCGATGATTGGCGGGTGCCGGTGGACATCTGTTTATCAGCCCTCGCAGATCGGCTTCTGCTGTGAGTGTTCACAGCAGAAGCATTCCAACAGCAGAGTGTGCGCCTCCCTATGTCAGAAGTGTAAAATCATGTATTTATATGTGACTTTGCACAGGAGGCCCACCCTGTAGCAGTAAAACTGCTATAGGGGGGACCTCAAGTGGTTAATGGGCATGCATTTTTCTTCTGCTTTTTTAATACAAAAAACAGAAGAAAAACTGATTAGTGAGATAGCAGCCTTAAAAGAATAAATCAAATGGAATATCAGTGTAAAAATGCACACACTAGGCACTTACCAACAGTGGGCTGCATGGTCATTAAAGCTGAACTCTGGAGAAAACAAGAAGGCTCCCTTGCAATGGAGCTGCCCCCACACTGCAAGGGTTACATTCTTAAGCCTAAGGGACCACAAACAGCACTTTTATGTACCTGGACCTCCACTATTGTAGACACCCTCTGGATTTTAAGACTGGTTCCTGTAGACTCTTCTTCCCTTTGCCTCTGGGGCTGCAGGCTCTC
Source organism: Staurois parvus (assembly GCF_062004578.1). Classification (NCBI taxonomy): domain Eukaryota; kingdom Metazoa; phylum Chordata; class Amphibia; order Anura; family Ranidae; genus Staurois; species Staurois parvus. The sequence goes on along the minus strand of NW_028318189.1, from coordinate 2,666,495 downwards.
TGATGTCATCAAGTACAATGCAAGGCTCATAGTGCTGCACTGGACATGAGAAATTCTGAAGGACCCTCTGCACACTGGTATATACCCTTTCAAGCAGACTATGCAATAAATAGGGATATTTAGTTCACACACATTGCAATACATGCTTAAGCTGGCCAACTGCGTCAAAGTAATCCCTCTATGGCCAGTCTTACTCTGCTCTGCCTACGCAAATGCTACTGTGGACACAATGCTAGCATAGGGGAAAAGACACAATGGGGAGAGCTACAAAGTTCAGGTCTGGCTACTGACCCAACAATACAACAAACATATAGGGTATATACCAGTGTGCAGAGGGTCCTGCAGAATTTCTAGTGTTAATATGTGGTTACACCCCTTTAGCACCTGATAGATAAATGCATGCACTAGCTGTTGGGATTTGAGCACAGGTATCTCTTGTTTGCATTGGACATGAGGACACCAAGAAACAGTGCATTGCAGCATAAGTGAGTAGAGGGGGATTGAGCAAGTAACACTGCTTTTCGTGGCCCCCAAGTGAATTTAACTTTTGCAGTGCAAGGGGCGCCTAATGTAAGGGAGCCTTTTATTCCTCCGTGAACATGGACTTTAATACTCTGAACTGCCTTTTTTATTCTGCACAGTTGATCTGATATGCAAGACAATCCCATAGGGATACTGGTCCATAACACTGATGGCAGTTTATGTGTCAAGGTAACAGATAGTGAAATTCTAGAATTGCCTCTTAAAGGCTTATTTCACAAAGCATTAAATTGGCAAATAAACAACCCGTCACTTTCACAGATATAGCTTTACTAAACTGAAATCCGATTGGCTGTTATTAGCTACTGCAAGAAACCATATATCCGAAGGGAAATGAGCTAAAGCAATTATAGAAACCCAAAAGGGAAACAAACTACAGCAATTATATTAAAGTCTTAGCAAGGATGCCAAGGATGTTTACCCTAGAACACAGCTCTCCACTCCTTTATGGGCTTACATCTTATTTGCACTATTTCAGGCATTAATATGCTGTAACAAAAAAACAAAACAAAACAAAACAAAAAAAAAAAAAAAGGAGGAGAGCCTACCCAAAGCAAGGCCTAAGGGCAGTGCTATTCAAAATTAAAAATTACAATTAGCCTGACCATCTGGATTTTCTTTAAGGGAGGTGAACCTAGCTTTAACATGCAGTCTACCCAAACTAACAAGGTAATGAACTTAGTATCGGCAGTGCAAACATTGCATCAGGGAGGTACAGCTAGGGGAATACTTCTTCAAACATTTTCCAAAGCCAACAGTTTTTTAGTACCATGAAAAACTAAATAACTAACTACCCGGTCATACCGGTGCGATTTGCAAATTGAAATTGCACATGAAAATCGCATCTAATGAATGTGAATGTTAGTGTCTTAACGTGTGATTTGCTGCTAAAGTGGTTCTTGCATTACTTTTTCTTCAGTTTTGTTGCGATTTCATATACATTATTATACAGGATTTATATAGCGCCAACAGTGTGCTCAGCGCTTTACAATATAAATGGAGACAATACAGCAACAATGCAGTTCAATACAAGAGGGTTAACGAGGGCAGTGTTCCTTTGAGCTTACAATCCAAGATAAAATATAATGGAAATCGCACTGCAAATTGCAAGAAATCGTTGAAAATCTCCACAAAAGTAGCAACAAAGTCTTCAGAAATCGCTCTGAAATTGCACGATTTTTATTCGCAGCAGTGTGTCTGGTGACTAAAGCTTCATCCTAGATAAATTGTGCTATAGCAGGAATATTTCTATCAGTAAAATATACAAATCCTACAACAGTTGAAATACTTTGTTACAATGTATCTCTTTATAGTAACTGACACCTCTCATGACAAAACCTAAACATAGGAATCTATTTCTGGATGACGTTTAGTATTCCTATCAGTATAGTGCCTATTCAGTTCACACTGCTTTTACTGCTAAGGCCTCATGCACACTGGACATTATAAAAACACCAGTAGCATAGCTGTAGAATGCTGCAATAAAAATGTGAGGCTTCTTTTGTGTTTTTTCCCATTAGCCTTTTTCAGCTTTTTTTTTAGTGTTTTTCAGCATTTGCGTGTTTTAGCAGTTATACTCTCACAAAATCTTCAGGCTCAAAAATGCTCATGAATGCTGGATAGCTGCATTTGTTAGCATTTTTCAGCTTTAATCAGCGTTGGAGCATTTTTACAGCTAAAAACTCCCCTTGTAACCCACTAGTTCTGGGATTTTTTTCCAGCCAGGAAACGCTCCTGCCAAAAAAATAAAAAAAAAATTAAAAAAAAAAATTAAAAACCGCTGATTAAAGCCTATGTGCCTGAATACATAGGATAACATGCTGAGGAGTTTACGGATTGTAAATAAAAAAAAATGCCAGAAGCCAAAAACAGCAGCTGCAAAAACATCTAGTGTGCATGAGCACTTAGTGTCATCCCTGGCATCAATAGACAAAATATGATTTATTTATTTAAAGTGGAACTAAACCTACAGTATGTTTTGTACAACTGAGTAGGCAGATTTTTATTGAAGAAGAGACAGCTTATGTATCTTCTGCAATGATTCAAACTTAGCTGTTCAGTTTTCTACCGAATGTACAAAGGAGCTGCGTATCTGAGGCACAGCATGCTTTCCCAGCATAATTCAATTATGCCTGAATGGCTGGACTCCCATAGACATGCGTGGGGTGATGCCATCCCCAACTGCTCAATCAAGAGGCCAAAAAACTGGTATTTAGGAGATGATAGGCATGGGATGTAACCACATTGCTGGAAGGTGGAGGTGAGCATACTCTGAGGTTTAGTTCCACTTTAAGGGCCTGTTCATACCAGGAACATTGGAATTGCCCAACACCTGGTGTGAACAGAACCTTAAATAAATAGCTATTTAAAGCAGTAGTTAAGTCTGTATAACCGCCTGCAAGTGAATGACATACTAGTACATTATGAGAGACTTCTCTCCAGCAGTACACTGTCAGGGATCCCTCTAACAGAACACTGTTCCCACCAACAAAGCTTCCAACTTCACCCAGTGTACCTTCCATTTTGCAGGCTCTGGCCATTTGAATGGCTGGGCCGTGATGACGTCACTCCCACCCATGTGCACAGGAGTCACGGTTGCTACACAGTACTCTTTGGATTAAAAGCACACTCAGTGTGCCCTCAATTCAGAGAGCAGTGCACATGCACCAGTGACGCCACTGGCTTCAGAAACAGTGAATCTCTTCTATACAGGGCATATTTACAAGATATTCATTGTACCTACAGGTAAAACTTAATATAAACTTACCTGTATGTACAGTGTCCAAGAGGCGTTTACTACTGCTTTAGGGATTAATGAGAACAAGGAAAGAAACCTTGCTCCCTATCATGCCAGCTCACGCCAACATCAGTCAATGTTTGGTGAAAAAAGCATTCACAGCTTTAAAAATATGCCCCTAGGTCATTTATTGTTTCCCTACAATTACTGGAACAGTAATACAGTTTTTAGGAGAAAAAAAAATAAAAAAAATAGTAAAAGCATGGTTTGGCACTTGTTTGCTATCTCTTCCCACAACTTAATGGGAAGTATAAAACCGGATGAATTAAAAGTGAAGAATCTTAGTGTGCTTGTAAGTCATAGACTTCATAAAGGAACCCAATGACAGCCTGACATGTCTACAGTTAGCAAAATGAGCTTTTTTGTATTGAAAGAACAATGGAACAACCTAAGAGGCAAGGCTCATAAGTTTGTCCTTCTGAAAAAACGCATCACTTCACAAAATGGATATTGTGGATGTGGAAACTGTGCAGAAAAAGGTCAACTCATTTTAAAAAAGGACACAGAGGATCACAATCACAAGAAAACACTGCCGGAGCTGAATCTGACCACACAAGAAAAAAAAAAAAAAAGAAATTAACTTTTTTTCCCCTGCAAAATGGGTTGAATATGATGACCGCATGCCTTATCCATACAGGTCTTGTTGGTATCAATAAAAAATAGACAGCTCCATTTGTCTTCAACCTATAACCAGTGCATAGTTCAGGTTTTAAATGTTCTTTACTGTCCTGCATGTCACACCTACATAGGTAAAATATCTGTTCCAAGAAATGACAGGAGGAGATCTCAAACGGCTTTACATTTTTTTTTTACACGTTAGTGTGAGTCAACAGAAATATAAAGTGAACCTGCGTTATATATTAACTTTTAAAAATCAAAATAATACAGTGCTGCCTTTTTAGATTTTCTGACATTTAAGCTTTAAAAAAGACTGCCATTTTTTTCTAATCAATACATTCTCCTCCGTAGAATTTAAATATTATTACTGGGGCCCAATTTTCTTGTTTTCATTAGTAACTTTCATCACCTGCCATTTCCCAACCAGTGGGACTGTCTAAGGCAAGCCATAAGATCATACAATTTTCTTTCCTTCCCCATCAACACAGTCAGTATTAATGATCCCCAGCAGCGATTGCCAAAAATATGACAGGATGGTTTTACTGAAGCCGATCAATAGATCGACTTCAGAACAACCGGCCTGCCCATAGATGGATGAAAATTTCAGCTGGTTCAGCAGGGACTGGCCAAAATTCAATCTATTGTTGGCTTAAGTTGGCTGTAAGGGCACTAGTCAGGCCCCTGTAACCAAATGAAATTAAAGCAAAATTAGAATTATATATATTTTATTATTATTTTTTTTTAACTCATTCCCAGTTTCCATTTGTGTCACCTAGGGAAGAGTGATGTCACACTCCTTCCAGCGAGATTCCAAGGAATGCCAATTGGCCCAAATCCAGGGAGAACATGCTCCTGCACTGTGTTTAAACATCATCTTGCAAGATTTGGTCTACTCAGCATTCCCCAAGATCTCATCAGAAGAATGGTGACTTTAGACCCTGCAGCATGGAAGCTGGGGAAATATTTATTAGCTACCCTATATTTTTTTACATTTATTTGAACCATTTTGGCATGGGGGGGCAGTCAATAAGCAGGCCTGGTCTGTAGTTACAATTCTCTTGAAAGTTAATCATTCAGTAATTTTATAAGTCTCAATATGCAGAAGTATAAAGTATCTTCTTTTTCCTAAAAGCAGTCCCAAGATTTACTTGACTTGGTCATCTGAGCCAGCATCTCAATGTAGGAAGTAGATGCTGACCCTAGATGATGCTTGAATGAAGATGGCGTCTTCCTTTTAGGGAGAAAAGGTACTCTTAGGAAAGGTAATAAATATCTGCAAATGTTACACATTACTTAACATGCATGTATATAACAATAGACAAAAATTAAAAAAAAAAAAAAAAAAAATCTAAAACTAGGTTGATATTAAAATGCAGACAATTTAAAAACGGTGTCCAAAACCGCAGCATTTTTCCAAGGATATGCAAGTTGTGTACATGCAAATGCAGCAGTTTAAAATAGACGTGTTACTAAGGTTTGGCTTCCTATATGAATGGCCATTCCTCCCTCCTGTGGATACAGACCAGAGCTCCCATCTATGAGCAAAGTGGAGCTCCACCTTTCTGCATCAGCTGCAACCCAGGGTGGTGTTAAACAAAGAGCTTCAAATCAGCAATTCTCTGACATGACAAAAAAAAAAAAAAATTCATAGGCAATTTAGCCCTGGTTCACATGGAATTCTACTTTGAAATCGCACTACTTCACTTGAAGTAGCACTATTTCAAAGCCGCAGATCGGTGTGATTTGTACCTCTGATTTTACTGCAGCTTACGACTTCATTTAACAGCAGTCAATGCAAGTCACAAAGAAATCTGAAAAAAGTAGCGCAGGAATGATTTTTGAAATTGCGCTACTTCAGATCGCAATGATTAAGACAGTGCCATAGAAATACAGTAAAAGCGACTTCAAGTGCAATTTGTGAATCGCATGTTGCACCTGAAGTTGCACCAGTGTGAAGCAGGGCTTAACTGCACTTAGGAGTGCAGCCAGACTCCAGCCGGTAAGGACTGCGGTAGTGAAGCTGTAGAATGGCACAGATCTAAATGCTGTCTATAGTGCCCTTTGTACTGCTGAAAGACCGAGAACTTTCATTCATGAGGTTACAAACTTTGAACAGTAAACAGTATCACATATCCCTATATGAACTCATCCAGGAAAACATTTTTCTTTGCACATCGGAATTAAAATACAACAAAAAGGTGCCAAAACACAGAATTAGGTATACCTTTACAACAGATTTTAATGTGCGCCTTCCTGTAAAGCTGAACTCCAGACATATAAGCATTCATTTATATATATAGTCATCAATGACCAAAAAGGATATAAATTCACTCTGTGCGTAACAAATAACTTTGCAAACCTAGTTATTACCAAATAAATTGGCAGCAACCTCACTGTGCTGCACATGTAGACAGCTGAACTGTGGGAAGGACCTAGCAGGCTCCTCCAACTACAAGGTGCCTGTAGACAGCTACTTGAGTGGCGGAGCCAAGACCAGTCCCCCTATGCAAAGAGAGAGAGACCGGTCTTTATTACAGAAGTTACTGCACAGAACCAAACTCTTATGCTGGATTATGGCACAGATCTGGAAGAAATACACAATGCACTCCAAGATGTGAATGCACAAGCCTTTTGTATTTGGACAATAATTTTCTATCCCAGAATTCAACAAGTTCCTGTCGGAGGTGGGCAATTACCAAGCCTCTCGGGGGGGCTTTAGTGGTGGCAAATATGAGGCCCTATGTAAACAGTTTTCTGTGCTGAACGTGTGTGCCCTGCGCACTCCCAGCACAGTTGTTGACGGGTGCTGGAAAGCTCATGATGCATACTTGTGATCCTGTGACTGCTGTCACAAGCAATCCAGCAATCCTTTTACATGTTTTTCTGGTATTTTTATGTATTCAATTAGTGCTTTTATTTAGTATGAATTTTAAACTTCCACAAGTAAATGTCCTCCCCAGCAGCAGTGTGGAGCTGAAGTTACACACTGCAGAGCTCACTGAGAAGAGCTCTGAGAGCTGATTGGAGGGAAGAGACACACCCCCTTCACACAACTCACAGGAACAGAGCAGAGGCTGTCACTCTGCTGAAGGTTCCTCCCCCGTCACCATTTTTCTCTTGGCGCTAGAAAAACTTGTCAGAAGTTATCAGTATGAATAACAGAGGAATGAAGCAGCAGATAGAAATGACACTTAGTGCTCTTAATTTAGATAAGTACACACTATAGAGGGATATGCTTTGTTCATAGTTCATGTCTGAAGTTTACAACCACTTTAAGGTCCCGGAACAGGTGCGAGAAAGGTGCATTAAGTGCGCGTTTCCAGCACCGCAGGTGAACACACTGCCCTTGTGAGAGAGATGTGTATGTCAGTGAACTGTTAATGGCACCTCAATGCATCTTTCAAACGCAGCACGTTTGTGGCCACCAAATCACATGATACTGCAGAACCAAGTGATGTGGTGCAACACATCCTGAAAAAATAATGCTTGCACTACTTTTTCTGAATTCCATTGTGTTTTGCAGCCCAGGTGAGTGAAAAAGGTCATTCCCAAGACCAATCCTATTGACAGGTGCCAAGCCAGTTCGCCACAAGAGGAAGGAAGGAGAGAGAGAAAGCAAGAAGGAAAAGGGAGGGAGGGAGGGGAGGAGAGAGAGAGAGAGAGAGAGAGAGAGAGAGAGAGAGAGAGAGAGAGAGAGAGAGAGAGAGAGAGAGAGAGAGAGAGAGAGAGAGAGAGAGAGAGAGAGAGAGAGAGAGAGAGAGAGAGAGAGAGAGAGAGAGAGAGAGAGAGAGAGAGAGCGCGCGCAAAAAGGAAAAAGGAGAGAGAAAGCAAGAAAGCAGGAGGGAGGAAGAAGGAAGGAAGGGGGAGGAAGAAGGAAGGAAGGGGGAGGAAGAAGGAAGGAAGGGGGAGGAAGAAAGAAGGAAGGAGGACCGCACACTGCAACAAGATACTTGAATAAAATGTCTATTCCAAATGACCACAACACTGGATTCCAAGGGCGTTCAGCATTTCACACAACTTCAGTACTTGTACATAATGGTTATGAATAGGCACTGAAGTTGTGTGAAATGCATGAATGCCCTTGGAATCCAGTGTTATGGTCATTTGGAATAGACATTTTATTCAAGTATCCTTCTGTGGAGTGCGGCCACCTCTTTCCTCTTCTTTGATTGGTTTCTATGCAGAGCTGCACCTGATTTTGCACTCTCCAGTTTTACTAAATTCCCCCCCCCCCCATAGCGTCCTGGACACCTGAACCGCTGGACCTTCCAGAAGTGAATCTGTTGGCTTCAGCTTTGAAGATGACCACTGCTACAGTTTAGATACCATCCTTCTTGAACCTCACAGACAGCTGGGACAAGGGGTGGATAAGAGGGGCAGAAGCGAGGAGAGAGCTGGGTGGAGGTGCTGGTTGCGCACACCCTAAGCTCTCACATCATGAATGGGGGGGGGGGGTCTAATTTGGCATCTTTGCTCTGGGTGCTGGAGATTACCTTGTCCCGGCACTGCTGCCAGGTATGGTTTATGTATTTGTCATGTCAGTCATTATCTTTCCGCAACTTCTGACGGCACTATTCAGTCATTACCAGCTTAAGCCTTTGGTAATGGATTGCTAATAGTTACAAAAAACAAGTTACAAGAAAAATGGTTTCCTTCCACACAAATCACTGATAAATGCTGCTCTATATTACACAGGAGAGAAAACAGTCCAAAAACATTTGATTTTACCACATTCTCACCACAGCTGTCACTTTTGACATTTCAATAAAGTTCTGTGAAAAAATAAACTGGGATTGGCACCGTGTCTCCCTGCGGCCATGCAATCGGCAGGGTGTGGATGAGCCCTAAATCTACATACATGCAGGATAGCTGCTGCGTTCAGAGGTAGCTAAACGTCGCCTTTGGACACAGCAAGTCGGTGTGGTGTGGCTGCATACAAACTGGTTGATTACCTGTGGTCACAACTCTGCACAGATCCCTGGACACACGCTGACTGCAACTCGGTATTCCCATGTAACTGTTCCAATGAGTGCCTACATGTGAACAGCAGCTGCTGGTGCTACAAAGTACAAATCTGACAGCCGCCACTGACAGCGACAGCTGTTTGCACACGGCCTGCGACAGCATCTGTTACTACTGAAAGGAATCCACAGATTCTGGCCACTGGCCGTACACAAAATCCTGTGTCAATAAAGCCCAAATCTGAACTCCACACAAACAGCTACCTACACAGATGAAATACATATACAAGAACACTTTCACCTGCCAAAAAATGTATTTCTGTCCTGAAAATTACACAGCTACGTCACACAGCACAGCCTTGACTGGCAGGACAGTAGACCTGATTTTTCTCTACTATAGTTAAGTTATATCTACAGATCTTGTCCCTCCCCCATCCTGTGATTGGACAGTGAAAGCAGAAGCAGCAGAAGGATGCACTATTTTCTGTCACTCTGCTCTCTCCTCCTATCAGAATGTTGCTTGTGAGCACTGCAGACCACTGACTGACAGATTGTGTTACTTTACCCTCCCACAGTCCGTGATCTGCTGTACAGGGACTGCAAGCGGCTGATACAAGGTCAGATTCAAATACGTCCACTGATTGTATTTACAAATATGCATTCGATTGTATATCAACATTCAGCTCTGGGAAAAGTAAAAGTCCTCCCTTGCAGTGGGGCTGTGCTGACACTGCAAGGGTTAATTGTTCACATCTGTCTGGGGCAGGGGTGGGCAACTGTAGCCCTCCAGCTGTTGGTGAACTACAAGTCCCATCATGCCTCTGCCTTTGGGAGTCATGCTTGTAACTGTCAGGTTTGCATCATGGGACTTGTAGTTCTAGAACAGCTGGAGGGCCACAGTTGCCCACCCCTGGTCTAGGGGATGGGAAAGCACTTTCACTTACCTAATCCTTCACTCCAGGGGTGGACTGTCCCTCAGTGTCCTCAAGTCCAGTGCAAAGCTAAGGACCCTGCATTGGTCTTGAGGACATCAGAGGACCTTACACTGCCAGAGTGCAGGGGAGAAGAGGCTGCCTGGTCCAGTCTGCATGGGAGCCTGCAGGATCAGAGGATCGGGTAGGTAAAACTGATTTTCTCAATCTCCTACACAGAAATCAGCACTTACCCCTTGCAGTGTGGGAGTGGCCACAGTGAAAAGGACTTGTAAATTTCCTGCAGTTCAGCTTTAAAGAGCAACTCCACTTTTGTTAAGAAAAAAAGCATTCCCCTCTGGGTGATCTATGTACATTGTAGGGATGTTAAACTTTGTTGCAGATTCCTCCCTTTTGTTATTCTGAAACAGCTGCCTGTTTGTGTCCACACACAGAGTGAATCTGTATGGGAGTGATTGTAGAACGACCAATCAGCTGCTGCACCTGCAATGCTCGAATGAGGAGAGTGGCAGGGTCTGCATCCCTTTAGACATGATTTCCCTTTGTGAGTACCTCTCTAAAAATGAAATTTCTGTTGCAGTAGATGCCAAAAATCCGACTTGTATCTTGTGCAGGCAAATTAGTAAACACACAAGCAAGAAATGACATATCGGGGGGGCTCCAGGTAGCCATATTGTATTGCATTCTGCAGAAAATTACAGTGCTGCAGATATTGCAACTATATTTTTTAATAACATTCAATTGCAATATGACTTGTGTTGCAATTGTATACGCTGTATTATTTTTTTTTCTATTTGCTATTTTTTTTCCCCACGACTGTGGAGTTACCCTTTAATGAATAAAGAACTGCATTAATATGTGTCTCTTATATCTGTCTTCAGTTCAGCCTAAATTCAAAGTGTCTCTAAACTCAAAAGGTAAGATGTTGGAGCTTACCAGTCCTCAGAAGTAGCGGCTGCATTAGTTTTCTTTTTTTCCCAGACTAAGAACATTTTCGGCAAGTACAGAACATACCTGCAGATCTTGCCAGAAATGTCACGTCCTTCTCCCTTCCTGTGAGATGAAAAGAAAGTACACAAAATGTTATTTTCCTTTTGTAAATGATCAGTCCCATCGACAACAATATAACAGGTGAAATGGCAGACATGACTGAAGACCAACCTGTGTGACAACCATGGCAGACTCCAGAGGAAAGTGTAGTCACAAAAGGGACAGGACTCATCAGATTACCAGGAAAATAAATAAAGGGAGGAAAAGCTGAAAAACAACAACTAATGCAGACACATCTAAAACTGGTAAGCTGCAATATAGGATGTTTTTGTTTTTTAGGGGGTTAGATACATATTATGTCATTGATCAAAAACAAGAACGTCTGATTTTATACTACCTTTCATGATCTGTATACTTGTCAAAGAACTGACGCCAGAAAGTCAGGATGACAGCCAGGCAACCAACATTTTCAGAAGCAGGTGACAATGGTAGCTCCCCTCCATTTTTCTAGTGACACAATGACTTGGGGACAGAGAACAGATTAATACACATCAGAGGCACGTAGAGACCATATGATACACTTCAAACCTGGAGCAACCAATCAGCTTCTAGCTTCAGCTAGCTCAGGTAAGCTTTGAAAGTGAAAGCTAGAAGCTGATTGGCTGCCATGCACAGCTGCTGCAGTCCTAGTAAGCGCCCCCATTTAATAGAATACAGTACCCCACTGTCCCTCATGTTCTTCTATACCCCCTTCTCTGCAGACCCCGAGCTGTGTCATTGTTAGGCCATTCCATAGAGCGGATTGTGCCTATTCATTGCAGCCCCCATAGACATGCGCACTGTGCTCCTCCCCCCTCCATGTGCTCACTCACTGAAGAACAGGCGGTACTCTAGGCTGTTGGCATTGGCCCTCTGCTCGATGCTGTATGCCATGCTGCCGCTCCGGCGCCGACTACTCTCACTGGACTGGAGAGACACTGAGAACAGGCCAGCAGGCGCAGGGCTCCAATATCCACACACACACCTTCTGAGGGTCTCTCCTGATAGGCTGGACGCGACCCTGGGCGGAGACTTCCTCTCGCGGCTGTCAAAAGATTTTTGTTTATAGAACACGCCCAACGCTCTTCCAACCAATGGCCGCTCGATTTCCGTAGAAGACTTGAGTCAGGCCGCGCAATGAATGAATGAGATGTGACGTCACGGGGGCATTCCCCGGCGTGTTGGTCCCGCCCACCGGTAGAACGCAGAGGGCATTGGAAGCGCCACGTGGAGGGACAGATGGTCCAGCTGCGTGCAGTGAGGTGATCGCGGCTCATTCTCTGTAATTAGGACGGAATCCCTGGAAGTCGTGCCCAGCCCGTGTACAGAGCACGGTGTTCTTCCAGCCGCCAGTGTGTGATCTCATGATGGGCAGTAGTGTACACACATCTGATCTCTATGTGGACACAACTGGTTTCATTGACTCTTCCACATTGCTTTGATTACTGTTACTAAATTTTGCAACAGTTTTACCCATCCATGAAGGTACATAGTCAGGAGGGGAGGATCGGAGAATTGCTCTTTTATATTTCAATTGTTATATAGAAAATCTGTAAAAGACAGTATACAGAAATATAGAAAACATAAGCCACCCACATGATGAGTTGTAGCATAACAATCAGAAGCATGGAATATATAGGCACATAATACATCCACCAATAATGTGATCAGAAATAAACCCCAATAGGGTACAGTCGAGTTCAGGTGCAGGCTGACCATTTGGAAACTCGGGCACTGCACTGCCGGTCAGTAGGGGGCCCCATGAGATGCCCCTGGTACCTTTTTCATAGGCTTTTTTGAGTTTGGGCAAAGACACAGGGGCCCCATGATCCCCTATTGCCCGGGGGCCCCATGAGTTGTCAGTCCGCCCCTGGTCGAGTTTAAGCAATTATTCCATCAATCAAATAGGTGTGGGCAGTATCATATAACCAAATAACAAAAATAGAGAAACCGAAAATAAAAAAAGAATCGAAGAAGAGGGTAAAGAATAAATTGGAAAAGAAGAAAAGAATTGCTATTTTAAACAGAGGGTCAGGCTCTGTTCACACTGCTGCGACCCCTGAGGTCCTGCGGCTTCCAATGTGACTTTGCATTGCGTCTTGCAACTTTTATGTGACTTTGGACAATCATATCTGTAGCACTATCCTAGGGCAGTGGTGGAGAACCTATGGCAGAGCCCTCTCTGTTGGAGAGCCGAGTATCTGATAACGGCGCATATAGGGGCCAATGCGCATGCTCGGAAAGGAGTGGGCCTCTATAGCAGCCTCTCTCAACCAGGGTGCCTTGAGGTTTCTTCAGGGGTGTCTTGGTAAAATGTGTAAAAATTGGCCAAACTTGTATACAAGCCAGCGAGTGGAACAAGCCTGCCCAGGGACGGACTGACCATTTGGAAACTCGGGCACTGCCCGAGAGCCTGAGGTCAGTAGGGGGCCCCATGAGATGCCCCTAGTACCTTTTTCATAGGTTTTTATGAGTTTGGGCAAGGTACACTATGAGATCACTAACATCATTCAGCATAAGGAAACAGACTTCAGTAGTAATAAATGAAGCATTGGAATCGGGCGGACTGACCATTAGAGCACTTGGGCTCTGCCCGAGGGCCCAGGGTCAATAGGGGGCCCCATGAAATGCCCCTGGTACCTTTTTATAGGCTTTTTTGGGTGTGCTTTGAGTGTGGGCAAGGACACAGGGGCCCCATGATCCCCTATTGCCCCGGGCCCCATGAGTTATCAGTCCGCCTCTGAGCCTGCCTTTTAGTTACAAAAAGCCACAGGTTTTCATTGTGCACCATTACGACCTTCTAGCTGCTGGAATCCTGACAACCAAGGACATCAATTGATAAGGAGGATGTCAGCCGCCTACACAGGGCGGGAGGGCCTACACACTGAGGGAGAAGAGAAACATTGGCATACTAGTCAGTACCAGTGTGCAAAAGTGTATTTGCTTTGGGAGAATAGATCTCTAATGTTGGGTGTCCTACATGTGTGGATGTTGCTGCGTTCTATAAAATTATTAGGATAGTTTTTCACATTTTAAAATTATCGACAGTCTTGAGGCACCCCATTTTAGACTGGGGTGCCTCAAGACTGTCCATAATTTTAAAGGGTGCCTCGGGACTGTCCATAATTTTAAAGGGTGCCTTGACAGGAAAAAAGGCTGAGAAACACTGGTCTATAGGACTGCGGGTGACTGCAGGGAGGGGCAATCAGTTACCCAGCTAGAGAACTGAGAAGAGAGCAGGGAGGACAGAGCTCGACCAGAGGGACCACCATCCGTCTGATCCGGGAAGGAGAGTCCAGTGATCGGTGACAGACTGATAAGTCTTCATCATGTTGCATGTTATCTGGCTGTGCAGGACTATAGGGGGACCCAATTCTCTAGTGACTCCTAAGGGGGTAGTGCTACAAATCTACAAAGTTTGACAAGTATTATTGAACTTACAAGACCCTCCGAAGTTGCAGCCAAAGTCACAAAGATAAGACAACTTCTTTGCAACATTTGTAATGTTAATATTGCAGTCTATGGTACTCATTTTGCAAGGAAGAAGCAAAAAATTAGTTCAGGAATTTTTTTTTTGTTGCAGCAATTAAGACGGCACCCATTGAAATGAATGTGGTTTGACTTGTCATGCAACTTTTGGTGTCACATGAGAAGTCCTCTTCGCCCACAGCCTCCTCCATCTGTCTTTATTACTCCGCCAGGGGCCACGGGCTGCCTTCCATCCTGACAAAGTGCCAGGTCTGCAGTGTCCCTGTACATGGCCGGAGCCGGGAAGTTGAATATTCAGCCCTCTGACTGATCAGTGACAGATACATCCTGGGGTCCATGGAGCAGTAACGTTTATCGGATCACTGCTGTCAGACATGGGGCTCTCGGTGCCACATGACAGCCCTGCTGAAATTCGACCATCCCCTGCACTTTGCTGAGACACTTCTGAACCCACACCAGTGACGTCATCGGTGCCTCTCCAACCTGCAAAGTGAGCAGTTCCTAATGGCACTCATTCATCAGCAGTGCCAAATTTCATAGAGCTGCAGCAGTATGCAGCTTGGTGTGGCGTGGATTTAAATAATAGGGACCTCTTTCACTGTGTTTCTAGGGGTAGAGCAGCCCACTGAAATAATCAGGTTTAGACGCAGTGTTGGCACTTTGTGAGAAATAAGTGGGTTTTAGGTTGCAGTTTGGGCACTCGGTCTCTAAAAGGTTCACCATCACTATCCTAGGAGGAGCTAGCTCGGGTTTTTTCAGCTTACTAGCAGCCTGGGCTGAGTCAGGAGGGGTTATTTTAGGTCAGGGCTGAGAGGCTCTGCAGATTATTATCTGGGGTGGTACATCAGGAGAGGCTGGAGAGCTCTTCAAGGAGAGATTTTGCTGTGTAAAGACTTGTACATAGTCCCAGGAAGTTGTCCTCAGTTGAAGTTCCCTTGGGCATCACATGCACAGCCTTACCCCATCCAAGTTATTTATCCTCAAATAAAATTAAAAAATAAAACAAGCTCAAGGACTATTTACTGTCTCCTGAATGCAAGTCTGCAGGGACTGCATGCTGCCTGGCTGTGCAGGACTATAGGGGGACCCAAATCTATATTGACTCCTAAGGGGGTAGTGCTACAAATTGACAAAGAGTGACACATATTATTGAACTTACAAGACCCTCCGAAGTTGCAGCCAAAGTCTCAAAGATAAGACCACTTCCTTGCAACGTTTGTGATGTTAATATTGCAGTCTATGGTACTCATGTTGCAAGGAAGAAGCAAAAAATTAGTTCAGGAATTTTTTTTTTTGTTGTTGTTGCAACAATTAAGACAGCACCCATTGAAATGAATGTGGTTTGACTTGTCATGCACCTTTTGGTGTCACATGAGAATTTGCAGCAGTGTGAACCAGGGCTAAACATGCTTCGAACGGTTGCTGTGCATGTTGGCAATGTGTTGATCAGAGTCAAGTGAAGGGTAGATTGTGCCCTTGCTGTTCTGGGGAGCTCCAGTAACATTGCTTTTACATTGCTCCCCCCATTATAGTGTGGCTAATCATTAAAGTATTAGCAAGTATAGCCAAAAAACCTCACGAACAATAAATATGCTATACCAATACTAAATACTCACACTAATCACATACTCATAATGTGCATCAATGTAAAACATACAAATACAGTGCAGCGCTTCCTCAAAATAAATGTGAACCCAAATATCACAAAAAGAATGAAATTCTGTGGTGAACATTAATCCATACGAGTAAAACATGCATCAATTGAAACATCACAGTCTCTAAATAGTGATTTCTTCAACTTGAATAAATTTCAAAACAAATCTTCATATGTGTAAATCCTCCACCATGGATCACCAAATGTGCCCTCACCTGGATTATTTGACCTCACGTTACAGTTGGTCAAAAAACGCATGCTTCCCTTGAATTGGATATGAACTGGCAGGTTTATCCCTGGTTTAGACTCTTCCTCCAGAGATCAACACTCCCTTAATCTCTCCTCTTCCACTCAGTGTATATGTTAAAAAGATAGGAAACACAATCGTGCTTTATCCTTAAAGACATTCAGCTTTATTAACCCCCCTGGCTGTATTCCCGAGTGTTGCTCGGGGTTAATTATCAGTGCCAAAAGCGGTAACCCCGAGCTACACTCGGGATTACTTTGCAGCGTTACTCGGGGATTCCCTGTTTCACTTACCTTGTTCTGCGCTCCCGCGATGTCCCCCCTGCAGCATCCCCGGCCATCTCCTCCAGCCGATGCCAGCATCGGTCTTCCGGGTTCTGGTCCCTGCGAGCGTCGGGACGTATGGGACGTACGGGGGCCAAAACCGGCGAGAAATTAAAAAATTTTAAAAAGTGACATTCACTAAATACACTAAAATCGCATAGTAAAACATTACTGTATCAAACCATTTCACATACATTTTGTCCTGAGTGCTTTGTCCTGTGCCCTGCCTGCATTTTTACTGTTCTTTCTGCCTTGAAACTGAGAAACGTCCATGGCGTCCAAAAAGCGTCCCTTTAGGTCAAAAGCGGTTTTAGACCAGCTAGAGAACAGCGATAGTAAATCAGAACCACTTGCAGAATTGGTTCTGATTTACTTGCGACTAAGCTCAGTGATGTGCGAACTTGGCGCTATATTTCAATTTTTTTTTTTTTCTGGTTTGATTATATTATTTAATTAAATGTATTATTATTATTATATTATTATTTTTTATGATTATATATTAAATTATAATTTATGATTTCGTGTTTCAAATTTTAACATACCCAAGATGTTTACTAGACTCTTGTTCGGACAGATTTCAGTGAGTTATTCCTAAGAATTACAGGCCTACAATAAAAAACAACATATTTTCATGCAAAAAAAATGTACACTTTGAGCACAGAAATATTGACATAATCAGACCGCTAGGGAGGTTAAAACATATAAGTGGCCACTCACACTTTAAAAGTGCTGTATCGCATCGCTTTTTTTAAAATTGAACAGTGCTGTGAAACAGGAATACAGAGAAAATCCTTCACACATCTGCTCTGACCATCAATGGATCGCTATGTAGACAGCGTCGTGATGTCATCAAGCCCCTCCCCTACACGGTGCGCCACAGGGTCACGTGGCTTCCTCAGGGGGATATGGACACCACCAGGCTCAAGAGGTGTATATATAGCGGCCAGTGGCCATTTTGCTGTAGTCCATATATATTTAACTGTATTCAATGGTCGGCGGCCAATTTGCTGTAGCCCATATATAACTATTCAATGGGTTGCGCCAGCAGCCATTTTCTTGTAATAGTGATTATTAAACATATTGATCGCAAATGCGGACCTATTCTTGTGGACCCCTGCAGGAACTATCTGACAAAACACCATCACCTCCCCCTCTATACTTAAATGAATCTACATTTTCTATTCCCACCACCACTGCTCGCCATGTATGCCAGCCCCTCTAGGTTTTATCATTGGAAAACCTGAAAAATGTATTAGGAATACTATATAGAATCCGAACAGTGGCCATTTTCTAGTAGTCCCTCTGCAAAATCCTCCCTATACTACATAATAATTACCCACTTACTGTGTGCATTATCAAATGCACATATCCCAGTAGCCCTATCTAATAGGTTCTATGATGCTCTGGGCTGCTCATGTATAAACTACCTAATGATTATACTTCACATTATGACCACCATGAGACAACAATATCATGCAACAGGGACATCATTTTTGTATATAGCCCAATGGACTCCAATAGGTTCGACTGTGGACAAACAATATCTATCAGCAGAAATAGAATATATATTTCTGCTGATAGATATTGTTCGTCCACATTCAAAGTTCTGTGAATGAATGAACTACAAGGCCAAACACTCTTTGTGGCTGTCGATTTGTAATTCTCAATGAACTACCACAGCGCTGTTGATCTCGGTATTAGTTCATTGAGTCTTCCTGTCAGACTGTATCTGCCTGCCCGTAGGAGATGTACAGGCACACAGATACACTGACAGGTTTGCAGGAGTCCTGCATGGCACCAGCAATCTGCTGATCGCTAGTGCAATGCTTTCTAGACTCAAAAAAAAAAAAAAAAGTAAATGCACACTTTTTTTACCTGCAAAATAATGGGCATTTTGTATTATTTATTTATTTTTTTAAACTGAACTCATCCTTTAAATCCAAAACTAAAACTGTAATATATTGCAGCTTACCAGTCTTCACATGTGGCCGCTGCATGTCTTTTCTTAGATTTTTCTACGTTTTCACCTGGTGACCTGGACTGTAACACACCTCAGTCTGGGGGGAATGTTACATTTATTAGCAGATTTATATACACTAATTGAAGCCAAACTCCAGCTAACACTTTATAATCAGTTACAGCAGTTTTTTCTCTTTTGGGATAAACGTTTTACATGACTAAATAAAAGCTGACCATTTTAACCACTCCTGCCAATGGTAAATGGTATGTTTTATCTATATATACTGATACATTCTGCTGGAGAGCTTGAAGTTTTAAAAATCAAAAGATTTGCTGATTGGACCCTCAGATGAAGATAGCAGAAAGAGCCTAAAAAATAAAATGAGTGCAGCCATTGCATCTAAGAATAGGAAAGCTGTAATATAAGAAATGTTTGCTTTTGGGTTTAACCACTTTACAACCATGCTATAGGCAAAAGATGGCCACAGCGCAGTTGTCCAGTTCTGGGAGGGCATTATATGATGTCCTCCCAGAATGCGCCCCCCCCCTCCCCTGTGCTGCCGGCACTGTCCGTTATCACTGTGATCACAGCTGATCACATGACACAGTAAAAGGCCAATTACAGCGATCTTTTACCATGTGATCAGCTGTGTCCAATGACACAGCAGATCACAAAGTAAATACAGTTGTTGGTTAGCGGCAGCACTTTCCTCACTATCTCACAGCGTGAGGAAAATACTGCCGGTAACCGGCAAATGTCACAGAGGACACCTGCACTGATAATCAGGGAACTGCTTACCAGTACCCTGGTCAGCAATGCCTCCCGTCAGTGCCCAGCGATGCCTCCCATCAGTGCCAACCGTCAGTGCTGCCAGTCAGTGCCCATCATTACTGCATATCGGTGTAGCATCATCAGTGCTTCCTCATCAATGCCCACCAGTGCTGCCTTAGTGCTGCCTATCAGTACCCATGAGTGCTGCCTATCCGTGTCACCTCAGTGGCGCCTATCAGTGCCTTTCCGTGCTGCCTATCAATGCAGCCTCATTAACACACATCAGTGAAGGAGAAAAATTACCTGTTTGAAAAATGTTATACTAGAAACAACTTTTATTCAAATTTTTTGAATAAAAAATTTGTGTATATATATATATATATATATATATACACACACACACTGTGTGTATATATATATATATATATATATATATATATATATATATATTGCCTTGAAAAAGTATTCATACCCCTTGAAACTTTGTCAAGTTACAACCAAAAACGTAAATGCATTTTATTGTGATTCTACCAGATTTTGCAAGAGTTTGCAAAAGACTTGAGACTGGGGCGGAGGTTCACCTTCCAGCAGGACAACGACCCTAAACATACAGCCAGAGCTACAATGGAATGGTTTAGATCAAAGCATATTCATATGTTAGAATGGCCCAGTCAAAGTCCAGACCTAAATCCAATTGAGAATCTGTGGCAAGACTTGAAAATTTCTGTTCACAGACGTTCTCCATCCAATCTGACAGAGCTTGAGTTATTTTGTAAAGAAGAATGGGCAAAAATATTCCTCTCTAGATGTGCAAAGCTGGTAGAGAAATCCCCAAAAACACTTGCAGCTGTAATTGCAGCGAAAGGTGGTTCTACAAAGTATTGACTTGGGGGGGTTGAATACAAATGCTCACCATTTATCATTTTCCTTCCACTTCACAATTATGTGCCACTTTGTGTTGGTCTATCACATAAAATCCCAATAAAATAGATTTATGTTTCTTGTTTGTAACGTGGCAAAATGTGGAAAATTCCAAGGCGTATGAATAGTATGAATAGTTTATCAAGGCACTGTGTGTGTATGTACATATATATTGCAGCTTACCAAACCTTAAATCTGTGGTGGTCAACCCACCTGATATAAGGAGCTTCAAGTGTCCCCCTTGACATCCCGAAGGGCCACACAGAATATTCCGAGGATGTAATACTACATTTGACATCAGCAAATACATACAACACTACTGCCTACCAACCAGAAGTGTAAAATAGGCCTAAAATGCTTGTTTTAGCCTCATCCCTAAGCCCATGTGAAATATGCCTTACATAATCAGTGCTGCCACATCAGTGTTCTCTACAGCCCACCAAAAAATTACTTGTGTCACATTTATTTCTCTCAGCAAGATCTACTATAAAAGATCAGAGATAAAACAAAACATACAATAAGAAAAGGGATGAGCAGCAGAGAAAGAAGTTAGGAGGTGTGGAAGAAAGAAATCAAACTATATAATGCCGGTCTAAAGAATATCTCTCTATTCAATTGCTCCAAGCTGTATATTGAGTGTAGCTACATGCATGTTTGAGGCAGAAATGGGAGTTTTGAGCCCCCTAGCCCTGAATGGGGAAGCTTGAAAATGCACAAATCAAGTGTTTTCATTCCTTTTTTTTTTATAGCTTGTATCGCTTTCCATTGACTGAAACAAAATAGCTGAAGCTTGACTACAATGTATAACACTTCTAAACCACTTATCTATGGATGCAGCAACACTCAACAAACATACACCAGAAAATCTCTCTGCTCAGGTGTGAATGCAGGCTTACCATTTTGTAGCTCCAAAACGCTTGCCATTCAAAACCCCATGGTATGTGGAGTCTAATGAGCAGTATATGTACAGTATATTCGCACAGTGCCTTTCTAAAATATTCAGGATTCCACCACATTATGAAACAGTGAATCGAGTGTGGAAATATTGTTCTGTGTAATATCTTAATTCCAGAATTGTGACACCGGGTCATTAGTTTGTCAGTTTTAAAATAACATTTTAATGAAATCTGTATCTTTTGTTTTGGAGGTTCCTCCTTAATCATTCAGAAAAGGAAGTGGGGGAAAATCTCCCCATTTCCTTATGGTTGGTGTCAGAACAGGAAATATGTGGAAATTCCCATAAGGGCCTACTCAGATCTGAGCGTGGCAGAAATGCATGTTTTGCCGCATTTTCACAAACATGCAAAAAAGTACTAAAGTGTTTTAAAGCACAAAATGCTTTAAAACGTACATCTGCAAACGTGCTTGGCTCATTGCCACAATTTGGTGCTTGAGCATATTTGGAATGTTTTGCATGACTGGCAGCCTATTAATTCAATAGGCCGTCGCGTGAAAAAACCTTGTCGCAACGCGTCAGTTGTGAACATAGTCTAAAGCAGCTGACACTAAATGGCAGACCGCGGTCCGTACATGGACCAAATAACAGTCCTATCTGGACCATGGCTCCACCATTTAGCAGCCTGGGCGCCCTCTCCCAGGTGGTATCCTCCTTCCTCTGCCACTGGCACAGCACTCAACAGATAGAAGACAGAAGGCACGGAATGTCCTGGCAGAAGGCGGAAGCTGTCCGACTTTTCATGGCAACAATCCAGTGATTTGGTGCTAGGATGCGGAGCGGTCCTAGCAACCAATCACCTGCCTGTTAACATGAAAAGTTGGCCAGCTCCTGCCTCCTGCCTGGATATGCCGCTCCTTCTGCCTTCTATATGCTGGAAATTACGAGTGCTTGACAATGGCGGGGGAAGGAGTACTGTGCAAGGTAAGATTGGAAAGTAGAGGAGAGTTGTGATTGACAGGAAAATGTGAAGTGAAGAGAAATTCACATAAAGGGGGCTGGGGTGCAAGTAAGGGGGATCGGACTGCTGTGAAGGGGACTGTGGTGCAAGGAAGGCGGGCCTGTGAAGGGGACTGGGGTGCAAGTAAGGAGGGCTGTGAAGGGGACTGGGATGCAAGTGGGACTGTGAAGAGGACTGGGGTGAAGGTAAGGGTGGCTGTGTAGGGGACTGGGGTGCAAGTAATGGGAGGCTGTAAAGGGGAATGGGGTGCAAAGAAGGGGGGCTGTGAAGATGACTGGGATACAAGTAAGGGAAGGCTGTAAGTGGGACTGGGGTGCAAGGAAAGGGAGCTCTGAGGGAGACTGGGATTCAAGAAAGGGGGCTGTGAAGGGGACTGGGGTGCAAGAAAAAGAGGCTGTGATGTGAAGAGGTGATGGAGGACACTGATGTGAAGGGGAGGGGGACTGTAATGTGATGTGAGGTGGGGGCTGAGAACACTGATGTAAACGGGGGAGGACTGTGATGTAAGGGGGGGGGGCTTTGATGTGAAATGAATTACAGAGGACATTCAAGTAAAGTAGCATCTGTGATGTAAAGAGGGGCTGTATTTTAAAGGGGGTGCTGTAATGTAAAGGGGGGTGTTGTGGTTTAAATAGGGGGTTATGCAATATAAAAGGGGTGACAGTGACGTGAAGAGGGCTTTGATGTAAAGGGGAAACTGTAATGTACGGGGGAGGGGCTGTGATGTGAAGAATACGAGGCATAGCACAAACATAACTCGAACCTCTGCTGGATGAAAATTGTAATGACCGGACCTCCGTGAATTTTAATTCATTACCCCTGGTCTAAAGGGTATGAAAGCAATAGATTATGTTTTCAAACCTCTAATAGGATTTTCTCACTGTTTCTTTCCGTATAGTGGAAATTTAAAGCGGAGTTGCACCTAAAAAAAAAAGTCAGCAGCTACAAAAACTGCAGCTGCTGACTTAAAATACAGCCACTTACCTTTCCCTCGGTCTAGTGGTGTCCTCACCAGCGCTGGTTTCACTGGTTGTCTTCTGTCCCTGGCACCGACATCTTCAGTTTGGGCACCCAGCTGTGACAGCTTGTGGCTTCACAGCCGGGTGCCCACTGCGCATGCGCGAATAGCACTGCGCTTTGTGAATGGCCCCGTAGTCTTCTGGGACCTGTCACATGTTCTACAAGACTATGGGGAGGGAGGGGGGAGGACAACTTCCGCTTCCGATCGTCAAGGCGATCGCACCGGAAGTGGGAGCGGGTAACTTTCAAATTCGGGTACCAGCTCCTCAAAGGTGCCAATCCTTAATGGGGAGCAGGGTACAAAGGGTTAAAGTGGAACTTCCCCTTTTGGGTGGAGCTCCACTTTAATCCCAGTTCCTAGGTCTAGGTAACCAGTGTCAGACCAGAAGAGAAGAGAAATCTCATCTACAGGGACACAGCATTTAAAACTTGACAGAAAGATCTAAATGGGACATGGAAAACTTCCAACCACAGAGAGATTCTAACCCTTCCCCTTTTTATCTAAAACTAAAGAAAAAAAAAAAAAGAAAACCATTTTCGGCTGTAATGGGCTCCATTAATCTGAAATACATGGATTGTGATTTGTTGGGGTGACATTGAAAATGCAGATTGAAAGTGTGTTACGGCACGATGCAGTAATGCACATATTCATCAAGATGCTTTGATCTGCATAATTCAGTGCAGGCTCAACATAAGAGCACATAGAAAATATTTTTTGTGTTCCCTGTTCACACCATAATGCTGTGTTGAGGTGCATAAAAATGCAGCCAACAATATGTAAATGGAGGAATAAGCAAGCATGCCTACTTGTGTAAGAGCACCCAAAATAAAAAAAAAAAGATTTACTGAAGATGACCTTTTTTAAAGAGTATCTCTAGTACACCAGACACTCAGAACTATATGTATCTGATCTGTCAGGCAGTAAATTCAAGTGTGGTGACCATGCTAGAAAGCGCTCTAGAACAACGGCAGCAATATGTTGATATAGTAGGGACCCACTGGAAGATCCTCTGGCAGACCGGTCAAGGTTGTGCAGGGCCCAGAGCCCCGGTATTGTAGAATGACCTGTGCCTCCCTGCCTGTGTGGGCCAGTGTTTTATCAAAATTGTTTGCCGTCAATTTTTAATTCTGTAAGGCCTTTTCCTCAGATAGTGGATACACCAAATAGGCTGTAGAATGGATAATTACAGTTGTGGAACATCTTTACAGAAAATGAAGTAAAATCAAGGTGATGTTGGCAGTATACACCTCCAGAGACAATGATTCCGCCAGTTTGCTTAGATTTACATTAAATGAAATATAACAATTGTTGCAATATTCCACCCGGATACTGTAAGAAAGCAATTACTTCTCCTTTACATTACTTTAATAAAAAGAAAAATGATGACATCTTCACGTATTTTAATTTTAAAAAGCAGAAACCTTTTTTTCTGTATTGCCATTCTGTAATTTGACACTTTCCTTTGGGGAAATAAATCTTCTTGCTTTATGTGTGGGTGGAACAACTGTCTATATGGGCATATACACATGAGATAATTGGTTGCAAGCTTGGAAAAAAATCATTTGCTAAAAGAGTTTATTGAAAGACTTCTTTTTCCCACAGCAGTGTCCTATGAGACCCACCACACAGCACATTTCTTTGCAGCAACAGAGAACAAAGTGGAATTTCCTCTATTTTCATAGAATGTAGTTGAGCTTATTGGTGCAGTTTCAAAACATGTAACATTGACTGAACCCCTGAAAGGTCACAGTAGCCTATTGGAATGATGCTTTGCAAAGTTAAAGTGTCAGAAATAATTAGAGAAGGGAAAAACTATGAAGCTGATAGATGCAGTACTGAGATGCCAAAGGCTATTTAACAGGGTGAAGAATACTCTTGAGTATACAGTATATGGAGAACTGCCACGGCACCAACTGCAAAAAAACATGGATGTTTAAGGATTATAATATTGTCATATATAATATAGTAAAAAAAAAAAACTGGGAGATATTAGAACAAATGCCATTTATTCAAATACTAGAATAAAATGTCAATATTGTTTTTAGTTTAGCTAGTTTACTAGGTTTTTGAAAAACAAAATTAATTTGAGATACATATCCTTTAAAAACTATTATATGTTTTGTACATAAGTATGATACCTGTAACTGTCTTGATATGAGTCTCCTGTATGCTCCCACACAACAACAATTACATTGGGATGCTCTATCTGGGATGAGCAGTGCTCTACTGCAGTGATCTCCAAACTGTGGCCTGGGGGTTGGATGTGGCCCTTTGCTTGGTTTTATCTGGCCTTTGGGGCACTATTCCTTCCACTGACTCCAACATTGGGACATCATTCCAACAATGAGGCACAAATCCTTCCATTTACATGAATGATAGTATACAATTCCACCCAATATCATCAACAATGGGGCACTATCAGGGGCGGACTGACAACTCATGAGGCCCCCGTGCAATAGGGAATCATGGGACCCCTGTGTCCTTGCCCAAACTCAAAAAAGCCTATGAAAAAGGTACCAGGGGCATCTCATGGGGCCCCCTACTGACCCCGGGCCCTCGAGCAGTGCCCGAGTTTCCAAATGGTCAGTCCGCCCCTGGGCACTATTGCTCCCAATGACATCAACGATGTGGCACTATTTCTCTCGCTGACACCTACAATGGGGCACAATTCCTTCCAAAAACACAAACGATAGGGCACACTTCCTTCCACTGACGCTTACAGTAGAGCACAATTCCTTTCAATGACACAAACCATGGGGCACCATTCTTCCAATTAACACCAATGGTGGGGCACTGTTCCTCCCACTGGAACTATTGACAAGCCACTATTGCACCCACTGACACCAGTGATGGGGCACTATTTCCCCCACTGACACCAACAATGGGCCACAATTCCTCCTACTGACACCAATGATGGGGCACTATTCCTCCCACTGACAGCAATGAGGAACTATTCCTTCCACTGACACCACCAATGGGGTACAATTCCTCCCCTAATTCCAAAGATCGGGCATTGTTTACTCCCAGTGAAGCCAGGACATTTTCTTCTCTGACTTCCTGCAGTCCATTCCACATAAAGTCTGAAAGACTGTTAACTAGCCCTTTGTTTATAAAGTTTGGAGACCCCTGTTGCATTGTATAATGCTGTTCTCTTTACACAGGGAATGTGTTTACACGAGGGGAGAGCAGAGGGTGGGCTTAAATAGTAACCTTCTGCTTCTTCATTGTCTAGTCACATAAAGTTTGCTTTACTAAAACTGAAGAATACAATTTCTGGTACAGCTGTGCATGGTAACCAATCAGCTTCTAACTTCAGCTTGTTCAGTTAAGCTTTAACGAAAAAAAAAACTGGAAGCTGATTGGTTTCTATCTACCAGATTTTGCACTCCCCAGTTTTAGTAAATCAACCCCAGTACTACTTAACTGAAGTGTACTTTTCATTAGGTATGGAGTATGGCAGTGCTGCCCAGTAGGGCCCTTGGATCACAAAACTGCTTGAAGAGAATTACAGATCTTTTCATAGGTAAAGCAGTTCACACACCTGAAGTTGAACTTTCCATTATTGGGCCAAAGTTTTACTAGATGGAATGTAATGGAAACAAGAAAACCAACAACAATATAAATCTTGAGAAAGTGGCAAGATAGTGGTGGACCTGCAGGGTTATCCTATTAGTGTTCCTATGCAATAGTATTGTAATGGTGTTGGTGATCCGTTTACTGGGCTGGCAGCTTCTAGACCTCAGAGGATATCCAGAGTCTCTTTGGTTTGTAGTGCAACCTAGCAAAAATAAGAACTGAAATGCCACACCATTGTTCACTAGTCCAAATACAATTTTATTTCAATGCAAACACACTACCAGCACTCGAGTTCTACAGGATATTGGTAAGGTGGAAAATTAGATATCCTTCTTAAGGGTAAGCATCTATGCAAGCAGGTTAGCTTTGAGGAAGAGGGCTTGTCCCTCAAAATGTATTGGCTACAGTTTACCATATTGTTGAGGTTGCACTTCCATCAGTCAATTCAAGGATGGAGATATGAGGAGATCCTGTGTATGGGATATGATATATTGTTACATGTCTGTAATTTTAACTAGTTGGTGAGTTTGTAATTGGATTTTTTAAATAAAGTGGTGTCAAAGGTGATGTACGAGGCCGGGGCACCTTCTCTCTGAATTTAGTTCAACTTTATTCCAGAAGGGTTAAAGGGGAGAATCAAAGAGGTAGCTGACAAATATTGGGGCCCAAAACACCCCCTTCATCAGACCGTGCAATAGGAAAAAATATGTAAGCACTTAATATTGACTGGAGTATTTTATCCAGTGTGATATTCTGCACAAATCTCATAAGCAGCTGGTTTGGCCATTTATTTTCATCATGCCATTTGGAATGCAGGGTTTAGGGATGCCAGTAAGTGAGGAAAGAAGAACTAAATATGGACATAAGTTATTTGCTGTTTTTTTTTTTAACTTTCTTCATGTTCCTCCCTTTTTAACCTATTATTATGGATCGTAAACTATGGGTGTTCTGGAAAGTAAAAAGATCCTTTCATCCTTTGCAAAATAAACCTTTTAAGCAGATTCTTTCTATGGCTTTTCAAACATTGTTCTTCCAAGTGACTGGATTGTACTGATGTTTGATTTTTTTAAACCACCTACCACTTTGCCTGTAATTTCATCATGCTAATTGTAAAATAGGAGACTGTAAATTTCAGCAATGCCAATACTGCTTGTAGAGATTCTTTTGAAGATGCACTTTGTGGCATGGAAGAGTTACAGTGTCTGAGAATAGCATTGGCTAAACAGGCTGGAACTGGCCTGTGGCTGTTTTTTTGGGCCATGTCATGGTTAAGCTGGCTCATTTCAATGATGTGGTTTTGGAGGGAGACTTAGCATAAAGAAACCCCTTTGACAAAGAAATATGTAGTCTGCCATCGCTGGCTTCTTTTTATGGAGATGCTAAACTGCCCCTGGCTTCACTGCTCATGAATTACTCACCTGTAACTGGAACTGAGCTAGTAAAGTGCCTTCAGTAACTTCTGACCCACAACATATGCTGTATGCAGATTGGAGTTTCTGACTTCACTGGGTGCATTCTTGCTTAGACTCAGAAAGTGGTAAAAGCAGAGTCAGACATACAAATAGTACTTTCAATTGGACATCAGGATAGTAGCCTACATACTATATTTCTCTCACTACTGATTTCCTTTATTATTTGTCTTGGTTTTGGATAGATTGGGGAAAGGTTAGAACTACACGGGTCAGGTTCTACCACTATCTGGGGTTGCCTCCTGCTGCCTCTGCAAAATCACCAGCTCTGTCAGTCTGGAGTTCAAAATGTAGAAATCGCTTGGGGAACTAACCTCGCCATAAGTATGCACTAACAGCCCTGAAGAAGGGGGAGTCCATTATCCCAAAATGTGTTGGCTTGATATACATGTTTGCATTTTCAATAAACGCTTTGTAAATCCTACATGCAGAGTTGCATTTTTCTAGACACTGGGTGCTTCTTCCTCCTCACCCAAGTCTTTTTGCTGAAAAGACCTCATGGACATACCAGAGAGGTAGCAGACCAAGCCCAGAAGTGGGTCCTACACTACTATCCACTGTTGAGCTCAACCTACTTGAAATGATTCCTTCCACACTGCCCACAGAGCCGCCTACCTACCTACGACTAGTGACCTCTCCAGACAGTCCAGTGTGGTCTCCACCCCAAACTAGATTTAATATAGTGAAGGAAGGCTAGAACCTCTGTCAGAGTTTTATTGCTGTGAGTTTAAGGCTGATGACACACATTTTTATTTGCAGAGATTAATCACTGTGTCAGGATTCATTGCATGATGGCACATTATGAAAGACTTGCCTTAGAACGAAGCCTTTCAGTGGTGCACTGTGAACGCTGGCAGGTTTTCCATCTTCACCCGGTCTTCCTTCCAGGTTCTTGGGGGCCAGCTGTTTGAATGGCTAAGCCACCAATGACATCACATGCACGTATGAGTCTCAGCCACGTCACACAGCTCTGAAGCAATGGCACAGAGCGCATGCGACGCTGAGGTCACCGGATGCTGCTCTGTAGAATATCACCTAAATGGTAAACGTTTATGAGATATTCGTTTTACCTGCAGGTAAGCTTTATTATAAAATTGCCTGTAGGTAAAAATATAAAACAAGAGTTTATTACCACTTTATTTAAAAAAATACATTGAGAAAAGGAAACAGAAAATTCAACATATATAGATGCAATTTATTCCATCTCAGTTTACTACTGAAATTATTTTCTGTGTTTTCTTCCTCCTTATATTTGTAATTTTTCTCATGGACTTCTGAAAACTAAAAATTGAAACACGTTTTTCTACCCTGTCACAGATCAGTTTGTTCCTTGATTTGGTATGAATATTACCAAACAGACCAGATTCTTTCACATGCAGCAGCAGATGTAGGAATCTGCAATTAGCAAGATGTGCTGAGACCTTACAACCATATTGCAGGAGGGATATGTTTTGCAGAATCCCAGACTGCAAAATCCTACGTGTGCAGCTTGTTTTGTAATCCAGTCAAATGCATGCAGCAACTAAATTGTTAGACAAACTATCATCTACTGTATCCCAACAATCACCCAACTATAGGAGGTACAGGATGGAGCCCACAAGCAAATTAAACTGGAACTTTCCCCAGAGGTGCCCTTAAATGTCAATTACCTTCTGAGAGGACAGAAGCTATCACCTGCTGTATCCCAACAATCACCCAACTGTAGGAGGTACAAGATAGAGCCCACAAGCAAACTGAACTGGAGCATTTCCCCTGCAGTGCCCCTTCAGTGGCAGAAATGCATATTTCTTTTGTTTGAAAGCTGCATTGAGAAGTACAGTGTTACTTGAATTGTATTCCTGGATTTGCTTGTCTTTAGCTGAGAGAACTTGCATTAATTTAACCCTAAACATAAAATCTAAAACATCTTTCATTAAGATCTTCATGTTATATAGTTTGAACACCATGTCAGAGATAGATATATTATTTATCATTGTAAAAGAACATATTCCACATTTATTTTTAAATTTTTCTGGAAACAATGGCTTTGGAAAAAAAATTGGAAAATAAATGTTTATTTTCCCAATTTTTTTTTTCCCCAAGCTTTCTCATCTCTAATCCAAACACCAGTCTAATTAACAACTAACAATTAAGTATATACAAGATATACACAAAATGGTGAACACAGATCAGTCAAGTAAACTGGAGATGCCTGGAGATGCAGGATATAGATGGGAAGAGATAAGGAACAAGAGGAGCAGATAAGAGGCAGTAGGGCACAGGATGCAGGGCAGGAGCAAGATCATGGTCAGGATCAGAATAAATGGCACACATGTATCTTACAGCAGAGCAAAACACTGGAGAAAGAGGCACTAGTAGGGGGGGACTTGAATACTCTCTCAGCTGCTGGGTGGACACTGGAACCACAACCTTCCACTCTGGGAAGCACAGTGCTGGTGATCAAGGTCCTGATGCACTGCTACCAATGGCAACACCAGCAATTAACAGATTTATAGCTAACCATGTAATTGGTAAAGTTGCTGGAGATTTGCTACAACCATTGGGTTGTGGTCTGCTATAAGTCATTGTGCTTTAGATGTTTGTAGCTGAGCATAGCAATTGCTGCAACATTTCATTGCTAATCATTAAGATCAGTTGTTGCTAACGATTATTACAAGGGGATAATTTTCATTTTTACAGGAATAAGGTTTAAAGTGAGCACCAAATGAATAATCCTTAGGAGCCTTTATTGTTCAGCTGGTTGCAACAAACATGGCAAAGGATAGCCAACATGTATCTGCCATTTCACTAAGCAGTGATGAAAGGAGAAGGTGTGACCCGAAACACATTGGATCCTTTGCCCTCATGTTGTAACCAGTTGAACAAATAAAGACTTTGGACTCTCTCGGCTTTGGACAGCTCAGGTGAATGTCTCTCCTGTCTGCCGAATGCAAGCCAATTGGGCTCAAGTAATGACTTTGTCCATATTTTGTTAACATGTGAAAATCAGCGCACATTGCCCCTCTACCACTACCTTTTGAATACCCCTTAAGGGGGCAGCAAAAACATCTCAATTGTTTGTTTTTATGGCCCCCAACTGCAAGTCATAACTAGCCCTAACTGTTGCGTATTTTCCCTCTCTGTCTGGTGAAGTCTTTGTCAGCAGGACAAGATGTGAGGGCAAACTACTCTAATGAAACCCTGTTCATTAGCAAGAATTCAGCAGAAGAGCCTCTGACTTACCCTGGACGCAGCAAAAAGGCCAACCCTGGACACACACTAGCTGTATCCAGGGTTGGTTGAAGGCTCTGTTCACATGGAACCAGGGGCATATTTACCACAAGGCAAACAAGGCATTTGCCTAGGGCAGCATTTTTTAGGGGGGCAGCACTGCCCCCTGGAAGAAGGGACATATGTGGCATGGGGACCAGGTGGGATCTGAGAGAGGCTGTGGGTTGGTTGATGGTGTATGCAGAGCCTGATTGTTGTTCCCGGGGAAATCCAGAGCTATGAAGGTGAGTGTCTTTTTCTCTGTCGCCGGTGGGGGTGGGGGGTGTTAGTAGAGGGCTGGGAAGGTCACTGTCAGGCTCTCTCCGTGCGGGGGGGGGGGTGTGTTAGTGAAAGGCTTTCTTAAGTGGGGGGGTCGCTGTCAGGATCCCTGGGGGGGGGTTGGGGGGGGGATCTGTTGGTTGGTGTCAGGCTCTCTACACCAGGGAGGGCGTCCAACTTTTGTGTTGCCTGGGTCAGCAAAAAACCTAAATACACCACTGCATGGAACCATACAGATGAGTAACAGCAAAGGCACCAGCCATTGATTTGTACTAAGTACAAATCTGCTAGCTGCTGCAGGTCACATACATCGTGTGCAATCAGTGTCTATAACCGCCAACAAGAATCTACTGATTTTTACCGGTTGACCGCCCCTGGGCACAGCTTTTGCCCGCCTGAAACAGAGTTAATAACTTTTTTTTTCTCAAGTTTCTGACAGAATTTGAAATAATGGAATATAGATAAGAACAACTGTTCACTGATGTAGCATTATGTAACTACTGTAGACAGTAAACGTGGCCACAACAAATTATAAACATTTCCTTGAGGAATGGTTATTACCTAAGCATAAGGATGGCGTGTGCAAGCATAAGGATGGCGAGTGCAAGCATAAGGATGGCGAGTGCAAGCATAAGGATGGCGAGTGCATGCATAAGGATGGCGTATCCAAGCATAAGGATGGCGTGTCCAAGCATAAGGATGGCGTGTGCAAGCATAAGGATGGCGTGTGCAAGCATAAGGATGGCGTGTGCAAGCATAAGGATGGCGTGTCCAAGCATAAGGATGGCGTGTCCAAGCATAAGGATGGCATGTGCAAGCATAAGGATGGCGTGTGCAAGCATAAGGATGGCGTGTCCAAGCATAAGGATGGCGTGTGCAAGCATAAGGATGGCGTGTGCAAGCATAAGAATGGCATTTGCAAGCATAAGGATGGCGTGTGCAAGCATAAGGATGTCAAGTGCAAGCATAAGGATGGCGAGTGCAAGCATAAGGATGGCGTGTGCAAGCATAAGGATGGCGTGTGCAAGCATAAGGATGGCGTGTCCAAGCATAAGGATGGCGAGTGCAAGCATAAGGATGGCATTTGCAAGCATAAGGATGGCGTGTGCAAGCATAAGGATGGCAAGTGCAAGCATAAGGATGGCGAGTGCAAGCATAAGGATGGCGTGTCCAAGCATAAGGATGGCGTGTGCAAGCATAAGGATGGCAAGTGCAAGCATAAGGATGGCGAGTGCATGCATAAGGATGGCAAGTGCAAGCATAAGGATGGAGTGTGCAAGCATAAGTATGGCGTGTCCAAGCATAAGGATGGCGTGTGCAAGCATAAGGATGGCAAGTGCAAGCATAAGGATGGAGTGTGCAAGCATAAGTATGGCGTGTCCAAGCATAAGGATGGCGTGTGCAAGCATAAGGATGGCGAGTGCATGCATAAGGATGGCGTGTGCAAGCATAAGGATGGCGTGTGCAAGCATAAGGATGGCGTGTGCAAGCATAAGGATGGCGAGTGCAAACATAAGGATGGCGTGTGCAAGCATAAGGATGGCGAATGCAAGCATAAAGATGGCGTGTGCAAGCATAAAGATGGCATGTGCAAGCATAAAGATGGCGTGTGCAAGCATAAGGATGGCGAGTGCAAGCATAAGCATGGCGTGTGCAAGCATAAGGATGGCGAGTGCAAGCATAAAGATGGCGTGTGCAAGCATAAGCATGGCGTGTGCAAGCATAAGGATGGCGAGTGCAAGCATAAAGATGGCGTGTGCAAGCATAAGGATGGCGAGTGCAAGCATAAGGATGGCGAGTGCAAGCATAAGGAAACAATCCATCTGCTTGTTTAGGCTGTCTTTATGCTTAGTTATCAACCATTCCCCAAGAACATTTTGAACGTTTGCTGGTAGTCACATTTTGTGTCTACATTATTATGTTGTGCAAATGAATATTTTTAGCCATAAATAACGAGTGACCTAGGTAGACAAGCACAGCATGGCTGCCAGTATACATTAGCTATTTCTGACGGGCTTTTTAAGCAAGATATGTAATTACTGCATCTGACAACATACTATTTACAAAAATTACCTTATTACTAGTATTATATTTGTCAAAAAGTTGAAGTTGGCTACCATAATAACTTTTACTGTAAAAATGTAATGTGACATTACTTAATACCCTTTTTATATAACCTTCATATGATTTTATTTTATTTGTGGACAAATCAGTGTTGCTGACATGAACTGTCATTATACAATTTGCTACTGGTTATTTTTAGGCATTATTAATGTAATTTCTTTCTTAACCAATCTTTTTTTTTTTTTTTTTTAAGTGATACTAAACCTAAAAATGTTTAACCTCAATGTATTGCTTGCAATAAGGTAACAAATGTGTTTAAGTTCCCTGTGCTCCCCCTTTCCTGTGTGAAGGAGAAGAGAGGGGAGAAGAGATCCAGCACTGTGCATGGCTGCATCTCTTCTCCCCGCATTCCCTCTTCACACAGAGACCCGAACAGCAGCAGGAGCCATTGGCTCTTGCTGCTGTCAATCAAGTGCAGTGAAGAGAAAGTGGGGGCAGGGCTAAGCCCGCTGTGTGTGTCCATGGAGTGCGTCTCCGTAGACACACAAGTCAGGAGCAAGCACACAGCGTTTGTCTCCATTGCAAATGGCTTGCTATGGGGACACACTAAGTAGAGAAGGAGCCAGCATCGCTGGCGGGGGGACCTGAGAAGAGGAGGATTGGGGACACTCTGTGCCATACCACTGCACAAACCAGGTGAGTATAACATGTTTGTTATTTTAATTAAATAAAAAAATTCTGTCTTTAGTAACACTTTAAATTAATACATGCGGCTTGGACTACAGTAATGATCCTTTACATTCAAGACCGGGGGGCATTTTCAAGACCAGCATTACATCTTGTGAAATCTTTAAGTGTGTATCGGAGCAAAACTAAACGAAAAAATATATATGCAGTACATCTCTACAGTACATACACATTTCTTTGTGTTTTATACCATTAAAGATCCTGTAAATACAGAACCATAGCTGTTGCTCTGCGAGAAATGCACTCAGCTCTTAACCACTTGCCTATTGGATACATATACCACCTTCCTGCCCAGGCCAATTTTCAGCTTTCAGTGTTGTTTCAGCACTGTCATGCAACACTGTACCCAAATTAAATTTTTATAAATTTTTTTTCACATAAATAGAGCTTTTTTTTGGGGGGGGTATTTACTCACCATGGGGTGTTTTATGTTTTGTGCTATAAACAAAAAAAGAGCAAAAAATTAGAAAAAAAAGTTTTTTTTCATTTCTATTATAAAATTTTGCAAACAGGTAATTTTTCTCCTATACTCCTATACTGCGTTGATGAGGCTGCACGGATAGGCAGCACTGATGGGCACTAATAGGTGGCACTGATGAGGTTGCATGGATAGGCAGCACTGATGAGATGGCACTGATAGGTGGCACTGATGAGCTGGCACTGATGATGCTGCAGTGATATGCAACAATGATGGGCACTGATAGGTGGCACCGATGGGCAATGATAGGTGGTACTGATGGGTAGCACTGGTGGGCACTGATGGGAGGCACTGACTGATGACACTGACTGGTGGCACTGCTGGGCACTGACTGGCGGCACTGATGAGTGGCACTGCTGAGCAGCACTGATGGGGGCACTGCTGGGCACTGGTGAGTGGTACTACTAGGCACTGATGGACACAGGTGGGAGGCACTGCTGGGCAATTGTGGGCTGCACTGGTGGGTGGCACTGCTGGGCGCTGATCATCAGTGCACTGATGATCGGTGCCGATCTGTCCTCTGACAATTGCTGGTTATTGGCAGTACTTTCCTCACACTGTGACAGCATGAGGAAAATGCAGCTGATAACCGGCAACTGCATTCACCAGTGATCTGCTGTGTCATTGGACACAGCTGATCATGTGCTAAAACGCTGCTGTGATTGTCCTTTTACCACATCACGTGATCAGCTGCGTCCCTAGGACACAGCAATCACAGAGACTGCCGGGGGCGTGCGGGAGGGCGCGTTCTGGGAGGACATCATATGACACCCTCCCAGAACTGGACAACTGCGCTGTAGCCGTCATTTGGCTATAATGTGGTTGGCAAGTGGTTAAAGTGACACTAAGCAATATCCTTATTATACAAAAATAATCCATACACATCCACTGCTTGATGGCCCTGTAATCTATTTTCCATTAAATTGTTTCTTGCTGTGTTTTTCTGCCTCCTTGTAACATCTTCTGCAAGCTCCTGACCCTCACCTTTCTCCTCTTCACTTCTGTTTATTTGGAATGAGCACTGCGCAATAGTTGTGGTCATGTTAATTATATAGTGAATCGTGTGTTATCTTCATATGAAGGCAGATTTTTTTTATCTTTAACTCCTTCCTGCTGGCTATACGCATATATGTGGCCTCTTGGTGGGTGAACCTTAACGACAAGAGGCCGCATATATGCGTACTTCTAAAAAAACAGAACTGTGCCGAGAGCTTGCATGGTGATCACTCCCAGCACAGTCACCGGCAGCTAACAGAAAGCTCCCGATCGCAAGCAGAGATCATGTGACAGTCAGTTATGGTGGGCACATGATCAGAAACCTCACCTCCAAGCATCTGAAACCCCCTAAAGGATCAGGAGGCGCTGGCACCAAGGGGTTAAAATGCCTCAACATTTCCCTTTATGGGCTACTTCCATCCCCAGGCCCCATAAAAACTGCATGGGCTGCTATTGTTATTGTTACACCACTGGGCATGGGGAAGTCCGGCACCACTTCCTTACAATAGGAAGAAGAGGCCTCAAGATGGACGTGACTGCCTTCTCCTGGAATTAAACCAAAGGGTTTACAAGCATGAACTTAGCATACCATGGACACAGTTATATACATTTAAAGATGAACTCTAGGCAGGTCTACAAGATAAATATTAATGCAGCTTAGTAATCTTTAAAGTTAAGTTTACATTCTAATGCACAGTGTGGCCCCCTTCCCCATCTCCTGGGGCCCCCTGCCAGCACTCTCTGCTTCTCTTCTTCTCTGACTACCTCCATAGCAAGTGGCACTCATGTGGGTGAGCTGCGTGCGTCCATAGACACACTCAGTGTGGTTAAGCCCTGCCCACCTGCTCTCTGCTCTCAGGATTTGACTGACAGCAGCAGGAGCCAATGGCTTCCACTGCCTCAGCAAAGCCTGTGAGATCAGGGATTCATCTGGAATGTATTTAACTGATTACATTTTAATGCTTAATTGGGTTTTAATACACCCTTACATTCATTTTTTTAGTGCAAGTACTGTGCTACACAGCTCAGAATGTAAAGGGAAGAAGCAGTACAAATAGCCAATCATTTCATGTGCTGAAAAGGAGCATGCTAATAAAAGGAAAAAGCAGAGGGACAGTGTTGGATGGCAACATGCTTCTATATCAGATATTTATGGAGTCTTACTGCATGGTTGCCAAAGAATTATTTGGCCCATTGACTGTTATCTTGTTATCTTGGAGTGTCATGAAAACCAAGTATTTACACAGGATGTGTAACAAAAGGCTACATTCCATTCTTCCTTTTGGGAGGTCAAACATACCCCCTAGCTGTGGGGCACTGAGATAAGAGACCCTCAACCAGGACACCCTGGGGCCATGCATAATAAAAGGACAGATTATATGGCTTCTAGCCAGAAGTGATTGACCAGGGTCCGAACATGGTTGGCAATATAACAGTGCCCCCTGGTGGAGCGTTGGTGGCAATCTAGTAGTGCCCCCTGGTGGAGATAGCTGATTTCTATGCTTCCTAAGGAATGAGGAGGACCGCGCCTTTTAACCAATTCAATCCCGGGCAATTTTACACCTTCCTCCCCAGGCCAGTTTTCAGGTTTCAGCGCTCTCACACTTTGATTGACAATTGTGCGGTCATACAACATTGTACCCAAACTAAAATTTTATCATTCTCTTCACACAACTAGAGCTTTCTTTTGGTGGTATTTAATCACCACTGGGGTTTTTATTTTTTGCTAAATTAACAAAAAAATACCAAAAATTTTGAATAAAACACGTTTTTCTTTGTTTCTGTTGTAAGAGTTTGCAAATAAATAATTGTTCTTCATAAATTTAGGCTGAGATGTATTCTGCTACACTAGTATATAATGGGTGGCATGAATGAAGCCATCCATTGTATACAACTGTCATGTGACCTGCTGTGATTTGTCACAGCAGGTCACATGGTACCGGCAACGGGGGCCGATACTCAGATCTGTCATCGGCCGTGTCCGAGGTACACGGCCGGTGACAGATCGCGCCGCTGCACGGCTCTGCAGGAGCGCAATCTGCGCATGTGCGGGAGGATGCCATATGGCGTCCACCTGGAACGCTGATGACATTTGCCGGCCGCCATTCGGCCATAGGGCGGGCGGCAAATGGTTAATTATGGACGCTTGCCCACTGAATGGAGAACTACACTGGGCGGGTCAAGGGTGTGTGTGTGGGAGTGCTCGAGAGGGCCTTTACATATAGTGTTAGCCATGCTTCTGTCTCTTCCTGTCCTCTTTCTGCCTTGACGTTGGACCAGCTAGAGATACTCAGCTTTGAGGACAAACTTGCGTAATGTATCATCTTTGCTAATATTCTTATATACTCTGTAGTATTGGCTTAGATTTTTATGTTAGTTCTACTTACTTTGTAAATAAATAAGACTTTGCTTCTTTGAGCAGTGTGTCTATTATTATCGTTAATATTGCATTGCGTTCTGTCCTTCAATATAGTCAAAGACCGTATAGCTACTAATTAATTATAGAAACAACAAAATATTTACTTCATTAGAGGTGAACTCATCAATTTTCTTCTTCATTTATACTGTCCACTC
This sequence comes from Staurois parvus, assembly GCF_062004578.1. Taxonomy (NCBI): domain Eukaryota; kingdom Metazoa; phylum Chordata; class Amphibia; order Anura; family Ranidae; genus Staurois; species Staurois parvus. The sequence continues at coordinate 2,627,884 of NW_028318189.1, read as the reverse complement.
ACAGGCTTGGACCAGGTCCATGGGTCCAGAGGAAGTGGATTGAATGATGCTCGCCATCACGTAACATGAAAAACTTAGGTAGTTTAACGACAGCAAAAATACTTTTAATGGGCAATTTTTTTGTTTCATTATTATTTTTGGCACATGTTATGCCTATAACATTTATATTAACAAGCAATGTAGAATTTTTAATTTAGTAGTCTATGTGGACCGACCAATTGAACTGGTACCACATCCCAAAATACTGAACAAAAATGATTTAAGATATTATTGTGATGTAAAGATTCTCACAACACCACCACTATGATTGAATATTATATAATGTTTTATTCATAACAAGTATTTGAAACTTTTACATAGGTCAGTGCAGATATATAATAGCCATTTTGGTATCAATAATTTTTATTAAAGTTTTCCATAATATAAAGCAAAAACTATTAATTGCAAAACAGATTCAAAAAGTAAATTATTCAAGTAACAGTTATGTGCCAACCACACGTGGAAAACTGAAAATCTTCTCAAAAAATTCTCTGACCCCGATTTAAGAAAACTCAAAGACTTTATCAAGAGTTATGTCCTCCATGTGAGATGGGAAATGGTAGGAAATTATGTTTTGAATCCTAGGTTCATGTTTGCTATTTTGACATACAACGGTTATTGTATCCTCTCAATAGACTCCACATCAGCACTAGAGTATAAAAAATACAGTGAGCGCTCCAATGGTCAGCAGCTGAACATTCAAGGAAAACACATAAAAGTCCCAAAAATATATATATAAAGAAAATGCAGCGCTGTGTGATGTTACTATATTGCGGGCAGATATAAATAATAAATGAAACTAAAGCAAATGAATAAATGAATAAATAAATCAATAAATAAATAAATCACAGTCCAGTAATGGTGCTCGCTGATTCCCAGTGCAAAAGTTAGAAATGCGCACTAACCAGAAACGTATTAATAATACGCATGTGTATATATCATGGAGATTCCCCTCTCTTTTTTGGTCTGGTAATGGGCAGGAGCTGAAGATAGTAGAGATGAAGCGCCCTCATGTGGCGAAATGGAAGTCCAGCAGGTCACAGAAATCCTTACAGAAGTGTGTGAAGTGGAAAATTCCTCCTCTCAAAGGCTGGTGCAGGGACCTCAGCTCTACCTCTGAAGAAGTGCATGCGCACGAAACGAGTCAGGTGGAGCCCAGGACGCCATTGACACTACGCCGCTGGTGCCACGTGGAGGCCCGGCGGCCATCTTTAATCTTAAAGGGTCAGTCATTTGATTAAACCTGGCACCATTGTGAGTTTTTCCTGAACACTCCTGTTTTTCTTGAATAAAATCATTTTCATCAACCTACTACACTATGGGTTCTTTCCTGTGTCTTCTGCGATGAGCCTTTTCAGCTTCTGCAGACCCAGATTGATCCCTGCACCAGCCTTTGAGAGGAGGAATTTTCCACTTCACACACTTCTGTAAGGATTTCTGTGACCTGCTGGACCTCCATTTCGCCACACGAGGGCGCTTCATCTCTACTATCTTCAGCTCCTGCCCATTACCAGACCAGAAAAGAGAGGGGAATCTCCATGATATCATATACACATGTGTATTATTAATACGTTTCTGGTTAGTGCGCATTTCTAACTTTTGCACTGGGAATCAGCGAGCATCATTACTGGACTGTGATTTATTTATTTATTGATTTATTTATTCATTTATTTATTTGCTTTGGTTTCATTTATTATTTATATCTGCCCGCAATATAGTAACATCACACAGCGCTGCATTTTCTTTATTTATATCCACATCAGCACTGCATGGCTAATATTGCTAGCAATCTGTTCTTGTTGATACTCACTGTGTATAAACCAGTCCTCATAGGGGAGCAAGGACAGTTCTCAACATGCTTCTCAGATAACTCATCTTTTTAACTAGTTGCCGACCGCAGATAGCCGAATGACAGCTACACTGTGGCCGGCCAGTTCTGAGAGGGCGTCATATGACGTCCTCCCAGAACGCGCTCTCCTGCGTGCTCCCAGGGGCGCACACGCGGTGATCTCCATGATCGCTGTGTCCTACGGACACAGCTGATCATGTGATGTGGTAAAAGGCCAATCACAGTGGCTTTTTACCACGTGATCAGCCGTGTCCAATGACACGCTGATCACAGGGAAATGCAATTGCCGGTTCTCAGCTGCACTTTCCTCACGCTGTCAGAACGTGGGGAAAGTACTGCCGAGAACCGGCAGGTGTCAGAGCAGGGATCAGTGCCCTGATGATTGGTGCCCAGCAGTGCCACCCACCAGTTCCACTCACCTGTGCCCAGCAGTGCCGCCCAGCGGTGCCACCCACCTGTGCCCAGCAGTGCCACCCAACTGTGCCCAGCAGTGCCACCCACCTGTGCCACCCACCTGTGCCCATCAGTGCCACCCACCTGTGCCACCCACCTGTGCCCATCAGTGCCACCCACCTCTGCCCATCAGTGCCATCCACCTGTGCCCATCAGTGCCACCCACCAGTACCCATCAGTGCAGCCCAGCAGTGCTGCCAGTCAGTGCCAGCAGTTGTGCCAGTCAGTGCCCAGCAGTTGCGCCACTCAGTGCCCAGCAGTGCCGCCAGCCAGTGCCACCTATCAGTGCTGACTATCAGTACCCATCATCAGTGCCGCCTATCAGTTCCACCTATCAGTGCCGCCTATCCGTGCCACCTCATTAGTGCTGCCTATCAGTGCCCTTCAGTGCTGCCTATCAGTGCCCATCAGTGCTGCCTATCAGTGCAGCCTCATCAACACACATCAGTAAAGGAGAAAAATTACCTGTTTGCAAAATTTTATAATAGAAACAAAGAAACCTTTTTTTCAAATTTTTTGCTCTTTTTTTTGTTTATAGCGCAAAAAATAAAACCCCCAGCGGCAAGTAGATACCACCAAAAGTGAGAAAAAAATGATAAAAATTTCATATGGGTAGAATGTTGCATGACCACGCAATTGTCATTCAAAGTGCGACAGCGCTGAAAGCTGAAAATTGGCCTGGTAAGGAAGGGGGTATAAGTGCCTGGTAGGCAAGTGGTTAATTAGGAGATTTGTAGGAGGAAGACATGTAGCATAGTATATCACATCATATAAAAAGATATTACTTACAGTACATAGCAAACAGCAATATGTATATACATTGTACATAACAAAATTGCAGGAAAACACTTAAAGACAATACAAACAAAATGCAGGAAAACACTTACAGACAATACATACAGTATACAGCAGACCAACTCTGTACCTGACCATAGTGCGTCACTCACATAAATGGGTATACAGGATTTATATAGCACCAACAATTTTACAAAGTAGAAACAAACAGTACAGTTACAGTATAATTCAATTCAAGAAGGTTAAGAGGGTCTTGCATGTAAGAGCTTACACTCTAAAGACATTATTTTATTCAGTGTAGATACAGTATGATCATATATTTTACTGTATATTCAGTTGAGAAAGGTAAATTGATGACTCCAATAGGTAGACATGTAGGTTAGTATCGCCAAGTTGACACTTCCTATATAACTCCTGTTTATTGGAAGTCCTGCATGAAGCGTGTCAGAAGGGCTTGGTCACAGACAGGGACTTCCAATGAACCAGCTCTGAATACATTTACAATGTATCTCAAAGGTTTGATGATTAGTGAACAGCCTCTTTTATAACAATATATAGATATGCAGAAACGGGGACTGGCACCAACAGCTGGCACCTTCTTTACTTTAGACTGGGGATGATGCTATAATACTTACAATTCAGGTAGATTATCTTGGTAAGAATTACTGAACAATTGTAATGAATATGCAATGACTTTCTAACTAATATTACTGTTTTAACACAGTTTTTGGTTTTGTACAATGTAATGAATATATTGCTGTTGGATATGTAATTACTGATTACTGTTTATATGTCTAATGTTATAGATTGTGCTACATGTCGTGCTCATACAAATCCCCCAATGAAACAGTTAACCTATCTGACAAACACTTTGAGAGTTTTCCTCACTCCCAATTGAGGATTTGTTTAACTGCTTCCCATCTGGCCACTGTACATACTGTAAATAGCTGGGCGGAAGCAGGGCCAATGCAGGTGGAAGCACCTCCAAACATTGGCAGCATTGTTTATTATTGTGTGATCTCTGTGATTGATAACAGAGATCACATAATACAGGGGCAATCACAGCAGCCCTGTACCATGTGATAGCTGTGGCCAATCACAGCCATCACAGTATTTCTCAATGGCTGCAGGAATGCAGCTGGAGAGAGTGAGAAATTATTACTTATACAGCCATTATGGTTGTAAAAGCAGTTACAGTGTAACCCCCCAGACTAGTACTAGCAAAATAAAAATGTAAACAAAAAAAAAGGAAAAAAAATTTTTTTTCAACTTGCACTAGTCAGTGTTCTTAATCACTGCCAACCATTCGTAGTGTCCCTAATCACTGCCACACCATTTACAGTTTCCCTGATCACTGCCACACCGCTTACAGTGTCCTTGATCACTGCCACACCAGTTACAGTGTTCCTGATTAGTGCAACACTAGGTACAGTGTCCCTGATCATTACCAAGCCAGTTAGAGTGTCCCTAATCACTTCCATACAAGTTACAGTGTCTCTGATCATTGCCACACCAGTTACAGTGTCCCTGATTACTCCCACATAAATTACAATGTCCCTGATCATCACCACACCACTCATATTGTCCCTAATCACCGCCATCCATTCACAGTATCACTAATTGCCACCAAGCCAGTCATTGTTTATGATCATTGCCTCACCGGTCCTATTGTCCCTGATTACCGCCACTCCAGCAGTGTTTTTTACTGACAAAACATGATCAATTTACTGACTTTTTTTACTGACAACCTGAAAAATTACATTAAAAACTAAGACAATCAATATAAAAACAGTATAAACAAAATATGGAAACACTGCAAATACCTATAACAAGTAATTTGACTGGTTTACACCTACAAAAGACAACACAGCATGACAAATAATCAGCCCCTAATATTTACAAGCAGTTGTAAAAATCACTGACTTTTACAAACTCTCTGTAAATTTACTGATGGTTGGCAACCCTGCACTCCAGTTACAATGTCTCTGATCATTGCTACATCAGTTAGAATTACCCTGGTCACTGCCTTACCAGTTACAGTGTCCTTGATCACCGCCACACCAGTCATATTGTCCCTGATCACCGCCACACCAGTCATATTGTCCCTGATCACTGCCACGCCAGTCTTATTGTCCCTGATCACCGCCACACCAGTCATATTGTCCCTGATCACCGCCACACCAGTCATATTGTCCCTGATCACCGCCACACCAGTCATATTGTCCCTGATCACCGCCACACCAGTCATATTGTCCCTGATCAACGCCACACCAGTTACAGTGTCTCTGATCACCGCCACACCAGTCATATTGTCCCTGATCAACGCCACACCAGTTACAGTGTCTCTGATCACCGCCACACCAGTCATATTGTCCCTGATCAACTCCACACCAGTTACAGTGTCTCTGATCACTGCCACACAAGTCATATTGCCCCTGATCAACGCCACACCAGTTACAGGGTCCCTGATCACCACCACACCAGTTACAGTGTTTGTGATCACCACCATGCCATTTCCAGTGTCCCTGATCACCACCACACCAGTTACAGTGTTTGTGATCACCACCATGCCAGTTCCAGTGTCCTTGATCACCACCACACCAGTTACAGTGTTTGTGATCACCACCATGCCAGTTACAGTGTTTGTGATCACCACCATGCCATTTCCAGTGTCCCTGATCACCACCATGCCATTTCCAGTGTCCCTGATCACCACGACAACAGTTACAGTGTTTGTGATCACCACCATGCCATTTCCAGTGTCCCTGATCACCACCATGCCATTTCCAGTGTCCCTGATCACCACCATGCCATTTCCAGTGTCCCCGATCACTACCACACCATTTACAGTGTTCCCAGTCACCGTCACACCAGTGCAGTGTTGCCTCTGCCTGCTGCCTGTACAAATCCTGGACTGTTAATTAACCATGTTTCTGCCTGGACCAATCCTTTGTCTGTTTGCTGACCATGTCTCTTCCTGTAGCCTGAACTGAACCATCTGTACATCCCCCTGACTATGTTCTTGCAAAACACTAGTCTCAGCCATCCCTGCAGACAACTACCCTCCTGGAACCACAGGAACGCTTTTGTTCTTCCTTTCTCCAGCCTCCTGTACTTCCTGGCATTCCTGGGGACCAGTAGGCTAAACATGCTTGGCTTATAGGAACTGGAACTTCTATAGGTGTTGCTACACTAAGCTATATTCCCTGATCACTCGTACAGAGGTGACCATTCCAGTATATTGGTTTTGACACGATTGGTTGATTTGTATGATACACAAGATTCAATGTCTAAAATATAATCAGTTCGGACAGTGAAAAAGTCTCACACATGTGGTATCGCCAGGAGTAGCAGAATGCGTTTTGGAGTGTAATTCTAAGTACGCCCAGCTGTGTGTGAAAAATATCTTATTAAATTTACAACTTTGTATAAAAAGATTTATTTTTAATTTTCTTTCCGCATTTTCTAAAACATTTGTGGCAAAAAAATTAACTCTTCAAAAGACTCACCATGCCTAAAAAATACCTCAGGGTGTTTCCACAGTCCTAGTTCCAGGGCCTCCAGAATTTTGATAGGTAGTAAAATAATTGTGTAATTTATGTTCCTAGAAAGCCTGAAGATGCACCTTGAATGACACAATTTAATTTAGATACAGTATTGCTCGTAATTGTAATTGTCATTCAAAGTATGACAGTGCTGAAAGCTGAAAAATAGCCTCGACTGGAAAGGGGTGGAAGTGTCTGGACTTGAAGTGGTTAAATAAATATCCGAAACAACAAATTCTTAGCTGTATTAGTTGTGCTGTATTCGTTGATGTGGAGTTTATTGGGAGGATACTATTGCTGTTGTATATCAAAAGGCAATTATGTACCTGCACTGACGTATGCAATTTAAAAAAGGTTTTAAGTGCTTCTTATGAATAAAATAATCCTTTGATAATTTTAATCTTTATGTTGGTGTTGTGTGATAAAATAAAATAAGTGAGACACATAAAAATTCCATTATTATCTTAATTACGTGTTTCTTTCAACTAGCTAGAGTTAGTAGTGGTTGATAAGTTGTGACATGTTATTAGGATACCGCTTGTTAAAATAATTATTGTGCATAATGATCAAGTCTGTTCTGCCTCAATACAAATTACATTTGGCTATTTATTTCAGGTACTTATATAGTGCTCTCAATTTACGCAATGCTTTACATATATATTGTACCTTCACATCAGTCCCTAATCCTCAAGGGGTGTACAATCTAAAGTCCCTAACTTACATTTATACAACTAATAGGGCCAATTTAGACAGGTTCCAATTAACCTACCAGCATGTCTTTGGAGTGTGGGAGGAAACCAAAGTACCCAGATGAAACTCATGCAGGCACAGGGAGAACATGCAAACTCCAAGCAGGTGGTGTTGTGGTTAGGATTTGAACCAACTAACCCCAGTACTGCCAGGTGGAAGTGCTAACCATTTAGCCATTGTGCTGCCCTGGTTAATAGTTTCATTTTAAAAAATGATTATATTGTTCTTATCTGATCACTGCCATATTCAGCAAGGACTTACAGGTGGCTGGAATGCCTCTCCCCCACCTAATTCAGAAGAGACTCTATAATAAACCAGCCAGCATTAGTTGACTGAGTACACTGTAAAAAGGAGGCATACAATATTTACAAAATACTGTTAAGGTCTGTTGGAGGCTGGCTGGTAAGTGTTGCTGGGAAATCCTTTGTTTGTTTGCGATATGCATTGCCCTTCCATGTGCACTTTACTGCGAAAGCTGGTTATAGGTTGGGACGGTTGCCATTTTTTTTGTAGCTGGCTAATTTGAATGCAAGGACACACTGGATGCCTTTGCTGTCATCTTAGCTGGGCATCATGTGCGCCGCACAAATGTTTTTAGGGGAGGGTCCCACAAGAAAGCGAAGCGTCCATATAGAGGAAAATGAGGGGGGAAAAGGATCAATGGACCCCAAAAAGAGAAGAATGGGATTTTCAATCTTAGTAATACAATATTAACTGATAATGAGTTGAACCTGTTGAATAAAGGACTGAAATTTATGCCAAAAACTAAACTTGACAAGTTTTAAGGAGGGATGGGCTCCTCCAGGCACACCTGCCCTTAACCTATCCACTGATACATGTGCTCCTACTATGGAGGCTTTGGCAATTTTTGTTAGTTAGTAACTTTAGTTATTTTAGCATACAGAGTACCCTTGATGCAGGACTGTGGCTTACGCATGTATTTGCAAATGTGTGCAAACAAAACCCTCAGTTTTTAATGCGAACTGTTAGTCGAGGCCAAAGTGGTTGTTTTGCAGGCTGGCTGGTAAGTGTTGCTGGGAAATCCTTTGTTTGCACTGTGAATTGCCCTTCCATGTACACATTACTGCTAAGGCTGGTTATAGGTTAGGACAGTTGCCATTTTTTATGTAGAAGACCTGTTGGAGTACCTAAAAAAATTATTACATAAACAGCAAACACTAAAATGGTGGCCATTTGATGCAATGCAATAGGCAGACTCTGTATATAATAAAGATGTATGCGAGTGCAAGATCAAAAAAGCAGCTGGCATCCAAGGTAAACCTCTAGACCTCCAAATAATCCAATATAATATAAATGCAGCACTAGAAAATAATGAACAACAATAATGATAAATTGTAAGAAGTTGGTGCTCATGCAGTGCTATAAAGTGGTATAGTGGTGAATTGTCACGTTAGTGACATATAGAAGAAATAAAGCCAATAAATATAAAGTGACTGTAGTGCATAATAAGGAGAAAATGCAAATCAAGTCCAAATATAATGGTGATCCGTGCTCCATGCTGGTGATCTCTATGGCGAGGGCCAGTAATATGAATGCACTCACCAGAAGCGCAAACGGTATGCGCATGTGTATATATGTCCACCTATGGTCATCTGGGTCAGGGCAAGGGCTGAGGGCTCATTAGGCACACCATTGGCACACAAGGCAACACCACTCCCTCAAAGGATACTCTCTGCTCCCAGGGACAGCTCCAAGTAAGCGTCAGACCACCAGATCAGAAGCATCAGAAGTTGGGGGAAATCTCCACCTTAGGGGCTCGCATATAACAAGCCAGGGACAGATAGGTACTGATAGTGTACTATTTTATTTAGAATCCAGCAAAGTAGGGAAATGAAAAGCACTCACATGTAAAAATAGGCAGACTCTGCTAACATGCAGTTAAAGTGGAATGTTACCCCAACATTTCATATTCCTGATATGTGTCTGTTGTGCCGTGTACTTGTGTTAGAAAGTATCTTGTTCTCGTTTCATTTCTTCTTTTGTGTGAAATACCTGGTGTTCTTGCAAGTCCTTCTGTTTTACCTATTTCAAACTGCCCCTACTAAGAGTATATCCATCTCAGCACATCTTCCAATGGTCAGACATGTGATGACCCCCCTCCCCCCTGCACAGCCATTCACTGGGAAGATCAGTGTGCTGTTGTTTCTTCACCCCTAGCTCTCTAAACCCCATATACAGATAAGGTCATGTAATCCGTTCTAAAAAACACAAATGTTTTGCCTTTTATTTATATTTCAAATTGAATGGGTTGTTTTACAAGGTGAAGGTTCACACAAAAACACTAAAATGTTATATATTGTAGCTTACCAATCCTTAGAAGTAGGAGCTGCACTAGTGTCTTTTTTCCTTTTTTTTTTCACCTGGTGATCCAGCTTTTGTTTCATAGAGTGTCAGCATTCTGGATGGAGTAGTAAAGCAGACACCTTTAGACAGTGGAATTGTCAGTCTGAGGGCTGGGTAGTGTTAGGCTAGTAGATTTAAATGATTTACAAATTGAAGCTGAACTCCAGCTAACATTTTATAAGCAGTTACAGCAACCAGTCTTTTTCTTTTGGAAAGTAAAGTGAAAATAATGGAAAAAAGCTTAAAAAAGAAAACCAGTGCATCTGCCTCATCTAAGAATTGGTGAGCTACAATCTAATAATTTTTAGTTTTTGGGTTTAATACTACTTTAACTATATATAATAGCAGCAATAAATGTTCTTTGCTTGATCTCCATATTAATAAAGAAAGGTGCTGATGTTTCTGTTGTAATGAACAAGAGGCTACATGGGAACAACTCGGTTGTGGCTGTGGCTCCCCAACAGTTAAAATACAATTAATTTCCTGCATCATACCATCAATTAAATATTCCATCCCTTAATCAGCTCACTCTTTACATTCAGTGCTGATTCACACATGTGTGTTCTACGGATTGTACTGTTTACAGGTTCAGGGCCAGTTTGGATGTGGTTTTGCAAGGCTCTTTTGGCTTTGCTGGGGGGGGGGGGGGGAAGAAACTATGCTGAAACCTGATTCTGAACTGAAATCCTTATCCTGAACTGAAATCCTGATCCTGAACTGAAATCCTGTTCACAACTGATGACATGTTTCAGAAGCAGTTCCCATAGAAGTCAATAGCTTAAAATCCTCATCTGAACCAGACTGCACTGCTCAGAAATGGGACAGGACTCTTTTTCAATCCAGACTGAATCCGCACTGCCAGTGCACCAGACATATGTGAATAGGCACCATAAGAAGCAATGTTATTTCACATGTCATGCGTATTGCAGTTTAAATCGCATCCAATCTGCATATATGTGAACCGGCTAAATAAACAAACAAACCCGGTGTTCAAATCTTCATGCAGACTAGGATAATTTTAAATCCCCTTAGAAGATCGGGAAATCTTGGTACTAGTAAACAAAAGCAAAACAGGGTGCACTCTCATCGTGCATTACCATGGTGAAACACAAATTTATTTAAAAGCATATACATGCATACCCACAAACCAAAGGGGGATAAAAACAGAGAAAAAGAGTCCGTAATAATGTATTTCGGGAGACGTACTCCCTTCTTCAGAGCTCTAAAGAAGAGAGTACGTCTCCCGAAACGCGTTAGCCTACTCCACGAAGGGTCTACCGTCACTTTGGACTGTTATTACAGACTCTTCTTCACTGTTTTTATCCCCCTTTGGTTTGTGAGTATGCATGTATATGCTTTTAAATAAATTTGTGTTTCACCATGGTAATGCACGATAAGAGTGCGCCCTGTTTTGCTTTTGTTTAAATGTGAACCTGCACTCAGAGCTCCTGTCTCCCCCCCCACGGCCAAGTGCTCCCATAGCAAGCTACTTGCTATGGAGGCACTCGTGTGTGCTCACTCCTAAGCTGGCTCTGTGTGTCTATTGACAGACTAGGGCTTATTTACTAAAACTGCATGGCGCAAAATCTGGTGCAGCTCTGCACAGAAACCAGTCAGCTTCCAGGTTTTATTGTCAAAGCTTAATTGATCAAGCTGAAGTTAAAGCTGATTGGTCACCATGCACAGCTGCACCAGATTCTGAGTGCACCAGTTTTAGTAAATCTCCCCCATTATGTCTGGTTTATTTTCATTTTTTCTATCTCTATTTTGTTATTGCTAAATTTGATTTCATATTTTTATGCTTTTATGTAATGGTTACAATATGTAAATGTATTTTTTTTAATAAGCAGTTTTGGTTTTACACCATTATTGCCTCCCTTTCTCTCCACACAGTTCGACATTCATCAAAACCTTACTATTGTCACACAGGCACACATCAGAGACTGGACTGATAAAACAAGGTTCTTATCAATTAAGAGCTGTGGAAACAATAGCTACACTATGGGGGCTTTTGTATGCTTAAGTTCCACAACTACACCTTTGCTTAAAGCATAATTTAGGCTCTTGTGACACCATATTTGCATGGAGGTAAGCTAAAGAAGATCTATAGCCACAGAATACATTCAGCTTTGTAATAGCAATATAAATAGTAGTTATTTTTGACAGTCCAATATAAGCTTGCTCATAGGTGTGTGCAGCCTATAGAATTACAGTGTGCACTCCACAGCTCAAACACACACGTGTGCGTGTTTCTACATATATATGGCCCCAGCACATTGATCTCCCTGCTGGCACAGTGAAAGAAGTGCATAAACATTCTCTTATGGCAGAGCTGGTAAGAGGGAGATCTTTCCCATCTCCCCGCTGGCACACAGAGTGATAATGCTAATGCGCACCGAGTGATTACGGTGTGCCCAGGCACATCCTGCGTGCACGTCTACAAATCTTTCATATGGTGAGTGCTGCTTGTTTGCTGGCCACCTCTTTCTACAACTTTGGATTTCCTGTATGCTTGCAGCTTCTCCTCTGCTCATTCCTTTGGTCTACTTTCGATTTTAGAGTACTACATATCCCATGGTACTTGCTGCCTGCCTGCAGTGATTCCTGTACTGACTCCTGAACCTTAACCTCCCTGGCGGTATTCCCGAGTGTAGCTCTGGGTTAATTATCAGTGCCAAAAGCGGTAACCCCCGAGCTATACTCTGGATTACCCTGCATCGTTGCTCTGGGATTCCCAGTTTCACTTACCTTGTCCTGAGCTCCCGCGATGTGTTCCCTGCAGCGTCCTGGCCATGTCCTCCGGCCGATGCCGGCATCTGTCTTCCAGGTTTCGGTCCCTGCGAGCGTTGGGACGTACGGGCGCCGGAACCGGCGGAAAATGAAAAAATTTTAAAAAGTGACATTCACTCAATACACTAAAATCACATAGTATTACATTACTGTTTCAAAGCATTCCACATACATTTTGTCCCTAGTGCTTTGTCCTGTGCCCTGCCTGCATATTTACTGTTCTTTCTGCCTGGAAACTGAGAAAAGTCCATGGTGTCCAAAAAGCGTCCCTTTAGGTCAAAAGCGGTTTTAGACCAGCTACAGAACAGCGATAGTAAATTAGAACCACTTGCAGAATTGAGTGATAATGATTTGTGGGGAAGTTTGTCATCAGACACTGAAAACAATTTTGCGACTTTGCTCAGTGATGTGCGAACTTGGCGCTATATTTCAAATTTCAGTGTTTTTGGTTTGATTATATTATTGAATTAAATTTATTATTATATTATTATTTTTTATGATTTTTTATTAAATTATAATTTATGATTTTGTGTTTCAAGTTTTATTATACCTGGGATGTTTACTAGACTCTTGTTCGGACAGAATTCAGTGAGTTATTCCTAAAAATTACAGGCCTACAATAAAAAAATGACATATTTCCATGCAAAAAAATGTACCGCTTTCAGCACAGAAATATGGACATAATATGTTTATTTTTCCTTGGAACTACAGACTAATTTGACAAATATCTGCAACTTAGATTCCAGAAAGTACCTAAAATCACTCCCATGCTGTTCACATTTTGTGCAAATAGGATAAGGATTTCAATGATTCCCTTATGGGTAAGAAGATTATTTAAGGTAATGGCATGATATGAAGTGCTATCATTAATTAAGTATGCAAAGAGCTAATTTGTTCCTCATTCATTGAACTAAATATGTCTTTGATATCCAGTCCCTGAACACTACAAACCCTACGGCCACAAATGAAATAATGCAAATGCAGAGCTCCCACACTGTTTTAGTCAGTTCTGACAATTTACAAATTTTGGGAACAGATATCACCTTCATTAAGCATCTGTGCAACATCTGTCTAAAATAGTCCACGGAGCTTCTTTTGTTTAACTAATACCTCAAGGACAAAGAAATCATATTCACATTTTGGATGAATCTGAGTGTATCACTTTTGGGGACCAGGAGGAGGAACTCTTCCATGTTAGAAAAAGGACAGACTGAATGTGATCCAACACAAGAACAAAAGTACACATTTTCTTTCCTAAGCAGACAATTTTTTTTTTTTACACATACAGTACATTCAGAAAAAAATATATTAATTATTGCCATCTGTTCATTATACCTCCTACGTACTTTGTAAATAAAAAATGACAGATAAACCTTTATGTAAAAATTAATCTGTGACCAAGACATGAACATTCAGATAATTACGTATTTCTAACAAGCAGTATTTGAGTTTTAATGCAAGCCCTCACTGCCCTTTGTAGTTGCAGGCACTGGAGAGCAGCACATCATTATTTTTTATAAAAGCGCCACTGAAATTGCAACTTATGTCCCCTTGCCTGGCAACCTGCCAACCTTCTAATGTATACAAACAGTAGGTACTGAAATCTGTTCAGAAATTACTGTGATCTGATTTCAAAATCTCTGCTGTAAACTTTGATCTTTAAAGTATATGTCTAACTAAAACTTTTTCTTAGTTTTGAATAAGAAGGAAAGGATTAGAACTCTGCCAGGTTTTTACTGCTCTCCGGGGGTTCTATTTGACAGATTAACCACTTCCCCTCCAGAGGATTTACCCCCCTTCCTGACCAGGCTATTTTTTGCGATATGACGATGTGTTACTTTAACTGACAATTGCGCAGTCATGCAACGCTGCACACAAATTAAATTTACATCCTTTTTTCCCCCATAAATAGAGCTTTCTTTCGGATTTTGATCGCCTGAAAATTTTGAGAAAAAAAACAATATTTTTGACTTTTTGCTATAAAACATGTCCAGTAAAAACATTTTAAAAATCAAATTTCGGCATAAATTTAGCTCAAAATGTATTCTGCTGCATGTCTTTGCTAAAAAAAAAATCCCAATACATGTAAAGTAATTTATTTACATGAAAATTATAGCGTTTACAAATGGAGGTAAATATTCTGAAACTGTTTTATTTTTTAACTAGTAATGGTGATCAGCAACTTATAGCGTGACTGCGGCGGGCATTCAGACACTGGGGGGAACTGACTTGATGTCACTGACATCCCCAGTGACACCAATACAGTAATCAGTGCTAATAAAAAGCACTGACAGGAAGGGATTAACTTCTGGGGCGAACAAAGGGTTAACTGTGTGCTGTTTCACTACTTGGGCTGTGTGTGTGCTTCACTGTAAGCACACTGCTTTGTATGGCTCTGCATAGCAGAGCCATACAAAGCAGAGTGCATGATCTGACAGAGGAGAGATCTGTGTTGTGTATACACAGGTCCCTCCACCATCAGCGATCACCGGGTGCCGGCGAGTAATCATGAGCCGGGACCCAGTAATTGAAAGCCGAGGTTGGTCCCTATCCGGAACTGCAAAATCACATATAGTATATATACTTGTGAACTGGTTAACCATCACTTGCTGTCCTGCTGACAATGTTTTACTAGACAAGAAGAGGGGACCTCCTAAGTAGCAACACAGATTGAAATAAAAAGCTTTTCTATAGTAGAGTTGAAGAGGGCTGGAACACCTGTCAGATTTTATTTCTGCTCATGTCCTGATAGCAGATTTTCCCTCACTTCCTGTTTGGAGAAACCAATGTCAGCAGACCATGAAGTAAGGGTAAACCTGTATAATGAATCCAAAGGAGCAGTAAAAAGCCAAAAGACATTCTAATAATTCCTCACTCTATTCAAAAGCAAAAAGAAAAACAAAACAGATTTTGGCTTGACATACGCTTTAATTACTTCAGAGTAGTAAATATAAATCCTCCTGCGCTTCTATGGTGGATACAATATTCAGCTAAAAGAAGCCGCCAGCATCTATCCTATACCAAAAAAAGGACAATGAGAACTAATATATAAAAATGATGCAGCGCTAACAGAAAACACATATAATAAACTAAATATGATAGTAGATAACCCACATCCACCGGGGGATATGGGAACAGGCAAAAAACCCTTAACAGGTAGATAATAGTGGCTTAGTGCAAAATGCAGTGTCCATAGTTCATATCTTTAAAACGTGCAGGTGAATCACAGCACACTCCAAACGTGATCCAAGGCAGTCTGGCTGCAATGGCCTCTCACCTCCACTCTATGACCCCACAGGGCCACAAAGCATATTGCAGATCACCTCTGGGTCCTTTCCAACCAGTAGCTCCTCAAAGAGAAATGGCATGGGCGGACATCACATGAATAAGAATAACCTCCAGCCGGACCAGCGGACATACAGAGTGTGCCCTCCTCAGATGTCAGAAAGCTCGTATGCTCATAAATGAGGAGAGAAACACAATCCTCATAGTGTATTACTGATTTTAATGGCCAGACAATCACAGTAAGCCAAGAAAAACAGGAGAGACATACACTTACATAACGGCAGTATCTTTCCCCATGGATTGGGTGTACAGCATGATCAGAAGGTGTTCCAAAATGGCGCCACGCCGGAAATACGTCACCACGCTATAAACGTCGACGCGTTGCGTCACGTAACTCGTGACTTCGTCAGGACAGCGTGATTGGCCGACAGTACTTCCTTATAAAGACCGAGGACCGCACCAATCAAGGACAAGGGGCGGTTCCATCGCGGCCATATTACTGTAGTCCAATGTACACAGATACTTTCCCATTGTGTCTAATAATCACAATAGGACCAAACGATATAGTAATTTGGGAAAAAAAACCAATTACTCTGTAAGGTATGTTAATACTGGGACACAAACATTAAAACCAGATGTGGAAACCACATGCTTTATTAAAAAAGGGATAAAAATAAGATACGATCTGAACGCATGTCCATCAATGCATGACATGCCAAAATACACTACACATTAAACAATGTGTGTAAAAATATATATATAAAGAAAATATTTATATATATAAAAAACTAATAAAATACATAAAAAATATATTACTAAAAACCTTAAAAAAGGTAAATCCAAAGAATAAAAAATAAGAACAAAAATATATATAACATATATAGCTCCCCTATGATCATGCATGGACTCTCACTCCTAATGCATAATAACAGACATAAACCAGCATAAAAATTATAAAAGTAAATTACCGATCACTAATAAAGCAATTCAAATCGAACTCAATATTAAGTCCCATAGGGGCAAACGTATCCATCAAAAAAATATATCTAGATTCTACCTGACTCAAAGACCTCACTTTATGGGTCCCTCTCCAATGTTTTTTGAATTTTGCAACTCCCCAAAATTTAAGACTAGAGGGATCTTGGTTATGGCAAAGCCGGAAATGATTGGATAAACTATGTTTTGGAAAACC
The DNA here is from genome assembly GCF_062004578.1 of Staurois parvus. Lineage (NCBI taxonomy): Eukaryota > Metazoa > Chordata > Amphibia > Anura > Ranidae > Staurois > Staurois parvus. The sequence goes on along the minus strand of NW_028318189.1, from coordinate 2,610,822 downwards.
CTTTTTTATATTTTGAACATGTTCTCTCAGCCGAACCCACAGGGGCCTTTTTGTCCGTCCTACATATTGCAGACCACAACCGCATTGAAGGACGTACACAACCCCCTCTGTTTTACAAGATATAAAGTCTTCGATCTGAAAGGCCCTTCCATTGCTAGTAGCTGTGAATGAACTCAATCTACGATTAAGACCCCTAGTGGCCTTACAGGCATAGCAAGATTTACACGGGAAAAACCCTTTATGATCAAGAAACGTAACTTTAGGACTCTTAGTGGGGGGGTCTAGTACGTTACGGACTAGTTTAGACCTAAGAGAAGGAGCCTTCCTATATGTGAATTTCGGTATCGGAGGTAATAATTTTGAAAGAACAGGATCTGTCATTAAAATCGGCCAATGTCGCTTAAATACTTTTTCTATTTGTTTATAATTGCTGTTAAAATCCAAAATAATTGCCATATAATCCTCAGAACCTTTTATTTTGGGTTTATCCAAAAGAAAATTGCTTCTCTCCATCTTTCCCACTTCAGCAATCTTATTTTTAACAATAACTCTAGGATAACCTTTACTGCAGAATCTTTCTTCCATAATAGTTGCTTGCTCATAGTAATCCTTAATATCTGTGCAGTTCCTTCTAAGTCTTACCAATTGTCCCTTCGGAATATTCATCAGCCACGGAGGGAAATGGCAACTATCTAGTGGAATATATCCATTCCGATCGACTTTTTTGAAAAAAGTTTTAGTATGCAGGATATTATCTTTAGTAGAAATGCACAAATCCAGAAAGTTGATAGATGTACCGCTTACTTCCCATGAAAGCTTAATGTTTTTGTCATTACTATTCAACTGATTCAAGAACTTCAATAGATCAGATTCCACTCCATCCCAAATAATGACAATATCGTCAATATATCTTTTGTACAGGAGTAGTTGTCTAGGGGGATCACGGTATACAGCCTCTTCCTCCCAGTGGGCCATAAACAGATTTGTGGCCCTGTGGGGTCATAGAGTGGAGGTGAGAGGCCATTGCAGCCAGACTGCCTTGGATCACGTTTGGAGTGTGCTGTGATTCACCTGCACGTTTTAAAGATATGAACTATGGACACTGCATTTTGCACTAAGCCACTATTATCTACCTGTTAAGGGTTTTTTGCCTGTTCCCATATCCCCCGGTGGATGTGGGTTATCTACTATCATATTTAGTTTATTATATGTGTTTTCTGTTAGCGCTGCATCATTTTTATATATTAGTTCTCATTGTCCTTTTTTTGGTATAGGATAGATGCTGGCGGCTTCTTTTAGCTGAATATTGTATCCACCATAGAAGCGCAGGAGGATTTATATTTACTTGTTTGTGTCTCTTACCATCCTACTTTCTGCTGCAGATTATGGATATCTTTGGATTTATTGATAGTAGACCCATTAATATTGAAGAGGTTTTCTCCAAATCCCCTGATGATCTTAATAACAACCTAGACACTCAGTTTAGGAGACTAGGTCATCTTATGGAGAAAAAAGTTACCACCTGGTGGGATATGATTACACATGAGAGATACCTCAAGGACAAACTAGTCCCTAGACGTCTTAGGTGGGAGGTCCCCATTAGTGATGGGTTGCTAGATGCTGAAGATAAGGATGAGTGGTTTAATTTCTTCCAAGAAAGAGGGTTAGAATTGGTCAAGTTCCTCATTAAGAGGAAACAGAAGAAAATGAAACATTTAGATACATTAATTTCCGATATTAAATGTGAATTAGACCCCCTCAAAGATAATCCGGAGGTTATTAACCTTACGAATAGATTATATAAGGACTTGGAAAGAGTAGACCAAGAGGTCAAATGCAGGAAAATTAAGAAATATCATAGAGACCTGAATGACTTTCAGAAAGATCAGGTCTTTAAGTGGCAAAATACCTTGGCCGAGACCGAAGTAGCGTCGATTAGTACTACACCTGTTAAAGAAATTAGATTCACTACGAATCAGGGATCTCAAGATAATGGTCCAAAGAATCCCCATTACTATCCGCCTAATCGACCTAAGAATTACACCCCTCAAAAAGGGTGGCAACCACAGAATGGTGGGACATATAAGAAAAAACCTTTCAAAAAGGGGAAACAATGGAAAAATAATAATTTTACACAGGGAAATGATTACCAGCCACCCTATCGGGAATTCCCCAGACATGATTATAATATACCCCCTAGACATAATTACCATCCCTATGAAGCTCCATCCCGATCATATCATGGACCCCCATATGGGAGAAGCCCTGGACCTACACATGGAAGAAATTCCGGCTCACATTACGGTCGAGGGAACTACCAGCATCCCTATACCAGTAGCCCAATACCTATGTACAATCAATACGAACCATTAAGAACTCAATATATGGAATCTTCAAAACCCCAACAGAATGAAGGTTTTTTAGAGAGGGGCAGAGCCAATCTCAGCCCGGTTCGGAGAAGTTTCGACAGAGGAGGGGATGTAGAGGGGGCTGGAAGGCCAAAAAGAAAAAGAGAGTTGTAGGCGAAGGGGTTTTCAACCTTAGCCCAGTTACACTCACTACGGAAGAATTGCTATTGTTAGATAAAGGTCTGAAGTATGCTCCCCCGAGAGCCGCCAATATCTTTAATGTTTATGTAGATACCCTTAAATATGTTAGAAAACTCAATATTAAGAAACACTTTGTTGGCTTGCCGGGAGCCAGTAATGTTATATCCAGGGCAAGTAGTGATGCCTTTATCCATACTGGATTAAGGAACAAATCTCTATTTAATCCCAAAGTAACCAACAATAACCAAATAGAGGTTTTTAAAAAAATGGTTAATAATGATATGAAAAATCTGAATCTTGGGAAAGTAGGGCAAAATAAAGCACTGTATATCGGACAGCAGAGGTTGTCCAAGAGGGATAATATAGTCATTAGACCTGCCGATAAAGGGGGGAGCATAGTGATACTCTCTAAAGAATACTATGAGAACGAATTGGAATCCCAATTAAGGGATGCCACTACATACCTCCCCTTATCAAAAGACCCCACTCATCAATTTAAAAAGGATCTTGTCGTATTGGTCAAGAAAGGAAAGGATAATAAGATACTAAATAAAAAAGAAGCCCTTTATCTGGTTCCAGATGTATGCAGATTACCAGTTATCTATACTCTACCAAAAGTGCATAAAGATCCTTTGCATCCACCTGGGCGACCCATTGTTAATGGGATACAATCTGTTATGTCTAGGATGGGTCAATATGTTGACACATTTCTTCAACCCCTTGTGATTAAAACTAAGGCCTATTTGAGGGACACCAAGCACCTCATACAACTTCTAGATGGTATTAGTAGCAACGATGGTATGTTGCTTGCGAGTGCAGATGTGTCTGCTCTATATACCATCATTGACCATGAGGATGCAATGGACTCAGTGGGATGGGGTATCGGTACATATGGGGACCTTCAGTGGTCGCAGAGGAAATTTGTCTTGGAAAGTTTGGAGTACTGCCTCTCCCACAATTATTTTTGGTATGGGAAGCAATTCTATAGACAAATGAAGGGAGTGGCTATGGGGGCGAGGTTTGCCCCCAGTGTGGCCAATCTGTTTATGGCCCACTGGGAGGAAGAGGCTGTATACCGTGATCCCCCTAGACAACTACTCCTGTACAAAAGATATATTGACGATATTGTCATTATTTGGGATGGAGTGGAATCTGATCTATTGAAGTTCTTGAATCAGTTGAATAGTAATGACAAAAACATTAAGCTTTCATGGGAAGTAAGCGGTACATCTATCAACTTTCTGGATTTGTGCATTTCTACTAAAGATAATATCCTGCATACTAAAACTTTTTTCAAAAAAGTCGATCGGAATGGATATATTCCACTAGATAGTTGCCATTTCCCTCCGTGGCTGATGAATATTCCGAAGGGACAATTGGTAAGACTTAGAAGGAACTGCACAGATATTAAGGATTACTATGAGCAAGCAACTATTATGGAAGAAAGATTCTGCAGTAAAGGTTATCCTAGAGTTATTGTTAAAAATAAGATTGCTGAAGTGGGAAAGATGGAGAGAAGCAATTTTCTTTTGGATAAACCCAAAATAAAAGGTTCTGAGGATTATATGGCAATTATTTTGGATTTTAACAGCAATTATAAACAAATAGAAAAAGTATTTAAGCGACATTGGCCGATTTTAATGACAGATCCTGTTCTTTCAAAATTATTACCTCCGATACCGAAATTCACATATAGGAAGGCTCCTTCTCTTAGGTCTAAACTAGTCCGTAACGTACTAGACCCCCCCACTAAGAGTCCTAAAGTTACGTTTCTTGATCATAAAGGGTTTTTCCCGTGTAAATCTTGCTATGCCTGTAAGGCCACTAGGGGTCTTAATCGTAGATTGAGTTCATTCACAGCTACTAGCAATGGAAGGGCCTTTCAGATCGAAGACTTTATATCTTGTAAAACAGAGGGGGTTGTGTACGTCCTTCAATGCGGTTGTGGTCTGCAATATGTAGGACGGACAAAAAGGCCCCTGTGGGTTCGGCTGAGAGAACATGTTCAAAATATAAAAAAGGGTTTTCCAAAACATAGTTTATCCAATCATTTCCGGCTTTGCCATAACCAAGATCCCTCTAGTCTTAAATTTTGGGGAGTTGCAAAATTCAAAAAACATTGGAGAGGGACCCATAAAGTGAGGTCTTTGAGTCAGGTAGAATCTAGATATATTTTTTTGATGGATACGTTTGCCCCTATGGGACTTAATATTGAGTTCGATTTGAATTGCTTTATTAGTGATCGGTAATTTACTTTTATAATTTTTATGCTGGTTTATGTCTGTTATTATGCATTAGGAGTGAGAGTCCATGCATGATCATAGGGGAGCTATATATGTTATATATATTTTTGTTCTTATTTTTTATTCTTTGGATTTACCTTTTTTAAGGTTTTTAGTAATATATTTTTTATGTATTTTATTAGTTTTTTATATATATAAATATTTTCTTTATATATATATTTTTACACACATTGTTTAATGTGTAGTGTATTTTGGCATGTCATGCATTGATGGACATGCGTTCAGATCGTATCTTATTTTTATCCCTTTTTTAATAAAGCATGTGGTTTCCACATCTGGTTTTAATGTTTGTGTCCCAGTATTAACATACCTTACAGAGTAATTGGTTTTTTTTCCCAAATTACTATATCGTTTGGTCCTATTGTGATTATTAGACACAATGGGAAAGTATCTGTGTACATTGGACTACAGTAATATGGCCGCGATGGAACCGCCCCTTGTCCTTGATTGGTGCGGTCCTCGGTCTTTATAAGGAAGTACTGTCGGCCAATCACGCTGTCCTGACGAAGTCACGAGTTACGTGACGCAACGCGTCGACGTTTATAGCGTGGTGACGTATTTCCGGCGTGGCGCCATTTTGGAACACCTTCTGATCATGCTGTACACCCAATCCATGGGGAAAGATACTGCCGTTATGTAAGTGTATGTCTCTCCTGTTTTTCTTGGCTTACTGTGATTGTCTGGCCATTAAAATCAGTAATACACTATGAGGATTGTGTTTCTCTCCTCATTTATGAGCATACGAGCTTTCTGACATCTGAGGAGGGCACACTCTGTATGTCCGCTGGTCCGGCTGGAGGTTATTCTTATTCATGTGATGTCCGCCCATGCCATTTCTCTTTGAGGAGCTACTGGTTGGAAAGGACCCAGAGGTGATCTGCAATATGCTTTGTGGCCCTGTGGGGTCATAGAGTGGAGGTGAGAGGCCATTGCAGCCAGACTGCCTTGGATCACGTTTGGAGTGTGCTGTGATTCACCTGCACGTTTTAAAGATATGAACTATGGACACTGCATTTTGCACTAAGCCACTATTATCTACCTGTTAAGGGTTTTTTGCCTGTTCCCATATCCCCCGGTGGATGTGGGTTATCTACTATCATATTTAGTTTATTATATGTGTTTTCTGTTAGCGCTGCATCATTTTTATATATTAATTACTTCAGAGTGCCTTCAGTTACAGAGGTAAGTGAGGGCTTGTTGTAAAGCTCATTTGCTGTTTTTCTTTTTAGTTTATACACATAGTTTGATGTCTACAGTCTAGTCACAGGTTTCCTTCAAGAGCCAGAAGTACTTTGTCTTGACTATGGCTTAGGTGTGGAGGGATATGTCATGCTATTTTGGTTTATATATGTTAGAATGTGATAAGACATTTATACACGACCTTTTCTTATTATTCATGATCATTGCTGGTTTAACTTGAAATTCTGGAGACTTTCTTGTAGGTTTGCTTAATCCTGATATGTTCTTTGAATTTTGTATCCATTACATTGAAAATACTAGAATAAATATCCTTTCCATCTATTTTTGACTACATGTATAATATGATGCATATGTTTGATTATTTCCAATTCATGCTTAGGATTTCTCTTTTGTTCATTTTTAGAAAACAACATTTTTAAGGACTATAGCCATGGGTAAATAAAAAGAACATAGTGCTTAGTACATAGAACATATCAAAATTAGGCAAACCTTCCAGCAAGTCTCCAGAATTCCAAGTTAAATGAGCAACAGAGTAATAAGAAAAGGTAGTGTATAAATGTCTTATTTATGTAGCACCTCCCAGATTGATGCTAGGTGTAGATAGTTAGATTTAGGTGTCCGTTTATGACACAGAGAATAGCTGCGATTCAACGGATCTCAGCTATTCTCTGATCATTCACAGTTTATGACACTCAGGAGATCATGTCAGCCCTTCACTGGAGATCTGTGTTCTCCCTCCAGATTCTCCAGCCCAGAGCTGGAGAATCAGAGGGACCGCAAACTAAGCAGAGATAATTTACCTCTGCTTATTAAACTGATCTTTTACTGTAATCTCACGAGATTATAGTAAAATCAGCCGTTTTCCAGAGTTTGTAGACCGTTCTCGAGCGTTTGGAGATCGTTCTCCCTTCGTTCGGAGAACTGCTTCATAAACTGCATTCCCAGGAGAACTGTGTTCACCAAGAATGCCGGAGAACTGAGCAGCGATCTATTACCGCTGGTTCATAAACGGACACCAGAGTTTGTATTTTGAAAGGTAAATTTAGTTGTCCCACTGTAGGCAGTGTGGATACAATTGTTAGGTAAAAGTATAACATGCACACTGTAATTAGTGCTGCTGTGTTCTGCTGGTTAGGTCTGCTCAGTTTGCTCAGTTGCTGCCAGCCTGATAACTCCCTCTAAGACCCCCAAGAGACTGTGTGCTACTTAAACCCCTCTGGTACTAATAAGTCAGCTGTGGGTCTGAACTAAAGGGGATACCCGCTGGTGTTCTGAAAAGCCTAGTCCATTTAACCTCTTGCTACAAAGGACTCTGCTAAAGCTTGCTACTACTTTTACTGCTACTGCCTTAAAGCCAAAGTCTACTGTTTACGTCAAACACAGACATCTTCATAGCTTATCCAAGAGATTACTTAAAGTTCTCAGCTGTACATAGTTCTTATTTCTGGAGTATCCCACCTAATTCCCCATCCCTATCCAAGTTCTCCAAAAATAAGAACAACAAAAACAACACCCCTAGACTGATTATTGGAGACACGAGTGAATGAGCCTATGTGCCTGGCTGCGGAGCAAAATGTTTGTGGAAGGCCTGGAGAGTATTCCTGTGGATCCTACGGAGGAACACTGCATCTAACATATATAAGCCAAAATAGCATGACAGATCCCCCCACATCTCTGCCATAATCAAGACAAAGTACTTCTGGTGCTTGAAGTAAACCAGCCTTGCAGCTGGGCACATAGAAGATTATTGAAAATATAAATATCTATATATAATAACTTAAGACCCATCTCCCTGCTCCCGTTTTCCTCTAAGCTTCTTGAGAGCCTTGTCCACAACCATATGAGTTGCTACCTCACCTACATCAACCTTCTCGATCTTCTACAGTCCGGCTTCCGCCCACAACATTCCACTGAAACCAACCTACTAAAACTCACCTATGACCTACTAACTGCTAAACGCAATGGCCATTACTCTATACTCATACTCTTAAACCTTTTTGTTAGCTTTGAGTTGCTACCTCACCTACATCAACCTTTCTCGATCTTCTACAGTCCGGCTTCCGCCCACAACATTCCACTGAAACGGCCCTACTAAAACTCACCTATGACCTACTAACTGCTAAACGCAATGGCCATTACTCTATACTCATACTCTTAAACCTTTTTGTTACCTTTGAGTTGCTACCTCACCTACATCAACCTTCTCAATCTTCTACAGTCCGGCTTCCGCCCACAACATTCCACTGAAACGGCGCTACTAAAACCACCCGTTTCTGCTCAGTAAACTCCACTCTCTTGGCCTCCATGACTCTGCTGTTTCCTGGTTCTCCTATTACCCTTCTCAGTGCACTTTCAGTGTCACATATAACACCAACTCCTCCACTGCTGTTCCTATTTCTGTTGGGGTACACCAAGGCTCTGTCTTTGGGCCTCTCCTTTTCTCTCTCTACACCTTCTCCCTGGGGCAACTGATAACCTCCCATGGCTTCCAATACCACCTATACGCTGATAATACGCTGACAACACCCTGACAACACCCAGATCTTTCTCTTTACTCCCCAGCTCACCCCCTCAATTTCCTCAATCAATCTACAGAGCAACATATCAGTATGGATTTCACACCACTTCCTCAAACTCAATTGTTGTAAAACCAAGCTTTTAATATTTCCTCCTCCCTGATCCCCCACTCATGACTTTATCATTAAGATCAAGAGCACAACCATTTGTCCCTTCCCACATGCCAGGGTGCTAGGTGTAATCCTAGACTCTATCCTCTCCTTCGGGCCCCACACCCAATCACTGGTTAAATCCTGCCATCTTAACCTCTGCAACATTTCCAGAATTCACCCCTTCCTGACTAACAAACACCACAAAACAACTTATCCACACCTTGGTTTTATCCCACCTTGATTACTGCAACTCCTCCTCATTGGCCTACCTTTACACAGGCTATCCCCCCTTCAGTCTATTATGAATGCTGCTGCTAGACTGTCACAGCTTTCCAACCGATCAGCAACTGCTGCTCCTCTCTGCCAATCCCTTCACTGGCTTCCACTAGCCCAATGTATAAAATTCAAAATTCTAACCACAATGAACTAAGCCATCCACAGCACTGCCCCTAGCTACATCACCAACATCATCTGCAGATATCGTCCAATTGTTCACTCTGCTCCTCCCAAGACATCATGCTCTCTAGCTCCTTTGTAACCTTTTCTCATGCTCACCTTGAGGACTTCTCCAGAACCTCTCCCATCCTCTGAAACTCCCTACTCCAGTATGTCTGGTCAGCCCCCACCCTGTCCGCCTTTAAGCGATCTTTGAAAATGCACTTAGTCAGGGATGCCTACCCTACCTCCACCTAAGAACTCTACCTGAGTCACCTCCACAAGATCATCCCTTGCAGCTATCACCTTTTGTACCACCTCCCCCTTCTTTAGATTGTAAGCTCCATAAGCAGAGCCATCCTATTCCTTCTGTATTGAACTGTATTGTAATTGTACTGTCCCCCTTTATATTTTAAAGCGCTGCACAAAGTGCTGGCACTACATAAATCCAGTATAATAAGCTCTTTTTTCTCAGAGAGTAGGTGCTGGGGGGGGAGAAGTAAAGAGGTGCTAAATATTAGGTGTGATCAAGACTCAGAACTTTGCATCACACAAGGCGCAATGTTTACGAATGTGTAACACACAGATTGCAGGACCCAGGAGTTTATAGCAAAACAGGGTAAAGGGCTCAGGAATGCGTACTGTGCATATCACAGAGGACACAGAAAAAAATCAGCAAAAGGGATGGTACTTACATTTAAGAAAAAGTGTCCCTTGTGCTGCTGGCTACAGTTTTAATTGAAATCTGAAATCCTCTGCCCTTGTGACAGGTGTTCTGCCTGTGACAGTTTCCTTGGCTCTGTTATTTCATGCAGCATCAGAAGATTAGAGCTGCAAAGAGGTGTGTGTTGGGGAAGCTGGCAGAGGACTTAGGATTTCAACTAAACATCAGCACAAGGGACACTACACCACCTAAGTATTAGGTGTTCCACAAATGAGAGTCCCACAGACACATATAAACCTTAGAACAATAATTTCTTAAAAAATGAAACTCTTTTATAACATATACTTTTCTGCACACAAAATATAGACAAAGAGCTAACACTCCGTCTAAGCCTACCTTAAGGAAGAACGTCATTAAAATAGTCAGACTACTTAGTAACTGGAAACTGTTGAGACAATAAACAGTTTGGTCAGCATTGTGTATTTACAATATAGGATATACAGTGCAGGGATGCAGTGGCCTTAATGTAGGATACAACAGTGAAAGGCATGTGCCACGCAACACAGCATAGAGAGTATGGTCAGGAGTATGTAATGTACACTATATGTAGGTATGTATGTACGTATCACCTCAGCAACCCCCAGCTGCACAAATGCCCCCTCCTCCCCAACATTTATCTCTTCACAAATCCCCCCCTTTCCAGCTCTCTCATCTGCACTAATTTATTTCCCCTTCCCAGCTTTCTGATCTGCACAACCCCCCCCCCCCCCCCTCTTTTCCAAGCTCTCATCTCTGCACAAATCCCCTCATTTCCCAGCTCTCATCTCTGCATAAATTCCCAGCTCTCTCATCTGCACAAATCTCTCCCCCCCTTTCCCAGCTTTCGTCTCTGCATAACTTCACCCTCTTCCCCAGCTCTTTCATCTGCACAAATCCCTCCCTCCTTCCCAGCTTTCCCATCTGCACAAATGCCCCCACCCTCCTGTCTCACCTCTAATGTCTGTACAAATGTTCCCCCTTCCTAGCATTCCCACTTCCACCTTCCCTTTCCAGCCATCGTCCTTGCACAAATGCCCCCCCCCTTCCCAGCTGTCATACCTGCACACATTTTCCCTCTCCCTTCCTAGCTCTCTCATCCACACAAATCTCTCCCCCCTTCCCAACTTTCATGTCTGCATAAATCCCCCCTCTTTCCCAGCTCTCTCATCTGCACAAATGCCCCCACCCCCTTTCTCACCTCTCATCTCTGCACATATTTTCCCCCTTCCCAGCATTCTCATCTCCACCCCCCCCTTTCCAGCCATCATCCTTTCACAAATGACCCCTCCCCCTCCCAGCTCTCATCCCTGTACAAATATTTTCCCTCTCCCTTCCCAACTCTCTTATCCACACAAATCTCTCCCCCCTTCCCAGCTTTCATATCTTTATAAACTGCCCCCTTCTTCCCAGCTCTCTCATCTGCACCAATTCTCTCCCCCCTTCCCAGCTTTTTCATCTGCGCAAATTTCCTCCCCCCTTTCCAGCTCTCTCATCTGCACCAATTCCCTCCCCCCTTCTAAGCTCTCTTATCCACACAAATCTCTCCCCCCTTCCCAGCTTTCATATCTTCATAAACTCCCCCCCTTTTTCCAAGCTGTCTCATCTACACCAATTCCTTCCCCCCTTCCCAGCTCTCTCATCTGCACAAATCCCCCCCCGCCCTTTTCCCAGCTCTCTCAACTGCACAAATCCCCCCCCCCCTTCCCAGCTCTCATCTCTGCACAAATCCTGCCCCCTTTCCCAGTTCTCTCATCTTCCCAATCTCCCCTCTTTTTCAGCTCTCACATCTGAACAACCACTCCCACACACCACTTTCCATCCACAGCTCTCACCTTCCATTGGCAGCAAGCCTGGAAAGGAGCAAAGAGATCCCAAAGCACCACTCGTGTATGAAAAAAAGAGGTGGTGGCGGCATTGGGACCAAAGGCACCAGGGGACAGTGCAGCCAGACGTTCCTGAAAAAAAGCCCTGATAATAATAATAATAAATAAATAAATAAATGTGAAAGCAATAATTTTCACAATGGCTGTATATGCTGGGAAAATGATGCATGGACTAACTAGGGAATGACTGTGTCCTTCTTTAGCTGGGTGGAGAGGTGACAGTCACACATCATACTGGAATATGCCCCTTAATTTACCACTGGGTGATGAAGCAAGTAGATAGATAGAACCATAAAAACTGTAGTGCACAATAAAGAATCTCACCAGGACATATCAATAAGAACAACAAAGTCTTTTACAGTATTTAGATCAAACAGCTTTCATACACTATGCGAAATGACTATTAGTCTGAATTAAATAAATTTGTGTTCACATTGAGGTGTGCCATTGATGGGGAAATTATATATTACTTACTTCCTTATTAATGCTGGCCTCACAAATGTTTAAGAATGCCTCCAAGCCTTGGTTTGCCCTATTCCAATGTACTTCTTTACATGCTCCCTGGAACACTTATTTCAGTACTATTTTTGCCCTCAGGTGTAAATTAGCATGCTTTGAAATTGGCCATCTTGGAAAGAGTACCAGACTCCTGAGTCATCATGTGCATTGTAAAGCATTATTTGGGTTTAGGATGTGTTTCTCTTACCTTTTTGCCTGAACTCCAGTGGCTGACCAAGACAAACTTCGCTCTAGGTGACCTTCACCTGCTTCGATATTTGTACAACCCTTGACCGTGATTCTATTTTTCTATTCCTTCTCTGATGCTTGGCTAGCAGACTTCCTAGTGCAGACCATTGCCTTGACCCTGACTACACTTTTACTTACCCTTTCTGGCTCTATATAGCTATATTGACAGATTTAGGTTGATATACTAAAGAAATATAGGCTGTTTACTTAGTAGGGGGCGAATTTTCACCTATCTTAGAGCATGACACTGTGCTGAATCCAATTATCCAATTATGTGAAAGCAAAAAAAAGATGTTTTAAAATTTGGACTACTGGATACTCTTTTAAGTGATCTTTCAATTAGCTTTACCTGTTGTATTATGCTGAATGAAAATTAATTTTGCAAAGCAAATATACTCTACACCTTTACTAAATCAACCCCATAGTCTAAGCCCAACCCCATTCCTTCTGGCCTTTTCGCACCACCTTACTTTCAGGTACTGACCTGTGTCTGCTTTAACTCATTTGGAATGGGCCACTTTGTTCAGATTACATATATCTTGTGCTAACATGAATTTTTTTAGAAAGGTGGCTGAGAGGGAAGGGCACAAGTGGCAAACTCTACTACACTTCTGCACTTCCAATTTAAATTTTTGGTACCCTCTGTACTGGTACCAGTGGGTGTTTGATCCAAATATTCTGCATCAGAATGTTTTAGTGAAGATGTATTATTATGCTTGACATCTACAATATCAGTTATCTTTACACCGCATTTATTTTTCCCTGCTGCCAGTTCCTTTTTTCCTTTATTTTAATTATAATTTCTGTATTGTAGACAATTCCTCTATTTCATATTTTGGACTGGTCTTAACTCTTATTTATAATTACTCTGTGTCTATAATCCTTTCCCAACAGGATTTAATCTATTGGTTTCGCTGTTCTGTTTTGTTTCAGAGAAGCGTTTTTATCTGGCAATCTTAATTTTTCATGCAATTATTTATGTACATCTTTTTATAACTGGATTCCCATAGTAGCCTATATAACTGCATACAGCATTGGGCCAAGTGAAAATTAAGATGCTTTGCTCATCAGAGAAATTATTATGAAAAAAGTCTGCTCTGATACAAAATCCTGACAGACACAAACAAAAGGTATACATTTGCATATTGGCATAGCACAGTTTCCTCAAATCTGCATGTCTGTCTTAATCCTGGCTACCATTTTATAACTCAGGTGTCAAGGCCATTTCTGCTATTTTTCACTTACAGCTTTGAAAATCAGTAATTAAAGACCCCTTAAGCCATATATTTTATGAAAACACGGAGTGTGCTTGTTGGGTGGTACTTGGATATTAGGTCGGTGATGTAATTTGGGGCAGTATGGTGGACAGCTTTGTACGTCAGCAATGTTTTTGAATTGTGACAGTGGATGCAATGAGAGTATCCGGTGTCCTCTGTCATACTGAGGGGGGAAGATCAGGAGGGGAGAGGCGGCAGGAGCTGGAACATGTTACATGTTTCACCCTAAATATGGTGGAACATGAAACATGTTCCAAAAGGTCAATTTATCCACTAACAGACATCATACACTGCTCGAACAAAATTAAAGGAACACTTTGAAAACACAACAGATCTCAATGGGGAAAAAATATCATGCTGGATATCTATACTGATATGGCCTGGGTAATATGTCAGGAAGGTAAGGATGCCCCATCATTTGATGGAAATGAAAATTATTAACCTACAGAGGATGAATTCAAAGACACCCCAAAAAATGAAGCAGCAGGCTACTACATTTTGCTGAAATTTCCTTGCAGCAACTCAAAATGGTACTCAGTAGTTTGTATGGCCCCCACATGTTTTTATGCATTCCTTACAACGTCGGGGCATGCTCCTAATGAGACAACGGATGGTGTCCTGGGGTATTTCCTCCCAGATCTGGACCAGGGCATTACTGGCGGCGTAGGATGGACCGAAACATGATAACCTAGAGGTGTTCTATTGGATTTAGGTCAGGTGAGCGTGGGGACCATTCAATGTTATCAATTCCTTCATCCTCCAGGAACTACCTGCATACTCTTGCCACATGAGGCCGCATATTGTCATGCACCAGGAGGAACCCACTGCACCAGCGTAGGGTCTGACAATGCGTCCAAGGATCTCATCCTGTTACCTAATGGCAGTCAGGGTGCTATTATCTAGCCTGTAGAGGTCTGTGCATCCCTCCATGGATATGCCTCCGCAGATCATCACTGACCAATCACCAAAACGGTCATGCTGATCAATGTTACAGGCAGCAGAACATTCTCCATGGCTTTTCCAAACCCTTTCCAGTCTGTCACATGTGCTCAGGGTGACGGAAGAACAGGAGGAGCCAGCTAAGTGCAGTATGTGTATAAAGATAGTTTATTAAAAGAAGTTAAAAACACTCACAAGATGGCTAAAAGCTTCAGACTTATCAGATATGAGGTCCTTAGCTTGCTCCTTTAGCAGGATCCGCCACTATCATCTAGGCTGGAAGATGGGAAAATGGAGCCGGAACATCAGGAAGTGCATTGGAATCAGTGTGGAACACACGGGTGGAAGAGAAGTCACCGGAAGGAGGAGAGGATCGGGACCAGTGTCAAGCTACGTGCTCGAAGTTGCTTGCTGGACAAGGGGAAGGGAGGAAGGGAAGGGGAAAAAGAGCAGTAGAACTACAAGAACTAGTGGCTTAGTATACGATTACAAATAAAAGAAATACTTAACAGAAAATAACCTCATTCCTGGAGAATACAGCTATAGCTGAAAAAAAAAGCATATATGTACAGACATCTATAAATAAGGAACGTATAAGACCATGATTTGGATAGAGAAAAGCTTGTGTTATAAACACACTATAATAACGGCATTATCATAAAACAAGTATGAATAAATTATAACGCACATACCAGTATATATAAGAGAATGGGGGAGAAAAAGACAAATTCTATAAAAATAAATATAATAAAATAAAAAAATAGAAATAATGCTTAAAAAAATGGATCATTATGGTTACAAGCAATTTTTGAGAGTATACATATCTCACATAGACATTTATAAAAAGTTATAGTACTTACTAGAAATGTGGTGTAACAGAAAATGAACCCCCATAGACCTTATGGGTCCGGTATCCCAAATTAGAAAGATACCATATAGGTCCACTGTAGAATAATCAGATGGAAGCAGCGATCTAGACAAGGTGTAGATGAAAAACATAAAATACTGTTTTTCTATCAAGTAATTATTAAATAGCAAGAGGAGACAGGTGGATCACAATAGTGTATGTGTTTCAATTTCTTCATTTAACCTCCCTGTGGGGAATAAATCTGATGTTTCTTGTTGGCGCAGACGTTTAAAACGTTCTGCCGCAGGGAATGTTTCTTTGTAGATAGCCTCGATCACCCAGACTCTGAGGCCTTTATGGTGATGTTCAAGAAAATGTCTAGGCACACTATGTTTATCACAGCCACCCTCAAGGAGGCATCTTTGTTCTGCAAAACGTTTGCATAGGGTCCTGGTGGTTCTCCCTATGTAAAATGACCCACAGGGGCAAGACAAACAATAGATCGCCTATTCAGTAGAACAATTGCAGAATTCTTTTATAGTGTATGTTTTCTCTTTTGCCGTAAATACTTTCTATCCATGATGCACGAATGAACAAGTGAGACAAAGTCTCTTTTTACACTGGGACATGCCCATGAGCAGAATTAGGTAAGTGGGTTGTATGGAGATATCAGCTAAACTTTTGATTTTTACTGGGAGCTATTCTGCTTTTGATGTTCCTAGCTTTATGGTAGGACACCCTTTTTTTTTTTTAACCGTGTTTAATAAGCCATCTTTGTACACATACTGCATTTAGCTGATGCCTCCTGTTCTTCCATTACTGTCTTTCCTACAGAGCTGGTCACACTCTGCAGATGGCTGTTTCCTGTGCTTCTTTGGATTTTTTGTATCTTGTGGAATTCTAGGACTTATAAGGACTTTGTATGAGTAATTAGGACTTTTAAGGACTCCCTTATATATTGTTTGCATTACAATTGGTCCTGGTTAAGAGCCAGATCATACTGTTCTCACTGTGCTCAGAGTGAACCTGCTCTCATCTGTAAAAAGCACAGGGCACCAGTGGCGGATCTGCCAATTCTTGTGTTCAGTGGCAAATGACAATCAAGCTCTATGGTGCCGGGCAGTGAGCACAGGGCCCACTAGAGAACATCGCGCCCTCAGGCCACCCTCATGAAGTCTGTTTCTGACTGTTTGGTCAGAGACATTCACAGCAGTAGCCTGCTGGAGGTCATTTTGTAGGGCTCTGGCAGTGCTCATCCTGTTCCTCCTTGCACAAAGGAGCAGATACCATTTCTGCTGATGGATTAAGAAACTTCTTCAGCCCTGTCCAGCTCTCCTAGAGTACCTGCCTGTCTCCTGGAATCTCCTCATTGCTCTTGAGACTGTGCTGGGAGACACAGCAAACCATCTGGCAATGGCACGTGTTGATGTGTCATCCTGGAGGAGTTGGACTGCCTGTGTAACCTCTGTAGGGTCCAGGTATTGCCTCATACTACCAGAAGTGACACTGACCCTAGCCCTATGCATAACTAGTTAAAACCAATCAGAAAAGATGAGTAGGGAGCAAAATGTCAGTGTCCTCTACCTGTAAAACCATTCCTGTTTTGGGGGTCATCACACTGTTGCCCATCTAGTGCACCTGTTGTTAATTTCATTAATACCAAAGCAGCTGTAACTGACTAACAACCCCTCTACTACTTAACTGACCAGATCAATATCCCAGGAGTTTAATTGACTTGATGCTAAACTCTGATTAAAAAGTGTTCCTTTCATTTTTTTGAGCAGTGTATAAAGTTCAAAGGTAACTTCTTTGAAGTTCACACAAATGAAACACAGTGAATCCAAAATAATAATGGTCCATTGTATTTCTTGGGCCTCATTCAGGGAGTATATAACCATGCAGATAAACACGGCCCCTCGATGGGTGTTCAATTATGTACACCCTGTTTGAACAAGGCCTCAGTCGCATCTAAACAGTATTTACAAACACTGCTCAAAATGTATGTGTTTACAGCAGCTGCTCCTGCTGCTACTGTATTACTGTTCCCCAGCACAGTGCTGAAAGCACTACTGAGAATGTTAGCATTCTATTAAAAACTGAAGGAGATCAGTGAATGTGAAAGACATGTTCAAGAATCTACCCGCTTACTGCAGATGAGAACAAAATAAGGACAGCAAGCCACAGTACTGTTAGCAGCAGCAGTGCCTATACCACCAAGGCTCCAGTATAGGAAACAAAACATTTCCCTGTATGTAATGTGACATGCAGCTAAACCCTCCTATTCTGTAATAAGCCAGAGTGAATGTAATATTGAAGCTTTATTAACAAAACAGGGTGGGATGAAACTATTAGGAAAAACAGATAATAAGTACATATAATCAATATGTGAAATATACAAACACAATGAAATGATTACGTTGTGGATGGCAATAAGTCCATGCTCACCATCGATGCTACCTGTAAGGGATGTAGGTTTAGTCGACAACATGTGCTCCAATGGCTGTTTCCTTCTTTCTCAGTTTCTAAGATGGAGTCTGAGTTCCCAGGATGCATCTGTCTCTTTTTCTCAGATTGATGGGAAGTTTTATTAATGCTTAGCTCTAAACAGTCTCTAGTTTCTGTAAAGCAGTAAATTTGCGGTGGGCTCCAACTAGTGTTCAAACTTATTATTGCAGGCTGAATTTCCCTGCTGGAGGCAGAACAGAGGACGGTGTACAACCAGGGGGAAATGACCACATGTCTTGGGGATGTAATTGGTAGTCATCTAGCTGCCGGGTCAGTGAACTTACAAATAGAAGTGGGGGACAGCGGAAGCAACAGGTGTCTGCGGTGCCAGGAAACTAATGCAGACAGGTGAGGCTAGCTTCTGTTTTTTTGTACCTGAGTATCATGTTCTGATTTCCCCTCTCTGTAACCTGTACTCAAACTCTAAATTGACCCGTTCATAAAGGACACACGTTTACTAGTTTTAGCATGAGATACTCTTTTTCTTAGACGGCTTGTTCTCTAAATTGCTTTATAGGAAGACATAATGTATATACTAAGGAAGAACTTGCAGTAATGGCTTAACCTCTGAACCCCCTGAATATGTACCAAGGTTGAATATGAATAGTATATGTGGTTCTGTATAATTCCTGTAAAAACATAACAATGGACATATCATACAGTCACAATCACTTCTCTCAAATTCAGAATGAATGTTTTTTTCCTAAATGCAATGTGGTTTGTACAACCTCTGTTCCCTGTAGAGAAGAGTGAAGATGTGATTGCACGGCAGGTAGAAATCAAAGTTCTGCAAGGTTGATAACTTTGTACAAGAATCTCTACTAATACTATACGTTTCATGTCAGTGACAGAATATAAGGGGAGATTGGGTGGCTGCCAGCGACCTTGGAGTCCAGGGAAAGTATACAGGGATGATAAAAATATTCTGTAGCTCAGCGCTCTTCATACAGAGCCAATTTCATCTTTCCAAGCCTTTAGATTTCTGTCAGAAGGTGATCAGTATTGGCAGCATAAGCCTCTTAGCAAAGGTTTTCTTTATGAATATGAAATGATATGTGTGCCAATTTACTGTACCTGAAATAATAACATTCCTATATATATTCCTTTTAATAATATCTATGGTGAAAGGTTTAACTCAACCAAATGTAATATGTTAGCTATAGGTAGTGGGTTTATTTATTTATTTTATTTGTTACAGGTCCTTATATAGCGCTGACAATTTAAGCAGCGCTTTACATAAATATTGTAAATTCACATTTTAGCCTCCAGATTTATTGCCATAATTTCTGGCTCTGCTTCCACCTACTTTGGGGTACTGTTTCTTTCCACCTTTTCTGACCATCTCCTCCTGTTTTGGTTTCCAAATTGTAAATAAAATTTAAAATGTAAAATGGGACCTTCATTTTATTGGCTACATACTATATTTATATATATTTATTTATTATATTTGTGAAAGAGATTGCCTTAACATATATATATATATGCCGTCACCCGACACCCAAGGAAGGCAGGCACATAAGTAAGGCAGTAAGGGATCGTGGATAATTTTAAACAAAATGCTTGTTGTTTCCAAATACATGTGAGTGCATATGGGCACATAATAAAGGTCTTTTATGTAAGGATAAGACACTATGTTTATGTCTCCTTTATACTGAGGAATATTCTTGGGAGGAGATTGAGCAAGGGATTCCTGCGGTGGTGTGAATAGGAGAGGAGAGTCAAGTTTCCAGCAGCAATTGGGAGATACTCACCACTATTGCTGAGATGCAATATATGATCCATAGTTCCAGTAGGTGAACAAAAGCAGTTTTGGCCTTTTAGGAGGCATCAAAGGAGGTGAGCGCATATTGAGATCATAATAAGAAGTCACTTGGAATGAAGATTTGTTCATTTTTGAATTTGTCACGTTTGGACTGATCAATTTTTTTTTTTATTTATTGCAATGGTCACTTATTATTCAGATATAATTTGTTTCACGCTAACACAAAGGACTTTATCACTAATGTATATTTTTTGAAAGATAATTGTTTTATTACATGTTATAATAGTTTTAGGAGCACGGCTTCTATTGTTTGTAATTTTATTTATACACATTGAGTAAATGTTTTTTGTGCTGACGCACCTTGTCAAACGGAAGTAGTGGCTCACAAGTTTTTAATAAAAAAAAAGAAAAAAAGAAAAAACACTGTTTATATATAATCTTATTAATATTTGTTTAATTGGTTCTAAAGGCAGAAGGTTTTTTTCCTTAATGTATTCTTTGCATTAAGGTAAAAAAAACCCTCTGTGCAGTTCCTTCCACCCAGGCCCCCCCCCCCCTTATACTTACCTGCGTACCAATCTTGATCCTGTGATGTGCAGAGGCTCTCTCAGTTCTTTCCCTCCCCATAGGCTCAGAGACAGCAGCGGTAGCCATTGTGTATATCCATCAGTGTGTTTCGTGAAGATAAATGTATCTCCTCGGGAGTGTATGCTACTGTCAAGATATCTATAAAGTATAAAAAAAAGACATACATGAACTTCAAAACAGTTTTAGCAGAAGGTGGTACTGATATAAAAGATCACCAACTTCCACTTCCAAATCAGCTTGAGAAAAACAAAAGCAAAACATTAAAGAGGGATGACAACAAAGGACATCTACCTTAGGAGCCATGGGGGGGGGGGGGGACGGACCTGGGACCCAAAGAGGTAGAGGGCATGAAAGTGGCACAGGAGTAAAAAATGGATGATCTGCCACAGACACATCTAAAACCTTATAAAATATGTATAAATCTAAGAAATGCTTATATTTCTACACACTCAATGCACATTAAAGTATATTGTATTTGTTCAAAAAAATATTCAAACACATATCACAATCAAACAATCAAACAAAAAGATTACTTACAAAAGGTACCTCATACTACTCTGCTTCTAAGCAAACTGGAATAAAACACCAAGGAATCCCACAATACTAAAATCTATTGTTTCAAAATCAATATATAATTATAAAGTATAATACAAATCTACCTAAAAATGTACTATAACTCATCTACCAGTGTCATCTAATATTCTGGGAGCCTGCTAATATACTGTATATACAACAGTGTTACAAATAAGTCCCATGGGAACAAAATACAACAAAAAAAGTAAAATATCTGCAGTGGGAGAGGCCCAGATGCAGGGGCGGACTGACAACTCATGGGGCCCCCAGGTAATAGGGGATCATGGGGCCCCTGTGTCCTTGCCCAAACTCAAAAAAGCCTATGAAAAAGGTACCAGGGGAATCTCATGGGGCCCCCTACTGACCCCGGGCCCTCAGGCAGTGCCAGAGTTTCCAAATGGTCAGTCCGCCCCTGCCCAGATGGTATATCACAGGTGTGTTCTAGGATCCCTTTCTTATTGCCTCCTCCTCTTATAGGTCCCCAGTCCCACCACAACATCAGGAGGCAACTCCTTTCCACCCCCCCTAATTATTTGCCCATATGACTACATGGTCAAAATGGTACTGGGACACAAGCACCGCATTGTTGTGTAATGATGTCATGCGAGTGCATGCGTACTTGACATCATGATGTAAACAAGATGTGATCAGGGGTGGACTGACAACTCATGGGGCCCCTGGGCAATAGGGGATCATAGGGCCCCTGTGTCTTTGCCCAAACTCAAAAAAGCCTATGAAAAAGGTACCAGGGGCATTTTATGGGGCCCCCTACTGACCCTGGGCCCTCGGGCAGTGCCCAAGTTTCCAAATGGTCAGTCCGCCCCTGATTGTGATAAGATGACATCACAATGTCATCACAATATATATATATGGTGTAATGACACTGATGACTAATGCTGTCATTGCATTGGAAGCAATGAGATGCACATCAGCTCACCTCCTAAGGACAGAATCAGCCAGATACAGTTTGATACAATGTATACAACGAATCAAGAGCATTTTAAACATGCTTGAATCTGATATACATCTATAATTATAAGAAAGATCTAAACAAGGTGGCTTCATTCAATCTTGATAGATAATAATATATAATAATAATATATTATTATTATTATTATTAATAATAATAATAATAATAATAATAATAATAATAATAATATATAATAATATTAGTAATAATAACAATAACATACAGATGGCAGTCTGTTAAGGATTTTGTGGTACAGAGAATGTACAAGTGTGAAGAAATAAGTGATAGATGCAAACAAAAGAGGTTTACCACATCATATATATTTGGTAAAGGATTTTGTTTTCATCTTACCAGGAGGCAGAAAAATGACAGCAAAACATTAAGGGAGGTGTGATGCAGAATAAATTAAATATTTGTTACTTTGTGGATGGTAATGGTCATGGTAATGCAAATATTTTTATTTAGTAAGACCTTTTAAAAGGAGGATTTATGTTCCATAATTTATATCATGGTATCCAACTGGCAAAAAAGTAAGAGTCTGGCACCAACACAATATGAGATAAAATTGCAGTAAACGTCATTCGTAATCCATCAAGACATAAGAAAATCCATCAAGTAAAAAGGCTGACTCATTTAATTCCAAACACTCTGGGCCTTACTCATAATAATGGGATCCCAGAAAGATGCAATTTTACATTCAGACACAATAGGAGTTTAATAATGGAAAATTTAAAATGCCTTGCCCTGGATAAATTCCATATGAGGAGAGGAGATTTCAATAAAAAAAAAATGTGTGTATACAAACTGAATGGATGTTCTGATTGAAGCTTAACTCATTTCAAAGGCTAAATAACATTTGTTATTTCACCTTCTTAGGGAGAAGCTATAGATATAATATACAAAATCCTGTTAATAGTGTAAATAAACGTTCTGTTTGGTTTTAAATTTGATATATAAATTGAAATTATAGATAGTAAAATATGTACTGTATATATTTACATAGGAAATGACATCTGAACATACCACGGTAAAGTATGAATTTGCTAAAATATCCAATAGAATTATTCATTTATAATCTGATAGCAAAATTGCTTTAAGACATTTAAGGAATTGAAATGCATTTTCTTTGAAAGTTGAAAGATAGACTTTAAATGAACAATTATTTGTACTGAAAGTTTGCTCCATGTAAACAGTTTGTTTTTTAAACACGAAACGAAACTTGCACACAATCACTTTGTACTTTGCACCAAAAGTTACAATTCCATGGTGACTCCTTATTCTTATTGTATATACAGTGCCTTAAAAAAGTATTCATACCTCTTGAAATTTTACACATTTGTTCATGTTACAACCAAAAACGTAAATGTATTTTATTGGGATTTTATGTGATAGCCCAACACAAAGTGGCACGGAATTGTGATGTGAAAGGAAAATTATAAAAATGGTTTCCAAACTTTTTACAAATAAATATCTGAAAAGTGTTGCTTGCATTTGTATTCAGCCCCCTAAGGCAATACTTTGTAGGACCACCTTTTGCTGCAATTACAGCTTTTTGGGGATGTCTCTACCAGCTTTGCACATCTAGAGAGCGACATTTTGTCCATTCTTCTTTGCAAAATAGCTCAAGCTCTGTCAGATTGGATGGAGAGTGTCTGTGTCAGGGCTCCCGGTATGACCAGAGGGGTGTGAACTGACACAGGGAACCACAGGCTGCAGATATGGTATAAATAAGACAATTTATTAAGACTAACAATACAAATATAAACGCAGTGCACCAAACCCCAAGTTAACACAAATACATACAACAAGGTGAAACAAACCCAAACCTAAACTGATATAGATACACAGGTACATACACATATAGAGCACAACGTAGTCAGGCAGGCCGGGTCGATAACTATCGGGCAGGTAAGTACAGGAGGAGCAGGCGGAGAGTAGTCAGGGTCACAAGCCAGGGATCAAACAGGAGAAGTCAGCAGAGGTCAGGATCAGGCAGGGTTGGCAACAAGTCAGGCAGGAACAGGAATGCAGGTTACAAGATACAGGGGCCCATGGAAAAACACACACCAAGGCACAGACTGCAGGTCTGGCCATCCCTTAAATACACCACCTGCAATCAGCCCCAGGTGATGGCTAATTGCCAAAGTGAACCTCTGGTTGTTGAGAGCACCCGCTGGCCAGCCCTGGTACTGCAGCCCACAAGGCTCCGGTGACTGGCAGGATATCAAAGACTGGCACCGGACAGAGGCACTTCGGGCTGGACACCGGACGGAGGCACTTCGGGCTGGACACCGGACGAAGGCACTTCGGGCTGGACACCGGACGGAGGCACTTCGGGCTGGACACCGGATCACCAGGCGGAGCAGCGGGCCCCGGGCTACCAGGCGGAGCAGCAGGCACCGGGCCACCAGGCAGGGCAGCAGGCACCGGGCCACCAGGCGGAGCAGCAGGCACCGGGCCACCAGGCGGAGCCGCAGGCACCGGGCCACCAGGCAGGGCAGCGGGCACCTGGCCCCCAGGCGGAGCGGCGGGCACTGGGCCCCCAGGCAGAGCGGCGGGCACCGGGCAAGCAGGCAGGGCGGCAGGCACCAGGCAACCAGGCAGGGCGGCAGGCACCGGGCCCCCAGGTGGAGCAGCAGGCATCGGGCAACCAGGCAGGGTGGCAGGCACCGGGCAACCAGGCAGGGCGGCAGGCACCGGGCCCCCAGGTGGAGCGTCAGGCACCGGGCCCCCAGGCAGGGCGGCGGGCACCGGGCCCCCAGATGGAGCGGCGGGCACCGGGGCATCTGGCTCGACAGCGGGCATCGGGTCACCAGGTACAACAGTGGGCACCGGGGTTATCAGACATTGGATCGTCTTGCTCGACCGCAGGCACCAGGTCATCTGGCTCAACAGCGGGCATCGGGTCACCAGGCAAGACACCGGGCATCGGGTCACCAGGCATCAGGTCATCTGGCTCGACAGCAGGCACCGAGTTATCTGGCAAGGCAGTGGGCACAGAGTCACCAGGCGTGACAGCTGGCTATGAGTCAACTGGCATGACAGCGGACATCGGGTCACCAGGTATGACAGCGGGCACTGGGTCATCAGGCATTGGATCGTCTGGCAAGACCGCAGGCACGAGTCATCTGGCAAGACCGCAGGCACCGAGTCATATGGCAAGACCGTGGGCACCGAGTCATCTGGCAAGACCGCGGGCACCGAGTCATCTGGCAAGACCGTGGGCATCGAGTCATCTGGCAAGACCGCGGGCTACGAGTCATCTGGCAAGACTGCGGGCCCCGAGTCACCAGGCACAACAGTGGGCTCCGAGCCAACTGGTGGAACAGCGGGCATCGAGTCGTCTGGCAAGACTGAGGGCACCGAGTCGTCTGGCAAGACTGCAGGCACCGAGTCATCTGGCAAGACTGCGGGCTCCGAGTCGTCTGGCGGAACAGCAGGCACCGAGTCGTCTGGCAAGACTGCGGGCACTGAGTCGTCTGGCAAGACTGCGGGCTCCAAGTCATCTGGCAAGACAGCGGGCTCCGAGTCAACTGGCAAGACAGCGGGCACCGGGTCGTCTGGCGGAACAGCGGGCATCGAGTCATTTGGCAAGACTGCGGGAACCGAGTCGTCTGGCAAGACTGCGGGCACCGAGTCGCCTGGCAAGACTGCGGGCACCAAGTCGTCTGGCAAGACTGCGAGCTCCGAGTCATCTGGCAAGACAGCGGGCTCCGAGTCAACTGGCAAGACAGCGGGCACCGAGTCGTCTGGCGGAACAGCGGGCATCGAGTCGTCTGGCAAGACTGCGGGCACCGAGTCATCTGGCAAGACTGTGGGCTCCGAGTCATCTGGCAAGACAGCGGGCATCGAGTCATCTGGCATAATAGGATCATCAGGCTGGATCAGTTCATCAGGCTGGGTAGAGACATCATGCTGGGTAAGGACATCAGGCTGGGTAGAGACATCAGGCCGGGTAGAGACATCAGGCTGAATTGTGGGCGCCGAGGCACCAGGCTGCACCACGGAAGGCAGGTTCTCAGATGGCAGGCTGACTGGTTTGGATACTGGCAGGATGGTATTGGTTGGAAAGAATTTTCGCCTTTTCCTGGTTTTAGTTACCGGAGCACTGTAAGTAAGCGCAGGTTTGTAAACGGATGGAGCAGCTGAAGACAGAGAAGAGCTGGAGGATGGAACAGAGGAGGGAGCAGTTGCTACAGAGGACTTCTTTACAGGGTTTAAGGCAGGATAGGTGCAGTGAGTGGGAGCAGAGGACTGATATGTGGTAGTTAGCAGAGTATACTGGGTCGTCACTGGGGGTGCTGTCGGGGATGCAGGAAGAGTGCCTTGAGTGGAGGAATGACGTTGTAAGCTGACTGAGGCTGGGTGCAACAAGTCTGACCATGTCTGCAGTATGGGTTGAACAAAGCTCAGCTTACACAAAGCCTGTCTGGTCAAAGACTGCACTGCGTTTATACAATCCCTTAATACCTGTTGTGAACATGCAGCATAATGCTCCAAGAAGCAATCCACATCATCCTCTAATAACCATACCAGGGACTCTACCTGGTCTGCACTAAATGGTGGCAAAAAGTCATTCCTGCATTCAGGGGTACCAGATAAAGCCAACTCTGCACAAACCTGAATCAAAGGTTGCACCTCAGAGAATTCTGTGCCCTGATCTACTAGAACATGAGCGACCCATATACATTCTAGCAGTTGATCCCGGGTATACTCCTTCAGAGTCTGATAAGCATACTCTCTGTCATCAAAAACCAGCAGCAACAAATACACCACCTCATCAAGATGCATCCTTCCCAGCAACAAGCCAAGATGGCTTCCCTGTGCAGCCACTTCTGGTCAGGATGGCCTTGGTGTAATGTCAGGGCTCCCGGTATGACCAGAGGGGTGTGAACTGACACAGGGAACCGCAGGCTTCAGATATGGTATAAATAAGACAATTTATTAAGACTAACAATACAAATATAAACGCAGTGCACCAAACCCCAAGCTAACACAAATACATACAACAAGGTGAAACAAACCCAAACCTAAACTGATATAGATACACAGGTACATATACATATAGAGCACAACGTAGTCAGGCAGGCCGGGTCGATAACTATCGGGCAGGTAGGTACAGGAGGAGCAGGCGGAGAGTAGTCAGGGTCACAAGCCAGGGATCAAACAGGAGAAGTCAGCAGAGGTCAGGATCAGGCAGGGTCGGCAGCAAGTCAGGCAGGAACAGGAATGCAGGTTACAAGATACAGGGGCCCATGGAAAAACACACACCAAGGCACAGACTGCAGGTCTGGCCATCCCTTAAATACACCACCTGCAATCAGCCCCAGGTGATGGCTAATTGCTGAAGTGAACCTCTGGTTGTTGAGAGCACCCGCTGGCCAGCCCTGGTACTGCAGCCCACAAGGCAGGTGAGTCCCACCACTATTGGCAAGTCCATTCCTGACAGTCTGTGAGCAGTAATTTTCAAGTCTTGCCATAGATTGTCAATTGGATTTAGGTCTGGACCATGACTGGGCCATTCTAACACATGAATATGCTTTGAACATTCCATTGTAGCTCTGGCTGTATGTTTATGGTCATTGTCCTGCTGGAAGGTGAATCTCCATCCCAGTATCAAGTCTTTTGCAGACTCTATCAGGTTTTCTTCTAAGATTGCCCTGTATTTGGCACCATCCAGCTTCTCATAAACTCTGACCAGCTTCCTTGTCCCTGCTGAAGAAAAGCATCCTCACAACATATTTCTGCCACCGCCTTGTTTCACAGTGGGGATGTTTTGCCCAAGGTGATGTGCAGTGTTAGTTTTCTACCACATATAGCGTTTTGCTTTTAGGCCAAAAGTTCAGTTTTGGTCTCATCTGACCAGAGCACCTTCTTCCACATTTTTGCTGTGTCCCCCACATGGCTTCTCACAAACTGAGACTTCTTATGGTCTTCTTATGATGGGACTTCTTATGGTTTTCTTTTAACAATGGCTTTCTTCTTGCTACTCTTCCATAAAGACCAGATTTGTGGAGTGCACAACTAATAGTTGTCCTGTGGTCAGATTCTTCCACCTGAGCTGTGGATCTCTGCAGCTCCTCCAGAGTTACCATGGGTTTCTTGGTTGCTTCTCTGATTAATGCTTTCCTTGCCCGGCCTGTCAGTTTAGGTGCACGGCCATGTCTTGGTATGATAGGATCAGTTTCTGTCTGTAGCCCAAACTTGTCCTCGAATATTTTCACCACCAGGCCCGGGAGAAATAAAGCTCCAGACACCGTAGTGTAAAAGCTAAATCTCTGAAATTTTAATGTAAAACAAGAAGAGAAACTCAATAAACGTTACCAGTCAGAATGACCAATAAAATATTCTACCCTTATCAATGTAGATACGTGAAGGAAAGAAACTACAAATGGCTGAGTAGTACCATATAAGGTGAATCCGTTTCCAATGAAATGAAACTACAGTCAGGAAAACGAGAGAACAGCTAAGAAGCGAAACTCAAAAACGAAACTAACTGTTAACACATCTAGAAATGGAGGCATTATACAAATTGGATGCCAGTTAAAAAGATGTATCTCCTTACAGTTCCTCTCTTTTGTCACAAAGTGACAACACACCAAATTTCACAATTGTTGTTTCCAATATGCATTTGGGTTCTTTCAAAATGCATATGCAAAGTTTAGCAACAACATAAAACACAAATATTAGTAAAAGACATAGCAAAATCAGCATGCCTACTTTCTTAAACCATCCAAAAAGTTCCAGCCATCCTAAGCTATGGATCGAGCTTGAGTTTGTAAAGCATTTACCTGGACTTTATGATTCTCAGTGACTTCATAGTAATCTGGAATCTCAGCAGATGTGTTATGTATCCATGTACAACATTCATAGTCAGAAGCAGAGTGACACAGCCCAGTCAGTGCTGCACCCATTTGTTCTATTTTCATTTAATTTATGAGCACCCACTTCCTCAATGCCCGTAGTTCAACATTGAAAAGACATTCAAGTTCAACATTCAAAAAACCACCTCTAGTTATATATTTTTTTTTCATCTATTCTTACTGGTATTTACTTGTACAAAGTTACCATCTTCAGCTATCTTCCCAGCAACATTCTTTCCCTTTATTTGATTTATTGCCTAAATGAAAACACCATTTAGGTTCTATCATAACTCCCAACACTTCACATTTAGCCCTTGTAGTAACATTTATAAGGATAATACTCAGATTACCAATAAACATTGATGTCACATTTGTTTGGTGCACAATATAAAGGAATGTTTATGGTTTCAGGGTGGAGCATACTGAAAACCTAACAACTGTCGAATCCCGAGAGCTTGGCATACCTGTACTTAAATTTCAACAGTGACATATTTCCAGTCAATGATCTTTTCTGCTCCTTTTTTATTAGTTCAGTGTTATTCACAGTCTCACTGTTGTAGCCACAAATTGGTGGCCATTCTTCTTGGTGATAGTAGCAGTGGCTAGTTCAGATCAAAAGAAAGTTCTTCCAAACCATCTCTGGATGAAACAGCATCCTGAAGATTAGAGGGTGTTGATAGCTCAGTCTCCTTTCCTTGTTTCATCTGTTGCTCCTGGCTCTTTGGTGATTCTGGGATCCTCTTTACTCTAGAAGCATGTATCCAGACATTAGAATCAACAGTCAGAACAGCAGTTCTTCTCACAGCTGTCACTATGGTGGGTTCCCCGTACAGTGGATCTCCTGGCTTGTACAGGTGGGTTGGATCATCTGTGGGAAGAGGAAACGAGAGAGACATCACCGTATATACCATTCAACACCCTAATCAATTCCTGGACATATCTTTTCTGGATTAATTCTAAATCACCTGGCAAAACTATCAAAGGGCCTCTTGTCCAGGGTGTGGGGAATGGTCTGCCCATAAGAATTTAAAAAGGGGAGAGTTTAGTGACTTTATTAGGTGTCATCCTCATCTCAGCCAGAACAGCTGGCAGGTACACCTCCCATCCCTTAAATGTCCCACCTGTTGCCTTCCTTAGTTTTTCCTTCAGAGTCCTATTTGCCCGTTCTACTTGAGCAGAACTCTGTGGATGGTAGGGTATGTGGAACTTCCAGGAAAACAGACAGACCGCTCCAGGTGAGTACTGGAAGTATATATACACTCTGCATACCTGTTGGTGCCGGCCCGATCCGTGATCACAGGAACAATGCCAAGAAAGAAAGGTTTGTTGCACTAGCAATGATGGACAGGCAATCCAAGACACCACATCTAAAATTGCCTTGGAAATGGAATCAAGTAGTAGATTGAAAATGAATTGGATTGAAGAAACTAGGGGACAGAGTTCTACCTAAAGAGGGTGCCCTTCTGGGGATATATCAATACCCTTGCTCAGAATTTTGGAACAAATATCATGATTATATAAGATTGGTAAATATCTATTGACAATATTGTTCACTTGTCTTAACTCTAAACTATAAGACAGAACCAAGGAAGGATGACTGAATTTATCTGCTTGTTTTTTCCGAGTACCTTTAAGAATCTCAGATCTGTCTTTTTTTTTGCAATTAAATAAGCTCTATCAAGAGCCCACTTAGGATATCTCCTCTCTGTAAACCTTTGGAACAGTAATTGCGATTCCCGTTCAAAGTCCAAAGTATCACTGCATATGCAACATAAATAGAGATGAGCGAAGAAATGAAAAATTCGATTCGACTGATTCGGCGAATTCGTGGACAATATTCGATTCGAGTCGAATAAATTCGCTGTGAATTTAACTTAAAAAAGGGTGTTTCTAGGCTTCAGAGAGACTTAATATTAGTGCAGAACACTGTACCTTTAATTTAAATGCCCTTGGAGTCTGCTGGGGAAGAGAAATAATACTGTCTGTCAGTATGACATGCAGATGAGTGCCGTCGATCTTAGAATCACTGCACACTTCACTCCTTTGGCCAGTCACGGGGCCAAAACCAGTGTTTGGAGCCACAGTGTGGCGGTGGAGGCAGCAGCAATGGGAGGCCATACAGCAACCTATGACAAAATGGAAACCAGCAGGAGCGTGAGGAGACCTGAAAGTGGCACATGGCAGAGTGGGAGCAATGGGAGGCGGTACAGGGACCCAGGTCACACTATGGGCCCAGCAGCAGCGTGACCAGGCGGTACGGGGGCCCATGGCCGATATGGGGCTTGGTGGCACCTATGGAAGGCCTGTAATCTGCCAGCAACCTATGACAAAATGGACAACCGCAGGAGTGTGAGGAGATTTCAAAGTGGCACATGGCAGAGTGGAAGCAATGGGAGGCCGTACAGGGACCCAGGTCACACTGTGGGACCAGCATCAGCGTGAACAGGCGGTACGGGGGCCCATGGCCGATTTGACCTCATTCATCCCATAGTCCTGCCGACTCACGAATAGCGTGGCCTCCTCAAAGGGCCTGAGCAAGCGCAGGTGTCACACATGAGCTGCCAATGGCTGACATCTAAGTTACACAGGGAGTACCTTTATCCGCTTTTAACATCAGGAAATCTGTGATGGCCTTTAGCTGTTCGTAAAGGCGGTCTAACATATGTAGGGTTGAATTCCACCTTGTTGCAACGTCACAGCATGAGGAGTCGGTACGGGGGCCCATGGCAGATTACATGTCTGGCAGCAGCTATGTGAGGCCTGTAATCTGCCTGCACCCTATGTCAAAAAATTTAACACACCAGCAGTGTGAAGAGACCTGAAAGTGGCACATGGCAGCAGAGTGTGGCGATGGAGACAGCAGCAATGGGAGGCCGTACAGGGACCCATGAGAGACTCTAGACTTGGCAGCAGCATGAGGAGGCGGTATATAGGGGCCCATGGCAGATTAGGGGCCTGGCAGCAGCTATGTGAGGCCCGTAATCTGCCTGCACCCTATGTCCAAAAATTTAACACACCAGCAGTGTGAAGAGACCTGAAAGTGGCACATGGCAGCAGAGTGTGGCGATGGAGACAGCAGCAATGGGAGGCCGTACAGGGACCCATGACAGACTCTGGACTTGGCAGCAGCATGAGGAGGCGGTATATAGGGGCCCATGGCAGATTAGGGGCCTGGCAGCAGCTATGTGAGGCCCGTAATCTGCCTGCACCCTATGTCAAAAAATTTAACACACCAGCAGTGTGAAGAGACCTGAAAGTGGCACATGGCAGCAGAGTGTGGCGATGGAGACAGCAGCAATGGGAGGCCGTACAGGGACCCATGAGAGACTCTAGACTTGGCAGCAGCATGAGGAGGCGGTATATAGGGGCCCATGGCAGATTAGGGGCCTGGCAGCAGCTATGTGAGGCCCGTAATCTGCCTGCACCCTATGTCAAAAAATTTAACACACCAGCAGTGTGAAGAGACCTGAAAGTGGCACATGGCAGCAGAGTGTGGCGATGGAGACAGCAGCAATGGGAGGCCGTACAGGGACCCATGACAGACTCTAGACTTGGCAGCAGCATGAGGAGGCGGTATATAGGGGCCCATGGCAGATTAGGGGCCTGGCAGCAGCTATGTGAGGCCCGTAATCTGCCTGCACCCTATGTCAAAAAATTAAACACACCAGCAGTGTGAAGAGACCTGAAAGTGGCACATGGCAGCAGAGTGTGGCGATGGAGACAGCAGCAATGGGAGGCCGTACAGGGACCCATGACAGACTCTGGACTTGGCAGCAGCATGAGGAGGCGGTATATAGGGGCCCATGGCAGATTAGGGGCCTGGCAGCAGCTATGTGAGGCCCGTAATCTGCCTGCACCCTATGTCAAAAAATTTAACACACCAGCAGTGTGAAGAGACCTGAAAGTGGCACATGGCAGCAGAGTGTGGCGATGGAGACAGCAGCAATGGGAGGCCGTACAGGGACCCATGAGAGACTCTAGACTTGGCAGCAGCATGAGGAGGCGGTATATAGGGGCCCATGGCAGATTAGGGGCCTGGCAGCAGCTATGTGAGGCCCGTAATCTGCCTGCACCCTATGTCAAAAAATTTAACACACCAGCAGTGTGAAGAGACCTGAAAGTGGCACATGGCAGCAGAGTGTGGCGATGGAGACAGCAGCAATGGGAGGCCGTACAGGGACCCATGAGAGACTCTAGACTTGGCAGCAGCATGAGGAGGCGGTATATAGGGGCCCATGGCAGATTAGGGGCCTGGCAGCAGCTATGTGAGGCCCGTAATCTGCCTGCACCCTATGTCAAAAAATTAAACACACCAGCAGTGTGAAGAGACCTGAAAGTGGCACATGGCAGCAGAGTGTGGCGATGGAGACAGCAGCAATGGGAGGCCTTACAGGGACCCATGACAGACTCTGGACTTGGCAGCAGCATGAGGAGGCGGTATATAGGGGCCCATGGCAGATTAGGGGCCTGGCAGCAGCTATGTGAGGCCCGTAATCTGCCTGCACCCTATGTCTAAAAATTTAACACACCAGCAGTGTGAAGAGACCTGAAAGTGGCACATGGCAGCAGAGTGTGGCGATGGAGACAGCAGCAATGGGAGGCCGTACAGGGACCCATGAGAGACTCTAGACTTGGCAGCAGCATGAGGAGGCGGTATATAGGGGCCCATGGCAGATTAGGGGCCTGGCAGCAGCTATGTGAGGCCCGTAATCTGCCTGCACCCTATGTCAAAAAATTAAACACACCAGCAGTGTGAAGAGACCTGAAAGTGGCACATGGCAGCAGAGTGTGGCGATGGAGACAGCAGCAATGGGAGGCCGTACAGGGACCCATGAGAGACTCTGGACTTGGCAGCAGCATGAGGAGGCGGTATATAGGGGCCCATGGCAGATTAGGGGCCTGGCAGCAGCTATGTGAGGCCCGTAATCTGCCTGCACCCTATGTCAAAAAATTAAACACACCAGCAGTGTGAAGAGACCTGAAAGTGGCACATGGCAGCAGAGTGTGGCGATGGAGACAGCAGCAATGGGAGGCCGTACAGGGACCCATGACAGACTCTGGACTTGGCAGCAGCATGAGGAGGCGGTATATAGGGGCCCATGGCAGATTAGGGGCCTGGCAGCAGCTATGTGAGGCCCGTAATCTGCCTGCACCCTATGTCAAAAAATTTAACACACCAGCAGTGTGAAGAGACCTGAAAGTGGCACATGGCAGCAGAGTGTGGCGATGGAGACAGCAGCAATGGGAGGCCGTACAGGGACCCATGAGAGACTCTAGACTTGGCAGCAGCATGAGGAGGCGGTATATAGGGGCCCATGGCAGATTAGGGGCCTGGCAGCAGCTATGTGAGGCCCGTAATCTGCCTGCACCCTATGTCAAAAAATTTAACACACCAGCAGTGTGAAGAGACCTGAAAGTGGCACATGGCAGCAGAGTGTGGCGATGGAGACAGCAGCAATGGGAGGCCGTACAGGGACCCATGACAGACTCTAGACTTGGCAGCAGCATGAGGAGGCGGTATATAGGGGCCCATGGCAGATTAGGGGCCTGGCAGCAGCTATGTGAGGCCCGTAATCTGCCTGCACCCTATGTCAAAAAATTAAACACACCAGCAGTGTGAAGAGACCTGAAAGTGGCACATGGCAGCAGAGTGTGGCGATGGAGACAGCAGCAATGGGAGGCCGTACAGGGACCCATGACAGACTCTGGACTTGGCAGCAGCATGAGGAGGCGGTATATAGGGGCCCATGGCAGATTAGGGGCCTGGCAGCAGCTATGTGAGGCCCGTAATCTGCCTGCACCCTATGTCAAAAAATTTAACACACCAGCAGTGTGAAGAGACCTGAAAGTGGCACATGGCAGCAGAGTGTGGCGATGGAGACAGCAGCAATGGGAGGCCGTACAGGGACCCATGAGAGACTCTAGACTTGGCAGCAGCATGAGGAGGCGGTATATAGGGGCCCATGGCAGATTAGGGGCCTGGCAGCAGCTATGTGAGGCCCGTAATCTGCCTGCACCCTATGTCAAAAAATTTAACACACCAGCAGTGTGAAGAGACCTGAAAGTGGCACATGGCAGCAGAGTGTGGCGATGGAGACAGCAGCAATGGGAGGCCGTACAGGGACCCATGAGAGACTCTAGACTTGGCAGCAGCATGAGGAGGCGGTATATAGGGGCCCATGGCAGATTAGGGGCCTGGCAGCAGCTATGTGAGGCCCGTAATCTGCCTGCACCCTATGTCAAAAAATTAAACACACCAGCAGTGTGAAGAGACCTGAAAGTGGCACATGGCAGCAGAGTGTGGCGATGGAGACAGCAGCAATGGGAGGCCTTACAGGGACCCATGACAGACTCTGGACTTGGCAGCAGCATGAGGAGGCGGTATATAGGGGCCCATGGCAGATTAGGGGCCTGGCAGCAGCTATGTGAGGCCCGTAATCTGCCTGCACCCTATGTCTAAAAATTTAACACACCAGCAGTGTGAAGAGACCTGAAAGTGGCACATGGCAGCAGAGTGTGGCGATGGAGACAGCAGCAATGGGAGGCCGTACAGGGACCCATGACAGACTCTAGACTTGGCAGCAGCATGAGGAGGCGGTATATAGGGGCCCATGGCAGATTAGGGGCCTGGCAGCAGCTATGTGAGGCCCGTAATCTGCCTGCACCCTATGTCAAAAAATTAAACACACCAGCAGTGTGAAGAGACCTGAAAGTGGCACATGGCAGCAGAGTGTGGCGATGGAGACAGCAGCAATGGGAGGCCGTACAGGGACCCATGAGAGACTCTGGACTTGGCAGCAGCATGAGGAGGCGGTATATAGGGGCCCATGGCAGATTAGGGGCCTGGCAGCAGCTATGTGAGGCCCGTAATCTGCCTGCACCCTATGTCAAAAAATTAAACACACCAGCAGTGTGAAGAGACCTGAAAGTGGCACATGGCAGCAGAGTGTGGCGATGGAGACAGCAGCAATGGGAGGCCGTACAGGGACCCATGAGAGACTCTAGACTTGGCAGCAGCATGAGGAGGCGGTATATAGGGGCCCATGGCAGATTAGGGGCCTGGCAGCAGCTATGTGAGGCCCGTAATCTGCCTGCACCCTATGTCAAAAAATTTAACACACCAGCAGTGTGAAGAGACCTGAAAGTGGCACATGGCAGCAGAGTGTGGCGATGGAGACAGCAGCAATGGGAGGCCGTACAGGGACCCATGAGAGACTCTAGACTTGGCAGCAGCATGAGGAGGCGGTATATAGGGGCCCATGGCAGATTAGGGGCCTGGCAGCAGCTATGTGAGGCCCGTAATCTGCCTGCACCCTATGTCAAAAAATTTAACACACCAGCAGTGTGAAGAGACCTGAAAGTGGCACATGGCAGCAGAGTGTGGCGATGGAGACAGCAGCAATGGGAGGCCGTACAGGGACCCATGACAGACTCTAGACTTGGCAGCAGCATGAGGAGGCGGTATATAGGGGCCCATGGCAGATTAGGGGCCTGGCAGCAGCTATGTGAGGCCCGTAATCTGCCTGCACCCTATGTCAAAAAATTTAACACACCAGCAGTGTGAAGAGACCTGAAAGTGGCACATGGCAGCAGAGTGTGGCGATGGAGACAGCAGCAATGGGAGGCCGTACAGGGACCCATGACAGACTCTAGACTTGGCAGCAGCATGAGGAGGCGGTATATAGGGGCCCATGGCAGATTAGGGGCCTGGCAGCAGCTATGTGAGGCCCGTAATCTGCCTGCACCCTATGTCAAAAAATTTAACACACCAGCAGTGTGAAGAGACCTGAAAGTGGCACATGGCAGCAGAGTGTGGCGATGGAGACAGCAGCAATGGGAGGCCGTACAGGGACCCATGAGAGACTCTAGACTTGGCAGCAGCATGAGGAGGCGGTATATAGGGGCCCATGGCAGATTAGGGGCCTGGCAGCAGCTATGTGAGGCCCGTAATCTGCCTGCACCCTATGTCAAAAAATTTAACACACCAGCAGTGTGAAGAGACCTGAAAGTGGCACATGGCAGCAGAGTGTGGCGATGGAGACAGCAGCAATGGGAGGCCGTACAGGGACCCATGAGAGACTCTAGACTTGGCAGCAGCATGAGGAGGCGGTATATAGGGGCCCATGGCAGATTAGGGGCCTGGCAGCAGCTATGTGAGGCCCGTAATCTGCCTGCACCCTATGTCAAAAAATTTAACACACCAGCAGTGTGAAGAGACCTGAAAGTGGCACATGGCAGCAGAGTGTGGCGATGGAGACAGCAGCAATGGGAGGCCGTACAGGGACCCATGAGAGACTCTAGACTTGGCAGCAGCATGAGGAGGCGGTATATAGGGGCCCATGGCAGATTAGGGGCCTGGCAGCAGCTATGTGAGGCCCGTAATCTGCCTGCACCCTATGTCTAAAAATTTAACACACCAGCAGTGTGAAGAGACCTGAAAGTGGCACATGGCAGCAGAGTGTGGCGATGGAGACAGCAGCAATGGGAGGCCGTACAGGGACCCATGAGAGACTCTAGACTTGGCAGCAGCATGAGGAGGCGGTATATAGGGGCCCATGGCAGATTAGGGGCCTGGCAGCAGCTATGTGAGGCCCGTAATCTGCCTGCACCCTATGTCAAAAAATTTAACACACCAGCAGTGTGAAGAGACCTGAAAGTGGCACATGGCAGCAGAGTGTGGCGATGGAGACAGCAGCAATGGGAGGCCGTACAGGGACCCATGAGAGACTCTAGACTTGGCAGCAGCATGAGGAGGCGGTATATAGGGGCCCATGGCAGATTAGGGGCCTGGCAGCAGCTATGTGAGGCCCGTAATCTGCCTGCACCCTATGTCAAAAAATTTAACACACCAGCAGTGTGAAGAGACCTGAAAGTGGCACATGGCAGCAGAGTGTGGCGATGGAGACAGCAGCAATGGGAGGCCGTACAGGGACCCATGACAGACTCTAGACTTGGCAGCAGCATGAGGAGGCGGTATATAGGGGCCCATGGCAGATTAGGGGCCTGGCAGCAGCTATGTGAGGCCCGTAATCTGCCTGCACCCTATGTCAAAAAATTTAACACACCAGCAGTGTGAAGAGACCTGAAAGTGGCACATGGCAGCAGAGTGTGGCGATGGAGACAGCAGCAATGGGAGGCCGTACAGGGACCCATGACAGACTCTAGACTTGGCAGCAGCATGAGGAGGCGGTATATAGGGGCCCATGGCAGATTAGGGGCCTGGCAGCAGCTATGTGAGGCCCGTAATCTGCCTGCACCCTATGTCAAAAAATTTAACACACCAGCAGTGTGAAGAGACCTGAAAGTGGCACATGGCAGCAGAGTGTGGCGATGGAGACAGCAGCAATGGGAGGCCGTACAGGGACCCATGAGAGACTCTAGACTTGGCAGCAGCATGAGGAGGCGGTATATAGGGGCCCATGGCAGATTAGGGGCCTGGCAGCAGCTATGTGAGGCCCGTAATCTGCCTGCACCCTATGTCAAAAAATTTAACACACCAGCAGTGTGAAGAGACCTGAAAGTGGCACATGGCAGCAGAGTGTGGCGATGGAGACAGCAGCAATGGGAGGCCGTACAGGGACCCATGAGAGACTCTGGACTTGGCAGCAGCATGAGGAGGCGGTATATAGGGGCCCATGGCAGATTAGGGGCCTGGCAGCAGCTATGTGAGGCCCGTAATCTGCCTGCACCCTATGTCAAAAAATTTAACACACCAGCAGTGTGAAGAGACCTGAAAGTGGCACATGGCAGCAGAGTGTGGCGATGGAGACAGCAGCAATGGGAGGCCGTACAGGGACCCATGACAGACTCTAGACTTGGCAGCAGCATGAGGAGGCGGTATATAGGGGCCCATGGCAGATTAGGGGCCTGGCAGCAGCTATGTGAGGCCCGTAATCTGCCTGCACCCTATGTCAAAAAATTTAACACACCAGCAGTGTGAAGAGACCTGAAAGTGGCACATGGCAGCAGAGTGTGGCGATGGAGACAGCAGCAATGGGAGGCCGTACAGGGACCCATGAGAGACTCTAGACTTGGCAGCAGCATGAGGAGGCGGTATATAGGGGCCCATGGCAGATTAGGGGCCTGGCAGCAGCTATGTGAGGCCCGTAATCTGCCTGCACCCTATGTCAAAAAATTTAACACACCAGCAGTGTGAAGAGACCTGAAAGTGGCACATGGCAGCAGAGTGTGGCGATGGAGACAGCAGCAATGGGAGGCCGTACAGGGACCCATGACAGACTCTAGACTTGGCAGCAGCATGAGGAGGCGGTATATAGGGGCCCATGGCAGATTAGGGGCCTGGCAGCAGCTATGTGAGGCCCGTAATCTGCCTGCACCCTATGTCAAAAAATTTAACACACCAGCAGTGTGAAGAGACCTGAAAGTGGCACATGGCAGCAGAGTGTGGCGATGGAGACAGCAGCAATGGGAGGCCGTACAGGGACCCATGACAGACTCTAGACTTGGCAGCAGCATGAGGAGGCGGTATATAGGGGCCCATGGCAGATTAGGGGCCTGGCAGCAGCTATGTGAGGCCCGTAATCTGCCTGCACCCTATGTCAAAAAATTAAACACACCAGCAGTGTGAAGAGACCTGAAAGTGGCACATGGCAGCAGAGTGTGGCGATGGAGACAGCAGCAATGGGAGGCCATACAGGGACCCATGACAGACTCTGGACTTGGCAGCAGCATGAGGAGGCGGTATATAGGGGCCCATGGCAGATTAGGGGCCTGGCAGCAGCTATAGGAGGCCCGTAATCTGCCAGCACCCTATGTCAAAAAATTAAACACACCAGCAGTGTGAGGAGACCTGAAAGTGGCACATGTTTGAGGCATGATTCATGGCGGATTTAGTCAGTTGTGTCAGGAACTGGTGGTTTGAAATCCAGACTAATCCACGCCTGATTCATTTTCACAAACGTGAGTCTCTCCACACTTTGGGTGGACAGTCGTGTCCTCCGCGGAGTTACAATACCTCCTGCCGCACTAAACACGCGCTCCGATGCCACGCTACTGGCCGGGCATGACAGCCTTTCAAGGGCAAATTCAGCTAGTTGGGGCCAAAGGTCAAGTTTCGTTGCCCAGTAGTCAAGGGGATTGTCTACCTCGGTTGGCAGGGTGCTGTCCAAGTAGGCCCAAGCCTGTTGTTTGAGCTCCTGCTCCAGGTCCACCTGATGCTGCTGCTGCTGCTGCGGCTGGTTAGTAGTTTCCTCACTGCGCTGGTGAAGAAAGCTACTCATCATCGACTGCAGACTGAGGCAGCCACTGCTGGTGGAGCTGCCACTGCTCCTACCACCCCACCCCTCCCCTGCTGCCATGCCAGCGGAACGCAAGCGCACAGGGCCCACAGTGTCTGAGGATGGACGTTGGCGCACAAAGGCAGAGACCAACTGACTACATAGGTGGTTTTTATAGTACGTAATTTTGGCCTCCCTCTCAGCAGGTGTGAAAAAGGCCACCATTTTGGACCGGTAGCGAGGGTCCAACAAGGTGGACAGCCAAAAGTCATCCCTCTGTCTGATGGTTATTATTCGGCTGTCGCTACGCAAGCAACCGAGCATGCTATGGGCCATTTGTGCCAAGGAATGCGAGGGACTCCCTGCCTCCATCTCCACAGCATACTGCCACGGTGCGTCTGGGTCCTCTGTCTCCTCCTCCTCCTCCTCTACCAGATGCTCCTGCTCCTCCACTCCTGTCCGCTGAGTGGAAAAACCACCCATTTCACTCAATAATTCCTGAGCACAAATGTCCTCCTCTACCTCCTCCTCTTCTTCCTGTCCTGCCCCCACAGGGGTCATGTGGCGTTGAGATCTGTGCGCCACGTCTACCGCACCCTGACCAGCCATTGTTAACAGCATTTGTTCCAGGACGTGCAACAGAGGAATGACGTCGTTCATCCCATAGTCCTGCCGACTCACGAATAGCGTGGCCTCCTCAAAGGGCCTGAGCAAGCGGCAGGTGTCACGCATGAGCTGCCAATGGCTGACATCTAAGTTACACAGGGGAGTACCTTTATCCGCTTGTAACATCAGGAAATCGGTGATGGCCTTTCGCTGCTCGTAAAGGCGGTCTAACATGTGTAGGGTTGAATTCCACCTTGTTGCAACGTCGCAGATCAGGCGATGCTGTGGAATTCCGTTCTGCCGCTGCAGCTCAATGAGGGTGTTCTTTGCGGTGTAGGAATGGCTGAAATGCATGCACAGTTTACGTGACATTTTAAGGATGTCTTGCAGTGGGATGGTGGATTTTAGGAACCGCTTGACAACCAGATTGAACACGTGAGCCATGCATGGCGCATGGCACAACCTTCCTTGACGCAGAGCAGACACCATGTTCTTTCCGTTGTCAGTCAACATGGTTCCGATTTTTAGTTTGCGCGGAGACAGCCATCTGTCGATTTCTCTGTTCATTACACTCAGCAGTTCCTCCCCTGTGTGACTACGTTCGCCAAGGCATACCAGGTGCAGCACAGCGTGACACCGTTGCGCCCTGCACATGTGATATGCCGGTCGGGTAATGGGACTTGGCACGGGGGTGGCGGCTGAGGACACGGCGGAAAAAGAGGTGGTAGAGGCGGACATGCTTGCTGGACCAAGGACGTGCAAACGTGGAGGCAAAAGCGTCGTGACCTGTCCAAGTTGCTGGTGCGGCTGTGCCGGCACCACGTTCACCCAGTGGGCCGTAAATGACATGTACTGTCCCTGACCGTAGTTACAGCTCCACACGTCGGCGCTGCCGTGCACTTTGGCAGAGACCGACATGCTCAAAGACTGGCCCACCATCTCTTCTACATGTGAATGCAGGGCTGGCACTGCCTTTTGGGCAAAGAAATGACGGCTTGGCACTCTCCACCGCGGCGCGGCACAAGCCATCATTTCTCGGAAAGGTGCTGAGTCCACCAGTTGGAAAGGGAGGGACTGCAGCACCAGCAACTTGGACAGGAGGACGTTCAGCTTTTGCACCGTCGGGTGCGTGCTCGCAAACTGTTGTCTCTTGGATACGGATTCCAAGAAAGACTGTTGACGGAATCCGAGAAGAGGAGTAGCAGGAGAAGGAGCATCTGAACGAGCGGAAGATGCCAATGAGCGACAACTCCCCTCAGCAGAGGTGTTGGAGCCTTGACTGGCTGATAGAGGGCGATTGACGACGTCGGGTGACGGAGCAAGTAACGGAGCGGGTGATGGAGCGGGGGCTGGGGCAGGCAGAACCGCCGTATGTTTATCACGGTTTTCCCAGGCCACCGAATGGTGACGCTGCATATGCTGACGCAACGCTGTAGTCCCAACATGGGCCCCCTGGCCACGCTTGCATTTCTGGCCACATAGTCGACATACGGCTACGTTTACTTCCTCGGGCGGCTTGAGGAAAAATTGCCACACCACCGAGTAGGAAACTTTGCCCCCGCTACTCTTCACTGGCTGACTGCTACTTCCTCCGTGCGCAACGGCACCACTACTGGCCGTGGTGGTAGGCTGCAGTGGAGCTGGTGCTCTACTCCGTGGACGTTTGGCTCCACTGACACTGATGCGACCCTGCTGCTGTCTCCTGGGCAACCCACCGACTGTTTTGCTCGCTGCCAAGCTGCCACCCTCTTCTCCTGATGATGCGGAAGAAATTGCCTGATGACGACGAGGCTGCCAAGTGCGATCAACCTCCTCATCATCAAGTAGGGTCTCCGCCTCACTACTAGCCCCCTCGGCTGCGTCTGGGTCAGGAGACAGACCTGTC
Source organism: Staurois parvus (assembly GCF_062004578.1). Taxonomy (NCBI): domain Eukaryota; kingdom Metazoa; phylum Chordata; class Amphibia; order Anura; family Ranidae; genus Staurois; species Staurois parvus. Next base: position 2,568,281 of record NW_028318189.1, on the reverse strand, counting down.
TCTAGACCGGCTACCGAGCCACTCTCCTCGCCAGTACTTGTTCGCTTGGCTGCTGAAAAGGCCGATGTCTCCCCCCGTTCCTGACCGCCCTCTGTTAGCTCTTCCTCACTGTACAGTGGGGCTGAGCCCACAGCATGCGATACTTCGCTTGGTGAGGGAACAGCAAAGGACAGGGGCAGGTAGAGGACACGTGATTTCAGTGGGCTTGGTCCCGGGCCATGCCAACTAACGGTTGTGTCTGACGTACCCACCGACCGTTGGCTGTAGGTGTCAGAGGTGACCTGGGAAGAGGAAGACGACCGAGCCAACCAATCAATGACGGCAGGGTTGTCGGTGGAGACACGACCGCTGGATGACACCGGGAGCACTGGCCTCTGGCTGCGAATACTGCTGCCTCGACCCCTTCCTCTGCTGCCACGTCTGCTCGCTCCTAAAACATTGCCTCCTCTGCCACTCCTCTGCATGTTGTCTGACATACTATTTAATTCAACGATTAGGTGTCCCTGAGTAACAATTCTCTGGCACTCAGTAACAATTCTGTCTGTCCCTGAGTATGAATTCTGTGGCCCTGAGTAACAATTATGTGTCTGTGCGAGTAACAATTCTGTGTCTGTGCGAGTAACAATTCTGTGTCTGTGCAAGTAACAATTTTGTGTCTGTGCGAGTAACAATTCTCTGGCACTCAGTAACAATTCTGTCTGTCCCTGAGTAACAATTCTCTGGCACTCAGTAACAATTCTGTCTGTCCCTGAGTATGAATTCTGTGGCCCTGAGTAACAATTCTGTGTCTGTGCGAGTAACAATTCTGTGTCTGTGCAAGTAACAATTTTGTGTCTGTGCGAGTAACAATTCTCTGGCACTCAGTAACAATTCTGTCTGTCCCTGAGTAACAATTCTCTGGCACTCAGTAACAATTCTGTCTGTCCCTGAGTATGAATTCTGTGGCCCTGAGTAACAATTCTGTGTCTGTGCGAGTAACAATTCTGTGTCTGTGCAAGTAACAATTTTGTGTCTGTGCGAGTAACAATTCTCTGGCACTCAGTAACAATTCTGTCTGTCCCTGAGTAACAATTCTCTGGCACTCAGTAACAATTCTGTCTGTCCCTGAGTAACAATTCTCTGGCACTCAGTAACAATTCTGTCTATCCCTGAGTATGAATTCTGTGGCCCTGAGTAACAATTCTGTGTCTGTGCGAGTAACAATTCTGTGTCTGTGCAAGTAACAATTTTGTGTCTGTGCGAGTAACAATTCTCTGGCACTCAGTAACAATTCTGTCTGTCCCTGAGTAACAATTCTCTGGCACTCAGTAACAATTCTGTCTGTCCCTGAGTAACAATTCTCTGGCACTCAGTAACAATTCTGTCTGTCCCTGAGTATGAATTCTGTGGCCCTGAGTAACAATTCTGTGTCTGTGCGAGTAACAATTCTGTGTCTGTGCAAGTAACAATTTTGTGTCTGTGCGAGTAACAATTCTCTGGCACTCAGTAACAATTCTGTCTGTCCCTGAGTAACAATTCTCTGGCACTCAGTAACAATTCTGTCTGTCCCTGAGTAACAATTCTCTGGCACTCAGTAACAATTCTGTCTATCCCTGAGTATGAATTCTGTGGCCCTGAGTAACAATTCTGTGTCTGTGCGAGTAACAATTCTGTGTCTGTGCAAGTAACAATTTTGTGTCTGTGCGAGTAACAATTCTCTGGCACTCAGTAACAATTCTGTCTGTCCCTGAGTAACAATTCTCTGGCACTCAGTAACAATTCTGTCTGTCCCTGAGTAACAATTCTCTGGCACTCAGTAACAATTCTGTCTGTCCCTGAGTATGAATTCTGTGGCCCTGAGTAACAATTCTGTGTCTGTGCGAGTAACAATTCTGTGTCTGTGCAAGTAACAATTTTGTGTCTGTGCGAGTAACAATTCTCTGGCACTCAGTAACAATTCTGTCTGTCCCTGAGTAACAATTCTCTGGCACTCAGTAACAATTCTGTCTGTCCCTGAGTAACAATTCTCTGGCACTCAATAACAATTCTGTCTGTCCCTGAGTATGAATTCTGTGGCCCTGAGTAACAATTCTGTGTCTGTGCGAGTAACAATTCTGTGTCTGTGCAAGTAACAATTTTGTGTCTGTGCGAGTAACAATTCTCTGGCACTCAGTAACAATTCTGTCTGTCCCTGAGTAACAATTCTCTGGCACTCAGTAACAATTCTGTCTGTCCCTGAGTAACAATTCTCTGGCACTCAGTAACAATTCTGTCTGTCCCTGAGTAACAATTCTCTGGCACTCAGTAACAATTCTGTCTGTCCCTGAGTAACAATTCTCTGGCACTCAGTAACAATTCTGTCTGTCCCTGAGTAACAATTCTCTGGCACTCAGTAACAATTCTGTCTGTCCCTGAGTAACAATTCTCTGGCACTCAGTAACAATTCTGTCTGTCCCTGAGTAACAATTCTCTGGCACTCAGTAACAATTCTGTCTGTCCCTGAGTAACAATTCTCTGGCACTCAGTAACAATTCTGTCTGTCCCTGAGTAACAATTCTGTCTGTCCCTGAGAATGAATTCTGTGGCCCTGAGTAAGAATTCTCTGGCACTCAGTAACAATTCTGTCTGTCCCTGAGTAACAATTCTCTGGCACTCAGTAACAATTCTGTCTGTCCCTGAGTAAAAATTCTGTGGCCCTAATAACGTTTCTGTGGCCCTAAGTAACAATTCTCTGGCACTGAGTAACAATTCTGTCTGTCCCTGAGTATGAATTCTGTGGCCCTAACTAGCGTTTCTTTGTCCCTAAATAACGATTCTGTGGCCCTCATTAACAAGTCTGTGTCCCTGAGTAATGGTTCTCTGTCCCTAAGTAACTTCTCTCTGTCCCCAATTCTCGTTTCTGTGGCCCTAACTCTGTCCCTGTCCCTAGTACAGAGCGGTCTGCCTCTGTTCAATGACTGCAGGCAAATGAAGATTTCCAAAATGGCCGCTATATATACCTCGACCATTACACAGTGCTGGCTGGCTGGCTGCTGATTGGCTGATGCGATCACATGTCGTTGAGGAATGCATTATGGGGCAGCGCGCCTTGTCTGCGCGCCTTCCCCGACATCCCCGCTCCGTCGCCGCACATGTCAGCCGCCATTTTCGGAAAAATTTCGATTCGCGCGTCCGAATTAGGCTGTTTTTCGGATTCGGCACGAATCGAAATTTTTCCGATATTCGACTCGAATTCCACTTCGGATACTTCGATTCGCTCATCTCTAAACATAAACACAAGAACTGTCCTTACGGAATACCTCACTCTGGAAAGAATCCCTCATGGCTTGAGAATCAAAAAGTTTCCTACTTTCGATCTGTTCAATGAAGATCTTAAGAAAAAATAGACTGAAGTACTTTCAGCTTGCTCATTTGATTTGCTACACATCATTATTGCATCTAAAACCATGGAAATTGATACATTGCAGTCAAAGATAACTGCAATACAACAGGAGCTTTTGCCTCTTAAAGAAATTCAACAATTTGCAGAGTTACATAAAAGTGAAAGATGAATTGTATGGAAAATTAGATAATCAGCAACAAGAAAGAGAAAATGATGCGTGATAAACTAGACTATGAAATGAATAATGTGTATATCTGGAAATATACATAGCATTTTTGGGTCCGCTACCAGCAACCATATAAAAAGTGAGTTAGCTTTTCAGATCCAGAAATGGAAATAGTAGATCAGACTATGGCTACTATGGTGACAGATTCATCATCTTCTGAGCAACCACATACTTCCAGAAATATACAAGGGGCTAGCATTCAAATCCCCCCTGAAAAAATGTCTCACAACAGTACAAAAAGAAGAAAAAGATGATACAGCAGGAATACAAAAAGACCCGGAGAAGAGGGAGGAGGAACTGACAATGAACATTTAGACCGATAAACCCTCTGAACGCATCCCCGCAAGAAGCAACGAAAGTATCTAATGTATTGAATATCTCAAGCAGAATTGTGACTTTAGATGAAATATCTTTATTGCCCAAAGGTTTTAATTTTTGTCTGCATAGACACTTTAATCTCTTTGAAACCATAGTTGTTATAACTATTTCCTGCTCCCACATAGTTATGGGAAGCAATTTTTCTTCCACCATCAGTGGAAAAACAATCCCAATGAAGAAATTTTTCAATTGTAACACCAAATATGTGATTTATTTAATCACCTGTCACGTTTGCCACATACATGTTCATGACAGGCTTCATGAACATTTGGGTGATATGATAAGCAATCGCTCCACCACTGTGTCCAAACATTTTAATTCTTTACATGAAGGTGATTGATCTGCAATTGGCATCCAAGCGAAAGGGTTTAAAACTCCTGTACAAAGGGATGATAATTTCCATCTTCTGTGCAAGCTGGAAGTGTTCTAGATTTTTCTTTTACAAAGAATTGTATTGCAGAATAGATAACATCAGAGAATCAGTCAAAAACAGATGCACTGACCGATAGAAATAAAACATACACAAGTTTTCTGATGAATAATATAGAGTATGTACTGATGGAAAGACAAAAAAATAAACTTCGTACACAAGTGCCGTATATAAAAAAGGAAAACAAAACAATAAGTTGCAAAAATGGTACACATTGAGAGACTAATGACATAATAAACTAAAAGAAAAAGTTGTCACTATATCTGCATACAGAAGGCGAGAAAGATGGAAAATGAAGCCTCACTGAATGCATATTGATACTCCATATTCTGGGCTCCCAATGGAGTCCGGCATATGGATATAATATTGCTGGTATGATACTCAAGGCAGAAATCACAATCAGCACAAATATCGTAAAGACAGACTAAACAGAAGGAAAGAGAGGAACGAAGAGAAAGGAGACAAAAAAAACAAAGAAAAGGGCTCCAGGGGGACCGCGATGGGAAAAAAAAAAAAGAAAATAATATGTAAATCTTATAACGACAAGAGGGACTGGTCGAATCTCGATGGTTGGGCTATTTCAAGCCAGGGACGCCAGGTCTGCAGGAACTTTGTATGAGTGTCTAACAGTATAGCCGTCAGCTTTTCATTAACCATGAGAAAGTTCATCTGATTTTTAACAGCCTCGAAGCTGAGGAGGGGAGTCTTCCAAGCCTTCGCGATCGTCAGCTTGGTAGCCATGAATAGATGCGATGCCAGCTGCCGTTCGTGTTCTAGATTTTTCATTTACAGACCCGTATTCCTCAAAGGTTAAATGCTGAATGGGATTATACTAATTTTTATGAGTAAGATTTCTTTTATTTCCATTTTATTTATTTTTTAATTTATTTGTGTATTTGTTATTCTATTTATTTTTTTCTTTTTTGTTCTCTCTTTTTTGAGAATGTAAGTGTGTATATTAAACATTGATGCTTTTTAGGTACGGCATTGACTAGAGGTGGTTTTCCTTTTCTTCTTTTTTGCATTATGTTTTTAGTGATGTGCTTTTCTAATTGCATGGATTGCTGTTTCTGAATGAAGTTAAACCGCTAATTGCAATCAGCTGTTACATGCTATTTAAAGCTGTTTCTGACAAGTGAAACTCAGTAATGACTAAGCACGTGTTCATGTGAAATGTGTTTACTGTTTCTCTGTCTTGTCTTGGAGCTGTGATGTTCTTATTACACTGTTTGTGAAGATTCCAATACAGGATTTTATTCTGCTACATCGTTGTTTCTTGGCATACAATATGTGGAACTTCCAGTCAATGCTCATCAGTTTGGCTACCTGTTGTGTAACCTTTGATGTGAATGCTGGTCCTTTGTCTGAGTCTATACTCACCAGACATCCCCATCCAGGGATGATTTCCTTTCCAAAAAATGTTTTCTTTATTTCATCTCTGACTACCTACCAACCTCTATTTCCTAAGCCATGGAACTGTACTATAAGAAGAGGAGCACTGTGGGAAGTGGAAATCCTATTATACCTCCCTTTGACATTAGACCATTTGGGGTTTATTTACTAAAGCTGGAGAGTCCAAAATCAGACTCCCTTCTGCATAGAAACCAATCAGCTTCTAACCTCAGCTTGTTCAATGAGCTTTGGCAATGAAACCTGGAAGCTGATTGGTTTCTATGCAGAAGGGAGTCTGATTTTGGACTCTCCAACTTTAGTAAATAAACCCCTTTGCGTCTAATGTCAATCCTTTTTGTTGCCAGTATGTTACATCCTCCTCAGTTGCTGTATATTGCAGTTCCTTGCTTACAAACAACAACAGTTGCATTCTACTCTTCCAGATGTAATGTATTCCGGCTGTCACCTCCAGCCACACCTTTTTCTGAGTGTCTTCCTTCAGCCATGTATGACTGGCTGCTGGGATTTAAGGATCAACTAGAACATGTATTGTAGGCACCTTTGTCCAGTCAAACCCTGAGTTCATGTCATATCCCACAATTCTGTAAATTATTAATTTCATGTCCTGCTGTGAGCACTGTCTGCCTCATGTAACTCTCTTTAAATAATTTATGCAGTTGGATTCTTTCTGAGGTCTGGACTATATATCCCATTTAGGGTCCCCTGAAAACCACAGGAAAACTTCCTTATCTCCCAAACACAGTCCCCCTATCACGCATATATGAAACTTATCATTAGACCCATCTCTAGGAAATTAACTATTGCTTTTCAGACCCAGGACCACTTGGCAATATTCTCTATGAAAAAAAAACACATAATAATCATCCCATTGCAATACTCTTATAACATATTCAGGGGCGGACTGACCATTTGGGAACTCGGGCACTGCCCCATGAGATGTCCCTGGTACCTTTTCATAGGCTTTTTTGAGTGTGGTTTGAGTGTGTTGGCGAGGACACAGGGGCCCCATGATCCCCTATTGCCCGGGGGCCCCATGAGTTGTCAGTCCGCCCCTGAACATATTCCTTACAAGGTACCATACTTTGCACTCCATAAGACGCACCTGACCATAAGACGAACCTAGGTTTTAGAGGAGGAAAACAAGAATAAAAATATTCTGAACCAATGGACTGCAGACATAGTACAAGAGATGACCAGAGACTGCGGACATACTACAGGAGATGACCAGAGACTGTGGACACAGTACAGGAGATGACCAGAGACTGCGGATATACTACAGGAGATGACCAGAGACTGCAGACATAGTACAAGAGATGACCAGAGACTGCAGACCTTTGGGGAGTGAGAATTTGACAGGTACCCGCTCCCACTTCCGCTGCGATCGCTTAGGCTATCGGAAGCGGAAGTTGTCCTCCCTCCCCGTAGTCTTCTGGGACACGTGACAGGTCCCACAAGACTATGGGGCCATTCACAAAGCGCAGCACTTCTTGCGCATGCGCAGTGGGCACCTGGCTGTAAAGCTGCAAGCTGTCACAGCTGGGTGCCCACACTAAAGATGCTGGCACCAGGGAGAGAAGACAGCCGGTGAAACCAGCGGTGATGAGGACACTGCTGGAACGAGGAACAGGTAGGACCGAGGAGCAGGTTCTGCTGCACAGAACAGCCAAGTGGTCGGCCCAGTATTCTAACATGACGGCGGTGACGGGGGGAATACCAGGCGGCTGCTCCATATTCGCTAAGACATGTCCCCCCATTTTTTTGGGGGAAAAAGTGCTTATGGAGCGAAAAATATGGTAATCTAAACAATTCAGGATTTTCTTGTCTTTCTTTCTTACCACTTTATGCAGAGGCTTAGGAATGATGGGAAGAGGTCCCTTACCGTGGACTATACCCATCTTGAGGCAAAACAGTTGTTAGGCAAAGCACTAATTATTACAGTGTCTGTACTTACTCTCTCTCAACTGGAAAGGCTGTAGCGCTGGCAAAACCTCTCAACAGTTTAGGAGTTTAACACTTAAAAGCACAGACACTGCAATAACCCTATTCTGTTACTTACTCAGTAACACAAATATTCTACATAACAATTTATTAACATGCAGCAAATAAGCACTTACTGTATACTTCTAAAATCTAGATAAATGAGGACTCATGTTAATTCACAATATTATTCCTGCCTAGGCAATTTTTCCCCACAGGTTCCAAACTTCTGACAATTCCCTTTGAGGTTCCAAACCTCAAAGACTCCCCACAAGACTAAGCGATCTCAAATGGGTAATTTGGCTACTATACCCAGGTTTCAAAGGGGTACGGTCAAGGTAAAGACTAAGACATATAGCTCAGCATACCTGATCGGCCACACCTTTGTCCCAACATCTGACACCAAATTGATAGGATCAATTTCTGTTTGTAGCCCAAACTTGTCCTCGATTATTTTCACCACTTGGCCTGGGAGAAATAAAGCTTCAAACACTGAAGTGTAAAAGCTAAATCTCTGAAAGTTTAATGTAAGTCAATAGGTGTTATACAGTAACTCAATAGGCATTGCCATTCAGAATGATGCTCTTATCAAAGAAGATACATGAAGGATAGAAACTTCAAATGGCTGAGTAGTACCATATACGGTGAATCCGTTTCCAATGAAATGAAGCTACAGTCAGGAAAATGTGAGGACAGCTAGGAAGCGAAACTCAAAAATGAAATGAACTGTTTACACATCTAGAAATGGAGGCATTATACAAAATGGATGCCAGTTAAAAAGATATATCTCCTTACATGGTAAGGTTTGCAGTTGTGTAATACTCTTTCCATTTTCGGATGATGGATTGAACAGAGCTCCGTGAGACTTTTTTTTATAACCTAACCTTGCTTTAAACTTCTCCACAACTTGATCCCTGATGTGTCTGGTGTGTTCCTTGGCCTTCATGATGCTGTTTGTTCACTAATAGTCTTTAACAAACCTCTGAGGGCTTCACAGAACAGCTGTATTTATACTGAGATTAAATTACACACAGGTAGACTCTATTTACTAATTAGGTGACTTCTGAAGGCAATTAGTTCCGCTAGACTTTAGTTAGGAGTATCAGAGTAAAGGAGGCTGAATACAAATGCACGCCACACTTTTCAGATATTTATTTGTAAAAAAAGTTTGAAAACTATTAATTATTTTCTTTCTACTTCACAATTATTTGCCACTTTGTGTTGGTCTATCACATAAAATCCCAATAAAATACATTTACTTTTTGGTTAACATGACAAAATGTGGAAAATTTCAAGGGGTATGAATACGTTTTCAAGGCACTGTATAATGTATAGAGTCACTTTAGAGGACATGATGAAATATAGTTTATACAGAGGACTACGGTGTAGGGATTGTGTATCATGGCAAATTTGCAGTTTGAATTTACATAATGAAGTAAGCTTGCACATTTTAATGTTTAAACACTGCAAATGCATGTCTTGATGCCTAATTGTGATCAGAATAAAAAAACAGGTTGAGTGCTAAACCCACTGAGTTGGATCTGATTCACAGATAACAATTTGCGGTGCACCTTGTAGTAGAACTAATTAACATACATATTGCCAACACACAAGGGATTTTTGAATTAATGTTCAAACAACAATTCAAGGTGATCACATCACAGCAGAAGGGTGCAACATTTTAGGGTCACCATTCTGCTGTGGTGTAGTCAACCTAAATAAACGTTTGGATGTTAATTTGAATATCTTTGGTGTGTTAGCAATATGTACATTAATTTGTGATGTTACCAGCTTCCAGCTGGCAGTTGCTGCAGCACCCACCTACCTCTTAGCCTGTTCCTGGAAGTATAGTCTTTTGTTGTGGTTGTTGTTGGAGACACTAAGGGAGGGTTATAACTCCTGTCAGATTTTCAGGATATTATGACATTACAATCAAGGGTTAATAGGACATATTCACCATTTCAATTTGCTTGTACAGAGGGTGCCTGCCACAGACACAGTTCCATGCACACAGTCAATACAGGCTTAGTCTAGGGGATGTCTCTTTAGAATTTATTGCTGAATAACATGAAACAGGAGTAGGGTTCAAGGGGTTTTCAGGATACTCCAAAATGATCAATTGGAAGACCAGCTTCTATTGTCTTATAGCACATGAAATTCCCACAGTAGGTCTTATTTCCCAGGAGCTGACTGCCACCCAGCTTCCATGGGTAGATCCTCAGTGAGGCAGATAAAACAATCCTTCTCCAGACCAGGACTTTAGGACAGTGCTCTTCAGGAAAATCCACTATTAGCCTTCTCCAGGCCCTCAGCCCAGCACCTGCTGAAGCCCAAACTGTAATTTTTGTCTCAGGACAGCTGTCTCCCAGTGGAACTGGAACCCTTCTAGCACAAGAAGAACCGTCTGGAAAGGCGGTTATTTATCACCTCCCAGCCTCTTTCTGGACACCCCTTCCAGGGATTGGCTAAGGCATGATAAATATTCATAACTGGATATTTGACTCCTGTCCTATATTCTGGAATCTTCTCCCAGAAGCATTTAGGAGAAATCATACACCCAGCTTAGAAAGCCCTGACCAGAAAGAAACAAAATATAACTGCTCCAATAACTGCAGTGTGGCCAAAAACTAATTTTAGCCTAACAACCTAATTAGAGGAGGGCGTTACAGCAGTATTAAATATAGAGTGCTCCTCAAAGGGCAAAAAGGAAGAAGTTTTGAGGCACATATCATTAGCTGCAATAATCCATGTATGAAGTTCAGATAAATGAATAATATATTTAATATTTACTCTGTAGAATTGTGATAAGATGGGTCCTATTACTATATTGTATTATTTTAACCTTCATATAACTCTGATGTACAGTAAGACTTACTTAAAGAGTTAAGTTAGACTTACCCTTCAATGCTTCCTTCTAAGTTTAGATACAGCTTTCAGTTAAAACATTTTTCAGAAAGTTTAACTTAGGCTACGCCAGCCATCCAGGACCACAAAAAATGTAAGGACATTTGATTGCCTTCTACAGTACCATTTATTTCTATAGTGAACATCTTTTGGTAAACATTAAGTCACTGCCAAGTTGTAAAAGAAATGCAGCTAAAGTTGGTTTGGCAGATGAGAAAAGAACAGAAAACACAGACTTTGCTATTTACAAAATGATAGAAGAATAAGAAAAAATGAAAGGCTTGATGAAAGCTCAGCCTGTGATGTTTACTGTAACATTGTCCAAAATGTACACTGGAAATATAAAATTAGAAAGGAATTCAGACATTTTTAGGACAGTTTATGTGAGTGATATAATGTGTATATAAGGTACAGTAAGTACTTGTGGGTTGCTTTGGCATTGCACAGCGTTTGATTCTCTCCATAACCACATTATTAGCTATGGTACCCCAAAATGTAACCATCTAGTATTTTTGTGTGTACAGCTAGTATAAAGGGGGATTCACTTGTATAACTGTGCAGGTTTACTTATATAAGATTTATACTTACTGTAACCCTTTAATTAGCCTTAGTACTTTGTCCAATCTGACTATTCAGCCTGAGATGAAGAAAGGAATCACCGCTAGCACTCAACCCGCTAAATAGGGAAGCTCTGCCAGTCTCCAGATGAGGATAACTGCTTGCTGACCAACCCATGCAGATAAATACCAGATCATGTACGTGTATGTGATCTGGCACAAAAGAGCCACCAGCCCACTGGCTGGCAGCTCTTCTGTGCCAGATCACATACATGTACATGATATGGCATTTCCGGGTGTAGGGCTCACCCGCCTTCCCATCTGTGCTGTCATTCGCTACAGCACAAGCCGAACAGTAGGTCAATAATTTATGGCCGAGACCTGCAGATTGGCTGAGTGAGTGACAGAACAGAGCTTTGTGTTGACAAACAACACAGAGCTCTGTACAGACAGCAGCGATGTGCTGGGTTTTTTTCCTCCCTGCAAAGCAGGAAATAACAACAGGTACATTGCTTAGCAAAAGCAGCACATGCTACTAACTGCCACTGACATCACCTGTGACAATAATACAGTGATCAATGTTAATACTATACACTGTCTCTGTGCTAATCACACTGGCTGGAAATGGGTTAACATCTAGGGACAATCAAAGGGTTAACTGTGTGTCTAAAATGTGTACACACACTGTATTACTGGCACTGGTGATGTCAGTGGCAGTTAGTAGTATGTCAGTTCCCACAAAGTGTCAGTTAGTGTCTGATCACCGCCATTACTAGTATAAAAAAATAAATAAAAATTCCAGCATATATTCCATAGTTTGTAGCCGCTATACCTTTCACGCAAACCAATTAATATAGACTTATTGTGTTTTTTTTTTATCAAAGGACATGTAGCAGAATACATTTTGGCCTACATTTATGAAGAAATTTGATTTTTGTTTTACATTTTTTATTGGATATATTTTATAGCAGAAAGTAAAAAATATTGGGTTTATTTTTCAAATATTTTGGTCTTTTTTCGTTTAAATAATATAAACAAAAAAACCTAGTGGTGGTCAAATACCACGAAAATAAAGCTCTATTTGTGTTAAAAAATTATATATATTTCATTTGGGTAGTTGCACGACCGTGCAATTGTCAATTAAAGTAGAGCATTGCCAAATTGCAAAAAATGGCCTGGTCATAGGAGCTAAAATCTCCTGGAGCTTAAGTGGATACATAGGGTTGTGAGTCTTGATTAGAAAAACAAGAAGTCAATGCATGAGTCAGTATTTCCTAAAGTGATGAAGCCTTTAAAATTGATTCTCCTCATCTAACACTTAAACCTAGAAAGTAACCCACTAAAGCCCTACCTCAACACTTAGGTTCACTACTCCCAACCACAATCTAGCACAAAGTAACACTAAACAATATCCTTATTCTCTAAAAATAATCCATACTCACCGTCTATTTAAAGGTGTTGTAAAGTTTACACATTATTTACCTTAATGCATTCCCTGCGTAAAGGTAAAAAATGTTTCAGAATGTATATTGCCCCTTCACCCCCCCTTATACTAAAGATCTAGGATCGAGCCCGCATTCGTGTCACAATAGGAAGCTGCTTACTATGGTTGCACATTTATTTATTTTTTATTTCAGGTATTTATATAGCTTTGTCCATTTACGCAGCACTTTACATATATATATATATATATATATATATATATATATATATATATATATTGAACATTCACATCAGTCCCCAACCCTCAAGGGGCGCACAATCTAAAGTCCCTAACTTACATTCATACATACACATACTAGGGCTAATTTAGACAGGATCCAATTAACCTACCAGCATGTTTTTGGAGTGTGGAAGGAAACCGGAGTACCCGTGGGTGGGATTTTAACCAATGACCAGGCAGAAGTGCTAACCATTTAGCCACTGTGCTGCCCCATTGAGAAGAGGAGGAGCCAGCAGCACTGGCAGGGACACCAGAAGAGGAGGATCAGGGCTACTCTGTGCAATACTGTTGTGCAGAGCAGGTAAGTATAACATGTTTGTAATTTAAAAGAAAAAAAAACACTTTACAAAAGCTTTAATGGCCCTGTAATCTATTTTCTATTAAATAGTTTTTTTACTGCATTTTCCTTCCTCCATGTAACGCCCTCCATGAGCTCCAGAACTTCTTCTTTTTCCCCCTCACTTCTATTTGTTTGAAACCAACAGTGTACATTAGTTGTGCACTGCTCTATACACACTACAAATCCCATAGTTTATAGTTCTTAGTCATTTAAAAACATATATCAAATAGTGACTGCTCTAGGAAGATCAAAAAAACCTGCAGATGATACAGTTTATTGAATATGATAGAGGTACGGTACACACAGTTTGGTCACAAGAGGATAAACGTTCACTTTGGACAGGATGCAGCTCTTTCAATACAAGCGGGACACCAGATACTGCAAAAACACAATCAAGAGAGAAAGAGCACAAATCACTCTAGTGCAATTTTTCCTTTTAATAAATAAGTTAGAATCACAATATGTTATGCGTTCACAAAATCAAATACTTAAAGGCTCATCAAAAGTACATGTCAGTCTATAACGTCCACCTAGATGAAGATCCCAATGTAATGATCTCTCCGCACGGTGTTGGACTGATGAAGCAAGCCTGATGCTACAGTATATCACACGTGCAGGCCATTGAATGGATCTGGCATTTAAAAGCAGGTTTGAAATTCGTTAGCTAGGTACTGCCCCAGAAGGGAGGTTCAGGGTTAACTTGGTTCTTTTGGCGGGATCTTTGGGTCCAACCCACTGCTCCTGTGGATATAAAAGGGAAGAGAACAGAGAGGGAGTGGAATGTGAAAATGTGGAATGTGAGAAGTGAAGCTACTGAGGAACCTGTGAGATGTAGAGGCATGGAGACCTGGTGTTTGCCCACCAGCCACTGGGGAATGCCACAGACCTTTTAGCACATGGACTCTATCTTTTCAGGTATGCCGAGGCAGCACATAGCCTGAGTTAGGATTAGGGATGTAGGGACAAGAACTCTTTGCCTGGTTTGAAGTCAATTAAAGGAGGGCAATGCAAGTAACTAACAGATTTCTACAGATGTTGGGTCACTAGCATATTGGGGTGTGAAGACACAGCACTTAAGAGTCATACTGATGCAGTACGACAAGCGGTGATCATGGGTAACAGAAGTTTACATTTCGTTCATGCAGCCTGTCTGTAGCATGTACCTGTTATAAGTGGAACAGCCTCTAGCAGCGATGGAGATGTTGCAGACACTCTATCCACTGCAGTCTGTCTCCCACAGCAGTGGGAGCGGACTGGCGCCACAGAGGTCCCCATCCTGTACAGACATGCGGAAGCTCAAGAGTCAAGTCAAGTGCACATGTGGAACCCGCGCTGGGTGCAACTTGGGTCCCATTCTGCTACTGGGAACATTAGTGGAAAACCCTGGACAGGTGATTGTGGACAAGGCTCAGCATACCCCTCCTAATTACACAGTACAGTGGAAGGATGTACATATACATGGGGACCCAAGAGTTAACTTGAGAGCAGTTGTTATACAAGTGTACATGGTGTACGTTCATTAAGAGTAGGGGTCTGCCTTAAGGTTGAGTATTCTCCAAGGCCTGAGCCTTGTCCCAGGGCATTGATGAAATGGCACAATAGTAAAGGTACCCCATATGTGTGGTAGAATGATCCTGTTACAAGTGCATAGCTTAGCCCAGAAGAACCTACGCCCTGGGGCAGACCTCTTATGTAACCTAGACTTGGCATCCAACCAGTTAACTGAGGAAACATGAAGGAGAGAAACACCAACCCTGCCCTGCCACCAACACATTCACAGCTTCAACACAAGCCCATGCCACTCACTGGGGATACCAGAAGGAACATGCAGTGACAAGGAGGAGGTGGGAAGCATCGAGTTGCAAAGACAACAGGGGGCTTCCTTTTGCAAGTCAAACAAGTCAATGTAAGAGCCACTATTTATGCAGGACAGTACTGATGCAGTTAATCCCATGTGCACCAAATATCAAAAAAGCTCTGCATTAGTACACATTGAGATGATGTAAAAGATACATTTAGAAACATAGTAAAAGGAAAACAAATAATATTTGTGACCAGATCTCTGTGCATATGCATATGGAGTTAACTACATCAGCACTGTGCTGTATAAATAGTGAAAATTCATTTATACTGGTTCTCTTTAACCAGGCAAGCTAAAGCAATGATCAAAATAAGTCTGCTTACATAATATTATTCTGCAAATATAGTAAATGTGCTATAAGCCTGCTATTTTGACATTGGTTTTCATTAATCTGTCTTGTGCAAAGCTGATCAAAGCTAATGTATGATTACTTACTTGAAGTGCAGCTCTTCATGAATAACATTATTAAAGCATGAGAGGAAGTACAAGCTCATCACCTTTATATCTTGCTTAATTGGATCAATTTTTGGCTCTGTTAGTTTAAAGGGCAATTTCCACAAACTAGTATGTTTCTGTAGTGCTATCCTCTTTAGTTTAACAGGCTCTTGCCTAAAGCTGTGCAGAGGCAGCCAGGCACACAGCAACAGTCCTTACACTCCGTCTCAATAAACACTCTAGGGGTTGTCGTTTTTTGGATTAGGGTGTAGGTTAGTGTGGGATACTCCGGAAACACCACATAGGAACAGGAGGACACGCTACACCTTGCTAAGCTTCTCTGAACAGTCTTTAAGCCAGAAGCAAAGTATGATAGCCAGAACTGAGACCTTGCAAGGGCTGTTTCAGCCAGATTCACCACTAGCACTCTTACCCACAGGACACCAGCACTCACTAGGGAGTCACTAGGGCCTTGAGCTCAGGTCCGTACTCACAATGTCACAGAATAGTCGAATTCTTCCTTCCAGTATCCACCATTTAAAAATGGGCATGGCTTAAAAAAGGTGTGGTTAGATAGTTTCTGAGATGGCTTACATAGTGCAGAATGTGATAATGTTAAATAGGGAATGTACAGTATGGAGTGTATGACAGAGGGTAGTATGTACAGGGAGAGGAGTGTGGAGTGTATGTCGATGGGTAGTATGTACAGGGAGAGGAGTGTGGAGTGTATGGCGGTGGGTAGTATGTACAGGGAGAGGAGTGTGGAGTGTATGTCAATGGGTAGTATGTACAGGGAGAGGAGTGTGGAGTGTATGGCGGTGGGTAGTATGTACAGGGAGAGGAGTGTGGAGTGTGTGGCGGTGGGTAGTATGTACAGGGAGAGGAGTGTGGAGTGTATGGCGGTGGGTAGTATGTACAGGGAGAGGAGTGTGGAGTGTATGGCGGTGGGTAGTATGTACAGGGAGAGGAGTGTGGAGTGTATGGCGGTGGGTAGTATGTACAGGGAGAGGAGTGTGGAGTGTATGGCGGTGGGTAGTATGTACAGGGAGAGGAGTGTGGAGTGTATGTCAATGGGTAGTATGTACAGGGAGAGGAGTGTGGAGTGTATGGCGGTGGGTAGTATGTACAGGGAGAGGAGTGTGGAGTGTGTGGCGGTGGGTAGTATGTACAGGGAGAGGAGTGTGGAGTGTATGGCGGTGGGTAGTATGTACAGGGAGAGGAGTGTGGAGTGTATGGCGGTGGGTAGTATGTACAGGGAGAGGAGTGTGGAGTGTATGGCGGTGGGTAGTATGTACAGCGAGAGGAGTGTGGAGTGTATGGCGGTGGGTAGTATGTACAGGGAGAGGAGTGTGGAGTGTATGTCGATGGGTAGTACGTACAGGGAGAGGAGTGTGGAGTGTATGTCGATGGGTAGTACGTACAGGGAGAGGAGTGTGGAGTGTATGGCGGTGGGTAGTACGTACAGGGAGAGGAGTGTGGAGTGTATGGCGGTGGGTAGTACGTACAGGGAGAGGAGTGTGGAGTGTATGGCGGTGGGTAGTACGTACAGGGAGAGGAGTGTGGAGTGTATGGCGGTGGGAAGTATGTACAGGGAGAGGAGTGTATGGCGGTGGGTAGTATGTACAGGGAGAGGAGTGCGGATTGTATGGCAGTGGGTAGTGTGTGCAGGTTGGTGTCAGTAGGGCAGTGGATGCTGTAATTAGTTCTTTATTTTTATTATTTTTTTTTTACAATTTAATATTTGATGACACAAAACTAAACATCTTTGGCTGCACTCATGAATGCTATTGCTGGAGTACAAAATAGAAGAGAGGAGAAAGAGAGATTTGGGGGCAGAAAGAAAAGGAAGGAAGGAAAGAAAGAAAGAAAGAAAGAAAGAAAGAAAGAAAGAAAGAAAGAAAGAAAGAAAGAAAGAAAGAAAGAAAGAAAGAAAGAAAGGAAGGAGGGGAGTGAGGAAAGAAGGAATGGAGGGGATGGAGGAAGGAAGTAAGAAAAGGGGGGGAGGCAATGGATGGAGGAAGGGAGGAAAGGAGGGAAGGAAAGGAGTGAAGAAAGGGGATGAAGGAAGGAAGAAAGGGGATGGAGGAAGGGAGGCAAGGGAGGAAGGGAAGGAAGGGGATAGAGGAAGGAAGGAAGAAAGAGGATGGAAAAGGGAAGGAATGAAGAGAAGGAAGGGAAGGAAGAGAAGCATTGAAGGAAGAAAAGGGAGGGAATGGATGGAGGAAGGAAGAAACTGAGGGAGGAAGGAAGGAAGAGAGATAGGAGGAAGGAAGGAAGTAAGAATAAGGAAGGGAAGGAAGGAAGGCAGGGGAGGAAGGGAGTGGAGAAAGGAAGAAAGGGGAGGAAGGAAGGGAGGGGAGGAAGGAGTTAAGGAAATAAGGAAGAAAGGGGAGGAAGAAAAGAAGGAAGGAAGGTCAGACTTACATGGCTGGTCCCCGGCTCACTGGCTCAGTCAGAAGCATTACAGAGCTGTCAACTGTTCTGTATTCAATTTCCCACCAAAACATCCTCTTCTGCACGGCACAGACTAGAGTGTGGGTGTGTACAGGGGGAGGCAGAGCAGATCCAGCCTCTCTTTCTCCTATTGTTGCTGAGAATGGGGAAGGGCTGGGCACTGAGGAGCACACAGGGGGGCCTACAAAGAGAAATTCTGTGGATGGCAGGGGATGATTGGTGCAGTGGTGGGGGCAGTGACAAGTACTGTTCTTCTTGTATGACTTTCAATGAAGCAGCTGAAAGCCACAGGAGGGAGAGGAGGCGATGCGGCTTGTGTGTGTTTTTCACAGTTTGCTGTTAGAAACACACATATGCCGTACACACTTCTTTATATGTGTTTTATTCGTGTTTGTTATAATTTAGATCACATATAAGTGGTTTATTACAGCGCCTTTCTATCTATTTACTTATAAGACTTTATAGTGTTGGTTCACTTTATAGTGGCAGCTGTTATTAACAGTGGTGTTTGGACTGCGTCTAATATTTTAGAAAACAAAATTATCCTATGAGGGCACTGTGTATCTGGAAAGTTAATGAGTGTATATATGCATGTGTAATATCAAAGGATAGTGGCAACTTCTACAGTATGTCTTCATTAAGGCCTCCAGGGGACAAGGTGTCTGTCAGGTACCTGACTGGAGGATGAGGTGATGAGAGGGCTCCCCTTACGGCTAAGTGCAACGCACCCCTGAGGGTAGTAACAGGGGGTGCAGTGCCCAAAGAAGCACGGGTTGCCAATGATGTAGTTGCCTGGTGATACCCGATAAGATGACACCTGTGGGTGGACAGGATACAGGAGTGGGCTCTCCAGAGGACTAGCGGATCCAGGCAGATGGGCAGAGCAGAAAGTGAAGTCAGAAGCCAGAGCCGGTGTCAAACACAGAGCATCAATCAGGAGTAAAGACAGGAGCAAAGTCAGGAGCAGGCCGGGGTCAAACACAGAGCACCAATCAGGAGTAAAGACAGGAGCGAAGTCAGAAGCAGGCAAGGGTCATGCACAAGTCATCAATCAGGAATAGCCAGGAGCAGATCCAAGGAACAAGCTGGGGTAAGAGCAAGGAGAGAAGCCAAAGCAGGTCAGGGTCAAGCCAGGTCGGTAACGAATAATCAGCTGGGTAATTTGCACAGGAACAGGAGGCTGACGATAATCCAGCAATTATTATGAGGGGCTGCAGTCCTTACAAAGGCCACTGGGTGCCAGCAATTATCACTCCATGCGTGTGCCAATGCGCTGTCGTGCACATGAATGCACGACTGTGTGCTGTGCGACTATGCACACGCGCACATTTTTACACAAATTAGTATGGCCATATTGGGCATAGGTGCATTTGTCAGGGCTTCCTCATTTCCTTCCCTGACAGTGTCTAAGATATACATAGATCCAATAGATCTCTGTTTGGCAAAGCCTGCCTCCAAGAGGTGTCTAGGCATGGATTCTATAGCCCAGATATGCAACTCTGCTGTAAATTTCTTGTGAGCCTCAAGAAATTCGGGGAACACTATGTTCATCTTTGCCTCCTCCTATGAGGCAGCGATGATCCCCTAACCTCTTTCTGAGGGTGCATATAGTACGCCTCACATAAAGGAGGCCACAAGGGCAAGATAAGCAGTATACCACAAAGTCAGATGAGCAGTTATAAAAGTTGTCCAAAATGTAGGTTTTACCATTAGTAACAAGCTGCTTCTGGCCATGTGCTTCTGGCCAAACTGACGTGTTGATACATGCCTTTGAGAGGAATCGTGGTCATAGAGGAGGTGGGACTGAATGGAGGGATCTTAAGTTTACTAGGTGCTACCTTATTTATGAGGTTGGGAGCTCTCCTATAGGTGACCCTAAGTTTACAAGAGATCACAGTTTTAAGATGAGGGTCTTCAAATAAGATGTTCCAATGGTTTTTTTTTTAAATATGTTTCATTTGATGATGTGTATGAAATTTCATAGTGAACTTGGTAGAATGATCAGATTCATCCTAAACTCTTTTTATGGGTTTGCCTTTCAGATAAAAGGTACAAGCTTCAATTAGGGATTCAGGGTAGACTTTTTCTAAAAATGTATTTTTTAATAGGGAACTTTGTTGTACATAATCAGAATCTTTGTTACAGTTTTGTCTTAAGTGACAAAATTGTCCCTTAGGGATATTGGTAAACCAACTTGGGTAGTGGCAGCTGCGAAAAATGCAATGATCCTACCATTTGTTTGTCAAGTCTTTAGATCCAAAAAAGCTAAGTGATTAGGGTCTTTAACATGAGTAAAATAAAGGCCATAGGGATTCTGATTATAATGGATGAAAAACTGATCAACTAGATATGTTGGGCCATTCCCAAATTAATATTATATCATTGATATAGCAACCAAAAAAGATGATGTTACCAGCGGTGGTATTCCCAATAACCCATCTCTAAGTTTGCGTAAGACAAATTATAATAGTAAGACTGGGTAAGGCTGATTCCTGGGACACCGCCCAGCCAACCTATGCTGATTCCCGGGCCCCTAGCCCCATCCAGCCTGGCCAATATATTCTGTCATCTAGCACCCAGTGATTTGTTATCAGCTAATTTACTGGGTCCTGCTACTGTCTAAACTGTGAAAAAATAAGAAACACAATGCCTCCAATTCACTATGATATTCAAGCTGTTTGCCAGACAAAAATCCCTCATTCCAGGATATTTTTTGAGTCCTTCAGAAGATGTACTCTGTTGAAACTGTGCTAGAAAAATAAAAGCCCATTCCCCTATTGCATTTTAGTTACTATTGAGGCTCTGTAATGATATTAATATAAATATAATTTAAAAATATTATTAATACTATTAACTCAAATAGGATTTAAACTAGCTGGAGATATATGGATTTACATTTTATGCTTTATAGAGGTTGGTTTGTATAGTTTTTGTATTTATTATATTTTTATTGACACATTGCCTCAAACCACTTTTATATTTAATCAATAATTATTTTAATTGAACCATGCAATATTATGATTTATAGGATCAAAGAAACAACTCCCCACATTCTACCTGATATCCCATTTAGGCTAAAAAAGGTGTCAATGCTCTGACGTGGACTCCTGTTAACTAGAAAATGTCAAAATCATCCAAAATAGTTGTCACTCAACAGTATTCTAAATAAAATCTGAAGCTTTATTGATGTAGAGGGGTAAAATCTATGAACATAGCTCCGCTTACGTTTTTCAGTCATTAAAGCCATTAAGCTGAAACACATACGTTGGGCTATATTCACGGATTTTAACTGTATGCATGAATTCAGCTTCATATTTTGTGTAAGATTCTGTTAAGTGCCAACTATTTTGGATGATTGAAATTTATATAATTATTATAGGAGATTTGGCCAATGAATATGATCAGTCTGCATGCCCAATACCTATTTTACTGTTGAATATAGTTTGGTGTATTTCTTGTATGCTAACTGAGACTTGTGGATGAAAATGTGTATTATATACTGTATATCTGTATAGTATTTTGTGGGTTTGTTTGAGATAATGTCATTTAGTTTAGAAACATGTAAAAGTGACTGCAGAAAAAGAACAAGTTGTCAACTGAGTCTGCTGTTTTTTTTTTTTTTTTGTTTTTTCTTTTTAATTTATATATGTTTTTGTATTTTTTTCTTAACTTTTTTTGTCTTGAGTATAGATCTGTGATGATCCCAAGCATGTTTGAAGCCACTTACTGTTAACTGACTCAGTACCTCAACTTAAAAAAATACTTTCTAAGATTAGATTTGAGCTTTCTTCCTATTAGTTTGAGGTATTTTCCCTGTGTTCTTGGTTTCATATTGAAAATAGTACCCTTTTTCACCCCTTTAATGGGGTTCTGGCCCTTAGTGGCAGTGACTGATAGAAGCAGTATTTGTGGCTAGCAGGCTGATCAGTTCATGACCAAATAAAACCCATATATTGGCTATTTTGCAATTCTGGGTAAATTCTAGGGATCCATGTACTTTCGATGAATGAGGAGGATGAATGATTTCTTTGTAAAAGTTTTAAAATCTTTATTTTTTTGTTTGTATAACACTCCTGAACAGAAAGCGCTGGTGTGCTCTGAAATGCGTTGAGGTAAAGAAAACTATGGTACATGTTGGACCACCAAGGCTTTTTACAAGTGATATATCTCCTTTGTGATTTCAAGAGCCAGCCCCTGTGGATGTTTTACCCTACAGTACTCTGAGGTGAGACATTCACTGTCAGCTACATGTTTCAAGTACTACTACAAGTGAATACACTTACATACAATCTTTTTCTAGCACTGCTTCAACAGAATACATCTTCTGCAGGACTCAATAAAATATCCTGGATTGAGGGATTAGTGTTTTTTTGGCAGTTTGGATACCGTAATGCACCACCGGTGCAATTTTGGCCACAATAGAAGGTGAGTATAACTGTTTACCTGGAACTTTATGCAATTATATAGATACTCTTAGAGGTGCTGTGTTCCATCTCTTTTTTCCTAGTTTCTATACCCCATGTGGTTTATTGGAATGAACTAGCAGCTCTGGAGAACTATTATTAAACGGAGTGTTTTTTTCCTGCACTGTTCTGTGTGAGGGACTATCTGCTGCTCCCCTTTTTCTTTAGGGGTATACTTTGTATGGACTGCTACCACCTAAAGGCCTGTCTTCCTACACCAATTGTCTGTATTAATCTTGGGTTATAGTGTAGGTTTGACAAACTCTCCTACTGACATTGGGCAGGGAGTAATCGCTTCTGATACAAACTCATTATACATACCCACATGGAAGAAAAATATATTTGAAATATATTTAAAAAATATTCTTCTCAAATATATTGACATATACCGGTATTTGAAATACTACAATTTTGGCCGTATTCAATATATTTCAAAATATATTTCAATACATATATATATATATATATATATATATATATATATACACTGCATGTTGAAATCTGTTTTTTATATATTACAAAATATATGAAAAATATTTTTAAAAATTTTTTTTTTTAAATATATTCTTCAGATTTTTGTTAACATATAAAAAAGTAATTTTAACATATATTTTTACATATATATGTAAATGCATTCCAATGTAGATTAAATGTATTTTTAAAGAAATACAGTATATTTGAAAAGGTGTTTTTAAAAATATTTTTCACATATTTTGTAATATATTGAATACGGAAAAAATTGTAGTATTTCAAATATATGTCAATATATTTGGGAAGAATATTTTTAAAATATATTTCAAATATATTTTTCTTCCATATGGGTATACCAATGTGTCAAGACAGTTTTTGACACATTGGCATAAGCCAATTTGTATATTTCAGATGTAATCTGGGTATTTGCCTGTTTTCACTACATATGAGTCGTGGTGCCATTTAAAATGAATATTGCAAATACACCCCAACACATTGGCATTCCAGTGTAGTGCGTTAAGCCTTCCATAGATGATTTGAATCTCAGAAAGTTCAGCAGGAACCAGCCGAGATTCACATCATCTATGGCCAAGCTGATTGTGTCCAAATCGATTGTTGTATGACTTAGGTACAACAGGCCTGTTGGGTTTTTCATGAGATTATAGCCAGCTGCTTTAGCAGCTATCAATAATCACTGTGCTGGGAGAACACAATAGCTTTATGGGAAGGACGGGGCGGACTGACAACTCATGGGATCCCTGGGCAATAGGGGATCATGGTGCCCCTGTGTCCTTGCCCAAACTCAAAAAAGCCTATGAAAAAGGTACCAGGGGCATCTCATGGGGCCCTCTACTGACCCTGGGCCCTCGGGCAGTACCCAAGTTTCCAAATGGTCAGTCTGCCTCGGGGAAGGATTCCCCCATCAACACTGACTTTGTTGATGGGGGAATCGAGCAATGGTTGCATTGCCTAAGGTTGCAGTAAAGAAAATCACATCACCTATGGCCAAATTTAAAAAAGCATCTTGTCCAATTTAGGTGTGTTAAAAGGTTAGTTCACAATTACCATAGAACTGCCTACACAGGAAAGGGGCATATTTAGATAAAAACATACTGTGCAGCTATGACCAAAGTTAAATTATGCCCTTGCTAACGGAGTAAGCCATTTATGTACCTACCAAAGCCTGGCCAAAAAACTCCTAGAGAAGTAAGCATTCTGTCCTGCTCTTTAGATAGGCCATTGTAAAGACATCCCCAGTTGATTCTCATGTGCTCTCTCTCAATCCCTTGTCACAATAGTTTTGAGTTTAGCATTTCTGCAACAGAGGAGATAGTGGACCACACATGTGCGTTGGTCTGAGAGCTCATTTTCAAGATGCTGGGGGTGAGCAGTAACAGCTGGGAGTGTCTTAATAATATCCTACCAACAAGGCAGGTAGGGGTGATGCCACCTCTGGGAGTGTTTCATCCAGGCTTCGGGAGGTACATAAATGGCTTACACTTGTAGCAAGGGCATCATACAATTTTGAATCAAAGCTGAACAGTTTGTTTTTATCTACAGGCGACCATTACTTGCATAGGCATCTTTTTGGTAAAGATAAACCAACCCTTTACAGTCTTTGCAGTAATGCACCAGATAAGTATTAGGAGGCTATATAGCTTAATTTGCTATACCCATAAAGAGCAAATAAAACTGAAATGAACTATATAAAAAAAACCAGAGGTATTATACTGTGCTGTGTTTTAATTTATTCCGAATTAGGAACTCCTGCAGTCCTGATAATGTAGCATACAATGTCAGTACAAATACTGTTCAACTTTTAATTTGGCACACTAACAGGCACTATGTCATGTGTGTTGCTTAATGAACTGAGGTGTCAGTTGAATTAAACTGCACTTCGTTGTGGTTGTACCGCAAAGCTGTTAAACTTTAAGCATTCCCGTCCTTTCCCACAAGACTCCACATGCTGGAGTAGAATAAACCCTCACAACAACCAATCGAATATAAATAACCAATAAAAGAGTTTATGAAAATTATGTAATTTAGCAATTGTTGCCAGCATTCACGAATAAATGTCAACGTTTCTAGACATTGTCAGAACAGATACATTTTAACACCAGGGTGGCAAAAGCAGAGAATATTTTTTTTCCAAAGCAGTTAGCTTCCTGCCTTGTAATCCCTAAGAAAGAAAATTATCAGCTATCATTTTTTAACTCATTCTGCCTCCAGTGATAAACTGCACAGCAAGATTATATAAATGTCATGCATCTGAATTTCTGTGTGAGCTCTGGAACAATTTTCAAGCATAGCTGTCACTGTTAGCAGTAGTTTTATCATATCTTGCATACAATGTCAGTTTTGTTTGAGGATATAGTGATATTTTGCATTTTCAAATTGCAGTTGTTTTTTTTAGAGAAGGTTTGAAGTTAACCAGTTTGTATGAGGCATCATAGACATTTCTACTTGCAGGTACTTTGATATATATCAAAAATATATATCCCAGCGCCAAAAAGAATCAAAATCAAAAATCTTTCTAGTGACCTAGCAGCCATGGATATATTTAATTTATTCACTTTGATACATATGTCTATGTGGATTTTCATAAGCTCTAGAGAAGAATGAAGATAGCACAGCTCTAAAATACTGTATATATTTACATAAACATAAATAATATTTACATACTTGTTGGCCCTTAAAGGCAAAATGCTACTGTTCAGGGGCAGACTGACAACTCATGGGGCCCTCGGGCAATAGGGGATCATGGGGCCCCTGTGTCCTTGCCCAAACTCAAAAAAGCCTATGAAAAAGGTACCAGGGGCATCTCATGGGGCCCGCTACCGACCCTGGGCCCTCAGGCATTGCCCGAGTTTCCAAATGGTTAGTCCGCCCCTGCTACTGTTGTTAGAGTAGAGAGTAGAATTTTACTTTATAGTGGAACTGAGCACCACAAACTGAAAACGCTATTTACTTAATTGTTCATATTCAATTCACCCATCCATCCATGTCTCCATGCTTCATTTTGTTAGGAAAAACACCCCAGTAGCTTTTCTAGCTGAGGCCATCTTAAGTAAGGGCAGATGATTCCTGTAGCATTTACTTTCTGTAATCCATCTGACTTTAGCTCAGGTATGCAGGCTGGAGGATGTGCTCATGGCTGCTGTTAGAAACCATGGGGCCCCATACAGCCAACCTGACAGGGCCCCCCACCCCAAGAAAAACAGTTTACTAGGCTTTATTTATGAATGAACACAGTGATTGATTGGTACCAATCACTCGTATTCATTCAGGAAAGGAAGGGGCTGGTAAATGTGACTTATTTATCGCACCCTTCCCCCACTCTCCAGCCTGAAGGATCCTATTTTGTGCTTGCAGCTGCTGGTGGGAAGGAGAGGAGGGAATCCGGCAGAACTGCAGGAGTAGGGGCACACAGGGGAAACTAGCAGGGTGAAATGTATGGTGCACAGGTAGGGTGATGGGTGCAGCGAGGGGGGGCAATTACTGGAACTGATCCCCTGTATGGTTTTCTTTACAGCAGCTGAAAGCAAACAAAAGGAAGAGGAGAAGAAGCCAGCTTTCAGCTGCTGCAGAGGGAGCCATACAGGGGATCGGTTCCAGTAATTGCCCCCTCCCGCCATACATATCACCCTCCCTGCCCACATCTGACTCACCCAGCTGCCTGGGTCCCCCTGCTGGCCTGGGCCCATACAGGAGGACTGGTGCTACCCCCTTATCCACAGCCCTGGGTGTGCTTAGTTGAGAAAGCACCTCATCATCTTCTCCAGATGAAAGAAAAAATGCCCATAAAGACTCCTGGCATGCTTGACATTATTTTGGCTTAGGTCAGAAACTAGGAAGCAACTAAAGAAATATATAAACACAGGTTAAAAAAAGAACATATAATATACCTTCCTATCAATGTACTAATGCTAGCAGCATCAGAATTAAATAGTTAATGTTAATTGAGAGAGTTTAGTTCTGCTTTAAAGTGGAATGTTAAAGTGGATTTTTTCTCTATCTTTCACCACCTATTCCTATATTTAAAAAATCCCAATTTGTTCCTATCCTCTTCACATTCCTTCGCTGTCCCCAACTCCCTCTTAATCAACTTTGAAGGCACTCATTAGGGCAAAAGTACACTTTATCGTGCAGGCTGAGTTCACAGTATGCCAAGACTAAGTGGCAATCACATACCATTATGCTTGTGGAGAAGAAAAAGACTAAAAGGTTTGATGAAAAATTGTATATATAGTATAGGGGTATAACTGATGGCTAGTTGAACTTTATATAAAAAGAGAGATCTCAGCAATCTGCAAACTCAGAAGGCTTCTGTTTTGCTTGTGTCTTTTATGTTACTTTGCGGTACAAGCCAAGGAAGCAATTAAAATTCTGTAGTGTAATAATTTGCTTTACTAAACAGAAATAAACTGCACATATGACTGCAGGATACACAAATCTTAGCATGAAAAGCATAACAAAATATGCCTACAACATGCGCAAGCTAACTATCTATGTGATATGCATACACTAAAAGTTACTTAACTTAGTTCTTTCTGGTAATGATGCCTGCTCAAGGTTCCAGGATCCTCCTTTAGAGTCCAGGAGAAAAACATCTTCCAATCCAATCTTCAAAGTCTTCCAATACACGGTTTATTTTTCCAAGTCTCCAAAACAGCTGTTGATTCTTTGTCTTTCAGAACAACTTTGTCTTTGTCCCTCACCACATGGTTGTCCAAAGTCTTTTCCCCTCCCCCCCATTTCATGTTACATCATATCTCTGCTGAGCTCATAAACCAGTCTCATTGGTTCATTTCAATAGTGGAGACGTAGCTTCTAAAACAACACATGGTCTTAAAATCTAACAATTTAACATCTAAGCTATAAAACGGTCTTAAAATCTAACAATTTAACATTATCTAAGCTATAAAACCACTAAATATCCATAGCAATACTGACTTATAGGGTACCTCGTTGCTAGGCATGTGTGGGATGAATGAAGAGGGAGATGTGTAGTGTGGGTGTGGCTTCTGGGAAACATCACCTCACCCACTAGACAGACTGTTGGTTTTTTATGAGGCTTCTTGGCCGCATGGGTAGGAGCCAGAAAAAAGGAGTGTGAGAGCCAGTGGCGGACTGACAACTCATGGGGCCCCCGGACAGTAGGGGATCATGGGGCCCCTGTGTCCTTGCCCACACTAAAAGCACACCCAAAAAGCCTAAAAAAAAGGTACCAGGGGTATTTCATGGGGCCCCCTACTGACCCTGGGCCCTTGGGCAGTGCTCGAGTGCTTGAATGGTCAGTCTTCCCCTGGTGAGAGCTGCTTTGGAAGGTTCTGGGGGAAGTGAGCAGAGATCAGGAGAGAGGGAGTGGATGCACCATCCAGGAGCTCTGAGCCTATGAAAAGATCTGCGCAATCTGCAACACAACTTTCTGCTCTGGAGCCTCCGGATATATGGGGAATCTTACTCACTTCTAGTCAGTCTTCAGAGGCAAGTTGTCAGTCAGAATTGTTAACCAGATATTTCATGCATACTTTGTACTGATTACTAAAACTGGGCTTCACCAGCAATCTGACAGCCAGTAATCGCAAACAGGACATCAGCCAGTTGCCTCAGAGAAACTCTAGGTACCATAGGCAAGTGATCAGCTAGTTAGCTCATGTGAGATGTCAATCAGTTAGGAAAAGCTCAGGAAAGCCCCTTCTACTGAGTACTAGAGACAAGAAGTCATTTGCTTAATTTAGTTGAATTAATATCTGAGTAAGATATCAGTCATCCACTTCTAGAGAGGCACCAGCTCTTCATCAGATAAACTGATAACTTCCTGAAGTGAGATTAGTAGCCATTGTAGCAATCTGCGATCTATGGCATTAAGGAATTTAATTAAGATAAATCAAAAAATTTCAGCTAAAAAGTGTCTATTTCTGAAGCTTTTGGTCAAGCTGTGAGAAATAATTGATTATATACAACATTTCTAACACACTATCTATATTAATCCCTTCTTCAATTTACTTCATATTATGTCAGTTCAGAATGCATATTTTTTCTGTTACTTAAGTTTGACAGAAGATATAAAGAAATAAATAAACTATATTTCATAATCTAAAAATACCTTCAAAAGGGCCCACCAAAGCAAACTGAGAACTGGTTCTGTAAATTAGGAATGCTTTTGGAAACAGAAGTGTTAGTTTATTTTTAATCAAATTACAATATAGAAAGGAAAGGAACAGAAGAGAAATCCAAATCAATATTTGGCGTTACCACCCTTTGCCTCCAAAAACAGCATCAATTCTTCTAGGTACACTTGCACACATTTCTTGAAGGAACTTGGCAGGTTAGTTGTTCAAAAACATCTTGGAGAACTAACCACAGATCATCTGTAGATGTAGGCTGCCTCAGATCCTTCTGTCTCTCCATGTAATCCCAGACAGACACAATGATGTTTAGATCAGGGCTCTGTGGGGACCAAACCATTACTTCCAGGACGCCTTGTTCTTCTTTATGCTGAAGATAGTACTTAATGACATTCACTGTATGTTTGGGGTTGTTGTCCTGCTGCAGAATAACTTTGGGGCCAATCACACCCCTCCCTGATTGCCATGTCATGGTTGATCAGTATCTGCCTGTATTTCTTACAACTGATCCTGTCCAAATCTCCAACTCCATTTGAAGAATGCAGCCCCAAACTTGCAAGGAACTTCAACCATGCTTCACTGTTGCCTGAGGACACTCATTATTGTACCACTCTCCAGCCCTTCATGAACAAACTGCCTTTTGCTACAGCCAAATATTTCAATATCTGACTCATCAGTCGAGTGCACCTGCTGCCTTTTTTCTGCACCCCAGTTCCTATGTTTTCGTGCACATTTGAGTCATTTAGCCTTGTATCCACGTCCTATCCATGAAAACATGAGGTGCAGAAAAATGACAGCATATGCTCTGGCTCTATTTATATCCAGCAGGAATATTGTATTCTTTATCAATAAAGCCCTGCAGGCAAATTCAAGCTTAACTAGACCGCCATAGATTTGAGCTATGTTATAGACTCAAAATAACTTTTTTATATTCTTGGTGGTTTTGTTATAGTATTATTTTACATTGCATTTCTTGTATAACTGGGCCCAGATATCTGTCTTGTTTTAGTGTATTGTGGGTTAAGAAATATAAACTTTGTATACTTTTACAAATTATTGTCCAAAATATTGTTCAATATATTTAATGACAATTTAAATTTGTGTGGTTTATTTGTTTTAAGGGTGTGTCAGAGTAATTGATATACCCCACTATTTAAACATTGTAGTTCTAGAAAAAACTATTTAATTAGTGGTTCCTAAAGGAGTGAGCCACAGGGCTGGGGGTTGTTGGGTGGGGGAAGGCAAGGGAAATCATATAGTTCTTCCTTACCTGAGGATAAAGTGAGGATAAAGGTAGGCATACACTACTATAAAAATTTTATTATTACCAACATACATTCTGAATATATAACATAACAATAATATACTTGGTTTCCTTTAAAGCAAAACAAACATTGTGTGACTGTTCATACATTAACATACAGTAGCATCTCTGACAGCATGGCTTGAAATATTCAACATTTGCACAGAGATTTATACCACATAAAATTCTAAAAGACATGAAATATGCATCTTTTATCTCCAGTGAGCCCATATAAAGACACAAAAATACCTATGATAAACAATTTAATTGCAGTGCACAGCAACTTTTTACAATCACTTCAGGAAATGTGTGATACTAAATGCTTCTCTGAAACAAAAATTTATTTCAGCTCAGTTAAACCATGAATACATTGTAAGCACAGTTGTCAGTATCCTTTGAAGATCATAAAGCAGTTGTGTGTTGGTTCTATGGCAAAGCCTAATCTAATTCAATATATTTACACATTGTGTTTAACAATTTTCAGTGTCTAGCTGCTGGATTCATGGTTCAGAAAAAGCTGGTGCCTGCAGTATAACAAAGACTATCTCAATTCTTTCCTTATCTGCGGAAAGGAAAATTAAAGTTTAAAATGCATTCTGCTCAGAATATTGTATTGGCAGAATATACAGAATCTCAGTTGCAAATGTGTCCATTGCTATAAATATTACATTTGCTATATGAACTTTCTGATCTTAAAGTAGTATTAAATACTCAGAATTTTAGCTTAACACATTAAGCACAATAAAATAAACATTCCCCAGTAAACCATTTGTTAAAATTCATATCCCAACATTTGCAGTTTACAACTTTTAATACTGCTGGCTCCTGCTCTCTTGGTGCTGCTTCCCGGAACCTCCAGTCTTTACAGAAAATAGTTAACAGTGGACAGGGCAAATCTTGAGTCAGTCTTTTAGCTTGGAGAAGGAAGGAGGGAAAAGCAAGGCGGTACCTTGCCATCCTAGGCTATGGGGATGTGTTTTTCTGTTGATGCATACAGTCAGTGTAGGAAGATGCAACTCTAGTCCCAACATGCAAGGGTGGCTCCACTTAATGTTGTACAGAGAAGACGCCACCCTGGAATAGGAAACCTGGGGCAGTAGTCATGGTACCAGTTTAAACTAAAACATAGGCAAAGATTAAAAGATGAAGAAGCTGCATACTGCAAAATGGTTGCACAATCTTTTTTAAATTAAAATAATAAATGTGTTATACTTACTTGCTCTGTGCAATAGTATTGCACAGAACAGTCCTGAACCTCTCCTTTTTGGGGTCCCTTGCCAGCACTCTGGGCTCCTCCTCTTCTGTGTCTGCCCCCAAAGCAAGCTGCTTGCTATGGGATCAGATGTGTGGGCTTGCTCCATAGACACACATAGTGTGGCTCAGCTCCCTCCGCACTGAATTTGATTGACAGCAAAGCCTGTGTGCCCAGGAAGGGAGGGGGAGGGGTGGTGGGAGCCGAGAGTGCAAGGTTCTTTACCTTAATGCAGAGAAAGCATTAAAGTAAAAAACCTTTAGTGTTTTGAACCATTTTTATAAGTGATTATGTAAGACGCTGAAAGTCTTTTAAAAGTCTTTTTAAAAAAACAGAGGGTTTAGACTCACTTTCATTTATTTATAAACAGCTCTACCGGAGCTCCTCCCCCTGCCGATACGTCACCGCCGGGCCCGCGGCCTGCTGTAAGCAAAAAATAAAAACCTCAGTGGTGACTACTATAAAAAGACGCCCACCACTCGGTCTTCGATGGATCGGATACTTGGGATGATTATTCCTATATGCGCATAATCCATGCGTTTCTGGTGAGTGCGCATTGCTGTTATTCCAAGGCAGTACATACCTCGGAAGTATATTCACTTTATCAGACAACACCGCGGATATTGCATAGACTTTATATATGTATATATATATATATACAATTTTTGTCTTCATCCAGTTATTAATTCTTGAGCGCTGCACTGTTCTTTGTTATATTGATATACGTATATTTTAAAGGTATTGTGGTTACCTGAAGTGTTCTAGCTGCTGTATACATTTGAGAGCGCTCACTACATATTGCTTTTTATCTATTGAAATCTACTGTCAACTTCTCAGCTACAGTGCCATGAAAATGTTTTCATAGCCCTTGAAATTTCCACATTTTGTCATGTTATAACCAAAAATGTAAATGTATTTTATTGGAATTTTATGTGATAGACCAACACAAAGTGGCACATAATTGTGAAGTGGAAGGAAAATGATAAATGGTTTTCAAAGTTTTTTACAAATAAATATCAGAAAAGTGTGGCGTGCATTTGTATTCAGCCCTCCGGAGTCAATACTTTGTAGAACCACCTTTCACTGCAATTACAGCTGCAAGTCTTTTTGGGGATGTCTCTATCAGCTTTGCATATCTAGAGAGTGAAATTTTTGCCCATTCTTCTTTGCAAAATAGCTCAAGCTTTGTCAGATTGGATGGAGAGCATCTGTGAACAGCACTTTTCTTCTTGCCACAGATTCACATTTGAATTTAGGTCTGGACTTTGACTGGGCCATTCTAACACATGAATATGCTTTGATCTAAACCAGCAATGGGCAAACTACGGCCCGGCGGACCTTTTAATCCAGCCCGCGGAGCTAGGCTCCTCTCACAGTCCGCCCTGAAGACCGGTGTAGCATGAAAATCTGTCTCCTATGAGGATCTGTCCCCTCGACGTATCTGCGCATGTGCCGGAGATCGCCGATCGGCTGCTAATGCCTGAAACTGGCACATGCGCAGATACGTCGAGTGGGACAGATCCTCATAGGAGACAGATTTTCATGCTACATCGGAACGGCGCGGGAACACGGCGAGAGGAACGCGCAGAGCAAAGGTAAGTGAATTGACACAGGGGGGACTTGGGGACTTAATATGGGGGATGAATTAATATGGGGAATGAATTACTATAGGGGGGATGAATTACTATATGGGGGATGAATTACTATGGGGGATGAATTACTATGGGGGGTGAATTACTATGGGGGGATGAATTACTATATGGGGGATGAATTACTATGGGGGATGAATTACTATATGGGGGATGAATTACTATGGGGGGATGAATTACTATATGGGGGATGAATTACTATGGGGGATGAATTACTATATGGGGGGTGAATTACTATGGGGGGATGAATTACTATATGGGGGATGAATTACTATAGGGGGGATGAATTATTATAGGGGGGATGAATTACTATATGGGGGATGAATTACTATAGGGGGGAATGAATTACTATATGGGGGATGAATTACTATGGGGGATGAATTACTATGGGGGATGAATTACTATATGGGGGATGAATTACTATGGGGGATGATTTACTATATGGGGGATTAATTACTATGCTTACTATGGGGGAATATTACTATACTTACTATGGATGACACATACACATCATTCATCTACTCTTGGTCCGGCCCCCGGGTCCAATATATGAACCCATTGCGGCCCTCAAGTCAAAAAGTTTGCCCACCCCTGATCTAAACCATTCCATTGCAGCTCTGGCTGTATGTTTAGGGTCATTGTCCTGCTGGATTGTGATTGGTGATTGGTGAATGGTGATGGTGATTCTAAGATTGCCATGTATTTGGCTCCATCTATCTTCCCATCAACTCTGACCAGCTTCCCTGTCCCTGCTGCAAAAAAAGCATTCCCAGAAAATGATGCTGCCACCACCATGTTTCACAGTGGGGATTGTGTGTTCAGGGTGATGTGCAGTGTTAGTTTTCTGCCACACAGCGTTTTACTTGTAGGCCAAAAAGTTCAATTTTGGTCTCATCTGACCAGAGCACCTTCTTCCATATGTTTGCTGTGTCCCCCATTTGGCTTCTTGCAAACTGCAATTGGGACTTCTTGTGGCTTTCTTCTTGCCACTCTTCTATAAAAGCCAGATTAGTGGAGTGCACGACTAATAGTTGTCCTGTGGACAGATTCTCCCACCTGAGCTGTGAATCTCTTCAGCTCTTCCAGAGTTACCATGGGCCTCTTGGCTGCTTCTCTGATTAACGCTCTTACCTGTCAGGTTAGGTGGACGGCCGTGTCTTGGTAGCCTGGCTTGACAAAGGAGGCGGAGCTTCTGAAATGCATTGCGGCCCGCCCTCCTCTCATTCACAGAACCTGTCACATCTCCCTACCATTCATGAGCAAAGCATGGAGAGACGCCAGGGAGCCCAACGCAATGGGTCTCTCCTCAGGCAATGCACTGATCATCAGCTCCACTCTTCTGGTGCCCCTGGCTCCACTGTCCCTGCCTGTTACACATATCAAGGGAGTTTTAGATGTAAGTGTTTTTATAATAAAGTTCAATTGTTTTTATCCACGTTGTTGTGGCACCCTGCTTGTTGTTCCTTTGCATGTCTCTGAGAGATTTCCCCATCCTTGGCGAGGAGCTGCTGATTTGTTGATGTGTTTCACAGCTTCCATTGACCATCCCCTTCCCATTCTGCACATCACTTGGATGAACTTACTGTTACACTGGAGTTCGTCCAGTACTTTGTCTTCAAGTTATTCAACATTGTGGAATTGCTTATTTCCAATCATTCATTCATACATTCTATCATTTGTGTGAGCGATGGATATGTTTGTTCATTGCACTAGAAGATCATCATACATACCATAAATATTATACACTGATTTGGTTTATATTTACCAAAGAAAGGTAGCAGCATATATTTTGGACTAAATTCATAAAGTAAGATTTACTTTTAACATTTTTACTTTTTTTTTCACTTTCAATAATTTTTTATTGAGAAAGAGACTGTAAGATATTATATAAAACATAGCGTAAGAAAAAATTTTTTATTAGCCAAGACAATGTTGGGAAGGAAAAACATCCAATAGCATAAATAGCATGTTATTAAGCAAAACGTGTAGCCTGTAGGGTAAATTGGTTAACAATGAGCTAGGTAATATTTGCAGCAGCCCACAAAACATTAGGCAGGTCATCACTTTAAGTCTGAACAAACAACATGATCTGCAATGAATTTATTGGAAAGAAGGAGAGAAGAGGGAAGTATATCCATTATAGGAAGGTGGGAGGAAAGGGTGAGTGGAGATGGGAGTGGGAAAAGCACAAGAAAGTAAAAAGAGGGGAAGGGGGAAGAGAATATATAGGATGTCCAAAACCAACCCCCCTTTAAAGCAGGACTCCTATAGCTCTCCACAGAAAGTGATGAGTGGGAGTATCATATCCATAGGGACCATATCTGAAAAAATATCTATTTTGTGTGTTCAGTAGGAAACTGGTTAGTTTCTCATTGATGGAAAACCCATTGACACGTTGACAAACCTCAAAGGAGACAATTTGTTTCTTCTAGGCTTTAGCGATAGTCTGTTTTGCCACTAACAGAATGTAGGTCACCAGTTTGAATTGGGTTTTAAAACTTGACTTTTTTGCTATCACAAGGGGACTGGCAAGCCCCCAATGTGCTAACATAGTGCAGGTTAATGGCTTCTCTGTTAGACTCCTAATGTCACCTATGCACTCTGTGGAAGCTGACTGTGCTTGATAACCTCTTTCCCTGGTCAGAGCAGCTGGATTTGACAGCCCCAAACCCAGAAGTACTTAGAGCCAGGGGCGGACTGACCATGTGGAAACTCAGGCACTGCCCGAGGGCACGGGGTCAGTAGGGGGCCCCATGAGATGCCCCTGGTGCCTTTTTCATAGACTTTTTTGAGTTTTGGCAAGGACACAGGGGCCCCATGATCCCCTATTGCCCGGGGGCCCCATGAGTTGTCAGTCCGCCCCTGTTTAGAGCTGAGCACGTCTGGGTTCATATTAGCCAGGGGAGATCAGCAAGCAGATGTTCACTCATCTCGCACCACTCTCCCTCCTGAAACCCAGGAGGGGCACAGAGAACTGATACACATGATGGGGAAATCAAGACAGGCAAATGCAGGGCTGTCATCCCTATCCTTGCTTTGCTACTTTGAGAGTCTCTGACCTGAAACTTGCATGTGCATATCAGATGTCACCTAATATGTACATTACATGCTTGGTCTCTGTCAGGGATTCACTATGTAGTGAAGCAAGGATTAGGATGCCAGCCCAGGTCCATACAATTAAAAAAAGCCAGCAGATCCCATATTTCTTCCTAAGAGGTTCCCTTTAACATTACCTCTACCACAGATTTCCTTGATAGTGAAAAAAGAATGAAACTAAAGCCTGTGCTAATAGTGCTTTGTACTCTGATCATGACTTTTGGTGTGTTGTGTACTGATGTGCCCTCTAATGTTTCAAAGTTACCTTAATGCTAATATCAACCTATTGTAAAACATACTTTAGGTGTGATTTCATATGGACTTCAGCTTCTTTAGGAGCAGTGTGAACAGCAAGCTTTTACAAAGCATTTACAGAGTTTTAGGAAACTTTATTGTAGCTTTTAAAGCTCACACAAGCTCCACTTTGTAAAAGTTGAACACAGACCTTAAAAAAAGTGCTGATTGCCACTGTAACCTCCCTAGCGGTCTGATTATGTCAGTATTTCTGTGCTCAAAGCGGTACATTTTTTTTGCATGGAAATATGTTGTTTTTTTATTGTAGGCCTGTAATTTTTAGGAATAACTCACTGAAATCTGTCCAAGAGTCTAGTAAACATCCCGGGTATGTTAAAATTTGAAACATGAAATCATAAATTATAATTTAATAAATAATCATAAAAAATAATAATATAATAATAATAAATTTAATTCAATAATACAATCAAACCAAAAACACTGAAATTTGAAATAGAGCTCCAAGTTCGCACATCACTGAGCAAAGTCGCAAAATCGTTTTCAGTGTCTGATGACGAATTTCCCCACAAATCATTATCATTCAATTCTGCAAGTGGTTCTAATTTACTATCGCTGTTCTCTAGCTGGTCTAAAACCGCTTTTGACCTAAAGGGACACTTTTTGGACGCCATGGACGTTTCTCAGTTTCCAGGCAGAAAGAACAGTAAAAATGCAG
Source organism: Staurois parvus (assembly GCF_062004578.1). Classification (NCBI taxonomy): domain Eukaryota; kingdom Metazoa; phylum Chordata; class Amphibia; order Anura; family Ranidae; genus Staurois; species Staurois parvus. The sequence goes on along the minus strand of NW_028318189.1, from coordinate 2,530,887 downwards.
GCAGGGCACAGGACAAAGCACTCGGGACAAAATGTATGTGGAATGGTTTGATACAGTAATGTTTTACTATGTGATTTTAGTGTATTTAGTGAATGACACTTTTTCACATTTTTAAATTTCCCGTTGTTCCGTCCCCCGTACGTCCCGACGTCGCAGGGAACGGAACCCAGAAGACAGATGTCGGCTGGAGGACATTGCCAGGGACACTGCAGGAGAGACATCGCGGGAGCGCAGGACAAGGTAAGTGAATAAGAGATTCTGGAGCAGGGTATTCCCGAGTGTAGCTCGAGGTTACCGCTTGTGGTGCTGAAACTTTACCCCGAGCTACGCTCAGGAATACCGCCAGGGAGGTTAAAAAAGTGCTGATTGACACTTTAAACAAGCTGCTAACAGTCTTTAGCACTTCTTGAAGCTTGTTGAAAGCCTGCTGAAGCCTGGGAACAGCTTGTTTAACCCTTTCACTGCCAGAGTTTTGCATTATTTGCACACATTTAAAAAATTGCAAAGATTGCATAAACCCTAAAACAGTGTATATTTTCTGAAAGCAGACACCCTAGAAAATAAAATAGTGGTTGTTTCAAAACTGTATGTTACATGATATTAGCGCAATGGTGTGGGAAATGCAAAATTTCTGTAAAAAAACTAAACTTAATTTTAGGGCACACAAATGCAAAAAAAACTTAATGTTTTGATAAAATCTAAAAGATAAAGTTGCACTGACTAAACAGATACTCAACATGGCAAAATGTAAAAATTGTGCACCAGTGCAATGCCGACAAACTTCAATACCCTATATTTTTCATCACCAATGCTTTAAATGCCTCTACAACTCATCACTTTAGAGTTACCCAGGTACGTTGGTGCTAGAATTATTATTCTCACTTCAGCATGTGCTGTGATATGTAACATGTGTAACGCAATCAATGTAAATGTACATGCGTGTGCGGGTGGGTGTCCTCAAATACTGTTTTTAGGGGTATTTAAAGTGCTTCGGTTTAACGTTAATGGTTTAAAATTAACCCCTTGGCTCCACACCTCCTGGCCCTTTAAGAAGCTTGTGATGCCAGGAGACAGGGCAGGGTTTACAATTATCTTACTGCCGTGATTGGCTGTCACAATGGTCACATGATTGGAAAGCCTTCCTAAAGGTATTGGGAGCACACAGGGAGCATGCTCTCCGCACATGTTTGTTTACATTTAGAAAGCAAATATACAGCCTCTTGGCCTCTCGTCAAGACCCACCTGCTGAAAGGCCAAATATTTGTGCACTGACGGTGCCAAGAGTTTAGAAAAAAAAAATTTTCACTTAACTTTTTTCCATCACATAGGGGACAAAACGTCCCGTATGTGATGTTTTTTGGTGATAGGTTCTCTTTAATGAGACAACAGGGATTTAAAGCAGATCTCATTCCATCAACTTTGCTAAAAAGGGACCTAGAACTGATGTTTTACACATCATTTCCAGGTCAGCAAGAAGAAGGGCATGAGAATAGATCGATGTCCACTCTGCTCTCTCCCCTCTAACCCATGGCACCCACCTTGCCAGTCCCAAGTGGTGGAGCCTGGGATACATAGCGGGAGAATGCACAGAGGGACAGCTGCTACTGTGGGGGGTATTTGAAAGCTGTCAGCCGACAGTCAGCTTGTCAGATATACACACACTGTCAGTGGCTACAGCCATCAGGAGTGTTTGTAACCCCCCCCCCCCCATCCTCCTCTGTCACTTCCTCTGTATAACATTTCCAAACAGAACTTGAAGGTACTTTAAAAGCTTAGAAGGTATTTTCGAAGTTTGCCAAAAGCTTACTGGAAGTTTTATAAAAGTAATTGACATGTATCAGTCTGGAAAGGATTGCAAAGTCAATTCTAAGGCTTTGGGACTCCAGCAAACCACAGTGAAGCCATTATCCACAAATGGAGAAAACTTGGAACAGTTGTGAACTTTCCCAGGAGTGGTGGCCTACCAAAATTACTCCAAGAGCATAACAACTCATCCAGGAGTTCATAAGAACCCAGAACAACATCTAACGAACTGCAGGCCTCACTTGCCTCAGGCAAGGTCAGTGTTCATGATTCAACAATAAGAAAGAGACTGGGCAAAAAATGGCATCAATGGGAGAATTCCAAGGCGAAAGCCACTGATGACCAAAAAGAACACAAAGGCTCGTCTCACGTTTGCCAAGAAAAAAATCTTGACTATCCTCAATACTTTTGAACAAATATTCTGTGGACCGATGAGACAAAAGTTTCACTTTTTGGAAGGTGTGCGTCCTGTTACATCTGGAATAAAAATAACACAGCATTTCATAAAAAGAACACCATACCAATAGTCAAACATGGTGGTAGTAGTGTGATGGTCTACGGCGGCTTTACAGCTTCAAGACCTGGACAACTTTCCTAATTGATGGAACCATGAATTCTGCGCTCTATCAGAAAATCTTACCATCAGTTTGTGACCTCAAGCTCAAGTGCACTTGAGTTATGCAGCAGAACAATGATCTGAAACACACCAGCAAGTCCACCTCTGAATGGCTAAAAAAAAAAAAAAAAAAGTTAAGGTTTTGGCGTGGCCTAGTCAAACTTAAATCCAATTTATATGATGTGGCATGCTCGAAAACTCTCTTGTGTGGCTGAATTAAAACAATGCTGCAAAGAAGAGTGTGCCAAAATTCTCCTCCACAGTGATGGGAAAGACTCTGCCAGTTATCTTAAAGTCTTGATTGCAGTTGCTGCCAAGGGAGTCAAAACCAGTTATTAGGTTTAGGGGGAAAGTACTTACAGATTTACAGACATCTCTATATGACTGCACGATATTGTTATAATATATTATGTTGTGACATCAGGAGAATATGGAAGCCGGAAACTAAGGACTTGCTATCTTGCTAAATCTGACAACAGAGCAAGCAAAGAGAAAATATAATATTGCCAGGAAAAGGTTATCTGTTTAGCATATGAAACTGGAGTTATTTTACAAAGAGCATGATAGAAAAAAAACCAAGCCATTGAAATATATTTCATGCAAGCTGGACCTAGTAATCAAGGGTTCGCCTGTCTGCATCAGAGCAGTAGCTGCATGCAAGGTGCTACTAGACAAAGTTACAGACATTATTTTTTTCAATTTTGGCTGCAAGAAATAAAATTGCCCAATTCCCCCATCAACACAGTCAGTGTTGATGTAGGAATCCCTCCCTCAGTGCTCTCGTGTTCTGCTGGCAGGAAGCCTTCCCAGCCAACAGAACACAATGATCACTGCTAGAGACTATATCCGGTAGTGATTGCATTAAAAAAAAATGACATGCTATAGCCGGCAGTGATTGCATTAAAAAAAAAATGACAGGCAGGATAGATCGATTTCAGTGCAACTAGCCTGCCCATAGATGGATTGAATCTTGGCTGGTCCCTGCTGAACTGGCCAAAATTCGATCCATCTATGGCTGGCTTAACTGACTGACTCTTTTTGCTGCTTTTTCTTCTCACATTACAGTTCTGCTATACAGAGACTGCAAGGAGCTGATATCAGGACAAAAGTAGGTACTTACAATGCTTACATTAAAAAAATACATTTAATAACATATTAATAGTTACAATGTTGCATTAAAGCTATTGTAAGCCTCTGAAATGAAAAATGATTAAAACATATCCATCTATAGCAGGTGTGGGCAACTGTGGCCCTCCAGCTGTTGGTGAACTACAAGTCCCATCATGCCTCTGCCTTTGGGAGTCATGCTTGTAACTGTCAGTTTTGCATTGCCTCATGGGACTTGTAGCTCTACAACAGCTGGAGGGCCACAGTTGCCCACCCCTAATCTATAGTGTTTAATTGCCTCTATCCAAAACACCTAGTGTGTTTTCCTTCTCCTCTTTCCTTCTTCTTTTATTTCCATAAGTCACTTATGATAGTCTATGCCAATACCAAACGATCCTCTGAAACTGCCCCCCTGCCCCACCACCAGCCCTCCATTAGCACACAGTAGGTGTTTGACAGCCTCAGCCGTGCATGTTTCATTATGAGGCTCTGTAGAGGGGGTTGTTTCCTTTCCCTCCACTCAAGTCCCAGATTACACTCAGGTTTCTGCTCTATGCTGTGCAGTGTGTGACATCAGATCCTTAGCCCCTGCCTTCTGGAGCTGAAAAATGCTGTCCAAATTCTGCTAATTGAATGGCTGTAGAGAAGAGAAGGCTGTAGATTATCAGATACAACTTATATGGAAGGAATTGTTTCATCCATAACCCAATTGATGACTCCCCCTCTGCACTTCCCCCTTTGTAAACTAAACACCACTAACTCCTGTTCACAGTGAAGGAAATCGTGCAAAAAACATTGAATGCACTGAGCAATGCATTGAATTTGATTTGTTTACATGCCCTCACTTTTAGGGCTGATTTATACATGATGTACTGAAATTAGCAGGTGGTATCACATGTTGTTTAATGTGTAGCACCCTGTGCTTCAAAACAGTTGGGTGGTTTTGGGTCAAGAAAGGGTAATGCATGTTTTCTTTTCTTTCATTTGTATGTGTGTATATTTTTATATTTTATGCCTAGTACGCTACATTTCTATTTTAGAAACTATTTAACATATGTTACATGTCTAATTTAGAATCTATTTAAGTAAATTGAGTGTTTCTTGTGACATTTAACAATCTTCTCAACACACTTGTTATGATTGAGATGATAATTCCTTATGCTGATCAGCAGAAAGATCACAAAGGCAACATTTTCTATAATTGTGTAATTTTGGTTTCTTGAATGAGAAATAAAAAGTGCTTCAGAGAAAAAAACAGTTACAAAATTGCAAGTTTTTTGATGAAGCCCTTTATTGTTTGCTGAAACTTTAGCAAAAAGGGCTGTAATTATGTGCATAATACATTATTATGCATAAATGCAAAACTAAAAAAGATAGTTTAACCCCTTCATGGGCATTTTGTGTTTTTGTGACAGGAGTTAGAAGTGTTGTTTTTTTTTAAACAGTGGCCTTGAGTATTATGCACTACCTTGACAGTAAGCCTCAGTTCAGACTGTGAACTGCATATGAATTGCACAGGAACCGCACCACATGGTATTTAGTGCGGTGCAAAATGGGCCCATTCATTTTGAGTAAGGTCAAATCGCACAGCATGATCAGTCATATTTTCAATATCAATGCCAAAACTTCACAGTTTCTGCTAGGGTATGTAAACTTTTGAGCACAACTGTGTATATATATATATATACACATACACATTACATGCTAGCTACACTTTTGTCAGTTAAGTACATGTTTTAAAAACCAGATTTTTGTACATACTGTACAATCTTTTTTCATGAGGTGATTAAGGGACTCCGAGATCCTAGGAATTCTTAAACAGTTGGGTTATTTTTCTGCCTTCAGGAGGCTGGGACACTGGCAAACAAAAAAACCCCATTAAAGCGGCCCAGTATAAATCCACCACATACCGCCATGCCTCAGGTTTTTGAGCAAGCAGTGCATAAAGCCAATAACACAGAGAAACCTGCGTCCCTCAATGAACTTCAAGAAAAAGCTGCCATCAGGAGACTGGGAAGTTGGCAAACAAAACAAAATGTTAAACTAGCCCTCATATAACCCATATAACCTTATACTGTCATGCCTCAGTTTTGTTAGCAAGCAGTACATGAGGACATTAACACAGAGGGACAGGACCTGTATCCCTCAATGAAGATTTTTGGTAAGCAAAACAATCTTATTTTCTTTATCTCCCATTGAGGGACCCAGGAATCATAGGAATTTTTATACAGTCAGGTTGTCCAAAAGCAGTCCAGCTGAGGAGTGAGCAAAAGCTACCGAGAGATCCAGCAGTTGTTGAGTCTTACTACAAAGAGTATCTTGAGGGATATTGAACCAAGGTTAGATGAAGAAGGCCCAACCAAATATGTGAATTGCTATGACCAAGGAGGGGGTCTGAGAATCAACCTGGTGCTCCAAATCAGGACAGATAATCACCACTAAGAGAATGCTACTACCAGAAGGAATCATGGGCCTTCATAGTAAAGCAGAGGACAAACAACTCTTCACCAGAAAAAAAAGCTGTTACAACATACAAACTGATCCATAGAAAACTTAGACCAACAGCTAATGTGGTCAACAAAAAAATGTTTAAGTCCCAGAAAAAAAACAAATTCCTAAGGGGAAGTTTAAAATGACATACTATGTCCAAAAGAAAAAAAAAACATTTGTACAACTGGAAATAAGACTCAAGCTTAGCATACCTAGCTCTTGACTTCAGGGAAAACAAAGATAAAACAGACAAGCATGTCTAAAAAAGGCTATCCAGTCAACAGCCAGAGGCTTAAGTAAAATACCCTTAACCTTACATTCAGGGAAAGGAAGGTTCACAATGAGAATTATTTTAACTGATGGACAACTAATCACTTAAAGATATATTCATGGATGTGAGAGCCCTCACAGCATAAAATCTGAATTTCGAGAGGAGGAAGAAACCCTTAAGCTACGAAAACTGAGTAGTAGTAACCCTGAATCTTTCTTAATTTTGATGATGGAGTGGTCAATAACAACTGTATAGAATAATAGACAAGGGTAATGATATATTGTATTGCAAACTGGCATATTAGGACAGTAGGATCAGAAGGTTGGGAAACAGTTCTGTTATAGGTGTTTACAAGATGCGGTAGCCCACTGCAACCTGCCTAACCAGTTATTAAATATATGATTATCAGAATCATCCAGCTTACCCCTGTAATGGCAAAACTCACTGCTGAGCAACTAGGAGCAGAAATCTTAAAAATAGCACTAGAAATATTCACCTGATAGAGAATAGCATAGAGGAAAGAATCTAAGGAGATGTCCCCAGATTAACACAGCTCAATACCAGAAGAGGATCTATCTTCCAGTAAGAGAGAAAAAGTCTAGAATCCACTGCACTTCTTCCACTTTGTTAATATATTCATAAGAAATATTACATGCAATGTCGGGAACAAAAGAAGTTAATGTGTTTTGCATTTAAAACTAGCGCTTACTCATAACCAATTTATCTTCCAGTATTCAGGTCCCATGAAGACCTTCACACCTACATTATCCCTACTTCTTAGTCTGTAGGAAGGTAAAAGAGTGTCCTGCCTACTAACCCTCTCTGGAAGAACAGGGCTTCCAGCGATGGATACTTCCTTACAAAGAACAATAGAAGGCGCACTCACATGCAGAATCCCCACTCTTCAAAGTGGGTATCATCAGATGAGGGATCTGGAAGTCAAGTCCAATGAATCATTTCTGAGACTTCTTGATTTAAAAGACCAGCTTGGTGCCTTGCCCAAAGTCTAGTCTCTAACTCAGAGGGGGTGCCAAATAGAACTGAAAAACATATTACACTGAAATCCTCCTACAATCCCACAAATATGAAAGGAGAATGGGAAAATCTGAAACTGACTCTCTTCAGGGAAGGTCCCCTGAGCATTCCAGAGCAGGGTGCCATGAAAAGGCAAAAGGCAAAAGGGTGAAGATGAGGATCAGCACCATGAACAAGGTCCAGAACTGTCCAGATGACAGTAAAAAAACAGGTACTTACTAGGGAAGAGAGCAGTGGAAAATTAATTTCTGTTGACCCTGCAGGTTTTTCAGGAGAGGGATTAGGTAAAAAAAAAATACCACAGCAAAGAGAAATGTGAGGTTGAATGGTATATAATAATGAGTGCAGCGCTAAGGTCAAGGTAGAGTCATGAGGTCAAGTGGTATACAGTTTATAAGATAATGTCCTACAAGAATAAGAATCAAAGATCCCAGGGTGCAGGAAACCCCCCAAAAACTGGCAAGATGTACATTGGGTTGCATTAATATCAGAAACGTGAGAAGGGGCAGCAAGAAAAGCTGCCTAACTCAAGGGAAGCAGATGCTACAAAGGGAAGTCTGAGTATTCTTACTGGACTCTACCAAGGGACCCCATTGAATGAACAAAGATATCACCACCTGTAAAAGTGGGGGCGCACCTGCAGAGGGCTGAGCAAGAGCAAATGAGACAGAGGACTCCTGATCTCAAGACCTATGGCTTGATGAAGGATAGGGTTGCTCCGTTCTGTCCACAGGTCTTCTGCATTGAGGCAAGTGCACACTATAACCACTAGTGGCATCAGAAATGAAACTGTCAAGGGCAGATCTGAAGAAATGGCTTTCCTTAAAGAGCAAGTGAGTCAGAGGTTCCTTGGCCATATCTTTGACATTCCAGACATGTATCCAAAGTGAGAAATACATATGAACAGACATCACCCCCATACGAGAAGCAAAGAGAAAACCATCACAACTAAAATCGCAGCACTCCACGTATCTGTTCCAATAGCTTCAGGACACAATGGTTTGTCTATGAGATGGAGTTTTCCCCTTTAAGGCATTTGATCCACATCAACATAGATTCACAAATCATACGTCGCCACCAGGGTCGAAGAGTCATTTAATAAGTTAATTCAAACTGAGTCCCACTGTCTTTCATTGAAATTAATAAATGAACATCATTAACGTTTGGGGGTATGCTTGTTATGGTTGATGACTAGAAAAAAAACTCCATGATGCTGTCAGGAGAGACCTATGATTCTATAGGTGATTTCCAATCCTTGTACAGGAAAGTTTTAAATACAAAGTGTATTGGAAATGCCTTGCATCCATAAGAGTTTTAAAAACTCTCTTCCTGGAACAGCAGGATGATCCTCCAACTTCAGTGTAGAATGTACTGCATCATTCAGACTGGAAAAAACTCCTTGTAAATCAGAGTCATATGGAATTTGCTGAAATACATTCTCTTCAGGAGTAGTTTGCTAGAAATCTGAATCAGAGATGATAATAGGGGCCTCAGGCATACTTAAAAAGGGAAACCCAGTAGGGTCAGCATTAGATTTTGTCATGGATGATGCCAGAGCATGCTAAAAGACTCAGTGAGCAGATTGCTCCATTAATTCTGTAGAAACCAACAAAAGGAAGAAGTGGACATAAGAGAATCTTGTGGACACAGTGGTGGTCCCAGCCTCGTGCAGTGGAACTAAAGAAGACTCCAATGAATATGACCCTAAAATAAGTGGTCACGGGATCTATTTGTAGAAAAAAAAAATAATTAAATGGCTAGTAAGACAAAAAAAATATAGTTAGTTTTTATTTCAGCAAAGCCAAGGAAAAGGTGCACAAGCTCCTGGGACACTATCAGAAAGCTGAGGCATGACTGTTGCAGGCTGGGTTAAATGGGGGCTGGCCTAATGTTTTTTGTTTGCCAATGTCCCAACATCCACAGGTGCCATTTACGCTGACTATTCAAGAATTCCTTTGATACCTGTTTCCCTCAATGGATGAAGAACAATGTTTTAAAAACGGATTTATCTTTATGAAGCTAATGCTTGTTTACCAGCATAACCATTCTTTGCAAATGGCACACAACATAATTTATTTTGCAGACATTTTTTTCACTTTTAAGTTAATCATTGAACTTGCAGGAACAGTTTGAGAGGTAGGGGTTGCAATCAAGGCCACCTACAGAAGCTTTTATGGTTTATTCAGCTACCTGACAAAGCACGCTCATCAAAACCCAACATGGAAAATGAATATTGCTGTAATTCTCTTCTTCGCCCACTTTAATATCATATCAGAATAAGAGAAAAGTAGATACCAGCAGGAAACATTTTTGTTGCGGACATGTATTGCAGACAATTTACAACACGGAGATTGCAAAGATGATTGTATTAAAAACAGTACATAAAATTGGAATGGAGAGAAGTGGAATTTCACTTTAACACCTTAACTGGGGATAATAGGTGGTATGTGCTACTATAAAGACTTTAAAATTAACAGTGTACTGCAAAACACATTCTAATTTTATGAGAGCAGCAACTCTTGCAGATAGGCTATATTCAAGGCCCTGAATTTATGCAATATTTGTAAAATTTTTATAAGATGTATTGTAGGTTGGAAAAGAGAGTCTTGAGGATGAAGGAAATGAGCTTGTCAAAGTAAGTTATAGCTTTAAACTCTTTTAATTATTTTTGTTGTTATAGAGTCTATGTTTATTGTAGCAATAGGTTCTCTTTCATCAGTCACATATTTCTTTGAAATAAATATTTCAGGGAACATTAAAAAATGGTTTCCTGCTTCTGTTCTTACAGTAATATGCAGTAGTATCTCTGACAGCATGGTTTTAAATATTTAACATTTCACACAGAGAATAATACAAAATGTAATTCTAAAATACATTAAATACACATCTCTTATCTACAGTACACCATATAAATACACAAATCACCTACTGTATACCAATTAACAGGGGCGGACTAACCATTTGGAAACTCAGGCACTGCCCGAGGGTCAGTAGGGGGCCCCATGAGATGCCCCGGTACCTTTTTCATAGGCTTTTTTGAGTTTGAGCAAGGACACAGGGGCCTAATGATCCTCTATTGCCCAGGGGCCCCATGAGTTGTCAGTCCACCCCTGCCAATTAACTACAGTGTATAGCACTGTAGTTAATTGGCAACTTTTCAACAATAGTTTCAATAAATGTGATACTACATGTTTCACTAAAACACAAAAGAATTTATTTCAGCTTAGTTTAAACCACAAACAAATTGTATACACAGTTGTCAGTATCATTTGAAGCTAGCAAAGCAGTTGTGTGCTGATTCTATGACAAAGCCTAAAAAAAGCAATATATAAAACATTTAGTTTTAACAATCATCAGTGTCTAGCTTGCTGGATCTATATTGCAACAATGCTTACAGTATAACAAAGACTGAATATTTCATTTTTGTTCTTCTCTGCAGAAACGGAAATTAAAATATAAACCGTATTCTTCACAAAAAGGTTTTTTTGGCAAAATATATCTTCAGAATCTCTTGCAAATATATCCATTACCAAAAATATTACATTTTCTATATGAACTTGTTGATTGTAATTCAGGTATCTGAAATTAAATTTGCAACCCTTCTTAGCTACCTGGTGCCTACACAGTTGTATCTACATACTGTTTGAAGTAAATATGAGCAAGGTCTGCTTATTCAGTAAGGGGTTCTTTTTCTACCCTAATTCACTGCTCAATGTAAAAAAAGCTTTTGGGGGAAACAAAATTAGATGATATGGGTACGTTTCCGCCTGCTTCCAAATATGACACCTTAGTGAGGGTGGCATCATCATTCTTCTGGGGAATTCCAAGTTGCCCAAATTTTGCAAAAAGTCACCACTATACTTTACTGTAGCATCATCTTGCAAAATTCTGGGTACCTAGCATTACCCCAGATTTAATTGGAAGGAGGGTGACGTCACCCCCTGCTGTACAAAATATGTAGGAAAGGTAATTATATTAACTAACTCCCTCCACAGATATTTTCATGTATTTTTCTGAAGTAGATTAAGAGAGGGGAGGGGTACTCACTGAATGAGTGGACCTTGTATTTTGCGCAAAGTCTGCTCGAAGTTATCAGAGAGATTTGGGGTTCCTGAGCTACAGGTTGGGTGTTTCTGGTTTATGGGGCCAGATAAGGGTAGGCGTTGATCAAAAAAGCAAGTTTCCCATTGCTTTCTCTAAACAGTATACATTAGGCAAAGTAACAGGCTTTCTATATACCCACATGGAAGAAAAATATAGTTGAAATACATTTAAAAAATATTCTTCCCAAATATATTGTCATATATTTGAAATGCTACAATTTAATTACATATTCACTATATTTCAAAATATATTTCAATATAAAAATTTATATATATATATATATATATATATATATATATATATATATATTGCATGTTGAAATACATTTTTATTACAAAATATATGAAAAATATTTTTAACATACATTTCAAATATACTGTATGTCTTTAAAAATACAAATCATTTTTGGTATGCATTTACAAATCTATGTTTAAATATATGTTAAAATGACTTTTTTATATGTTAAAAGAAATATATTTTTAAATATATTGAATAGGGTCAACATTGTAGCATTTAAAATATATAGCAATATATTTGGGAAGAATATTTTAAAAATATATTTCAAGTATATTTTTCTTCCATATGGGTAGAAAGCATAATAAGTATTGTGAACTTACTATCCCCATGTTCCACTGCCATCCTGGTTAGCTGCCAAAACCCTTAGTAATTCCTGGTTAAGTTTCAACTTTCTATGACACGTGAGATTTACACACGGTGATGCTCATTTCGAGCCCTCAAATGACAGTAAGAGAGGGTGTTCATGTGACTCTTCATACTTTAGCACAGACATGTGCTTGTGTAAACAGAAATATGAGTGAATAGCTCTGAGTTTGGGGTGTTAAAACATTAGCTGATTTTAATACAAAAATGGAATTGTACATACATGTTTGAGTTCATATTCTCATCCTTACTATGGCATGTCACATATTTTCAAGATCCTGGCTACATACAAGAATCTTGTTTGTTGAATTCTGAATGTTTATTGGAATATGCTACATATTGAGCCTGCCTATACTTGAGCCTGCCCATACTTTTGTCAACCTTATATCTTTGTAAAAATGATAAAGTGACTATCACTTGATGTACCAATTGTATATGTTAAAACAAAAAATTGCATTTTTTCTGATTTTCCATCAGTGGCTTCTTGACTGGAGAAGCAATAATGTAGTGGCTGGTGCAGGAGTATAACACAAGTGCATCTAGCGGTCATGTGCATATAGCTTTAAAAATATTTTTAAAAAATAACTTATCCATATAAAGCTACAGTTTGTTTACAGCACAACCTTTATGTGTACTGGTACACAAAAATTTATTTTGCAGAAATGTTTTTTTTCACTTTTCAGGTTAATCACTGAACTTGCAGAAACAGTTTGAGAGATAGGGGTTGTAATCAAGGCCACCTACAGGATCTCTCATGGTTTATTCAGCTACCTGGCAAAATATGCTCATCAGAACTCAGCATGAAAAATGAATATTGCTGTAATTCTCTTTTCCACCCACTTTAGTACAATAACAAAACAGTAGGTACCAGCAGGGAACATTTTCCTTGACAAGTATTGCACACAATTTACAATACAGAGATTGCAAAGGATGCTTGTACTACAAACACAAGGCAAAGGTATACAGACAACTTTCAAACACATTAAAGAAGATAAGAAAATGAACAGTTGGCAAATAAATAAATAAATATATATATATATATATATATATATATATATATACTGCTCAAACAAAGGAACACTTTTTAGTAGTATAGTATAGCTATAGTAGTATAGTCTCAAGTCAATTAAACTCCTGGGATTGACCTGGTCAGGTAAGTAGCAGAGAGGGTGTTATTCAGTTTTAACTGCTTTGGTGTTAATGAAATTAACAGGTGCACTAGATGGGCAACAATGAGATGATCCCCAAAACCGGAATGGCTCTACAGGTGAAGGTCACTGACATTTTATTCCCTACTCATCTTTTCTGACTGTTTTTCACTAGTTTTACATTTGAGCAGTATATATATATATATTAGGGATGGGCTTGATATTTCAGTCGAATCCAACTTTGGCCATTCGTTCGCTGAACACACATTGCATTGTGAGAGCCATGATTGACCAAAGCAATGCACCTGACCACAGCTCGAATGTTCGGTGTTTGGATCAAGGGTCTGATAGCATTTTAGGGGGGACCCCACATTTTTCCCCAACACTTTCTGGGGGTGGATTTCCTCTTAAAAGTAATTCCAGGCCTAAAGGGCCTGGTATGGCTTTTAGGGGGAATCCCACGCACTTTTTAATTTTTTTTTTAACTGTGGGGTCCCTCCTAACCTTCTTATCATTCCTGGATTGGGGGGGGGGGCATGTTGTTTGTTTTTTTTGTTAATTTTTATTATAAAAATTAATTTTTTTAAAAAATATCAGTCCTGCTGCAGCAGGTCCTATACATTGTACAGATGTGCAACTTTGCAGGTAGTTTAAGGGGACCCCCCAGGTATGATATTTAAATATTCATTTTTTGAAGTTCGTGGTCAAACAAAAAAACAGGGTCAAACGTCCAATCACGAACCAAATATGGGGGTGTTCGGCACATCACTGATATATATACATATATATATATATATATTTTGTGTATTTTTTTCCATGTACTCTGCATAATCCTTTGTTGTTTTGCAATGTACTTGATGTAATCTTCTGAATCTCTCATTCTGTAGTTCTGCAGTAAGGGGCAGACTGACGATACTGAGTTATTATTAGGATTAATACAGCAACATGGGAGGACTGGAGTTCTATAGACTGGGGGTGTCTATAAAAACAATTTTATATTGACAAAGCACTTCTATACTTGCAAGGTATATGTTGGGCTAAATTAAGACCTATCTCCCTCTTAGTACAAACTATAATTTTTAAAATATGACTGTCCCAGAGTACATTTGCTCTTGCGCTTCTGCTAGCCCTTGCTTGTGAGGAAATAAAACAACTGTCCATATGTATTGTTCTCTATAATTATTTTTTATAAATTTTGAGATAGAAACACATAAAGACCTCACTTTTTGCATGAAATAAAAATGCCTTGTGCCAGACCTCATTGGACATCAACCTCATTGGAAGGCTTCTTATAACCCTAGGCTGGAGTCACATTTTTCTTTGCACATTTTATATTCATTATTAATAATCAGCATGGGGCGGAATTCAATAAAACTGCTGCACATCTTGTTAATTTCTCTTGTTAATGTTTTGCGCCTAATTCAAACCACATCTGTGACAGTTTTGGTTCTGACAGCAACTTGTGCCAAATTCAGGTAGTTCTAATTTGCTTTGTGTTTGGTTTGTCTTTGGGGTAAATCTGAGGCTCAGTAGCCTTTTTTCCCACCCTGCAGCTGACCCTCTGAAGCATCCAGAACTTTGGATTATTGTACACTTGTGTTATCCTCTGAACAAGCATGCGTGGTTGGTTGGGTTTCAGAGGACGTTTTACAGGCAGTAAGGAAACGTTATATTGCTTCCTCACTGCCTGATTTGACCTCTAAGAATCTGCGCCATTACTCTGCTACTGCAAGCATTGTAGACGATTGAAGGGGCAGCCTATTCAGTGAATACTTTTTGCCATGCTGAGAAGCATTGCGGCTGCAGCATGAGTACATCCCCATCCACTGCCTTTGCAGTCTTTGCTTGTATGTTACCATCTCCTAACCCTTGCACTCTGTAGGTTATATACTTTTTACCACTGCACTCTATGTGTTACCCATTCCTAACCCCTGATCTGTATACATTACCTACTCCTGACCCTTGAACTATCTACATTACATAAATGGCCCCTGCTTTCTATATGTTACCCATTCTTGACCCCTGAACAATGTACATTAGGCACTTAAGACCCCTGAACTATGTACATTACTCACTCCTGACCCCTGCACTCTATGCATTACCCACTCTTAACGCCTGAATTATGTACATTACCCACTCTTGACCCCTGCACTCTCTACATTATATTCTCCTGACACCTGCATTTTGTACATTATATGAACCTGATACCTGCACATACCTTTGTCCCCTGTGCTCTGTAAAAGATTTTATTTTCTCCGACTGTTAACACAATTTTTCCACACCCAAATTTTTCCACAGTGCACACAGCCTGTAGACTAAGGAGAGAAATGGTTGGGCTCAGGCCCTAGCCCTGTCAGGTAAGCTGTATGGGGCTTCATGATTTCAAACAGTTGCCCTGCATAAAACTTTGCCCAAAATAGGATAGATTCTACCTCCATTGCTCCAAAAACCACAGCCATGGCATTGTAAGCTACAGCCATGGCATTGTTAGATTGCACAACAACCATATGACCAGCCAGAAAGTAAGTCCAGTGAAGTGATGACTGATGAAATGTTGATTTGGAGTAATGATTCTTCCTGGGACCAGTGACAGGGGCTCAGATCTCCCTCCATTTCAGAAGACTCCATCCTGCCAATATACTAAAGCAGGGGGAGAAGAAATTTGCCTTTCATCAACACCCAGAACAGCAGTCAGCAAATCAGTAAAAATGTGGTTTAATGATGCAACTGAATCAACCTGTTCGGGTATGGGAAGACTTGTCCCATTCAGTGAGGGTGTTTTGCTGCTCCTTGAGTAGAGTTAAGCACATTGGGCTGTTTGAAGTTAGAGATCAACAATACCAGAACTTAAATACAGTGTTTGAGGGAGGAATGACTTTGGGAGGGAAGTTGGGCTACTTGTGTCAGAGTTTTTTTCAACTTCCCATGGGATAGAAATACTTTTGCCTAAATGCCATCCTCCAGGTTCTTCAGAATGATTGACACATGGTCACTGCCTACTGCAAAGTGAAGTTTTCCCCAATGAGCTGGAAAGACAGGAATGTGTAGTTATGCATCCCTTTATATCAATAGGTACCAAAAAGTCTCTGCGATGAAAGGATTAAAAAACTGAGAGAATAGATTCCATCCAGAACTCTTGAGGGTAGACAAAGGCATTGAAAACCTAATTCTTGTTACCTAATTACCTATTCTGCACCCCCTCATTTTATATGCTATGCTGTATGTTCCTCCCTATTCACACCACATCATTCCCTATACCACACTGACTCATTCCATGTGCCATGCTGTACAGTCCCTATTCTGCACTACATTATTATTATTATTATACAGTATTTATAAAGCGCCAACAATTCGCTCAGCGCTGTACATTACAATGGGAGACAATACATGCGACAGTACAATAACAATACAATGCGGTACACAAGGGGTTCCTCCTCCCATGCCCACCTCCAGGAACCACGATGCTTTCCTCCATGAGGGCCCTGCTCTTTGGAGCTTACAATCTAGGAGGGAGGGGATAGTGGTACAGGAGGAGATAGCCGTGGGGGATGGAGTGGTAGGAAGAGTGGAGGAGGTCTGAAATTAGCAAGGGGTGTGGTAGGCTTCCCTGAAGAGGTGGGTTTTCAGGGAGAGGAGAGTAGGTGATAGTCTGATGGGTTGGGGTAGGGAGTTCCAGAGGATGGGAGACACCCTGGAGAAATCCTGGAGGCGGGCATGGGAGGAGGAGACCAGGGAACTAGAGAAAAGGAGGTCTTGTGAGGAGCGGAGTGCGCGTGTTGGGTGGTACCTGGATATCAGGTCGTTGATGTAACTTGGGGCAGTATGGTGGACAGCCTTGTACGTTAGTGTTAGGATTTTGAATTTGATCCGTTGTGCAATCGGAAGCCAGTTGAGGGATTAGCAGAGGGGGGTGGCGGAAACGGAGCAGTTGGTAAGGTGAATGAGTCTGGCTGCCGTGTTCAGGATAGACTGAAGCGGGGATAGCCCACGGCGAGGCAGGCCAGTGTGGAGGGAGTTGCAGTAATCGAGTCGTGATATGATGAGGGAGTGGATGAGCTGTTTAGTGGTTTCTGGGGTTAGGAACGTGCGGATTTTGGTGAGGCTGCGGAGGTGGAGTCTGCATGAGTTTGTTAAAGATTGGACTTGGGGCTGGAAGGATAGGTTGGAGTCCAGAATTACACCAAGTACTCTGGCCTGCGGGGCGGGTTTGATGGTGGCATTGTTGGACATGATGGAGAAGTCAGTAAGGGGTGGTGTGTGGGCTGGGGGGAAGACAAGGAGCTCGGTTTTGGAGAGGTTCAGTTTAAGGAAGTGGGGTGACATCCAGTCTGATATGTCGCTCAGTAGGTTTGTGATTCGGGTGGAGACTGAGGGGGTGAGGCGAGGGGTTGAGAGATAGATTTGTGTGCCGTCAGCATAGAGGTGATAGTTGAAGCCGTGAGAGTGTATGAGTTGGCCAAGGGAGGAGGTGTAGATGGAGAAGAGAAGGGGCCCGAGGACAGAGTCTTGAGGGACTCCAACTGAGAGGGGGAGTGAGGGGGAGGTGGTAGCGTTGTAGGTAACGCTGAAAGAGCGTTGTGACAGGTAGGATGAGAGCCAGGAGAGAGCAGCATCTCTGAGGCCGAGGGAGTGTAGTTTTTTGAGGAGGAGGGGGTGGTCGACAGTATCGAAGGCTGCAGAGAGGTCAAGGAGTAGGAGCACTGAGTAGTGGCCATTAGCCTTGGTGGTTAGAAGGTTGGAAGGTTGTTGGCGGTTTCGGTGGAATGTAGGGGACGGAAGCCGGAATGTAGGGGATCGAGGAGGTTGTTGTCGTTGAGGTGAGAGCTTAGGCCAGTGTAGACTAGGCGCTCGAGGAGTTTGGATGTGAATGGGAGCACGAAGATGGGTCTGAGGTTGTTCGGGTCATTGGGGTCCAGAGAGGGTTTTTTAAGTATGGGGGTGATGTGTGCATGCTTCAGAGGGGAGGGGAATGTGCCGGAAGAGAGGGAGAGATTAAAGATGTGGGTGAGGGAGCGTAGGATGGAGGGGGGGGTCGTAGGAGTTGTGAGGGGATAGGGTCGAGGGGGCAGGTGGTGAGGCGGGCATCAGAGAAGACCTTGGAGACCTCCTCAGTGGTAGTAAGGTCGAAGGTGTGGAGTGTTGAGGGGGCTTCAGTGGTGTGAGGAATGTTGGATGGGGTGGAGGTCAGAGCAGTGGTGGGGCCGTGGGAGAGGGGTGATGAGGGGGTAGCTGTGTGAGAGGGGACGGGGTTGGAGGGAGTTTGAGCAGCGACGAAGTCTCTACGGATTGTGTCGAGGGAGAGGGATAATGAGGGGGTAGTTGTGTGAGAGGGGGCGGGTCTGGAGGGAGTGTGAGCTGCGGTGATGTCCTTGTGAATTGTGTCAATCTTGTTTTTGAAGTGATTGGCAATCTCAAGGGCGGTGAGTGACGTGCTGGGTGGAGGTGGGGGCGGAGAGAGTAGAGAGTTAAAGGTGGAGAAGAGTCGGCGAGGATGGGAGGAGAGGGTCTTCATGAGGGTCAGGAAGTAGGCTTGTTTGGCGGCGTGGAGGGAGAAGGTGTAGGTGTGGAAGGCAGATTTATAGCGGGTGAAGGCTGGTTGGGATCTGGTTTTGCGCCATAGTCGCTCCAGGGCATGACTGTGTCATTTGAGAGTATTGGTGTGATCAGTCTGCCGGGTCTGGAGCGGTCGGGGTCTGAATACATCATTCCATATGCCATGCTTTATGTTCCCTATTCCACACTGCCGCATTATATATAGCATGCTCTACATTTCCTAATCTGCACTGTCTCCTTCCGTACACCATGCTATATGTTCCTTATCTCACACCGTCATATTCTGTAGTGTTGCTGCCGGGGGATTTATTGTTGTTGGTGGTGAATTTATTATTGCTGTGGAGGGATTTATTGTTGATACTAGGTTGGCTTTTATTGTTGCTGGAGATTTTTTTGTTGCTGCTAGGGGACAAATTGATTCTACTGGGGATTCAGTGCTGCATTGCTGCTGCTATGGATTTATTGCTGCTGCTAGGGAGAGTATTGATTCTACTAAGAGATTTATTGTTGCTGCTAGAGAATTTAATGTGGCTGCAGGGGGAATCTATTGTTGCTACTAAGGTATTTATTAGTTAAAAGGGGTTGTGCTGGCAGTTGGATAGGGATCAGAGAGAAGAGTGATCCATGAGTGGTGGGGTACCTGCACCTATTCTCTGAGAAACAAAGCCCTTATAGTAAATACACACTGTTGATCTGTAAGGATTTCCACCTTTTAGACATGTGCTCTGAAAAAAAAAATTAATGGATTCTAATTCTTGTGTCACATTTTTTTTTATCTCTAAAGCTGGCCAAAGACTGATTAAAATTCGGTTGATTCAGAAGAAGATTGTACACCCTTTGAGGGTTAGGGACTGATGTGAATGTACAATATATATATGTAAAGCGCTGCATAAATTGACAGCACTATATAAGTACCTGAAATAAATAAATAATAAATAAGGATTGGCCAAATGTTGATCAGTGTGTGGTTACCCCTGCTCCACAGAAAACCTGCTGTTAGAATACAGAGGGAGATTTACTAAACTGGAGCACTCAGAATCTGGTGCAGCTGTGCTTTGTAGCCAATCAGCTTCTAACTTCAGCTCGTTCAATTAAACTTTAAAGATCCAGTGCTAGCCACAATCTTGCCATATGTTGTACGGGAAAGACTGAAGTGACTGGAAATTCTGGCACAGTGTTGGTTATTGTATATTTCTCCATAAATCCTAATGAACCATCATAATTAATGACGTGTTGTAAGTATATAATTCCCTTAGCAAAGTATATTCTTAAACATTGGTATGCATCTTCATCATTCAACTGTTGCCTCTTCATAATATTTTGTGTAACCAAAACCACTACAGCACAGTATCAGGATTTCTTTTTTAAAAATGTTCTAAGGCTCTCCTTTCATTTTGTGTCAGATTATCACCTTTGCAGAAATATCTTTCTTTGCCTCTTGGCGAAATTCAATAATGCTCTGTACATGTTTTTGAAATGTGTCCAATACTTTAGCTTTATGGGGTCAGATCTCTTAATCGTTTTAATCTTTACTTCTGAGGGATGCAGCACTACCTGCATATGAGATCTTTTAGACTCCATCTAAAGAATTCTAAATCCCTATCATGCTTATACTTCACGTGAATTAATACAACTATCAGTCAAGTGCAATTGTGAAGAATCATAGGGGGTTATTTACTAAAACTGAAGAGTGCAAAACCCGGTGCAGCTGTGCATAGTAACCAATCAGCTTCCAAGTTTAATTGCTAGGGCTTAATAGAACAAACTGAAGTTAGAAGCCGATTGGCTACCATGCACAGCTGCACTAGATTCCACACAGGGGGAAATGGGCTTGAGGTTCATTCCTCCCCCTTCTTCGACGCAATATTTTTCTCCCCACTTTTGTTACGCAATCTATGTTTGGCTATATATGATGACTTATAGGAATCTATAACACAAAGTATTTTTCATGGTCTCAAGTGAATATTGTTTTACCAGTTATTCATTAACATCTATCATGTCATATGGTTATTTAAATTAGATGCCCTTTTGTGTCTATGTTTGACTAATTTTTTCCACCGATGGGTGGTGTTTTAACCCAATAAAAGGTGTTCAATTTTATCTACTGTTTTCTCGTTTTCACATTATTTGTATTGATACAGTGTGGTAATTTCAAAGCCCCATTAGCTTTTGTGGTTAGATTTTTCTTTTCACTTGTCTGTCAAGATATGTTTATAGACATCATGGTAGAAAAATGGTTAAATCAAGCTCACAGCTGAAAGCTGTGAAGCAATAATGGCTTTAAGAGCTGCCAAAGGACTTTCTGATAAAAGTGATTGGGTGGCTCTAGGGCCGCATGAGCACTTTTACTGGGCTCTCAAAGGGGCACCCCCTGCCGGCGGTGTCAGTGGTACCCACAGTGGTTCCCAAGCTCTCACGTTCTTCCGGGGTGCTAGGGACCACAGGAAACTGATTCCCTGGTTAATATCCATTCCCTGATCCCTTCTGCGACAACTTATGTTGGAAATTATGTGTATTACATCACTTCCAGGGGTCACAGCTGTCATTTCTCAGCTAGTGTAGCCAAACATTCAAGGGCAGGAGTACCTGTCACCTGCCTATGCTATCACATAGGGGGATAACAAAGCCCCTTATGTGGTGGCAATAAATGAGAAAAGAAAATTGTATAAAATACATAAAAACACCAAAAAATTTAAAGTATCCCTGTCACCCCCACACACCTTCCAAAAAAACCAGTGTACACATGCACCACACAAGTGAGGTATCATTGAGAACGTTGGAGTGAGAGCAATAATTCTAGGGCCATAGTTCATAGTTATCTCTAAACTGATGACCTGCAAAGGCTTTTAAAGCATCACCTACGTAGAATTATGGGTACCATAGCTTTTTGCGATTCCATGAGCGTGCACAATTTTAAGAATTTACATGTTTGGTACCTATTTACCTGATGCCACCCAATCTTTTATTTTTTGCCAAAAATAGGTATAATATTATTTTTGTTTGCACTAAATTTTTCCTGAAAATATGTGTTTCATAAATAATGCACAAATATTGTGTGAGAAAAAATTGCAACTACCACCATTTTGTTCTCTAGGGTCTATGCTTTCACAAAATATATACTTTTTGAGTTTAGGGTTTAAAGTAATTTCTAGCAAGACATGTGCAAAATGTGGAAACAATGGCCATGTATTAAACATGTTTTCATTGCTGTGCCACAAGCAAGAGTCTGACAGACATAGATATGATCAAAAGTTTGTGGACACCTGACCATCACACCTGCAATATACAGGTTTATTAACCGCTTGCCGACCTGCCGCAGTGTTTTTACTGCGGCAGGGCGGCACCTGTACTCACAGCGCCGTCTTTTAACGTCGCTGTGCAAAAAAGGTAGGGGGCGCACGCAAGGCATGTGCCCGCCCTACCCATCCCGCCAATCATGGCAGGGTGTCCATCTACGGTTCCCGGCGGGTCATTTCCCGCCAGGTGCTGGCGATTACAAGTAATCACTGACAGATAGCACGGCTATATTGTTTACATTGCAGCTCTGCTATCTGTCAGTTCAGAGCACGCTGAACCTGAGAGAAAAGACTTTATCTCTCAGGATCAGCGTGTTCCTGTGAAGTACACACCCCCCGCCCACTAGTAAAACACTCCCCTCACACAGTTAACCCTTTCATTACCTAATAAAAGTTAACCCCTTCCTCCCCAGTGCCATTAGTACAGTGTCAGTGTTTTTTTTTTTGCAGTGATCACTGTATTGGTGTCACTGGGGATGTCAGTGACCCCAAGTCAGTTCCCCCCCAGTGTCAAAATGTCCACCGCAGTCCCGCCATAAGTCGCTGATCACCGTCATAAATCGCTGATCACCGCTATAAGTCGCTGATTGCTGCCATTATTAGTATAATTTAAAAAAAAATCCCAGTATCTTTCCCGCCATTTGTAGATGCTATAACTTTCATGTAAACCAATTAATTTACATGTATTGGGATTTTTTTTAAGCAGAGACATGTCGCAGAATGCATTTTGGCAGAAATGTATGACTAAATTTGATTTTTACATTTTTTTACTGGACATGTTTTATAGCAAAAAGTCCAAAATATTGTTTTTTTTTCTCAAAATTGTCAGCCTTTTTTTTTTATAGCGCAAAAAATAAAAAATGTACAGGCGATCAAATACCACCGAAAGAAAGCTCAATTTGTGGGAAAAATAGGATGTAAATTTCATTTATGTACCGTATTGCATGACCGCGCAATTGTCCCAAACTAGCGCAGCGCTGTATAGAAAAAAAATGGCGTAAATTGCAGTATCTATACCATAGTTTGTAGACGCTATAACTTTCACACAAAGGAATCAATATACACTTATTGGGATTTTTTTTACCAAAAACATGTAGCAGAATACATTTTGGCCTAAATTTATAACTAACTTTGAGTTTACTATATATTTTTTATAGCTGAAAGTAAAAAATATAGTTTTTCTTCAAAATGTTTGGTCTTTTTTTGTTTATAGCGTGAAAATTAAAATGCGCACAGGTGATCAAATACCACCGAAAGAAAGCTCTATTTGTGTGAAAAAAAGGAAGTAAATTTTGTTTGGGTGCAGTATTGCATGACCATGCAATTATCAGTTGAATTAGTGCAGCGCCGAGTAGCAAAAAGAGGCCTGGTCATTAAGGGGGATAAATCCTCAGGAGGGCAAGTGGTCAAATATGCCATTACAAAACCATGAGCATTGATATACAACTGAACAACACTTGGGCGCTGTGTTGCCTTCACAGGCTAATTGAATTAAAGTTACTTATATGGGACATGTAGTGTACCACTGCCATCTAGTGGCAAACGTGTATGGCAGTTCTCCTCTGGATATGTAAGCTCTCAGACAGGAAGTGACTCTTGGTTTAGGAAGCTCGTCAGCCATTTTATACTTCTATTAACTGTGGATGCAGTGTGCTTGCTTCTCTCCCAAGGGGCTTGAGACATCATCACCTGTAAGTGCCTTTCTTCTGTGTCATCTGTCATTTATGTTACACTAGTTATTCTATGTATACTGAAATGCTGTCATTGTATTGTGTTTCAGTTTCACCTATAAAATAAAGTTGGATTCTTTGGTAGACAACACAAGCAGTGGGCTTCTGTTTGCTGGAGATTCTGACAAGGGTTTAGCTGTCCGTTTAGAGCCACACATAGTCAGTGTTTTGAGAACGGAACAGTGAAAAGGTGCAGCGCAACAAGCCTGGAGATAGGAGTCACTGCACAGACAGAATGAGTCTAAGATCAGGAAGACAGTATAAGGCTGAAGATCAGTCACCCGGGACACATCAAGGCAGGGAGAGCATGCCAAGTGTCCAGCAAGATGATGCACGCTCACTCTCGTCTAGATCAGCAAGGTCCAGTCAGATTTCATCAGCAAGTGCCCTTTTAGCCAGAGCTCGCGCCAAAGCTGAGGCAGCTCGTGTTCAGCTAGAATTCGCTGAGAAAGAGGCCACCGTTATGAAGGAAATTGCTGAGAAAGAAGCCGCAGAGGCTGCCATTATAAAAGAAAAATCAGAACAAGAAGCAAAGTTGCATATTCTTCAGCGGCAGTGTGCAGCCGCCGCCGCCGCAGCAGAGGCCGCAGCTTATGCCGAAATGGAACGGTATGGAAGTGGGTCTATCCACGAAGGCCCATATGTGCCTGAGAAACCCCTCTCCTCAGTAGAACGCACAAGGGAGTATGTCCAAGAACATTCAAGCAGCAATGCAACAAAACAGTTCCCTAATCCAGAGTCAGCTGAATCTAAACCAAGACCAGCAGAATCCCTGAGTGTACAAAAACAAACCAATCCAGAATCAGCTGAATCTAAACCAAGACCAGCAGAACCCCTGAGCGTACGAAAACAAACCGATGAGGCCAGCAGTATCAGAGCGATTAAAAATGAATCCTTAGTACAGCAATCCAAACACCAGAGTACACAAGATGTCACTAAATATCTTATCCGTAAAGAAATGGTTAATTCGGGCTTTCTCAAGTTTGATGACTGCCCTGAGAATTACTGGGCATGGAAGTCTTCTTTTCTGTATGCAGTCAAAGACTTAAGCTTATCAGCAGCCGAGGTGCTGGACCTGATGATAAAATGGCTTGGGACGGAGTCAGCAGAACATGCAAGAAGGATGCGCAGGGTACATATATTTAACCCTCCAGCAAGACTTGATATGGCCTGGCAAAGGCTAGAGGAAAGATATGGATCACCAGAGGCAATTGAAGGTGCTCTAATGAAAAGACTTGAGTCTTTTCCCAAGCTAAACAGCAAAGACAACTTGAAACTGCAAGAGCTGGGTGATATTCTTTGGGAAGTCCAGTGTGCCAAAGAAGAAGGCTATTTAAGAGGACTTGCACATTTAGATACCGCCAGCAGTACTAAGCCAATAGTGGAGAAACTACCTCACAACCTGCAAGAAAAATGGGTGAGTGTTGGAGCCAAATACAAAGAAGAATATGATGTCCCCTTCCCCCCTTTCTTTGTGTTTTCTAGATTTGTACAGCATCAAGCAAGGGTCCGGTGTGATCCCAGCTTTTCCTTCATCACCAGCAGTCAACTGCCAAAGGCAGAAAAGCCACTTAGATCCTACAATAGGACTTCAGTGATTGCCCACAAGACAACGGTTCCCCCTGAGGACCCAGGCTGTCCAAGCAGCTACAAGGTAAACACTTTTGAAGGCCCTGACAGACTTTGCCCACTTCATAAAAAGCCCCATCCTCTAAACAAGTGCAAAGGGTTCAAAAGTAAACCCATCAAGGAAAGGAAAGACAAAACGGCATCTGCTTCAAGTGTTGTGGATTCACTAAGCATCTAGCAAAAGACTGCAAAATACAAGCGGATTGCTCAGAATGTGGCAGTAACACACACATTACAGCTTTACACCCTGATACATTGCATCAACCACTAGAGGTCGCTGAAGAGCAGAAAGATGAGGGCAGGGAGCAAAAGGATAATTCAGCTACCCCAGTAATGTCCAAATGCACTGAAATCTGTGGCGACAGTACAAGTCCACGCTCATGTGCCAAGATCTGCCTAGCAACAGTGTACCCCACAGGGAAAAAGGAGAAGGCAGTTAAGATGTATGTAGTTCTGGATGAACAGAGTAACAGGTCACTGGCAAGGTCAGACTTTTTTGATGCCTTCAACATTACATCAAGTGCTATCCCATACACCCTAAAGACATGTGCAGGAATGATAGAAACTTCAGGAAGAAGAGCTACTGACTTTACTATTGAGTCTCTTGACAAGAGAGTCCATCTCTCACTTCCCATTTTGATAGAGTGTGATATGATGCCGGATGATAAAACAGAGATCCCTTCACCAGAAGTAGCCCGTCATCATCCTCATCTCAATTCAATATCTCACCTTATTCCAGCTATCCAGACAGATGCCTCTATTCTTCTACTTCTTGGGAGAGACATTCTACAAGTACATAAGGTACGCCAACAAATTAATGGGCCCTTTAATGCCCCCTATACCCAAAGACTTGACCTAGGGTGGGTCATAGTAGGAGAAGTTTGTCTAGGAGCAGTACATCGGCCTGACAGTGTCAATACGTCAAAGACATCTGTGCTACTGAATGGACGCACATCCCTTCTAAGTCCATGCCAAAACAGCTTTGTTGTGAAAGAAACCCTTAACATCCCAAAACCATACTGTGACTTTCCTTCTAGTTACAATAGAGACATTAGTAGTGGCATGGAGTCTGACACTTTAGGGAACTCAGTATTCCAGAGAACAAAAGATGACGACAAACAAGCAATGTCTATAGATGATCGAGCTTTTCTCCATATCATGGATAAAGAGACTTTCCAAGATGAAAACAACAATTGGGTAGCTCCCTTACCCTTTCGCACACCAAGGTGTTATTTACCCAGTAACAGAGAGCAGGCCATGAAGCGCCTGAACACACTATGTAAAACCTTGCAAAGAAAACCTGAAGTGAAAAAAGACTTTACAGAATTCATCAAAAGGATGCTTGATAATAATCATGCTGAAGTAGCACCGTAACTGGATGAAGGTAAAGAACACTGGTATCTGCCAATGTTTGGCGTTTACCATCCACACAAGCCAGACCAAATAAGAGTTGTATTCGATTCCAGTGCTCAACATGGAGGTGTTTCATTGAATGATGTACTACTGAGTGGCCCAGATCTAAATAACACACTTCTGGGTGTCCTCTTACGCTTCAGGAAAGAGCCTATTGCTTTCACAGGTGATGTGCAACAGATGTTTTATTGTTTCCTAGTGAGAGAGGACCATCGTGACTACCTGCGTTTCCTGTGGTACAAGGATAATGTCAGGGCTCCCGGGTATGACCAGAGGTGTGTGACTGACGCAGGGAAACGCAGACTTCAGATAAGTTATAAACAATTTATTAACACTAACAATACAAACATAAATGCAGTGCAATACTAAAACATAACACAGTGCAAACGAACCAAACCACCCACAGATAACAGTACATACAGTGCAAGCGTCAGGCAGGCCGGGTCAATATCAATCGGGCAGGTAGGTACAGGGGGAGCAAGCGGAGAATAGTCAGGTCACGAGCAGGGTACAGCAACTAACAGGCAGGTAGGTACAGGGGGTCAGGCAGAGAATGGTCGGGGTCACAAGCCAGGGATCAGAACAGGAGAAGTCAGCAGAGGTCAGAATCAAGCCGGGTCAGCAACAAGACAGGAACAGGAACAGGAACAGGAGCAGGATGCAGGAACAAGATACAGGGCCCAGGAAAAACACAACACCAAGGCAGAGTCTGCAGGTCTGAATGTCCCTTAAATACACCAGTATAATTAGTTCCAGGTGTTTGACTGGCTGCAAGGTTGAGTCTCTGATTGCTGGGAGCACCCGCTGGCCAGCCCTGGTACTGCAGCTCACAAGGCAGGTGAGTCCCACTATTGCTGGCCAGTCCATTCCTGACAGATAATGACATAGCTAAAGAGGTGACAGAGTACAGAATGAGAGTACATGTTTTTGGTAACAGCCCGTCTCCTGCTGTTGCCATATACTGCATGTGCAAAGCTGCCCAGAAAGGTGCAGAATGTTATGGTCAAGATGCCAAACACTTTGTGATGAGACATTTCTATGTAGACGATGGACTTGCTTCAGCTAACACACCTGAAGGAGCAGTCGACATTCTCAACAAAGCAAAACAGATGCTGGCGGAGTCTAATCTACGACTACATAAGATTGCCTCTAACAGCAAACAAGTCATGGAAGCTTTCACCGCAGAAGATAGAGCTAAAGATCTCAAAGACCTGTGCCTGGGAACAGACACCCTTCCTTTACAGAAGAGTTTAGGCCTAAGCTGGGATCTAGATAAAGACTGCTTTGTGTTTCAGGTTTCTTTAGCAGAAAAGCCATTCACAAGAAGAGGGATCCTATCCACTGTGAACAGTCTTTATGATCCTCTCGGGTTTGTAGCACCAGTCACCATAAAAGGTAAGGCCTTAGTTCATGAACTGTCAAGTGGAGAAAGTGAGTGGGATGCCTTACTTCCACAAGAGAGACTCCACGAGTGGGTCCAATGGACAGAGTCTTTACAAGCTTTACAATGTCTTCAAATTTCCAGATGTTATGTTCCTGTTTCATTGTCACAGGCCTTCAAGAGAGAACTATACATCTTTTCAGATGCCTCCGTTATAGCAATAGGTGCAGTCGCTTACTTGAAGGTAAGTGATGCAGGAAATGTCTGTCAAGTTGGATTCGTAATGGGAAAATCCAAACTGAGCCCTAGGCCGGCACATACAATTCCACGCCTAGAGTTATGTGCAGCTGTACTAGCGGTTGAACTGTATGAGCTAGTGAGAGACGAGATAGACCTGAGCCTAGATGCTGTGAAATTCTTTATAGACAGTAAAACAGTTTTAGGCTATATCTGCAACACTTCAAAGAGATTCTTCTTGTATGTCTCCAATCGGGTGAATAGGATCAGACAAACAACCTGTCCAGAGCAGTGGTTCTACGTACCCTCAGAACAAAATCCTACAGATTATGCTACCAGGCCTACACAGATAGCTTGCCTTCAGAACTCCATATGGTTCTCAGGTCCACCTTTTCTGTATCAGACAGCTGTAGATTCTCCTGATGACAACAATGTTTATCCTTTAGTGGATCCTGAAGCTGATCCTGAAATTAGGTCAGAAGTAGTAAACTTCAGTACTAAAGCCTTTGACACCAGACTACGGCCGTATTGTTTCGAAAGATTTTCCAACTGGAAGAGACTAAGCAGGGTTATAGCAAAATTAATTCATGTTGCCAAAAGCTTCCAAAAGAAAACCAATGATGATCAACCCGGAAGCTGGGGAGTTTTCCATGAAAGAGTCAGTTTAGAAGAACTTTCACAGGCCAAAACAGTTATAATTTCTTCTGTACAACACGCATGTTTCAGACAAGAATATGACTGTATTGAACAACAAAGGACACTTCCAAAACAAAGCCGTCTTACAAAACTGAGTCCCTTTGTAGATCAAGATGGACTATTGAGAGTAGGTGGCCGTTTATCCTTTGCCACGCTGCCAGATGAGGAGAAGCATCCTGTCATCATTCCTCATGATCACCACATTGCTACATTGAGCGTAAGATATTATCACAACCAGATAGTTCACCAAGGGCGCCACATAACGGAAGGTGCAATCAGAGCTGCAGGTTTCTGGATTCTTGGTGGAAAACGTTTAGTGTCTGCAATTATTCACAAATGTGTCGTGTGCTGTAAGCTCAGAGGGAGATTGGAAAGCCAAAAGATGGCAGAGTTGCCAAAAGATAGAGTCAATCCTGAACCTCCCTTTACTAGTGTGGGTGTTGATGTGTTTGGCCCCTGGGCAGTTGTAACACGACGAACTAGAAGAGGCAGTGCTGACAGTAAACGCTGGGCTGTTCTTTTCACATGTCTTTCTACAAGAGCAATGCATATAGAATTGGTTGAGTCCATGTTGGCATCCAGTTTCATTAACGCTCTAAGAAGATTCTTTTCTGTTCGTGGTCCAGCTAAGTTGATTCGCTCTGATAGAGGTACTAATTTTGTAGGAGCATGCAAAGAGCTGCATATATGCTCAAACGATACAGAACTTCTAGATTATCTTCAAGACAAAGGATGCACATGGATCTTTAACACTCCACACTCATCTCACATGGGAGGTGCTTGGGAGAGATTAATAGGTGTAGCTAGGCGCATTTTAGATGCAATGTTACTCCAAGCTAAACCTACTCGTTTGACTCATGAGACTTTGAGTACTTTCATGGCAGAAGTTATGGCTATCATTAATGCAAGACCTTTGGTACCACTATCTACAGATCCTGATAATCCTACAGTTCTTACGCCTGCCATGCTCTTGACCCAAAAGGTAGACTCTTTATCGGCCCCTTATGGGGACTTTAGTACAACAGAACTTCATGTAAAGTAATGGAAACAAGTCCAATGCCTGGCTGATACGTTTTGGAAGAGATGGAGGAGAGAATACCTGTGTACCTTACAAAGTCGCAAGAAATGGACTGAGACCAGTCCCAACGTCAAAGATGGAAATGTTGTTTTATTGAAAGATTGTCAAGAAAGCAGAAACAACTGGCCTGTGGGAATTGTCACAAATGCATTGCCAAGTAAAGATAGTAATGTCAGAAAGGTTGAAGTCAAAGTGACAAAACAAGGGACTGCTAAAGTGTATACTAGACCAGTTTCAGATGTCATTGTTCTCCTTTGAATAGCATTTCTGTTGTGTAGCTAGCACAATACATAGCAGAGAGCTCCTCACTGATAGCGTTCAGGCGAGACATTCGCCATTGAGTTAAATTCCATCCTGTGGATTACAATTGGGGTTGGAGATAGTTTGGCCTTGGGCGGCTACTCTAATCAGAAGATGGGTTTATGGACTAAACTATTTCTTCATGTGGGCCATAAGCTTGAAGTACCATAACCAAAAGACCCTGATATGTTGTGGACTCATGTTTTAGTTTATGTTACCAATTTAGGCTGGAATGTATTTTCTTATGTGTTTTCCCTGTACAGTAGATATGCATGGGCAGTGATATAATATATTATATCAGGCAGGGAGTGTGTTGCCTTCACAGGCTAATTGAATTAAAGTTACTTATATGGACATGTAGTGTACCACTGCCATCTAGTGGCAAACGTGTATGGCAGTTCTCCTCTGGATATGTAAGCTCTCAGACAGGAAGTGACTCTTGGTTTAGGAAGCTCGTCAGCCATTTTATACTTCTATTAACTGTGGATGCAGTGTGCTTGCTTCTCTCCCAAGGGGCCTGAGACATCATCACCTGTAAGTGCCTTTCTTCTGTGTCATCTGTCATTTATGTTACACTAATTATTCTATGTATACTGAAATGCTGTCATTGTATTGTGTTTCAGTTTCACCTATAAAATAAAGTTGGATTCTTTGGTAGACAACACAAGCAGTGGGCTTCTGTTTGCTGGAGATTCTGACAAGGGTTTAGCTGTCCGTTTAGAGCCACACATAGTCAGTGTTTTGAGAACGGAACAGGGGCTATAACAGGTTCCACCGGAAAGCATGTCTGTGGGAATTTGGCCCATATAGTAAAAAGAGCCTTTGTGAGGTCTAGAACTGAGATTGAATGAGAAGATCTGGCATGCAATAGGCATTTGAGTATATCCCAAAGATTTTCAATAAAGTTGAGGTCAAGAATCTGTGAAGGCAACTCAGTTTCCTCTACACCAAGCTCATCAAATCATATAAATTTGGACCTGACTTTTGGGCACAGTCACATCCTAAAACTGTCATCACAAGGTTGGAAGCACACAGTTGTTTAATATTTCTTTGTTTGCTGTAACATTAACAAAAACCTCCATTTGGAACACCTCCACCTAATAATTACTGTAGGAGGGTGTGTTGCAAATTTTTTTGCCATATACTATGTGAGATTATCAGGTGTACACAAACTTTTAATCATACAGTGTATTTAAACCCCAGCACAATCATTTTTAAGAAATGAAGCACTTTCATTACAAAATGTAAGCTATTTAGATTTTATTAGTTCTGTTATTGCTGACTCCCTTTATTTTGGGGGCAATCTATCCACCAAAAGAAATTGCATATACAAAATATAGCAAATTAAATTAATAAACCTCCCAGTAATGCTATTAGTAGGCTGTAGCTAGAGGGAGCTCTAATGATGTGTAGTGTGACATCAGGAGACTTATACCAACAAGCTCACATTATAGTGGTTCTAAAGGCTTAAGGTGTTTTACCTTCATGCATTGTATGCAGAAAGGTAAAAACCCTTCAGCAAGCAGCGGCTCTCCAGCCACCCCAAATACCTGAGCCTGATCTCAGTCCAGCAATGTGCACAGGAGACTCAGCTTTCTTGGGTCTCTCCATCCTCATTGGCTGGGAGCCATTCACTCTCGCTGCTGTCAATCACAGCCTGTGAAGAACGAGCCAAGTCCCACTTAGCTGTGTCTTATGGACGCAGAGATTGGGGCTCATGGACGAGCACAAACCAGTGCCCCCATAGCAAGCGGCTTGCTGTGAGTGCACTGCTTGGGGGGAGGAGCCAGAATTGCCAGAGGAGGAGGATTGGGGCTGCTCTGTGCAAAACCACTCCACAGAGCAAGTAAGTATGACATGATTACATAAAAAAAAAAAACACAAGGGTTTAGTCTCACTTTAAACTCGGAATGAGAAAGTGAGCAACATCTGTTTATGCTCTCCTCTTGATAGAGATACTGCAGGCTGCATCTTTGTCATACCTCGCACTCAGATCACCTATAATTCTGTAAAAAAAAACATAAACTAGTAAATATGGTGGAAAATGATCAGTCAGCCTTATGCCAGCATCAGGGGCGAACTGACAACCCATGGGCCCCCGGGCAATAGAGGATCATGGGGCCCCAGTGTCCTTGCTCAAACTCAAAAAAGCCTATGAAAAAGGCACCAGGGGCATCTCATGGGGCCCACTACTGACCCCGGGCCCTCGGGCAGTGCCCTAGTTTCCAAATGGTCAGTCCGCACCTGGCCAGCATGAATTTCATGTGTTCACAGAGATACATGTTATTTAGCTAATTGGTAGCAATGCCGCTTGCACTTCCTCTGTTTATGAGGTCTGAATTTGCCTCATTTTGTTATATGTCTTATTACGGTATAAATACGGTATATTTATTATTATTTTTTAATGGTTGAACTTGATGGTCTTTATTCTTTTTTCAGCCAGACTAACTATGTAACTATATATATATATATATATGTAGAATAGATCAAGGGTCTCCAAACTCTCTAAACAAAGGGCCATTTTTCTGTCCTCCAGACTGTAGGGGGGCCGGACTGTGACCAGTGCAAGTAGAAAATGTCCTGGTGTCAGTGAGAGTGAATAATGCCCTATTTTTGGTATTGTTGGTGTAGGTGGGAGGAATATTGCCCCATTGTTGATGTCAACGGAAGGAATCATACCCCATTGTTGGAGTCAGTGGGAAGAATAGTGTCCCATCATTGATGTCAGCGAGAGGAAGACTGTCTCATCATTTGTACTAGTGGGAGGAATAGTATCTCATCATTGGTGTCAGTGGGAAAAATAGTACCTCATCACTAGTGTCAGTGGGAGGAATTATGTCCCAATGTTAATGTCAGTGGGAGGAGTAGCACAGCAAGGGAAGAAAAGGGAGGCAAAGGGCCACATCTGGCCCCTAGGCCATAACTTGGAGACCACTGGGCTATATCCATGAAGGGGATGTTTCCCACGACTACAGGTAATTCCTTGTTATTATGATGCTTGTGCTTATTATAATTTTGATTAGTATAGAATACTTCTTTAGTTTATAGTTGTGTGTATACAGTATATAAAGATATTATTGGTGATTGATTCAGTGCTCTAAGTGAAGGTGAATACATTTCTAAGGTTTTAATAAGGCCACTTTCACATGGCAGGTCCAATCAGGTCTACCTGTCAGTTTTTCAGGTGGACCTGATCAGATGGTCCATTCACCTTTATGGGTAGGTGGGTGTACACGGACATGTGTCTGTTTACACCCGCCTGTCTCTGAGTCCAATCCAGTGTGCTAAAAACCTATAAGGGGATTTGTCCTCTTCCATTTATGTGGAACAGATCAGAGGGTAGGCAGGTGTAAATAGATAGCGGATTCCAATTACTCCTGGCTGGTCATAGAACAGGGCGGGCTCTGTCTGTGTTTGCTCTGCATAAACTGAGCAGACACAGATGTATCATCTACACCCTCTGCTCTGATCATCAGGGGATATGTGAATGGATCCCCTGCAAATTGGGATGGAGTATGCCCTGTCTAAAAGGGACCTTAGTGTTGGGGGAGGGAAGATATTTGTTTTCCTATATATGTATTAGTATGAAAAATGCAACATTGTAAATATAATAGTGTCTGGGATTAAGCATATTGTTCTAATAAGAAACATGCATTGGATGTTGTTTACGTGAAGCTGTAAGCAGCACTAGAGATGTTTCAACAGCTGACGGCCCTTATTTTGCATGTTTAAAAGACAATTGCGGAATTTAAAGACTGATCTCTCAGTTATCAGTTTTCAGAGAGCAGAAAGTCTTTGACTTTTAGTTGCCGCTCTTTGCTCTGCCCTTTCAGTGCTCACTGGAGCAACAGGCTGTGGAGGGGGCAGGAGTGGCTGGCTCGGCCTCTCTATGGCACCGAGCCAGCTGCTGCTCAGGCATCTGGGCAGATCTTGATATTAAAGTTGGGATCCCTCCAGAGTCTGAAGAGGCTTTGTGACATCAGCCCTCTGCCAACTGAATCTGGGTCACATTCTCCACATTACCTTTCCTAGAAGGTAACTATTTTATTTAAAGGTACAGACTAGCACAGACTCTCTGCATATGAGATGCTATTAATCTCTGGGTGGGATGTCTGTAGTTATTATGTCTTAATGTAGAGCAAGCAGGCACAGCTTGCATGAGAGTGTCAACTCTGCTCTAAATGTAGGAGCAGTGCAGCATCCAAACCATGACAAGAAGCTGTCTTGGTGGACTTCACTGCAGGGGCCAACAGATATTAGTGGAATTTTGCAGGGGGCCTAAGGAAAAACTGTAAGATACACTTATCTGCAGGGCCAGGACAAGGAGGGGGGGCATAATGAACCCCTTTGTGCTGCGTTACTGGCACCAGTGTCAGTGTTAATAACCCATTTATGCTGCAGCATGAAGGGGTTAATAAACACTGACATTGGTGCCAATAATGCAAATGCCAGAGTGAGAACAATCATTTTAGGACCAGACCTCTTGTATGACACCTATGGAGATTTTTAGGTACTGTAATAGTGTGGCAATGTTCCACGGGCTTACGCACTTTTAGTGACATATTCTGTATCTGTTTACTCTGTGTAACATTGTATTTTATATTTTACTAAACAATTGGGTATTATATTGTGTTTTTGTGCATTAAAATTCTTTAAAGTGTATTTTTTCCAAAACATTTGCATTTGAAAAACTGCTGTGCAAATATTGTGCAACATGAACATGAAGTACCCACCATTTTATTCTCTATGGCCTTGAATTTAAAAATATATAATGTTATGGGGTTCTAAGTAGTTTACTAGCAAAAAATGGAGGAGAGGAATGTCAAAACTGGCCCAGACTGGAACTGGTTAACATAGATTTTCACTCAAAAAAATGTTTTATAACCCCTGCTTACCTAGCTCTGTGTTCATTTGCACTTGTTAAGTTTCTCTAATAAAATATATATAATTAAAATAAGTGAGTCAGCTCTGTTTCAGATTAATTAAACCTAATTTAATTTGTATTGTTTGAAATATTTTATTTTGAAATGACGTTGACTCTTTCCTAAGAACCCAGGATGACGCAGTTTGCCATTTTTCCCCTGAGCACTGGATGATCGTGTCCTGGCACTGCTTATCTGTTATCTAAAACTGTAGCACACACACACACATACAGTATATATATCTATCTATCTATATATATATATATATATATATACACATATATATATTTATATATATATTTTTTATATATATATATTTGTATATATATATATATATATATTGTGGCAGTGCGGTATCCTGCCATGGTGAAAATCATATACAGGTTGAGCGGCTCCAGGCAGTTCTCTTAATGCAGAGGAAACTGGTTTATCAGTTTCCTCTTTGGTTTGTAAAGCCTGTTTTGGGACCTGGCGCCTGGAGATCTCTAAGAGATTTGGAAGGGATGAAATCTCCAATCTTGGGTCCAGGTTTTGAAAGCAGCCAGCACACTGATTGCGCAGGTGTGTGCAGGCCTTTTTGTAGAGGCCCAAACCATGATTCTGGGCTCCACCCTGGCAGACAGGAGGTCATTGCCAGCAGTCATGAGGGCTTCACCTAGGAGAGGTGGAAGCCAGAGAAGCAAGGGGCTGCTAGCTGTGTGCAAAAAGCCATATTTTGGAAGGAGGCTGTGTGCATCCAAAGAGTCCAATGCTGTGTGCTGGGACTAGCCAGTGGTCTGGGAGACCATATAAATAGAGGTACTACTAACCAGCAGGGCTGATAAAGAGAGCCAGGAGGCTGAATAATTTTGTTTGTTTTAATGGTGAACACCCCTGCTTGGGAAGCATG
This sequence comes from Staurois parvus, assembly GCF_062004578.1. Lineage (NCBI taxonomy): Eukaryota > Metazoa > Chordata > Amphibia > Anura > Ranidae > Staurois > Staurois parvus. The sequence goes on along the minus strand of NW_028318189.1, from coordinate 2,494,529 downwards.
TTACTGAACTTTCTTTTAAATAAAATTGGGCAAAAAGGCCCTTAAAAAGAAGAAGCGAGTGGCTGTGTGCTGAAAAACCTTACAATTGGATCCTAGTTCTCACAATATATATATAATTTTATATATATATATATATATATATATATATAAAAAATATTATATATATATATATATATATATATATATATATATATATATATATTTAATATTTTATTAGAAGACAACAGCTCTGCTTTAATATACTGGGGTTCAGGGGCTCCTGGCACACTGATGAAGGCATAAAAAGTATGCTCACAAGCACCAGTTTGCTGTCTCTTCATTTATTTAGTCATCTACATTTTCATCCCATTACTGTTTGTAATGTCCACTTATACTATTTTTATTAGTATTAAATAAAATATAGAAATATTGTGTGTGCATGTGTGTAACTGTGTCTAAATCAGTCTGATGTCTTAAGCATTTTTTATTAACAGTTTGTGACATTATACATTTTACAGTGTACCTACATGAGTTCCATACGATTTTCATGTGCACCCATGGAAACTGTTAACATGCTGGCGTTTTGCTTAACAGCATTAGAAAACGTGACAGCTGTTTTCTATCTTGATGCAGCCCCACTTTTCCTTTGCACTAGTTTTCATAAATTAGCTTTATGGTGATTTAATAATCTTAAAATACATTTAAAAAATAAATAGAATGTCAAAAATCTGTATAAACATGTACAATACTATACAGCAGGGCAAACATATTTTTAAATAAGCATTAATTGCTGCTTTTTAGATCACAAAATATTTTTACCCTTGTTTAAAACTCATTGTGTTTTTTTGATTGAAGAAAATGTCAGAAAAGGTATAAACGTACATTTAAAAGCAAGATTTCCTTAAAGAAGGGTAGCCTCTTTTTAAAAAAAGTCATGCTATGCAACTTGTAGAGACACATAACAGGCAATCTTTGAAGCTAAAAAAATGTCCAGGGATTGTCTCGACATATTTAATAGTAGAGTGGTCCCATTGACCTTACAGTGCTCTCTCTGCATAGCACAACAGAGAGAATAAGCATGGCCAACTCTTTTGCAAGACCATAATGTGATTCATTCAATAGAATATGTAAAAAGATATTCCACGCACATAACACATATCTTTTAGCTCACCGTATTTCATCAGAAAACCTACTGAGATGTGTTTGACAACTTACTGTAACCACTGTGATAATGGTGTATGAAAATCTCATCAAATGTTGATAGCTGATTGCACGTATCACCTGAAACATATCTGTAGACTGGTGCAAATTATATGTAAAGATTCCACTGGCTAGAACTTTATGCTGTCATATGAAATAAATACAGTAATATGATGTCTTTTTTTAGGAGCCCTGTTCCAACATCCAGAGATACACACCATCTCTGTAGTTATAATGTCCTATTTGTGCTGCAATAAGAATTTTCATATATCCCATGCTGGTATGCTGACAGTATTATTGGAGCTTTTATTGTCTAATTCTTCAACCACCAATCCATGATGAGCAATTCTTCCACTTCTTAATGAGAACATACCGGGCTTGGCAGTGGTACTGTTGCACGAGTCTGAACCTTGAGCTGAATCACTGGGCTGCACTTCCACAAAGATTCGGTTACGTACTCCAAAGACGAACCCACTGTTCTTTCTCTCTGAATATGTTTCCTTGTGCTCTCGTTTCATTGAGCAGTACTGTACTTTGAAGGCTTCCTGGAAACCTCGACGGAAGTTCTCATTAAAATAACCATAGATGATAGGATTAACACTACTGTTGAAAAAAGCTAACCAGTGGGCAAAGGGGAAAATATACACAGCAATTATGTTCAATTGATAATCATTGAGATTTCCATAATCTGTAAGCAACATGAGGGTCCAGAGGGGGAGCCAAGACAATGTGAAAAACAACGCAACCATAATTAGCATGTTTATTACCCTTACTTTCCTTTTGGAAACTCTTCTACCTTCATGTTCTTCAGAGACTGATCCTCGGATAGGGGCCGAAGACTTAAAGAGTTTGAATGCAATGCGAGCATACATGATAACAATCAAGGTGAGAGGAGCCAAGTAAATGTGGGAGAAGAGAACAGTTGTGTATATTTTACGCATTTCCTTGTCTGGCCAAGCTTCCCAACATGAGTAGAGAGGGTAGAAGTTATTGTAGTCATCTACCATAAAATGGTAGTCATCCCTGGTCACTGTAAGAGTGACAGCTGATGGGCACATAATAATCAGAGCTAGAACCCAAATAACAATGATGGTGAATATGGCTTTTCGTAGAGTCAGCTTCTGCCTGAATGGATAAACAATGCATCGGAACCTGTCAAGATAACAAAAAAGATAAAAACAAAATGAATAAATATTACTTGTTTCAGTTAGCATACCTGTAGGTAAAGGAAATCATATACAAATTTGTAGAAGGACCAGCAAAGAATGTAACGTTTTATGTGCACTAAATAAAATATAATTTTTATTTTATTTTTATTATTTAAAATACAATCATAAAACATGGACTAAAGGCATGTAAAATAAATGTAAAAATAATGAGTAAAATAAATGTAACATTTTAATAATGAATATATCTGGTTCAATTATGATATCTGGAATGGGCTCTTAAAGAGGAACTGAACTTTGAAGGCAGTGCCCAAAAAAGGCAGGCAAACGGCAAAGGATCTGTAACCATTATTGGCTGTGAGCTTTGTGCAGCAGATCCTTTCCCTGTTAAGGATTTACATTGCTTTGCTCCCCACTGTGGCCTCTGCAGGGCTTCTGTTAGAAACCATGGGGCCTATACAGCCAACCTGATAGCCCCCTCCACCAAAAAAAAATCCCCACAGTTTAACTATGCTTCAGTAATGAATGAACACAGTGAATGACCTGTTCCAATCACTATTATGTTCATTCATTTAGGAAAGAAGGAGCTAGTAAATGTGACGTATCTACCAGACCCTTCCCCCACTCTACATCCTGTAGAATCCTGTTGTGTGCTTGCAGCTGCCGGTGGAAAGGAAGGGAGGAAAGCTGGCAGCACTGCTGGGGTGAGTGAAAGGATCTAGATAACTTCCATTTTGTATTATGTACGCCATTTTAAGTATTAAGTTAGCTTTTTGCAGATATATTAGAAGTTTAATGAAACTGTTTTTGGTTGTTCAAGGATGTATCAACAGAAGCTAACATGACCCTGACAATGTCTTTGTCTGGCTGTTTTCCAGAAAGTTAGCCAAAACAATTTGTACCAAGAAATGTATATGTTATGTTTCATGTAGTTAGCTCATGATGGAAATTTACAAGTTACAGTTTTGAAACTCGCTCCCCCCCCCCTCCTTTATTTTATCTGTAGTCTATATAATCTTTTTAATGTCTAATAAACTTTGAACATCTCTGAACATAAGCTGCCGTTATTCCCGTGTTCAAGGGGTGTTCCCAGAATTCTGCTGATAAACCAGGAATCTCTCCACAGACCGGGGGTCTCTGAGGGGAAAGAAAATCATTCCTTTCAGCTGGGGGCTCAGCCCGGGATGACCACCCACCTCACTTGGTAAGTAAACCTTTTGTCTTTTTATGACTAAAAGCTCTTTCTTGCCCTGTGTTGAGGGAAGGTCTTGAATCATTCTGTATTGTCTATATAGACCCGTGATAACCTGTAGCTGCTTTTGGTAAGCAGACTTAACTCTTTGGTAGAGTTACAAAATAGTGCACTATAAAAAAAAAAGGTGTTTTTGGTAAACACAGATTGTTCTCTGGTAGAACACACTGTTTTTTGGTAAAACAGTGAAGAGATAACTTTTGGGAAGTTATTAAGAGGTTAATAAGTCTGTGGAGCAGATTCTGGTTTATCTGTCTTTTGCTTTTTCTTTCTGTTGCGTAGAAGTATAAGATAATTTGTTGTGTAGAACAAAATAAGATTTTAAGGTAAAATTGTCTTATCCACTGTCTAAATATGGGTCAAGGAGGTAGTTACCCACCAGGTCCCCCAGAAAAGGGAGAAAATTGTAAGGATTATGTTGCTAGAGTTTGTGGAACGGACTATTATTTAATAAATCCCTGGGTGGATTGTATGGCAGGCTGGACAGAAGCTATGGGGAGTACAGACCCATTCCCAAGAAAGGGGGCAAATGATCCTTTTCATACAGACATGGTTAAGGGATTATGTTTGGGGGACAAACAAGCCTTTCCTTGGTATGAGGGGGACCCATAATGGGACCAAGTTTATATGAAGAAAGGGGGAGAAAACTGGTTAAAATGGTCACCGTATTGGGTTGATAATAGCAAGGGAAAGTTCAATTTGATTTTCTCTTTAAAACAAAAGAGGAAGTTGAAATTGGATACATTAAAAATATGCCAGGAAAAGCATCAATCTGAAAAGACATGCAGACCCAAGATTGGACTGAAAACAGTTCAGACACCAATCCCACCCCCTCCGCATAATATATATCCTTCATTAAGTGGTTTTAAAAATGCTGCTGCTGATGATTTTTTGATTAGTTTGGGGATGACTACTCCCCAGCCTAATGCCCCTCCAGCCCCTGCCCCTCCAGTCCCTGCCCCTGTCCCTGCGCCACTTCCCGTCCCGGATCTACAATCAATACAGCCAGGCCCCTCCACTAGACCCAAACAGATTATTAGTATAAAGTCACCAGAAGAGGGTAGCCAATTTCAAGGCATCCTTACGGAAAATAATGACAACGAAGGAGAGTTGGAATACGAAGAACAGGGACAGGTAAATATAATAAAATTACAGAAAAAGGATGGTCAATGGAGAAGAAGTGACACCAGTCATAGAAAGGGCAGAGATGTGGAGGAATTTAGAATGCAGCTTAGATCCATGGATAAGAAACTAGAGGGAAAAAGAGAAGATGAGGGGGCCGTAGGAGGAAAGGAGTTGGCTATATTGACACTACCTTTTCTCACAGCAGGAGAACTAATTCTAAAAAAACCCATAGAATTAGAAGATATTAATAAGATTGTTAAACATTGTCCCAAGCCTACAGTATCTCCTGGAGGTACACTTGCTTATTTAAAAAAGGCATGTTTAGGAAGAAATTACACACAGGAAGATATGAGATTGATCATTGATGGTATTCTGGGAAATAATCCAGCTTGGGATTGGATAAATGTAAAAAGCATTAGTCACATAGAACCAAGTAATACACAGGCTACTGTCTATAAACTAAATACCACAGAAGGGAGAGAAACTATGTGGGGGGAGCTTGACACAGAATTAAAAAGGGTTTTCAAGAATAAGGCTTCCCTCCCTATTGCTACAGCATGTAAACAGAAGGTAGAAGAAACTGTTTCTCCTTACAACACACCTATCAATTCTGTTAAGAAGCCGGATGGCTCTTACAGGTTTGTACAAGATTTGAGGGCCATAAATAATTTGGTGGTTCCATTAGCCCCAATAGTGCCTGATGTGCCATCACTCCTCACCTCCATTCCGTCCGATGCAGAATATTTTACAGTGATTGATTTAACAAATGCATTTTTTTTCGGTTCCTGTGGACCACCAGACAAGGGCGCTATTTGTATTTATATTCTGAAAATCGCCAGATGACCTGGTTTAGAATGCCCTAGGGCTATGTAGATTTGCCTGCAGTCTACTCACTTGCCCTCCAGACCACTCTGAGGTCCTGGACCCCTCCCAATGGTTCGGTCCTCATTATATATGTGGATGACCTATTGATTTGTAGTTCAAGTCAGGCGGCCAGTCAGGAGGATAGTTGGTCTCTGTTAGAATGGTTGTCAGGGAATGGTCACAAAGCATCTAAAAAGAAATTGCAATGGTGCCAAAAACAGGTTGAGTACCTTGGTTTTATTCTAAGTCATGGTGAGAGGAATGTCAGTCACAAAAGAGCTGCGGCTCTCGTGGGTCTGCTCCGCCCACAAACAAAGAAGGACATGCTAACTTTTCTTGGTATGATTGGTTACTGCCGCCAATGGATACCTGATTGTTCATTCTATGATCACACTCTGAGGTCTGCCACACTTTGACATTCTCACATGGTCAAATGAAATGGTTGATGCCTTTGTGTACCTGAAGAATGCTATGGTAACAGCCCCTGGTCTTGGACTACCTGACTATAAGAAAATGTTTCATCTGTATGCTAGGGAAAATTGTACAACCATGGCGGGGGTCCTGGCTCAGGAACATGGAGGCAAGCTCCGCCCTGTAGCTTTTTTTTCCAAAGTAGTGCCAACTCAGGTTCAGGGCATGCCTGCTTGTCTGAGAGCTGTTGCATCGTGCGCAATTCTGGTGGAGATGGCTATTTCTTTCACATTGGGACATGAAACTACCCTACACACCACACATCAAGTGTCCTTACTACTGAAAAACATACACACTCAACACATGTCAGCACAAAGGTTGAGCGGATATGAAGTGATTCTTCTATCTGATCCCAACTTGATTATTAAATATTCTTCAGCAAATTCAGGTCCTATTCCAATTTTGAATGCCCTACTGGGGCTAAAGGGGGAACAGGATGAAGTGGCACCAGAACACAACTGTATAACCCACATACAGCAAGACACTTCCCCTATGTCCGACATGTCAGCTGTGGCTCTTGATGGGGCCCCAGATGTGTTTGTAGATGGCTCATGTTCTAGGCCAAATGATAGTGCTTACCATGCAGGATATAGCATTGTGCAACTTCCTGACAAAATACTCGAGGCAAAGCCAATTCCATATCAGTCAGCCCAAGCAGCCGAACTGATTGCCCTTACAAGAGCATGTCAATTATTTGCAGGACAGGATGTCAACATTTACACAGACTCCAAGTACGCCCATGGTGCTGTACATGATTTTGGGGTCATTTGGGAGAGAAGAGGATTCATTGCTGCTGATGGCAAAACCATATCTCACTCTTTTTTGATATCTGATCTACTCAAAGCCATACAGTTACAAAAAACATTAGCCATTCTTCATTGCAGGGCACATACAAATTGCAGAGATTATATTGCCAAAGGAAATGCATTAGCAGATAAGGTAGCAAAGGAATCCGCATTACAACAGGTGGCCAGTGAGCAGATGCCTTTGCTCACTTCAGGCGTCACAACTACCCCACATGACCAGATGTATGCAGATTTACAAAAATTTGCTACAAAAGTCGATCTAGCAGACTGGGATGGTTCTGGAGCACAACTAGATCCAGCTTCTGGTCTAGTGTGCTTAGAGGGGAAACCATGCATTCCCATGTCAAGTACCCCATTGTTTATTGCACAGTACCACGGTCTAGGACATAGAGGATGGAAAACGACATGTGAAACATTATTGCAGGATTTTTACATTACAGGTTTATCTAGGTTGGTGAAAGAATGTTTCCAGGTGCATTACATGTATAAGGAACAATCCACAGAACCCAAAGAAATCACAACACCAGCATCTAGTGTACCCAACTACACCTTTCACCCATTTACAAATAGATTTTACCCACATGCCAAAAACAGGACAGAGGCAAGAGTTTTTGTTGGTAATGGTGGATATGTTCAGCAGATGGGTGGAAGCATTTTTTCACTAATAAAGAAGATGCACAAACTGTAGTCAGAATTCTTACACAGGAGATAATACCCAGATGGGGATGTCCGCTGCAGATAAATTCTGATAACGGACCAGCTTTTGTGGCCAAGGTATGTCAAGATTTGTTAAAAGTACTTAAGATAGATTGGAAGTTTCATATTCCCTATCATCCTCAAAGTTCGGGTATAGTAGAAAGGATGAACAGGACAATTAAGGATAAGTTGAGGAAGGCCACTGGAGGTACCTATACCCACTGGAAGAAGATGTTACCTGCAATTCTAGCAGAGGTAAGAATGACACCTAATAAGACTACAGGGTTATCTCCTTTTGAAATATTAATGGGCAGACCGTTCCCCACTCCTTGGGCTAGACAGCCACTTATGTTAGAAAGAGGGGACCTTGACCTGGTACAACAAGAATATGTGAGAAAATTGATTCAGAGTTTAGATAAGGTTAAAAGAAATGTTGCTCACACTTTTTCTTTTATTTTTCAGGAACCAACACACCTTTTCCAAGTGGGAGATGTCGTAGTGGTCCGCCAACTCGCTAAAGACAAGGAGCAAGGCTACCCCTTTGGACCACCTACTACGGTGATAGCGGTTACCAGAACGGCTGTTCTGGTGGAGAATTCCCAGTCCTGGATCCATGCTAGTCGAGTGAAGAAGGTGAACCAAACACCTGAGAAACATGAGATGGAAAAAGGAGGTGAAGTATGAGAGGAAAATCCTCGAAGAGCGGGTGAAGTAAGTGAGAAAGACCCTGAAGATGACATTCCTTACTGCCCCTCATGGTGCTTTGAAGCTCTGGGTCCTATCGGGCACACTGACTGTGCTCTTTTTCCTGCCAGTATGGATCCTAACTAACTGTATTTATCACCCTGAGGACTTGGGCCTAATAAAAGGTATCTGTGGTCAAGGACTAGTTTTAAATGAGACCCAGATAACCAAAAGTGAAAGAAAGTCAAAAAGAAAGTTTTGAAGAGAACAATCCTTTTTCAGGAAAAATGTTGATGATGCAGTTTAAATCTGCTTATGCTCAAAAGTCAGGTTCTGATAAATGTTGGATATGTAGTAAGTTACATCCTAGCACATATGAAATTCCTCTTCTGGCCGCCCCAGTCAAAATATTTTTGTTAATAAAAGGGAATGTAAGTATTGGTTTGACCAATATTACTTCTAATGCCACCATATCTTTTCCAACTCTGGGAGTCACTCAACTCCCCGATTGGTGTTTTAGACTGGGGAATACTTCCCACAAGGGAAAGGGAATGTGCTCTCAGTCCATATTAAACATATCTGATCCTGGAAGGAGGGATGGAACTTCTTCTGTGAAACTGGCAAGTAAATGGTAAAACCCTGAATGAAAGTTTAGAAGGGATACAAGATAATGTGGGGAAAACTATGTTTGGAAAACTTCTTTTTTATTTTACACTTGTTGTCACCCCTGAATTTTGCTCTGCAATACAAAAATTGCCGATCTCCTTGGGAAACAATACCTATATCTGTTGTGGTAAGATCTGTTACCCTTGGATACCGAGTAATGTCCAGGGCTGGTGCTATGTAGCCCAATTAGTGCCAATTATGGCAGCTATAGACCAAAAGGTACATCAGGTAAAAGCCAGTACATACCCAAAATACCAACTAACTCTGAGACAGAGAAAGGAAACCAAGCAAGAAAAGGTAGATCTATTCTCTACAGGGGATAAGGTTTGGTCATGGTTTCCTACCTACACGGGATGGGGAATAACACTTATGAACAAAATAAATAATTACACAAACATTATTGATGATATACTGGAGAGGAACTCTAAGGACATGGGGTTGCTAAATACTGAGACCAGAGCTATTAGAAAACAGCTGGAGATGCAAGAATTAGCTATTGAAAGTATGAGTGCTGCTCTGACAGGTTTGTGTGAGATGACAGAGGATTATGAATGTTGTACTTGGATATATAATACCACAATGACTGTTCCAGATTATTATGAAATAATAAAGCAACACAGGGAACAGGTAGATGGTTTGATGGAAGAAGCTAGAGCTATAGGAAAAGATGGATGGACTCCTTTTGATTGGTTAGGATCAGGATTTGGTTCCATCTTTTCATGGATGAAAGGTATCGCTGTAAGCATAGTCATGATATTGTTTTTTGTTTTATCTTTATATCTGTTTTAAATGCTCATTATATTGCATTGCTAGAGCTACCAAGCCGCAAAATACAAATGAAGGTTATCTGGCTATGTACAAAAAGATGAATGAAGTAAAGAATTGAGATCATGTTCATGATCTCAGAGGGGATTGAAAGGATCTAGATAACTTCCATTTTGTATTATGTACGCCATTTTAAGTATTAAGTTAGCTTTTTGCAGATATATTAGAAGTTTAATGAAACTGTTTTTGGTTGTTCAAGGATGTATCAACAGAAGCTAACATGACCCTGACAATGTCTTTGTCTGGCTGTTTTCCAGAAAGTTAGCCAAAACAATTTGTACCAAGAAATGTATATGTTATGTTTCATGTAGTTAGCTCATGATGGAAATTTACAAGTTACAGTTTTGAAACTCGCTCCCCCCCCCTCCTTTATTTTATCTGTAGTCTATATAATCTTTTTAATGTCTAATAAACTTTGAACATCTCTGAACATAAGCTGCCGTTATTCCCGTGTTCAAGGGGTGTTCCCAGAACTCTGCTGATAAACCAGGAATCTCTCCACAAACCGGGGGTCTCTGAGGGGAAAAGAAAATCATTCCTTTCAGACAGCAGGTGGAAATGTATGGTGCACAGGGAGGGTGATGGGTGCTGCATGGGGAGAATTACTGGAACCGATCCCCTGTATGGCTCTCCCTGCAGCAGCTGAAAGCCAGTGGGAGGGATGGAAATAAAAAGATGCCAGCTTTCAGCTGCTGTAGACAGGGGATCAGTTCCAGTAATCACTCCTCCACCGCGCCGATCACCCTCCCTGCCCATATCTGATTCACCTAGCTACCTGGGTCCCATACAAGAGGACTGGTGGTACCCCCCTTATCCACGGCCCTAGTCCTATTTATGGAGGTTGACATCTTGACAGAGGCAGAGTTTTGCTTCTCATGTCAGATTTTCCTCCTCCAGGAGAGCAGTACAGAAGTGACATCACCAAATTCTCACTCCGAATCTCTTCAGATTGGCAGTCAGATGCAGTGGTGCCTTAGATTTCCAAATGCATTCATACAGCTATGAGAGTGTAGGCACAGGAGCGCCTAGAAACCCTCACATACAAGGAGGTGAACTGCTATTTTTAGGAGGAAGTGAAGACAAAAGGTTTATTTTTCAGGTACTGCTTAGGCACAATTAACATTTTCTAACATAGCAAATTTTCACTTTTTGAGTTCAGTTCCACTTTAAATTTTTAACCATTTGTTGCCACAATTACCAATTTACGTTGTTCTTTACATTATTTCTTAGCATATAAAAAAGATACAGGTGTACCTCAGTTTACAAATTTAATGTGTTCTCCGGGATGTTTCGTATTGCGAAAAATTCGTAAACCGAAATGTGATTTTCCATAGGAATGCATTGAAAACCAATTAATCAGGAGGTCAGAAAAAAGTAGAAAAAAAAGTCGCTGTCACTATAGGACAGTGCTGGTTTTTAAATGTAATTACCAGCTTCTTTTTTTCTTCACTATAGCTCAGAGAATTAGCTGTCACTTCCCCCTGAGCTAAAAGAAAGAAAGCTTCCTTTTAGTTTATTTTCCTGAGTTAAAAGAAACAATATTTCCTTTTAGTTTGTTTCCTGAGATAAAAGAAACAAAGTATCCTTTAGCTCCAGGGAAAGTGACAGCTAATTATGTGAGCTATAGTGAAGAAAAAAAAAAGCCGGCAATTGCATTTAAAAATCGGCACTGACATACACTTCGTATTGCGAAAAAAATTTGTAAAAAATTCGGCATTATTTTTAGTGGATTTTCATTCGTAAACCGTAAATTACATTAACCAAGGCGTTCGTAAACCGAGGTACACCTGTATAATATTTTAAAGAGAAAATCTGAATTTTTGTATTTGGTTTTTTTTTTATAATATAGTCGCTGCTTCAGACCTGATTCTGTAGTAAAAAGGTAAGTTTCCCATATCCATATGTAAGTGGCCATGATATGCTCATGATGTTTACATTCAAAAAGGGTAACATACATATTACCAGAGTACTCCTAATATTCAGTATATATCTGCAGTAGGTATTTTAAGGTTTTTTTTTCAATAGAACATTGGAGGTCAGTATAACGTCCTCCATTACATTTGAAATGTCCATGTTACATTGATGGTTAGTGTAAATAAATTTTTTCATTGGTATTCAAGTATAATCCCTTGTTATACTGGTGGTCAGTGTAAATTTCCCTGTTATATTGGAGGTCAGTATTAACTTCCCCACTAAGTTGGCAGTTGGTGTAAATGCCTTCATTACATTGGTGTTCAGGGGGCAGAAGGGCCCTGTTAAATTGGTTTTAATTAGAGTGCCCCCAGCTAATAATGTTCAGTGAGAGAAAGCCCTATTAATTTGGTGTCAATGGGTAAAGGATCCCTTTTCACTGGTATCAGTGGCTTATTTTCTATGAGCTAATATAATGTGGTAGCATACTAATATCTAAGATATCCAGGTGTGTGCGGTCATCAAATTATATAGCCAGCTGTGTCAGAGGTGATGGAATGGTTTACAGAATCATGGCAGAACAGGGAACCCATCATACCAAGTGGCTCCTGCTGGGGGTAAGCACTACATTAACTTGAGAAATGAATGCTTTGGAAGTAGCTCCCCTGCATTTCACAGCGTTGTTTATGTAATTTTCAGTTATATTTGCCAGCCAAGATCTGGTTATTTTCCAGCAAATCCATGTATGAAGAATGTTTTTTTTTTTAATGTTGTAACAATTCTTGAACAATGTAGATCTCAGAGAGTTTTAGAGTTGTTAAATATTGTACTGCAATTTTAGGTGTATTTGTCAGTTCAGTAGCTAAAACTAACAAGCCAAAATACCTGTATGATGTCAGTGTATGTCAGGGGCGGACTGACAACTCATGGGGCCCCTGGGCAATAGGGGATCATGGGGCCCCTGTGTCCTTACCCAAACTCAAAAAAGCCTATGAAAAAGGTACCAGGAGCATCTCATGGGGCCCCTTACTGACCCCGGGCCCTGTTTTTGTTTGCCAACCACTATTCCCACTAATGACCCTTTTCAGCTTAGCACTACCGATCCTGTATTGGTAGTAGAATCACTCACAGTGTGCTTATGATTGCTGCTGTGATTATCTACTTTTAAAGCTGCTGTGAAAAAGATAAGCAACAATTCTCAGTAATATCTTCATACAATAAACATAAAATAAAAGTTCATTAATCTCAAATGGAGGAAAAATCCCCAAATATTTTCAGCTACCAGACCATAGACACTAGGGAAATGGGAAAAGTCACAATCACATCTAAGTATGTGATGTTGGCAGTAAAACTCAGTTTCTTATCTCTAAATGTTCAAATGTTATAATGCTTTTCTTTCAGAGAAGTAAAGCTAGATTTGGTAGTCCACTCAATACAAATTGTCTATTCAGTGCCACTCCAGCCAGGGAGACATAAGGGGAGACCTCTGAATCTAGGAAGGAGGAGATTCCTATCACATGTTTATTAGAAATTCTGTATATAACTTCACAGAACAGACAGTGCGCAGTCTACATTTTCTGCTTCACTGCAACGAGGAAACAGGAAACTTTATCCAGAGAAAAGACATAGAGTATACCATAGATGCAGCTAAAAATGTATAAACACTGCCATCTACTGGCTTAAGAATACATCTCTACTGAATACTGATGTTATTTCACAAAATACATGAACACTGTATTCCAACAATGTTCACTGTTTTGTGGCTCAAACAAAGAATCTGTGAGTTTTGGAATATGCTTTAATTGATTGCCCCTTTCCTTTTTCACTACTATTTTTGACCTGGAAGCAGGGGACCAGGGGGAGGATTGTTCCTTCCATTGGTCCCCTGTGGCCCTCTCCTCTGGATAGAGTCCCAAGTAAATGTTCTTCTATATCTTGTCCTGTAATGTCTTGTGTGGTGAAGAGCAGAAATGTTGAGGATGATTGTGATTGAAACTCCTTCACCAGAAATTCTAGAGCTGTGTTTTTGCTTCTATGCCTCTGTGTTGATTTTTATTGTTGCTAAATAACAATCACATTTTCTGAATACCAAAGTAAAAAAACTGCCCCTCATTTCCACTGTCTTAGCTGAAAAAAAGAACACAACACACATATTTTATAACACAAAAAAATTGGTATTCCCTAATTGTGCTCCCAAGAACTTGGAAGGTCCACTAAGCACTCTCTGTATTTGTTATTCACTTGAAGATTTAGACAGAACTTGATAATTCCACTGACTGGAGGTTACAGAATGGATAATCGGTCAAATGATCAGACAAGGAGTAAATGTAACTTGCAGTTTAGTAAACAGACGCAGTATTAAAATAATGTAGAACAGGCCCAGGATGGCAAAAATCCTGCATACAATTCAGAATAATGAAAACTGCACAAACATGAAAGTTGCACCCTGATTCTTCACAGCAATATCTCTGTGGCTCAATCAAGGTAGCATGTGCTGCATAGCATAGTCTCTATACGTTTATATAACAACAGAGTCTAGATGAGAATCACTACATCAGCAAGACAGTACTTGTGATTGTCTTCAGAAACAGTATTCCTTACAATGAAGTTCAGGGTAGCTCTGGTAACACAGGTGAACAGCTGGAGGGAACAATTGCCCAAGGACAAAAGGACACCCTACATGAACTGAAGTACAATTAAGGAGGGGATCCCCACAGTAGCTGGGTCTTCTGAAAGAGCTGCGCGATATTAGGTTCTGGCATGGCTGCCAGCACATCGGTTATGACAGTGAAGGGCCTTCGCCTGGCAGCAGATTTCTTGCCCAGTTGCCTCTGCCTCATCAGGTGTGGCCTTGTCCAGGAGCCCAGGATTTATGGAAATAGAAGCTAAAGGGTCCCGCGTCTGCATCTGAGAAAGGTGGGTAAAATGAGCACTTCCCTACACTGGGTGTAGCTGTTCAAGTGAACTGGTATTTCAGGTGCGTGATTGGAAAGAGTGTCTTGTGGTAATTTTACCAACACAAAACTAAGTTAAACAGAAAGTTTATGTGCTTTGCTATTGTATACTACATCATGTCTGATTATTTATACTACAGCTGGTATGAGCTATGAGATTGAGGAGGGAGTATACAATATACTCTTAGATTGTAAGCTCCGAGGAGCAGGGCCCTCCTAACCCTCTTGTATTGAACTGTATTGTTGCTGTATTGTCTCCCGTTATATTGTAAAGCGCTGAGCAAACTGTTGGCGCTATATAAATCCTGTATAATAATAATACGACTACTAATAATATGCAGTATATTTCATCTATGTGCATATAGACCAGTGACAGGACAAAGTACATATTGTAACAATTCCTTATTCGTAAGTTCAAGTGTCATCTGAAAAGAAAATGGCAATCTACTACAAATACCAGCTAGCTTGCACCACTAAGAAACATCATGATCATGGTCATTACAGCAATAGTTCTGCTTGGCTAGCTGGAGCACAACAAAGGTAGTTGTAGATACTCAGTGAGACAAAATAAACTTTGCACTATACATCAAGTTATTTACTCTGCAATAATTGCCATCAACACCTAATATCAAGTAAAATGTAACCCAGCAGAGAAAATTATTTTAAATATGAGAATGCAGACCTACACTGATCCTTTATATCTGCTCACAGATGGAAATACACATGTAATATTTCACATCAACCTGCAATAGTAATGATACACCTTGCAGAGCACAATCACATCTGTCTTATTCAGGACTTGCTAATTCAAAATGGTATTATAAGGCAGAAAGGATTGATTATTGTATTATTATTGCTTTATCTGTGTAATTATTAATACCCCTCCATATTTCTGTGCTTTAATTTTTATTACAGGTAAATGCATAGTATTTAAAGGCAATTTACGATTTCTAGTCTGATAAATCAATTTATGATTTATGCTATAATTCTTATCACCAATTTTATTTATTTGGAATGTTTAGACATTGAATGCTGTTTGCGCTCTGTAGGACTGGGGAATGCACATAGCAAATGAATACCATAGCAAATATTTAATGTACAATTTGTTCATCCTTCTGACAGAAAAATATATTTAATAAAATATCTTGAAGCAATCTGTCACAATTAAATTTCTGGATTAAAGGTCAGCTGTTCAGGAAATATTCAAACCTGTACAGGACACTGTAAAACCTGAGGATTACCTATCAGCTGATTTCAAGAGAAAAAAAAAAACATTTAAAAGAAAACTGGAATATAAATGTCAACAATTTAGTTGTTTAAGAGGCCATTTAGTCTCCAGCATAGTAAACGTTAATGTTATTTTCTGTGCTATAAATTTTCCTACCTGCCATAGGTTCACATGCCATTCCTGTGCATGATTTAATAGCAAGAAAAAAACTCCATATAAAATGTGCACTTCCTCCTTAATGGCAAATTTCATCTTTTGCAAACATTTAGTAAATGCACCCACATTAATAAAAAGCATGCGTTTATTATGTTATTCACTGTTATTCATTCATTATATCATTGGAGTTTGCAGAGCATTGCAATTGCAATTAGTGCATTTTAGTTGCAATGCACAGGCTCCTATAGACTTTTCCTCCAGCCCCAGGCCCGTTTCTGCTGTTGTGGGGCTGGAAGAAATATACAATGGACTAAAATTGAAGTGACATAGCCGTGGTGGCAGATTTCAACTTGTAGTTTGTCCATTTACAGATGTCTGTGAATGGACAATGTGGATGTGATGGGGAGATCTTCACAGCTGTGCCAAGTCAAATTAAACAGAAACTTGCAGGGAAAAGGATGCCACAGCTCTGGTAAGTGGGAAAGCAATTTGCTGGTGAGGGGCTGGAATGTTATCATATTTCAGGTTACATTCTAACCAGGGGTGGACTGATTATTTGGAAACTCGGGCACTGCCCGAGGGCCCGGGGTCAGTAGGGGGCCCCATGAGATGCCCCTGGTATATTTTTCATTGGCATTTTGAATTTGGGCAAGGACACAGGGGCCCCATGATCTCCTATTGCCCGAGGGCCCCATGAGTTGTCAGTCCGCCCCTGATTCTAACTAAAGATGAGAAGGCCTGGAGAAAAAAGAGTTTTTACTGTTTTTTTCCCCAAAGCTGTTCTTTTTTTTCTAGAACAACTGAAAAAAAGGAGTGTGGAATATGTTCTTTTAAAATGATAAATAATATGTCTATGAAATGGTATTCAAACAATATAACATGAAGACCTTGATGAAAGATGTGAGACTTCATGTAAACTCTTAAATTAAATTAAGTTCTTCCAGCTGAAGACAAGCAAATCCTGGAATACAATTCAAGTAACACTGTACTTCTCAATGCAGTTCTCAAACAAGAGAAATATACATTTCTCCTACTAGGGACACTGCAGGGGAAAGGCTCCAGTTTAGTTTACATGTCTGCGACATTGTGTACCTCCTACAGTTGGGTGATTGGTGGGCTACAGAGATTTCTGTACTCCTCTTAGGTCTTAATTGACAGGTAAGAGGGTACATGTGTCTGACAAATTAGTTTTATTTTTATAATCTTTAAATGATTCTAATTACTGTCCTCCAGCATCACAGCATAATGTTTCCTATAGTCTGGTCAGTAAATTGTTTTTTTCTTCCGCCTCTCAGTAAAATTGTGAGATCTACATCTAGAGTATGGAAACATTTCCACAGTGCTTAGAGCAAAGCTGCAATTTGCAAATATTGTGAGAAGAAATGCAAATGCTACAAGGATAACCAAACACATCTTCCCATGCCAGAGATGTCCTAAGACATTAAAAAATACTTTATAGAATTAAATGATGAGGGCCATAAAGAAAGTGCAAGTAGCTTTTCCCTCCAGAGTTCTCTTCTGGATCATCACAAAATTTTAAAAAGCAAGTTTAGTTTATTTACTGAATAAACTGTACTTTGTTTCAAGCCTAATACTTTTATATACACTACATTTCACATTCCCAGGGTAACAAAATGACTTTCAATTTGTAAAACTACTCCACACTGAGTTTTTCAAAATTTTTCCAAAAATCTCCATTTTGAAGAAAAAACAGGAAAAAACTTTTTTTTCTCATGGCTTCAAGATTTCCAGATATTTTACATCTCTAATTCTAACCCTTAAGATGTACCCGTATACTGGGATGATAAAAAAAAAGACAAACATCGCACAGCACCGCCCCTTGGCCCTTGGAAGATGTCCCGATGGATGAAGCGTGTATGGAGCAGAGTTTAGCAGTGACGTCACCACGCCATCCCAGTTGGCTGTGCTGTGCGATATGCTTTTGATACTATCTGTTTTGTGAGTGCATACTTAGTTTATTAATAAATGTTTTTAAATGGTACTTCGCTATGGGATTTCCTTTCCCTTTCCTTGGTATGCGTTTTTGCTGCTGAGTCCAGTATATGAGAAGTGATCCAGTGACCTCTTTTGGGGCATGCCATTCATAAGACGGTTAGGCTTGAGGCTTGCTGAGGTGTGATCGGAAGAGAGCTGGCGCCATCCATCCATCCATGTGGGATTTGTAATCTTTTAAATGCTGATTTACACCTCTTGAGCTGTGGGGTCTAAGGATTTGGTAAGCTGCAGTATAATCACTTGGTGGTTGGTGCACAGCTGCTGCATAAAGACTTTGCACACTTTTGGTGGACTTTGACGCTTCATCTATAGGACTTTATTTTAATTTTTTTTTATTATTTATATGTCTATGCAGCTGTATGAATGCTATGACTTAACATTATATAGTGCTTCTTATTTCACAAAGTTAGGGTCAATGCCTCCTTCACAACATTTTCATGTGCCAAACATATAGTATAAATAGCATAAAGTGCAAAAATCAACAATTTTAAAATGCAGCAAATATTGTGACAGTGCATGGCCCTGCCACTGTGAAAATGTAAGAGAACGCTCCTTCATATTTTCTGGAACTGCCCAAAACTTGACGCCTTCTGGGATGAGGTAGAAATTACGATTAAGGCCCTAACAGGAGTGACCCCAAAAAAAGACCCAGCTGCTTACCTACTAAACGATACTCCTTTACCCAATAACAAATGTAAGCGTTCTCTACATAAACACCTATTAACAGCTGCAAAGGTTTATATTCCAGCATTATGGAAAAGCCCAATGACAATAGCCAATTGGAAGGCAAGGATTGAGGACATTCAGGAGATGAAGAACCTCACCATGATTCTGAAGGAAAGGGAAAACAAATATTGGAAAATGTGGACTCCCTATTTCTTTTGCAGAGATCAGACCTTTCTTGCTTCCCAATTATGACCTGCTCCAGTAACAAATGTCTGGCAAAATCTGGGACGGGGCGTTGTCCGAGAGAGAGACTGTTTTTTTTCTTTCTCTACATTGACATTCTATTTCCCTCCCCCCACCCCCTCCATATTTTTTTTCTTATACTTTCTATGACCCCCTTTGGGTAAGTCTTTTCTGTACTATATTGACTGCAGAACCATTTGCATAAATTTACATCATAAACATGGTCTTGGAATTAGACTCTCACTATTGAATGTTCCCAGCTCCTGTTTACCTTTAGTGACATTTATATGGGCTGCATAGCTTACCCTTTTGTATGTATTTGATTTGCATTCTTTATCTTCTGTAATGCCCAATCTTACTTGAACATATGGAGCTGTCATATATTCTTGCCACTCTGTTTTATTTTTTATTGTGAAATTCCTTAAATAAAGAATTCATTAAAAAAAAATGTAAGCGAAAGTGACACAGGATTTGTACATATGCGGAGTGCAAAACTCCAGAATGTCAGTTCTAATTGGATAAAGGTAGTTTTTCATCTAGTTTTGTAATTTCCAAAGCAGGGGCTGGAGCTTGGAGACTCCAAAGTGCTTTGGAAGGGAAGGTGTCTTCAACCCAGTGTCTGATTTTTGACGGTAACCAGCAGGCCAAGAGTTCAGGTGTTCGTAGCCGTTATAAATTGGGACTTGACAATAGTTCAGGGCTCCACTCCAGAGACAGGAGGTCTATTCAAAGGAGTCAGGAGTCCTAATTCTTCCCCAGGAGTCAGAGAAGCTGCAGCCAGAGCACATATGTCTGCATAGTGTAGGAGCAGATGGTGACAAAGTAGTATCAATGAGGTGCTATATTTGGAGGACCAAGGCAACAGCCCTGAGCAGTGGTGCTGTTAGAGAGAGCCAAGAGGCTGAATGTCGTTTATGTTTGTATTGATGGTGGAAATCCCTGCGTATAAAACTGATTTTCTGTAGGAACTTTTTCTGTTTTATTAATAAAAGTGAGCCAGCAAGCCCTTAAAGTCTAAATTCCCCCTTTTTTTTCTACATTTCAGCTTCCCAATGCACCAATATACCATTAATTTTCCTTTTTGTGCAGAAAAGAAAAAGCTTTCCCTGTTCTCTAGGACAGGCATTACCTCCTGTGTGCTCCATAGAAAACTCCTCCATTACTTCCTGTTCTGTCCTGAAATTTGTTTTTTGGGATGTAGCAACCGTTGACACCAGCTGACCTTATTAACACTTCTGTACTCACACAGAGGAGTAATCATTATCAGACTATATATCATTATCTGTTCTCACTAAATACACAGCCAGTGATTGATTGTTTTGTACCGTCATCTTGCACAGATTGTTCATTTGGCAGAGTGTGCAGGATTGTATGATTAAATAACTGCCTATGTGGAGCAGAACTGTAGCACTGAAAACCGGAGAAGTGTGTTCCTGGAAGTCTGTAAAGCTCACCATACACTATACAAGAGCCTGCCTGATTGGATACAAAGTGATTAAATGGATAGGGGAATTCTCTTCTTATATAGCTTTGGTAAATCTAAAGGAGATTGCACAATCAAATTGTATAGTGTATAGCCACCTTTATACACCTAAATGAACTAGTCGCACTTTTGGTGCCATTATTTGTTAACTACACCCCAAACGCAGAAGAAACACACCGTTTTCCATATGAAAAAATGAGTGGCAAAATGCAGCAAAAAAGCCCAGTAAATAACTTGCAAAATGCCAAAAATCATGCCAAAATGTTCCATGAGCTACTTTGCCATGTGTAGGGAAGCGGATTGAAATCAATGGGCTGCCCTATGCGTGTTGCAGGAAAAACAAGCCAAAAAACCCATACTTCCACTGGGTGTGAATGGGACCTGAAATTGGTGTTTACACAAGAACAATGAGGTTCCATTCACATATGCACATTTCTGAATACATGGCAAACTACAAAAAACTAAAAAACTACAAAAAACGCAGTCTTTGCCATGCATTCTGTAAACGACCTGCAATAAATCTGCACGTTCCTAACCCCAGAAACCACTAAACAGCTCATCCACTCCCTCATCATATCACGACTCGACTACTGCAACTCCCTCCTCACTGGCCTGCCTCGCCGCTGGCTATCCCCGCTTCAGTCGATCCTGAATACGGCTGCCAGACTCATTCACCTTTCCAACCGCTCCATTTCCGCCACACCCCTCTGCCAATCCCTCCACTGGCTTCCGATTGCGCAACGGATCAAATTCAAAATCCTAACACTGACGTACAAAGCTGTCCACCATACTGCCCCGAACTACATCACTGACCAAATATCCAAGTACCACCCAGCACGCACACTCCGCTCCTCACAAGACCTCCTTCTCTCTAGTTCCCTGGTCTCCTCCTCCCATGCCCGCCTCCAGGACTTCTCCAGGGTGTCACCCATCCTCTGGAACTCCCTGCCCCAACCCATCAGATTATCACCTACTCTCCTCTCCTTTAGACGCACCCTGAAAACCCATCTCTTCAGGGAAGCCTACCCTACCCCCTGCTAACTTGCCGACCTCCTCCACTCTTCCTACCACTCCATCCCCCTCAGCTATCTCCTCCTGTGCCACCATCCCCTCCCTCCTAGATTGTAAGCTCGAAAGAGCAGGGCCCTCGATCCCCTCATGCTTTGCATTGTATTGGTATTGTTCTGTCAAATGTTCTGTCCCCCTTTGTAATGTACAGCGCTGAGCGAACTATTGGCGCTTTATAAATACTGTATAATAATAATAATAATTGCGCATCGTACTTGCCATTAAATGTATAAGGTATTCCAAGCGCTAAATAGCTGATGGAAGATCTAAAGGAGATTGTACAATCAGATTGTATAGAAAGTGGGTGGAAATAAAACAAGAGGTGATATAGTAATGAGAGAGGTGTAGTCCAGAGTGGTAATACACACCCTTTTCTGTGATGAATAGGGCAGTGAATAATGGGATATGATGTACAGGAAGTGATGGAATTGGAAAGCTTTTTATAAAATTTCAAACAGAAAAGTGAAAATTCAAAGCTTTCGTGGATTAGGTAAGTGAGAGATAAGAACATTGGGATGGCTGGGGTAGAAAAAACATTAGAAAAGACTTTTATGTATTACAAAAAGTGACATTCTGCCCAAAAAGGTGAACTTAGCCTTTAAACAGCATTTCTGGAGTGGACTAAACTCACTGAAAATCACTACCATTGAGCTAACAATCCCCAAACCATGACAATATCTACATAAATATATATCCACATAAATTCATAAAATATCCTTTATTATAAAGTGTTCCATGCTGCAAAGCAAGTGCTTCATGCTCAAAGTCCTCCACTGCTTCAGTGCCAATGTGTGAACAAATCACTCCACTCCTTTCCTCCACACATTAACTTCAGGCAACATGTCCCATATAACAAAGCACTTTTCACCTGCTGAGCAAAACCCCTCCAACACTGAAAGAACTTATCAGACACTCTGGCCAGTTTGTTTTACAAATGGATCAGGTAGCGCTTTGTTTCCCCCAAGCAATACCTCCACCGGTCTCTTCAATGCTCTCTCCTTTTTATATATTTCCTTTCCATGTGCCACAGGGTAAAGAAAGAAATGCGAATATAGTGTAAAATCCTTTATTAAAACACACTTAAAATACAAAAAAATCAGTACATTAACATCTTCCAGCACTTCGATATGACAGCTTATTCCTATGCAGTAGCCAGCTCCATTTACTGCCCAGTGCAAGCGTGGCATCCATGCATGATGACCTCAGTTTCAGTAGTTTAATTTTAGAATATTATAGATTTTTGTAGACAAATTCCACCCAAGATTTCATAAGAAAATTGGACAGGTTGTTGAAAAAAGGGAGACAATTTTGAACAAAAAGAGACAAGATACTTGATCCCTAATGCCCCCAAAATGCCGACTATGTATTATACACCAAATATACATAAAGATAAGAAACAACCACCTGGGAGGTGAATAATCAATGGTATTGATTCTATATTGAGCAGGTTAGGGGAATGTATTGATTATTATATAAAATGGTGATTACAAGCCCCTCATTCCTAAAAGGTAGTGACAAACTAATAAAAATGTTACAGAATATTTCATATAAAAGAGGTTGTATATTAGCTACAATAGATGTAAATTCTCTCCACACTAGCAGTAAAATGGAGTTTTGAAAACAAAACAAACTAAAAAAGAACAAAGGGACTTCAGAGTAGAGTGTTTAGAACTTGCAATGACAAACAATTACTTCTGGTACAATAATAAATACTACCTACAAACAAAAAGTGTCAAAATAGGAGTCAAGTACTCTCTCAGCATAGCAAATTTATTTATAGCAAAATTAGAAGCAGAAGAGATAAATGTTTTTGGTTTGACAATATTTACAGATGGTAAAAAGTTGCACACTAAAATATTCCTGAAAGAAACAAATATGAATAGCTTTATACTTACGAACAGTTGCCACCAGCTAAAACCAGCCATAGATGGATCAACTCCCAGCCGGTTCAGCAGGGACTGGCTGAGATTTGAACCATCTATGGGCAAGCTGATTGTACCCAATTCGATTGTTGTACAACTTGGGTACAACCAGGCTGTCAGATGTTGCATGCCATTATTGCCAGAGGCTATAGTCGCTAACAATTATCACTATGTCCTTTCATCTATGGCCGGCTTAAGTGGCTAGAAAATATCCCTAGGGGACAAATGGTTAGAATGGAGAAGGAATTGCCACTTAGAGAAAGATTATGAAGAGAAGTTAATAGAGAAATTTGCCAGAAAAGGATATAAAAGGCGAAGATTGGAAAGAATAAAGAAAGAAGTGGGCGAAATTGATAGGGAAGCCCTTTGGCAAAGAAACAAAGGAATAAGAATAAAGATGTGGAATTTGCATTTATTACTGAATTTAGAAGGGATTATAGGGTGGTTGAAAAAATTTATAAAAAATACATTAGTCTATTTCTGTCCTGCTCAAAGATAAAATACTGGTGAGTGTTATCCCCAGGCAACACAGACTTATATATAGAAGGGCCACAGCATTGAGAAACAAGATAATGAGAAATGTCACTGACCCCCAAAAAAGAATAACATTTTTGGATACAAACAGGTTCTACAGATGTAGGAGATTCTAGCTAGGTGCTGGGCAACAGCAATATTGAGACATTGCATTTTATTCTTCTCTCCCTCTTCTGAGATACTGATGTTATGCTACACTATTATAAGGCCAGCAAGGGGAGAGCTAAAGCCAAGCACCCCCACAGGAGACTGTGCAGAGCACCAAGACTCTGTGGGGTTGTATATTGAGATGGCAGCTATATAATGGGAAAAATAGAATCCTTACACTACAGATATCTTTAGGCACTGTGTAGCAAGAGGGGAGAGATGAGTTTTATTAAACTACCTGAGAAAGCTGTTCCTCCTGGCACTAAAGGGGGTTATCCACTTCCATCTGGATATTTGCCTGCCATTAGGAGACCATACCAAAGGAGATCCGTGCCTGAGACTGGGAGTGAGGACACCCAGGGGCAGCGCAGCACTGTCCACTGTCCGTTTCGTCACATCCGGACTCACATCCCTGTTGACAAAGTCTGGATGTGACGAAACGCGTCCGGGGCACGTGACGTATTGACGTTTCCGGAAGTGCCTTGGTGGCCATTTTGGATTCTGGAACACATGGTTGTCCATATCCCTGGGACTTCCAGTTACCACCTGGCTCCCCTCTAGAGCTGAATGGCCATCTTTTTGGAGCTACCGCTGAGTATTGTTGCTGTATATACAGCTTTATGACCTGGAAGCTGATTTTATCAGTTTTTAATGTAAGTTGCTATAATAATATTTGTGTGTTATGGGAAGTGTCTGGAGAAGATGATGTAATTTGGAGGAAACTCCATTCTTACTATGGATTCTATGCTGGTTTCATTTATTTTAGGGTAATTATGCACTTTTACTGTATTGTTTGCAGTGGCTTAAATTGTGTTTATTTGAATCCCTCACGATTGCTGTGGCACTTTAGTGTTTGCATGTTGCATGTGTGGCACTTTTATGAGACCCAAGATAATACACTATGTCTAGGTTTATATTTTTTTGAGGTATATGAAGAGTATCTGGGATTCATCATCAATCTTCATTAGGATCCGAATCAGTGTGTATCTACCTACCAAGATTGTGGACTTAATCTATATTTTTTTTTTTGGACTTTATGTTGGACTTTGGGTTGAATTATTATTGATTTATTTATCTTTAAGTCTGTTTTATATGTTTTAAGTAGGAGTAGCATTGTCCTTATCGCTCCCTGAAGACGTCAGATGATGAAACTCGCAGGGGCAGACACTGACGTTATCATGCATGGAAGCTGCGCAGTGAGTGGAACCAGCTACCACATAGGAACAAGCTGTAATATTCAAGTGCTAGGAGATAGCAGATATCATGATTTTAGTGTACTGATTTTTATGTATTTTAGGCACGTTTTAAAGATATTTCACTATATTAAAGTTTCTGTCTTCACACTGTGGCACATGGAGAAGAAATATTTAAAAGGGAGAGAGCATTGAAAAGATCGGTGGAGGTATCCCTTTGGGGGAAAAAAGCGCTACCTGACCCATTTGTAAAATAAAGGCATCGAAGTGTCTGGTAAGGGGCTTTGCTCAGAAGGTGAAAAGTACTTTATGGTTTGGAACACATTGCCTGAGTTTGATGTGCAGAGCAAAGGAGTGGACTGATTTGTTTACACATTGGCACTAAAGCAGTGAAGGACTTCGAACACAAAGCACTTGGTTTGTAGCACGGGACACTTTCTAATACCAAAGAACACTTTATGAATTTATGTAGATATATATTTATATAGATATTTGTTGCATTATAACATTGTTGATTTTTGCACTTTATGCTTTGTTATACTATATGGCAATTGAAAATATTGTGAATGAGATATTTACACTAACACTGTGCAGTAAGAAGTGCTGTGGCCATCATCCCAGTATCAAAACTAGCAGCCAGCGATAAACCTTCCTGTAGAAGTGATTCGAGCAACTGCCTGCCGCTGATCAGACCAGAGAGCCGGGGACCACTGCAACAACTCTATCCAGCTTCTAGAAGAGGAAAGGCAAGTACATTCATATTCGTCCCTCCTTGTCCCTCCTCTATGGCGTCAAAAACTATTTTGAAACTTCCAGTTTAGTTTGTTGTTTACAAGCTGCTACCGGCTCGTAAAGAATCTGAATAAACTAATGTCAGTTTGATCAGATGCTTTTGAGGGAAGAGGAGAGATCTGCCTTCAATGCAGTGCATTTTTAAAAAGGCTCCTGTGCACGTTTGGAGTGTTGTGATTCAATGTTGAGCTCAATAGAGTTGAATAAAAAACGCTTATCTGTTCTAATGCAAGGTGATTCCAGTGTGTTTTTATGTGGTGTAATGCAATGAGTGAGAGACTCTCTTGACCAGGGGTGGACTGACCATTTGGAAACTCGGGCAACGCCCGAGGGCCCGGGGTCAGTAGGGGGCCCCATGAGATGCCCCTGGTACCTTTTTCATAGGCTTTTTTGAGTTTGGGCAAGGACACAGGGGCCCCATGATCCCCTATTGTCCAGGGGCCCCATGAGTTGTCAGTCCGCCCCTGCTCTTTACTAGGGCATCAATGCAAAATCAGGCAAACAGTGCATAATTACATTTACTTCTATTTACTTCAACCTTAAAAAAAGCATGTGCATCCTTAAAAATGTACAAATACCTTAAAATGTGGTCCAATATACCTGTGAAAAAGAAATCCTTCCTGGCTTAACGTTCTACCATATACTGTACAGTATATTTTAACTGTAACAGACTCTGTATTTATTATTTCAAGGAAATCAGCCAATACTGTTATTTTAGTTGCCTTCGTATGCTCCTTATTTAGCTCCAGACATGCTTTTCCAAAGTGATGCCCTTTATACTAGACTGCATATTCAAGGTGATACAGTATTTTAGTCTTGTACTTTACTTTTCTCTCCTAAAGGCATCTTTCTTTTATCACTAGATCTTGCTAGCTGTATGCTGCAGATTGACACTGCTTGCTGTTTTTACTGTAACAAGTTAGTGGAAAAAATTCATCAGTTACTGGCATCCTTCCATTTACTTCTAGGTGCATATTCATCCTCATTCTACTCAGTTCAAGAAATAAAATCATCACAGCTGGCAGTCTCCAAAACCAACCTGTGTCATTATCCACAGTCGTTCATGTTTCAGTTGAGTCTCTACAACAACTTACTTAGCTGTTGGCCCATGCACCTACTCTTCAGCCATGCTTCTGTCTGGAGACTGGAAACCTCATTGATAACCTGCTTGTCACTGTGAATGCCATCTCCTGCTCAATATTCTGGGGATCCCCAGCTCTGAAAGAGGAATCTTGAACCAGTGCCAGATACAGTTTGAGCTTCTTTTGGGACTCTTTCCTTCTGACTGAACCAAAGTTCCCTACACTATCTCCCTGCTAACTGGACAAGCACTGACTTGGGCTTCTCTGCTTCTCGAGAAGGATCACCTGCAGCTATCAACATAAATATCAGCTATTCCTAGAAAATTTTAGAAGGGTGTTCAACGAATCTGCACTTGCTTCCTTCCTCGGGTTTGGAGATTCTTCACTTATGTTAGGGATCTTAGACAGCTAAGCAATATTCTGTACGTTTATGGACTCTGTCTTCAGAAATAGCCTGGAACAACCATCCATCAGTGTTCTGGCAAGACTTATCAGATCACATCAAGAATGAGCTGGCTGGCAGAGACCTTCTACCTTATCTGGACAATTTGTTTACCTTTTGTATCAGAGTTGAGATACATAAAGTAATAAGAATGCCATCTCCTACCACAACCTGTTTGGCTGCAAATTTTCAGAATCCCCTTCTTCCCAATCAGAAACCCTTTAATGGTAGAGTGCTTGCAGCTTTCTTAAAAAGAGCAAGCTCACTCTTATGACAATATCCTCTGTTTCATATTTTCTGTTCTGACACTATCTGCTCCCAATGAATAAGTGGGCATGTTTAATCATGGTTGATGAGGACCTGCATTGCTGGATTATGTGATTGGCGACGAATTGTGCAACATCATTTTTCAGATATATGAATTGTCAAATTGTGTGATTATTTACTATGTATCCATTACTCATTTATTTGGAAGGAAGAGATATCTGGGGCCCCTTTATTTTAAAGGGGGCTTCCAGATTTTGATAAGCCCCCATCTGCAAACCCTCACAATCACCAGTTAAAGGTTATGAGGAAGAGGCCTATCAACATATAAACAAGAGGCTTCGCTAGAGAGATCTCTCTTGGCAAGGTACCCTACCCATGTTGAGGGTCCAGGATGCAGGGGGCACATGCTTTTCCCCCCTTTGCTGGACAGCGAGGCTACATTTTCAAATTAGTGTGCGGTAAGAATTTTATGGGGGACCTCACTGTTTTTTTCTTGGTTTTTGCATGAGCTCCCTGCTGCTTTTTTTTTTTTTTATGCATTGGATCCCCCTTAAGATTTCAGACCTGTTTTTACATCATTCCCATCCTTTGTTTACATTCACCTTGGCTAACAGCTGAATTGGCTGAATGGGGACACATAAATGGTTGCTAGAAAGCTAGTGACCACCAGCTCCATAACAACCAGCCTGAGCAGGACACAAATGGTAGTATTAGAGATGCAAAAAGTTTCACTTCCCAATGCATTGAGTCAGAGGGTCATCTCGGCTGAACACCTCATGGAGCACGGCTGTTTTCTAAACACTGAAAATTCACAAAATTCAAACAAAAAATGGGTTTGGTGTGAATTCAACACGCATCCCTATTCCTGAATGACCTTCAATGGACTTTGTCACATCCTCCTGTGGTTTTGATCTATTCTCCAAAATGGTTCACTTTACCTCCTAGAATGGCTTTCCACTTGTCCTTCAAATGGCAAAAATTTTGTTTATAGAACATTTCTGGCTGAATGCTCATATTGACTCAGGTAGGGGAATGCAGCTCACTTCAACTTTTTTTTTAAGGTGGTCTGCCATCTTCTGGAGATTCATCTGGATCCTGCTTGGCCTATCATCAACAATCTAATGGTTAATGGCAACCACATTTTTTAGAAATTGCTTCAAAATTAAGTTTCAGCCCAATATGATGATTGGGCAGACCACCTCCAGCATGCTCAAACAACCATGTTGGTGAGTTCACTGGCCACAGCCTTTTCTACATTGCTTATGGCCTTTAAGCTATAGTTCCCTCTTAAGTATCACTGGCCTCCAAAGTTCATCGTCTGTTAGAATAAACCTGGAACAACTTTGGGAAAAGGTTTTCCTAACCTTTCAGTGAACTTCACCCCAAGAAATGGGCTGATAAAAGTGTACGGTGCTCCAAAGTTTTCTCTTGGAAAAAAGGTTTACAGAGTGCTCCTTAATTGGACAATGAAAGACTGCACTACTATCCTATTCAAACTTTAAAAATGTATCTACATTGCAGTGAAGCAGATGTTGTTAAAAACTTGGAAATCAACCATAACTACAATAACTTAAGTCAAACAAGAGAGGATTTGGTATCTAATAAGTTAGAAACTCTTGGCCAGCCTCCATGGATCTGTAAACAAATTTGAAAAAAACTAGTCTCCTTGGATTGAACACTTCATTCCCAAAGACTTTGTCCGCACACTGGTGTACTTTAATTAATTTGCTAAACCATTGGTGTACCCCTGCTAAGTACATCTTATACCCTCCATAACCTCACCTCCATAACCTCACCTCTTCTGTGTTATACCTCTGCTTTTCCTGTAGATTATTTATCATGTGTGGCAATATACTGTACATTCCTATACAAAAACTTGTGTACGCTCTAGGCTGATGGTAGGTCCTACCCAGGGGCGGACTGACAACTCATGGGGCCCCCGGGCAATATGGGATCATGGGGCCCCTGTGTCCTTGACCAAACTCAAAAAAGCCTATGAAAAAGGTACCAGGGGCATCTCATGGGGCCACCTACTGACCCCGGGCCCTCGGGCAGTGCCCGAGTTTCCAAATGGTCAGTCCTGGTCCTACCATAGGAAATAATGGCTTTTACCTGAGGTAAAGCCAGCTGCAGTCTGTATTCTGTATGGGGATGGAAACTAGGAATGAGGGCTTGGTGAAGCTAGTGCAAATACTGTGAACTTAAAATGTATTTCTACTTTTGCAGCCAATTTTGAGAAAAGCACAGCATACCTAAGAAGGTGTCATGGCTAAGAATTTCTGGGTAGACTCACAGTAGGAAATTTACTAAAACTGGTGCACACAGAATCTGGTGTAGCTGTGAATAATAACTAAGCAGCTTCTAGGTTTTATTGTCAAAGCCTAATTAAACAAGCTGAAGTTAGACGCTGACTGGTTAATATACACAGCTGCACCAGATTCTGCGTGCACCAGTTTTAGTAAATCACCCCCACAGTGTCTTTGTCCACACACAAAATCACTGACATGCACTGCAGGAGGGTGGGTCATTTTTAACCCTTTATTAGGAAAGACAGTGTTACAATATAGTTTACAGTGGATACAGGATACAGTAGCTCTCAACTCCGAAAGGTCCTTTGGATTCTACAGGTCCTTCCCCTATGTTAGTGCAGAAGCAACCAGGCACACAGCATTAGTTCACTCACTCTAGCTCAGTAATCAGTCTAGGGGATGTTTCTTATTTCTAATTTATTTCAGAAACTTGTAGATAGGGAGGATAGTGTGGTATGGGATACACCAAAATGTCTAGGTACAAAGGTGCAGAGGACACTTCTCTAGGTGACAGCAACATTGTTTTTCACTCCCTGCTGTGGACCAGGAGAACATTAGGCAAATAATTAGTATAGGTACCTTTCCACTAGGTAGTAGCAACAGTCTTTCACTCTCAGCTGTTTACTAGGAGAAGGATAGTAAATAAATAGGTTTGGGCTGTCATTAGGAACAGACTGGAGCAGTCTGGGTTCTTGCAGCTGAAGAACACAAGATAGAATAGCACACCAGGCACACTGGAGCAGTTTTTAATATCCACAGCTGGGAACCATAGACAAACTGCAGCTCAGGGGATTGGGTTCTCTTCATGAATCCCAGCAGAAGCAAAGTAATAGGCTAATTCCAGGGGAGGGAGTAGTCCAGAAGCCAGCCAGAAGGCTTCAGGGCTTAGCAGACCCCCGAAGCACACATTTTCCACCCTTCCTGCAGGGGAAGAACAAGTCTAAACAAGTTCCAGCCTATTTACCCTCTCTCTCACCACCTACTGGGCACACCTCCCCATGGATTGGTCAGAGGGTAGTAAATATAAAAGGTGAGAGATTAGAATTTTCTTCCCTCAACAGTGGAAGGCTCTCAACAGAAACAGGGGGAAACAATCTCACCACCCTGGAAACCATATACAGAGCCAAGCAATCAAATCTAGCTCCTCTAGCTACAAGGGAAACACAACATTTTTCTAGCATCCTAGTCTAAGAGGGTGCTACAAGAAGAACTGTGAGCACAATACAGACTGTGTTAATTATGTTAAACATCATTCCAAAACCCCCTCCTTAATATTACAAAGCTGGGATGGCATATAAGGGTTTTTAAGCAAGTTAAAAACACTTAAAAAGGTAACCAGCAAGTTTTAAGATTTTGTGCCATGTTAATGGAAACATGAAACACATATAAAGTAGGTGCTATCGCAATTTGGCTTCATAACTGTAAATACTCTTTAATATTGAACAGCACTGAAGTCTACGGTAGACAAATTTTGAAAATCAATGCTGGCTATTCAAAAAGCTAATAGGCATGGAAATATGAAAAAAGAGCATGGGGAGCTCGTGCCATGGGGGACATCTATCTATAATAATAATAATTAAAAAAATGTATAAAATACCGTGCAGTGTGGAAAGGGTTCTTCTGGTAATGCAACCCCATCCCGATGTCTACCTGTCAATTGGGGAATGACGTGACCCATGGAGAGACACTTGCCCACTGACTTGTAGACATGGGGCAGGGTCACCTGATTACATCACAGGGTGTCCCTGCCCCTTTATTTACCTGCCATTAAGTATGTGTCCCTAGGTGGGACACATCATGTTCGGCAGGCATCGGGTCTTTTTGAGGGTTCATCTTAATTGACATGGGATCTACTTTCGTGGATACTTATTTATTTTTTTAAAAAGGACTTGTCAAAAACTGTGTTTGTTTGTTTTTTTAAATTTTGAAACTTTTTTGGTGGCTGAGTAGAGGTACTATGTAATCCATACTCATTCACATGTGGAGGGCAGGATCTGGAGCCAGATGCAGATTCTGATTAGTGTTGGGCTGAAAGTTCAAGTCGAACCTAAGTTGACCATTTGTGAACACTACGGGTGTTCGGCAGGCTGTGCGCCCTGAAAGTGCATTGTGATTGGTCAAAGCAATGCACCTGACCACAGGTCAGGTGCAATGATTTGGCCAATCACAGCACAGGATGATGTGACAAGGGGGCGGGGTGAACCCTGTCCCTTGTGATGTCATGACAGTATTTAAGAACTGTCATCGTGGTGTAGCTCTCAGATGGTGGGAACCAGCGTCTTGAGCGGAGCACATTTCTTTTTTCGGGTAGCGGCGGCGACAGACAGTGTGATTGACATTGGATATACTTCAGGGGACATTTTTTCATTTTTATTTTTAATAAAAGACTTGTCAAAGACTGTCTCCTATCTTTTTTACACTACACTTTTTTTTGTGAATAGGTAGTGGTACCATGTACAGCATACTCATTCACATGGGTGGGGGGACAGGATCTGGGGGCCCCCTTGTTAGAGGGGGCTTCCAGATTCTTCTAAGCCCCCTGCCTGCAGACCCCCACAACCACAGCCCCAGGTTGTGGGGAAGAGGCCCTTGTCCCCATCAACATGGGGACAAGGTGCTTTGGAGGGGGGAGCCCCCCTGGCCCAAAGCACCCCCCCATGTTGAGGGCATGTGGTCTGGTTCAGGAGGGGGCACTCGCTTGCCCCCCCCCTTTCCTGACCTTCCAGGCTGAATGCTCGGATAAGGGTCTGGTATGAAATTGGGGGGACTCCGACAACATTTAAAAAAAAAATTATGGCGTGGGGGTTCCCCTCAAAAATCAAACCAGATCCGCAGGGCTTGGTATGGATGGGAGGGGGGACCCCACTTCATTTTTAAAATCTTTTTTGTCAGACAATACCGACAATTCTTTTCACATTCAGCTGTCAGTGGGGAACCTTGTTGACAGCTGAAACATGAATGAATGTTTCACTACTAAAATACTGCATGACTTAGTGTTCAGGAAGGAATTTTTTTTCCCAGCAGGAGCAAAGTGGATCGTGCTTTGCTGGGGGTTTATTTGCCTTCCTCTGGATCAACTGTGGGTATAGGATTATAATTTTAATTTTTTCTATGGTTGAACTGGATGGACTTTTGTCTTTTTTCAGCCAGACTAACTATGTAACTATGTATCCATGTAACTCATGCGATATTTTAGTAACTGAGCGGTATCTTTACCATATCCATGAGCTGCAACCATACTCGACCAGAACCTGAAGTTTATTTTAGACAGGACCTAGCCATGGCTGATAAACACAGCACAAGGCAGCTCAGGCAGTGAAGAATATCTTGTGAAAGGACATACTGCATGCACTTTTCAAATTTGATGCATGTACAGGAGAAAGGGTTTTGATCTTCCTATTTCAAGTGCACTCATCTTTTAAAAACATCTTTTGTACACCTAGCTTTCTAAATACTTATCTTTTGTCAATACCAGTTAATCATTGCTGTAGAAACAAATTCATTGTAGAAACAAATTATAATGAAAGCATTACTTTTCCAACATTTGCTATTATTTGTGTGTATTTATGTTTTATAGGACATGTTTTAAAATATACAAAAAACACGGGACTTTACTTGTACTGTGTCTCTCTTTCAGTTCCGGGTGCTGGAACACAGAGAGAGATCTAGCTCCTGGTACCTTGCTGCTAGTCTGCAATCTTACTGGTGCCCATTAGCCCATGGGCCACATGTAGAGGTTTAGCAGGCTGTATGTTGTGCACTTGGTGCCTTGAGGCTATGTTTTCATAAGTACCTAGGTCTGTTGAAACCTACATGGGACTGAAAGGAACACTGAAAACTAGAGCTTCTTGAAGCTGGAACTGTTAGGCTTGGTGTGATCAATCATTGAATGCTTTGTTTAGTACCTTACAGGTGTCAAGTTTGAGGTCTGGATGGCTAACAATCCATCAGTGCATCTCCAAACAGGTGCTGTGGAGCAAAATTGGGCAGCCTATCTAGCAATGTGTGAAATCTTCTTGGATCACCCTATCACATTGGAAAGCGCATCAAGATGGCTTACATCCTATCATGGTACCCCCAAGCCAGGCCTCAGTGAGGTGTGGATAAAGAAGCTGAAGAGATAGAAATCTATTACTTGATAGGAGAAAGAACTGGGATTAAGCTTCAAACCTCATCATGTACTGGAAAAGTATTACTGGACAGAGACACAGTGAGCCAGTCCCAGAGAAAGATGAAAGCTTTAGCCAGAAACTAACAAACTGCTCAGCGTGCATTCCCTTCTCATCCTGAGGGGTGGTATAATGTACCAAAATAATAATTTTTACCCATGACTCTTCAGTGACCTCTCAATTCATAGTCACTCTCCTACTGTGTTATGTTTAGCTTACTCTCAGGGGGCCACAGACCTATGAGCCACAGTGCCCACAGAAGAACCTACATTCCTACTTCCTGGATTCAGTAGTGGAAACAATGCTTGTCTGAAGTCCATTAGTTTTTTATAGACTAGTCAAGGATGGAGCAAGGAGAGTTAAAGGTGTCAGACTTTGACCCTGAAACCTAGGGACATAGTGCCAGTCTGAGGTACAGGCCCACAGGAGCAAGGAAAACGTAAAACACAGAGTGATGAAGTCCCTGGAATTTTCCTACAAAAGCTTAATCCAGCAAGTTTACATTGTCTGTAGAAAAGGAACCTAAGAAAAATGGAGATGCTTACAACATAAATTCTCTTTCACAAGAGGTTTAATGGTGGATACCTTCTGCTCTTCCACCATTATCTCCCAGGAGAAGCCACTGATGTTACACAGTCCAGTAGTCACCAGGTCTATGCTCCTACTGGGTTTCTGAACATGCCCAGGGAGTATAAATTCCTCAGCTTTCTTCCCTCTGCAGCTCAGAGTGCCCCACCTGATGAGACAGAGGTAGCTGTGCAAGTGATCTGCTGATATGTGAGAGGTCCTCCACTGGCACAACCAGTATGCGAGCAGCTGGGCTGCATCCTAATGGCATGTGGGCAGGGCTTACTGTGCCCACTGTGCCCATGTGAGAAATAGCTCGCTAGTACCCCCAAAGACAGGCTTAAGCTGCTGTTTAAAGCAAAGTTGGCATTAAGGCAGTACTCCAAAATAAAAGCTATGCTTCTCTATGAGAATTAACTCCTTGTAATTTGTGTCTCAACTTCTGTAACACGTCCATTGTTTACTACGGACATCAGTTCATCATTACACTTCATAACTCTTCTCTCACTTTGGTTGTGCAGCATTTCTGAACTGGTACTACTAAGCCTGTACCGGACTCCACCAGCCCAGTAACCTGCCACCTAACTCCCAGTGACATTAATTCATATATTACACTTGAAAACTTGGAAGCTAAACTTGTGTACATATCCCATGCTTATTCTTCTCCCTCACTTCATCTTCCTTGACTTCCAAGTTGGGCCCTGAAGGTGTCTAATGCCTCAATGTCGAGACCAATTAGTGGGGTTCCTTTGCTAGGGAAGGAGCTTAAGCGCACAATCTTCTTCACTATCAGGGCATTCCATCACTTATGCCAAGTCACATCTCTTCCCGACTGGCTGACTGCTTATGCACTCAACGCTAGTACTGTAGTCATTAGCAATGGCAATAGAACCTATTCTGAATCGCTTTACTGCACATTAAACGTTTGTACTACATCTTCTCAAACTCGTCTTATTCCCTTAATAAGCCCTTTTCTGGTGATATGCTTGCACCTCGTCAAATAACAATAAACATTCTTTATTGAATTTTTAGGAATAAAATATATGAACAGTTCTACAAAGATTTTAAAAAAATAGGTTGCGCTTAAATACATACAAAAGTGTAACAAAAAATGTAACAAAACAATAAGAAACAATATTTTAAATCAAAATAAAATCCAGCAAAAATGAAAAAGTCCAAAACGTTCAAATAATCAATAATGTCCAAAATAATTAATCACCAAGTGAATCCACCACCAAAAATGGTTAAATAGAACTCACCAGAGTAATATACTGATTGTTGAAAAACCAGCATATAGCACTTGTTACTCTGGGAGCAATAAATAATATGGTGACAGCAACACTGAAGAAATGAGGGATGAACTCCAACAGATGATGTGCTGCAAAGCTGAAAATCCACTCCAAAGGTGATTTAGTATCCAAACTGAGAGCTGATCAGACCGTCACTCGAAAGAAAAAAGTGAACAATCATGGTGCAGTATGTTTTAAAAAGCATCAAACTTTAGTGAAGAAATGCACTTACAAGCAAGGTGTCCAGACTGACACCAGTATAGACAGCATGTGTAATGAATACAGGCGACTCAGACCCAGCTAAGCATGCACATGCAACGTGCAGACAAACCAGGAGTATTCTGAACCTCACATCTAAAGGCACCGCCCTAAGCTTTTCGTCATCGACGTCCTTATTTGTACTTTTTGTACTTTTTTGTTTTTGCTGGATTTTATTTTGATTTAAAATATTGTTTCTTATTGTTTTGTTACATTTTTTGTTACACTTTTGTATGTATTTAAGCTCAACCTATTTTTTTTAAGTTTTGTATATCCTATAAATTTATAGGCTAGGTTTTGCAGCTTACTGATGTCTTATACAATTTCCGTGGAGCTGGTTCTTTACTTATATATAGTTCTACAAAGATGTCTTCAGTACACATTCCTGTACATGATCTTCTAAGTGCCGCTTAGTTAGCCCACTGATGCCCCTGATTGCCCTATGAGGTAGTCACGCCTTAAATAGATGAAAAAATCCTTACAGTCCATTGGTCAAGCCTGAGTCCCCACCCTTGGAACCCTGACTTGACTCCCACAAGGGGTAGTTAAGTGCAGATTGGAGGATCACACCCATAGCAGCATGTCCTTGGCTGGGGAGACCTGGAACCAAACCTCTGGCTGTCTTACCCCAAAAGAGGGCGGTACCTCCCCAAAAAGCCTATGAAAATCTGACCAGTGATCTTAACCCTTACCTCTCAAGGAGCACCACCTCAGTAGGGCAAGCACAACTAAACCGTGCAATATTCTAACACAAAAGTCTAACCATAGACATCAACTGAACAACAGTAGAACATTTTAATAAAACAAACATTTGACAACCACCTGCTAACAAGCACACAACTTCTATAAAAGACCCAGCT
Source organism: Staurois parvus (assembly GCF_062004578.1). Lineage (NCBI taxonomy): Eukaryota > Metazoa > Chordata > Amphibia > Anura > Ranidae > Staurois > Staurois parvus. The sequence goes on along the minus strand of NW_028318189.1, from coordinate 2,457,239 downwards.
ACTGTGAGGAGTCTCTCCCGATTGCTACCAGAGTACTCCAGCTCTAGAGTAGTGGCCCTTTGTCCTTGGATCTTTCTAGCTGTTCACCTGTGTTACCAGTCCTACTCCAAACTTTACGTTTTGTTTTAGGATAATTGCATGTAACAGTGTTCTGAACTGTTTTACTGGAAAATGATTCTCAGCTTTACCCTGATTGAGTCACAAAGAGATATCAGTAAATAATCTATGTTTGTGCAGTTATCCTAATCTGAGTTTCATTTTTCGACATTGCATGCATGTTTATTTTGCCAGTTTTGCATTACTACTTCTATCTTTGCACCTGTTTAGTAGTAAATTGCAAGTTACAGTTTCTCCCCATTTGGTCAATTACCTATTCTGTGAAAGTACTATCATGTGTACCTAATGTGTACCATGTGTACTATGCTATACCTAATTAATGCCATGTTCTCCTTTTAATCAGCAATTACAATAAAAACATTTGTTGTAAGCTGCATGTTATGAAAACATCATGAGGCCAAAATAATCACTGTGAGTTTAAACGTTGTTGATGCACAGAAACACTGTGTCTATTTCAATACATCTTTCAAAAAGTATTCCATGCTGTTTATTTTCCAAATGTGACCATCTTAGTCACATTAAAGTGGCCTATCACTGCAATTCACACTTTATATCAGTCTGTCACATATCAGGATTACCAAATCTTATTACTAGAGATGAGCGAAGTATTCAAAAATTCGATTCGACTGATTCGTCGAATTCGTGGAAAAATTTTGATTCGAGTCGAATATATTCGCTGTGAATTTAACTTAAAAAAGGGTGTTTCTAGGCTTCAGAGAGACTTAATATTAGTGCTGAACACTGTACCTTTAATTTAAATGCCCTTGGAGTCTGCTGGGGAAGAGAAATAATACTGTCAGTCAGTATGACATGCAGATGAGTGCCGTCGATCTTAGAATCACCGCACACTTCACTCATTTGGGCAGTCACGGGGCCAAAACCAGAGTGTGGAGCCACAGTGTGGCGGTGGAGGCAGCAGCAATGGGAGGCCATACAGCACCCTATGACAAAATGGAACCCACCAGCAGTGTGAGGAGACCTGAAAGTGGCACATGGCAGAGTGTGGCGATAGAGACAGCAGCAATGGGAGGCCGTACAGGGACCCATGACACACTCTGGACCTGGCAGCAGCATGAGGAGGCGGTACAGGGGCCCATGGCAGATTACGGGCCTGGCAGCAGCATGAGGAGTCGGTACGGGGGCCCATGGCAGATTACGGGCCTGGCAGCAGCAATGGGAGGCCGTACAGGGACCCATGACACACTCTGGACCTGGCAGCAGCATGGGGAGGCGGTACAGGGGCCCATGACAGATTACGGGCCAGGCAGCAGCATGAGGAGTCGGTACGGGGGCCCATGACACACTCTGGACCTGGCAGCAGCATGAGGAGGCGTTACAGGGGCGCATGACAGATTACGAGCCTGGCAGCAGCAACTTGGACAGGAGGACGTTCAGCTTCTGCACCGTCTGGTGCGTGCTCGCAAACTGTTGTCTCTTGGAAACGGATTCCAAGAAAGACTGCTGACGGAATCCGTGAAGAGGAGTAGCAGGAGAAGGAGCATCTGAACGAGCGGAATATGCCAACAAGCGACAACAGGGGCCCATGACAGATTACGGGCCTGGCAGCAGCATGAGGAGTCGGTACGGGGGCCCATGGCAGATTAGGGGCCTGGCAGCAGCTATGGGAGGCCCGTAATCTGCCAGCACCCTATGACAAAAAATGGAACCCACCAGCAGTGTGAGGAGACCTGAAAGTGGCACATGGCAGAGTGTGGCGATGGAGACAGCAGCAATGGGAGGCCGTACAGGGACCCATGAGAGACTCTGGACCTGGCAGCAGCATGAGGAGGCGGTATAGGGGCCCATGGCAGATTAGGGGCCTGGCAGCAGCTATGGGAGGCCCGTAATCTGCCAGCACCCTATGACAAAAAATGGAACACACCAGCAGTGTGAGGAGACCTGAAAGTGGCACATGGCAGAGTGTGGCGATGGAGACAGCAGCAATGGGAGGCCGTACAGGGACCCATGAGAGACTCTGGACTTGGCAGCAGCATGAGGAGGCGGTATAGGGGCCCATGGCAGATTAGGGGCCTGGCAGCAGCTATGGGAGGCCCGTAATCTGCCAGCACCCTATGACAAAAAATGTAACACACCAGCAGTGTGAGGAGACCTGAAAGTGGCACATGTTTGGGGCATGATTCATGGCGGATTTAGTCAGTTGTGTCAGGAACTGGTGGTTTGAAATCCAGACTAATCCACGCCTGATTCATTTTCACAAACGTCAGTCTCTCCACACTTTGGGTGGACAGTCGTGTCCTCCGCGGAGTTGCAATACCTCCTGCCGCACTAAACACGCGCTCCGATGCCACGCTACTGGCCGGGCATGACAGCCTTTCAAGGGCAAATTCAGCTAGTTGGGGCCAAAGGTCAAGTTTCGTTGCCCAGTAGTCAAGGAGATTGTCTACCTCGGTTGGCAGGGTGCTGTCCAAGTAGGCCTAAGCCTGTTGTTTGAGGTCCTGCTCCAGGTCCACCTGATGCTGCTGCTGCTGCTGCTGCTGCGGCTGGTTAGTAGTTTCCTCACTGCGCTGGTGAAGAAAGCTACTCATCATCGACTGCAGACTGAGGCAGCCGCTGCTGGTGGAGCTGCCACTGCTCCTACCACCCCACCCCTCCCCTGCTGCCATGGCAGCGGAACGCGAGCGCACAGGGCCCACAGTGTCTGAGGATGGACGTTGGCGCAGACAGGCAGAGACCAGCTGACTACATAGGTGGTTTTTATAGTACGTTATTTTGGCCTCCCTCTCAGCAGGTGTGAAAAAGGCCACCATTTTTGAACGGTAGCGAGGGTCCAACAAGGTGGACAGCCAAAAGTCATCCCTCTGTCTGATGGTTATTATTCGGCTGTCGCTACGCAAGCAACCGAGCATGCTATGGGCCATTTGTGCCAAGGAATGCGAGGGACTCCCTGCCTCCATCTCCACAGCATACTGCCACGGTGCGTCTGGGTCCTCTGTCTCCTCCTCCTCCTCCTCCTCTACCAGATGCTCCTGCTCCTCCACTCCTGTCCGCTGAGTGGAAAAACCACCCATTTCACTCAATAATTCCTGAGCACCAATGTCCTCCTCTACCTCCTCCTCTTCTTCCTGTCCTGCCCCCACAGGGGTCATGTGGCGTTGAGATCTGTGCGCCACGTCTACCGCACCCTGACCAGCCATTGTTAACAGCATTTGTTCCAGGACGTGCAACAGAGGAATGACGTCGTTCATCCCATAGTCCTGCCGACTCACGAATAGCGTGGCCTCCTCAAAGGGCCTGAGCAAGCGCAGGTGTCACGCATGAGCTGCCAATGGCTGACATCTAAGTTACACAGGGAGTACCTTTATCCGCTTTTAACATCAGGAAATCTGTGATGGCCTTTCGCTGTTCGTAAAGGCGGTCTAACATATGTAGGGTTGAATTCCACCTTGTTGCAACGTCACAGCATGAGGAGTCGGTACGGGGGCCCATGGCAGATTACGTGCCTGGCAGCAGCAATGGGAGGCCCGTAATCTGCCAGCACCCTATGACAAAAAATGGAACCCACCAGCAGTGTGAGGAGACCTGAAAGTGGCACATGGCAGAGTGTGGCGATGGAGACAGCAGCAATGGGAGGCCGTACAGGGACCCATGAGAGACTCTGGACCTGGCAGCAGCATGAGGAGGCGGTATATAGGGGCCTATGGCAGATTAGGGGCCTGGCAGCAGCTATGGGAGGCCCGTAATCTGCCAGCACCCTATGTCAAAAAATTCTACACACCAGCAGTGTGTGAGGAGACCTGAAAGTGGCACATGGCAGAGTGTGGCGATGGAGACAGCAGCAATGGGAGGCCGTACAGGGACCCATGAGAGACTCTGAACCTGGCAGCAGCATGAGGAGGCGGTATATAGGGGCCTATGGCAGATTAGGGGCCTGGCAGCAGCTATGGGAGGCCCGTAATCTGCCAGCACCCTATGTCAAAAAATTCTACACACCAGCAGTGTGTGAGGAGACCTGAAAGTGGCACATGGCAGAGTGTGGCGATGGAGACAGCAGCAATGGGAGGCCGTACAGGGAACCATGAGAGACTCTGGACCTGGCAGCAGCATGAGGAGGCGGTATATAGGGGCCTATGGCAGATTAGGGGCCTGGCAGCAGCTATAGGAGGCCCATAATCTGCCAGCACCCTATGTCAAAAAATTCAACACACCAGCAGTGTGAGGAGACCTGAAAGTGGCACATGGCATGAGACACTGTGGACCTGGCAGCAGCATGAGGAGGCGGTATATAGGGGCCCATGGCAGATTAGGGGCCTGGCAGCAGCAATGGGAGGCCCGTAATCTGCCAACACCCTATGTCAAAAAATTCTACACACCAGCAGTGTGTGAGGAGACCTGAAAGTGGCACATGGCAGAGTGTGGCGATGGAGACAGCAGCAATGGGAGGCCGTACAGGGACCCATGAGAGACTCTGGACCTGGCAGCAGCATGAGGAGGCGGTATATAGGGGCCTATGGCAGATTAGGGGCCTGGCAGCAGCTATAGGAGGCCCGTAATCTGCCAGCACCCTATGTCAAAAAATTCTACACACCAGCAGTGTGTGAGGAGACCTGAAAGTGGCACATGGCAGAGTGTGGCGATGGAGACAGCAGCAATGGGAGGCCGTACAGGGACCCATGAGAGACTCTGGACCTGGCAGCAGCATGAGGAGGCGGTATATAGGGGCCTATGGCAGATTAGGGGCCTGGCAGCAGCTATAGGAGGCCCGTAATCTGCCAGCACCCTATGTCAAAAAATTCTACACACCAGCAGTGTGAGGAGACCTGAAAGTGGCACATGGCAGAGTGTGGCGATGGAGACAGCAGCAATGGGAGGCCGTACAGGGACCCATGAGAGACTCTGGACCTGGCAGCAGCATGAGGAGGCGGTATATAGGGGCCTATGGCAGATTAGGGGCCTGGCAGCAGCTATAGGAGGCCCTTAATCTGCCAGCACCCTATGTCAAAAAATTCTACACACCAGCAGTGTGAGGAGACCTGAAAGTGGCACATGGCAGAGTGTGGCGATGGAGACAGCAGCAATGGGAGGCCGTACAGGGACCCATGAGAGACTCTGGACCTGGTAGCAGCATGAGGAGGCGGTATATAGGGGCCTATGGCAGATTAGGGGCCTGGCAGCAGCTATAGGAGGCCCGTAATCTGCCAGCACCCTATGTCAAAAAATTCTACACACCAGCAGTGTGTGAGGAGACCTGAAAGTGGCACATGGCAGAGTGTGGCGATGGAGACAGCAGCAATGGGAGGCCGTACAGGGACCCATGAGAGACTCTGGACCTGGCAGCAGCATGAGGAGGCGGTATATAGGGGCCTATGGCAGATTAGGGGCCTGGCAGCAGCTATGGGAGGCCCGTAATCTGCCAGCACCCTATGTCAAAAAATTCTACACACCAGCAGTGTGTGAGGAGACCTGAAAGTGGCACATGGCAGAGTGTGGCGATGGAGACAGCAGCAATGGGAGGCCGTACAGGGACCCATGAGAGACTCTGGACCTGGCAGCAGCATGAGGAGGCGGTATATAGGGGCCTATGGCAGATTAGGGGCCTGGCAGCAGCTATAGGAGGCCCGTAATCTGCCAGCACCCTATGTCAAAAAATTCTACACACCAGCAGTGTGAGGAGACCTGAAAGTGGCACATGGCAGAGTGTGGCGATGGAGACAGCAGCAATGGGAGGCCGTACAGGGACCCATGAGAGACTCTGGACCTGGCAGCAGCATGAGGAGGCGGTATATAGGGGCCTATGGCAGATTAGGGGCCTGGCAGCAGCTATGGGAGGCCCGTAATCTGCCAGCACCCTATGTCAAAAAATTCTACACACCAGCAGTGTGTGAGGAGACCTGAAAGTGGCACATGGCAGAGTGTGGCGATGGAGACAGCAGCAATGGGAGGCCGTACAGGGAACCATGAGAGACTCTGGACCTGGCAGCAGCATGAGGAGGCGGTATATAGGGGCCTATGGCAGATTAGGGGCCTGGCAGCAGCTATAGGAGGCCCATAATCTGCCAGCACCCTATGTCAAAAAATTCTACACACCAGCAGTGTGAGGAGACCTGAAAGTGGCACATGGCAGAGTGTGGCGATGGAGACAGCAGCAATGGGAGGCCGTACAGGGACCCATGAGAGACTCTGGACCTGGCAGCAGCATGAGGAGGCGGTATATAGGGGCCTATGGCAGATTAGGGGCCTGGCAGCAGCTATGGGAGGCCCGTAATCTGCCAGCACCCTATGTCAAAAAATTCTACACACCAGCAGTGTGTGAGGAGACCTGAAAGTGGCACATGGCAGAGTGTGGCGATGGAGACAGCAGCAATGGGAGGCCGTACAGGGAACCATGAGAGACTCTGGACCTGGCAGCAGCATGAGGAGGCGGTATATAGGGGCCTATGGCAGATTAGGGGCCTGGCAGCAGCTATAGGAGGCCCATAATCTGCCAGCACCCTATGTCAAAAAATTCAACACACCAGCAGTGTCAGGAGACCTGAAAGTGGCACATGGCATGAGACACTGTGGACCTGGCAGCAGCATGAGGAGGCGGTATATAGGGGCCCATGGCAGATTAGGGGCCTGGCAGCAGCAATGGGAGGCCCGTAATCTGCCAACACCCTATGTCAAAAAATTCTACACACCAGCAGTGTGTGAGGAGACCTGAAAGTGGCACATGGCAGAGTGTGGCGATGGAGACAGCAGCAATGGGAGGCCGTACAGGGACCCATGAGAGACTCTGGACCTGGCAGCAGCATGAGGAGGCGGTATATAGGGGCCTATGGCAGATTAGGGGCCTGGCAGCAGCTATGGGAGGCCCGTAATCTGCCAGCACCCTATGTCAAAAAATTCTACACACCAGCAGTGTGTGAGGAGACCTGAAAGTGGCACATGGCAGAGTGTGGCGATGGAGACAGCAGCAATGGGAGGCCGTACAGGGAACCATGAGAGACTCTGGACCTGGCAGCAGCATGAGGAGGCGGTATATAGGGGCCTATGGCAGATTAGGGGCCTGGCAGCAGCTATAGGAGGCCCATAATCTGCCAGCACCCTATGTAAAAAAATTCAACACACCAGCAGTGTGAGGAGACCTGAAAGTGGCACATGGCATGAGACACTGTGGACCTGGCAGCAGCATGAGGAGGCGGTATATAGGGGCCCATGGCAGATTAGGGGCCTGGCAGCAGCAATGGGAGGCCCGTAATCTGCCAACACCCTATGTCAAAAAATTCTACACACCAGCAGTGTGTGAGGAGACCTGAAAGTGGCACATGGCAGAGTGTGGCGATGGAGACAGCAGCAATGGGAGGCCGTACAGGGACCCATGAGAGACTCTGGACCTGGCAGCAGCATGAGGAGGCGGTATATAGGGGCCTATGGCAGATTAGGGGCCTGGCAGCAGCTATAGGAGGCCCATAATCTGCCAGCACCCTATGTCAAAAAATTCTACACACCAGCAGTGTGAGGAGACCTGAAAGTGGCACATGGCAGAGTGTGGCGATGGAGACAGCAGCAATGGGAGGCCGTACAGGGACCCATGAGAGACTCTGGACCTGGCAGCAGCATGAGGAGGCGGTATATAGGGGCCTATGGCAGATTAGGGGCCTGGCAGCAGCTATAGGAGGCCCGTAATCTGCCAGCACCCTATGTCAAAAAATTCTACACACCAGCAGTGTGAGGAGACCTGAAAGTGGCACATGGCAGAGTGTGGCGATGGAGACAGCAGCAATGGGAGGCCGTACAGGGACCCATGAGAGACTCTGGACCTGGCAGCAGCATGAGGAGGCGGTATATAGGGGCCTATGGCAGATTAGGGGCCTGGCAGCAGCTATGGGAGGCCCGTAATCTGCCAGCACCCTATGTCAAAAAATTCTACACACCAGCAGTGTGTGAGGAGACCTGAAAGTGGCACATGGCAGAGTGTGGCGATGGAGACAGCAGCAATGGGAGGCCGTACAGGGACCCATGAGAGACTCTGGACCTGGCAGCAGCATGAGGAGGCGGTATATAGGGGCCTATGGCAGATTAGGGGCCTGGCAGCAGCTATAGGAGGCCCGTAATCTGCCAGCACCCTATGTCAAAAAATTCTACACACCAGCAGTGTGTGAGGAGACCTGAAAGTGGCACATGGCAGAGTGTGGCGATGGAGACAGCAGCAATGGGAGGCCGTACAGGGACCCATGAGAGACTCTGGACCTGGCAGCAGCATGAGGAGGCGGTATATAGGGGCCTATGGCAGATTAGGGGCCTGGCAGCAGCTATGGGAGGCCCGTAATCTGCCAGCACCCTATGTCAAAAAATTCTACACACCAGCAGTGTGTGAGGAGACCTGAAAGTGGCACATGGCAGAGTGTGGCGATGGAGACAGCAGCAATGGGAGGCCGTACAGGGACCCATGAGAGACTCTGGACCTGGCAGCAGCATGAGGAGGCGGTATATAGGGGCCTATGGCAGATTAGGGGCCTGGCAGCAGCTATAGGAGGCCCGTAATCTGCCAGCACCCTATGTCAAAAAATTCTACACACCAGCAGTGTGAGGAGACCTGAAAGTGGCACATGGCAGAGTGTGGCGATGGAGACAGCAGCAATGGGAGGCCGTACAGGGACCCATGAGAGACTCTGGACCTGGCAGCAGCATGTGGAGGCGGTATATAGGGGCCTATGGCAGATTAGGGGCCTGGCAGCAGCTATGGGAGGCCCGTAATCTGCCAGCACCCTATGTCAAAAAATTCTACACACCAGCAGTGTGTGAGGAGACCTGAAAGTGGCACATGGCAGAGTGTGGCGATGGAGACAGCAGCAATGGGAGGCCGTACAGGGAACCATGAGAGACTCTGGACCTGGCAGCAGCATGAGGAGGTGGTATATAGGGGCCTATGGCAGATTAGGGGCCTGGCAGCAGCTATAGGAGGCCCATAATCTGCCAGCACCCTATGTCAAAAAATTCAACACACCAGCAGTGTGAGGAGACCTGAAAGTGGCACATGGCATGAGACACTGTGGACCTGGCAGCAGCATGAGGAGGCGGTATATAGGGGCCCATGGCAGATTAGGGGCCTGGCAGCAGCAATGGGAGGCCCGTAATCTGCCAACACCCTATGTCAAAAAATTCTACACACCAGCAGTGTGTGAGGAGACCTGAAAGTGGCACATGGCAGAGTGTGGCGATGGAGACAGCAGCAATGGGAGGCCGTACAGGGACCCATGAGAGACTCTGGACCTGGCAGCAGCATGAGGAGGCGGTATATAGGGGCCTATGGCAGATTAGGGGCCTGGCAGCAGCTATGGGAGGCCCGTAATCTGCCAGCACCCTATGTCAAAAAATTCTACACACCAGCAGTGTGTGAGGAGACCTCAAAGTGGCACATGTTTGAGGCATGATTCATGGCGGATTTAGTCAGTTGTGTCAGGAACTGGTGGTTTGAAATCCAGACTAATCCACGCCTGATTCATTTTCACAAACGTGAGTCTCTCCACACTTTGGGTGGACAGTCGTGTCCTCCGCGGAGTTACAATACCTCCTGCCGCACTAAACACGCGCTCCGATGCCACGCTACTGGCCGGGCATGACAGACTTTCAAGGGCAAATTCAGCTAGTTGGGGCCAAAGGTCAAGTTTCGTTGCCCAGTAGTCAAGGGGATTGTCTACCTCGGTTGGCAGGGTGCTGTCCAAGTAGGCCCAAGCCTGTTGTTTGAGCTCCTGCTCCAGGTCCACCTGATGCTGCTGCTGCTGCTGCTGCGGCTGGTTAGTAGTTTCCTCACTGCGCTGGTGAAGAAAGCTACTCATCATCGACTGCAGACTGAGGCAGCCGCTGCTGGTGGAGCTGCCACTGCTCCTACCACCCCACCCCTCCCCTGCTGCCATGGCAGCGGAACGCGAGCGCACAGGGCCCACAGTGTCTGAGGATGGACGTTGGCGCACAAAGGCAGAGACCAACTGACTACATAGGTGGTTTTTATAGTACGTTATTTTGGCCTCCCTCTCAGCAGGTGTGAAAAAGGCCACCATTTTGGAACGGTAGCGAGGGTCCAACAAGGTGGACAGCCAAAAGTCATCCCTCTGTCTGATGGTTATTATTCGGCTGTCGCTACGCAAGCAACCGAGCATGCTATGGGCCATTTGTGCCAAGGAATGCGAGGGACTCCCTGCCTCCATCTCCACAGCATACTGCCACGGTGCGTCTGGGTCCTCTGTCTCCTCCTCCTCCTCCTCTACCAGATGCTCCTGCTCCTCCACTCCTGTCTGCTGAGTGGAAAAACCACCCATTTCACTCAATAATTCCTGAGCACAAATGTCCTCCTCTACCTCCTCCTCTTCTTCCTGTCCTGCCCCCACAGGGGTCATGTGGCGTTGAGATCTGTGCGCCACGTCTACCGCACCCTGACCAGCCATTGTTAACAGCATTTGTTCAAGGACGTGCAACAGAGGAATGACGTCGTTCATCCCATAGTCCTGCCGACTCACGAATAGCGTGGCCTCCTCAAAGGGCCTGAGCAAGCGGCAGGTGTCACGCATGAGCTGCCAATGGCTGACATCAAAGTTACACAGGGGAGTACCTTTATCCGCTTGTAACATCAGGAAATCGGTGATGGCCTTTCGCTGCTCGTAAAGGCGGTCTAACATGTGTAGGGTTGAATTCCACCTTGTTGCAACGCCGCAGATCAGGCGATGATGTGGAATTCCGTTCTGCCGCTGCAGCTCAAGGAGGGTGTGCTTTGCGGTGTAGGAATGGCTGAAATGCATGCAAAGTTTACGTGACATTTTAAGGATGTCTTGCAGTGGGATGGTGGATTTTAGGAACCGCTTGACAACCAGATTGAACACGTGAGCCATGCATGGCGCATGGCACAACCTTCCTTGACGCAGAGCAGACACCATGTTCTTTCCGTTGTCGGTCAACATGGTTCCGATTTTCAGTTTGCGCGGAGACAGCCATCTGTCGATTTCTCTGTTCATTACACTCAGAAGTTCCTCCCCTGTGTGACTACGTTCGCCAAGGCATACCAGGTGCAGAACAGCGTGACACCGTTGCGCCCTGCACATGTGATATGCCGGTCGGGTAATAGGACTTGGCACGGGGGTGGCGGCTGAGGACACGGCGGAAGAAGAGGTGGTAGAGGCGGACATCTTTGCCGGACCAAGGACGTGCAAACATGGAGGCAAAAGCGGCGTGACCTGTCCAAGTTGCTGGTGCGGCTGTGACGGCACCACGTTCACCCAGTGGGCCGTAAATGACATGTACTGTCCCTGACCGTAGTTACAGCTCCACACGTCGGCGCTGCCGTGCACTTTGGCAGAGACCGACATGCTCAAAGACTGGCCCACCATGTCTTCTACATGTGAATGCAGGGCTGGCACTGCCTTTTTGGCGAAGAAATGACGGCTTGGCACTCTCCACCGCGGCGCGGCACAAGCCATCATTTCTCTGAAAGGTGCTGAGTCCACCACTTGGAAAGGGAGGGACTGCAGCACCAGCAACTTGGACAGGAGGACGTTCAGCTTTTGCACCGTCGGGTGCGTGCTCGCAAACTGTTGTCTCTTGGAAACGGATTCCAAGAAAGACTGCTGACGGAATCCGTGAAGAGGAGTAGCAGGAGAAGGAGCATCTGAACGAGCGGAAGATGCCAACGAGCGACAACTCCCCTCAGCAGAGGTGTTGGAGCCTTGACTGGCTGATGGAGGGCGATTGACGTCGGGTGACGGAGCAAGTAACGGAGCGGGTGATGGAGCGGGGGCTGGGGCGGGCAGAAGCGCCGTATCTTTATCACGGTTTTCCCAGGCCACCAAATGGCGACGCTGCATATGCTGCCGCAACGCTGTAGTCCCAACATGGGCCCCCTGGCCACGCTTGACTTTCTGGCCACATAGTCGACATACGGCTACGTTTACTTCCTCAGGCGGCTTGACGAAAAATTGCCACACCGCCGAGTAGGAAACTTTGCCCCCGATACTCCTCACTGGCTGACTGCTGCTTCCTCCGTGCACACCGGCACCACTACTAGCCGTGGTGGTAGGCTGCAGTGGAGCTGGTGCTCTACTCCGTGGCCGTTTGGCTCCACTGACACTGCTTCCACTGACACTGCTGCGACCCTGCTGCTGTCTCCTGGGCAACCCACCGACTGTTTCGCTCACTGCCAAGCTGCCACCCTCTTCTCCTGATGATGCGGAAGAAATTGCCTGATGACGACGAGGCTGCCAAGTGCGATCAACCTCCTCATCATCAAGTAGGGTCTCCGCCTCACTACTAGCCCCCTCGGCTGCGTCTGGGTCAGGAGACAGACCTGTCTCTAGACCGGCTACCGGGCCACTCTCCTCGCCACTACTTCTTCTCCTGGCTGCTGAAAAGGCGGATGTCTCCCCCCGTTCCTGACCGCCCTCTGTTAGCTCTTCCTCACTGTACAGTGGGGCTGAGCCCACAGCATGCGATACTTCACTTGGTGAGGGAACACCAAAGGACAGGGGCAGGTAGAGGACACGTGATTTCAGTGGGCTTGGTCCCGGGCCATGCCAACTAACGGTTGTGTCTGACGTACCCACCGACCGTTGGCTGTAGGTGTCAGAGGTGACCTGGGAAGAGGAAGACGACCGAGCCAACCAATCGATGACGGCAGGGTTGTCGGTGGAGACACGACCGCTGGATGACACTGGGAGCACTGGCCTCTGGCTGCGAATAGTGCTGCCTCGACCCCTTCCTCTGCTGCCACGTCTGCTCGCTCCTAAAACATTGCCTCCTCTGCCACTCCTCTGCATGTTGTCTGACATACTCTTTAATTAAACGATTCTGTGTCCCTGAGTAACAATTCTGTGTCCCTGAGTAACAATTCTGTGTCTGTGCGAGTAACAATTCTGTGGCCCTAAGTAACAGTTCTGTGGCGCTCAGTAACAATTCTGTGTCCCTGATTAACGTTTCTGTGGCCCCAAGTAACAGTTCTGTGGCCCTCAGTAACAATTATGTGTCTGTGCGAGTAACAATTCTGTGTCTGTGCGAGTAACAATTCTGTGGCCCTCAGTAACAATTCTGTGTCCCTGATTAATGTTTCTGTGGCCCCAAGTAACAGTTCTGTGGCCCTCAGTAACAATTCTGTGTCTGTGCGAGTAACAATTCTGTGGCCCTAAGTAACAGTTCTGTGGCCCTCAGTAACAGTTCTGTGTCCCTGAGTAACAATTCTGTGTCTGTGCGAGTAACAATTCTGTGTCTGTGCGAGTAACAATTCTGTGGCCCTAAGTAACGGTTCTGTGGCCCTCAGTAACAGTTCTGTGTCCCTGTGTAACAATTCTGTGTCTGTGCGAGTAACAATTCTGTGGCCCTAAGTAACAGTTCTGTGGCCCTCAGTAACAATTCTGTGTCCCTGATTAACGTTTCTGTGGCCCCAAGTAACAGTTCTGTGGCCCTCAGTAACAATTCTGTGTCTGTGCGAGTAACAATTCTGTGTCTGTGCGAGTAACAATTCTGTGGCCCTAAGTAACAGTTCTGTGGCCCTCAGTAACAATTCTGTGTCCCTGATTAACGTTTCTGTGGCCCCAAGTAACAGTTCTGTGGCCCTCAGTAACAATTCTGTGTCTGTGCGAGTAACAATTCTGTGTCTGTGCGAGTAACAATTCTGTGGCCCTAACAGTTCTGTGGCCCTCAGTAACAATTCTGTGTCCCTGATTAACGTTTCTGTGGCCCCAAGTAACAGTTCTGTGGCCCTCAGTAACAATTCTGTGTCTGTGCGAGTAACAATTCTGTGTCTGTGCGAGTAACAATTCTGTGGCCCTAAGTAACAGTTCTGTGGCCCTCAGTAACAATTCTGTGTCCCTGATTAACGTTTCTGTGGCCCCAAGTAACAGTTCTGTGGCCCTCAGTAACAATTCTGTGTCTGTGCGAGTAACAATTCTGTGGCCCTAACAGTTCTGTGGCCCTCAGTAACAATTCTGTGTCCCTGATTAACGTTTCTGTGGCCCCAAGTAACAGTTCTGTGGCCCTCAGTAACAATTCTGTGTCTGTGCGAGTAACAATTCTGTGTCTGTGCGAGTAACAATTCTGTGGCCCTAAGTAACAGTTCTGTGGCCCTCAGTAACAATTCTGTGTCCCTGATTAACATTTCTGTGGCCCCAAGTAACAGTTCTGTGGCCCTCAGTAACAATTCTGTGTCTGTGCGAGTAACAATTCTGTGTCTGTGCGAGTAACAATTCTGTGGCCCTAAGTAACAGTTCTGTGGCCCTCAGTAACAGTTCTGTGTCCCTGAGTAACAATTCTGTGTCTGTGCGAGTAACAATTCTGTGGCCCTAAGTAACAGTTCTGTGGCCCTCAGTAACAATTCTGTGTCCCTGATTAACGTTTCTGTGGCCCCAAGTAACAGTTCTGTGGCCCTCAGTAACAATTCTGTGTCTGTGCGAGTAACAATTCTGTGGCCCTAAGTAACAGTTCTGTGGCCCTCAGTAACAATTCTGTGTCCCTGATTAACGTTTCTGTGGCCCCAAGTAACAGTTCTGTGGCCCTCAGTAACAATTCTGTGTCTGTGCGAGTAACAATTCTGTGTCTGTGCGAGTAACAATTCTGTGGCCCTAAGTAACAGTTCTGTGGCCCTCAGTAACAATTCTGTGTCCCTGATTAACGTTTCTGTGGCCCCAAGTAACAGTTCTGTGGCCCTCAGTAACAATTCTGTGTCTGTGCGAGTAACAATTCTGTGTCTGTGCGAGTAACAATTCTGTGGCCCTAAGTAACAGTTCTGTGTCCCTGTGTAACAATTCTGTGTCTGTGCGAGTAACAATTCTGTGGCCCTAAGTAACAGTTCTGTGGCCCTCAGTAACAATTCTGTGTCTGTGCGAGTAACAATTCTGTGTCTGTGCGAGTAACAATTCTGTGGCCCTAAGTAACAGTTCTGTGGCCCTCAGTAACAATTCTGTGTCTGTCCCTGAGTAACAATTCTGTGGCCCTAACTAAAGTTTCTGTGGCCCTAAGTAACAATTCTCTGGCACTCAGTAACAATTCTGTCTGTCCCTGAGTAACAATTCTGTGGCCCTAATAACGTTTCTGTGGCCCTAAGTAACAATTCTCTGGCACTCAGTAACAATTCTGTCTGTCCCTGAGTATGAATTCTGTGGCCCTAACTAGCGTTTCTTTGTCCCTAAGTAACGATTCTGTGGCCCTAATTAACAATTCTGTGTCCCTGAGTAATAGTTCTCTGTCCCTAAGTATCGTTTCTCTGTCCCCAAGTATCGTTTCTGTGGCCCTAACTCTGTCCCTGTCCCTAATACAGAGCGGTCTGCCTCTGTTCAATGACTGCAGGCAAATGAAGAATTCCAAAATGGCCGCTATTTATAGCTCGACCATTACACAGTGCTAGCTGGCTGGCTGCTGATTGGCTGATGTGATCACATGTCGTTGAGGAATGCATTATGGGTCAGCGCGCCTTGTCTGCGCGCCTTCCCAGACATCCCCGCTCCGTCGCCGCACATGTCAGCCGCCATTTTCGGAAAAATTTCGAAATTTTTCCGATATTCGACTCGAATTCCACTTCAGCTACTTCGATTCGCTCATCTCTACTTATTACGTTAATAAAAAATGTATATCTAGCTTGCAATGAATAAACAAAAGGTAACACAGTTGTTTCCAAACCTAGGCAGCTTTAGGGTTGCCACCTCATCCCTTTAAACCCAAACACATATTATTTACACAGGTTGTGGGGCTAATTTAATACAGATAGGGCACTAAGTAAACTTTTAAAACAGTGGGCCAGTTCACTGTCCCTCAGACCGTTGGAGGGCCGGACTATAGTTTAAAAAAAAAAAACTATGAACAAATGTGGACACAGTACAGGAGATTACCAGAGACTGCAGACATAGTACAGGAGATGACCAGAGACTGCGGACACAGTACAGGGGATAACCAGAGACTGCGGACGTAGTACAGGAGATGACCAGAGACTGCAGACACAATACAGGAGATGACCACAGACTGCAGACAGCACAGGAGATGACCAGAGACTGCGGACACAGTACAGGAGATGACCAGAGACTGCGGACACAGTACAGGGGATGACCAGAGACTGCGGACGTAGTACAGGAGATGACCAGAGACTGCAGACACAGTACAGGAGATGACCAGAGACTGCGGACACAGTACAGGAGATGACCAGAGACCGCGGACACAGTACAGGGGATGACCAGAGACTGCGGACACAGTACAGGAGATGACCAGAGACTGCGGACACAGTACAGGAGATGACCAGAGACCGCGGACACAGTACAGGGGATGACCAGAGACTGCGGACACAGTACAGGAGATGACCAGAGACCGCGGACACAGTACAGGGGATGACCAGAGACTGCGGACACAGTACAGGAGATGACCAGAGACCGCGGACACAGTACAGGGGATGACCAGAGACTGCGGACACAGTACAGGAGATGACCAGAGACTGCAGACACAGTACAGGAGATGATCAGAGACTGCGGACACAGTACATGAGATGATCAGAGACTGCAGACACAGTACAGGAGATGATCAGAGACTGCAGACACAGTACATGAGATGATCAGAGACTGCAGACACAGTACAGGAGATGATCAGAGACTGCAGACACAGTACAGGAGATGAACAGAGACTGCAGACACAGTAAAGGAGATGACCAGAGACTGTAGACATAGTACAGGGGATGACCAGAGACTGCGGACACAGTAGAGGGGATGACCAGAGACTGCAGACATAGTACAGGAGATGACCAGAGACTGCAGACATAGTACAGGAGATGACCAGAGACAGCAGACATAGTACAGGAGATGACCAGAGACTGCGGACATACAACGGCGGCGGGAATACTGGGCCGGCCGCTCCAAAGACACACAGACATTTCCCCCCAAGTGTGTCTTATGGAGTGAAATAGTGCCCCATCATTTGTGTCAGTGGGAAGAATCATGCCCCATCATTAGTGTCAGTGGGAGGAATAGTGCCCCATCTTTGGTGTCAGTGAGAAGAAACGTGCCCCATAATTGGTGTCAGTGGGAAGAAACGTGCCCCATCATTGGTGTCAGTGGGAGGAATAGTGCCCCATCATTGGTGTCAGTGGGAAGAATCGTGCCCCATCATTAGTGTCAGTGGGCTGAGGAATAGTGCCCCATCGTTGGTGTCAGTGTGGGGGGGGGGAATAGTACCCCGTCATTGGTGTCAGTGGGGGAAGGGGATAGTGTCCCAACATTGGTGTCAGTGGGAGGAATAGTGTCCCATCATTGGTGTCAGTGGGAAGAATAGTGCCCAATCTTTGGTGTCAGTGGGAGGAATAGTACGTCATTGGTGTCAGTGGGGGGGAATAGTGCCCCGTTATTGGTGTCAGTGGGGGGGATAGTGTCCCAACATTGGTGTCAGTGGGAGGAATAGTGTCCCATCATTGGTGTCAGTGGGAAAAATAGTGCCCCATCTTTGGTGTCAGTGGGAGGAATAGTATGTCATTGGTGTCAGTGGGGGGGAATAGTGCCCCGTTATTGGTGTCAGTGGGGGGGATAGTGTCCCAACATTGGTGTCAGTGGGAGGAATAATACCCCATCATTGTTGTCAGTGGGGGAAGGAATAGTGTCCCATCTTTGGTGTCAGTGGGGAGTGGAATAGTGCCCCATCGTTGGTGTCAGTGGGGAGTAGAATAGTGCCCCATCGCTGGTGTCAGTGGGGGGAGGAATAGTGCCCCATTGTTGGTGTCAGTGGGGGGGAGGAATAGTGCCCCGTCGTTGGTGTCAGTGGGGGGAGGAATAGTGCCCCATCATTGGTGTCAGTGGGAGGAATAATGCCCCATCATTAGTATCAGTGATACCAATGATGGGGCACTATTCCTCCCACTGACACCAATGACACTTAACTTGCTGACCCCTGCTCCAGCATGGTGCTACTGCAGCCAGCATACCTAGTTGCAGCAGCACCATCAGCATGGCACACTTACCTGTCAGCTGTCCTTCTTCACTCTGGCCTCTCCCTCACTCGATGTTTGCGGGGCCGCTTGGCTCCGCCTCCTCGCAGGTGATTGGCCTCCTGTGTGCCTTTCCTGAGCTACAGTTCTGGCACCCAATCACCGGTGAGGAGGCGGAGCCAAGTGGCAGGAGTGAGGGAGCGGCCGGAGTGAATGAAGGAGCAGCACTTCCTGGACTGCATCGTCCTGGGACTGGGACACGGAGCCAGGTAAGGTACAGCAGCCCCCTGCCCACCCCTGTACTTAGTGTCCCTTCCTCGCGGAAAATACGCCCCTGCCGGCGGGCCGGATAGATGGCCTTGGCGTGCCGCATGTGGCCCGCGGGCCGTAGTATGAGGACCCCTGTCTTAGACTATCAGTAGCATTGTGAGTTTTACACATAATTAGAGACTACGGGGAGTCTAATGTTATCAATCAGAAGACCCCAAGCGGCTTGCAGTACAATAAAATCAGCAAAGCACAACACAGTTTGGCACTACTGTGTAAGAAGCAAAATCTGAATGTGTAATGGGAAAAGAAGTCTGCACCTATGTATCCATGTAATTACAAACAATGAATGATAACCTGGTCTCTAATACTTAAATAGACAGTACACACATTAATTGAATTATTTGCATACTTTTTTATATGTTTATCTAGTAGTGAAATCACACAGAAGCAATGTCACCCTGTGGGTAGGGTAGGGAAACCTTTAATGGACTTTAAGTAAGACACAAACAAATGAAAGCCCAATCCCAGCAACAGTTATTTGGAAAAAGATTCACAATGTATCAATAAAAGCTTGGTGCTGTAAGCTTCCATGCCAGTGTACTCTGGTTTGTTCCAACCATATACTGTAAGTGGCACTTTTCTGGACAGCTTTGACTGTTGCAGAACGGGCAGCACGGTGGCTAAATGGTTAGCATTTCCGCCTGGCAGTACTAGGGTCGCTGGTTCAAATCCCAACCATGGCACCACCTGCCTGGAGTTTGCATGTTCTGTGCCTGCGTGGGTTCTGTGCCTGCGTGGGTGTCCTTCCGGGAACTCGGGTTTCCTCTAACACTCCAAAGACATGCTGGTAAGTTAATTGGCTCTTTTCTAAAAATTGGCCCTAGTATGTGTATGTATGAATGTGAGTTAGGGACCTTAGATTGTACACCCCTTGAGGGTTAGGGACTGATGTGAATGTACAATATATATGTAAAGCGCTGCGTAAATTTACAGCACTATATATGTACCTTAAATAAATAAATGTAAAGATCTAATAATAAAACTATGTTGCAGGAGGACTCAGAAATACAAATGTTATTGTGATAAAGCTATTGGCAGTTTGCATCATATACTGTATGTTGTTTTTTTATTATTTTGAATTTGAAATTTTTGAGAAGAGCCAGATATGGGGAGGAAAGGGACATCGGAAGAGAATCTTTGGAAAGAAGACTCTCAATTGGGTCTGTTACAAGACCAGGTGTTTGTGGGAACTGAGATTGAGCGGCATGTGTCAATTGGAGATAGCGGAAGTGCATCCACCTGGGTAATCCATACACAGAGGATAATTCCTGAAATGACAATAGCATACCAGCAAGCATATTATTTTGCAGCATTTAAATTGTGAATCTTTCCCACACTTGAGGGTAAGGCAGAGATCTGAAATGAGGCAAAATAGGGTTACTCCACAGAGGGTGGTGGGGTGACCGATGATTACGTTTAATAAATCTCTTCCAAGCAGGCACAGTGAAGGAAATATGTATTTGATCCCCTGCTGATTTTGAATATTTGGCCACTCACAAAGAAATGATCAGTCTAAAAATCAAATGGTAGGTGTATTGTAACACTGAGAGACAGAATAGCAAAAAAAAATTCAAAAGAAATGCATGTCTAACAAATTATGCTCTGATTTGCATGTTCATGAGGGAAATAAGTATTTGATTCCCTTCACAAAACATGACTTAGTACTTGGCGGAAATGTCAATCACAGAGGTCAGACGTTTCCTGTAGTTGGCCACCAGGTTTGCACACATCTCAGGAGGGATTTTGGCACACTCCTCTTGGCAGATCCTCTCCAAGTCATTAAGGTTTGGTGGCTGACGTTTGGCAACTCGAACTTTCATCTCCCTCCACAGATTTTCAATTAGATTAAGGTCTGGAGATTGGCTAGGACACTCCAGGACCTTAATGTGCTTCTTCAGCCACTCCTTTGTTGCCTTGGCCGTGTGTTTTGGGTCATTGTCATGAGGGAACACCCATCCACGACCCATTTTCAGTGCCCTGGCTGAGGTTAGAAGGTTCTCACCTAGGATTTGATGGTACATTTCCCCGTCTATCGTCCCTTTGATGCAGTGCAGTTGTCCTATCCCCTTAGCAGAAAAACACCCCCCCGAAGCAGAATGTTTCCATCACCATGTTTGACAGTTGGGATGGTGTTCTTGGGATCATAGGCAGCATTCCTCTTCCTCCAAACATGGCGAGTTGAGTTGATGCCAAAGAGCTTGATTTTGGTCTCATCTGACCACAACACTCTCAACCAGTCCTCCTCTGCATCATTCAGATGTTCAGTGGCAAACTTCAGAGGGGCCTGCACATGTGCTTTCTTGAGCAAAGGGACCTTGCAGGCACTGCAGGATTTCAATCCTTGTCGGCGTAGTGTGTTACCAATTGTTTTCTTGGTGACCTTTAAGAGACTGCTTCTAATCTCAGCTTGTTACCTGTATGAAAGACACCTGGTGGCCAAAAATCCTGCTGAATGATAGGGGATCAAATACTTATTTCCCTCATGAAAATGCAAATCAGTGCATAATTTGTTAGATATGCATTTCTTTTGAATTTTTGTTGCTATTCTGTCTCTCAGTGTTACAATACACCTACCATTCGATTTTTAGACTGATCATTTCTTTGTGAGTGGGCAAACATTCAAAATCAGCAGGGGATCACATAATTATTTCCTTCACTATACTTATACTTGGAGAGTCATTCTAGTAGGACTTGGGAGGTTGGTATAAACTCTTCAACACCAGATTTCTAAATTCTGTAAGCGAACCCAGAATGGCCTCCTCTAAACAGTCCCATTAGGCCTGAACTAACATCTAACCTTAATTAGGAAAGATGACCAATAGTAAATCTAAAACTGGGTAATGCAAAGCCCCCACATTGAACCGGTAAGTGCAGGGTACATTTTGCCAAATGAGAAAGGACACCATTCTAAATAAAGGAGCTTACACACTGGTCAATGTTTTTAAAGAAGGATCCAGGTACCAGGCAAATAGAGACGCTCATACACCAGTCAATGTCTTTAGAGAAGGAACTAGGAAATATATATATATATAAGTCCCAAAAGAAGCCCAGTTAGAGCAATAACAGTGGAGACAACGTGAAAAGAAAAAGGTACCCAACAGGAGATGTTGGAGAAAGTAGTATACTTCTTTATCACCTGGGCTAAGCCACGGGCACAGACTTGAACTCCGTTTCCAGCTGACGGCAAAAAATGAATAAAAGAAACTGTAAACAGTATAGGTACCATGAAATATCAGCTGGTACCAATGCAGTAGAGCCTGATTGCTTTCAGAATGATCGTGTTAGAATCCGTGCAAATAAGACGACTCAGAATCCCCACAAAGCTTATAAGGAAGGCAACAGCAGGCAGAACATACCAGGCAAACTAGGCGGAAGACCTAGGGCATCACAAAAGTCACATCTGTGAGGCAAGAGGCCTCAGCCAGGCCATAGCATCCTTAGGGGTATTGAAAAAATGGATAGTCTCTCCATCCAGCACATATACAGTAGTTCATCAGGAAATAAAACATTCTATTTAATTCCATTAGCCCTTATAGCAGCATTGACTATATCAAATGATCTGCGCAATGTCTGGGTTTCAACAGAATAATATGTGAAGTCTCCCACTATGATAGGATAGGTCACCAGCAGCACAGACAGCTCTGAGGATCTCATCCCAGTCTCGAATGTTCATCACGTGGAGAATCGGCGTGTGAGGTGGTGAGCCTACTGGCCAGTTCTGGGCGGTGTGCACACTCCACTGTGAATTAGGGGGAAAGCTGGGTGGTAGTAATTCCTCCATAAGCAGGGTCAGAATCATCATTCCTTTCAGCCCCACTATCACCTGCTTTGATTCTTAGCATCCTCTGCTCTGCATTCCAGAGCCCTAAGTTTCCTTTGCAAGGTGCAAATAGCAGTTGTGTGCTCTACCATAGTGAACCGAGAACAGATTTTGTCAAAGATTTGCCAAATCAATCCAATATTCAAGTGAACAGCCTCTATCTTAGATGCCAGAGCTGCCAAGCAGGTGGTTATAGCCACCATATCATCAGGGATACCAGGCGCTGGAGGAACTGTCTCCTACACAGGATCAGTCTGGGAGGCCATATTGGGAAACCTTCCTGTGAGTGTCACACCTCTGTACACATCGATCCGGTGCTGGGTCTTGTCTCCTATCCAAGTTGCTTGGGTTTCTGCCTATCTGCCCTGAACCTAGGTATTATTAAGCCTTTGCACCTATGTATTAGTGTCTTCATGTGGAAGCCAGACCCCTATGGTTTCTGTGGTGTTCACCGCCATTTGAGTATTCCCATATTTTGTGTATTTTTTGATCCTGTCTTTGTTCTTAGTGTTTTCCCTCTGGCTGTGCAGTTATATTCCCTTTGGTTTCTGTCTCTGGATCCCTTCAGTTCCTGTTGCTGTGTGTTTCCTTCTCAGCATTGTTTCCTGTTGTTGTTTGCCCTGCAGCCCTTTCCAGCTTGCTGAGTCTCTCTCTCTGCATCATTGCTCAGCATCACTCACTCTCCTGTGCTTTACACTTGTTCCCTGTGTCCTCTCTCCTGGCATCCCTTCCTGGCTTGCTGCAGTAGCTTATCTTGGTTCCTAGTAGTTTGTGCATACACTGTGTCCTTCCAGCGTGCTATTTGATCCCATTGTGCCCGCACGGGTGTGTTAGAGAGTCGCAACCTGGGACTGCCACGCAGTGCAACAGCCACACCTCCAGTGGCTCTGATGAAGACTGGGTGGCTCCTTAGAGCCTGTGACTCTGATACACCACTGTTTGCGTGCAGCCACACTGCTCCTACATCTCTGAGAACTGGTACCCAGGTACACCTGTTTAGTTGTTTCCACTGGCCCGCTAGATCTTGAGTTTACAGTCCCAGGTGCTCATATCCTCTGATCGTGACATTGACTTCCTGCCACGTAGGGCTTTAAACTCACTAATTCCTTAATGTACAGGGGGAAATGGTGTTTTGTACACCCTTTAGGTCATCCCAAGGGTTTATGAGGAATCTGGAGCATGTACACCACCAAGGTTGGGAGGAAAATCCAGGCACAGTAGAAAATCTGGATCAGTCTTCTGGAGAAGTGTCTGTTCAGCGTTCCATCCTGGCCACGCCCCCCATGCATTTGCTATTTTAGCTTCACCTCTTATTGCAGTGTTCCCAAATAATGTTAAAATGAAGTGTATAGCAGAGACAAAATCTTGTGATAACATTCTGCTCTCATATTTTGTTTCAGAACAAAGGATTTCTAGATAATATCCTCGTGTAATTATACTGTTAAGTCTCACCTCTATAATATCACTAGGTCTTGTTGATACAACACTGAAAATAGTATTCACAGATATAAAAATAAATTGAACCAATATCCTTTAAAATGCTACAAGATGGGGTTGACTCACCTAACCACTGAACATAACATACTGAGAACAACTGTTTACGCATGACTTTAAACTGGGTATACACACAGTTGGTTTGTGTACAGTCATCATTAATGTACTTAGTGTCTAGCAGATGGTTAGCTATAGCTGATGTTACAACGCCTTCACAAAAAATATCAAGGCAAATGAGGTATAATTCTTGGTCCGTGTGTTTTTATGAATCTACTATCAAATGTTTCTCAGAGGTGTTTTCAACATACTGTAGCAACAGCCACTACTCCTTATAAGAAAACCTAATTACACTGATGATAATGAACTTTAAATTAATTCAAGGAATGATCTCCAAATTGATTATAGGAAAGAATCCCATATGAAATAAAGGATCAAAATGACATTATATTGATATACCTCTTGGCTGTAATCCATTTCTTATTATTCAGCGACAGATTGATCGCTGCCTTTCTGAAAGGCAAATGTTATAAATTGGGCACAGATTTAAGTGTTCTCCTTCTACTGATGAAACAAACAAACATAACAAAATGTATTCAAGAGCATTCTGTGTTTAGCCAGTTTTTCCCTAAAAGGTTGCTCTATAAATATGTAAGCATGCCATTGAATACAATTTACACAATTTTCTCCACCTTTGCAGTCATTATAATTACAGCATAATTTTGCCACGCATTAACACAGCAGGACCAGGAGTGTTATGAAAAAAGTTTGTGTCACAAAGGTTTAGCAAGGCCCATGAATCAATTTTCAAAGCTTAGATAACTTGCGTTATATGTGAAGTACAAGACTTGATGTACAATGAGTTGTTAACATGAAATACCATGTGATATGAATGCATTCTATTTTTGTGCCATGTAGAATTCTAAAGTCACATTATGTGCTTTTCACAGAAATAAAGCAATACGTTAAAAACAGTGCAACTTGTTTTTAAATACCTTTCCACTGCAATTGCTACCAGGGTGAAGACTGAGGCAGAAACAGACATTCCTTGCACAAGGCCGCTCATTTTGCACATGATGTTGTCAAAAGGCCACCCTATAAGACAACAACAAAGAAAATGTTATTATATTTAGCAAGATTCTATGTTTTCCTTGAGGGTATATATTAGTATATTTTGCCCTTACTGTTCACCCATAGAACATCATGCTGCCAAAGTGTTTGGATGGGGCGGGGGGCTCTTATTTGTGATATCTGACTCCAGCGCTGGTTGAAATTTTATCTATTATGTTTCTAACTATTAATACTCATAGATTTACTACAGCGATATCCCAATATCTACATTTCACAGCAAGGAAATTCTTATATTCACATACTACATACAGTATTTTTATGGCTTTTGGCCTAATGGCTAGTCAGACACTGCCATGAAAAATCAACAAAGTGGCTTGTTATGTCCAAAGGAATTCATTAGGAGTATCTAAGACACACTTAAGAATTCCAATGTGCATCCACTTGACAAATGTCAATGCGGGCAACAGATTCATGTACCTGTTGTAGACAGGTACATGAATTAGGAGTGTGTGGAGGCGCTCGGCCAGGCTGTCCATACAGGCATTCTGGCCACAGTGAAACTCCACTTCCTCCCACCGCTCCAGCTGCGCAGAGGTTTGAATCTGGGTGGGCACAGCCAGATGGGAATTCACAGACACTAGTTTCTCATCAGTTCCACTCCCCGTGATTGAAAGACTGGTATTGGGTATAGAATCTGTCCACTGCCTTCTGCCAATCATAGGAGAGAGCTGAACTGATGGGGAAATAATGTCTCAGCTTGCCCATTGGGCTCTGCATACTGAGTGTCACAGATTGTTAGGAGGCTGTTAGTTTACAGCCTCCCTAACAACCAGTGATAAGTGGGGTGGAAGATGAGGCGGAAAACATGCCACTCTGCTACACAGCATACAGCACTCTGCCTGTCTCTGTACTCCAACTTATACTTATGTCTTAATTACCTCCATTTTTAATATCTATTGGAGGTAATTATTTTTTTATTAAATGCATTAAAACCTCTTGCACATGTGCAAACAAAATGCCACATTTGTGGCTGTGTAGCATTTTGTTTATGGATCTGAACACAGGTGTATTTTTCCTATAGGGAGTAAAGTTATAGATATATTTTTGTGCATTTATTTAGTGGAATGTTTTAATTACTTGTGACCATCAAGGCTTGTATCTGAAATGACTTGTATTCTGCCCTGTTTACAGCCCAGACCAAACGGAAGGAAAACATATATGACCACTGTGTGCAGAAGCTCATGTAAGTTGGAGCAGTGTATCCACTGGCATGATCTCTAATTCTATAATTACATTTACAGAGCTTATAGTAGGAGCTACATAGTGAGCAGATCATAATTTCCTGAATCCCTCTGCTAGATCAATATGTACAGTACCACTAAAATAATTAAAACAGCTATTTATTAAAATTAAAACAATATGCTGTATTAAATGTTATTTTCCAGATAGCTACATATCAGCTCTAAAATTATAAATGCATTTACTTTCCCCAGCTGTATGTACTTACCTTTCTTTCCTTCTTCTGTTGCTCCATTGTACTTACCTTTCCTTTCTTCTTCTGTTGCTCCTTTCAGCTGTCAAGATTGAAAATAAAAAAGACAGCCCTGTGTGAGCTCCTACCCAGTGCAGCTCGAGCTGCACAGAGCCAAAGGCTCTCCTTGCCACCATGCAACAATGTCGGCCCAGTCAACAGCACTCTTACATAGGATGAATCATATGCTCCTTCATATCTGAAACTACCAGTTATTCGCTTCAGTTGCCAATACATACAGCAGGGCTTGTAAAAGCCACTCGCCCGCTCGCCAAATGTGAGGAGAAATTCCTCTGTGGCGAGCACAGATGAAGAAGCATGGAGCGACTGCACATGCGCTCCAAGCCTCATTGTGAAGCCGAGTTCCGGTTTACAACTTCTGGTTTCTGCGGCATCGCCATTACAGTGGCAGCGTCGCTGAGGGGACACGTGCAGGAGAGGTCCACTCTCCTATGCTGAGAGGAGACACCCTCTCCACCACTGCGGGGGACTCGAGGCCCGCTCTCCACCGCCATGGGGGACACGAGGCCCGCTCTCAACTGCCTTGGGGGACACGAGGCCTGCTCTACATCTCCTTGGGGGACACGAGGCCCGCTCTCACCCGCCTTGGGGGACACGAGACCCACTCTACACCTCCTTGGGGAACACAAGACCCGCTCTCCACCACCTTGGGGGACACGAGACCCACTCTACACTGCCTTGGGGGACACGAGTAAGGTTTGTGCCTGGCTAGTAGTTCTGGACTCAAAATTTTAACCCCTGCATACAGTAATATACAAACTTACAGTACTTATGAAAAAAATGCTGTAAAGTGAGGATGTTTTAAAAAATAATGCAAATAATATTTTTTATTTATCAAGTAACAGCCTTCAAAGTGCAAAACAAAAAATAACTAAATCAAAGCACTATGTACTGTGTCCACTGTCAACTGTCCACCCTTTGACTTTAAAACAGCATGAATTTTCCCATGTAGACATGCACACAATTAGGGATTTTACATGCATATGGACTGATATGGACATGATGAAATAATTATACCAAACAATTGGAAATGATCAACAAGATAACACAACATTTAAAAAACGAATCATTTAAGGTAAAACAAATCAGTGTTTCAGAAATGAAAGTGGGTGAAGAAAAGCCATACTCTTCTAACAAGTTGAAGTCATGGAATCCAGTTCCCTGTACAAAATCATACACAATCTTGATCAAGACTCAGCACAGTAATAAGACACATAGTAGTGTTGGTTATGTGTTAGAGAAGACACTGGTAGTGATAGCAGAATTCAGGCTTTACTTGTGTGGCTTAAGTTACAAACATACAGAGCACATTTCTCAGCAGACATATTACAGACAGATTACTTCCTGAAGAGATGATAGAGAAGAAGAAAGAACCAGCAAGTTTTACACATACACAACTGGTAACCTTTAGCGTACAGTGCCATCTACTGGTCAAGTGATATTACCACAGAATACTGTATATAGTACATTATAGTACATGCTGTTGTATTCCCAACACCCCTTCTCAACGGCATGTGCATAATTATATGACATTTAGTCTCTTTTGTAGAAAACAATGACGTTCTCTTGGCAAAGGTTTGGTGAGTGCGTCTGCAGTCATCTCCTCTGATGGGCAGTACTGGATGTCGATAACCCCTTGTTCTTGCATGTCTCTGAGCAGATGATATCTTACATCAATGTGCTTGGTTCTTGGGTTAATCTTCTCAGAGTGCGTAAGCTTTATGCATCCCTGATTGTCTTCAAAGATGGGTGTGGGTTGTGACATATTCAGTCCCATGTCTAGTAGAAGTTGACGAATCCAAATGGCTTCTTGACATGCATGTGCTGCTGCTATGTATTCCGCTTCAGTTGAAGAGAGTGCAACAGTCACTTGTTTCCGACTAGACCAGCTTATGGTTCCTTGTCCATACTGGAAGATGTAACCACTTGTAGATTTGCGGTCAGTGGTGTCTCCAGCCCAATCGGCGTCCACATATCCAATCAGTTTTGGGTTTGACGATGCTGGAAGTCGCAGCTTCATCCGATTTGTTCCCTTTAAGTATTGCATTACCCTTTTTACTGCATTCCAGTCGCGTTGACACGGTGTTGCGACTTTCCTGCAAAGTATTCCCACTGCTAGGGCGATGTCTGGTCTTGTCACGGTGGCGATGTATAGCAATTTTCCGATTGCCCTGCGGTAATAATCATTGTTAGGTAACAAGTTTTCTGTTCCATTGTTTTTGAGATAATCTGGTTCCATTGGTG
Organism: Staurois parvus; assembly: GCF_062004578.1. Classification (NCBI taxonomy): domain Eukaryota; kingdom Metazoa; phylum Chordata; class Amphibia; order Anura; family Ranidae; genus Staurois; species Staurois parvus. The sequence continues at coordinate 2,428,742 of NW_028318189.1, read as the reverse complement.
TTTTCACTTCCTTTGCATCTTGCATGTGAAACCGTTCTAACATTTCTGTAATTTTCTGACTTTGGTTAAGAAGATAGCTTCCATCCTGTTCCCGCTCTATTTGAATTCCTAGGTAGTGAGTAATGTTCCCCAACTCTTTAATTTCAAAATTTTGTTTCAGTTTGTGAACTATTTGGACATAGTCCCCTTCTTGTTCAAAACACGTCAAGATGTCATCGACGTATATTAGGATGTATGTCCATTTGTTCTCTTGATTCTTTGAATACAGACATGAATCTGCTTTACTTTTTGAGAACCCTTCTTTTCTGAGTATTTTGTTCACTTTTTCATTCCATGCTCTCGCCGCTTGCTTGAGCCCGTAGATGCTCTTTTGCAGTTTGCATACAAGGTTCTTTTCTTTCTCAAAGCCTGGTGGCTGGTCCATGTACAGATCCTCCTTGATGTCTCCATACAAAAAGGCAGTTTTGACATCTAGGTGCTTTACTTGCATTCCCTTTCCGGCAGCAATACTAAGGAGTGTTCTTATGGTAGAATGTTTCACAACTGGAGCAAATGTCTCATCGTAATCTTCTCCAAATTTCTGGGAGTATCCCTTGGCAACTAATCTTGCTTTGTATCTATAGATCAGTGTCTCTTGCCGATTCAGTGTGTAAATCCTCTCCACATTTTTCAAGAATTGTATTATCTGGTTCTTCACTTTCATTAAAATAAACACTGTGGCTTACTGTGACCTTGTTGGTCTTTGGACAAAGGATTCTATATCCCTTACTCTGCTCACTGTAGCCAACCAGAATGCCTTCTATGGCTTTGTTCTCCAACTTGGAGCGTTTCTGACTTGGAATGTGGGCATATGCTTTACAGCCAAATACTCTGATATGTCCTACGTTAGGTTTTGATCCATTCCACATTTCATATGGTGTACTCTCAATAGCTTTTGATGGGAGCCTGTTTTGTAGGTATGTTGCAGTCATTATTGCTTCTCCCCAGTATTTGTTATGTAAGCCAGCGTCCGTAATCATACATCTTGTCATTTCTACAAGAGTGCGATTCTTTCTTTCAGCTACACCGTTTTGCTCAGGAGTGTATGGTACAGTTGTTTGGTGTATAATACCTTGTTTCTTTAGGTATGATTCCATCTCTTTATTCATATATTCACCTCCATTGTCAGTGCGTATTATTCCAGGTTTCCTTTGAAACTTGTTGCTTGTCATAGCTACAAACTCTTGAAGTTTTTCTAATGTCTCACTTTTGTGCTTCATTAGATACGTTATTGTGTACCGGGAATAATCGTCGATGAAAGTCAGTAAATATCTGTTCCCGCCAGGTGTGATGGTTTTCATTGGTCCGCACACATCACTGTGTATCAGTTCCATGGGTTTAATGGTTTTACTCTGACTGGTCTGTGGAAGAGAGGTTCGGGTGGCCTTTGCTTTGATGCAACACGTGCACTTGCTGAGTGTGTGGCAAGGCAATATTTTCATGTCTTCTGATAGACCTCTCTTTGCAAAGTCCTTTATAGCTTCTGGGTTTTGATGCCCCAATCTTCTATGCCACAGGTGGATGCACTTGTCATGTGGGTTATGAGTTGCCACATTAGCCTTCTCACTTTCAGTGATGAGTTTGTACAGATGCTCATGTAATCTTCCTCTTGCTAAAATTTGCTTTCCATTTTGAATTGTGCATTCATTACCTCTGAACTGGACAGTGAGTCCATTGCTTGCAAGGGTTTTAACTGATAGGAGGCTTCCTTCTAGGCTTGGAACATATAGAACATTCTTTACAAGGATGCTCTGCTTGCCTCCTGATGGTGTTTTGCAGTTCAGAAATCCCTGACCTTTACCTTCCGCTGTAATACTTTTCCCATTTGCTAGGAAGACTTTATCTTTTACACTAAAATCAATTTCTGTGAAGAATGTCTCATCGCTTGTCATGTGACTTGTTGCCCCTGAATCAATGTACCATCCGTGTGAGGTACTATTCTGAGTCACTTTAAAAGTACCACTCCATGATGCACTTTCATTTTCTTTCATGACTGCTTTAGCTCTTTCTCTTGTGGGTAGCTCCCGCTTTCGCTGCTCAGCTTTCCAGATTGAACAGTTCTTTTTCAGATGACCGGCCTTTTTGCAGCGAAAACATACCCTGGTTTCTTTGCTTTGTCTTATGCCTTCATGCACCTTCAGAACTGCCTCTGGTCTCTTGTTCTCTTCACTATGCAAATTTTTCTTTCTTCTGCTGTATTCATCAATTAATTTTCCCTTAACATCTAGCGTCAGTTCAGTTTCCGGTCTAGTTTCTAGAGCATTTATAAGGGCACTGTATGATTCTGGAAGGCTGCACAGAAGTATTGACACAACATGGTTGCTTTTTAATTCTTCACCTATTGCACCCAGCTGGTCCACAATTTCTAGCATGGCATTTACATGTTCACCCATTTCCTGCCCTTTTTCCAGCCTCTTCTTATACAGTTTGCGTAGCAGATATAGTTTACTGTTTAGGTTTGCACGTTCATGCAGTGTTTGTAATGCAGTTCACATACCTTTAGCTGTGCTTTCTTTCCTTATATGAATGAGTTGATCGTCCTCCACTAATAGGCTTATGACTGCTTTCGCTTGCCTGTTTTTTCTGTCCAATTCTTCCGGGTTGTCATTGGGTCTGTGTGTATCTAGTACCTGACACAAGTCATCTTTGGATAACAGCATTTCAAGCTTAAACTACCATAGCTGGTAGTTGGTATTGTTGAGCTTTGCTATTGTAAACTTCATATCTGAAGCACTTGCCATCTTTCAGTGAATTGGATTGTAAATGCAGCACTTACTTGCTTGTAGTTTTCCTTTTTCCAGTGTCTGGAGCTGGGCCCATAACCTGTTGGTTATGTGTTAGAGAAGACACTGGTAGTGATAGCAGAATTCAGGCTTTACTTGTGTGGCTTAAGTTACAAACATACAGAGCACATTTCTCAGCAGACATATTACAGACAGATTACTTCCTGAAGAGATGATAGAGAAGAAGAAAGAACCAGCAAGTTTTACACATACACAACTGGTAACCTTTAGCGTACAGTGCCATCTACTGGTCAAGTGATATTACCACAGAATACTGTATATAGTAAATTATAGTACATGCTGTTGTATTCCCAACAAGTGGCTGTTCTGAATTAACAAGGTTTTTCACAGGCAGAAATACCAAGGAAGACAGGTGTTTCCCGATGTGCTGTAAGAGCTCTTGTGCAGAAGCACAAAGAAACAAATGATGCTGGGGACTATGCAGTGGTCAGGCAAGGAAGCATTGTGCAGCAGATGAAAAACACATAATAACAGTAAGTATCCTCCTGCGCTTAATGCGGAAGTCGCAAACCTAACTATAGCTGCTGCCACTTAACTTAAAACCAATAAGTGATGATACAAAGTAACTGTAAATAGTGAAGCTCTATAAATCCTATCTATTAAATATGGATAAATATTATATATTACTAGCCGTGCACACACAATAGTGCTCAGTGACAAATAATTGCAAACAAATAAATATCTCTTTCCACAAGTATAAGTGAAACATGACCTTAAATATGTGACAAACTACAGATAATTGTGAAGTGATTCTTTAAGAAGAAAAAATTCCTGTGCTATTTATCAATATCTCTAAAAACACACCGTGTATATACAAACGTCAAAACAATCTAATTATTTATGTGTTCATTGAGAACATAAAGTCCATGCAAGTGAATCTGTGCTGATGTGATCTTCACTCCAGTGAAAAATGAACAGAAATCCTCAAATGGCAGCAATGCCCGCTCACCTCCGCACATTGACCCACACAGGGCCACAGGACTATAATAAACAGTAACAGATCCTCTCCACTCCACTCCTCATACAGGGATCATAGGATAGGAAAAAGACCTCTGCTCAGCGCACCTTATTCACTCCTCCTCCACTCAAAGTAACATATATAGGGTATAAAGCAAGAAACCTTCCATGGTGCAGTATCTTTTTATTTAAATTGCAGATAAAAGTTTGTAAAGCACTCACATGTATCCCCAGTAACAATCGCCTTTCACCACATGCTATGGGTGTACTGCATGGTATACTGGGTGTAGCAAGATGGCCGCTGCCGGAAGTGCGTCACCACGTACCGGAAATGACATACTGACGCGTTGCGTCACGTGACTCGTGACTTCATCAGGGTTAATGTTAACCCTGATGAAGTCACGAGTCACGTGACGCAACGCGTTAGTACGTCATTTCCGGTACGTGGTTAACGTTAACGCTGATGAAGTCACGATTCACGTGACGAAACGCGTCAGTACGTCATTTCCGGTACGTGGTGATGCACTTCCGGCAGCGGCCATCTTGCTACACCCAGTATACCATGCAGTACACCCATAGCATGTGGTGAAAGGTGATTGTTACTAGGGATACATGTGAGTGCTTTACCAACTTTTATCTGCAATTTAAATAAAAAGATACTGCACCATGGAAGGTTTCTTGCTAGTACCTACTGCATATTGCACTATCTCCAGCCAGTGGTACTTCCTTGACACTAAGCAGTCCATGGATATAATCACTTGTGACAGCTTGCAGTCCCTGCCTGAGTTTGGTGTTTGCTTGATCAAGGAACAGAGGGCCTAAACGGTTACTTCACCTTTATCATAAAGCTACCTATGCAGGTAAGATGTGCCTTTAAATAAAAACAATCTGTTCCCTTTCACAAAAGTTGAATAATGCCTTTGCTATAGGTGTAGGCCATTTACATACAGTATCTGCCATATCTTGGTTGCAAAACTCCCAGGGATGGCATAATCACATTCTGCCTTGTTGCTAGGACGTTGCTAAGACACTCCCAGCTGTTACTGCTCAACTCCACTATCATAGCAGTGAGCTTGCAAATCCCCAACGCCCCCCCCCCCATATGTGCAGTTCATTATCTCCTTTGCCTCAGTATCACTGAGCTTAGAACTACTGCAACAGTGGAGAGAAAGTGCATGCAAGGAGGTTTTGAATCACCTGGTAGTACTTTAGCAACATCCCAGCAACAAGGCAGGACAGAATGATGCCTTACCTGGGAATTTGTCAGCCAGGCTTTGGGAATTATGTAAATTGCCTACACCTACAGTAAAGGGGCATTATTTAACCTTGGCCAAAGCTGCACAGTTTGGTTTTATCTCCAGTCATCCCTTATCTGCATAGGCAGTTTTTTTTTGTAAAGGTGAACTAACCCTTTATGAGGACTTTTGTGATTCTAGTTTCAACCAATCAATTATACTGAAGAAATCAGAACTATTATCATTCCGCTATGTGAACACTCGTGCTGTTTTATAAATTCTTCTGTGGAGACAAATAAAGCATTTTAGCTGTTTTTTCTTACAAAATCCAAAAAAAGAATTGTTCCCCGTTGATAAATGAATACTAATGCTTATCTTACCTCAGATATAAGAAGTAAATGCAAACAGCTATGGAAATGTCAAGGGCATCAATGGGGCTCATCTAAAGGTAAAGCAGCCTAATTATGGAAGGAGGGAAAAAGCAAGTCTGTCAGCAGCATTCTCTTACTATGTACATACTCATCTATAATGCACAGACTCGAATATTGATTCAGGTGAAACAAGTAATATTGATATTGGTCTTCTCTTGATAAAATCAACAAAAGCAATTCCAATAAAAATCAAGAATATAGTGTTCAGGTGTCCTTCAAAGGACCTTGTAGATTCAGGCCAGAGCTACAAAAGCAATTTCAATCTAATTCTACTTAAAGACTTGCTTGAGATCACCCCCCATTAAACCAGAGCTACACAGGAGATGGTAAATAGTAGCTCACTGTGCTACTAACATTGGCCCTATATACAGTATATCACGGGTGTCAAACTGGTGGCTCTCCAGCTGTTGCCAAACTACAAATCCCATGAGGCATTGCAAGATTGACAGTTACAAGCATGACTCCCAAAGGCAGAGGTATCATGGGACTTGTAGTTTCACGTTTGACACCCCTGCAGTATATGAAGGAAACTACTCAAGAAGCATGTAGATCAATCAGCGTTAGGCTTCTTTTACACAGGCAACTGAGAAGGGGTGGGGTAGGGAAGTAAAAACAGGGGGTTGACCCTCATTTTTTCTGTCCCCCCCGACCACCCATCTAAATAAGACCTGGTGTTGCTTGGATTAGCACTCCCTATGAATAAGTCTGGATGTGACGAAATGCGTCAGATTTTGGTTGAGCAAAAACCAGAAGTGACAATCTTTGGAACCGAAAGTGACACACATTGTTTGAGAGTGAGGATCGGCAGCGGTGAGAGCGTTGTGCGGTCTTCCCTCTCTGACATTACCTTCACTGCATTTAAAGAGATATACAGTCAGGTCCATAAATATTGGGGCATCGACACAATTCTAACATTTTTGGCTCTATACACCACCACAATGGATTTGAAATGAAACAAACAAGATGTGCTTTAACTGCAGACTGTCAGCTTTAATTTGAGGGTATTTACATCCAAATCAGGTGAACGGTGTAGGAATTACAACAGTTTGCATATGTGCCTCCCACTTGTTAAGGGACCAAAAGTAATGGGCAATTGGCTTCTCAGCTGTTCCATGGCCAGGTGTGTGTTATTCCCTCTTTATCACAATTACAATGAGCAGATAAAAGGTCCAGAGTTCATTTCAAGTGTGCTATTTGCATTTGGAATCTGTTGCTGTCAACTCTCAAGATGAGATCCAAAGAGCTGTCACTATCAATGAAGCAAGCCATTATTAGGCTGAAAAAACAAAACAAACCCATCAGAGAGATAACAAAAACATTAGGCGTGGCCAAAACAACTGGAACATTCTTAAAAAGAAGGAACGCACCAGTGAGCTCAGCAACACCAAAAGACCCGGAAGACCACGGAAAACAACTGTGGTGGATGACCAAAGAATTCTTTCCCTGATGAAGAAAACACCCTTTACAACAGTTGGCCAGATCAAGAACACTCTCTAGGAGGTAGGTGTATGTGTGTCAAAGTCAACAATCAAGAGAAGACTTCACCAGAGTGAATACAGAGGGTTCACCACAAGGTGTAAATCATTGGTGAGCCTCAAAAACAGGAAGCCAGATTAAAGTTTTCCGTACGACATCTAAAAAAGCCTTCACAGTTCTGGAACAACATCCTATGGACAGATGAGACCAAGGTCAACTTGTACCAGAGTGATGGGAAGAGAAGCGTATGGAGAAGGAAAGGAACTGCTCATGATCCTAAGCATACCACCTCATCAGTGAAGCATGGTGGTGGTAGTGTCATGGCGTGGGCATGTATGGCTGCCAATGGAACTGGTTCTCTTGTATTTATTGATGATGTGACTGCTGACAAAAGCATCAGGATGAATTCTGAAGTGTTTTGGGCAATATTATCTGCTCATATTCAGCCAAATGCTTCAGAACTCATTAGACGCCGCTTCACAGTGCAGATGGACAATGACCAAAAGCATACTGCAAAAGCAACCAAAGAGTTTTTTAAGGGAAAGAAGTGGAATGTTATGCTATAGCCAAGTCAATCACCTGACCTGAATCCGATTGAGCATGCATTTCACTTGCTGAAGACAAAACTGAAGGGAAAATGCCCCAAGAACAAGCAGGAACTGAAGAAAGTTGCAGTAGAGACCTGGCAGAGCATCACCAGGGATGAAACCCAGCATCTGGTGATGTCTATGCATTCCAGACTTTAGGCTGTAATTGACTGCAAAGGATTTGCAACCAAGTATTAAAAAATGAAAGTTTGATTTATGATTATTATTCTGTCCCATTACTTTTGGTCCCTTAACAAGTGGGAGGCACATATGCAAACTGTTGTAATTCCTACACCGTTCACCTGATTTGGATGTAAATACCCTCAAATTAAAGCTGACCGTCTGCAGTTAAAGCACATCTTGTTTGTTTCATTTCAAATCCATTGTGGTGGTTTAGAGCCAAAAATGTTAGAATTGTGTCGATGTCCCAATATTTATGTACCTGAGTGTATCTTTGGGCTTTTCTTGAATTGTGTTCTTGTAAGTGAGTTTCTTTGAGCAGAGATTAAAAGGTTTTAAAGGATACTACACTATGTTGGGTCTCTATTTCCTCTCTTTCGCTTGATATGGAGAATCACCTCCAAGAATTGTAGGTCTGGAGTGTTGGAGCCATTCTGGGGAAATTATTGTGGAAAGTCTGATACTGAGGCTATTGAATTGAAGTGTTGGAATCACTCTGGAAGGAGTCGATGCACATGAGCGAATATCCTGATCTGGAGAAATATATTTTTATTCAAAAGTGCATTTTGCCAACCATGAGAGTGGGAGGCAAATAAAGCTGGTGAGTGCACACCTAAAAGGAAGCACAGCACAAGTTTGGAGATTTTTTACAGTCACGTGGTGATTTTATTTTGAATAATTCCATTCACATGGTGGATTCAGTGAGGACTTTTTTGATGGACTTTTTGTTTATTTATTTTTTATTATATAATGTTTTATTATACAATTTATTTTTCATGATTTACAGAGCGTTGCATATATTTTGGGATTTTCAAAATATTATTTTGATCACATTCTTTATTTATAGAAGAAAGTAGCAGCTTTATATGCTTTATTTGTTCACATATTTATTTATTTATATTTAATTTTACCATTGGGAGCGCGGTTTATGTTCAGAGAGTGGATTATACATACATGGTATTTGTACTGCATGTATATATCTTCCACTCGAGGATATACAGTTTGAGAAATACAGTTCAATACAAGTGGGATAGGAGGTCTCTGCTCCTTGGAGCTTACAATCTAGGAATTAATGACTCTTTGCCATTTCAATATGAAAAAAAAAGCAGGTAAACAGTGCCTTGTGTCATCACACAGAATCACCAGCTAACAGCTAGCAGGCTTGCTCAAACAGATCGCTTTAGTGTGATTTGCTAAAGGTAAATAGACTGTGCACTCTGCAACAGCAGTTGCTCGAGAGCTTAGTGAATTTAGTAATGATTCACTTTGCAAAGAAGACTCAATCACATGCAAGGAAAATAAAATAAACAGCATTTTTGCTTGCGCATGATTGGATGATGGAAGTCAGCAGAGCTTCTGCTCCCTAGATTGTAAGCTCTAATGAGCAAGGCCCTCTGCTTCCTCTTGCACCAAATTGTATTGTAACTGTAATGCCTACCTGCGCAAACTGTTGGCTCTATATAAATTCTGTATAATAATAATAATAATAAGTGTGAGGCTAGGGTGTCACACAAGTAATCTAGATGCTGGCACTAACTCACTAGCATCAGCATTGCAAAGAGACCGATTGTCCCCCTGCTGGCTGGGCCAACAAGATGGAGGGAGCAATTAACAATGATAAATGGAAGACTATCCAGCATAGGTATTGATGTGTCACTAGCGCAGAGTCTCCTTTGTGACATCAGCCTTAGGCTTACATTTAGTAGCTGTCAACAATCCTGTAGAGCTCTGAATTGCTGAAAAGCCTGCAAGTGTGGTTTAGTGCAATGTGGTGCATTCACACAGGGAGAATCTTTCTACCACCATTCACATCTTGTGTATGGCCAGCAGCCATGTGGCCAGATTTGTACAAATCAATAAATTGTTTTACCACTCTTCTCCTGTAACTGCTCATATTAATTGATGCATGAGACTAAGGCTTCTGACCAGCCCAGACACAGACAATTTGCATGCAGACCTAGTGGTTCTGGTCCCATACAGGGGCGGACTGACAACTCATGGGGCCCCCGGGCAATAGGGGATCATGGGGCCCGTGTCCTTGCCCAAACTCAAAAAAGCCTATGAAAAAGGTATCAGGGGCATCTCATGGGGCCCCCTACTGACCCCGGGCCCTCGGGCAGTGCCCCAGTTTCCAAATGATCAGTCCACCCCTGGTCCCATACAACCTGAGCAAAGCTAACTTCCAGTTTTGTGAGCATAGAGATTGCTGTTTCATCCAGATGCTGGCTTTTTTTTACATCTAGCCTCCTGTCTCAATGAGCCCTTATAGTGGTATTTAACCCAAAACTGTAATATATTTATTCTTACCAATCATATGAGAAGTGGCTGCATTCCTTTTCTTTCTTAGGCTTTTTCTCTCTGTTTTCACCTGGTGATCTGGCCGGTAACACACCTCCTGTATTAGAGTGCCCCCACTCTGGATGAAGGAGCACACGGGGTACCTTTGGACAACATCTTTGTCAGTCTGGGAGAAGGGGAGTATTAGATGTACTGCCAGATTTAAATACACTAACAAATTGAAGCCACATTCCAGCTAACACTTTTTAACCTTTTACAGCAACAATCTGGTTCTCTTTTATACTAAAGTTTTACATAAGTAAATACAAGCTGATCATTGTAAGCACCCCTTTCAGTGTTAAGTGGTTTGTCCCAACCCATTAACTGCTAGATCTGCAGAACAGTCTTGCTGGATCACCAGTTGAAAATATGGTAAAGAGCGCCTAAAAAAAAACCTAATGCAGTCACCTAGGTCATCTAAGAATTGGTAAGCTGCAATGTAATAAACGCTTGCTTTTGGGTTTCATATTACTTTAATGCATGCAGATGTGAAGGAGCCCTTAGAGAAGAACTTCACCCATATTAAACAAATTACAGCAAAGGTGCCTTTAGAACGTACAAATTGATACTTATAGATAATAGCAGGCTTTTTTTTCTTTGCACATCATATTTTTCTTTTCCTTGCCATTCTTCTCACAGTGGCCACTATCATTAATGAAAGGTGAATCCATCTACCTTTACTTCTAGAACTCTGCCTAGAACTCTGGGCGGGATTTATTAAAATTGAAGAGTTCAAAATCTGGTGCAGCTCTGCATAGAAATCAATCAGCTTTAATTTTTTTTCTTAACCAGTTCATGTCCAGACACTTTCACCCCCTTCCTGTCCAGGCCAATTTTCAGCTTTCAGTGCTATCACACTTTGAATGACAATTGCGCGGTCATGCAACACTGTACCCATATGAATTTTTTTGAGACAGATAAAACTTTATTTTGGTGGTATTTATTCACCACTGGGATTTTTATTTTTTTTGTTATGTAAATGAAAAGGTCCAAAATTTAAAAAAAAAAGTGTTTTTCTTATAAAATGTTGCTTGTGCTTTTCAAAGATGAGAGCACGTTCCCCCTGAGCACCTGAAAGGGTCTGGAGAAGCTGTGGAGAATGTTCAGCATGACCGTTTTGGTGGTGGGTCAGCGATGGTCTGGTTAGTCATATCCATGGAGGGATACACAGACCTCTACAGGCTAGACAATGGCACCCTGACTGCCATTAGGTATCGGGATGAAATCCGTGGACCCATTGTCAGACCCTACGGTGGTGCTGTGGGTCCTGGGTTCCTCCTGGTGCAAGACAATGCCACATGTGATGAGAGTATGCAGGCAGTTCCTGGAGGATGAAGGAATTGATACCATTGAATGGCCCCATGCTTGCCTGACCTAAATCCCATAGAACACCTCTGGGATAGCATGTTTAGCCCCCAGGTTGCAACTCAGACTGTCCAGGAGCTCATTGATGCCCTGGTCCAGATCTGGGAGGAAATACCCCAGGACACCATCCATTGTCTCATTAGGAGCATGCCCTGACATTGTCAGGCATGCATTCAAGCACGTGGAGGCCATGCAAACTACTGAGTACCATTTTGAGTTACTGCAGTGAAATTTCAGCAACATGAACTAGCCTGCTGCATCATTTTTTCACTTTGATTTACGGGGTGTCTTTGAATTCAGTCCTATGTAGGTTGATAATTTTAACTTCCATCAAACGATGGGGCTTCCTTAACATTCCTAACACATTGCCCAGTCCATATCAATATAGATACCCAATTTTTTTAGGTAGTGTATATACACTATATTGCCAGACGTATTGGGACACCCCTCCAAACCACTGGATTCAGGTGTTCCAATCACCTCCATGGCCACAGGCATATAAAATTAAGCACCTAGGCATGCAGACTGCTTCTACAAACATTTGTGAAAGAATGGGTTGCTCTCAGGAGCTCAGTGAAAGTGGTACTGTGATAGGTTGCCATCTGTGCAATAAGTCCATCCATGCAATTTCCTTGCTACTAAATATTCCAAGCCCAAGTGTAATAGAGTATATTTATTGTTATTAGCGTTTTATACACATTTTGCCATTTAACATGTATCTGTCCCTTCACGGCAGCCCTAACAACATTGATCGATTATATATTTCCTATAATGCAAGAGCATTCCTCTTGGTATCATCTATGGGGCCTCTATTGTTACCAGTTTACATTTCCTTCTTTGGAAGCTGGGACGTTCTATATGATATACTTCTGGTTCCAGACTTCCGGTTCCAGCGGGCACGTTCCGACTGGCCAGTTGTTTGCTCTCCAGCATCAGAAAGCTTGGCTAGCATGGGTTCCACTACAAGGAGGCACACATCTTGCTTATCCTGACAGTAGATCTCCAGCAACAGGTGGCAGCGGTTATGATTGTTTATTGCAATCACGCATATATTCATCTCCCAATTAGCAGGGTTCATCGGGTGTCCTTAAAGATGGACACTGTCTAGCCCCACATATCAAGGGTGAGTAATCACTGGTCGGGAACAGAGGGACAGATCAGTAGTCTTTATCAGTCATTTTTTATGATGTTAATAGGACTGCCAACACAATGTACCACTAAGTAGGTCATGTTTACACATGTATATATACTTTTATTTGGGGTTTTTATTAATGATATGAATTTCTTGCATTAGCATTTATACACATTTATCTAATTTTATCTGTGACATTTATATTAATTTTACCTGTGGTGGTCAGGTAGGCTATTTATGTATTGATTATATGTTTGTATGTTCTTACTATCCATTAACATAGAGAATAAATATAAGTCTGTATCCCCTCTAAAGCGGAGCTCCACCCAACAGGGGAAGTTCCGCTTTAAGGACTGCTCCCCCACTCCCCATTAAGGATTGGCACCTTTGGGGGGCGGTTACCCAAATTTCACAGGTACCCATTCCCACTTTCGGTCCGATTGCCTAGGCAACTGGGGCAGAAGGTGTCCTCCCTCCCTCCCTGTAATCTTTTGGGGCAAATGACAGGTCCCAGAAGTCTACAGGACCATTCATGAAGCGAAGCGCTACTCGTGCATGCGCAGTGGGTACCCGGCTGTGAAGCCACAAGCTGTCACAGCTGGGTGTCCACACTGAAGATGCCGGCCTCCTGGAATACAGGGCGACCAGTGAAATGGGCTGCGGGGGACACACCGTGGGACCGAGGGACAGATAAGTGGCTGTTTTTTTAAAAGTCAGCATCAGCAGCTACAGTTTTTGTAGCTGCTGACTTTTATTTTTTGACAGGGAGAGTGGAACTCCACTTTAAAGAACTCCCTCCCCCTTTCCCCTGCCCCCTGATGGTAGGTGGGCTGTGGGATTCACACATTCTATTTAAGGGGTTTGAGTCCTGGGGGGCACCAGCCTTTGCTCTGAGGAAGGGGACAGGATTCCCGAAATGTGTCAGCAGTTCACACCATCTTGTTTTCAATTTTCAGTTGTGTGTTTATGCAACCACATGCCATTATCTACTTGGTTTGTGAGTAAAACCTTTGTCTTTTATTTTCAATACTTTTTTTTAGGTATGTGCTAGGTGTTTGCGCTCTCTTGGTTTTCATGTTTTTGTGCAGTGTTGGACTTCCCCGATCTGAAGAGGGGTGCACCACCATTTCTTTCCAGTCCTGGTTGTGAAAAGTCCATGGGATCACACCTAGAGTGATGGCATCCATTTCTGAGCACCAAGTGTGAAGTTTGACAGTCTTTGTACTTGCTACCAAATATTCCATGGTCAATTGTTAGTGGTATTATAAGTGGAAGCAACTGGGAACAACAGCAACTCGGCCATGAAGTGGTAGGCCGTGTACAATGACAGAGCAGGGTAATGCATGCTGCAGAGCACGGTGCACAGACGTTGCCAGCTATCTGCAGAGTCAATAGTTAAAGACCTCCAGACACTGTGCAGCCTTCAGATTAGCGCAACAACAGTGCGCAGAGAGCTTCATGAAAAGGGTTTCCATGGCTGAGCAGCTGCATCAAGCCTTACATTACCAAGTGCAATGCAAAGTGTCAGATACAGTGGTGTAAAGCACGCCACCACTGGACTCTAGAGCAGTGGAGATGTGTTCTCTGGGGTGGCAAATCACACTTCTCTGTCTGGTAATCCGATCTACATGTCTGGGTTTGGCGGTTGCCAGGAGAACGGTACTTGCCTGATTGCATTGTACATAGTGTAAAGTTTGGTGGAGGGGGGATTATGTTGTGGGGTTGATTTTCAGGGGTTGGGCTTGGCCCCTTAGTTCCAGTGAAGGGATCTCTTAAGGCATCAGCATACCAAGACATTTTGGACAATTTCATACTCCCAACTTTGTGGGAACAGTTTGGCGATGGCCCCTTCTTGTTCCATCTTGTTCTATCATGACTGCGTACCAGTGCACAAATCAAAGTCCATAAAGACATGGATGAGTGAGTTTGGGGTGGAGGAACTTGACTGGCCTGCACAGAGTCCTGACCTCAACCCGATAGAACACCTTTGGGATGAATTAGAGTGGAGACTGCGAGCCAGGCATTCTTGTTCAACATCAGTGCCTGACCTCACAAATGTTCTTCTGGAAGAATGGTCAAACATCCCCATAGACACACTCCTAAATCTTGTGGACAGCCTTCCCTGAAGAGTTGAAGCTGTTACAGCTGGAAAGGGTGGACCAACTCAATATTGAACTCTAAGGACTAAGACTGGGATGCCAATAAAGTGTATGTGTGTGTAAAGGCAGGCATTCTAATACTTTTGTCAATATAATATATATTTTTTTTTGTTTTTTTCACAGCATCATTGGTTGTTATGGTGCAAAATAACAACCAACTACTGTGCGGCTGATATCCATTGCTAGGACACAGGGACCAGTCTACACAGTGTCTTTGTTATCTATGACGCAAGTGTCAACAGTGTCTTAACAACAAATGACGCTGCATGCTCACTCAACAAGATGTTGTGATTTAGCAATTTACTGATGCTAATAATACCACTAGAGATGAGCGAATTATTCAAAAATTTGGTTCGGCTGATTCGCCGAATTCGCCGAAAAAATTCGATTCGATCCGAATATATTCGCCGCGAATTTAACTTATAAAAAGGTGTTTCTAGGCTTCAGAGAGCCTTTATATTAGTGCAGAACACTGTACCTTTAATTTAAATGCCCTTGGAGTCTGCTGGGGAAGAGAAATAATACTGTCAGTCAGTATGACATGCAGATGAGTGCCGTCGATCTTAGAATCACCGCACACTTCACTCATTTGGGCAGTCACGGGGCCAAAACCAGAGTGTGGAGCCACAGTGTGGCGGTGGAGGCAGCAGCAATGGGAGGCCATACAGCACCCTATGACAAAATGGAACCCACCAGCAGTGTGAGGAGACCTGAAAGTGGCACATGGCAGAGTGTGGCGATGGAGACAGCAGCAATGGGAGGCCGTACAGGGACCCATGACACACTCTGGACCTGGCAGCAGCATGAGGAGGCGGTACAGGGGCCCATGACAGATTACGGGCCTGGCAGCAGCATGAGGAGTCGGTACGGGGGCCCATGGCAGATTACGGGCCTGGCAGCAGCATGAGGAGGCGGTACAGGGGCCCATGGCAGAGTGGCGGAGCGTAAGCAGCTAAAATTGAAGGCCATACAGAGGCCTATGTTAAAAAGTCCCCCCAGCAGCAGCGTGGGGAGACGACTATCAAGAGTCCAATGGCAGAGTGGCGGAGCAGAAGCAGCTTCAATTGAAGGCCATACACAGGCCTAGGTTAAAAAGCGGAAGCCGTCAGCAGCGTGAGCAGACGACAGAGACACATGGCGCAGGGTGGCGGTGGATGCAGCAGTATTCAGAAGCCAAACACAGGCCTCGGTTAAAAAGCGGAAGCCGTCAGCAGCGTGAGCAGACGACAGAGGCACATGGCGCAGGGTGGCGGTGGAGGCAGCAGCAATGGAAGGCCATACAGCACCCTATCACAAAATGGAACCCACCAACAGTGTAAGGAGACCTGAAAGTGGCACATGGCGCAGGGTGGCGGTGGAGGCAGCAGTATTCGGAAGACATACACAGGACTAGGTTAAAAAGCGGAAGCCGTCAGCAGCGTGAGCAGACGACAGAGGCACATGGCGCAGGGTGGCGGTGGAGGCAGCAGTATTCGGAAGACATACACAGGACTAGGTTAAAAAGCGGAAGCCGTCAGCAGCGTGAGCAGACGACAGAGGCACATGGCGCAGGGTGGCGGTGGAGGCAGCAGTATTCGGAAGACATACACAGGCCTAGGTTTAAAACTGGAACCCAGCAGCGGGAGCAGACGACAGAGGCACATGGCGCAGGGTGGCGGTGGAGGCAGCAGCAATGGAAGGCCATACAGCACCCTATCACAAAATGGAACCCACCAACAGTGTAAGGAGACCTGAAAGTGGCACATGGCGCAGGGTGGCGGTGGAGGCAGCAGTATTCGGAAGACATACACAGGACTAGTTTAAAAAGCGGAAGCCGTCAGCAGCGTGAGCAGACGACAGAGGCACATGGCGCAGGGTGGCGGTGGAGGCAGCAGTATTCGGAAGCCATACACAGGCCTAGGTTAAAAAGCGGAAGCCGTCAGCAGCGTGAGCAGACGACAGAGACACATGGCGCAGGGTGGCGGTGGATGCAGCAGTATTCGGAAGCCAAACACAGGCCTCGGTTAAAAAGTGGAAGCCGTCAGCAGCGTGAGCAGACGACAGTGGCACATGGCGCAGGGTGGCGGTGGAGGCAGCAGTATTCGGAAGACATACACAGGACTAGTTTAAAAAGCGGAAGCCGTCAGCAGCGTGAGCAGACGACAGAGGCACATGGCGCAGGGTGGCGGTGGAGGCAGCAGTATTCGGAAGCCATACACAGGCCTAGGTTAAAAAGCGGAAGCCGTCAGCAGCGTGAGCAGACGACAGAGACACATGGCGCAGGGTGGCGGTGGATGCAGCAGTATTCGGAAGCCAAACACAGGCCTCGGTTAAAAAGTGGAAGCTGTCAGCAGCGTGAGCAGACGACAGAGGCACATGGCGCAGGGTGGCGGTGGAGGCAGCAGCAATGGAAGGCCATACAGCACCCTATCACAAAATGGAACCCACCAACAGTGTAAGGAGACCTGAAAGTGGCACATGGCAGAGTGTGGCGATGGAGACAGCAGCAATGGGAGGCCGTACAGGGACCCATTACACACTCTGGACCTGGCAGCAGCATGAGGAGGCGGTACAGGGGCCCATGACAGATTACGGGCCTGGCAGCAGCATGAGGAGTCGGTACGGGGGCCCATGGCAGATTACGGGCCTGGCAGCAGCATGAGGAGGCGGTACAGGGGCCCATGGCAGAGTGGCGGAGCGTAAGCAGCTAAAATTGAAGGCCATACAGAGGCCTATGTTAAAAAGTCCCCCCAGCAGCAGCGTGGGGAGACGACTAATAGGCCTGTGTATGGCTTCAGAATAATGCTGCCTACACCGCCACCCTGCGCCATGTGCCTCTGTCGTCTGCTCACGCTGCTGCCAGGTCCATACTGATTCATGGCCCCCTGTACCGGCTCCTCATTAACGTGGTTCAGCGGGTTTGCATCACTTAACGGCAAATCGTTGACAAACGCTGGGACGTTCAGTGTTGTGCGCAATAAGCCAGACACCAAAGGGCAGCACAGACCTGTTATTACTCGCTCAAGCATGGCTGAACAAAACCAGTCTCTACCACAAATTGGACCCAGACCTGCCCAGGGTCTCGTAAGTAGAATGCACGGAGGAGTAGAGTTCGTTATTGGAATTAACTGTGAGGGACTTTTAAACCTAGGCCTGTGTATGGCCTTCAATTGAAGCTGCTTCTGCTCCGCCACTCTGCCATTGGACTCTTGATAGTCGACGACTGGCCCACCATCTCTTCTACATGTGAATGCAGGGCTGGCACTGCCTTTTTGGCGAAGAAATGCCGGCTTGGCACTCTCCACCGCGGCTCGGCACAAGCCATCATTTCTCGGAAAGGTGCTGAGTCCACCACTTGGAAAGGGAGGGACTGCAGCACCAGCAACTTGGACAGGAGGACGTTCAGCTTCTGCACCGTCGGGTGCGTGCTCGCAAACTGTTGTCTCTTGGAAACGGATTCCAAGAAAGACTGCTGACGGAATCCGTGAAGAGGAGTAGCAGGAGAAGGAGCATCTGAACGAGCGGAAGATGCCAACGAGCGACAACTCCCCTCAGCAGAGGTGTTGGAGCCTTGACTGGCTGATAGAGGGCGATTGACGTCGGGTGACGGAGCAAGTAACGGAGCGGGTGATGGAGCGGGGGCTGGGGCAGGCAGAACCGCCGTATCTTTATCACGGTTTTCCCAGGCCACCGAATGGCGACGCTGCATATGCTGACGCAACGCTGTAGTCCCAACATTGGCCCCCTGGCCACGCTTGACTTTCTGGCCACATAGTCGACATACGGCTACGTTTACTTCCTCGGGCGGCTTGACGAAAAATTGCCACACCGCCGAGTAGGAAACTTTGCCCCCGCTACTCCTCACTGGCTGACTGCTACTTCCTCCGTGCACACCGGCACCACTACTGGCCGTGGTGGTAGGCTGCAGTGGAGCTGGTGCTCTACTCCGTGGCCGTTTGCCTCCACTGACACTGCTGCGACCCTGCTGCCTCCTGGGCAACCCACCGACTGTTTTGCTCGCTGCCAAGCTGGCACCCTCTTCTCCTGATGATGCGGAAGCAATAGCCTGACGACGACGAGGCTGCCAAGTGCGATCAGCCTCATCATCATCAATTAGGGTCTCCACGTCACTACTAGCCCCCTCGGCTGCGTGTGGGTCAGGAGACAGACCTGTCTCTAGACCGGCTACCGAGCCACTCTCCTCGCCAGTACTTCTTCGCCTGCTGCTGAAGAGGCGGATGTCTCCCCCCGTTCCTGACCGCCCTCTGTTAGCTCTTCCTCACTGTACAGTGGGGCTGAGCCCACAGCATGCGATACTTCGCTTGGTGAGGGAACACCAAAGGACAGGGCAGGTAGAGGACACGTGATTTCAGTGGGCTTGCTCCCGGGCCATGCCAACTAACGGTTGTGTCTGACGTACCCACCTGTAGGTGTCAGAGGTGACCTGGGAAGAGGAAGACGACCGAGTCAACCAATCGATGACGGCAGGGTTGTCGGTGGAGACACGACCGCTGGATGACACCGGGAGCACTGGCCTCTGGCTGCGACTAGTGCTGCCTCGACCCCTTCCTCTGCTGCCACGTCTGCTCGCTCCTGAAACATTGCCTCCTCTGCCACTCCTCTGCGTGTTGTCTGACATACTCTTTAATTCAATAAGCACCCCAAAAATAAAACCGCATTTAACTCTTTGAACGTACAATAGTGGTTGTGAAGCAGAAAGTCAGTTTATTGTACACAATCGGTCAATTGCAGCTTGCCGTTGGCTGGAAACTGTACGTTTGTGTCACTGGAATGCACTATTCACCCAAAAAATATTACCGCCAGCCGGCGTGTAAATGGATTTAACTCTTTGAACGTACAATAGTGGTTGTGAAGCAGAAAGTCAGTTTATTTAGCACAATCGGTCAATTGCAGCTTGCCGTTGGCTGGAAACTGTACGTTTATGTCACTGGAATGCACTAATCACCCAAAAAAAATTACCGCCACCCGGCGTGTAAATGGATCTAACTCTTTGAACGTACAATAGTGGTTGTGAAGCAGAAAGTCAGTTTATTGTACACAATCGGTCAATTGCAGCTTGCCGTTGGCTGGAAACTGTACGTTTGTGTCACTGGAATGCACTAATCACCCAAAAAATATTACCGCCAGCCGGCGTGTAAATGGATTTAACTCTTTGAACGTACAATAGTGGTTGTGAAGCAGAAAGTCAGTTTATTTTGCACAATCGGCAAACTGCAGCACCAACTGTGCACGACAGCCACCAAAAAAAAAAAGGGTGTATGTCACTTTAAATTTTCGATTCTTTGATAGCTGTGGCCCTAAGTAACGATTCTGTGTCCCTGGGTAACGATTCTGTGTCCCTGAGTAACGATTCTGTGTCCCTGAGTAACAATTCTGTGTCCCTGAGTAATGATTCTGTGTCCCTGAGTAACGATTCTGTGTCCCTGAGTAACAATTCTGTGTCCCTGAGTAACGATTCTGTGTCCCTGAGTAACGATTCTGTGTCCCTGAGTAACAATTCAGTGTTCCTGAGTAACAATTCTGTGTCCCTGAGTAACAATTGAGTAACAATTCTGTGTCCCTGAGTAACGATTCTGTGTCCCTGAGTAACGATTCTGTGTCCCTGAGTAACGATTCTGTGTCCCTGAGTAACAATTCTGTGTCCCTGAGTAACAATTCTGTGTCCCTGAGTAACGATTCTGTGTCCCTGAGTAACGATTCTGTGTCCCTGAGTAACAATTCTGTGTCCCTGAGTAACAATTCTGTGGCCCTAAAGTCTCTGTGGCCCTAACTCTGTCCCTTCATACAGACAGGTCTGTCTCTCTTGAATGACCGGAGGCTAATGGAGAATTCTAAGATGGCCGCGATTTATAGCTCCACCATTACACAGTGCTGGCTGGCTGGCTGCTGATTGGCTAATGCGATCACATGTCATGAATGAATGCATTATGGGTCAGCGCGCCTTGTCTGCGCGCCTTCCCAGAGATCCCCGCTCCGTCGCCACACATGTCGCCGCCATTTTTTGGAAAATTCGATTCGTGCATCCGAAGTGTGCTAATCTTCGGATTCGGCGCGAATTGAATTTTTCCAAATCTTCGGAACGAATTCCACTTCGTCATGTTCGATTCGCTCATCTCTAAATACCACCAGTAAATGACTTCATGCAGTTCATTAGGTTTGCATGTGTGAACAGAACACATTTGGCTATTTAGTTTGCTCATTCAGCAAACCCTGACAGGTAAATCTTGATGTGAACTTGAATAACATCGCTAGTCAAGGACTAGAACAAGTAAAAGATGATAATGCCAATATTGACATATAAGTACGGTACTTTAAAACGAGGAATGTAAATGCATTGGTGTACAATAAGTGCTTATAAGAGTCTCTCAGGCAATCTGCCTGGAATCTTTTTAGCACAAAAAGACAGCAGCCATCCTTGGAGCAAGCCAGCTCTGTATGCAGGGACAGAAGAAAGGAGATAGGAGGTGCCTGTCTGAGTGCAGTAATAACACTGTATTTAATAGCAAAGGATCAAAAACACTCACAAAGGTAGTAATAAAATAAGCTCATCAGTGTATATGAGAGATGACCGTTCTTCAAAACGTCCTGCAGGCGCCACTGGTGGTTAGTGCAATATCATCTGGGCTGATGGAGATGGTAAGAGACACTGTAATGGTTAACCCTGCAGAATGGTGGTGTTGTGGAGCCGATCTAGCGGCATTTGTGCAGGAAGAAGCCTAGTAACCAGCATGGAACACACCTGCAGGATGTGACATCACAGGAAGAGGCGGAGAGTCAGTACCCAACTGACTGATATGGCGCATGAAGAGGAGTTCAGTCTATAGTTGGAGGATATGATCCTTGACAAAGGAGCGCGCTTCCGCCCTCGGAGGTCTAGCGCATGCTTTGAAATGCGTCGCTATGCATGCTGGTCCTTGTACGTCATCACGCTGACACCAATGTCATGCCTCAATGTGCATTCCAGATGCCATTTTTAGGAGACTCCACATGCCGGCTGGCTTTTTCTCCTACAACCGCAATCCCCTGAGCACAGACGCGGCTGTCCTAGCCTGGACACAGCCGTTCTTCTATCTCTATGAGCCTGCACCTTATGAGCCTGTTTTACTATGATACAAAGTGAGTTTTTCTACATTTGTTACTTATTAAATGTGGTCTATACTGCACTTAGAGGCGCTTCTTCTCTTCTTCATTTTATACAGAGTTCTGCTACTACCATTATAGGAGGCTTGCCCTAGTGCTACATGGACTTTTTTGCAGCCTTATATTGGACTTTATGGACATTTCTATTTAATTTGCATGGTGGCAGTTTTTTCGCTGATTGTTCTTTATTTAGTCTTTTACTTGTGCTGCCTATCAGTGCCCATCAGTGCTGCCTATCAGCGCAGACTAATCAATGCACATCAGTGAAGGACAAAAATTACCTGTTTGCAAAATTTTATAATAGAAACAAAGAAAAAAAATTGTTTTCAAATTTTTTGCTGTTTTTTTGTTTATAGCACAAAAAATAAAACTCCCAGTGGCAATTAAATACCACCAAAAGAAAGCTCTATTTGTGTGAAAAAAATGATAAAAATTTCATATGGGTACAGTGATGCATGACCGCGCAATTGTCATTCAAAGTGCGACAACACTGAAAGCTGAAAATTGGCCTGGGCAGGAAGGGAGTATACTGTAAGTGCCCTGCAGGCAAGTGGTTAAAGAAGGAATCAGGTCAGCCTTCCAATTCAAAACTATGGCATAAAAAAGTAACAAACCGAGTAATGTTTTAACTGCTCTAACATTGGCTAAGACATTAACAAGATCCAATAAACATACATCCACTGTACAAAGGATGTTCATGGTGGTTAAGGTATATATGAAACCCAGAACTTCCTCCCAGAAAATGCATATATGTGGGCAATGCCAACAAATATGCATGAAATCAGCGGCAAGGTCTCCACACTGCCAACAAGCAGAGGGTACTCATGGGTATATTCTATGAACTTTAGACGGGGTCACATAAACCATGTGCAATATTTTAAATTCGATTAGTCTATTATCTCTGGTTGCCACTAAGGGGGAAAGAAGATAGTCCCAAACGTCCTCCCAATCCTCACCATCCAGCTCAGAGACTTCCACCCTCCAGTTCGCTTGCAAGGAGTCTAGACCAGCATGATCTGAAGGAGGGACTCCAGCTCATCAGGTAAGAGATGAATAGGTTCTGTACCAAATTGAAACCGAAAGGCATAACGGAGTTGGAGAAACCTGAAAAAGTGAGAATTGGGGAGGGTGTACCACAATTTCAGCTGATCAAAGATTGACAGAGCGCCTCCAATACAGATGTCATCTAAATATTTAATTCCCTGCAGGGCCCAAAGAGAGGGCTCCAGCAAGGATTGAAATTCAGCTAGATTGGGATTAAACCACAGTGGGGTATGAGGAAACCAAAAGACAGAAGTTGAAGGACAGAGGGTATGGTCAACCACCAGGCCCTAAAGACTGCTCTCATAGTTAGGGTAAGAGATAGGGCCCTGGCCTTCTCCCCTCTGTATAGCATATTTTTAAGTGTTTCAAAGGAGCCTGCATAAGCCGCTTCCAACACATGGATCAGGTGGTATCGTCAGATATTAACCAATTGTCGGCGTGTGTAAGAATTACAGCAAGAAAATAGGTATGGAAATCAGGGCACACCAGCCCTCCCTGAGTCCAGGGCCTGCAGAGAGTTTATTTGCTAACGTGACTGCCACAGGAAGGAACTAAGAAGAGAATGCAACTGGTTAAAAAATGTCCTCAGTATCCACGTGGGTGAATGTCTAAGTACATATATCAGTACAGGGAGCACTTTTATTTTAATTAAATTAATTCAACCAATGATGTTCAGGGGGAGATTACCTCAGACCTTCAACCTCTGTCTGATGACCTGCATTTTGGGTATAGATTAAATTGGCAATACTCTCATGCCAAAGCCGAGATAATAATGGCCAGGTATTTCATGGAGGAAGCCTAAGTCAATGGAATGGTTGGGTTGGCCAACTGCAGTGCCTTGATCTGAGGTGTTGTTTTCAAACTATTGTGTTGACTTAAACAAAGAATTCACATTCCATTCAAATGAACTTATTCCTAGTCCTAGAATAAGTGAAGAAAAAGAAACTTTGTTTTATGGTAGCTTAAAACCAGTGCAGCTGGATAACCAATAAAATGGCTTGAAATGCCCTCTTCACCCTCCTCATAAAAATAACACAAATCTCAAATGAGACATTCTAGTGGTTCATAACAAATGAAAGAACATTGATTTGTGGTCTGTGTTTATGAATTTCAAGATACTAGTGGTGAGAGAGGGGGTGAAATTCAAGCTACTTGTTTTCAGTTCCACTTTAATTTTAACTTTATGCTGCCTTTTTTAAAAATAAAATTTAGAGCTGGCCTCCTTCCCTTCATTACATTTGCAAACTTTTTTTTCAAATACCCTTTTATTTATTTATTTCAGGTACTTATATAGCGCTGTCTATTTACACAGCACTTTACACACACATATATATATATTGAACATTCACATCAGTCCCTCAAGGGGTGCACAATCTAAGGTCCCTAACTCACATTCATACATACATATACTAGGGCCAATTTAGACAGGATCAAATTAACCTACCAGCATGTCTTTGGAGTGTGGGAGGAAACTGGAGCACCTGGAGGAAACCCACACAAGCACAGGGAGAACATGCAGACTCCATGCAGGGGGCACCATGGTCGGGAATTGAACCAATGACCCATTTACTGCAAGGCAGACGTGCTAACCACTAAGCCACTGTGCCGCCCATGGGGCTGGAATGACCTGGGCCCAGCAGCCCACAGCCTTCAGGGATGTCATACATCCCAGGAAGCTTCAGGCACAAAATGCCACACTGCATGTGTCAGAATATTTGCACATCTTCTGAGAAGTAGCTGGTGCCCTGTGCATGTGTAATGGTGCATGATCAGGGGGCTGCAGGAAAAGATAGTAGCACGGAACTCGGATCAATGAATTACAGCCCACAAAGCTAGATTCGCTGAGATGGTAAGTACTGTGTGGTTTTTAAAGACAACTCAATGGATAAGGTGGGATATGATAGGGGGGGAATGTAAGAAGATAGTGAGGTTCTTTTTCAAAACTCTGTTGAATCCAATGTTTAAATCAGCTAAATACAGTACATTCCACGTGCATCAAAGTAGAAGGCGTCTAAGGGCCTGTGTACACTTGCAGCTGGAGGGTGGTAAAAATTTACAGTTGAGCAGTGTTTTTATCACCCAACCCCCAAATTGCTTCCCTTGAAGCTGCAAAGGCAATGGATTAGGGTATATACAGTACATGCCATTGCCACAAATTCACCTGTATGGGGCAGAACCACTACTGCCCTGCAACTGTGTGCAGGTTGGTAGGAGATAAAACAGGCAGTGAGGTGACAATGCCCCTCAGTGTCTGCCCTCTGAAGAGTGATCAACCACCGATCGATCTTTAAGGGACTTATGCTAGTGTAAACTAGCCTTTACAGTCCTTTTTCTATCTCTAAAGCAACCATGGCTTCAGTAGAAAAGCGTGGGTGCTGCCAGAATGCTGTAGAGTGGGGTCCTTGCTCTCTGTGGGGAAGCAATGATACCTCTATAGATGTACAATGCACCCCCTACTGAATCAGACTTATATTACAGTCAGCAAAGCTCATGTTCCCCACTGGTTAAAGAGCTTTGACTTAGCAGGGAGTGTCGGGCTGCTGCAGAGAGACAACTACAGTACTTCCTCACAGCGATCAAGGGTCCCACTCTGCAGCATGCTGGCAGCAAACTGGCTTTTCTGCTTCGGCTGATGCAGATTTTTTGAGAAAACAAACTGTAAGACTTAAATTGGGCCGTAAACTTTCAGCATAATAAGATTTGGTAACCCTGTCTGCTGCAATAATTCATTTTGTTGTCACACATTTAATATATTAAATAGAACTGTTATCCAAAGCTATACAAAATTAGGCATATGTCAAGTGCCAGAATATCTCACTTTGTGCTGCCTATTACTATGCTAATATGAACAGTAAGCTTGCTTGGAAAACTCTCATAATTTTCTTAATTCTCATGAATATGTAAAATAAATTCAGTACAGGAAAAGACTCCAGACGAGATCTAAATATCTTTTTTTAGTAACTGACGTAAAACTGAAAATACTAACAGAATAAATTTGTTTTAAGTTGCCTTGCCTTTTCTTGGGTATCTGAGAAATTCTGGTTAATTAGAGGTTTGTTCTGAAGATGTTTACTGAATGTGGCTACATGTGAGCAGAGGTCTTCCCAAATATTTCATCCAAAAACCTAACTAAAAGGGTGCAGTCTCAGTACATCTTTCTGGCTAAAAAGAATATTCTTATTGCAGGAAATACTTTTCATTTGCCAAGAAATTAGCAGTCTTTCTAATGACACCTACATATTCCAATCTACCTGTTATGTGTGTGAGTAGGTGCAGTGTGGTGTGGCAGCTGTAAAGACACAGAGACTGGCTGCAATAAGATTTGGAACTTGTATTGAAGAGAATGCCAAATTACAAACACCCCAGAGGGAGAGCACCACTAAGGGAAACACTAACATTTCAGTTTAACTGCGGAAATGCAGCGGGAAGAGATGCACCGACAGTGTCTGTTCAGAAGCGGTGCTGCCTGGCTGGTCGGGTCCCAAAAAGGGGAGGCTTCCTTGAGTATAGTGAGTCCCTAGTCTGTCCCTACTCATATAGAACCTTTCCCTGCTGCTAGTCACCTTCCTCATCAAATGGGGCCTCTCTCCCTACAGTATCCACAATGCAAATGCACCCCAAAACCTGAGGGTGGGCACTTATAAAGGCTCTGCTGACCCAAGATGGCCACCAGAGGTTGCCTGGATGCAGGGACCAGGAAACCATAGAGAAACCATGTTTCTCCTGACTTCCTCTCCAGGCTGTGGTACCACTTAGGTTGAGCTCCACCTACAGTGGAGAAAACAGACTGCACCTGCCTACATACAAGTGGATAATGTTTGATTGGTAATGTCAAAGGCAGTTTATATACATATTGGTAATTGTCCTAGAGTCTACAGTCATCCTTTCCTACAACATTCTAGATGTACATGGCCATACTTTTTTTTTTTAATTAAACTACCCTCTAAAAATCTGTAGCAATAACAAACAAGCTTTCTACAGCTTCCCAAATTCATGGATACTAAAAGGGACATTTCAACATTTTCCCCCAGTGTCAACAACTAGCTGGAACCCTCCCACACCTTACAATAGGCTTGAAACTATGACCAAAAGCCTTACTGGCCAAAATGTAGTAAAATGCAGAAAAAATTGCAGGGAAGTATGGAAATTTTCATATGGGAGCACCTCTTTTAGTAACAGTGTTTGCTATAGGAGGTCAGTAAGAAACAATGGCTTTTGAGGGATACAGCAATAAAAAAGCAATTCGGGGAGGCTAACTGGCCTCTTCTGGTGCAGGGGGCCATGCTGCTTATTTCTCACTAGGGCCATCAGAGAGTGTGTTTTACATGTTCCTTGAGGAACATCAGGGATTTCATATGAGAATTCTGTAAAGAAGGAAGCACAAAATCACCAGTCTTTCGCCACAGCAAATAATACTCAAATTGTTATGGGATCATTAAAAACCTCAATGTACTTGGCAGAATGTAACTGTACAATGACTATCTGCATCAAGTCAATCAGGAGAATCTGTCGTTGGGCATTCTTATGTTGTGTGGATTAGACCGGTCCACAGCATTATTCCCTGACAACTGGATTTTGTTTATCTAATGGACATTGCTAGATTTGGGCACCAGGGGAACAGGCCCTGGGTCTACTCCTTAGTACCCCAGGTCAGCAAAGTTTACCATTGACTGATATGCAGGAATGTCTTCTACGTCCCTGTTCAGCTCTCCTAGAGTAACTGCCTGTCTCCTGAAATCTCCTCCATGTTCTTGAGACTGTGCTGGGAGACACAGCAAACCTTCTGGCAATGGCACATATTGATGTGCCATCCTGGAGGAGTTGGACTGCCTGTGAAACCTTTGTTATCGACTCATGCTACCAGTAGTGTCACTGACCCTAGCCAAGTGCAAAACTAGTGAAAAACAGTCAGAAAAGATGAGTAGGGAAAAAATGTCAGTGGCCTTCACCTGTAAAACCATTCCTGTGTAGGGGGTTGTCTCACTGTTGCCCATCTAGTGCACCTGTTGTTAATTTCATTAACACCAAAGCAGCTGAAACTGATTAACAACCCCTTCTGCTACTTACCTGACCAGATCAATATCCCAGAAGTTTAATTGACTTGATTCTATACTCTGATTAAAAAGTGTTCCTTTACTTTTTTTGAGCAGTGCATATTTATTATATATACTTCTTGTCTGATTTCCTAATAGTTTTACCCACCCTGTTTTGTTAATAAAGCTTCAAGATTACATTCAGTCTGACGTATTGCAGAATAGGAGGGTTTAGCTTCATGTCGAATTACATAAAAGGAAACGTAGTGAGGACAGAACAGTAGCTGCTGGCGGAGAAGCAAACGGGAATAATGTGTCATTTTGTGACAGATTCAAATCTGGTAAGGCTGAACAACATGCAAAAAATACTTTAAGGCTGAACTCTGACCAAAAACAATTTTCAACCATGTGCACTGTAAAAATAAATTAATACTGAAAAAGAGTGTGCAGTGTACAATGTGTGGCCGCTGCTGTGTCATGTAATGCACTTACTGAACCCATACAGCAAAGTCAGCTCTGAGCACAGCCCTGTACACAGGCCATCCATTCAAGAACGTCTTGCATTCCTATAAGTGAATATAAGGTGTTCTGCAGGGAGAGGAAACCGAGGTTCACTTACACCTTCTTCAGCCACAGAAAGTCTTATGGGAAGATCAGGGGCGGACTGACAACTCATGGGGCCCCCGGGTAATAGGGGATCATGGGGCCCCTGTGTCCTTGCCCAAACTCAAAAAAGCCTATGAAAAAGGTACCAGGGGCATCTCATGGGGCCCCCTACTGACCCCAGGCCCTCGGGCAGTGCCCGAGTTTCCAAATGGTCAGTCCGCCCCTGGGGAAGATGATTGTTGATGAAATGGATTGCCTAAGGACAGGGTTTCTTTAGATCAACCATACATGTTACGTTTTTTTATTTTAACAAAATTCATATTGACCCCTTATTAACCCATTTCTTAGCCCTAATTAACTCCTTTGTCTCCTTTTAACACCCTGGTCACATTGGGTGCAACTTGGCATGCGATTTGCATGCTATGCGACTTGCAAATCGCATGCCAAGTTGCACCCTGCTGTCCGCAATTAGAGCGGTCATATCGGTGTGGTTCTGACTTGGTCGGAGCGGCACTGATTTCTAAAGTAGTGCATGCAATTTGCATAGACATCTATGTCAGACGTTTTGCAAATCGCACCTGAAATCGGCATCTCACCCGACTTTGAAATCGTACGACTTCACTGTAAGTCGCACAATTTTAAAGTCGGGCTTGATGTGACCAGGGGGTTAATCTAGCTATTTTTTTCTGCAGACATTTTGCCTTTTTAACTAATACTTTTAAACTTTTTTTTTTTTGCTATTTTTATCTTAAATGGGAGAAACCCATTCAGTAGCAGACGCAATATGAGACAATAATTATAATACATGCAGCGCTTTTTCATATACTTAGTCAAAGCAGAATCTCAAAATAAAACAAAGTAATAGAAACAATCCAATAACACAATTAGGGAAAAAAAACACAATTTAGGAAACATCACCCAGTGTCAGTGTGTCCAAATAAACAAATGCAAAATAGTGTCCCAACAGTAAATCACTCTGAAATCTTCCTCCTCTTATAAGACCTTTTTAAAAATCTTCCTCTGAAAGAAACCACACCAGTGCTCCTCTGCCTGTAATTGGAAATGTACTCACCCTTTCCTTCGCCTTTCTTTTTCAAGATCGCAAACTCGCTTTAGGGATTTAAGGAGTCCCCTGACTCAATGAGTAGCTCTACAATAATCCCCACCACTGTATCATCTCTTGATGTTCCTCCAGTTCATAGTATGCACACATATTAAAAAAAGGAGGAATCACCAAATATTGTAATAAAATTTTATCAAATTTTCATAACAAGATAAAAACAAACTCATATGATTCAGGTGCTACATAGCACAATAACATTCAGCATTGAGATCTCCCTGTCACTACAGTAGCCTACTGTACGATCTCTGCTTACAGCTTTCACAAACTTCCTGTGCAGACCTTCAGAGTCACCTCTACTCCATGTTGCTTTCCTCTACACTATTTAAATCTGAAATGTTAAGGTGCAGGTGCGTACAGTGTGTTGCTAGATTTTTACCAGCTCGGGAGCAGATACCCACATGGAAGAAAAATATATTTGAAATATAGTTAAAAAATATTCTTCCCAAATATATTGGCATGTATTTGAAATACTACAATTTTGGCCATATTCAATATATTTCAAAATATATTTCAATAAATATATTTCTATACTGTACATAAATATATTTCACATACTGTATGTGGAATGTGGAAATGTGTTTTTATTACAAAATATATGAACAATATTTTTAAAAATATATTTTTTTAAAATATATTCTTTAACATATACAAAAGTCATTTAACATAAATTTTCACATATATTTGTAAATGCATTCCAAAATGTAGATTTGTATTTTTTAAGAAACACAGTAAATTTGAAATGTATAATTAAAAATATTTTTCATATATTTTGTAATAAAAATGCATTTCAACATACAGTAAATATATATATATATTTATTTTTTTTAATATATTGAATATGGCCAAAATTGTAGTATTTCAAATATATGTCAATATAATTGGGAAGAATATTTTTAAAACATATTTCAAATATATTTTTCTTCCATATGGGTAACATGGGAGGCCAGAACCATTGGAGGAGCAAATTTGGAACTTCAAGGAGGTAAGGAGCACAGCTCTGTGCATTCAGGAGGACTAGGGAGGGGAGCTAAGGGATTTGTGATTGTGAATAATCAGATTTTATGAGGAGGGCAAAAGGGTTCACAGGTGGCAAAATGGTTTTTACATTAATCTACTGTACACAGACACATGTTATTTTGGTCCAGTTCAGCTTTACAAAGCTTTTTCTTTGATTTAACATTTCATATAACCTTTATTTGGATTATTAAGTAAAAGGATTTACCTATTATAGTCTAATTGATTGTTTGTTGATTAGTAAGTGATTTTTCTTTTCTTTTGCAAATACATTGATGATATTTTAATCAGTTAAATACCTATGGCATATGAAGTCCGAAGATATCTTGTTTATCATGTAATAACACGCACGGGTTGCAAATGTCTGAAATAAAAAAGTCTATCACACTTAGTGTGGTTCCCATCTGGTCTCTCCTTCCTCTGCTATCTGCCACTATCTGTCACTTCTGACAGTTTGACTGGACATCAGGCAAACATTGGAGATTGCCCACCACCATCTATTTTATTTACTTATTACTGATACTTATTTAGCACCATCAATTTACGCAGTGCTTTACACATATATTGTATGTAGCACTACCCCATTAAACGTTGGGTCCCCCTAAAGCTCTGCACAGCCAGGGAACATGCATTTCTTCCACACTTTGCACTCAGAGTCAGTAAACAGTCCTTGAGCTTGTTTTTGTGATTTTATTAAGGGGTTTAGAACTTGGATAGGGTTGAGGGGTGTATGGGATGCCCAAGGAAACTTCAAACTTCAGGACAAACTCCTTAGTGACTATGTACAGATGTGGACAAAAATAGTCTCTTTTTAAGAGAAATCCAGCTCTCTGGTGTTTCTCCTCAGACCAGATCAGATCAGATGAATCCTCCTCTTCACCCAGCTGTACTGAGAGTATTCCCTGGACAAGGGGACCCAGAAACTGCCAATTCAGCACAGCAGCCCCAGATGAGAAGCTAGTTGGGTTTTCCACCTGACAGCTCCCCCCCTTATCTGGCCCAGGGTGTGTAGCAGTACTCACATTGTCCTCTCCTGATAGCCTAATGGATTGGTGACTGCCTTCAGGCCTTTTATTGGGCTGGCTTCTTCCCTGCTGCTCAGGATGTCTTCCCTTGGAGACGGTGGCACAGTGGAGATCCTCTTCTCTAGCACCTGCCTGTAGGTAGGACCCTTCCCTGGGCTCCCTCCCAGGCTCCACACTCCAGCCGCTCACTCCATCTTCCACCCAACATTGCTCTCCTTCCTCCCAGGCTCTTCCTTTGTCACCATGCCCAGCCTCCTGCTAGGGGATTGGCCAAGGTCACTCAAGTATGCAGATCAGGGTTCTATTGAGGAAAGTAGCAGAGTCTGAATCCTTTCAAATATGTGAAGCACCCTCTAATGTGCTACTAGGGTAATGTTGGTAAATTTATTCATGGCAGCTATGTAAGTCTGTAATTAGGTAAGGCTGGACGGTTTAACAGATTGGGACTCTATCGCCTCCACCTAGTTCTGGAGGACCATGGAACCTTCCAGAAGCCAGTGGGCAGAAGGTGTGGAGACCTAATCTGCATTTTTTATCGGAGTCTAACTTAGCTCAGGTTTAGAGTGGTGAGACCAACCAATAAATATGGGAGAGTTAGGCTGGCAGGAGAGTTGGGTGGAAGATAGAATGCTGCGGAGACTGTTGGTAGCCTGGGAGATATCCCCTAGGTCTAGAGGGGGGGCTGGCCTCCAGGCTGGGCTTGGGCTGGCTCAGGAGGGTCCATTCAACTTCACGGCAAGAACAGGATCAGCCTAGGAGCAGTGGGAGCAAGGATGACAGAGTGAGTATATCAGCACACCCAGATATGTACAAGGGGAGAGACTCCCATGTATAGCAAGTTTTCCAAGGACATAATTGTGCTTAATAATTTATCTTTGTGCTGGGAGATCTTCAGAGCATCCAGGAGGACTGATAGTGTCTGCAGGCTGTGGAGCTGGGAGCAGTTCTACAGGGGAGAGGAGACATCTCTGCATGTAGTTTGCAACAAGCTAAGCTAACTTTCAGAGGGGGCTGCGAGTCCCTAGCCCAGGGGTGGGCAAACTTTTTGACTTGAGGGCCGCAATGGGTTCATATATTGGACCCGGGGGCCGGACCAAGAGTAGATGAATGATGTGTATGTGTCATCCATAGTAAGTATAGTAATATTCCCCCATAGTAAGCATAGTAATTAATCCCCCATATAGTAATTCATCCCCCATATAGTACTTCATCCCCCATAGTAATTCATCCCCCATATAGTAATTCATCCCCCATAGTAATTCATCCCCCATATAGTAATTCATCCCCCATAGTAATTTATCCCCCATATAGTAATTCATCCCCCATAGTAATTCATCCCCCATATAGTAATTCATCCCCCATATAGTAATTCATCCCCCATAGTAATTCATCCCCCATATAGTAATTCATCCCCCATAGAAATTCATCCCCCATATAGTAATTCATCCCCCATATAGTAATTCATCCCCCCTATAGTAATTCATCCCCCATAGTAATTCATTCCCCATATTAATTCATCCCCCATATTAATTCATCCCCCATATTAAGTCTCCAAGTCCCCCCTGTGTCAATTCACTTACCTTTGCTCCATGCGTTCCTCTCGCCGTGTTCCCGTGCCGTTCCGGTGTAGCATGAAAATCTGTCTCCTATGAGGATCTGTCCCCCTCGACGTATCTGCGCATGTGCCAGTTTCAGGCATTAGCAGCCGATCGGCGATCTCCGGCACATGCGCAGATACGTCGAGGGGGACAGATCCTCATAGGAGACAGATTTTCATAATACACCGGTCTTCAGGGCGGACTGTGAGAGGAGCCTAGCTCCGCGGGCCGGATTAAAAGGTCCGCCGGCCGTATACGGCCCGCGGGCCGTAGTTTGCCCATTGCTGCCCTAGCCTGTAGGGGGCTGTTGCTACTGATCTGAAAAGACTGACTGCCTTCATGAAAAAGGAATGGTCCAGGATCTGTGTCTGTAAATAGGGAGGAAGTTGTCCCTGTGCATTGAATCAGTCAAGTTGGGCATCTCATAATTTCTATTACCCTTTCTAAGTTATTTTCCCTAATAAAATAACAAAAAGCAAGCTCATGGACTGTTCACTGACTGTGGA
Source organism: Staurois parvus (assembly GCF_062004578.1). Classification (NCBI taxonomy): domain Eukaryota; kingdom Metazoa; phylum Chordata; class Amphibia; order Anura; family Ranidae; genus Staurois; species Staurois parvus. The sequence continues at coordinate 2,394,951 of NW_028318189.1, read as the reverse complement.
TGCCAGTGTGGAAAATGCATGTTGCCTGGTTGTCTGGAGCTTAGGGGGACCCAGAAACACTGCGACCCTCAAGATAGTAGCGCTACACATGATTAACCCTTGGGGAGTATCTCACCAAAACTAAAATGTTTGTTGCAGAGTATACGAGGATATCAAAAATCTGATTCGTATCTTGCAAACGTCTGAGCCAATCACACAAGCAGGAAATTACATTTCTGGGGGACTCTCTGTACAACATCTGTGTACAGAAATTCTCCAGGTTGCCATTTTGTACTGCATGTTACGGAAAATTACAGATTGAAAAGGAAAGGTAATTTTTTTAAATAATGTTATATTACAATATGCCTCATGTCTCAGTTGTATATGCTATATATTTTTTTTTATTTGCCATATTTTTTTCCCACGAAAGTGGAGTTACCCTTTAAATGATTCTTTTTGATTATCTTCAGTTATATTAAGCCTATCGCACATGATTTTAGTTGGTGTACACAGTACATTGACTGATTTGAAAGAAAAGTGTTTCTAGAAATAAATAAAAGATAAGAAAGGAAATAAAAACTATAGTAGCATATGTTGCCACTATAAGAAAGAACTGTAGATTCTGTTGACGTCTGATTTTTTTCATCTACTGATGCAAGCTACATTCTGACCTTTTATTAAATAAGTTATACTTATTGCATCATTATTGAAATATATTCATCTTTGTTATAACCCATCTCCTAAAACTGCAATAAATTGAAATAGAAAAGACAGAGGAGTCATCAGGGGCACAGATGCTGTACACTTTTCTAATAAAATACCAGGGACAGTGGGGACCCATTATGTTCAGTTCAGCAGGTTTGTTGCACAAGGGACGTGACAAAATAATTGGAGACTTCTCAGAAATAACACTCATGCCTAATGCTTATAAATGACACCAATTTTCAGCAAATACATTTTCTTGCTTATAGCTATTTCCATAATTGTGAGGGGTCATGGGTCATTTGTGCAATTTGCTTGACAGACAGTGAAAAAGTGGTTTTGCATTGTTGACTTTTCTTCATTTGTAAACTTAGGTGATGTGGTTGAGTTTCCATTTATGCTCTTGGCTTTTCATAACATCAACATGGATTTAGCCTTTCTTAATTTTAAACTGTAAATAAAAAAAAAGAATCGCTAAAACTAAAAAGACTTATATAGTAAAATCAATCATAAATACAACGTCTACTAATTATTTCATTGCTGGTAATTTGACAAAAATGTGTGAAGCTGTATTTGTTTTAACCATGCATTTACTTCACATGTTACAATAAAAATGTTTCAAAGGCATTTTTTTCCTATTGCGAGAGAAAAAGATGAACGTGATCTTGCTTTGCGTGTAAAGGCTGGAGATGTGTATTAGGAAAAAAGAGTGAACATTGGGCTGTTACTAATAGAAGGCAAGTTTAGAATTTTGTTTCAGAATGCCTCCTCTGTAATTGGCATAAAAAGAGGTTTGTACAAGTCTCATTTTATCATAGCAGTACCCTTAGGGAGATATTTATAAACAAGATTGCATAGCAGTTCGTTCAGTGAAAGGGCATATACATTCATTCTATGTTTTTCATTGATTTAACTACTTGTCCTTCAGAGGATTTACCCCCATTCCTGACCAGGCCATTGTTTGTGTTATGGTGCTGTGTTATTTTAACTGATAATTGCACGGCCATGCAATGCTGCACCCAAATTAAGTTTATATCCTTTTTTTCCAACAAATAGAGCTTTCTTTTGGTGTTATTTAATCGCCTGTGCGGTTTACATTTTTTGGGCTATAAAAAAAAACTATTTTGAGAAAAAGACAGTATTTTTGACTTTTTGCTATTAAACACGTCCAGTAAAAAAATAAAAAAAATCTAATTTCATAATAAATTTAGGCCAAAATGTATTCTGTTACGTCTTTGCTAGAAAAAAAAAAATTCCCAATATGTTTAAATTAATTGGTTTACATGACAGTTATAGCGTTTACAAATGGCAGTATAGATACTGGCATTTTTGTTACTAGTAATGGCGGCGATCAGCGACTTATAGCAGGACTGCGGCAGGCATTCTGACACTGGAGGGAACTGACTTGGTGTCACTCACATCCCCAGTGACACCAATACGGTGATCAGTGCTAATAAAAAGCACTGATACTGTATTAATGGCACTGGTCAGGAAGGGGTTAAAATGTGGGGAGATCAAAGGGTTAACTGTGTGCTGTTTCACAGTAAGCTGTGTCTGTGCTTTCAACTGTAAGCACACTGCTTTGTATGGCTCTGCAGCAGTGTGCTGGAGCTGACAGGGGAGAGAACTGTATTGTTTACATACAGTTCTCTCCCCCCGTTGGTAATACTCGGCGATTACTGGGTGCCGGTGAGTAATCACTGGCTGGGACTCGGTGATTGACAGCCAAGGCATGGGTAGGATGCTTGTGCGCCCCCTACCCGGAAATGCAAAATCACGTAAATATATGTGATTTTGTGCACCATTGCCACCCTGTAGCAGTATATCTGCTATAGGGTGGCGGGAAAGTGGTAAAATGTAAATTTGGCCTCTAGATGGTGTTAAGTATTTCCTATGATATGCATTACCTAGTGGCCAATTGCAGTATTGTCCATTTTATATACACAAACATTTGACCAGCACATAAAATAGCCTAATAACATTTGTACCCCTATTTGCACATAATGAATGCACATTTCCCTATACTGGGACAGATTGCTCTGCAATTATTTTTATAAATACACCCCATAAAAAATGTAGGGATTCAGAACAAGCATCTCTTGCATAGAGAGTGCTGAGGCCCATAGTCCCTGAATAGGCTGTGTGTTCATGTGGCTTGTACCTCCAGGTGGTGGGTAGCCTACCTAAAGGCAGGTAGCCCATTTAATTCTATGGGGACGCCATGGCTGTGCGGACACAGCTGCTTATCCCAATTCCGCAGGCGTGTGGGCGGGCGGCCCCAAATATAGGCAAGTGTGCATAAAACAAATAATTGTTTATTAGTTTTTGTTTATTGATTTACTTTTTTTAAACAATGTATTTGTATATACTGTATTAAACAAGAACATACTTTCATGTTCAGGTTGCAGCAGCATCTACATTGCCATCAACAGGCTAAAGACTTATTTTCTCAATGAGACCTCCAGCTTGCATGTGATCACATGAACAAAGCTGACATTGTTATCACATGATTGGGAGTCACTCTAGTTCTGGTTTCTGTCATTACTGGGACTGGAGATGCCCACAACAGACAGGTCTGACAGGTAGCAACTAGACACTGTGTTGGCTGCTCCCTGTCAAAGATAGGATAAACATAATGTAACCTGATGAGTATGGAATGTATAATGTACGGATTGCTGGTAGTAAATGGTTAAGCCTAACAGTCGTTATCACCTCTTTTTGACTATCTCCTACTGCATGGTTTTTCACCGGGTGTGCAGTGGTACCCTGTGTTGTTGCAGAGTCCCCAGGGGTGCAGTCAGGGGTGGACTGACCATTTGGAAACTCGGGCACTGCCCGAGGGCCCGGGGTCAGTAGGGGGCCCCATGAGATGCCCCTGGTACCTTTTTCATAGGCTTGAGTTTGGGCAAGGACACAGGGGCCCCATGATCCCCTATTGCCCGGGGGCCCCATGAGTTGTCAGTCCGCCCCTGGGTGCAGTGGCAAACTTACAGAAAGCCCCGTACAGTCCGCTGATTAAAGGTTTCCTCTGTTAACTTCTGTGAACAGAGAGCAGGAAGAGCATTTCCCGTTCCTCATCCCTGCTGCCCTGCTGCTATATGTACTATTGCCGGCAAAACTGAAAGCTGTGCAAGCTGCCTGCCTGCGTCCTACCAACCGATGACATCATCAGTTGCTAAGGAGGGGTTGGTCTGCACACAGAGCTCTCTGTTTTTTTTTTCCATCACTGGACTGTACAGGGCTTTCTGTAATTTTGCTAAGGGGGGTTTAGGAGGAAGGGAGGATTTGTACTAGAGGGGGAATTTTGCAGGGGGGATTTGTGCCTAGGAGGGGGCATTTTGGAAGGGGAGGGTTGTGGCCAGTGTGTATTTTGGTTTTCTGCTGCCCTAGGCAAGACTAAAATCGGGCACCCCCCCGCATCTAAATTTGTCCCACCCTTTCATCTGCAAACTCCACCCCTTCCTCTTTAGGCTCCACCTCGTTCTATTATAGCTTCACCCACTGCCAATGGGGCGCTATTCCTCCCACTGACACCAATGATGGGGCACAATTCCTCCCACTGACACTAGTGATGGAGCACTATTCCTCACACTGACACTAATGATGGGACACTATTCCTCCCACTGACACCAATGATGGTGCCCCATCATTAGTGTCAGTGTGTGAGGAATAGTGCCCCATCATTAGTGTCAGTGTGAGGAATAGTACTCCATCATTAGTGCCAGTGGGAAGAATCGTGCCCCATCATTGGTGTCAGTAGGAGGAATCGTGCCCCATCATTGGTGTCAGGGGGAGGAAGTGACCCATCATTAGTGTCAGTGGGAGGAATAGTGCCCCATCATTGGTGTCAGTGGGAGGAATAGTTCCCCATCATTGGTGTCAGTGGGAGGCAGAGTGCCCCATCTTTGGTGTCAGTGGGAGGAATAGTGTCCCATCATTGGTGTCAGTGGGAGGAATAGTGCCCCATCATTGGTGTCAGTGGGAGGAAAAGTGCCCCCTCATTGGTGTCAGTGGAGGAAAAGTGCCCCCTCATTGGTGTCCGTGACCTCCCACACTGACACTAATGATGGGGCACTATTACTCCCACTGACACCAATTATACTTACATCGCTGTGCTGACCCCTGCTCCAGCCCGGGCTCCCTCCTTCAGGCACAGACACATACCCATCAGCTGTCTTCCTTCTCCAGCCGCTCTTCTTCTCTTCACCTGCTCCAGCTGCTCCCTCACTCGATCTTCAATCTTCGCGCTGCCGCTCAGCTCCTCCTCTCCAAGCTCCGCCTCTTCGCCTGTGATTGGCCACCTGTGTGCCTTTTCTGAGCTACAGATCTGGTGGCCAATCACCCGCGAGGAGGCGGAACTTGCAGAGCGAGGGACAGGCTGCCATAGGCTGCCCAGTGATCCCAGGGGTGTGGCCAGATTCGAGGGGCCGCTTGTCATCCCGCCCACATCATGATCAAGATCCAGGAAGATGAAGACATCAGACGAACACCCTCTGCACCCCTCCTCCAGCAGCGCCTTGTGGACCAGATTGATGTGGGACACGGAGTCGCGGACACAGGTAGGACACAGCAGCCCCTGTCCCTTTCCCACAGAGGTGTCCCTTCCGTGGGAAAGGGGGGCGGTGCTGCCGCCATGCCGCCCCCCGAAAAGTGCCACCCTAGGCAAATGCCTTGTTTGCCTCACAGCAAATGTGCCCCTGGTTGTGGCTAGCAAGGGGAAATTTGTGGTAGGAGGGGCGCATTTTGGAGGGGGGAATTGTGCTGTGGGGTGGTTGTGATACAAGGGGGGATTTGTGTTAGGAGGGAGATTTTGGAGGAGGGATGTGTACTAGGAGGGAAGTATTTGTGCTAGCTGAGGGGATGGGGGATTTACAACCTACTGACCTCTTAACTCTTTCTTACAAACTATATTTTGGGGCTTATTCTCACCAGGTGCAGTGTGGTAATGCTTGTTTTCACACACCATGCAAAAATGTATTACCTTTTGCAGTTGCATGCAGGTACCCTTAATTCTTAAAGGCACCCCCACGCATCCACCAATTGCTTGCATGTTTGCACCCACCAAAATGCATGGTACTGCAGTACCATGCATTTTTGTGAGGCTTAATTTAAAAGTCATGTGTACCTTTTGTGCATGTTTCACAAGCATACAGCAGCCTAATTAAAAACGCAACACACAAAGAAGCGCTCGCACTCAGACGCACTTCCTTGTGTGAACAAGCCCTCAGACTGGTGTGCCATGGGATTGTGCGCAATTTTAAATGGTGACTTGACTGAAGATAGATTGAAAAACACTGTCCTATAGTATCCACCTTCAGGAGATCCCTGAAAATTAATTTCTTCAGGGAATCCTTTCCTGTCTTCATCTAAAAACTGTATTTCTACTGCTACTTTTTCCATCTGCTCATCCCTTACAGTTGGTATCGTTTTTTATCACTTGCCCTTTCATTTTAGATTGTAAGTGCCTATGAGCATGGCCCTCCTAGTGCTGTTGTTTTGAATTGTATTGTAACTGTGAAACAGTGCTATATAAACTATGTGTAATAATAACATAACAATATGGATTATATGAAATATAGGGAATACAAAAGGAAACACAGAGTTGCAAGTATTCATGCACAATATTTGACTTGCAATATCATAGTAATAAAATATTCCATGACATCATATGTATCTTTCTACAGCTGATCATAAATTTTGTGTCAGTATTTCCCATACTCAAGCAAAATCTGAGACGTACAGTAGGCCCTGGTTCACACCGGTGTGACTTGGCCTGTGATTTGACAGTTCCAAATCATGTGACAAGTCACACCTTATTGTTGACAATGAAACCATTCAAATCATTGGGTCATCGAATTTGTGGTGCTGCACTAATTTGAAAAAAAGGTTCCTGCACTATTTTTTGTGATTTCAGGTGTGACTTATTATATTATTATTATACAGTATTTATATAGCGCCAGATAAGTTTGCTCAGCGCTGTACATTATAGTGGGGGACAGAACATGAGACAATACAGTAACAAAACAATACACGAGGGGTTCGAGGGCCCTGCTTCTTGGAGCTTACAATCTAGGACTTGCATAGATATCTGCATATGAAGCCGCACAGATGTCAGCCAAGTCACATCTGAAATTCCACTGACCTGTGGCTTTGAAATTGCGCGACTTCAAGTGAAGTCGCGCAATTTCAAAGTTGGATTCAGTGTGAACCAGGGCTTAGAACTGGACAGAGTTGTATATTGCAGATTGTTCCTATTTAACCTATCATTACTGTCTTTTTTACTTAGAAACACTGTCTCCAGACCAATCATTTCAACAAAAATCTTCCCATAAGTTTATTTTGTGCATTTAACATATTTTATGCTTGTTATTTACCCACAAAAGCCTCCCTTTTCTAGACATCCAAAAAGCCTGAGACTGTTGCTAGTTGCTGCCATCTGATGCATTATAGTATTTCCCTTCACTTTTCCCTCAGCAAATACATTACATTTATGTAGGGAGTTGGTGGGAGGGTGAATATGTTGGGTCAGCACAGAGAGGCTGGATACACTAGTAGATTTTTGAATGAAACACGTACACTGTTCACATGTGAAGTCCCCCCTTCACATGATGAGTGCCCCTTTTACACAATGAGTCCCCCCTCCCCCTTTCACATCTAGACCCTCCTTCACATCAAAGCCTTTAGCTCTACTTCACATCAGGAGCGGACTGACCATTTGGAAACTTGGCACTGCCCGAGGGTCCAGGGTCAGTAGGGGGCCCCATGAGATGCCCCTGGTACATTTTTCATAGGCTTTTTTCAGTTTGGGCAAGGACACAGGGGCCCCATGATCCCCTATTTCCCGGGGGCCCCATGAGTTGTCAGTCCGCCCCTGCTTCACATCACGAGGTACCCCTAAGAAGCGTGGCTTTAGCAGCCTTAAATTCAGTCCAGCATTCTGGTGTAAAATATCTTAATCTCAGTCTCCCTACAGGGAAGTGCAGAAGCATAGCAAAAGAAAAGGAGCTGAAAGGATTGGGCAGGTCTCTTTGGAGTGACAGAGTTTGGTATGACTACAGTCGGAACACAGGTGGACTTCAATCGTGCAAATTCCATCCTCTTTTGGGGCAAGGATTGCACTGTGCAAAGCAGTGTGATGTCATTAGTTCCTATGACACTGGAAGCTGCCAGCAAATTAACACCCAAGAAAAGGGAAATGCTGCTATGTGAAGAATACACGCAGGTGGTAGACCCTGCTGACCCAGTGGTAACCCCAAGCAGCAGTACATATGCAGCCTGGCAGGGCCACCACTAGAACTCCTAGGGCCCCATACATCCTACCTGAAAAGACCCCCCACTGGAGCAGTGAGTAATGTGTGGTTAGGAAGCTAACAATGTATGAGGGCAGTGATCACTGTATAGATGCAGTGCGCAGTTTACAGAGGGTAGTAAACTGTGTACAGGGGGCAATAGACAGTGTACAGTGGCAGTAAGCAGTGTACTGGGAGCAGTAAGCAGTGTACAGTGGCAGTAAGCAGTGTACTGGGAGCAGTAAGCAGTGTACAGAGGGTCACTAAGAAGTGTATTGGGAAGCAGTAAGCAGTGTGCTGGGAGCAGTAAGCAGTGTACAGTGACAGTAAGCAGTGTACTGGGAGCAGTAAGCAGTGTACAGTGGCAGTAAGCAGTGTACTGGGAGCAGTAAGCAGTGTACAGAGGGGCACTAAGAAGTGTATTGGGAAGCAGTAAGCAGTGTACTGGGAGCAGTAAGCAGTGTACAGTGGCAGTAAGCAGTGTACTGGGAGCAGTAAGCAGTGTACAGTGGCAGTAAGCAGTGTACTGGGAGCAGTAAGCAGTGTAAAGAGGGGCACTAAGAAGTGTATTGGGAAGCAGTAAGCAGTGTACTGGGAGCAGTAAGCAGTGTACAGTGGCAGTAAGCAGTGTACTGGGAGCAGTAAGCAGTGTACAGTGGCAGTAAGCAGTGTACTGGGAGCAGTAAGCAGTGTACAGAGGGGCACTAAGAAGTGTATTGGGAAGCAGTAAGCAGTGTACTGGGAGCAGTAAGCAATGTACAGTGGCAGTAAGCAGTGTACTGGGAGCAGTATGCAGTGTACAGTGGCAGTAAGCAGTGTACTGGGAGCAGTAAGCAGTGTACAGAGAGACACTAAGAAGTGTATTGGAACGCAGTAAGCAGTGTACTGGGAGCAGTAAGCAGTGTAAAGAGGGGCACTAAGAAGTGTATTGGGAATCAGTAAGCAGTGTACTGGGAGCAGTAAGCAGTGTACAGTGACAGTAAGCAGTGTACTGGGAGCAGTAAGCAGTGTACAGTGGGGCACTAAGAAGTATATTGGGAAGCAGTAAGCAGTGTACTGGGAGCAGTAAGCAGTGTACAGTGGCAGTAAGCAGTGTACTGGGAGCAGTAAGCAGTGTACAGTGGGGCACTAAGACGTATATTGGGAAGCAGTAAGCAGTGTCCAGAGGAGCAGTAAGCAGTGTAAGGAGAGCACTTATCAATGTTACCAGCTTGATTTTGAAGAACAGCGGAGAAGGAAGTCTGGTCTGGACACACAGGTGGTAGCTCATTTTTATTGTAGTTGTCGGTTTTAGGCAGGGAACTATGGGCAGTGTTCCATGGAGGTACATCCCCCAGTCAGCTCTCACCTGCGTCCTGCTCTTCTAGCTCTCTCCCCAGAGATCTCTGCACTAAAAGCATCCACTAGCAGGCTTCAGCCCCGGGAGTGGCAGCCAATCACAGCAGAGCAGGGGTGGGACTCTTAACAGGTAGAGCAAATCAGGGCAGTGTAGTTTGGAGAATATATATATGGGCAAGCCGAAGTTTGAGGATAGATCCTACCTATGCCCCAGGTCCAGCCTGCTGTCCCCCCAATCCCTGTTCAGGAGGGCTGCCTGTGCCCCATCAGCAGCAATGAAGCAAGAACCTGTGCCACAGGTGTGGGTACAGAGTACCAGCATATCGCAGCTGAACATATTATTCCAACAACATTAGTTAGAATTTGATGAGTTCTAGTTAGTACAGCTCAATGTGGGCATAAAATGTAGTTAGTACAGCTCAATGTGGGTATAAAAACAGTTAACAAGCAAATGGGAACAAAAGTGAGAAGTGACCTAATTTTATAATGACCAATTATATTTCTTCCTTTATTTCTGGGAAATGGAACCAAGTTACTTTATAGAACAGTTTTTTTTTAATAGGCTGCGGAAGGGTTACAACATATAAGTTTATGTCCTCTTTCTGGAGATTCCCCTCACTTCCTATCTCAATGCTGATGAAACTTAGAACTGTTGCAAACCTGGCACAGAAAGACTATTGCTGAAATTCATGGTTACTGTTTTGCCTATGAAAGGATTTGAGATTAAGAATTAGTCTTATTCCTTTGTTTAATAATGCAGCTTTAAATTTTTTCTGTCTGCTTCTTGCCTTTTTACAGGACAATTAATTGGCAGTAATATTATATCTGCGGACCCACCAGCTTTAGCCCAAAGATTCCAGTTAATGAAGAAGAGTATTTTTGGCTCTCTGTGTGTTTGAGATAAGCAGCAACCCAACCATGTCCGGGGGTTGGAAGCTTTTCTTTACTAACCTTCCTATGACAGTAAAGGCAATGTGTAGCTGGAGGAAGACAAAGAAGATTATGTTGTGGAATAGAGATAGTTAGAGAATGTAGGCAGGAGACAGACCAGTGTTCCTGTATATTGACAACCATCACACATGAGTTGCCACATTTTCTAAGTCATGTATAGCCAAAGTTGCCCAACCATGTATTGCCAAAATAGTGCCACAGTTAGCCAGCCATATTTTGCCTGTGGTTGTGTGGACAACCAATATATTCCCATTGTACACCACACCAGAGTTGACATTGGTAATGAAGCTGTTGTAATGACCAACCACTGGTGCTGTGCAAGAGAAATATGTTGCCAACACACCTCAAATCTTACAGAAAGTCCAAAATTATTTAAACATGTAAAATACAGTAGCTTTATAATGCAAAATGTGTTACTAAATATTTAATTTTGTAACAGCAGCACCTAACTTATGCACAAGTTGTACAGTTTCTTGCTCTGTTCTTGGGATCTTTATTATATTATGGCCAGTGCATAGGTTAAGGGAAGGATTCTGATAAAATAGGCTTCACAAGGTTTTTATAGGTGACTACCTCTGCAAGTCCAGACTGTTTCACCCCATTCCAGTCCAGGCCACTTTTCAGTTTTCAGCACTGTCACACTTTGAATGACAATTACTCAGTCATGCATCTTTGTACCCAAATACAAACAGTATAAAATGCAAACTGCGCTAAATGCTAGTTAGAGCTTGTGACCAACTCCCATCACCTTCTTGGCACAATTGACATTATTAAACACATAAAAGACAGCACTCCTGAATCCCCTTTTCTCCCTTTTGAGACAGATAGAGCTTTCTTTTAGTTGTATTTAATCAACTCTGAGCTTTATTGCTATATAAAGGTAAAAAAGACCAACATTTTAAAAAAAACTGATTTTCTTAGTTTTGTTATAAAATTTTTCAAATAAATAATCTTTCTTCATAAATTCGGGGCAACATGTATCCTGCTACATTTCTTTGAAAAAAAACAAATAGGTGTAAATTATTTAGTCTGCATGAAGCTTATGTAGTATATACAGTATGTCTGAAAATTTATCAATTCTGGTGTACTGACTGCCTCTCATTTCTAAAGCCCTAAAATGCCAGGACAGTACAAATATCCCCAAGTGATCCCTTTTTGTAAAGTAGACAGTCCTAGGTATTACCGAGGAGGCACGCTGAGTTTTTTAAGTTGTAATTTTTTGTCAGAATGTTTTGGAAAATGAAGAAATTAAATAAAATGTTTTTATTTTTCTGAAAGCTGTCATTTCAACAAGTTATTTCTCACACATAGCATGGACAAACTTACAATTACACCCCAAAACACATTCTGCTACCACTCCTAAGTATGGGGATACCACATGTGTGAGACTTATGCACAGCCTAGATGCATAGAGGGACACAAAAGCCAAGGAGCACCTTCAGCTATTTTAGGGACATGAATTATGCGTCTAATTTTCTGACTACCTAACACATTTTTGTAGTCCCTGGAGCACCAGCACAGTTTACACATCCACAAAAATACCACATTTTGAAGAGCAAACACCTTAAGAGGCATAATGAGTCTTTTGAAAACTTTTTTCCCCCACAAATGTTTGGAAAATGTGGAAAATGTGGAAAGAAAATTAAAATAATTTTTTTACACAAAGTTGTTAATTTAAGATATTTTTCAGACACAGCATGGGCATACCTAGAATTGCCATCGATAACACATGGAGACACCACATAAACTGAAACTCAAATTCTGTACTCTGATTATGTGATGTGTAAAATAGCAAAAAGCAGCTAGCACAAGGTTTTAAAAGGATAATGTAGCCAGGGACGAAATGACCATTTGGAAAGTCGGACACTGCCCGAGGGCCCAGGGTCAGTAGGGGGCCCCAAGAGATGCCCCTGGTAACTTTTTCATAGGTTTTTTGAGTTTGGGCAAGGATACAAGGGGCCCCATGATCCCCTATTGCCCGGGGGCCCCATGAGTTGTCAGTCCACCCCTGAATGTAGCGCCTTATCATAATAATTACACCAAATTCAATAAAATGCATAATGACAAAAACAAATATTGTGCAATCAATGAATTAAAAAAATTATTGTTAGCATAAACATAAAATATTCATGCAAAGTGAAAAATGATCAATCAGTGTATTATTGTGCCACCAATCAGTTCCACCTATCAGTGCCCATCAGTGCCCATCAGTGCTGCCTTTCAGTGCCCATCAATGATGCCTGTCAATACCCATCAGTACATATCGGTGAAGGAGAAAAATTACTTATTTACAACGTTTTATAACAGCAACTAGGAAAAACATAATTTCTTTTCAAAAGTTTGTATTTTTTAGTCTGTTTAGAAAAAAAAATAACCCCAAGTGGTGATTAAGTACCACACAAAGAAAGCTCTGTCTGTCTCAAAATAATGATAAAAATTTGTTTCGGGTACAATGTTGTATGACCATGCGATTGTCATTCAAAGTGTGATAGCGCTGAAAGCTAAAAACTAGCCTGGGCAATTCATGTCTACATGCATGTTCTCCAGCAATGGCTGCATAGCATTTCCTCCCAGCTTTAGATTTTCATTAAAAGAGACAGCCTGGAGGAGAAATAAATACAGAAATGCTGGCCAGTGGAAGGGTTGGCGGTCACTGGGAGAAAAAAATGCCCAATGTTATTGGTCAACAGTAGAAAAATGAAATGCCCCACTGTTGGTTTTCAGTGGGAGAAAAAAATGCCCTGCTGTTTGTGGTGAGTGGGGGAAAAATGCAAGGGTTTATAGGTCAGTAGGAGAAAAATGACTGATGTCAATGGTCAGTAAGAGAAAAATCCTCAGTGTTATTGGTTAGTGTAAGGGGAAAAAAACATCAACTTCAGTGGGAGGAATAATAGTTTTTCTGTCAGTGATCAGATGGAGTATAAAAGTCAGTCGATAATAAATAATCCACTTTTACCATTCAGATCTCAGATCTGCCCCCCTTAAATTCCCCTTGAGACCTCAGATCAGCCCCCTTTAAACTTTTCTTAAGACCTCAGATAAGCCCCCTAAACTTCACTTCGGATCTCAAATCAACCTCCCTTAAACTTCCCTTCGGATCTCAAATCAACCTCCCTTAAACTTCCCTTCAGGCCCCAGATCAGCTCGCCTTTTAACTTTCCATTAGACTCACGATTATCACTCTGTAAGGGACCGCCCGGCGGTACCACTAGCACTCCACTGATCGGATGTTCCCAGCGCACGGAGTCTAAGCCCCAGAGTACTTGTTCACCAGGGCCCCTGATGGTGGGGATGGACTTGGAGTACCCCAGGACCAGGTCGTGACTACTGAGGACACCCGTCAGTGGTAGGGGTATTCGCCAGGGGCTCCCACGGGAGAGAGCCAGGTATGAGGAGGTCTGGAGACCCCATAGAGAGGGACGGATGGATGGATGGATGGATGGCTGAGCAGGAGCAGGGTCATACAAGCCGGGTCGGTAACTATGGGGACGGTGCGGTACAGAGCAGCGGGCAGAGAATAGTCGGGTCACACGCCAGGTCAGCAACAGCAGGTCAGATCCAATAGGGGGCATTCAGGAGAGAGGTCAGGCAAGCAAGGGTCAAGAACAGGAGAAAACAGCAAGGTCAGGGCACAATCCGGGTACAGGGAGGTGTACTGCGCCTGCGCCGAGCCCAGCGGCGCGACGATCTCCGACATTGCCCCCCCCCTACGGGCAACCTCCGGATGCCCACCCGATCTCTCCACCACGGGTGATTACGAAGAAACTCCCGGACTAGTCTAGGTGCGTGGACATTATGAGCCGGTTCCCAGGAATTGTCCTCAGGACCATAGCCCTTCCACTTAATTAGGAATTGGGTCTGGCCCCCCCTTCTTCGGCACTTAAGGATCGTTTCCACCTCAAATTCCTCTTGTCCTTCGACCGTTATGGCCTCTGGGGGTCTGGATTCTCGTTCTGGGAAGGCATCTGGGATCACTGGCTTCAGCAGGGATACATGGAAAACTGGATGAATTCTGAACGTGTCCGGAAGGATCAGCTCATATGCCACTTCGTTGACCATCCGCTTTACCTGAAAAGGCCCCACAAATTTAGGTCCCAATTTTTTCGAGGGACAAAGCATCTTTAAGTTGGTTGTGGCCAACCACACCTTCTGCCCAGGCTGCAACGCCAAATCCCCTCTTCGTTTCTTGTTAAACTCCTTCTTATTGTCCTCTTGGGCCCGAGCGATGGCTTCCTGGAGTAATTTGTTATTGACGGAGAAGAAGGTCAACGCATCCTGCGTTGCTGGAACTGGGCATTCAGAGACCAAATCAGGGAGAAAGACAGGGTGAAACCCATAATTCGAAAAGAATGGGGACTGCCCCGTTGCCGAATGGCTTGCGTTGTTATAAGCGACCTCCGCCAGGGGTAAAAGAGACAGCCAATCATCCTGCAGGAAAGACGTGTAGCAACGCAAGTATTGCTCCAGGGTCTGGTTCGTCCTCTCGGTCTGACCGTTGGTCTGAGGGTGGAACGCGGAGGAGAGGGACAACTTGATGTCCAGGGCCTTGCACAGAGCCCTCCAAAACTTAGATGTAAACTGGACCCCTCGATCAGAGACGATGTCCTCGGGTACTCCATGAAGTCTAACGATCTCCCGGATAAATATTCGCGCCGTCTCGGTTGCTGACGGAGTCTTCCTTAGTGGCACGAAGTGAGCCATCTTGGATAGGCGATCAATGACCACCAGAATTGCTGTGTGGTCTTGTGACGGTGGGAGCTCGACTATGAAGTCCATCGCGATCTTCTGCCAAGGCCGTTCGGGAATCGGCAAAGGTCGCAACAGCCCCCAGGCTTTGCTCCTTGACGGTTTGCTCTTCTGGCAGATGGTACAGGATCTCACGTAGCGCTTGCAATCCTTAGCCATGTTTGGCCACCAAAACGAGCGCCGGAGAAGCTCCAGAGTCTTGACTGGGCCAAAGTGACCTGCCAGCGGGTGATCGTGGCAATGCCCCAAAACCAGGGTCCGGACTTCCTCAGGTACCACGATAGAATCCTCCTTCCACAGGAGTCCCCCTTTGTTCTGGAGGGATACCCCAACTGGGGTTGGTGTGGCCGTAGATGCTTCTATTAACTTGGAGCAAAGGTCCGTCTGGAGCGCCAAGAAGTTCCCTGAGGACAAGATAGTGTCGGGTACCAGTTCTTCTTCGGAGTCCTCAAACATACGAGATAGCGCGTCAGGCTTCGTATTTTTAGATCCGGGCCTGTAAGTAATATGAAAATTGAATCTGGAAAAGAACAGGGCCCATCTTGCCTGCCGTGGGCGTAGACGCTTGGCAGTCCTCAGATATTCCAGATTCTTGTGGTCTGTGAAAATCAATATAGGGTGTGAGGCACCTTCCAGCAGGTATCTCCATTCTTCTAGTGCTGCTTTGATAGCCAGCAGCTCTCGATCCCCGATATCGTAATTCTTCTCTGCTGGGGTGAGTTTCCTCGAGAAGAATGCTACGGGATGGAGTAACTCTTTGGTGCCTTTCCGCTGAGACAGGATGGATCCTACCGCATTCTCCAATGCATCTACCTCCAAGATGTAGGGCAGGGCCGCATCCGGGTGGCCCAGGATGGGTGCCGAGGTAAATAGCTTTTTCAGAGCTTCGAAAGCTCTTTGAGCCTCTGGTGTCCATTTGAACCGGGTTCCAAGTTTGGTTAGTTGGGTAATGGGGGAGACCAGACCCGAGAAGTTTTTGATGAACTTCCGATAAAAGTTCGCAAACCCTATAAACCGTTGGACACCTTTTTTGTCCGTGGGTTCAGGCCAATCTAAAATTGCAGAGACCTTCTGGGGGTCCATCGCGACCCCCGCAGTGGAGATAATCAGGCCTAGAAACGTGATGCTAGATTGCTCAAAGCAACATTTCTCCGCCTTAGCATATAACCCATGCTGCCGCAATCGCCCCAAAACTTTTGCCACATGTATCCTATGATCCTCTAGAGAGGGTGAAAAAATTAGTATGTCGTCCAAGTAGACGATAACGAAGACATCCAAAAAATCCCTGAAGATGTCGTTCACAAAGTGTTGGAAGGTGGCTGGTGCATTGCACAGCCCAAATGGCATGACCAAGTATTCAAAGTGGCCAAACCGGGTACGGAAAGCAGTTTTCCACTCGTCCCCCTCTCTTATGCGTACCAGGTTATAGGCCCCCCTTAAATCAAGCTTTGTGAAAATAACCGCAGCCTTTAGGCTCTGAAACAGTTCTGGTACCAATGGCAATGGGTAACGATTTTTGATCGTGACCCTGTTCAGCTCCCGGTAGTCAATACAAGGTCTCAGGGTTTTGTCTTTTTTCTCCACGAAGAAGATTCCCGCTCCTGCTGGAGAAGTGGAGGGGCGGATGAATCCCTTCTGGAGGCTGTCCTCGATATATTCCTTCAGGGCCCCCAATTCAAGCTCAGATAGGGGGAAAATACGCCCAAAAGGGATTTCAGAGCCTGGTAACAGGTCGATTGGACAGTCATACGGGCGGTGGGGGGGCAGAGTATCGGCTCCCCGCTTACTGAACACGTCCAGGAACCCATGATAGGCTGCGGGAATAACCTGTTTCAAGTCGGAGTCTCCTTCGGAGCAAAGGAGAACTCGGGGCCCTGCGGGGCCCGAAGTGCGACAATGTTCCCGACAGTATGGGGAAGGGAACGAGATTGACCCGGTCTCCCAGTCAATCTGGGAGTTATGGGCCCGTAACCATGGGAGCCCCAGAATGACTGGGAAAAGAGGTGATGCAATAGCGTCCAGGCGGAGGAACTCCTGGTGCTGGTTGGCAATGATAGTGGCAATGGGGGGA
Source organism: Staurois parvus (assembly GCF_062004578.1). Lineage (NCBI taxonomy): Eukaryota > Metazoa > Chordata > Amphibia > Anura > Ranidae > Staurois > Staurois parvus. The sequence goes on along the minus strand of NW_028318189.1, from coordinate 2,377,875 downwards.
GTTTCCTGATTAACTACCCCCGATTTTATCTGGGAACCATCAGCCAAAAAGATGTTGAAGCCCTTCTGTCTGTGTTGGAGAGGGATACCCTGTTGGTGAGCAAACTCTAGATCCAGGAAACAGCTGCATGCCCCTGAATCAACTATGGCTGTCACCTCCACGATCTTTCCTGGAAGCTGAAAGGAGAGGGATACTACTAAGTATTGCGAAGGACAGGTATTGCTAATAGACAAGGAAGAAAAACGGGTGCACTTACTCATTTTATGAGGGCAGGATCGCACCATATGACCAGCTTCACCGCAGTAAAGGCAGAGGTTCTGGGCTCGTCTGCGCTGGCGTTCCTCCGGTGATAATTTAGGCCGTGCCAGACCTAGCTGCATAGGTTCCGGAACATCTCCTGGTGGTGGGTTCTGGATGCTTTGTCGGGTTGGTGGGCTGGGGCCTAGGAATGGACCCCAGGTATTTCCGCGACCCTGGCCGGACCTCTCAAGCCTGCGTTCCCGCAGTCTTCGTTCAATCTTAATTGTCAGGGCAATAAGGTCTTCTAGAGACTCGGGAACCTCCACCCGGGCCAGCTCATCTTTCAAGGGATCGGAGAGCCCCATACGGAACTGGTGCAATAGAGCGAACTCATTCCAGCGTGTGTCCCCCATCCACCGCCTGAAATCAGAGGCGTATTCCTCTGCCGCCCGCCGGCCCTGTTGGAGCGCATATAAGGTCGCTTCGGCAGAGGCTGCCCGCTGTGGGTCATCATACAAGATGGCCATTGCTTCAAAGAAACTATTGACCGATCCCAGGTGAGGATCATTGTTTCCCCTTAGCCGGTGGGCCCAATCCTGGGGTTCACCCTGTAGTAGTGAAATAATGAATCCTACCTTCATGTTTTCGGTCAGGAAGGTACGGGGTTGTAGCTCAAAGAACAAGAGACAGGAATCACGGAATGACCGGAAGCGTGTGCGGTCCCCGTGAAAACGCTCCGGTAGGGGTACTCGGGGTTCTGCCATAGGGAGCGGGGCGGAAGCCCCTGAGACTGGCTCCTGAGCTACCAGGGCCGGGGGTGCAGAAACCGGGGCCTGTGGGGCAGGGTCAGAAATAGAGCCAGTCTGGATGCGATTCTCCAGCTGCATGCATCTGTCCTGCAGGACCGTTACGGCCTGCGTCAAATTAGCTAGGTGCCTGCAAATTTCCTCTAGCGGGGAGGGCCCTCCTCTAGGCTCAGTCATGGCCTTTTGGTACTGTAAGGGACCGCCCGGCGGTACCACTAGCACTCCACTGATCGGATGTTCCCAGCGCACGGAGTCTAAGCCCCAGAGTACTTGTTCACCAGGGCCCCTGATGGTGGGGATGGACTTGGAGTACCCCAGGACCAGGTCGTGACTACTGAGGACACCCGTCAGTGGTAGGGGTATTCGCCAGGGGCTCCCACGGGAGAGAGCCAGGTATGAGGAGGTCTGGAGACCCCATAGAGAGGGACGGATGGATGGATGGATGGCTGAGCAGGAGCAGGGTCATACAAGCCGGGTCGGTAACTATGGGGACGGTGCGGTACAGAGCAGCGGGCAGAGAATAGTCGGGTCACACGCCAGGTCAGCAACAGCAGGTCAGATCCAATAGGGGGCATTCAGGAGAGAGGTCAGGCAAGCAAGGGTCAAGAACAGGAGAAAACAGCAAGGTCAGGGCACAATCCGGGTCAGCAACTTACTTCAAACAGGTTCACAGGTTCACAGGATACAAGAGACCAAAAGGCACTGAATGAAAGCTCAGGGCCGTTTAAATATCCCGCCCTGCGCTGTCATTGGTGCCAGGCGCGCGCCCGTGGTCACTACTGCGCATGCGCGAACCTGATTGCCGCGGTCGGCCAAGTCCCGGCGCTCGCGTACAGGGAGGTGTACTGCGCCTGCGCCGAGCCCAGCGGCGCGACGATCTCCGACACACTCCCTTTAAACTTCTCTTCACACCAGTCCCCAATTAAATTTTACTTAAGTCCCGAGATCAGCTTCTCTTTAGACCCTAGATCGGCCATGTCCCTTTCCCTTCCACAAATCCGTTCTAACCTCAGACCAGTCTGAAGGGCTCAGAGCACACTAAGGGGGTCTGTTACCAGACTTCTTTTGTGGCTCTATGTCATGCTATGTGTTCAATAAATGAGCAGAAGCAGGAAGTGGGGATAGCTGTATGGGCTTCGAGCTGGTCAGAGATCTGATACTGACACTAGGTGCTGGATTGAGTGTTCCAGCACCTGGCACCATGACATGAGGTGCGCCTGTGGAACCCCAGGATTTAGCCTGGGTCAGTCCCATGGGAATCAGAATGATTGGGAGGTATGCATTTTTAGGGCACATTTCCTAAGGGTGACAAAATTGGACCATGCTTACGTGATGTGTGTTGAAGCAGCAAATAGTATGAGATCTTCAATTATTTGAATTCACAATTAGCTTGAGCTTATTTGATTTATTTAGAAACCCCCAACAATCAATTGTAAAAGATATTTAATAGAACTCTCATTATATACTATAAAGCTGTTTTCTTTTGTTTGTGCTGTTGGACATGTCTTCAAGCAGACAAAATGTTCAAGGTCTAGTGAAAAGATTGCCGGTTTCAATTTAATCCTCTGTTAACAGAAGCACAAGACTTTTAGTGCTGATGACTGCTGTTTTAGCTGAAGTTTTGTGTAGGTTTGTCTGAATACCAATAGATGTGTTTGCGGTTTTCTTCTCTTTTATAACTTGTGCCTTTATGTGCCAAAGACATAAATCCTTGTAGTAATTGCTTCTGAGATTGTTTCTTAGATGAACTGAACTTGTTACAATGAGAAAATAATCTGTACGCCCCAAAGCTCACCTGTGTTAGTCATTTGAAAATATGCCAGCTTCAGTGATCTAAGAAACAAGATGAGTTATAAACTTCAAAATCCCACAGCCAGTATTGTTCTTTCAAATGTGTTTACTTGCAAATGACTAAAATGAAGACTGTGAAGTTTGGGTTGAAACCATGGAGGGAAAGAGATGTGATCTGTCATATTTCTAAAACTCATATTTCTGTGCTAAAATTTTCTCAACCTTGTCATGTTTGAAATAAAAACTGGACAAAGTTGACCAGACAAAGTCTTTTAATAGTTTTAAAGTTTTCTGTGTTTATGTTCCGTGTCAGTGTTTATACATTTGCTACAGCCCAGTTACCTTTTCTAGGGTTCAACAACCTTCCCTCACTAATCCTTACTATGATATACAGTGCATCCAGAAAGTATTCACAGTGCTTAACTTTTCCCACATTTTGTTATGTTATTCCAAAATGGATTAAATTCATTTTTTTCCTCAACATTCTACAAACAGTACCCCATAATGACAACAGGAAAGAAGTTAGTTTTGAAATCTTTGCAATTTATTAAAAATAAAAAAAATTAAAAAATCACATGTATATAAGTATTCACAGCCTTTGCTCAATACTTTTCTGAAGCACCTTTAGCACCAATTACAGCCTCAAGTTGTTTTGAGTATGATGCTACAAGCTTGGCACACCTATTTTTGGGCAATTTCTGCCATTATTCTTTGCTTTACCTCTCAAGCTCCATCAGGTTGGATGGGGAGTGTCGGTGCACAGCCATTTTCAGATCTCTCCAGAGATGTTGAATTCGGTTCAAGTCTGGGCTCTGGGAGGAGGGGTGGAGGAGGGATGGGAGGATGGGTGGAAGGAGGGTATGGGGAGAGGATAGGTAGTTTAAGACTCTGCGAAATAGTGGGAGAAACATCAGTCTGGAGAAATCCTAGAGATCAAAGGGGAAGATGTGGAGGGAAGAGGCAGAGAGAAGAGATGGTGAAGACAGAGGTGTGGATAGGAGAAGAATGGAAGAGATTCACTTTGTGACTTGTAATGTTAAAGGATTAAATAGCCCTGGGAAGAGATTTGGGATTTTTAAAGAAATTCAACATAGATTTTCTTCAGTGGTTTTTTTTACAGGAGACACATGGTGCAAGAATCAAGTGTGAAATTAAATTCCAGATATTATCAAATGTGGTTTTATGCAGATTCCTTAATTAAACGTGCCAAGGGAGTGGCAATAGGTTTTGCGAAAAATATAAGGTTTAAGCTGGAAGACAGGTGGGTAGATCCGGAAGGGATATTTCAGTTTCTGAAAGGAAAATTACAGGAAATAGACTGTACATTAGCAAATATTTATTGCCCGAATAAGAAACCGGACGTATTCCTAAAAAATACTCTGAGGATGTTAATGGATTTCAAAAAAGGCAATTTAATTTTGGCAGGTGATTTCAATCTCTGCATGGATCCCCAGATGGATATGACGTCCCCTGTGCAGAGAGATGGCAGTAGGTCTCTGAAATCCTTGAAAAAAATTATATACCAGTGTCAACTTGTAGATATATGGAGAATTAAGCACATGAAGGACAGAGACTATACGTTTTATTCTCATGCACATGAGATGTATTCAAGACTGGATTATATATTGCTGGACCATCGACTTATCGAGTCTCTGGTCAAAGTAAAAATAGAAGTGATGTCAATATTGGACCATGCCCCTGTCACAATGCAATTATTATGGGGAAATGATCAGATCGGGTGGAAATTCTGGAGGTTAAATAAGACACTTCTCCAGGATTCAGAGGTGGATCAAAGAATTAAAAAAGAAATAGAGCAATTTTTTGAGGAAAATGATTCTGAGGAAGTGTCCGTAGCAACAGTGTGGGAGGCTCATAAGGCCTATATTAGAGGAATCCTGATAGCGATTGGAGCAAAAAAGAAGAAGGAAAGAAGAGAAAAAATAAACACGCTTCTTAGTGAACTCTGTGAGTTAGAGCAGATACATAAACATAAAGTAATCAAAAGAGATTATGCAGAGGGTAATAAATAAAAAAGAAGAATTAAATACATTTCTGGAAGAAGATAAGATAAGAGAAGTGTGTTCAATAAAATAATAAATGAGAGATACAGATGGGGAGATAGGTCAGGAAAGTATTTAATGAGGGCTCAGAGAAAAAAAAAATCTAGGAACTATATAGAGAAAATAAGAGACCACAAAGGAGAATTAATGTATTCAGCTAAAGATAATAACTAAAGTGTTTAAAGAATATTATAATAAGCTATATAATATTATCCCCCACAGCTCCATCAGTAAAGATGAAGTAGGAAAAATAGAAAAAAGACAGACATATTTAAAAAAGGCAGGATTACCAAAATTAAGTGCGGTGCAATTAAAATCCCTAGAATCAGCAAGAACGCAGGAGGAATTACACTTAGCATTAAAGAGCACTATAGCCTCCGGACACAGTGAAACACCGATCGTCGGACGGGACCTCTGTACGAGGTCCCGATCATGTGATCATTGATTGACCAATCAGTGATCACATGCAAAGTAGTAAGCAAGATGTCACTTGTGACATCATTGCTTACTACATGTGAAATCTGTGAATGATCACAGAGGTCACAAGGTACAAGGCTATTCACAACAGCCTTGTACCATGTGACAAGCTGTGACCAATCACAGCTCACTCAGTACTTCTCAATGAGTGCAAGAATGCACACAGAGAGAAAAAGAAATGATTGCTTTTACATCCTATATGGGTGTAAAAGCAATGTGTAAAAAAAAAAAAAAAAAAATCTTCATCACCCCTACAAGTAGTACAGTGTCACCATGGTGACACTACTGCTAGGGGACAGTATGTAAAAAAAAAAATAATAATATAAAAAAATAAAATAAAAATGTAAAACAAAATGTTTAAAAATTTAAATGTTTGGTTATAAACTAATTTGGATTTTTTTTTTACTAAAAAGATAATGGAATAAATGTTGGCAAAGATTTATGATGAAATATTATTTATTTGCAAAAATTTTATAAAAAAAACACTTTTTTTCAAAATTTTTGGACATTTTCATTTACATAGCAAAAAAAAATAAAAATCCCAGTGGTGAATAAATACCACCAAAATAAAGCTTTATCTTTCTCAAAAAAATGGAAAAAAATTCATTTGGGTACAGTGTTGCATGACCGCACAATTGCATTCAAAGTGTGATAGCGCTGAAAGCTGAAAATGGCCCTGGTCAGGAAGGGAGTAAAAATGTCCGGTCTGGAAGTGGTTAATGCCCTTAAAGTCCACAGAGTTTTTCCCCCCTGGGTAAAGAAGGTATCACAGGGAAGTGGATTAAGAGGGAAGATGCACAATTAAGGGATAAAAGGGTAGGAAAGGGGAAGATCACTTAAGGAACTGGGAAAAAAAGAAGTTTTTACGAGAATGGATGAGTGGCGGAATAGATGCGGAAAAACAGAGGAAAATGTATAGAATAATCCACGGAAATATAAATATGCAGGAGGTAGAAATGAATTATAAGTGTTTGGAAAGATGGTATATCACACCGAGCGTGGCACACAGATTGAGTGGAGATAATTCACCTTTATGTTGGCGTGGATGTGGAGGTAGAGGCATAATGTACTACATATGGTGGGAGTGTTCTAAAATACAAGAGTATTGGGGGAAAATAGTAAGCTTGATTCCGAAAATTACAGAGGTTGATATTCTAGTAGACCCAGAGATTTGCCTATTTCATAGTACTAAGCTTTCAGTTAAAAAATACAAAGAATCCGGTTTATTGTACTATTTGAATGCAGCAAAGGGACTGATACCCAAGTATTGGAGGAGACAGGAGGTGCCGAAAATAAAAGACTGGCTGGATAGGGTGGACCAAATATGTAAATTGGAGGAACTTTATCATTTGAATGAAGATAAGATAGAGAGTCACCATACAAGATGAAACAAATGGGAGGAATTCAAAAAGTCAAGGCTAGCCTTAGAGGTTATGGTGAATTAACCTCCCTAGCGGTATTCCCAAGTGTAGCTCGGGGTAGAGTTTCAATACCAAAAGCGGTAACCCCGAGCTACACTCGGGCTTACCATGCAGCGTTGCATAGGGAGTCCCTGCAGCGCTTACCTTGTCCTTCGCTCCCGTGATGTGTCCCTGCAGCATCCCCGGCCATCTCCTCCGGCCGATGCCGGCATCTGGCTTCCGTGTTCCTGGTCCCTGTGATGTTGGGACGTACGGGCACCGGAAACGGCGGCAAATTTGAAATTTTTAAAAAATTTCATTTTTTTAAAAATGATTATTACATAGTAAAACATTGCTGTTTCAAACCATTTCACATACATTTTGTCCCTACTGCTTTGTCCTGTGCCCTGCATGCATTTTGACTGTTCTTTCTGCCTGGAAACTGAGAAATGTTCATGGCGTCCAAAAAGCATCCCTTTAGGTCAAAAGCAGTTTTAGACCAGCTAGAGAACAGCAATAGTAAATTAGAACCACTTGCAGAGTGATAATGATTTGTGGGGAAATTCGTCATCGGAAACTGAAAACGATTCTGCGACTTTGCTCAGTGATGAGCAAACTTGGCGCTATATTTCAAATTTCAGTGTTTTTGGTTTGATTATATTATTTAATTAAATTTATTATTATTATATTATTATTTTTTATGATTATTTATTAAATTATAATTTATGATTTTGTGTTTCAAGTTTTATCATATCCGGAATGTTTACTAGACTCTTGTTCGGACAGATTTCATTGAGTTATTCCTAAATTACAGGCCTACAATAAAAAAAATACATATTTCCATGCAAAAAAATGGTACCGCTTTCAGCACCAAAAATCTGAAATAATCATACCGCCAGGGAGGTTAATATAGAATAATATGGAAAGATATTTTGTTCTTCTTTTATAGGGATTATGATCTCCAGAAATAAACAGGAAAATGCAGAGCAGAAGGGGTTAGGGACTGGATGGGGGGGGATGGGTGGTATATAGGTTGGGGGGGGAAGGGGGGGGGGGGATGAAACGATAAAAGTTTTGATAATATGCTAAGGTTATAATGAGTATGTTTGTATAACTTGTTTATCTGAAAAATGTATAAATATTTAAATTTAGAAAAAAGTCTGGGCTCTGGCTAGGCCACTCCAGGACATTCACAGAGTTGGCCCATAGCCACTCCTTCGTTATGTGGGCTGTATGCTTAGGGTCGTTGACCTGTTGAAAGATGAATCGTTGCCCCAATCTAAGGTCCAGAGCACTCTGGAACAGGTTTTCATAAAGGATATCTTTGTACATGGCTGCATTCATCTTCCCTTGATCCTGAATAGTTCCCCAGTTCCTGCCTCTGAAAAACATCTCCACAGCATGAAGCTGCCACAACCATGCTTCACTGTAGGGATGCTATTGGCCAGGTGGTGAGCAGTGCCTGGTTTCCTCCAGGCGTGATGCTTGGCATTCAGGCCAAAGAGTTCAATATTTCAAACTGTAAAATGGACTTACACACAAGTTAGTATAGACAAATATGAAGTATATTTTAGAATGAGTGGTAACTTAGTCAAAAAGAACAAAATTACACTGATATATGCAGCAAATATAAACACTCTTAGTATTGTGAGCAAAAATAAGGACATTCACAGTAAAGCAACAGTAACTGTTAGCAGGCCTGCTTTCAGAAATAATCCACTGCCTCCAATCTGAGGGGACCATTGAATCCCCAGTGAGCAGGAGCAACTATCAAGAAACAAGTAAGCTCGCTGTGCATCCTTAGAACTAAATGACAAGTATTAGATGTGAAGGAAAGAGAATTCTCATTTAAAATTTAGCACTGTCCCTTTAAGAACACTATAATGTCTTCTGCATGCTTGTTGGGGCCCAGTTGGTATAGAGTTAAGTTGAGGTGTAGAATATAGTCCCTTGGGATGGTAACACAAAGATAGTGAAGGAACAAGGGAGATTTGACAATTTTCCTCTTGATGGTAGCGAATTAGGGTGGGGTTCCCTTTAAAGCACTAATCATAGGGCAGGCTTGAAGTAATGAATAGCAACAATTGGCATAAACGTCTGCAGGCAAAGACAGCTCCCTCTGAACATCAAAGGCAAAAAATAAACAGTAATGGGAATCCTTCTTTGCTGAAGGGAAACTTGTGGTTTTAGTTGGCACTGCTGTATCCTGGCCTGCAACTGTATGTCCTCCGATCAGCTTGTACAATAAACTGTAATGCAGATGCACAGTGGCTAAATGGTTAGCCCTATCAGCTGACAGTACTAAGGTCATTGGTTCAAATCCCAACCACGGCACCACCTGCCTGGAGTTTGCATGTTCTCCATGTGCCTGCGTGGGTTTCCTCTGGGTACTCCGGTTTCCTCCCACACTCCAAAGACATGGTGGTAGGTTAATTGGTTCTTGTCTAAATTGGCCCTAGTATGTGTATGAATGTGAGTTAGGAACCTTAGACTGTAAGCCCCTTGAGGGTTAGGGATTGATGTGAATGTACAAGATATATGTAAAGTGCTGTGTAAATTGATGGCGCTATATAAGTACCTAAAATAAATAATAATAAATCTCAACAATGGTGGCTGCAAGAACTAGGCTGCATAGGTAACTGCATGTAATGTTCACAACTATGTGCAGGTAGATAGCTGAGGTGGCTTCACTTGTTTTTTGGGTGCATGGGTCTCTCTCACCTGATCAGAGTAGTCCGGCAGATCGTAGTGTCCTGTCTGGTCTCCTGCTATCAGATTGGCCTGCTAGCCAGCGTGGCAGACTGGGTGGTCTGTAGGCTCTTTCCGCTCTTCCTCCCTCTAAAACCCTGGCTCTATGGCATAGTTCAGCTGTCAGCGCACCCCTTCCTCTTCAGTCTCTCCCCTCACTCTTCTGGCCAATCTCCCGAGCTTTTGATATTTCACCATACAAGTTCCAGAGGGCTGTTCTGTCCATGTGAGTGACTGTGAATGGCAGACCGCAGCCATCTAATTTCCATTTTAATGTATTGCAAGTAATACCATTTCAATGGGTTACATGTAATAAATGCTTGACCCATGCAGGAGCAGATAAATCAAAGCAGATAAATAAATATACCTAACAGGCAAATTTTAGGATGTAATATATTAGGTAAACCCAGTACAGTGAATAGGAATGTATTGACTGCTGACCAGAATGTATGAACTATAGCACAGGACCAAAAACAGTGTAAAAAATCAGCTGCTTCCTTGCAGCCTCTAAAACAGTCAGTTGTAGGGCGTAGAGAAAGTCTTACTGAATAGGGTCACAGAGGAGATGGTTAGAAAATGCTTTCTGGACCTCAGAAGAGGTGACCAGAGACTTTGGTAGATTTGCTTACAGGGGTACAGAAGTCAGACTCAGAATCCAGGATATACTGTAACTGCTGTTAAAGGGTCACATATAGTATTTGTCTGGCTGTCCACTGTCCACCAGCATCTACTTTTGGAGGTTGCTCTCATAAGACCTATTGCTGATACAGTATCTCTGCCATCCTTTTTTGTTCTCTTGGTATCTTGCACCCCTAGCCCCTAGCCCCTCTCTCTAATTTGAGTACTGCAATACATCGTAAAGAGACCCTAGTGACTGGAGCCTGATTGTCAGAGGTTTGTTGGTTGGATCCAGATACAAGGCAGGTAGGCACAGGACAGGTAGGAGAACCCAATTATTTCCAGTGGCTCCCCTATTGCTACACTAGGATTCTTTTAAAGTGTTACTAAACCCAGGACCCTGCATTCACTATATCTGGTCTCCCACAGTACACACTACATGGAATTGCAATAATTGTAGTAAATATAAACTGCTAAATACCTTTTCCCATCAGCAGTATATAGCAGTCTTGTGACTTGTATTAGTGTCCAGCTGAAAACTGGTTAAAGATTGTAGTAGGAGTTTTCATTCTCCTCTGACCATCCTATGAGGCTTCATAACCTCTGACCCCCTGTCTGGACAGAGCTGATTGGCCCTGTGCTGATCAGATGCACCCTCCCCCCCAAACAAAAACTCTCTAGCAATATCCACTAAACTGAGCATGTGCAGAGTGAGTCCTAGAGTTCTTTACTATCATCAGTTGGATTGAGGACAGTAGAAGAAGGGGAGGATCAGAGAAGGGAGAATCGAGCAGCCTTTTTACACAATGCAGAGGATTAACCCCTTAGGTTCCACATTGAGCATAACATGCATGCTTTACTGCATATACAAACTGATTTTACTATTGTGGGTTTAGTAACACTTTAAAATCTCAACACATTCCCATAGAATCTAGGACTGTTGGGAGGTAAAGGTCCAGTAAAATACTCTTTCTCTCTTACTTTTTGCCTGCTTTGTGTTTATATTGGAGATTAGAAGGCTGGCAGGCAGCCACTTACTGCTGGCAAGAAATATAATAAAAATATTATTTGCAGAACTATGAGGATAATTTTTCCCAGGGTGTCTACAGATACAGAGGTCAGTGAAGGCTTGTTTTAGATGTTCTTGTTTTTTACTGCTTGTTAAGAATATGTAAATCCTCTGTTCTATCTCTAGCATTAGGCCAAGACTGTAACATTTTTTTTTGGATGACAAGACGCTCTTTTCCAGAGGATGTAATTTTAATGGCCCTTTTAATTTACAGAACAGTTATTTAAATTGACTCTTAGAATGACTGCCTAGAGGCTTTATGCATATTAATTACAGGTATGTATGTAGTGGCAATCATTTACACAGCTCTTTACATATGTTATACATTCATATCAGTCCCTGGTCTCAAAGAGCTTACAATCTAAGGTCCCTGTTTCACAAACATACACATACTAGGGTCATTTTAGACAAGAACCAATTACTCTACCAGCATGTCTTTAAAGTGTGGGAGGAAACTGGAGTACCTGGAGGTAACCTACAAGGAAAATATGCAAACTCCATGCAGGCAGTGTCTCAGTTGGGATACAAATCGATGAGGCTAGTGCTGCAAGGCAGAAGTGCTAACCACTAAGCCACAGTGCTACCCATATATTGTATAGAGGTTTTTTACCTTTTTATTATGACCAGAACTAAAAAAATGCAATTTAACATTTTTGTTTTGGCCATCAAGTAAACATGAAATACCGTATTTTTGCTCCATGAGATGCACCTAGGTTTTAGAGGCAGAAAACAGGAAAAAAAATATTCTGAACCAATGGACTGCATACATAGTACAGGAGATGACCAGAGACTGCGGACATAGTACAGGAGATGACCAGAGACTGCGGACATAGTACAGGAGATGACCAGAGACTGCAGACATAGTACAGGAGATGACCAGAGTCTACAGACATAGTACAGGAGATGACCAGAGACTGCGGACATAGTACAGGAGATGACCAGAGACTGCGGACATAGTACAGGAGATGACCAGAGACTGCAGACATAGTACAGGAGATGACCAGAGTCTACAGACATAGTACAGGAGATGACCAGAGACTGCGGACATAGTACAGGAGATGACCAGAGACTGCGGACAGTACAGGGATGACCAGAGACTGTGGACAGTACAGGAGATGACTGCTGATCTTTGGGGAGGGAGGGGAGCGGGTACCTGAATTTGACTTACTTCCACGGAGATGTTCTTTGGTTAATGTCCACTCTGCAGCGAGACCTTACCTGTTCCTCTATCCAGCGGCGCGCTGTCTTCCCGGCTTCTGTAGTGTGGGTGCTCGGCTTGACAGCCGGGTGCCCAGTGTGCATGAGCGAGAAGCGCTGCGCTTTGTGATTGGTCCTGCGGCTTCTGGGACCTGTCATGTGTCAATAGCAATCAGACTTCACTAACCTGATCAATCACTGTTTTTGGTAGAAGCGATATTTCTACATGGCAAATAATTTACTAGCAGGTGTAGTAGAGTAATAGAAATCCAACAGACCCAACAGTCATGACATGCATGCTGCTGATTCTGTGTAATTGAATCACTAATTGAAAGGGGCATGTTCAAAATAATAGCAGTGATGAGTTCTATTAGTGAGGTAATTCATTCTTTGAAAAACAGGTGGCAATTATTGCCCTTATTTAAGGAAGGAAGGCAGCAAATGTTGTACATGCTGGTTACAGTGCATTTCTCTCTGAAATTCTGAGGAAAATGGGTCGTTCCTGACATTGTTCAGAAGAACAGCGTACCTTGATTAAAAAGTTGATTGGAGAGGGGAAAACATATAAAGAAGTGCAGAAAATGATAGGCTGCTCAGCTAAAATGATCGCAAATGCTTTAAAATGGCAACCAAAACCTGAAAGACGTGGAAGAAAGCGAAAAACTACCATTTGAATGGATAGAAGAATAGCCAAAATGGCAAGGACTCAGCCAACAATCAGCTCCAGGAAGATCAAAGAAGGTCTAAAGTTCCCTGTGAGTACTGGTACAATTAGAAGACGCCTATGTGAAGCCAAGCTATCTGCAAGAAGCCCCCGCAAAGTCCCACTGTTGAAAAAAAGACGTGCTGAAGAGGTTACAATTTGCCAAAGAGCACATTGACTGGCTTAAAGAGAAATGGCGCAACATTTTGTGGACTGATGAAAGTAAGATTGTTCTTTTTGGGTCTAGTGGCCGGAGACAGTTTGTCAGATGACCCCCAAACACTGATTTCATGCCACAGTACACTGTGAAGACAGTGAAGCATGGTTGCGCAAGCATCATGATATGGGGATGTTTCTCATACTACGGTGTTGGGCCTATTTATCGCATACCAGGGATCATGGATCAGTTTGAATACATCAGAATACTTGAAGAGGTCATGCGGCCTTATGCTGAAGAGGAAATGCCCTTGAAATGGGTGTTCCAACAAGACAACGACCCCAAACACACCAGTAAACGTGCAACATCTTGGTTCCAGACCAACAAGATTGACATTAAGGAGTGGCCAGCCCAATCCCCGGATCTTAATCCAATAGAAAACTTGTGGGGTGACATCAAAAATGCAGTTTCTGAGGCAAAACCAAGAAATAGAGAAGAACTGTGGAATGTAGTCCAATCATCCTGGGCTGGAATACCTGTTCACAGGTGCCAGAAGTTGGTTGGCTCCATGCAACACAGATGTACAGCAGTTCTTAGAAACAGTGCTTATACAACTAAATATTAATTAAGTGATTCAAAGGAAAGCAAAATCTTCAAACATTTTTCAGTTTATATAGTGAATGTTTGAGTTTGTAAAGAAGAATACAAACACTGCTATTTTTTTGAACAGTCTAATATTCAATTTTTTTAGAGGAACAACACAAATTTGATATATTTTTCTTCATGTTTTGATTTGGAATAGAATGTGTAGTGTTCCCAATGCATTTGTGTGTATGGAAATAAAAGCTATTAGAAGGATTTTGAGCTTTATTCACTTTTTTCAACACACTGCTATTATTTTGAACACAACTGTATATGTATGTATATACTGTATGTATATATATATATATTATATACACACACACAAAAAGTAATCAAGCTTTGATTTCTCATATATATATATATGAAATCAAAGCTTGATTACTTTTTGGCAATAACATTGTGTTGGAAGATTTCTGCCAGTCACAGGGTGTGTCATGCCCCTTGAGCCTGTGTCTTAGAATACCAGGGATGTGAAGCCTCCATCAATCAAGATGTAATATCCCTCCCCCATTGTGTTTAGCTGGTTAGTGGCCATTTTTTCTGGCTCAACACATGAAGTTTACTGACAGAGCGAACATTTCCACTGACACTTCAAAAAAGTAAATAAACTGACATGAATTCAGTGCAAAACAGTGCAAATATCAATATTTAGGCAACAAACATGTAGCTAGTGCTGTTAGCAAAGTGTTTAAGGTATAACAAAAGGTAAAAAACATATTTTTCCATTTACGTGAAGATCAGGTTAATATACCATAGTAGTTTTGTCAACTGCGTTCAGCTGGAGAGATTTCCCTTCAATTTCAGTTCCATAGCCATAGAAATAGGAGGGGCTATTGCCAGATGTGTGAGCCATGTTGGCATCAAGAAAAATAGTTTCATGTCCAATTTTAGCTTCATTGTGGTCTTTTAGCAGTCCATTCAAATTAATTTGCTGCATTAGTGCAACACATATTTACTTGCAACAGTTTTAAATTCCCTAAACATATCTATGTTATGTCAGTTGTGTTATGCCCAGTCATGTCCAGTAATTTCTGTACTTAGTTTAACACGTTTATCTTTTCTGAGATCCATCACCCACTCTAGCTACTGCGCCCAGCTATCTACATTATCATCCTGGGAGTTCTGCCTGTCAACCACATTTCTCCAAATTACTGCCATCTGAGTGATGAAAAGAACGTCCTTTCAGACAGTCTCTCTCAATGCTGCAAATTCTAATTCTAGATCTAAGGGAGCTTCTATGGGCTTGTTTACAATGCTGTAAAATGCAGCAGTTGAGCCATGTTTTTACCGCCCCCTTAACTGCCCCTCTTTAGCTGGGAAGTTAGCGGCCAGCGATGTACACATGCAACCATTATCAAAAAAATGATTAATATATGTCGCGCTCCCAATCTGAGTGAAAATATATATAAATCAACTCAATAAATCTCTAAAACATAATCTAAATAATAATCCCCAAAAAAACATCTTAATGATCAAATCCAAAAACAAAAAACAATGTGATCAAATAAATGTATAGTGACTACTATAAAAATAAATATTGAATAATGCAAAGAAGTCTCTGTTGAAATAAGGTGACAACTCCCAGTGATGTGATTCAAATAAAATATACATTTCCGGTGATTCCTTAGTGTGATTAAGTTGTGTGCTCACCTCCTTATTAGCCTATGATAGGCTTACTGTGCTTTTTGTTCACTTATTGAACTTTTGAAACCTGTGTTGCATCATATGAAGTTGGCTTCCCGTACTCCTATCCCCGCAGGGATCTTTCTCTCCTGCAGCTACTCTCTTGTTTTCCTCCTTAGGTGTTCCTCAGTGGGAGAAAAATGCAAAAATAGTGCCTTATCCTTTTAAGGTTACATTACTTTATTATATGCCCAAATGCACTCACATTCAATATAATTTAAAATCACTTTGTCAAAATCAATAGCCAATAACAGCGTACTCTGTGTATATTCGCTGGTCTGTGACGTCGTAGCCCCTCCCCTACACGTTATACCGCAGGTCACGCGGCTTCATCAGGGGGTTGTGATTACATATATTAATAATTTTTTTGGTACTTATATACACATGAATAGAGGATGTGTTTGATGTCAGCGCACCTGTATTGATTTTAATTAGTGGCTCACAAGTAACACTCAATTCTTGTACATGAAGCAATTATACCCCCTGTCATGCTGCATGGGCACTATCACCCACTGAACTCGACCTATTCAAGGTAATGGGGCTGTGCTGAAGCTGCCCTGCAACCACACACAATGCACACAGTCCATTTCCTCTCTGCCTGTCAAATACTCTCTGAAGAGTGATCTGAACGTGGATCACTCTTTAGAGAGCAAAGCAAGTTTAAACAAGTGCACCATACCACAAACCTTCTCAACTGGAACCAAAGCTGTTCAGCTTACCAGACTGGGCCCCCCAATCTCTACTAAACACCTTCCATGGCTCCTCGGAGAAGTTCAAGCAGCCAAATTTGTCAGAGTACTTGGTCTTCATACTGTTGTTGGTGAGTTAAATGACACACTTGCTGTCCAGATTCAGCCTGTTCACCACCTCTGGAGTCACTGGGACCACAGTGCCTTCCCGCCAGAGCATGCTCTCATATCCAAAGAGCAGGCTATGTTGTCTGCTATAGCAGTGTTTCTCAATCGTTTTTCAGTCAAGGCACCCTTTAAAATTACGGACAGTCCCGAGGCACCCTTTAAAATAATGGACAGTCCCGAAGCACCCTTTAAAATTATGGACAGTCTTGAGGCACTCTTTAAAATTATGGACAGTCTTGAGGCACCCCATTCTAAAATGGGGTGCCTCTAGACTGTCCATAATTTTAAGAGCACCCCATTCTGAAATGTGAAAAACTATTCTAAAAGTTGTATATAACACAGCAACATCCACACATGTTAGGACACCCAACATTGGAGGTGATTTATTCTTCCAAATCACATACACGTTTGCACACTGGTACTGTTTCCAGTGTTTCTCTTCTCCCTCAGTTTTTCTCCATCACTGAGCTAATGTGACACCAATACTGATGGAGACGGACAAGGGAGGGTCAAACTAGGATGCTGTGTAGGCAGCTGACATCCTCCTTATCAACTGATGATGTCATTGGTTGTCAGGACACCGGTGGCTAGAAGGTTGTATATGGTGCGCAATGAAAACCTGTGCCTTTGTGTAACTAAAAGGCAGGCTTGTTCCACCTGCCAGCTTGTATATGGGTTTCGGGCAATTTTTAGACATTTTGCCAAGGCACCCCTGAAGAAACCTCACGGCACCCCAGGGTGCCTGGGCATCCTGGTTGAGAAAGACTGCGCTATAGGTTGACCAACGTAACCTGGTAGGGCTCAGCCCTGTCAGACCTCTGCTGACCCGATCAGGAGTAATTGGAGTAATGCCTGGAACTGTTGCTTCAGTTATACACTCATTTTCTGCATGCTGTGTGCATTGAGCACATTTTTCAACCTTGTTCCTACATTCTTTCACCTTTTTTTTTATAGCATATTCATTAACTCTAAAAAAGACTGGAATTACATTAATACATTTTTAATTTTTTAAGTCTTCTTATTCCCAAAGCAATTAGTTCAGCAAGCCACACAGTTACCCAATTATTGCTTCCATAGCTTTTGTGCTAATGTCTTATGTTCATAAACAGGTACAGGTCAAGATGATTACATATTTTTAGTTTAGCCATGCAAATGGTGAGAGAGCAAAAATAAAGTGAGCTCCAAAACAGTTGCCTTGCAGAGTTATAATTCATAGCAATGTCTGCTTGGGGCTATTCTGCTGCTAAAGAAAGATCTGTTCTTTTGATAGAGCGGATAAGAAGAGATAAAGTCAGTAGTGGAGCAGAATGCCTCATTGGAAAAGTCTCAGAGAAACAGGCTTTTGGCAGAAAAACGTTCAACATCTAAAGGATATCTGATGACAAGCAATTAACATGTGCTGCAGTAAACCTGTTACTGATACTGAAACTGTAAAAGAAAGATTTCTAGTGAATGGTCAGCCTTGTTTGAGGATTTCCTGAAATAATGTGCCTTTGTTTTAGGCTTCCCTAACAGGGAGGTTTGTATGCAGGGGCGGACTGACAACTCGTGGGGCCCCCGGGCAATAGGGGATCATGGGGCCCCTGTGGCCTTGCCCAAACTCAAAAAAGCCTATGAAAAAGGTACAGGGGCATCTCATGGGGCCCCCTACTAACCCCGGGCCCTCGGGCAATGCCCGAGTTTCCAAATGGTCAGTCCGCCCCTGTTTGTATATTTAAATAATTAATGTATTCTAAGGGGTGCAATCATTCATGTTGTGAATACATATTTGTGCTCTGGGAAAGTAATTATATATAACATGCTTCATCACCTTCTGCTGTATGCTTCTCCTTCTGCTGTCTTGATAATTTTATTACAGCTAAGAGGGAAGAAGGTTGAAAATGCTGCAAAGTCCAAAATAGGATTGGAGTAAAAACCTATAAGAACAATTCTGTATTAATATGTAAACTATTCTGTTCACTTGGTAAGTGCATTTTTGAGTGTTAAGTTTTATGTAAGTTTTTATTTAGCCGTAGAAAAACTAAAATGTGCGTTAAGTGCAGCAACCTTTGGCAATTAATAACATTTTTCCAACCCAATTTATAACCTAACCAGTAAAAATAAATCTAACTGGTCAGCACACAATCCTCTGTGCCTTCTTTACAGTAGTTGAAAATCCTTACATATATGCACTGACATGACTAGTTGCAGGTGATACACAGAGATTAAATAAATCCTCTTAAATAAGTTGTACCTGTTTATCTGCCGCCCTCTTTTCTCTACAAGTTTCTAAAACACACAGATCCAATGCTATTTTCTCAGATTCAGCAGGCAGGGGTGGAGATCCGCCATCACACAGTGCACAGCATAGAGTGAAGAACTGAGTGTAATCTGAGACCTGTGTGAAGGTAAAGGACACAACTCCTCTACACAGTCACATAGGGAAACATACACAGCCGAGGCTGTCAATCTATGTCTGTGTGCTGGGGGTGTGGCATCCCTTGAGATTCTGTGGTGTCAGGATAACCTTTCAGGAGGGACTAGTGAAGATAGCAGAACTATGTAGAACTATGAGCCAAGTCCTTGTACAGGTAAAAGGATGAACTAAGCATTTAAGTAGCAACTTGGGAGGATTAATCTTCCTCTCTGGAGAGTCCAAGCAAAGTCCATTCACTAAGAATAAAATAGACTGACTCTTTAACTACTTCCTTACCGCGCTGTAGCCGAAAGATGGCTACAGTGCGGTCATCCAGTTCTGGGAGGGCGTCATATGACGTCCTCCTAGAATGTGCTCCCCCCAGTGGCTGCGCACCTGGTGCTGTCAGTGATCGCTGTGTCCTATGGACACAGGTGAGCACATGACATGGTAAAAGACCAATTACAGCGACCTTTTACCATGTGATCAGCTGTGTCCAATCACAGCTGGCCACCATGTAAATACACTTGCTGGTTATCGGCAGTACTTTTCCCATGCTGTCACAGTGTGAGGAAAGTACTGCCAAAGGAGACATTATCAGTTAAATTTTACCCCAAAATTAGGTAATATATTTTGTTTGTGTGCACTAAATTTCATCTTAGTGTAATTTTTCCTCAAAATTTGCGCAAAAACTGTGTAACAACAAAGTTGAAACAGCCTCCATTTATTCTTTACTTTCAAAAAATGTGTAATGCTTGGGGGTTCTAAGAAATTTTCTAGCAAAAAAGTATGAGTTTAGTAGATGTGTGAAAAATGAAAGTGGAAATGTATCCATAACAACTTGATAAAAAATAATGTTCTTTAGCAAGGAACATACATTCCACATTAATAATTATGCAACTTAAATTAGGGTGTGCTGTAGTTTGTCTCCCGCATTACTCTTGTTTCTTGCTTGAGGCTGCCATTTTGCTGAAGCCCAGAGCCCCTGAGCAGGAGTAAATCATAAAGCAGAACTAAACCCATCAAATTAACGGTTTAAAAAAACAGTTAAAATCCTGAAATGACAGGACTGCTGACTGTCATATTTGCTTGTTTCCTTAACAAAACTGTCAAACCATCAAATGGCTTGTGTCATAACCGATCACATTTGCAGTATTATGGCAGCTTCAGATCAAGCAGAAGCAGCCTCTTTGGCTGTAAAGGATAAGATGGTTTAATGCAGCTTTAAGGCTCTCAGCCGATCGTGCTCTACAGTTTCGTCAGTGCCTAAAAATAGAGAGTAAATGAGCATATGCAAAATACAGTGAGACAGTGTATTACTGGATTTTAAACAGTGTGGACACTTTTTTTTAATAAAATAAAAGTGCAGCGAGAAAATATATAAATGTGACTCAATATATAAAAGTGATCAGAGAAAGTCCCAACAACGGTGACCTAGGGTAACAATGCACACTAACCAGAAGTGCACATTAAAAGTGCAGTGTAGGAAGGATGGAGTTCATAAAGTAGTCATCAGCATGGGAAGGGTAGATGTATTCCCTTGGTCAGTGAAGGTCCACATGATCGTACAGAGCTGGGCAGAAGAAATCCACTAGATGGTAGAAAACGATCGCTGCTCCACCAAAAAAGCACTGCTCCTCCACTGTGCACAAACGATATCTGGGAGAAAAGGTGCTCCCTGGATAGTGAGCCTGACGTGAAGAGGCAGGCTTCCCGTACAACTCCGGCTCAAGGACTGCTGATGGTGAGACAGCGGTCAAAGGGGCACGGTGGGGTGCCTGTGATCAGTCCAGTAATAGTAGGTGAGCTGATGAGTTGTAGGCCAGGAGCAAGGTTCTGATGCAGCCGTGCGGGATGGATGGATACTCGAGTGCAGCGTGCTGAGGATGCAGGGTCAGATGAGCTGGGTTTGGTATCAGTCAGGCAGATCAGGCTTACAGCGGCAGGAGGAAGAGTAGCCAGGTCACAGGCCAGGTCAGCAACGGAAGATCATATAATATTATATTATATTTTCATATAATTTAGCCACCTATAACCGCTTCCCATCCAGTGTACATATATAAACATCCTGGATGAGAAGCTGTTATACCAGGATCATAGCTGTCATTTTTTAGAGCCGGCAACCAACGTTCATGTACAGGTGATCAAAGCGACTTTATATCCACTTTTCCAGCAGGGAGCTTGGGACTGCAGCAAAGGGTTGGACCAGCTGCCCACAGAGAAGATAGAGGAACATCTGCCCCCCCCATCCTCTCTGTGATTAATTAAGTCAGAAATGACAAGGATTTTGTCACTTCTGCTTTTGGTGCTGTGTACCAGCCAGGGAAGCAGTCAATCAATTAGATCTCTGCTTGTTCGTCTGCCCTGGAGGCCAGAGTTGAGATCAAAGGTCTAATAAAGAGGAACTATCACTGCCCAAGTTATTACAAGGGATGTTGTTGAACAAGAATGTTGTTCATCACTTGTGATAGCAATAACGTTAGAAAAAAAAGAGGAAAGTGTAACATTTTTTTAAAATAAATAAAATATTTAAAGCACCCCCATCCCCACATGTTCATGCACAAATGCAAATGGACATGTAGGTCCTGCAGGCCTATGTAGACAGTGATTGCACCACACAGGTGAGATATTGCCACAAACATCACAGTGAGAACAATAATTCCAGTGTTAGACCTCACATTTAACTCTGAGCTTGTAATCTGTGAAGGATTTTAAAGCACTGCCTATGAACAACTTTAGGTTCCGTAGTTTGCTACCTTTTCATAGATGTGTGCAGTTTTAAATCTTGACATGTTTGTTATCTATTTACTTGGCACAACATCATCTTTTACATTTTACAAAACAATTGAGTAATAAATTGTGTTTGTGCGTGTAAGAGTATTTTTACCTAAAAATTTGCATTTGATAAATGGCTGCTCAAATATTGTGCTACATGTAAAATTGTAACAACCCCCTTTTATTCTCTAGGGTCTCTGCTTTTATAAAATATATAATGTTTGGAGGTTTTAAGTAATTTTCTAGCAAAAATACTGATTTTAACATGCATGTGAAAAATGTCTAAATTGGCCTGGAGGGCAAGTGGCTAAATGTGTTCTCAAATGCGGCTTCACTAAAAGCAGCCACTGATTATGATTTTTTTAATCCCAAGCCCAAGCTTTTGAATTTTATTTTTCATTAAATTGTATCCAAAGGCAAAATCTTTTCATGGTTTTGAAAGAGTAAGTGAAAGCTAGACCCTTTGCCATGTTTTATTGACGGTGCTCCAATTGTGGAGATTAACTTATTCTTTTGTCTTGTGACCATTGTAATGAAGACTGTAAGTGAGAAGAAATAACTAAATTTTGAATTGACATCAGAGCAAGAGGTGAGGGGGAAATTCTTCATTGGGAACATCTGTTTCTGAATAAGAACTTGTTCACTCTGGGAGATTTCCTCTCCTTCCTTTTTTTTTCTACATGACAAGAAGCAGAGAGAAATCTCCGCAGTGGGACGCAGGACTGAATAATAACACGATTGGTGTTTTAATCCTTCCTTATTGTATTTAAAACAAACAAACAAAAAATTGTTTTGACTTGATATACATTTTGTTGAAAATAGTACCTGATCAGAGTGACAGTTCTACATGTAAATAATACATTTTAACATTTGCCAATTCATTTTACAGTTGCAGCACAATAGTCAATGCCTAGGTTTACTGTTTATGGCTTACTGGTACAGAGTTTTATTTCCTGAATGGAGGGGCTCTATAAGACCTATCCATCATCCATGTATAGCTGTTTACAATTGAAGTGAAGCATGCAATTTATTCCATTTTTTTATCCATACAGCCTAGGGCACAAAATTTACAACACAACAGCAATCTCCAAGATAGTTTGAAAATTATTGGCATGCTGAAGGGTTACTTTTGCAAGCACTGCTTACTATACAGTATATATTCATGCACTTATTGAACATATCCTTTCACAATCTGCAGTATTTAGAGAAAATTACTGTCATAGACAAATTGCAATATTAGTAAACTTAACATAAACTTTTCAGATTGTGAGTTAGTATCTTAGATTCATACATTAAACAAGGAAGAAAGTACTTGATTCTGTTTTTCAAAACGCGTTTACAAACAGTCAAGCTTATCATTAGCCAGAGGCTAAAAATCGATGAACTAAAAATGTTGCCATTTATAAAATCATACTGGATGATTTGAACAAGTATAATAATATGTATTTTATTGACAGGCAGGAAAACAGGCTAACAGGGAGAAAACTTATTTAAAAAATTAGAACACCGTAGGTTTTTAAAAGGCAACACACACTTTGCAGTGGCAAAAAAGTGAAAAACAGGAGGCGCCAGCTAAGTGCAGTAATTGGATGCTGTATTTAATAATATAGGATTAAAAACACTCACAAGAGGCAAGAAAATGACAAGCTCATCTGTGTAGGGGGATGTGGCCACTCCTCTCCATCCTGCAGGTACCACTGGTCGTACACTTAGGGTGCCATGGATGTAAGCTGCAACAGTGTGGAGCTGTGTGTGCTGGTTGAGAGACCACCCAGATGTTATGGGGATGCAGCAGAGCCGGTCCAATGCCGTCTGGACCAGGAAGAGTCCACGCTGACCAGCGTGGACCGCCCTGGCGGAAGTGACGTCACCGGAAGAGGCAGAGGGCCGCATATGAAACACAGAAGACACAAAGAGTACAGGCAAAGAACACAGGCTACGCGCTTGGAGCCTCTCGCTTCTTCTACAGCTCCTTCTAAATACAGCATCAAATTACTGCACTTAGCTGGCGCCTCCTGTTTTTTTATTTTCTGTGTTTGTATGTAGACTTGGCTTTGCTCTATAGGATGGCTGCCGCTATCTGACACCCAGTGTCCCAGAAACTTTTTAAAGATTTAATTATGTCTATGGACATTGTATGATTTTTTCTTTTAATAGTGTTGATTTACATTCTACCCGTGCCTGTCTACAGCATGGAGTTATATGTATAAAAGTTATACATATATGCACGTCATTTGCCTTGCAGGCATCTGACACTATTCATATTGTTAATAATCCATATTGTATTACATTGGAATAATCTTACCTCTGTGCACCAGAATTTCTCCTTTGCAGTGACCCAAAGCAGCAAATCAGCTGTCATCCCTCACTAGTCTGGCTTATTGTGCTCTACACAACATGGTTACTCTATGCACTGAAATATTCAAAGATTACCATAGCTGTGGTCCCTCTCCTGCTGGTGCTGCCAGTTTGATATATTTAATTACCTGCATCAAAAAGTCTGTCCCTATATAATGTTTTATAGGTATATATTGTATATATGTAATTAGGCATATGTGGAGCCTAACATTGCTGACTAATTAGTATTACCTTCATGTTTCTTTATTAGTAATCTAGTATTCTTTGCATGACAATCTTCTGATATCCATGTTCAGCTTTACTGCAAAGAAAATTTCAGAAACGAAAACTGCTTGATGATTTTCCAGCATTGCCTAGGAAACTGATTAAAGGACCAATTTCCCACATATACATTAGAATTTGATAGAGTGAGCTCTGAATGTTTTGGAAGTTTAGACTGTTAATAAACCTAGTGGAAATTTTCAGAATTTTTACTTATTTATTCCTCCAGCCAGTTTGAATTCAGTTAGTTAAACCCAGTGGACATTTTAGTCTTTAAAATCCAATACAGTTTCCCTGTAAGACATTTTGTTGATTTTATACCAGCTTTGAAAAAATGTTTTAATTCTGAACTCTGCGTATCCTTACATTTTCCGCTTTCTACTTACACTTCGAAAGTCAAATGCTCATTTTGTCTAGTGGGTGAGAAGTAAGGTGGGATAATTACCTTTATCCTCACTCCTGCAGGTTTCCTTCTCTCTGTATGACCAGTTACTGTATATGAAGCTGCATCTTTTCACTGCTCAAGCAGTAGCCTTTCCCCAATGTCATTGTGTACAGGTCCTGCATTGTACCTGAGGACACCAAAGGCTTGCTCAATTCCAAAAGTGTCAGGGAGCAGAGAAGAATGCTGGGTAATGGGGGACTGAGAAAAAAGTTATTGGAATAACTATTGTGCCTATTCCAAACCCCAGACTGGCAGTTCTCAACTATAGTGAGAGCAGGGCCAGGCAAATTCTTGCCAAACCCCATTCAAAACTTTCCCTACTCCATCCAAAAGAGAAAAAAAGTCTGAACTATAGATACACTTTACCCATTTCGCTGCCATAGCGGTTTTGTATTTTTTGCACTCATGTTTAAGAAATCCTTTTAGGCCCAGAGATTACTTAAAACCCTAAAAACATTGTAGATTTTCTGAAAGAATACACTTTGCAGAATAAAATAGTAGTAGTTCCAATTTTGTATGTCATGCAATATTAGTGCAACAGTTTATCAAGTGCAACATTTCAGTACTAATATACTAAAATCAGTTTTTGGCCACTCAGACTCAATATGTTACCCAATTGTTGGTAAAATATAAAAGATAAAGTTACACTGAGTAAATAGATACCCAACATATTAAGCCTTAAAATTGTTTGGGCCTTTGAAATGGCGACAAATGTCAGTACTCTAAATTGTTCTATAGTCAACACTTTAAAAGGCTAAAGCTTATTAATTTAGAGGTAACTGTGAATAATGGGCCTAGAATTATTGCTCTCTCTGTGCATGACGGTATGTAACATGTTTATCACAATCATGTGTATCAATCATATGCTAACAATGTAAACAACCTGTCATAAATAGCTTTCCATTCATGAACAGCTTGCTTACTATTGTGATATGTGATTGGCCCACAGCAATCACATGGTACCTGGTTACCTGTACCATGTGATTAGCTGTAGCCAATCACAGATCACAACCATATGCAAGCTCTTCATGAATAGGAAACCCATTCATGACAGCTAAAATTATTGCTTATACAGTGATCATTACTGTATAAGCAATAACAGTGTAAAAAAAAAATCCCTGATCAAATCCCCACCCCCATAAGCCCAACCTAAGTAGTACATTGTCACTATGCTGATACTGAGCTACTCTGATAACAGAATGTATAAAAAAATAGTAAAAAAGAATGTTAGAAATACGTAGATTTTTTTACATACTGTCATCAGTCAGTAAGTATCCCTGATCACTGCCACACACTTCATGTGATGATGTTGTATATAAAAAAAAATGTGAGAAAAAAAAACATTTTACTTAAATTCTTCATTTTACAAAATTGGACAATAGAAGATTGGAAAAAAATTTTGCCTAGTCTGATGAGTCTCGATTTCAGCTGCGACATTCAGATGAAAGGGTCAGAATTTGGCATAAACAACATGAAAGCATGGATCCAACCTGTCTTGTATCAAGGCTGATGGTAGTTGTGTAACAGTGTGGGAGATATTTTCTTGGCACACTTTAGACCCCTTAGTACCAACTGAGCATCATTTAAATGCCACGGCCTACCTGAGTATTGTTGCTGACAATGTCCATCCCTTTATGACTATAGTGTACCCATCTTCTGAGGGCTACTTCCAGCAGGATAATGCACCATGTCACAAAGCTCAAATAATCTCAAACTGGTTTCTTGAACATGACAATGAGATCACTGTACTCCAATGGCCTCCACTGTCACCAGATCTCAATCCAATAGAGCACCTTTGGGATGTGCTGGAACAGAGATTGTTTATTGCAGCAACATACAGGCGCAGTATGTGCTTGAAAAGACATGAAGAGTAAATAAACAGATTAAACACACAAAAAACATATAGATATATAAAAAGTGAGCGCTCCAAAATCAGCAGCAAATGCACTCAAGGTAATCACAACAAACCTCATAAGATAATAAATAAAGTATTGTGCATCACTAAGTAATAGCAATGAATGTGAGAAGTATAAATGAATAATAAATGTCCCATAAAATATCTGGAAGCGCAAATGAACCGTTCATAAAATATATAAGATGATCCACTCGTAGAAGTATACCAAGGCAAGTTGTGACAGGAACAAATGATAAAGTTGCGCAGTCACCGGACGTGCATAAATATTGCGCATGTAATCAATATCCACTTGGTTTACTTAAGATTGGCCTCCCCTCTGATGATGTGCTCTGCATGAAAGGCCTAAGGAGGAGCCAACAGAGCGTGACGTCACAGCCGCCCGGAGCCACGAGGAGGATCTTTACTAAGGGGTCAGTACTACTCTTCACTATTACAGATATATGTATAGTGTATACTACTCTGTTTTATATATATACTTTGAATAAAGTCTTTATAAATACTACACTATGGGCACCTTTTTGGCTCCCATTGGAGCTAATTGATTTCCAGGACATCTGATTGCAATCCACTGCCACCAGAGGGAGGGAGCTCTGTACCCAGGCTGTGCACCCATCCAACCTTACCAACCTTAAGGGGACCTCTGGACCTAGCAGTTTAATTTTACCAAGACAAGATTACCTACCTTTAGATGGAAGCTCACTTACTCCGCCTTCCTAAGTGATCCCGGTGGACATTGATTACATGCGCAATATTTGTGCGTTCGGTGAGTGCACACTTTTATAATTTGTTCCTGTCACAACTTGCCTTGGTATACTGCTACGAGTGGATCATCTTATATATTTTATGAATGGTTCATTTGTGCTTCCAGATATTTTATGGGACATTTATTATTAGGTGTTAGGTTAGGTGTTAGGTGAGGGTGGGGTAGGCTTCCCTGAAGAGATGGGTTTTCAGGTGCGCCTGAAAGTGAGAAGGGTAGGTGACAGTCTGATAGATTGGGGTAGTGAGTTCCAGAGGATGGGGGAAGTCCTGGAGAAGTCCTGCAGTCAGGCATGGGAGGAGGAGACCAGGGAGCTAGAAAGTAGGAGGTTTTGTGAGGAGCGAAGAGTGAGGGTTGGGTGGTATTTGGGTATTAGGTCGGTGAGGTAGTTTGGGGCAGTGCTATGAATAGCTTTGTACGCCAGTGTTAGTAGTTTGAATTTAATGCGTTGGGCAATCGGAAGCCAGTGGAGAGAATGACAGAGGGGGTGGCAGATACGGAGCGGTTGGTAAGGTGGATGAGTCTGGCCGCTGAATTCAGGATAGACTGAAGCGGGGATAGCCTGTGTTGGGGTAGGCCAGTGAGGAGGAAGTTGCAATAGTCGAGTCGTGAGATAATAAGGGAGTGTATGAGTTGTTTAGTAGTGTTTGGGGTTAGGAACGAGCGTATTTTGGAGATGTTGCGGAGGTGGAGCCTGCATGAGTTTGAACATGGGGTTGGAAGGACAGGTTTGAGTCTAGAGTGACACCTAGGACTGATGGTGGCGTTGTTGATCGTGATGGAGAGGGTGGGGGTGAGGGCGAGGGCTGGGGGGAAAATTAGGAGCTCGGTTTTGGAAAGGTTTAATTTGAGGAAGTGGAGCGACATCCAGTCTGAAATGTCGTTCAGTAGGTGGGTGATACGGACGGAGACTGAGGGGGTGAGGCGAGGGGTGGAGAGGTAGATTTGTGTGTCATCGGCGTAGAGGTGGTAGTTGAAGCTGTGGGAGTGTATCAGTTGGCCAAGGGAGAAGGTGTAGATGGAGAAAAGAAGGGGCCTGAGGACAGAGCCTTGGGAAACCCCAACTGAGAGGGGGAGAAAGGTGGAGGTGGTAGCGTTATAGGTAACGCTGAAGGAGCGTTGGGATAGATAGGAGGAGAGCCAGGAGAGAGCGTAGTCTCTGATGCCAAGGGAATATAGTTTATTAAGGAGGAGGGGGTGGTAAACTGTGTCGAAGGCCGCGGAGAGGTCAAGGAGTAAGAGGACTGAGTAGTGGCCATTAGCTTTGGCGGTTAGCAGGTCATTAGTGATTTTGAGTAGGGCGGTTTCGGTGGAGTGTAGGGGACGGAAGCCAGACTGTAGTGGATCGAGGAGGTTGTTGTCATTGAGGTGGGAGCTTAGGCGATTGTAGACTAAGCGCTCAAAGAGCTTGGATGTAAATGGCAGCAGGGAGATGGGTCTAAGGTTGCTCCGGTCAGAGGGGTCCAGGGAGGGTTTTTTGAGTATGGGGGTGATGTGCGCGTGCTTTGGGGGGGAGGGGAATGCGCCAGTACAGAGGGAGAGATTGAAGATGTGGGTGAGGGAGCGTAGGATGGAGGAGGAGGGTGACCGTAGGAGTTGTGTGGGGACAGGGTCAAGTGGGCAGGTGGTGACGCGGGCTTCTGTGAAGACCTTAGTGACCTCTTCAGTGGTAGCAGGGCTAAAGGAGTGGAGTATTGGGGAGGCTTTAGTGTGCGGGATGTTAGGTGTGGTGGGGGTCAGGGCAATTGTGAGGTCAGAGGAGGGGAAAGTTGCAGGGGTTATATTGGGAGGGAGGCTAGGTGAGGAGGTAGATTGAGCATTGGTGATGTCCCTACGGATTGCGTTGATCTTGTTTTGGAAATGGTTGGCAATCTCGTGGGTGGTGAGTGTGGTGCTGGGTGGAGGTGGGGGGGAGAGAGTAGAGAGTTGAAGGTAGAGAAGAGCTGGCGAGGGTTGGAGGAGAGGGAATTGATGAGGGTTATGAAGTAGGCTTGTTTGGCGGCGTGGAGGGAGGAGGTGTCGGTGAGGAAGGCGGATTTGTAAAGGGTGTACGCTTGAGAGGATCTGGTTTTGCATTATAATCGCTCCAGCGCGCGACTGCGTCGTTTAAGATTTTTGGTGCTGTCGTTCTGCCAGGGTTGAAGCGGTTGGGGTCTAATGCTGCATGTGGTTAGGGGTGCTAGGGAGTCTAAGGCAGCTGACAGCAGGTAGTGGCCAGGTCAGGGCAGGACAGTGGAAGGATACTGTCGAACAGACATCACAGCTTATCACACTGAGGCCCAGACTGTCCAGCCTATTCTGTATGGTGGCCTACTAATTAGTGCTGCATTAACATCCTGAGTAACAGGACGTGGCTAAAGTATATGCACCCTGCAGACAGAATTATATTAGTGTCTTCTTTTAAGTCTCTTCTAACTTCAAAGGAATTTGCTTCCTCAGACTAGCTCAACATATTTTTAGGAGAAGTCAACCTCTGCTAAAGTCTGTTTCCTCCCCTATCTACAATCTCAGTAAATCTTTAACTTCATTGTTTGTGCTAAAGAAATTTCACTTAAATTCAACATCTCTCCAAGGGGGAGTTTTCTTTTTCTGAGATTACTCCATCTGGAGGGAAACTTGCTTTCACACAAGGAAGGATCTGAACCTTAATGTGCACCAACTAGGGACCCACCAAGCACGCAGAAGTTTGGATACTTTTGTAATAGAGAAACAAAAAAGGGACATTGTTGCTTTTCACCAAAGAATGTATCTCTAGAGTTAAACCCAGTCACCAGTAATTGAGAGCTCAAAAGTGAGTTAGCCTGTCATCTCAGAGGCTGGGACTGATGTTAAATCTTGATCCTGCACGACATTTGGGAGTTGCTTAAAGTGATACTGTGTTAGAATACTTTGTTGAACCTTCTAGAGCAGTGGTCTCCAAACTGCGACCCGGGGGGCAGATGTGGCCCTTTGCTTGCTTTTATCCTGCCCTTGGGACACTATTTTCATCCACTGATAGCAACAATGAGGCATAATCTCACCCCCCCACTGACACCAATGAAGGGGCAGAAATACACCAAATGACACCAAAGATGGTGTACAATTCCTC
Organism: Staurois parvus; assembly: GCF_062004578.1. NCBI lineage: Eukaryota > Metazoa > Chordata > Amphibia > Anura > Ranidae > Staurois > Staurois parvus. Next base: position 2,347,430 of record NW_028318189.1, on the reverse strand, counting down.
CCAATAACACCAACAATAAGGCCCACTGGCACCAACAATGGTGCACTTTTCCTCCCACTAACACCAAAGATGCAGCATTTTTTATTCCCACTAACATCGGGACCTTTTCTACTCCCAATGCCCACAGTCTGCCCCCCCTTACGTCTGAAGGACAGTAAACTGGCCCTTTGTTTAGAAAGTTTGGGACTCCTGTTCTAGAGCATTTACAGTAACTCTTATTTCATGCATATCTACTGGTATCTTTTTGTTGTGCCTGCATTCTTTATACTCTGACCTCAATATAACCAGAAAACCTGTTCACCCTAAACTAGTGTGTTTATTTTATGGTTACAAGCCAGGGTGTCCTCCTGGTCAAAGGTTTATGGTGGTGTCAGTAGGGGTTGAGCTTTCAAAGCAGGCTCAGAACAGGCAGGGAACCCAAAATACTCAGCGGTCCTTAAGGGGATAGCTCTATATAAGATTCAAATTCTGTTCTGTGTGTCCAATCTAAGCATTGATAGTGTGATCTCTGTAACTTACAGTTGTGATGAGATAGGGATAACTTCAACCTCAGTTGGGGTCTGCAGTCAGTGACTCAATGAGAATGACATCTTGTGAAGTTTAATCCATAAACTGAGAGAATCTTACAATGAAATGTCATAGGTCAAATGAACATGCTGTTTCCTGCTCCATGCCATGAGGCTTACTGCAATGCATCTCTGGGAAGGGGGGAGGGCTATCTATGCAACATTAGCTAAACTAAACGAAAGGGAAGAGCAGAGACAAAACACTGAAAACATTTAAAGGCATATGACAGTCAACATGACAATCATATGAAACATGACAACATCTGTTGCACCTCTCAGTGACTCTGTCAGGGAACGTGAAGATCGCCACGGCGCATGAATCTGCACATGCATAGGATCCCAAGACATACAGGCAGGCGGGCACTAGGACCCAGGCGCGCCTGTCACCAATGACGGCACAGGGCAGGAACTAGGCCCCGGGCGCGCCTGTCGGCGCCGGGTGGGCTATTTAAACTGGCCATTGCAATGTCCAAGTTGCTGTATTGTCTTGATCCTCTGCTTGTGTTCTGATCCTGTGAGTGTACCTTGTTGCCGAAACCAGCCTGATCCTGATTACTGCTGACCGTCTCCTGCCCTGACCCCTGGCTTGCCTTTGACCACTCTTCTGCCTGCTCCTGATCGTCTGACCTCCTGTTGCTGAACTTGGCCTGTGACCCGAATATCCTCTGCCTGCTGCTCTGTTCCTTTCTGCCTCCACAGTTACTGACCTGGCCTGCCTGACTCCGCTACTTGCTTTACGGTGTGTCCGCATCCATCCATCCTGCACGGATCCATCCGTTTACCGCTCACGTCTGCCCTGCCTCTTCACATCAGGGTCTTATCCAGCTACGTCCTGCTGGCGGTCCTCTCTACTACAGTTGGGTGTACCCGGGGGCCGCGACCTGGTCTCAGCCTGCTCCAAGTCCATCCCCACCACCAGGGGCTCTGGTGAACAAGCAGATTGGGGCTTAGACTCCGCGCCCTGGGGAATCCCAGACTGTGGATTCATAGAGCTACCGTTAGCGAGTACGTGACAGGCTCTTGCCTACTCCCCAGTTGGACTGCTTTCAAATGTCCCATGTGTTTAGGAATTACCATATCTCTGTGCTCCTCAATGGACAATAAAGAAAATAAGATTTTTTTACTTACTATAAATCATTTTCTTGGTGTCCGTGAAGAACCACAGGTCACGCCCATCTGTATTATTGAACCTGCCTGCTCACACAACTGAGGCAGGTTACTTAGAGTGGTTATACACTCCACTCCTTCCACTCCTTCAACCTTGCTACCACTGAAGAAGTCACTAAGGTCATCTCCGAAGCCTGCCATACCACCTGCCCCTTTGACCCTGTCCCCACACAACTCCTACGGTCACCCTCCTCCTCCATCCTATGCTCCCTCACTCACATCTTCAATCTCTCCCTCTCTACTGGTACATTCCCCTCCCCCCTAAAGCACGCACACATCACTCCCATACTCAAAAAACCCTCCCTGGACCCCACCGACCTGAACAACCTTAGACCCATCTCCCTGCTGCCATTAACTTCCAAACTCCTTGAGCGCTTAGTCTATAATCGCCTAAGCTCCCACCTCAACGACAACAACCTCCTTGATCCCCTACAGTCTGGCTTCCGTCCCCTACACTCCACCAAAACCACCCTACTCAAACTCACCAATGACCTGCTAACCGCCAAAGCTACACCTCCTCCCTTGGCCAACTTCCACGGCTTCAACTACCACCTCTACGCCGATGACACGCAAATCTACCTCTCTACCCCTCGCCTCACCCCTTCAGTCTCCGCCCGAATCACCCGCCTACTGAATGACATATCAGATTGGATGTCACTCTACTTCCTAAAACTAAACCTTTCCAAAACCTAGCTCCTACTTTTCCCCCCAGCCCTCGCCCCTCCCCCCCCAACCTCTCCATCACGACCAATAACTCAAACCTGTCCTTCCAACCCCATGTTCAAACTCATGCAGGCTCCACCTCCGCAACATCTCCAAAATACGCTCGTTCCTAACCCCAGACACTACTAAACAACTCATACACTCCCTTATTATCTCACGACTCGACTATTGCAACTTCCTCCTCACCGGCCTACCTCATCACAGACTGTTCCCGCTTCAGTCTATCCTGAACTCTGCGGCCAGACTCATCCACCTTACCAACCGTTCCGTATCCGCCACCCCCCTCTGTCATTCCCTCCACTGGCTTCCGATTGCCCAACGCATAAAATTCAAACTCCTGACATTGACGTACAAAGCTATTCATAATACTGCCCCAAACTACCTCACCGACCTGATATCCAAATACCACCCTACACGTACTCTTCGCACCTCACAAGACCTCCTACTCTCTAGCTCCCTGGCCTCCTCCTCCCATGCCCGACTCCAGGACTTCTCCAGGTCTTCCCCCATCCTCTGGAACTCACTACCCCAATCCATCAGACTGTCACCTACCCACCTCACCTTTAGGCGCACCCTGAAAACCCATCTATTCAGGGAAGCCTACACTGCCCTCACCAAACTGCCGATCACCTTTACTCCTCCTACCACTCCATCCCCCCACATTTCCTCCTGTACCACTATCCCCTCCCTCCTAGATTGTAAGCTCCAAGGAGCAGGGCCCTCGAACCCCTCGTGTATTGTATTGTTACTGTATTTTCTCATGTAATGTTGCCCACTATAATGTACAGCGCTGAGCAAACTTTTTGGTGCTATATACAGTTGCAAGAAAAAGTATGTGAACCCCTTGGGAATATGTGGAGTTTTGCATGAATTGGGCATAAAATGTGCTCTGAACGTCATCTAAGTCACCACAATAGAAGAACACAGTCTGCTGAACATAATACTACACAAACATTAGATGTTGCCATGGTTTATTTGCACATAACATGTAAACATTCACAGTGCAGGGAGGAAAAAGTATGTGAGGCCCTAGCTTAATGACTTCTCCCAGAGCTATTTGGAGCCAGGAGTGAGCCAACCTTGACTCCAATCAGTGTGATGATATTGGATGTGTTGCTGACAGCTGTCCTGCCCTTAAAAAACACACACCTGTTTTGGGTTTACTGGTTTCAAGAAGCACTGTCTGATGTGAACCATGCCTCGCAGAAAAGAGCTCTCAGAAGACCTACAATCAAGAATTGTTGACTTGCATGAAGCTGGAAAGGGTTACAAAAGTATCTCCAAAAGCCTTCATGTTCATGTGTCCATGGTAAGACAGACTGTCTACAAATGGAGAAAGTTTAGCACTGTTGCTACTCTCCCTAGGCGTGGTCGTCCTGTACAAATGACTGCAAGAGCACAGTGCAGAATGCTGCATGAGGTAAAGAAGAATCCCAATGTGTCAGCTAAAGACCTACAGAAATCTCTGGCACATGCTAACATTTTTGTTGACACAGCTACAATAAGGAAAACAATAAACAAGAATGGAGTACATAGGAGGACACCACGGAGGAAGCCATTGCTGTCCAAAAAGAATATTGCAGCACGTTTGAAGTTTGCAAAGGAGCACCTGGATGTTCCACAGCACTACTGGCAAAATATACTGTGGACAGATGAAACCAAGATTGAGTTGTTTGGGAAGAACACACAGCACTATGTGTGTAGAAAAAAAGGCACAGCACACCAACATCAAAACCTCATCCCCACTGTAAAACATGGCGGAGGGAGAATCATGGTTTGGGGCTGCTTTGCTGCCTCAGGGCCTGGACGGATTGTTGTCATTGATGAGGAAAATGAATTCCAGAGTTTATCAAGACATTTTGCAGGAAAACGTATGACCATCTGTCTGCCAACTGAAGCTCCGCAGAGGATGGGTGATGCAACAGGACAATGACCCAAATCATACAAGTAATTCAACAAAACAATGGCTGCAACAGCACAGAATATGCCTTCTGGAGTGGCCCAGTCAGAGTCCTGACCTCAACCCGATTGAAATGCTGTGGCATGACCTTAAGAGAGCGATTCACACCAGACATCCCAAGAATATTGCTACACTGAAACAGTTTTGTGAAGAGGAGTGGTCCAAAATTACTCCAGATCGTTGTGCAGGTCTGATCTGCAACTACAGGAAACATTTGGTTGAGGTTATTGCTGCCAAAGGAGGGTCAACCAGTTATTAAGTCCAAAGGTTCACATACTTTTTCCTCCCTGCACTGTGAATGTTTACATGTTATGTGCAATTAAACCATGGCAACATCTAATGTTTGTGTAGTATTATGTTCAGCAGACTGTGTTCTTCTATTGTGGTGACTTAGATGACGTTCAGAGCACATTTTATGCCCAATTCATGCAAAACTCCATGTAATCCCAAGGGGTTCACATACTTTTTCTTGCAACTGTAAATGCTGTATAATAATAATAATAATATAGTGAGTGGGCAGTTTTTTCTTTCTGTTTAGAAGTGTCCATTTACTGAAGGCAGCTGCATATAGCACACATCCACACATCACAAATTATTATATCTCTGTATGTCTTCATGGACTCCAAGAAATAAAAGATTTTACAGTAAGTGCCAAAAAACATATTATTCTTAACATCCCATCTTTAACCCATAGGTGCTTTCTGTCTGCCAATAACTTTTTCAGAGATAGTTTTAGGGTTAAAATGAAATCTAGGGACACATGGAGCAGCCCTGTCTTATTCCATCGCAGCTGTAAAAGGCATCCAGCAGGTGGCCAAAGACTTTGAAATATCTAAAGAATCTGGCACCAAAGTCTGTATAAATTAACCAGCATAAAAAGCCCAGATAGAGTTCCAGTGATCATCCACAGCTGCTACAGGTAAAACCACTGGGCGGGTTGGAAACAGTCACAGAAACAATGATTATTCATAAGCGCTCAGGATTTATAGAACTCACAGCTGTCCACTATAAAAATACTGTGTCTTAGGCCAGTTTTAAAAAAACAGCAGACACCATCAGCTTGATCAATGTGCAAAGTTTATTGGACTCCAGAAAAGCTATTAAAGGACTTTTGTAAAGGATAAAAATAGATATTCAAATGCCCCGCAGCCATGTGATACTGATGTCGGCACTTACATGACCCATTGTGCTGTAATGATGCTGTAAACAGCTTTTCCCAAGCCTGCTGTGTGGATGGATATACTGTGTGCGGCTCTGCCCAATGAGAAGTGCCGATCTACCTGGACTGGGACCACTCGAGTCAAAGACCTTTACTTGGGCCTGCAGGCTGTAAAATATTCCAATATCCTGGGTTTTATTTTGCTTCTGATTCCAAGGTACAGAAGAGTTGCCGACATACTGTATTGTTACAGGCAAATCTGTTGAACACCTTTCTCTGCATCTGTAGAGAGAAAGAAGCTCTCTTTATGTAGTTTATTCACCCAATAAAAAGGATTCATGTTATCCTGTGCCCCCTTCCCTGAAAAAGCCTACTTGATCTACTGAGATACGAACTTTCAAGAGGCTAATTTACATTTTAGCACTAAAGCCATACATAACCTGTCTGAACCTTCTGCATTTACACTATTAGCTCAGCAACCGTGTAATTTACTGTGTTCTAGCACAATTGCTGCAAACTGTAGGTCTCCATCACCAACCATCTGTTAGGTGCCCTAGGAGGTTAAAGTAACTATTTTACTTTATAGCATTAGCATATATAACCCTTTATTTATTTCAGCTGTTACGCACCTTTGAGAAAACTCTTCATAAAAGTGCTCAATATGAGAAATTGTATGTAGACTCTAATCAGTTTTACTCTTTTGTGATTTGATCATATTTCTCAAAGCTGAAAAAAACTTTGCTGTGCTTGAAAATGTTTTGTCCTTTAGATGCTTGAATTTCAAAGCAACGGTTCTTTTTAACTGCTTACCTGCCGCTGTATAGCAGATATACTGCTACACGACGGCACGGGTGTGCAAAATCACGTATATATTTCTTAATCTTGCATTTACAGGTAGGGGGTGTATGCGAGCCGCGTGCGTGCCCTACCCGCTCAGCCGTTTGCGGCCGTGGATGTCAATCACCGGGTCCCGGCCGGTGATTACCCACCAGCGCCTGGTGATTACTGACAATCCGGTGATTACTGACAATCACCGACGGGGAGGAAGACTGTTTTGTTTGCGGGGAAAGGCGCTGTAGTGCCTGTGGTAGTAGGAGAAGCTGTGCACTGTGTATGGGAGGGTTGTATGCATTCATAACATCCGTCACCTGCTCAGTCTGAGCCATCCGCTGCGAAGACAAGGCAATATGCTGCTAGGACACAGCCACCTATCAGTGTGCTGCCAGAGCTGGGTGTACAGAGCATGCTGACAGCCTAGAGCCGCTATTCTCTCCATTGTGTGCCTTCAGCATCCCTCTCACCCTGCTGCTGATCCATCCTAGGGAGGCTGGTCAGCAGCTCTGAGGAAAGGGACTCGTCCCCGAAACGCATTAGCTATTTGACCGCACTGACAGTTGGAACACCTTGCTTGCCGTTGTGGCCATCTTCTTAATGCAAAAGCTTTTTATATACATGCTTCATCTGTGAGTATGTTTTTATCTTTTACACCTTTGAATATACCTTGGATAATGCACTAGGTGTGTGCGCCACTTGTTTATTTTTTATTTAGCATATGCATGTTACACTTGCCCCTGATTGGCCACTGTCAAATGTCAGTGCTACTTTGCATTATGGATTAAGTCAGCTTTGCAATTTAAATTTATGTGCAAATAGAGGAATTTGCTTTAGGAATCACGAAAGGTCTCAATAAAATTATCCATTTTTATCCATAGTTTTCCTTCCTGCAAGCTGTGTTGTTTTAAATGACAGTCATGGTCTCACACATTTATGAGACAGTAGCCTTCCTTCCTACGGTAAGTGGAGGGAAATAGAATGTGATCGACAATTTCTTTTTTGACTAGGAACATTATTAGAAAAAATGTAAAGAAAGGTACATCATATGCTATGCCATAGTGAAACTAGAACTATGTATCTGTACAGTGTAAATAGTATGAAACTTGTACAGTATGCCCTTTCACACGTCATAGACAGACCTTTGAATTGAGCTTTGAAAACAAATTACAGAAGAAGATAGATAGGTTGAAAACTCTACCTCTTGTAACGCTACGCCCTCAGGGGCTGCATGATAATGTTTGTCCCCAGTGGATACCGTGACCTTGCAAGCTTCCTGACACTTCTGACACTCTGGGTTCAGACATATTTCAACAGTATCGAATAATAATAATGCAAGAGACACAATTCTTTAATAAAACCTCTATTTTAGGCTTGTAGTAGGTATATAGTAGGTATAGTAGGCTACAGGATTAATGAGTTTAGGATATACAACCCCAGTTATCAAATAAAATCAGAACACTGGTAAAAAGGGAATAATCAATTAGCAATGTTTAACAGGTTATACAGTCACGAGTAGTAAGCTTCAACTATTTAATTGCAACACCAGCAGTATGAGGGGGAAGAAGAGGCTTGTTGACTTATCAGCTCCCTCTGTGCCATCAGGGCCGCAACGGGGAATACAGAGAATTATGTAACAGTATACTCTGGCATAAATAGATATAAGCAACCTACGTTGAATAACAATGGCTTTAGAAGATAAAAGGTCGCTTTAAGTAGAGATAGCAACTTGAGTTCTACAATGTTTAAAGTTCCTGATATGGTGGTATCTGCTGTCTTCTGCTAGCAATGGTGGGACCCATAAGCTTTAGTGAATACTGGTAGTTCAATGAAGTTAAACAGATAAGTCATGGTACTGCTCAAAGCAAGGGTCTCCTGGTAACTTAGGTGTAAAGCTGTCTGCATGCAGTGTCTCTAAAGTAATGACAGAAAGACATTGGTTATCTGCCCACTCACCAATCCCATGGATATCATGGTCTCCTAGGAACGAAAGTTCTTGGCTGTTTGCAGAGATATGCAGAATTATTGGCTGATGGCCTGTCAGAGAGGTGAGCAGATATGTCTGTGTGAAGACTGGATAGTGACAGTTCTGATGCAGGGAGGCTGATGTGATCCTGGTGTGGCAATTGGTGTCACTGCTGTACTGGACTGATTTGCAGAGTCCCTCAGCAGTAGGCCAGCAATCTGTCTCTGGAGGAGAACGGCAGTTCCCCTGTGTTCAGCTCTGAATCTCACACCAAAAGAGAGAGAGCCAGTCTCTCGCTGTAGAATATATCTACAAGTATGCTTTACCAGCATCCTTTTCACTCATCAGCTCTCTGGTAGTTGTAGTTTAATCAACACTCAGGAATACAGCATTGGCTGTATCCTGCGATCCTCTGCTGTCAGAAAAACTGGATCCACTCTGCTAACAGGAAGTGATGTTGTGGTCCCAGTACTGGGAACTAGGGTGAAGGATTAGTCATAGTCTCATCTATAAATGTCCCTGAATGGCATAATGATATAGCCACACTCTAAAGGGAAAATAAGAAGAAAATGCAGGTGTACCTCGGTTTACGAATTTAATGTGTTCTCCGGGACATTTCTTATTGCAAAAAATTCATAAACCCAAATGCAGTTTCCTAAAGGAATGCATTGAAAACCAATTAATCCATTTCAGAGGTCAGAAAAAAGTAAAATATAGTCTGTCACTATAGGTCAGTGCCGGTTATTAAACGTAATTACCGAGTTTTTCTTCACTATAGCTCAGAGAATAATCTGTCACTTTCCCACCGGCTAAAACAAACAAAGTTAACTTTTAGTTTATTTCCCCAAATTAAAAGAAACAATGTTTCCATTTACTATTTTTTCCGAGATAAAAGAAACAAAGTATCCTTTAGCTTAAAAATTGGCACCGACATACACTTTGTATTGCAAAAAAATTTGTAAAAAATTTGTAAACCGAGATATTATTTTCAATAGATTTTCATTCATAAACCGACAATTACATTAACCGAGGCGTTCGTAAACCGAGGTACACCTGTACTGTGAAACAGGAATCTCTGTAGGGAGGGAAATCATTATGGTGTCAGCTCACCTGCTTCAGTTGTTAGGTGAAGACTGGTCATCATGCTTAAAGGTACTCTTTAGGGCCCATTCACACTATAGCAGAGAGCTACATTTTTCTACATAAGAGAAACGCAGCTCTCTACAAGGGCACACAGAAAAGAAAGCATTTGTCGCGGCGGAAGATTCTGGCCTGGTGAGGCCTACCGCAGCCTACCGCGCACAGCCCGGCCCGGATCTGAAGGTCATCCGACCCCCCATGAGTACAGTCAGCATGGGAGAGGGGGGCCAACACTCATCAGGTCCCCTGTAGGTGCTCTGGTAGTGGGGGCTGGTGTCTGGGGCCCCGGAGGCCTGTAACATTACCTGTGCAGCCTTTATTGGGCCTGGGGGCTTGCAGTGGCCCGGGAGTCATACATCTGTGCTCCTTTTAAACCATCTATCCGGCTTGGGGTCTTGGAACCTGGGAGATCCAGTGTCTTTTAGTCCCCTGTGCCTTAACTGACCACATAACAGTCTTTGGGCTGACATCTAATTCCCTGGTTTCTATTATGTAAAACCATCACAGTTGATATCCATCCCTCACATCCTACTGTTGAATTTCATTTTTACAATATGGAAATTATACAATATTGAAGTGGAAGCTTGATTGCATCTATGTAACTACTTACTTGCACCGGTACCGAGCGCTATAGGTCCCCTGGGGTCATTACTACCTTTGGTTATACGATATTCAATTGATCACCCCCAGGAGACTTTCTGCATGCCGTCCACCAAAAAGAAAAGTAGGGGTAATGCTCAAAAATCCCTTACGACATATTTAATGAAAACGCACAAGATTTGAAACATGTCTCAGGATATCACAGAACGAGCATCCCATCCTGTTCCACACAGGATGCCGCAGCCCATCCAGTTCAGGACAGTGAGAATGCACAGCGACTTACAAAGGGGGATTTGGAATCTTGCTTGGAAACTATGTACACCAAGTTAGCCGCTAAATTCCAATAAGAACTTCACAAGAGCACAAACGTCCTCTCTCAGGAAATAGCTGCGCTGGGCTCCAGAACTGACCGCTTAGGAACCAAACACGATGAGCTCAACCTAGCTTATGGTGAGCTGTCCAGAGATCACGATCATTTACAGATGGCCTTTACACAGTTGCAGGCACAAGTCGAGGATCTTGACAAACGCAACCGCAGGAATAATCTGCGAGTTCGTGGAGTCCCAGAGACTGTGATTGACCTTTCACAAGTCATTACCAAGCTATTCAGGTCCCATCTTCCGGACCACGATGCTGGGTCCTTTGTTTGTGATCGCATCCATAGAGCCCTCCGCCCAAAACCTCCTAATGATAAACCGCCTCGTGACATTGTCCTTTGTCTGAAAGATTTCCTGATCAAAGAAAATATATTCAGGGCTGCCCGCAACACCCCAACGATCACTTTTGAAGGTTCAAATTTGCAAATATTCCTAGATGTCTCTCCGGCTATGTTGGAGAGACGCAGAAAAATGAAGGAAATCACATCCACCCTTTTTCAGCTTGTATCCGCTACAAATGGGGCTTCCCCTTCAAGCTGATAGTCCCACACAATCGCAGCACATACATAGCTACATCTCTCCCTGAAGGCCAGGATATTCTAGCCAAATTAGGCCTGGTGGAGGCTCCTTCACCTCGACGCCCTCCTTCTACTCCTGGGGTATCTCCGATATGGCATACTCCATCTCCACAAAGAGAAAGGAGGAGAGTCAGCAAGAACCGGTATGAACGGATTCTGTTCATTTACATGTCATTCACTCTTTGGATGGTTTTTGCAATCTCTTCATACTCATATATGTATATTATGTTTGATCTCCTTTTCATCTATATGGATGAGTAAAAGTTTTGCAAGGGTCATTAGGCTCTTATTTAACGCCCATATGCTGGTGCTGTGGGACTCTTGGACATGTGACCCCACCCTGCCGCCTGGCATGGCCGGAGATGTCACTTCCCAGTTGCGTGGTGACTGCTCCGCCTCCTGTGTTTTACAGCTGCAGAGTTTGGGCCCGATTGGCCCTTTGATGTTTAATTTTTCTGTCTTTTCAGGAAGGGCAGATGGCCTACCTGATCCATGGTTGATTACGATTTCTTTAGTTGTAGGGGCTCTTAAAGCTCCAATTCTATTGCTTTATGTTTCTATTTTTGTGACAATTTCGGTACATGATGCTGCTTATACACCAATTTGTGGACGTCCCGGCCGTCATATTGTGACTTGGATGCGCCATAAATTGCTGCTGGCAGATTTTATATTATCTGATGTGGATCCGGATGCTCCACTAACTAGACAAACTATATTGGATACTTGTCAGCTGAATACCATAATGATGATTGATGTGATTCTTGTTTGACATGGTAATCCAGTGTATTTCACATAATGTCCAGGGTTTCAACTCACCAAATAAACGTAAAACTGCCTTCCTTCAGTATAGACGCCTAGGGGCAAAGGTTATCTTGCTACAGGAAACTCATTTTGCAGCTGCTAAACACCCGACATACTTTCATAGATCCTACAAACAGGGGTTCTACACCTTACATTCTACTAAAAGTAGATATGTGGCTATTTTTTTACACAACTCATTTACCTTTGATATTTAACATGTTTATCGCGACCCTGAGAGCAGATTTATCATTATTAAAGGCACCCTCTCGGGTTGTGAATTCACAATCGCTAATGTCTACGCACCAAATTCGGCGCAAGCATCCTTTTTCTCTCACTTTTTCAAAATTCTTGATGGGTTCCTATCTCATCACTTATTGGTGGGAGGCAATTTTAATTTGGAAGCCAATCCCCTTTTAGACCGCAGTTTGTCCTCACCATCCTCCCAAGCCTTCCCAAAATTCCTTACCAAAAGGTTAGACACACTTCAACTGGTAGATTCTTGGAGGTCACATAATGTAGGAGCCAGAGATTATTAATTTTACTCCCACCCTCATGACTCTTATGCTAGGCTAGATTATATTTATTGTTCCCCCATTCTACTAGCTAACTCTAGGAAAGCTTGCATTCATTTAAGCCCATGGTCGGATCATAATATTATTGCACTCATCTCTCACTTTCATAGGTTTAGCACCTACTCCTTACTCCTGGAGACTTAATGACTCTATGCTTACAGTTGCTAACTCCCGTCAAGACATAATTATTTCCATTCAAGAATACTTTCAGTCAACCGCAACTCCTGATATCTCCCTGGCCATTTTGTGGACAGCTCATAAGGCGGTCTTACGAGGCTGCCTCATTTCCATGGCTTCCTCTAAAAATAGAGAGCAGTGGAAACAAATTCAGAAATTAACCCGAGAATTAGAAGCACATTATAGAACCCATGTGGCAACCCATCTCTCCTAAATAAAACGATGTTATCGCAAAAGCGCCTAGAATTGAATACTTTACTTTCCCAAAAAACAGAAAAAGCTCTGCGCTAGTCAAAGGCCTCACTTTTATTACATAGTAACTCTGCCTCTACTATGTTCGCACGGAAATTAAACCACTCTATACGACACCCACATCTCTACAAATTACGCACTAAATCTGGCAGCATTTCCTCTCTTTCCCGTGAAGTCCTGGGAATTTTTGAAAAATGTTATTCCAACTTATTAGCGTCCCCACAACCAACCTCCACTTCTCCAAATGGCTCATGGCTTGATTCTATACCCCTCCCTGCTATCACACCCTCTCAGATATCCTCTCTTAATGCCCCATGCACTTTGGAGGAAATAACTCGTGCAATTAGCGCACTAAAAACTTCCACAGCACCAGGCCCCCGATGGGTTTACATCCAGTTATTATAAACATTTTGCCCCTACATTGGCTCCCTTTTTGATGTCCTTATTCAATGATGTTTTGCAGGGAGGTAGGTTTCCTGAGGAGATGCTGTTGGCTAACATGTCTCTATTACCTAAACCACTAAAAGATCATCATTTACCTCAAAACCATAGACCATTCTCGGTAATGAACAATGACTTGAAAATATTCAGCCACATTCTGGCAGATAGGTTGGCCCCTATTATCTCCTCTTTGGTCTCTCCGGACCAATCAGATTTTATCCTGGATAGATTTATTACGGACAACATTCGTCTCACATTAAATGTTATTCAGGATGCCAACTTACATTCTAAAGAGGTTTTGCTGCTTAGCCTGGACATCAATAAGGCCTTTGATAGTGTCCTCTGGCTCTATTTGTTTTCATTATTGCAGAAGATGGGCTTTAGTGCAGAATTTCTATCTGTGGTACATGCCTTATAAGACTCCCCCAAAACAAGAATAAGACTTTCAGGCTGTAATTCAGACTTTTTACACTGGGCAGGGGCACCCGTGAGGGCTGTCCTCTTTCACCCTTATTATTTGCGCTAGTGTTGGAACCCTTGGCAATTGCAATACGATCACATTCAGACATTTCTGGTTACCCGTTATTGGTTTCACATTTCAAATTATGTATGTATGTTGATGCTGTTATGCTTTTCCTTACTAACCCGTCAGTTTCATTGCCTAATTTATGCACAGTGCTGAATGATTTTGCTACAGTGTCAGGTCTTACTGTAAATTTTACTAAATCAATAGTTATGCCTATCGATGTTCCTGATTCCCTAAGTGCATCTCTCCGCGATTCTTTTCCATTTCATTGGACCACAGATCAGATTTCATACCTTGTTATTAACCTCACTCCCAGATACTCAAAATTATTTGCTGCTAATTATCCACTATGTGTGTCATGCCTCTCCACTCTGTTGAAAATCTGGCATGGATACCCTATCTCATTTTTAGGCAGAGTCACGGCAGTCAAAATGAATATCTCACCTAAATTACTTTATCTATTTAGGGCACTCCCAATCCCTATCTCTAAAACATTCCTAGATCGCTTTCAACGGCTGATTAACAATTTTATTTGGCATAATAAACGTCCTCATGTTGCCTCATTGGTCCTATACCGGTCGCAACGGGCGGGAGGTCTCGGTTCTCCCCAATTTCTGGCTTTACTACCTGTCAGCCAGTTTCGCACAATTATCACAATGGGCGACCATTAATTACCAGATCTCGTGGATCAGATTTGAATCTCAGTCTATACCTCCGTTCTATTTACCAGGCATATTGTGGTCCAAAATCCCCCCCCCGCTCATTATGCACCCATAATTCCATTATGGCTCATTCATTGACGCTTTGGTTTCGGTATAAACTTAGATTAAATCTGGTTTCCCGTCTCTCCAGGTTCAGCATTTTTTGGTGACCCGGATTTTATTGTGGCTTTTTCATCTACTTTACATGATTGTACTTTCTGACACACACATTTCAGTTGTGCCTTGTTTCTGTTTTATATACTGTTTGAAGATGTAATGCTACTTTGCAGTCTATTTCTTGAAAAATAAAACAAAAAAAAAAGTATATAACACGTTCCATGCAACATTCCATGCAATAGCGTTTATACTCTCCAGTTTTATCATGTGTTCTGGAATATTAGCTCTGTTTGGGAGCTACAGCTACCTGAAGAATCTCCACACCTGCACACTTCTGGATGTGTCAAATGTCCAGTCCCCACCCATGCACACTAGTTCCATCTGCTGGGTCTATGTTTGTAGCGGACACAGGATTGATAATAGGCTCTGACTGATTGAGCCATGGTTTGTAGGAAGGGGATGCAGGCATTGTATACTTCTGGACCTGTTGAATGCGAAAATTCTTTCTAACATCACAATTTTCCAGTATATTTAAACATCAACCCATATGACTCAAGCAGGGAATTTAAAAAAAAAAGCATGGTGTCAGTCACTTTAACATAAGGTGGAATTCACAAATTATTAATGAGATTTTTTTTGTTCTTTGATGCAGAGTTGAATACGTCCTCCCTTTACTTAATGATGCTAGGTGCGCACATTGCTTAGAAAATATTGATTTAGTGGCCATGACTTTAGATGTCTGCCTTTCTCAGAATGCTGGCATAAAGGTAGATGACTAAAAATTGAATTATTGCATTCATTATTGCTAGGTGCGCACACTGCTTAGAAAATATTGATTTAATGGCCGTAACTTTAGATCTCTGTCTTTCTCAGAGTGCTGGCATAAAGGTAGATGACTAAAAAACTGAATTATTGCATTCAATACATGTGAGTCATACAGCATAATGTGAATCTGCAATACAGTATGTCAGTAAAGGAAATGTGCAGTGTATTTGTATTTTTTTCTCTTCTGGTTGTGGCAATGTTAAAGTAATACTTAGGAGCAAGGAGTATAACTGCTGCATAATTAGCATCTCCTTCTGGAACCGAAGAGAATCATTAGGGGATGGTTTGTTTAGGAGAAAGTTCAATACAATGCCGAATGTTTCAACTTATCTTTTTTATGTGCAAGCCAAAATTGGGCCCATGAGTTCTTTGCCTGGTTTTGATTATAGTGTTGTGCATATAGTTAGAGAGCCATATGGCCAAGTATTGTAAAATAAAAAGAAAAGATGAGATAATAAATTAAAAGTGAGCGCAAACAAAAATTAAAGAAGAAAAAAAGGGGGTGATAATAAGGATGTGGGGAAGGGGTGAGGACACTGAAGGGATTGGACCATGGACTTGAAGGTTTAAAAGTTTTAGGGGCAGTAAAGCTGATCTCCAGATTATTTTTAAGTTTTAGTAGTTTGTGTGGACAAAGCTGGTCCAAATTAACTATTTACTTCCATAACAGTTCCAGCTGCTGGTAGCGCTGTGTAAACTATATGTAGCCTTAGCTATGTTCTGGTAGTGAGACGAGACCTGACCCTCCAGTCCTGCTCCCAGAAACAAAATCGAGTTGTCCTGAGCACTGCTCAGCCATTCAAAGGAAGATTTGTACAGTTCTGGAAATTTTATAGATAGGCAACTCCTATCATCATATTGATCAGTGGTTCCAAATTAATAATAACTACTGGAATAGGGAACAGAAACAAAAAGATACACTCAGCATCTTTCTAAAAAACCTGTTTATTTGGTGGAACTGAAGTTTTTCATACACATGCTTATGTATGGTATCACATTTATATTACAGTTATACTTTTATGGTAACAAGGGGCATAACAAGGCTAAGGCTAATTTCTCATCAGGACTCTAAATAATTCAAATATTAAAACATTATTAGTGCCGTACACAGTGGGGTTTATTTACTAAAGCTGGTTCACTCAGAGGTTTGTGCATCTGTGTATGGTAGCCAATCAGATTCTAACCTCAGCTTGTTCAATTAAGCTTTAGCAATAAAATCTGTAAGCTGACTGGTTTCTATGCAGAAGTGCATGGGATTCTGAGTGAACCAGCTTTAGTAAATAAACCCCAAGGAGTGCAGTGTGCAATACATAAGTAAAGCATTTAAAATAAAACACAATTATGTACAAAAAATACAATTTCTCTCACAGTATTTTATGAATGAATAGAAAAGTTCCTCTGATTGGCTAAGGCAGGGGTCTAATAATATCATGAACTCCAGTTCAGTCAATCAGAGGAAGCTTTTTATTTTGGATCAATTTAGTTCTGAGAGAGGGACAAGAAGTTATCTTCCTGTTGCCAGAACACAGCACTGTAACCATATGTAATGGAAGCCAAACGTAGTTTACACAATGCTGCCAGTCACGGAGGAAAAATATTTGGACCCTCCTGGTCCAAACGACTATTTAAAGTTAAATGAAACCTGGAGCTCAGCTTTAAGGCACTGAATAGTTTAATGTGTTAAAATGTTAGTGTCACACTCAGAGATCAGGCTCAGAGACCAGTAGCTATAGAAGTAGAGGCTCCCACCCACCAACTAGATAAGTACACAAGCAGGTCACCCTAGCAGAGAACGCGAGCTCACCTAAGGTGTGGGGTCCAAGCACTAACCGGTATTCACAAGAGCTCCTGTTAGTAGAGATGGGTTTTGCTGCATGTTAGTGCCAGGCTGCGGTCCTCAACATTGCCCAACCAGGAGGTGAGCAAGTTGGGGTCCAGTAATAGATATAGCAGGCAGGGATCAAGCAGAAGTGTAGTCAGCAAACAAGCCAAAGGCCAGTAACAAGTGGTTGCAGATTGTGATCAAGCGAAAGCATAGTTGAGGAACAAGCCAAAGGTCTGTAACAAATGGTAGTGGTGATAAGGACAGCTGCAAGTATGCAAAGGAGCAAGATATCGGTTGGAGAGAGAACAATAATTTGGCAATCGGGAAGTGCAAATGTATGGCTTAAATAGTAAGTTCATGGGAGGAGCAAGGTGCTGTCTGGAATCCCAGGTGGCTCAGCAAGAGGAGCCACTGTTGGACGCAGCGGAGGCCATGGGTTCAGATCCTGGTCCTGACAGTTAAAGATTTGGACCCACTCAAGAGTTATTGGACAAATTAAGGCCCCCATACTTTTTGGGAACTTAGGGTATCATTCTGTATTTCATTATTTTTTTTAAATATTATGAGTTAAGAAATTTGAGGTTTTCCGGGCTCAAGGTGTGACCCTTTTGGGTGAATATGTGGGTTATAAGAAGAGACTGGCAGTAAGTGTGCGCTTACAGAATGTACGTCACATCAAAGGTACCTTGTGTGTGTGATATTTGCTCAGTTGTATCTGACTCTTGTCACTTCTATGGGCGACATATTTATTATGCTTGAGAGCTTTGCAAGGTAGATCACAAGGTCTTTCCCCAATCCTCATTTGCATGGGCTTGGGGCCAGCATACTAGGTCCAGTGTGGGAGGAAACCAAAGTACTCCCCTGTAAGACTGGATAAAACTGATAAAAACGTAGCTTGGACATGTGAACAATATGGCTTCTCCAGGATCAAAATGTAAAGGACTTTGATTTGAGGCAGATGACAGTTTTCACTACCAGCCTGCAATACACACTAGATGAATGTATGAGGTCATTACCATTTGACCAGTAAGACTCTGAGGCTATTTATGGACCCCACACCTGACCAGCATGGTTCCTGAAGGGGAGGGTGGATTGGATGGGCATCAACTGCTCAAAAGAAACTCCTCTCTGAAGTCTGGGACAGGAATTAACTTTTGTGACCTTTGGTTTGAGATATCTTCAATGACTGTGATTTATTTCAGGCACTTATATAGTGCTGTCAATTTACATATATATATTGTACATTCACATAAGTCCCTAGCCCTCAAGGGGCATACAATCTAAAGTCTCTAACTTACATTCATACACATACTAGGGCCAATTTAGACAGAAGCCAGTTAACTTACCAGCATGTCTTTGGAGTGTGGGAGGAAACCCACGCAGGCACTAGGAGAACATGCAAATTCTAGGCAGGTGGTGCTGTGGTTGGGATTCGAACCAATGCCCCTGGTACTGCCAGGCAGAAGTGCTAACCATTTAGGCACTGTGCCATGATTACTGATACTACTTTGAGCGCCAAGATTGGACAAGAAGCCTTGGTGTGTATTTAAGATTCAGTGTTGATGTGTGTGTGTTATGGTAGAGAATACATTTTCCCCCTGTCCCCATACCCTTCCTTATATGTAACTAAAATACCTGTATATTCCTATTTGTAAATAAACACATTTTTTATTTTAAGACCTAGTCGTCCTTCATTACAAGCAAGACACCCCAAACAGAGCACATTTTACACCACCCAAGCACAGGGAGAACATTCAACATCTATGCAGTTAGTGTCTAGGCCAAGATATACTGTAGACCATGTGCTTATTTTTTATCCATTGAGTATAGCTTGTCTTGCATTTTCATATTTTCCAGAAACTATTTAGCAGCCTTTTGTAAGACACCTGTTGTTTACAGGGTTCTCTAGCTCAAGCTGCAATTGCGAACAGAGGTGAATGAATCATCTCTTATCAGACAACACCAGTTTTAAACAGACAAAACCAGTCAAAATCAATGCTGCTACTTCTGTGTTCTCTTTTAGTTAACATGAGGTTTCTTAACCAGGATTCACAGGCTTACATTTTAACCCTGCAGCTACCACTAATAGTTCTGGGCTGCCTGAGGAGTTTGAAAGCCATTGGCCAGCACTGCCAGGGTGTGATTACAGACCAACAGCTAGAAAGTATAGTGTGTGACTGTGAACCGAGGAGAAGGTATCTTTTCCAGCCTGTCAGCGCTGGCCAGAGGCTTTTTCCTGAGGTTGCATGGCCTGCCGGAGGAGATCTATAACTTCATCAGATATAAGATGGATAGATGACAAAAATGAAGCAAGTAAGAGGCACAGCACCCTGTACCCTAGACACAATCATTGTTCACCACTAATGCAGTTTTTCTCTGGGCACCAATGCATAATTCTTTCCTTTCCAATGCAATGTTTTTACCCTGAGCACAAATATAAAGTTTTTGCTTTGAGCACCAATGCAAATTTGGAATTTAGCAATGGGCACCAATTAAATGTTAGTGTTGTTGCAGAGCACCTGTGGAAAGTTAAAGTGAATCTAATGGCTTACAGGTATTTTTTTTAAAGAAAAAATAACAAGCATGTTATACTTAGCTGCTCTGTGCAGTGGTTTTGCACAAAGCAGCCTGGATTCTCCTCTTCTCGGGTCCCCTGCAGGCCCCTCCCTTCTGTTGGGTGTCCATTCACACACAGAGCCTCCATTCGGCCCACCTCCTCTCTCTTCTCATTGGCTTACTGGCTCCCACTTCTGTCTCAGCCAATGAGGAGAGGGAGTCCAGGATAGCCAAGACTCCAGTGCACATCGCTGGATTGACAGGAGGCTTAGATGAGTACTAGGGGGGCTGGGGGTGATGCTGCACACAGAAGGTTTTTAACCTTCATGCAGCGTTTTACACCACTCCACATGTGACCCTGCATTTTTATGTGCGGTTGCCCACGCATTCAAAAGAATGGAATGTGACTTTGTGATGTTCCATTAAATTTGAGAAAGAAAAAAAAATGGTGCCTGTAAAAAAGCAAGCCCCCAACTGTCAACACCTGCAATCACTACCCACAGAAAAACATTTGTCTCTGTGGGTAGTGTGAACCTACCATAAAATAAATTTGGCCCCAAACCATTATATTACCCTTTGACAACATTCCATCTTTATTTAGGCGGATGTTAAAAACAGCAGAGTGGCTTAGTGGTTAGCACTTCTACCTTGCAGCACTAGGGTTTACCAGGTTGACCAGGATACTGTCTGCATGGAGTTTGCATGTTCTCCATGTGCTTGCTTGAGTTTCCTACAGCTACTACGGTTTCCTCCCACACTCCCAAAGACATACTAGTAGGTAAATTAGATCCTGTCTAAAAGTGGCCTAGTATGTGTATGTATACAAGTGAGGTAAGAATTTTTCCTTGTAAGCTCCTTAAAGGCAGGGACTGACAGGAACATGTAGTATGTAAAACGCTGTGTAAATTGCCAGTTATAAAATATTACATGTAAAATAAAAGCTTTACTCACGTGGTCCATTTGTATGTTTCAGGATCAAAGGGGAGATGAAATGGTGCGGTTCACACCATTGTGTCACAGTAATACACTACTGTGTGTTGAAGTGTGCTGTGTGGGAAAAATGATGCTTGCTACTTTCTTTGTGCTCTGCGCTGCCTGGCCTGGGATCAGGGTTTGCACTTGCAGGATGTACCCCCTTTCACAGTGCTTCCTGGATATATGTAATGTCAGCAGATGGACAGGTCTGCCTCAGTTACAGCCATATATATGAGATTTTTCACTTACTCAGAAACCTTTTCTTTAAGCTAACCTATTAGTTTTTTACCTGCGAGGTGTATCATTTGATACATTTTTTAGTGTCTTTATCTGAAATACAAAATGTTTGATGAAACAGTAGACTGTGATTTTGGCAGCCAAGTTTACCAAAAGCCATATAAATTTACGTTTCATAAACATGTTCTGGAGAGGTTGCATATAGGCTAACTACACAAGTGATTTTGTCGCTGCAACTAATTGCTACTATGTTGCTGCTACAAAGTCACCTGTGTAGCTTAGCCGTAGTAAAGAGAATAGGGACCCTTAGGAAATCTATGGTCTGATGGGAAGCTTGTTAGAGAACTGTAAATCAAATACTACTGAAAAAATATGCACATAATTGTCACAAACCCAATCAAAATACTGATCCATTGCATACAAAAATGTCCATTAGTTACACAATGAAATACCACAAAGTGTGTCCAATGAAATGCAACAGAATTCTAATTCAAGCCACAATAAAACAACACAATAAGACTGTTGTTTAATGCTGGAGTAACAGTACCAAACAGTGCCATAAAGTGCCAAAGCTTTAGATCCCAAGTCAAGGTACAGCTTGTATGAACAAACAGGAGGTATTCCCCTAGGTTGCTTCTTATATTTTTTGCTCAGGTAATCTTTGCGTATTCAAGTTTTTAATGTATTTTGATGGTACCTTGTCTGGATGATAATATAACTTTACAGTTGTCCTCATTAGTAGAGGAAAGTAAGTGTTTGTATTTGAGCTTTAGCTGATAAAATCACTAGTGTGGCTGATAACACCGCGGTCGCGCTGGGTGCGACTTGGCATGTGATTTGCATGCCATGCGACTTGCAAATCGTATGCCAAGTTGCACCCTATTGTCCGCAATTACAGCGGTCTAAAGTAGAACATGTACTACTTTTTGTGCGATTTGTATACACATCTGTGTCAGATGTCTTGCAAATCGTACCTGAAAGCGGCAATCGGGCGACTTCACTGGGAGGCTATGTGTGTTTTGCAGTAATATTGCTCAGTTGTTCTGTAACCAGAATATGTTCTTGCACAATTATGATATGAAAATGGGATGTAGATGCATGAATGCAAAATACAGATGTAAGTCACCTAGACTATTTTGCATACGATTGTTACGCACAAGAATAGGAAATGAAAAGGGAGATTTAATAGGGGCCCCCCTTTTCTTATGGGACTGTGGCAGGGGAAATAAAGTTTCAAATCCCCCCACTGTATTTATACAGTGGGGGAACATTCTAGAAGGTCAGTAGGTTTTTTTAGTCCCCCCTCATTGGTGTGAGGAGAAAAATCCATTAAAGTTTCAAGTTCCCCCATGGTATACTAATATAATGGGGAAACTTCTAAAAAATAGGAGTTTTGAGAGGGCTATAAAAAGGGGGTCCGTTAATGGAAAAAACAGAAACCTGGGAGGCATCTCTGTGGTGCTCCCCTCCCACCCACCCCTTTTTTCAACGCAGCCAATTATTATTGGTAAGTATCATATTAAATGATAGTAGATTACATAAGTATGTTAATTGCAAAAAGCTGTATGGTTAATACATATGGTTGAATAATGTTGTGTTAATAAGTACAGCTAGAGTCGTAGTGACTAAGCTGGGGTTTTGAGTAATATTAATTTAAGTAAAAATGTTTTACAATTAATAGTAAGCTAATAGTAAAAATAAAGAGTTATTATAAAGAATGATATTTACACTAATAATACAATGGCCGCAGCCAAATTAGCACCAAACAATAAGAGTTGTGGTCTTTTATTGTTATAGAATAAAGAATACTGCCTACAGTTCCATAAGGATTTCTATTTTCAACCATGTGACTGTTATTTTCACATCTGATTTGACTTCTGTAAAATGACAACTGTCATTTCTTGGAAAATAAGGATCTTCATCCTGGCATTTTTAGCTTTGTTAATTGATCCTTAAATATGTTATTATTTATTGTTGCCCATTTTCCAGATTTTTAAAGTGTGGATCTCAGATTCTTTATTGTGGTAAGTATTACAGCTGTAGCTTTGAATAGAGTAGTTCTGTACTCTTCAGTTTTTAAACAAAGTATTATAGCATCCATTCTTATAGTTTTCCATTGAACATGACAGATGGCTCTGCTCTCTGCATTACATACAGAATGTACAGTATATGCCGAACATTTTGCTGTGTGTCAAGTATCGTTCAGGCTATATAAAGTTGTAATGAAAAACACAGTTTCAATAACTTTTTTTCTCCAAATGAAAATCCAAGTGTATTCACTCATCTAGTTGGCTTAAAATGTAAATTCAAATTTTGAACTGCTGAACAACCAAGCAAAATAATATCATTGTCTGCAGTGTACAGTGTGTTTCATCCATTCAAACTAGTTGAACATTTCTAACATTAAAGACTGTAAAGTTAAATTCTAAAGCGGATTTTTCAGCCTGGTAATCTTGGCAAGGAGGGAACATTTTGTAGACCTTTTGTTATTATGGTACTAACTTTAGGTCTTTCCATGTGTTGGCACATTAGGATTTTAGATGTTCAATTATCAATTGGAATTTAAATTTGTCACTGACTGTGCTTTTTGTATTGGTGTATAGCAAGCTGTCTATATTGTTTAGTTTATTAATTTTGTTTTCCACAGTTATGTGCTTAAATATCTCCCAAATGTATGGTACATTTGAAACAAAACAGCCAATACACTTTTGTTGAGATTTTGTCAATTTATAATTTTTTTTATTGTCTTATCTTTTCCTTAATTTGGTAAGAATGTATTTTTATATGTGGATTTCATTTTTGTGGATAATTCCAAGTTATCATCACAGCGTGGATGGTTCCAACAGCATCACAGTTCACATGCACAGAAATGACAGCGCTGACCATGATTTCATGCTCTGCTGCTTCTGATCAGGTTTCCGGTGATAAATACCTACTACAAATATATATATTTTTTGCTCCGACAGCACGGTATATGGGTTTTTGAACTTGCTGGTTTGCTGGACCCATGGACATTTCATTGCTTACCAACCCGGTCACATTTTTTGTGTAAATTGTTGAGACGCACATGCCTTAAAGTGGTTGTAAACCTTAGCTATACCCAGTGACTGGCATCAGGTGATACACAGATATAAAACAAATCCTCCTACATAAGTTGTACCTGAACATCTGCAGTCTTCTCTTCTCTACATCTGTTAAAAGTGCTGAATTTATAAAGCTTGCCTGAGAGTTCATGAAAAGGGGAGGAGAGCAGAAATTACACACTGCAGACCTCAGTGAGGAGAGCTCTCAGAACTGATTGGAGGGAAGGGACACACGCCCCCTCCACACAGCTCACAGGAACATAACTGAGGCTGTCAATCTGTTGGATGTCCCTCCCCTGTCACTAATTTTCTCTTGGTGTCAGGAAAACTTGTCAGGAGTGACTCATGCTAATAGCAGAGGAACGAAGCAGCAGACAGAAATGACACTTAGTGCACTTAATTGAGAAAAGTACACACTATAGAGGGATATACCTGGTTGGTATTTCATGTCTGAGGTTTACAACCACTTCATGCCGAGACTACACATATATGCAGCCTCTCAGCGGGTGGGCTTTGATGTTGAAAGGCCGCATATATGCATACCCAAAAAGAAACAGAACTGTGCTGAGAGCACGCACCGTGCGTGTTGCTAGCACAGTTAACGGCACCTGATGGAAAGCTCCTGATCACTACTTGCAATCATAAGCTTTCCAAATCATGTAACTGCTATGACAGCCAATCATGGTCACATGAAGTCTCATGATCATTAACCCCACCCCGCCTTCTGGCATCAGAAACCCCCTAAAGTGCCAGGAGGTGCCTGCATTAAGGGGTTAATGCAAATTATCAGAGCCAAATGTGCAAAAACATTATTATTTGTATGTTCAACATGCATAAAAACACTAGGACTACACTGTACACTTTAAACATCATTGTATATCAGTACATAGATTTAGGTATCACATTCACTTTGTGCACATACTTTTCAAGGTATAAACATATCGGAGTGATTTGTTATCTTTTTGTAGTAAATCAGGTCTTTTGTCTGTACTAGAGATGCAAAATGGCATCATGTTTTTTGAAAATTTTCCACATAGAGCAGTAAAGGTAAAATAGAAATAGAAGCAAGGCTCACATTACATTACTGTTTGTTGAGTAGAATAGCTAAACCACCTTTCATTTTGAAATATTTTTTTAGAACAATAAGAGTAACTGAATCCCTTGCTAAATTCAAATTCAGAATGGTCAGATTTTTTTCCATTTGTTCAGTATGTTTCCAGGGAGTGGTTTTGTCTTTAAAAAATAAAGGAATCCTGCCAGTATCTTCAATAAATGCAGGAAAAGGATTTAATCAATTTGGAATTACCTTTATTTAAAGCTGAGCTATGGAGGAATTCAAAAACAACTCGTGTAGTACCCTCCCACACACACACTCTGCATGGGATGAATTCATGTTTTCTTCTGGGAAAACATTAAAAAAACTTTTATTTGCCGTATTCCTTGCTCCCCCACAGTGGCTTTGGGGGATGGGCCACATGAAGAGGAGGAAGGCTCTGGTAGTGAGGCATTAGCTAAGTAAAACAGCTTTTAATGTATCCAAGACAAAAATGAGTTTTTACTTCTTGTAGTGTAGTGGGGAGCTGCACTGCAATGGTAGTTATTTTTACATTTCCACACAGTTCACTTTTAATAATTAATACATGAATATAAAAAAAATACTGAAATGCTATAAAAAATGTTTTAAAACGGTGTTAAATCCAAAACCAGAAATGTAGTCATGAGATGTGGTGGCTGCATTCATTTTCTTTTTTATGCTTTCATCCCACTGTTTTCACCTGTGATCTGGCCGGTAACACACCTCCTGTATTAGAATGCCTACATTCTGGATGAAGGAGCACAGGTGCACCTTTAGGCAGCAGCCTACACTCTGGATGAAGAAGCAGAGGAGCACCTTTTTAC
This sequence comes from Staurois parvus, assembly GCF_062004578.1. NCBI lineage: Eukaryota > Metazoa > Chordata > Amphibia > Anura > Ranidae > Staurois > Staurois parvus. The sequence goes on along the minus strand of NW_028318189.1, from coordinate 2,321,376 downwards.
AGCAGCATTGCCAGTTTGGGGGGGGGGGGGAGGGGAGTGTTATATGTACTAACAGATTTAGATACACTAACAAACTGAAGCTAAACTCCAGCTAACACTTCACAAGCAGTTACAGCAACAGGTTTTTTTTCCTTTTTGGGGTAAAGGTTTTACATAAATATAAGCTAATCATTGTAAGCACTACTGTCGGGGGTAAATGGTTTGTCTAAGCCCTCTAACTGCTACATCTGCAAGAGAGCTTGTTTTGTTAAAAAAACAACAGCCATATCACCAGGTGAAAATAAGGGAAAGAACCTAATAAAGGAAAGTAATACAGCTACCGCATCTACGAATTGGTGGGCTGCAGTTTAATAAATGTTTGTTTTTGGGTTTAAATTTGCTTAACTTATGTTTTATAAAACTTAGCATCCATTTTGAATTTTCAGTGTAATACAATTTAATGTTACAGCAGGGCTGGAATACACCTTTGTGGTACTGTGTGTTGCCGTACTGTTAGTTTTTAAGGGCATCTCAATGCACTAAAACAATGCAGCTCCAGCACTTGGGTTGCAGCACACCATTAAGGGACAGTACCAGGGGCGGACTGACAACTCATGGGGCCCCCGGGCAATAGGGGATCATGGGGCCCTTGTGTCCTTGCCCAAACTCAAAAAAGCCTATGAAAAAGGTACCAGGGGCATCTCATGGGGCCCCCTACTGACTCCGGGCCCTTGGGCAGTGCCCGAGTTTTCAAATGGTCAGTCCGCCCCTGGACAGTACACACTTCTGTCATCAACAAAATTACTGCATTCCATGGCTTTACTGTGTATTGCTGGGTGAATTTGTTTGTTGTTGCAGCGTAATATAAAATGATTACTTGACTAGATACAATTCACAAATTTAAATGTCATGTAAGTGGGGAACTTTGTTTTTTTCCATGAGCAATGAATTGTTAAATGCCTTATTTTTATTTTATCTCAGATATAAAGACTTAATGCAGTAAGCTGAACTGTGGGTTTTATTTGCCATTGTTCATTTCAACCATGTGACTGTTTCAGCTCTCCTTGCTGTAACCATTGGTATGGAAAATAACCATTCTTATAGCTTCGGGAGGAGCCATGCAGAGCTTTGTCTGTCTGTGTCATTCAGTGTAGAAACAGTATTTGCTGGAGATCTAAGACACGTTTTAATGATAAAAGCAGCATGTAATTACACTGTTACTGTATAATGTGAGGAAATATATGTCACCTTGTAAAACTGTTTTGTTCAGTAAGGCCTTGGATTCACTATGTATTTGATTATTGTAATCTTTAAGAACTGTATCGTTTTATTCAATAAAAATGCTGTTGTTTAATTGTAAAATCCTGGATTTTAACCCCAAGCATACGTTTTTAGTCTCTCTGTACATCAGATGCTTGTTTTTATTATTATTATTTTTCAATTTATTTTTAATTAAAAAGACATTTTACATTCTATGGGGTCTATTTATAAATGTTTTAACACATAAACCACACATCTTTCCAATTAAAATGTGTGAATTTTTACTGAAATCTGTGTGAATATTGGGTGACAGATAAACAGATCCTTTAGAGTCACAAGCTCATGTGTCTGTTACAGAAACTGTTGTAAATATTTCTATATCCTTGTTTAGATTCCACCTTACAAGGCTAAGCACTTATGTCCAACATACTTGTACTGAGTTAAGATACTGTTAAAGATAATCTGAGAAACAGTTGTGCTCAAAAGTTTACATAACCCTGGCAGAATATTTAGGATGTGGACCATTTTGAAACCATGAGCGATCAGACCAAATACTTATTTTTTAAAAATGATTCAAATTAAACTATGATGCAACACAGAATAGCAATATTAACCATTTGCCACCTGGCCAATAGCCGTTTGGCGGCCGGCAAAATGCTTTAGCTTTCTTGGTGAACACCATTTGGCGTCCTTCCGGGCATGCGCAGTTTTCAAAATCTTAAAAAAAAGAAAAAAAATGTAATAAAAAATTAAAAATAATAAAAAAATTAGAAAAAAATTAAAAATATATATATATATTTTTCATACTGTCACCAGTCAGTGTCCCTGATCACCGCCATGCCAATTATATGATGACGCTGTACTGCACTGGTGACAGTATGTAAAAAAAAAAAATAGTGAAAATAATTTTTTAAATTTTTTAATTTTCCGAAAAATTATGACAAAAAAAATACTTCAAAAAACTCGCCATGCCTGTTATGAAGTACGTCGGACTGTCTACTTTGCAAAAAGGGGTCATTTGGGGGATATCTGTACTGTTCTGACATTCTTGGACCTCAAGAAATTAGATTGGCCGTCAGTACTTCAGGATTGATCAATATTCAGATATATACCATAGTTTGTAAACGCTATAACTTTCCTACAGACTAAATAATACATCCTAATTTGGGTTTTTTTCACCAATGACATGTAGCAGAATACATCTTGGCCTAAATTTATGAAGAACAATTATTTATTTGTAAACTTTTATAACAGAAACAAAGAAAAACCGTGGTTTTTTTCAAAATTTTTGGTCTTTTTTTGTTAATTTAGCAAAAATAAAAACCCCAGCGGTGATTAAATACCACCAAAAGAAAGCTCTAGTTGTGTGAAGAAAATGATAAAATTTTAGTTTGGGTACAATGTTGTATGACCGCGCAATTGTCATTCAAAGTGTGAGAGCGCTGAAACGTGAAAAATGGCCTGGGCAGGAAGGTGTAAAATTGCACGGTATTGAAACGGTTAAAAAAAACCCATAAATAATAATATTAAAAAAAAAATTTTAATTAAAAAAAATTCAGAAATATTATAATTTTTGGTTTTAAACTAATTTGGGTTTTCTTTTTTTTTGCTAAAAAGGTAGCTGAATACATTTTGGCCAAGATTTATAAAGAAAGAATATTTATTTGCAAAATGTTATAAGAAAAACACAATTTTTTTTTTGTGAATTCTATAACTTTCCTACAAACTAAAAAATACATCCTAATTTGGGTTATTTTCAGCAAAGACATGAAGTAGAATACATCTTGGCCTACATTTATGAAGAACAATTATTTATTTGCAAACTTTTATAACAGAAACAAAGAAAAACGTGTTTTGTTTTCAAAATGTATGGTCTTTTTTTGTTAATTTAGCAAAAAATAAAAACCCCGGCAGTGATTAAATACCACCAAAAGAAAGCTCAAGTTGTGTGAAGAAAATGATAAAATTTTAGTTTGGGTACAGTGTTGTATGACCGCGCAATTGTCATTCAAAGTGTGAGAGCGCTGAAACCTGAAAAATGGCCTGGGCAGGAAGGTGTAAAATTGCCCGGTATTGAAATGGTTAACCACTTCAAGTCCAGACACTTTTACCCCCTTCCAGCCCAGGCCAATTTTCAGCTTTTAGTGCTATTGCACTTTGAATGACAATTGCACGGTCATGCAACACTGTACCCATATGAATTTTTTAACATTTTTTTCGAGACAGATAAAACTTTATTTTGGTGGTATTAATTCACCACTGTGATTTTTATTTTTTGCTATATAAATGAAAAAGTCCAAACATTTTAGAAAAAAAAGTGTTTTTCTTAAACAAATTTTGCAGATAAATAATCTTTCCTCATAAATCTTGGGCAAAATGTATTCAGCTATCTTTTTAGTAACAAAAAAATAACCCAAATTAGTTTATAACTAGAGATGAGCGAAGAAATGAAAAATTCGATTCGACTGATTCGGCGAATTCGTTGACAATATTCGATTCGAGTCGAATAAATTCGCTGTGAATTTAACTTAAAAAAGGGTGTTTCTAGGCTTCAGAGAGACTTAATATTAGTGCAGAACACTGTACCTTTAATTTAAATGCCCTTGGAGTCTGCTGGGGAAGAGAAATAATACTGTCACTCAGTATGACATGCAGATGAGTGCCGTCGATCTTAGAATCACCGCACACTTCACTCATTTGGCCAGTCACGGGGCCAAAACCAGTGTTTGGAGCCACAGTGTGGCGGTGGAGGCAGCAGCAATGGGAGGCCATACAGCAACCTATGACAAAATGGAAACCAGCAGGAGTGTGAGGAGACCTGAAAGTGGCACATGCAGTGGGAGCAATGGGAGGCGGTACAAGGACCCATGTCACACTGTGGACCCAGCAGCAGCGTGACCAGGCGGTACGGGGGCCCATGGCAGATTACAGGCCTGGCAGCAGCAATGGGAGGCCCGTAATCTGCCAGCACCCTATGACAAAAAATGGAACACACCAGCAGTGTGTGAGGAGACCTGAAAGTGGCACATGGCAGAGTGTGGCGATGGAGACAGCAGCAATGGGAGGCCATACAGGGACCCATGAGAGACTGTGGACCTGGCAGCAGCATGAGGAGGCGGTATAGGGGCCCATGGCAGATTAGGGGCCTGGCAGCAGCTATAGGAGGCCCGTAATCTGCCAGCACCCTATGACAAAAAATTGAACACACCAGCAGTGTGTGAGGAGACCTGAAAGTGGCACATGGCATGAGACACTCTGGACCTGGCAGCAGCATGAGGAGGCGGTATATAGGGGCCCATGGCAGATTAGGGGCCTGGCAGCAGCTATGGGAGGCCCGTAATCTGCCAGCACCCTATGTCAAAAAATTGAAAACACAAGCAGTGTGTGAGGAGACCTGAAAGTGGCACATGTTTGGGGCATGATTCATGGCGGATTTAGTCAGTTGTGTCAGGAACTAGTGGTTTGAAATCCAGACTAATCCACGCCTGATTCATTTTCACAAACGTGAGTCTCTCCACACTTTAGGTGGACAGTCGTGTCCTCCGCGGAGTTGCAATACCTCCTGCCGCACTAAACACGCGCTCCGATGCCACGCTACTGGCCGGGCATGACAGCCTTTCAAGGGCAAATTCAGCTAGTTGGGGTCAAAGGTCAAGTTTCGTTGCCCAGTAGTCAAGGGGATTGTCTACCTCGGTTGGCAGGGTGCTGTCCAAGTAGGCCTAAGCCTGTTGTTTGAGGTCCTGCTCCAGGTCCACCTGATGCTGCTGCTGCTGCGGCTGGTTAGTAGTTTCCTCACTGCGCTGGTGAAGAAAGCTACTCATCATCGACTGCAGACTGAGGCAGCCGCTGCTGGTGGAGCTGCCACTGCTCCTACCACCCCACCCCTCCCCTGCTGCCATGGCAGCGTAACGCGAGCGCACAGGGCCCACAGTGTCTGAGGATGGACGTTGGCGCAGAAAGGCAGAGACCAGCTGACTACATAGGTGGTTTTTATAGTACGTTATTTTGGCCTCCCTCTCAGCAGGTGTGAAAAAGGCCACCATTTTTGAACGGTAGCGAGGGTCCAACAAGGTGGACAGCCAAAAGTCATCCCTCTGTCTGATGGTTATTATTCGGCTGTCGCTACGCAAGCAAGCGAGCATGCTATGGGCCATTTGTGCCAAGGAATGCGAGGGACTCCCTACCTCCATCTCCACAGCATACTGTCACGGTGCGTCTGGGTCCTCTGTCTCCTCCTCCTCCTCCTCTACCAGATGCTCCTGCTCCTCCACTCCTGTCCGCTGAGTGGAAAAACCACCCATTTCACTCAATAATTCCTGAGCACCAATGTCCTCCTCTACCTCCTCCTCTTCTTCCTGTCCTGCCCCCACAGGGGTCATGTGGCGTTGAGATCTGTGCGCCACGTCTACCGCACCCTGACCAGCCATTGTTAACAGCATTTGTTCCAGGACGTGCAACAGAGGAATGACGTCGTTCATCCCATAGTCCTGCCGACTCACCAATAGCGTGGCCTCCTCAAAGGGCCTGAGCAAGCGCAGGTGTCACGCATGAGCTGCCAATGGCTGACATCTAAGTTACACAGGGAGTACCTTTATCCGCTTTTAACATCAGGAAATCTGTGATGGCCTTTCGCTGTTCGTAAAGGCGGTCTAACATATGTAGGGTTGAATTCCACCTTGTTGCAACGTCACAGCATGAGGAGTCGGTATGGGGGCCCATGGCAGATTACGTGCCTGGCAGCAGCAATGGGAGGCCCGTAATCTGCCAGCACCCTATGTCAAAAAATTGAACACACCAGCAGTGTGAGGAGACCTGAAAGTGGCACATGGCAGAGTGTGGCGATGGAGACAGCAGCAATGGGAGGCCGTACAGGGACCCATGAGAGACTCTGGACTTGGCAGCAGCATGAGGAGGCGGTATAGGGGCCCATGGCAGATTAGGGGCCTGGCAGCAGCAATGGGAGGCCCGTAATCTGCCAGCACCCTATGTCAAAAAATTCTACACACACGCAGTGTGTGAGGAGACCTGAAAGTGGCACATGGCAGAGTGTGGCGATGGAGACAGCAGCAATGGGAGGCCGTACAGGGAACCATGAGAGACTCTGGACCTGGCAGCAGCATGAGGAGGCGGTATAGGGGCCCATGGCAGATTAGGGGCCTGGCAGCAGCTATAGGAGGCCCGTAATCTGCCAGCACCCTATGTCAAAAAATTCTACACACCAGCAGTGTGTGAGGAGACCTGAAAGTGGCACATGGCACAGTGTGGCGATGGAGACAGCAGCAATGGGAGGCCGTACAGGGACCCATGAGAGACTCTGGACCTGGCAGCAGCATGAGGAGGCGGTATATAGGGGCCTATGGCAGATTAGGGGCCTGGCAGCAGCTATAGGAGGCCCATAATCTGCCAGCACCCTATGTCAAAAAATTCTACACACCAGCAGTGTGTGAGGAGACCTGAAAGTGGCACATGGCAGAGTGTGGCGATGGAGACAGCAGCAATGGGAGGCCGTACAGGGACCCATGAGAGACTCTGGACCTGGCAGCAGCATGAGGAGGCGGTATATAGGGGCCTATGGCAGATTAGGGGCCTGGCAGCAGCTATGGGAGGCCCGTAATCTGCCAGCACCCTATGTCAAAAAATTCTACACACCAGCAGTGTGTGAGGAGACCTGAAAGTGGCACATGGCAGAGTGTGGCGATGGAGACAGTAGCAATGGGAGGCCGTAGAGGGACCCATGAGAGACTCTGGACCTGGCAGCAGCATGAGGAGGCGGTATATAGGGGCCTATGGCAGATTAGGGGCCTGGCAGCAGCTATAGGAGGCCCGTAATCTGCCAGCACCCTATGTCAAAAAATTGAACACACCAGCAGTGTGAGGAGACCTGAAAGTGGCACATGGCAGAGTGTGGCGATGGAGACAGCAGCAATGGGAGGCCGTACAGGGACCCATGAGAGACTCTGGACCTGGCAGCAGCATGAGGAGGCGGTATATAGGGGCCTATGGCAGATTAGGGGCCTGGCAGCAGCTATAGGAGGCCCGTAATCTGCCAGCACCCTATGTCAAAAAATTCTACACACCAGCAGTGTGTGAGGAGAAATGAAAGTGGCACATGGCAGACTGTGGCGATGGAGACAGCAGCAATGGGAGGCCGTACAGGGACCCATGAGAGACTCTGGACCTGGCAGCAGCATGAGGAGGCGGTATATAGGGGCCTATGGCAGATTAGGGGCCTGGCAGCAGCTATAGGAGGCCCCTAATCTGCCAGCACCCTATGTCAAAAAATTCTACACACCAGCAGTGTGTGAGGAGACCTGAAAGTGGCACATGGCAGAGTGTGGCGATGGAGACAGCAGCAATGGGAGGCCGTACAGGGACCCATGAGAGACTCTGGACCTGGCAGCAGCATGAGGAGGCAGTATATAGGGGCCCATGGCAGATTAGGGGCCTGGCAGCAGCTATGGGAGGCCCGTAATCTGCCAGCACCCTATGTCAAAAAATTCTACACACCAGCAGTGTGTGAGGAGACCTGAAAGTGGCACATGGCAGAGTGTGGCGATGGAGACAGCAGCAATGGGAGGCCGTACAAGGACCCATGAGAGACTCTGGACCTGGCAGCAGCATGAGGAGGCGGTATATAGGGGCCTATGGCAGATTAGGGGCCTGGCAGCAGCTATGGGAGGCCCGTAATCTGCCAGCACCCTATGTCAAAAAATTCTACACACCAGCAGTGTGTGAGGAGACCTGAAAGTGGCACATGGCAGAGTGTGGCGATGGAGACAGCAGCAATGGGAGGCCGTAGAGGGACCCATGAGAGACTCTGGACCTGGCAGCAGCATGAGGAGGCGGTATATAGGGGCCTATGGCAGATTAGGGGCCTGGCAGCAGCTATAGGAGGCCCGTAATCTGCCAGCACCCTATGTCAAAAAATTCTACACACCAGCAGTGTGTGAGGAGACCTGAAAGTGGCACATGGCAGAGTGTGGCGATGGAGACAGCAGCAATGGGAGGCCGTAGAGGGACCCATGAGAGACTCTGGACCTGGCAGCAGCATGAGGAGGCGGTATATAGGGGCCTATGGCAGATTAGGGGCCTGGCAGCAGCTATAGGAGGCCCGTAATCTGCCAGCACCCTATGTCAAAAAATTGAACACACCAGCAGTGTGAGGAGACCTGAAAGTGGCACATGGCAGAGTGTGGCGATGGAGACAGCAGCAATGGGAGGCCGTACAGGGACCCATGAGAGACTCTGGACCTGGCAGCAGCATGAGGAGGCGGTATATAGGGGCCTATGGCAGATTAGGGGCCTGGCAGCAGCTATAGGAGGCCCGTAATCTGCCAGCACCCTATGTCAAAAAATTCTACACACCAGCAGTGTGTGAGGAGACCTGAAAGTGGCACATGGCAGAGTGTGGCGATGGAGACAGCAGCAATGGGAGGCCGTACAGGGACCCATGAGAGACTCTGGACCTGGCAGCAGCATGAGGAGGCGGTATATAGGGGCCTATGGCAGATTAGGGGCCTGGCAGCAGCTATAGGAGGCCCGTAATCTGCCAGCACCCTATGTCAAAAAATTCTACACACCAGCAGTGTGTGAGGAGACCTGAAAGTGGCACATGGCAGAGTGTGGCGATGGAGACAGCAGCAATGGGAGGCCGTACAGGGACCCATGAGAGACTCTGGACCTGGCAGCAGCATGAGGAGGCGGTATATAGGGGCCTATGGCAGATTAGGGGCCTGGCAGCAGCTATGGGAGGCCCGTAATCTGCCAGCACCCTATGTCAAAAAATTCTACACACCAGCAGTGTGTGAGGAGACCTGAAAGTGGCACATGGCAGAGTGTGGCGATGGAGACAGCAGCAATGGGAGGCCGTACAGGGACCCATGAGAGACTCTGGACCTGGCAGCAGCATGAGGAGGCGGTATATAGGGGCCTATGGCAGATTAGGGGCCTGGCAGCAGCTATAGGAGGCCCGTAATCTGCCAGCACCCTATGTCAAAAAATTCTACACACCAGCAGTGTGTGAGGAGACCTGAAAGTGGCACATGGCAGAGTGTGGCGATGGAGACAGCAGCAATGGGAGGCCGTACAGGGACCCATGAGAGACTCTGGACCTGGCAGCAGCATGAGGAGGCGGTATATAGGGGCCTATGGCAGATTAGGGGCCTGGCAGCAGCTATGGGAGGCCCGTAATCTGCCAGCACCCTATGTCAAAAAATTCTACACACCAGCAGTGTGTGAGGAGACCTGAAAGTGGCACATGGCAGAGTGTGGCGATGGAGACAGCAGCAATGGGAGGCCGTAGAGGGACCCATGAGAGACTCTGGACCTGGCAGCAGCATGAGGAGGCGGTATATAGGGGCCTATGGCAGATTAGGGGCCTGGCAGCAGCTATAGGAGGCCCGTAATCTGCCAGCACCCTATGTCAAAAAATTGAACACACCAGCAGTGTGAGGAGACCTGAAAGTGGCACATGGCAGAGTGTGGCGATGGAGACAGCAGCAATGGGAGGCCGTACAGGGACCCATGAGAGACTCTGGACCTGGCAGCAGCATGAGGAGGCGGTATATAGGGGCCTATGGCAGATTAGGGGCCTGGCAGCAGCTATAGGAGGCCCGTAATCTGCCAGCACCCTATGTCAAAAAATTCTACACACCAGCAGTGTGTGAGGAGACCTGAAAGTGGCACATGGCAGAGTGTGGCGATGGAGACAGCAGCAATGGGAGGCCGTACAGGGACCCATGAGAGACTCTGGACCTGGCAGCAGCATGAGGAGGCGGTATATAGGGGCCTATGGCAGATTAGGGGCCTGGCAGCAGCTATAGGAGGCCCGTAATCTGCCAGCACCCTATGTCAAAAAATTCTACACACCAGCAGTGTGTGAGGAGACCTGAAAGTGGCACATGGCAGAGTGTGGCGATGGAGACAGCAGCAATGGGAGGCCGTACAGGGACCCATGAGAGACTCTGGACCTGGCAGCAGCATGAGGAGGCGGTATATAGGGGCCTATGGCAGATTAGGGGCCTGGCAGCAGCTATGGGAGGCCCGTAATCTGCCAGCACCCTATGTCAAAAAATTCTACACACCAGCAGTGTGTGAGGAGACCTGAAAGTGGCACATGGCAGAGTGTGGCGATGGAGACAGCAGCAATGGGAGGCCGTACAGGGACCCATGAGAGACTCTGGACTTGGCAGCAGCATGAGGAGGCGGTATAGGGGCCCATGGCAGGTTAGGGGCCTGGCAGCAGCAATGGGAGGCCCGTAATCCGCCAGCACCCTATGTCAAAAAATTGAACACACCAGCAGTGTGAGGAGACCTGAAAGTGGCACATGGCAGAGTGTGGCGATGGAGACAGCAGCAATGGGAGGCCGTACAGGGACCCATGAGAGACTCTGGACCTGGCAGCAGCATGAGGAGGCGGTATATAGGGGCCTATGGCAGATTAGGGGCCTGGCAGCAGCTATAGGAGGCCCGTAATCTGCCAGCACCCTATGTCAAAAAATTCTACACACCAGCAGTGTGTGAGGAGACCTGAAAGTGGCACATGGCAGAGTGTGGCGATGGAGACAGCAGCAATGGGAGGCCGTACAGGGACCCATGAGAGACTCTGGACCTGGCAGCAGCATGAGGAGGCGGTATATAGGGGCCTATGGCAGATTAGGGGCCTGGCAGCAGCTATGGGAGGCCCATAATCTGCCAGCACCCTATGTCAAAAAATTCTACACACCAGCAGTGTGAGGAGACCTGAAAGTGGCACATGGCAGCGTGTGGCGATGGAGACAGCAGCAATGGGAGGCCGTATAGGGACCCATGAGAGACTCTGGACTTGGCAGCAGCATGAGGAGGCGGTATATAGGGGCCCATGGCAGATTAGGGGCCTGGCAGCAGCTATGGGAGGCCCGTAATCTGCCAGCACCCTATGTCAAAAAATTGAAAACACAAGCAGTGTGAAGAGACCTGAATGTGGCACATGGCAGAGTGTGGCGATGGAGACAGCAGCAATGGGAGGCCGTACAGGGACCCATGAGAGACTCTGGACCTGGCAGCAGCATGAGGAGGCGGTATAGGGGCCCATGGAAGATTAGGGGCCTGGCAGCAGCTATGGGAGGCCCGCAATCTGCCAGCACCCTATGTCAAAAAAATTGAACACACCAGCAGTGTGTGAGGAGACCTGAAAGTGGCACATGGCAGAGTGTGGCGATGGAGACAGCAGCAATGGGAGGCCGTACAGGGACCCATGAGAGACTCTGGACTTCGCAGCAGCATGAGGAGGCGGTATAGGGGCCCATGGCAGATTAGGGGCCTGGCAGCAGCTATGGGAGGCCCGTAATCTGCCAGCACCCTATGTCAAAAAAATTGAACACACCAGCAGTGTGTGAGGAGACCTGAAAGTGGCACATGGCAGAGTGTGGCGATGGAGACAGCAGCAATGGGAGGCCGTACAGGGACCCATGAGAGACTCTGGACTTCGCAGCAGCATGAGGAGGCGGTATAGGGGCCCATGGAAGATTAGGGGCCTGGCAGCAGCTATGGGAGGCCCGTAATCTGCCAGCACCCTATGTCAAAAAAATTGAACACACCAGCATTGTGTGAGTAGACCTGAAAGTGGCACATGGCAGAGTGTGGCGATGGAGACAGCAGCAATGGGAGGCCGTACAGGGACCCATGAGAGACTCTGGACTTTGCAGCAGCATGAGGAGGCGGTATAGGGGCCCATGGCAGATTAGGGGCCTGGCAGCAGCTATGGGAGGCCCGTAATCTGCCAGCACCCTATGTCAAAAAAATTGAACACACCAGCAGTGTGTGAGGAGACCTGAAAGTGGCACATGGCATGAGACACTGTGGACCTGGCAGCAGCATGAGGAGGCGGTACAGGGGCCCATGGCAGATTAGGGGCCTGGCAGCAGCTATGGGAGGCCCGTAATCTGCCAGCACCCTATGACAAAAAATGGAACACACCAGCAGTGTGTGAGGAGACCTGAAAGTGGCACATGGCAGAGTGTGGCGATGGAGACAACCCACCGACTGTTTTGCTCGCTGCCAAGCTGCCACCCTCTTCTCCTGATGATGCGGAAGCAATAGCCTGATGACGACGAGGCTGCCAAGTGCGATCAGCCTCATCATCATCAATTAGGGTCTCTGCCTCACTACTAGCCCCCTCGGCTGCGTGTGGGTCAGGAGACAGACCTGTCTCTAGACCGGCTACCGAGCCACTCTCCTCGCCACTACTTCTTCGCCTGGCTGCTGAAGAGGCGGATGTCTCCCCCCGTTCCTGACCGCCCTCTGTTAGCTCTTCCTCACTGTACTGGATGACACCGGGAGCACTGGCCTCTGGCTGCGAATAGTGCTGCCTCGACCCCTTCCTCTGCTGCCACGTCTGCTCGCTCCTAAAACATTGCCTCCTCTGCCACTCCTCTGCATGTTGTCTGACATACTCTTTAATTAAACGATTATGTGTCCCTGAGTAACAATTCTGTGTCTGTGCGAGTAAGAATTCTGTGTCTGTGCGAGTAACAATTCTGTGGCCCTAAGTAACAGTTCTGTGGCCCTCAGTAACAGTTCTGTGTCCCTGAGTAACAATTCTGTGTCTGTGCGAGTAACAATTCTGTGTCTGTGCGAGTAACAATTCTGTGTCTGTGCGAGTAACAATTCTGTGGCCCTAAGTAATGGTTCTATGGCCCTCAGTAACAGTTCTGCGTCCCTGTGTAACAATTCTGTGTCTGTGCGAGTAACAATTCTGTGGCCCTAAGTAACAGTTCTGTGGCCCTCAGTAACAATTCTGTGTCCCTGATTAACGTTTCTGTGGCCCCAAGTAACAGTTCTGTGGCCCTCAGTAACAATTCTGTGTCTGTGCGAGTAACAATTCTGTGTCTGTGCGAGTAACAATTCTGTGGCCCCAACAGTTCTGTGGCCCTCAGTAACAATTCTGTGTCCCTGATTAACGTTTCTGTGGCCCCAAGTAACAGTTCTGTGGCCCTCAGTAACAGTTCTGTGTCTGTGCGAGTAACAATTCTGTGTCTGTGCGAGTAACAATTCTGTGGCCCTAAGTAACAGTTCTGTGGCCCTCAGTAACAATTCTGTGTCCCTGATTAACGTTTCTGTGGCCCCAAGCAACAGTTCTGTGGCCCTCAGTAACAATTCTGTGTCTGTGCGAGTAAGAATTCTGTGTCTGTGCGAGTAACAATTCTGTGGCCCTAAGTAACAGTTCTGTGGCCCTCAGTAACAGTTCTGTGTCCCTGAGTAACAATTCTGTGTCTGTGCGAGTAACAATTCTGTGGCCCTAAGTAACAGTTCTGTGGCCCTCAGTAACAATTCTGTGTCCCTGATTAACGTTTCTGTGGCCCCAAGTAACAGTTCTGTGGCCCTCAGTAACAATTCTGTGTCTGTGCGAGTAACAATTCTGTGGCCCTAAGTAACAGTTCTGTGGCCCTCAGTAACAATTCTGTGTCCCTGATTAACGTTTCTGTGGCCCCAAGTAACAGTTCTGTGGCCCTCAGTAACAATTCTGTGTCTGTGCGAGTAACAATTCTGTGTCTGTGCGAGTAACAATTCTGTGGCCCTAACTAACAGTTCTGTGGCCCTAAGTAACAGTTCTGTGTCCCTGAGTAACAATTCTGTGTCTGTGCGAGTAAGAATTCTGTGTCTGTGCGAGCAACAATTCTGTGGCCCTAAGTAACAGTTCTGTGGCCCTCAGTAACAGTTCTGTGTCCCTGAGTAACAATTCTGTGTCTGTGCGAGTAACAATTCTGTGTCTGTGCGAGTAACAATTCTGTGGCCCTAAGTAACGGTTCTGTGGCCCTCAGTAACAGTTCTGTGTCCCTGAGTAACAATTCTGTGTCTGTGCGAGTAACAATTCTGTGGCCCTAAGTAACAGTTCTGTGGCCCTCAGTAACAATTCTGTGTCTGTGCGAGTAACAATTCTGTGTCTGTGCGAGTAACAATTCTGTGGCCCTAAGTAACAGTTCTGTGGCCCTCAGTAACAATTCTGTGTCCCTGATTAACGTTTCTGTGGCCCCAAGTAACAGTTATGTGGCCCTCAGTAACAATTCTGTGTCTGTGCGAGTAACAATTCTGTGTTTGTGCGAGTAACAATTCTGTGGCCCTAACAGTTCTGTGGCCCTCAGTAACAATTCTGTGTCCCTGATTAACGTTTCTGTGGCCCCAAGTAACAGTTCTGTGGCCCTCAGTAACAATTCTGTGTCTGTGCGAGTAACAATTCTGTTTCTGTGCGAGTAACAATTCTGTGGCCCTAACTAACAGTTCTGTGGCCCTAAGTAACAGTTCTGTGTCCCTGAGTAACAATTCTGTGTCTGTGCGAGTAAGAATTCTGTGTCTGTGCGAGCAACAATTCTGTGGCCCTAAGTAACAGTTCTGTGGCCCTCAGTAACAGTTCTGTGTCCCTGAGTAACAATTCTGTGTCTGTGCGAGTAACAATTCTGTGTCTGTGCGAGTAACAATTCTGTGTCTGTGCGGGTAACAATTCTGTGGCCCTAAGTAACTGTTCTGTGGCCCTCAGTAACAGTTCTGTGTCCCTGTGTAACAATTCTGTGTCTGTGCGAGTAACAATTCTGTGGCCCTAAGTAACAGTTCTGTGGCCCTCAGTAACAATTCTGTGTCCCTGATTAACGTTTCTGTGGCCCCAAGTAACAGTTCTGTGGTCCTCAGTAACAATTCTGTGTCTGTGCGAGTAACAATTCTGTGTCTGTGCGAGTAACAATTCTGTGGCCCTAACTAACAGTTCTGTGGCCCTCAGTAACAATTCTGTGTCTGTGCGAGTAACAATTCTGTGTCTGTGCGAGTAACAATTCTGTGTCTGTGCGAGTAACAATTCTGTGGCCCTAAGTAACGGTTCTGTGGCCCTCAGTAACAGTTCTGTGTCCCTGTGTAACAATTCTGTGTCTGTGCGAGTAACAATTCTGTGGCCCTAAGTAACAGTTCTGTGGCCCTCAGTAACAATTCTGTGTCTGTGCGAGTAACAATTCTGTGTCTGTGCGAGTAACAATTCTGTGGCCCTAAGTAACAGTTCTGTGGCCCTCAGTAACAATTCTGTGTCTGTCCCTGAGTAACAATTCTGTGGCCCTAACTAAAGTTTCTGTGGCCCTAAGTAACAATTCTCTGGCACTCAGTAACAATTCTGTCTGTCCCTGAGTAACAATTCTGTGGCCCTAATAACGTTTCTGTGGCCCTAAGTAACAATTATCTGGCACTCAGTAACAATTCTGTCTGTCCCTGAGTAACAATTCTGTGGCCCTAATAACGTTTCTGTGGCCCTAAGTAACAATTCTCTGGCACTCAGTAACAATTCTGTCTGTCCCTGAGTAACAATTCTGTGGCCCTAATAACGTTTCTGTGGCCCTAAGTAACAATTCTCTGGCACTCAGTAACAATTCTGTCTGTCCCTGAGTATGAATTCTGTGGCCCTAACTAGCGTTTCTTTGTCCCTAAGTAACGATTCTGTGGCCCTAATTAACAATTCTGTGTCCCTGAGTAATAGTTCTCTGTCCCTAAGTATCGTTTCTCTGTCCCCAAGTATCGTTTCTGTGGCCCTAACTCTGTCCCTGTCCCTAATACAGAGCGGTCTGCCTCTGTTCAATGACTGCAGGCAAATGAAGAATTCC
Organism: Staurois parvus; assembly: GCF_062004578.1. Classification (NCBI taxonomy): domain Eukaryota; kingdom Metazoa; phylum Chordata; class Amphibia; order Anura; family Ranidae; genus Staurois; species Staurois parvus. The sequence continues at coordinate 2,305,522 of NW_028318189.1, read as the reverse complement.
AAAATGGCCGCTATTTATAGCTCGACCATTACACAGTGCTAGCTGGCTGGCTGCTGATTGGCTGATGCGATCACATGTCGTTGAGGAATGCATTATGGGTCAGCGCGCCTTGTCTGCGCGCCTTCCCAGACATCCCCGCTCCGTCGCCGCACATGTCAGCCGCCATTTTCGGAAAAATTTCGATTCGCGCGTCCGAATTAGGCTATTTTTCGGATTCGAATCGAAATTTTTCCGATATTCGACTCGAATTCCACTTCGGCTACTTCGATTCGCTCATCTCTATTTATAACCAAAAATTATAAATTTTAAAAAATGTTTTAATTTTATTTTTTTATATTAATATTTATGTTTTTTTAACATACCATCACCCTAGCAGTACATTGTCAATATAGTGACACTGTACTACTTGTGGGGGTTGATGAAGATTTTTTTTTTCTAGTATTACACTGATTGCTTTTACCCATAAAGGCTATAAAAGCAATAATTTCTCCTGCTCTTTGGATGCATTCTTGCAGCCATTGTGAAATGCTGTGAGAGCTGTGATTGGTCACAGCTTGTCACATGGTACAAGGCTGTTGTGAATAGCCTTGTACCGTGTGACCTCTGTGATCATTCACAGATTTCACAAGTAGTAAGCAATGATGTCAGGAAGTGACAACTTGTTTACTATTGTTCATGTGATTACTGATTGGCCAATCAGGGATCACATGAATTGGGACCTCACACAGTGGTCCCATACAATGATTGGTGTTCCACTGTGTCCGGAGTGGATCACGGTGCTGTGTGCTCCCAAGGAGCGTGCACAGGCAGTGAATGCGGGGGCCGTTTATAAACGGCAACCCGCTTTGGCACTGCTCCCATCCGGCCATTTATGTACATGGGCCGGACAGGAAGTGGTTAAGCAAACTATAGCAATATTGCAAAAGTTTGCAAACCCTTAATACATATTATCATGTTTGACATCAATGATGATTTGCATTGTTTCCGAAGAGTTGTGAATCAGGTCCTTTATTTTCCAGTTCTTAGCAAAAAGGCTTTAAATTCTTAAATTCTTTGGTTGTCTAGCATGAACTGCATGTTTGAGATTTTCCTAAATGAACTCAGTGATGTTTTGGTCAGAAAATTGTAATCATCACTCTAGAACAGTGGTTCTTAACCTGGGTTCGATCGAACCCCAGGGGTTCGGTGAGTCAGTCTCGGGGGTTCGGCGGAGGTGAAGACCCACACCCGACTCATATGATTCGTGCAGTAAATATTCATTATTATGTTTTTGTTTTTGTGTGAAAATCATGTTTTAATGGTTTTGTTCTTTGTTCTTAATGGTTTTGTTCATTTTGTGCACCTATGTATAAATATATACCTAAATATATACCTATGTTTTGAATTTTAAAAATCATATTTTATTTTTCCAATTAAGAAGGGTTCGGTGAATGCGCATATGAAACTGGTGGGGTTCAGTACCTCCAACAAGGTTTAGAACCACTGCTCTAGAACCTCAAATGTTTTCTGCTGCAGCAACTGAAGGGTCGACTTGGCCTTGTTTCAAGTAACTGTTCTGTTGTAAAGTCCAAGTGCACCTTGTGTCAGCTTCAGGGCTGATGAATGCAAGTTTTCCACCAAACTTTTCTGATAATCTGCTACATTAATCTTGCCATCAATTTTGACAGTATTCCTTGTGTCGCTGTAGCTCACATACCTCAAAAACAGCAGACATCCTCTTCAAAGTTCAATAGGGATGGTGCCCTCTTTAGGGGCCTTGTTGATGTCTCCAAACATAGCATTTATGGCTGTGACCAAAAAGTAAACATTTTGTCTCATCACTTCAAATGATTCTGTTGCAGAAGTTCTGAGACTTCTCTAGGGGCTGTTTGGCCTAATGTAAGTGAGCTGTTTGGTGTTGGTGCAGCAAAAATAGCTAACATTTAGAAAATTCTGTCAGTCCTTTATAAACCTATGAACACAACTGTAGGAAAGAACAACACTAGAATAAAATGTTCCTTTTTTACTTAGACCACCATATAACTCACCAGTAATAAGGTTGTCCACCAAAGTTGTCGGCATACAGAAAATTCCCACCAGCAAGTCACTGACTGCAAGGTTCAGAATGAACATGTTCGTAACTGTACGCATCTGACGATTCTTTAGTACAATGAAGCATACCAACATGTTTCCAATCATACACATAAGAAAGATGAAAGTGTAGGCCAAGATAAACATGGCAGCTACAGATGAGGAGTGCTGGTAGTAGAAGGAGAATGTTAGATTATCTCTGGAGACATGGGTCTTATTCCCAAAGCCAAGGGAACTGATGTTGAAAGGAGGCACAACAGGTCCTGAAAAAAAGAAAAGAATAAAAAATTAGTATTTTGATCCCTTAATGTTAAGTAATGATCAAATGACTTTCATGTTAGTTATTCACAATCATGCTTTTATCTTCAGAGACATTTTAGAAGAGCCCAAACCTTTTGTTTCACATGAAAAATCGGCGGAATTACTTTGTTGTTTCATGCTAGATTCTCTAAAAAATGTTTATTCTTTATTCTTATGGAAAGAATGCTGCATTTTTCATTTACTTTAAACGTCCTGTATTAAAAATAATAATTTAGTCTTATGAAGGGTTACTGCCTGTTTATAGAACTTGACTATACTATAAAATAATTATTTTTTGCTTATTTATTTTTATGGTCTTTTTATTTTAACAGATATGTTAGAGTTATATGAGAACAGCATGTGAAATGTATAACCAATGTTCAAACCTAATACCCACCTGCTTTTTGACTAATTTTATGATCTAAAAATTATACAACATGTCCTAGACCTATAACCCAGTAAGCAAAAAAAGAGTTAAACATTTGTCAGTAAAAATACATTAAGTGAATGAATAAATCAAATGATCATGTGTTTCCTACAACCTTAAGACAATAAATGAAATAAACAATGCCTGTGTCCAATAACTACCAATATATAATGGTGTATAAATCTACATGCATCAACCATAAATCAACAAGCAACAGTGCAATAAATGCAGTCCAAAACAGATATAAATTTCTAACTTCTGGTATCCAATAGCAACTACTTTTTATCCAATGTAGATGCAACCGCCACTTTCGCAGCCAAATTGAGATAACACCTGCTTTATATTTGTTACTTGTCTCCATTCACATAGTATAACTTGAATAAATAAATAAATAAATTGCAGCTTCCCTTATTTAGATGCTCTAATCTGGACCCACCAGAAAGGAAAAATGCTACTATAGTTTCTTTTGCCATAATAACCCTATCTGTCCTAACATCTGATCAAATATGTAAAAACCACCCTCCAACATTGTATTTTAAAGAGGGAAGACGTTGGGACATAATTAAAAAAATCTTGCAGTCAGCCATGACACCTTGTCCTGAGAAACATTAAAAGGTATAAAATATTTCAAAAAAATGTTTTGGCATGCTGCATAAATCTGGAAACATAACAAACATATAGTGGGTTTTCTGGAAATTAATACTGCAATTTTATAGACAGGCAACTCCTATCCTCATATTGTTCAGTGGTTCCAAATTAACAATAACTACTGCAGTAGGGAACAGGCACAAAAAGATACACTCAGCATCTTTCCAAATAACTGTTCTGTTTATTTGGCGCAATTAAGAGTCTTTCATACATATGATTACATAGGTATCACATTAATATTACAATTGTACTTTTATGGTAACAAGGGGCATTACGTAGGCAGGCGAATTTCTAATCAAGACTCGACAGAATGCAAACATGTAATGAAAACATGAGTGCAGTGTGCAATACATAGGCAAATCATGCAAAGTAGAATACAGTTTTAACAGAATTTACAGGTTTCGTTTACAGTGTGTTTTTCTCAAATTTGACTGCAAAAGCTTAAATACGCTTTAACAGCTTCCCACCTGGCTACTGCAAATAAACATCCGAATGGGACAAGCACCATTCTGAGTGGATGTGGTTGTACATCCTCTCAGAACGTGGGTGTTGTTGTGTGCTCTCAGTGTGCCTGTGTCCCCTGGATATAGCGCATCCCCAATCTAAAAATGGGCTCTTTGATAGGCCCAACTAATCACATGATGGCTATGTTCGATCACAACCATCATAATGTAAACACAGGACGGTATGTACTTGATCGGCTCTGTTTCTTCTGACACATAGCCACCATAAGGAGAAGGAGAGCTGCTCTGTGCCTACCAGATGGGGATCAGTGAGTTTTTGCAGCATTTTAACTGCTTTTACACACTGGTCATTTAGCCAGTGTCCCCAATGTGCACCAACATCTGTCACATCTGTCACAGTGCCCCATGGACATCTGTAAGAGTTTACCAGTATCTAATCAACATCTATTACAGTGTACCAGTATCCCATCAACATCTGCCACAGTGTACCAGTACACAACATCTTCACTAGTGTCTCATTGCAGCATCAACATCTGTCGGTGTCCATAGTGGACCGTCAACATCTGTCGATGTCCGTAGTTGACCATCAATATATGTTGGTATCCATAGGGGACTGTCAACATCTGTAGGTGTTCTAGTGCACCAACAACATCTGCCATAGTGTCCCAGTGGATCATAAAAATCTGTTGCAGTGTCCAAGTGCTAAATTAACATCTGTCAGTGTCGCAGTGGATTATCAACATCTGTCAGTGTCCCAGTGAACCATGAACATCATTCACAGTAACCAGTGTCTGTTCAACATCTGTCACAGTGTCCTTGTGCACAACAACAACTGTAATAGTGTCCCATTGCAACATTAACATCTGTTGGTGTCTGCAGTATACCGTCAACATCTGTCAGTGTCCCAGTGCACCATCATCTGTCACACTGTCCCAGTGCACCAACATCTGTCACAGTGTTCCAATGCACAAACATCTGTCATAATATCGCATCTATCATAATATCGTCAAGGCACCATCACCATCTGTCACGGTGTCAGCAGTGCAGCATCAACATCTGTCATAAAATCAGCACTGTAGCATCAACATCTGTCATAATATTAGCAGTGCAGCAATAAACACCATGTCTAAAAAGTAAACCACCATGGAGTTGTTCCAGATTCTGAGTATGACAGACGAGAGTAGCAGGGAACTCTCTCTGTCAGACTCAGATTCTGAATATGAACCAGTTGAAAGCAGTGGATCAGTATTGGATTCTGAGAAGAAGAGTCTCAACAAAGAGATTCAAGTGATCTGAGGAAGAACAGGCAACCACCAGTAGCGCTGGTACAGTGGCGAGCACGAGCAGCGTAGCACTCCCAGATGATAGGCCAGGTACTATCAGCGGAGTGACACGTCCACAACAATGAGATAAGGTCCATACTAGCCTCCTAGACTTGCTTTTAAGTCCCAGATGGCTGCCCGCCAATTTGGAAGAGCCTAAAATCCCCCCTTTTACAGCGCAGCCATGCCCTCAGATAGAAACAGAAAATATTACGCCGATTTATTTATTTAATTTATTTTTTGATGACGATTTGCTGAATTCCATTGTGGAGCAGTGTAATCTGTATGCCAACCAATACATTGCCAACAATCTCAATTCATGGTATGCCCATTTATTTCTGTAGAAAGCTGTCACTGTGGAGGAATTTAACATTTTCTTGCACTTACATTGAATATGGGGCTGACAAAAAAACATGAAGTCCATGCCTACTGGTCCACTCAACCTATACATCACATGCCAATCTATTCTTCTTGTATTCCCAGAACATGCTATGAGATGACCATGAGGTTTTCACACTTGAATAATAATACCCAGGGCCTTCCATAAAATAATCCTAATTGTGACAAGCTGTTCAAAATTCAACCACTCATTAATTTTTTTCTCATAAGTTTTCAGAAATGTTTATTCCCAACAACGATATGTGCGGAGGAGCCCCTCGACCCAGTAAATGGCCAAAATATGCTGTAATGTTTAACAATGTATGCGACAATGTCACAGGATATACGTATAACTTCACAATTTATGAGGGAATAAGACAGTCATCTAGACCCTTCTGGATGCCCTACCTATATGGGGACTAGGGGCAAAATTGTTTGGCAACTTATACAACTGCTATTCGAGAAAAGTTACCATCTATACGTCAAAAATTTTTACACAAATCTCCCACTATTCTGCCATCTCTATCTTAAGCAAACTGTGGCCTGTGAAACAGTGCAGGCCAACCGCAAGGGCTTCCCACAAAGTTTGGTGACCACAAAACTCAAATTTTGGTCAAAATGTATAAAGAAAAATTACTGATTTGCAAAATTTTATAACAGAAACTAAGAAAAATTCATTTTTTTTTCAAAATGTTCAGTCTTTTTTTGTTTATTTAGCACAAAAATAAAGACCCAGTGGTGATCAAATACCACTAAAAGATAGCTCTATTTGGGTGAAATAAATGATAACAATGTCATTTGGGTACAGTGTTGCATGACCGTGCAATTGTCATTCAAAATGTGAGCGTGCTAAAAGCTGAAAATTGGCCTTGGTGTGTAGGGGGGGGGGGTAAAGTGTGCAGTATTGGAGTAGTTAAACAAGAATCCCTCTCATTGGCTCTTCCCCCCCCCCCCCAAGGTCACCAGATTTTGTTGACCTTACAGTGCTTTTCTGCAAGGGCAATGCAAACCCCGTTCAGCCATTCTGTTCCCTTCTGGATTGCTTAACCAGTACTCCACATTAACAAATTAGAATGAAAAAGAAGAGAATGGAATGTACATAGAGCATCACTTCTTCAGGAGTGGCATATTTTATGCAAATAATCTCTCTCCGCTTTCAACCCATTTTCTACTAAACATAAGTGGTTTATTCTAGATAACATGTAGGCAAGTGCAGTCTGCTTTCTCCACTGTAGGTAGCACTTGACTAGAGCAATACTTCAGCTGGACGGGAATTCACGAGAAACCTGGTTCTGGGCCTCTGTGGCTACACTGAATCCAAGTGACCCCTGGTGGCCATCTTAGGTAAACAGAAGCTTTTTAGGTCCCTTCATTTACAAAGCAGACAGAGTAGGGAAAGAACATCCGTCTCTCAGGGAAAGCAGTTAGTATCAGGGAGAGGTTCTGGATTAGTAGGGACAGCCTAGGGACCCACTATTCACCACTGAAAACCCTTCCCATTAAGACCAGATTGACCAGGCCAAATTCCTCCCTCTGAGACAGATGTGGTCAGTGCATCAGAACCTGCTGTATCCTGGAATAGCACAGAACAGAGAGTGTTTCCTGGCATGGTGCAGTCCCACTGGGCTGTTAGTAAATTTAGGCCTTTCCATTAATACAAGTTTTTGTTATCTGCAATGGATTCTTTGTAATTGCTTCCACTGCACCATGTTGCACCTTCCCACAAACTGGCCTCAAAGTTGTGTGTGCCTGTGAAAGGGGGAATTGCAACAGTACCCAAAATTGTCCATATATGATGCTCTAAAAGCTTTTATGGCCCTTCAGTTTTGAGATAACAGTGAAGGTTTGCCCTGGAATTATTCTTCTCACTGTGGAATGGATGGTGATGCCCAAAGTGTGTGAAGCAATAGTTTTTTTCATATGCATGTGAGTTTGATGCTTTTGTTTTTGTATGTATGTGTGTGTATGAGGAGGTCTAGATGCTCAATTTATCCACTGATATATATACTCCCAGTTGGAGACTGTCATATATTAGAGTTTAGGACCACACTACACAGAGAGTAACATGTTCTGTGTGTCTTTCCCGCACCACATTCAAAACGCACATGCAGTTGCGATCTGCAGTGGGTGTCAATGTTAAATTAATGACACCCCAAATGCAGGTTGCAAACAGTGCATTTGCCAGCACCAGATCACATTATACAAAAGTAACATGCAAGCTGTTGCACTGAGTTTTCAAAAGTAGTGCATGTACTATTTTTTGGGAAGTGCAGTGCGATATGAGGCTAGTCATAGTGTTCTGTGCGATTCCCAGTGTAAACCAGTGTGTGCAGAGGGAGAGTTACACAATTCTTTACAGTGCCACTGAAACTTCCTATATTTGTAGTCAATGTGTGTTGGGGACACTTGGAGTAGATAGGGAGTGATCACACAGTGTTTGCAGAGAGGGCAGCCAATTGCTGTTTAGCTGCTGCCCCCCTTACTTTTTTTGGGGTGTTGTTTTTTTTTCCATATTTTCAGATTTGTTTTATCAGTTAGGTTTAAATACATAAAGGAGTTGGTGTTTAGAGTTTTAGGGTGGAGGTTTAGTGTTTTAATTTTTTTTATTGTATTATTTTATTGTAATGTAATTCAGCAGGGAAGCAGAGGTTACACGCATGCAGCTATAATGGAATGAGCTGGTTCTCCATCTGATAATGAAAAAATGTGTATAAACCATATAATTCACTCTTTGAAGTAAGGAATATACTCCATAAATTGGGTATCCAGGTTAAACCATTGGCTGTAGCTTTGCACAATATGCTCTAATTTTAATTTTAAGATAAAATCTCTCCTTTCGAAAATGCAGCCTACTAATGACACTTAGTGCATAGCATCTATACAATTTTTGGCTTTTTGTGTGAAATATACAGCAATTTAAATTTTTTTTATAAAAACCTGGATGGTTTCTCACTTAAATTCAGTGTATGCAGTTACCACAGTATTATGGTGCCTTTTTTTCCAGTGAAATGAATGCATGATACTTATTATTTTGATACTTATACTTATTTTTTTTGTGTTCCTTCAAAAATACAGCATAGTAAAAGTGCCTAAATACTGTTCATGTAGTCACTTCGGTATGTTAGTGCTTCTGTTCAGTGAAAAAATTACTCTAATGTTGATTTTTTTTATTAAAAGCTGACCAATTTGCTAACCATGTGGTTCTGCATAGGTGACAACATAAGGTCGATGGAAGACCACATTCTCTGCTCCCAATACAAATATGAAACCTACTGAAAACATAGTTTTATTGGGTTTGATTTCATGTTCTCTGAGGAAGGCAAAGTCCTTTTGCATAGAGACACATGAATCCTCTGACAATCCTTCAGAGTTCACCTGATATGTTCCCCCCCCTCCCCATTTTTTATTGTTCTTTTCTCTTTTGTTCCCCTTTTCTATTCCCTTTATAACTTCTTCAGTAAAATAAATACACTCTAATGTTGAATTTTTTAAATTAAAATCTGACTGGTTTATATCCTGTCTAACATGTCACCTAATACAAGTGCTTAAATATTGTGCACATATATTTAAAATGTTTGGGGGTGCTTCTTTTCAGTTCAATAAATTAACTCTTATTTTTGATCCACTGACCCTCCCCTGGTGGGTTCTACACTTAGCTTGCCCCCTGCAACATCGCTCCATTGCAGTTGAAGAGAGGTCTATGCAGATACAGTATCTTCCCTTTTTTTTTGCTCGTGGATCTAATTTCTCTTTGCTCTTCAATTTGGAGTTCCAGAGCATACCCCCATTTTCTTCTTTTTTTTTCTCCTTTCCTTTCCCAATTTTCTTCTCTGTCATTTGGTGGATCCAAGATTGATTGTTCCATTATCTAATAGTCATCGTATTGCACCTTTACTGTTAGTTATGCCCATAACAATGTTTTCTGAGATTTTCAGACCATTTTATTACTGATGTTATTGTAGTCTCTGTGAAAATACTTTTACTATTACCTTTGTCCTATAATGACATGCTTAAAACTGAAATAAATATATATTCAACTCTAAGATATCCATCATCTTTCCAGCACAGTGACATATATTGGCATACATGCTGTGCATTGACTTATTTCTGGCTATTTCCTGTGAAATAGTTTTTTTAATTCAATACTAGATGCACACTTAATTTATGGCTTCAGTATGAAAAATGTTTTTATTGATCTGCTTTAAAACTCTGTTATTTTATTTTAATGATTATTTCCTGTCCTCCTATATTGGGTTTCAAAAGTGAGAATTCCAACTCCTTCCAAGTTACTGAACATTGGTCTTATCTTAAAAACCCCCATAAAAATCTACTAAAATATATACATTTAAAAAATTGCTTTGGAGCACACCTCTGTTGTGCAGAGACATTCTACTTTGCCTATTTCAGCAACAAGTGTGGCACCAAGGCTTCCCTCTAACACGGCAGCCAACCTTTTCCCATTAGGTGTTCCCTTTCACCCATGCTTCCAGTGAAGTGGAATAAAGCCACCAAATATAATAAATGCAATGTCAGCTATCACAAAAACAGAAGGAGCAGGGATAGGGGTGCTTTAGAGCACAGAAGTGTGCAGTAATGTGCCACATGCAAAGTGCAACTTTGCCTGTTACAGCAACAAATGCAAAGCCAAGGCCACCATGTGGGAAGGAAGGCAGCCTTTTCCCATTTTGTGTTTTCCCTTCAACTATGCCTACAGTGTGGTGGATCCAGCCACTATCAGGAGATGTGGAAAGTGTTATTTTGGTATGCTTTTTAAGAATGGGGCACTTTAATCTATGGTGTTGGCAATAGTTACCTGTATGATTTTCCACTTGGATTTGGGAGAGGTGAAATGTCTTCCTTAAAGCTGCCCCATATTTCCTCTTCATTATAGCAGAAACTAAGAAAAGGGTTTTTTTTCAAAATTTTCAGTATTTTTCCTTTATATAGCAAAACATAAATTAAATAAATACCACTAAAAGTGAGCTTGATCTGTCTAAAATTTTTTTTTAAAAATCTCATTAGGTTACCGTGCTACATGACTGAGTAATTGTCAATCAAAATGTGAAAGCACTGAAATCTGAAAAATGGCCTGGACTGGAAATGGTTAGAGAAAGGAGCCTGAAAATATACTATAATGTATATATATATATTATTATTATTTTATTATTATATTATACAGTATTTATATAGCGCCAAAGGGTATGCTCAGCGCTGTACAGTAGCAAGGGGGACATATATATACACAGTATCTCACAGAAGTGAGTACACCCCTCACATTTTTGTAAATATTTTATTACATCTTTTCATGTAACAACACTGAATAAATGACACTTTGCTACAATGTAAAGGGCAGTATTCCAACCATATTGAGCATCTGTGGGGCATCCTCAAACAGAAAGTAGAGGAGCGCAAGGTCTCTAACATCCACCAGCTTGGTGATGTCATCATGGAGGAGTGGAAGAGGATTTCAGTGGCAACCTGTGAAGCTCTGGTGAACTCCATACCCAAGAGGGTTAAGGCAGTGCTGGAAAATAATGGTGGCCACACAAAATATTGACACTTCGGGCACAATTTGGACATTTTCACTTAGGGGTGTACTCACTTTTGTTGCCAGCGGTTTAGACATTAATGGCTGTGTGTTGAGTTATTTTGAGAGGACAGCAAATTTACACTGTTATACAAGCTGTACACTCACTACTTTACATTGTAGCAAAGGGTCATTTCTTCAGTGTTGTCACGTAAAAAGATATAATAAAATATTTACAAAAATGTGAAGGGTGGACTCACTTCTGGAAGTTGCTGTATATATATATATTTATATATATAAACACTCTTTGTAAAAGCTATAAGTATTTGAAGAAGGAAGGAATCAGATGATTATGGGCTCTGGCCGATAATAGATAGGAACAGAAAAAGATCAAACGGGCAAATGAATTTTTCTGTTCGATACCAGCTTTGAGTTTGCATCTCTCAAAATTTTGTAAAATATTTACTATGGTATACCAGAATATGGTATGTTTTCTATACTTTTATTTAATTGTGTAATTGTCAGATACAGTTGCATTATCATAAATAGTAACAGATTAAATAATAATAAAAATAACATATTTTTCAAAAATAGTTTTGTACATTTGTCAGCCTATAATAAAGACGTGTTTTTTGTTCAAGTAGTGTAGATAACAAAACCCTTATACTGTATGTCCTTGAAAAATATATAAAGATTACTTCTTTATTCAAGTTATTTTCAAGTTAATATTAAGAATTGCTGCCCTATCAATAAAAACAGCTGTGTGAAACAGTGTGCAATTTATTATCTTACTCAAATCTATATTCTTACAACTTTAAATGTGACATAAGTAACTAAATAGAAATAAAAAAAATCATATAGAATTATATACAATAAAAGTGTATACTATTAAGTACAATTAAAGTGTTACTAAACCCAGGACCCTGCATTCACTATATCTGGTCTCTCACAGTACACAGAACATGGAAGTGCAATTATTTTAGTAAATATAAGCTGCTAAATAACTTTTCTCATCAGCAGTTTGAGTAGTCTTGTGACTTCTATCAGTGTTCAGCAGAGCACTGGTTAGGCTTGTAGGAGGAGTTTTCTAGGAAGATACAGAACCCCTGACCTCTGTCTGGACAGTGCTGATTGGCTCTGTTCTGTTCAAGTGCACTCTGCCAAGAAAAAAGAAAACCTCTCCAGCAATACACACCAAACTGATCATGTGCAGACTGCTCCACACGTTATGTCTTATCAGGAGATAAAAGGGGGACACTAGAAGAAGAGGAGGATCAATGAAGTCAGGATCAAACAGCCTTTTTACACAATGCAGAGCATTAAATCCTTCCACAGTGAGTATATCAAGCATGCTTTACTGTATATACATACTGATTTTATTGTTGTGGTTTTAGAAACACTTTAAATACCATCCCATTTAGTGCTCACAACTTCAGTACTTTATCTTTTGAGTTTGCAATATATGAATTGGAGGAGTAATATTAGAGGTACGGACACATGACAATAGTTAATGTATATATTGTACATGATTTTATGCCAGTATAGTACTGGAGTTGTGCACTGAATTGAATGCTTTTTAATTGTATGGAATGTTTTATTTTATTTCTATTTAGGTACTTGTGTCATATTTTAAGCTGTAATAATATAGATTTGACTATTAAATTGCATACTATTTTGCGCAGTTGGTTTTATTTGCAGCTCAACAACTCTAAATATTGTCTATTTACATGTATGTGAGAATATAGGTGATTGCTAGCTGCAGCTGACAATATTTAGTTTTGGAGACAGAGAGTGTTAGTGCAGGAGCCTCTTGATATATTGTTTATTATTTTCAAGTTAACTGAAGCACTCCTGACACTGCTATATTGGATCTGGACAGCTAGACGCCAGTGACTTCACCCAAGGGTTAGAAAACCAGCTAAGAAATTTGGTGCAATGTATTTTACACATTTATGTGAAGCAGCAATGTAATATGCACTTTGCTACAGACAATAGTCTACCTATTATTTATAGCATATTCTGTCAATAAATTAGAAAATGTCTGCATATGCCTAGAAAAGCCTCATGCCATATTATAGGGCAGCCAGCATACAATTTTACAACATATTTTAACATGTCAACCAGTTCAGGAGAAGCACGTTATACTGCATGTTTAGTTTTTTTGCAAAAAATGGGTCTAGTTATAAGTGGTTATAAAACAAAGTGTAATTACCATTGAGAGTGCACATTATAGCTTTAAATGGCTCAGAGAACTTATCTTTCCTTTCCTAGTCATTTTATGTGATGTATTACAGGATGCTGATATCAAGTCAAGTTAGATTTAAAGCTTTAACAATAAATAAACTTTTATCAAACTTTAGGTGCCCATTCATACTTCACCATTTTTGTGCATTGCATTACCGTACAAGCATTGCTATAGGGCAACCTATTCATTTTCAATGGGCTTCTAATGCACAGTGGGGATGAAGCATTTTGTCTGGTGGTGGGCAGCACAATGCTTGGTAGTGCACTACCATGCGCTGTGATGCCTGCAATGCATGTGAGTCAGACCTTTAATGCATTGGGATGCCATTTAAAATGAATGGCACCACAACCTGCTGATGCATATAATGTGGTTAACATGTGTAGTGCTACTCCCATAGGAGCCACAGAAATACTGTCCAGGTCTTCCCCAATAGTTTTGCTCCACAGCCAGGCACATAGGTTCATTCAGGACAGACTAAAACATTTAATGTGAAAATGGCTTAATGTAGCTTAATGTGTAATAAACTGCCTAAATCTCAATCAATTGACTTGAAACTTTGCACAGCCCACGTTCTCAACGTCCCAAACAAGTCCTAGAAGTTTCATAGATTTAGAAAAAAGAGCCTAGATGTCTACCAATTTCCCCCAAACTTCACACATTAGAAGACTCTATCAATAGCAACATATTCTGAAAATTTCAGGTCATTTGGTAAATCACACCAAAAGTTATTCACATTCAGCTATATTTCACAGTGCTAAAACATTTAATGTGAACAGCTTAATGTAAAAAGAGCTTAACGTACCATAATGTGCCTAAATCTCAATCAATTGACTTACAACTTTGCACAGCCCAAGCTCTCAACTTATCAAACATGTCCTAGAAGTTTCATAGATTTTAGACTTCCACAAAGAAAATGGGGGACATTAAGCTTGTTTTTTGGGGAGCTTCATGTACAAAAAAGAGCTTAGATGTTTACCAATCTCCCCCAAACTTCATACAATAGAAGACTCTATCAATGGCAACATATTCTGAAAATTTTGGGTCATTTGGTAAATCACACCAAAAGACATCACATTAAGCTATATTATACAGTGCTAAAACATTTAATGTGAACAGCTTAATGTAAAAAGAGCTTAACGTACCATAATGTGCCTAAATCTCAATCAATTGACTTGAAACTTTGCACAGCCCACGTTCTCAACATCCCAAACATGTCCTAGAAGTTTCATAGATTTTAGACTTCCACAAAGAAAATGGGGGACATTAAGCTTGTTTTTTAGTGGGCTTAATGTGGCTTAACGTACAAAAAACAGCTTAGATGTTTACCAATTTCCCCCAAACTTCACTCAATAGAAGACTCTATCTATGGCAGCATATTCTGAAAATTTTAGATCATTTAATCAATCACACCAAAATTTATTCACATTAAGCTATATTTCACAGTGCTAAAACATTTAATGTGAATAACTTAATGTAAAAAGAGCTTAACGTACCATAATGTGCCTAAACCTCAATCAATTGACTTAAACTTTGCACAGCCCAAGTTCTCAACTTACCAAACATGTCCTAGAAGTTTCATGGGTTTTGATCTCCCACAAAGCAAGTGAGTGACATTAAGTTTTTGTAGACCCTACCACATTGTGTAGTGGCCGTAGCGTGGGACAGCCAATGAGGGAATATTATGAGTGTGTGTTTGTAGCTCACCAGCTAATCACTGGGGAATTCTTGGCTTGTGGTGCATGCTTGGGAAGTGCATTCTTCCAAGTTCCAAATACCAGTCAATATCAGCACAAAACCTTCAGGCTTCTGCTAGAAAGCTGAACATGAAGAGGAACTTCATCTTTCAGCATGACAACGACCCAAGCATACATCCAAATCAACAAAGGAATGGCTTCACCAGAAGATGATTAAAGTTTTAGAATGGCCCATCCAGAGCCCAGACCTGAATCTGATTGAATATCTGTGGGGTGATCTGAAGAGGGCTGTGCACATGAGATGAATTCACAATCTGACAGATTTGAAGAGTTTTTGCAAGAAAGAGTGGGCAAATATTGCAAAGTCAAGATGTGCCATGCTGATAGACTCATACCCAAAACGACTGAGTGCTGTAATAACATGAAAAGGTGCTTCAACAAAGTATTAGTTTAAGGGTGTGCACACTTATGCAACCATATTATTTTAGTTTTTTATTTTTACTTGCCTCCACCGAAAATATTTCAGTATGTTTTTCAACTGAGTTGTACAGTTTATAGGTCACATTAAAGGTAGAAATGTTTCTGAAATTATTTTTCTTTGTCTCATTTTCTTACATCACAGAAACCTGACTTTTTTAATAGTGGTAGGTCGACTTTTTATATCCACTGTATATATTCATGAGAATTGCTATGTGCTCAATCTTAGTACAGTCTACCTCCAGGCTTGGCCTGGGGAGGTAATGTTTATATGCGGGAAAGGTTTGACTAGGCCTCAAGCCTAGAAGGGGCCTCACATGCTGAGTGAGGAGGAGAATGAGAGAAGCTGGATGGCTACTGGAGGTACCTGGTACTAGAATAGACCTAAGGGGCAAGTCTGTCTGACCTATTGAAGATCACATGACTATCCATATTTAGCTGTTCCTCTAATAACCAGTGCCGGCTTGTGCTCCTATTGATTCTGCACTGTGAAATACTGAAAGGGTCTGGTGAGTCTGGAGTTCTTTTCTAATATAGTTTTGACATATATGTTCTAAACCCTATGTCCTATCTCCCAGTTATGAAGTTTCCCAATAAAGAATTCAAAGATGTACTTAAACTGACTGGCGCCCAACTTTTCTTTGATAGCACATCTCTTCACTGGCCTAGGATCTGCACGAAAACAAAATGTCAGCCTTCCTTGCCTTTGAGGGTTCACGCTATGCCTCGGGGGGTCAGGGGGGTGCTGTGCTTATTTTTAGGGGAACTAATTGTGGCTTAAAGTACAAAAGAGAGCTTGGATGTTATCCAATTTCCTCAAAATGTATACAATAGAAGACTCTATCTATGCCAACATATTATAAAAATCTCAGGTTGTTTGGTAAAACAGACTAAAGATTATTAACATTTAAAGGAGAACTCTGGGCAAAAACTTTTCTACATGTTCTTGTTGCTTATCTCCTGCCTTCCCTAAATATGTAATCCATATTCTTGTTATCTAAGTAGTTGTTCTGATATAGCCTGAGTATTTTTAAATCAAACCCTTAATTCCCAGTGGTTTTCTTCTAGTAAGACCAATCACTGCTATGCCTCCTATTCCCACAGACACCAGTCATGGTACGTCCCATCTGTAGTTCTGTTCTCCAGCAAGCTGGAATGTATTTCCATCCCTGCTTGTTGCAGTGGGCGGACCAGGATACACAGACTGCCGGTCTGTAGCGTCCATGGAGGTGGTGTCATAGGAATGACAGCCCCCCTGGGCTGCTCTGAAAGGCTACATCCAAGGGAGTCTGAAACCCATGCTGCCTGCACATTGGGGTAGCATCACAGCTGGCACAGAATCCTCTGTTTGCTGTACCATCCGAAGACCAGCTTTCGGAAGACCAGCTTTCCGGTTCTGGTAGCGGCTGCCCAATGTCCCCCAGTGAAATCACTGGTTGCTAGGACCGCCTGGTATCTAGCAACCAGTGATGTATATGCAAAGCCACAGAATTCACAGCCAGGAGGCTCCAACTTTATTCTACTGAGCTGCTCCACCTCCTCCATTGTCCGCCCTGCTTACCATGACTACGGAAGAGTCTGAGAGCTGTGAGTGATTAGGGGAGCCAGGAAGAGAGCGACAGAGGCATTCTGTGCTGGAGGAACAAGAGAGTGCAACTAGAGATGGGGGGGGGGGGCAGCCTGAGCAGAGCAAACAGCTGGAGAAAGCAGCTGAACATTCTACACTGGCAGACCTGCAATATCCTCTGTGAAAATTCTGCCTCCGCTGCTGTTCTGCACCAACAGCCCTTCTCTGCCTTTACTGACAACTGAGAGTACGGGAAAGGCTGACGGGCTTTAGTGATCACTTTGCTTCGTCTCCTTGTGCTGTGAGCTGAGCAATTGGAGCCTGTCAAGTCTTGATATGTAGTGGCATTGAGAGTCTCGTCCCCTCCCTTCTTTCTCTCTCCCTCTTTCTCTCTCTCCCTCTCTGAATAACTTTTTCCATGTTTTATGAAGCAACCTGAAATTTTCACAATTTGTTGGTACATGTAGAGCAGGCTTCACTAAATGGCGGACTGCACACAGACCAAGAGATAGTGATAATTCAGTCCGGACCTCGGCCACACCACCCAGCAGCCTGAGCGGACTCCTTTCCTCCCATCACTGCAGATGTTAAGGATTACTGTCATACAGAGGGTGGGAGAAATGGCAAGATGGATGGGGACCTGGATCCCCCATGCACCCGGCCACTGCAGCAGAGTGGATGGAAGGAATGGAAGGTCTACAGGGGAGCAGCAGTTGCCCAACCCCTCCCACTGAATACACTTGTCGCCACTGAACCCACAGCAAGGGGAAACCGAATCCCCTCCCCCCCACATTCACTCACCTGCCACCTCTGTTGAAGTCACAGCAGAGTGGGCTGCAGGAAAGTAAGGTCTACAGGAGTATGCCCAACCTCTTCCCCCCAATGCAATCGTCCGCCACTGAACCCACAGTAAGGAGAAGGGCGGGAGGCAAGGAGCCTAGTGGCAGCAGCAGGTGTGCGTACCCAGAAGAGGAGTCTACCCTGCCACTCTCCATGCCCTCCACAACACTGAGTTAAGCTAGGGGAAGATTATGGGGGGGCTGTGATGTCAGAGAGGGAGCTGTGATATGGGGGGCTGGGAAGTGAGGGGGGGAGCTGTGAGGGGTGCACTCTGATATGAGTGGCTGTGGGAGAGGGGAATTGTAATAGTTGGGGAGCTGTGATGTGATAGAGAGAATCTGTGATATAGGGGGCTGTGATGTGAGAATGGGGAGCCGTGATATAAGGGGCTGTGATGAGAAGGTTTGTGAGAGGGGGGCAATAATGTGAGAGGGAGAAGCTGTGGTATGGGGGGCTGTGATGTGAGAAGGGGAAGCTGTGATGCGGGAGGGGGGAGCTGTGCTATGCCAGGCTGTGATATGAGAAGGGGGAGCTTTGATGCGAGATGTGGAGCTGTGATATGGTGGGCTGTGACGTAAGATGGGGGAGCTGTATTATGGGTGGGCTGTGATGTGATATGGGGGGCTGTAATGTGAAAGGGGGGCTGTGATATGAAGGGTTTGTGATGTGAGGAGGAGGGCTGTGATGTCAAGAGGGGGTGAGCTGTGATGTGGGGGGTTGAGATTGCAAAGGCAACTGTGATGTGAGGGAGGGGTCTATGATTGCAAGGGGGATGTGATGTAAGCATGGCTGTAATGTTGGGGGCTTTGATGTGAAAGGGGGTTGTGATGTAAAGAGGGGTGTGATTGGAAAAGGTGGACTGAGGACATTAATTGAAAAGGGGCTGTGACGTTAAAGACCTGAGTCATAGAAGAAAAATGAGATTCAGACCTCTGCAGAAAGAAAGTATTAACAACCAGACATTTGTGTGCGGCCGGCGCAAAGGGGTTAATAAATATGGTACTACACTATTAGCACCATTCTTTGTCCTGGCTTGCTTACTGCGAGCCTCACAATGTGGAGCCCTTTTGGGAGTGTGGAGCCAGTATCATAATCTGTGTGATGAGTCGATGAGTGGAGTGTGACCCCGAGTGCAAGATTCCATCCTGTGTGTCCACTGTTGAGCCTGATGACACCACAGCCGATGACCAGACCTAGATGTCTTCATCATTAGGATTATACATATAACGTTCATATTATATGTATTTCTGGTAAGTGCATCACCTTACCAGATCCTGGCACTCATATTACAAGTCACGGAGCGCCTACTACAGTCTTTGGATATAATCTTTATTGAACCTTTATAATATTAACGTGGAACTCTTATCACGTTGTTATATATAGACATAATATCGCTATATCAATTGTTCCTATTTTCACTGCCTTTTTTGTCATGCTATACACTTTTAGCGCTGCATATCTATTTATTTGATTCTTCTGAGGTGTTGAGGTTTGCCTTTTATGCTAGCTGCTTTTATAAGATCAATACGTGATTGCGCTCGCATTTACTCTTTATACCTTGTTCACATTAAATGTTTTAGCACTCTAAAATAAAGCATAATGTGAATAACTTTTGGTGTGATTTACCAAATGATCTAAACTTTTTAGAATATGTTGCCATAGATAGAGTCTTGTATTGTGTGAAGTTTGGGGGAAATTGGTAAACATCTAAGCTCTTTTTTGTACGTTAAGCCACATTAAGCCCCCCAAAAAACAAGCTTAATGTCCCCCATTTTCTTTGTGGAAAGCCAAAATCTATGAAACATCTAGGAAATGTTTGGGGTGTTCAGAAGTTGGGCTGTACAAAGTTTCAAGTCAATTGATTGAGATTTTGGCACATTATGGTACGTTAAGCTCTTTTTACATTAAGCTGTTCACATTAAATGTTTTAGCACTGTAAAATATAGCGTAATGTGAATAACTTTTGGTGTGATTTACCAAATGATCTGAACTTTTCAGAATTTGTTGCCATAGATAGAGTCTTGTATTGTGTGAAGTTTGGGGAAAATTGGTCAACATCTAAGCTCTTTTTTGTACGTTAAGCTACATTACACTCCCCAAAAAACAAGCTTAATGTCCCCCATTTTCTATGTGGAAGGCAGAAATCTATGAAACTTCTAGGACATGTTTGGGACGTTGAGAACTTGGGCCGTGCAACGTTTTAAGTCAATTGATTGAGCTTTAGGCACATTATGGTACGTTAAGCTCTTTTTACATTAAGCTCTTCACATTAAATGTTTTAGCACTGTAAAATATAGCTTAATGTGAATAACTTTTGGTGTGACTTACCAAATGACCTGAACTTTTCAGAATATGTTGCCAGAGATAGAGTCTTGTATTGTGTGAAGTTTGGGGGAGATTGGTAAAAATCTAAGCTCTTTTTTGTACGTTAAGCTACATTACACTCCCCAAAAAACAAGCTTAATGTTCCCCATTTTCTTTGTGGAAGTTCAAAATCTATAAAACTTCTAGGACATGTTTGGGATGTTGAGAACTTGGGCTGTGCAAAGTTCCAAGTCAATTGATTAAGATTTAGGCAGTTTATTACACATTAAGTTACATTAAGCCATTTTCACATTAAACGTTTTAGTCTGTCCCGGTTCATTCACATGTTTCTTCAATGACCAGACTAGAGGTGTTGTTTTTGTTGTTTTATTGTTGGAGAACTTGGATAGGGTTGAGGCAATTAGGTGAGAAATTCCAAAAACAAGAACTATAAAGAGTTGAGGACTTAAGGTATTCTTTCGATAAGCTATGATGAAGTCTGTGCTTGAAACAAACAGTAGACTGCACCTTTAAGGCAGCAGCAGCAGTAATAGTAGCAAATAGAGATGAGCGAATCGAACCAGGCGAAGTGGAATTCGTTTCGAATTTCGGGAAAAATTTGATTCGCGGCAAATCCGAATATTAGCATACTTCGGGTGCGCGAATCGGATTTTTCCCGATCAGCCGGCAAAAGTGTCCCTGCAGAGAGCTCCGCTATTTCTGACAGTTCTCTGACAGTTCCTTCACATGTACAGCGGTTGAAACATTGTATCTATTTGTTTCCATTTAGGATACAGATGTTTTTATTCGGAAACAGATACAATGTTTCGAACCGCTGTAAATGTGAAGGAACTGTCAGAGAACTGTCAGAAATAGCGGAGCTCTCTGCAGATACACTTTTTGCTGTACTGGAATACTTCTTCTTTTCATTCTTCTTTTCATTCTTCTCATTCTTCTTTTCATTCTTCTTTTCATTCTTCTTCTCATTCTTCTTTTCATTCTTCTTCTTCTTTTCATTCTTCTCATTCTTCTTTTCTTCTTCATGAAAAGAAGAATGAGAAGAAGAATGAAAAGAAGAATGAAAAGAAGAATGAAAAGAAGAATGAGAAGAATGAAAAGAAGAAGAAGAATGAAAAGAAGAATGAGAAGAAGAATGAAAAGAAGAATGAGAAGAAGAATGAGAAGAATGAAAAGAAGAATGAGAAGAATGAAAAGAAGAATGAAAAGAAGAAGAAGAAGAATGAAAAGAAGAAGAAGAATGAAAAGAAGAATGAGAAGAAGAATGAAAAGAAGAATGAAAAGAAGAAGAAGAATGAAAAGAAGAATGAGAAGAAGAATGAAAAGAAGAATGAAAAGAAGAATGAGAAGAATGAAAAGAAGAATGAAAAGAAGAAGAAGAATGAAAAGAAGAATGAGAAGAATGAAAAGAAGAATGAAAAGAAGAAGAAGAATGAAAAGAAGAATGAGAAGAAGAATGAGAAGAATGAAAAGAAGAATGAGAAGAATGAAAAAAAGAATGAAAAGAAGAAGAAGAAGAATGAAAAGAAGAAGAAGAATGAAAAGAAGAATGAAAAAAAGAAGAAGAATCTTTTCATTCTTCTTCTTCTTTTCATTCTTCTTCTTCTTCTTTTCATTCTTCTTCTTCTTTTCATTCTTCTTTTCATTCTTCTTCTTCTTCTTTTCATTCTTCTTCTTCTTCTTTTCATTCTTCTTTTCATTCTTCTTCTTTTCATTCTTCTTCTTCTTCTTCTTTTCATTCTTCTCATTCTTCTTTTCATTCTTCTCATTCTTCTTTTCATTCTTCTTTTCATTCTTCTTCTCATTCTTCTTTTCATTCTTCTTCTTTTCATTCTTCTTTTCATTCTTCTCATTCTTCTTTTCTTCTTCATGAAAAGAAGAATGAGAAGAAGAATGAAAAGAAGAAGAAGAATGAAAAGAAGAATGAGAAGAAGAATGAAAAGAAGAATGAGAAGAATGAAAAGAAGAAGAAGAATGAAAAGAAGAATGAGAAGAAGAATGAAAAGAAGAATGAGAAGAATGAAAAGAAAAATGAGAAGAATGAAAAGAAGAATGAAAAGAAGAAGAAGAAGAATGAAAAGAAGAATGAAAAGAAGAAGAATCTTTTCATTCTTCTCATTCTTCTTTTCATTCTTCTTTTCATTCTTCTTCTTCTTCTTTTCATTCTTCTTCTTCTTTTCATTCTTCTTTTCATTCTTCTTCTTCTTCTTTTCATTCTTCTTCTTCTTCTGAGGATGAGGATGAAGAAGAAGAAGAAGAAGAAGAAGTAGGATGAAAATAAGAAGAATTCCAAGCCGGCAAAAAGTGTATCTGCAGAGCTCCTCTATTTCTGACAGTTCTCTGACATTCACATTTACAGCGGTTGAAACATTGTATCTATTTGTTTCCATTTATGGAAACAAATAGATACAATGTTTCAACCGCTATATGGAGTGAATGTCAGAGAACTGTCAGAAATAGCGGAGCTCTGCAGATACACTTAGCGGAGCTCTGCAGATACACTTTTTGCCGGCTTGGAATTCTTCTTATTTTCATCCTACTTCTTCTTCTTCTTCTTCTTCATCCTCATCCTCAGAAGAAGAAGAAGAGGATGAGGATGAGGATGAAGAAGAAGAGGAAGAAGAAGTAGGATGAAAATAAGAAGAATTCCAAGCCGGCAAAAAGTGTATCTGCAGAGCTCCGCTAAGTGTATCTGCAGAGTTCCGCTATTTCTGACAGTTCTCTGACATTCACTCCATACAGCGGTTGAAACATTGTATCTATTTGTTTCCATTTATGGAAACAAATAGATACAATGTTTCAACCGCTGTATGGAGTGAATGTCAGAGAACTGTCAGAAATAGCCTATTTCTGACAGTTCTCTGACATTCACTCCATACAGCGGTTGAAACATTGTATCTATTTGTTTCCATTTATGGAAACAATTTGAAGGGGCAGGAAGTAAAATTTTTCATCAAGTGTATGTGTTTATTGTTCAGAAATTACATTAATTTAAAGTGGAATATTAAAAGCAAGACAAAGAAAATTTTTTACATTTTTGAACAACATTTGTCCATTTCTTGAATGTGCAAAGAATTTTCATACAACTTTTCTTACGAATATTCTCTCCTGAAAATCTTCACATGTATGGACAGCTTTAGACTGTGTTCTCCCAACTGAGTTACAGCGTTCCTCCCACAGAGGGACCTCAGACTCAACATGCAGGGCAGAAGAGAAGGAGCATGTATGGGAAAGAGGAATGGTATTGACAATAGTTTGCCCCTCTGCTGGGAACATTTTCAGGCTATCAATATAGCAGGCATAATTGAAATTAAAGCACCACACCTCTGCTAAGAGGTCCAGATATAACTGTATTCTATTAAAGGTCAGGGGTATAATTCAAAAATTAGCCAATATAGCAGGCATGGTAGTGATAAGGATACATGGATATGAAGGATAAAAAGAGTAAAGTATTTGGAAAGATAGAAATAATAAATTATTTTAGAGCATAAAATGAATAAGACTAGAAAATGAAGAGAAGGAGGAGGAGTGGGGTTGTGCAAGTGTTTATGTGAAACTTGGGGGGTGGAAAGATATGTTCTCTGAGACCTGAACAGTTTTCAAGGTTAACATGAGCTGCTTCAGACAATTACAGTTCTTGATATGTGTGTCTTTCAGAAATGTAGTGTCTTTATCACAATGGTTCTAGTTCAAGGAAGTAGTCAATATATCTACATAATCATGCATTTATTGAATTTATTCCACTGAAATGTGTATCTTTCAGAAATGTAATGTCTTTATCACAATGGTTCCATGTCAAGGAAGTAGTCCATATTTCCACATAATCATGCATTTATTGAATTTATTCCACTGAAATGTGTGTCCTTCAGAAATGTAATGTCTTTATCACAATGGTTCCATGTCAAGGAAGTAGTCCATATATCCACATAATCATGCATTTATTGAATTTATTCCACTGACTAGGTTCTATAGGTGTTCAAGCTTTATTTTTATTACATTTTCAGAAGATATTATGTAATAGGTTTTTTAGCGGCAGTTCCAATCAGATTTCTAGATTCTTTTGAAGTAAAAATACTTTTATTAGCACTTTTGTTTACTAAGTACTTTGGTATTTTTTATAGCCTAACTCCAGGTTTCTTGTGACTTTAACCACTTCACTTCTGTCCGGGCCAATTATCAGCTTTCAGCATTGTCGCACTTTGAATGACAATTGCACTTCCATGCAACACTGTACCCAAACTAAATTCTTATAATTTTGTTCACACAACAAGAGCTTTCTTTTGGTGATATTTAATCTAAAATTTTATAAATAAATAATTGTTCTTCATAAATTTAGGCCAAAATGTATTCTGTTAGCTTTCTTTGATGAAAATAACCCAAATCAGTGTATATTATTTAGTCTGTAAGAAAGTTTTAGAGTCCACAAGGTATGGCATATACTGTATATCTGAAAATCAATCAATCAATCCTGATGAATTGATGTCCTATCTCATTTCTTGAGGCCCAACAATGTCTGGACAGTACAGATATCCCCTAAATTACCCCTTTTTGGAAAGTAGACAGTTCAAAGTATTTTGTAAGAGGCATGGCAAGTTTTTTGAAGTTGTAATTTTTTGTGCTAATTTTTTGGAAAATGAAAAAATGAATTTTTTTTTTTACATACTGTCACCAGTTCAGTACAATATTGTCATTTAACTGGTGTGGCAATGATCAGGGACACTGACTGGTGACAGAACATTTTTTTCTTCTTTTTTTCCATTTTTTTTACACACTGTGACCAGAGCAATATAATGTTACCATAGTAACATTGTACTACTTTGGGGAAGTGATCAGTATTCATTTTTTTTATACACATTATGATTGCTTATAGCAATGAATTTCATTGCTATAAGCAATCATTTTACTAAATTAAATTGATTCAGTCAGTTTTTTTGTTGTGATTATTTTTATTTATATTGGCATATCCCATAATGTCTTACTATTACACTGCAGCTTGGTCTCCACTAAGATGGCGGCCACTGCTTGTTTGTGAGTAGGTTGTCTCTTTTGATATATCTGCTTTACTAGTCATAAGACTCAAAAGTAAAAAAAAAAAGAATCCATTCTGTGATATAAATACAAAAGCCAATTTGGTTTTAATATAATATACTGAGCTTGTGCTTATGTTTTTTATACACTAAAGAAGACCAACTGCCATTGCTATAAAGCAATATTTTAAAAGGGTTACAAGAATTATATCAGCAGATTTGCTACAGAGGCTTATGGTTTTAAATGCATTATAGAATATAACACTAACTGTGTCTGTGTCCTTTGTTTAGCTCTACAAACTTTATTTATACCCACGTTTCTTGTGCATTTTGCAGTCACCAGTATTGTGGTAGAAATGATTTGTGGGCTCATAGAGCCTCTGCACCGTTGCCACCACACTGTGCATACTCCACTCCTACTGCGTAAGGAAACCATGTTTATACATGTCTCACTGTGAATGATATTCCATAACTGGCCTGGGTTGCGGGTGGGGCTAAGCAAGAGATAGTCACATATCCTGTAACCTCACCTCAGTTTTTTCAGGCCCTCCCCCCAGTCAGTGCAAAGTAGGCTGGCACTATCAGTCAAGGATCTGATTCACCCGAAAACATTTGGTGGGGAGATCAGATTCTTGAATGACAGATCTACCCTTCTTTACACAGCCTGGGGAAAGGGGCCTGAAAAAGCTGAAGCGGCATCACAGGACATGTGACCCGTTCTGGTTTAGCCACGCCCCCAGGTCAGGATATGCTGCAGGGGAGAATAATACATACACAAAGTATTTAACATTGAAATAAGTAGTTGTTAGTGTGCCAAACAAGGTTTAAAACCACTTTAATAAGATATTTCTCTCATACATCATGGGCATATGTAGAATTAAATTCTAAAACACAGTCTGCTGCTCCAGCTGAGTATCAGGATACCACGTGTGAGACTTTTTTCTTGCATAAAAAGGCAAAAATCCAAAACACATCTTTAAGCTTTCAAGGGGCATAAATGACATATCTAATTTCCTTATTTTTAAGACCTTGAAGTACCAGGACCATAGAAAAACCCCAAAATTACCACAATTTGGTGCACTGAGAAAACTGGAAACACTAGTGCTGGCTATGATCAGCAAACTGGAAACACTGGCACTTACTGTAATCAGGTGCTGGCTGTAACATGGCCCGTATGTAATATGACACATGTTCCAATCTCACGCAGCTTATAATTCTGGCTGTGATAAGGCAGGGACATTGTGATCAGGTGTACTGGGGCACTGAGGTCATGTGGGGACAATGTGATTTATATACTACACTGCTAGTTGCAATAAGCAGCCAGTTCTCCCCTCTCCCAATCACTGTGTGTGTCACAAGAAGGGGAGCGCTGGCTGCTTGTGACAGTACACATATGATCACTGTGATTGGTCACAGCAATCACAAGGTACAGAGCCACTCTTGTTGGTTGTGTATTTTCTGCCAGTGACAAAAGCAATCACAGCCAATTTTTTTGGAAATATACTATGTATGCTTTATGATCCTTTTACATAGCAACACCTGGGATTTTGCTGGAGTACTGGATAAATGGACGAGAGGAGGAGCACAGCACAATCCCTGCACCAACAAAGAGTTGTTTGCATAGTTGCACTTTTGTCATTGGACTGCACCTTATTTATGGACTGCACTTTATTTATGGACTGCACTTATTTCTCTATATTGAATCTCTAAGCACGTGGATAGGAGTTGTGTTTTCATGTAAAATAAGAGAATAAGAGCAGCGCTGTTAAATTGTATGTATTAAACACAGCCATTGTTTAATATTCTAATTGTCGTGAATGGTCAATAAAAAGCAATAAAGAAGCAATCATTTAAATAATAATATGGTTTCCATTATATGTCCAGCCTTACATATAGGAGACTGTTGCTTTGCAACAATAAAAATCAGAAATTTTCATCCATGCTATGCTAAACACTATACTTTCAGCACCACGGACAGCACACAAAAGTCTGCTTATAGTACATTTCCAATTAGATACAGTGTCTAAATATGGATGGATAGAATGTATGGTGCATTTCAGCTGCTAGCTTATTTTATCTTCGGAAACAATAACTTTTGTGAACTTTTATGGCCCTGAGGCAAACTTTCCATTTAACAAATAACTAAAGCATGTGTTGGTATTTTAAATTTCTCCTGGGGTCTAAGAGAAATACATATTTTAAGTCATGATTGGAAAGTTTCCTAAAAATGTTTTGCATTTAACCAACTGTTTACAAGTGCATTTTTTTTTGCACACTTTGTAAAATCTGCTTATTTTTTTAGAGATTACCTTAAAGTACAGTTGAAGGCAAAACTTTTTTTTTAGTTTTGGATGGAGTGCAGAAGGATTAGAACACCTGTCAATTTTTATTGCTGTCTGTGCCCCTGTTAGGGAGATTCACTCCCTGTATTTGTACTGTTTACCATTATCATTGAAAGTGAAGGTAAAAGAAAATCCCCAAATTTTGGGTTGTCACCAGGGGATTCTCTTAATTTGCAGGAATTTCCTCTCATTTCCTGTTTTGGGTATGGGGCAGGAAGTGAAGGGAAATCTTCCAAGTGGAACAGAAAATAAATTTGGCAAGGGTTATAACCTTGCCTTACTCTATCCAAAATGAAAAACAAATTTTACTTTAAATCCCCAACACAATTATATATTTTCTGAAAGCAGAGGCCCTTTATAATAACATGGTTGCAATCGGAATTTTTTATGTCCCACAATATTTTCAGGAGAACATTAACTAAACCAAATTTTAATGCAAAGAAACACAATACAATACCCACATTTTTTGTAAAATATAAAAGAGGGGCTTGGGTCACGGCAGAAGATAACAAACATGTCAAGCCTTAAAATTGCATGTGTTTGTGAAATCATGAAAAAGATGGTACCTAAAGTAGCAACAATTTGAAAACCTATAGAGGTTATCAGCGATACCTGTTTGTCTAAATTTATGTTTATATACTGCAGGGCAGGAGTAGCCATGAGCTTGCTTTAGTTCTTTCAATACTAGGACATTTAGAAACATACCTGAGACAAGGGGTTTCTGATGCTGCCAGAAACCACTTTAAGTAGTATTAAACCCAACATTTTCTTGTATTAATTTTCTTTTTTAGGATTTCTTTCTTCTATTTTTATCTGGTGATGCAGCCAGTAAGTCTGTTGTTTTTCAAAAGAACAAGCCTCTTGCAGATTGTATCGGTTACAGGAATGAGGCAAACCATTTGAAACTAGCGTGGGTGCTTACAATGTTTATTAAAATTTGATCTGGAGCACCATTTTTTGTGATGTGCCTCCATCCCTAAATCAACTTATACACACATTTCAATACATTTGCCCTGGGTCTCTGAAAGACACACATATCAAGAAATGTAATTGTGTGAAGCAGCTCATCTTAACCTTGTTCAATGAAGGAACCATTGATAACTATTTAGGTCTCAGAGAACATTCCCTTCTTCCCCAAAGTTTCACATAAACACTTGCACATCTAAAACCCAACTCCTCCTCCTTCCCTGCATTTTCTTGTTTTATTCATTTTAAGCTCTAAAATAATTTATTCTTTCTATCTTACCTAATACTTTACTCTTTTTATCATTCGTATCCATTTATCCTCATCACTATCATGGAGGCACATCACACACAGAATACTACATGATTAATACACGATTGCAAGTTTATTAATACATGGATATAAATCTCATCACGATAAAATCCAATTAAAATAGTATTAAGCTGATATGTAGTATATATTATATGTCAATTTAAATTCATTCAAATCATAATTTCATACCATACATACAATCCAAATGCTGGTACATGATTCTCTGACAAATTGCAACTGAAAACTCAAGATGTTTTGTGAACCTCTGTTCTCTTCACAGGAGTAGATGCAAAATACATGTAAATCAGGTTGAAGTAGAACATGGCAACATTTGGGAGTGTCAGGGACATGTATCATGGGAGCTGACCCACAGGGCCCAGAGGGGCAAACGGAGGGCAGATTCAGTACTAGTGGAACACATATCCATATACAGCAGTCCACAGTAACCCCCACAGTGGGTACCAACAATTTCTGTAAAGAATGTACATTATAAGTATACATTACTATCAATATTGCTGATGTAAAACATATGACTACTGTGTAAGCTATAAAAATGAAAAAAAAAGTCCTGAAATAGGACTGAAATGGAAGAAAAAAACTAAAACTGAGAGTGGTGCTAAACTTGACCTAAAAAGTGGCTCTATCAAGAGAAAGAGAGTAGACAGGAGTAGATGCAAATATAAGTATATCTGCACACCTGGGTGAGGAAGTGAACAGAGATTCACGAAATGAGTCAAGTTTTCAGATGCAATTTGTCAATCATATACCAACATTTGGAATGTATATCTGTAACAGCATTATGACTATGAATTAAGTTAAATTGACATGCTGTATGATATATACTACAAATCAGCCTAATACTATTTTAACTGGATTTTATTGTGATGGGATCTACAGTATATCCATGTATTAATTAATTGCAGTCATGTGTATTAATCATGTAGTATTCCATGTGGGATGTGCCTCATTTAAAGTCCCAGGGCAAATGCATTGAAATTTGTGTATGATCAGGTTTTATTTATTTATGTAAAGACATATGAAATTGACTTCAATTTGTTAGTGTATTTATATCTGCTAGTACATCTAATTCTCCCCTCCCCAGACTGACAATGCTGCTGTCTAAAGGTAACCCCTGTGTTAATTCTTCCAGAGTGGAGGCTTTCTAATGCAGGCGGTATGTTACTGGCTAGATCCCCGACTAAAACAGAGGGGAAAAAGCCTAAAACAAAAAAGCCTAAAAAAAAAAAGAAAATGCAGCCATCACATATAATGATTGGTAAGCTGCTATATAATATATTACATTATTGATTTTGAGTTTAACCACTTGCCCTCTGGAAGATTTTCCCCCTTCCTGACCAGGCCATTTTTTTCTATTCAGCATTGTGCTCTTTCAACTGGTAATTGCGTGGTCATGAAACGCTGTACCAAAACAAACTTTATGTCCTTTTTCACACAAATAGAGATTTCTTTTGGTGGTATTTGATCACCACTGTTTTTTTTATTTTTTGTGATATAAACAAAAAAAGACTGGAAATAAAAAAAAATAATTAAAAATAAATAAATGAATATATATATATTTTTTTTTTCTACTTTCAGTCATAAAAAAATCCAATAAGCTCAAAGTTAGTCATAAATGTAGGACAAAATGTATTCTGCTACATGTCTTTGGTAAAAAAAAATCCCAATATGTGTATATTAATTGGTTTGTGTGAAAGTTACAGCTTCCATGGGATATATACTGGAATTTACGCAGCTTTTACTTTCTGACTGCCTATCACATTTCTTGAGGTGCTAAAATGCTAGGGCAATATACCCCCCCTAAAAAAAATGACCCCTTTTTGGAAATTAGAAAACCCAAGGAATTTTCTGAGAGGCATGTTGAGTCCATGGAAGATTTTATTTTTTAGCCACAAATTTTTGGACAAATGGCAATTTTTTTTTTTAACACAAAGTTTTCACTTAAATGATATATTGCCTGTATATGGCTAAATGTGGAATAACACCCCAAAATACATTCTGCTACTTCTCTTGAGTATGGGGATACCACATGGGAGAGACTTTTTGGCAGCTTAACCACATTTAGGCCCCCAAAATCCAATGATCACCTTCAGGCTTTCAAAGAGCATATTTCCTCATATCACTTCCTCACTACCTATCACAGATTCAGAGACCGTAAAATGCCAGAATAGAACAAATACCCCCTCAAATGACCCCTTTTGGAAAGTAGACACCCCAAGGAATTTGATAGGAGGCATGATGAGTATTTTAAAGATATCATTTTTGTCAAAGGATTTTGAAAACGAAAAAAAGGAAAGAAAAAATATGGTATTGTTTTCTTTCTTCATTTTCCAAAAACATGTGGCAACAAATGAGATCTGCAAAATACTCACCATCTGCTTTCATAAAAGGGGTCGTTTGGGGGGTGCTTCTATTATCCTGGCATTTCAGGGCTGAAATTCAAAGCTTATGCCACGCATCACCCACTCTTCAAACCACTTGAAGAACAAGCCTTTTCTGACACTTTTTGTTTACATAAAAAAACTTTTTTTTTTGCTAGAAAATTACTTTGAACCCCCAAACATTAAACATTTTTTTAAAGAAATGGCCCTAGAGAATAAAATGGTGGGTGTTGCAATTTTTTTTATGTCACACAGTATTTGTGTGGTGATTTTTCAAATGCTAATTTTTTGGAAAAAGTTTGTTTCATCTTACAGTCACATCTTTACAATCATCTCAACAGAATTTTCAGGGGTCTGTTGATGTTTATCAAGCAAACATACATTTCTGAACCAGGCTTCCGCAGGAGCCCTAGGGTTCAGTCAGAGGTCCACAGGGGTTCTGCCACCTCCACCATTACAGCAGATTCCTATTCACTCAACAGTGGCTTTAATATCCCTCCTGAAGTGTGCAAGAGAGAATAGGTGTTGGGAAGGGAGGGGAGGGACAAGGGAGAAGGAGTAAAGCTAGCCATACATGTATAGATTTTTGTTTGAAAATATTAATTTTAAAAATATTTGTTTGGTTTTCTAATCGTTAGTGGGGTCAAATCGATGTTTGTTTTTGACATCAGTGACGGGAAAATTCGAAGCGGCAGGAAGTAAAATTTTTCGGCAAGTGTATGTGTTTATTGTTCAGAAATTACATTAATTTAAAATTCAATGTTTAACCATTAGACGCCCGGCCAATGGCCGTTTGGCGGCTTCAGATGTGTATCTGCATTCCGGGTGCACGCCATTTGGCGTGCTCCCGCACATGCGCCGTTTGCGCTAGTGCAGAGCGGCGCAGCAGTGCGACCTGTCATCAGCCGTGCACCTCGGACACGGCCGATGACAGATCCGAGTACCGGCTCCCGTTGCTGGTACCATGTGACCTGCTGTGACCAATCACAGCAGGTCACATGACAGTTGTATACAATGGATGGCTTCATTCATGATGCCATCCATTGTATACTAGTGCCTAGCTGTAAATGGTCACAGCTAATCACATGCACATGTCATGTGATTAGCTGTGACCAAATCACAGCTAAGCACAAAAAAAAAAAAAAAAAAAAGCTGAATGAATCGATTTCATTCAGGTAAATGCTTGCTTATAGCAAAGTAATTCTTTGCTATAAGCAAATTGTGTAAAAAAAAAAAAAAAAAAAAAATACTGATCACTTCCCCAAAGTAGTACAATGTTACTATGGTAACATTGTACTATTTTGGTCATAGAAAAATATGAAAAAAAATCTTTAAAAAAATGTAATAAAAAATTAAATATAATAAAAAAATAAAAAAAAATAAAAAAAAAAAAATATTTTTTTTTTTTCATACTGTCACCAGTCAGTGTCCCTGTTCACCGCCATGCCAGTTATATGATGACGCTGCACTGCACTGGTGACAGTATGTAAAAAAAAAATAGTGAAAATAATTTTTTTCATTTTTTCATTTTCCGAAAAATTATGACAAAAAAATAGAACTTCAAAAAACTCGCCATGCCTCTTATGAAGTACTTCGGACTGTCTACTCTGCAAAAAGGGGTCATTTGGGGATATCTGTACTATTCTGACATTCTTGGACCTCAAGAAATTAGATTGGCCGTCAGTACTTCAGGATTGATCAATTTTCAGATCTATACCATAGTTTGTGAGCTCTATAACTTTCCTAAAATCTAAAAAATACATCCTAATTTGGGTTATTTTCACCAAAGACATGTAGTAGAATACATCTCGGCCTAAATTTATGAAGAACAATTATTTATTTGTAAACTTTTATAACAGAAACAAAGAAAAATGTGTTTTGTTTTCAAAATTTTTGGTCTTTTTTTGTTAATTTAGCAAAAAATAAAAACCCCAGTGGTGATTAAATACCACCAAAAGAAAGCTCTAGTTGTGTGAAGAAAATGATAAAATTTTAGTTTGGGTACAGTGTTGTATGACCGCGCAATTGTCATTCAAAGTGTGAGAGCGCTGAAACCTGAAAAATGGCCTGGGCAGGAAGGTGTTGAAAATTGCACGGTATTGAAACGGTTAAAGTAAGGCAAAGACAATTTTTTGAATTTTTGAACAACATTTGTCCATTTATTGAATGTGCAAAGAATTTTCATACAACTTTTCTTACGAGTATTCTGAAAATCTTCACATGTATGGACAGCTTTAGACTGTGTTCTCCCAACTGAGTTACAGAGTTCCTCCCACAGAGGGACCTCAGACTGAACAATGCAGGGCAGAAGAGAAGGAGCATGTATGGGAAAGAGGAATGGTATTGACAGTAGTTTGCCCCTCTGCTGGGAACATTTTCAGGCTATCAATATAGCAGGCATAATTGAAATTAAAGCACCACACCTCTGCTAAGAGGTCCAGATATAACTTTATTCTATTAAAGGTCAGGGGTATAATTGAAGAATTAGCCAATATAGCAGGCATGGTAGTGATAAGGATAAATGAATACGAAGGATAAAAAGAGTAAAGTATTTGGTAAGATAGAAAGAATAAATTATTTTAGAGCATAAAATGAATAAGACAAGAAAATGCAGAGAAGGAGGATGAGTTGGGTTGTAGATGTGCAAGTGTTTATGTGAAACTTGGGGGGCGGATGGGAATGTTCTCTGAGACCTGAACAGCTTTCAAGGTTAAGATGAGCTGCTTCAGACAATTACAGTTCTTGATATGTGTGTCTTTCAGAAAAGTAGTGTCTTTATCACAATGGTTCTACTTCAAGGAAGTAGTCAATATATCCACATAATCATGCAGTTATTAAATGTATTCCACTGACTAGGTTCTATGTGTGTTTGAGCTTTATTTTTATTAGATCTTTAGAAGATAATATGTAATAGGTCTTTTAGCAGCAGTTCCAATCAGATTTTTTTGAAGTAAAAATACTTTTATTAGCACTTTTGTTTACTAAGCACATTGGTATTTTTTATAGCCTAACTCCAGGTTTCTTTAAGCACTTCATTTCTGCCCGGACCAATTATCAGCTTTCAGCATTGTAGCACTTTGAATGACAATTGCACGGCCATGCAACACTGTACCCAAACTAAATTCTTATAATTTTGTTCACACAACTAGAACTTTCTTTTGGTGGTATTTAATCACTGCTGGGGTTTTTATTATTTGCTAAATAGACAAAAGAATTACCCCTTTTTAGAAAGTAGACAGTTCAAGGTATTTTGTAAGAGGCATGGCAAGTTTTTTGAAGTTGTAATTTTTTATCCTAATTTTTTGGAAAATGAACATATGAAAAATATATTTTCTATGATTTTGTTTGTTACATACTGTCACCAGTTCAGTACAACATTGACATTTAACTGGTGTGGCGATGATCAGGGACACTGACCGGTGACAGAACATTTTTTTCTTTTTTTTTCAATTTTTTTACACGCTGTGAGCAGACCAATATAATGTTACCATAGTAACATTGTACTGCTTTGGTGAATTGATCAGTATTAAGTTTTTTTATACAAATTATAATTGCTTATAGCAATGAATTTCATTGCTATAAGCAATCATTTTACTGAATGAAATTGATTCATTCAGTTTTTTTGTTGTGATTATTTTTATTTATTTTTATTTATATTGGCATATCCCATAATGGCTTGCTATTACACTGCAGCATGGTTTCCACTAAGATGGCGGCCACTGCTTGTTTGTGAGTAGGTTGTCTTTTTTTATATATCTGCTTTGCTAGTCATAAAACAAGAATCTATTCTGTGATATAAATACAAAAGCCAATTTGGTTTTAATATAATATAATATGCTTGTGCTTATGTTTTTTTACACTAAAGAAGAACAACTGCCATTGCTATAAAACAATATTTTCAAAGGGTTAGAAAAATTATATTAGCAGATTTTCTACAGAGGCTTATGGTTTTAAATGCATTATAGAATATAACACTAACTATGTCTGTGTCCTTAGTTTAGCTCTACAAACTTTATTTATACCCACGTTTCTTGTGCATTTTGCAGTCACCAATATTGTGGTGGAAATGATTTGTGGGCTCATAGAGCCTCTGCACCGTTGCCACCACACTGTGCATACTCCACTCCTACTGAGTAAGGAAACCCTGTCTAGACGTGGCTTACTGTGAATGATATTCTATACCTGGCCTGGGTTGGGGGTGGGGCTAAGCAAGAGATAGTCACATATCCTGTAACCTCACCTCAGTTTTTTCAGGCCCTCCCCCCAGTCAGTGCAAAGTAGGCTGGCACTATCAGTCAAGGATCTGATTCACCCAAAGACGTTTGGTGGGTAGATCAGATTCTTGAATGACAGATCTACTCTGCTTTACACAGCCTGGGGGAAGGGGCCTGAAAAAACTGACATGTGACCCACTCTGGATTAGCCATGCCCCAAGGCCAGGATATACTGCAGGGGAGAATAATACATTTCTCCAAGCATTTAACATGCAAATAAGTGGCTGTTAGTGTTTAGGTTTAAAACCACTTTAAACTGGGCAGCACAGTGGCTAAATGGTTAGCACTTCCACCTGGCTGTACTCAGGTCGTCGGTTCAAATCCCAACCACAGCACCACCTGCCTGGAGTTTGCATGTTCTCCCTGTGCCTGCATGGGTTTCCTCCGGCTACTCCGGTTTCCTCCCACACTCCAAAGACACGCTGGTAGGTTAATTGGCTCTTGTATAAATTTGCCCTAGTATGTGTATGTATGAATGTGAGTTAGGGACCTTAGATTGTACACCCCTTGAGGGTTAGGAACTGATGTGAATGTATATGTAAAGCGCTGCGTAAATTGACAGTGCTATATAAGTACCTGAAGTAAAAATAAATAATAAGATATTTCTCTCATACATCATAGGCATATGTAGAATTAAATTCTAAAACACAGTCTGCTGCTCCAGCTGAGTATCAGGATACCACGTGTGAGACTTTTTTCTTGCATAAACAGGCCAAAATCCAAAACACACCTTCAAGCTTTCAAGGGGCATAAATGACATATCTAATTTCCTTATTTTTAAGACCTTGAAGTACCAGGACCATAGAAAAACCCCAAAATGACCACAATTTGGTGCACTGAGAAAACTGGAAACACTAGTGCTGGCTATGATCAGCAAACTGGAAACACTGGCACTTACTGTAATCAGGTGCTGGCTGTACCATGGCCCTGACTGTAATCTGACACATGTTCCAATCTCACACAGGTTATAATTATGGCTGTGATAAGGCAGGGACATTGTGACCAGGTGTACTGGGGCACTCAGATCATGTGGGGACAATGTGATTTATATGCTACAGTGCTAGTTGCAATAAGCAGCCAGTTCTCCCCTCTCCCAATCACTGTGTGTGTCACAAGAAGGGGAGCGCTGGCTGCTTGTGACAGTACACATATGATCATGGTGATTGGTCACAGCAATCACAAGGAATAGATTCACTCTTTGTTGGTTGTGTATTTTCTGCCAGTGACAAAAGCAATCACAGCCATTTATTTTGGAATTACACTCTGTATGCTTTATGATCCTTTTACATACCAACACCTGGGATTTTGCCGGAGTAATGGATAAATGGATGAGAGGAGGAGCACAGCACAATCCCTGCACCAACAAAGAGTTGTTTGCACGTTTGCACTTTTGCCATTGGACTGCACCTTATTTATGGGACTGCACTTTATTTATGGACTGCACTTATTTATGGACTGCACTTATTTATGGACTGTACTTAATTCTCTTTATTGAA
Source organism: Staurois parvus (assembly GCF_062004578.1). Classification (NCBI taxonomy): domain Eukaryota; kingdom Metazoa; phylum Chordata; class Amphibia; order Anura; family Ranidae; genus Staurois; species Staurois parvus. The sequence continues at coordinate 2,268,427 of NW_028318189.1, read as the reverse complement.
TCTTTAAGCAGGGGAATAGGAGTTGTGTTTTTATGTAAAATAAGAGAATAAGAACAGCGATGTTAAATTGTATATAATAATCACAGCCATTGTTTAATATTCTAATTGCCGTGAATGGTCAATAAAAAGGAATAAATAAGCAATAATTGAATTAATAATATGGTTTCCATTATATGTTCAGCCTTACATATAGGAGACTGTTGCTTTGCAGCAATAAAAATCTGAAATTTTCAATCATGCTATGCTAAACACTATACTTTCAGCACCACGGACAGCACACAAAAGTCTGCTTATAGTACATTTCCAATTAGATACACTGTCTAAATATGGATGGATAGAATGTATGGTGCATTTCAGCTGCTAGCTTATCTTATCTTTGGAAACAATAACTTTTGTGAACTTTTATGGCCCTGAGGCAAACTTTCCATTTAACAAATAACTCAAGGATGTATTGGTATTTTAAATTTCTCCTCGGGTCATAGAGAAATACATATTTTAAGTCATTATTGGAAAGTTTCCTAAAAATGTTTTGCATTTATTATTGAAAGTGAAGGTAAAAGAAAATCCCCAGATTTTGGGTTGTCACCAGGGGATTCTCTTAATTTGCAGTAATTTCCTCTCATTTCCTGTCTTGGGTATGGGGCAGGAAGTGAAGGGAAATCTTCCAAGTGGAACAGAAAATAAATTTGGCAAGGGTTATAACCTTGCCTTACTCTATCCAAAATGAAAAAAATAGTTTTACTTTAAATCCCCAACACAATTATATATTTTCTTAAAAGCAGAGGCCTTTATAATAACATGGTTGCAATTGGAATTTTTTATGTCCCACAATATTTTCAGAAAAACATACACTAAACCAAATTTTAGTGCAAAGAAACACAATACAATACCCACATTTTTTTGTAAAATATAAAAGAGGGGCTTGGGTCACGGCAGAAGATAACAAACATGTCAAGCCTTAAAATTGCATGTGTTTTTGAAATCATGAAAATGATGGTACCTAAAGTAGCAACAATTTGAAAACTTATACAGGTTATCAGCGATACCTGCTTGTCCAAATTTATGATTATATACTGCAGGGCAGGAGCAGCCATGAGCTTGTTTTAGTTCTTTCAATACCACAACGTTTATAAACATACCTTAGACAAGGGGTTTCTGATGCTGCCAGAAACCACTTAAAGCAGTATTAAACCCAACATTTTCTTGTATTAATTTTCTTTTTTAGGATTTTTTTCTTCTATTTTTATCTGGTGATGCAGCCAGTAAGTCTGTTGTTTTCCAAAAGAACAAGCTCTCTTGCAGATGGTATCAGTTACAGGAATGAGGCAAACTATTTAAAACTAGCGGGGGTGCTTACAATGTTTATTAAAATTTGATCTGGAGCACCATTTTTTGTGATGTGCCTCCATCCCTAAATCAACTTATACACACATTTCAACACATTTGCCCTGGGTCTCTGAAAGAAACACATATCAAGAAATGTAATTGTGTGAAGCAGCTCACCCTTGAAACACTTGCACATCTAAAACCCAACTCCTCCTCCTTGCCTGCATTTTCTTGTTTTATTCATTTTATGCTCTAAAATAATTTATTCTTTCTATCTTACCTAATACTTTACTCTTTTTATCATTCATATCCATTTATCCTTATCACTATCATGGAGGCACATCACACACAGAATACTACATGATTAATACACGATTCCAAGTTTATTAATACATGGATATAAATCTCATCACAATAAAATCCAATTAAAATAGTATTAAGCTGATTTGTAGTATATATTATATGTCAATTTAAATTCATTCAAATCATAATTTCATACCATACATACAATTCAAATGCTGGTACATGATTCTCTGACAAATTGCAACTGAAAACTCAAGATGTTTTGTGAACCTCTGTTCTCTTCACAGGAGTAGATGCAAAATACATGTAAATCAGCTTGAAGTTGAACATGGCAACATTTGGGAGTGTCAGGGACATGTATCATGGGAGCTGACCCACAGGGCCCAGAGGGGCAAACGGAGGGCAGATTCAGTACTAGTGGAACACATATCCATATACAGCAGTCCACAGTAACCCCCACAGTGGGTACCAACAGTTTCTGTAAAGAATGTACATTATAAGTATACATTACTATCAATATTGCTGATGTAAAACATATGACTACTGTGTAAGCTATAGAAATAGAAAAAAATAAGACTGAAATGGAAGAAAAAACTAAAACTGAGAGTGGTGCTAAACTTGACCTAAAAAGTGGCTCTATCAAGAGAAAGAGAGTAGACAGGAGTAGATGCAAATATAAGTATATCTGCACACCTGGGTGAGGAAGTGAACAGAGATTCACGAAAGGAGTCACGTTTTCAGATGCAATTTGTCAATCATATACCAACATTTGGAACGTATAACTGTAACAGCATTATGACTGTGAATTAAGTTAAATTGACATGCTGTATGATATATACTACAAATCAGCCTAATACTATTTTAACTGGATTTTATTGTGATGAGATTTACAGTATATCCATGTATTAATTAATTGCAGTTTTGTGCATTAATCATGTAGTATTCCATGTGGGATGTGCCTCATTTAAAGTCCCAGGGCAAATGCATTGAAATTTGTGTATGATCAGGTATTATTTATTTATGTAAAACCTTTATCCCAAAAGGAAAAAAAAATGTTTGCTATAACTGTTTATAAAGTACTAGCGGGAGCTTGGCTTCAATTATTATAAAACCTTTATTCCAAAAGGAAAAAAAGTTTGCTATAACTGTTTATAAAGTACTAGCTGGTGCTTGACTTCAATTTGTTAGTGTATTTATATCTGCTAGTACATCTAATTCTCCCCTCCCCAGACTGACAATGCTGCTGTCTAAAGGTACCCCTGTGTTAATTCTTCCAGAGTGGAGGCTTTCTAATGCAGGCGGTATGTTACTGGCTAGATCCCCGACTAAAACAGAGAGGAAAAAACCTAAAACAAAAAAGCCTAAAAAAAAAAATAAAACTGATGCAACCATCACATATAATGATTGGTAAGCTGCTATATAATATATTACATAATTGATTTTGAGTTTAACCACTTGCCTTCTGGAAGATTTTCCCCCTTCCTGACCAGGCCATTTTTTTCTATTCAGCATTGTGCTCTTTCAACTGGTAATTGCGCGGTCATGAAACGCTGTACCAAAACGAACTTTATGTCCTCTTTCACACAAATAGAGATTTCTTTTGGTGGTATTTTATCACCACTGGGTTTTTTATTTTTTGTGATATGAACAAAAAAAGTCCGGAAAAAAAAAATATATATATATACAGTTGTGTTCAAAATAATAGCAGTCAGACATCACTAACCTGATCAATCACTGTTCTTGGTAGACATTATATTTCTACATGGCAAATAATTTACTAGCAGGTGTAGTAGAGTAATAGAAATCCAACAGACCCAACAGTCATGACATGCATGCTGCTGATTCTGTGTAATTGAATCACTAATTGAAAGGGGCATGTTCAAAAGAATAGCAGTGTGGAGTTCTATTAGTGAGGTCATTCATTCTTTGAAAAACAGGTGGCAGTTATTGCCCTTATTTAAGGAAGGAAGGCAGCAAATGTTGTACGCGCTGGTTACAGTGCATTTCTCTCTGAAATTTTGAGGAAAATGGGTCCGTCCAGACATTGTTCAGAAGAACAGCGTACCTTGATTAAAAAGTTGATTGGAGAGGGGAAAACATAAAGAAGTGGAGAAAATGATAGGCTGCTCAGCTAAAATGATTGCAAATGCTTTAAAATGGCAACCAAAACCTGAAAAACTACCATTTGAATGGATAGAAGAATAGCCAAAATGGCAAGGACTCAGCCAACAATCAGCTCCAGGAAGATCAAAGAAGGTCTAAAGTTACCTGTGAGTACTGTTACAATTAGAAGACGCCTATGTGAAGCCAAGCTATCTGCAAGAAGCCCCCGCAAAGTCCCACTGTTGAAAAAAAGACGTGCTGAAGAGGTTACAATTTCCCAAAGAGCACATTGACTGGCCTAAAGAGAAATGGCGCAACATTTTGTGGACTGGTGAAAGTAAGATTGTTTTTTTTGGGTCTAGTGGCCGGAGACAATTTGTCAGACGACCCTCAAACACTGAATTCAAGCCACAGTACACTCTGAAGACAGTGAAGCATGGTTGCGCAAGCATCATGATATGGGGATGTTTCCCATACTACGGTGTTGGGCCTATTTATCGCATACCAGGGATCATGGATCACTTTGAATACATCAGAATACTTGAAGAGGTCATGCTGCCTTATGCTGAAGAGGAAATGCCCTTGAAATGGGTGTTCCAACAAGACAACGACCCCAAACACACCAGTAAACGTGCAACATCTTGGTTCCAGACCAACAAGATTGACGTTATGGAGTGGCCAGCTCAATCCCCGTATCTTAATTCAATAGAAAACTTGTGGGGTGACATAAAAAATGCAGTTTCTGAGGCAAAACCAAGAAATAGAGAAGAACTGTGGAATGTAGTCCAATCATCCTGGGCTGGAATACCTGTTCACAGGTGCCAGAAGTTGGTTGACTCCATGCAACACAGATGTACAGCAGTTCTCAGAAACAGTGCTTATACAACTAAATATTAATTAAGTGATTCAAAGGAAAGCAAAATCTTCAAACATTTTTCAGTTTATATAGTGAATGTTTGAGTTTGTAAAGAAGAATACAAACACTGCTATTTTTTTGAACAGTCTAATATTCCCTTTTTTCTTCAATTTTTTTTAGAGAAACAACACAAATTTGATATATTTTTCTTCATGTTTTGATTTGGAATAGAATGTGTAGTGTTCCCAATGCATTTGTGTGTATGGAAATAAAAGCTATTAGAAGGATTTTGAGCTTTATTCACTTTTTTCAACACACTGCTATTATTTTGAACACAACTATATATATATATATATATTTTATTTTTTTTTCTACTTTCAGTCATAAAAAATATCCAATAAACTCAATGTTAGTCATAAATGTAGGACAAAATGTATTCTGCTACTTGTCTTTGGTAAAAAAAAATCCCAATATGTGTATATTAATTGGTTTGTGTGAAAGTTATATACTGGAATTTACGCAGCTTTTACTTTCTGACTGCCTATCACATTTCTCGAGGTGCTAAAATGCTAGGGCAGTACACCCCCCAAAAAAATTACCCCTTTTTGGAAATTAGACACCCCAAGGAATTTTCTAAGAGGCATGTTGAGTCCATGGAAGATTTTATTTTTTTTGCCACAAATTTTTGGACAAATGGCAATTTGTTTTGTTTACACAAAGTTGTCACTTAAATGATATATTGCTCACGTATGGCTAAATGTGGAATAACACCCCAAAACACATTCTGCTACTTCTCTTGAGTGTGGGGATACCACATGGGAGAGACTTTTTGGCAGCATAGCCACATTTAGGCCCCCAAAATCCAATGATCACCTTCAGGCTTTCCAAGAGCATATTTCCTCATATCATTTCCTCACTACCTATCACAGTTTCAGAGGCCCTAAAATGCCAGAATAGTACAAATACCCCCTCAAATGACCCCTTTTTGGAAAGTAGACACCCCAAGGAATTTGATAGGAGGCATGATGAGTATTTTAAAGATATAATTTTTGTCAAAGGATTTTGAAAAAGAAAAAATATGGTATTGTTTTCTTTCTTCATTTTCCAAAAACATGTGGCAACAAATGCAATCTGCAAAATACTCACCATTCCCCTTAGCAAATACCTCAGAGTATCTACTTTCATAAAAGGGGTCATTTGGGGGGGTGCTTCTATTATCCTGGCATTTCAGGGCTGAAATTCGAAGCTTATGCCACGCATCACCCACTCTTCTAACCACTTGAAGAACAAGCCTTTTCTGACACTTTTTGTTTGCATGAAAAAAAAATTTTCTGCTAGAAAATTACTTTGAACCGCCAAACATTATATTTTTTTAAAGCAATGGCCCTAGAAAATGAAGTGGTAGGTGTTGCAATTTTTTTTATGTCACACAGTATTTGTGTGGTGATTTTTCAAATGCTAATCTTAATGCACAAAAACACAATGTTTCCCAATTGTTTGATAAAATATAAAAGATGATGTTATGCCAAGTAAAAAGATACCAACCATGACATGCTTTAAAATAGAGCATGCCCATGCAACAAAGACAAACTACGTAAATATTTAATATCAATAGGAGATCTAGTGCTAGAATTACTGCCCTTGATCTGACATTTGTGGTGATACCTCACAAGCATGGTGCAATCTCCATTTACATATCAACACGGGACTGACGCTTGCGTTTGCCTTTGCGCATGAGCACGGGAGGGGGTGATTTTTTTTTTGCATTTTTATTGTATTTATTTTATTTTATTTTTTTTTTTTTTACATTGTCCCCTTTTTTTCTTCTTTTTTTTCATTCTTTTATTGATATCACAGGAAATGTAAATATCTCCTGTGATAGCAATAGGCAATGACAGGTACTCTTTTTTGAGAAATCTGGGGTCTGTTAGACTTTAGATTTCTCCCCTGTCCTTTAAAGCATCTGATCACCCCAATATCAGTGTGATCAGATACTTTCCCAATTTAAAATGGTGCTGTTAATATCCGGCAAAATGGAAATGATTAAATGCTCGTAGCTTCCGGTTTCTTAGACCATAGAGGTGATTGGAGCCATTCTGGTCTACAATCATCTCTATGGTCAGCTGACAGAACTGACAGCTGCATTCTCAGATTCCCTTGTGAGACGGGAGGACCCAAGAAACCCATGGAAGTGATGTCCCTTCCCCCTGCTTGTATAAACAATCCAGAAGCTAATTAGCCTCAAGGATTGCTTTTACATGAAAGCTGACCACCAACTGGAAAAAAAAAATACCAGGATGATGACTGTAGCTGCAGGCATCATCCTGTATAACCACTCAAAGTCCAGCAATGTACCAGTATGTTGCTGGTCCTTGTTGGACATATACGTAACAGCAGAGAACATGGACATATGATGAATCTGATCTGTGGACCAATATGACCGCAATTCATTCTTTTTTGTAATGCCCGTGTCGAGAGTTAGGCCCAAAAAAGTTTTAAATTCAGAAACCGGGATAGGTTTCCATGCGAACTGTCTGGAAAGAGTTTGGGTGGGCGGAATGTATTGTTGTGCGTTAAAATTGCGCTGGCCTACAATCAATTGATACAAATCTTCCGTGAAAAACAGCGGAGGGGCTAAATGCTAGTGCTGGCAGTGAACGGGGATGATCCTCCTAACACTGCATTTTTGTGGACTTGATACAATGGAGGCACTAGTATAGTTCTGTTTGTGATCAGTATATTGATCCATACAAACCCTATACTAGTAATGGTGGTGATCAGCTACCTATAGCGCGCGTTGATAGTCTACGTACAATCTAACGCTTGCTGACCTGGCTGGGAGTGGAGCTTACAGACCCTGAAGCTATCTGATGTCACTAGTGGCAGTAATACAGTGATCAGTGAAAAATTCGATACACTGACACTATACTAAAGGCACTGGCTGGGTGATGGGGTGATCAAAAGGCTAATAGGGGTGATCAAAGGGTTAAATGTGCTAATCTAACATAAGTGTGTAAAATGTAGTGCTTTTACTCACAGTGCAGTATTCTCTCTCCTCTCCCTGGGCCGACAGGCGTGGCAGCAAGGGGTGCAGGTGTGTTCACACCTCGAAATAGAAACTGATGTAAGGGTACGCTGCTTTGCCCTTACATTTTTTTTAATTCTCAATACTGTATTTTTTATTTCATTTTGTTCTTACATTTTTTTATTTATTTTTTAAATACTTTTATCAGAGTAGTACATTGTACTACTCTTGGGGGGTGATCAGGGATTTTGTTTTTTACATTTTGCATTGCAGGAACAATAAAGATTATTGATCCTGCAATGCATAGCTTGCGTTGAACTGTCATGAATGGGTTAAAGTGATACTAATCCCACCGTACCAAAACCTAAGGATCCGCACTAACACAGGACAAATAAAATGTAAACAAATTTTTGTTAGTTGAAAATAAACCGCCATTTACCTTAATTTAAAGGTTAAATGCCACAATTATGTGACCCCCAACTGTGGCTGGCCGAGCACTCAGTGCTCCTATAGGAGGAGACTTATTTTTCCTCTGACATCTCCTGTAACCCCTGACCCCTTTTCCAGCCAGTGCTGATTGGCTCTGTGCTAATCACATGTTAACAAAAAAAAATTAAAACAAATTTTAATAAAACGCTTTATAAAAACAATAAAATGATGTGTATTCATCCTATATAGTGATCTGTAAACCCACAAGTTAATATAAAATATTATTAAAGTCGTGTGGGCAGAGTTACATGTGATTGACACCCACTGTGGTCTTTTTTATGGACTGGGCATGGAGGAGGAGGAAGGGACTGGGCTGTCATTTAGGATCTGTATACACGCCCCAATGTGTGATGTCAATGCCATGTGACCTGCCTAGCTCCGATCAAACAGGAAATGTTCTCTACAGCAGAAGGCACCAAACTGAGCATGTTTCAGCATGGCTATGGATCAGTCTGTCTTATCAGAAGATAACATGTGGACATTTTGACAAGAGGAGGAGCAGAGAAGTCAGGATCAAATGATCTTTTTACACAGTGCAAAAAATTGACCCCTTAGATCCCACAGTGAGTATAACAAGCATGCTTTACTGCATATACAGACTGATTTTACTGTTGTGGGTTTAGTAACACTAAGTTCATAATAGTTCAAAATAATAGTGATATGTGATTGGCTGGAGCTGGTCACATGGTAACGTGCTATGATTGGCCCCATATATCATATGAGAGCTGTGGTCGAATCACAGCTCACCAGAAGCAGAGCTGTAATGAATCAGATTTATAATAAACTTTATTTAAATGTAACACTGGACACTGTTACTGAGTTGCAGAATTGTATTTGCCCACAAGATAGCAGTGTCAACTAGTCTTCCTTATCTAAGATCAGAATACAATTGCCAGGGGCAGTCTGGGAGATGTAAACTCAAAGGAGGATTCTCGACACAGCTGAACTTAGTTCACAGCTTGATGGCCCATATTCACCTGGATGATATATAAATAAAAGCCCGGCAAGGAGTCAGGCAGTTGGGGGGAGAGACGCACCAACCAGGAAGGAATGTATGAACTGTACTGTGCTGAACTATGTCAGGATGGACTGCATCAGACAACTACACAAAAAATGGCAACCGTCCCAACCTACAACCACCCTTAGCAGTAAGGTGCACATGGAAGGGCAATGCACATCACAAACAAACAAAGGATTTACCAGCAACACTTACCAGCCAGCCTGTATGCCCAGTATACATAGGACCCTTGGCTTGGGACTGTGGCTTATGCATGTATTTGCAAATGTGTGCCAACAAAACCCTCTGTTTTTAACGCAAACTGTTAGATAGGGCCAAATTGGTTGTTTTGCAGGCTGGCTTGTAAGTGTTGCTGGGAAATCCTTTCTTTGTTTGCGACCTGCATCAGACAAGGCTGTGCCAGAGCCAAAAGATGGACTACTGTGCTGAGCCCTTACTGCTGAGCAGGGGAGTTATTCTGGTGTGTAAGCAACCATCTTCCATAATTGCAGTTCAAGTTGCCTTTGTCTCAGCCGCCATTGCTTCACTGTTGTTTAACAGGGATCCCCACTGAACAGACTACTCATGGTCGCACATGGACTGCCACAGATAAATCTAATGAAAGGGTCCCTGACCCACACAACAAGCACAATGAATTGTTACCCTTTGTTCATTCCAAATCTGAAGGAAAGCCATTATCCTCCATTGACACAATGCTATTAGAGGTTTAATCACACCCGCTGCCACTTTCACCTGGCAGCTGTAGCCACCAATGCCAGAGACAGAGTCCAAGCTGTTAGTACCCCAGAATGCTGAGTTTGATTGCTCTTTCTGCACCTATCCTCCTTGAACTACCTTATATCTGCCTAGCTACACCAAGGGGTCTACATCCTTACTGAGCCTACCTCTACAATTGACTGCAACTGAACTTCATCCTTAAGACATCTTCACTGCTTTGCACACCAGCATTAAAGGGCCACAACACTGCCAGCAGGAGCCTACTTTAAAGACTGTTTCACATTGCTGCATACCTGAGGGAAGGACTGAATTGCTGTTAGTGTCTTAACCTCACAGGTGTAAGCCTAACCCTTGTCTGAGACCCCTAAAGTGACTGGGGGCTCCATGAGGGTTCTATCCCTCCCTTACTCTATCCAAAATGAAAAAAAAGTTGTGCCTTTAGTTACATTTTAAAGTAATTTTTATTGTGATATTTGGAAAATTCATTGCTATATCTTTGAACTTGTCTGTTTTGTCTTGCTAGAGAATAGCCATTAGGGGAGATTTACTTAAACGGGAGCCCAGAGAATCTATTGCAGCTGTTCATAGTAACCAATCAGCTTCTAAATTCAGCTTGTTAAATGAAGCTTTGACAATAACAACTAGAAGCTGATTGGTTATTATGCACATCTGCACCAGATTCTCTGTGTTTCAGATATAGTAAATTTCCACTCTTGCCATTCCCTGATGTTCTTCAAAGTCTCACTCTGGTATCCATCTGCCAAACCTTCAGATTGAAGACACCCCTCTCCTAACAGCCCAGGTTCCACACTTTTGTAAGAATACTTGCCTATTCCTAATCCAATTCTGTCTTGCTAAAAAAATTAGCAAAATTTCTCCAAATATCTTTGTGAAAAAATAAAGTATTTCCACTACATAAGACATATGTTCTAACAAGGGATTAGACCATTGTGATATGTATGTACATTGTATTATGTTTGGAGCGATTGGGATGTGTATGCAGCAAATGCTGTATATGCTTGTAAATACACAAAAAAGTCTCTGGAAATTTGGCGAAATAGCAGGAGAAAATAAGTATATAATTCACTAGATGTAACATTTCTGTTTTTTTATCCAGATTTTGGCTTCTATGCAATACTGTTGAGAAACTACTGATCCAAATAGGTATTGACTACTCCAAATTGGCTATTATATTTTTACATTCCTTCAATATCATATGCCTGGACCACTACTTATTTAACGCAATGCATTTATTTATTTTCTTTAGTGAATTGACTTTAAAATCATTTTGTGCTGTATTTACTGAACTTTTTTGAGATTTTGAGGTAATTCCACATAAGGGGATAGTGAATTAACGTTTTCAGCATGGCATGCAATATTTAGGCAAAATGTGTCAGATCATCTAAATATCGCATGTGATCTGCTTTAGTTAATGGAACCCTTAGTCTATTATACTTTTAGTAATTCTCTTCTGTCACTTGGGGTGTAATCTCTCAGTTGGAGAGCTACTATTTAATCTTCTAGTACTGCAATACATTCTGAGTCTGGCCTTAAGGGTACTTGGGTCAATACATTCGTATTACACTGTTTTTTACGCATTGACATTGAACTTCTGATCTAGTTGTTTTGTCTTAAATTTGGCCTGCTAATACAGTCTGTTTATTTTCTTAAAAGGTTGGCATGTGCCCTCTTTGTGTGACTGCTGGGAGTTCCTGACCAAAATATTCTGGTGGTGTCAGTGGAAGAGAACAGAGAACCCCATACTACCAGCAGCTCCTTTGATGTACCCCCACCACTAAAATCTCATATAAGCTATAAAAGCTGGTGATATGACCTTGTTTGAGCGGTTCACATTATGTGGTGACAACGCTCTGCTGATGCACATCACCCAGGAATAGAACAGTATTTTTTTTAAAAGAAAAGGCCCTTAAAAAATTGCAGCCAGCAAAAATAAGAAAATATATCCTGTGAAAAAAAACACATTGAGCTGGTTTTTAGTGAAGTGCATGTAGACAGCGACTGTTTTTGAAAAACACAAATTGCAGCCAGCAAAAATGAAAAAATATGCCCCATGAAGAACATATAAAGGTTTCTACAACTAAAGCACATATGGACAGGGCAGGCACCGAAAACATCTGCAGCATTAAGATGTAAAAAACCTTCCATCCTCCATCCCCAAAGTTTCCCAAGATACACAGCATTTTGCTACCCTTACGTTCTGTAGGGGTTTACAGATATTTGACCAGTGGCTACAAGCCTTACACCAATTTGTTTCCATGCACTTTATCAGCAGGACTCCCTATGCTTTCTCACTCACAGCTAAGCAAATATGGCCACTGGGAACCCAGTCTTTTATAGTAAGGGGCTGGCATATAACAAAGCCCCTGTTATTGGAAATTCACAGCCACCTGACCTAGGTTTAAAGGCCTGGGATTGCATTATTCATAGTTGTTTTGCCAAGGCATGAACAGCAGATTTAGTTTGGCATTTACCAAACTGCACATTGATTTGGTTTGCTTTGAACCCATGCTCAACCCAATCCTCATCCCTAATTAGGATGAAGAGTACATTGAAGGAAATCAGCATTGTTTGTTCCTGACCATCTCCTGCTAATCTGAACCCTGGAAGAATTGAGCTACTAAACTCTGAACTTACAGTAACAAATAGAATTAAAAAAAAACAAGAAAAAAGGCAAAATCTAATTTATTAATATAATAAAGAATAAAAAAGAACTCCCTCCCCCCACAAACACTCATATACATCACAAAAGCAGTCAGGATGCACATACATACATAAACCATAATTACACATTACACAGCTTCCTGCATGCCAGAGGTAAAAGGATACTTTTAGTGTTGTTTTCTCAGTTTATCTTTGGATTGATGACATATAACATTTTTATGCATTATCTGTTATTAATTTAGGGTGTCTTTGTTTTTTGTTTAGCAAAAAGCATTCAATCTTTAGCCTAGGTGATGTATTTTAACGCTTAGACAGTCTCATTTTTATTTTACCCATTTCCAAAAGCCCTGCTGTACATTATCAACTCAAGGCGACCAGTAAACAGCCATTGGAATGGAAAATGCCCAGAAATCCAATTTATGCACTTGTTTATCAACCATACAGCAGTGATGTTTGTATCAAACCTACATACAGTATTGGAGATGACTGTATTATGTATAAATTGGAGGAAGTAATTTAGTTAAAATATTTGAAGTATTAAATATACAGAATACATTATTCAATAAATAAACAAAAACAGTTTTTAGCATTCTTTTCTCTGTTTACAATTAAAAATTTTTTTTAAAAACAAACAACTCAGGGCTGATTGACACCACAGAAATGCATTATGGATGCATTCTGAATGTGTTTCTGCATGAGCGGTTTTGATGCGTTCCGGTCTGTTTTTGATTTAGATGAATGTCAAATATATAATTGTTGAGCAAGTCAAATGTTGAGCATAATGGTGGTATTAATTCACTATTGCACATGATAGCTTCCCGCTGTTAATGGTTATTAAGAGGCCTTACCAACCAGTGACATTGTCAACCCCATTCACTTGCATGGTTGGGAATTATTGGCCATGCTGTAAGCAAATGGAAATAGATAGTTTAAAAGAAATTACATGCCCCCCTTCATACTAGGATTTTTAGATCTGGCATTGATTTTAAGACAAAAAATGCATGAGGTCCCCCTAAAAATCCATACCAGACTTCGAACCCAAGCATACAGCCAGAAAAGGGGGAGGAGATGAGCATGTGCCCCCCCCCATTCCTGAACCATATCAATCACATGCCCCCAACATGAATGGGATACATTTCAAGAGTGAACCCACCTGGCAAAACACCTTGTTGTTGAGGGCAAGGACCTTTCCCCACAACTCTGGCCCGTTGGTTGTGGGAGACTGCAGGTGGGGGCTTATCGGAGTCTGGCAGTCTCCTTTTCATCCCAAATGTGATTAAGTGTGGCATACATAGTAATCCACAATCAATAAGAAAAATGTGAAAAATATTCAAATCACAAATAATAGCACAAACCAAATCACACAACTAAATATAACCACCACCAAATAAGTGCATATTAATAGTGCAAACAAAAAATCAATAAATAGGGAATCTCAATATAGTCAGCATACTACTATGTATCCAGCATATCAGCTCTGATATAACAAAACCCCTTGTTTTTATTTGCTCATTGTGAGTGTGATTTTAAGGGGGGTTTGTTTGGCAATAAATTTGTTAGATGATACTGCACTATGGCGAGTATTTTCTTTACCCACATGTGCTAATCTGGATATGAGAGGATCTTCTCTGGAGTTTGTTTGGTGATATGCTGGATACATAGTAGTATGCTGAGTAATTACCAACACATGAGGATCGTCCTTTGAAGTCTGTTTGGTGAATGCTGGATATATACTAACATGCTGGTTAATTACTAGCACATGGTGAGTGTGCATTCTGATGGGGTGTTTTTGAGCACTGAATACCACATTGCTTATGAAGGAGGATCTCATTACTTCATTTACTGAGGATCATGTTTATATGGACTTTTCTGAATGGACTATATTGAGATTCCCTATTTATTGATTTTTTGTTTGCACTATTAATATGCACTTATTTGGTGGTGGTTATATTTAGTTGTGTGATTTGGTTTGCGCTATTATTTGTGATTTGTATATTTTTCACATTTTTCTTATTATTTTGAGTTTTTTAATAATAGCAGCATCCAGTGAGTGTATTTCCTCTCTTTATTACATTGGCGCAATGATGTTTGTTATAATAGAAGTGTTGTATTTATTGGAACATTTCTTTGGTAACTACGGTAACTTTTTAGTAATCCACAATCAATGTTAACAGTAAAATAAAAACACATTTTTTTGTCCTTTAATAAAAATAAAAACCCCAATGTTCCATGGAGTACATGCACCATCAATCACGGTATCCAGTGATGTAGATCTATGTCAATCATGATATCTGCCAAAATAATTTAAAAAACGAAAAACTGCCACTGCAGAGAGACATATCCAGTCTGTTCACCATTTCACAACTGCGCTGTGCATTTGTCTTGTATATACAAAGTATTCCTTGAAAAATATTTATCGCTGAAACATAAAAACTCTTTAGTTCTTTGGTCATAGCAACTTCCACGTTTGACATTATTTACATTGTAATGTACTGTATATAGTATGCTTGAGTATAATGCCCTAAAGCACCTTGCACATGTAACTACCAATTCTCAGTAGCCCTGTGCTATATAGACACTTACATATGGGAATTCAAATTAAGGTACATACTTGGGGTTCGAACATGTTGATATAGAGTGAAGGTTTCATAAGACTTCAAAGAATGAGTTTATTGTATGTAAGTTCAAACAGGTGCACCGGAGTGTGAACAACTCATTAACCACCAGGCTTAAATGATTCCTTTGTTACAAATGATCTCTTCAATAACAGCTTATATTTGTTGTGCATTTCTTGTGAATATTATAAAAAAAACTGCTATTGCCAGATTTCACATTAACTAGCTAATGGCATAATAAAGCTGAAAGATATTTTGAGTCTGACTAGGTCAGCATTATAGAGGCAGGCAGCTTTGTCTTTTAGTTGCCTGCAGGCAGGTTTCTAGCTTGTAGTTATGACGTTCTGCATTACAAATCATAGCAATGGTGAGTTTAAGACATAGAAAAGTTAATCTTCCTATCATAGATAATTATGGTATGCATTATTAGGGTATAATTTATTTTATGCGGCTTTTATACTCTGAATGTTGCTCTTACAAGTCAAAATGTGATGTTGTCACTAATGTTGCATGTTAATGATTTGGAGACAGTGTAAATTATACACAATCTCTTTAAGAATTATCTCTGCAAAAAATCTCATTGGTGAGTTTATTGAAAGATTTACTGAAAGGTTTAAGACCTTAAAGCGTATTTCCATATTTGCAGTAAAATTTGGCAAAACTGCACTATATGTTTGTTATGTGTTCCTATTCACACAGATGGCTCCATTCATGAAGCGGTATTGAACGCTTAAAGAAATGTAGTAAAATACCGCTTAGGGTTTTTCAAACTTTTTTTTGGCATTTGCTAAAAACGCTTCTAAAATACCACCGAAATATGCAGTATTTATCTCATGAAACCATGCTTTATTTTAACTTGTGCAATATCCAGTGGGATGGATACAGTGGAGAAGATTAGATCCCCTATCAGATTTTATTGCTAATAAAGAGGTAAAATCGTTTAAAACGTAGACATATGCCAACTCACTAAGTCAGTGCTGTCCCTGCAGTGTATGTATGAATACAAAAGAAAAAAGGTGACTAGAATATCAGTCCATGGGAAGCTGCTTTCACAGGACACAAGTGGCCTATCGAAAACAACACTACCAAGTTAAATTAGGTAAATACAAAATAGCTACATAAATGTCAAATATTGAATGAAAACAGTATAAAAAATCACACACATATATAAATACCCTTCTTCCACCAAAACAAAATACAATGTTGTCTTTTTTATTGGCGGAAGAAGGGTATTTATATATGTGTGTGATTTTTTTTATACTATTCTCTTTCAATATTTGACATTTATAAAGATATTTTGTATTTATTTAAAGTATAACTAAAGGAAAATATTTTTTTTTTTCATTTTGGATAGTGTGAAGAGGTATTAGAACACCTATTAGGTTTTTACTGCTGTCTGTCCCGATTAGGGAGATTCACCCTCTCTATTTGTCCTATTTATCATTATCATTGAAAGTGAAATGAAAACAGAGGGGGAATATTACAATGGGGACACAGATGGCAAAAACTTAAAAAAAAAAAGATGATAGGGGTTATAACCCTCCATTACTCTATCCAAAATGAAAAAGAAAGATTTGACTTTAGTTATACTACTACTACTATATATACTACTTATATTAAAAACGTAAGCAGGCTTACTCAACCTTTTCAACACAGATGAACCCTTGAAATAACTCACCAGTCTCAGGAAACCCCTGCTAAAAATGACTACATCTACAACTCATGATACATTAGTAGGATGATCAGAGGGAAGAATACTCTTTACACTTGTGGTCAGTGAGAAGAATTACCCCCTTATAGATAGTTAAAAAGATCAATTATGTCAGTGGGAAGATATCTCTAAAAATAGTTGTAAAAAAAGTAAAGTATCCCCGCTACATATATGGCCTATATTCTAACAAGGGATTAGACCATTGTGATATACATGTACATTGTATTATGTTTGGAGTAAGTTGGAGTTTTTTTTGCAGCACATGATGTATATGCTTGTATATACACAAAAAAAGTATCTAAAAATAAGTACATTTTACTACATGTAATGAGGTTTATTTACTAAAGGCACAAACACTGAGCACTTTGCAAGTGAAGTTGCTCCAGAGATTAGTACATGAGAGTGAGCTCTGCTGACTTCCATCATCCAATCATGTGCAAGCAAAAATGCTTTTTTTTTTCCTTGCATGTGATTGGGTATTCTTTGTAAAGTGAAGCTTTGCCAAATGTACTAAGCTCTGGAGCAACTTGCAAATTGTATAATCTATTTCCCCTAAAGTAGTACTGTAGGCAAAACTATTTTTTTTTATTTTGGATAACGTAAGATAGGATTATAACCACGTTAGTTTTTTTTTTATTATTTTTTGCCATCTATGTGGCAAAGATGTCCCTTCTATTACTTTTCTGTGGACAACACAAAATTTGGGATTTTCTTTTAATTTCACTTTCAAAGATAATGGTAAACAGGACAAATAGAGAGGATGAATCTCCCTAATGGGGGCACAGACAACCAAAAAAAACTCCACCTCCACTCTATCCAAAACTAAAAAAAAAAAAGTTTCTTTTAGTAAATCAACCCTAATGATTTCCATATTTAGGTTTATTTGCATTACTGTTGAGAGAACTGATCCCAAAAAGCAAAGACTACTCAAACTATTATATTTTTACATTCCTTAATTTCTTGTCACTGAGCGAATACAAATATGATACCTCTAGGCAGCTGGGCCTTGGCGCCGAGGGGCCGCATATTTGCGTAACCAATGTAAACAAAACATGTGCTGAGAGCACGCACCGTGCTCACTCCCAGAACATTTACCCTAGCCTCATCACAAGTAGTGATCGGGAGCTTTCCGATCATGTGACCACCATAACAGTCAATCACGGCGGTCACATGACCCTAAACCCTACCCCATCTACCGGCATCTCAAACCCCTTAAAGGGTTGAGAGGCGCTGGCTCCAAGGGGTTATGTACCGCATGCCAGGACCACTACTTAATTACCATATTCATGTAATTATTTATCTAATTTTGTTAATTGAGTTGACTGCCTTTTCATGCAGTATTTACCAAGCATTTTTAGCTATTTGTAGTAAATACAGCAAAACAGTATAGTGAATTCACAGTTTCAGGATTGCATGCGATATTTAGGGAGAATGTGTCCGTACACCTAAATACTGCATGTGAGATGCTTTTGTGAATGGAGCCCAAAATGCCTAAAAAGTTTAAAAAATGTTTCTTACCTTTTAGATGGATCTCAGGAGGAGATATCAAGGCTAACTGCAAGGTATTTGGTTAGTGAGCCTGTTCCAAGTCTGTCCTCAAGAAGTTAACAAGAAGTTCAGCCTGTACAAATTTAACAGGCTAATTTACTAAAGGCTGGTTGATTTACTAAATGCAAATAGACTGTGCACTTCTGCATTTGCTGCAGAACTTAGTAAGTGTGATGAAGTTTCATTTTGCAAGGAAGACACAATCCTATGCAAGAAAAATAAAAGGAAAATAAAAAAAACAGCATCTAAGTTGCACAATTGAATGATGGAAGTCAGCAGAGCTTCCCCTTATTTACTGAGCTCTGAAGCAAATGTCCTTGCAGAGTGCACCTGCACTTACAAAGCTCACAGTCTGTTTGGCTTTAGCAAATCAACCCCATAGTGTTCAAATCAAGTTACAATTGACAATGAGGACCTACCTGCAAAGCACAGAAAGGGATAATTAAGGCAAAAACAGCTGCCTAACCTCTTCATAAACAAAGAGAACTACCTAGCATTTTTCCTTGCTGGATGGTCCAGAGTAGAGAATCTAAAAAAGGTAAGCTGTAATTTTTTCATATTTATTTTTAAGTTATGCTATGTGAATGGGGACATGTAACAAATATAAGCAGCTGTTATCCCAACTTGGCTGCAAAATTAGAAAAACTCTTTAACATACTGTATATGTTGAAAAATAGTAGTGTTATCTTATCTAATAGTAGTGCAGTTTGAGAGCACTGTGCGGACACAAAGCAAGGCGGTTACTAAGACATGACTCAATATAACCTCTTTCCGTCCAGCCCATGCCGATAAATGGCCAGAGGGGAGCATTGCCGATGCGGGGGGACAATTCTAAACAACCCCCCAGATCCATTGCCTGTGTGTGCTCCCTGGGAGCACGCAGCACCGCGGTCTGTGCCCGCTGTGACCGGACACAACGGAACACAGATTGCTGTATAGGACCGCTGTGTGAGGTTCCAATTCATGTGATCAATGATTGGCCAATCAGTGATCACATGAACAGTAGTAAACAAGATGTCACTTCCTGGCATCAATGTTTACAACTTGTGAATTCTGTGAATGATCACAGAGGTCACATGGTACAAGGCCATTCACAACAGCCTTGTAATAAGCTTTGACCAATTACAGCTCTCACAGTATTTCTCAATGGCTGCAGGAATGCAGACAGAGAGAAGGAGAAATGATTGCTTTTGCAACCTTCTTCATCACCCCCCCCCCCCCCCACAAGTAGTAGTGTCATTATGGTGACACTGTACTGCTAGGGTGACAGTATGTAAACAAAAAAAAACCCATAAATAATAATATTAAAAAAATAAAATAAGAATGTAATTTTTTTTTATTATAATTTTTTTAATAAACTGATTTAGGTTATTTTTTAACAAAAAAGTAGCTGAATACGTTTTGGCCAAGATTTATGAAGAAGGATTTTTTTTTAAATGTAATTAGCAAAAAAATAAAAATCCCAGTGGTGAATAAATACCACCAAAAGAAAGTTGTATCTGTCTCAAAAAAATGCTAAAAATTTCATTTGGGTACAGTGTTGCATGACTGCACAATTGTCATTCAAATTGTGACAGCGCTGAAAGCTGAAAATTGGCCTGGACTGGAAAGGGGTGAAAGTGTCCGGACATGAAGTGGTTAATAAGCAGGATCAAGGTAAATATGTTAGGACTGGATATTTATGTTTGTGGACAGATATACAAGACTACTAATGTGTTTGAGTAAAAGTTACCAATGTAAGGACCAAGTATATAGGTACAAAATCAAATAAAAAATAAGGTTTGTAAAAAGTTAAAGAAACAAGTCAGTTCAAGGTGAGGTTATAGGCATAGTCAAGGAAAAAACAGAAAAAACAGAAATTGAGGTCTTATATCAAGCTGGGTCAGAAACCAGGTAACAGAAATTGAAGATTTGAAACATAAGATATGTGCTGTCAAAGACTGGGTAAGGTTAGGTTCATACTTAAGTGGTTTCCTTGTGGCCACGTTTACACTGGAACAGTAGCTTATTCATTTGAAAATCCACGGAAAATGAAGGGAAAAGGTCCCTGAACCTTTTCTAAAACCGCAGCTGCATGGAAACCACATGGTGTTATGTATTTTCATGGGACAGACCCCCTCACACCACACAGGAATAGAGCTGAGACTGTCAATCGCAGGCTGTGTGATGGAGCACCCTCCACCGTCACCTTTTTTTCTTGTCAGAAAAACTTGCCAGAACTGACTCCTGCAGGTAGTAGAAGAACGAGGCAGCAGACAGAAATGACAGTGCTCTGAATTGAGGCAAGTACACACTATAGAGGGACATGTTTTGTTCATATTTCATGTCTGAGGTTTACATCCACTTTAAATCTTGTTCTCATTCTCCACTAACTGAAATACTCTACGTGCCAATCCCTGCTGCAAAATTCCAACACTGCAACATGTCAAGACTAAAAACTTTTCAGTGCTCTTGTACTTTTAAGCCCGATCATGCTAAAATTTAATTCATTATTTGTCCCTCCCATAAGTAACCTGATTTTTCAACTGCCAGCTACTGCATTATTGGCAGACCACAGAAATGTCAGGACAAACTAAAGGGCAAATGTGATAAGTGGTGAATGATCAGTTTGCTACAAATATACTGTCAAATCTCCATTGGATTGTTTTAGTTAGAAAACACATTTGTGCTCGCTCGGTTTTAGGATTAGGTGATATATGCCAAACAATGAGATTTCTTTTTTTACTGGAAATCCAGCTTCCAGTAACCTTAGTTTTACCTAAGGAAAAAGTGTAAGTGAGCGCTCTGAGAAGTAGCTGCTAGCACAAAAAAGGTCACACACCAAACTTGCAAAACAACAAAAAAAATATGTAGTGCAAGCTTTAAATCTAATCATATCACTGCAACATAAACATAGACTGTGCAGTGCGAATAAACGCTAATCTGTACACCAATATTAACAGAAATTGTCTCCGATCAATATTATTATTATAATATAGGATTTCTATATAGCGGCAACAGTTTACCCTATGCTTTACAACATAAGGGCAGACAGTACAATTACAATACAAATTAATACAGGAGGATTCAGAGTGCCCTGTTCATTAAAAATTCATATCCCAAATGAAGCATAAATCAATATACTGTATAAAGGGTTAATGCACCATGAAAGACAATGACCGCATGAACAAATCCATCAAATAGTGCTATTTAGAGATGAGCGAATCGAAGTATCCGAAGTGGAATTCGAGTCGAATATCGGAAAAATTTCGATTCGTGCCGAATCCGAAAAACAGCCTAATTCGGACGCGCGAATCGAAATTTTTCCGAAAATGGCGACTGACATGTGCGGCGACGGAGCGGGGATGTCGGGGAAGGCGCGCAGACAAGGCGCGCTGCCCCATAATGCATTCCTCAACGACATGTGATCGCATCAGCCAATCAGCAGCCAGCCAGCCAGCACTGTGTAATGGTCGAGGTATATATAGCGGCCATTTTGGAAATCTTCATTTGCCTGCAGTCATTGAACAGAGGCAGACCGCTCTGTACTAGGGACAGGGACAGAGTTAGGGCCACAGAAACGAGAATTGGGGACAGAGAGAAGTTACTTAGGGACAGAGAACCATTACTCAGGGACACAGACTTGTTAATGAGGGCCACAGAATCGTTATTTAGGGACAAAGAAACGCTAGTTAGGGCCACAGAATTCATACTCAGGGACAGACAGAATTTTCACTCAGTGCCAGAGAATTGTTACTTAGGGCCACAGAAACGTTATTAGGGCCACAGAATTTTTACTCAGGGACAGACAGAATTGTTACTGAGTGCCAGAGAATTGTTACTCAGGGACAGACAGAATTGTTACTGAGTGCCAGAGAATTCTTACTCAGGGCCACAGAATTCATTCTCAGGGACAGACAGAATTGTTACTCAGGGACAGACAGAATTGTTACTGAGTGCCAGAGAATTGTTACTCAGGGACAGACAGAATTGTTACTGAGTGCCAGAGAATTGTTACTCAGGGACAGACAGAATTGTTACTGAGTGCCAGAGAATTGTTACTCAGGGACAGACAGAATTGTTACTGAGTGCCAGAGAATTGTTACTCGCACAGACACAAAATTGTTACTTGCACAGACACAGAATTGTTACTCGCACAGACACAGAATTGTTACTCAGGGCCACAGAATTCATACTCAGGGACAGACAGAATTGTTACTGAGTGCCAGAGAATTGTTACTCAGGGACAGACAGAATTGTTACTGAGTGCCAGAGAATTGTTACTCAGGGACAGACAGAATTGTTACTGAGTGCCAGAGAATTGTTACTCGCACAGACACAAAATTGTTACTTGCACAGACACAGAATTGTTACTCGCACAGACACAGAATTGTTACTGAGTGCCAGAGAATTGTTACTCAGGGACAGACAGAATTGTTACTGAGTGCCAGAGAATTGTTACTCAGGGACAGACAGAATTGTTACTGAGTGCCAGAGAATTGTTACTCAGGGACAGACAGAATTGTTACTGAGTGCCAGAGAATTGTTACTCGCACAGACACAAAATTGTTACTTGCACAGACACAGAATTGTTACTCGCACAGACACAGAATTGTTACTCAGGGCCACAGAATTCATACTCAGGGACAGACAGAATTGTTACTGAGTGCCAGAGAATTGTTACTCAGGGACAGACAGAATTGTTACTGAGTGCCAGAGAATTGTTACTCAGGGACAGACAGAATTGTTACTGAGTGCCAGAGAATTGTTACTCGCACAGACACAAAATTGTTACTTGCACAGACACAGAATTGTTACTCGCACAGACACAGAATTGTTACTCAGGGCCACAGAATTCATACTCAGGGACAGACAGAATTGTTACTGAGTGCCAGAGAATTGTTACTTAGGGACAGACAGAATTGTTACTGAGTGCCAGAGAATTGTTACTCAGGGACAGACAGAATTGTTACTGAGTGCCAGAGAATTGTTACTCGCACAGACACAAAATTGTTACTTGCACAGACACAGAATTGTTACTCGCACAGACACAGAATTGTTACTCAGGGCCACAGAATTCATACTCAGGGACAGACAGAATTGTTACTGAGTGCCAGAGAATTGTTACTCAGGGACAGACAGAATTGTTACTGAGTGCCAGAGAATTGTTACTCAGGGACAGACAGAATTGTTACTGAGTGCCAGAGAATTGTTACTCGCACAGACACAAAATTGTTACTTGCACAGACACAGAATTGTTACTCGCACAGACACAGAATTGTTACTCAGGGCCACAGAATTCATACTCAGGGACAGACAGAATTGTTACTGAGTGCCAGAGAATTGTTACTCAGGGACAGACAGAATTGTTACTGAGTGCCAGAGAATTGTTACTCAGGGACAGACAGAATTGTTACTGAGTGCCAGAGAATTGTTACTCAGGGACAGACAGAATTGTTACTGAGTGCCAGAGAATTGTTACTCAGGGACAGACAGAATTGTTACTGAGTGCCAGAGAATTGTTACTCGCACAGACACAAAATTGTTACTTGCACAGACACAGAATTGTTACTCGCACAGACACAGAATTGTTACTCAGGGCCACAGAATTCATACTCAGGGACAGACAGAATTGTTACTGAGTGCCAGAGAATTGTTACTCAGGGACAGACAGAATTGTTACTGAGTGCCAGAGAATTGTTACTCAGGGACAGACAGAATTGTTACTGAGTGCCAGAGAATTGTTACTCGCACAGACACAAAATTGTTACTTGCACAGACACAGAATTGTTACTCGCACAGACACAGAATTGTTACTGAGTGCCAGAGAATTGTTACTCAGGGACAGACAGAATTGTTACTGAGTGCCAGAGAATTGTTACTCAGGGACAGACAGAATTGTTACTGAGTGCCAGAGAATTGTTACTCAGGGACAGACAGAATTGTTACTGAGTGCCAGAGAATTGTTACTCGCACAGACACAAAATTGTTACTTGCACAGACACAGAATTGTTACTCGCACAGACACAGAATTGTTACTCAGGGCCACAGAATTCATACTCAGGGACAGACAGAATTGTTACTGAGTGCCAGAGAATTGTTACTCAGGGACAGACAGAATTGTTACTGAGTGCCAGAGAATTGTTACTCGCACAGACACAAAATTGTTACTTGCACAGACACAGAATTGTTACTCGCACAGACACAGAATTGTTACTCAGGGCCACAGAATTCATACTCAGGGACAGACAGAATTGTTACTGAGTGCCAGAGAATTGTTACTCAGGGACAGACAGAATTGTTACTGAGTGCCAGAGAATTGTTACTCAGGGACAGACAGAATTGTTACTGAGTGCCAGAGAATTGTTACTCGCACAGACACAAAATTGTTACTTGCACAGACACAGAATTGTTACTCGCACAGACACAGAATTGTTACTGAGTGCCAGAGAATTGTTACTCAGGGACAGACAGAATTGTTACTGAGTGCCAGAGAATTGTTACTCAGGGACAGACAGAATTGTTACTGAGTGCCAGAGAATTGTTACTCAGGGACAGACAGAATTGTTACTGAGTGCCAGAGAATTGTTACTCGCACAGACACAAAATTGTTACTTGCACAGACACAGAATTGTTACTCGCACAGACACAGAATTGTTACTCAGGGCCACAGAATTCATACTCAGGGACAGACAGAATTGTTACTGAGTGCCAGAGAATTGTTACTCAGGGACAGACAGAATTGTTACTGAGTGCCAGAGAATTGTTACTCGCACAGACACAAAATTGTTACTTGCACAGACACAGAATTGTTACTCGCACAGACACAGAATTGTTACTCAGGGCCACAGAATTCATACTCAGGGACAGACAGAATTGTTACTGAGTGCCAGAGAATTGTTACTCAGGGACAGACAGAATTGTTACTGAGTGCCAGAGAATTGTTACTCAGGGACAGACAGAATTGTTACTGAGTGCCAGAGAATTGTTACTCGCACAGACACAAAATTGTTACTTGCACAGACACAGAATTGTTACTCGCACAGACACAGAATTGTTACTCGCACAGACACAGAATTGTTACTCAGGGCCACAGAATTCATACTCAGGGACAGACAGAATTGTTACTGAGTGCCAGAGAATTGTTACTCAGGGACACCTAATCGTTGAATTAAATAGTATGTCAGACAACATGCAGAGGAGTGGCAGAGGAGGCAATGTTTTAGGAGCGAGCAGACGTGGCAGCAGAGGAAGGGGTCGAGGCAGCAGTATTCGCAGCCAGAGGCCAGTGCTCCCGGTGTCATCCAGCGGTCGTGTCTCCACCGACAACCCTGCCGTCATTGATTGGTTGGCTCGGTCGTCTTCCTCTTCCCAGGTCACCTCTGACACCTACAGCCAACGGTCGGTGGGTACGTCAGACACAACCGTTAGTTGGCATGGCCCGGGAGCAAGCCCACTGAAATCACGTGTCCTCTACCTGCCCCTGTCCTTTGCTGTTCCCTCACCAAGCGAAGTATCGCATGCTGTGGGCTCAGCCCCACTGTACAGTGAGGAAGAGCTAACAGAGGGCGGTCAGGAACGGGGGGAGACATCGGCCTTTTCAGCAGCCAAGCGAACAAGTACTGGCGAGGAGAGTGGCTCGGTAGCCGGTCTAGAGACAGGTCTGTCTCCTGACCCAGACGCAGCCGAGGGGGCTAGTAGTGAGGCGGAGACCCTACTTGATGATGAGGAGGTTGATCGCACTTGGCAGCCTCGTCGTCATCAGGCAATTTCTTCCGCATCATCAGGAGAAGAGGGTGGCAGCTTGGCAGCGAGCAAAACAGTCGGTGGGTTGCCCAGGAGACAGCAGCAGGGTCGCATCAGTGTCAGTGGAGCCAAACGTCCACGGAGTAGAGCACCAGCTCCACTGCAGCCTACCACCACGGCCAGTAGTGGTGCCGGTGCGCACGGAGGAAGTAGCAGTCAGCCAGTGAAGAGTAGCGGGGGCAAAGTTTCCTACTCGGTGGTGTGGCAATTTTTCCTCAAGCCGCCCGAGGAAGTAAACGTAGCCGTATGTCGACTATGTGGCCAGAAATGCAAGCGTGGCCAGGGGGCCCATGTTGGAACTACAGCGTTGCGTCAGCATATGCAGCGTCACCATTCGGTGGCCTGGGAAAACCGTGATAAACATACGGCGGTTCTGCCTGCCCCAGCCCCCGCTCCATCACCCGCTCCGTTACTTGCTCCGTCACCCGACGTCGTCAATCGCCCTCTATCAGCCAGTCAAGGCTCCAACACCTCTGCTGAGGGGAGTTGTCGCTCGTTGGCATCTTCCGCTCGTTCAGATGCTCCTTCTCCTGCTACTCCTCTTCTCGGATTCCGTCAACAGTCTTTCTTGGAATCCGTATCCAAGAGACAACAGTTTGCGAGCACGCACCCGACGGTGCAAAAGCTGAACGTCCTCCTGTCCAAGTTGCTGGTGCTGCAGTCCCTCCCTTTCCAACTGGTGGACTCAGCACCTTTCCGAGAAATGATGGCTTGTGCCGCGCCGCGGTGGAGAGTGCCAAGCCGTCATTTCTTTGCCCAAAAGGCAGTGCCAGCCCTGCATTCACATGTAGAAGAGATGGTGGGCCAGTCTTTGAGCATGTCGGTCTCTGCCAAAGTGCACGGCAGCGCCGACGTGTGGAGCTGTAACTACGGTCAGGGACAGTACATGTCATTTACGGCCCACTGGGTGAACGTGGTGCCGGCACAGCCGCACCAGCAACTTGGACAGGTCACGACGCTTTTGCCTCCACGTTTGCACGTCCTTGGTCCAGCAAGCATGTCCGCCTCTACCACCTCTTTTTCCGCCGTGTCCTCAGCCGCCACCCCCGTGCCAAGTCCCATTACCCGACCGGCATATCACATGTGCAGGGCGCAACGGTGTCACGCTGTGCTGCACCTGGTATGCCTTGGCGAACGTAGTCACACAGGGGAGGAACTGCTGAGTGTAATGAACAGAGAAATCGACAGATGGCTGTCTCCGCGCAAACTAAAAATCGGAACCATGTTGACTGACAACGGAAAGAACATGGTGTCTGCTCTGCGTCAAGGAAGGTTGTGCCATGCATGGCTCACGTGTTCAATCTGGTTGTCAAGCGGTTCCTAAAATCCACCATCCCACTGCAAGACATCCTTAAAATGTCACGTAAACTGTGCATGCATTTCAGCCATTCCTACACCGCAAAGAACACCCTCATTGAGCTGCAGCGGCAGAACGGAATTCCACAGCATCGCCTGATCTGCGACGTTGCAACAAGGTGGAATTCAACCCTACACATGTTAGACCGCCTTTACGAGCAGCGAAAGGCCATCACCGATTTCCTGATGTTACAAGCGGATAAAGGTACTCCCCTGTGTAACTTAGATGTCAGCCATTGGCAGCTCATGCGTGACACCTGCCGCTTGCTCAGGCCCTTTGAGGAGGCCACGCTATTCGTGAGTCGGCAGGACTATGGGATGAACGACGTCATTCCTCTGTTGCACGTCCTGGAACAAATGCTGTTAACAATGGCTGGTCAGGGTGCGGTAGACGTGGCGCACAGATCTCAACGCCACATGACCCCTGTGGGGGCAGGACAGGAAGAAGAGGAGGAGGTAGAGGAGGACATTTGTGCTCAGGAATTATTGAGTGAAATGGGTGGTTTTTCCACTCAGCGGACAGGAGTGGAGGAGCAGGAGCATCTGGTAGAGGAGGAGGAGGAGGAGACAGAGGACCCAGACGCACCGTGGCAGTATGCTGTGGAGATGGAGGCAGGGAGTCCCTCGCATTCCTTGGCACAAATGGCCCATAGCATGCTCGGTTGCTTGCGTAGCGACAGCCGAATAATAACCATCAGACAGAGGGATGACTTTTGGCTGTCCACCTTGTTGGACCCTCGCTACCGGTCCAAAATGGTGGCCTTTTTCACACCTGCTGAGAGGGAGGCCAAAATTACGTACTATAAAAACCACCTATGTAGTCAGTTGGTCTCTGCCTTTGTGCGCCAACGTCCATCCTCAGACACTGTGGGCCCTGTGCGCTCGCGTTCCGCTGGCATGGCAGCAGGGGAGGGGTGGGGTGGTAGGAGCAGTGGCAGCTCCACCAGCAGTGGCTGCCTCAGTCTGCAGTCGATGATGAGTAGCTTTCTTCACCAGCGCAGTGAGGAAACTACTAACCAGCCGCAGCAGCAGCAGCAGCATCAGGTGGACCTGGAGCAGGAGCTCAAACAACAGGCTTGGGCCTACTTGGACAGCACCCTGCCAACCGAGGTAGACAATCCCCTTGACTACTGGGCAACGAAACTTGACCTTTGGCCCCAACTAGCTGAATTTGCCCTTGAAAGGCTGTCATGCCCGGCCAGTAGCGTGGCATCGGAGCGCGTGTTTAGTGCGGCAGGAGGTATTGTAACTCCGCGGAGGACACGACTGTCCACCCAAAGTGTGGAGAGACTCACGTTTGTGAAAATGAATCAGGCGTGGATTAGTCTGGATTTCAAACCACCAGTTCCTGACACAACTGACTAAATCCGCCATGAATCATGCCTCAAACATGTGCCACTTTCAGGTCTCCTCACACTGCTGGTGTGTTTAATTTTTTGACATAGGGTGCTGGCAGATTACGGGCCTCCTATAGCTGCTGCCAGGCCCCTAATCTGCCATAGGCCCCTATATACCGCCTCCTCATGCTGCTGCTAGGTCCAGAGTCTCTCATGGGTCCCTGTACGGCCTCCCATTGCTGCTGTCTCCATCGCCACACTCTGCTGCCATGTGCCACTTTCAGGTCTCTTCACACTGCTGGTGTGTTTAATTTTTTGACATAGGGTGCAGGCAGATTACGGGCCTCACATAGCTGCTGCCAGGCCCCTAATCTGCCATGGGCCCCTATATACCGCCTCCTCATGCTGCTGCCAAGTCCAGAGTCTCTCATGGGTCCCTGTACGGCCTCCCATTGCTGCTGTCTCCATCGCCACACTCTGCTGCCATGTGCCACTTTCAGGTCTCTTCACACTGCTGGTGTGTTAAATTTTTTGACATAGGGTGCAGGCAGATTACGGGCCTCACATAGCTGCTGCCAGGCCCCTAATCTGCCATGGGCCCCTATAAACCGCCTCCTCATGCTGCTGCCAAGTCTAGAGTCTCTCATGGGTCCCTGTACGGCCTCCCATTGCTGCTGTCTCCATCGCCACACTCTGCTGCCATGTGCCACTTTCAGGTCTCTTCACACTGCTGGTGTGTTTAATTTTTTGACATAGGGTGCAGGCAGATTACGGGCCTCACATAGCTGCTGCCAGGCCCCTAATCTGCCATGGGCCCCTATATAACGCCTCCTCATGCTGCTGCCAAGTCTAGAGTCTCTCATGGGTCCCTGTACGGCCTCCCATTGCTGCTGTCTCCATCGCCACACTCTGCTGCCATGTGCCACTTTCAGGTCTCTTCACACTGCTGGTGTGTTTAATTTTTTGACATAGGGTGCAGGCAGATTACGGGCCTCACATAGCTGCTGCCAGGCCCCTAATCTGCCATGGGCCCCTATATACCGCCTCCTCATGCTGCTGCCAAGTCCAGAGTCTCTCATGGGTCCCTGTACGGCCTCCCATTGCTGCTGTCTCCATCGCCACACTCTGCTGCCATGTGCCACTTTCAGGTCTCTTCACACTGCTGGTGTGTTTAATTTTTTGACATAGGGTGCAGGCAGATTACGGGCCTCACATAGCTGCTGCCAGGCCCCTAATCTGCCATGGGCCCCTATATACCGCCTCCTCATGCTGCTGCCAAGTCTAGAGTCTCTCATGGGTCCCTGTACGGCCTCCCATTGCTGCTGTCTCCATCGCCACACTCTGCTGCCATGTGCCACTTTCAGGTCTCTTCACACTGCTGGTGTGTTTAATTTTTTGACATAGGGTGCTGCAAGATAACGGGCCTCACATAGCTGCTGCCAGGCCCCTAATCTGCCATGGGCCCCTATATACCGCCTCCTCATGCTGCTGCCAAGTCCAGAGTCTCTCATGGGTCCCTGTACGGCCTCCCATTGCTGCTGTCTCCATCGCCACACTCTGCTGCCATGTGCCACTTTCAGGTCTCTTCACACTGCTGGTGTGTTAAATTTTTTGACATAGGGTGCAGGTAGATTACGGGCCTCACATAGCTGCTGCCAGGCCCCTAATCTGCCATGGGCCCCTATATACCGCCTCCTCATGCTGCTGCCAAGTCTAGAGTCTGTCATGGGTCCCTGTACGGCCTCCCATTGCTGCTGTCTCCATCGCCACACTCTGCCATGTGCCACTTTCAGGTCTCTTCACACTGCTGGTGTGTTTAATTTTTTGACATAGGGTGCAGGCAGATTACGGGCCTCACATAGCTGCTGCCAGGCCCCTAATCTGCCATGGGCCCCTATATACCGCCTCCTCATGCTGCTGCCAAGTCCAGAGTCTCTCATGGGTCCCTGTACGGCCTCCCATTGTTGCTGTCTCCATCGCCACACTCTGCTGCCATGTGCCACTTTCAGGTCTCTTCACACTGCTGGTGTGTTTAATTTTTTGACATAGGGTGCAGGCAGATTACGGGCCTCACATAGCTGCTGCCAGGCCCCTAATCTGCCATGGGCCCCTATATACCGCCTCCTCATGCTGCTGCCAAGTCTAGAGTCTCTCATGGGTCCCTGTACGGCCTCCCATTGCTGCTGTCTCCATCGCCACACTCTGCTGCCATGTGCCACTTTCAGGTCTCTTCACACTGCTGGTGTGTTTAATTTTTTGACATAGGGTGCAGGCAGATTACGGGCCTCACATAGCTGCTGCCAGGCCCCTAATCTGCCATGGGCCCCTATATACCGCCTCCTCATGCTGCTGCCAAGTCCAGAGTCTCTCATGGGTCCCTGTACGGCCTCCCATTGCTGCTGTCTCCATCGCCACACTCTGCTGCCATGTGCCACTTTCAGGTCTCTTCACACTGCTGGTGTGTTTAATTTTTTGACATAGGGTGCAGGCAGATTACGGGCCTCACATAGCTGCTGCCAGGCCCCTAATCTGCCATGGGCCCCTATATACCGCCTCCTCATGCTGCTGCCAAGTCTAGAGTCTCTCATGGGTCCCTGTACGGCCTCCCATTGCTGCTGTCTCCATCGCCACACTCTGCTGCCATGTGCCACTTTCAGGTCTCTTCACACTGCTGGTGTGTTTAATTTTTTGACATAGGGTGCTGCAAGATAACGGGCCTCACATAGCTGCTGCCAGGCCCCTAATCTGCCATGGGCCCCTATATACCGCCTCCTCATGCTGCTGCCAAGTCCAGAGTCTCTCATGGGTCCCTGTACGGCCTCCCATTGCTGCTGTCTCCATCGCCACACTCTGCTGCCATGTGCCACTTTCAGGTCTCTTCACACTGCTGGTGTGTTAAATTTTTTGACATAGGGTGCAGGCAGATTACGGGCCTCACATAGCTGCTGCCAGGCCCCTAATCTGCCATGGGCCCCTATATACCGCCTCCTCATGCTGCTGCCAAGTCTAGAGTCTGTCATGGGTCCCTGTACGGCCTCCCATTGCTGCTGTCTCCATCGCCACACTCTGCCATGTGCCACTTTCAGGTCTCTTCACACTGCTGGTGTGTTTAATTTTTTGACATAGGGTGCAGGCAGATTACGGGCCTCACATAGCTGCTGCCAGGCCCCTAATCTGCCATGGGCCCCTATATACCGCCTCCTCATGCTGCTGCCAAGTCCAGAGTCTCTCATGGGTCCCTGTACGGCCTCCCATTGTTGCTGTCTCCATCGCCACACTCTGCTGCCATGTGCCACTTTCAGGTCTCTTCACACTGCTGGTGTGTTTAATTTTTTGACATAGGGTGCAGGCACATTACGGGCCTCACATAGCTGCTGCCAGGCCCCTAATCTGCCATGGGCCCCTATATACCGCCTCCTCATGCTGCTGCCAAGTCCAGAGTCTCTCATGGGTCCCTGTACGGCCTCCCATTGCTGCTGTCTCCATCGCCACACTCTGCTGCCATGTGCCACTTTCAGGTCTCTTCACACTGCTGGTGTGTTAAATTTTTTGACATAGGGTGCAGGCAGATTACGGGCCTCACATAGCTGCTGCCAGGCCCCTAATCTGCCATGGGCCCCTATATACCGCCTCCTCATGCTGCTGCCAAGTCTAGAGTCTGTCATGGGTCCCTGTACGGCCTCCCATTGCTGCTGTCTCCATCGCCACACTCTGCCATGTGCCACTTTCAGGTCTCTTCACACTGCTGGTGTGTTTAATTTTTTGACATAGGGTGCAGGCAGATTACGGGCCTCACATAGCTGCTGCCAGGCCCCTAATCTGCCATGGGCCCCTATATACCGCCTCCTCATGCTGCTGCCAAGTCCAGAGTCTCTCATGGGTCCCTGTACGGCCTCCCATTGTTGCTGTCTCCATCGCCACACTCTGCTGCCATGTGCCACTTTCAGGTCTCTTCACACTGCTGGTGTGTTTAATTTTTTGACATAGGGTGCAGGCAGATTACGGGCCTCACATAGCTGCTGCCAGGCCCCTAATCTGCCATGGGCCCCTATATACCGCCTCCTCATGCTGCTGCCAAGTCCAGAGTCTCTCATGGGTCCCTGTACGGCCTCCCATTGCTGCTGTCTCCATCGCCACACTCTGCTGCCATGTGCCACTTTCAGGTCTCTTCACACTGCTGGTGTGTTAAATTTTTTGACATAGGGTGCAGGCAGATTACGGGCCTCACATAGCTGCTGCCAGGCCCCTAATCTGCCATGGGCCCCTATAAACCGCCTCCTCATGCTGCTGCCAAGTCTAGAGTCTCTCATGGGTCCCTGTACGGCCTCCCATTGCTGCTGTCTCCATCGCCACACTCTGCTGCCATGTGCCACTTTCAGGTCTCTTCACACTGCTGGTGTGTTTAATTTTTTGACATAGGGTGCTGCAAGATAACGGGCCTCACATAGCTGCTGCCAGGCCCCTAATCTGCCATGGGCCCCTATATACCGCCTCCTCATGCTGCTGCCAAGTCCAGAGTCTCTCATGGGTCCCTGTACGGCCTCCCATTGCTGCTGTCTCCATCGCCACACTCTGCTGCCATGTGCCACTTTCAGGTCTCTTCACACTGCTGGTGTGTTAAATTTTTTGACATAGGGTGCAGGCAGATTACGGGCCTCACATAGCTGCTGCCAGGCCCCTAATCTGCCATGGGCCCCTATAAACCGCCTCCTCATGCTGCTGCCAAGTCTAGAGTCTGTCATGGGTCCCTGTACGGCCTCCCATTGCTGCTGTCTCCATCGCCACACTCTGCCATGTGCCACTTTCAGGTCTCTTCACACTGCTGGTGTGTTTAATTTTTTGACATAGGGTGCAGGCAGATTACGGGCCTCACATAGCTGCTGCCAGGCCCCTAATCTGCCATGGGCCCCTATATACCGCCTCCTCATGCTGCTGCCAAGTCCAGAGTCTCTCATGGGTCCCTGTACGGCCTCCCATTGCTGCTGTCTCCATCGCCACACTCTGCTGCCATGTGCCACTTTCAGGTCTCTTCACACTGCTGGTGTGTTTAATTTTTTGACATAGGGTGCAGGCAGATTACGGGCCTCACATAGCTGCTGCCAGGCCCCTAATCTGCCATGGGCCCCTATATACCGCCTCCTCATGCTGCTGCCAAGTCTAGAGTCTCTCATGGGTCCCTGTACGGCCTCCCATTGCTGCTGTCTCCATCGCCACACTCTGCTGCCATGTGCCACTTTCAGGTCTCTTCACACTGCTGGTGTGTTTAATTTTTTGACATAGGGTGCAGGCAGATTACGGGCCTCACATAGCTGCTGCCAGGCCCCTAATCTGCCATGGGCCCCTATATACCGCCTCCTCATGCTGCTGCCAAGTCTAGAGTCTCTCATGGGTCCCTGTACGGCCTCCCATTGCTGCTGTCTCCATCGCCACACTCTGCTGCCATGTGCCACTTTCAGGTCTCTTCACACTGCTGGTGTGTTTAATTTTTTGACATAGGGTGCAGGCAGATTACGGGCCTCACATAGCTGCTGCCAGGCCCCTAATCTGCCATGGGCCCCTATATACCGCCTCCTCATGCTGCTGCCAAGTCCAGAGTCTCTCATGGGTCCCTGTACGGCCTCCCATTGCTGCTGTCTCCATCGCCACACTCTGCTGCCATGTGCCACTTTCAGGTCTCTTCACACTGCTGGTGTGTTAAATTTTTTGACATAGGGTGCTGGCAGATTACGGGCCTCCCATTGCTGCTGCCAGACATGTAATCTGCCATGGGCCCCCGTACCGACTCCTCATGCTGTGACGTTGCAACAAGGTGTAATTCAACCCTACATATGTTAGACCGCCTTTACGAACAGCTAAAGGCCATCACAGATTTCCTGATGTTAAAAGCGGATAAAGGTACTCCCTGTGTAACTTAGATGTCAGCCATTGTCAGCTCATGTGTGACACCTGCGCTTGCTCAGGCCCTTTGAGGAGGCCACGCTATTCGTGAGTCGGCAGGACTATGGGATGAATGAGGTCAAATCGGCCATGGGCCCCCGTACCGCCTGTTCACGCTGATGCTGGTCCCACAGTGTGACCTGGGTCCCTGTACGGCCTCCCATTGCTTCCACTCTGCCATGTACCTCTTTGAAATCTCCTCACACTCCTGCGGTTGTCCATTTTGTCATAGGTTGCTGGCAGATTAGCGGCCTTCCATAGGTGCCGCCAGGCCCCATATCGACCATGGGCCCCCGTACCTCCTGGTCACGCTGCTGCTGAGCCCACAGTGTGACCTGGGTCCCTGTACGGCCTCCCATTGCTTCCACTCTGCCATGTGCCACTTTGAAATCTCCTCACACTCCTGCGGTTGTCCATTTTGTCATAGGTCGCTGGCAGATTACAGGCCTTCCATAGGTGCCACCAAGCCCCATATCGGCCATGGGCCCCCGTACCGCCTGGTCACGCTGCTGCTGGGCCCACAGTGTGACCTGGGTCCCTGTACCGCCTCCCATTGCTCCCACTCTGCCATGTGCCACTTTCAGGTCTCCTCACGCTCCTGCTGGTTTCCATTTTGTCATAGGTTGCTGTATGGCCTCCCATTGCTGCTGCCTCCACCGCCACACTGTGGCTCCAAACACTGGTTTTGGCCCCGTGACTGGCCAAAGGAGTGAAGTGTGCAGTGATTCTAAGATCGACGGCACTCATCTGCATGTCATACTGACAGACAGTATTATTTCTCTTCCCCAGCAGACTCCAAGGGCATTTAAATTAAAGGTACAGTGTTCTGCACTAATATTAAGTCTCTCTGAAGCCTAGAAACACCCTTTTTTAAGTTAAATTCACAGCGAATTTATTCGACTCGAATCGAATATTGTCCACGAATTCGCCGAATCAGTCGAATCGAATTTTTCATTTCTTCGCTCATCTCTAGTGCTATTATATAGAGTATATAAGAGTCTAATCCATAATGTGTGTATCCAGATGAAAAGTACATTAAATTTCTCCAGATGAGATGTACAAAGTGTCCCCAGATGCAGAACAAACCTCTCCAGTTTGTCGCCAGCATTGTGTAATCCTCCACCCTTATGCACTCATCAGAGAGCTGGCATGTATTATAGCTAATGCTGCATTTCCCAAGTAATCTCCGCAGCATTCAAGTCTCTGGCCACCAATCAGGTTCCCTGGATAGAAAGGAGCTCATACCACTGAGCCTGGTCTGTTTCATATTTCCCCTGCTGTTTTGGCAATTCAAAAACCCCTACCATTTCCAAAACTTTACCCTCTGGTCTATTCTGAGAGTCGAGTGCCTACTCCAGCTGGAAGCAGCAGCCGCACACAGGCCTCAGCAGAGCAGGTAGGGCCTGCAGGAGCTTTGATGTACCTGCTGGTGACAAAGTGGAGAGGTTTTTTCTGCACCTGGGGACTCTTCATACATCACATCTGGAGTGATATGATGTACCTCTCATCTGGATATACACATTATTGATTGGACTCTCATATATAATAGCACTATTTGATGGATTTGTTCATATGGTCATTGTCTTCCATGGTGCATTAACTCTTTATATATTAATTTATGGTTAATTTGGGATATAAATTTTTAATATTGATTGGAGACAATTTCTGTTAATACTGGTGTACTGATTAGCGTTTATTTGTACTTCACAACCTTAGTTTTATGTTTATGGAAACTCAATGCCTGCTCCTGCTTTCTCATTACCAAATATATTTGATGGGTGTCCAATGTCATGCAAATCAGGATAAGCACCCTAAAACCCTCATTTGCATTGTGTCAGTGTTCTCTGAAGAAAGATAAAGCTCCCCAAAATGTAATGGGCGAAAAGACATATATTGTGTAGATTTTTTACATTGTTAACAAAACTGCAAGCAAAAATGTGTTACTTTTCCACTAAAAATACCAATAAATTGTATACTCGCTTTTACTTTACAACCAGGCACTGATAAATTAATTGTGTTATGCTGCAGACTAGCAACTATGAAACGTGAATTATTCTATGTATTCTAACAGTGTCTTTGTTGGCCTGCTATTGAATGTCGTTTGAATGTAATCTACTACTTAAGAATACCTCTCGGGCACATCTTAAGAGCTATAGCCAATTCAGCATGATGAATGCTGTACTAGACAACCTAAAGTGCCCACATCATCCTGATAGTTGTGATGAAGATATTCTCATTGAAATAAAAATGAATCAGGGAAAATGTATCATTTTAAAAA
This sequence comes from Staurois parvus, assembly GCF_062004578.1. Taxonomy (NCBI): domain Eukaryota; kingdom Metazoa; phylum Chordata; class Amphibia; order Anura; family Ranidae; genus Staurois; species Staurois parvus. The sequence goes on along the minus strand of NW_028318189.1, from coordinate 2,231,341 downwards.
TACAGCATTTTAAAATTGTAATACTCTCAGTGCCCTGGCCATTATTTATTTCTCTTATTAGGACTGTGGATTACCTTTATACTATTGCACTTATTCTCATCAGGAAAGATTGCATAAGGGCCAAACTGAAACTCTAGAAGTCAAATGTATCGGGGGGAAAGCTAGCATAATGTAAAGAAAGTATTAACACAACCTTACTGTTTTATGGGATTTCCACAGCCATGGTTGCCATAAGGCCTTCAGTAAGCTTAAATTAGCTGTAAACCCTAAAAATCCAAATTAAAATGAACACACTACCCTTTTCAGCAATGCAGAACAAGTCTTCTGTCCCCAGTCTGGCTGTGAAAGAAGCAGGCAGTCACCTGAAATCCTCCTTGGTTTCAGTCAGTGAAAATATCTGACACAGTAAAAAAAAAGTGTCGCCATGCCCCTCTCCTTGGCAGACTAAATTAGTTGACTCATGCACAAGCATGAGAGAAGGGGCCTTGTCTCCCGCAGCCACATGGACAAATATCCCTCTTCCTAACTCCTCCTGTTCCCCCTGGATTGGCTGCTCAGTGGCTCAGCATTGTGGGATTTGAGGAAGTGGAGAAGAGGGATGGAGACAACTGGTTGATATCTGCACCACCAAGTGGATGCAACCCATAATCACAAAGAGAGGAGAATCCAAAAAACTGTCCAAAGATATTGCTGATATGTACTTGTTACTTTAATATTTAATATTTTACCCTATTTGATAACTGGCCCCTTGCATTATTTAATAAGATTAAAAAATCTGAAGAAAAACTGTCAATAAAAAAATTAAGACATTAGGGCGAGACCTGGATGATTACAAACATGAGTTTTTACATTGGCAGCCTTGAGACATACTACTCGCTTTAGATCCCTTCAGAATATTCTCATTTCCTAAAAACCTCCCTCACAGATGTCTAGAATTCAATGTCTCACTCCTTTTATCAACCATGTTCTAGTTACACCAATACCTCTAATGAATCTTCAATTGCATGCCAAGCTGCAAAAGTCTCTACCATATGGTTCTCTTTTGAATTAGAGGACTTCCAGAGCACCCCCTCTGCTTCGTTCCTTTAATAGATACAAGCCTCGATTGCCCTTTTAGAAAAAGAAGAGTTCTCTTAATTCTGGGACAAACAGCTCATACATACATCTGCACCATCCAATACCACTGTTCTTGTTGATACCTCCAGCAGTTCCAAAACTCACAATCATCGGACAATAGTTCCATCAGCTCCTATAGAGGAGGAACTGACTACCACCCCCAATGAAGAAGAGCTTCCCAATGACCCAGGACCTAATCCACCCCCCCTCATCTTCCCTGCACAGTAACCATGAGAAACTTACCTTTAGCTCCTGCTAATGTTTCTTTGTTAGTAAAGGCCCCACCTCGTTGCCCAATAGTGAACACAAAAAGAAAAGAAAGAGAAGAGGAAGACAAGATGGGAAGCGCAAAAAGATCAAAACACCTGGATCCCTCCCCACTGACACAGTAAAGATTTTTAATCTATCTTCCCATACCCTTACTCTTACGAAAGGGACTTAATTTTGCCCCCACCTATCTACCTAAATCCTTCACTTTATTCTTTGATCTTCATAAGTTTGTATGCAAACTTACACTAAAACATTATTTTCCCAACCATCAGCATCCAATATTTGTGTTCCCACTCCTGCCTCAGAACCTAGGCTTGTTCTCTTAAGTGAAGATGATGAGCCCATTTTAGATATATAATGGAGGACCTGTATTCAGACTTCAATTGTATTGATTCTCATAGCAACGTTGAGTACATGGAGGCTCTCATTTTACACACTGATCTCTGCCCCCTGTCCACTATTAGTCCTGTCCATGTAAAGGGGTCATTCATTGACACATTCTATCATGTCATTTTTTTCAGATATTCTAAAATAATGTTCAGCAGCCCACTCCTCCAATTCCAAATCCTTCAATCTTACTGGACCCCAGAAAAAAACTCTTGGCTTGTCTTGGCTTGTCTTGCTGACAACCAAGAACTCATCATTAGACAGGTCAACAAGGGGGGTGGTATAATCCTCCAGAATAAACTGACTATCTGGCTGAAGTCAGTAGGCTACTTTCAGATGACTCCACCTAACTCCCCGGTACCCTCTACCTGGTTTTCAGTAAGAACTTATATCCCTTTTGGATTCAGCCCTGGCTGGAAAGATCATTAGTAAAAGTGAATATTCATGTATCATCACCTTCCTAAGGTGTATAAGGATCCCTTACATCCACCAGGGAGACCCATTGTAGCCAGCATGGAGAGCATCACTAGTGGGCTCTCTCAATATATCTTTTTGTATCTACAATCCATTGCACAGTCTTTACCTTTGTATGTCAGAGATTCCCTACAGCTACTAGACATTCTCAAAAATTATCACTGGGAATTCACCTATCTCTGGTTGTCTCTGGATGTCTAATCATTCTATACCTCCATCCCCCATGAGGTTGGTCTCACTGTCCTCAGTCATTTCTTCACTAAGGAATCCCACTTAAACCCTGTGCAGGCCCGTTTCATCGTGGAGGGGACATACTTCTGTTTGGAGCATAAATGTTTCTCCTTTCAGGGTGATTTCTTCCTCCAGATAGAGGGCATGGTGATGAGTGCTTCTTTTCCCACGATATCCCCCTGATGAAGCCACGTGACCCGGTGGCGTAACGTGTAGGGGAGCGGCTCTGACGTCACAACGCCATTCAGACCATACACACAGCGAGTACAGACAGTGTGCAAGAGCACACACTGAGGCAAATTTTATTCTGAAAAGCGTATATTGGTTTTTAATGATGTGAGTGCGCATTTGGATGTTAAATAAAGCTTTTTCTAAAAAGGATAAGGCACTATATATTTATTCTCTTGCATGATAACCAAAAATATGGAGGATTAAAGAGGAGAGGTGGAGGAAGTGCATAGACCCCTGGAGGACAGAGGGAGAAAACCCTATCCATCCATTACACAAACAGGGATCAGCAAGTCCAGGAGACCCCAAGCGGGAGAAGTGCAATAGCATGAAAATTACCATCTTGACCACATAAGGACATAACAGTGATTTTAGCCTTACTTAACGGTTTAGCTAAAAGTGAGGTGAGCGCATAAATAAGCTATATATATTCAGATTACAATCACGGAGTGGACTACAATTGGAATTGTTTGATTTGCAGATTTGAACACTATATTGTGTATTTATTATTTATTACATTGGTTTATATATATGATTATTAATTTTGAGCACATTAATGTATTTGAGCACAGATTGCACTATTATTTATTTTTAAAGATTGGCACAGGCATATAATCAATTTTGTAGATTGACTCAGGCATATTATTAATTATTACTGATGTTATAAACACATATTTTTTCATAAAGTTAATAATTTATTAATGATGGAGCGCGACACTTATAAAATTATATATTTTTCATAAAAAGGCTGCTTTTAAATATTTTTTTAAGTTTTTATTTTATTTTCCTGCTGTCAATTGTCCCTATTACCCCCCCCCTTTTTTTTTATTCCTGTAGCAGTCTAATCTTCTTACTGACTTTTTCTTGCTAACGTTATTAGTTATTTAGCTTCAACACATGTTTCACATACATTTTGATGGAATTAATTTTTTTTCTTTAGTTCTATTCTGTCATTCCCCATTCTTCCTCCCCCCTTCTTTCTGAGATTATGCAATATGAGTATTTTTATGTATCCTGTATAGTCTCTACATTTACCAGGTCCCTCTGTACTCTTTCATCCCCATATATTGACAGTTAGTTACTTAATATATCACAGTTTTATTAATATTTGTTAACATAAATGTTGTTTCATCCTTGTTCTCTTTTACATTTGCCGATACAGCACTTTCTAGTATTGTAGTTTACAAATGTTATCAGTTTCACGCATGCTTCTCTGTGTACACTTTGTGGATTGCCTACCATAATGTGCCTGTATATTGTTTTATTGTGACATTGCAAAGAATGCAGCAGCTCGGTCTCTGTGCCTTCCCCTCCCCCCCTTTCCTGCCCCATCGGCTATTTAAACTAATAGCTACAGACTTTCTCTATGCTTTGAAAAAGAGGGCTGAGACCCTTGAAACACGTTATGCTTGCCCCTCCTGACATCACCTACAATTCTGATATCCTCAAAGTGGGGCTGGAGATGTCACCAGCTCTTTTTATCTACACTATCTGTTGGCCCATTGGAGCCCCTGCTGCTGCATGTTTGGCGACCATTTATTGCCTCTGTGTACCTTCATCTGATTGGATCTGTCTCAACCTACTGTGCCATCCACTGGTGGATTGATGATTTCTGAAATGTAAGTGTACTGCTTTTAATAAAGTTGTATTAACCTCAGCTCCTTGCTGTTATCTATTTCCTGCTTTAAAAGGTAGAAACAATGCAATTTACTTCCTTATGGTACACACTACCAAGTTATGTTAATCTTTCCTATTTGTGGCGCATGGGGATTATGACCACTTTAAAGCTGAACTGCGGGCAGATATAACATATATAGCTATGTAATGTTATTTATTATTATTATTATACAGATTTTATAAAGCGGCAACAGTTTGCACAGCGCTTTATTCATTTATTTATTTATTTCTACATTTAAGCAGTTTATTGCAAGTACCTGAATTAGACCTAGCATCATCCTCTCCAGTTTTCTTTACAGCAGGCTTTAGAGAGGTGGGCGATAGCTCAGGTGTGCTGTAGTGCATGTGGCATGCTGTTAGGAGAAGAGAGCAGAGTAATAGAGAGATGAGTTTATCAGTGTGATGCTACACTTTTCACTGTACATTCACATGGCTGGTGTGGGGAAGAGACCTGTACAGTCAATGCATCATACAGGTATTCTACATCAACAATAAGAACATAGGGCATGAAACCTCAGTCTGTTGCAGATGTGTAGTACAGCCTCCAAACAATAATGGTAAACACACTTCCTAGGTGTGCACATCAAGTTTCTTGAGGGTTTATGGGTATGAGGAAAGAAATGGCAGCAATATAAAAGAGGAGGAAAGAGAGGGCAAACATGAGAACAGATAAAGGAAATGACAGGGGATGAACAAGCGGGGGGGAAGTATTAATGACAGTAATTTCAATAGTATTAGTGTAGGGTGCAAGGACCGTGTCCCATAATCTTTTAACTGGGGTATAAGACCACCAGATATGAAACATGGTTCCTAATTTATGTACCTTTTACGTGTCTAGGAGAATAAGCATAAAAAGTATTTTGTGTATTTTGTGTTCTGCTGAAAATAATGAAAATGTTTTGTTAAGAAGAACAACAAAAAGGTCACACATGAATCTTTAGATTGTGTTGGCACACACATCAAAGAACGTACAAGGCTACTTGTGTTTGGGATCTAAATGAATTAGAATTTAGTGATACAGAAATCCTAGACTTTGGTGAGACATCAGAAAAACTGTAAACATGCTAGGTTATTTGATACCAAAAAAGACACCAGAAGGATACGAAAAAGACCTGTCTAAACCTGACATTGAAGGATGAACTAAGTGTATGGCTGGAAGGAGCAAAGAAAGAAGGAAAGAAAATCTACCACCAGATAAAGTGTTAAAAGACTGTTGCACAAGCAAGGGGTACACCAAATCTGGTGAGTGTGGTTTCGATAGGGGGGTCACTGAAGAGCACTTTAAAAAGCACCTGCCATCTTTTTGAAGAGCACTAGTAACTTCTTATGCTGATTTGATCATCGAGCACTTTTAAGAAGATACACGAACAACATTATGGATTAAGTTTTCATTATTGGACGTTTTTATATTATTGGACTTTCATCTTGGATGATTTGTTAATCACTGTACATGCTACACTGTTGAGCGCTGTTTCTAAAATTTATTTTGAGTCTTAGTGGAGCACATTTAAACAGCTGCACCAGGTGAATTTAGTGGTTTGCAATTTATATTATGTGTAGCCATAGCGCGGTTCATACTTTATTTTTTTTTTTTAAAACCAATATAACGTTTATATTGAATTTAAATGTAGCTTGATCAGAAAGAACAAAATAACATTGGCATACGCTGCAAATGAGATCACTCTTGTCAGTTTTTAGTAAAAGTGACAGCATCCACAGTAAAATACCAATGACTATTAGCAGGCCTGCTTTCAGAAATAATCCAATCCCTCCAATCTGAGGAGACTGTTGAATTCCCAGTGAGTGAGAACAACTATCAAGAAACAAGTAAGCTCACTGTGGATCCTCAGAACCTGATGGCAAGGATTAGATTTGAAGTGTAGAGAACTCTCATTTATAATTGACCAAAGTCCCTTTAAGAATACTATGGAGTCTTCTGTGCGCTTGTTTGGACCCAGTTGATATGAATGGTTTAGATGATAGATCCTCAGGATGATAACACAGAATAATAAGGGAAGAGAAAGATTTAGTACTTTTACTTTTGATGGTAGTGAATTAGTGCAAGGTCCACTTTAAGGCACTAAGGGCATATTTGAAATGGTGAGGTGTAACAATTTGCATAAGTGTCTATGTAGCAAGAATAGCTCTATCTGGGTGTCAAGGGCCAAAGGCAACAGTAATAGAAATCCCATTCTTCTGGGAAGGGTAAATTGTTGTTTCAGTTGCCACTTCTGTAATCTGGCCTGCAGCTGTGTGTACTGCGGTCAGCGTGAATGATGAGACTGTAATGCAGATGTATCCCAATAATAGAGGATGGAAGAACTAGGCTGCAAACTGGGGCAACTATGTGTAACGTCGACAATTATGTGCAAGTAGATAGCTGATGTGATGAAACTGTCAGTGTTCACTTAATCTGTGGATGTAATGGACTCTCTCACCCGATCAATGACAACCAGCAGATCATATGGGTCCATCTTTTTCTGCAGATGGGGCCCCTACAGACTCTCCTGTCCTGTTCCGGCATCCCGTCTGGTCTCCTGCTAATAGATTGGCTTACTGAGCAGCGTGGCAAGACTGACGACTAACAGGCTCGTTCTGCTCTTCCTCCCTCTCTTCAGCTCTGGCTCTGCGGCCTGGTTCAGCACTCCAGCCGTCAGCACACTTCCTTCTCTCTTGATATTCATATGCCCCCACCCACACGCAAGCCCCTCTGGGAGAAGTGATAAACTGATAGATGAATATATATATATACTGTATATATATATAAATAAATATACTGTAACACATATATATAAAACAGTAAATGCGCTGTGGAGCTCTAAAATAGTGGTGGTGATACCGTCCAAATATGACGTATAATAATACAGCATAAAGTGCCATAGTGACAAATAAATAAATATATAAAAATTCCAAATGTACGATGATCAGATCAATAAAAGTGAATTCTGTGACTCAGGTGACTGGAAGCCTATGTATAATATTGCACTAGCAAGAAGCGCAATAAAATCACGCATTTGAGTATAATAAACCACTCCTGGTCATCTGGATCCGAATGTATATCTCAGGGGATCATCTGGCACACGTCAGCACATCAGGTGATCAGTAGACTTCACTCTCCGGTTCCAGGGACATCACATCCGATAATAAGGACCAGCCATGGGCATGTAGTAATAATGGCAGGAATCCACCTTAGGAGCTCATTGAAAAACGAGCCAGAAAAAGATCTGGGTGACTGGCGCTGCGTCTGTACCCGCCAGGGCCCCACCAGGCCCTTCCAGTATCCAAGCAGCTCCTCGGAGCAGGCTTCTAGTATTGCGCTTGGTCAGTTATGCTTTGACAAAAAAAAAAAACCTAGAAGCTGAATTGTTTCTATGCAGAGCTGCACCAGAATTTGCACTCTCCAGTTTTAGTAAATCATTCCCTTTAAGTCACATTATATACTGTACATGTATACACCATCTTTTTGGAATTAAAGTTTGTACTTTTTTTACAATAAAATTTTGTTGAATCACAAGGATTTTTTACTGTTTAACCACCTCAATAACTGCATGTTACACCCTATTTCAGTTTCCAGTGCTGGTATAGGCTGTCAATTAATTGTTAATGCAATAGTTTACCCAAATGTATTTCATATAATTCTTGAGACAGGTAGAGATTTTTCTTGCAAGTATTTGTTAACTACTTGTTTTTTTATTTTTTACTCTTTACAGAAAAAAGGCACATTTTTAAATATCGAAAGTATTTACCTTATTTTCTGTTATAAAACCAGTGCCGGTTCACGTATATGCTGATTGGACTAGGTTTGAACCACGTCCAGTCCACATGATATATGAAAAAACATTGCTTCCTGTGATGCCTGTTCACATATATCCGGTGCATTGGCGGTGCGGATTCAGTGCGCTTTTAAAAAGAGTCATGTCCAATTTCTGAGCAGTGTCTTCAGGTTCAGGTGCGGATTACAGGCTGTTGACTTCAAAAGGAACCGTTTTCTAAACTGCATATGTGTGAAGAGGATAATCCTGAGAGCTAATCCTGTCCTAAACCTGATGTAAACATGATGTGAACCAGTGAACAACTACTGTATCAATTAACTGAGAAACCTGAGCTTCAATCCGCACTGCACATGTGTGTATCAGCTCTGAAATAAATAATCCTGCTTCAAAAATTTAGACCAAAATGTATTCTTTTGGGGTCATGTGAGAAGGAGTAGGCTGTTTTTTTGTTTGATCACAAGTATACAAAGTATAGTAGCAAAGTGATTGGTCACAACAATCATCAAGGTACAGAGCCACTCTCAATGGATCTTTCACATCGCCTGTAATCTGTGTGACAAACGTAGGTGAGAACACTGCTCTTTTCACCAACTTGGGACAAAAAGGCTGGTCAACATCACACCGCGCTGTCACTGATTCGCAACAGTGACAATCTCAGTCTCACCCTGCACAAAGATTTTCCAGTTTTCAGGACCACAATCTAGGTGACAACAGATTGAGACCTATTGTCACCGGGTTTAGTTAACTAAGCAATTAACCCTTTAAACTGCCACCAACTACTTTTATAGAGAAGTAGTAAACATTTACAATATTAGCAATAGCAATTATGACTTTAGAATAAGCGTCTATAACATATACTGTCACTTCAGACAGGTATATGCAGAGATTTACCAGGTAGTAGCACTCTTCAAGAAATAGGGATTCTTTAAGTTTTGAGTTTATGCATTAGAGACAATTTTAACACTTTTCAAAATATGGTTTGATAATTAAAAAGTAATAAAATGGTACAAAAAATATTTACAGAAAAAGGTATTTCAAAGATAACAAAGAGACAACAGTGCAACAGCAAAAAAAGGGTTGTGAATTGAGAATGCTTGTCCTGTGTTTCAGAAGACTTCAATCAATGAGCAAAATGGTACAGTTGCTCTCATAACTTGATAGATCTTCCTTCTTTTGATGAAAAGAGAAAAGAGAAAAGGGAAGCACTTCTAAAAGTGTCCAAATCATCAGATGACACAAAAAGTAGATTATTTTCCTCACCTGATGTACAAATGTATTGCACCTTTATTAGCAGATGTTACTTTACATCCATTCTTACAGTCATAACCTGACTGATCTTCCTTCTTTTGATGGTACATGAAAGCTGTCACCTTGCAGGGCATCCTCTCGTTTCTTGTCCATGAGGGGGATTGTTAATAGAAACTAGAAAAGCTACAATTTCTGCCGAAATTGTGTGAAGTGTTCTTGCCTCCACCAGTAGTCTACAACTGGAGTGGCGGAGTAACTGGGTGGAGTGGGTTGAGTAACTGTTGTGTGGTTGGAGTGGCTGGAGTAACTGTGAAAAGGTTGGAGTCGGCAGAGTAACTTTATGGAGTGGGCAGAGTAACTGTGTGGAGTGTTTGGAGTGAGTAAAGATAGTAAACATTACACTAACCAATTGATTGATCAAATTTAAAAAGTGCACATGGCAAGCTTGATAGAGTGAGAAATCCATTTCAACTTTTAATTATTTATATAGCACATTTATTTGCAATGTTGTTGCCCAAAGTGCTTCACAGTTACATTAAAACATACATTTATAAAAATATTAGCAGCATTATCACCTCAAATACTCTCTACTGTAGAAAACGTATTTCCAAACCTTTAACCAGAAGTCGGCCAAACTGTCACGAATTCAAAACTAGATTTCAAATAGGGGAGTGATGGCAGCTTAGAAATCATGTCCTGATTTTTCAGCTCACACTCTGCTTTTGTCACTCTGCTGCCTGCTCACACACCTGGGTTCCTTTGACAACTCACTCTACAGCAAGGGCAGAGAAGAACGGTTAAAAACAAACTGCTCCAACTTGCTCACTTCACTGGTGGTTGCCATCTTCAAATGGTTGTAGTTTAAAAATTATAAATCCTACACCGAAGAGCTTTATATTGTGATAATCACATGACCCAGATGTCTCTGAAATATTACAAATGAAGGCACAGTCGCAGTTTAGATATTGCCCTTCAAATTTGAGGTGGCTAGAGTGGAGTTTCAATGAATGTCAATGGGCGGCGTGAGTTGCAAACAAATGGTCATATTGTGATAACTATCAGAACTATGGCTTAGCCATGGACATTTTTAGTGGCAGCAGGGATAGCTGAACGTTTTGATATAAGATTTGTGTAGGTGGGCTTAAAAATGAGGGAGTGATGGCAGTTTAGAAATCATGTCCTGATTTTTCGGCTCACATTCTAGCTTTTGTCAGCTCCCACTCTAGTTTTGAACATTCCGCCATTCATTCCTACGGGACCAATTTCACCACAAAAATGCCGATATTTCGTGAACCATTCGGCGAAACGTTCCACAAAGTAATAGCACGCCAATCGGGAACAATCCGCATGTTTCGGTATTTTACTGTCTATGTAGTGTAAAAACTGTGGGAGGAGTTAGGGTGGTAAATTTGGCTATAATAATAAGAATATATATGTGAGATAACAGTAAGTGGTCTTGCCATGCAAGAACACTTAATGATCTGACCAATCAAGAGGCTAAAGGGTGGTCATGGGATGTCTCTGTGTTTATGATCATGCCACAGATGCAGTTTTCTATAAGTATTAATTTCTTTGAATACCTACATGTTACAGTCTGTTAACTTGTATATTATTTTCCAGCATGCAATTACTATTATTAAGTGTTCTTGCATGGCAAGACCACTTACTGTTATCTCACATATATATTCTTATTCTTATTATTATAGCCAAATTTACCACCCTAACTCCTCCCACAGTTTTTACACTACATAGACAGTAATATACCGAAACGTGCGGTTTGTTCCTGATTGGTGTGCTATTACTTTGTGGAACATTTCAACAAATGGTTCACGAAGTATCGCCGTTTTTGTGGTGAAATTGGTCCCATAGGAATGAATGGTGCAATGTTCAAAACTAGAGTGGGAGCTGACAAAATCTAGAGTGTGAGATGAAAAATCAGGACATGATTTCTAAACTGCCATCACTCCCTCATTTTCAAGCCCACCTACACAAATCTTACATCAAAATGTTCAGCTATCCCTGCTGCCACTAAAAATGTTCACCGCTAAGCCATAGTCCTGATAGTTTTCACAATATGACCATTTGTTTGCAACTCACGACGCCCATTGACATTCATTGAAACTCCACTCTAGACACCTGAAATTTGAAGGGCAATTTCTAAACTGCAACTGTGCCTTCATTTTTAATATTTCAGAGACATACTATGCATACTATCAACATGTAGGTCTGGGTCTTGTGATTCTCACAATATAAAGCTCCTCAGTGTAGGATTTATAATTTTAAAACTACAACCGTTTGAAGATGGCAACCGCCAGTGAAGTGAGCAAGTTGGAGCAGTTTGTTTTTAACCGCTCTTCTCTGCCCTTGCTGTAGAGTGAGTTGCCATAGGAACCCAGGTGTGTGAGCAGGCAGCAGAGTGACAAAAGCTTCTCCGCCCACTCCAGTTGTAGACTACTGGTGGAGGCAAGAACACTTTACACAATTTCCCCAGAAATTGTAGCTTTTCTAGTTTATTATTATTATACAGGATTTATATAGTGCCAACAGTTTGCACAGCGCTTTACAAAATGAAGGTAGACATTACAGTTACAATACAATTTGGTACAAAGAAAACAGAGGGCCCTGCATTTTGAATGGATATAAATATGACAGGTTTTGGGTGCCCAGTTCACCTAGCAGACGAATTAGGCCAGTTTTTTTCCCAGTACTCCTAGGATAGCTGTGTTGGGGCTCAAAATGCTATTAACTGATGGCGGAAAATGTGTCATGAAATACACTGAAGCTTTTGAGTCTTTGCTTATAACCAGTCAATTAGGAATGTGTATTGGCCCTCCCACCAGCTGAGCTATTTATGACTGCTAAACAACAATATGTCTGAGCTCAGGACAGGTATCTGTTAAAAGTCTAGTTCCTCAGGGTTGCAAGTCTGATGTTTTTATGAGGGCCCCTAGACTGAAGTGTGGATTCAGGTAATAGGTGTGAGAGGGTCTGCATGTGTCCTCCCAAGGAACTGATAAGGATATTCTGGTATGCAGCCTAAAGTTTGTGGTGCTTATCAAATGCCTTCCTGTGGGGATGTAGAGGGAACTACTGCTGTTGTTATGTCTCCTTATTGTTTCAAACTGTCATGGCTGTTTGAGGACCTCTGAACAACATGTCTGTTTGGGATGGTCAGTACGTTTTACCATTACAGTCTGTTCTATCCAATGACAGCACAATCACAAAAAGGACTGTTAATTTGCCCAGGTAGAAAAGGATGTCTACCAGTGAGCCCTTTAGTAACAATGGCCAGTCATGGGGTGGATAAAGCTTATCTCACAGCAAGCGGCTAAGACACAGATAAAATAATAATAAAGAAGAAGCTGTCTTACATGTGAAAGGTTTAGTATTTCTGCCCATCAAGTCCTGAGATCTTCAGCTCTGCCACACAATACAGTCTTCTCTGGAAGGGGAACAGACCTGATTTTTCCTTTGCTGTATTTAAAGTATAACTAAAGGCAAAACGTTTTTAAAATTTTGGATAGAGTGGAGATGGATTAGAATGCTGGTCAGTTTTTATTGCTGTCTGTGCCCCCATTAGGGACATTCACCCTGTCTATATGTCCTGTTTACCATTATCATTAAAAGTGAAAGTAAAAGAAAATCTAAAATTTTGGGTTGTCTCCTGAAAAGTAACAGAGGGTAAATCTTCCAATGGAGACAATATTTCTGGTGACCTGGTGGTCCCCAAGGAAATCTCTTAATATGCACGGATTTCCTGTCACTTCCTGTTTGGCTATAGGACAAAATCTCTGCAATGGGACACAGATGGTGAAACAAAATTTGACAGGGGATATAACCCTCCCTTGCCCTATCCAAAATGAAAAAAAAAGTTTTGCCTATAGTTCTACTTTATGCAAAACCTTAGGTCTCCTCCCAGCCCCCAGTCTGTGACTGGACAGGGAAAGGGTAAGCAGAACACTGATTAGCCCATCTCTTCATCACTGCTCATTGCTATCAGCATACATAAGTCTTTTTAACTCATGAGCACTCCAGCACAACTGATGGGCTCCTTGTGCTGCTTCTGTGCATTGATTGTAGGAGTCTGATACTAAGTCAAGCTCAGGTAATTAAATTGCTTGCATTTAAATATATACAGTATATCCAATGTGGATAGAAGTTGTGGTCAAATATTTCTCAACTGATTGAGGGCTCATCCCTCACTCATCACTAACCCCTTTAAATTGCCTACTTGGAGGTTTTGATAAGGAATCATATACTCCTAATACCTACATTGCACTCATTAGGTTTCTTTTTTTTCTATATAATTAATAGCATGCTTCTGGTTGTCCTCTCATCCTCCTACTTGCAAGCAATGGATTCAGCAAGTCAACACAATTCTCATACGGAAGAAAAATACTTATCAACACAGAAATTCCCCTAAAAAAATGTAGGAATATATGGCAATGTTCACTAGACACCCCTGGGGTGGCCAACCACAACTTATACTTATTAGGCTGCTTCAACTTTAATCTATTAATGTCCCTATGGGCTTTCAGCCCCACCCTGCATTATGTGTGATGATGGCAACAGCTATAGGTAATGAGAATATTTGTAAGTGTCTGTTACATACCAGTTGACATTCCTTTTTAGAACTCCACTATGTATTATATTTGTACAACTCACTCTAGGTCAGGGGCGGACTGACCATTTGGAAACTCGTGCACTGCCTGAGGGCCCAGGGTCAGTAGAGGGCCCCATGAGATGCCCCTGGTACCTTTTTCATAGGCTTTTTTGAGTGTGGGCAAGGACACAGGGGCCCCATGATCCCCTATTGCCCGGGGGCCCCATGAGTTGTCAGTCCGCCCCTGCTCCAGGTGGTTATTGTCTTGTTTGTTTTATTGTTTTTAGGGTTTTTGTTTTCCTGCTGAAGGCTGCCGTAAAGGTGTATTGTCGCCTATAACATATATACCTGGTGCACTCAATGCTATTTATAATGTTACATGTCACTGGGGCTTGTACGCAACATGCTTATTTTCCATTTTCTTTTTATTGTTCTTCTTTTGTTTCATAAACTTTTTCCTGGTTAAAATATATATAATTATATGTTAATAAATAGAAAACTGAATTAATTTGTGTCTTTTGTATCTGCCTTAGGTTCAACTATTACATTTGTTTTTTCAACAACTGCAGGTTAAGGGGGCTATTTCTGTCATGGATTATGCATACCTTTGTTTGGAAATGAAGATAGAGTTGAAGATTTATTGACATCATATGTATCTGAGCTATGTAGCAATGTGGCTCTAGAAAATAGATGAGATGGTAAAGTGTTTGTGTACACTTCTATTATTTGTTCCCTTTGGTCTACTAACTCAGTGAAATCAGTTACATTGTCCCATCTATTGCTGTAGACTACAGCCCCCTGCCCTATGTTTTGTTTTGTTTTACAACGGAAGAGAGGGAGTTGTGCAGCCACCACATCCAAAGCCTAGTACACATGGGCTGAATTTTGGGCGCCACAGGCCAGTTCAATAAAAACCATCTCACAATTGGCCCCTGTATACAGATGTCAAAGGGGCATGACCGAAAAAAGGTCTGCTGATTGGCTCCTGATCAGAATTCCTGGCCAATGGCTGAGAGTGCTGACCGCAATGTTCTGGTGGGAGGGGCGTTCCCCAGTCAGAACACAACAGCTCAGTAGGGGTGATCGCTGTACTAACATCGGATTGTTAGTATAGTGGCTCCTTCAAAGCTCTGCAGTTTTTTTTCGTTCAGCCCTCTGGGTTGCAAGAAAAAACACTGCTATTGTGTACTAGGCTTAAAAACTGGAAAGCTTGTAATATATTAAATTTTTGTTCTTAGGAATAGATACTCTTTAACAGTTTAGAAGATCCCTTTTAACTGAGTTAGAAAAGTTTATGCAGCTGTTAAATCTAAATTTCTGCAATGTTTTCTTAACCTATACACCAAACAGGACTTTCTCTAATATTTGACTCAAGATGAAAAATAGTTGTTCATACACTAGCAATTAGCAAAACTGCCTGCAGTGAACACATTTTTCTATGCCTGTTGCCCTAAATCCACCATATCTTTTGTGTGGGATTCAGGTGGGGCATTGTTTGAATGTTCATTGCAGCTGCACCACCATGACGGAGTTTGATAATGAGCCCTGTGAGTCTGTGGCCTCTATAAATGGTTTCATAAGAAAGGATTTCCAGATTGGTTGCTGAGATCAGGCTATTATAAAGAATGAAATAAGCTTTATGTTCCCCAGTGAATATAAAAAGGTGTAAACTAATTTATAACAAAGCATTCTTTACACAGTTTTGATATTTCTTGTGAATACAAGATTAACTCTTTCATTAACTGTACTACCTTGGTAGTACTATTCACCCATTGCAACGTCACTGTCAGAAATATATTGAAAAGAAAACTTATAAGAGAGACCATCTCAGCAACATTGTTGGTAAAAAATTTAAAAGCTGCATTGATAGAACATTTTTGCCAATAAACGAACAAGGGGATTTTCTGTAAATCATATTTGCTACATTATCCCTTTTCTGTCAAAAGGCATATTGACTTTAAAATTTACTAAAGGCTTTTAAACTACCGTATTTGCCGGCATATAAGACGACTGGGCGTATAAGACGACCCCCAACATTTCCACTCAAAATATAGAGGTTTGTTATATACTCGCCGTATAAGACTACCCCCTCTTCCGCACACCTTCCACACACCAAATAAAACGTAAAAGAACATCAGATTTGATTTCAACATCTTAATTTATATTCGCAATATACCCCTGTGTGCATTTATTGTTACCGGTTTCACATGAGTGCCATTAGTATTAGTGCCACTACAGTACCTGTCATTGTCACCATTGTACGCGACCGCAGCGCCTCCGGCCAGTCCCTGCATCTCCCTGTAATTGGCACTAGTGCGCATGTGCGAGCTCTGCATAGACAAGGGGCGGGCCGGAGCGCCGCTGCTTCCCGCCGAGCAGAAAAGGCTGGCACCCCTGTATCGCTGCTGATGCTCGCCGCAGCCACGCTGATGACCCGCTGCGGCCGCACTGGATGGTATGTAGAATGAGGTGGGCGGGCGGGCATCGGGAGGCCACTATGGCAGCTATATCTATCCCAACTGAAGTGCACCCGGCGTATAAGACGACCCCCCCACTTGGAGGCATGTTTTTCAGGGCAAAAAAGTCGTCTTATACGCCGGCAAATACGGTATATATTTTCTAAAAATAGGATCTAAGTTATAGTACTTCTGATACTAATATTAAAAACAGCCCTTTTAGGCCAACTTTGCAGAAGCTGTTTGCTAGTTTTCCATTATTTGATTATAGCTGAAACTGGACAAGCTGGTGAGAGGGATAGGAGTAGTTGTCTGTAAGAGTAAGGTGATCAGTTTTTTCTCTGTATGCTTTGTAGGTTCAGTGGGTGCACTGGACTCCCTAGCTGCCGTTGTGCAATAGGCTGGGTGTCAGGTGCGCTCCCATAACCTTTTTAATGAAGGGTGGGGCTCCCCTCATGTTTATTTGCCCTTGTTTCTATCCATTTAAATGCATGTGCCTCCACTGTGAGGACTCTTTAGACTTGTAGAGTTAGGACCACAGATACTCAGGGTGCCGTGACGCGGCTCTGTGGCTTACGTATGTATTTGCAAATGTGTGCTAACTAAACCCCTGTTTTTAAACGCATGTTTCCAGACAGGTTAATTTGGTTTTTGATAGTTGGCTAACTGGCTGACAGTTTGAACTGGCTTTTCTTATCCCCCTTGTTGATAAGATGTACATATCCTTGTTCCTTGCCAATAAAAGCCGATATTAGATTGGGGTAGGCTGGCAAGTTGAACTGGATATTTTTACTTATTTGGAAATTTTTTCACGTAGTGACAGCTCCCCATGTTCACTGTTTAAAAAGCCAGTTATAGACCTGGGCAGGTGATCAGTTTTTTCTCTCTATGCTTTGTAGGTTCAGTGGGTGCACTGGACTCCCTAGCTGCCGTTGTGCAATAGGCTGGGTGTCAGGTGCGCTCCCATAACCTTTTTAATGAAGGGTGGGGCTCCCCTCATGTTTATCTGCCCTTGCTTCTATCCATTTAAATGCATGTGCCTCCACTGTGAGGACTCTTTAGACTTGTAGAGTTAGGACCACAGATACTCAGGGTGCCGTGACGCGGCTCTGTGGCTTACGTATGTATTTGCAAATGTGTGCTAACTAAACCCCTGTTTTTAAACGCATGTTTCCAGACAGGTTAATTTGGTTTTTGATAGTTGGCTAACTGGCTGACAGTTTGAACTGGCTTTTCTTATCCCCCTTGTTGATAAGATGTACATATCCTTGTTCCTTGCCAATAAAAGCCGATATTAGATTGGGGTAGGCTGGCAAGTTGAACTGGATATTTTTACTTATTTGGAAATTTTCTCACGTAGTGACAGCCCCCCATGTTCACTGTTTAAAAAGCTAGTTATAGACCTGGGCAGGTGATCAGTTTTTTCTCTGTCTGTAAGAGTAAGCTTGAGCTACTGAAAACTGTAAACAGGGAGCTTCTTTTAACAAATATAATAAGGGTGAACATATAAACATATTAAAAGAGACTAGAGCTCCACATGCTGGCTGGAAATGAGAAAAAGGGGCTTGAATTCAAAAAGTGAAGATTTGCTATGTTATAGGGAACATCTAGAGGTGTAATGTGTGCCTAAGCAGTACCCTGCAAAATGTATCTTCCTTGTCCTAAATTCCCCATGAAAAATAGCATGCAATACTGGTGACTAGTTATTTGCTCTTTGCCTGAATGTGAGTTCAGTTACTATTTAAAAATATAAATGATATTTTATTATTAATCCCTGTCCATAATAAATACATTATAAATAAAGATAATTCTTGTCTGTGACCATCAAAATTAGACATTCTGTTGTTTCACATAACTTTAATTTCAGATATGGAGATAATAAGGTCGAATGATAAACCTGGTATGGTATACTAGTACAGTTGTGAGGGGTGGTAAGAAAGTTTGGTGCAATTTCATAATGATTTTTTACTTGAAACACACACATCATAGGCCAGATGTGCATTTTAATCGATGCAAAGCTATGTTTGGCTCCTCTATAACTAGAAATGGCTTACAGAAACATAAAGATATTTGGTTGCTTACTAGAAAAGAATAGATGGACAAATGACAAGAAAACTTTAGGAAGAAATTATCTGCTTTCAATAATTTAGGTTAGTTTATATTGAATTTAATAACTGATTGCATTCACAATGATCTGTTGGAATTCTATTTTGATTTGTGGAGTCCTAATGGAATATAGACTGGAATAGTTGAATATGGGTTAGCTGAAATATATTTTGGCTTAGCAGATACTTAAACTTTATCTGTTGGCATCATGTGCTTGCAATGCAGTTTAGGGGAAGCTTATATGAGAAATATATAGACTTGCCATTACTGATGTGCTTCAGCAAATACCAGGATTTTGTTTAGACACTTAAGACACATTAACCCGAGTCAAGTATGCAGATCTGCAGTTCTGGCTTTCAGTCTAGCCTAGTCAATAGTCTAATTGTCTAATGTCTAAAATAATGCCACCACTTTAGTTTGTGCCTACTGTTCAGAAGCACTGCTCATGTAATACAGCATTATAACTGTTTTCTGAAGAGCATTTGTGACTGAACTGTTCAGTCTTCCAGTCGATTACACACCCATTTCTATTTATTTAAAAATCACTGAATGCTTTCAGAACAGTATGATACAAAATGACATTAATAAAACAAGCTATAATTAAACTGGTATATATATATATATATATATATATATATATATATATATATATATATATAAACTAAAGGGTATTGTTATAAAAACTGTACTGTTTTGCCATATCCCAGTTTGATGCTCACTTAGCTAAAACTGGAATTTTTTTAGCAATTTGTATTCTTTTATTACTAAAAAATTCTTGTGCAGCTCAGTGTTTGATCATTTTTCTTGGGTACAAGATGTTTGCATTGCAAGTGACAGAATTATGTGGGTGCAGTGCAATTGTATTGCAATTTCACTGAAAACAAAAGAGGCCATGGTAGGAAGGAAGCTAGTGTCAGCAAATATATTAACAATTAAAGATATGGGCACTATTTTTCGAAGGAGTCCATTATTCCAAACAAATCACCTCAGAGTGCTTTTTGACTTTGGTATCTTTGAAGAAGTTTTCTTAAAACTAGCTCCGGGAATGTGACAAAAACAACCTTTGCCACGTCCCCAATCCCCGACACTCCAATGGTTAAATGCTTGTTTAGTCCCTCCCTCCTAGATTGTAAGCTCCAAGGAGCATGGCCCTCCTTTCCCTCTTGTATTGAACTGTATTGTTGCTGTATTGTCTCCAGTTATATGGTAAAGCACTGAGGAAACTGTTGGCGCTATATAAATCCTGTATAATAATAATAATAATAGTCTAAACAGGCTGTGTTATCTACCTTAACAACCCCCACTTTCCCATTCCTGGGCCCCTCTACTGACCAGCTCTCCTTTTCTCTCTGAAGCTGCAATGGTTAGGTTAGGGTTTTGGCTTCATCATGTGAAATGCAGGGCATGCAACTGCAGCCCAATGCACCGGTGCAAGGAAGTCGTGGAGATTGTCGTGTAGATGGAGGGATCCTTCCAGAGCCAGGAATAAGGTAAGTATTTCTCCCTACCTCTAGACTAAACAAGCATTTATACTGAGGGGAAAGGGAATGGGGAATCCCATTGCAACGGTCGTTTTTGTCCCAAAGTTTAGCTTTATGTATCAGACCTATTAGCCCCAAAGTTGTGTCTAATACTGTGGACCTGCAGTCCTAGCAGAGATTTAACTCTACTGGGAATATCTTAGACATCTGAGCAAGGTAGCAGTTGGTATGAAGCACTAGAAACCACAGCAAGTCTAAATTCTAATGAAGTATCTGGTTGTTGTGTAATCATTGGTTATGTTTGATCTATTACGGGCACTCTGAACTGTGCTCCTGTCATTTATGTCCTCTCCCGCACTTGCAATTTGACCAATTTATTAATTCATTTCTTCTGTGAGAGACTCAACACACTCAATTACTCGAGACCACAGTGTATCCATATATTCTTTCACCCATCATAATGACGACAACTCCAATTGTTATTCTATGCTTTAGTTATAGAGCAGATATTGGACTTCTGCAATTTCAACAGACTCACAAAATGCCACCAAAGGGAAACTTTTCAGATGTTTCATCTTAGTATTTTAGTCCTCAACATTCTCAATGATTGTAATTGAAATGAAGCTCTAAAAACCTGATAGATGATTCAACCTTCTCCACTAAAAAAAAAAAAAAAGTAAATAATAATAAAGTGATTCTAAAGGCTGAAAGTTTTTTTTTTTATCTTTAAGCATTCTCTGCATTAAGGTAAAAAAACCTTCTCTATGCAGCCCCACCCACCCATTATACTTATCTGACACCTATCTCAATCCAGCATTGTGCACAAGAGCACTCCACTCTCTCCCTCCTCATATGCTCAGAGACAGCAGCAAGAGTCATTGGCTCTCGCTACTGTCAATCACAGCCCGTGAGGAGGGAGGGTGAGGCAGGGCCGATACGGTCTCTTTGTGTCTATGGACCCAAAGAGCCAGCTCAGGATTGAGCCCACACAGGTGCCTCCCATAGCAAGTGGCTTATTATGGTGGGCACTTGGCAGGGAGGAGGAGCTAGGGGTGCCAGCAGGGGAGGCCAGAAGAAAAGGATTGGGGCTGCTCTGTGCAACACCATTTCACGGAGCAGATAGGTGTGACAGGTTTGGTATTAAAAAATAGGTTTACAATCACTTTAACTGGATTTACACAGTGACTATTTTATCTTTCTCAAACTGTAAGATCAATAAAAAAATAATAATAATAAAAATATTTCTAAACTCCACAGTAAAAGTTTGATGGCTTTGAAGACATATAGAGAGTTTGAAAGCTAGAACTTTATGTCACAAGCTTTTAAAAGGATTGTTTAGGAAACTCTTAGGCTTGGAAGGAAGATGTTGAATAACAGTTTTTTTTACAGTTTAAGAAATGAAGTATGTCTGTGGAAAGATAGTTGTCATTCAAAATAAGGATTAAAGTAAATTTTGATGTCTATGTGTGTGACTATCTCTCTTTGCAGAAAAAGGAGGCTATTTGTGGTGCATTTCCAAAGTACTCTGAAAAATTAGTATTCACATAATGTACTAAACTCTTATCTTTTCACTGTCATATGTGATTTAGAGGGCTTTAGTAAACCACGGGTACCTTTGTAAAAAATGGGGATTAAATAATATGGGCTGAAGAAAAATTTAATATATTGATTTGCAATCCTGTGTGGAAATAGGATAAAATAAGTTGTAAGCAGTTATCATATAGAAGACAGTATGAAGGAATGTGGTTATTTGTAACATATAGTATGTTTAAGTGTTCAAGAAACCAGAACTGACATTACTAATTCTTTTGTCTAGACTCTAGACAGTCAGTGCATGAATCTTTGAATGTTTCTGCATTGGGGTGTAAAGCAAAACACCCACAAATACTTCGGGCCTGTATCTATTAATGGATAACTGTATACACTTGTATACCTTTTCCCTATTTGATGCCTGTTATCAAAGGACCCGATCATTGTAAACATTGTAGAGTACTGTGATGAATGGGTGTGGCCCTGTAACTCATCAGTAGTGGTGTGGATTCCCACAGGGACATGCTGGAGAGAGGAGCTGGTTGGCCAGTGTTTCTGTCCAGATTGAAATGCAGACTTTCTCTATGTCAGCTATAAGAGGGCCCAGGGATCATTTAGCTATAGTGGTCCAAGAATCTTTGTAAGGCAAATATTGTGTCAAAGGTCTGATGGTATATCTGGATACATTAAAGGGGCAAATGTGTTTAAAAAGTATAGGTATTCTCTGAAGAATGAATACAGTTCTTAAAAAGAATGTACTCATGGAAGATAAAAGATATGATGCTGTCAAAATGGGTAGCACATTGGATTGGTGGTTGGCACATCTGCCTTGCAACACTGGGGTCACTGGTTCAAATCCAAACCATGACACTACCTACATACCTAATTGCCTCCTATCTAAATTGGCTCTAGAATGTGAGTTATGAACTTTAGATTTGAGGGCAGGGGCTGATGTGAATGTACAATATGTTTAAAGAGAAAATTTACAGTGCTTTATAAGTGCCTGTAATAAAATAAAGTAGATGTAAACCTTAACTGCATGACATTTAGTTTGCTAAAGTATTGTTTATTATAAATGACTATGTAGTTTTGTTTTTCTTTAATATGGTTTCCACCTTATTTTCATCTTTCATTGCATATCTGACTGATCTTCTGCAGCCACTTCCAGTCTACATGCATGCTCTCCAGGGATGACTGCACAGCAATTCTCAGAGCAGGTCTGAAGAATTTGACAACAGTGGATTATGCCTGTGTAATACTCTAGTACTGTACATGTTGAAGTTGTAGCCTCCATCAGAAGCGTGGGTAAAAGAATGGCCATTGAAATCCTGTGTGCAAGGGTAAAAGGGTAAAAGGGTACTGGACACATAGCTAAGTCCTGAGGACACATAAATTACATAATTCCAAGAGGTAGCAGTAGAGAGGCACTGGAAAGTGATTTTCACAGTTTATCAAAATGTAGATAAAGGCATTACTTGTGCCCAATTGGCCTGTATTTGGCAGCTCACCACAAAGAGAGCGTCAAATGAAAAATCCTTTGTAGTCCAAAGTCATTATTGTGTTGTCACAACAAGGAGGGCGAGACAGCCAATGCAGTTATTTTTTTTGTTTCCCCTGAAACCCATTGGCTATCTTTTGCCCTGCTTGCTGTACCCAGTTGAACAATAAAGATTTTGTACTAATACACTATACAAACATTAATTGATTTTAAATGCAAAAGTTTTTTTTTCTTCAATCTATTCTCTGTAAAAAAAACTTTCAATAGCAGCTCCCACAAACACCTCCTCCCCAAAATACATACTTGAGTCCATTTTTGATCCAGCGCTGTCCTATATGAAGTAGCTCTTCTTCCCTCCTGGTCTCACAGGCTGTGCCAATAGCGGAGCAAGTTATTTGTTCCTGTTGCTGTTAATCAAATCTTGTTAGGAGGGAGTGGGGGGGGGGGTGGAGCTGAGCCACGGTGTGTGTGTCTACAGATGCACACAGCCCAGCTCAAGAGTGCGCTCACATGAGTGCCCCCATAGCATGCAGCTTGCTATTGGGGTACTTCCAGAAGAAGAGCAGAGAGCACAAGCGGGGGACCCCAGAACAGGAGATTCAGGGCCGCTCTGTGCAAAACCATTGCACAGATCAGGTAAGTATAAAGTTTTTCATTTTAGGAAAAAATATTTGGGTTTAAAAATGTTGTAAACATAGTTGCAAAACTACCAATCACAGTATAATCTATAAGAATGATTGTTGCACATACAGTATGTCTATTTGAACAGCATACTTACATGGACTTGATAAAGTGCAACTGAGCGAAACATGTCGTCTTGGTAACCCTACACACGCTCCCAGCTGAAGCCAACGCCGAACATTGCCTTCGCTTGCCATGGTGACACCACCCGGGACGCCGGGACGCTGACACCACGTGATTTGAAGCTAGCAGGAGCGTTCTCCGATACCAGCTCCCTTCAGAGCAGACGGGCCGTCCGTTGGAGTCACACTGTTCACTTCAGGCTGGTCATATTTTATTATATTTGCTACTTTGTCTCACCCAATAAAGATGCACCTTCATTAAGGTGCTTGACTGAGAGCATTTTCCACAGCGCCTATTTTTTTTAGTTCTCTTCATCGTGCAAATGATTAACAAGGCAGCAGTGGTGAGCTCATGATTCACTGTTCACATGTTTCCACCTGGAGTGGCCCCTCTGCGCTCATTTGTATGAGTTTCCCTTTACTTACAGTTGCAAGAAAAAGTATGTGAACCCCTTTGGATTACGTGGAGTTTTGCATGAATTGGGCATAAAATGTGCTCTGAACGTCATCTAAGTCACAACAATAGAAGAACACAGTCTGCTGAACATAATACTACACAAACATTAGATGTTGCCATGGTTTAATTGCACATAACATGTAAACATTCACAGTGCAGGGAGGAAAAAGTATGTGAACCTTTGGACTTAATAACTGGTTGACCCTCCTTCGGCAGCAATAACCTCAACCAAACGTTTCCTGTAGTTGCAGATCAGACCTGCACAACGATCTGGAGTCATTTTGGACCACTCCTCTTCACAAAACTGTTTCAGTGTAGCAATATTCTTGGGATGTCTGGTGTGAATCGCTCTCTTAAGGTCATGCCACAGCATTTCAATCGGGTTGAGGTCAGGACTCTGACTGGGCCACTCCAGAAGGCGTATTCTGTGCTGTTGCAGCCATTGTTTTGTTGAATTACTTGTATGCTTTGGGTCATTGTCCTGTTGCATCACCCATCCTCTGCAGAGCTTCAGTTGGCAGACAGATGGTCGTACGTTTTCCTGCAAAATGTCTTGATAAACTCTGGAATTCATTTTCCCATCAATGACGACAAGCCGTCCAGGCCCTGAGGCAGCAAAGCAGCCCCAAACCATGATGCTTCCTCCGCCATGTTTCACAGTGGGGATGAGGTTTTGATGTTGGTGTGCTGTGCCTTTTTTTCTCCACACATAGTGTTGTGTGTTCTTCCCAAACAACTCAATCTTGGTTTCATCTGTCCACAGTATATTTTGCCAGTAGTGCTGTGGAACATCCAGGTGCTCTTTTGCAAACTTCAAACGTGCTGCAATATTCTTTTTGGACAGCAATGGCTTCCTCCGTGGTGTCCTCCCATGTACTCCATTCTTGTTTAATGTTTTCCTTATTGTAGATGTGTCAACAAAAATGTTAGCATGTGCCAGAGATTTCTGTAGGTCTTTAGCGGACACTCTGGGATTCTTCTTTACCTCGTGCAGCATTCTGCGCTGTGCTCTTGCAGTCATTTTTACAGGACGACCACGCCTAGGGAGAGTAGCAACAGTGCTAAACTTTCTCCATTTGTAGACAGTCTGTCTTACCGTGGACACATGAACATCAAGGCTTTTGGAGATACTTTTGTAACCCTTTCCAGCTTCATGCAAGTCAACAATTCTTGATCGTAGGTCTTCTAATAGCTCTTTTCTGCGAGGCATGGTCCACATCAGACAGTGCTTCTTGAAACCAGTAAACCCAAAACAGGTGTGTGTTTTTTAAGGGCAGGACAGCTGTCAGCAACACATCCAATATCATCACACTGATTGGAGTCAAGGTTGGCTCACTCCTGGCTCCAATTAGCTCTGGGAGAAGTCATTAAGCTAGGGCTTCACATACTTTTTCCTCCCTGCACTGTGAATTTTTACATGTTATGTGCAATTAAACCATGGCAACATCTAATGTTTGTGTAGTATTATGTTCAGCAGACTGTGTTCTTCTATTGTTGTGACTTAGATGACATTCAGAGCACATTTTATGCCCAATTCATGCTAAACTCCATGTAATCCCAAGGGGTTCACATACTTTTTCTTGCAACTGTACATACCCTCTCAACAGCTAATTCTCATCTAACTTTGGCTTTGGTAGTTATTTTGTCATAGTAGTATCCAGTATCATCTTATCAGTTTCCCAGTATTCCAGCATATTTTGTTCCACAAGGTCTCAAAGATAATGGTATCCAACATCAGTATGCTAGGTTCTGGCATTGATCTTCTCACTCATTGGAAGCTTTACGCATCCCTGACTGTCTTCATACAAAACAGTTGGCTAAGACATCTCTTCTTGACAAACATAAACTGTCAAGATGTATTCAGCTTTTGGAGAAGATAATGCCATTTGTTTGGCTAAATAATTGCTATAATTGCAATAAACAACCACTTGTAGATTTGTGAGTACTGGGATCACCTGCCTTATCGAAGTCCACATATCCAATGACTTCTATGTCACCATTTACAGATAATCTTAGATTCATGTTTTTCCTCTTTTAGGCATTGTATGACTCTCTTGAGTGCATTCCATTTTGCCAGGGTATACATACACATCTGCAGAAAAGTGACATAGTAGCTCCTATATTTGCAATTGTAGTAATTGCAGTGCACAAAAGTGTCCCCAGTGGTTGTCTGTACTGTACACTGTTAGTCGGAAGATCTTCTCTTTGCTACTTTAGGTAAGTGGTTTCTTCTGATGTACTTTTACCTTTGCATTCTGCCATACCGAACTATTTAAGGATCACATAAATTAGTACTTTGATTTAGCAGGAAACTTCCATCTTTCTTACCCTGCATTTGAATACCTAGGTGTTAGGACACATCTCCTAGGTCCTTATTTTTAATGTGTTTGTTGAGTGCTGTACTCATTTTTGCAATTTCCTCATCCTCTCTGTGAGCAATAATCAAGTCATCAGCATAATGCAGCAAATACATCCACTTCCCATCTGTACAATTAGAGTATAGACCTGGATTAGCTTTACATCTTGTTAATCCTTTGGCTAACAAGAAGTTATTCAATTTTAAATTCCATACTCTAGCTGACTGTTTCAGTCCATACAGTGATCTTTGTAATTTATAAACAAGATGTTTTTCCCTAGCTCTTATACAGCATACCATTCTGCTTGTGTCACGTACAATTCCTCTTCAATGTCACTATTGAAAAGAGCCATTTGATGTCATAACATTCCACAATTTTATGCTCATGGGCTGCTATAGGCAGAAGGTTCCAATAGTACTGTTATTCAACTGGAGCAAAAGTCACATCGTATGATTTCATTTACTAAAGGTAAATAGGATGTTAGCTTTACAAAGGAATTTTTTCCGTTGACTTAGTAAGTGGAGTAAAAATTCACTTTGCAAAGAATACCCAATCACATTCAAGGAAAAAAAAACATATTTTTGATTGCACATGCATAAATGATGGCAATCAGCAGAGCTTCACTTCATTCAATAAGCTAAGAGAAAAATCCCACGCAGAATAAAAATTCCTTTTCAATGTGAAAAGCCAATCTGCATTTAGTAAATTGACCCAAATCTAAAAACCCGGGAGAAGTTCTCCTCTCTCCTTCTACCCACAGGGAATTGTGGGTGCTGTAGTTCTGCAGTCGTTCACTTGTATTGTCCAGCATCCATGATCCTTAGTGTAATTTCCTACACTAGGAAACCATGTAATTTCACTAGGAAGATCAATACATTATACAAGCATTAAAGTAGTTCACTCCTGTGTGCGGGTACCTGGAGCAGTGCGGACCCATTGCTGGGGTGACCAAAGGACTGAGAAACTGAGAATTCTTCTTCTGTGCTGGAACCCAAAACTGGAGGGACCCATTGCAGTGCATGCCTACAGTCATGAACAACCAGTAAAGAACTGATTGTGAGGATTGCAACTTCTAGAACAGCTGACCGCCAAACATAAGGGACCAGACCTGCTGCCTGCTAGGAATGGTGAGAAGAAATACAACACTTAATCCCTTGCTACACACAGCTAGTGCATCAGTGAACTTAACAGCCTATCGACCACACATTAAAAACTCTTAAAGGGACAGCTTCACATGCACCACCTTACAGAAGGGCCCCATGAAACACTGACAATTAGGTTGCAGTACTATATAGACATCTTCAGGGGTATCCCTTCGTCAGGAACACATATGCACCACCCACTATTGTGGTTGTTTGCAGTGTGCACACAAAGACTTTTATTTTTTGAGTTAGTTAATGCCGTTACTATTCACCCTGTTTGCTCCAGTTATAATTTAGATTAACATTATTGCAGCTCAATACCATGTTATGGGTCAGTGTTCACATTATCTTGTGCTACATCTTTACAGCTGTTCAGTTGTCTGCTTGTTGATACACCTAATACACCTGTTATATACTATCCAGTTGACCTTTTCCCATTTTTTGTGTACCATTATAGGGTTGTAGCCTAATAACACTTAAGTTACACAGGAATGAATGGACTTCACCCTATAACCAGGTGTGTCAGTGGGGACTGAGCAGCCTAAAGAGTCATAAGAGGCAAAACAGAGAACCCATCATCTCAAGCACCTCCTGCAGGGAAAATGCTACAAATGGAGTCAAGAAAAACACCGATCTCTATCCACCTGTGTGCTGTCTGACATGTGATAAGCTCAGGTGAAAGGTCAGACAGGTTCTTGTCACCAGTTTTCATTTTTTATAGAAATATATGGCTATAGTGAAAGACAGTGACAAGTCCCCCCTCTCTCTGCCCTCTCTCTCTTCTTCTCTCTCTCTCTCTCTCCCTCACTCTCT
Source organism: Staurois parvus (assembly GCF_062004578.1). Lineage (NCBI taxonomy): Eukaryota > Metazoa > Chordata > Amphibia > Anura > Ranidae > Staurois > Staurois parvus. The sequence goes on along the minus strand of NW_028318189.1, from coordinate 2,202,691 downwards.
TCTCTTCCCCCTCTCTTCTCTCTATCTCTCTGCCCTCTCTCTCTCTTCTCCTCTCTCTCTTCCCTCTCTCTGCCCTCTCTCTTTCCTCTCTCTTCCCTCTCTCCCCCCTCTCTCTCTGCCCCCCCCCTCTCTCTTCGCCTCTCTCTTTCTTCCCTCTCTCTCTGCCCTTACTCTCTCTCTTCCTTCTCTCTCTCCCCCCTCTCTCTTGCTTCCCCCTCTCTCTCTCTCTGCCCTCTCTCTCCCCCTCTCTCTCTCTTCTCCTCTCTCTCTCTCTCTGCCCTGTGTCTAATCACAGCTGATCACATGTAAATAAGGAAATGCCGGTTATCAGCATTTCTCGCCTCACGAGATGTCACGCTGACAGCTTGTGAGGAGAGGAGAGCAGGTAATCGGCATTCCTCAGAGGGGACATGTACACAGATCATCAGAGCACTGATAATCAGTGTGCCCTGATGATCAGTGTAGCCCCAGCAGTGCCACCTGTCAGTGTCCACCAATGCCACCAGCCAGTGCCCAGCAGTGCCACATCAATGCCACGTATCAGTGCCTACCAGTGCACATCAATGCCACATATCAGTGCCCATCTGAGATGCCTTTCAGTGCCACCTATCAATGCCAGTCAGTGCCGCCTATCATTGCTGCCAATCAGTGCCAGGTATCAGTGCCAGTCAGTGCTGCCTATCAGTGCCAGTCAGTACCCCCTATCAGTGCGCATCAGTGCCGCCTATCAGTGTCCATCAGTGCCACCTAACAGTGCCAGTCAGTGCCACCTATCAGTGCCACCTGTCAGTGCCACCTATCAGTGCCATATATGAGTGCTGCCTTTTAGTGCCCATCAGTGATGCCTGTCAATGCCCATCAGTGCCACCTACCAGTGCCTCCTCATCAGTGCCCCCTATCAGTGCCCCCTATCAGTGCCCATCAGTTCAGCCTATCAGTGCCCATCACTGCAGCCTCATTAGCGTACATCAGTGAAGGAGAAAAATCACTCATTTACAAAATTTTATAACAGAAACTAAGAAAAAAACATATTTTTTTCAAAAATTTCAGTTGTTTTTGGTTTGTTTAGCAAAAAATAAAAAAAAACCAGAGGTGAATAAATACCACTAAAAGAAAGCTCTGTCTCAAAAGTGATAAAAATTTCATATGAGTACAGTGTTGCATGATTGCACAATTGTCATTCAAAGTGCGACAACAGTGAAAGCTGAAAATTGGCCTGGGCAGGAAGGGGGTATAAGTGCACTGTAGGCAAGTGGTTAAAGTAGTTGTAAACCTGAGACATTAAATATGAACAAAGCATATCTCTACATAGTGTGCACTATTCTTAATCCAGAGCACTAAGTGTCATCTCTTTCTCCTGCTGCGTTCCTCTGCTATCTTCATGAGTAATTTCTGACAAGTTTTCCTGACACCAAGAGAAAAATGGTGATGGAGGAGGGAGCTCCAGCCAATTGCCTCAGCTCTGTTTCTCTGTGCTGTGTGAGGGGGGGGGGGGGGGTGTCCCTTCCCTCCAATCAAGGCTCAGTGCTCCCCTCAATGAGCTCTGCAGAGTGTAACTACAGCTTCCCGCCCCCTGCATTTCAGAGCTGAGAGATCCTGTGTAAATTCTGTGCTTTCAGTGCATGTAGAGAAGAGCAGGCTGAAGTTAATCAGGTACAACATATGTAGGATGATTTGTTTCATCTCTGTGTATCACCATTGGCTGGTCACTTCACTGGGTATATGAGAAGGTTTACAATCACATAAAGTTAGGGCTTTTTTCAGCGGGAACACAGGGGAACATAGTTTCTGACACCTCCATCACCTCCTGCACTGAATGTATGTAATGGCAAGGGGTGCGCTGGGAGGTCTATTGATGCTGCCTGATGGGGAATGCATTGTCACTGGAGGGGATCTATTGTTGCTGGGGAGGTCTATTGTCACTGGAAGGGATCTACTATTGAAGGAGGGGTTTATTGATGCTGGCTGCTGTAGAGTATATTGATGTTGGCTGCTAGCAGGTCTGTTGTTGCTGCTGGGGGTCTATTGTTGTTGGAGTGATATTTTGGTGCGGGGGTTCATTGTTTCTGGGGGAATCTAGTCTTGCTGGAGGGGGCTCTATTGCTACAAGGGATATATTTTACTGCTTTTCATTAACAAATTCCATACAAATTGTTTAGCACCACAAAATGATACTTGTGTAGTGGATTGTGATAGACAGTCCACGTTTTATTAGATGATCAGTAAAATGACAATTTTATAGTCTTGCTACTTTCTGCTTCTTGCTCTTTAAATTCCTTACTCTCTTAAGAAAACAATCAGATATAAGTTGACAGAACAATGATAATTAAGATGGCGCCCATCCGGAGTCTCACCCTAGGTGACTTTAACGTAAACAACCCCCATAAAAGGGAATAATTCGTTTTGGGGACAATGATTGGAAGATATCAACACGGATGGAAGAACACGCAGAAACCCAGTGGACTTTTCACCCAATCAATGTATATGCTTTGCCTGCATCATAAGACCTATAAATGATACTGTTAGTTCCTCAATAAAACAGAATTTTAGGAAGTTGGCAAACTGCAACAGTGTCAGTGTCTTGCTTCCATGTGCACGTAATTTTATATTAATTTGGCTCACTGGTAGATCACGGTAAATGGTCTGTAGGTGACCTAGTCCAAAACACTTGGCTCTGTATTCTCTAAAAGGAATAGTGCTGGGAGGTGAGTAGGGGGTGGAACCAAGGAATGGTGCTCAGAGGTGGATACAGTTGTGGCCAAAATTATTCAACCCCCAATGCTGTAAAGGGGTTTAGGGACTATAGTGTACATTTGGAATTGTATTCAGAATCAAATCCTACAAGGACGTTGTAACTACCCAAATGCAACTAAAATGACATCAATTGTTTATGTAATACAGTAGTAAATGGTTCTTATGTGGTTTCTTCATTGCCACAATTATTCAACCCCTTAAAGACTACCACTCTGAAGAACAGAGGTTCATACAGGTGCTTTCCATCAGGTATTGAAAACACCTGTGGATGTCACCGAGCAGCAATCAAGCATAATAAGCACCAATTAGGCAGCTTTAAAATGACTGTGATACTCAGCTCCTTCTAGACATTTACTGGTGTGGTTACAAACATGGTGAAGGCAAGAGAATGGTCCAGGAAGACAAGAGAAGAGGTGATTTCTCTTCACAGGAAGGGCAATGGCTATAAGAAGATTGCAAAGATGTTAAACATACCAAGAGACACCTTAGGAAGCATCATTCGCAAATTCAAGGCAAAGGGCACTGTTGAAACGCTACCTGGTCGTGGCAGAAAGAAGATGCTGACTTCGACTGCTGTGCGCTACCTGAAGCGTAGAGTGGAGAGAAGTCCCCGTGTGACTGCTGAGGAACTGAGAAAAGATTTGTCAGATGTGGGTACAGAAGTTTCAGCCCAGACAATAAGACGCACACTGCGTAATGAAGGCCTCCGTGCCAGAACTCCCAGGCGTACCCCCTTGCTGTCTCCAAAGAATAAGAAGAGTCGACTGCAGTATGCCAAAAGCCATGTGGACAAACCACAAAAGTTGTGGGATAGTGTTCTGTGGACTGATGAAACAAAATTAGAACTGTTTGGGCCCATGGATCAACGCTATGTTTGGAGGAGGAAGAACAAGGCCTATGATGAAAAGAACACCTTGCCTACTGTGAAGCATGGTGGAGGGTCAATCATGCTTTGGGGCTGTTTTGCTTCTGCAGGTACAGGGAAGCTTCAGCGTGTGCAAGGTACCATGAATTCTCTTCAGTACCAGGAGATATTGGATGGAAACGTGATGCAGTCCGTCACACACCTGAGGCTTGGGAGACGTTGGACCTTTCAACAGGACAATGATCCCAAGCATACCTCCAAGTCCACTAGAGCATGGTTGCAGAGGAAAGGCTGGAACATTTTGGAGTGGCCATCGCAGTCACCAGACTTAAATCCGATTGAGAACCTCTGGTGGGACTTAAAGAAAGCAGTTGCAGTGCGCAAGCCTAAGAATGTGACTGAACTGGAGGCCTTTGCCCATGAAGAATGGGCGAAGATACCCGTAGATCGCTGCAAGACACTTGTGTCAAGCTATGCTTCACGTTTAAAAGCTGTTATAACTGTAAAAGGATGCTGTACTAAGTACTAAGATTGAATGTCACTTGGGGGTTGAATAAAACTGATAATGCTGTGAGCACAGAAAAGACATTTGTGGTTATTTCATTATAACTGTTATGTTATATTTGTCTGACCTACAAGTGCCTCTTTAATGTAAATGTAAGCAAGATGACTGAATGATCAAAAGCAATGTCAAACTGGCCAAAACACTCAATTTCAGTGGGGGTTGAATAATTTTGGCCACAACTGTAAGTAGGGGGGGGGGATGTACTGTAAAATCGGAATAGTCCTCAATAAATGTGTGAAGATATATTTTCTTTCCTAAAGTCTGAGCTTGAGCTATCATAGAACCACATAGGGCTGTTGGGCTCTGCTTTTGCTATTTTTGGGAGGATTTCCTGGTTATTTTTATGGAACTAGTACACTTTACTGTACTTTATTGTTGATTTTCAGCAATGATTTGGGTCATCACTAGGATTTTCAGTTTCTTGGGGTGTTTATCCCCGATGCATGAGATTCTATCGTTTAGGTGCAGGCAGAAGACACAGGAGCACCATTCAGTCCAGCTACCAGCAGCCTGTTAATCTCTATGAGAGGCTGACAGCTTCTGGGGCTGGATGGTACAATGAGCACTACTAACATTTAAGGCAGTCAGGATGCATACAAATGTCAGTAGCATCTGGTGCACCATCCAGCCACAGCTAGATGCCGGAGCTTCATGCATTGGGGATTAATACCCAGTGTGCATTGGGCCTTATAATTTCAGGATGTCCAATTCAGGTTCATACTAGCATTGTGTATTAAAGTACTTTTTTATTTTTTTACTTTATTTGAAGTGTCATTGCACAGCAACAAGGTGCATTGCATTGCAATGTGTTGACATAAGTTGTCATCCAGTGCACTATGGAAAAATGCAGACATGGTGCATTGTTCTGCACTATACTGCACCATACATCACACCATATCGTCGTGTAAAAAGTGCACATAGAAAACAATTGTTTTTATGTGCCCTAGTGGCGACCTGCTTTTATTCATTGCAGAAAAATGTGGTCATCATAGATAGTGTGAATGAACCCATCAGCTTACTTGAAAAAAAAACTCTTTTAATGTTTTTACCATTGCCTGTTTGCCATTCATTTTTTCCAACAACCTCCTAGATTCCTTCTCATGTGCTTCATGTGGTTTACTTTCAATTTCTAAAGACTTCATATCCCATTTTACATCGCTGCCTGCAAGTAGTGTTGATGTCATATGTGAAGCTTTTCCTGTACTCACTGTGCCACCTGACGTTCATCTTCAGCAGTTCTATGATGTACAACATAAGCATGCCATCTGTCCATGTCGATCAGGAACAGTTGTCCCCGGCATCATCTTTGGGAGCCTGGTAGCATACGGTAAACCTTGCAATGTGCAGGTACCAACTCAAAGGCAGCACTAAGCACGTGTCAGTCCAAATTGACAATGCTGGAGCTATCACTTCACATGTACACATAAATCCAGCGGCGCCATTTTTGATTAACACTTGCACAATGCAACTGTTGAGATATTGCCTGCACACTGCAAGAAATACTCTGCCTGGTGCCCAAGGACAATGCCTAGGATGCCCACAGTATATTGTGATATCTACTGGACAGACTGACCTCCATACTCTGTAAATTACTTATTCATGACCTCTGCACCTTCTGCTGTAGCACCCCCCTAGTCAGGTTCTAAGATGTGTATAGTTAGGTTAAGTATAGCTGTGTTTCTCTGCTTACCAGAGAGGCAGTCAGGTAAATTCAGTGTGGTATTCTGCTTTACAGAGTGCTGTTATTGCTTAGTTAGGTCTGCTCATGCTGCTCTGGTGCTTTTGGAGTTTGTTTGAGGTCTGCCCGCCTTCAGGAAGCTATGAGAGCCTTTTGCAAGGGAGGGTAGTCCCATTGCATGTTGGGAGTGGTATTTATATTCTGAGAGCACATAAGCGCAGTGGGCTTTCTCAGGGGTGGGTTGCACTAGCCAAGCTGGAGGCAGGCTGCCTCGCCTGGCACTTGTTCTTGTTGCCATGTGGCCTCAGGTGGGTCGATCTGAGGGTCTGAAGTTTGAGAGAGTGATCCTGGTTTTGCAGGAAGCTGACTGAGGGGAGTTGTCTGCCAAGGCTCTGTCTGGTATCTCTGGAGGGTTTTTCTTCGAAGATTGGAAGGAGGCATCCATTCTATCCTTGGGCCTTGTCAGTACTGAGTACCGTGAGTACTGACATTGAGGAACTTGGGGTCACTGTGTGCTTGCTACCTCCCCTGGGGTTTGATCGGCAGTGTGTGTCTGGAAAAAGAGAACACTGACTAGTGTTCCGAAAGGATTGTCCAAGTGTTGCTACTGCAAAGGACTTTGCTTAGCTACATTACCTTTGGGCTGTCATAGTCTGTCGTAACTGGCATATACTTGAGGAGCTCAGCCCTGTAACTACTACTACTGCTAAAAGGACTTTGCTCACTCCTAAACTACTTGCTGCTATATGTGACAAAGGGAAGTCTGCTATCTACTGACAGGCAAGACTTCAAGTGTTCAATGAAGAGATCGGATAGATGTCCTCAGTGTGAATCGTTCTAATTTTGGAGTATCCTACTACAATTCCCAATCGTATCCCCAGTTCTACAATAAACTCCAAAAACAAACATCCCCTAGACTGGTCATTGAAGATAATGAGTGTGTGTATTTGGCTGCAGAAAGACACTGTGTCTTGCTGCAGGGCGAAGTAAGGGGAAACCGGGGCAACAAACAAGTGGCTCCTGTGGGGGTAGCTGTACACTGCATTATTTAAAGGATACGTTCACCTTTGGGAACATGTTACATGTTCCACTTGTTTTTAGGGTTGGAACATGTAACATGCTCCCATAGTTGCGACCATGCCTGCTGCTCCCTCCCTCTGACAGATAGTACGGGGAGAAGTTTCCCCATACTATCTGTCATATTTGAAAACAGCCGTGTGGGGCTCCACCCATATTCTGCGAATGAATGCCTACAAGTCCCTGCAGCCTTAGCAGCTGTGGGCTTGTAGTTTTCAATAAACTACCATGGTGCTGTGGAGTGCCGTGGTAGTTCATTGAAGCTTCCTGTCAGAATATCTGCTTGCTCGTACATCCCGTACGACAAGCAGATATTTTGAAAGGTCTGCAGGAGACCTGCATGCCATCAGTGATCTACTGATTGCTGGTGCCATGCTTTCCAGGCTCTTGCAGACAAAAATAATAAATGCACATTTTTTTAAATGTAAAAAAATGTGCATTTATTATTTTTGTTAAAAAGGTGAACTTATCCTTTAACCTTGACCTGCTTTTTCTGTATCACTTACTCCTGGGCTCTGAACTCTGCAGGTTACTTATTCCTGAGTTCTGCACTCTATATACTCTTGACCTCTGCTCCCTCTCTGCACTACTTGCTCTTGATCTCTGAACTCTGTGCATTACTTAATCTTGACCCTTGCACTCTCATAACAGCATGGGCTCAAGTTTTAACTAAACCCCTTTAGACCCCTTCCACTATGAACACAATTTTGTCACACTTACAATTTTCTGCTATGCATGCTGCATCATTACCCTTCCCATTGTGCCTCAAAAAATGTATATTTATATTATACTAGCTATACTAAATTTATATACTATAATTTCTACCTCTTGTTCCAAAAGTCTGTGACTGTTTGTTTCAATTTGTTTCAGGGTTTGTTAAAATGGGAATGTAATTTTGTGTGTGGCATGATTTTTGTTGATTTGGTTAAAAGTGGCTAAGGTCAGTGGGGTGTCCCCAGATTTCATTTTGAAAATCTGATGACCTTAAAACGTAAAGCAGGGAGAAGAAACAGAGATATTTAGTAAAAAGCAGCACACATAACACATTGTTAGGCACACATTTAACCTCTTGATTACCTGATATGTTAATCCCTTCCCAGCCAGTGTAGTTAGTATAGTGACAGTGTATAGTATTAACACTGATCACTGTATTAATGTCACTGGTGATGTCAGTGGCAGTTAGTCAGTTCACACCCAGTGTCAGTTACAGTCAGACTGCCCACTGCACTATCACAGTCCCACTATAAGTCGCTGATCACCTCCATTAGTATAAAATAAATCCATAAATAAAAATTCCAGTATATACCATAGTTTGTAGATGATATAACTTTCACACAAACCAATAAATATACACTTATTGAGAAGGACATTTAGCAAAATACATTTTGTTCTAAATTTATGAACAAATTATTTTTTTTATTTTTTTATTGGATATGTTTTATGGTAGAAAATAAAAAATATTGGGTTTTTTTTCCAAAATGTGTGGTCTTTTTTCAATTATATAACAAACAATCCTAGTGGTGACCCAAAACTGCCAAAAGAAAAATCTATTTGTGTGAAAAAACTTTACAAATTTTGTTTTGGTACAGCATTGCATGACTGCAACTACCAATTAAAGTGCTAAATAGCAAAAAATGGCCTGGTCATGAAGGGAGTAAAACCTTCCGGAGCTGAAGTGGTTAAGGGCATGGCCAGGGGCGGACTGACAACTCATGAGGCCCCCGGGCAATAGGGGATCATGGGGCCCCTGTGTCCTTGCCCAAACTCAAAAAAGCCTATGAAAAAGGTACCAGGGGCATCTCATGGGGCCTCCTACCAACCCCGGGCCCTCGGGCAGTGCCCGAGTTTCCAAATGGTCAGTCTGCCCCTGGGCATGACGTTTAGGCAAAGGCAAAGGTTCCAACAAAGATTCCGAAGCAGGGGATCTTCCAGCTTCAGCAAAACACTGAAACTACCGAGCGACTTGACTCTCTTGTCAGCTACTAAGGACTACTGCTCTCTTTGGTCTCCCAGACAATGGGTTAGTTAGGCTCACTCAGCCTTGGTTGCAGCACCTCAGTGTACAGGCCCACTCCTCTCCTCTAAATAGAGTTCTCCAGCACCCTGAGCTTTCTCTCTCTTCCAGAGAATTCCAGACTCCTTCCAGCCTTCTAGACTCACTAGCTGTCTCAGCGCCCTCATTCCCCCTGACCATCTCTTGATCTCCCAGACTTTCGTAGCTGTCCTGACTTTCCCTGTCTTTTGGCAAGGAACACCCACACAAGTGATGAGGTCTCCAGCAGGAACACACAAATTAAATACAATTTTATTTTAATTCATAGTTGTCATTTTACCAGTTATTTCTCAGGAACAACATAGGTATACTTACAATTACACCAAAAAACACATCTACTCCCCCCTAGTATGGGAATACCACATGTGTGAGGCTTTTTGCTGCCTAGCTGCACAGAGGAGCCCAAAATCCAATGAGCCCCTTTAGGCTTCCAAGGGGAATATCTGATTTCCTGACTACCTACTGTATAACACTTCTGGAGGCCCTGAAGTGCCAGTACAGGAAAAACATCAAATGACCACATTTTTCAAAGTAGATTGTCCAATATATTTAAACAGAGACATGGTGAGTCTTTTGAAGATTACATTTTTTTGCCACAAGCTTTTGGAAAATGAACCACTTGAAGTCACTCCTGAAATCTTTTGTACTGGGGAGCACACTTTCAAAGAGTGGTGACAAATAAACTTCTATTATTCACTGTTGACACTGATTATACACTGATTAAAAATATGGCGTAAACTGATGGGTTGTTTATTACTGAATAATATGTTGCAGCCAAAGTTCAGCAAAACAATGAAGATCCAAGGCTTGAGCAGTGTTTGCTGACCACTTTTGAAAATAAGGCAGTAAGATTTCATCTTTTCCATGCTGGGGTGCTTGTGTGTTGAGTCATAGTGACATGGGAGAATGTGTTACACAATTCTGACGTAAGTGGGGAGGATTTAAGTTATGTTCCTTCTAGATAATAAAAATTATCATTTCTAGGACCACAACTCCATATGATTCCATGGTTCACAACACTGTGTATAAAATAAGTGTATAATAAATGTTTGAAATTATACTGTGTTCATGTTTATGCTGGTATACTTACAGTATTTAGCAACAAAAGTGACACTAATTAGTATTCTGTTTATTAGGGGCCTACTTTTTACACAAGGTTCATATAACTTACAGTCAGGATTTACATATTTTTCCAAATGAATCCAATAAGAAATTGTGTGAATTTTGTATTAAAGTAGTGTAAATCTTGGATGAAAACATTTATAGATAGACCCCCTAATTACATATGTTTCAATTACAACATGTTAAAATTTGCTTCCTGACAACCCCAGTTTTTATTGTTTTCTCTTAATAAGTGCAGCTAAGTGACTGACTGTTCACAGCAATAGATTTGTTATGCAGTGTAGCACTACCCCCCTTAGGAGTTGCTGAGTTATTTTCGGGCTCCCTGTCACTCTGGACCCCTCTCTGTAAACCTGCTGACACCACAGTACTCTGCTGACTAAATTAAATTATCACCAGAAAATAGATTCACACACAGATTAACCGATTCCTGACCGCCCCATAGCAGAAACATTGCTACAGGGCGGGACGGGTGCGCAAAATCATGCATATATATATATATATGTGTGTGTGTGTGTGATTTTGCATTTCTGCGTAGGGGGACATGCGCACGCCCTACCCGCACCACCATTCGCGGCCGTAGCTGTCAAACACCGGGTCCCAGCCAGTGATTTCTCGCTGGCGCCTGTTGATTCCCAAGGATTTCCGATGGGGAGGAGAACTGTTTTGTTTACTAACAGTTCTCCTCCCTGTCAGCTCCGGCACACTGCTTTGGATGGCTCTCTTCCTCTCTCTCTCTCTCCTCCCCCAGCAAAAAAGAGATCCCCCACCTGCAACAACAGACCTCCCTGCCAGCAATAGACCACCACGCAAAAATAGATCCCCTTCAGCAACAATAGACTTCCTCAGTAGCCAGCATCATTATACATTCCAACACACACCAGCACCCCTTGCGATTACATATATTCAGTGCTGGAGATGCTTGCAAGAACCATTCTTTTCTAAGCAATAATCTGTAAAGAAAATGTTTTATGCTTGTTGATGTATGCAGTCTTTAACAAAAGTTAGTAATCATAATGGAAACAAGCAATCAAAACATATAAAATGTAACAATGTTTATTTATTGTGTAAATTCACATCCCACCTGTGGTTTAACACTTAAGAAATCCTGGAAGGCATCATGAAAATCATTCCATGCAAGTCATGCCTTTTTGGAGCTGGAAAAATCTATTCTATTCAGAGAGCGGTAAGAGGACATGCACCCTATGGTAACTTTAAAAATGTCCAGATACATTTGGATTAGGAGTAGCAGTGGGATTTTGGCTCTCATAAAAGTGACCCCAGTTTTCATTTAGAGATATCAGAAAGCACATCCCACTTACAGTATTGAATGTTACACTTTGAACATAATATAACATACACTACATTTCTGATTCTGCATTTTAAAGTTTTCTGCAGTGGAAATGTTTTTCTCTAACACCATTGAACAATCTACCTTAGATATTGTATGCATGTCACAGTATCTGTATTTAAAGAGCTATATAGAGAACCACATTGATTTATATACTTTTTAAAGTAGCATAGATCCTAAGGTTGGCTCAAAAATTGACACTCATTTTTTAAAACTGTATATAGTTGCCTGAATATAAGATTGGAAGATGGTGTAAGAAAATTACAGTGTATTTGGGCAACCACATATTGCAAGCAATTTTTTGTAGATTTGATCTTTAAAGGGAATCTGTCACATGCATAGAGTTGCCACCTCATCCCTTTAAACCTGAATACGTATTAATTAGAGAGGTTCTGTTGCTGATTATGTTGGTAATTAACCACTTGACCTCCAGAGGATTTACCCCCCTTAATGACCAGGCCTCTTTTTGCTACTTGGCGCTGCACTAATTCAACTGATAATTGCGCGGTCATGCAATGCTGCACCCAAACGAAATTTACGTCCTTTTTTTCACTCAAATAGAGCTTTCTTTTGGTGGTATTTGATCACCTGTGCACTTTTTATTTTTCACGCTATAAACAAAAAAATGCCAAAAATTTTTAAGAAAAACAATATTTTTTACTTTCAGCGATAAAAAATATATAGTAAACTCAAAGTTGGTTATAAATTTAGGCCAAAATGTATTCTGCTACATGTTTTTGGTAAAAAAAATCCCAATAAGTGTATATTGATTGCTTTGTGTGAAAGTTATAGCGTCTACAAACTATGGTATAGATCAGCAATGGGCAAACTACGGCCCGCGGGCCGTATACGGCCCGGCGGACCTTTTAATCCGGCCCGCGGAGCTAGGCTCCCGCAAGGCCAGTGGTCGGCAAGCCGCGGCTCTTTACAAATTTAGATGCGGCTCTCCTGTGTGCCGGGCGCCCGCTCCCCTCCCTCCTCTCCCCTCCTCTCCTCTCGGATGGCCGCCCCCCCTCTCGGATGGCCGCCCCCCTCCCTCCTCTCGGACGTCAGGACTCTGCAGCTGTCAGGATGTAGGCGGGGCAGCCAGGATGTAGGCGGGGCAGCGTGACGAACTCCTCTCACAGTCCTCCCTGAAGACCAGAACGGCGCGGGAATACGAGAGGAACGCGCGGACCAAAGGTAAGTGAATTGACACAGGGGGGGGACTTACTATATGGGGGACTTACTATATGGGGGATGAATTACTATAGGGGGGACTTACTATATGGGGAATGAATTACTATATGGGGGACTTACTATATGGGGAATGAATTACTATATGGAGGACTTACTATATGGGGAATGAATTACTATATGGAGGACTTACTATATGGGGGATGAATTACTATATGGGGGACTTACTATATGGGGAATTAATTACTATATGGAGGACTTACTATATGGGGAATGAATTACTATATGGGGGACTTACTATATGGGGAATGAATTACTATATGGGGGACTTACTATATGGGGAATGAATTACTATATGGAGGACTTACTATATGGGGAATGAATTACTATATGGAGGACTTACTATATGGGGGATGAATTAATATGGGGGATGAATTAATATGGGGGATGAATTACTATGTGGGGGATGAATTACTATGTGGGGGATGAATTACTATGGGGGATGAATTACTATATGGGGGATGAATTACTATGGGGGATGAATTACTATAGGGGGGATGAATTACTATGGGGGACGAATTACTATATGGGGGACGAATTACTATATGGGGGACGAATTACTATATGGGGGATGAATTACTATGGGGGATGAATTACTATATGGGGGATGAATTACTATATGGGGGATGAATTACTATATGGGGGATTAATTACTATGCTTACTATGGGGGAATATTACTATACTTACTATGGATGACACATACACATCATTCATCTACTCTTGGTCCGGCCCCCGGGTCCAATATATGAACCCATTGCGGCCCTCAAGTCAAAAAGTTTGCCCACCCCTGGTATAGATACTGCAATTTACGCCATTTTTTTGCTATACAGCGCTGTGCTAGTTTAACGGATAATTGCGCGGTCACGCAATACGGTACATAAATGACATTTACATCTTTTTTTTCCCACAAATTGAGCTTTCTTTCGGTGGTATTTGATTGCCTGTGCGGTTTTTATGTTTTGCGCTATAAAAAAAAAAGCCTGACAATTTTGAGAAAAAAAACAATATTTTGGACTTTTTGCTATAAAACATGACCAGTAAAAAAAAATTTAAAAATCAAATTTAGTCATAAATTTCTGCCAAAATGCATTCTGCGACATGTCTTTGCTGAAAAAAACCCCAATATGTGTCAATTAATTGGTTTACGTGAAAGTTATAGCGTTTACAAATGGTGGGAAAGATATTGGGATTTTTTGGGGTTTTTTTATATTAATAATGGCAGCGATCAGTGACTTATGGCGGCAATCAGCGATTTATGGCGGGACTGTGGCGGACATTCTGACATTGGGGGGTATTGACTTGGGGTCACTGACATCCCCAGTGACACCAATACAGTGATCAGTGCAAAAAAAAAAAAAACACTGACACTGTACTAATGGCACTGGGGAGGAAGGGGTTAAGTTTATTATTCAGAGAAAGGGTTAACTGTGTGAGGGGAGTGTTTTACTAGGGGGCAGGGGTGTGTACTGCAGGGAACGCTGCTGATCGGGAGAGAGAAACTCTTCTGTCCCGATCAGCGTGTCCTGGAGCTATCAGAGAACTGACAGAAAGCACAGCTACTGCAGCAGTGCTCTCTGTCAGCGATTGCCGCCAATCGCCGGGACATAGCCGGTAACGACTTGCTGTGACCCGGCGACTGACATCCGCGGCTGTGATCGGCAGGACAGGTAGGGCGGCAGCGCACCTCGTGCGCGCCCCCTACCTGTTTACAAAACACACGTTTTAAAACGTGCTTTTGCCCAGCCGGGCCGCCCTGCCGCCGTATTTCTACAGTGGCTGGGCGGCATGTGGTTAAACTCGCCTTGTCTGCATTAAATTAGCCTCAGAACTTGTACAATTAAAAAATGTTCGGTTTTAAAGGGGTGAGGTAGACACCCTACACATGCATAATCAGGGCAAATTTGCAAGCTCTCTTAAAAAAATCCCCAACACACACCAATAATACCTTCACTGTACTTGACTACACCGCATTCATCAGTCAGAATGGTGAGTATAAATCTAGTCTAAGCTTCATAAATGTCCCAGCCTACACAGGTTTATTGGCCTACTCCTGCCTCTAACATGACAATCTGATGTTAAGTGGCATTTAGCCACTTAGGCCTAGGTTCTACCTCCTGGGACTAAATGAAGAAGGTTGCATGCTTTCCAATACCCAGAAGCACCAGATATTTCCAATGGTTCTTACTGGCAAATGGAGAGGTGGGTAGGTGAGTATCAGTGAATGGGGGTTAGCAAACTGACAGATGAAGTAATATATTGTGTAACTTTGGTATTCTTACATGCATTGTTTCTCATATTTTTATTATATTATTACATACACACACACACAGACATGAAATTAACTTGGCCAGAAACTACTGACAAATTTCAGCAAATTATATGTGTAATTAATAAAGTGTGAATATGCTGATCCTGTCAATTGCTATTCTCCACTCTCTGCTAGGTTATCATTTACTATATTTGTAGACTTCTGCTGCTGACATTTGTTTGATTTCATTATGCTTTGATTTGAAAACTACTTTTGGTTTTGATGGATATCTGTTCTTTAACATACCGTATATACTCGAGTATAAGCCGACCCGACTATAAGCCGAGGTACCTAATTTTACCACAAAAAACTGGGAAAAACTATTGACTCGAGTATAAGCCGAGGGTGGGAAATGAGGCACCTACTAGTCAATGTAAAAAATTGGTGTCAGTGGGAGGAATAGTGCCCCATCATTGGTGTGAGTGGGAGGAATAGTGCCCCATCATTGGTATCACTGGGAGGAATAGTGCCCCATCGTTGGTGTCAGTGGGAGGAATAATGCCCCATCATTAGTATCAGTGGGAGGAATAGTGCCCCATCATTGGTGTCAGTGGGAGGCATAGTGCCCCATCATTGATGTCAGTGGGAGGAATAGTGCCCCAGCATTGGTGTCAGTGGGAGGAATAGTGCCCCATCATTGGTGTCATTGGGAGGAATAGTGCCCCACCATTAGTATCAGTGGGAGGAATAGTGCCCCATCATTGAGGTCAGTGGGAGGAATAGTGCCCCATCATTGGTATCAGTGGGAGGAATAGTGCCCCATCATTGGTGTCAGTGGGAGGAATAGTGCCCCATCATTGGTGTCAGTGGGAGGAATAGTGCCCCATCATTGGTATCACTGGGAGGAATAGTGCCCCATCGTTGGTGTCAGTGGGAGGAATAATGCCCCATCATTAGTATCAGTGGGAGGAATAGTGCCCCATCATTGGTGTCAGTGGGAGGAATAGTGCCCCATCATTGGTGTCAGTGGGAAGAATAATGCCCCATCATTAGTATCAGTGACACCAATGATGCGGCACTATTCCTCCCACTGACACCAATGACACTTGCTGACCCCTGTTGCAGTATGGTGCTGTTGCAGCCAGCATATGTGGTTGCAGCAGCACCTCTGCACTGCACACTTACCGGCTTTTCCCTCACTCGATTTTCACGGGTCCGCTCGGCTCCGCCTCCTCGCCCATGATTGGCCGCCTGTGTACCTTTCCTGAGCTACAGTTCTGGCGGCCAATCACCGGTGAGGAGGCGGAGCCGAGCGGCAGGAGTGAGGGAGTGGCCGGAGTGACGGAAGGAGCAGCGCTTCCTGGATGGATCATCGGGAGCCAGGTAAGAGACAGCAGCCCTCTGCCCACCCCTGTACGCGCCCCCCCTTGACGGAGCCTCGCGCCCCCCTGGGGGGCGCACCCCACTATCTGCAGATGTTGACTCGAGTATAAGCCGAGGGGGCCGTTTTTCAGCACAAAAAATGTGCTGAAAAACTCGGCTTATACTCGAGTATATACGGTAATACAGTAACTTTAATAGTAAGTTTGCATGTTCTCCTGGTGGTTTTGTGAGATTCCTCTGGGTTCTCAGGTTTCCTTGCACACTGCAAAGACATGATATTTGGTTAATTAGCTGCTATCTAAATTTGACCTAGTGGGGCTAATTTACTAAAACTGAAGAGTGCTAAATCTGGTACAGCTTTGCATAGAAACTAATCATCTTCCAGGTTTACCAAAGCTTAACTGAACAAGCTGAGTTAGAAGTTGATTAGCTACCATTCATCGCTACACCAGGTTCTGACTGCTCTAGTTTTGGTAAATCCCCCCTAGTATGTGTATGTATACTTGTATGATAGGGATATTATACTGTAAGCTCCTTGAGGGCCGGTACTGACGAGATTGCACAATATGTATAGCACTGTGTAAATGTTTGGAGCTATATAAATACCTATAATAACGATAATAGTAAATGTTGGCCCAGATTAAATAATCCACCTGAAATTTGCTATAAATTCACTCTAAAACTGATGCTTTTTTTATTGTAAAAAGGTAACTCCACTTTCGTTGGAAAAATAGCAAATAAAAACAATATATATAATATAGCATTTACAATTGCGACACAAGTCATATTATAATTGACTGTTATTAAAAATTACTTTTCCTTTTCAATCTGCACTACTGTAACATTTCTGTAAATGTGTATAGAACACCCCCAGGAAACATCATTTCCTGCTTGTGTGATTGGCTTACTGATACAGGCAGTCCCCGAGTTAAGTACATTTGGCTTACGTAATACTCATACTTACGTACACTTCCCTCGGGACCGGAAGTCAAGCTGTCAGCATTCTTGTGCAGCAAGCTGATAAGAGACTAGCTGATAAGAGACATCAGAGAGACATAAGAGACAGAGACATCCATTGCTCGTTACTTGTGGGGCTAGCAGTGTCTGCCCACTATCTCCAAAGTGATTTAAGACTGTCTGTCTGCACCTCCGGGGAGAGGAAAGGAGAGGCTGTCAGGCTGCTCACTGAAGTGATCCTCCGTCTGTGCAGGGGGGAGGGGGCAGCGTGTGCTGTGTAAAGGAGAGCAGAGTTCTCTCATACAGTACATTACAGTACAGTGTAGTTTAGCCAAGATAGTTTAAAGTTGTACTCTACACTGTACAAGAGTTTACAGTATAATATTTGAATGTTGAATTTGATGTTTAAACATTTACATGCACATAAAAGTTAAATATGTTAAGGCAAACATGTGTCCAAGCTGCAGTTCTTATGCAAAACACCAGTTTAGAGCCTCTTGAGGTTTTACTGCTTTCTGTAACCTTATTACAAAAACGTAATCTAATATCCTGTCGTTTGGTTAGTAGTTAGTGCTTATAAAAGTGCCTGATTCAACTTATGAACAAATTCGACTTATGAACAAACCTACAGTCCCTATCTTGTACGTAACCCGGGGACTGCCTGTATTCCCAGAAGACTGCACTAAGATTCAATTCATATTTTTGGCATTCCCTGCAACAAAAATGTCATTTTTGGTGCGATAGATGAAAAGGAAATCATGTCTAAAGGGACGGAGACCTTGCAATTTTCCTTGTTAGAGCTCTGCAGGTGCAGCAGCTGACTCATAATTATGAAATCATTTCATTTTACACATGGACACAGTCAAACAGCTCCTCCTTCAGAAAAATAAAAGGTAGAACTCTGCAAGAAAGTTTGTTAGAATCCTTGCAATGTACATAGATCACCCAGAGGGGAATGTTTTTTCTCAACAAAAGTGAAGTTACTCTTTAAAACGGATCTTCAATCTACCATTAATAAATTGATAGGAAAGAATATCATATTTACCTGTTTTAGAATTTTATTTTACATTTCTTCAGTTACTTCCTGGTTTCTAGGCCTAGACAAATGATGTCATACATCCCAGGAGTCTTCAGGAGGAGAGGAGGGTTTTTGTTCAGCGAAGAACACTCTCCTGAATGTGTGCCTGTCACGGTCAGGTGTCAGATTCGGAGACCAGTAGCTATAGCAGCAGAGAGACTCCCACCAACAAGCAGGATAAGTATACCAGCAGGTCACCCTGGCAGATGACGCGGACTCACCTGAGGTGTAGTGTCCAAGCACTAACCCATATTCACCAGAGCTCTTGATGGCGGAGATGGGTTTTGCTGTTAGTACCAGATCAAGGTCCTCAGGATCGCCCCTGGGTCCAGTAGGAGATATAGCAGGTAGGGATCAAACAGAAGCATAGTCAGTAAACAAGGGGTTACAAGTTGGGATCAGGAAGAAGCGTAGTCAAGGAACAAGCCAAAGGTCAGTAACATTGGTAGCGAAGGTCTGGATGGCAGCAGGAGAGATAAGAGTGAGATATTGGCTGGAGAAGGAACAATAATCTGGCAAACAGGAAGTGCAGAGACATGGCTTAAATCAGGAAGTTCATAGGAGGAGCAAAGGGTTCAAGGATCATGTTAAACAAGGTGAAGGTAGGATCATTCAAGGAGTTGTCCAGGGAGCTGTCCAGCATTCTAGGTGGCTCAGCAAGAAGAAACATTACCAGACACAGCAGAGGTCCCAGGTTTGAATCCAGGCCCTGATAATGCCTGAGCTAAGGGCAGAAGGAGTCCAGGAAGTAAATGCTACATGAATTATCTGCCCTTACTCAAGATGGCCACAACCAAAATTGATAGGGGATGATTTTCAAAGTGATTTCTCAGCAAATAATGGATAGTGAGTTTATTTTGAATATTAAAAAAATGAATTATATAGCATTCTTGGTTTGTAGTGCTCAGATGCAGTGTTGTTCCACTTTAACCTCTTGCCCTCCAGAGGATTTGCAACCTTGCACCCAAATTAAATTTGCGTCCTTTTTTCCCACGAATTGAGCTATCTTTCCTTGGTATTTGATCGCCTGTGTGTTTTTTATTTTTTGCGCTATAAATAAAAAAGCCCAACAATTTTGAGAAAAAAACAATAATTTTGACCTTTTTGCTATTAAACATGTCCAGTAAAAAATGTAAAAAATCAAATTGCATCATAAATTTAGGCCAAAATGTAATCTGCGACATGTCTTTGCTAAACAAAAAATCCCAACACGTGTAAATTAATTGGTTTACGTGAAAGTTATAGCGTCTACAAATGGCGGTATATATACTTGGATTTGTTTTGTTTTTTTTCATTTTTACTAGTAATGGCGGTGATCAGTGACTTATAGCGGGACTGCGGCGGACATTCTGACAATGTGGGGAACTGACTTGTTGTCACTGACATCCCCAGTGACACCAATACACTGATCAGTGCCAAAAAATAGCGCTAACACTGTACTAATGGCACTGGGTAGGAAGGGGTTAAAATGAGGGGAGATCAAAGGGTTAACTGTGCGCTGGAAGTGTTTTACTAGGGGGCGGGATGTGTGTGATTCACTGTAATCACACTGCTGTGGATGGCTGTGCTACGCACAGCCATCCACAGCAGTGTGCCTGAGCTGACAGGGAGGAGGTCTGTTAGTAAACAAAACAGTCCTCCTCCCCATCGAAGATCTTCATAAATCACCAGGCGCCGGCGAGTAATTACCGGGCCGGGCCTGTGATTGACAGTCGCAGCCATGAACGGCAGCATGGGTAGGGCCCCCTACCCAGAAATGCTAAATCACGTATATATTTTTGATACTTTTGCACAGTAAAAAACGTGCCCCATCTCTGGCGGCTGCAGCATTTGTATAAACTGACTTGTATTTAGACTGTCAGCAACGAGCGACTGGCAATGAGACTTGTAGTTCTGACTGTAGTACAGACATAACACGAGATTGCTCACTTAGCACCTCTTTTATTCAGAAAAAATCTTGTATTCTTTTTGCTGAATGCAAGGCATTTTGTGATTAGAGGAGGGAGATTGTGATGGTCATCCACAACTCCACCAGAGGTTTAGAGCTGGTGCTGACAGGAGGCTGCAGGCTTAAAAATTAGAGTTTTACAAATGCATCAACAACCAGAGGTGTGTCAAATTTCATTAAAAGTAACTGAATTTTTCTGTGCAAATGTACAAAAATAGTTTTTGACCATACTTCAGCTTTAACATTTGCCAATAAGACAGTATAACTATAGCTTATGGTCAGAAGGGACTAAAGGAATCAAAAGGCCCTCCAACCTAATCTGCATAGAATAATAAATGCTTCTTTGAACCAAAGGTATTCACATGGTATGTTACATTTCATCACATATCTCAGTTATAGGATTATTCTTTTTTCAGGACAGTGGGTGAAGCCATGCAAATAATTGTTAATTCATATTAAGAACTGCTCACGTATAGTAAAAATATAGCTTAATACTATAGAGCCTGTGGGTAGGTGCAGGGTGGTGTGTCGGCAGTGATGACACAGAGTCTGCTGCAGATAATTCAGAAACTTCTGGTAAAACTCTCAGTTCAGTGCAGAGAGGCAGCGAGTAAGATGCACCTACAGCATCTGTTTTCAGAGGGTGGAATAAGGCCTGGCCAGTTCAGTCCCAAAGGGGAGGCTTCCATGCAAGATTGCGTGTCCCTAACCTGTCCCTACCCATCAGGTACCTTTCCCTGCCGCTTATCGCTTTCCTTGACAGATGGGTGATCTTGTCCTACTCTAACCACTTCGCAAAAGCGTAACAAAACCTGGAGACAGGGACTTATAAAGGCTCTGCTGACCCAAGATGGTCACCAGGATGCAGCGTAACCAACTGGAACACTGCCCTCAGGGACCAGAAAACCATAGAGAAACCAGGTGTTTCTTGGCTTTCTCTCCAGCTGTGGTTGAGCACCACCTACAGTGGAGGAAGTGGACTGCACCTGCCTACAAGCCATTTATTTCAAACTGCACACATCTGTTTCAGGCTTTTAGCACATCATTAGTGCAGGGCTTGGGACCCAATGAAACAGCATAACCATACAGGTTAACATTTGCCAACATTTTTGAAAGCAGCTTTGATGTGCTTCTCATTATACAATTTATAAGTAGTGGAAATTTTGTAAGTAAAAAAAGTCAAATGTGCAGCATAGCTGGCCCCATGGGAATATTTAATAAAATGTAGCACCCTCCTAGTCAGCTATGGGGAGCTAGACTCCAATTGTTAGTAAGAAGGGCTGAGTAGCAGCCTGGGTGTGATAGTTAGCAGGGGTCAAATTATGGTCAGAGCTGTGAGGCTCTGCAGTCCAGCCCTCTGGAATTTCCACCTGCTCAAGAACTTTGGAGAAAGGCCTAGAAGCAGTGGGTGGATCTGAGGAGTGGCTGATCTTCACTTTTGAGAGATCCTGGCCAATCCCCAAAAGGAGGCTTGGCAAGGGGCCAGTACAAACCTTAAAAATGAGAGAGCCTGCTCTGCAGCAGGAGAGTTTGGGTGGAAGATAGAGAGGATGTGAGGCTAGAGAGAGGAGCCTGGAAGGGTGCCCAGATGGAGTGGGGCTCACTTACAGGCAGTAGAGCTTGGAAGGAGGTAAGCTTGGACCTTCACTGGCCCCCAGAGTGAGGACCGCCTGTGTAGTAGGGAAGGAGCTGCCCAGCTAGAAGGTCTGATAGCAGCCACCTATCAGCCATCACCCATCAGCCACACAGAAGAAGGACTGAGTCAGTACACTTGCACCTACTTGGCCAGAAAGGGGAAGGCGGCACTCTAGTGGGGAACTGGATTAGCCTGCCACCCAGGGCTGTTTCACTATTTACGTGACAGACACCAAATCCCATGCTTAGGGATTCCTCCAGACAGCTGGGTAAAGAAGAGGAGTTATCTGGGGTCTGGGATGGTACTACGGGAGATGCTGGTTAGCTCTCCAAAAGAGACTATTTTGTTGTAAAGACTGGTAAATAGTTCCAGGAAGTTGTCTTTGGTTTCTCAGTTCCATTGGGCACCCTATACACCCCTTACCCCATCCAAGTTGAAATCCCCTTAATAAAATCCAAAAAACAAATTTAAGGACTGGTTACTGACTCCTGGATGCAAGTCAGTGTGGAAATGCATGTTGCCGGGCTGTGCAGGACTATAGGGGACCCAAATACTCAGTAACTCGTAAGGGGGTAGTGCTACAAAATTATCAGACTGTCTGGCGGACATGCAGTAATACAGAATACTCGAACTGCATTTAAATCAATGGGGATGAATCTATCAAACTAAAAATGCTCATTTTCTGGGCTAATAGGCAAGGATGTGTCAAAAAAACTATACGGGGGGGGGAACTGCTCTGGGAAATATGTATCAATGGAAAAAAATGTTTTTCAAACTTCCACGATCAGTGACATTGACATTTAGAAAGGGAAAAAAAGTTTTAAATGTCTGACCTTATGTTCGGACTGAGCACTGGGCTCATCCCTAGTGTTTGGGAGAATCACCTTGAGTCACTTGCATGCCCCTGAAGATGCGCATGCGCACGAAACACGTTGGGTGAGCCTTACATGCTGACGTCACGCGGCCGGAGTTCAGAGCGACGGCCATCTTGGTAAGCTTTTATACATTTAACTCTTTGCTGTATCCATGTGGATTACTTTTAACTATTTACAATAAATACTACACTATATTGCCATAGCTTCGGCTCCTGTGGTGAGCTTCTCCCCCTAGGAGGATCCTTTGCTGGTTTTGCATAGCCCTGACTCTGCAGAAGTCCGGTCCCTATTTATGGCTTCCTGAAACCCCCCATAAGGATTAGCATTAATGCTATTATACAAGTAGCATTCTGGTGAGTGCACATCCATATGGTGGTGGATTCCTATGTTGGATCATGAGCATCCTAGCTGGTATTGCTGCACCTTGTAGTTCCACAATCACCGGGCATTGCTGTGACCTGTAGTGCCACGGACTATGTATAATCACTAATATTGCTAAAAAGCACACACATATCACTTGGCACTTATGTGACCTGTAGTGCCACGGACTATTTATATTCACTATTTATGTTCAGATTTTTAGATTTTTTATGATTCTATGATTTTTTATGATCTGAGACGTTTATATTGTATGAACACTTCTATTCACATAAGCACTCTATGATTGCATTTGTCACTTATGCGTTAGCTCTGAACTTACATTTGAATTGATTACTGTGGGCTTGTTACCTTGCCTTTTGTGCTAGCAGCTACCATATTATCTGTGCTCGACTTATATCTTGTGTTATAGAAATAGCTGCTGTTTGAGCTGAAAACACCTGAAAAAACACTTGACAAAATCCTGAAAAAATGCTCATTCCCACTGTATGGGTGTTTTACATTCAGGTCTATGTAGACCAAATGCTCAGATCTACCTGAAAAGTAGTGCAAGTACTTGTTTGAGTGACATGTGTTTTGCTACAGGCGAAAGAATGCTCAAGTGTGAACAGGCGCCATTGGAAATAATGGGATTTTACTTGA
Organism: Staurois parvus; assembly: GCF_062004578.1. Classification (NCBI taxonomy): domain Eukaryota; kingdom Metazoa; phylum Chordata; class Amphibia; order Anura; family Ranidae; genus Staurois; species Staurois parvus. Next base: position 2,178,844 of record NW_028318189.1, on the reverse strand, counting down.
GCGTTTCTGAGCATCGGTCGAACGGGGTCTGAAAACATGATAGGGGATAAAATGAATCTCTGTTCGATCAAAGCTGAAAAGAAGTGTTTCTGCTCCTGTTATAATTACGTATACATAGGCAAGGCTTTTAAATTTTTAGCACCCATTGATAAGATTATTAACATAATAAATTAAACTGATCACTAACAAAAATTTAATTAACCATATGTGGACATTGGGTGTGACAGGCATGCTAAAGAAATTTTATAACAGACAGTGTGTGTAGTATGCCACATCCTCCCTGCCTCATCACATTATGCTGGGATCTGGGGGCACCTTTCATAAAGGGGGCTTCCAGATTCTGATAAGCCCCCCGTCCACAGATCCCCACAGTTACCGCCCAGGGCTGTGGTGAAAAGGCCCTTGTCCTCATCAATATGGGGACAAGGTGCTTTGGGGGGAGGAGCCCCTTCTGCCTCAAAGCACCCCCCCATGTTGAGGGCATGAGGCCTGATATGGTTCAGGAGCAAATGCCCCCTCTTTCCTGGCCTACAGGGCTGTTTGCTCAGCTAAGGGTCTGGTATGGAGTTTGGGAGGAACCCGACGCCATTTTTTTCCTGAATTTTTAAATACCGGCAATTCTTCTGTTTACATTTTGCTGACAGCAGAGAAGAGTCATGGTTGTTAAGGACGCAGTGGCCACCCGCTCTTTAACCTCCCTAGTGGTATGATTATGTTCATATTTCTGTGCTGAAAGCGGTACTTTTTTTGCATGGAAATATGTAGTTTTTTTATTGTAGGCTTGTAATTTTTAGGAATAACTCACTGAAATCTGTCCGAGTCTAGTAAACATCCTGGGTAGGATAAAACTTGAAACACAAAATCATAAATTATAATTTAATAAATAATCATAAAAATAATAATATAATAATAATAAATTTAATTCAATAATGTAATCAAACCAAAAACACTGAAATTTGAAATATAGCACCAAGTTCGCACATCGCTGAGCAAAGTTGCAGAATCGTTTTCAGTGTCTGATGACGAATTTCCCCACAAATCATTATCACTCAATTCTGCAAATGGTTCTGATTTACTATCGCTGATCTCTAGCTGGTCTAAAACCGATTTTGACCTAAAGGGATGCTTTTTGGATGTCATGGACTTTTCTAAGTTTCCAGGCAGAAAGAACAGTCAAAATGCAGGCAGGGCACAGGACAAAGCATTAGGGACAAAATGTATGTGAAATAGTTTGCAACAGTAATGTTTTACGATGTTATTTTAGTTTATTAGAAAATTAAATTTTGTAAATTTTTAAATTTGCCGCTGTTTCCAGCCCTCGTACTTCCCATACGTCCCAACGCTCGCAGGGACCAGAACATGGAAGCCAGATGCCGGCATCGGCCGGAGGAGATGGCCAGGGATGCTGCAGGGGACTCATCGCGAGAGCGAAGGACAAGGCAAGCGCTGCAGGGACTCCCTATGCAGCGCCGCATGGTAAGCCCGAGTGTAGATCGGGGTTACCGCTTTTGGTACTGAAACTTTACCCCGAGCTACACTCGGGAATACCGCTCGGGAGGTTAACAACCAGTTAAAACCAAACACATTCCTTAAATATTGCATGCCGGGACCACTACTTAATTACCACGTACATTTGTTTATTCATTTTCTTTTGTGAATTGACTTTAACGCTGTTTTATGTAAGCAATGGTGAACTGACATTTTCTAGATCGCGTGTAGTATTTGGGAAAACACCTAAATACTGAATGTGATCTGCTTTAGTGAATAGAGCCCACTATCACCAAAAATAAGCATTAAAAAAGAAATTTTACTTTTTTCCCTTAATATTAACTAAAGACAAAATGTTTTCAAATTTCTACATAGGGTCTGTTATACCCCCTTGAGGCTCTCCGGGATATACCCGAAATGGGACCCTACCTGTCCTTGTTGCCGATTACATCCAGGTACCTTCTTACACATGTTCTGGACCTGCCCTAGAATTGTTTTGTTTGATGTTTTTGATTTGATCAATGTACAGCTGCAGCTGTCCCTGACCCATTCACCTGCTTTGGCATTGCTGTTGCTTCATGATGATGAGCAATGGTCCCACCACTTGAAATTGCTGATCTCATATCTCCTCTACTATGCCAAAAAAGAGATTCTATTAAAGTGGAACTCTGGGAACCCCCCAGTAAAATCGTCCTGGGAATCAGCTGTGGATGGGGCCCTTCTAATGTACAAGCTTACCTGTGTTAATACGGGCTGTTCCTGGAAATATGATAAGGTATGGCTCCCCTGGACATCTCGCTGAGGTACTGGGGTGGTCACTGTTGACCCACTGCCATCTGCTAAGATTTTTCAGAGGGGACTTGGTAGTCTTTCCTTCTTTTCTCCCCTTCCCCCTCTTTCTCCCCCCTTCCCTTCTCCATCTTCCTCCCCTTCCCCCTTTGCTGCCCCCTCCTTTTTTTCTTCTCTCCCCTCCTTTCCTCTACTTCTTTGGATGTCTGTTTCCTGCTTCTTATACCCCTGCGTTTTCCCTCACACTGCCTCCAACAAGGTACTATTGGGCTAATTTTCCATGATTACATGATTTTCTTTTGTCCTACATTTGATGTTGTGCAACTTATTTTTAATGTTTATCTGTATTGTATTATGCCTACCATGTCAAATGTTTGCATTGCTTTTCTGCTGCAGTGTTTTTGCACTTTTCTTTTACAATAAAACACCCTGTATTGTAAAAAAAAAAAAGACAAGATATATCCTCTCTGCTAGTCTAGTTTACCACTATCACCGAAAGTGAAAATAAAACTAAAAGAAAATCCCAAATTTTGGGTTGTCCCCAGAACAGGAATAGTGGGGATGTCTTCCAATGGGGACCCTAGTTCTGGTAATCCTGGTGAAAACTAGGGATTCCCTCACTTTATAGGGATTTTCTCTCACTTCCTGTTTTGGCTATGGGATAGGAAGTGAATAGAAATCTCCCCAATGGGACACAGATCATGTAAACCTCACCAAGTTATAACCCTCCCTCGCTCTATCCAAAATGGAAAAAAAGTTCTACATTAGTTAATGAAAAAGTTAATGTTGAATAAACAGGCCCGTAACAGAAGTGTAAAAATTGCTCTGGTCCAGGGTGTACAGGTATGAGAACTGAAGTGGTTAAATAAAAGAATATGATTTTCAATAAACAGTTCACAGGAAATTATCTTGTTGCTCGACAAACACAAACTCGGCAGCTTAACGTACAACGCAGTGCCCATTCTCTGATAGGGTAGTGTACAATGAAACCTTTATTGCAGGAGTCTCCAAACTATGGCCCTCCAGTTGTTGAAGTACTACGAGTCCCTTCATGTTTCTGCCTCTTGGAGTCTTGTCTGTAGCTGTCAGAGTCTTGCAAGGCCCCATGGGACTTGTAGTTCCTCAACACCTGGAGGGCCATAGTTTGGAGACCCCTGCTTTATTGTGATGTCTTCAAGTTCATAGCCTAGTAGCTCACTATTCAGTAAAGCTCTAGAGACTGTTCCCTGGTGAATTGTTGCTTATTCACAATGGCAAATTGAGCAGAGAAACCAGGTAACCTCTATAGGAAGAATTAATATATCCACACACAAGTACAATTATTACCTGGCTACTCAAAGAAAAATGACAAATTATTCCAGTAGGATCTACAAATATAGACGTCTCCAAGTAATAAAGGTACAGTGAAGCTCATTATCAAATCAAGTTGCAGTTCATGATCTGTATGCACCCTATAAAAGTTGTAATCAGCAGTTTGTCTGAACATGGCTTATAACTGTAGCGCCCCCCCCCCCCCCCACACTCCCACAAGGGCCCGCTGTTTTAGATCTCAAGGTTCTTTTGCAGTATGTATGCTAGCAGTCAAGCACACTGTCACAGTCACTTTTCCGGCTCAATAATCAGCCTAAGGGTATTCTTTTGATTCTTTATTGCAAAACTTGGATGGGCGCAGGGTAACTGTGGGATACTCCAGCAATATTAAGTAGTCACTTGAGGACACCTATGTTCCTACTAAAGAATCTGAGCACAATCTTTGCAACAATAAATTATGATGGGCTGAGCAACACTAAGGCACCATGAACAGTGTCCTCTTTAAATGATACTGATTCTAAGACAAGAGGGATAGCAGCAGCACACAGTCTGTACATAATAATGACCTTGGATAATTGGATATCTCCTTTCACTATCTTCCAAACACTTTTCTTCAGGTTTCAGACCAGATCCCCCAAAAAGAAGTCCCTCAGTCAGTTCCAGCAAATTTCAGTAGAATAGGCCCCCCATTCAGCATATCTGGGGGCCCAATGAGCAGTAGAAGCATAAATGGACTGGACACACATGAACTGTATCTAGCAAATATAATTTAAAAATGTAACTGCACTAAATTTAAAAAAAAAAGCTCAAAGGAAAGGCTAGTAGTTGCAACTAATGTGTAATCTCTATGTGGAAATCACATAATTAGCTCCTTTACAACTGCATATTTGAAATAGGTATTTTTGTTGACATTAACCATTTTGTGTCCGGGGCTATTTTTACATTTTTCACAGCATTTGTTGCTAAAATGTACTTATAACTCCTCAAAAAGCAGAGACCCTATATAAAAAAATGTTTGCAGTTGCAAATTTTTATGAAAAATAATAAAAATAAATAAAAAGATGGGGTTGCATTGACCAAATGAATGTCAACTCAAAACTTTGCACGCTCATCGAGTTGTGAAAAAACTATATTACCTACAATTTTTCATAGACTACGCATTAAAAGCCTTTACAGGTTTTCAATTTTGAGTTAATATGAATTATGGTCCTGTAATTATTTTTTTCAGGCCAATATTTGTGCCACAATCTCTGTATGTGCATTTGCACTATGTGTATGCATGGGAGGGATGGAGGAGCTTTTAATGAAAATATTTTTTACAATTTTTTAACAAGCCCCCTATGTGATAGCATCAGCAATATGAAAGAAATTTACTCCTAATGGGGCTTTAAAGGCAATCTACTACAATTGTGTTAACAATTTAAAGGACATTTAAGGGATAAGTTCACCTTTCTACAAAATATAATAATTGCAAATTTTTTTGCAGGTAAGAGAAATGTGTATTTATAATTTTTTCGTAGTAGGAGCCTGTAAAGCATTACACCAGCGATCAGCAGATTGCTGATGCCATGCAGGTCTGCAGACTGTCAGTGTATCTGCTTGCTCATACACCCCGTACTGGCAAGCCAATACTTCTGACAGGAAGACTCAGTGAACTACCACAGCGCCATTGCGGTTCATTGAGAACTGCAAGTCTGTTGGGACTTGTAGTTCATTTATTCCCAGAACACTGTAAATGAATGATGCAGCCATTTGGGCAGAGCCTCGCATGGCCAGATTGTTTATAAAAAGTGACAGCTAGTACAGGGAACTTTTCCCTGTCACAGGAAGGGGAGGATCGTGTGGCAGCTGCAGGATGTTGCATGTTCCACTCTAAAAACGGGTAGAAAATGTAACATGGTCCCAGTGGTGAACTTCTCCTTTAAGTCTTTAAAGTCTCATCAGGAGTCAGTTTCTTTCTATTGTTTATAGCAGTTTAAGGGTTGTTGTCAATTTCAGGTTACACCTCATCATCTTAGTTATGTCATAGCATGGGCAGGTGACAGATCCTCTTTATGAAGACATCAGGGTTCTATCAGACCCCAAATGTCTCCCTTTCTCTTCACTCCATCTAAAAAAGCACATATTGTGCTTAACTGTTTCTCCAGTGCCGTAAGCTGGGTATCAATGAGCTGACAGCAGAAGTGAAGAAATGCTCGTAGCTTCATTACTAGCAGAGAAGATCCGGGAACAGATGCCCCTATATATTCTCCTGCTTTTTCAGCAGGGGGAGATTACAGCAGGTGAAAATGTGAAACAGGTTGAGGGGGAGTTATTCCTTTTCACTACAGTAAAAGTGATCAGGCAGATGTAGAGCAGATGTTTTAACCACTTGAAGTTCAGGATGGTTTAAAATGTCCCGAAGATGGCAAATGGTTAAACACATAGTGCTCTCCATATAACACTTTATTATAGCCCCACTAAAACAACACTTACAGAGTAAAAGATAAAACTCGCATAAAATAAGTCCACATCCAGCTCACCGCTCCGCTAGCAAGAAGGTGGTGGCGTGACTTCCCGGGCTCTGCTCCTCTCCCCTAGATGTGTTGCTCCCCATCTCAGGGCTTCCTCAGCAGGCAAGCCTACTGAGGAAACCCTGAGAGGGGGCGCAACACATCTAGGAGAGAGGAGTCGAGCTTGGGTGAGCTGACCAAAAGGAGGATGAGAGGAGTAAGAGGAACATTTGAATCTGTATGGAAAAAGGCTGTGAATATCCTGAAGAGCGTTAATTATTTAATTTGCAGGTGAACAGGTTTTTCACCTGGTGTGGTGGTGGTGCACTGAAGTGTGAAAAGAAGAAGACATTCACAGTGTAGCATATTAATACCAATTGGTGTATTGTATGGATTTTTATGTTGATGAGACTATTTAAAGCACGAATGTTTGCCATTATTCCATTATTGTTTAGGATAACGGTTCTGAGGGATTTGTGCTGCACTCTTATATGAAATTTTTTTTTTTTTACACTGCATGGATCAGCTGCTTGTTTTTTCTAGGGGTGAGGACTCATACTCATACTCATCTGACCCGCCAATCCTACGGAAAACCATTCTCCCCCACGGTCCAGCGGTGGATTGTTCCTGAGCACACATTGAGCATGCGGATGTCAGGAACAGTGCATTTACAAGACCACTGGACTGTGGGGGGGCAGGAACAGAAAGGGCCAGTCTTGTGTAGGGAGGACCGGCAGGTAAGGTGAGTATATCTTCGGCGTCCTCTCCTCTCAAACAAAACGGGCATTGAACCCGTGCAGTGCCCCAAGATTTCTACTTTATGGTAAAACATTTGTTGGCTTTAGAAACACTGTAAACTAAGAAGATGTGAAATTATTTAAAGTGTATGCATAGCCACAATGTTGTTTTTTTATAGTGTAGGAACTTAGCTGTCAGTTTATTTTTTTTGTTGTCTGTGTCTAGTTGTCGAGATTTTCTTTCACTTTCTATCCCAGAGAGACACACTGAAAACAGAAAAATAATTTTGGCTTTACATACACTTGGGTAACTTTCTATCCAACACATTTCTGAAAGTAATTAAAAAGTGGTCCAGGACCTGACAGTTGTGTGGCGCAGGATATGACTTGGATCATCAGAGACACTGGGCTTCAAACAATATTTTTGGTCATGGAAAGGGTTGTTGGTTTTGGATATAGAGCTGGGACTATGTTATTTGTCTAGTTTTGTCACTTATAGAGCATAAGAGTGATCTTTTCAAAAAATGTTTGGAATAAAATACAGCATCTGACAGCCAAAAGCTGTTGATTGTTTTGTCTTCCATTACAGATTAATTTGACAGAAAGATATACTGCTTTCTTATGAAATTTGCAAAATTTGCATTTATCTTATTTAGAACACTTTATGGCAAGTCTAAATATTAGTCATTTTCAGATAAATAAGATGTTCTTAGATAACCAAAGTATAAGTAATGAATGTGCCTTTCAAATCTCTACAGAGACCAGTAAAGCTTTTCTGAGGCAGAATTTGTATTCAGCATACAGATGCAACCTGCTGACCTGTCTCTGTGATTTAAACAGGGAAACAATATTATAGACTACTGTGTATTCCCAGATATGAAATAGTTGCTGAATTAGCAGAAGGCCTCATGGACACAAGACATTTATTAACCACTTCAAGTCCGGACACTTTCACAACCTTCCTGTCCAGGCCAATTTTCAGCTTTCAGTGCTATCACACTTTGAATGACAATTGCGCAGTCATGCAACACTGTACCCATATGAATTTTTTTTGTATTTTTTTGAGACAGATAAAACTTTATTTTGGTGGTATTTATTCACCACTGAGATTTAAATTTTTCTGCTATATAAATGAAAAAGTCCAAACATTTTGAAAAAAATTGTGTTTTTCTTATAACATTTTGCAAATAAATAATATTTCTTTATAAATCTTGGCCAAAATGTATTCAGCTACCTTTTTAGCAAAAAAAAAAGAAAACCCAAATTAGTTTAAAACCAAAAATTATAATATTTCTGAATTTTTTTTAATTTAAATTTTTTTTTTAATATTATTATTTATGGTTTTTTTTTAACCGTTTCAATACTGTGCAATTTTACCCCTTCCTGCCCAGGCCATTTTTCACGTTTCAGCGCTCTCACATTTTGAATGACAATTGTGCGGTCATACAACATTGTACCCAAACTAAAATTTTATCATTTTCTTCACACAACTAGAGCTTTCTTTTGGTGGTATTTAATCACCGCTGGGGTTTTTATTTTTTGCTAAATTAACAAAAAAAGACCAAAAATGTTGAAAAAAAACACGGTTTTTCTTTGTTTCTGTTATAAAAGTTTACAAATAATTGTTCTTCATAAATTTAGGCCGAGATGTATTCTGCTACATGTCTTTGGTGAAAAAAACCCAAATTAGGATGTATTATTTAGTCTGTAGGAAAGTTATAGCGTTTACAAACTATGGTATAGATCTGAAAATTGATCAATCCTGAAGTACTGACGGCCAATCTAATTTCTTGAGGTCCAAGAATGTCAGAACAGTACAGATATCCCCCAAATGACCCCTTTTTGCAGAGTAGACAGTCCGACGTACTTCATAAGAGGAATGGCGAGTTTTTTGAAGTTGTATTTTTTTTGTCATAATTTTTCGGAAAATGAAAAAATGAAAAAAATTATTTTCACTATTTTTTTTTTTACATACTGTCACCAGTGCAGTACAGCGTCATCATATAACTGGCATGGCGGTGAACAGGGACACTGACTGGTGACAGTATGAAAAAAAAAAATATATATATATTTTTTATTTTTTTATTATTTTTAATTTTTTATTACATTTTTTTTATTTTTTTTAAAGATTTTTTTTCATATTTTACTATGACCAAAGTAGTACAATGTTACCATAGTAACATTGTACTACTTTGGGGAAGTGATCAGTATTTTTTTTTTTTTTTTTTTTTTACACAATTTGCTTATAGCAAAGAATTACTTTGCTATAAGCAAGCATTTACCTGAATGAAATCGATTCATTCAGCTTTTTTTTTTTTTTTTTGCTTAGCTGTGATTTGCTCCCAGCTAATCACATGACATATGCATGTGATTAGCTGTGACCATTCACAGCTAGGCACTAGTATACAATGGATGGCATGAATGAAGCCATCCATTGTATACAACTGTCATGTGACCTGCTGTGATTGGTCACAGCAGGTCACATGGTACCAGCAACGGGGGCCGGTACTCAGATCTGTCATCGGCCGTGTCCGAGGTACACGACGGGTGACAGATCGCGCCGCTGCGAGGCTCTGCATTACCGCAAACTGCGCATGTGCGGGAATGCCGATGCGCTTTTGAAGCCGCCAAACGGCCATTGGCCGGGCGGCTAATGGTTAACATACCATCACCCTAGCAGTACAGTGTCACCATAGTGACATTGTACTACTTGTGGGGGGTGATGAAGATTTTTTTTTCTTTTTTTACACCGATTGCTTTTACACCCATAAAGGCTGTAAAAGCAATAATTTCTTTTCTCTGGCTCCACTGAGAAATGATGTGAGAGCTGTGACTGGTCACAGCTTATCACATGGTACAAGGCTGTTGTGATTAGCTTTGTACCATGTGACCTCTGTGATCATTCACAGATTTCACAAGTAGTAAGCACTGATGTCAGGAAGTGACCTCTTGTTTACTACTATTCATGTTATCACTGATTGGCCAAACACACAGATGTGTTCCGCTGTGTCCTCCAGTGCCGCGCGCTCCCAGCGAGCACGCACAGGCAGTGAATGCGGGGGCCATTTATAAACGGCGACCTGCTTCGGCACTGCTTCCGTCCAGCCGTTTATGTACATGGGCTGGACGGGAAGTGGTTAAACTCTCCTAGAAGCCAACAGCATTTTTGCAGTAAAAATGCCTGAGGCTTCTAAAAGTGTTTAAAGCTTTTACAAGCTTTTAGGAGCTTTTATAGGCGTCAAGCTCATGGGTGTTAATTCATTTTATTGGCCAGAATAAATAATTTATTCTGGTCATTGAAATGAATTAAAGCTCAAGCACTAATGTTTAGGTGCATTTAGAAGCTTTTAGAAACTTCTAGCACCTTTTAGTAGCTTCAAGCGTTTTTGTCTGCCCAAACTCTGCTGCTCCTGGATGCACTGGAAGTGGGTTTTTTTCTGCCTCTAAAAGCTCCTGCCACTAAATGCTGCTAAAAGCCTATGTGTGCATGGACACATAGGTTAACATGGAGGGGCGTTTAGAGACAGGAGAATAAAATGTCAGAGGTCCCTAGAAGCAGCTGGAAAACCGTTCTGTGTGCATGAGGCCTTAAGACTCCATTATCTATGTATGTAAAAAAAAGCTTGTGGAGGTCAGCAGATTTATAATATTTAGATATCGTCATGACTGCTGATTTGGTGTATATCCATTTTTTATTATTACCTCAAGTTATACATGCCCACAAATGACACAGCAGTTCTTATGGAAAACACCTGTTGCAAGATGAACAGTTCAGGCCAATGTACATTCTATATGGACAGTAATTTAATAGATCCTCATTAGGTAGTTGCTGGGACAAGAAATTTCCAATAAATGCTAATACAAATTCTCAACAATTTCTTGATTAAAATACTGTATACACAGGCCACAAAATACACATTTAAATTGGGAAAATCTTTATTGTTGGGATGTTAACACTTGTCATAATAGAGATGTGTAGACTGCCTTTGGGGACCTCTCTTTCTGAAAATGCTAGACACTTGGCTGACATGTTTTGCTTTAATATTTGAATCAGTGACCCAGAAAAGTGTAGATATAAGAAATTATTACTTAAATTTTCTGTACTTTTGAAATCAGGCAACTAGCATTTTAGAAGGAGGTGAGACATGCAACCTACATATTTACAGGTTTACTTTAAGTTTTAAATAGGTTCAGGGGTGCCATGGAACAAGCATATACATTTTCTGTATCAGGACACCTGTAATGTACTTGCTTGTCCCAGGTCAATAACTAACTAACCTTTTGCCGCCCATGCAAAGCAGGTATGAGTCAGAAAAGAGGGTGAGTTTTAACACACACATGCTGCACATATGTCTCCATGGGTAGCAGAGCTTTCTGTGCTTATAGCATGCTCCCAGCACAGTGACAAAGCTGTCAAAGACATCTCTTGGTCCGCATTAATGATTGAGAGCTGGCAGAACTGGCTCCAGATCACGCTAAGCAGCAAAAAAAAAAAAAAAAAAAAATCACAAAACCTTGGACTGCACATCTTCAAAAACAAGTCAGTACTGGCACTGTTTCTGTCCAGACAGGTTTTTTTAGGTTATTCTCTAATCCCATGATAGGTAATGCTTATGTATATGTCACCACTAATGGAACCAAGTAGAATCCAGTTCATCTTCCTAGGACACTCCAACATGATCAGAAATCAAATGTTTTTTGTTGATTTGGAGAGTCTAGACTTTTAATAACATTCAATCCTCATAGTAAGTGAGAGGGAGCAGTCCATCTGAGGGATGACAAATGATCGCTCTTACTTCCCATTTTTAATATTTGCAAGCTGGCACCAGTCTGTACTGCGTCGTACTAAAACACAGGTTGAACTAATTACATATAACAGTTTGAATTTCTAAAGGTAATAGAGCACAGCAGTGGACTCTCGGTTTTATTTCAGATACAGTAAGTCTGGTGTAGTTCAGTTAACTAGAGTTTGTTGTAAAAGAGTTCTCAAGCTTCTTGCAAATAATCAAGGCTACTTTGAGGTCTGACAGATCTCTAATTACATGGACTCAATAAGGCTCCCACTCTGCCTGTAATTATAAATGAAGAGACAATCATGGTTGTGGTTGTACGGGTTAGCCAGCTGGATGTACGTATTTTAGTTTTTGTCTACTTGAAAAAGCTGCCTTGAAAGAAGCATGTTGTGTTTTATGCTTCACACACCATATGTTTAATATCAGGGGCTTTATATGCTATTAAAAATGCACATGCCATCGCTGGCTTCTAGAAATTCCTGAGAGATATTAAAGAGAAATGTCTGTTCTTAAATAACGAAGTTCAGATTTATGCAGAGAGGGGGGCATTAGATGACTGAGAACCAACCTCCCCCCTTTACTGTGCAAAAGTATTCCCTTGAATTTCTATTGTTTGCTGCTGGAATGAAAACATTGTATTTTGCATCCATAAATCCCATGTTCACTGATCTTCTTCTGCCTGTGAAGGAACATAAAAGTTCTCAGTCTTCACAGCTTCTGCCTTTAAATTCACTTCCATGCTGGGAGCTAAGGGAGAAGGAGGGTAAGGACTCAGTTGTAGCAATATGTTATGTGCTGTGTATGGCCTCTAGGGGTCTCACTACTTAGATACTGGTACAACTGTGTTATTGCCTCTCTTTGGTTGTAGTTCTAGGAGCAGACACATGTTTAATGGCAGCTATGAGCACCTAATAAAATGTCTGCTACTGACTACAGTGTGTGAGCATCTGAGCAGGATCGACTAACAGAACATGGTAGCAGCTGGGCACTGGACCTCTGAATAGCAAGTCTTCTGTCTACAAATACAGATTGTGTGACACTAGAACTATACAGAGAATCAGCAACTGTAAGTACAGAGTCCCTATCAGACTGCACTATGGAGAGTGGCCTGAATCCCCCTCAGAGACTGGATGTCACTTCTTCCAATCTCTCACAGACATGGAGACACTGGAAGGAAGAGTTTACTCTGTATGTGGACCTGACAGTGGCACCCAGAGATGAGCAGAGGGAAGTAAAGCTGTTTTATTACTTGATTGGGGAAAAAGGCAGAGAACTAGCCGAGACCCTGCTCACAGACAGCATGGCACTGACAGACATACTGCAAGCATTTGATAAGCACTGTGACCCCAAAAAGAATGAGACAGTGGAGAGATACAAGTTCTTCTCAAGGAATCAGGAGATTGGGGACAGTGTGCACAGATATGTGACAGAGCTGAGGAGACTGGCTGCAACCTGTGGATTTGGGGACATCAGGGACTCCCTTATCCGAGACAGGATAGTGTGTGGCATCAGAGACTCTCACCTCAGAGAAAGATTACTGAGGGAGGAAGAGCTGGCTTTGGAAAAATGTATACAAATCTGCAGGGCTGCTGAGCTGACTAAAGACAGGCTGAAGATGATGGAGGGAACCAGAGATGCCTCAGTACATGCAGTATCTGTGAAAGGCAGAGCAAGGTCCAGGCTCCCTGTGAGCTCAGTCCTGTGTAAATACTGTGGCAAAAGACATGAAAGAGACAAAGAGAAATGTCCAGCGTATGGGGAGTCCTGCAGGACTTGTGGCAAGATGAACCACTTTTCAGCTGTGTGCAGATTCAAAACCAGCAAACAGTACAGACAAGTCCACACAGTGACCCAGGACACAGACGAGGAAAGCACAGAGGGCATCACATGGCTGCAGCTGCAGTCTGCAACAGAGAACGTCAATGTAGTCAAACAGCCAGTGGCCAATGATGCAAAGCAGCTCTTTGCCATATTTATGGTGAATGAACAGCCCATAAGATTTCAGCTGGATTGTGGAGCAAGCTGCAATGTCATTCCATTTACTCTGCTTAACAAACAAGTTCCCATTGAGCCCACTGATAAGGTACTGGTCATGTACAACAAAAGTGTTCTGAAACCCATGGGAACATGCAAGCTAAAATTAAGAAATCCACGTAACAGAAAGAGCTACAGAGTGGAGTTTACTGTGTTGCAGGAGGACGATCACATTCCTTTGCTGGGAGCTAAAGCAGTTCAGGCTATGGACTTAATAAAGGTGCAGTCCCATAACATCATGGCTCTGGAAGTTTCTGAGAATACTCAAAATCCTAAACAACAGGCAGAATACATTTTGGATTTTCACCACATAAAAACAGAGTATGCTGATTTATTTGAAGGTGATGGGTGCCTGGAAGGTAAATACAAACTAGAAATTGATCATACAATACAGCCTACCAGACTGCCTACAAGAAGAGTACCTGTAGCCTTAATGCAAGAGCTTAAAGAGGAACTGCAGGATTTGCACAGCAGAGGTATGATAGCACCAGTACAGGAAAGCACAGACTGGATAAGCAGTTTGGTGGTAGTGAAAAAACCATCAGGCAAGTTAAGAATATGCATTGATCCTAAGCCACTGAACAAGGCCCTTAAAAGAAATCACTATCCAATGCCAACAATAGAAGATATTCTACCAGATCTATCAAAGGCTAAAATATTTTCGGTATGCGATGTGAAAAATGGGTTCTGGCACGTGGAACTGGATAAAGAATCAAGTTTATTAACAGCATTTTCTTCCCCATTTGGACGCTGTAAGTGGCTGAGAATGCCAATGGGATTAAGCCCGGCTCCAGAAGTGTTCCAACAAAAATTGATGCAAGCTTTGGAAGGACTGTCTGGAGTAAAAATAATAGCAGACGATATACTAATAGTTGGGGAAGGTGATGATCTAGAATCCGCAACAAAGGATCACGATGAAAAGATGATACAATTCTTAGACAGATGTAGAAAAAAACAAATCAAACTGAACCTAGAAAAATTCAAACTAAAAATGACAGAAGTACCATATATTGGACATCTTCTTACCTCAAATGGTGTTAAAGTTGATCCAGAGAAGGTGAGGGCAATACAGGACATGCCGACACCTACAGATATACGTGGAGTACAACGATTCCTGGGCATGGTGAATTATCTTTCCAAATTTTGCAAATATTTATCAGACATGTGTGAGCTACTGAGACAGCTAACTCACAAAGACGTACTCTGGGAATGGATAGAAAGCCATGAAACTGCTTTTCAGTCAGTGAAAAATGCTATTGCAGACGCAGCAACGCTAAAATATTTTAATCCAGATCAAGCATTGGTAGTACAATGTGATGCCTCAGAAACCGGCCTTGGAGCCACACTAATGCAGGATAAACAGCCAATCACATATGCAAGCAGAGCTTACTTACCCATCACAAATGAAGAAGAAAAAGACATTGAAAGCATCAATATGTGTGAATATCTGTCTGTCTCAAAAGACAGACTGAAACAAATACAGACCTGCACAGCGGAAGATAAAACTCTACAGATCCTAAAGACTGTCATCTTGAAGGGATGGCCAAAACACAAGCAGCATGCTCTAATGGAGGTTTCTCCATTTTTTCACATAAGAGATGAACTCTCTGTGCAGCATGGAATCATCTTTAAAGGAGAAAGGGCTGTCATACCAAAATCCCTTAGAAGAGACATTATAGAAAGATTGCACTCGACTCACTTAGGTGTAGAAGGATGTCTACGTCGTGCACGAGAATATGTTTATTGGCCTGGAATTAATGACCACATAAAAAACTTTATAGCACAGTGTGAAATATGTGCATCGTGCAATGATAAGCAACCGAAAGAGACATTACAACCGCATCCAATTCCAAACAGACCATGGTCAAAAGTAGGAACAGATCTGTTCACTTCGAACGACAAGGAATATCTGGTAACTGTGGACTATTTTTCCAACTTCTGGGAGATAGACTACTTACAGGACACAAGGGCCAAAACAGTAATTAAAAAACTCAAGGTCCATTTTGCCAGATATGGCATTCTGGATATTGTGTTCTCTGACATCGCAGCTCAATTTACATCGGAAGAATTCAAAAAATTCAGGGAGAGGTGGGAATTTGAGCACCAGACATCATCTCCTGGATATCCACAGAGTAATGGTAAAGCTGAGTCAGCAGTAAAAACAGCCAAAAGACTCATGCAAAAGGCAAAACAGGCAGGTACAGAGATATACCTGTCTATACTGGACCACAGAAACACACCCACACAAAGCCTAGACACCAGTCCAGCACAGCGGCTTATGAGTAGACGTACAAGGACTCTCCTACCCACTGCAGGTCAACTACTAAAGCCAAAGCTTGTGGGCAATGTTAAAGCCAAACTAACGAAGAATCAAGATAGGCAAGCTTTCTATTATAATAAATCTGCAAAAGATCTGCCTGTTCTCCGGAGCAATGAAAATGTACGGATTCAGCCAATAGGCAAATATGACAAACACTGGAAAAAAGCGAAGGTTGTACAGAAATTGGGACCACGGTCCTATGAAATTATAACAGAGGAAGGAAGAAGATGGAGGAGAAATCGGAGACATCTGAGAAAAACACAAGAAGGAGATGATACAGGGCCCTGGGAACAGTATATGGACACTCAAAGCGATGAGACTATGAATACCAGCAACAAAGAAACAGGGACTGCTGAGGAGCATAGATAGGTCTCTAGGCAGAGAGAGACAGTCCCAGAAAATAGACTGCCAGAATCAGAAGAACACCAAGATTTCTGTGAAGAAACCTCATATGGTACGCAAGCTGGCACACCAATCAGAAAGCCGGCTCACCTCAAGGATTATATCTAACTTATAGCTATGTTCTACTTCACCAATTTGTGTTTGTTATATTTCATTGTTCTTTTATTTAAAAGAGAAAGGATGTAGCAATATGTTATATGCTGTGTATGGTCTCTAGGGGTCTCACTATGTCACGGTGTAAGGTCAGGTTCAGAGACCAGTTGCTATAGCAGTAAAAGGCTTACCTGGAACCAGCAGGATAGGTACACCAGCGGATCCCCCTGGGAATGACGCAGGCTCACCTGAGGTGCGGGGTCTAAGTATTAACCGGTATTCACCAGAGCTCCTAATGGTGGAGATGGATTGGGCTGCGTGTTAATACCAGGTCGCAGATCTCAGGATCACCCCACCAGGGAATGAGCAGACTGGGAACCAATAGCGGATCAACAGGTTAGGGATCAGACGAAAGCAGAGTCGGTCACAAGCCAAGGGTCGGTCACAAATGGTAGCAGATCAATCGTGGTCAGGAACAAGCCAAAGGTCAGTAGCGGAGGTGTAGACAGCAGCAGGAACAGTAGCAGGATATTGGCTGGAAAGGCACAATAATCTGGCAAGGAGGAAGTCCAAGGACATGGCTTATATAGGAAGTTCATGGGAGGAGCAAGGAGTTCAAGGTTCAAGAGCAAACAAGGCACAAGGCAGGATTATCCAATAGATGAGGGAAAGTGTTGTCCAGCATCCAAGGTAGCTCAGTGAGTAGAGTTACTGCCTGACACAGTAGAAGTCCCAGGTTCAAGTCCAGGCCCTGACACACTACTTAGATACTGGTACAACTGTGTTATTGTGTCTCTTTGGTTGTAGTTCTAGGAGCAGACACATGTTTAATGGCAGCTATGAGCACCTAATAAAATGTCTGCTACTAACTACAGTGTGTGAGCATCTGAGCAGGATCGACTAACAGAACATCAGTGACAGTATCTTCTTCTGCAACCCATAGGATTCCTTAGAGTGGACAGGGGGACCTGTCTCCAACTGTGCATACTATTACCAGGTGGCTTGTTAGCTCTTTGATGACAGCAATTAAGTGAAGTGGGAAAAATAAAATGGATAAAATATAATTAGATATTAACCCCGCCCCCCTACCCACACATGAAACACCTGCCTACACATAACATACACATAAGCACCATTCAAGTGCATGGGTATACATCAGATTCTAATTACACAACATATATTTGGTGTCCCCACACATGTTAGAGGATTGAAAATAATTTTAGGGGCTTCATTTTAGAAGAACACTAAATAGATTAGGTTGTAAAGGTGTTTAGTCCCCGCTCACATTATCACATAGTGGGAAGGAGTGTTCCCAGTATGTGATTTTGACAGCACAATTATCACACAATTTTGCCTGTTGCATAGGACAGCCCGTTCACGAGAATGGTCTTCCCTATGTGTGTTTGTCACCCAAAAAGAAGCTCCTGCTACTTTTCAAGTGAACAAGCTTCACATGATTTTTAAAAAGGCTGTTTGCTGCAAATGCAGCACGAAATTTGCAGGAGAACTGCATAGCGTTTGGGATGCCATTGAAGGATAATGGCATCCAAATGTGAGCCATGAAATGGAAATAGAGCTTTAGCGTCTGTTTTTTTACAGTTTGCCTTTCTTTGATCAAATTTGTTCAAATATCATTTGCTGTACAAAATCAAATTGTAATTCTATAGGTCCTGTTCCATTAGAAATATACACTATATTGCCAAAAGTATTGGGATGCCTGTCTTTACACGCACATTATTATTATTATTATTACATCGAGTTTATATAGCGCCAAAGGGTTTGCTCAGTGCTGTACAATAGAGGGGGGGACAATACATGAAACAGTACAGCAACAACAAACAGCACACGAGGGGTTAGAGGGCCCTACTCTTTCAAGCTTACAATCTAGGAGCATGAACTTTAATGGCATCCCAGTCTTAGTCTGCAGGGTTCCATAATGAGTTGGCCTGCCCTTTTTAGTTATAACAGCTTCAACTCTTCTGGGAAGGTCGTCCATAAGGTTTAGAAGTGTGTCTATGGGAATGTCTGACCATTCTTCCAGAAGTGCATTTGTGAGATCAGGCACTGATGTCGGATGAGAAGGCCTGGCTCGCAATCTCTGCTCTAATTCATCCCAAAGGTGTTCTATCAGGTTGAGGTCAGGACTCTGTGCAGGCCAGTCAAGTTCCTCCACCCCAAACTCGCTCATCCATGTCTTTATGGACCTTGCTTTGTGCACTGGTGGGCAGTCATGTTGGAACAGAAAGGGGCCATCCCCAAACTGTTCCCACAGAGTTGGGAGCATGAAATTGTCCAAAATATCTTGGTATGCTGATGCCTTAAGAGTTCCCTTCACTTGAACTAAGGGGCAAGCCCAACCCCTGAAAAACAGCCTCACATCATAATCCCCCTCCACCTAACTTTACACAATGCAGTCAGGCAAGTACCATTCTCCTGGCAACTGCCAAAACCAGACATGTCCATTGGATTGCCAGACAGAGAAGCGTGATGGTCACTCCAGAGAACACGTCTCCACTGCTCTAGAGTCCAGTGGCGGCATTCTTTACGCCACTGCATCTGACACTTTGCATTGCACTTGGTGATGTAAGGCTTGGATGCAGCTGCTCCACCATGGAAACCTATTTCATGAAATTTCATGAAGCTCTCTATGCACTGTTGTTGTGCTAATCAGAAGGCCACATGAAGTTTTGAGATCTTTAGCTATTGACTCTGCAGACAGTTGGTGACTTCTGTGCACTGTGCACTTCAGAATGCTCTGACCCCACTCTGTAATTTTACATGGCCTACCACTTGGTGGCTGAATTGCTGTTGTTCCCAGTTACTTCCACTTTGTTATATTACCACTAACAGTTGACCGTTGGAATATTTAATAGCAAGGAAATTTCATGGATGACTTATTGCACAGGTGGCAACCTATCACGGTACCACACTTGAATTCACTGATCTCTGAGAGCGACCCATTCTTTCACAAATGTTTCTAGAAGTAGTCTGCATGCCTAGGTGCATGATTTTTTACACCTGCGGCCATGGAGGTGATTGAAATACCAGAATGCAATGATTTGGAGGGGTGTCCCAATACTTTTGGCAATATAGTGTATATGGTTGTGATTTACAAGCTTTTAGGTGTATTTTGTGTATATGCAAAATTGCAAAAAGTTTGACTACCTGAGGGGCAAAATGGAAAGCATCGCCTAGCAGCAAAGGGTTACATTAAATGTAGAACTGCAACATACCCCTCTCCTCCACTCTAGGTAACATGGCATATGTTATTGTCTGTTGGGGAAATACACCCCCTTCCTTTGATGTCGAGGATGACATAAGATAGCACTTTACTCTTCCTTTCACTTGTGGCTGTGACCTGTGCTGGGTTCTGAGATGCATAAATGTTTGAACTCCTATCCACTGTGCCCTGGGGGGCTGACATTGAATTGGTCAGTATATTGAATCAGTCCCTGCTGAACTGACCGAATTTTGATCCATGTGTGGGCGGTTTATTTCTGTTATTTGTTCACTTCCCTAGAACCACCGTATTATTTCTGCTGGCAGCTTGTTTGAACAAGCAAAAACACAACATAAATGTGAGCAAGGGACCATGCACATTGCAACAGCTTACTGCAAGTAAGTACTGAGGTTACAAGTGTACAAGATGGAGCCTAGTTATATCTGAAAAATTGTGCAAAATGTATCTAAAACCTAACAGTACTAAGTGGAGGATTACAGTAAGAGCAGCTAGTTATGCCACTCTGGACTATGGCTTCCTGCCAATTTGCAGACAAAAATGCTATTTATTTTCACTTTAAATGGTTGGCTTGGTTTAACTTGCTTGCCTGGTGTTCCTGTGGTACTCTGAGCTTTACCGACCAATTTGTCTGATTTTCTATTGGGAACAGAAAGGACTTTCTCATAGGAAAGCAGGGAGTAATTCAAATCTTCAAAACATATTCCCTAATTGGAATTTGTTTTCCAGAGTCTCCAATACAAACCGTTTTCTGCTGACTGGCTAATGTTTCTGTTCTAAAAACTTACTTCAGGTATTGATTGTATTGCTTGCACCTTGTAATTGTCTCTTGCAGAGATATGACACAAAGTCATTATTTTAGAGGCATCTGGGCACATGCCTATTTTTTAATATAAAGTGTAATTTAGGGCAAAAACATGAATAACATCACTGCCATACATGCATATTATCCAATTTTGTATACCTTCAAAGACCCTGCAGGTACAGAAAAATAGCTGTTGTGCTTCCAGAAATGCATTCAGCTCATCGATCCTGTTGTGAGCTGACAATGCACAGCATTTTTGTGGGCTGAGAGGTGTCAGCTCTGCCCAACTGTCTTTTGCTAAAACATTCAAACCCCCCTCCATCCTATTCTCTACAAGACAGACACTCATTACTAAGAAACTGATATTACGTAGCTCAGATAAATACAATAAGGGTTATTTAGTACTATTGCATGATGCAAAGTCTGGTGCAGTTCTGCATAGAAACCAATCAGCTTCAAGGTTTTATTGTCAATGGTTAATTGAACAAGCTGTAGTTAGAAGCTGATTGTCTAACAGATTCTGAGTGCAAAGGTTTTTGTAAATTCCCCCCAATTTGTTTGCCAACTCACTAATTTTAGTGTGGTAAACGTCACCCAATATACTAGCACAAGAAAAACTCAGGTATAGGCACCCAAGTTGTCATAGTCGTGGCTTATGTGAAAAAATGAAGTACAAAACTTATATTAAAGCCAATTGGTATCAAAAAGATATACATAATAGTGAAAACTGAAGGACACACAACACCCTATTCCACTTACATATAATAGATACAACTAAACAACTTACTGTAATGTGTAGAGACATCTGTATCAATTACTAATGGCTGCTATGTGAAAGGGGATCAACAATCCTTCAATGCAAGATACATCAAATTTCACATAGCCATCAGTGGTACTTGGAGCTCCCTTTAGAGTCCATCATAAGTCACATAAATTGGCTCATATGTGAACTTGTTAAAATAGTGATTGATGATAATACTACACATTGCAATCATTTGATGGAACTGACAATATTATTATCAGGCTAGCTCAATATATAAATGTAACCACTATGGTCACAAGCACCGTATTACCCCATGGGTAATCTTCCCCGCAAAGCTCATTCATCTTACCCACTTGGCTTGAATAGTCTCTGTGGGCATAGGGTGGATATAGAGTTTAGATCCTGGGGATGAGATAGACACAAGCCCTTAGGCTGGTGCTTGTTCAGGTTCTGTAAAAAACAAGCCACAATAGTCAGACTGTATTTGTCTGTCAACCTCCCTACAAAGCTCTTGCCCCTGCCACTGATCTTGTCACTCTGTATGTGTAAAGCTTTCATCATGGGGATCAGGCAAGTAATAGCCCTCAAACTAGTGCTTTTCCCAATGCTACAATTGTTGAGCCACAGTAATAACATGCACCACATACATGCGCTACACCCCTTAGGAACTTTATTGCCAGAGTCATATTGTTAAATGACAATAGGCTTTAAGGTATACATGAGCAACCATTATGAGGGTGCAATGACCATTAGCCTGGTAACAGATGGTAAACACCACTATGTACCCTGCAGGCGCAGAAAAATAGCTGTTGCGCTTCCAGAAATGCATTCAGCTTATCAATCCTGTTGTGGGCTGACAACACACAGCATTTTTGTGGACTGAATGGTGTCAGCTCTGCCCAGCTGTCTTTTGCTAAAACACTCAAACAGTCCCCCCATGCTATTCTCTACAAATTAGACACTCATTACTCTGTAGTCCAAGATAATAACTAAGAAGGCTAATTAGACGCTTTAAAGGTAACAGAATAGGGTGGGTACAGAGGGATGGAAATTCACCCAGTTCAGTAGGAACTAGCCAAATTTTGATTTGTGCGTGGCCCTTTCTGTTTCACAGATGTCAGTTGGTAGATCGACTTCTGTTGAACGTCCATGCTGGGTAACTTTGATCAATGTATTCTGACGACGGAAAGTCTCCACTGGCAGAATACAGTATTGCAGCAGGGAGGATACCTCCATCCACCTCGCTCAGCGGATCGGATGGGGGAATCCGATTATTTTCTTTCATTCAGCTTGCTTGCTGAACAAAAAGAAAAAAACGGTGTGCACCCAGCTTTAGTGTGCACAGAACAATTTGAATGTCTGACCTGATAAACAGATATAACACTTTTATTACACTTAGGAACAGATATAACACTTTTATTGCTCTTAGGGTTAGATATAACACTTTTATTACACTTAGGAACTGATATAACACTTTCATTGCTCTTAGGGACAGATATAACACTTTTATTGCTCTTAGGGACAGATATAACACTTTTATTGCTCTTAGGGACAGATATAACACTTTTATTACACTTAGAAACTGATATAAGACTTTTAGTGCTCCTAGGGTTAGATATAACACTTTTATTACACTTAGGAACTGATATAAGACTTTTAGTGCTCTTAGGGACAGATATAACATTTTTATTTCCGTTATAAAAGGGAGCAAATAAGAGAAATTCATTGTTAGGGTTTTCATTAATTTTTAGCATCTGCTCCTGACGAATTGTCTGTGCATCCCTGGTGCTTTATTTTTGCTTCACTTACATATAGCTTATGTGTATTCTCACACCCATACGCTCTTTTCAATAAGCATCTATTGTTGACTACACTGTATAGCCTTAAGTTGTTTATCGACTGTATAACTCAGCCTTCACCACTCACCAGTACTGCCATTTACCAGCCTCTGGCGTGCCTAAAACTGTTCCTACAGTTTAAATCTTATGGGGGAAATTTACTAAAACTGGTGCACTCAGAATCTGGTGCAGCTGTACATGGTAGCCAATCAGCTTCTAACTACAGCTTGTTCAATTAAGCTTTGACAATAAAACCTGAAAGCTGATTGGTTTCTATCCATAGCTGCACCAGATTTTGCACTCTCCAGTTTTATGAAATAACACCCTATGCCTCTCAGAAGACTTAATGCATTCAACAGAAATAAAGAACAGAAGTTCCACCAACAGGGTCCCCATGACTCATCAGACTTTTGCCAATTCAGAGTTCACATTACATGAGTGAAAGCAATAAAAGAATGTTTCTCAATGGAGGAGGAAGGGGTGAGGCCTTGTTGGGCATGTTTTCACAGCACGCAGTGCTGGAGCTTCAGACAGGAAGAGGATGGGCACCCCTTCACTGTAGATTCCCAGAGGATCCAGCTGCCTGCATTATGTGGGAAATACTTAATCACGTTTGGCTTACTAAAGCTATAGAGAATGTTTGTTTTTTATGACCAAACCTTTAAATGATGTGAAATGCAGTCTGAGTTTTGAAATGGACCTTTTAGAGCTATATGCACTGAAACTGCCCTCCAATGCCTCTGTACACTATACTGGCCACACATAGGCTATTTTCTTTTGCTTTTCCTATGAGCAAAATCAAAAATGACTAAACAGGTCTATACAACTTGTTACTAGCTGTCGGCATTGTTATGAAGGGAAAATTATGGCAACATTCATCTTGACTGTTTTTTGTGTTCAAAAGCTGGTTACTAATGGCCATGATTGGCTTTAAATTGTTGTGTGTGTATGGTCAGTATACTCCACCTAATGGGCTTTATCTCTCAAATTTTAGCAACCAACAAATTTTGTTTGAGGTGTTGTTACAAGGAAGTAAAGCATAAAGAAGGCTGAAAATCTTAAAGTATAACTAAAGGCAAACATTTTTTTTTTATTTTGAACATAGTAGAGATGGATTAGAACACCTGTCAGTTTTTATTGCTGTCTGCGTCCTCGTTAGGGAGATTCACCCTCTCTATTTGTCCTGTTTACCATTATCATTGAAAGTAAAAGAAAATACAAAATGTTGGGTTGCCCAATGGGGAAATCCTCCAATGGGGACACTAGTTTTGGTGACCTGAGGGGCCCCAAGGGATTCCCTTAATTTGTAAGGATTTCTTCTCTTCTTCCCTTGTTTTGGCTATGGGACAGGAAGTGAAGATAAATCTCCAGAATGGGACACAGATGGCAAAAAATAAACTAATAGGGGTTTTAATCCTCCCTTACTCTATCCAAAATGAAAAAAAAAGTTTCGCCTTTAGGTATATTTTAACACAGAAATCAAATTTGCTTTTAGATGAGACTGATAAACTGGGCTTAGATATCAAACAAATATGTGGATGAGGGGGCCAAAATAATCAGTGGCCTAAAAAAAAATAAAAAATGTTGTTAAAATATACCCCCTGGCCTCCTCCAAGTGCCTTTGCATCCAAGCAACTGAGAGCATAGAAAGAAAGAAAAAGGAAAGAAGTGGGAATAAAATCAAGAAAAAGGGCTTAAGAAAATAGAGGGGGAGATGGTGTGGAAAGAGGGAGGGTGGCAGTGAGGGACTGGCCAGGCATCGCCACTCTAGGTGACAAATTGCCTCTCAGAGAGAGATGATAAGTGATCAAGGTTGAGATACTGAGCAGACAGCCAAATTAAAACATGTGATAAAAATAACAGTTGGATAATTAGCTTCAATATACAGTAGCTGCTAAAAGTTATGTAGTCTGAGGAAGCTGTTTGATGGGATACTTTTAAAAAATGAGGTATTCTACGCAAATGATATCCCAGTCCATTGACTATTTGTCTCCAGTTTGAGGATAAGCATGTAAACTGAATAGCTAGCACAACCCCTTGGAATAGACTGTATGGCAACAGCTATTGACCAGCGTTTCTATACAAATATGTTCAATCCACCTCATAGCAGCTGTAATACAGAACTTGAATTTCAACCATTTTCATATAACGAATTCTGTTCATTTTTGTTGTTTTTTTGTAATCCATAGAGTGGAAGTGACTTTATACAGCTGTAATATGAGTATTGTATATGTATTGTAGCTATAGAAGCTATGGATTAATCAGGGTGGCTGATAACCTCAGCTGGTTTAGGTCTGTAGGAAAAGCTAGATTGCTTCTACGTAACTGTAGAGCCATAGCAGACACACAGGAGGTCTTGAATGATATGTAAGCTGAACATGTCATATTCCTGATATGTGCCTGCTGTACTATGTACTTGTATGAAAAAGTATCCTTTTCTCTTTGTATTGCCTTTGTGTGAAATCTCTGTTGTTCCTGCCATTCCCTCTCCTTTCCTATTAAAAACTGACTACACCAGGCATGAGAGCACAATGTGGTCAGTTCTCTAGCATTCTCCTCCAATGATCAGACTTCTGCTGACATGCCCCCTCTGCACAGCCATTCATTGGGAAGTTTAGTGTGCTGCTCTTTCTCATCTCCCAGTTCTCTGTTCTCAGCTGCATGAGGAGCTTAGATGGTATGTGATCACTTATAAAACAGGGGAAAAAAGGTATATATAACTGTTTTTTATATCTATACAGAAATGTTTGCCTTTTATTTTTTTTTTAAACTGAATGGGTTGTTTTACAAGGTGAGGGTTTACACATGCTTTAATATAACATAATACAGACAGTATTGATTTCCAGTCACCAGGCATAGCAAACAGAAATCATTTTAGGGTGTCCAGATATTTAGGCAGATTTTTCACTTACAGCAACCTTTGAAATTTTCTGTGATCTACCTGACCTGGTTGACAAATAGGGTGTATTTCTAATTGAAGTTTTAATGCCTTCTCTCCATTGGGGGAAGAGGATTTGCAGCAAGGGCAAAGGGATTTATAACATGTCAAAATGTATCTGCAATTGATGAGTGCTCAGAGGTGCTTTTTATTACTTTTTCAATAATTCAACACATAATACTATTGTCACTAGTGATGCTCATATCTGCGACATAGCTTGGTTTTATCAACCTAGTAGACAGACTAATAAACGCTTATATCTGGTTATTAAAAGTTTGCATCATTGGAATTTGTACTGTGGTATTTAGGGATGAAAGTTGAATAAAGAAATTTGGACGACCATCGGGTGGCTGAAGGTCACAACCAAGGGAATGTCATGGTGCCACATCCCAGTTAGAGGATCAAATTGTATCTAAAATGGTTATGGACCTTTTAGGCACATAAACTCACTACAAAAAAATATAAAAAAAACAATTGTTACTTTAATAACATGCCATATCTTTTGCATATTTAAAAATATTAGTATGCATTGCACATAGAATCAATTCTGTGTGCAATGCATACTAATATTAATAAAGTAACAATTTTTCAATTCTTTTGTACTGAGTTTATGTACTGTGGGAACTCGCTTCAAATGGTAGAGCTCTTCATGTTAAAGCACACAGCAACTCGCTTCTTTAAGGGCTTTTTTGCCCACTTTTATTTAAAAGAACAAAGTTCAACAAAAATGCTTCCCACGCAGGGGTATCCACCATCAAGCAAATTAACAGTTTTCAGCCTCCTGGCTTGTACACAGTTTTAAGTCTGCCTCCTGCAGACTCTTCCCAAAATATGTCACTAGCACACAGCTAGTCTGGCTTCCACCTGACTCCAAGGCAGAGACCTCCCGTCTGCCGGGGTGGAGCCCTCCTGACTCCGTTTGCCGGGGTGGAGCCCAGAACTATGGTTAGGACTCTATAAAAAGGCCTGCACACACCTGTGCAATCAGTGTGCTGGGGGTTCTCAAAACACGGACCCCGAATTGGAGATTTCATCCCTCCCAGATCTCTTTGAAATCTCCAGGCTCCAGATCCCAAAACAAACTTAATGAATAAATGAGGAAACCGAAAAGTCAGTTTCCTCTGCAATACATAAACTCTCTGGAGCCCCTCAACCTGCCTGGTTGAGAATCCAGGGTTTTCAGCTTTACTTTGACCGTGGCAGGACACCGCACTGCCACAGTACCTAAAAAGTCCATAACCATTTTAGATACAATTTAGGGATGAAAATCGCATTATGTTTCATCATGAATGGCACCCTATTGTACTAAGGTAACACAGCTCTGATGCACGTGTTACAGAAACAATGCTGCACGTCTGTTTTTTTGTTACCTTGTTGTAGATTTGCAGGCCATTCAGAGTGAAAGGGTTACTTAATGCAAGTCAATGTTATGCATGACACAAGTGTTAATGCATTGCAAAAGTACATGGGTCCTAAAGAAAACCTGATATTAGCGAAATACAAAGTCTACCACTAATGTCCTGCTTGGAGATGCTAGTTACCTGTTACATTGTCCCTGGATTTATACTTACTGAGTTACTGACCTGAAACAAGTATTCAGATCGATCAAGAGTTCTTACTTTTCTTGCTCCATGCTTGTGTAGCATAACAAACTGTTGCCATTTCTCTTTTTTTTGTTTTGTTTTTAGAAAATACTGGGGTTGATTTACTGGAGAACTGGAGTGGAGTGCAAAATATGGGTGCCTATACCTGAGTTTTTGTTGTGCTAGTATATTCGGTGATGTTAATCACACTAAAATTAGTTAGTTGGCAAACAAATTGGGGGGAATTTACAAAAATGTTTGCGCTCAGAATCTGGTGCAGCTGTGCATGGTAGTCAATCAGCTTCTAACTTCAGCTTGTTCAATTAAGTTTTGACAAAAAAAACCTGGAAGGTGATTGGTTTCTATTCAATGGTGTACCAGATTTTGCACTCTCCAGTTTTAGTAAGGCCCCTTTTACTTGGGTGTTCCGTTTTTTCATCAGTTCAGTCACGTTTTTCCAAGGAAAAAAACGGATCAGTTCACATCGGTTTTTCATCAGTTCACATCAGTTTCATCAGTTTTTCATCCGTTTTTTCATCCGTTTTCATCAGTTTACATCCATTTTTCATCTGTTTTAATCTGTTTACATCCATTTTCAGCGTTTTTTTCATCTGTTTTTTCATCAGTTTACATCCGTTTTTCATCTGTTTACAACCTTTTTTGTCTGTTATTTCCGTTTACATTTGTTTTTGTCTGTTTACATCCATTTACATCCATTTTTGTCAGTTTACATCTGTTTTTCCATTTACATCCATTTTTTCCGTTCCATTTTTTTTAACGGAAGAAAAATAGGGTTTTCTTCCGTTCAAAAAAACAGCTGTTAACGGATGTGGACATTAACGGATGCAAATAGATTATCACCCGTTTACATGTGCTAGTCCATAGAAATACATGGGTGTCCGTTTTTCATCTGTAAACAGACAGATGAAAAATGGACATACAGAATGCCCAGGTGAAAGGGGCCTAAATCAATCCAATTCTTTTTACCTCTCTCCCTCCCCTTTTCGTTGGCACCTCAGTGTTGCTGATCTCCCACAGACTATTTTTAGACACTTCCTGTCTGCATACACTCACTCGTGACTACA
Source organism: Staurois parvus (assembly GCF_062004578.1). Classification (NCBI taxonomy): domain Eukaryota; kingdom Metazoa; phylum Chordata; class Amphibia; order Anura; family Ranidae; genus Staurois; species Staurois parvus. The sequence goes on along the minus strand of NW_028318189.1, from coordinate 2,150,135 downwards.
TGGCATTTCGCAGGGTGTATTTCACAATGACAACAGCGGAACATGGTTTGTTTTCAGGAAAGTTTAGATGTAAAAAGATTTAATATGGATTTTGAAATTACTTTAATATGTTAAGGATTATATGAGATTTAAGTGAATGGATGTACATCTACTTTAAAGCCAGAAGATATGCTCAGAGGTTGAAAACATAACATTTTCAGTAAAGGGTCTGTAAAAGCATACTCCATTATTTCTCCATGCAGGTTTCATTTATAGGAAATGCAGCTGTCATGTATCATTCTGCAAAGGCTATTTGCAAGTATGCATGTAAGAATTATTAAAAAATGCGGCACCCTCCTAGGTAGCTAGAGGGAGCTAGAGTCCAATGTTTCGATAGTAGGCTGGGTAGCAGCCTGTGGTAATAGTCAGAGGGAGGTCAAATTTCGGACAGAGCTGAGAAGCTCTGCAGACCAGCTCTCTGGAACTTCACCCTGCTCTAGAACTTTGTAGAAGTTATAGAAACAGTGGGAGGGGATGAGGAGTCGTTGATCTGCACTCTCAAGGGATCCTAGGCAATCCCCAAGCAGGAGGCTTGGCATGGGGTCAGGACATCCCTTAAGAGTGAGAAAGCCTGCTCAGCAAGGGGAGAATTCGGGTGCAAGAAGTGAGAGACTGGAGAGCAGGAGCCTGGAAGGAAGCCCTGCTGGGAAGGGGCATACCTACAGGCAGGAAGCTAGAAAGAAAGAAAGCTCAGGACCTTGTTGGCCCCCTGAGTGAGGACCATCAGTGGAGCAGGGAAGGAGCAGCCCAGCAGAAGGCATGAGAGCAACCACTGTCCCATCCACTCACAGATGGAGGATTGAGGGAGTAGACCTGCATCCCCTGGGCCAGTAAGGGGAAGGAGCACTCTAGTAGGAAATTGGATTAGCTGCTACTCGGGTCCATACACTCTTTACCACATCCAAATTAAAATTTTCTTAATAAAATAAAAAAACAAGCTCAAGGACTGATTACTGACTCCTGGATGCAAGTCTGAATGGAAAATGCGTGTTGCCTGGCTATGCAGGACTATAGGGGGACCCAAGACTTTAGCGACTTCTAAGAGGGTGGTGCTAAACAAACATTTCCTAGCACACTTACCAGCTACCCTGCAAACAAACCAAATTGACCCTGTCTAACAATTCACGTTTCATTGCGTTTCATTGATAAGAATTCTTAAAGTGGTTTTAAAGGCTCAAGGTTTTTTACCTTCATGCATTCTATGCATGAAGAAAAAAACCTTTGGTGTGCAGCAGCTCCCCCTAGACCCCCAATACTTACCTGAGGCCCACTGCAATCCAGCAATGTGAACAGGAACCTCGGCTTTCTGGAGACTCTTCCTCCTCACTGGTTGAGACAGCAGGGGGAGCTATTGGCTCACACTGCTGTTAATCACAGCCAGTGAGCCAATGAGGAGAGAGAGGGGTAGGGAGGGCTGAGCCACTGTTCTGTAAGTAAATTGACATGCAGAGCAGCGGTTTAGGAGAGAGCCTGCTTGGGTGCCCCAATAGCAAGCTTCTTGCTCTGGGGGCACTAGGCAGGAGGAAGGGGCCAGGAGCACAAGTGGAGGACCTGAGAAGAGGAGGATTGTGGCTGCTCTGTGCAAAATCACTGAACAGAGCAGGTAAGTATGATATGTTTTTAATTTTTTAAAAAATGCCTTTAATTTCATTTTAACTGTTCTCTCACTTTTCTAATATGCAGAGTGTTGAAACGAGAGAGTCAGCATAACAACCAGCAACTAGCACTGGAGGATATGAGTGATGGCTTACCCCATATTTCTTTTAGGACAAGTTTGCAATCTACATTCCATGAGCGTCATTGTAGGACATTTGATATAGAAAAACAGTTAAGTAAACGAAATTAAAAATTGTGAAAAAAAGTTCCACTTAAGCACTTAACCCCCCCAAACGAAAAAAAAAAAATGTGATGACCCACCTCTACATACATACAAATGTAAAGGTACACATCGGGGAGCCTATGCACAGAAATGTTGATTGTGGTACACGTTACATCACCGTGCATGCCACATCACCGTGCATGAGAATAAATAATTCTAGCATCAGAGTTCCTGGGTAACTCTAAACCAATGACCTGTAGGGACGTTTAAAGCATTGCCTATGGAAAATGTAGGGCACCAAAGTTTGTTGCATGCAGTTTTAAGGTTTGACATGTTGGGTATCTATTTACTCAGCGCATCCTCATCTTTTATATTTTACCATAAAAAAATTGCTTTTGTATGCTCTAAAATTAACTATAGTGTATTTTTTTATTTTGCATTTCTTAAACAATTGTGTTAATACTGTATTTTATAACATAAACAATTTGAACTAGCACTATTTTATTTTCTAGTATACCTGCATTCAGAAAATATACACTGTCTGGGGTTTTATCTAATTTTAAGACATAAAGTAATTTTTCAAACGTGTGCAAAAGATGCAAAAAGAGCTTTGCCAACATAAGGTTTAAATAAACATTTAATGCAAAACCAAAATGAGATTCCGTGTGCTTAGTGTGCAAATAAAAAATATGTGACAATAGCAACACTGAAGTATCTGAATACTAGATATCAAAACATACTTCTCACTAAATAGGTGCACTGTCACTTTAAGTTGCTATTCATACTAATGTACATACAACAACAATGTATTATTAATACAATTAGTGCAAAAATATGAAGAAAAGCAAGAATTAAAAACAATTAAAGAGTCCATATATGTGAAAGAGAGTGCAAAAAGTCCTAAAGTTGACAATATCAAACTGTGAATCAAGCCAAATGATAAGTGCTCTCCAAGAGAATAACATCAGTGCTCAAACAAACACTCCTTACCAGATGGAGAGATCTCAATAAACAGAGATCAATTGCGCTTTCTGTGATACAGCCACAGCACCCCCAATGGAAAATCAGGTTTGATATGACTCCAGACAGATGGAAAGACAGCAACATATAGAGATCAAATGTGCCTCTTGGTGACCCAGCCACAATATCTCCAACAGACACGTTAACTCAACACTCGTCCTGCTAAAGATCAACTATATCCATCCAATTTAATTGGATCGTATATTGGGCTATGTAATAAATGCAGAAAAATGGCCAAAGGACATCCGCACAGGCAGGCTAGGGTGAATAGGTCTATTTAAACCTGAAAGCAGATGGGTAAAGGATGATGTCAACCTCTATCAAGGATACAATGAATAAAAGATACAATGTTTAAAAGCAATAATCCCGGAGTTATGGGTTGATACCAAGCAGCCTCTGGTGCAGTAATAATTTTATTGGATATATTATGATGTAAAAGATAATATTGCACTTACAAATGTCTCAAAGTGCCGGCATGTAACAGCAAAGATGAGTCCAAAGCCAGGGAGTGATGGATATGTCCTTATGGGAGCCACTGTACTCATCGAGGTGCTGGTAGGAATTGTCAGACCAACTGTCAGAAATGCCGGAAACGCTGTAGCCAATCAGGAATGGATTTCGAAGGCAAGCCCTGCCTTCATCGCTCCCCAGCTTTGGACTTACCTTTGCTGTTACTTTGAGACATTTGTGAGTGCAGTATTATCTTTTACATCATATTATATCCAATAAAATTAAAACTGCACCAGCTTTTGCTTGGCGCCTCTCTCTCCCCTTCCCTTCCTCTTTTACAATATCTCCAACAGCTACTCAGGTCTGCAATGGCTCCTTTCACACAAGCCTAGACTCTGCCCAATGTGTTTCCACCACATGGTCATCATCAGGGAAGGAGAAACGTATAATGGGCTTCAAGTAGAAACAATACTATGTAGCTGTGAACTCATTGCTAAGCTCCAGCTAAGGCCAAAGAATGAGCAACCACATTGTTTTAAAGTGGCAAAGGTTGAAAAATGTCTTTTCTCCCTTTGGGGGAGAATCACCCTTTATTTTTGCTTTAGTGACCTTTGTCAGTGGAATAAAAATGATAAATTCTAAATTTCACAATGTCACTAGAATGGGAGATATTTCCCTTCACTTTCTTTTTTTAAAGATTTCAACAATGCCTGTCATGTTTTAGGTGAAATAAATATCTGAGGAAAGTTGGAGTTAATTATCCATTTACTTGTTCTGGCTCAGTGACTCAAGAAGTATTGTGCCAAAGCATCAATATGATAGTCAGAAAACAGGCTTTTTTTTTTTAAGTCAGCAATACCAGCACACATATTTTTTCATAACAAATGTACTTTAAAGTAGAACTGTGGGCAAAATTTAAAAAATAAATCATCATTGTAAGACTTGTAACGCAGATCAAACTGCATATTTTTATTACATACAATTTCATATATTTCTGTTAAAGCTGTAGTAAACTGCACCTAAAAATAAATAGATAAATAAATGCCCTGCAAGGAAATGTCATAATGTGCTAGTATGCACTGTATACTAGCACATTTTGAAAGACTTACTTTAAAACGAAGCCCTCCAGTGGCAAGCTGTCACCGCTGCAGATGCTTCCATCTTCACCCAGTTTTCCTTCTGGGTTTGCAAGCTCTGGCCATCTGATTGGCCGAGCCGCGATGACAACACTCCCATGTGTGCAGGAGCCCCAGGCCATGGCACAGTGCTCTGAAGAAACGGTACTAGTATGCCACGGTAAACGGTGATACTCACTTTCACGCAGATGGTCCAATCGGGTGCTCCTGTCAGTTTTTCAGGTGGACCTGATTGGACCATCCATAGACCTCTATGGACAGGTGGGTACCAGTGGACAAGTGTCCGCTGACACCTGCCGGCATCCCATCTGATCCTGTACGCCAAAAACAGATAGATGGGGATCTGTTCCCCATCCATCCGGTGGATGGGATCAGATGACAGTTGGGTGGAAGCGGTCCGTTTCCATCCTACCGCCCCATAGAAGTCAGGGGGCTGTGTCTGTGTATGCTCTAGAGCAGCGGAGCAGAAACAGACTTGTCATCCACCTGCTCAGCAGGGATCAGCGGAGAGATTCCCGGCTAAGCAGGTGGATCCACTGACAGGTCCGTCCAGTCTGAAATGGGCCTTGGAATGCCAACTCAGAGGTATATTTCAAAAACCCACTTAACGCAAACACAGAAAACCTGCACACAGTTGTCATGCTGGAGCCACTGAAAAGCTACTGACATAGTATAAAGGTCTACTGAATGAATCAATTGAGCAGCACATCACTGAGCAGATTAAAAGCAGCCATCCAATAATAAAATTAAGAATTATAAAAGAGAAGATGCCTTCTGAGCCAACCAACTGCATCTGAATTAGATAAATAGGAAACTCACAAGATATAAACAGAATGAACGCGATAACTGTGTTCAGAAGGATTTTTCAGATTTAATAGATATGGTATGCTTAACTGGTCATATCAGTGAGGAAGAAAAAACCTACAGACATACCCTGGTATGCTGTCCTATTACCTGAATAGGCTACACTAAACTATATTGGATGCTGACTGTACCAAGTCTAATATGCAAGGATGTATTTGATTGCTATGCATTGTGCTTGAGCTATGCCCTGGCTCAGCAGCCTCCCTAACCCATAAGCTTTGGAGGGTGGTGAAGCCTGACTTTTACAGGTAAAGATAACACTTGAATATACATTACATATAAGTTGCTTAGATTTCATATTGAATTGCTCAGTTTTGTAACAGATTTACTTTAAAGCTGAACTCCTGACGAACAGTTAAATACCATGCTGAAATACACGTAAGATAGTACAGCCAGGTTAGCGACCTTACTTTTATGTACTGTAGGTAAAGCAACAGTGTTACTATTATAATAAACTACAAAGAAGTACTCCACTAAAAGAAAATAACAAATGATTACCTTTCCTGCTGCTAGATTTTGCTGTCTTTAAGAGATAAGCTTGCTAAGAAATCTTGATCATCCAGAACACTTCTGGTTGTGTTGGATGTCTGCAGTGACTCCAGGGCCAAGGGATGAAACCACAGAGTGGAGCAGAGAACATGCACTCCCAGAGGTGCTGAATACAGGAGATTATCTCGGAAGCACAGATGTTTTTTTTTTTTTTTTTTATGCTTGTTTTTATTTATTTATTTTTCTTTTTCTTTCATTATGACAGAGGGCTGAAATCACTAACAGTTACATATTACATGTGTTTTTGTGTAAATTTAATGCATTTATTAAATATTTCATGTATTATCAATTCACTAAAAACATGCCTTATTTAACACATGTGGTAAATATTTCTATTTAGAAAAATGTAGTGTATAATTTAGTATTATTTTTTGTTGTTTTATCTAATGTTTTTACAGACTGTAACAGTGTACCACAGTGAGATCAATGAAGACACACAGTGGAATTCATTAAGAGCGCCGACGTCACTCTTTAGAATCCTGTGCTTGCCCCAAATACGTGTACCTGTTGAAAACAGGTCTCAATGGGTTCTGCCACCTCCAATGATGCAACAGCTTCCTTTCCCCCAATGGTGGCTTCAGTATTCACTCAGCAGGCTACTGCTACAGAAAACATGAATGGTACATTGAATGGCAGTAATCTACTACTGCGGGGCAGATTGATATCAGCCCAGTAATACTCTTGTGGAATGAGAGGATCAGTTGCTGTGAAAATGGAAGGTATGAAGAGCTGGAACTTTTTTTTTTTTAATTTAATTTTAAGTAGTAGTAGTTTAGTTCGAACACGTAAAAAAAGCAAGAATAAAAGAAGTAATTATACTGTAGTGGACAATCACAAAACAACTAGTTACAAGAGAAGACAAAAAAACTTTAAAAAATGAAAAAGTACAAGCCTTTCTAACCCCGTCCATTCGCCATAATTAATAATAAATTATTCAGAGTCCCCTCACTAAAGTCTTTCCTTTCTAGTTGTATTAATATTAGGTTACAAAAGAACAGTCTAGTACTGATGCTTTCACATGGAGGTCTGAGAAACAGATTGGTTGAGAGGACAATTTCATCAGGCAAGGACAGCGATGAAGTAACAGATCACTTTTAGGTAGAAGGTAAAATGAAGGTAAAATGGGAACACTAGATTTGAATCTCTGTATTGGTGGTTTTGTGTGCTGGGTCCCGATTATTCTGTTACCAATAAACCAGCTGCAAATGCAATTGCAGTGCAATGCACTGTTTGTATTGCCATTGAGCACCAATACGCTGTTAGTATTTCTGCTGAGTACCAATGCTCTCTTAATGTTGGTGCTGAGCATCAATACAATATTAGTGTTGCTGCTAATCACAGATACAATATTAGTGTTGCTGCTGACCACCAACACATGGTTGGTGTTTGCACTGAGCACCAGTGCACTGTTGGTGAATTCTCAACTTATTATCCATGCTGAGATGCAGGCACAGGCCCATTTACTAACATTTCCCACAACTTCATAGATTCCTGGACATGCTCAAGGAAGATAGGTTCATCAGTCTCCTTCTCTCAGCAATGGGGGAAGAAAGAAGGTTAATCCTGCCCCTCTTTGCAGTTGACTAGGATTTCTTTGACAAGATAAATAAAGCAGAACTAAAGTCCCACTTTCAAATATCGTGAGCAGGCAGGCTCTATATTGGTTACTGAGTGAACTATTGGCGCTTTATAAATACTGTATAATAATATTAATAATAATAATAATTGCAGAAGAGACATGTAATGGAATAAACCTACCTGCCTGCTTGCAGTCTTCTGGGCCTGAGTGAGATCATCCCGTGCCGGCCAATGAAGATGGCTGTTGCACGGCACCCAGCAGCTGGGTAGAAGATACAAAAAGGGCCGTTGGTCCATTAAAATATAGCACCCCTCAAGTTTAGCTAGGGGAAGCTAGTTTGTTGTTGTAGACAGAAGCTGAGTAGCGGCCTCGGATAAGTCAACCTGGGATGAGTCAGGCAGGTAATTTTAGGTCTGGGCTAATGTCTCTGCAGGTCAGTTCCCTGATACCTCCCCCTGCTTTGAAGCTTCAGAAGTTTCTGGGAGCCATTGGGTGGAGGTGAGGAGGGGCTGATCTGCATGTTCAAGGGACTCTGGCCAATCCCCAAGCAGGAGGCTTAGCATGGGGTTAGGGTGGCCCTTAAGTATGAGAGAGCCTGGTCATCAGGGAGCAGTGTAAGTTGAGATATGGAGTGAGAGGCTGGAATGTGGAGCCTGGGAGGGGGCCCAGGGAAGGGGCCTACCCAGGGGCGGACTGACAACTCATGGGGCCCCCGGACAATAGGGGATCATGGGGCCCCTGTGTCCTTGCCCAAACTCAAAAAAGCCTATGAAAAAGGTACCAGGGGCATCTCATGGGGCCCCCTACTGACCCCGGGCAGTGCCCAAGTTTCCAAATGGTTAGTCTGCCCCTGGGTCTACCTTACAGGCAGGTGCTGGAAAAGAGGATTTCCACTGTACCACTATCATCAAAGGAGGATATCCTGAACAGCAGGGAAAGAGCCAGCCCAGAGAAAGGCCTGAAGGCAGCCACCAACCTACTAAGCTATCAGAAGGACAGTGTGAGTACACTTACACTCCCTGGGAAGAATACGGGAAAAGAGCAGTCAGGTGGAGAACCCAACTATCTTCTCATCTGGGGATGCTTTACTAAGGAGCAGTTCTGGGTTCCCTTGCCCAAATATACCCTCAGGCAGCTGGATGAAGAGGAGGATTCATCTTGGGTCTGAGGTGGTACACCAGGAGGGCTGGAGAGACTTTTTGTCCACAGACTTGTACATAATTGCTAAGGAGTTTGTCCTCACAGTTCCCTTGGGCATCCCATGCATCCCTCAACCCCATCCAAGTTCAAAACCTCTTAATAAAATGTCACAACCAAGTGCAAGGACTGTTTACTGACTCCAGTGTGCAGGTGTGGAAGAAAATGTGTGTTGCCTGGCTGTGCAGAGCTTTAGGGGGACCCAAAACTCAGTGACCCCTAAGGGGATAGTGCTAAGGTAGTGTAGGAGAGTATCATGGAGTTAGCTCCATTTAAACCTTAATAGTGGGATATAGCCAAGTGGTAACATTAGGGGACCTTAGAAACCATTTCACTGGCAGAATTAAGAGAGTAAAAGAATCCTTTCTGCAATATGCATCGGTAAACTGCAAAGTCCAGAGGCACACCAGCCACTCCGGAATCCTCTAGCCTTATTCCAAAGTTCAAAATTAGCAGAAGACACTAACAACTGAGAAAAAGATAGATGGTCCAGGTTCACTCAAAGCAAAAGTGTAGCTGAATTAATGTCACACTGGGCGCATGCACGGCCGACGGGACGGACATGTCCCGATAGAGCTCCGTCTCCCCGTCGGGTGACAGAGCCGAAGAACCGCAGATCCCGGCCCGCACCGCAGTATAGGAGGACCCGACCCTCACGGCGGGCCTCCCCTGATCTGAATCGCCCCGTTCATGGCTGATTCATAGCTGCGGGGCACAGTAGAGAAGCAGGGGTTTTATCCCCATAAAGCGCCACACTAAGGCCCGCCCACTGATCAGCACGTACTCCGGGACACAGGGAGATAAGGGGGCTGCATTTTTGGTGACAGCTCCTTCCTTGAGCAAATTGCACCATGGTTAAAGGGGCACCCCGACACCAGGCTCCTCCATCAAGCAAGTCCATTAAGGAGGACCTGGCAAAAGCCTCCACAAAGAAGGCCACAGCACCAGCCCACGGAAGCAAGCAGGCTGCAATCACCTACGCAGCCTTACAAGAATCGCAGCCCAGCCATCCCTGCACTTCAGAGGGTGAGTCAGACATTGAACCGGACACCCCCACTCATACTCCGACATCTGACTGTACGCCCCCTGACCTGCTAGCACGCTTTGAAAGAATGCTGCATAAGGCTTTGAAGCAGACCTCTGACCGCATCACTACCACACTATCCAGAGAAATCCGCGAGCTAGGACAACGCACTGCTGATCTAGAACAGAGAGTGGATGGTCTCGATGCCTCACTTCGGACACACACGGACGACATTGACCTCCTACGGGACGAAAATGCAACACTATTAATGCAACTGGAGGACTTTGAAAACCAAGCAAGGCACTCTAATCTGCGTATCCGTGGCCTCCCGGAATCGATTGTTGACGTTCAGTCAACCGTGACAGCTCTATTCCAAGAGCTAGCCCCCGCTATCCCGATTGAAAGATTAGAAATGGATAGAGTTCATAGGGCGCTAGCTCCACGACGCGCGGAGGGCCCACCCCGTGATATTATAGCCAAGCTCCACTTCTACCGCACTAAAGAGCAACTCCTCCAAGCAGCTCGCAATAAGGACTCTCTACAGTTTCAGGGTCACACCTACCAACTATTCCAGGACCTATGCCCCACGACCATCGCCAAACGCAGGGCTATGAAACCCCACCTGCAGGCACTTCAACAACATGGCATATTGTATAGGTGGAGCTTCCCTTTCGCAGTGCGTTTCCGATACCAGACCCGAGACCTTTCCTGCAAGACTCCTGAAGACCTACTGGATACGCTGCGACATTTGCAACTACACTCCCCAGCAACGCCGTCAGAGAGTACTAAACGGAGATCCACGTCCTGCTCACCACGGAAATCTTATCCCTTACGCGCCACTGATAGCCAACTCAGCTTCCACAAGCGAGGGCGCTTCTCATCACCAGGCCCATCTCCTCAAGACACAATAGACTGAACTACGCTCCATCATCCTTCTTTCACCACGTACACCAGTCGGTGTACCCCTTTGACCAGCATCGAGGTTCATACCCAAGCTGTTCTCTTTCCCTACCTGTTTGAACTCAGTTGCCCCACTGGTTTGGGGCTGTTTGGGATTTTTGTCAATCTAACGCCTCGAGGAGTCCGCTGACCTTAGAGAATTATGTTCTGTCTCATTTCTCCCGGACAGCCTCTCAATTTGTGTATGGGACGCCTTGGCTCTGGCGACATGGAAAATGTCACATCCTTACCCATGCTGTTCCATCTGTGCGACTAACGCCGCCTAAGCCTAGAGCTATCCTGGATTCCTTGGGTGGTCACCTGTTCATCATCCGGGATCGCGCCATCGCATACTTCTCTTTATACTGTCACCCCCACGGTCCACGTATCTGCGCACTCTATATTAGCTCCTGTGCTATTAACTATTTTATAGCACTTGAGCTATCTTTGCTCCCTGGCCCACCCTACGTTAGGGTGCCCTCAGGGACCACCTCCTAGGCCTTGAATGGCCACCTATACCCCTCTCCTATTACCCTTCCTGTATTATTCCCCTCCTCTCTTGCCCCCAAATGACTCCATGACCTCGCGCTATCCCTTACATAGACAAACAGTCCCCCGTTGTAATCTTCTGGCTTTGTCCCAGCAGATGTTGCCATATTACCCAAAATTTCAATCACTCTCCCCATGGGCTTGTTAAACATCTTTACCCTGAACGTTCAGGGTCTTAATATACCACAGAAATGTAACAAGGCCTTCCGTACCTTTGCATCCCTTAAGGCTCACGTAGTCTGTCTACAGGAAACACACTTCACCCCCACGTCCACTCCAAAGTTTTTTGGTCCCCGTTACCCACAGGTCTATATGGCCTCCGCCACCACCAAAAGTAGGGGGGTGTTAATAGCCTTCCATCGCACGACACCCTTTACCCTTAATACTGAAGTTAAAGACCCAGAGGGTCGCTATCTCCTGTTAGTAGGGCAACTCTTAGATTTCGACGTCACTATCGCTACATATTATGCCCCGAATCAAGGTCCATTACCATCTCTTTCCCACTTATTTTCGGTTATAGATCACCATAAGCGAGGCACCTTATTCGTCTGTGGAGACTCTAACACAGCCGTTCTCAACCTGGGGGTCGCGACCCCTTTGGGGGTCGAACGACCATTTCCCAGGGGTCGCCTAAGACCATCGGAAAACACATATTTCCGATGGTCTTAGGAACCGAGACACCGCTGCTGTCTCCGGCGATGTGTGGGCGGGATGATATGCTGCCCCTGTCACCGCCTCCTCACCGCTGATTGGCCACCGGAACTGTAGCTCAGGAGAGGCACACAGGCGGCCAATCACCGGCGAGAAGGTGGAGCTTGGAGAGGAGGAGCCGAGCGGCAGCGCGCGGAGATCGAAGAAGATCGAGGGAGCTGCAGGAACGAGTGAAGAGAGAGGCCAGAGAAGGAAGACAGCTGACAGGTAAGTGCAAATTTTGCTGCTGCAGCCAGGTATGCAGGCTGTAGATGGGAGAGGGAGAGAGCGAGCCCAGGCTGGAGCAGGAGTCAGCAAGGTAAGTATCATTGGTGTCAGTGGAAGGGATAGTGCCCCATCATTTGTGTCACTAATACCAACGATGGGGCACTATTCCTCCCCCCACTGACACCAACGATGGGGCACTATTCCTCCCCTCACTGACACCAACGATGGGGCACTATTCCTCTCCTCACTGACACCAACGATGGGGCACTATTCCTCCCCCCACTGACACCAACAATGAGACAGTATTCCTTCCCTCACTGACACCAACGATGGGGCACTATTCCTCCCCTCACTGACACCAACGATGGGGCACTATTCCTCCCCCCACTGACACCAACGATGGGGCACTATTCCTCCCCCCACTGACACCAACGATGGGGCACTATTCCTCCCCCCACTGACACCAACGATGGGGCACTATTCCTCCCCCCACTGACACCAACGATGGGGCACTATTCCTCCCCCCACTGACACCAACGATGGGGCACTATTCCTCCCCCCACTGACACCAACGATGGGGCACTATTCCTCCCCCCACTGACACCAACGATGGGGCACTATTCCTCCCCCCACTGACACCAACGATGGGGCACTATTCCTCCCACTAACGCCAATGATGGGGCACTATTCCTCCCACTGATACCAATGATGGGACACTATTCCTCCCACTGATACCAATGATGGGGCACTATTCCTCCCACTGACACCAATGATGGGGCACTATTCCTCCCACTCATACCAATGATGGGGCACTATTCCTCCCACTCATACCAATGATGGGGCACTATTCCTCCCACTCATACCAATGATGGGGCACTATTCCTCCCACTCATACCAATGATGGGGCACTATTCCTCCCACTCATACCAATGATGGGGCACTATTCATTCCACTGACACCAATGATGGGGCACTATTCCTCCCACTCATACCAATGATGGGGCACTATTCCTTCCACTGACACCAATGATGGGGCACTATTCCTCCCACTGATACTAATGATGGGGCACTATTCCTCCCACTGACACCAATGATGGGGCACTATTCCTTCCACTGACACCAATGATGGGGCACTATTCCTCCCACTGACACCAATGATGGGGCACTATTCCTCCCACTCATACCAATGATGGGGCACTATTTCTCCCACTGATACCAATGATGGGGCACTATTCCTCCCACTCATACCAATGATGGGGCACTATTCCTCCCACTCATACCAATGATGGGGCACTATTCCTCCCACTCATACCAATGATGGGGCACTATTCCTCCCACTCATACCAATGATGGGGCACTATTCCTTCCACTGACACCAATGATGGGGCACTATTCCTCCCACTGATACTAATGATGGGGCACTATTCCTCCCACTGACACCAATGATGGGGCACTATTCCTCCCACTGATACCAATGATGGGGTACTATTCCTCCCACTCATACCAATGATGGGGCACTATTCCTCCCACTGATACCAATGATGGGGCACTATTCCCCCCATTGATACCAATGATGGGGCACTATTCCCCCCACTGACACCAATGATGGGACACTATTCCTCCCACTGACACCAATGATGGGACACTATTCCTCCCACTGACAACAATGATGGGACACTATTCCTCCCACTGACACCAATGATGGGACACTATTCCTCCCACTGACGCCAATGATGGGGCACTATTCCTCCCACTGACGCCAATGATGAGGCACTATTCCTCCCACTGACGCCAATGATTGGGCACTATTCCTCCCACTGACGCCAATGATTGGGCACTATTCCTCCCACTGACACCAATGATGGAGCACTATTCCTCCCACTGACACCAATGATGGGGCACTATTCCTCCCACTGACACCAATGATGGGGCACTATTCCTCCCACTGACACCAATGATGGGACACTATTCCTCCCACTGACACCAATGATGGGGCACTATTCCTCCCACTGATACCAATGATGGGACACTATTCATCCCACTGACATCAGTGATGGGGCGCTAGTCCTCCCACTGCAAAATTACAGTTATGAAGTAGCAACGAAAATAATTTTATGGTTGGGGGTCACCACAACATGAGGAACTGTATTAAGGGGTCGCGGCATTAGAAAGGTTGAGAACCACTGCTCTAACAGTACGCTATACCCATACCTTGACAAATCCCCTCAACTTTCCCCCCTCCCCACCTCTAAACAAACCCTCCAAGCCATCCTGCAATGTTACTCCATGATAGACACCTGGAGGGAACTTAACCCGGCCAAGCGCCAATACACTTTCTACTCCCACCCCCACAAGACTTTCTCTAGGATAGACCACATTTTTATCACTGCTAGGTCCTCTTCCCGGCTCTTGACCTCTGAAATACTTCCAATTCCCTGGTCAGACCACTGTGCTGTATTCACATCCATGGCCTCTCTGGCCCCATCCCCATCTGAGTCCTCTTGGATCATCAATGACAACTTACTTACAAATCCAATACACTGTTCGGAAATAGAAACCGCCCTCAAAGATTACTTATCCTTTAACCCAGTGTTTTTCAACCTTTTTTGTGCAAAGGCACACTTTTTTCATGAAAAAAATCACGAGGCACACCACCATCAGAAAATGTTAAAAAAATTTATTGAAAAACTTGTTGACTTGAGGGCCGCAATGGGTTCATATATTGGACCCGGGGGCCGGACCAAGAGTAGATGAATGATGTGTATGTGTCATCCATAGTAAGTATAGTAATATTCCCCCATAGTAAGCATAGTAATTAATCCCCCATATAGTAATTCATCCCCCATAGTAATTCATCCCCCATATAGTAATTCATCCCCCATAGTAATTCATCCCCCATAGTAATTCATCCCCCATATAGTAATTCATCCCCCATAGTAATTCATCCCCCATAGTAATTAATCCCCCATATAGTAATTCATCCCCCATAGTAATTCATCCCCCATAGTAATTCACCCCCCCTATAGTAATTCATCCCCCATATAGTAATTCACCCCCCATATAGTAATTCATCCCCCATATAGTAATTCATCCCCCATAGTAATTCATCCCCCCTATAGTAATTAATCCCCCATATAGTAATTCATCCCCCATAGTAATTCATCCCCCATATAGTAATTCATTCCCCATAGTAATTCATCCCCCCTACAGTAATTCATCCCCCATAGTAATTCATCCCCCATAGTAATTCATCCCCCATATAGTAATTCATCCCCCATAGTAATTCATCCCCCATAGTAATTCATCCCCCATATTAATTCATCCCCCATATTAAGTCCCCAAGCCCCCCCTGTGTCAATTCACTTACCTTTGCTCCGCGCGTTCCTCTCGCCGTTCCGGTGTAGCATGAAAATCTGTCTCCTATGAGGATCTGTCCCCCTCGACGTATCTGCGCATGTGCCAGTTTCAGGCATTAGCAGCCGATCGGCGATCTCCGGCACATGCGCAGATACGTCGAGGGGGACAGATCATCCTGACAGTATCACGCTCCGCGGGCCGAATTAAAAGGTCCGCCGGGCCGTAGTTTGCCCATTGCTGTTCTAATGATTGGTCTATTTGTGAGCCGAGGCCACATGTTACGGATGAAATTGCAATTTTTCCCACGGCACACCAGACAATATCTCACGGCACACTAGTGTGCCGCGGCACAGTGGTTGAAAAACGCTGCTTTAACCAAACTCCTGACATTTCTCCCCTCCTACTATGGGAAGCACATAAGCCGGTGATACGAGGTTTCTGCATTAGCAAGGCGTCCTTTTTAAGCAAATCAAAAAGACAACAGCTGCTTTCTCTAGAACAAACCTATGATCGCACCCATCAAACCTTCCAAGCGACCCCCTCACCGGCTAACCGTGAAGCCCTAGAACGTTCACGATTAGCTCTAGACCTTTTCCTTACGGACCAAGCAGAACTTTCACTTCGTAGGTCTAGAAATAAATATTATACTAAGGCCAACAAACCCAGTACCTTTTTGGCCCTCTCGCTTCGTAGGCTGGACCAGATTACTAAACCTATTCGAATATGCACCTCCTCTGGCAACCTTACAAGTAATCCAGATCGTATCCTCCGAACTTTTTATAAACATCTCTCACGGCTTTACTCATCCCATACTCCTTTTGACCCCTTACAAGCTGACACTCTTCTAGCCTCCATCTCCTTTCCGAAATTGTCAGAGCATCAATTAGCAACGTTAGAACAACCCATCACCCCAACCGAAACCTTAAATACCATTAAAAGTCTAAAACCTCATAAGCGCCCAGGACCTGATGGCTTCTCAGCCACTTACTACAAAAAATTCACTCACCTCCTCACACCCATCCTCACCAACGCCTTTAACCACTTGAGCCCCAGAGGATTTACCCCCCTTAATGACCAGGCCTTTTTTTGCTGTTTGGCGCTGCACTAATTCAAATAATAATTGCGCGGTCATGCAATGCTGTACCCAAACAAAATTTATGTCCTTTTTTTCACACAAATAGAGCTTTCTTTTGGTGGTATTTGATCACCTGTGCGCTTTTTATTTTTTGCGCTATAAACAAAAAAACCACGAAAATTTTGAAAAAAAACAATATTTTCTACTTTCAGCTATAAAAAATATATCGTAAACTCAAAGTTAGTCATAAATTTAAGCCAAAATGTATTCTGCTACATGTTTTTGGTAAAAAAATCCCAATAAGTGTATATTGATTGCTTTGTGTGAAAGTTATAGCGTCTACAAACTATGGTATAGATACTGTAATTTATGCCTTTTTTTGCTATACAGCGCTGCACTAACTCAAATGATAATTGCGCGGTCATGCAATGCTGCACCCAAACGAAAATTACGTCCTTTTTTTCACACAAATAGAGCTTTCTTTTGGTGGTATTTGATCACCTGTGCGCTTTTTATTTTTTGCGCTATAAACAAAAAAACCACAAAAATTTTGAAAAAAAACAATATTTTCTACTTTCAGCTATAAAAAATATATCGTAAACTCAAAGTTAGTCATAAATTTAAGCCAAAATGTATTCATCTACATGTTTTTGGTAAAAAAAATCCCAATAAGTGTATATTGATTGCTTTGTGTGAAAGTTATAGCGTCTACAAACTATGGTATAGATACTGTAATTTATGCCTTTTTTTGCTATACAGCACTGCACTAACTCAAATGATAATTGCGCGGTCATGCAATGCTGCACCCAAACGAAAATTACGTCCTTTTTTTCACACAAATAGAGCTTTCTTTTGGTGGTATATGATCACCTGTGCCCTTTTTATTTTTTGCGCTATAAACAAAAAAACCACAAAAATTTTGAAAAAAAACAATATTTTCTACTTTCAGCTATAAAAAATATATCGTAAACTCAAAGTTAGTCATAAATTTAAGCCAAAATGTATTCTGCTACATGTTTTTGGTAAAAAAAATCCCGCGCATTAGCGGGCAAACTGGCGCTATCTAGGAGGGGCGCTAACACTATCGGAAGTCACCAGTGACACTAATACAGTGATCAGTAAAAATCTGTTCACTGTAATCAATGACACTGGTGACAGGGCAGTAAAGGGGTTAACTGGGGGGGGGGGAGGGGGGCAATCAAGGGGTTAAATGGGATTTCTGGTGCACTAGCGGGCAAACTGGCGCTATCTGGGAGGGGCGCTAACACTATCGGAAGTCGCCAGCGACACTGATACAGTGATCAGTAAAAATCGGTTCACTGATCAGTGACACTGGTGACAGGGCAGTGAAGGGGTTAACTGGGGGGGGTGATCAAGGGGTTAAACGGGATTACTGGTGTACTGGCGGGCAAACTGGCCCTATCTGGGAGGGGCGCTAACACTATCGGAAGCCGCCAGCGACACTGATACAGTGATCAGTAAAAATTGGTTCACTGATCAATGACACTGGGTGACAGGGCAGTGAAGGGGTTAACTGGAGGGGGGGGGGGATCAAGGGGTTAAACGGGATTACTGGTGTACTGGCGGGCAAACTGGCCCTATCTGGGAGGGGCGCCAACTCTATCGGAAGTCGCCAGCGACGCTGATACAGTGATCAGTAAAAATTGGTTCACTGATCAGTGACACTGGGTGACAGGCAGTGAAGGGTTTAACTGGAGGGGGGGGGGGGGCGATCAAGGGGTTAAACGGGATTACTGGTGTACTGGCGGGCAATCTGGCGCTATCTGGGAGGGGCGCTAACTCTATCGGAAGTCGCCAGCGACACTGATACAGTGATCTGTAAAAATTGGTTCACTGATCAGTGACACTGGGTGACAGGGCAGTGAAGGGGTTAACTGGAGGGGGGGGCGATCAAGGGGTTAAACGGGATTACTGGTGTACTGGCGGGCAAACTGGCGCTATCTGGGAGGGGCGCTAACTCTATCGGAAGTCGCCAGCGACACTGATCAGTAAAAATCGCTTCACTGATCAGTAACACTGGTGACAGGGCAGTGAAGGGTTAACTGGAGGGGGGGGGCGATCAGGGGGTTAAATGTGTCCTAGAGTGTTCTAACTGTAGTGTAGTGCTTGTGTACTCACTTTTTGGATGTCTTCTTCTCTGTCTGGAACGGAATGTGTCCAGGCAGAGAAGAATGACATCATATCCTGCCCTGTGTGTATGTCAACACAGGATAGGATAGGACAGGGACCGATCATGTGATTTCAGCCAGAAATCACTGGCTGAAATCTAATGATTGATCCCTCCTGGATCAAATAGTGTCACCCACGGGTTGGCGGGAGCGCGCGCGCACGCCCCCTGCCGGCGAAAGTGTCGGGAGCACGGAACCCGTTTTTAAATGTGGTTTTGCGCTCCACTGCCGCCCTGCACACGTATATACACAGTGGCAGGGTGGCAAGCGGTTAATGCCTTACTATCTGGTCATGCCTTCAATCATGAAACGGTGCAAGCGAACATCTCGATGATCCCGAAACCAAACTCGGATGACACGCAGTGGTCCAATTATAGACCAATCTCTCTCCTCAACATCGACATCAAACTGCTAGCAAAAATCCTTTCCACGCGACTTAATGCGTGTATAGGGTCCCTTATTCATAACAACCAAGTAGGCTTTATTCCGACTCGACAGGCCAGTGATAACGTTAGACGTGCATCTCTTCTGGCAACTATAGCCAAAACCCGAAACATTCCCACCTGTTTCTTGTCCCTGGACATCCGGAAAGCATTTGACACAGTCTCATGGCCATATCTCTATTACATTTTGCATCACTGGGGTTTAGGCCCGCATTTTTTAACCTGGATTCACTCGCTCTATCGAGAGCCTTCGGCCAGGATTGGGTATCTGGGGCACAGGTCGGCCCGGTTTCCAATCTCCCGTGGCACGAGACAGGGTTGATCTTTGTCCTCTTTGCTCTTTGCCCTGGCCATAGAACCTTTGGCCCTTCTAATAAGAGCTAATCCGGATGTCAGGGGACTTTAGTTGGGTGGCACGCATCATAAGTTATGTCTCTTTGCAGATGACGTTTTACTTTTCCTCACATCTCCCTTAACTTCCTCTCCTCCCCTACTCTGGCTTCTTGAGTTTGGCTCACTTTCCGGCCTTATAATAAATCCAAACAAATCAATGGCACTCAACATTTCCCTACCCCCTAAAGAACAGGCCCACCTGAAACAGATTCTACCATTTCCCTGGTCGCAGCACCACATCCCGTTTCTGGGAATCAAATTGACCCCCAATCTGTCCGATCTCTATGCAGCCAACTACACTCCGATGTTATCTCACCTCTCTGCTCTTCTGACCAAGTGGTCCTCCCTACCCCTTGCATGGCTAGGTAGAATTGCAGTTATAAAGATGTCAATCCTCCCAAAAATGTTATATCTGTTCAGAGTCCTCCCAATCCCGGTACCCTCCCACTACCTTCGCATACTACAGCGCCGCATCTCCTCCTACGTCTGGGGCAAGGTCCATCCCCGTATACCTCACTCCACCTTATATCGCTCCAAGCTCAATGGAGGTCTAGGCCTCCCCGATATTGGTAAATACTACCAAGCAGCACACCTAGCACAGCTTCCAAAATACCACGCGACTTTCGAAATTCCCCAATGGGTGGTCCTTGAATCAGTTGAGAGTGACCCCCTGTCTACAGCTAACTTACTCTGGTTAAGGCCAATAGACCGCCGCTCAATAACAAACCCCATCACCTCCCACTTCCTATCATTATGGGATAAACTTAAAACCTGCTATCTCCTCCAATCTCCTCACAACCCCATGCTCTCGTTCCTTCGAAATCCAGCTTTTCCCCCGGCTTGGCAGACTCCCCTTTCATTTAAAGCATGGACTTCTGCTAACCTGATCCGTACACACCACTTCCTTCAGAGAAATAAGTTTAAATCCTTTACCTCGCTACGGGAAATTTATAGCCTCCCTGCCTCCGAAATATTTACATACTTGCAACTACGTCACTTCTACGCCTCGTACGCTACAACAACATGCCAACCTAACACCATGTCTCTCTTTGAACGGGCATGCTTCAAAGACCCACATAGGCGTGGCCTCATATCATGCTTATACTCCCTCCTCACAACTCCGGACACTACACCCCCTCCTTCATACACCCATAGATGGGAAACAGATTTAGACCGGCAATTAGACTTATCCGATTGGGAACACATCTGGGCCAATACTAAATCATCATCTCAGAACACAGTTGCACTAGAAGCTAATTATAAAGTCTTAATGCGATGGTATTTGGTTCCAGTGAGAATCGCGAAATACACCCCTAACTACTCGCCCAATTGCTTTAGAGGCTGTACAGACCCTGGAACGCATTTCCACATATGGTGGTATTGTCCAGTCGCACAAGCTTTCTGGGTTGACATCTTCACATACTATCCACACTCAGCGCCACCAAGTTACAACCCAATCCGGCTACAGCCCTACTCAATCAACGCCCTCCTGGTATTACCAATTCAGAATTTAAACTCCTTCTGCAAGTCACTACAGCTGCCAAACAGGTCATAGCGAAATCCTGGAAATCCTCTACCTTAAACACCACAGCCGTTAAATCCAGAATAACACAAGCTATGATACACGCAAAGGTGGAAGCCACGATTCTTGACACGATCCCTAAATTTTTAACTGTTTGGAGCCCCTGGCTAGAATGTTTCCTCCCACCTAACTTTGACGAATCCCTTCTTCTTCCTTGATTCCCATACAGTGCACATTGAACGATGCCCTTGGCCCACTTTATGTGACACCAGCTGTTCTTTACCACTCATGGAGTCATTGCTGTTACCCTTTTTCTCCCCCCTCCCCCTTGTCCTCACCTACCCTCTCTCCGATCCGCCTCTAAATCTCCTAAATTTTTCACGTTGTTCCAGTGAGTCATTATCCCAACTGATTGAATTTACGAATCCACCGCTGCCAACCCCTAATCACTTGATATCATAAGAAACTTTGCATTGTTTTTGTGATCTTCTCTTTCATCCTCACCATAAAGACATTGCAACTGTGTTGTCTATTCCCATTGTTATGTTGTCAGCACATTCCTTAATGTATACTGATGATGTCTCTCTGCCCTTGTTACATTGGTTTTATTGTTAATAAAAAGTTTGAACAAGAATTAATGTCACACTGGTAGTGAAAACCAAAGCCATGTGAAAAAAAAGAACATGACATCAGGTGCACAACTAGTGCATTGAGTGTGATGAGAACATGCAAATGCTGAACTCACGAATGTTCCACAATGGACAGGCATATCATCAGCAGTCACCAGAGGAAACCATAATCAGGTAAAAAGCAGAATAGGAGCTTATTGGATAAAGTAACTGGACATGTCGTGGCTAGTAGTCAGACTAGTATTCAGGCTCAGTCCTCCTATGTTGTAGGGGATCATGATTTAGCAGAGTCACCTAAGGTGTCTACTTCAAGGTATAGTTTCTAGGCAACACATTTTCAGATTTATCCCATTACCAAGTCTCCCAAGAACAAATTATTCATGGAACCTTATAGTATACAGGGGGGTGCTATCCACAAACAACATTAATGGCTCATATTTATAGAGGTGACATTTTTGGATGTCATTCATACATAAAAATGCCAAATGTACATAAATCTTGTATGACATGTAATATATATATACTGTATATACTGGCAAGCTTCTACTATGAGTGGAACTGCTGTGGACATAAATGAGGCTGAGTGAATGCAACATAGCCACTAGGTGGTGATGCAAAACCTGTATGAACACAGGATAATTCACTACAAACACAATAAAAAGCTGAAAATGTAACACAACTGTAGCTAAAATGTAACAATGGATGGAATAAAAATATATAATAGGAAAAATAGAAAGGACATGAAGGAAAAAATATATATGAAAGGAACATATGTAAATGGAACAGATGCATGAAGAAAGAATAAAGTATAACAGCAGTGATTGTGTGTTATTTAAAAGGCAATTATTGTAAATGGTATAAAACCTGTAGAAAAGAACCAAAAATGTAACCTAATATATTATTAGTCGCATGCAACATGGATCTTTAAAACAGTGTAAATGGTTGAAATTATATGTATATATAAACAATATGTATGAATAGGATCTAAGTATGGATAAAAAAGACTCTAGTTACAGTATAACACAGGCTTGTAGTATGGTCCCATTGTCCAACTCTTCATTTAGACCAAATGAGGTCATAGTGTTTAGTGTGTAGATGGAGATCCAAGATGTTTCCATAGTTGCAGGAACCTCTTTCCATTTGGAGAAATCATTTCAAGATAAAGTGTCTCAGAACACTGTGGTCTATAGAACCATTGTCAATAAATCTGCAGTGCTCACCAAAACAATTTCAATGGCTGTGTACTGCAGCCTCCATACATAAAATCATATGGGCTCTTAAGGCAATATATTTCATATTTGGACAATTTTGGAATTGGGTGATGGAGTAGTCTTGACCACTATTATCCTTAAAAGGTTTTTGTCCATGGTCTATAGAACTGCATTAAAAAAGATTTAGTTCAGGACTGTTTCTGTCCTCTTTATTTGCTTTGGGCTATTTTATTAGCAATGTTTAGGGTTTTTCTAAATACAGTTCTAGGGCAGAAAGAAGCATTGGTGCTAAGATGAGACCCTGTAATAAAATATGCCAATTTAATTTTATACAAATGTCAATAGATTGGAAGATGTAACTGATTTCAGCAGTGGTGTCATATTTTTGATTATAGTTGGGTGGAGTATTTTGTGATGGAAATTCTTTGTATTGTGAATAAGCGTATATTTCATCAATAGTGTATCCCTTGTTATGGATTTTTTTAAGCATGGCACTCTGCTTCTTATAGTCCTCTGAGCAACTACAATTCTTTCTGAGATGGTAAAAATGACTCTTTTTAATTCTTAGAATTTATTGAGAATACAAAAAGCAGAGTCCTGAACATAAATCTACCCTATCACCCAGTCACTAAACTAATTATCTCAAATATGTAATATATTGCCTTACCTGTCCGTGTAATTTATAGCACTACTCAACAATTCAGACATCATTTTGTTTTTTTAATCACTTGCCTACCGGGCACTTTCACCCCCTTCCTGCACAGGCAGATTTTCAGCTTTCAGTGCTGTCGCACTTTTTATGACAATTGCGAGGTCATTCAACACTGTACCCATACAATTTTTATCACTTTTTTTCACAAAAATAGAGCTTTCTTTTGGTGGTATTTAATCGCTACTGGGGTTTTTATTTTTTGCACTGTAAACGAAAAAAGAGCAAATAAATTGAGAAAAAAAGGTTTACTTTGTTTCTATTAAAATTTTGCAAACAGGTAATTTTTCTCCTTCATTGATGTGCATTGATGAGGCTGCACTGATAGACAGCACTGATGGGCACAGATGAGGAGGCTCTGATGAGGCGGCACTGGTGGGCAGTGATGAGGAGGCAATGATGATGCCCTGATATGCAGCAATGATGGGCACTGATAGGCGGTACTGATGGGCACTGATGGGCGGTACTGATTGATAGCACTAACTGGAGGCACTGACAGACGGCACTGCTGGACACTGACAGGAGGCACTGCTGGGCACCGATGGGGGGCATAGCTGGGCGGCACTGCTGGGCGCTGATGGGTGACACTGCTGGGCACTGATGGGTGACACTGCTGGGCACTGCTTAGGGCACTGATAATCAATGCCCTGAATATCAGTGC
Source organism: Staurois parvus (assembly GCF_062004578.1). Classification (NCBI taxonomy): domain Eukaryota; kingdom Metazoa; phylum Chordata; class Amphibia; order Anura; family Ranidae; genus Staurois; species Staurois parvus. The sequence goes on along the minus strand of NW_028318189.1, from coordinate 2,125,864 downwards.
ATATCTCCCCTTTCACATTTGCTGGTTATCGGCAGTACTTTCCTCACACTGTGACAGCGTGAGTAAAGTGCTGCCGATAACCAGCAACTGTATTTACTTTGTGATCTGCTGTGTCATTGCTGATCACGTGGTAAAAGGCCGCTGTAATTGGCCATTTACCTCATCACATGATCAGCTGTGTCCGTGGGACACAGCGATTACTGACAGTGCCGGGGGCGCGCCACTGGGGTGAGAAGAGGGTGTGTTCTGGGAGGACATCCATGGACACCCTCCCAGAACTGTACAACCATGCTGTATCCATCTTTTTCCTATAGCGTGGTTGGGAAGCAATCAAAATGGTTATATTCTACTTTTAAACATAAAACATCCACTAAGGGCCTAAAGGTTTTTGCAATATAAATAATTTCTCCAGAGTTCCTGCATGCACAGTGGTCAAGTGATTAGCTTTTTCCACCTAGCAACACTAAGGCCGTTGGTTCAAATCCCAGCCACGTCACTACCTGCTTTGGGGTTGCATGTCCTCCCTGTGCCTCCAAGGGTTTCCTCCACACTCCAAAAACATGCTGGTATGTTATTTGGCTGTCTAAATTGGCCCTAGTATGTGTATGTATGAATGTGAGTTAGGGACCTTAGATTGTAAGCTCCTTGAGGGCAGAGACTGATATGAATGCACAATGTATTTGTAAAGAGCTGCGTAAATTGATGGTGCTATATAAATAGCTGAAATGCATAATAAAATACATCTTAAAACTAAGTAACTGAGAAACATTCTTCATCTTCACACTAAAAATCTTGACCCCCCCCCCCCCATTTGGTCTAAATGAAGAACTGGTCATTTCATTAGGACCATATCACTGTGTAAGCCTGTGATATAACCTAGAGGCTTATTATCTACTCATATATCATATTCATACATATTGTTTATATGCGCACATCATTTTATCTATTAGTATTGTTTTATAGGCCCATGTTCTATCCTAATGTAGCACTACCCCCTTAAGGGTTGCTTAGTAATTATTTTGAGTTCCCTGTCAATCTGAACCTCTGGTTGGAAGCCCAACCTCTGCTGACACCACCGTGCTCTCGTGACCAAAGTAAATGGACTCACACACAAGTTAGTGTAAACCAATATGAAGTTTATATGGGAATCTGAGGTAACTTGGTCAAAAAAAGAATAACATAACATTGATATATGCAGCAAATATAACCACTCTGGGTAATTGCGAGCAAAAGTAACAACATTCACCATAAAGCAACTATAAATGTTCGCAGGCCTGCTTTCAGAAATAATCTACTTCCTTCAATCTGAGGGGACTGTTAAATCCCCAGTGAGCAGAAAACAACTATCAAGAAACAAGTAAGCTCACTGAGGGTCCTCAAAACTAGTTGACAAGGATTAGATGTGAAGGAAAAAGAGAATTCTCATATGAAATTGAACACTGTCCCTTTAAGAACACTACAATGTCTTCTGCATATAGTTCAGCACTTTAGCCATAAGCACACCTCCTTCTCTTTCAGTCTTGCTCCACACTCTTGTAGCCAATCTCAAGTGCTTTGATTTTTATATGCCCCTGCCCACATGCTACCATCTTGGGAAATGTAGTCCCTGACTGCCCTGCTGACCAGCTGAGTCCTGCTATACAGCATACAAGTTCCAGAGAGCTGTTTTGTCCATGAATCTCAGGTCACCACCATCTAAGGTCCATTTTAATGTACTGCAAGTAATCACATTTCAATGGGTTACACCAATAATAATATTTTAGGTTACTAATATATTTACAGTTTTCTTCCTAAATGTTAGCCATCTTTTATATTGCACTCATACAATGACTGATCTTATATTATTGCTTTATGCACGTGTTCCTTTCATATATGATCCTTTTATATATATTATTTTGCATACCTGTTTGATGTTACTGTACTGTTTCATGTATTGTCCCCCCTCTATTGTACAGCGCTGAGCAAACCCTTTGGCGCTATATAAACTCGATAAATAAATAAATAAATAAATACCTCGTCTGTTTTTCCCATGATACGTTCTTATCCATTCATTGTTAGAATTTTATAGAATAGTATAGTGGCTATGTGACATTAATTCAGCCCTATTTATGACCATAGCATTTCCACTAATAATATGAGCTTGCCAGTAATATATATATATATATATATATATATATATATATATATATATATATGGGCAGCACAGTGGCTAAATGGTTAGCACTTCCGCCTGGCAGCACTAGGGTCCTCCCACGCACCACAAACATGCTGGTAGGTTAATTGGATCCTGTCTAAATTGGCCCTAGTAAGTGTATGTATGAATGTAGTGTCCTGAGTGCATTTATAGTTTTATAAAATTAAACAGTTTGCTTGCTCGGTTGAAATAATTGAGAACTCAAAAAGGTTAATTTACTGATATAATACAAAAGACAACACTATGCAGTAACCTGACCAGATACTGCTCAACCTAACAGAAGCTGATATCAAATTTACTGCTTATGTGACTACACAGCATTGATTTTGTTCCATTAAACAAGCCCAATACTGTTGTGAAACCTATAAGACTTGATTGCATGTGTACATTGCTAACACACTGCATTAACATTACTAGATGACAAAACTCCTCCTTTAATTCATTACTCTTACCCCTTTAACACATTGGGCAGCACAGTGGCTAAATGGTTAGCTTTTCTGCCTGGCAGTACTAGGGTTGTTAGTTCAAATCCCAACCACGCCACCAACTGCCTGGAGTTTGCATGTTCTCCCTGTGCCTGTGTGGGTTTCCTCCAGGTACTCCAGTTTCCTCCCACACTCCAAAGACATGCTGGTAGGTTAATTGGATCCTGCTTAAATTAGCCTTTAGTATGTGTTTAACGGAACCAGACCCCGACTGCACTTGGGTATTTCTGTTAGACTCCTGCTTCCCTGTCCAAACACAAATCCACGGACACCACCGCTGACCTTGCAAGAAATAGACAGCACCAGACTCTCCTTAAAACAGGAAGTCAACTGTTTTATTTTTACACAAACACAAGATATATACATTCAAGGGAACAACCCACCTCCCTGCATAAGGACACAGGGCGGGGCAAACCAAATTTAGCAACCAGAGACACATCCCAACAGACAGTCCCATCAAAAGGGCTGCTGGAAACACCCCCCACCAAGTCAATACACAAAATAGAACAATGGGATACACCATGTGGCAGTAGACAATAGGGGAACACATGTATCCCATAATAGTTTGCTGGCAAGCAAGACACAATAGAACAATGGGGCAACCATGTGGCAGTGAACAATGAACAACCCCCACACCCAACCTATACATGTCTACACAATATCAGGACAGAGCACCCTGCGCCCCTAACAGGCACAGGGTGGGCTACACATAAGAGGAACAACAGGGGTCCCCCCACCCCCAAAAGTCACTCCTGTCACAATGTGTATGTATGAATGTAAGTTGGGGACTTTAGATAGTACATCCCTTGAGGGTTAGGGACTGATGTGAATGTACAATATATATCTATATATATATAAAGCTCTGCGTAAATTGATGGCGTTATATAAGTACCTGAAATAAATAATATATATACACAGTATTTATTTTTACATGATTATATGTGTTTTACATTTCATGTCAGGGCCAGGGCAAGGATTTTTGTTTCACACAGGTGGAGAGGCAAGAGGATCCCTGCATACACATGGGATCCGTCTACCACTCTGCCCTTCTCTGAATCGCTGCAGGTCCGCTCTGACATGCACACCACCTAACCTGCCTACTGCACTCTCCGTGCGCTCTCTCACAGCAGCCTAGTAAACAGCAGGCACGCTAAAACTTCTATGCTGCACACTCCCCTACCGAGTGCAGCATGGTTTTAATTTGCCTGGGGGGAGCATTAGACTAAAAATCTGAATCCCCAGCACATTTTACCCCCCGCCCCACCTGGCGGCGAAAGGCAGCTGCCTAAGCTGCCTTATGCTGGCACTGGCCCTGTGCCAGATCTATGTATTTTGGCAGTACATGAAGAATGACAGGCGCATGGTTCAGCAGTCCATGTATATAGTAAAATAAATTCTGATGTGGGCAGGGGTAATCCAGTAGGCACTAAGAGAAGGCAGCGATGGAGCAAATCAAACTCTGCAGTAGAAGAAACAAAAGGACACAGCGCCTCTAAGTGTAAACTGTGTGACAATATAGCAGCTCTAATCTTGGATAATAAAAACAGGCTGATGGGGAAGTGCTGTAAAACGTCTGTAGCCAGATGTAGATGACTGATCCAGAGAGGAGTGAACCTTGGTCCGCCAGCAGGTGGTGCTGCATCAAGTAAAGCATGGATGGTGAAGCCTGGCTGGGTCTCCAATATGTCTGGAGTTAGTCACGTTGGGCGCCTGATGTCATCAGGGTACGACGCATTTCTGAGCATACGCAGGACCAGTGGCGGGCGGAGCGCTCTTTCATCAGGCAAACAATGTAATTTGACATTTTTTTATATACACATAAAGTCCTAAAAATGTTCCCTTTATAAATAAGGGTCATTAATGTAGTTTGCAGATAGCATCCCCCAGTACATTTTAAAGGCGTTGGACAAATATGTCCATTAGAGGCTAGATAAGGGGTTGATCCTGAAATGCAAGACCTAGAAACCAGACCAGAAATAAATGCTCTTTTCCACAGCCATGAGGGTACTGGTGACTGACATACGCTTGTGGGTACCCTATATCATGATTCCCTGTGATATAGAAGGACTGAGCCTGGATACTACCCTGACTCTTGACCACAGCAAGTCTAGTTACTTTATCTATAGACTGTTACAAACATGATCTGCTTCCATTACATATAGGTTTAACCATTTTTTTCCATTTAATGCGCTATTCTGTCTGTTGATGTGTTTGTTATATAGTTACATAGTTAGTCTAGCTGAAAAAAGACAAAAGTGCATCCAGTTCAACCATAGAAAAAAAAAGTTATAATCCTATACCCACAGTTGATCAAGAGGAAGGCAAAAAAAAACCCCAGCAAAACACGATCCAATTTGCTCCTGCTGGAAAAAAAAAATTCCTGCCTTATCACCCGAGAGGCAATCAGATATTCCCTGGATCAACTTTACCTATAAATGTTAGTATCCAGTTATATTCTGTGTATCTAAGAAACAATCCAGGCCTTTTTTTGAAGCAATCCACTGAGCTGGCCAGAACCAACTCTTGAGGGAGTCTATTCAACATTTTCACAGCTCTCACTAAGAAGAAACCTTTCCGTGTTTGGAGATTACATTTCTTTTCCTCCAGACGTAAAGAGTGCCCCCTTGTCCTCTGTGATGACCTCAGGGTGAATAGCTCTACATCACGTTCACTATATGAATCACTGATGTATTTATACATGTTGATCATATAACCCCTAAATCTCCTCTTCTCAAGAGAGAATAAATTCAGTTCCTCTAATCTTTCCTCATAGCTGAGCTACTCCATGCCTCATATCAGTTTAGTTGCCCTTCTCTGCATAGTGTTAGAGTTTTACCTTAATGACTTGTAGGGAGATCAGTGGCCCCTAGGAGGTGACCTTCCAATAAACGTGACTAGCAAATTAAAGCAACACTTCAGCTCACACTTTTTAAGCAGTTACATAGTTAGTCTGGTTGAAAAAAGACAAAAGTCCATTCAATTCAACCATTAAAAAAAAAAAAAAAGATATAATCCTATACCCACAGTTGATTCAGAGGAAGGCAAAAAACCTAGCAAAGCATGATCCAATTTGCTCCTGCAGGGAAAAAAAAATTCCTTCCTGATCCCCTGAGAGGCAATCGGATATTCCCTGGATCAACTTTACTTATAAATGTTAGTATCCAGTTATATTCTGTGTATATAAGAAAGAATCCAAGCCTTTTTTAAAGCAATCCACTGAGCTGGCGAGACCCTCTTGAGGGAGTCTATTCCACATTTTCACAGCTATCACTGTGAAGAAACTTTTCTTTGGAGATTAAATTTCTTTTCCTCCAGATGTAAAGAATGCCCCCTTGTCCTCTGTGATGACCTCAGTGTGAATAGCTCTACACCGAGTTCACTATATGAACCACTGATGTATTTATACATGTTGATCATATCCCCCCTTAATCTCCTCTTTTCAAGAGAGAATAAATTCAGTTCCTCTAATCTTTCCTCATAGCTGAACTCCTCCATGCCTCTTATCAGTTTGGTTGCCCTTCTCTGTACTTTCTCCAGTTCCCCAATGTTCTTTTTGTGAATTGGTGCCCAAAACTGAACTGCATATTCCAGATGAGGTATTACTAATGATTTGTACAGGGGTAATATGATACCCCTCTCTCTGGAGTCTATACCTCTTGTAGCCTCCCTAGCGGTCTGATTATGTCCATATTTCTGTGCTCAAAGTGGTACATTTTTTGCATGGAAATATGTACCTGTAGTTTTTTTATTGTAGGCCTGTAATTTTTAGGAATAACTCACTGAAATCTGTCCAAACAAGAATATAGTAAACATCCCGGGTATGTTAAAATTTGAAACACGAAATCATAAATTATAATTTAATAAATAATCATAAAAAAGAATAATATAATAATAATAATAATAAATTTAATTCAATATTATAATCAAACCAAAAACACTGAAATTTGAAATAGAGCACCAGTTTGCACATTACTGAGCAAAGTTGCAAAATCGTTTTCAGTGTCTGATGACAAATTTCCCCACGAATCATTATCACTTATTTCTGCAAGTAGCTTTAATTTACTATCGCTGTTCTCTAGCTGGTCTAAAACTGCTTCTGACCTAAAGGAACACTTTTTGGACGCCATGGACATTTCTCAGTTTCCAGGCACAAAGAACAGTAAAAATGCAGGCAGGGCACAGGACAAAGCACTAGGGACAAAATGTATGTGAAATGGTTTGATACAGTAATGTTATACTATGTGATTTTAGTAAATTTAGTGAATGTCACTTTTAAAATTTTAAAATTTCCCACCAGTTCCATCCCCTTACGTCCTGATGTCACAGGGAACAGAACTTGGAAGACAGATGCTGGCATCGGCCGGAGAACATTGCCGGGGACACTGCAGGAGGGACATTGCGGGAGCGCAGGACAAGGTAAGTGCAGAAGAGATCCGGGAGCAACGCTGCAGGGTATTCCCGAGTGTAGCTCGGGGTTACCGCTTGTGGTGCTGAAACTTTACCCCGAGCTACACTCTGGAATACCGCCAGGGAGGTTAATACAAGAGAGGATTTTGCTCGCTTTAGAAACCGCAGCTTGGCATTGCATGCCATTATTAAGCGTGTGATCTACTAGAACTCCCAGATCCTTCTCCACCATTGATTCCCCCAGTTGTACCCCCCCAGTATGTATGATGCATGCATATTCTTAGCCCGCAAGTGCATAACCTTACATTTATCAACATTAAACCTCATTTGCCACATAGTTGCCCAATTAAACAGTGCATTGAGGTCGGCTTGTAAGTTGAAGATGTTATTCCACTGCACAGCTTGGTGTCATCTGCAAAGACTGAAATGGGATTTATAATCTCAGACCCTATATCGTTTATAAATATATTAAAAAGTAAGTTTGTATTTGAGCAGCTCAAAGTGCTTGTCTGCTCTTTGCCTAGTCACTGTTTCCCATGGTAACAAATATAAGCTTGTCCATCCTATGCTCCCTCACTCACATCTTCAGTCTTTTCCTCTCTAAAGGTGCCTTCCCCTCCCCACTAAAGCATGCACACATCACTCCCATACTTAAAAAGCCCTCTCTGGACCCCAACAACCTGAACAACTTAAGACCCATCCCCCTGCTTCAATTTACCTCTAAACTCCTAGAACGCTTAGTTTAAATCGCCTGAGCTCCCATCTCACCGACAACAACCTACTTGACCCTTTACAGTCTGGCTTTCGCTCGCTACACTCCACTGAAACTGCCCTACTAAAACTCACTAATGATTTACTAACTGCTAAAACCAATGGTCATTTGATATGGTTGACCATCCCCTCCTCCTCAAAAAACTCCACTCTCTTGGCCTCAGAGACTCTGCTCTCTCCTGGTTCTCCTCCTACCTATCGCAGTGCTCCTTCAGCGTTACCTACAATGCTGCCTCCTCCTCTTCACTCCCTCTTTCTGTTGGGGTCCCTCAAGGTTCTGTCCTTGGACCCCTTCCCTTCTCCATCTACACCTCCTTCCTTGGTCACTTGATAAACTCCCATGGCTTTAAGTACCATCTCTATGCTGATGACACACAAATCTATCTTTCTACCCCTCACCTCACCCCTTCAGTCTCCTCTCGCATTACTAACCTACTAAGTGACATATCGGCATGGAAGTGACATATCAGCATGGATGTCACTCCACCTCCTCAAACTCAATCTTTCCAAAATTGAGCTCTTAGTACTCCCCCAAGCCCGTGCCCCCTCCCCTGACTTCTCCATCAAGATTAATAATACAACCATCAGTCCTTCCCCTCATGCCAGGGTGCTAGGTGTAATCCTAGACTCCCATCTGTCCTTTCAGTCCCAAATCCAATCACTGTCCAAATCTTGTAGACTTCACCTCCGCAACATCTCCAAGTTATGGCCGTTCCTAACCTCGGAAACCACTACGCAACTTATTCACTCCCTTTTTATATCTCGCCTTGACTATTGTAACTCCCTCCTCATTGGCCTACCTAATTGCAGGCTATCCCCTCTTCAGTCTATCATGAATGCTGCTGCCAGACTCATCCACCTTACTAACCGTTTTGTATCTGCCACCCCTCTCTGCCAATCCCTCCACTGGCTTCCCATTGCCCAAAGGATAAAATTCAAAACATTAACATTTATAACTCTGCCCCAAATTACATAACCGATCTTGTCTCTAAATATCACCCAAACCATATTCTCCACTCCTCGCAAGACCTCCTACTTCTCCAGAGCTTCCCCCATCCTCTGGAACTCTCTACCCCAATTTATCTGACTATCGCCTACTCTGCTCACTTTTAGGCGATCTCTGAAAACCTATCTCTTCAGGGAAGCCTATCCTGCCCTCAGCTAATAATGGAATCTTCTACTCTTCCAACCCGTCCATTCCCCACAGCTACTACCTTTTGTACCACTAGCCCCTCTGTCCTAGATTGTAAGCTCCAAGGAGCAGGGCCCTCCTATCCCTCTTGCATTGAACTGTATTGTTGCTGTATTGTCTCTATATTGTAAAGCACTGAGCAAACTGTTGCCGCTATTTGATTCCTGTATAATAATAATAATATTATGGAACACTTGTGAGTGAAACATTTATTTATACATCTTCTCAGTGTTATCACACTTGATGCACTAGTAGCGTTCCCAATGTCCTACTGGACTAGAACATGCATTAGAACTAAAAAAAATAGCATTAGAGATATGTTATACAGAAGGGTGCAAAGTAGGACTCCCCAACTAGGTGATGCTGATGGAAGACTGAGAGAACAATCTGTAGATGAACTGTTCAAAAAGGTCAGAGAAACCTTGCAAGAGAAATGTAGAAGCAACCCTAATTTGAAGTTCCACAAACTGTTAGAAGCCATTGTCAGTGGGAGATTTATAGACACACCTGCACAAATGTTTCCATGGAAGGTGTCAATTAAGAAACTGACAGAATGGCTCAGCTCCAGACAGAGATAAAGTGCAAACAGAAAGGGCAAGGAGGGGATGTCCAATCATGAAGAATGTGAAAACTGCCTTGAAAGTGATCAAGGCAAGCAATGTTACCATCCCCATGCTGGGGTTATTGAGTTGGGTCATCTCCAGAGACACTACCCTAACAAGAATGCCCACTGCCAGAAGTGAAGCATTAGGAGGGCAAAGTGGAATGACTCCCCATCTAACAACCAAACGGTCTTGTGTGTAGAAGAGCTTGATATTGACTTGCAAGTAACTATCCTACCAGAACTGGCGTTCCAGCAATCATTTCCTTGAAAGAGAGTGAGCCCTGGTGTGTCATGCATTTGATTGAAAGCTGTTGATGAGTTCATGGCCGCAGGTGATATTGGGTATGATAATGCTTATGAGGAAGCCTGAAACTGGTGAAACAATTAGGGCAAGGTCAGCGATGTCAATAAGATTGGCTTCAAACTCCTAGCTTCCAGACAGACCAGGGGAGAAGGAGGAAATAAGGCTTCTTAGTGCCAGAAATAGCACTGAGAAATGTATGAAAATTTTTAATTGTTTTCATTCAATAAAAGGAATGGTTTTATGTTATGTAGATTTTGGTCCTCTCTTCTTTTACTGCACTAATGTGGAGGATTTAGAAGAGATAGAGGGATCCAGAGGCAGCAGATCTGAGTCTTCTAGCCATAACCCGGGAAAAGTGATTTCTGACCATTTTGATTGAACCACCTGTTCTGGAAGGTTTAACTAGTGAAGTTGTTGTGCACGTTTGACACCTGGGAGAATATTGGAGTTTTACAACTTGATTCTTGGTTGCAGTTATCACAGTTGAACATTTGTACAATATTAGGATCTGTATTTAGTTACCACAGATGGATACTTGCACAATGTTATTAATTGTATTGGTTGTTATGACAATTTTAAGAATGATGCTGGGCATTAGTGGTTGTTGTAGAAAGATATTTGCAAAAATGTGTGAATTAATTTAAAGCACTTTTTTTAAATTTGATTTTGCACCTTTTTAAGATATTTTATTAATCCCTTGCTGTTGACTGTATGCATATATGTGACCCCACTAAAGTGGGTCTTCTTACGTGGGGCCACATAAATGCATGCATTTGTGCTGGGAGCGAGCTGTACAATGTGCTCCGAGCACAGACACTGGGCTCTCATAGATGAGAAACAGGAAATGGGAGTTCTTGTTCCTGATCACCTGATCAGTGTGATAGCCTCTAACTGGGCTCACCCCTGTGTGTTTTCTCCTCTGAATCAAGAGAAAGATGCATTCTATCTTTTTATCATTACTAGAGGAGAAAATGTAAACAAACAAAAGTGCATGTAAAAAAAAAAAGAAATAGCTAGATCAGGGTTTGAGCTAGGGTTAGGGACAAAGGTCAGAGTTTTTTTCAACCAATTCCTTACTGGGCTATAGCTAAAAGTCAGCTACAGTCTGGCTCTATTGTTCTGGACGTCCATGGACGTCTTCCCAGAACCATGCTTCCCGCATGCCCCCTGTAGCATGCTCCCGGGAAGCTCTCTGATCACTGTCTCCTTTGGATACAGCTGATCCTATATCGTGATAAAGGGCCAATCACAGCTGTGATCACAGTGTAAACACACTTTCTGGTTATTGGCAGTACTTTCATCACGCACTGTCACAGTGTGAGGAAAGTAGAATCTGTAAGCAGCAAGTGTGACAGGGGCATGTACAGAGATAATCAGTGCCCATCAGTGCTGCCCATCAGTGCCACCTATCAGTGCCGCATATCAGTGCAGCCTCATCATTGCCTCCTCATTAGTGCCCATCAGTGTCACCTCTTCAGTGCTGCCTCATCAGTGCCCATCAGTGCAGCTTATCAGCGCACATCAGGGAAGGAGAAAAATTACTTATTTGCAAAATTTTATAACAGAAATGAAAACAATAGCAAAAAATAAAAACCCCACTGGTGATTAAATACCACCAAAAGAAAGCTCTATGTCTCAAAAAATTATAAAAATTTCATATGGGTGTTGCATGACCCTGCAATTGTCATTCAGCGTGTGACAGAGCTGAAAACTGAAAATTGGCCTGGTCTGGAAGGGGGTTAAAATTCCCAGTGGGCAAGTAGTTAAATTAGTATCAGTGTCAGCTAGTGTTGGTGTGTTTTAGGTAGGATAAAACAGCAAAATGCACACATTGTTTGTGAATCCTATGACAGGTACAAACAAAAAATACCATATGCATATGTGGTATCACTGTGATTGACAGGAGCAGAATTTATTTTGGGTTGTTCTTTAGTGGTAGGTTATGGTAATAGCAAGAAATATATAGCTAAATAAAAACAAAAATACTGTTTTGGTTCAGATTTCCTTTCCATTTACCAGCAATCGAAAGCCCAATTTGTCTTGAAAAAAATAAAGGTATGGTATACAGTACTTCAACTTGATACACTAAGTAGTTGTGATGATAAGTACAGATGTACTAGCACATGTTGAAGGTAAAAAATTGTGTTCAGACATTAGGATTTGTTTTATCCTCTGTCATGGAGGGTTAAGATTGTACAGAAGAGCACTTATTTACATTTATATGTCACACTTTTTGTTTTATATTTTTATTGGTATTATATACAGTATCCAGTCATTTTCTGATTTTGATTTTATTCAAGTAGTGTTAATCTAGACATTTTTTAAAAAGGAGTGTTAGTTTTCACATATACAGTACCTGCTGAATAATAGTCAGCAGCAGTAGACTACACACCTGAGTGCAGGGTATAACTACTGTATTTGTTTATCTAGACCAGGGCTTAAAATTTAAGTCCTTAGATACTAGCAGGCCTTAAGAGTTACTCGCCACCAGTTGCCCCACCCAACCCCTACACTTTCCCACCCCTAATTTCTCCCCTAAACATGCCCTCATAAATTATCTCATGAAATGACACTGTGAAATGTTTTATGCAAAATAAATATTAACAACAACATATTTAATATTAATAAAGCAATGTAAACACCTCCTACATCCCATGTCTTTCTCCTTCTCCAGTCCCATCTCCCTGTACCATCAGAGTTCCCATGTAACATCAGAGTCCCCCTGTACCATCAGAGCCCCCTGTGATAATTGTGCGTAGAGATATGGACGCTGACAATCGTATTTGTATCATACTCTGCAAATATCATTCTCACTCCGTCAAGTCCCCCCTCCCTCTTTGAACAGAATGTGGTCTGTGTGTGTGCACTGGGGGTCACAAGTGCATAGGGCACAGCTGGATAAGCTTCATGGTTGTAACCCCAATAAGCCTGGTTCCAGAGTGTCTGACAAACCCTTGCCTGGGTTTGGTCGTAAAGGCATAACTCAGTCGGTCACTTGACATGCAATAATTCCAGAAAGCCATAAAACGTACATCCCACTTGAATCACTTTTTCATACAAATTCATAAACTTCAACAGGAACAGGGCACATTAAAATAAAGCATATATTCAGACAGGTCATTTTGATACGAGTCACCTGACACCTTACATCCCTATATGCTGTCTACAAGAGAGTAGAAAACAATATATTTATATCTGGAATGGTAAGATATGCCATATTTGGTGTCTGGACGTTCAGAATATGATTCTACATATTAATCTGCCAGTGGCTAGGATGCTACATGTACCTATTGAAGGTTATTGACCATAGTATAAACTTGCAAGGGATTTGGTCATAGCCTGGGTCCCCGCCTAACACCCCTCCCCAAATGAGGCGATTGGCCCTTGGCTTCAGTAGACACCCCCTGTTGGGACACTAGAAAAAAGGCTGCCATGCCTGGAGAGAAAAGAAGAGATTCTCCCTTTTAACACCAGGAACCATCTTTGGGAAAAAAGACAACCCTTTCTTCGGACACTTGGACTCTTAAACCAAGGACTTCTGCAAGTATCCTACCTTCTGAAACTTCTTTCTGTTATGTCTCTGTTGTTCTATTGCTCTATTTATATATATATATATATATATATATATATATATATATATATATATATATATATTTGCTACATCTTTTTCTGTAAGTATTTTAATTGCACCATTTTGACCTTTTAAGTAATAAATCCTATTTTCTGAAAAGTGTTGAAACTGTCTCTAAAGCTTTTAATGCAAACTAAAAGAATCCCTGTCTCTGAAGAGTGCTACTGTATGTTTTAACTCTCTGCGTACATCTGTCTGTGGTGGCAGTGTGTATACAGACGCTTATTCATATATCATAGTGTTACTGCTAAGATTTGTGAGTTTCCTCCTTCTCTGTAAAAAGGTGGTGGTGGCAGTGTGCGGGGTTAATTGCGTAATTAACCTGACCCAGTAACAATCGCTCTCAGGCTGCTGGCACATAGATTGTGGTCCAGCGAGCTAGAAAATCTTTGTGCAGGCGCAGCTGAGAGTGGCATTGTTACGCAAGTGGCAGCGTGGTCTTAGATTGGCTGGTCCTTCGGTCACAAGTTGGTGAGAAGGGCTGGGGTCTTACGCTGTGCACAGTCACACCCCCGTTTACCATCAGAGCCCCCCTTTACCATCAGAGTCCCCACTTACAGAAGGAGCCCTCCAGCTGTGCTGGAACTGTGCATGGTGGGGAAGGAGAGGAGGAAAGCAGAGAACAGGTGTGGCTTGACTGAGACGGCAGAGAGGAGTAAAAAAGAAGACTGAAGCAGAATAGAACATCTACACTGGAGAGGAGGGGAGAGATTGTCGGAGAAGAAAGTGCAGCTGCAGCCAGAGCAAAGAGATCTAACCTGTCAGATGAGGAACAGCTTGTCAGGGACTCGAGGTTGGTGTGGCAGCACCATGTACACAGTGCTGGCCCGCACATGTTCCCCTTAGTGAGAAACCCGGAAGCACTTGAAACCAAGGCTGAGGGAGGAAAGCAAAACACAATGGGTGAGCATGGAGAGGGATGGGGGAATGGTGAGGGTGATTGGTGCACAAGTCTGGGACATGGAGCACCGGGGTCTGTCTACCCAGCTGCCTTAAAGTGGCTCCGGCTTTACCAGTGACTCGCCCTCACATTATTTCCACTCAACAAATGCGAGCAGGCGAGTGGAAATTTTAAGGCCTGATTTTCTGCCCCATTTGTAGACCATTTTGCACACTTAGATGCTGTGTTGGCCCAGCTGCACCAGTATAGACCACAACTCAAACCCAAGAAATGCCACCTATTCAAACTTGAGATTGAGTTTCTAGGATACATCATCTCCAGAGAAGATGTACTCCCCAGTCCTGGAAAAGTAAAGGATATATAAGAATGTAGACCACTGACAACCACGACTGAACTCAGAAGTTTTCTGGGGCTGGCAGGATATTGTAATTTCTTCAAGGAGTACACCCATCACTCTGTCCTGATTCAAATGCTGATGGAGGGCCACATGAAATGGGGATCAGAACAGCAGGATACATCTGACTCTGTGAAGCAGAAGCTGATGTAAAGTCTCCTGCTCACTTTTGCTGACTTCTCCCTTCCTTTCCAGCTAGAAACTGACAACAGTGCTCAAGGCTTGGGGGTGGTGGGGGGGGGGTTGTCTGTACTCTCACCAGTACAGGGTGGCTAGGAGAAATTTAACATGTACCGTCCATCTAAACCTATATGCAATCAAGAGAAACATTGTAAAGAACAGTTCCTTCAAGCTGGAGCTGTTGGCCTGCTGTGGATAGTCACTGAACGCTTTCATAGTACTTGAGAGGGGCCAAGTTTGAGGTCTCGTCAGATAATAAGCCATTAGTGCATCACCAAACTTGGCACTCTGGAGAAATGTTGGGCAGCTCGTCCAATAAAGTTTTAATTCTTGCATTATCACCCTGGAAAGAGCAAGAAGGCAGCATATGCCATATTTCAGTACACTCTAGCCAGGCCATACCAAGACGTAGATGAAGAAGCTGAAGAGATAGAAATCCCTGATTTGACTGGGGAAGGCCTAAATGTAGGCCTCAGGTGAACTTCATCCATGTACTGGAAGAGTACAACTAGGCAAAGACACAGAGAAAGTATCCAGTTGTTTCCCCTTTAATAGAAATTATATGGTTAAGATTAGAGATGAGCGAATCGAAGTAGGCGCCGAATCCGAAAATAAGCAGACTTCGGATGCGAAGATCGAAATTTTTCCTAAAATGGCGGCGACATGTGCGGCGACGGAGCGGGGATGTCTGGGAAGGCGCGCAGACAAGGCGTGCTGACCCATAATGCATTCATTCATGACATGTGATCGCATTAGCCAATCAGCAGCCAGCCAGCCAGCACTGTGTAATGGTCGAGCTATAAATGGCGGCCATTTTAGAATTCTCCATTTGCCTCCAGTCATTCAACAGAGGCAGACCTGGCTGTATTCAGGGAGAGAGTTAGGGACACAGAAACGTTACTTAGGGACATAGAAACGTTACTTAGGGCCACAGAAACGTTACTTAGGGCCACAGAAACTTTACTTAGGGACACAGAAACGTTACTTAGGGACACAGAAACGTTACTTAGGGACACAGAAACGTTACTTAGGGCCACAGAAACGTTACTTAGGGCCACAGAAACGTTACTTAGGGCAACAGAATCGTTACTTAGGGCCACAGAAACGTTACTTAGGGCCACAGAAACGTTACTTAGGGCCACAGAAACGTTACTTAGGGACACAGAATTGTTACTGAGGGCCACAGAACTGTTACTTAGGGCCACAGAAACGTTACTTAGGGCCACAGAATTGTTACTTAGGGACAGACACAGAATTGTTACTGAGGGACACAGAATTGTTACTGAGGGCCACAGAAACGTTACTTAGGGACACAGAATTGTTACTCAGGGACAGACACAGAATTGTTACTTAGGGACAGACACAGAATTGTTACTGAGGGACACAGAATCGTTACTTAGGGCCACAGAAACGTTACTTAGGGCCACAGAATTGTTACTTAGGGACAGACACAGAATTGATACTGAGGGACACAGATTTGTTACTGAGGGCCACAGAACCGTTACTTAGGGCCACAGAAACGTTACTTAGGGACACAGAATTGTTACTCAGGGACAGACACAGAATTGTTACTGAGGGACACAGAATTGTTACTGAGGGCCACAGAACTGTTACTTAGGGCCACAGAAACGTTACTTAGGGCCACAGAAACGTTACTTAGGGCTACAGAAACGTTACTTAGGGCCACAGAATCGTTACTTAGGGCCACAGAAACGTTACTTAGGGCCACAGAAACGTTAATTAGGGCCACAGAATTGTTACTTAGGGACAGACACAGAATTGTTACTGAGGGACACAGAATTGTTACTGAGGGCCACAGAACTGTTACTTAGGGCCACAGAAACGTTACTTAGGGCCACAGAATTGTTACTTAAGGACAGACACAGAATTGTTACTGAGGGACACAGAATTGTTACTGAGGGCCACAGAACTGTTACTTAGGGCCACAGAAACGTTACTTAGGGACACAGAATTGTTACTCAGGGACAGACACATAATTGTTACTGACGGACACAGAATTGTTACTGAGGGCCACAGAACTGTTACTTAGGGCCACAGAAACGTTACTTAGGGCCACAGAAACGTTACTTAGGGATACAGAAACGTTACTTAGGGCAACAGAATCGTTACTTAGGGCCACAGAATCGTTACTTAGGGCCACAGAAACGTTACTTAGGGCCACAGAATTGTTACTTAGGGACAGACACAGAATTGTTACTGAGGGACACAGATTTGTTACTGAGGGCCACAGAACCATTACTTAGGGCCACAGAAACGTTACTTAGGGACACAGAATTGTTACTCAGGGACAGACACATAATTGTTACTGACGGACACAGAATTGTTACTGAGGGCCACAGAACTGTTACTTAGGGCCACAGAAACGTTACTTAGGGCCACAGAAACGTTACTTAGGGCTACAGAAACGTTACTTAGGGCAACAGAATCGTTACTTAGGGCCACAAAATCGTTACTTAGGGCCACAGAAACGTTACTTAGGGCCACAGAAACGTTACTTAGGGCCACAGAATTGTTACTTAGGGACAGACACAGAATTGTTACTGAGGGACACAGATTTGTTACTGAGGGCCACAGAACCGTTACTTAGGGCCAAAGAAACGTTACTTAGGGACACAGAATTGTTACTCAGGGACAGACACAGAATTGTTACTGAGGGACACAGAATTGTTACTGAGGGCCACAGAACTTTTACTTAGGGCCACAGAAACGTTACTTAGGGACACAGAATTGTTACTCAGGGACAGACACAGAATTGTTACTGAGGGACACAGAATTGTTACTGAGGGCCACAGAACTGTTACTTAGGGCCACAGAAACGTTACTTAGGGCCACAGAATTGTTACTCAGGGACAGACACAGAATTGTTACTGAGGGACACAGATTTGTTACTGAGGGCCACAGAACTGTTACTTAGGGCCACAGAAACGTTACTTAGGGACACAGAATTGTTACTCAGGGACAGACACAGAATTGTTACTTAGGGCTACAGAAACGTTACTTAGGGCCACAGAATCGTTACTTAGGGCCACAGAATCGTTACTTAGGGCCACAGAAACGTTACTTAGGGACACAGAATTGTTACTCAGGGACAGACACAGAATTGTTACTGAGGGACACAGAATTGTTACTGAGGGCCACAGAACTGTTACTTAGGGCCACAGAAACGTTACTTAGGGCTACAGAAACGTTACTTAGGGCCACAGAATCGTTACTTAGGGCCACAGAATCGTTACTTAGGGCCACAGAAACGTTACTTAGGGCCACAGAATTGTTACTTAGGGACAGACACAGAATTGTTACTGAGGGACACAGAATTGTTACTCAGGGACACAGAATTGTTACTGAGGGACACAGAATTGTTACTGAGGGACACAGAATTGTTACTCAGGGACACAGAATTGTTATTGAGGGACACAGAATTGTTACTGAGGGACACAGAATTGTTACTGAGGGACACAGAATTGTTACTCAGGGACAGACACAGAATTGTTACTCAGGGACAGACACAGAATTGTTACTGAGGGACACAGAATTGTTACTGAGGGACACAGATTTGTTACTGAGGGCCACAGAACCGTTACTTAGGGCCACAGAAACGTTACTTAGGGACACAGAATTGTTACTCAGGGACAGACACAGAATTGTTACTGAGGGACACAGAATTGTTACTGAGGGACACAGAATTGTTACTCAGGGACAGACACAGAATTGTTACTGAGGGACACAGAATTGTTACTGAGGGACACAGAATTGTTACTGAGGGACACAGAATTGTTACTCAGGGACACAGAATTGTTACTGAGGGACACAGAATTGTTACTCAGGGACAGACACAGAATTGTTACTCAGGGACAGACACAGAATTCTTACTGAGGGACACAGAATTGTTACTGAGGGACACAGAATTGTTACTCAGGGACACAGAATTGTTACTGAGGGACACCGAATTGTTACTCAGGGACAGACACAGAATTGTTACTGAGGGACACAGAATTGTTACTGAGGGACACAGAATTGTTACTCAGGGACACAGAATTGTTACTGAGGGACACCGAATTGTTACTCAGGGACAGACACAGAATTGTTACTGAGGGACACAGAATTGTTACTGAGGGACACAGAATTGTTACTCAGGGACACAGAATTGTTACTCAGCGACAGACACAGAATTGTTACTCAGGGACAGACACAGGATTGTTACTCAGGGACAGACACAGAATTGTTACTGAGGGACACAGAATTGTTACTCAGGGACACAGAATTGTTACTCAGCGACAGACACAGAATTGTTACTCAGGGACACAGAATCGTTTAATTAAAGAGTATGTCAGACAACATGCATAGGAGTGGCAGAGGAGGCAATGTTTTAGGAGCGAGCAGACGTGGCAGCAGAGGAAGGGGTCGAGGCAGCACTAGTCGCAGCCAGAGGCCAGTGCTCCCGGAGTCATCCAGCGGTCGTGTCTCCACCGACAACCCTGCCGTCATCGATTGGTTGGCTTGGTCGTCTTCCTCTTCCCAGGTCACCTCTGACACCTACAGCCAACGGTCGGTGGGTACGTCAGACACAACCGTTAGTTGGCATGGCCCGGGAGCAAGCCCACTGAAATCACGTGTCCTCTACCTGCCCCTGTCCTTTGGTGTTCCCTCACCAAGCGAAGTATCGTATGCTGTGGGCTCAGCCCCACTGTACAGTGAGGAAGAGCTAACAGAGGGCGGTCAGGAACGGGGGGAGACATCCGCCTCTTCAGTAGCCAGGCGAAGAAGTAGTGGCGAGGAGAGTGGCTCGGTAGCCGGTCTGGAGACAGGTCTGTCTCCTGACCCACACGCAGCCGAGGGGGCTAGTAGTGAGGCGGAGACCCTAATTGATGATGATGAGGCTGATCGCACTTGGCAGCCTCGTCGTCATCAGGCTATTGCTTCCGCATCATCAGGAGAAGAGGGTGGCAGCTTGGCAGCGAGCAAAACAGTCGGTGGGTTGCCCAGGAGGCAGCAGGGTCGCAGCAGTGTCAGTGGAGGCAAACGGCCACAGAGTACAGCACCAGCTCCACTGCAGCCTACCACCACGGCCAGTAGTGGTGCCGGTGTGCACGGAGGAAGCAGCAGTCAGCCAGTGAGGAGTATCGGGGGCAAAGTTTCCTACTCGGCGGTGTGGCAATTTTTTGTCAAGCCGCCCGAGGAAGTAAACGTAGCCGTATGTCGACTATGTGGCCAGAAAGTCAAGCGTGGCCAGGGGGCCCATGTTGGGACTACAGCGTTGTGGCAGCATATGCAGCGTTGCCATTTGGTGGCCTGGGAAAACCGTGATAAAGATACGGCGGTTCTGCCTGCCCCAGCCCAGGGTTCCATTTTGTCATAGGGTACTGGCAGATTACGGGCCTCCCATAGCTGCTGCCAGGCCCCTAATCTGCCATGGGCCCCTATACCGCCTCCTCATGCTGCTGCCAGGTCCAGAGTCTCTCATGGGTCCCTGTACGGCCTCCCATTGCTGCTGTCTCCATCGCCACACTCTGCCATGTGCCACTTTCAGGTCTCCTCACACACTGCTGGTGTGTTCCATTTTTTGTCATAGGGTGCTGGCAGATTACGGGCCTCCCATAGCTGCTGCCAGGCCCCTAATCTGCCATGGGCCCCTGTACCGCCTCCTCATGCTGCTGCCAGGTCCACAGTGTCTCATGCCATGTGCCACTTTCAGGTCTCCTCACACTGCTGGTGTGTTCCATTTTTTGTCATAGGGTGCTGGCAGATTACGGGCCTCCCATAGCTGCTGCCAGGCCCCTAATCTGCCATGGGCCCCTATACCGCCTCCTCATGCTGCTGCCAGGTCCAGAGTCTCTCATGGGTCCCTGTACGGCCTCCCATTGCTGCTGTCTCCATCGCCACACTCTGCCATGTGCCACTTTCAGGTCTCCTCACACTGCTGGTGTGTTCCATTTTTTGTCATAGGGTGCTGGCAGATTACGGGCCTCCCATAGCTGCTGCCAGGCCCCTAATCTGCCATGGGCCCCTATACTGCCTCCTCATGCTGCTGCCAGGTCCAGAGTCTCTCATGGGTCCCTGTACGGCCTCCCATTGCTGCTGTCTCCATCGCCACACTCTGCCATGTGCCACTTTCAGGTCTCCTCACACTGCTGGTGTGTTACATTTTTTGTCATAGGGTGCTGGCAGATTACGGGCCTCCCATAGCTGCTGCCAGGCCCATAATCTGCCATGGGCCCCTATACCGCCTCCTCATGCTGCTGCCAGGTGCAGAGTCTCTCATGGGTCCCTGTACGGCCTCCCATTGCTGCTGTCTCCATCGCCACACTCTGCCATGTGCCACTTTCAGGTCTCCTCACACTGCTGGTGTGATACATTTTTTGTCATAGGGTGCTGGCAGATTACGGGCCTCCCATTGCTGCTGCCAGGCCCGTAATCTGCCATGGGCCCCCGTACCGACTCCTCATGCTGTGACATTGCAACAAGGTGGAATTCAACCCTACATATGTTAGACCGCCTTTACGAACAGCGAAAGGCCATCACAGATTTCCTGATGTTACAAGCGGATAAAGGTACTCCCTGTGTAACTTAGATGTCAGCCATTGGCAGCTCATGCGTGACACCTGCGCTTGCTCAGGCCCTTTGAGGAGGCCACGCTATTCGTGAGTCGGCAGGACTATGGGATGAACGACGTCATTCCTCTGTTGCACGTCCTGAAACAAATGCTGTTAACAATGGCTGGTCAGGGTGCGGTAGACGTGGCGCACAGATCTCAACGCCACATGACCCCTGTGGGGGGAGGACAGGAAGAAGAGGAGGAGGTAGAGGAGGACATTGGTGCTCAGGAATTATTGAGTGAAATGGGTGGTTTTTCCACTCAGCGGACAGGAGTGGAGGAGCAGGAGCATCTGGTAGAGGAGGAGGACCCAGACGCACCGTGGCAGTATGCTGTGGAGATGGAGGCAGGGAGTCCCTCGCATTCCTTGGCACAAATGGCCCATAGCATGCTCGCTTGCTTGCGTAGCGACAGCCGAATAATAACCATCAGACAGAGGGATGACTTTTGGCTGTCCACCTTGTTGGACCCTCGCTACCGTTCAAAAATGGTGGCCTTTTTCACGCCTGCTGAGAGGGAGGCCAAAATAACGTACTATAAAAACCACCTATGTAGTCAGCTGGTCTCTGCCTTTCTGCGCCAACGTCCATCCTCAGACACTGTGGGCCCTGTGCGCTCGCGTTCTGCTGCCATGGCAGCAGGGGAGGGGTGGGGTGGTAGGAGCAGTGGCAGCTCCACCAGCAGCAGCTGCCTCAGTCTGCAGTCGATGATGAGTAGCTTTCTTCACCAGCGCAGTGAGGAAACTACTAACCAGCCGCAGCAGCAGCATCAGGTGGACCTGGAGCAGGACCTCAAACAACAGGCTTAGGCCTACTTGGACAGCACCCTGCCAACCGAGGTAGACAATCCCCTTGACTACTGGGCAACGAAACTTGACCTTTGGCCCCAACTAGCTGAATTTGCCCTTGAAAGGCTGTCATGCCCGGCCAGTAGCGTGGCATCGGAGCGCGTGTTTAGTGCGGCAGGAGGTATTGTAACTCCGCGGAGGACACGACTGTCCACCCAAAGTGTGGAGAGACTCACGTTTGTGAAAATGAATCAGGCGTGGATTAGTCTGGATTTCAAACCACCAGTTCCTGACACAACTGACTAAATCCGCCATGAATCATGCCCCAAACATGTGCCACTTTCAGGTCTCCTCACACTGCTGGTGTGTTCCATTTTTTGTCATAGGGTGCTGGCAGATTACGGGCCTCCCATTGCTGCTGATAGGCCCGTAATCTGCCATGGGCCTCTGTACCGCCTCCTCATGCTGCTGCCAGGTCCAGAGTGTGTCATGGGTCCCTGTACGGCCTCCCATTGCTGCTGTCTCCATCGCCACACTCTGCCATGTGCCACTTTCAGGTCTCCTCACACACTGCTGGTGTGTTCCATTTTTTGTCATAGGGTGCTGGCAGATTACGGGCCTCCCATAGCTGCTGCCAGGCCCCTAATCTGCCATGGGCCCCTGTACCGCCTCCTCATGCTGCTGCCAGGTCCACAGTGTCTCATGCCATGTGCCACTTTCAGGTCTCCTCACACTGCTGTTGTGTTCCATTTTTTGTCATAGGGTGCTGGCAGATTACGGATCTCCCATTGCTGCTGCCAGGCCCGTAATCTGCCATGGGCCCCTGTACCGCCTCCTCATGCTGCTGCCAGGTCCAGAGTCTCTCATGGGTCCCTGTACGGCCTCCCATTGCTGCTGTCTCCATCGCCACACTCTGCCATGTGCCACTTTCAGGTCTCCTCACACACTGCTGGTGTGTTCCATTTTTTGTCATAGGGTGCTGGCAGATTACGGGACTCCCATAGCTGCTGCCAGGCCTCTAATCTGCCATGGGCCCCTGTACCGCCTCCTCATGCTGCTGCCAGGTCCACAGTGTCTCATGTCATGTGCCACTTTCAGGTCTCCTCACACTGCTGGTGTGTTCCATTTTTTGTCATAGGGTGCTGGCAGATTACGGGACTCCCATAGCTGCTGCCAGGCCTCTAATCTGCCATGGGCCCCTGTACCGCCTCCTCATGCTGCTGCCAGGTCCACAGTGTCTCATGTCATGTGCCACTTTCAGGTCTCCTCACACTGCTGGTGTGTTCCATTTTTTGTCATAGGGTGCTGGCAGATTACGGGCCTCCCATAGCTGCTGCCAGGCCCCTAATCTGCCATGGGCCCCTGTACCGCCTCCTCATGCTGCTGCCAGGTCCACAGTGTCTCATGTCATGTGCCACTTTCAGGTCTCCTCACACTGCTGGTGTGTTCCATTTTTTGTCATAGGGTGCTGGCAGATTACGGGCCTCCCATTGCTGCTGCCAGGCCCGTAATCTGCCATGGGCCCCTGTACCGCCTCCTCATGCTGCTGCCAGGTCCACAGTGTCTCATGGGTCCCTGTACGGCCTCCCATTGCTGCTGTCTCCATCGCGACACTCTGCCATGTGCCATTTTCAGGTCTCCTCACACACTGCTGGTGTGTTCCATTTTTTGTCATAGGGTGCTGGCAGATTACGGGCCTCCCATAGCTGCTGCCAGGCCCCTAATCTGCCATGGGCCCCTGTACCGCCTCCTCATGCTGCTGCCAGGTCCACAGTGTCTCATGCCATGTGCCACTTTCAGGTCTCCTCACACTGCTGGTGTGTTCCATTTTTTGTCATAGGGTGCTGGCAGATTACGGGCCTCCCATTGCTGCTGCCAGGCCCCTAATCTGCCATGGGCCCCTGTACCGCCTCTTCATGCTGCTGCCAGGTCCAGAGTGTGTCATGGGTCCCTGTACGGCTTCCCATTGCTGCTGCCAGGAGGCAGCAGGGTCGCAGCAGTGTCAGTGGAGGCAAACGGCCACGGAGTAGAGCACCAGCTCCACTGCAGCCTACCACCACGGCCAGTAGTGGTGCCGGTGTGCACGGAGGAAGTAGCAGTCAGCCAGTGAGGAGTAGCGGGGCAAAGTTTCCTACTCGGCGGTGTGGCAATTTTTCGTCAAGCCGCCCGAGGAAGTAAACGTAGCCGTATGTCGACTATGTGGCCAGAAAGTCAAGCGTGGCCAGGGGGCCCATGTTGGGACTACAGCGTTGCGGCAGCATATGCAGCGTCGCCATTCGGTGGCCTGGGAAAACCGTGATAAAGATACGGCGGTTCTGCCTGCCCCAGCCCAGGGTTCCATTTTGTCATAGGGTGCTGGCAGATTACGGGTCTCCCATTGCTGCTGCCAGGCCTTAATCTGCCATGGGCCCCTGTACTGCCTCCTCATGCTGCTGCCAGGTCCACAGTGTCTCATGGGTCCCTGAACCGCCTCCCATTGCTGCTGTCTCCATCGCCACACTCTGCCATGTGCCACTTTCAGGTCTCCTCACACTGCTGGTGTGTTCCATTTTTTGTCATAGGGTGCTGGCAGATTACGGGCCTCCCATTGCTGCTGCCAGGCCCCTAATCTGCCATGGGCCCCAGTACCGCCTCCTCATGCTGCTGCCAGGTCCACAGTCTCTCATGGGTCCCTGTACGGCCTCCCATTGCTGCTGTCTCCATCGCCACACTCTGCCATGTGCCACTTTCAGGTCTCCTCACACTGCTGGTGGGTTCCATTTTTTGTTATAGGGTGCTGGCAGATTACGGGCCTCCCATAGCTGCTGCCAGGCCCCAAATCTGCCATGGGCCCCTGTACCGCCTCCTCATGCTGCTGCCAGGTCCAGAGTCTCTCATGGGTCCCTGTACGGCCTCCCATTGCTGCTGTCTCCATCGCCACACTCTGCCATGTGCCACTTTCAGGTCTCCTCACACACTGCTGGTGTGTTCCATTTATTGTCATAGGGTGCTGGCAGATTATGGGCCTCCCATTGCTGCTGCCAGGCCCGTAATCTGCCATGGGCCCCCGTACCGACTCCTCATGCTGCTGCCAGGCCCGTAATCTGTCATGGGCCCCTGTTGTCGCTTGTTGGCATATTCCGCTCGTTCAGATGCTCCTTCTCCTGCTACTCCTCTTCACGGATTCCGTCAGCAGTCTTTCTTGGAATCCGTTTCCAAGAGACAACAGTTTGCGAGCACGCACCCGACGGTGCAGAAGCTGAACGTCCTCCTGTCCAAGTTGCTGCTGCCAGGCTCGTAATCTGTCATGCGCCCCTGTACCGCCTCCTCATGCTGCTGCCAGGTCCAAAGTGTGTCATGGGCCCCCGTACCGACTCCTCATGCTGCTGCCAGGCCCGTAATCTGTCATGGGCCCCTGTACCGCCTCCTCATGCTGCTGCCAGGTCCAGAGTGTGTCATGGGTCCCTGTACGGCCTCCCATTGCTGCTGCCAGGCCCGTAATCTGCCATGGGCCCCCGTACCAACTCCTCATGCTGCTGCCAGGCCCGTAATCTGTCATGGGCCCCTGTACCGCCTCCTCATGCTGCTGCCAGGTCCAGAGTGTGTCATGGGTCCCTGTACGGCCTCCCATTGCTGCTGTCTCCATCGCCACACTCTGCCATGTGCCACTTTCAGGTCTCCTCACACTGCTGGTGGTTTCCATTTTTGTCATAGGGTGCTGTATGGCCTCCCATTGCTGCTGCCTCCACCGCCACACTGTGGCTCCACACTCTGGTTTTGGCCCCGTGACTGCCCAAATGAGTGAAGTGTGCGGTGATTCTAAGATCGACGGCACTCATCTGCATGTCATACTGACTGTCAGTATTATTTCTCTTCCCCAGCAGACTCCAAGGGCATTTAAATTAAAGGTACAGTGTTCTGCACTAATATAAAGGCTCTCTGAAGCCTAGAAACACCCTTTTATAAGTTAAATTCGTAGCGAATATATTTGACTCGAATCAAAATTTTTTCACGAATTCGCCGAATCGGTCGAATCGAATTTTTGAATAATTCGCTCATCTCTAGTTAAGATGGTGGCCCAGTTTCGAAGAGAGATCAGAGCTACTATCAGCAACCAACAAAATGCTGAGTGAATGGTTTACTGTACCACAGAATAATATTCCCCCACTGTCATGTTTCACAGAACTTGAGACAGATGCTGAAATAGACTCCTTTGACTTTTATACAGACAGCAAAATAATGCTAGGATATATACACAATCGTACAAGACAGTTCTACATGTATGTCGGCAACAGAGTGGAATGCCTAAGGAAGTTCTCTACACCTGAACAATGGCACTGTGTTCCCACTAGCCTCAACCGTGCAGTCGTGCAGTACCTACTATTGCATTTCTGGACACATCTTGGCTATATTCACTAGAGATGAGCGAATCGAACTTGGCGAAGTGGAATTCGTTTCGAATATTAGGAAAAATTCGATTAGCGCCGAATCCGAAAATTAGCAAACTTCGGATACACGAATCGAATTTTCCCCGATCGGCCGATTTTCATCCCTTCTACAGCCGGCAAAAAGTGTCCCTGCAGAGAGCTCCGCTATTTCTGACAGTTCTCTGACAGTTCCTTCACATTTACAGCGGTTGAAACATTGTATCTATTTGTTTCCATTTAGGATACAGATGTTTTTATTCGGAAACAAATAGATACAATGTTTCAACCGCTGTAAATGTGAAGGAACTGTCAGAGAACTGTCAGAAATAGCGGAGCTCTCTGCAGATACACTTTTTGCTGGAATGGAATTCTTCTTATTTTCATCCTACTTCTTCTTCTTCTTCTTCTTCTTCATCCTCATCCTCTTCTTCTTCTTCTTCTTCTTCTTCTTCATCCTCATCCTCTTCCTCTTCTTCTTCTTCTTCTTCATCCTCATCCTCTTCTTCATCCTCATTCTCTTCTTCTTCATCCTCATCCTCTTCTTCTTCATCCTCATCCTCTTCTTCTTCTTCTTCTTCTTCATCCTCTTCTTCTTCTTCTTCTTCATCCTCATCCTCTTCTTCTTCTTCTTCATCCTCATCCTCCTCTTCTTCTTCTTCTTCTTCTTCTTCATCCTCATCCTCCTCTTCTTCTTCTTCTTCTTCTTCTTCTTCTTCCTCACCATCATCCTCTTCTTCTTCATCCTCATCCTCTTCTTCATCCTCATCCTCTTCTTATTCTTCATCCTCATCCTCTTCTTCTTCTTCTTCATCCTCATCCTCTTCTTCTTCTTCCTCATCCTCTTCTTCTTCTTCATCCTCATCCTCTTCTTCTTCTTCTTCATCCTCATCTTCTTCTTCTTCATCCTCATCCTCTTCTTCTTCTTCTTCTTCTTCTTCTTCTTCTTCTTCATCCTCATCCTCTTCTTCTTCTTCCTCATCCTCATCCTTTTCTTCTTCTTCATCCTCATCCTCATCCTCTTCTTCTTCTTCATCCTCATCCTCTTCTTCTTCATCATCCTCATCTTCTTCTTCTTCATCCTCATCCTCTTCTTCTTCATCTTCTTCCTCATCCTCTTCTTCTTCTTCTTCCGCATCCTCTTCTTCTTCTTCTTCTTCTTCTTCTTCTTCTTCTTCATCCTCATCTTCTTCTGCTTCTTCATCCTCATCCTCTTCTTCTTATTCTTCTTCTTCTTCTTCCTCATCCTCATCCTCTTCTTCTTCTTCTTCCTCATCCTCATCTTCTTCATCCTCATCCTCATCCTCTTCTTCTTCATCATCCTCATCCTCATCCTCTTCTTCTTCTTCTTCTTCTTCATCCTCATCCTCATCTTCTTCTTCTTCTTCTTCTTCATCCTCATCCTCTTCTTCTTCTTCTTCTTCCGCATCCTCTTCTTCTTCTTCTTCTTCTTCATCCTCATCCTCTTCTTCTTCTTCTTCTTCCTCATCCTCTTCTTCTTCTTCTTCTTCATACTCATCCTCATCCTCTTCTTCTTCTTCCTCATCCTCATCTTCTTCTTCTTCTTCTTCTTCTTCATCCTCTTCTTCTTCTTCTTCTTCTTCTTCTTCCTCATCTTCTTCTTCTTCTTCTTCTTCTTCATCCTCATCCTCTTCTTCTTCTTCTTCTTCTTCCTCATCCTCTTCTTCTTCTTCTTCATCCTCATCCTCTTCTTCTTCAATTGAAGCTGCTTCTGCTCCGCCACTCTGCCATTGGACTCTTGATAGTCGTCTCCCCACACTGCTGCTGGGGGGACTTTTTAACATAGGCCTCTGTATGGCCTTCAATTTAAGCTGCTTACGCTTTGCCACTCTGCCATGGGCCCCTTTACCGCCTCCTCATGCTGCTGCCAGGTCCAGAGTGTCTCATGGGTCCCTGTACGGCCTCCCATTGCTGCTGTCTCCATCGCCACACTCTGCCATGTGCCACTTTCAGGTCTCCTCACACTGCTGGTGGGTTCCATTTTGTCATAGGGTGCTGTATGGCCTCCCATTGCTGCTGCCTCCACCGCCACACTGTGGCTCCACACTCTGGTTTTGGCCCCGTGACTGCCCAAATGAGTGAAGTGTGCGGTGATTCTAAGATCGACGGCACTCATCTGCATGTCATACCGACTGACAGTATTATTTCTCTTCCCCAGCAGACTCCAAGGGCATTTAAATTAAAGGTACAGTGTTCTGCACTAATATAAAGGCTCTCTGAAGCCTAGAAACCCTTTTAATAAGTTAAATTCGCAGCGAATAAATTCGCATCGAATCAAATTTATTCCGCAAATTCGGCGAATCAGCCGAATCAAATTTTTGAATAATTCGCTCATCTCTATCATTCACCATGAAACAAGGTTCTGCACACCTTTACTGCAGGCCTATAAAGGAACTGGTACTTCTTTTGCCCAAAGAGGAAGACAAGTCATCAACTTGATTTAAAGGGAAGTAAGAAGGAATAGTGCATGTTGCTGCCTTCCCCTCTGAATATGGATTTCCATGTCTCAGCCTAGACTTTCGAGACCAACATCTGCAAGTATTATGCAAAATGTTTGCATTTTTTTCATTTGTTCTTACTTTCCTTCTTGTTTTGCAGATGTTCCTGGAAAGAATCTTCATTTCTTATATTGGACTAAAGTTTGTTATAATAGAAATCATAGATTTCGACGGGGAGTGTCATGTTCCACATGACTGTCATATGCCTTTAAGTGTTCTTTGTATTTTGTCTCTGCTCCTCCCTTTCCTCTGGTTTAGTTCATACTGTATAGATAGCTCCACCCTTTCCCAGTAATGCATTTCAGCTTCTAGCCTCATGTCTTATGGAAGCAGATCACATTATGATCTTTTCACCTATCTGATGTTCATTGTTGTAAGATTCTCTCAGTTTATGGAATAAACTTCACACGATCTACAAGGTGTCATCGAGATCGAGTCACTGCCTTTGTTATTCAACTAAGATTGGAGTTATCACTATCTCATCACAACTGTAAGTTATAGAGATCACACTTTCAATGCTTAGATTGGAGAGACAGAACACCCACAATTCATCAGTGATCTAGTAGGTTGTACTGTGAAGGTCCTTCTCTGACAGAAAAAGTCCACATAGAACTGGAGTGCTAGGATGTTCACAAAATGTTCACCTGGTACAAAATACAAGCCGTGGGACTGTTCCAGTTGATTGGACAAGTCTGCTGAAATGGTGTGGTTTGTATAGTGTCAAAAGGTGCTGTGACCCAAATTCTAACTCTGACTTGGCACATGTCTGCCCCACTGGAAGTACTGACTATCGACTTACACTTGATATACCCAAAGATGAATACCCTCATTAGAGATGAGCGAATTATTCAAAAATTCGATTCGGCTGATTCGCCGAATTTGCGGAAGAAATTCGATTCGATGCGAATTTATTCGCTGCGAATTTAACTTATTAAAAGGGTTTCTAGGCTTCAGAGAGCCTTTATATTAGTGCAGAACACTGTACCTTTAATTTAAATGCCCTTGGAGTCTGCTGGGGAAGAGAAATAATACTGTCAGTCAGTATGACATGCAGATGAGTGCCGTCGATCTTAGAATCACCGCACACTTCACTCATTTGGGCAGTCACGGGGCACGACGAGAAGAAGAAGAAGAAGAAGAAGAATGAAAAGAAGAAGAAGAAGAAGAATGAAAAGAAGAAGAAGAATGAAAAGAAGAAGAAGAATGAAAAGAAGAATGAGAAGAAGAATGAAAAGAAGAATGAAAAGAAGAATGAAAAGAAGAATGAGAAGAATGAAAAGAAGAATGAAAAGAAGAAGAAGAATGAAAAGAAGAAGAAGAAGAATGAAAAGAAGAAGAATGAAAATAAGAAGAAGAAGAAGAAGAAGAATGAAAAGAAGAAGAATGAAAAGAAGAAGAAGAAGAAGAATGAAAAGAAGAAGAATGAAAAGAAGAAGAAGAAGAAGAATGAAAAGAAGAAGAAGAAGAATGAAAAGAAGAATGAGAAGAATGAAAAGAAGAATGAAAAGAAGAATGAAAAGAAGAAGAAGAAGAATGAAAAGAAGAAGAAGAAGAAGAAGAATGAAAAGAAGAATGAAAAGAAGAAGAAGAAGAATGAAAAGAAGAAGAAGAATGAAAAGAAGAAGAAGAAGAATGAAAAGAAGAATGAGAAGAAGAATGAAAAGAAGAATGAAAAGAAGAATGAGAAGAATGAAAAGAAGAATGAAAAGAAGAAGAAGAAGAATGAAAAGAAGAATGAAAATAAGAAGAAGAAGAATGAAAAGAAGAAGAAGAAGAATGAAAAGAAGAATGAAAAGAAGAAGAAGAAGAATGAAAAGAAGAAGAAGAAGAATGAAAAGAAGAAGAAGAAGGATGAAAAGAAGAAGAAGAATGAAAAGAAGAAGAAGAAGAAGAAGAATGAAAAGAAGAAGAAGAATGAAAAGAAGAAGAATTCCAGTACAGCAAAAAGTGTATCTGCAGAGAGCTCCGCTATTTCTGACAGTTCTCTGACAGTTCCTTCACATTTACAGCGGTTGAAACATTGTATCTATTTGTTTCCGAATAAAAACATCTGTATCCTAAATGGAAACAAATAGATACAATGTTTCAACCGCTGTAAATGTGAAGGAACTGTCAGAGAACTGTCAGAAATAGCGGAGCTCTCTGCAGGGACACTTTTTGCCGGCTGTAGAAGGGATGAAAATCGGCTGATCGGGAAAAATTTGATTCGTGCATCCGAAGTTTGCTAATTTTCGGATTCGGTGCGAATTGAATTTTTCCTAATATTCGAAACGAATTCCACTTCGCCAAGTTCGATTCGCTCATCTCTAACCCTCATGTTCTAGTTATAGTAGACCACTTTACCAAGTATGCGGTGCCAGTACCAACATGCAATCTGACCACCGAGCCCACAACCCAGATGATGTGGAACCACTTCTTCCTTCCCTATGGCTGTTCACAGACATCTCATTCAAACCAGGGACCTTGTTTTGAGATCATGTTCTTCCAAGAATAGTGCCACTCCATAAGGCATTAATAATTTGCACACTACCCAGTAATACCCAAAAGGGGCACATGAGAGATTCAGTTGCATTGTGAAGCAACTGCTGAGACAATGAATCCATGAGAAACAAATTAAATTGACCCATAACTTAGCTTAAGTAGTCTGAAAAGACAAACAACACAGTACAGTCCTCGACAGGCCATCCACCCTGCCATGTTATGTTTGGTCATACTCCCGAGAAGCCCACAGACCTCAAAGAACTATAATGTGCACAGAAGAACTTGAACACACTCTGATTTCTTGGAAACAGGAGTGAAAAAGACACCTGTCTTAAGTTCATCAGTTTGTTAAAAATTGGTCATGGATGGAGTAAAGAGTTGGAAGCACCAAGCTCTGGGGAAAGAGTGCTAGTCCAATGTAAATTTACACACCAGCAAGGAAAAGTTCAAGCATCATGGGAAAAATGCACTGTAGTTGTTCTATGACAGTCCATTCCAGGCATGGTAGTCTGCAATAGCAAGGGAGAAGGAACCCAAAAAATCCCAAGACACCTACGACGTAAATTTCTCAAACTCACAGAGACCCACAAAAAGACCCACAAGGGGGTTTTGTAGAGCCTGTGCAAATTTGTAAGCCACAAATGTCTCTACCAAGGAAGGTTCAGTGGTAACTGCCTCCCGCTTTGCCACCATCATCTCCAGAACTCCCACAAGAAGACATGAATCCTGACAATATTACAGACCAATGGTCACTTTGCTCAGGTCCATGCCCCCATTGTGAAAGATGTCCTTCAGAGACTCCCTGTACACTTTGCACAGGATGAATATGACTGATGTGCCAACTTGCTAGGAAAAGCAAGTTCAAGTGAGGTGGAGTGTAGCAGAGTGCCCATTTACTCACTATGCTCAGATGCATTCACAGGCACCTTTAATTCCTTTTACCCATCTCCCTGGGTTCGTGGACATGCCCAGAGATGATAAGTTCCTCAGACCACACTTGATGAAGCAGAGGTAGCTGAGCAAGTGATCTGTAGATAGGTGAACAGCACTCAGCTTGGCTATGACAGCTCGGTTTGCCTAACCACGCATGCACAATCCACACTCTCTCTCAGCACCAGCTGAGCTCAATGCTCTGTGAGTGAAAGAAAAAGCAGTCTGCGCAAATTGAATTCTCATAGTTGGGCGCTTGTTCATGAGGTGCTGGGGCCACGTATCCAGGGGTCAGGCATCTAACCACCAAGCAGAAACTCATGGTGGAAGCAGCTTCAAAAGTAAGGATCATTTTTAAAAAATGGAGGACAACATTTTAATGTATACTCAAGTGAACAAAAGGGAACTAAACCTTTAAATTACACTGACACAACTCAAAGTACCAAGTATGTCTGCTTGCTTCTGTAGAGCTCAACATTTTTTCATTGTACTCTGTGTTTTAATGATCTAGTCAGGATATGGGCTGTAATAGTGTTTTTTAATTTTGTGTTACTGCAAAGATACTTACAGTAACTATGCATTTCACAAACAACATTTGCACAGATATATTTTCTACCATAACATTTAATATTTGCCAGCATGCTACAATATAGTTCTTGCAGTGGTACCCAGGAGCTTTTGTTGCAGTGTTATGGTCGGTAAAGCATGTTAGGTGATTAACCTACTTGTACAGCTTGCACTCCAATGAGCCCTCTAGTTTTCACCGTTCATATAATATTTAACTAGACATAATAAGTGAAACCTAACACTTGTTTAACCCTTCTTAGCTGTACAGGTATATATGATGTGCTTAACGAAAATGATCTTGTAAACTTGTGCTTCTTTTACGTCTATAGTTGTTGTTGTCTAAATGTTTGTTAATTACATGTAGAGGACAGTCATGTCTCCTCATTACATGTAGATTATAGTTCCAGCTTTACAGCCCTGTCTCAAATTGCAATCTATGAGTCAGCTTAGAATAATTGAAAAAAAAAATTGAAAACCATTGGAAGGATTCTAAATGCATAGCCTGACACTGAAGAGGAAATCTATAAATCTGCTGTGAAACACCCTTATGAAAAAAGAGAATGTCAAGTAAACTGTGGTTATTCAAAATAATAGTCATTTTCCAGTGAGAAGTACAAAATAAATTCCCTAAAGGTATCCTAGTGTTTTCCTTTAAGTACTGTTTCCAGGTTAATTTAATAAGAAATCATTTAGTTTGGGCTGTTATTCTCTGGGCTGGTGTTTTTATCTAGTATAATCCTCTATATTAGTAAAAGTTGTGTTTTTCAAGGTTTTCATTTTTGTTTCTGTTCTTTGTCAGCAGCAAATAGTGCAAATTAATCTGTAAATTAGCTTGAGGCACTAGTCCCTTAAAGTATTCTTTAATGTTCTGCTTCCATAGTAAATTCAAGGGAAGACAAAGCAGATAATCTCTCTCAGATTCTATGCTGTGTTCAGAATGATTAAGTACTATGTAAATTTTTCAATAAATATTGATTTTTATCATGGTTTATCTTTTTTTTACACGTTTATCTGCTGTGAAGTGATCTAATGATTTCTGGGGAAGTGTAGTAAATGTTACTGGCTTCCAAGTGTTTCTTCATTTGTAGATTAGGTATTCTCTTTGTATGTACTTCTCTCCAGCTTTTTGTGATTCATAGCAAACATTCCAGAGCTTTATAACTGTAATTAAACTTGACAAATTGTACAATCATCATGGGAAAGTAGTTGTTTACGCCTTTGTCACTGCAGTTCAGAACATGGCAAATAGATTTCCTGTGCACAAACTAAATGTTGCAAACATATTGCTTGCTATTTGACAATATGGAACTGACCCTGTAATTTAAATTTATTACAGGTACTCATATAGCACCATCAATTTACATATATATTGTACATTCACATCAGTCCCTAACCCTCAAGGGGTGTACAATCTAAAATCTCTAACTTACATTCATACATACATACACATACTAGGGCTAATTTAGACAGGATCCAATTAACCTACCAACATGTCTTTGGAGTGTGGGAGGAAACTAGAGTACCTGGAGGAAACCCACACAGGCACAGGGAGAACATGCAAACTCCAGGCAGGTGGTGCCATGGTTGGGATTCAAACCAACAACCTCAGTACTGCCAGGCAGAAGTGCTAACTATTTAGCTACTGTGCTGCCCAATTTGTTAAAGGGGTAAGAGCAATGAATTAAAGGAGGAGTTTTGTCATCTAGTAATGTTAATGCAGTGTGTGAGCAATGTACACATGCAATCAAGTCTTATAGGTTTCACAACAGTATTGGGCTTGTTTAATGGTACAAAATCAATGCTGTGTAGTCACATAAGCAGTAAATCTGATATCCGCTTAGGTGAGGTTGAGCAGTATCTGGTTAGGTTACTGCACAGTGTTGTCTTTTGTATTGTATCAGTAAATTAACCTTTTCTTCTCAATTTTTCAATTATTTCAACATGGCAAGCAAACTGTTTTTTTTTATAAAACTATAAGTGCACTCAGGACATGCTGTGAAACTGTAACTAGAACACAACAGGTTGAATGATGCACTGATGAAATCTTAAGTATGAATTGCAGATGACACCTGTGATTTCATTTATTAGATATACTAATAATATACTAATAACGTCAGTTGCTTTTAATATTAGTGACATATAGCTTAATCCTGGAATTGGCACAATTTTAATTTTTGTTTGATTTAAAGATCTCTAACTTAAAAATGTGTGACTGGTTTGTAACATCACTGCTAGTGCTCTAAATGAGCTGTCATCACTAGAACAGCTCTGAACAATGACCATAAAGAATAAAAACACAGTCGGAATTAAAAAACTAAATATAACAAAAACTCTATTGCTACTGCTTACTACCCCCACTGAGACAGTATTGCATGTTTTCATTTAAAAAACTGTTCCTAGAGTTCTCAGTAGTCCGGTTACACTTTAAAGGAATGTTTACATTATCATCAGAGGTGTGTATGGAACAAAATCAGTACTATTGTACTTACCTTCCATTGTGTCTCTGAATCCAGGAGGTTGTGTCTTCAGGCTGGTGTGGATTAGAAGAAAGCTTCCCTGTCTGGGTCCTGGTTTCTGGATCACCTGCAGCTACTGCAGACACACGTATAACATCCAGATTGCCCCAAAGATCCTTTAGTGGTTTCACTGCAAGATAGCATATCCAAATATTCCCTTGTCTGCACTCTGAAGAAACCGTGCTTCGGGAACTAAATTCATAGATTATTAGCAATGCATGTCTACAATAGCTGTTGGACTAAATACAACATGGATTTCCAAGTATTTTAAAGTTTCTGGCATGTGCAGAGGAAATTAAACAAAACATGGCAGTCAAAATATATCTTTTTGATTAACCCATCACTCATTTAATGAAAATTAGCAGTCATTTTTCCATCTAAGAAATATCTAGATTAAATCCACAAGGCAAGCTGTGCACTCAGTAGGTAGAAACGAGAGCAACTGTGAAGAAAGCTCATATGCAGCCTTAGAATGCTGTACCTGCCTTTTTAGACCGAGATACTGACAGTAGCAAGTGTTTTATGGCTGAGGATTCTCCTCCCCATCTTATTCACAGCTCCGAATTTCCTCCCTTCATTAGATTCTGACTCACCAACGTCAACGCAGAGCACATTGCTACCTCCCTATAGAGGCTGGGGTCTGCAGACTGATTGCTACTGCGTTTCCCATTGCTATGGATACCAACAATACATATTCACTGTGGAGCTTTGGCTCTTTCCCCCCTTTTCCTTACACAGGTAGCTGACCCCTTCGTATAGGTGTACTTTAAAATAAATGATGTCAAATCCTTAGGTTAAATGTATGTTTTCATCAGTTCTTTCATACTTTGCTTCTAAGGGATTCCTATACAAAAACTGTTAACTGATAAAATAGGTTAATACAGTAAGACAATTGTCTTGAAAGATTTGTTTTTAGAACTTGTACATACTAAAAAGAATAATGTTCAGTAGGATATTTATTGAATTAATTTTGATATTGATAGAGCTATCTACAGTTGTGCTCAAAAGTGTGCATACCCTGGCAGAAATTGCGACATTTTGGCATTGATATTGAAAATATGACTGATCATGCCAAAAAATGCTCTTTTATTGAAGGATGATGATTATATGAAGTCATTTATTATCAAATAGTTATTTGTCTCCTTTTTAAATCATAATGATAACAGAAATCACCCAAATGGCCATGATCAAAAGTTTACATACCCTGGAATGTTTGTCCTTGGTACAGACACACAAGGTGACACACACGGGTTAAAATGCCAATTAGAGGTTAATGTCCCACATCTGTGGCTTTTTAAATTGCAATTAATGTCAGTGTATAAATAGTGAATGAGTTTGTTAGTTCTTACGTGGAAGCACTGACTAGACTAGATACTGAGCCATGGGGATCAGAAAAGAACTGTCAAAAGTCCTGCGCAACAAGGTAATGGAACTTTATAAAGATGGAAAAGGACATAAAAAGATGTCCAAAGCCTTGAATATGCCAATCAGTACTGTTAAATCACCTATTAAGATGTGGAAAGTTTGGGGATCTTGATACCAAGCAAAGGTCAGGCAGACCAAGAAAGATTGCAGCCATAACTGACAGAAGAATTGTCCAGGATTCAAAGAAAAACCCATAGGCAACCTCATAAGAAATACAGGCTGCTCTGGAAAAATATGGTGGTTTTTTTTTCAAGGAGTACAATATGGTGATACTTGAACAAAAATGAGCAGTTTGGTCGAGGTGCCAGAAAGAAGCTTTTACTGCACCAATGCCACAAAAAAAGCCAGTTACAATATGCCTGACAACACCTTGACATGCCTAACCAGGTCTTTTTGCGCCATTGATGCAGTAACGGCTACTTTCTGGCACCTCGACCATGCAGCTCATTTTTGTTCAAGTGTCATATTGTGCTCCTTCAAAACAACCACACTGTCTTTTTCCAGAGCAGCCTGTAATTTTCTTGTGGTTACCTATGGGTTTCCCTTTGTATCCCGAACATTTCTTCGGGCAGTTATGGCTGCAATCTTTCTTGGTCTACCTGCTTCCACGTAAGAGCTAACAAACTCATTGACTATTTATACACTGACACTAATTGCAATTTAAAAAGCCACAGATGTGGGACATTAACCTCTAATTGGCATTTTAACCTGTGTGTGTCACCTTGTGTGTTTGTACCAAGGCCAAACATTCCAGGGTATGTAAACTTTTGATCATGGCCATTTGGGTGATTTCTGTTATCCTTATGATTTAAAAAAGAGACAAACAACTATTTGATAATAAATGGCTTCATGTGATCATCATCCTTCAATAAAAGAGCATTTTTTGGCATGATCTGTCATATTTTCAATATCAATACCAAAATGTCACAATTTCTGCAGGGTATGCAAACTTTTGAGCACAACTGTATCTTTTCCACACAATTAGATTTAGGGATTCATCTCATTTTGCTTATAATGATGGATTTATTGCTTCAGGTCTTTAATTACTTTAGTCCAGTGGCGTAGCATGGGTTGTCAGAGCCCAGAGCAAGGTAAGTCATTTTCACCCCCTAAGCCGTGGACTTTTAGCACTCTCTGAGTCCCTTCCACTTGTACAGTACTAAATCCCTTAACCCAAAATCATATGTAGTGATGGCCCACTTGGCCAACTGTTGGCCTCTCTATGTGCAACAAATGCGCCAAAGAAGCTCCACAACCTTTACAGGCATAGAGCTTTGAATGTTTGTTGTGAATTTTGTAGCACAGAGAAACACGTGACTGCTGGCTGCATTTGGGGTGCCATTAAGAACTAAGCTTTAAAGCATTTGTTGTGCATTTCTGGCACACGCAAGTGTGAATGACAGAAGGGGGATTATAGCACGGTGCCCAGTGATCAGAGCCCTGGGACTGGAACCCAGGATAAAGTTAAACATAGGAGGATGGAGACAGACATCCAGGTTCTGTCACAGCTGGCAAGCCATGCTGGCTCTTGCAGTACCGCACATGCTGCTCCTGACCTAGGATTCTCCAAACTATGGCCCTCCAGGTGTTGGGAAACTACAAGTCCCATGAGCCACAGTCATGACTCCCAGAGGCATGATGGGACTTGTAGTTTCTCAAAAGCTGGAGGGCCATAGTTTCCTCATACACAACACTGAGAATGGGCATTTTGTGTGCTGCTGTCATGGGACTCACACCACGGAACCCTTGGCAACCTCACTACCCACCCATAAGTCCCCACCTATGACCTCCCTCCCTTCACACCACTCCTCCTCCTGTGTCTATGGAGCTGGCCTATGTCAGCAGAAGCCTCACGAGAACAGAGGATGCCTGGCCATGTGACCACCCAGCTTTCCTAGTCCTTGAGGAAAGGACCTAGTCTGGGACATCCCCAGTGTATGTTGCTGGTGAGTCCTATGATGCTCCATCCTTACTACTCCTAAACCACGCCTCATTGCCTCTATTTACAAATATGCAGTCTGCTTCATCTCATTACTGTACCTGAACCATGTCGGGCGTGCCCTATGCTGCCCTGCTCCTACTACTCCTACACAATGCTCCAATGCCATTATACAGCTACTATGCAACATCCCATTATGCCTCTACTGTATCTTTCTACATACTGGAACAGTATCTGCTATGTCCAGGTAATAGGTTCTCTCTGCTGTACAGTAATTCCCAGGTGATCGGTCCCCTACAGTATCACCTACCTGTACAGTTTTCCTTCTAATCCCCCAGGTGATCAGACCCTATAGTGTCACCTACCTGTGCAGTGTTCCCTCTATGCCCTGAAGTGATCAGTACTCAGGGTTTCTCCTGTACATAGTGCATCAGTTTTACTCCCCTGCTATGTCCAGATAAGTTCTCTCCAGTATATAGTAATCCCCAGGTGATCAGTCCCCTATAAAGTCACCTATCTTTGCAGGGTGTCCCCCTACATACTGAACTCCACACTGTAGTCCTTGCTATGTCCAGGTAATATATCCTCTCCAGTATATATAATCCTAGGTGAAAGGTCTCTCCGGTATGTGTATATATAAAAGTGCAGCGCTATAAACACACACAATCTATTTACTAGTAAAGGTGAAGTAATAAATATGATAAATATATGTTAGGTCATTTTGTATAATCAAAGGTATATATAGAGAAGATAAAGTGCCAAACAGTGCAAAAAGTGCAATCAAGTGAATCAAGTAATGTCCGTAATACAATATAGTATTGAATATCAATCAGCAAATATCAATCCATAATTGCCCTTATATAAAGATCAAAATGCAATGTATCCAAGTGCAAAGTGCATGCGTGCAAATATTCACGAAGGGGATCCACCACTGTGGACGGATGTACACTCACCAGAGAATAAACATTAATAGGCTTCTGTTTTAACCTGTCACATCTGGAGGTGAAGAGGCAGCCAAGGGGTTAATCCTACTGCTTCATCCGGAAAGAGATGGGAAGGTCCCTTGTCCTCCTTGCTGCAGTGCTGTTCCTGATTCCCTTCACACGTGGTCTGTCTGTGCTCACCTACATACTGAACTCCACACTGTAGTCCTTGCTATGTCCAGGTAATAGATCCCCTCCAGTATATATAATCCTAGGTGAAAGGTCCCTCCGGTATGTGCTCAGGTCCCTTCCAGTGACAGGTGGTTTACCTGGCACATGTTCCCTGGATAACATCAGCTCTTCTCCAGCAGGTTACTCGGTGACAAGGTCGGCCAGTGTTATCATTGGGAGATCACCAGAGAGCAGTCCGTGTCCTGTCCCCTCTCTGTCTGACTCTGGGGGGGCTGGAAGGAGGACACAAGGACTACATGGGGGCCCATTAGATGTCAGGGATGGATGTGACAGCTGTGGGTCACATGGAATACAGGGAGGTCCTTCCTTTGGGACTTCCAGCAATGATCACTTACTAGGTGACATCCAGAATCAGTGTTACCTGTACATGATGATAAGTGTTCTATACTAACCCGGCTAAAGTTGTGCCCACCCACCAGAGACTGACAGACACAAGAGCAAATAAGAAGTAGAAGTGCCCTGCGGCCAGCTGGGGCTTTGGACCCAGTACACTCATGACAGCACAGGGCTCATTTCTGCGCCTCTCTAAATGTTGCGCCCAGGCCTGATCCATCTTACACCAGTGCTTTAGTCTTTAGACTTTTCTCTTCATATAAATCTGAATAGTGTAGCTTTGCCACTGTGTGCATCTAATGTTTGTAGCACAAATCTAGGACTGGTTTGGCTGCGTGGTCCCGGTTTCTATTCTGTGATAGGCACGTGGCAGCCAGGCACATGGTATTTCACAGTGACACAGTTCAGGAAACAGGTTGTACTTGTCTTTTTTGTAGTTTATTTGCTAATTAAAACATGGATGGGGTGAGGGTGAGCCTTGGGCTACTCCAAAACATCTAACAAACTGTAATGGAGGACTCTAAATCTGATCTACTCCTTAAGGGTGAGAACCACCCTGTTGAATGTGAAAGTAACTAGATTTCAAACAGGAACTCCTCAACAGGAGTATGCTCTTGGATACACTGCTGTAAGCTCTCCAAAATAGGGAAAATAAACATCTCTGGACTCCACATGGCAGGTACTCCTTGTGCCCTGTACACTGTGTTGCACTTGCAGTATCAGTCAGCTTCTGTACTTGTTGCCCGTCTCCTGGATTCTCAGATGAGATTTATGCATGCTTCCAGGAGGCTAGGCCAGAGGTCTACCTGCCCAAACAGGAGCTGGAACCCCAAAAGGATTTCTTTGGTGTTGCAGGTAGCCTCCCAGGGATGCCATAGCACTCATACTGGGTCTCACTCCCCTAGGAACAAGAGGAAGCTGTTCCAGGCCTCAGCCTATTTATGCTTCTCTCAGCCCCCTGTTGGCAACTCCCTCTGTTGACCAGAGATTGGCTGAAGAGGCATAAATATGCAAGCCAAGGTCAAACCTCTACTGCCCACTATATCTCAGCGTTCAGTGGGATGCAGTGGAAAGTTGCTGAGCCTGCACCAGCAGAGCCTAGACCAGACACTAACAAACAACTGATCTCCCTGATTACAAGGAGCTAAAAAACTACATTTACCTAACACTTTTAGCCTACTGAGGGGTGCTACATGTCATTTTAGCTCAGCTTAAGACTGGCATACAAAATATGTTAACATATGCATGGCCAATTTGTAAACACATACTGGGACCAATGTAGACAAGAGTCAATTACTGTAACTTTAGATGTCTTTGGAGTATGGGAGGAAACCAAAGAACCCAGAGGAAGTCCATGCAAACACAGGGAGAACTTGCAAACACCATGCAGATCTTGTCCTGGCCAAACCAAGGGCCCCAGTGTTGCAAAGCATAAGGTGCTAAGCCACTGTGCTGCCATAAAGAGTGTACCTTGTGTTTAACCACCTGGAACTTGGTGCTTTGCCTTCTCAATTAGAGTAGTGGGGGCCCATAGTATTTTTAATTTTAAGGGGTCCTCTGTCGCTGTCCTTGTGCAAAATACAGTCTCAGTCCCTGTAGTTTAATAGCTGGATGTGCATTTATTTTTTTTTTTGTGCAGTTGCCTGGAAAGCATTGTACCTGTGATCAGTAGATAACGGGTGCAATGTAGGCTCCTCCAGACATGTCCTCTGGCTTTCATCCTGTACCACTGTACGGGCTTTCTGTTTGAAAACCAGAGGGCATGTCAGTGGACTACAAGAGCAGTCAACAGTGCCCTCACAGCCCATTGAAACTACATGTCTGTCTAAAAGATATAATGTGGAAAATGAAGACATTGCTAAAGTAAAAAAAAAACTAAACTCTAGATTCTGGATATAGGGAGAAAATGATCAGCGTACAGTTAAGCTCTGTTCTCCATGGTTGTTACACATTAGTGACTGGGTGGTATTTGATTGTGAAGGCATATGGCTTTTTGCTGATACTGTTATTTGGTAGTTTTTTGTTTTTTTTTACTCTGAGCACTTGCTGTTTTAAGTAATAAACATATGCTGTTTGGCTTGTTTTTCTCTTTCTATCGTACTGTGTCAGTGATTACTCTATCCATCACCTCTCTTTATACAATTGTATAATAAAACCTTTTAATACCAAAACCTGAAAACATAAAGTGCTTCCAAATGGTTATACATATTCATTTTGTAGCACTAAAAAGAACACAACAGGTTGCTTGTATTAAATTGTTTGCTTTGTCACAGTACAGTAATATTTAGCCCTCTGTGTAGATAATGCACTAAATGGAATTTTCATATTTTATCTTTAAACTGATCCAGTCACAACAGACTTACTGATGAAAAAACCTCAGCTTTGTAAAGCAGTATATTTATACTTACCTCCTGTGGCCCCTGTCTTGAAATGACAGCTTCATCACTGCTGCCCAGCTGCAATGGGAGGAACATGTATTTAACCCTTCCCATTTCCTATTCCACACCACCGCATTTTATATATGTATGTTTCCTCCAGTAGACCATCAGACCACCAGTGATTATTACAATGCGGTGGGAGATATACACTAGTCTACCAGGTATTAGTAATGGAATGTATTCATATTGGTGCACTGTGCTACAATGTGAGCACTGATTTATATTCTTTTGTTTCACTATGCCGTATTTGTGCACAGTGTTATATTACATTCTGACAATGTTTTACATTGCGGTTAGTGTGGGCACCGCATAGTATTGTGCTATCATGGCCTCTGTTGAATTAAAATATGGGCTCTGGTGTACTTTTGCAGTAGCTAATCTGTGTTATGTGTCATAGACTGCTGTATTGTGAAAGAGACATTTTATAGTGAGCTTGTCAGCAAGGTCCCTTTTTACCTGTAGTATTACCATTTTTTTTACTGATAAATCCCTATATTGTATTATGAATCACTTCATATACTATGAAGGGAATTCATTCTATATCAGTACCATGCATAATAATTTGGCTTTTTGTTCTTTAAAAAGTATGCATATGGGTAGTGCTTGGGAGGTGGAACAGGAAAGGACTAGCACCTCTAGCACAAAAAAACATTGACTATAACAAATATTCATATGTGAAACAAATTCACAAATGATTGTTGAATCATATGAAATGTAATCTTATCTACATGATTTTTCTCGGTCAGTGACTGGGACTATTTTGTAATTAAGTGTAGCCCTCTTTTGAAGGGGTTATTAAAAATTACCCTCCCCAAGCAGGATATTGCGCTTAACCTGTAGGTAAATAAGAGAACCAGAATCTTTGCTAAGTGGAAGAGTGGGTTTGATAATAAAGTTATCAGTTACTCCACTCAGGACAGGGTTTCTGTGAACAAAGGGGATTCCCTTCCTGGGAAATTAACCAGCTATATAGTCAAAGTAATTGGCAGCAAAGGAACTACTGCAACCAGAACATAACATTAACCATAAGTACACAGCTACACACCAGTATAGAAATAATACAAGCTTTATATAAGAAAAGAGTAATAATAGTATATCCATCCATTGTACAAACATGTATTATCAGCGAAGGGCCCAACAAGAGTCCTGGTGGAATTGTGCACATATAACTGGGTACCTGGGTATACATAGGTATTAACAGAGATACCTCTAGATGAATGTTGCAGCAAAGTTCAGTTGCAGGGACCCCAATGATGATAGCAATGCAACATGTGTTTTGGTGTCAGAGACCTGAAGACAAGATCAGCAGTAATGGGAAGATCCTTCAACTGTTGTCCAACCAGCCAGGAGCACAGCTTCTCACACGCAGAAAAATCAGTGTG
This sequence comes from Staurois parvus, assembly GCF_062004578.1. Taxonomy (NCBI): domain Eukaryota; kingdom Metazoa; phylum Chordata; class Amphibia; order Anura; family Ranidae; genus Staurois; species Staurois parvus. The sequence goes on along the minus strand of NW_028318189.1, from coordinate 2,081,293 downwards.
GCACTGGAACTCAAAATCAGCTTATTAATCTGTGCTTTAGTCCCCCCCTAGTAGTTTTTAGTCTGTCATGCAACCGGACCTCTAACTACCAGAATTGGTTGTCAGATGCCTAACCTGGCTCTAGCCTATGCTGGTTATTGAGCCCTGAGCTAAATCTAGCTATTGAATCCCACACCAGAAATGACAAGGTTGACTAAAATACAAGAGCTGTATTTATAAGCTATTGAAAACAAACAGGTTCATCTACTAATATACTGGAAGGTGATCACTATATGTATACTGTACCACAGACCTAACTCTTTGGCACTGTGCATGTGAGATAATAACAATAGGACAGAGATACTTTATCACAAAAATTCAAATTCATATTCAAGAAGCTATGAGCAGCTGTAGTTAAACTATTAGAACATAGGAATACTTGCATAATAGTTCCTTGGGGGCTGGATTTAGCAGCATGGACAGGACATGTGCTTGAGACTCTCTGTCTCTCTTCACCTCTTCCTTCTGGGGTTTTGTAAGTCATTTCTCCAGAGACAGGAAGTGCTAACACATAATTATACTTAACACTGTGATATTAGCAGCTAGCAGTAGGGGGCAGCTGATCCCTTAACAAGTAACTAGCATTTTCAAAAGGAGAGGTCAGCAGTGGCAGCCTCTATATTTAATTCAGTATAGGCTTTCTATTTGTTGCATTCACACATATATGTTACAATGCATATTTCCATTGAAATCAACAGAAATGCCTGAAAGTATATATCAAGGCATGTTGAAATGCATATCAACAACTATAATGAGTGTCAACGCGAGATAATATGCAATGCAAAGTGGATTGAGATGCATGATTTCCTGGGTTTCTATTAATTTTAATTAGGTAAGATTAGACCTCCCTAGCTGTTTTTAACCACTTGCCCTCCAGAGGATTTACCCCCCTTCCTGACCAGGCCATTTTTTGCATTACATGCAACACTACACCCAAATTAAATTGATGTCCTTTTTTTCCAACGAATAAAGCTTTCTTTCAGTGGTATTTGATCACCTGTGCTATTAAAATGTTCTGTAAAAAAAATTAAAACATCAAATTTCATCATAAATTTAGGCCAAAATGTATTCTGCTACATGTCTTTGTTGAAAAAAAAACCCAATACGTGTAAATTAATTGATTTACATGAAAGTTATAGCGTTTACAAATGGTGGTATATATACTGAGATTTTGTTTTATTTTTACTAGTAATGGTGGCGATCAGGACTTTGGTACTCCAACGGGCATTCTGACACTGGGGGAACAGACTTGGTGTCACTTACATTCCCAGTGACACCAATACAGTGATCAGGGCTAATAAAAAGCACTGACACTGTACTAATGGCACTGGGCAGGAAAGGGTTAAAATGTGGGGTGATCAAAAGATTAACAGTGTGCTGTTTTACTATGGGGCTGTGCCTGTGTGCTTCACTGTAAGCACACTGCTTTGCATGGCTGTGTTATGAACAGCCATGCAAAGCAGGGTGCAGGAGCTGCCCTGTAGCAGTACTTCTGCTATAGGGCGGACGAGAAGCTGTTAATGTGAAGTAATTTGTTCTCAAAGGTCATCACAACAAACACTCTAAAGTCAGGTTTCAGTCTGATTCTGGCACCTTAGACACTCCTACTGGTTGTTTGAATTACAGGGCTGGCAGGCTGCCAAAAATTTTATTTCCTCAAATAATGCTAAAGCTGGCCATTCACTAGCAGAATTTCTTATGCAATTTTTCATTGTAAGAACATTTCTAATTGTTAGTGGTGTCAAATAAATGTTTGATTTAGATCACAGTGACAAGAAAATTACTGTAGAAGAAGCAGGAAAGAACAATTTTCTTGAACAAACATATTTCTAACAATGTATGTGGTTTTCATATAGTAAATTACATTCATTACAAAATTGAGTGTTAAAAGCATATGACATTTTTAAGTTCTTTCAAACAACCTTCTTCAAGTCATCAAATGTACCAAGAATTTTTACATATGTTCATCCCTACTGGTATATGGTTAGCTTAAGATTTTAAAGCCTGCATTGTGAACTTTGAAGATGAATTTCTGCTCAGTTCTTATAGATACAGAGATGAATGAAGGTTTTGCTTTTCAGCATATCTAAATATTTCAGAGTGCAAAATTTGGATGCAGGTTTTCTTTAAATTGGAAAACTGTGGCTACATCCTTACACATGTTCCTTCAGTTAACAGAATAGTATAGTTTATCAGCTGAATTTTTCTAGCTTGCCACACATTTTGTGTATGCCACCCAACTCCTGAAGGTCTTCAGTGCAGGGCAGGTGGTAATCAGTAGCTCAGTCACACTACTAGTCCCAACAATTCATTTCTAGGAACAGCAACTTTTTGTTACACTGATGGAAAAATGCTTCCCTATGGTGGGAGCCAGGGCTGCTGTTAGAAACCACGGGGCCCCATACAGCCAACCTAACAGGGCCCCCTCAAATAAACACAGTTCACTATGCTTCAGTTATGAATGAACACAGTGAGCGATCAGTACCAATCACTCATTATGTTCGTTCAGGAAAGGAAGAGGCTGGTAAATGTGACATATTTACCAGACCCTTTCCCCACTTTCCATCCTGAAGGCTCCTATTGTGTGTTTGTAGCTGCCGGTGGAAAGGAGGAGGAGGAAAGCCAGCAGCTCTGCGGGGGTGGGGGCACACAGGGGCCCTGGGCAGTAGAGTGAAAGGTATGGTGCATAGGGAGGGCGATTGGTAAGGTGGGGGGGTAATTACCCCCTGATCCCCTGTATGGCTCTCTCTGCAGCAGCCATAAGCCAGCAGGAGGGAGAGGAGAAGAAACCAGTTTTCAGCTGCTGCAGAGAACCATACAGGAGATTAGTTCCATCAATTGCCCCCCCAGCCGTGCCGATCACCCAGCTGCCTGGGCCCCCCTGCTGGTCTGGGCCCTGTACAGAAGGACTGGTAGTACCCCCTTGTCCACGGCCTTGGAGGGAGCTACAGGAGTAACAAGTAGTCTCACATATTTTGAGCATTGTGCAAGTGTGTGCCGTTATTGTTACTGCATATAGGTTGTGTAGCTAACACAATAAAAAGCCACTGGTTCTCTATCTTTAGTGATTAACGCTTGCAGTCAAAATGATAAAAAAAAAATCAGCACAAAGGACATAACTTACAGTCAGTAGGATATGTCCCTTGTGCTGATGTCACTTTTATTAGATGAAATCCTCCATGGACCCCCCTACCCCCCCTTACTATAATCCCCTGGTGCAGTGGGGGTTAATAGAACTGTGGAAGCTGTCATAGGCTCTCATCAAGAATGCTTGACTGTGCCCCCACTTTCTGCCCAGCTGCTCCATTCATAGAAGTCATACTATAGCTCCTATGAATAAAACACAAACTATGAATGGAGGACAAGCAGATGTATGAAAGGTCCAACCTCTAATGTCTAGTGATTTTGGTATGGTAATTGAGCTACTAAAAATTGCCTGTGCGCCCCTGTGTCAGTTGTGATACACTGCACTATTCACTGTGCTGTGTTATCGGTCACTGTGTGGTGCAAGGCAGTGGATTGCTTTGTGCTGTGCTGTAAAACGTTTGACCTGCCAGCACACACCACCGCAATGTGTTGGTGTGGATCAAACTGGTAAGAGACAAGGCATTTGTCTTTTCTTGCGGTGGGTCTGTGGTAGGATTGCGCTGGAATTGCCACCCAATGCAGTCTTAATGCACCTGGTGTGAACAGATCCCAAAGGTTTAATTATTTAAACTCAAAATTCAAAAATGTTAGATATATAATAAAGATGTGAGTATCTGTTGCCTAAATTGGATATTTATGGGTAACAAGTAGTTAAGCACTGTTTCAGAGTAATAGGATTTCCTAGTATTGTGTAGCTATGAATTGTGTGTAGCCACACCATCATGAAACGACTTTTACTGGTAAAAAGCAATGCATTCATACTAGAAGCTTTTCATGCTGAACTATACCATCAGGATCACATTGTGGCAAGGCTACACTATTCAGGCTCATATAATAAAAAAAGTCTAAAGACTAACAGAAGATCTGAAGCACAAATACATCAGTGTAAACATACTGAAATGAATGATTTAATTTTCAAATTTAACAGTTTAGAGGAGATAGACAACTCAATCAATAGCAGTATAGGAAGGCACATCTTACTGAACATTTTTTATTATCTTTAAACCGGAGTTCTACTCACCCTATCAAAAAATAAAAGTCAGCAGCTACAAAAACTGTAGCTGCTGACTTTTAAAAAAACAGCCACTTACCTGTCCCTCGTTTCCGTGGTGTGTCTCCCACAGCTTGTTTCACCGGCCGTCCTGTATTCCAGGTGCCGGCATCTTCAGTGTGGGCACCCGGCTGTGATAGCTTGCGGCTTCACAGCCGGGTACCCACTGACCATGCGTAAGTAGCATTGTGCTTTCTGAATGGTCCTGTAGTTTTCTGGGACCTGTCACATGTCCCAAAAGACTACAGAGAGGGAGGCAGGGAGGACACCTTCTGCTTCCGATCTCCTAGGCAATCGGACAGGAAGTGGGAGCAGGTACCTGTCAAATTCGGTTACCTGCTCCCCAAAGGTGCCAATCCTTAATGGGGAGCAGTCCTTAAAGTGGAACTTCCCCTTTAGGGTGGAGCTCTGCTTTAATATGCAGGTATGAGGCATTAGATTATTGTGCCAGTCAAACAAGAATATATTGTTACCAGCTAGTATTAGTTTTTGATGATAAAACTTGTAACCGCAATGTATATATAACCCCTTTTTATTCTAACCAACATAAATAAAAGTACATTCAAGAGTTGAAAATATAAATCTACCGTAACATAAACCCATTCGAACTGAGTGACAAAGCCATGGAGTTAAAGCAATTCTTTGAAATGTTACATAATTAGTATTGTTTTTTTATTCACCAGTTCCTGACAGCCAAAAGATGGCTACAGCGCAGTGCGCTAGTTCTGGTAGGGCGTCCATGGACATCCTCCCAGAACCACATCCCTTGGGGAGCGCACCCTGCGTGAGCTGTGATCACTGTGTCCTTCGGACACAGCTGGTCACATGTTTGGGTAAAGGGCCAATCAGAGCTGCCTTTTACCATGTGCTCAGCTGTGTCCAACCACAGCTGATCACAGAGTAAATAGGAAATGCTGGCTATCAGCAGTCCACTCCTCACAAAGCGCGTGAGGAGAGGAGATCCGGTAAGCAGCAGTTCTCAGAGGGGATATCTACACTGATCATCAGAGCACTGATCATCAGTGCTCTGATGATCAGTGTAGCCTCATCAGTGCTTTGTATCAGTGCACATAAGTGCTTATCAGTGCTTTCTATCAGTGCCTATCAGTGCCGACCTATCAGTGCCCATCAGTGCCACATATCGGTGCAGCATCATCAGTGCCTCTTCATCAGTGCAGCCTCATCAGCACACATCAGTGAAGGAGAAAATCACTTATTTACAAAACTTCATAACAGAAACTAAGAAAAACGTGGGGTTATTTAAAAATTTTTGGCCTTTTTTTTCAGTGTATAGCAAACAATAAAAACCCCAGTGGTGATGAAATACCACCTAAAGAAAGCTCTATTTGTCTCAAACAAATGATACACATTTAGTTCTGGTACAGTGTTGCATGACTGTGCCATTTTCAGAAATGTTGTTGTATCAATTGGTTACCATGGTAACCAAATGTAAACAATGACCTGAACTGGTATTTCTTGGGGCATCATTTGATAACCAAGGTACAGTAGCTAAACATTAACAATGCCCCAGTTTTGTGGCATCATTTGATTGCCATGGTAACCAAATGTAAATAGACTTTGCGGGCATTTCTTGAGGAATCATTTGGTAACCGAACATAAACCATGTCCCAAGCTGGCATTTTTGTGGCATAATTTGGTTACCATGGTAACCAAATGTAAACAATGGCCTGAACTGGTATTTCATGTGGCATCATTTGGTAACTATAGTAACCAATGCCCCAAGGTGGCATTTTTGTGGCATCCTTCTGTTGCCATAGTACCCAGTGTCCCAAGCTGGCATTTTGTGGCATCATTTGGTTATCATACATAAACAATGTCCCAAGCTAGTAACTGGTCACCATGGTAACATAATGTAAACAATGGCCCGAGCTGGTATTTCTGAGGGCATCATTTGATAACAATGGTAACCAAACATTAAAAATGTCCCACGCTGGCATTTTTTGTAGCATCATTTGGTTACCATGGTAACCAAATATAAACAATGGCCTGAACTGGTATTTCATGTGGCATCATTTGTTAACTATAGTAACCAATGCCCCAAGCTGGTATTTTTGTGGCATCATTTTGTTGCCATGATAACCACATGTAAACAATGGCCTGAACTAATATTTCATGTGGCATCATTTGTTAACCATAGTAACCAATGCCCAAGCTGGCATTTTTTGGCATAATTTGTTGCCATGGTAACCAAATATAAACAATGGCCTGAACTGGTATTTCATGTGGCATCATTTGGTAACCATAGTAACCAATAGCCCAAGCTGGCATTTTTGTGGCATCATTTGTTGCCATGGTAACCAAATGTAAACAATGGCCTGAACTGGTATTTCATTTGGTAACCAAATGCCCCAAGGTGGCATTTTTGTGGCATCCTTTTATTGCTATGGTAACCAGTGTCCCCAAGCTGGCATTTTGTGGCATCATTTGGTTACCATAGTAACCATACATGAACAATGCCCCAAGCTAGAAATTTTGTTGTATCAATTGGTTACCATGGTAACCAAATGTAAACAATGACCTGAACTGGTATTTCTTGGGGCATCATTTGATAACCATGGTAACTAAACATTAACAATGCCTCAGTTTTGTGGCATCATTTGATTGCCATGGTAATCAAACGTAAATAGCCTTTGCTGGCATTTCTTGAGGAATCATTTGGTAACCGAACATAAACCATGTCCCAAGCTGGCATTTTTGTGGCATCATTTGGTAACCATAGTAACCAATGCCCCAAGGTGGCATTTTTGTGGCATCCTTTTGTTGCCATGGTACCCAGTGTCCCAAGCTGGCATTTTGTGGCATCATTTGGTTACCATACATAAACAATGTCCCAAGCTAGTTATTGGTCGCCATGGTAACATAATGTAAACAATGGCCCGAGCTGGTATTTCTTGGGGAATCATTTGATAACAATGGTAACCAAATATAAACAATGGCCTGAACTGGTATTTCATGTGGCATCATTTGGTAACCATAGTAACCAATGCCCCAAGCTGGCATTTTTGTGGCATCATTCTGTTGCCATGGTAACCAAATGTAAACAATGGCCTGAACTAGTGTTTCATGTGGCATCATTTGGTAACCATAGTAACCAATAGTCCAAGCTGGCATTTCTGTGGCATCCTTTTGTTGCCATGGTACCCAGTGTCCCAAACTGGTATTTTGTGGCATCATTTGGTTATCATAGTAACTATACATAAACAATGTCCCAAGCTAGAAATTTTGTTGTATCAATTGGTTACCATGGTAACAAAATGTAAACAATGACCTGAGCTGGTATTTCTTGGGGCATCATTTGATAACCATGGCAACTAAAAATTAACAATGCCCTCATTTTGTGGCATCATTTGGTTGCCATGGTAACCAAATGTAAACAATGGCCTGAACTGGTATTTCATGTGGCATCATTTGGTTACCAGAGTAACTATTGCCCCAAGCTGGCATTTTTGTGGTATCAGTTTGTTGCCATGGTAACAAAATGTAAACAATGGCCTGAACTGGTATTTCATGCTGCATCATTTAAAATGCCACAAATGCTGAAAAATTAAAATTGGCCTGGGTAGGAATGGGGTTAAAGTGCCCGGTAGGCAAGTGGTTAGCCACTTGCCTTCCAGAAGATTTACCCCCTTTCCTGACCAGGCTATTTTTTGCAATACAGTTTCTTTAACTGACAAATGCGAGTTTCTTTAACTGACATGCAATGCTGCACCCAATGAAATTGATGTCCTTTTTTTCCCACAAATAGAGCATTTATTTGGTGGTATTTGAACGCCTGTACGTTGTTTATTTTGTGCACTATAAACAAAAAAGACTGACAATTTTGTAAAGAACACCAATATTTTTGACTTTTTGCTATAAAACATATCCAGTAAAAAAATTTCAGCATAAATGTAGGCTAAAATGTATTTTGCTACATGTCTTTGCTAAAAAATTCCAATACATGTAAATTAATTGGTTTATGTGAAAGTTATAGCTTCTACAAATGGCGGTATATATACTGGAATTTTTTATTTTTTTTTAATACTAGTAATGGCGGCAATAGCAGGACTGCAGCAGGCATTCTGACACTGGGGGGAACTGACTAACTGCCACTGATATTCCAATTACACTAATATTGTCATGATCAGGGGTCAGGCTGAAAGGCCAGTTGCTATAGCAGCGGAAAGGCTCACCTGAAACCAGTAGGATAGGTACACAGGCAGGTCACCGTGGCAGAGGAATAGGCTAGTCCCGAGGTGCGGAGTCTAAGTACCAACCGGTGTTCACCAGAGCTCCTGATGGTGGCAATGGATTTTTCTGCGTGTTAGCACCAGGTCACGGTCCTCAGGATCACCCCACCAGGAGGTGAGCAAGCGGAGGTCCAGTAGCGTATTAAGCAGGTAAGGATCAAACGGAAGCGTGGTCAGTAAACAAGCCAAGATCGGTAAGGAGCAGTCGCAGGTTGGGATCAGGCAGAAGCGTGGTCGAGAGCAAGCTAAGGGTCAATAACGAGTGGTAGCAAAATATGATAATAACAGAGAAGACAAGGAGCAAGATACTGGCTGGAGAGCACAATAATCTGGCAAACAGGAAGTGCAGAGACATGGCTTACATCAGGAAGTTCATGGGAGGAACAAGGGGTTCAAGGTTCATGATAAACAAGGTCAAGGTAGGATCATCCAAATAATTGTCAAGGAAGCTGTCCAGCAATCCAGGTGGCTCAGCAAGAAGAAACATTGCCACTCACTGCAGAAGGCCCAGGTTTGGACCCAGGCTCTGACAGATACAGTGATCTGTACTGACACTGTACTAATAACACTGGGCAGGAAGGGGTTAACATCTGGGACTATCAAAGGGTTAACTGTGTGCTGTTTTACAGTATATGTTTTACTAGGAAAGCATGCTACTGTGTATTTCTCTGTGCAGAGAAGTACACAGCAGCATGTTACTGCTGGCAGGAGAGAGACCTGTCTTGTTTACACACAGGTCTCTCCCCTGTCACTGTTCCTTGGCCGGTGAGGAATCTCCAACTGGGACCTGGTGACCAACATCTGTAGCCGCCAGTGACAACTAGGGTAGGGCGGCAGGGGTATGTATATATATATATGTGTGTGTGGTTTTGAGCAGCCCTGCCACCCTGTAGCAGTAGTGGCAGGGTGGTGGGGAAGCGGTTAACATGTATGTTTTGTTAGGCACTTTCATTCTCAACATGCAGTTAAAGTGTGACTAAATCCACAACAGTGAAATCAGTCTGTATATGCAATAAAGCATGCTTCATACACCAATTGTGGAACCTAAGGGGTTAATCCTCTGCATTGTGTAAAAACACTGTTTGATCCTGACTTCTCTAATCCTCTCATTCTTCCAGTGTCCCACCCTCTTATTTCCTGATAAAACATATCGTGTGGAGTCACTCTGCACATGCTCAGTTTGCTGTGTATTGCTAGAGATTTTTTTTTTTTGGGAGAGTGCATGTGATCAGCACAGGACCAATCAGCACTGTCCAAACAGAGGTCAGGGGTTGCGCATTTTCCTAGAGCAGAATGAAAACTCCTGCTACAAACTTTAACCTGTGCTGGGCTGGACACTGATAGAAGTCACAAGACTGCTCTAACTGCTGATGAGAAAAGGTATATAGCCATTTATATTTACTAAAATAATTGCATTTCCATGTTGTGTGTACTGTGGGAGACCAGATAGAGTGAATGCAGGGTCCTAGGTTTGGTAACACTTTAAAGGCACTCCCGCCATTCATATCATAGCCCCACTCCCTCTGCAAGAAGATGCAACCTAAATAAATAAAAGTGCCACTAGGTTTAGGAGAGGGCTCTTTGACAGCTTTGTCCTGCAAACAGCATGCCACTTGTGGGACACTGCCTAAACACAGCTACATCTGACAGGCGGCAGGGACTGAAGCTGGCAGCTGAACTGGCCCAGGAACACTTACACCCATGCTACTGCAGCATCAAAGTTTAAAAAAACACATACAGTATATGGCAGATAAATGCAGCATCAAGTCTTGGGGTACTTGCCCTGGGTGCCCTAAGCTAGCTAAGCCTATAGCAATGATTGAGATCCTATTGCATTGTTAGCCAGATGGATAGCTGTTCTGTATGTGACTGACATGAGGCAGCCCCATACATATGTGCTGAGGGCAGAGGCCTGTGCCAGAAGGTGCTGGTGTTAGGACCCCTTTCCCCCCCGCTATAATTACTCTAAAATTACTGCATTCAAAATCCACTGCAGTTGTGATCTGCAATGAGTTTCAATGTTAAGTTAATGACACCCGAAATAAAAAACTAGACAATTTTTAATGAAACTTCTGTTGTGATCCAGTTATTATTTCACTAAAGTTGTACAAAGCACTTAGAAAATTTTATATCTCAGTCCAGATTTTTCATTTTATGTATCTATGCATACATTTTTACATACATGTATTATCTTTGCAATAGAAATTCTGTATATAGAAGACAATCTTCTAGAGATATTAGAAAACAAAATTAGAGAAGTTACTATATCACCAATATCTGCAGCCATTGATGCACATAATGAGAAATCAAGTAACAGTCCCATTCCCCTGAAATGCTTTTATCCTAGGGTCGATATCACTCCCATTTCTGATGGAAGGACACTAATACATGTTATTGCATTACAAGGTATTGGGAAGTGCTCTAAAATGAAACTTACCAGCAAGAGATCAATCAGTACCAACCGTGGAAGAGTTTACTTTGCTTAGTATAAGTCAAAATGATGATGCGCTCAGCCAAGCAAGAAATATTTGGTCTATATCAGTAAATAAGTAGACACCTTCTCTTGCATAAAAGCTTAAATGTAAAATTGAGCTGAATTGTTTGCATTTCCTTCATTATTAATACTTTAACACAGAGGCCCAAACTAAGTATAGTGCTGAGTTTGGGATGACCTGTGCGCTTTGAAGTCTGGATGTGTTTTTACGGCTCATGTAGACAGGCATTGTTTTCCAGTGTTTGAAACGTACATCAAACACAAGCCAACAGTTTGATATTTACTTCGATGATGTCGTACTTCACTTTGTGTTTTGTTTTCTGAACCCTTCCGGTGCTATTGAGATGTATTACATTGCAGGCAAAGCAGGTGAAATGCAGTCTTTTGCTGTATTTTACTTCAAACCTTAAATAGTATTTGATCATTGCTGTGTTCAAATGCAAGACACATTGGGATTGATTTACTAAAACTGGAGTAAATTCTGGTGCAGCAAACGTCTGGTGACGTTAACTTCAGCTTGTTCAATTAAGCTTTGACAAATAAAAATTAATTGAAGCTGATTGGTTTTTATGCAGAGCTGCACCAGATTTTGTACTCTCCAGTTTTAGTAAATCAACCCCAGTGATTGACAACAACACTCATTACTTTAAACCCCTTAACTGGTATAGTAGGTTAAAATATTGTTACATAGTTAGGTTGAAAATAGACAGAAGCTCATCTAGTTCAACCAATAGAAAGAAAAAAACAAAAACAAAATTAATAAACAAAAAAACTCCATATGCAAACTCATATACCCACAGTTGACCCAGAGGAAGGCAAAAAACCCTACAAAACAATAAATTCCTTCCAGATCTTCAAGAAGATAATCTGGTATTGCCAGGATCAACAATCGCTGATATTATTTCCTATACATGTTAAAACCAGTTGGCTCTTTAACAAGCCTATTCCACATTTTCACAGCTCTTACTGTAAAGAAGCCTCTGCTTATATGAAGGTTAACCACTTTAAGACTGGACATTTTCACTGCCTTCCTGCCCAGGACATTTTTTTTCGCTTTCAGTGCTGTCACACTTTGAATGACCATTACTCAATCATGCAACACTGTACCCAAGTAAAAAATTTTTCATTTCTTTAGACAGATAGAGCTTCCTTTTGGTGGTATTTAACCACCACTGGGTTTTTTGTTTTTGCTATATAAGTGAAAAAATACCAAATATTTTGAAAAACTAAAACATGTTTTTCTTAGTTTCTGTTATAAAATTTTGCAAATAAATAACCTTTTTTTCATAAATTTAGGCCAGAATGTATTCTACTACACTTTTTTTCTGGAGCACTAGGACAATGTAAACACCCACAAAATGACCACATTTTGGAAAGCAAACACCTCAAGGTATTTTTTAGATGGCATGGTGAATCTTTTGAAGACATTGTTTTGCAATAAGTTTTTGAAACATGCACAAAGAAAATGAAAATACATTTTTACACAAAACTGTAAATTTGTTAATATTTCTCACACACAGCATTGGAATACTTAGGATTTCACCCCAAAACACTCCTTCTAATATTCCTTCCGAATATGGTGATACCGCATGTGTGATTTTTTTTGTTTGTGCTGATAATATACTGGACATTGTATCTTGTGTATCACACAAATCAACCAATTATATAAAAATCTACTGTAATAGTCGCCTCTATATGAGTAGTCAGAGAATATAGAGTAGCATAGTGTAGTGCCACCTATAGCAGCCCCTGTTCCTATAAGCCAAGCAAGCCTAGCCTACTGGTACGTGGCTGCCCCCAGAAATGCCATATTCAGTGGCAAGGAAGTCCAGGAGGCTGAAGAAAGGAACAACAAAAGAGTTCCTGTGGTTCCAGGAGGGCAGTTGTCCATAAGGGATGGCTGGGACTGGTGTCTCATGGGAACATAGTTAGTCAGACTTGCAGATGGGTCAGTTCAGGCTGAAGGCAGAGACATGGTCAGCAAACAGGCAAAAGATCATTCCAGGCAACAGGCAGAAATGGTCAGGCCAGGGGTACTACTGGCAGCAAGCAGATGCAATATTGCACTGGTGTACCAATGATAAGGATACCGCTGCTGACTTACACTGATCTGGTGACTCTGCGACAGGTATGGTGACAATCAGTGACACCATTGCTGGCTTACACTGGTGTGGTGACATTGCAACTGGTGTGGTAGTAATAAGGAACACTGTTGCTGGCATACACTGGTGTGGCAGTGATCAGAGACACTGTAACTTGTGTGGCGATGATCAAGGACAATATGACTGGTGTGGCGGTGATCAGGGTCATTGTAACTGGTGTGGCAGTAATTAGGGACATCATAACTGATGTGGCGGTGTTCATGGACAATATGACTTTTGCAGTGGTGATTAAGAACAATATGACCGAAATGGCAGTGATTAGGGACACTGGGGCAGGTGTGACAGTGATCAAGGACACTGTAACTGGTGTGGTGGTGATCAGGGACAATATAACTGGTGTGGCGGTGATCAGGGACACTGTAACTGGTTTTGATGTGATCAGGGACACTGTAACTGGTGTAGCAGTGATTAGGGAGAATACGACTGGTGTGGCAGTGATCAGGGACAATATGACTGGTGTGATGGTGATCAAGGACACTGTAACTGGTGTGGTGGTGATCAGGGACAATATAACTGGTGTGGCGGTGATCAGGGACACTGTAACTGCTGTGGCAGTAATTAGGGACACCATAACTGGTGTGGCAGTGATGAGGGACCCTGTAACTGGTGTGGCAGTGATTAGGGACACCATAATTGGTGTGGCAGTGATCAGGGACACTGTAACTGGTGTGGCAGTGATTAGGGACTCCATAGCTGGTGTGGTGGTGATCAGGGACAATATGACTTTTGCAATCGTGATCAGGGACAATATGACTGGTCTGACGTTGATCAGGGACACTGTAACTGGTGAGGCAGTGATTAGGGAGAATATGACTGGTGTGACGGTGATCAGGGACACTGTAACTGGTGTGGCAGTGATTAGGGAGAATATGACTGGTGTGGCAGTGATCAGAGACACCGTGAGTGGTGTGGCAGTGATTAGGGACACTGACTAGTGCAGTGGTAATTAAGGATACTGACTGGCTGCACAGGTATGGTGACATTGTACTGCTGCAGGGGTGATCAGAGATAAAAGCTTTTTTTACGCGTTTTGCTTTTTTTTTTTATTGTTGCCAGGCTGATTTAAAACACAAAACGCAGCAAAAACGCACTACATGCTTCTCTGCAGCGTTTCCATTGAAGTCTATAGAACCAAAAGCGCAACATTTTGTGTTCAAAGAAGTCCCTGTCCCTTTCCAGAAAACTCACCAGGTGAAAACACGGAGATGTGAATGTGTCCCATAGGAAATCATGTTAAATGGACTGTAGTACATTTCTGCAAAATGCAAAACGCTGAGGAAAACGCTTAGCTGTGAACCTAAGGTAAAGGGGTGTCTGACGGCTGGAGGCGGGAATTGGTCATGTGACCGCTGTAATTGGTTGTCACAGCAGACATATGATTGGAAAGAAAGCTACTTGCGATTGGGAGCTTTCTGTGAGGTGCCGGTAACTGTGCCGGGAGCACACAGGGTGCACTCTCAGCACCTGTTTGTTTACATCGAGTACGCAAATATGGGGCCTCTCTGCGTCATGGCCCAACTGCCAAGAGAAAGCATGTTTACATACAACACCAAGGAGTTAGTATAGTGATACTGCACTACTCTGGGGAGGTGATTGGGTTTTTTTTGCACTATGATTGCTTATACAGCCATGATGGCTATGAAAGCAAATTCTTCTGACAGTTCTCAGCTGCGTTCATTCAGAGAGAACTACTGTGATAGCTGTGATTGGTCTCTTTAATCCAACTCTCAAATATCTTCCTGACTGAGAAGGTAACATAACCAGCCTTCTAGGTAGGTAGACTTTTCTAGGTAGAGACTTTGATCCTTTTAAAACCACTTCAATACTGGACACTTTCACCCCCTCCTGCCTAGGCCCATATTCAGCTTTCAGCACTGTCAAATTTTTGAATGACAATTTCACGGTCATGCAACACTGTACCAGTATTCAATTTGTATAATTTTCTTCACACAAATAGAGCTTTCTTTTGATGGTATTTAAATACCACTGGGTTTTTTTTAGTTTTTTTTTCTTAAATAAACTAGAAACGTTTGAAGAAAAAATACAAGTTTTTCTTCCTTTCTGTTATAAAATAATAATTCATCTCAATGTATCAAAAATAGTGCTGCACTAGTTCCATCATAATAAATGTGTTCCTAGACACCATAAAAAGTTCCACATACTATAACTAATATAATACTAATTTAATATCGCAATATATTCCTGTGCATATAAATCAACATATGTATATGTACAGTATATAGTGCCAATAAAAAATGTCCCAATCTCAAATCACAGTACAAAATATAGATCCTGTCATGAGCTATAAAACATGCCTCAAAACAAAACTTCACCTCCTTGTAGAAATATTCAACATGAATTCCAGTGCCAAACCATCACCAGGTGAACTCTCCTCTTAAAATATGATCTCCCACCAAGTGTTTAATCAACAGCATTTTTTGGTCCTACCAATGGGACCGGAATCAGTTACTCCTCTCCAGTTAAGGTTCCAATGTTTCTTACATGTCTCCTCCTCCTCTCAGCTCCGCTCCATAACATGTAAAGAATATTGCAAATTGCATCTTATCCTTAATATACTTTATTAATATAACCAACAAACATTATTACACTCACATATAGGGTACATGTATAGGGTGCCAGCCCGCACCGAGGTATACAGTCAATGGATAAATGTTACAATGTTCGTAATTGCCGCTGTGCACTATTCAGATCACTATGCCAAATTCCGTATGGATGTGATGACATAATGCAAGCCCCACTCCGATGTGTTTTGTCACAGGACATGTGACTTTTTCAAGGGGAATGATTGAATCATCGGTTACTCCACTATGCTTATATATGCTAGCCGGGTGCCATTTTCCCATAGTCCTATAATGATCGGCCATATTGCTGTAGACCCACGTGCTATTTCTGCCCCGACAGAAAAGCACGTACAATCTATTTCTCGGGAAATCTTACTACCTGTCCTTAATGAATATATTAATACCAAAAACCCTACAAGGTAAATGTACATTCGATTAATTATAATAACTCCCGCATCCATACTAAGGTAAAAGTGCACAGCGTTATAAAATTTCCACATCTTCACAGTTAAAATAACATAAATATAATTTCATAACTCCCCAGACTACATTCATACCTCAACCCCCATAATAGCAAATGGGTATAAAAAAAACTCAGAAAAATGAAAAAAATATAAAAATAACAATACCCCTCAATGTATTAAATTATATAATAGTAAAATGAAATAATAAAATAGTAACAAAATAATTGACCAAAGATATATAAAATTAAAAATACCCGCATAACTCCCCCCAACTCCTATCTACCCCCCATATTTTTGTCCCCCCCCCCTCCCAATAGGTACAAGCAATAATCGTAGGGCGTGTGCATCCAACTACATATAACTATACACTCAGCCTAAGACCCTCGATTTTTATTTTTCAAAGTCACTTAAAAACAATTAAGATCAAATTCTTTATTTAATCCTTTTGGAGCCAATGTACCAAGTTCATGGATCCAAAATGATTCCCTTTTACTTAATTCCCTCTCCTCCAATGACCTCTATAAACCTCAATACCCAAAAATTGTAAAAGGATCCTTATTATGTGCAGTTAAAAATTGTTTCAACAAATGATGCTTAGGATAACCTCTGCTAATATTATAAGCATGCTCCTTTATGTGTTCTTTCAAAGTCCTTTTAGTACGTTCTACATACTGGTACCCACATGAGCATGCTATCCCATATACCACTCCTTTTGTATCACATGAAATAAAAGCCTTTTACAGATATATCTTCCCTGTGGAAATACTAGTGAATTGATGTCTCCTTTTAACATGACACCTGACCCTTCTACAGCTATAACAGCATCCACACGCATAAAAACTTTTTCCAGTAAAAAATGTGTACTCATTCTTTTTCTGAGGAGGGTTAAACACATTTCTATCAAGAGTAGGTGCCTTTTTATAAATGAACCTAGGTTTCTCAGGAATGACTTGTCTTAAATGCCTATCCTGCCTACAGGAGTACACCAGTATTTATCAATAATCTGTTCCACCTTTTTGAACTGTGTATTATAATTAAACTCAATGGCCACATTCTGATCACTCTTGGTATTATCCTGTTTCTTATCTTTTAAAAGATCCTCTCTCTTCATACTCCTCACTAATTCCCTTTCTTGATCCATAAAATCCTTTTTATAACCTTTACCTATAAACATCTGGGCAATGACATTGGTCCCCTAGGGACATTAGTGAGCCAAGATTTATAGTGACAACTGTCACTGGGAATATATAAGTTTCTGTCTGTACTTTTGAAAAAAGTCTTGGTAATCATTGGTTCTCCTACTCTCTTAATTTCTAAATCCAGGAAGTGAATGCCTATAGTACTACTCTCCCAACTTAACCGAATGTTCTTAGCATTAATGTTCATGCTTCTTTTTAGGCTATCAAGATTATCTTGATTACCTTCCCATAGAATAATGAGATAATCTATAAATCTCCTGTATATTGTTAACTCAGGTATGTTCTGGCTGAGAACAGACTCCTCCTTCTATTTGGCCATATATACATATATTGGCAATACTAGGCACAAACTTTGAGCCCATCACCACTCCTTCTTTCTGAATATAAAACTTCCCTTCATACCAAAAGTATTTATGTTTGAGACAGAAGTTCAATGATTCTAATATGAACTTCTTATGTCTAGTACCAATATGTGTACTCCTGTTCAGTGCCCATTTCGCTGCCTCCATCACCCCTTCATGGTTGATATTGGTATAAATAGATGCCACATCCGCTGTGAGCATCACTGTATTATTAGTTACCCCATAGTTCTGTAATAATTGCAAGAAGTGTTTGGTGTCTTTTAAATATACTCTAGTTTCCTTGACCAAAGGTTGTAAAAAATAATCAATGTATTCCCCCAACCTAGCTGTCAGAGAATCAATACCATTAATAATCAGTCGTCCTGGCAGGTTTTTGCTATCTTTATGTATTTTAGGGATACTATAAATAACTGGTGTTATACATGTCTCCGGGAACAAATATTTTTCCTCATGTTTATGTAATACACCTTTCCTGGCTTCATAATCAATAATTTATTTCAATCAATTTTTATATTCCCTCGGAGGATTTCTAGATAGAACCCCATACATGTTAAAATCCTCCAATCTATTCATTTCATTAGTGTCCTGTTCTTTGGACAAAATAACGATCCGCCCTTTATTCACAGGGCGGATAACTATATCCTTCCTCTTCTCTAATGATCTAATTCCTTACAGGATACTCTGAGGGTCATAGACCTTTTTTACTGGTATTTTATCCAGACCATCAATTACAAGCTTCCTGAACACATCAATATATTGATTATCATTCAATTTGGGATTAAACTGGGACTTATTCCTCAAGTTGGTGTTCATGACTCCTGTTGGATGTGAGGTATGTGCTGATGGGTTAACTGCAAAATACTTCTTAATATTCAACTTATGAATTAGCTTCTGCACACCAATGAACGTTTCAAACTTGTTAAGACCTTTTTTAGGAGCAAGATTAAGTCCCCTATCTAATACTGTTAATTCCTCTTTCCTAAACTTCACCCCACTCAAATTAATATTCCCTCTTATTCTCTCCTTCTTATTCTGTTGGACCCTCCTTCCTGCTCTACACCCTCTGCATTGTCCCCATCTCTGTCTTTCCTTGGTGTAACATATTCTGGGTTCCTCCTTAAAAATGGAACTGGAGAGTATGTGTTCCTCATGTTGTAACAGTGCAAATCTATTATGCATGGTTATATGCTGTTGAGGTAAAGAAGGCCTCCTAAATCTTGGCCTTTGTGGTTTGGTTTTTTAATATTGTGGTGGTGGTCCCTGCCATTCTCCCCAATAGTTTGGCCCATTTCCATATTGTGGATCCTGCCCTCCTCAGTAGGATTGTGATCCATAGTATGGTACTCCACAGTGATGTTGTTGCCCTCCATCCCTATTTCTCCCATACTCCTGGTATGGGTATTTAGGTGCGGGATGTGGTGGAGCAGTTATATGCTGGGGTGTCCTTTATCGGATCTACCATTCTCTGCATAGCCATTGGAATGCTGATGAACTTTCCCTCTATTCCTATAATGTACAGGTGTGTAAGCCATGGGACTAGAAAGAAACCTAACTTCCATGGTGTTCTCCTTAACTGGCGTGGTATTCGTAGCAGTTTGATCTTTACCTGCAGCCTTGTTCTGCTACTTGAACACTGTTTTATTTTGATAATCACTCAAATCTCTTTAACATTTTTTCCTTTTCTTAGTTTTATTTTCCTGGTCTTTTATCTTTATGAGGCTCAATTTTTTCTTTCAGATCTTTCAATGCTGACTCTATCAGACATAATTTCCTCTGCTTTATCTTGATCAAACATTCCAATATCTCTCTTCCCTTGGTATTGAAAAAAATATACCACTCCTCCATATCCGCATTACTAATCAGCCCATCATTTATGGGGAGATCCCATCTCAACTTTCTTGAGACCATAACCTCCTTTGCATATGTTACAATAGTGACCAGATCCCACCATAGATTAATTTTTTTTATCCATTGTATAGCTATATTTCTGAAATATTCATGTGAGATCATCATTGCTTGTAACTTTACCTGTAAATATATTCTCCAACTGAATGTCCCTTTGATCAAAAAAGGAAAAAACTTCCATGGCTGCTGCAAATAGGGGTATGAGTATAAGAGAAATGCAACAATTCAATCCTTATGTGCTGCTATGAATATGAACCCTATTGTGCTACACACACCATCAGTAATCCATGATATAACTTGATAAAAAATATAATCCAAAAATAAAATATGGATAATATCTAGCCACTGTGCACTCAGTGACCTCTTATACTAGTCGTGCATAACATCAATGTATCAAAAATAGTGCTGCGCTAGTCAGATCATAATAAATGTGATCCTAGACATCATAAAACGTTGCACATACTATAACTAATATAGTACTAATTAAATATCATAATATATTCCTGTGCATATAGATCAACCCATGTATATGTATATAGCGCCAATGAAAATGTCCGAATCTCAAATCACAGAGTCTGCATATAGATCCAGTCATGAGTCATGACATAAAATGTGCTTTAAAACAAAACTTCACCTCCATGTACAAATATTCAACATGAATTCCAGTGCCAAACCATTACCAGGTGAACTTTCGCCTTAAAAATATGACCTCCCACCAAGTGCTCGCTCAGCGCTTTTTGGTCCTACCAACGTTTTTCTCATAATCTTAGGCCAAAATATATTCTGCTACATTTCTTTGAAACTTAAATCAATGTATATTATTTAGTCTGTAGGAAAGTCCACAAACTGTAGGATATACTGTATATCTGAAAATTGATCAATCCTGATGTAGTAATGGCCTATCTCACTTCTTGAGGCCCAAAAATGCCAGGACAGTGCAAATACCCCAAATGATCCCTTTTTGGAAAGTAGATAGTCCAAATTATTTAGCAACAGGCATGGTGGCAAGTTGTAATTTCTCATCACAATTTTTTTGAAAATGAAGAAGTTTTAAAAAAAAAGTTTCCCCGTTTTTTTTCACCAGTGCAGTACAGCGTCATCATATAACTGGTGTGGTGGCAATTAGGGACACTGACTGGTTACAGTATGCAAAAAAATAATAATCATTTTTATTTACATTTTATTTTTTTTATTACATTTTTTTTCTTTTTAAAGATTTATTTTTTTAACGTACTGTGTCCAGAGCAACATAGTAAGAGTGTACTACTCTGGGGAAGTAATCAGAATTTTCTTTTTTTTTTACACACTATAATTGCTCATACTGTACCAGTGAATTTCACTGTTATAAACAATCATTTTTAAAAAATGAAATCGATTAATTCAGTATTTACTATTGTTCTTAGCTGTTATTGGCCACAGCTAATCACATATTACAGATATGCTGTGATTGGCCCTTTCTGTACCATGTGATCACTGTGACCAATCACAGAGATCAATGCAATAATACAGATAGGATGGCATGAATGAACACAATCCATTGTGTACAATTGTCATGTGATCTGCTGTGATTGGTCACAGCGATCACATGGTACCAGCAACGGCCAGTACACTGATCAGTCATTTGACAACAGGCTGAGCGAGAACTGGTTAAACATAGGCACCATATTGGTCTTGCACCAATCTATTGGTACTGGGTTTTTAAAAATTAGAAACAATGGCTTTGAAATAACAGAGCTCAACTCTTTGAGGACACGTGTAGGTTAACCATCTGGTCTAGGTGCCTGTTTCTGTTTTATTTTGTCTAAATGTCTCGGGACCATATCAGTTTCGAGAAATGTGGTTTCTTGGTACTGTATCAATACTATCCCCATTGTGGACTTGAGCTCTCCCATTTACCTTTGTATTAGGGATGCACTGATACCATTTTTTGATCGTCGAGTACCGATACTTTCAGACAAGTACTCACTGGTACCGAGTACCAATACTTTGCAGTGCAATTTGCGTCAATACAAAATGCACCATAAAGAATAGCATGTGACTTGAACAGGAACGTGATTCCTGTCCAAATCCCTTGCGGTTTCCCCACTGCTCCTTTGTGAATCCAGGCTTGTCATATACTGAGTTCACACAGGTGCGTGGCGGGAAACCTTCCTGCACTGAACCCATGATGAGCGGAGAGTGGGAGAGAAGGGCATGTGGGGATGTGTATCTTGGTGTTGGCCATCAGAAGATGGAGGCACATACTTCAGATTCTCAGGTATACGAGAGGAGAGAAAGCAGCGGCAATGCACCAGATTCTTAGCTGTAGGAGAGGAGAGAAAGCCACAGGGATTTGAAATCCCTGTGGCTTTCCTTCCTCTCCTTGAAGGGATGAAAGTACAGGCTAAACGACTTTTGATTAGTCAGCACTGTCACTCTCCACAGAGGCTTTGAAAAGCCTGGGTTTGCACAGAAGCAGTGGGGAAATCGCAATGCGATTTGGACATGCTTTTCTTTTTGTATTTTTGTTTTGATGCAAATAGCACCGCAAAGTATCTGTTTGGGTATCGGGAGCATTTTAATGTACTCCTAAACTCGTGAAAATACTCAGTATCGGCACCGATACCGGTATCAGTATTGGTGCATCCCTACTTTGAATACACAGAAGATATTTAATACATTTGCCCACTAACTGACTCTAAATTGTCTTGTATAGGGTCTACGTGCTCAGACTTGACTTTTTTACTATTGATATATTTGAACAATTTTTTGAGGTTTCTCCTACTGTTTTTTAGAACCTGTCGTTTGTTTGTAATTTTTGTGGCCTTGATTTCCTTTTTACATATTCTGTTACATTCTTTGTAACTTTTAAAGTATGATAGAGTTCTTTCTTTTCATATTTTAAATGATCTTTTCTTATTATTTATAGCTTTGGATGTGAGACACATAGGTTTTATTTTTAGCCTGTTAAACTAATTGCCTATGGGAATATATTTTGCAGTGTGTTTACATAAAGTCGATTATAAACATTTACATTTCTGTTCTGGGCTCTTCGATGACAATAATTCCTCCCAGTCTTGGAGAGCATCCCTCAGCCTTGGAAAGTTTGCTCTTTTGAACTTTAGTGTTTTTTCTTTACAGTATGTGCTTCTTGCTACAGCTTAGAGTAAATTAAATCAGGTATGTTCTTTTTTAAGAATATTTGTAACAAGCTCCACTTGGTTTGAGATTACCAGTTTTAGCAGAGCCTCATTTCTGTTTGGGGCTTCCATAAACTGTACTATAAAATTGATTTGAAATGGGTGTATATATTTACACCCTTTTGCTGCTCCAGCAGTGCCATTACTACTGTCAATTTCAGGGATGTTGCAGCCCTTTCTATCTGCAGCTAAGTTTCCACCTCCTCATTGACATTGGGTGGCCTGTGATAAACTCCATTAATTAAATTTGAAGTACACACATCCATATGCAGCTCCACCCATAATTCCTCAACACCATCCCACTCTTCCCATCAACATCGATAAGATCCTCTTTTACACTTACTTTTAGATCACTTTTCACAGAGACAGACACCACCACCTTTTTTGAGCTCTAAAAATAGGTCTGCTTTATGCTAGTCTTGTGAGAACCGTTAGTGTCATCTCCACACCTGTAGTTAATGTGTTCAATCAGCTAGTAGTCAGTCTCCCTCTTTGTCTGGTTTGTTCGATCTTCCCAAGCATTATTTCCTTCTCTAGTGACCTCCCTTCTGATAGTGTGACCACAATAGGACAGTTGCAACTTCACCTGGTGATCTGGCCAGGAAGACACTTCCTGTTTTATGGGGGCTCATCTATCTATGGAGGAACTACAGAGAATACCCTTGGACAGCAGCATTGTCAGTTTGGGGAAAGAGTAGTGTTAGATGCATTAGCAGATTCAAGAAACTTGTAGGCAGGTGCCTACTTTATGTTTTTGGTTTGTGTATTTATTATTTCATATTGTTCTATTACTTTAAGCTTTTGTCTGATGCTGCAGGGGTTGGATCATTTGTGATACAGTTTCCCCTGTAGGTATGTAACTTTCCTTTGTGAAGGGCATAAATTCAGGGAGTCAAGCTCTTGTGCTGGAGTATGTTGTGGGAAGCGGACAGTGAGGACCTGTATCACCATGTAGCTATTCTTCAGGATGTAGAATCCTCCAATGAGGCCCGTTCTTTAGGAAGACCATGTGTTATGGATTTTTGTTGCTATGGACTACTGTACCTTAGGGTATGGATGCCACTATTCACCTACACACCATTTTCCAGAAGCACCTTTAGTGACGGTGAATTGAAAATTAACAGCACAGCCAAACAAGTTCAACCAACCATGCACAGCTAGTTGAATGGCTATTGATTGTGTATGTATGGAGAAGATGTACCGAATTGAAGTGATGTATCCATGTTAACTTTACCAGTCTACAAATAAAAGGACTTTTGTTAAATGATGAATTTGTTGGTGTCACTTAATCTTTATGGTTTTAAAGTATAAAGTTGATGGAGTATCGGCCTGCCTTCAGTAGAAGTGGGTGATGGTGGTGGGTTACAGGAACCCTAGTAGTGCAAGAACCAGTGTACTTCATGCTCCCCACCAGGGGCGGACTGACCATTTGGAAACTCGGGCACTGCCTGAGGGCCCGGGGTAAGTAGGAGGCCCCATGAGATGCCTCTGGTACCTTTTTCATAGGCTTTTTTGAGTTTGGGCAAGGACACAGGGGCCCCATGATCCCCTATTGCCTGGGGGCCCCATGAGTTGTCAGTCTGCCCCTGCTCCCCACCATCTTGAAGCCTGCTATGGTAAAGGATTTGCCTTGGGACCTCTCCTAGGATCATGTCATGCAAGGCTGTACAGAGCAGAAGTATGATGGCTGCACTGTGTGGGCCCAACAGGCAGAATCAGCTAAGGTACAAAGATGAGAGTGTTATCTAAAAGTGATAGTTGTCATTACCAGGATTTCGGCTGTACCTGTAAGACTGAGACAGCCCTTGCCTGGGATGTGACGGTTATTGGCCAGATAATTGCTGTTCACCTTTAAAACACCTATATCAACATACCACCAGTGCTCCTGATAGCATAGCTACCTTTGTGTGCTCCTACTTGACCCAGCTGATAATATCTCTGATCTACTTGTGTATGACCCGGCTTGTTTTGACCCTGCTCTTCCTCATTGCTGATTCAGTACCATTTGAACTCTGATGTTAATTTGTGTGACATGGCTTGTCTCGACTACACTTTTTCCTGACCCTTCAGTGTTACCAGTTTCATCACTACAACTCAGCTGTCCTGAACAGCACCTGCTACACCAGTCTCTTGTCTTGCCATTCTACCTACATCTGCGTGTACCACAAGTACCAGCCAGCCTGCTTTGTTTACAGTTCTACTCAAGGTATGTGCTCTTGCTACTGGACTTTCTGTGCAATCAGCACATCTGAACTGTTTTACCTGCTAACTAATGCCTGGCCTGACAATAGTGTCTTGTGAGGACTAGAGAGGGCTGGTTGACTTTGGGGCATACTCACTATTAATTATTCAAAATGCTATGAAGTCCATATGTTAGGGCAGGCAGGAACAGACCTAGCCGCTGGCTAGGGATGGGAAGCGATCCTTCAGTACGTACTGGTGTGTGTGTGTGGGACAAAGGTGTAAAGAGGCCTTTGAACTTAAAGTCTAATGCCCACACAAAGCATAGTGTTAGAGTTTTACCTTAATGACTTGTAGGGAGATCAGTGGCCCCTAGGAGGTGACCTTCCAATAAAGGTGACTAGCAAATTAAAGCAACACTTCAGCTCACACTTTTTAAGCAGTTGCATAGTTAGTCTGGCTGAAAAAAGACAAAATTCCATTCAGTTCAACCATTAAAAAAAAAAAAAGTTATAATCCTATACCCACAGTTGATTCAGAGGAAGGCAAAAAACCCAGCAAAGCATGATCCAATTTGCTCATGCAGGGAAATAAATTCCTTACTGATCCCCCGAGAGGCAATCGGATATTCCCTGGATCAACTTTACTTATAAATGTTAGTATCCAGTTATATTCTGTGTATATAAGAAAGAATCCAAGCCTTTTTTAAAGCAATCCACTGAACTGGCGAGAACCTCTTGAGGGAGTCTATTCCACATTTTCACAGCTCTCACTGTGAAGAAACCTTTCTTTGAAGATTAAATTTCTTTTCCTCCAGATGTAAAGAGTGCCCCCTTTTCCTCTGTGATGACCTTAGGGTGAATAACTCTACACCGAGTTCACTTTATGAACCACTGATGTATTTATACATGTTGATCATATCCCCCCTTAATCGCCTCTTCTCAAGAGAGAATAAATTCAGTTCCTCTAATCTTTCTCATACAGTAGCTGAGCTCCTCCATGCCTCTTATCAGTTTGGTTGCCCTTCTCTGTACTTTCTCCAGTTCCCCAATGTTCTTTTTGTGAATTGGTGCCCAAAACTGAACTGCATATTCCAGATGAGGTGTTACTAATGATTTGTAGGGGTAATATGATCTCTCTCTGTAGTCTATACCTCTTTTAATACAAGAGAGGATTTTGCTCACTTTAGAAACTGCAGCTTGGCATTGCATACCATTATTAAGTTTGTGATCTACCAGAACCCCCAGATACTTCTCCACCATTGATTCCCTGAGTTGTAAGGGTCCCAACACTGAACCTTGGGGTACAGCACCAACAACCCTAGACCATTCAGATTATGTATCATTAACCACTACTCTCTGAATACAATCTTTTAGCCAGTTTTCTATCCATTTACATACGGATTTTTCCAAGCCCATAGACTTTACCTTACACATTAGCTGTGTGTGGGGAACTGTGTCAAACGCTTTTGCAAAATCCAAGTATACCGTGTCCACCGCCACCCCTCTGTCCAAGGTTTTGCTGACCTCCTCGTAAAAAGAAATCAGATTTGTTTGACAACTTCTGTCTTTCATGAATCCATGCTGTTTGTTGCTTAAAATATTTTTTTTCCAGCAAGAACTCATCTATGTGGTCTTAAATTAAACTCTCCAGTATCTTCCCAACTACAGAAGTTAAACTAACAGTTCTATAATTACTTTTAAATATTGGCATCAGATTGGCCTTACCCCAATCCAGTAATACTATGCCAGTCATTAAAAAGTCCCTAAAAATGAGAAATAATGGCTTTGAAATGACAAAGCTCAATCCTTTAAGTACCCGTGGATGTATGCCATGTGGTCCAGGTGCTTTATTCACCTTTATTCTGTCTAAATATTTCTGGATCATATTGTGAGCCAATGTGGATCATCTGGAGCTGTGTCAATACCATGCCCATTATAGACAAGAGCTACCCCATGCTCCTTTGTATACACAGAGCTGAAGAAGGTATTTATTAAATTTGCCTTCTCTTTGTCCCCAGTCACCCACTCTAGATTATTTTGTAAAGGGCCTACATGCTCAGACCGAACCTTTTTACTTATAATATATTTGAAGAATTTTTGGGGGTTGGTCCTGCTACCTTTTGCAATCTGTCGTTCGTTTTCAATTTTTGTGGCCTTTATTTCCTTTTTGCATATTCTGTTATAGTTTTTGTAATGTTTAAATGATGATAGCGTTCTTTCATTTTTATATTTAATAAGAGCTCTTTTCTTATTATCTATAGCCTTTTTAACTTTGGCCTTAAGCCACATAGGTTTTTTTCTTAAAACTTGTTGCCCATGGGAATATATTTTGCAGTGTGTTCACATACAGTCTTTTTGAAGAACTCCCATTTCTGTGTTGTTTCTTAGATAGCAGCTCTCAGCCTTGGAAAATTAGCTCTCTTAAAATTGAGTGCTTTTATTTTTCCTGTATATGCTTGCTGTTTACAGCTAACAATAAATGAAATCATGTTATGGTCTCTGCTAGCCAGATGTTCTTTTATATGGACATTCGTAATAAGCTCTGCATGGTTTGAGAATTACAGCAACCTTTTTCTTTTTCCTTTTGGGATAAGATTTTGACCCAATTTTAAATATTGGCACCAGATTGGCCTTACCCCAATTCAGTGATACTATGCCAGTCATTAAAAAGTCCCTAAAAATTAGAAACAATGGCTTTGAATTGACAAAGCTCAATCCTTTAAGTACCCGTGGGTGTATGCAAT
The DNA here is from genome assembly GCF_062004578.1 of Staurois parvus. Lineage (NCBI taxonomy): Eukaryota > Metazoa > Chordata > Amphibia > Anura > Ranidae > Staurois > Staurois parvus. The sequence continues at coordinate 2,053,532 of NW_028318189.1, read as the reverse complement.
CTGGTCCAGGTGCTTTATTCACCTTTATTCTGTCTAAATATTTTTGGATCATATCAATTGTGAGCCAATGAGGATCATCTGGAGCTGTGTCAATACCATGCCCATTATGGACAAGAGCTCCACCATGCTCCTTTGTACACACAGAGCTGAAGAAGGTATTTATTAAATTTGCCTTCTCTTTGTCCCCAGTCACCCACTCTAGATTATTTTGTAAAGGGCCTACATGCTCGGACCGGACCTTTTTACTAATAATATATTTGAAGAATTTTTGTTGGGGTTGGTCCTGCTATCTTTTGCAATCTGTCGTTCATTTTCAATTTTTGTGGCCTTTATTTCCTTTTTGCATATTCTGTTATAGTCTTTGTAATGTTTAAACGATGATAGTGTTCCTTCATTTTTATATTTAATAAAAGCTTTTTTCTTATCTATAGCTTTTTTAAATTTGGTTGTAAGCCACATAGGTTTTTTAAAAAAACTTGTTGTCCATGAGTATATATTTTGCAGTGTGTTCACATACAGTCTTTTTGAAGAACTCCCATTTCTGTGTTGTGTCTTGGAGAGCAGCTCTCAGTCTTCGAAAATTAGCTCTCTTAAAATTGAGCGCTTTTATTTTTCCCATATGTGCTCACTGTTTACAGCTAACAATAAATGAAATCATGTTATGGTCACTGCCAGCCAGATATTCTTTTATATGGACATTCGTAATAAGCTCTGCATGGTTTGAGAGTTACAGCAACCTTTTTCTTTTTCCTTTTGGGATAAAGGTTTTACATTAATGAATAGAAATTGACCATTGTAAGTACTCCTGTCACTGGTAAAGAGTTTGTCTCAACCCTCTAAATATCATTTTTACTGGACAACTTGTTCTGTTAAAGGAAGTAGAAGAATAACAGACTTAATAGCAGGGTTAACAATTGAAAATTAAAGAAAAACATTAATAAAGCAAAAAAAGAAAAGTAATTCAGCCATCTCATCTAAGAATTGGTAACCTGTAATTTATTAAATTTGTGGGTTTATTATAACTTTAAGATCTATGCTGCATTACTCTGGCATGGATGTGATTGAATAGTAATTGAGGAAGAATGTGAATGTTTACTGATACTGGTGTTTGGTAGTTGTTGTTCTTTGATTTCTAATTAAAGTAATTAGACTCTGAGCATTGATTGTTTTGTGTAGTAAACATATGCTGTTCTACTTGTTTTTATTGTATAGCTCTGGGCTCCTTAAATCCTGCCCAGCAGTGCTTAGACTAAACAGCAGACTGAGCAGGGCCCCTTTCTCAAAATGAAATAACGCCATAGCCCCGAAATGTTGGTTCATTTTACTGATGTGACATTGCACTAATAAATTAATGTATATGTTTGTAACAGAGTGCTGGTGACGTCTCATTGTTGAGGTTCAGTTTTCAGAGGTGGTTTACAGCCTGCTGAAAGATGTTCAGGAGGTGATTCACTGTCTTCTGAAAGCCTGCTTTTTAATCCCATTGGGGGATTTCATGTCAAAATTCTGCCAGACCATGCTGACATCGCTTGACTTATATGGGGCATGGTTGGCAAGCGGTGTCACCTGCCAAAGGCAACATACTGTAAAAAATCTTACACACCATAAAGTAACTGTGGCAACATGTACAAATGTTGGTTTGCAGGTAGACTATTGGGGGGATTATAGAAAATGCAGATCAATTGCCCATAGACATTATATGATCATCACCTGTTCCGCTGAAACATGTTTTATAATTATCTGAGTGTGTTGACTGCCCAGTGTTTGGGAGGGGGGGGGGGTGAGGAAATACTTGCTTATGTTAGATTTGGCCACTTGGTGGTTTCCGGACAAACGTGGAGCTCAAGCGGCCAGAAGTGATGCCATACTGCCTCCATTCTTAATGAGGAGTCATTCGTAACTCGGATGTTCATAACTCGGGGACTGCTTGTATATGTAGCCATTTTTCCTAGAAATTACCTTTAATCCCTTCATGATCAGGGTCAAAACAAACGTTAACCCCAAGCCCAATTTTGCAACCTTGACATGTGTTAATATAACTTTATATATCACTCAACTACTTAGTGTAAGGCCAATGTACTGCCAATATTTAAAAAGGGATCAACATCTTTACTAAGTAATTATAGACCTGTTAGTTTAAACTCTATAGTTGGGAAGATACTGGAGATTCTAATAAAAGACCACATAGAGGAGCTATTGCTGGAAAAAAATATATTAAGCAATAGACAGCATGGATTCGTGAAAGACAGAAGTTGTCAAACAAATCTGATTTCTTTTTATGAGGAGGTGAGCAAAATCTTGGACAGAGGGGTGGCGGTGGACTTGGTATACTTGGATTTTGCAAAAGCGTTTGACACAGTTCCCCACACACAGCTTATTTGTAAAGTAAAGTCTACAGGCTTGGAAAAATCAGTATATAAATGGATAGAAAATGGGCTAAAAGATCGTATTCAGAGAGTAGTGGTTAATGATTCATACTCTGCATGGTCTAGGGTTGTTAGTGGTGTACCCCAAGGTTCAGTGTTGGAACCCTTACTTTTTAATATATTTATAAACGATATAGGGTCTGGGATTAGAAATACAGTTTCAGTCTTTGCAGATGACACCAAGCTGTGCAGTGGAATAACATCCTTACAGGATGTCTCCAACTTACAAGCCGACCTCAATGCACTGTTTAATTTGGCAACTATGTGGCAGATGAGGTTTAATGTTGATAAATGTAAGGGTATGCACTTGCGGGCTAAGAATATGCATGCATCATACATACTGGGGGGGGTACAACTGGAGGAATCAATGGTGGAGAAGGATCTGGGGGTTCTGGTAGATCATAAGCTTAATAATAGCATGCAATGCTAAGCTGCGGTTTCTAAAGTGAGCAAAATCCTCTTTTGTATTAAAAGAGGTATAGACTCCAGAGAGAGAGATATCATTTTACCTCTGTACAAATCATTAGTAATATCACATCTGAAATATGCAGTTAAGTTTTGGGCACCAATTCACAAAAAGAACATTGGGGAACTGGAGAAGGGCAACAAAACTTATAAGAGGCATGTAGGAGATCAGCTATGAGGAAAGATTAGAGGAACTGAATTTATTAAGGAGATTAAGGGGTTATAGGATCAACATATATAAATACATCAGTGGTTCATATAGTGAACTTGGTGTAGAGTTATTCACTCTTAAGTCCTCACACACAACAAGGGGTCACTTTTTTTTACGTCTGGAGCAAAAAAGATTTAATCTCCAAACACAGAAAGGTTTCTTCACAGTGAGAGCTGTGAAAATGTTGAATAGACTCCCTCAAGAGTTGGTTCTGGCCAGCTCAGTAGATTGCTCCAAAAAAGGCCTGGATTCTTTCTTGGATACACAGAATATAACTGGATACTAACATTTATAGGTAAAGTTGATCCAGGGAATATCTGATTGCCTCTTGGGTGATCAGGAAGGAATTTTTTCCCCTGCAGGAGCAAATTGGATCATGCTTTGCTGGGGGGTTTTTGCCTTCCTCTGGATCAACTGTGGATATAGGATTATAATTTTTTTTTTTAATGGTTGAACTAGATGGACTTTTGTCTTTTTTCAGCCAGACTAACTATGTAACTATGTAAACACACTCACACTAAATATGATTTTTTTTCTTACCTAAAGCACATTTCTGCTAACTGCTACCAACACTGCCACTTACATTACCGCTAACTGGCACTAACACTACTGATACACTGGGGCTGATTTACTAAACCTGGAGGGTAAAAAAATTAGTGCAGCTCTGCATATAAACCAATCCACTTCCAGGTTTTTTGTCAATGCTTAATTGAACAAGCTGAATTAGAAGCTGATTTGCTACCATACACAGCTGCACCAGATTTTGCACGCTCCAGTTTTAGTAAATCAACCTCACTGAACCTACTGACACACTAACACTAACTGACATTTACACTGTCACTAACTGATACGAACACTGACACTGACAGCAACTGACACTAACTGTAACTGAAACACAGACACTAACTGACACAAACATTAACACCTTCATTAACAAGCATCTAGCTGTGTCTAAATTTCCCTTGCCTCTGAAGTGTGATTTGCTTCCAAATCATGCTCCAGAGGCTACTGACACTTGGTGAGGAAGTGATGCATTGCCTCCTCACTGCCCGTCTTAACCCCCTTTTTTGCCAACAATCGCAACTGACTGGAATGTTTAGCTTTCAGTGGGCTTGCCGTCTGCTATATGTTGAGTCAACCATGGTCACAAAGCGCAGCTTAATGGCCAATACATGTAAATATCCCCTTCTACTGCCCAATACAGCTTAAGGGGGAGGGGGGTGGTTTGCAGATGGCAGAAACATGGCTCAACTGCACATCTTTTCTACCCTCAACTGCAAGTCTACACAAGGCCTAACACTAAATGAGATCAGTCACTGAACAAGTCAAACTTTTTTTCTTTTTTTGAGACTACATTTTTTTTTCTTGTTTTCTACAAACTTCTGTAGAGGAAGAAAAGCTACACTATCTACACACTAACTTTTCCTCCTCTAAAAGCCTGTTGTTGCGTATGTTGACAAATGAGAAACAACACAGGGATGGGCTAAAGAATGAATGAGCACTGTGAGAGCCAATCAGAAATATCACAGCGCTAATGCGATCAGGATCTGACAGTCCGGTCTCAGTGCTCGGAGCATTCTTTTATTGCTCATTAAAATATTGTGACAGCTACCTTATCATTATGGAAATATGCAGATAGTGCCTGGTTCAGCAGTGAAAGCGTCACTGCTCAGGTCTGAGACTCCCAGGAAAGAGGTGGGGGTAGCCCACCAAAGAGAGTATCCTTAATTCAAGCTGGGTATACATGTATGCTTTTTTTTCGTTCAACTAGCAGGGTGTCCAAAAATAAATCTAACTGATCCCTGCATCAACACAATCAATCTTGATGCAGGGATCTCTCACACTGTTCTAATGTATTCTGACAGGCGATCTATCCACTCCCCCAAGTCAAAAACAAATACAACAATAAACCACTCACCATACTTTCATAAAAAAGTTACCATACAAAAAATGTAAAAGCATCATTAGGAACAAAACTATCACCAACAGAAATATCAAACAGTAAGAATCATAATGCATTAAATATTGTCTTCATCATGGATATAAAAATAACAGTTTAGCCATTATTAAGTAAGCATTTAATGTCTCCTTCAACTTTCAGCCCATAGGGGGAAAAGATTTTAACGCATACATCCATTTAGTCTCATAATTAAAAATTTCTCTTCTTATTACATCCATTTAAACTAGAAATAGACCTGTCAATGGCAAAACATTTTTTTCTGTAGTGTTAACAGGATGCAGTGTCATAAAATAAACATTTTGGTTCATTTGCAGAGTCCGTGTGGTCTCAAGATTGTTGGAAGGACACAGACACGGCAAATTCAATTAAAAGAATGCACCTACAATATTAGGAAAGGATTGAAATTTCATTTTCTATTCTTGAATTTGATCACAAAATATAACAACAACTCCACAGAAATATGCATTCTTTGCAAGTATAAAACCTGAGAGAAAAAAAAATTATTTGCTTCTTTTGTGGTTGCTGAACTACATTCTATAACTGGAGGGTGTTCAAGTAAAACCTTAGAAAACACTTGATCATTTCTTTAAATTGACCAGCGCTTATCTAAAATCTTTTTAATACAGAGTGGAGAAACTAGTGATGATTGCAAAATCGATTTTATCTTTTCTCTGTGCTTTCCAACTATTTAACAAAAAACTGCAATATTCAGTTTTCTTACATGAACTTATTCAAATCCCCCCTGTTCTAAGGGGGGATTTGGGGATTAAGGGGGACTTTAGCCTGTTCTAAGTAAACTGATAGTTTATCACTGTTTTCCCTCATCCTGATAAATTGCCGTTTAGGCACTTTCCTCATTGAAATGATGATAACTGTGGCATTACAACCATTACAACCTATGCTTTTGAAGTATGATTTTGCTTTAATTTCCCATTTTCTAAATAAAATAGTAAAATCTAAAAAGTTAACCACTTCTCTGCTAAATTAATAGGACAATTTGATGTTCTTATCATTATTATTCAATTCCTCCATCCCAGCTCCATGCAAAATTACATAGTCAATGTACCTTCTTCAATGATGATTGGTAGATGATTTGGAAAAGGTAAGTTTGAAAGGTAATATAAAGTACATTGCTATAATAAAAGGTATGAAAAAACTATCAGAAAGAAAGGATCTCATAATCTGTCCAGTGGATAAAGACTGTGGGATTGTCATTTTCATTAGGTCATACTATAGGGAAGAAATGTATCATTTTCTTTTATATGGACACTTCTTTTGAACAACGATCCTGCAATTCAATGTCAAAAAGAATTTCCATTTAAAGGAGATGTAAAGGAGAAGAGTTTCAAAAAATGAAACTAAATGTAAGTATGAATTGAAATTATATGTCCTCTGTGTGCTCTATGCTGTTTAATTGAATTAATTGTTTAACTGATTAACCTGTTGCTATTTTTCTTTTGTTACAAATGGTTTCCTAAAGATATCAAAAAGGTACTGTACAATCCTCCTATTACTGCAAAAACAATGAACAGACGGCACATCAACATAGCTTTATTTATGTAAAAAAACAGGTGTGTACTCACAAATAACATCGGGAACAAGGCACATCAAGATCCATAATGTACTGGGAGTGACCTGGTCACCTAGAAAAGTTCCAAGTGCAAGAAGACCTTCCAAATGCTGATGTGTTTCGAGGGCTATCCCCTCTTCTTCAGAGCCAATTATAGAAGATACATAAATAGTCATTATATAGTAAGTGGAACACATCACATGATGCCTCAAATAGGCACCTCCCATCCATGGGTGGGTATAAAAAGTCACAGATTTTACTACAAGCTTATACATGCTCTCATTAGATGTAACTCACATCATTAAATGCATAAAACTTGCATCTAAATCAGATACCACCCTGCTAGTGTCAGATAATATTAAATGTGAAAGCAATAGTAATAATAATTTGCTTAAAGCACATAGAAATGCATACCAAGCGAGATCTGGGATGATGAGGTATTGCAAAGAGAGCTGTCACGTATGTATGCAGGAATTTTCCATATCCACTGGAATATGGAAAATAGGATATTAGAAAGGAAAAGGCAGGTATATGCAAAACATCTGGAATGATGAGGAATTGCAAATATCGCTGTTGTAATCCTCCACTTGCACAGGAGGTCAGCAGCACAACTGATATATCAAGCGTAGGAGGAACATTCACCACACTGTAAAAAGGTGTGGTGAGCATTCCTCCTAGGCTTAATATATTGGTGGTACTGGTAGCCCCCTGTGCGAGTGGAGGATTACAATGCGGATGGATTTCCATATTGTGATGCCTTGTCTATGCTAAAAACACTGTGTGCTGCCTTTCTGATGCAACTTAAAAGCTGGTAAATGTGCAAAGGTGGTGGTTTGGAGCAACATGTGATGATATATTTGGACTGTTGCATGAATACTATACTACACACAGACAACTGTTGGAGGTATTATTTACCAATAAGAAGAGTCACATGTTTGTGGGACGATTTATGCACTTTTTAGAGTCACGGTGTTGTTGGTCATAAGTATATTATTTACACATTATTATATTCATTTTTGATCACTTAGGTGCTTCACTTTTGTTTTCACTTTTTGTATGGTACCTTTTTTTATGATAGTATGGTGACTGATATATTGTGTTTATTGCACGTAATAGCATCAATCCTCTAGCTCTCATAACATCTGTTTGGGCAAATAGACAAAGTAAATCATTCTGATGCCATCCAATAACCCATCCACCCCGTAATAAAAAATAAATCAAAGTAAAAACTGTCAAAAAACACACAAACCACAAGTAAGCTATAAATTGTTATGGGGAAGTCTGTATCTCTAAGTTAACAAATCTTGATTTTTTAAAATAGGATTATATTCAAATATTTGTATTTTTAAAGTGTAAATTAGGTAAAGTTATTATTTAACATTGGTATTGATAAATGCATTGTCCCTATATGGATTTCCTTATCAAAAGCAAAACTAACTGGAAAATACATTGATTTGAACATCTTTGTTGTTTTAACCAAGCAATGCTATGTGTTAGATCAGGCCTAACTGGGTACATTTCATAATACTGGAAAAGTGTATTGTTCATCCTAAATGTAAAATGATATGTGGATTTTTTATAATGATATACAGTATAGATACCTTAGATTTTCAGGCTTGTAGTTTTGTAAATTGAAAATTGCAGTATCAGGATTGGATACTGATTGGTGATTGTCACATCACAATTTAGTGTGAAAGCTAATCCAAAATTCTTTGATCTGCCAGATGCGCAGCATTATTTGTAATGGGATTCTTCTATTTAGGACTACAGATATAAAAAGCTATTCTTTTGTGACGCACAGTTAACTTTTTCTATATTGAAACACATGGACATGTTACAATAACAGCTAGCATAGAAAGCGGTATGGTCAAGTATAATATTAATATACGCAATGTGTTATAAAACCAGTCCACATAAATCTATACAAAGCTAGGTTCATAAGACACAGAGCAGCATCAATAAGAAATTATACTATTACAGTAAATTAAGAACAGAACCCAAATGAGGGAATAGAAAAGGGAGATGGGGGTAGTATGTCAGGTACCTAAAGGGAGCAACACCTACTGGGCTGTCCAAGGCTGCCGGACATTACCATACTGCTCAGGACAGTTTCAATTCAGGTATGTCAACTTTCTACATAAGCAGCACTGCCAAGGACTCCCAAGAGGACAGGGGAGTGAATTCCACTTTCAAAGAATTTCCATTTTTGCATGATATAATGGATATAAAATCAACAATCTCAGCTTAGAGGACATGGGAAAGGATAACTGCAGATGAAATTTAATGAGGTCAATAATCTCCATCCAAAATTGTGTTAACCTGGAGAAGTCCCAAAACATGAGAAGATACATGCCAGGGTCCCTCAAACAGTGCAAGGTGTGAAATACACCTTGTGTAGAAACTTGGTCTGAATCAGTTTATCTCTAGATGAAATAAAAATTTTTGGAAATCCTCAAAGCAATCCTTCCAGTCCTCCCAATCCACTTTTGAAAGATATACTCGCCACTGTCCTCACAATTTGTAAATGTTAGGAGAATGCATACAAAGAAGAGCCAAATATAGGGAAAAGAGGGGATTCAGAAGAGTACTGGGCAAGTAGACTAAGCAGCATGAGACAATTGGAGGTAGCAGAAGTGCATCCACTTAGGCAATCTATACCTGGAAGATAGGTCCTGAAAAGACAATAGCGTACCAGCAGGCATATAATCTTGCAGCGTTTTAACTCCAAATCTGAGAGATCTGAAATGGGGTAGGGAGGGATTACCTCAAAGAGTTTGGCAGGGTTACCAATGGTTAGGCTTAATAAATCTCTTCCTAGCAGATACCCATACTCGAAGAGTCATTTTGGTGGGACCTGGGATAGACTCTAGAACCCCTGGACATTAAAATGCTAAGCTTTATATGGGAACCCAGAAGGGCTGCCTCTAAACACAACTGCATTGACTATGGACTGTGTGAACCACCATCTAACTGTAACTAGAGCAGCTGAACAATAGTAAACCTGATAATTAGGTAACACCAATCCCCTTTGTTGGACTGCTAAATGCAAAGTAGATTTCACCACACACTGGTGAATGTCTTTAAAGAAAAACACAGGTCCATACACAGGACAGTTATGAAAAACATAGTTGAGTTTAGGAATAAACATAATTTTAAGAATGTTGATCCAAACCATCAGGTTAAGGGAGAGCTTGGCCCAAAATAAAAATTTCTCCAAAAAAGTGCAAGAACAAAGGATATAGATTAAGATTATAGAAACTAGATGGGTCCTATCATAGCTGGATACCTAAACTCTTCCACCCACCTCAGAGGGGAGGGGATTATAGAAACTAGATTAGCCCCGTCATACCTGAATACCTAAAATGTTCTACCAACCTCAGAGGGGAAGTGCCCTCCTCTGGGGAAATAAAACAGAAAGAAATAACTTGGACCAATTGATACAGATCCCCAAGAATTTGCCAAAAGTAATAAATATCAAGGGCAGCATGCAAGGATGGGACCAACAAACAGGCATTTAATGAGCTGCAAATCTTATACAAACATAGCCAGTGGTTCCAAGGCCAAAGCGAAGAGACTAGGTGACAAAGGGCACCCTTGTCAAGTCCCCTTCTGAAGAGAGAAAGCATCCAAAATCTTGCAATTAGTGCGCTCAGGCTTTGCAAGCCTGGTAAAGCATGTGTAGCCACAATAGGAAGCTAGAGCCAAACCTAAATCTCCGCAACATCTCCCAGAGAAAAACCCATTCAACCCAGTCAAAAACCTTCCTGGCATCTTATGAGGCCATAACTATGACTATGTACTGCAACAGGTGTGAGCAATCTCCAAAATTAAAAACAAAAGGTTTATATTGACATTAGTGCCCTTACCAGGCATAAAGCCAGTCTGGACAAGATATACAGTATATGATCATCTAGCACTCGGGATAGATGGTTGGTAGGATTTACACCAATATCTTTGCATCAACGTTGAGCAAAGAGATCAGCCTATATGATGCACAGTCCTCTGAATCCTGGCTTGGACACCAACATAATAATTGCCGCAGACATTGACCTTGATCCCTGGGAGGTGAATTGGTCAAACAGGGCATTGAGCCTGGGTGCTAGCAGCCCTATATAGTGAGAATAAAATTTTATGGGAATGCCATCTACTGCTGGACCTTACCCAGTTCGAGTTGACTTATCACTTCCTGCATGTCCTCAAGTGAGATATCCCCATCCTGGTTGTCTCCAACAGAGGTATCTAAAGTGGGGATTTTAATCCCATCAAGCTATCTACTACGGTCAATCTTACTATGCACCGCAAAATGAAAAACCTCCTGTGCTCAAGATGGATGTTCCACAATGGTGAACTTTAGGTCTTCAACAACTTGGAACTGAGTAAGACTTTGCAGCCCCCTGAAGACTGGGGTAGCCCAAAAAGAACACTGGAAAAACAAAAACAAAGGGTGCACCAGCCTTGTGCATTACCTTAAAAACCCTTTTATTGAATAAATAAAACAGATGCTAGTGGATATTGATGAGCTTGATATCATGTGTTGTTTTTGAGCAGACACCTGTTTTCTTTCTTCAGTAAAATAGTTTTTAAGGTAGTGTTTTTGTTTTTTCAGTGTTACTATACACAGCCCTAGAGTGACCAGTAGTATTCTGTAAATTGGTTCCCTGTCATTATCCCCAATCCTCCCTATATCAGTAATGGCAAACTGGTCCTTTTCCAACAAGGATTGCAGTGTTCCATTTTTTTCTCCATTCTCAAGCACACGTTGAGCTGTATGAAGTAGGGGCTTTTTAGTCTAGCCAATACACGATTACACCACCTCCCTTAAAGCATGTTGCTATGTATAATAGCTAGCTGAGTCTAGGATCTCAACATACGTCTCCTGCTTTTGCTGAAGGTCTCATTCCAATGACACAAGGGAATGCATAGAATCCTTTTTAGCAGAAGCAATAGGAGAGGTGTATTCTTCCCAGAGACAAGTTTTAAAGGTATCCCACAAAATTAAGGGACTGGAGAGTCCTCATTAGCAATCCAAAACTGACAGTGTGCTTCAGGAATAAAGTCCTGGCCCTTCTGGTCCATAATCCAGTATCTGGACAGTCTCCAAAGCTATAACCTGGGGACATGGATGTATGTGAGTGACAAGGGGACATGTTCTGAAATTCCCCTAGGGAGAATTTGAAAGGAGGTCACTCTCTGTAGAACAGCACAGAAGACATAGGCCAAATCAAATCAAGAAAATGTTCCATAAGTGGCTGAATGGCAAATATATTCCCTACTAGAAGGCTGAAAATGTCTCCACGCATCCCTTGGGGCAAAAGTGGACATCCATTGAGAAAGATTAAGTGATGATCTAGAAGTAGGGTGGAGTCTGTCCAGATCAGGATACGGTACCAGATTAAAATCACCTAAGACTAAGACATTATCAGCACCATATTGAGAAACCATCTGCATCAACGTATACAATAGGCTAGTATTAGCCTGAGGAGGTAAATAGAGGACAACAATCACCATAGCAATGTTATTAATTAGAGCATGTAATATGATATATTTGTCCTCTGGGTCTATTTTAATATGATTTGGCTAATAAAATAAAGATGTATGTACTAAGTTACTGACTCCCCTAGCTGGAGCAGGTTGCATGGTAATGGGATCCAACCCATGCCTAGAATTCGGGAGCCTAAGATGTGCGCTTTCTGGATCATACATAAATGAGAAGCCAACCTCCGAAGGTAGTTAAGTACTAAGGACCTCTTCATAGCTGAGATCAGGACCCATACATTTCATGACAGTATAAATAAAGTAGCTATATAATCAAGCTAATATAGTAATTGAGGACAGACTGAGTCACTAACCCATTAACTGCAGGCCAGGACTGTGACTGGGAAAATGATGATGCCCAGAAAGCAGACCAGCCTCTTGTAAATAGAATAACACATATCTCATTAACAGGCATTATATATCTAGTACATATAAGACCATACCACAAAATGAAGTAAAAAAACCCATAAAAAACAAAAACATGTGCTTAACTTCCCAAACTAAGCCAGTTTGTGCAATAACCTGAAGACATGAACTCATATGGACGTCCACAAGAGACTAACAGAAAGAACATTCTCAATAGAAGATGCTAGAGAAAGTAAAGTACTGTACCTCTTTATCTCCTGGACTAAGCCAGGGGCACAGATTGTAACTCCTTTTCCAAAGGCAAAAAACTAATAAAAGAATCTGTAAACAGTGCAGGTGCCACAAAATATTTACTGGCCCAAAGCAGCAGAGCCCAATGACCAAAAATAGTAAAGCACTTAGTGCTCCAAAAATCAATTGCTCACTCACACTCACTCACAGGGTTCCTGAGGAAGTCATGTGATACGTGATGCGACGCGAGATGTGGTGATGTCACTTTCGGCGTAGACGCCATTTTGGTACACCCAGAAAGTACACCCAGCATTTCACACACGAGGCTCTGTAAGCTTGTTTTTATCAATGCAAATGTGAGTGAGCAATTTGCTGGTTTATGACATGTAAAATAAACATACAGTATTACACTATGGGAGGATTTCTCTTCTTCTTTCCAATCTATATGTGAGTTCGCTGATTATATCATCCTGCCTAAAAGAAGTTTGGATATCAGGAGTGGTCATACCTATTGTTCCACAAGGGGGATACCACCACTACTGCTAAACCGGATTTGTATATGCTGATTGGCCGTATTGCTGTATCTTATATTGTGAGGACTTATTGGTCCTTTAGGGTCGCTGTATGAAAGTGAGGGGGCAATCCAGCCGGTGACGGATCCCAATTTTTTCACCTATATTACCGTGGAATTTTTCACTTGTTTGAAGAGTTCACATGGGGACATTTGTTGCTTATCATTATTATATTATTTAGTGACACATTATTTGTGGCATTACGTGGCTAGTAGTGTTTTTTTTTAATTTTTTTATGTTTTTTAATTTATTTTGCAGCACATTGTAATATATCGTTGTGACACTTTTTTGTGTTTGTGTTTACATAAATAAATCCCAATTAGGGATTTGATCACATGAGTTATATACTGTTTATTTTGGTCACTTATCACATTTTGTAACACATTTATGTGGAAGGACTTTGTGTGGTCTGAAATTTTTGTTTTGAGTCAGGCTTTTATCCTGACAGTCTCAATGTATATTATTCACGCCAGTTGTAAGTCTTCTGGTCACGGCACTTTTTTCAGGCATATTTTATACCATTTATTTATCAAAAAAATGTATTTGTGATTTATGTCACTTTTTTCCCCGTTTTAAGGGATGCATGTATATAGTCTCACCATTTTCGTCAGTGTGTGATGTTTATTTCTCGTTTACACATACCGTATTTGCCGGCGTATAAGACGACTTTTTACCCCTTGAAAATCTTCTCAAAAGTCGGGGGTCGTCTTATACGCCGGTATACGGCATACTGACACTTTTTAGGGGGGCGGCGTGTTGCCGCCGCTGCCCCCTCCCTTCCCCCAATGGAAGGGACACTAAGTACAGGGGTGGGCAGCGGCTGTTTCTTACCTGGTTCCGGTCCCATGACGATCCGGTCCAGGAAGCGCGGCTGCGCCTTCAGTTCGGCCACTGGATGTTCGTGCGGCTGCTCGGCTCCGCCTCCTCACCAGTGATTGGCCGCCAGAACTGTAGCTCAGGAAAGGCACACAGGCGGCCAATCACCGGCGAGGGGGTGGAGCCGAGCGGCCCCGCAAAAATCGAGTGCAGGACCAGCAGGTAAGTGGCCAGTGTAGAGGTGCTGCTGCAACCACATATGCTGGCTGCAGCAGCACCATACGAGAACAGGGTCAGCAAGTGTCAGTGGGAGGAATAGTGCCCCATCATTGGTGTCACTGATACCAATGATGGAGCACTATTCCTCCCACTGATACCAATGATGGGGCACTATTCCTCCCACTGCCACCAACGATGGGGCACTATTCCTCCCACTGACACCAACGATGGGGCACTATTCCTCCCCCCCACTGACACCAACGATGGGGCACTATTCCTCCCCCCCACTGACACCAACGATGGGGCACTATTCCTCCCCCCCACTGACATCAACGATGGGGCACTATTCCCCCCCCCCCACTGACACCAATGATGGGGCACTATTCCACCCCCCACTGACACCAATGATGGGACACCATTCCTCCCACTGACACCAATGTTGGGACACCATTCCTCCCACTGACACCAATGATGGGGCACTATTCCCCCCACTGATACCAATGATGGGGCACTATTCCCCCCACTGATACTAATGATGGGGCACTATTCCTGCCACTGATACCAATGATGGGGCACTATTCCCCCCACTGATACTAATGATGGGGCACTATTCCTCCCACTGACACCAATGATGGGGCACTATTCCTCCCACTGATACTAATGATGGGGCACTATTACTGCCACTAATGCCAATGATGGGGCACTATTCCTGCCACTGATACCAATGATGGGGCACTATTCCTGCCACTGATACCAATGATGGGGCACTATTCCTTCCACTGATACCAATGATGGGGCACTATTCCTGCCACTGATACCAATGATGGGGCACTATTCCTGCCACTGATACCAATGATGGGGCACTATTCCTGCCACTGGTGTGCATTGGAAGAGGGGTAGTCTTATACGGCGAGTATAGCTCAAACACTAAATTTTAGCAGGAAAAGTAGGGGGGTCGTCTTATACGCCCAGTCGTCTTATACGCCGGCAAATACGGTATATATATTTGTTGTATATTATCACATGATATTGTCCATTCTTGATGTATATATTTCCTTTGTTAGAATTCATTTGAGATTTATATTTATGCACTAATTATGCCATTTAAGTGTATTTAAGGTACTGTGTATGGAAGTGCAACACCATGTTCTTTTTATGTTTGCAACATACAGTCATGGCCGAAATTGTTGGCACCCTTGATATTTCTCCAGGAAATCATGTATTTCTCACGAAACGTATTGCATTAACACATGTTTTGCTATACACATGTTTATTCCCTTTGTGTGTATTGGGACAAAACAAAAAAAGGGAGGAAAGAAAGCAAATTCGACATAATGTCACACAAACCTCCAAAAATGGGCTGGACAAAAGTATTGGCACCCTTTCACAACTGCGGATAAATAAGAATGTTACAAGCATGTGATGCTCCTGTAAACTCACCTGGGGCAAGTAACAGGTGTGGGCAATATAGAAATCACACCTGAAAGCAGATAAAAAGGAGAGACGTTCACTTAACCTTTGCATTGTGTGTCTGTCTGTGCCACACTAAGCATGGACAACAGAAAGAGGAGACGAGAACTGTCTGAGGACCTGAGAACCAAAATTGTGGCAAAATATCAACAATCTCAAGGTTACAAGTCCATCTCCAGAGAACTAGATTTGCCTTTGTCCACAGTGCGCAACATTATCAAGAAGTTTGCAACCCATGGCACTGTAGCTAATCTCCCTGGTCGTGGACGGATGAGGAAAATTGATGAAAGATTGCAACGCAGAATAGTCCGGATGGTGGATAAGCAGCCCCAAACATGTTCCAAAGACATTCAAGCTGTCCTGCAGGCTCAGGGAGCATCAGTGTCAGCGCGAACTATCCGTCGACATTTAAATGAAATGAAACGCTATGGCAGGAGACCCAGGAGGACCCCACTGCTGACACAGAGACATAAAAAAGCAAGACTACAGTTTGCCAAAATGTACTTGAGTAAGCCAAAAGCCTTCTGGGAAAACGTCTTGTGGACAGATGAGACCAAGATAGAGCTTTTCGGTAAAGCACATCATTCTACTGTTTACCGAAAACGGAATGAGGCCTACAAAGAACAAAACACAGTACCTACGGTAAAATATGGTGGAGGTTCAATGATGTTTTGGGGTTGTTTTGCTGCCTCTGGCACTGGGTGCCTTGACTGTGTGCAAGGCATCATGAAATCTGAGGATTACCAAAGGATTTTGGGTCGCACTGTAGGGCCCAGTGTCAGAAAGCTGGGTTTGCGTCCAAGATCCTGGGTCTTCCAGCAGGACAATGACCCCAAACATACGTCAAAAAGCACTCAGAAATGGATGGCAAAGAAGCGCTGGAGAGTTCTGAAGTGGCCAGCAATGAGCCCAGATCTAAATCCCATTGAACACCTGTGGAGAGATCTTAAAATTGCTGTTGGGAAAAGGTGTCCTTCCAATAAGAGAGACCTGGAGCTGTTTGCAAAGGAAGAGTGGTCCAAAATTCCGGGTGAGAGGTGTCAGAAGCTTATTGATGGTTATAGGAAGCGACTGATTTCAGTTATGTTTTCCAAAGGGTGTGCAACCAAATATTAAGTTAAGGGTGCCAATACTTTTGTCCAGCCCATTTTTGGGGTTTTGTGTGACATTATGTCATATTTGCTTTTCTGCCTCTGTTTTATATTTGTTCCAATACATACAAAGGGAATAAACATGTGTATAGCAAAACATGTGTTAATGCAATACCTTTTTTGTGTGAAATACTTGATTTTCAGGAAAAATATCAAGGGTGCCAACAATTTCGGCCATGACTGTATTCAGGTATATAGCCAGGTGATAGCAGCTTCCTAATCCTTATAATTATCTTTATTCTGAGTATCACAGGTGGTTTACATACTATGGTATTAAGAATACTTTATCTTCTCTTTTTTTCTCTTTCTTTCTCCTTTTCCTTTACCTTGCCTTTTCTTTTTGATTGCCTAATGTACATACTGGTTGTTTGTTAGATGGTCTCCCCATTGCCATCTTTGTCTCAAGATGGGGCAGTGGATCTCATCTGTTAACTGTTCTGAATTATCAGGAACTCCCCTTGATTACAGAATTGTTTACAGTCAGGTCCATAAATATTGGGACATCGACACAGTTCTAACATTTTTGGCTCTTTACACCACCACAATGGATTTGAAATTAAATGAACAAGATGAGCTTTAAGTGCAGACTGTCAGCTTTAATTTGAGGGTATTTACATCCAAATCAGGTGAACGGTGTAGGAATTACAACAGTATGCATATGTGCCTCCCACTTGTTAAGGGACCAAAAGTAATGGGACAGAATAATAATCATAAATCAAACTTTCACTTTTTAATACTTGGTTGCAAATCCTTTGCAGTCAATTACAGCCTGAAGTCTGGAACGCATAGACATCACCAGACGCTGGGTTTCATCCCTGGTGATGCTCTGCTAGGCCTCTACTGCAACTGTCTTCAGTTCCTGCTTGTTCTTGGGGCATTTTCCCTTCTGTTTTGTCTTCAGCAAGTGAAATGCATGCGCAATCAGATTCAGGTCAGGTGATTGACTTGGCCATTGCATAACATTCCATTTCTTTCTCTTAAAAAACAGTTTGGTTGCTTTTGCAGTATGCTTTGGGTCATTGAGTTTGGGTCCAATGAGTTCTGAAGCATTTGGCTGAATATGAGCAGATAATATTGCCCGAAACACTTCAGAATTCCTCCTGCTGCTTTTGTCAGCAGTCACATCATCAATAAATGCAAGAGAACCAGTTCCATTGGCAGCCATACATGCCCACGCCATGACACTACCACCACCATGCTTCACTGATGAGGTGGTATGCTTAGGATCATAAGCAGTTCCTTTCCTTCTCCATACTCTTCTCTTCCCATCACTCTGGTACAAGTTGATCTTGATCTCATCTGTCCATAGGATGTTGTTCCAGAACTGTGAAGGCTTTTTTAGATGTCGTTTGGCAAACTCTAATCTGGCCTTCCTGTTTTTGAGGCTCACCAATGGTTTACATCTTGTGGTGAACCCTCTGTATTCACTCTGGTGAAGTCTTCTCTTGATTGTTGACTTTGACACACATACACCTACCTCCTGGAGAGTGTTCTTCATCTGGCCAACTGTTGTGAAGGGTGTTTTCTTCACCAGGGAAAGAACTCTTCGGTCATCCACCACAGTTGTTTTCCGTGGTCTTCCGGGTCTTTTGGTGTTGCTGAGCTCTCCGGTGCGTTCCTTCATTTTAAGAATGTTCCAAACAGTTGTTTTGGCCACGCCTAATGTTTTTGCTATCTCTCTGATGGGTTTGTTTTGTTTTTTCAGCCTAATGATGGCTTGCTTCACTGATAGTGACAGCACTTTGGATCTCATCTTGAGAGTTGACAGCAACAGATTCCAAATGCAAATAGCACACTTGAAATGAACTCTGGACCTTTTATCTGCTCATTGTAATTGGGATAATGAGGGAATAACACACACCTGGCCATGGAACAGCTGAGAAGCCAATTGTCCCATTACTTTCGGTCCCTTAACAAGTGGGAGGCACATATGCAAACTGTTGTAATTCCTACACCGTTGACCTGTTTTGGATGTAAATACCCTCAAATTAAAGCTGACAGTCTGCAGTTCAGCTTTCGTTTCATTTAAAATCCATTGTGGTGGTGTATAGAGCCAAAAATGTTAGAATTGTGTCAATGTCCCAATATTTATGGACCTGACTGTATATTTCATGTGTCTTATTGTTGATTCATGCTGTATATGGACCCTGCTCCGGCCATAGGTTTTGCCCTGTTTTTCTTTGCATATGTACTGTCTTTACATTTCCATACTCTCTTCTGATGCACAATGATATCATGCAAATGATACTTAAAATGAATGTACTCAAAATACAGCCATAAGTAGTTAGTGGTGCCACTCCAGGTTGAGGTGTAGAGACCCACTGGCCCTCAGGATAGTAGGAATGCCAGCTTCAGAAAAACACATCCAATGAGCAGTGAACATTTTAGCTTGAAACCGACTCTCACCTTAGCTGATCCTAGTATGGATGTGTACATGTGAAAGCCTCAGTCAATGCCGATCTTCGGGCCATGCCCCCTGACATATTTCACCCCACCCACCAGGGCTAAAGAATAAGGGTAGGGAGTAAGAGCAGAATAACAGAATATATACATCATCAAGTGTGAAGAGTGAAGGAATTACACTTGTACATGTGACTGCAATGAGAAATGTGTTGAACAAGTGTGACAAATAAAGTGACCCTGCCTCTAGAGTGAATTTAAAAAAAGCAGGGAAGATAAAAAAGTAAGAGAGACAAAGTAAAAAATATTTTACAAGAAATATTTTAAAGTGAAGTGAATTATTAGAGTGTGATGGAAAGTGCACGAGTGAAATGTGTGCAGAATGGATAAACAATGAGTGTATGAGTGAAAAATGAATGCATGAAAAACATAAAAAGTGTGAAAAATGAAAAAATGGAAAATTTGAAAAATTAAAACATGAGAAAAAAATTTAAAATGAAAGATAATCCATTATGCCTTATTGAATCATATAAAAACCTCAAAAAAGAAGCCATCATTGGACATCATTCAGGTTAGCAGAAACATGAGGAGATATGAGCAAAACATACAAGCAACATCAAAAATGCACACAATAAGTGCTATATTATAGAAAAGACTGATTAGCTTTTTAGATTTCTTCCTGCGTTTCTGCTTTTGGTGTCCAGGATATTAGGTAAAGGAGGAGTTTGTGCTATGATTAGCCCTCAGTCCTGTTTTTTTTTTTTTCTTAATCTTGTGTTACAATTAATAAAAAAGCAATACGAGGACTATGATCACTAGTAGAAAGAGTTTAACAGTGTAGAATTATGAATGGTTATTAGTAAAGATAATAAACACAAACCACTACTCCTAAAATACTAGTGAGCGCATGGCTAAAGGAGACTTGAATATATGTAATACTGCATAGGAGTGGATTAATGCTCCTATATAGTTGAATGAAAAGTGTGTTAATACAAATGTGAGATACAAATTACAGAAAGTCGAAGTGTACACACCTAGACTCCAAATTACAATTAAAGGAGAAACAAGAATTCTAAAATTCAGAGGGGAGTTCAAAGGCACATACATCCCAATTGGCAACATATTCCAAGAGAAGGGAGAAGGGGATACAAATAAAGATAAAGAAGAGGAGAATGAACTCCTCACTGAAAAAAAAAGTTAACGGGACTTTAAGGGTACCAACAATAATGAGAAAATAGTGACTAAAAATATAACATTTATTTCAATTGTTTAAAAAGTTCACAAATATGAAATATATATTTGAGTATCCAAACTTGGTGATAATGCTTAACCTCCCTAGCGGTCTGATTTTGTCAGTATTTCTGTGCTCAAAGCAGTACATTTTTTTGCATGGACATATGCCATTTTTTTACTGTAGGCCTGTAATTTTAGGAATAACTCACTGAAATCTGTCCGAACAAGAGTCTAGTAAACATCTCGGGTATGATAAAATTTGAAACACGAAATCATAAATTATGATATAATAAATGATCATCAAAAATAATAATATAAAAACAATAAATTTAATTCAATAATATAATCAAACCAAAAACACTGAAATTTGAAATAGAGCTCCAAGTTCGCACATCACTGAGCAAAGTCACAAAATCATTTTCAGTGTGTGATGACGAATTTCCCCACAAATCATTATCACTCAATTCTGAAAGTGGTTCTGATTTAATATCGCTGTTCTCTAGCTGGTCTAAAACTGCTTTTGACCTAAAGGGACATTTTTTGGACGCCATGGACATTTCTCAGTTTCCAGGCAGAAAGAACAGTAAAAATGCAGGCAAGGCACAGGACAAAGCACTAGGGACAAAATGTATGTGAAATGCTTTGATACAGTAATGTTTTACTATGTGATTTTAGTGTATTTAGTGAATGTCACTTTTTGACATTTTTCAATTTCCCGCCGGTTCCGTCCCCTGTACGTCCCGACGCCACAGGGAACGGAACCCGGAAGACGGAGGCCGGCATCGGCCAGAGAAGATGACCGGGGATGCTGTAGGGGGGACATCGTGGGAGTGAAGGACAAGGTAAGTGCAGAAGGGATCCCGGAGCAACGCTGCAGGGTAATCCCGAGTGTAGTTCAGGGTTACCGCTTTTGGTGCTGAAACTTAACCCCGAGCTACACTCAAGAATACTGCCAGGGAGGTTAATCAATAATCAATATCCGATGCGTTATTTCTCAACATGTTTCGCCTATTTCAAGGCTTCTTCAGGAGATATTAAATATAGCACCTATAGCAACAAATCATGTCAATTACAAAATATAACAATAAACATATTAACAAATCAGACAACCACAATATACAAATTAATGCCAAAGACATAGTAACCAATAATTCATAAATAGGTCTCAAAAATCGACGAAGAGCAACTTACCAGCCAAAGCATAACTGGCTCAATAGTGTGTATTGTTTGTAGGTTAATTAGTAAATGGTTTAGAAGAACAAAAAGTTCTAAGATCAGCCTGGACAAAAAAGACAGCTCAAATGGTTGGTAACAGAACCCACAGGCTAAATGCAAAAGTATATAGAAAGAGAAAAATCAATCAACTGCCACCCAATATTCTAGGTTTAATTAATAACTTAAAGCAAAAAAAAAACTAGTTTTTTACCTTGTTAAGATAGAGATATATCAAAAGGATTCGATAAACATTACTTATCACCGCCATACCAGTAAAAATAAAATAGATAAAAAGGGCCAGAAATACTGGTCCAATTGGAACACTGAAACAAGATATACAGTCAGGTCCATAAATATTGAGACATCGACACAATTCTAACATTTTTCGCTCTATACACCACCACAATGGATTTGAAATTAAACAAACAATATGTGCTTTAACTGCAGACTGTCAGCTTTAATTTGAGGGTATTTACATCCAAATCAGGTCAACGGTGTAGGAATTACAACAGTTTGCATATGTGCCTCCCACTTGTTAAGGGACCAAAAGTAATGGGACAATTGGCTTCTCAGCTGTTCCATGGCCAGGTGTGCCCTATTCCCTCATTATCCCAATTACAATGAGCAGATAAAAGGTTCAGAGTTCATTTCAAGTGTGCTATTTGCATTTGGAATATGTTGCTGTCAACTCTCAAGATGAGATCCAACGAGCTGTCACTATCAGTGAAGAAAGCCATCATTAGGCTGAAAAAACAAAACAAACCCATCAGAGAGATAGCAAAAACATTAGGCGTGGCCAAAACAACTGTTTGGAACATTCTTAAAAAGAAGGAACGCACCGGAGAGCTCAGCAACACCAAAACACCCGGAAGACCACGGAAAACAACTGTGGTGGATGACCAAAGAATTCTTTCCCTGGTAAAGAAAACACCCTTCACAACAGTTGGCCAGATGAAGAACACTCTCCAGGAGGTAGGTGTATGTGTGTCAAAGTCAACAATCAAGAGAAGACTTCACCAGAGTGAATACAGAGGGTTCACCACAAGATGTAAACCATTGGTGAGCCTCAAAAACAGGAAGGCCAGATTAGAGTTTGCCAAACGACATCTAAAAAAGCCTTCACAGTTCTGGAACAACATCCTATGGACAGATGAGACCAAGATCAACTTGTACCAGAGTGATGGGAAGAGTATGGAGAATGAAAGGAACTGCTCATAATCCTAAGCATACCACCTCATCAGTGAAGCATGGTGGTGGTAGTGTCATGGCGTAGGCATGTATGGCTGCCAATGGAACTGGTTCTCTTGTATTTATTGATGACGTGACTGCTGACAAAAGCAGCAGGAGGAATTCTGAAGTGTTTCGGGCAATATTATCTGCTCATATTCAGCCAAATGCTTCAGAACTCTTTGGACGCCTCTTCACAGTGCAGATGGACAATGACCCAAAGCATACTTCAAAAGCAATAATAAATTATATTATAGGGTGCCTCGCTCTATTAACAATCTTAATCTATATATTAGACAAATATCTAAATATGATTCCAAATATGTAATAATCTAACATCTGCATGAGCTTCCACCATAAACGTGCATATATATTAATTAATATTCATTCATATAATCAAAATGATGCAAAATAGATAAATAATGATGGTTTTAGCACAAAAGTGAAAATTAATAAATGTAGCTTCGTCTGGGGGATGTACAGACAAAGCCCCCAGATAAAGCTACAAGTCCCTGTGGCGCAACGCGTTGGGGAGGGGCAGTGACGTCACCACGCATCTGATTATCGATACGGCGAGTACTGACAGTGTGCGCAAGCACACCCACGAGGCTGATCCTCACCGCACATAGCGGTTATTACATGAAAGCGCATACTGTTTATTAATGCGAGTGCATAATGGGCGCACAATAAAGTTATTTTATATCTTGGATAAGACACTATATATCTTTATTTCTTCTATGGTCCATACGAGGAAATATAGAGAACTGGATTGAGGAGTGCTTGGAGGAGGGAGAGATCCTTGTATCCATACAGGCTCACAGTGCAGCTTCCTCTCTACACAACCTCAGCTATACAACCACAGGCTGTTTGGAAGGAGAGTATATTGAAATCAATAATCTGCTGAACTTTATGCACAGCTTGATTTTGCACAAGTGCACATTGGATTTATCTATTAATATATATTGTCACTATTATATAGTTAAAGATCACATTTGGACTTTTCACTTTTATGTTTATGTTGATTTAATTTATTAATTTTCACTTTTGTGCTAAAACCATCATTATTTATCTATTTTGCATCATTTTGATTATATGAATGAATATTAATTAAAATACATGCACGTTTATGGTGGAAGCTCATGCAGATGTTAGATTATTATTATGTACTTGGAATCATATTTAGATCTTTGTCTTATATATAGATTAAGATTGTTAATAAAGCGCGGCACCCTATAATATAATTTATTATCCATTTTATTGGCACACATCATATGAGGGTGAGCAAGAGAGCCTGCGACGTAATAAACAATAACTGCTTATAATATATACTCCAGTGGCTCACAAGTAAACTCTTAATATTATTAATACTGCAAAAGCAACCAAAGAGTTTTTTAAGGGAAAGAAGTGGAATGTTATGCAATGGCCAAGTCAATCACCTGACCTGAATCCGATTGAGCATGCATTTCACTTGCTGAAGACAAAACTGAAGGGAAAATGCCCCAAGAACAAGCAGGAACTGAAAACAGTTGCAGTAGAGGCCTAGCAGAGCATCACCAGGGATGAAACCCAGCGTCTGGTGATATCTATGCATTCCAGGCTTCAGGCTGTAATAGATTGCAAAGGATTTGCAACCAAGTATTAAAAAGTGAAAGTTTGATTTATGATTATTATTCTGTCCCATTACTTTTGGTCCCTTAACAAGTGGGAGGCACATATGCAAACTGTTGTAATTCCTACACTGTTCACCTGATTTGGATGTAAATACCCTCAAATTAAAGCTGACAGTCTGCAGTTAAAGCACATCTTGTTTGTTTAATTTCAAATCCATTGTGGTGGTGTATAGAGCGAAAAATGTTAGAATTGTGTCAATGTCCCAATATTTATGGACCTGACTGTATGTAGTGAATTAGAAGCAGAGATCAGATGAAACTTATCAACCTGCCAGTAATAAAAACACTCAAGAAGGAAATAATACTACTAAAGTTACCTCAATTAAGTAATTTGGGAAAACCAAAGGGAGAGATGGCAGCGATAGACCAGAGCTATACGAAAGCCCAATCCTCAAAATCCAAATGGATTTTCACTCTGCAGGGTACTACATTTCCAGGTTTAAATTACTTTATAAGTGTCAAACCTTTTCTATAGTTCTAGTTGAATTTGGTTCTAGCAAAGGCTATCTGTCTAGGGTTCTCTATGTTTTCTGCTTTCCATTGATGTAGATATGCATTTCACATTTGTAATGTTTTTATCTTTGAAGGGCATCTATGCTTGGTCTAACTACTTATGTATATTGCATTTGGGGTTATAGTCCCAGGAAACCAGAATTTATCTTATTGCTGGTAGTTCTATTATAAAATATTTAAGAGTTGAGCTGGGATTATATCAAATCAAAGATTTTATCACTCAACAAAATATAATGCTGTATTCAAGCACCCAGCTGTGATTGTAGTCCAGAATTTGTCTTAATGATGGTAATCCTATTACTGAATGTAAATAGTATTGAGATTATTTGGCATATAAATTATAAATTATATTATAAATTGAGATTATTTGGCACTCAAAGATTGTAATGAAATTACACGAAATGTGAACAGTTTGTCACTACACTATGTTGTGCAGTGTAGGTAAAGCACCATACATCTCCATCCATCAAAGAGGCCAACAAGTTCAATTATCAGTGATAATTGAACTTGATAATTGATAGGAATGTACTGTGCCTTGAAATGATAAAACCGTGATAAACATCAAATAGCCTTAATACAATATAAATATACAGTATGTTAATTGTAGATAAGTGACACAACTAACAGTGCTCCACAATAGTGAACAGCAAAAGTCCATATTGCTTTAAATGGTATCCAGCTTCTCCCAGTGCACATCCACCACCACACACAGCCTCTTACCAGCTGTTAAGACCCCAAGTTATAGGTGGTCTCAGTAGGATTCTGAAGAGCAGCTGTCATTAGGTGTATAGAGACCTCTCAGCACACCAGCAGAGGACATGGAGGCAGGGCACCTTTAAGAGCTGGGAGCCACAAGGAATACCAAAGGACTGCTTAATATGGTTCTCCTGCTCCTATCATAGCCGCCCAGCAAGAGAGAACAAACGGCAGTCCATAGTGTAAAACTGTATATTTTTAATATTTAAATAATGTGTACATCTACTCACATGTATCGCTGAATGTAAGGCATAAAAAGCTTTTAAACACCGTCGCTGACTCAGCAGGCACTGTGACATCAGCACAGGCTCCCCCTGCTGTCAGCCAAGCCTATGAGTGCTGGGAGAGAGGAGAAGAGCTACTGCAGAGTGCACAGCGCTAGACCAAGATTGGGCTGAGGTGAGTATTTAGAGGCACTGTGGGAGGAGCTGCACTTGGAGCATACAATGTATTAAGATAAAAAAACTTTTACCACTACAACCACTTTAAATTTAGCATCCAAGCACAATGTCAAACCTCTGGCTTCCATCCAGGCTTTCCAAATTTTATTAAATTTCTTAGGGCAATGTTTGCCTCTAGACAGGTTCGCCACTACCGCTAGGGGAACTAGGCAGCCACCTAGGGCACAGCCACAGCCACTATGGAAGGACAGAGCCCGCACAGCACATGTACACTGACATGCTCTCACCTCTCTGCAGCCACATATACAGAAAGATGATCTATGCTCTTGGTGCCTCCTTTCACAGTTAAGCTTCGCTGACTAATCGCAGATGCTGATGTCAGTATATGGAGGGAGGGCCAAGGTAACCTTTCAACCCCGAAGAGCCATACGGCATGGATGACCGGTGCTCAATACTCAGTGTCTTCTTCCCCCATGAAGGAGTGAGCGGGATTTGGTGTGCCAGACCTGCTCTTTTCTTTCGGTCATGGAGCTGGGATGCCGGGCAGTGTGGAGGCGCTGTGCCAGTAACTGTAGGACTTGTATCATGGCAGTGCAGACTCCGGCTAAGGTGACCCGGGAGATGTGTGTCTGGGGTCCAGACAGAGGTGTGTGTCTGGGGTCCAGACAGAGGTCATGGGTTCTGCATCCTCTTAGAGCAAAATTAAAATTCCTACTATAAGCTTTAACATGGACTTCCTCCTATCAGAATGCTTGGCTAGACACTGTTAGAAGTCACAAGACTGCTCTAACTGCTGATGGGAAAAGGTATTTAGCAGTTTATATTTACTAAAATTATTGCATTTCCATGTTGTGTGGACTGTGGGAGACCAGATATAGTATGCAGGATCCTGGGTCTAGTAACACTTTAATAAAAAATTTTATTACACTATGTGGCCCATTTTGCCATTCCTTTTTATGTGAGTACACCAGCCTTTGAATCCAGTCCTTACAGCGGAGGAGCGATCCTTGAGGTGGAACAGTCCCAGCAACACCGGATGGCCTGCAGGGTATGTGCACTTGACTCTTAACATTACATCTAAGAGCCCACAGCCATTGGTGAGTGTGGGAACATATGAGGGTAGCCTAGCACTGTGATTTCTTCACCAATCCCTGCACGGTTTAGGCACCACTAAAATAATTGCTTCAGACATGGAAGCCAGCAGGCAGCATTCTGAAAAGATTGTAAATTTTAAAGGGGTTTTATTTGTATTGATGAGTCCTTATTCTTGATCAGGGATTAAACACAGCGATTTTACCATATGTAGTAGAACCTTTCTTCATGAACTCCTTAATATTCCTTACAAGGTCACCCTATGAACGTATTCCTGAATTTGTTAGGACCTTATATACAATGGTAAACTTACTGGAGGCCCACTAGTAGAATGCATTTAATAGCAAGATGGAAAAATAGGATTGTAAAAAATGATGCTGGGGGGGGGGCAAGGGAAACTAGTTTACAAAAGGACTTATATTTTTCACAAATGTTTAGGCTCTTTTGCATTAGTAAGTTTTAATTTTCTGGTGTAATGTAGGTATTTTCACAAAATAGAAGAGATTTGGATAGGTTGAAAAGTTGGATTTTGAAGGGTACTCACAATGGGGTTTTAATAGTAGTCTGATGATACATTCATTGTGCTATCTGACTAGATTCATAAAATTTCCTTAGATTTGGGACTTCCATTCCCCCCATTGTCTTCTGTATTTTTTGCCTGAGGATGCGGGATTCCATCCTTTAGCCAAATATAAGAAATAATTCTGTTTTGCATTGGTTTATGAGCATAAGTGGGAACCAGGTGGGTAGGGGGCAAGAAAACTAAGGGTTGGACAGAGGTTACTATAGCATATCATCTCCATACAGGTCATAGCTAAACTGGATGGCTAAAGCTGAACTCCAGGAATTTTCTTTGTGTTCTTTAAAAACAAGTTACATGTAAGGACTATATTCTTAGGTCAGGATCCCTGCTGTGCAGTTAAAAAAATCATAGTTTCGTTGATGCCAGAAAGTACAGGCAACACTGTATTTCTGGCACAGCAGGGATGAAAGTTGTGGCTGTGACACCAAAGGATCCTGTCATTCATCCTTCCTTTCCTTTCCCCTCATCCTTTCAGAAAAAGGTTTTTTATTTTGTTCAAAATGCCAGGAATTTTGTGAATAGACAAGAGAAAATCTTGTGTGAATGACAAGATTGTTTATGCCTGGTTCACATTATTGCGGTCCGTGTGGCCCGCATTTGCTTGGGTAAAGCAGCTCACTCATGTGAATGGGCTACTGTGCTGCATGTCCCACACAAAAAAGGTGAATGCACCTTTTTAAAAATGAAGTCGCAGGGAAACCGCATGGTCTTTTTGACAATACATTTTCCCTGTGGTTCCCGCACCTGAGATCACACTGCGGGCTGAGATGCGTGGGGGTGCCATTCAGAATGAATGGCAGCCCCGCACTACTCGCAAGAGCAGTGGGATTCGGTTGTGGGTGTGGAAACAGGTGCAATTCCCGCAGACAAACCACAACCTATGGGCTAATGTGAATCCAACATCACTGTCACAGCTGCAATTCTTATCTCCTCAGTGCAGGAAATATACTGTGGTCTATACTTTCCAGCATTAGTGTCACTATCAGCTTAAAACGACACAGCAGGAACCCAGACCTAAGATTACTGCACTTAGCAGTAACTTGTTTTTACAAGTCCAATGCAATTTTTTGCCCTTAGCATTCAGCTTTAAAGCTGACCACTAGGCAAACAGCTAAATACACATAATAAATACTGTATATTGTAAGGGAGTAGTTTTACCTGTCAAAGGATTTGTATTTTTGTCCATCTAGTTCTGAGATTTTCATAGCACTGCAACCCAGCACAGTCCTGTCAGGCAGGGGAAGGGACCTTTTTTTTCTGCTGCAGTTTATCTTTCACTTACAGGTCTCTTTCCCACCTCACCCTGCCAGACAGAAGGAGAAGCAGCAGACTGATAAGCTCATTTCTGTCACTTTGCACTTCCTCCTATCAGAATGCTTATTGCACTACAGCATACCTGAATAACTTGTGCTTCTTCCTTCTCCAGTCTGAGCTCTGCTGTTCATGGATTTCAAGAGCAGTGTTGCCAAACGTCAGTATTGTTATTGGCAGCCAGTAAAAAATGGGCACTTTTCTCCTGCTAGTAAATACCAGTGACAGAAAACAGTTGACAGTTAAAAATATGGCTGTGGCGCTCGGCTCACAACTGCGCATGCACAGTGTCAGTCCAGGGCTGGCCGAGAACATCCGAGTGCCTGCTACAGTGCGGGATGGGAGCAAGGCAAGCTGGCAGCAGGACTATCAGTGCTGATTGGACTGGAGTGGACAGAAGGGTCCACCTGGCGTGGAGAGAGACTGTTACTATGACTCAGGAGGGGCCATGTCGGTGAGGTATCATCATCATCTCTGCTGCTGCACACTGCTGTCAGTGTCACTGTAAGAGTCAATTTCATGTGTGTGTGCCTGCGCATTCTAAATTTCTTGCCCTCTTGAGTCCTGTCTCTGAACTATTTACTTACTATATCAAAAATAAAATAAGAAATATGGTTTTGCCTTAATATCTACCTAAAATCACATTGCTTATTGCATATTGTACTTGTTTGTACTTGTTTTCTGTAAATACGGAAATTTTCACTTTAACTTTTGGAAATGCCAGTAAAACTTGGCTGTGTCAGTAAAATGTGGGTGTCAAGTCAGTGAATTTCAATCTGGTAGGTGTGCAACACTGTTCAAGAGACTTAAACAAAGTAAAATATAGGTACTTACAATGCTTGCGTTCAAAGAAAATACATTTCATGATCCAATATTAATTACAGAGCTGCATTCATTTGTGTCTTTAACAGAATTTCCACCAAAATTTACCTGCCCCAGTGGTGGTCAACCTACCGTATTTTTAGCTCTATAAAATGCACCTGACCATAAGATGCGCCTAGGTTTTAGAGGTGAAAAACAAGAAAAAAAATATTCTAAACCAATGGACTGCAGACATAGTACAGGAGATGACCAGAGACTGCGGACATAGTACAGGAGATGACCAGAGACTGCAGACAGTATAGAGGATTACCAGAGACTGCGGACACAGTACAGGAGATGACCAGAGACTGCGGACATAGTACAGGAAATGACCAGGGACTGTACACAGTACAGAGGATGACCAGAGACTGCGGACACAGTACAGGAGATGACCAGAGACTGCGGACATAGCACAGGAGATGACCAGAGACTGCAGACAGTACAGGGGATGACCAAGAGACTGCAGACAGTACAGGGGATGACCAAGAGACTGCGGACAGTACAGGAGATGACCAGAGACTGCGGACATAGTACAGGAGATGACCAGAGACTGCGGGCACAGTACAGAAGACCAGAGACTGCAGAGAGTACAGGGGATGACCAAGAGACTGCAGACAGTACAGGGGATGACCAAGAGACTGCGGACACAGTACAGATGACCAGAGACTGCAGACAGTACAGGGGATGACCAGAGACTGCGGACAGTACAGGGGATGACCAGAGACTGCAGACAGTACAGGGGATAATCAGAGACTGCAGACAGTACAGGGGATGACTAGAGACTGCAGACAGTACAGGGGATAATCAGAGACTGCAGACAGTACAGGGGATGACAAGAGACTGCGGACAGTACAGGGGATGACCAAGAGACTGCAGACCTTTGGGGAGGGATGGGGAGCTGGTACCTGAATTTGACAGGTACCCGCTCCCACTTCTGCAGAATTGTCCTCCTTTTAGTGTTTTCTGTAAATACGGAAATTTTCACTTTAACTTTTGGAAATGCCAGTAAAAACTTGGCTGTGTCAGTAAAATGTGGGTGTCATGTCAGTGAATTTCAATCTGGTAGGTGTACAACACTGTTCAAGAGACTTAAACAAAGTAAAATATAGGTACTTACAATGCTTGCGTTCAAAGAAAATACATTTCATGATCCAATATTGATTACAGAGCTGCATTCATTTGTGTCTTTAACAGAATTCCACCAGAATTTACCTGCCCCAGTGGTGGTCAACCTATTGTATTTTTTGCTCCATAAGACACGCCTAGGTTTTAGAGGAGAAAAACAAGAAAAAACATATTCTGAACCAATGGACTGCAGACATAGTACAGGAGATGACCAGAGACTGCAGACATAGTACAGGAGATGACCAGAGACTGCGGATATAGTACAGGAGATGATCAGAGACTGTAGACAGAACAGAGGATGACCAGAGAACTGCGAACACAGCATAGGGGATGACCAGAGATTGCGGACACAGTACAGGAGATGACCAGAGACTGCGGACATAGTACAGGAGATGACCAGAGACTGTGGACACAGTACAGGAGATGACCAGAGACTGCGGACATAGTATAGGAAATGACCAGAGACTGCAGACAGTACAGAGGATGACCAGAGACTGCGAACACAGTACAGGGGATGACCAGAGACTGCGAACACAGTACAGGGGATGACCAGAGACTGCGGACACAGCACAGGAGATGACCAGAGACTGCGGACATAGTACAGGAGATGACCAGAGACTGCAGACAGTACAGGGGATGACCAAGAGACTGCGGACAGTACAGGAGATGACCAGAGACTGCGGACATAGTACAGGAGATGACCAGAGACTGCGGCCACAGTACAGATGACCAGAGACTGCAGAGAGTATAGAGGATGATCAGAGACTGCGGACACAGTACAGTAGATGACCAGAGACTGCGGACATAGTACAGGAGGTGACCAGAGACTGCAGACAGTACAGGGGATGACCAAGAGACTGCGGACATAGTACAGGAGATGACCAGAGACTGCGGACACAGTACAGATGACCAGAGACTGCAGAGAGTATAGAGGATGATCAGAGACTGCAAACACAGTACAGGAGATGACCAGAGACTGCGGACATAGTACAGGGGATGACCAGAGACTGCAGACAGTACAGAAGATGACCAGAGACTGCAGACAGTACAGGGGATGACCAAGAGACTGCAGACATAGTACAGGAGATGTATAATGTCTTCTGCAAGTTTGTTGTGGCCCAGTTGATGTGACGTTGCATCAAAGGGGTGGATGGTAGTTCCTTAAGGTGGTCACATCAAAGACAGTGAGGAAAAAGGAGAAGATTTAACACCTCCCTGATTGATGATAAAGAATTTAGTGCAAGGTTCCCTTTAAGGGCTCTAACCATGAATTAAGCTTGACGTAGTAAATGGCAACAGTTGGTATAAATGTCTATGGACAAAGGCAAAGGATGAATAGTAGTAAGAATCCTGCTCTGCAGAAAGGGAAAATGAATGGTTGATTCATTTGGCTCTGCTGTATCTTGATCTGTAACTGTATATCCTGTGGTCAGCTTGAATGATAACTTTACTGTAGATGTATTCCAACGATGGCGCTGGTATAACTAGGCTGCAAACTAGAGCAACTGAATGTAATGTTCACAACTTTGTGCAGGTAAATAACTGAGGTGACGAACTATCAATGTTCACTTTGTTAGTGGATGCATGGGTCTTTCTCACCTGACCAATGTGGTTTGTCGGATTTCCGCAATCTGTCTTTCCCAATGGATAGTGACAGTCTACAGACCCTCTGGTTCAGACTTGGCATTTCGCTCTGTCTTCTGCTGTCAGAGTGGCTGGCTTAGCAGTATGGCAGGCTGGCCAGTCAGTAAATTCTTTCCACTCTCTCTCTCCAATCCTAACTCCGTGGCCTAGTTCAGCTGTCAGCATACCTCCTTCTCCTTCAATCTCCCTCTGCACTCTCCCCTACAATCTCCTGGGCTTTGATATTTATATACCCCCACCTACATGCTACCTCTCCTGGGAAATGTAGTCCCAGACACTCTGCTTATCAGCCAAGTCCTGCTGTTCAGAAATACAAGTTCCAAAGAGCTGTGCTGTTAATGCAGTGGTTCTTAACCTTGTTGGAGGTACTGAACCCCACCAGTTTCATATGCGCATTCACTGAACCCTTCTTAATTGGAAAAATAAAATATGTTTTTTAAAATTCAAAACATAGGTATATATTTATACATAGGTGCACAAAATGAACAAAACCGTTAAGAACAAAGAACAAAACCATTAAAACATGATTTTCACACAAAAACAAAAACATAATAATGAATATTTACTGCATGGATCATATGAGTCGGGTGTGGGTCTTCACCTCCGCCGAACCCGCGAGACTGACTCACCGAACCCCTGGGGTTCGATCGAACCCAGGTTAAGAACCACTGTGTTAAAGTGAGTAACCCTGAATAGCAGACCACCGCCATCTAATGTCCACTTCAATGTACTGCAAGTAATAACATTTCAATGCACTACACAAGTATAACATCATTCTTTATTTTAATAAAAAAACAAAAAATGTACTTACAACCACTTTAATATACATATACACATACAAGGCCTCTCAAGCATATACACCAGGAAACGACCTTTTTTAAATATGTAGTTCCATGAACGTAATTACAATTGACATGACTAACACACTGGGGAAACATTTATTAAAAGCTTAAAAAATACTTGCACATAAATATACTGTATTTATATATATGCATATATATATATATATATATATATATATATATATATATACACACACACTGTATAGTATACACACATATATTTATATATATAGAGAGAGAGAGAGAAAGAGACACACACACGCGCGCGCGCATTCCAGAATTTACATATTAAAAAAAAGTTGTTTCCTAGAGTATATGCTTGAGGCCTTGTCTTTGTTGATTTGTAGCACAGTTTGATCCTTGATCATTGTGCCACAATGAAGTAATTTGAAAGCAACATCAAGCAAATTCAGTATTAATGTCTCTAATATTATGCAGGCCCTGCACAGCATATGATTCTTTTTTATCTACAGGACTTGTAAGTGTATGTATAGTGTACCATATAATAATTTTAGCAATCAATATTTTAACCCTAGCAAGTTCATAGTCTGAGCTATTGGGTCTCATTTAGAAAAACATTGATTATATTTAGATACCCAAATTATGTTCAGTGTGCATACAAAGATTTTGTTAACAAGATAAGTCTGGGACAGGGATTTCTGTGCATGCCTACATCCACAGGCTCCTGCATGCAAACAATAGTCATACATCCCTGCCTTTGTTCATTTTCTTTAGTAAACCGTGCCTATTCACTTGTAATATACACATTCCTCAACAATTCTTGCTGCTATTGCAGAGATGTAAAGTCTTCTGATTTTTCATGTGTGAAGTGAATTAGAGTTTCTTCATAGTGTATAGTAC
This sequence comes from Staurois parvus, assembly GCF_062004578.1. Lineage (NCBI taxonomy): Eukaryota > Metazoa > Chordata > Amphibia > Anura > Ranidae > Staurois > Staurois parvus. The sequence goes on along the minus strand of NW_028318189.1, from coordinate 2,018,806 downwards.
CAGCAGAGGTCTCACTAGTACAGCCTAGTTACCATATAATGTATTCTGGAAAGTTGTGTTTTCTTTTACAAAGAATTTTATTATAGAATAGGAAACAGCAGAAAATCAGTCAAGAACATATGCAATGACCAGCAAAAATATAGCCTACAGAAGATGTGATGGGAAATACAGAATATGTACTGATGAGAAAACATGAAAATAAACTGCCGTACAGGAAAAAAAAACAAAAAAACAATAGATTGCAAAAATGATAGACATTTAGAGACCAATAATATAATAAACTCTCAGGAAAAATTGTTGCAAAATCAACATACACAATGCAAAATGAATAGGAGAAAGAGCCTCCCTGAGTACAGAGAGGTACTTAACATGCAGGGCTCTCATAGGAGTCCAGCACATGGGCGCAGTATGCTGGTACGGGACTCAAAACAGGGATCACAATCAGCACAACTAACCTGAAGAGGACAGATTAGACAAGAGAAAAGAAAGGAGCTAAGAGAAAGGAGACAAACATACACACACAAAAAAAAATGGGGGGACTCCAGGGGGACCGCGGCAGAGAAAATAAAAAATAAAAATATAAAAATAAGCTGATATATAAGTTTTATATCGGCAAGAGGGACTGGTTGAGCTATATCAAGCTAAGGACGCCATTTCTGTAAAAATTTTGAATGGGTGTCTGGAAAGTTGTGTTTTCATATTAGTGAATTGCCAAAGAAGTACACCAACACACACCCAAAATACCATTAAAAAAGATACCGACGCAGCAACAAGAACAAATGGCTTTACCATCACAATTACCAAAAAAACCACCTATACCGCAACAGGTGAGAGAAGAATTTAACAACAAAAAGAGTTACACACAATATCCTAAGAATGATTATAGGGGCCAAACACCATATTACTATCAAAATAGAGGCCCACCACCATACCAACAATCAAGAGGTAGACCATACTATAGAAATAGAAATAGAGGTTATAACTACAGAGGGCATCAAACTTACTATCATCAAGGCCACAATCATTATAATCAAGGTAGAAATTATGGGCCAAATTACAGAAATGAATACAGGAATGATAATACAAATACATATACATCAGAATATGTAAACAATAACCAGATAAGAAACACACCACAATCATTTAACGTTCCGGTATTAAACAGGTATTCCCCATTAGAATCAGAAGAATCATACACGCCTTTACCAAACCCTTTTTTAGAGTGGAATCAAAACCCAGGAGAAGTAAATCAAAACATTGTAGAAAGAGGGGAAACAGAGGAGGAAGAAAACACAAACAAAAAAAGAAGGAGAGTGTAAAAGGGGAAGGAATTTTTAACCTAAGTGGAACACCCCTAAAACAAGAAGAAATCTACGCATTAGATCAGGGCTTGAAGTTTGCTCCTAATAAGGGATTGAATAAATTTGAAATGTACATAAGTTTACAGAAATTTATAAGAAAATTAAATATTAAAAAATATTATGCTCAAAACCCGATAGAACACAACCAAATGGCCAAAATATCAAAGTACCAACATAGTGATCTTAAAAACAAATATGTTTTCAACCCCAAATCTAGTGATAATACATATATAACAACTTTCAAAAAATTAGTAACAAAAGATTTAGAAAAACTGAAAACACAAAAGTATAAACACAATTATAACCTTGAGAAAGGTATTAAAAGCCTTAAGGAGAGAAAAAACATAGTAATTAGGCCGGCAGATAAGGGGGGAGGTATAGTCGTATTGTCCAAAACATTTTATGAACAATCTATGGAGGATATGTTAAAAGATGAAAGTACATATCAGGAGCTTAAGAATAATCCAAACAAAGAATATAAAAAAGAGTTAATAAAGTTAGTAAATTATGGAAATAAAAAGCACATATTGAATGAGAAAGAGGCAAAGTATCTGGTGCCAACAGTATGCAAACTGCCCATAATATACTCAGTACCAAAGATCCACAAAAACCCTGTGAATCCCCCAATTAGACCTATAATAAATGGGATAGACTCTTTAATGGCAAGGATGGGAGAATATATAGATCAATATTTGCAACCATTAGTGGTACAAACGAAGGCACATCTGAAAGACACTAGACATATTATTCAATTAATGCAAAATCTACCACTCACTGATGATAGTATATTAAGTACAGCGGATGTCACCTCATTGTACACAAACATTGACCATGATGGGGCAATAGAAGCAGCAAAGTGGGCATTGTAAAAGTACTCTGATTTGCATAAAAGACAGAAAAAATATCTCATTAAGTGTCTAACATTCTGTCTCAAACACAACTTCTGGTATAATAAAATTTTTTTATTTACAAACCAAAGGTGTAGCGATGGGGGCACGATTTGCCCCCAGTATAGCAAATTTATACATGGCACAATGGGAGGAAGACACAATATTCAATAATCAAAAACAAGAACTTATAACATACCATAGATATATAGATGACATCATTCTAGTATGGAAAGGAAATGAAACGTCACTAGCGCAATTCTATACAGAATTAAATAAGAACCATAACAATATAACACTTAGCTGGAATAGCAGCGTTACAACAATTAATTTTTTGGATATATGGCTAGTGAAAGAGGGATCATCTATTTCTACAAAAAAATATTTTAAGAATACAGATAGAAATTCATATATACCCACCCATAGTTGCCATCATAAAGCATGGATAAAGAACATACCCAGAGGGCAGTTCATGAGACTGAGACGCAACTGTACACATGATATAGATTACCAGGAACAGAGTGACATCCTTTTAAAGAGATTCATCAATAAAGGGTACAAGAAAGAGTATATAGCTGAAGAAAGAGACAGGGTAGGAGTATTAGATAGAAGTAAATTACTAACAAATAGTCAGAACAATAATAGTATGGACAATGCCATGACTGTCATAATGCCATATAATAAGCAATATAAAGATGTGCAAAAAATAATTAAAAAACATTGGGATATATTAAAGCTGGATAAAGATCTAAAAGATAGCATCCCTGATAAACCAAGATTTACTTACAAAAAAGCCCCTAATATCAGAGACAAAGTAGTGAAGAATATATTAGATCCCCCTAAACAAAACTTACTTTAGTTTTTTCAGGGAAATGGATTTTACAAGTGTGGAAGATGCTATAGTTGTACTAGAACAAAAAATAACCCCAGAAATAGAACGCAATTTACTAATTCAATAAGTGGTAAAACATTCAAGATAAAACAATTCATATCATGTGACACCAAGGGGGTTATATATGCATTGAAATGTCCGAAGAACAAAACGCATGTTAAAAGAGAGAATAAAGGAGCACGTTCGAAATATTTCAAAAGGATATAAATATCATAATGTATCATTACACTTCAAACTATATCATGAACAGAAAACAGAAGGACTAGAATTTTGGGGAATAGAAAAGCATAAGGCACACTGGAGAGGAGATAATCTTATTAGAGAAATAAGTAAGAAAGAATCCCAGTGGATTTATCAAATTAATTCTTTGCATCCGTTGGGATTAAATAAGGAATTTGATCTAGCTTGTTTCCTGAGTGATTATTGATATTATCAGAAAGAATAAAGAGCATAAGAACATACTTTAAATATAGAATATAATAATAGGAGGGAGATATAGATGGACTAATGATAAAGACATTAATTATAGATCAGTATGTACAATATATTTCAAAGTATTACTTGAGTCTTTAAGCCCTTATAAAATCAAATTTAAATATGTTCTATCTAATTTATAAATAATATTTTTATATTTATTTTCATTTTTTTTTTTTAATAAATTTTTCATATATTTTAATTTAAAATTTTTTAAAAAAAATTTTAAAAATTTTTTTTATATTTTAATTTATAGTTTTTATAATTTGAACTGCATTCAAGGTATATTATTAAGAAGTACATTTTATAAAATAATGTATGTAAATTAATAAAATATGTTTTATTTTTAAAAATGAATTAAAATGTTTAACATAGAGATAAAGTATGAAAATAAGGGGATAATATGGATATGTTGATTTTAATATGATAATCCTAATGGTGTTGAAAAAGTATAGGATTAAAATCCAAATTGTGAAAGGTGTGTATGAAAGCATTGAGTATACAGCCGTAGGATGCTGAGGCGCACTTTGTATATACATAATGAATGATATAGAGACACAGTCTGAACTCCATAATTATGGAGGAGAAACGAAGAGCTAATATATCATAGCAAAAATGGCGCCGGTTGGATATAAATAGTCTCTGTGCATGATGACATGCAAAACTACATCCCCCAGAGGAAGCTACGAGTCCCTGTAGCGTAACGCGTAGGGGAGGGGCGGTGACGTCATCACGCATTCACAGAGGAACGGCGAGTATATTCATTGAAGGCAAACACACCTGCAGGGCTGACTGTAGTACGATCTGGATACATTTTATACAAAGCGATACTTATATTTACACAATGTGAGTGGGAGATCAAAGCATAATAAACAATCGTTATCCCGGATAAGACACTATGGGGTTTATTTACTAAAGCTGGAGAGTCCAAAATCAGACTCCCTTCTGCATAGAAACCAATCAGCTTCCAGGTTTCATTGCCAAAGCTTCATTGAACAAGCTGAGGTTAGAAGCTGATTGGTTTCTATGCAGAAGGGAGTCTGATTTTGGACTCTCCAGCTTTAGTAAATAAACCCCTATGTTTCTTTTCCCTTCTCTGTATGTTCCGTATATGGAGGAATAAGCCAAGCAGCCAGCGGAGAAAAGTCCTATTGAGAAGGCTGTGCTGAGGAGAGAGGAGAGGAGAAAGGAGAGAGAGGTTCACGCAGTGAACACAGACTCATCACACAGACTAGATTGAACTACAATACCATCTCATTCCCAAAGAAGTGAACTGTTATTTCCATTTCAAATTAATTAATTTTTTTCTCATATAAATTTTTCTCATATATATTTTCCACGTATATATATTTTTAAATTATTTATTAAATAATTAATTTATATATTTACATTAATTATATATTTAAGTACAACTGATTTACATAATTATCGGATTATTGGTGGTACACTTAGCAATTTATAATATCACATAAGGCTGTATATATTGGAGCGCGGTACAATACTGGTATCTAAAGTGAATTGCCACCCATTGTGCATTATTAATAACTAAGGTTTAAATAATAAAAGTCCTACAAAGTGAAATCCAGTAAATCATGCTAACAGTAAAGCTGGCCATGCATTATACAATTTTCTTGTTTAATTTCCTTCAGATTTACCTTCCACTATGTAGTACAAGGGCCTGCCTGACTGCATATAAATTGAAAGTGTTTAGGTTTGAGCTCATGTTATATGGTTTTGTTAAATTAAAGGAAAATTGTGTAATGTATGGCCAGCCTAAGTTTAAGCTGGTTACTTGCTATCATCCATAAAATGCGAGTCTTTATTGGCTACATAGTAAAACACACCTGTGACAGGCTCAGTGAGCCAGTGAGCCTCCAGGCACCATCCAACCTTCATGCTGGAGATCTCTACCCCTTTACCAGGGAGCCCTTATTTATTATTGTGGATTCATCTAACAGTGTGGCATACAAGGTATTCACTGTGTGAAGAGTCATTTGCCACCTAAGAGTTATACAATTCGGAGGATATCCTATGTATTGACTGAATTTTCTGGGGGATCTGCCAGTCCTTGGTACATCAGCCAAGCCTTATAACTGCGCTGCTTGGCCAGTCCTTCGGGTGGTCAAATTCTCTGGTAAGAGGCTGTGTGATTGGGTGGAAGGCGATGGACTTTCTCTATCCTTTTGGTCTTCGGCTTCATTTAAAGCACCAGAATTTCCAGATTAGGTGGACTTTTTTCATATGTTAATTTGTGTCATCTCACCTTTGGTGGGTGATTGGTTGTAAATAATAGTATGTATCATCAATTTAAGCGCTACACTGACAATTTTATATTTAATTATATGCCTATTGATTGTGTTAGCTGCTCCTTTTCTGGCTCTTAACACCTAAGCACAGGTTTTTTATACAATAGTATAAAATAGAAAGAATAGAGAGCACAATTCACTAAAGCTTATCACATGAGTTAAGTCAGTCGCATGATCACATATCACATCTGAAAGGAATTTGTGCTTCTAATCAATCACTGGTAGGTTTACGTTCCCCATTAGGCCTAAGAGACCGTGTTCTGGAATGAAAGAAATTAGCATGCACACACAGGTTTCCAGAAGACAATCTGAATCTTTATTCCTAGATTCTTCCTCTTATATTGTAACAAAGAAAACCATACAATAGAATTTGTCAAGGCTGTGAACGTGAAGCTTCTCAGACCTTGAAATCAGTTACAAGTAACCAGCAGTTATTTTCCCATGGGACAGAAGTATTTGACTTTTAACTATATCATAGCAGAAACAGGTGCTGTTAGTACAAAGAAATAACTGAATACTTTACCTGCCTCTACCAAGGCTAAGCTAAGATAAAAAACAAAAGAATATTGTGAGTACAGTTCTATAACACATAACTGACACAGCATATTTTCATTAACTCTTTCTGGGTATAATACAAAAGCAATTAATCAGAATGGGATACAAAAAACAACATGGAGTGAAGAAAGTCCAAAATCATACATTTCCCTTCAACATGCGATACTGAAAATGTCAATTCACTATTGCTAGTATGCAGTATTTACCGAAAATAGCAAAAACACTTGGTAAATACCCCATAAAAAGACCTTAAAGTCAATTCACAAAAGGAGATAAATAATTGAATGCATGCGGTAATTAGGTAGTGGTCCAGGTATGCGGTATATACTGGTATCTGTCAGTACTGTCATGGGTTGTTAACCCCTTGATGCTGAGCGCACACAAATATGCAGCCATTCGGCGTCTGGGCCTTGACGCCGAGCGGCCGCATATTTGTGTGCCATTAGAAAATACATATGTGCTGAGAGAGCGCGTCCCAATATCCCCTTGCGATCGGGACCTTTTCCGATCATGTGAACACTGTGACGGCAAATCACGGCGGTCACATGACCCTAAAACCCCGCCCGCCTCCCGACTTCTGAAACTCTTAAAGGGCTGGGAGGCGCTAAGAGGTTAAGAAATGGTTGGCCGCGGAGTCCCTAACAACCTATGAGTCATCAGCTGTCAGTGGGGTTCCCTGCTGACAGCTGAATGTAAAAAAAAAGAAATACCGGCAATTAAAAAATAATTTTAAAAAATGGCATGGGGTCCCCCCCCCCTGCTTCCATACCAAGCCCTTCGGGTCTGGCATTGGTTTTAAAGGGGAACCCCCAAGCCAACATTTTTAAAAAATGGCTTTGGGTCCCCCTTAAAATCCATACCAGATCCTTATCTGATCATGCAGCCCAGAAGGTCAGGAAAGGGAGGGGGGCGAGCGGGCGCCAGGTCAAATGCCCTCAACATGGGGGGGTGATTTGCAATTTATCCCCATGTTTGGGGGGGACCCTATGACATTTTTAAAAAAATTTTGGTTCCCTTCAAAATGCATACTAGACCCAAAGGGCTTGGTGTGGATGGAGGGGGTGACCCCATGCCGTTTTTAAAATTATTTTTTAAATTGCCAGCAATTCTTTCTTTGACATGCAGCTGTCAGTGGGGAACCCTGCTGACAGCTGAAACATTAACGCATTGTTTTCATGACTAAAATACTGCATGACTTGATAAAATAACTCTTGCAGTATTTTAGTAGTATTTTTTTTTAGTGAATTCAAACTTTTTTTTTTTTAAATGTGCGGTATCGTACCACATACTCAGATGCGGTAAGATACCACTTAGTGAATTGTGCCCATAGTCATCTTTTAAAATTCAAATTTCGAATTTTGAACTTCGAATATAATAAAATAACATACAGTGAAAATAGTTGTATTCCGAAATTTCAATTTTGAAATTCAAATTTCAAACAGAATAGAATAAAATAGAATGAATATAGCTGTATTGCAAAATTCAAATTTCAAAATTCAAATAGAATAGAATAAAATAGAAAGGCTGATGGTTAATGGTTCATGGTCTATGCAGTTTTGGCAGTTACCAGTTATTGGTTTGGTGGAGGTGAGTTTTGGCCAGGCATGGGTATATGAGCAGTGTGTAATAGGATCTAGGATAGGAGCCATATGGGAACAGCCTGGAGTGTTATGTACCTAATTACAAGCTGATCGCTGCTCTCCCTCGTTTAGAGCCAGATCAGAGTTTGATCCTGCTCTTTGCTAAACATCCCCCATTTGGTTCAGTTTGGGTAAAAGTGATCCTTTTCTCCCCCACAAGGAAGGATGTATACTGTTTCAGTCTTTTCATGCTAGGTGATCTGATATGACTTAGTGTTGCATCTCAAGTGTGGATCTTGAGGAAGCAAATGCAACGCAATGCATCGATCCTATATGCTGGTGCTAGACAGTGATGTTCATTCTATTTATGTAAAATGTCTATTTTACCTGGATGGATTAATAGATATTATATTTTTTTTATAGTTTTGTGTTGTATATTTATCCCATTGTGAGGTACATATATAGTCCTTTTTCTGAGCAAGGTAGTTCCACATTTATGTTTAGGTGTAGTTACTTATGCTTGCTATTTTGTTCCTGCTTTGACGGAAAGTTTGGGATGGTACCACAATGTGGATACTTCTAACTTGACTCCTAATCACACATTGTCTCTTTCTTGCTAAAATAGAAAGAATACAGCCGTCTTCTGAAATTTGAATTTCAAAAAGAATTTAATAGAAATACACAGAATAGTATAGAAAAAAACAGAGTAAAACTGAATAGATTATAAAAGAATCCAATACAAAATAAAGGAATAGAATAGAAAATAATGAAATAGAAGAGAATATAATAGAAAAGAATAGAAAAAAAATAGAAAAGAATAGAATATAGCCATCTTCTGAAATTCAAATTTTGAATAGAATAGAACCAACTATTCTTCACAATTAATTCAGATTGATTTGATATTTTTGATTCAAATCGTTTCGAATACTTAAAATCCAGTGGAAAAATTTGAAATGGTTGAAAACGAATAAAAAAAATTAATTTGGTTATGAATGCAATGAAATTAGTAACTTAACAAATTGATACAAAACAAATTTTTTTGTTCTGCACATGTCTATAACCCACTGCCTGGCAATTAGCAGTAGTTCCGGCAGCTTGCTGTGTGCATTCCTTCAGTTCAGTTTGTCTGTAAAGTCTATCCAATAGGCAGCTTAATAGCCAGCTGAAATAACTTGCACGGCAGGCTGATAATGCTGCTTCTAATCTCAAGGCAGCAATTTGGAGTTGTCAGTTGCAGCAGATTGACAAAAAAATTGCTTAAGAAAACTGATAACAATAAGGCATCATAACAAGCAATTTGAAAAAAAGGTTTTGTGTTTATATACACTTTAAACTATTCTTATTAGTTATCTATCTTATTGATAGAACATAACAACAAATTGTATTTCCTTGTTGCGGCTTTGCCAAAAATTGTATTCTCTGACAGTTGTGTTGTTGTTGCTTTTATACTTTAACCCTTACACATATATTAGGCAGCACCAAAGGGGGACTTTATCTGTGGGGCCACATATATGTGTATATGTGTTTGTGCTGGGAGTACTCTGCACAGCACATTCCCAGCACAGAGTCCGGGATCTCATACTAATGATTGGGAATCAGGAGGCCCTGTTCCCAATCACCTGTTCACTGTGCTAGCCTCTGATTGCCTATCACAGTGATCAATCGCTGTACAGTCCGCCCCTATTTTTTTTCCTCCTCTTGAATGGAGAAAAAGATACATTATATCTTTTTCTCCGTGCTAGAGGAAAAACTATAAACCATGAAGTGTTTGTTATTGTTATTATTATTATTATTATTATTATTAATAATAATAATAATAATAATAATAATAACATAAGGAAATAAAAAGCTCCATCAGGGTTAGATCTGGATCAGGGCCATGGTTAGGGTTAGGGTAAAAGATCATAGTCGATGGTAAAAAAAAAATAAGGATACGTTCACCTTTAGAATGAAAATAATAAATGCACATTTTTTGCAGGAAAAAAATGTGCCTTTATTATTTTTGTCCAAAGGAGCCTGGAAAGCATTGAACCAGCGGTCAGTAGATGCCATGTAGGTCTGAATATCTGTTTGCTCGTACATCCCATACGGCAAGCAGATATTCTAACAGGAAGCTTCAATGAACTACCACGGCGCTCGATAGTGCCGTGGTAGTTCACTGACAACTACAAGCCCACAGCAGGGGCGGACCGAAAACTCATGGGGCCCCCGGGCAATAGGGGATCATGGGGCCCCTATGTCCATGTCCAAACTCAAAAAAGCCTATGAAAAAGGTACCAGGGGCATCTCATGGAGCCCCCTACTGACCCTGAGCCCTCGGGCAGTGCCCGAATTTCCAAATGGTCAGTCTGCCCCTGCCCTACAGCCGCTAAGGCTGCCGGGACCTGTTGGCACTTATTCACAGAATTCTGTGAATGAGTGACGTGGCTGTGTGGTCGGTGTCCCACATGGGGAAAAATCTGACAGATAGTGCAGGTAGACTTCTCCCCATATTATCTTTTAGAGGGAGGGGGGCGGCAGGCGAGGCTGCAGCTATGGGAACATGTTACTTGTTCCGCCCTAAAAACGGGTGGAACATGTAACATGTTCCAAAGGTGAACTTATCCTTTAAGCATCTGTAATCTACTCTATATGCAGACCTGGACTCCTTAGTGATGAGGATTGAGGGAACCCTAAAGTGGGAGCTGGCTTGAGGTAAGACAGCAATTTCACAGGTGGACACTGAAGTCCCTGCTCCGGAAGGAGTCTGGGTGACTTTTGCCAAAGCACTTGATTTGGCAAACACTGCATATTCTCAAAGGATAAGTTCACTTTTGGAACATGTTATATGTTCCACCCGTTTTAGATGTAACATCTTTCCATAGCTGCAGCCCACCTCCTTGTACTATCTGTCAGATTTGAAACCAGTAGGGCCGTGCGGAGCTCCGCACATACGGCCGCATCACTCATTCACAGAGTTCTGTGAATGAGTGCCTACAAGTCCCAACAGCCTTAGCGACTGTAGGCCCTTAGTTTACAATGAACTACCACAACGCTGTGGAGCACTGTGATAGTTCACTCAAGCTTCCTGACAGAATATCTGCTTAGCCTTACATCCCGTACATCCCATACTGCAAGAAGATATTCTGACAGGTCTGCAGGAGACTTGCATGGCATTAGTGATCTACTGATTGCTTGTGCAATGCTTTCCAGGCTTCTTTTGACAAAAATAATAAATGCACATTTTTTTACCTGCAAAAAAATGTGCATTTATTATTTTTGTCCAAAAGGTGAACTTCTCCTTTAAGTTATTACACAACTGAGACTGAAAGTTGGCAATGGCAAAAATCATAGCAGGAGGAACATTGTCAGGATTGGGGGTCTCCCTGAAGCTACCAGAGGTCAAGCCCTATTAAATACCTTACTGGCTAGGGACAGAGTCCCAAGACCGAGACCCTGAACGCAGCATCATCTCCAGAGACTTGCTCTGTCGTATTTATTAAGTTGTTTTTAAAGAGGAAATAATGTGTAAAGCCTGGGAAAAGAAATATGTAGAATTTGATGGTGGTCCAATTCTACTTGCCATATCTTTCAGGCCACACCTTGTACATGAGATGACAACTACACCCTCTGCTACAATGCTTATCTGCAAATGCGATGTACCTGTGGGGGCACCCCACAGGCTGTCAATTCAACTTGTGGTGCCCAGACCAATTTCCTTCTATGTTTACATTTATGGATATGCAGCTGGTAGAAATTCCTGACTGGCTAGCATCACCACCTGATCCAGAGCCCGCTAGACGAAGCGCATCTCGCCCTCAATGCAGGAAAACCCAAAGTTCCCACTCATGCAAAGCCTAGTTCGATCTACTCTATGCTAGTCTTTCCTCCATCAGGGAAGTAACCTTCTGCTAGGATTTCTACCACAAAGCCAGTGAGTATCTCTCATATAGTGATTATAACTTTATTATGCTCATAAGCTTCACTATCTACTACTCATCTTGCCTAACCACAGGTTTGGCCCTCTTGCTCCATGGGTGTGCTCATATTATGTTTCTGTTCTGTGTGATAGGGTTCACAACTGTGCCTTATCTGTATGTACACATGCTTTGCCCTGACGATACAACGATCTAACACCAGTAAGGAAGATTAACTTATTTGGCCTCATACAGGCCTCATACAGCTTGAAGTCTTCCTTCTAGACATAGCACTGAACATTGCATACAGTCTGGAAAAGTTTAGCAGACTGGAGGGTTATTCCTTTGGCCATATTAAGTTAATCTCTTTCTCTGTGGAATTTCCAGACCAGTAGTCAAGGTTCTTCCATTACCTCTCATGTTTGGGGTAGCCTTTACATGATAGGAGGCACAGGTTAACACGCTGCCATCCCAAGTCACAGTGGCCTAGATTGTCTTGGAACATGTGTATCTTGTCTCCCAAGGATGGTTGTTTGTATTATGCCTGGTGGCTGTGGTATGGTGGTTTGGCTTGGTGTCCAACTACACTTTGTTTTACTTTGCAGACCCACAGGCACTGTGCATTTTGCATTGTATGTGCATTCAGCTTCAGCGGCCCTTCATTCCATAGTATTTTGTTTAGCTCACATGCACAGCTTATAGATCTCTAGCATACTTGGGTATGCTCACATATAGTTTCATCCACCTTCTTGGACGCTGGCTGGCTGGGTGTTATTGGTAATGTAGATATGCCATATTTATGTGCTGGTTCTAGGTTTCAAGAATTTTGCTGAGTTGTGTTTTAGTCTCCTTTCCTTATACTTATGCAGTAGTTGTTGACTATGTTCTCAGGCTTTCTGCTTGTTGGTGGGGAAGCATCCTCGAGCAAGGGAGAGGGATCCCCTGTTCCACGGTTCATGGTGTGTCCTCCTGCCTTTTTATGGGTGAAGTTGACACCTAGGGGTCTCCCCACTCCAATCTGCAAGCTCCTTAGCAGCTCCATATGTTATGTTAACACTTGATTATACTAATGCGGCATGACCTTACAGTTAGCTCACATTCCTGGGATTTATCTCTCATTCCGATGCTATTGCCTTCTTTTCCCCACATAGCCCGCTCCACACAGGTCTACCCTAATGGAAATTTGTTAGGTTTTTACATAGTATTACATAGCTAGTCTGGCTGAAAAAAGACAAAAGTCCATCCATCTCAACTATAAGAAAAAAAAAAGTTATAATCCTATACCCACAGTTGATCCAGAGGAAGGCAAAACAAAAAAACCCAGCAAAGCATGAGGTTTTGTGCATTTTATTCTTGTATTTGTGGTTTTTATCTGTGGTGGCTTCCCCTGTTGTTTTCAAGCGTAGTTGTGTTCCCATAGTGTGTTTTATTAAGTTATGTAAGGGGCTTTATCTATTTCTCTTCCCTTATACTTCTCCCCACCCCATTCCCGCTTATATGGAGTGTAGGCTCCCTCCTTGCAAAATGATCCCTAAATGACCGAACAGAATTACTTACTAAAAATGCAGAAGGGTGTTGGGAGACTTGTGGAGAGATAGATGCCTTCTTTCAGGAGACACATTTGGCACACAGAAGCACATCTCCAGATGCAAAGTCAAGAGAGTTAAGCACTGTGTTTTCCTGAGCAGTGAACTGGATCCTTAAAGATCAGCTATCTGATGCTCAGGGACACTATTTGTTCCTGAAAGGGAATTAGAATGCAAAATAGCGACCTTAGCCAATTTATATGCCCCAAACACTGAGCAGACTTTGTTCTTAGAATGCTGTTTAGAAGATCTATCCTTGTTTGCAAATGCCTGTTGGTCATAGAGTGAGACTCCAGTGTAGCTCCTGATTCATTACTAGGCAATGCCTCCCATCTCTCCTACTCCTTGCTATGGCTCTTCATAAAAACCTTACATAATAAACAGCTTGTAGACATATGGCTTCTTCTATTCAACACAGAATGGGACTATTCTTTCTTCTCAGCAGCACATAGCTCATACTCTAGAATAGATTAGTTTTGTATTAAACATGGGGGCCTATGTATGGTGCTAGCAGTGGAGATCTAAACAAGAATGATTTGCTAGCACTCTCCAGGCCATGGAGACTCAATGAATCTTTCCTAAAATACCAGCAAATTACTCATCAAAACTCTGAATCAAAATCAATGTCATTATGGGATGCGCGCATGAGTTGTCAGGGGTTTGCTTATCTCTCAGGGTTCACATATTAAAAAGGAAAGGTTGGAACAGATTTTGGCTCTGTTGTCCCAGATACAGTACTTAGAAACAGCACACAAAAAATCCCTGGCCTATGCAGTGCTTGCTGATTTACGCATACTGCAAAACAGTCTGAATTAACTTCTTCTACATATAGCAAAGGCAGATTTCGTCAAAACTCGATGCCACACATACAAATAGGGAAGCAAGCCTGGTAAACTATTAGCTAGAGCACTTAAAGAGGTAAAATTAGAATCCTTTATCACCCACATTTACTCAGGGATAGGGAACTTTCTTCATTCACAGATGAGATTGGTAGACGCTTTCAAGAATTTTAGAGAGTCTTACAGAACTCCTCGCCACCCTTATAGTCCCAAATGCAAACTAGTAAGAATCTCACTATACTTCTCAACCTCATGCCTCACTTGCTTCTCACAGGAGGATAGTCAATCTATTGAGGTACCTATCACAGTAGAATAATGGCTAAAGGCTCTGTCAAGATTCAAACCACATAAGACTTCGGGCCCAGGTGGTTTTACTGTACCGTATACTGTACTGTATTATAAGACATTTGCTAATACTGTTGCTACCCCTTTTGTGAATGGTTTTACCGTCAACCTAGATGGGTAACACTTCCTAATGATACTTTGCTGGTGTCAGGGTCCTGTCCATGGCAAAAGTTCTGGAAGATCTGGCATTTCTGCCAGTACTCTGCATGGCCGCAGAAGCATCCATCCAGCCTCAGTCTGGTGCCAGACAGCCTTTATAAGGAGGCTCATCACTTCCTCAAGTTGCTGGATGATCTCTAGCTCACCGTGCCCTGTTCCTGGTTCCTGTTTCCTGTGATTCTGACCTGTGATTTCCTGTTACCGGCTCAGCTTGCTCCTGGGCCTGTCTACTCTGCTTTACCCCTGATCTGACCTCTGGCTTACGGATGAAAAAGCTGTCCTAAACCACATGGGCCTTGGAAATAATTTCCTCAAATGGATAGATCTGATTTATGTTCAATGTGTGATTTAAGATCAATGATACGTTATTTGAGGCTTTTGTACTTCATAAGGGAACCAGACAGGGCTGCTCATTTCCCCCTCTTATCTTTGTACTCATGCTGGAGCCTTTGCTGAGCCAGCTCAGGGCCAACCCCAACATTAATGGCATTGTTACAAAAGGTGAGGAACATAAACTAGCAGGATATGCAGAAGACTTACTCTTTCATTACACACAAAATTTCAAATCTAAAGCACCCTGGCGCCCAACCTGCAGCCCTTTGGTATATGATGTGAGGCACTCAGACCTCAGCAGTCTGTAGTGGGCAAATTGATTAGGGTAAAAGCATCTCTACTAACCTCATGTAGCATGTTGCCAGTTTCATATTGTCTTCTTCAGCATATCCTCAGCCAAAAAAGTAGCATGTCCACTCTCTGACCTAATTTCCTCTACAAGGTCTGCAGTTTCTTACAGTCCTCTCAAACATTACATATATTAAACATTACAACCCCCTCCCCCAATTTAATGTTCCCAAATCCCTGGTTCAGAACATAAAAGCCCATTTTTCATTTAGGTGGGCACAATCCCATATAAAATATCTAGGCGTTTTCTCACCCCCTCTTTGGAGGGATATCTTCAGCTCCAGCTTTCCTCCTTTCTTGTCCTAGATTCAAAAGCATCTAGCCAGATGGTTGTCATTACTTCTATCTTGTTTGGGAGAAATAGTATATTTCAAGCAGAACTGTACCCTAAAGCGGAAGTTCCACTTTATGCCCTCCTTTCACCTTCCTTTTCTACTTTTGGCACTTTTCTTGGGGTGGGGGAGCGGGTACCTGGTTTCTGTCAGATCGCCAAAGTGATTCACCCGAAGTTTTCCCCCACACCTGCAACCTTCTGGGACACATCACAGGTCCCAGAAGGCTGTGGGACCATTCAAAAGCACAGTGCGGTGCATGCACAGTGGACATCCAGGTGTGAAGGAACAAACATGCTGACCTGAAAACCTGCGAAGAACCAGTTCAGGTGAGGACACCCCTAGACCCCTGTACAGGTGAGTGTCCCTTTATTTAAAGTCAGCAGCTACAGTAGTTGGGGCTGCTTACTTTACATTTTTTTCAAACAGGGCAAAGAACCATTTTAAAATTAATGTGCTACTTAGACTTCTGTACCTCTTCAAGACTCTTCCAGTTTGAAACCCTAAAACATTCCTTTGCAGAGTGAAGTACACAGAAAACACCAATACATGCACAATACTTGCACATGGTATACACATTTGCTTGTGAATGTACAATATATGTAAAGTGCTGCTTAAATTGACAGTGCTACATAAGTACCTGTAATAAATAATAAATGGGATCAGATACATTACCACTTAATGTGATTTAATGTGATTTCTACGCAGATCTCATTACAAGATCATGTGCTTTCTGAGCAGTGATGAGCCAAACATACCTGGGTCTGGTTCGGTGTGCTTTTGGTGAATTTATTGAAGTTTGGATTCTTAATCTGAGCACCAGATTAAGAATCTGTAATGTCCATTTTCTAGACTAATAGGCAAGGGATTGTCAAATAAACCACGTTGTGGGAGCATTGAGGTTTTTGGGGGGGACGGGACACTATGTACCTATGCAAAAAAAAAAATATGTTTGTTTACTTCTGCTTGGCAGGGAGACACCATTTTAGTGGATTTTAATGATTTAGCAAACATTTAAAAAGCAAAATTTATTTAGATATCATGCTTCAGAGAAGCCCTGACCCTGCCTGTGAAGTGGCACATTTGAGAGATGCATACAACCTACTACAGCAAACAGGACATTTACAAACAGGACATTTACAAACATTGTTTAAAAAGCTGGTAAATGATGGCTTCCAGCTGCTTTAACAGCTGCTAAACAAATGGCTGGGGATTCCCTTCATTTCATCAATAGACCCTTATCCTAGTTAGGTGTCTGCTATAGATGTTAATGGTGGACCCCATGCAACCCTCCCCCCCCCGAAAAATAAAAAAAAGGTGTGGGTTTCCCTCTAAAAATACATACCAGATCCTTGGTGATGTCACTTACCAAAATTATAATGACAATATTTGGTCAATGACTTTACTGTTCAATTTTAAATGCAGGAATGTGCAATGACGCACCATACAGACTCAGTCTGTGTGATTATTATTGACTCTTGCTTACTTAGCAGAATCAACAGGCTGATTAACTCTTTAGAAGTTGATTCCAGTGTAGTTTTACTTCCCATAAGTGCAATGCAAGGGATTTTTTCAAGTATTTTGAAATGTGAGAAGACAATGACATTACTGAACCCTGTCTCTGAAGTTGAAAGGGATATTGTCTGTACAGACGTGTGAGGTGGGAGTGTCTAGTTAGGGACTGCGCTAATAGAGGTAAAACAAAATGGAGGAGCAGACAGGCTGCTGTGACAGCACTCCACTCAATTTATATATCATTACATTCCCATCAGGAAAAATTTTGACTCTATAAAAAGCTCTTTGAAAAAAAAAAACAGTGGGATTACTTTACTGAGAACATTCATTAAGGAGTTCTCAACTATGTTGATAAAGTAGCATAGATATATTTCTTTGCTTAATGCTCATGGGTGGAAAATTGAAAATAAACATACATCCCTCAATAAAGAATTTTCTCTGATATAAAGAAAAAAGGACCATGGAGGGTGCTGCAATTTATACGAATTTAATTTTGATGGCAATGCTTAATAAACTCATTGCCTGTCAGGATATTTAAAGGTAGTTAAAGATTAACAGAGAATGCAGATATCTGTATTCTTGGCATGTATTCTTATATTATAGGAGTCTTTAGGCAAATCCCACCTTAAAGAACAATCCATATATAAATTGAAATTACCGTATTGACCTGTTGTCCTTCCGGTAGGAAAGCACATAATAAAAAATTTCAAACAACCACCCAAACTACAGTAAACATACAGTACTTTGTATATCCCTACTGCCTACCACATCCTGCTACTTGACAGTATGGCCTTAGCAGGCCATAAGCAATGAAAACTGTTATTGTGTTGTAGGAGCTAAGTTTTATTAAATTAAAAATTCAAATGTCTGATAGTAGGGGACATGGCGTTATAAAGGTAGTAATTTTTTTCAGAGGGCTATGGTTTGTTTTTCCATAAATGGTTAAGCAATTTTTATTAGACTCCGACCCAAACTGTGTTGCTATGCTTTGGTTTTGAAAATGCAAAGACTGACTTGTTCTCCAAACCTAATATGTTGAATCCATCCTACTTCAGCCGTCAAGACTTTGGGGGAGTGACCTTAAAAAAAAAGACTTCCCAGGAAGAGGGTAGTGTAGCCCAAAGAACTACTCAGATTGCGAGTATTGCCAGGGTCTCCAGGCAGATTGGAAAGTTTCTTCCATTTTGTGTTTTTTTCTTTTTTCTATATTCCCTGCTAATTGTTTAGCAGACTATCTTATTTTTTTTCCAGCATCATAATGGGGACTGAATGTTTTAGTAGATTAGATCTCAAGATATGCATAAGCAATGAGCACCTTTTTGAGGAAAGTCATGTTGGCCTATAACAACATACTGTAAATGTCTCATGCTCTAAATGTACCTCTCTGAGCATACATTTTTAAAAGCTAAAATGGAAATCTTGTCACAAACATGGCTCCATGTTTTTTGTTGTTGATTAGACTTTTCAAGCAGATGCTAACCTCATGAAACTGCAACGATTTTTGAAAGCTGTAACTGTGCTAATAATGACATATTATGCTATAGACTAATGACAAGTTTTGCTTAAGAAACCCGTTGAGTATCCATGTGTCTGATTCAGCACAAGGTTATACACTGTATCTGAGTAGAAAAATGTTCAAAACAAAATGAATCAAATTATACGTTCTTATGGCTTACTAGAGACCTTCTCTGCTGACACCATTCCAAGAGCACCAATATGCCGCTAACAGTGTCATTAAAACCAGCAGGTTGTCAGTGTTTGCAGATGATAACATTTATTAAAGGAACTTAATGCATGAGACAGAATATGGGGAGAGATCATATGCAAGAAACTATAAGTCCTATCTTTGCATTGGCATTGCACTTATATTCTTAAGAGTGCAGCTACAGACGCCAGAGGTGACGTACAGGCACCATTTATTTATGTTAAAATGGTGGCTGGGATAGTATTTAATTGATATATTCCTTTTTTTTAGTTAATCCTTTTAAATCATAACGATGAGATAATAAAAAAAGCACAGTGCATGTTGTAAAAAGCTTCCCCCTTTTGGTTATAATAGATATCTTACTATGTAGTACAATAAGATTTGAGATCAGGGAACAAACATACAGTGAAAATCACTCCCCCTACAGTTACCAAGAAGTAGCTGAAAGGCACAAAAATATTTAATCAAAATATTGGTATATTTTTATTGTATCCCTTAGCAGTCAAATGTTTATATGTAAATATGTATTCAAAGTTAATCTCCAATGCTTTTACAGATATCATTGTATTAATAATTTATGTGATATAAAAAAATCCTTTCAGAAAAGCAAAAATATGTAAACAATGTGTGAAATATAATAATCAAAAACCTGTATACTGAAAGTTCCCATTTTAATAAAAAGGAGTCACTTGCACAACCATACATGTGTATGTTCAAATTTATTTATGATATTCTTGTGTTTAAGGAGACCGAACAAAGTCACAATAGTCTACATTAAAAGTACTCATACGTGGGAAGTACATCCAAAAAACACAGTTTTTATATATGTCCTAGAACAGTCTTGTAAACTCCATAATGTGATGCTGTTCAAACCACATTCAAGGGAATCCCAAAGGTTCATTTCTTCTAATTTATTACCTCCTGGATGTAGATATTTGTATATTGATGCTGAAAATATATAATCCCCCTGCGATCCACTGGTATGAACAAACACAACCCCAAGCTGCTACCACCTATTCCCAATACCACAGGATGTATGACATAAAAAACAATATTGGTGAAGCGCTTCACATGAAAAACTGTATTGAAAGGTATTGATAACTAATGCTAAATAATCCCCCCAAAAAATATATAAGTGCCAAGTGCTGGGAGTGCAAAACAGGTCATGCGTTTGCTGACTAGACCGTGCCAAAATGCAATATATGCACAGTATATATAATACACAATAACATTGCACACTCTAACTGAAAGTAAAAAGTGCTTAGTAGGAGTATGAATATTGGTTAAAGTAAAATCCACAATAAAGTGCAAAACAGGTCATGCGTTTGCTGACTAAATCGTGCCAAAATACAATATATGCACAGTGAAATAATACACAATAACATTGCACACTCTAACTGAAAGTGAAAGGTGCTCAGTAGGAGTATAAATAATGGTAAAAAGTAAAATCCACAATAAAGTGCAATAACAAAGTGCTTGACATTTCATGTGCAAATAAACACTGTGATGTCAGTGCTTCAATTCTTCACTCCAAACATGATGCGTGTTAGCATGCCACACGTGTATATCGTAATCCAAAAATGGCTAAAGTGCCTCCTTACCTTAACTATGCGACCCCTAAGGGCCACAATGCTTTAGGTAATATAGCTCCACCAGACTGTGGATCTCTGTAATAATACTCCTGTAGTACCACTCAATCTCCTTTGCCAGGTCACTTATGCCCTCAGATGGTAATACCCCCGGGATAATCACAATGCCATAGAGAGGTAGACAAAGAGAGCCTCCATAGTGAAATGCCGTTTATTCCATATAGCAGATAAAAACAAGCCAAAAGAGAACACTCACAGTATAGCAGATCTCATACAGCTGGTCTCCCATGTGCTGTGGGTGTACTGCAAGGTGCTGGGTGTTCAATGATTGCGTCTGCCGGAAATGTTTAACCAGAAGTACATCACTGCGCTCTACGCATTACTCCACGATATCACGTGGCTTCACACCATATTCAAGGGAATCCCAAAGGTTCATTTCTTCTAATTTATTACCTCCTGGATGTAGATATTTGTAATACTGTATATTGATGCTGGACACCACTTAGCATGCAGTGTACCAATGGTCCAATAGAAATAACAGATAAATAGCCACTGTGTGCAAGATGGTTTGCACAGAAATGTTGTAACAGCAGCTTAAAGGGCAACATTGACAATACAAAAACCCTTCAAATTACATAGAGCAAGAAGGAGGTTATTACGAGCGCTTGGACGCGTATATAAGCAGCTAGCATAAAGGTACAGCCTCAAAACCTTCACAGTAAGATTATATAGAAATGCAGCGCTAAGTATAAGATATGAAATGTTAATAATCAAAAAACATAAATATATGATGTATCCGGTGTTAATAAACGACAATAATAATTAATAGAGTCTATAACAGTGACACTATAAAGTACATATAGTGACTAAATCTGGAAGTAATCACATCCCGCGATATGATGGTATAGTGTCCCAATTCAAGGTAAAAAATCAGTGATTCCTGTGCTCATAGGTGGATATATATTATGCACTAACCAGATAGTGCACACATCTGCGCATTTGAGTTGTCAGACCACTCCTGGTTCTCTGGAACTGGAAGGGAAAGATTCTGAAGATCATCTGGCAAACCATCAGCCCGGCAGGTGATCAGCAAAACATCTACTCCAACTGTGGTAACTCATCCATCCAGCAGGGGGTCCTCATCCATGTGTAATCAATCCTCAGATATCCAGTAAGCCCACCAAATAACTTATAGAGCGTCAAAATAGGAATCCACCTTGAAGGGAGGGGCTCATGGTACAGTGAGCCCAAACAGAAACTTTGATAGTGTAGTAATTTAGTTTCTTTATTGGTGTTTGGTAAAGCAGATATACACTCACATGTAAGGGGATATATCAGAAACAAAGATGGCCACCGGCCTCCACGCGGCTCGGACGGCGTGACGTCTCTGGGCTGAGAGAGAAAGGGGAGGGTGAAGAGAAGCAAAGGGAAAAGCAGAAAACAGACTACAAAGGAAGAGAGGAATGTGGGTAAGGACTGAAGAAAATAGCGAGAGATAATTGGTCACTTGTTAAAGATGTCACTAGGGTATCTAAAGCACCTGTGAGAAAAGAGGAAATGATAATCAGCGCAAATACTGGACCAAGTCCGAAAAAGTCTAATAGTTGATAAAAATAGTCAGGGTGACTTGGATAAGGGGGGGTCCGTATGGCACTAAGGGCAAGCTCCATGCAGTACTGTAGCAGACTCTGTAGTAAGGAGAGAAGAAGCGCCTCTAAGTGCAGAAGACCACTTTAATTCAGCATAAAAGTAGGAACACTCACATGATAGTAGAGTAATACAGGCATGTTTAGTATATGGTGTAGAACAGCTGTCACTGGTGCCTAATACGTCCGCATCTCACTGGAGGAGTGTGGTAGCAGGAGGGAGACAGATGTGGAGCCGGCCGGCATGCACGTACTCCTCAAGATGGTGGCTGAACTGCAACATCGGCGTAGGCATGATGTCGTCAGTGACTAGAATGCAATGCGACGCATTTCGGAGCATGCACTGGCCTCTAGTGGCGGAAGTGCGCTCCTTTATCAAGCAGGGGAATGAAATGGCAGAAGACCGTTCTTTATATACTGGCTAATGTGACTTAATTGGCAATCAATAATTGGCAATATACAATTAACATAATTGGAATACATGTGGTCTAGTGATAAAAAACATGTGGGTATTATAATTAAAACCATTAGTGGGGGAAAAAAACAGTAGTGGGGGAAAAAAACTACAATAAGGCTCCGTCCTTGGGCCCCTTCTCTTCTCCATCTACACCTCCTCCCTTGGCCAACTCATATACTCTCACGGCTTCAACTACCACCTCTATGCCGACGACACACAAATCTATCTCTCAACCCCTTGCCTCACCCCCTCAGTCTCCGCCCGACTCACAAACCTACTGAATGACATATCAGACTGGATGTCGCTCCATTTCCTTAAACTGAACCTCTCCAAAACCGAGCTCCTAGTCTTCCCCCCAGCCCGCACACCACCACCCATTGACTTCTCCATCATGTCCAACAATGCCACTATCAGGCCCGCCCCGCAGACCAGAGTACTTGGTGTCATTCTGGACTCCAACCTATCCTTCCAGCCCCAAGTCCAATCACTAGCAAACTCGTGCAGACTCCACCTCCGCAACATCGCCAAAATCCGTACGTTCCTAACCCCAGATACCACTAAACAGTTCATCCACTCCCTCATCATATCACGACTCGATTACTGCAAATCCCTCCTCACTGACCTGCCTCGCCACAGGCTATATCCGCTTCAGTCGATCCTGAATACGGCAGCCAGACTCATTCACCTTACCAACCGCTCCGTTTCCGCCACCCCCCTCTGCCAATCCCTCTACTGGCTTCCGACTGCACAACGGATCAAATTCAAAATCCTATCACTGACATACAAAGCTGTCCATCATACTGCCCCAAATTACATCACCGACCTAATATCCTAGTACCACCCAACACGCACATTCCACTCCTCTCAAGACCTCTTTTTCTCTAGGTCCCTGGTCTCCTCCTCCCATGCCCGCCTCCAGGACTTCTCCAGGGCATCACCCATCCTCTGGAACTCCCTACCCCAATCCATCAGACTATCACCTACTCTCCTCTTATTTAGGCGCACCCTGAAAACCCACCTCTTCAGGGAAGCCTACCTCACCCCCTGCTAATTGCTGACCTCCTCCACTCTTCCTACCACTCCATCCCCCACAGCTATCTCCCCCTGTACCACTATCCCCTCCCTCCTAGATTGTAAGCTCGAAGGAGCAGGGCCCTCGAACCCTCATTTATCACATTGTATTGTTATTGTACTGTTGCATGTACTGTCCCCCATTGTAATGTACAGCGCTGAGTGAACCATTGGCGCTTTATAAATACTGTATAATAATAATATAAAAAAGGACAAAAAAGAAAAAGAATAAGAAAAAAGGAAAAAATGTGAAAAATTAAAAGATGCTGATAAAATGCTGAAAAATGAAAATAAAAAATAATAAATAAAAAATGAAACGTGCAAACATGTATGTGTGGTCAAAAGAGAATAAAATGACGTATAAAAAAGGTATAAAAATCAGATTAAGAATAAAAAATATAAAATAAAAATGAAAATGAAAATAAATAATAAAAATAAGAATAAAAATAAAATTGATGATAGAAAATGCAACATAAAAAGATAAAAAATAAAAAAATAGATAAAAATGAAAAAGAAAATGAAAATGAAATTGGGTTTTTTTTATGGGATCATATATAGTGGTATAGATAGCATAAATTGTGAACCATATATGAGAGATGGGTAATGATGTAAGATATTGTACATAAGAAATATAAATATAAATATGAATATAATATAAACATAATTATAAATCTATGCATAATCCTCCCTGAGGTGTCAAAATGGATATAAATTAGTATATTATATTATTAAATGAAAAATAAATGAAAAAATTTAATTTAGTAAACCAAAATAAATGGGAGGATGATGCACTGATATGATCATAAACGCATGATATATGGAAAATACATAATATAAGAAAAAATGAATAAAATAAATAAAATAGACCATGTATTAAGAACACTTATTAAAACATTTATAGAAAAATATTATTATAAAAAAGATATAAAAAAAGTTACAAAATTGATAAAAAAATTAATAAAAAATAATTCATAAAAAATTAAAACTGATAAGGTAGGGTAAAGTAAATAGCATAATGATATTAGAGGATAGTGTTAACATCTAGTTACTCATTTAGACCACTTGGGGACAAAGTGTCCAATATAAAAATCCAGTAGGTTTCTTGCGAGCAAAGTTTAATAAAACTTTCAGACTCTGAGAGGTTTCTGGATATGGATTCTAAAACCCAAACCTGTAGACTATCAGTCTTTACCTTCTTCTATGAGGCAGCGATGTTCGCCAAATCTGGCGCGAAGGGGCCTGATGGTACGTCCCACATACAGAAGGCCACAGGGACAGGTTAAACAGTATACCACATAATCAGTGGAACAGATAAACAAGCTGAGTATGTTGGGTGTCCTAACAGGGGGGGGTTATACTTACTGGGAGCAAGCTTATTTTTGAGGTTTGTGGCTCTACGATACGTGAATTTGGGTTTTTCTTCTAAAGTCAATTAAGTGAGGATCTTGTAGTAAAATTGACCAGTGTCTATTAATAATGCTCTCCATTTTGCGGAAGTGTTTGTGGAATTTGGTGACAAATCTGACTGGACTGTGCGGCCCATTATCGTTAGACGTGGAGGATTTCCCATCTTGGTAAAAGGAACAGGCTTCATCTACCAATGTGTGGGGATAACCTTTATCTCTAAATTTAACTTTAAGGATTTCACTTTGGGAATGATAGTCTAAATCTGATGTACAGTTCTGCCTGAGACGGCAGAACTGGTCTTTAGGGATATTTTGGATCCATTTTGGATGGTGACAACTGTTGAAATGGAGGTATGAGTTACCTGAAACAGGTTTGAAATGGTTCCTAGTATTTATTGTGTTGTTGTCATGATATAATTCTAAATCAAGGAATATTAACATGTCTTTGTGGTGTACAGAGGTGAAAGACAGTCCGGAGGGGTTAGAGTTGCAATGAGCAACAAATTTATCAATGAAGGTCATAGGACCATCCCAAATGATGATTATGTTGTCTATGTAGCGACCATAGAATACCATGTGTGTGGCAAAAAGATTACCACGCCATATGAATTTATCCTCCCAAAAGCTCATAGTTAAATTAACGTATGATGGGGCAAAGTTGGCTCCCATAGTCGTGCCTTGTGTTTGTAGATAGAAATCATTATTAAACTTGAAGTAGTTGTGTTTTCAGCAGAAGGAGGTGGTATCTATGATAAAGGATGACTGCTTGGATTTAAAAGATGGTCCATGGATAGATAATGTTGAATGGCTGTTATCCCTACTTCATGTGGTATGGAGGTGTATAAAGAGTTGACATCAAGGGAAACCCAACAGTAGTTGAGCTCCCAGGTATATGATTTTAACAGTTTTAAAAGATGCCCACTGTCTCTAATGTAGGACTGTTGTGCCTGTGCTTGAGGTTGCAGAAAGTGATTGATGTATTATGAGAAACCACTAGTGATGCTACCTGTGGCCGCTACAATGGGTCTTCCTGGTGGTTTGTTAATATTTTTGTGCACTTTGGGTAAAAAATAAAAATATGGGGTATTGTAAAAATCTTTAGATAAAAAGGAAGCTTCCAACTTGGTGATAACACCATCTTGTAGAGCTGTATTTGTTAATTGTAGGGCCTCAAGTTTAAAATCAGGTAGCGGATCTTAATCAAATTTTATATGTGGATGTATCAGAAAGTAATCTGTGGGCTTCTGCTAGATATTTGGTATTTAGGAGAACAATGCCTCCGCCTTTGTCGGCAGGTTTGATTATGATGTCATTATTGTCAGATAGGGTTGTTATAGATTTCTTTTCAGTAGCATTCAAATTTGAAGAAGGGTGCTCATGACCAGGATTGCATAATTTGATGGATTCTGAGTAAACAACTCTATAAAAGCTTTCTAGGTAGGGGCCTTGTGAATATGTGGGGTTGAAAACTGATTTTGGTCTGAAGGCAGTGTGGATGATGGGTGGATGATTGGTGAACTGTGAAGATGGTTCTGTTGTGATTAATTCATAAGATGGAACATTATCGGGATGGGATTCAGTAAAACGTTGTTCTAATATGTGTAAACAATCTAGATTGGCTGAGGTCGAAAGAGCAGAATCGTATATATCAGCTGGGTCATCAGTGTTCTGGTTTTTAAGAGATTGTATGTGGACATATCTCTTGAAGGTTAAATTGCAAATACATTTGTTCAGGTCTTTAAATAGTGAGAAAAGGTTTGGGAAAGACATGGGAGCAAACTTTAGACCTTGATTTCATAATGAGGTTTCAGTATCTGATAATTGGTAACTAGATAAATTGAATATTTGCGCTGTTTTTGTCGTGCGTGTTGAGTGATGTTTGTTTTGTCCCCCCCTACAGTCTCTGTGTGTTTTCTTTTTCTGTCGGAGGGATTTTGGCCTAAAAAAGGATTCTGGGGAGGAGAAGAGTAAAAATGTGTGGAGTTGAGGTTTTGATGGTTGATTATTGGAACCTCGGTGCCAAAGGTAATATCGTTGGTGGTGGACATGGGAAGGATAGTAGATTGGGAGGTGTCTACATGGGTGGTGATGGTGGGGATAATGGTATCATTCAGTGTGGTAGTGTTGGAATTGGGTCTAGAGGTGGTGATGGTGTTAGTCATAATAGGATTGTTGATGATACTGTTGTCAGGGTTAAGTGTGTTATCTATTTCCTTACTATTGTTGGTGTGTGCTACATTATCTTTATTATAGTTAACATTGTTATTAATATTACTGGTGCTGGGGTTGTCACGTAAAGGTTGTGTGTTTTTGGGCCAAGGTATGTGTGTGTTTTTATGTATATATGTGCTCCTATTATTATTGTTGTTATAATTATTGTTTTTATTGGTGTATGGATTAGGTCTATTGTGATGAGTACTAATTTTTCGGGGGTGTGATTGGGAATAAGGTTATTAAAGGGCAGGGGGGTCTGGGTGTTGATGTGAAAAATTGTTGGTTGGGAAAACAATTAAATCCATTAGTGCTAGGATGGTAGTATTTTTCCATTGAAACACTCTGTTGTGGTTGTAGTCATCTAGATCCCTTTTAAATTTACCAAGTTTGGTGGATACTATGAGGTTTTCTTGGTGTTTAGTATTTTTCTTAAGGGTGTGGAACCACTGTTTGGGTAAAGTATAACCACTATCCAGAAATTCTTGCAACATTATCTGAATTTGATGCGTGAGTTGTTGGAATTTAGTTTCCCTCTGGGAAATAATAACCTCAATCCATTTGGAGGTGCAGAATTCAGACAAATTTAGCCAATTTTTGTGATTCTCAGAGTCTAAAAAAAGGACAATTTTTTTAAAATTCTAAAGCCTCGAGGGGTAATTTTGTATGTCAAATATTGCGTTAGAAAGTATTTGTCCCACCATTGGTGGTTGGCAATAGAGATAAGTCTCTCTAATTTTTTGAAATTATCACCAAAGAGCAGGCGTGTGTCCCTGGGAAGTGCAGGTAAGTCAGAAACAATTCTGGGGGAAAAATGGTAGAAAAATCTTCTAAAATGTCAAATATAATGACTTCTATATTATGGAGCAACTCCATGGTAAATAAAAAAAAAAAAAAAAAAAAACAATGATTGATATGACTGCAAAAGCTTGAGATGTGAAAAATATAAAAATATATATAGATATGAAAAATATATATAAAATATATGTAGAATTAAAAAATAAATAGAAAAGTTGTAGAGAAGATATAAAAATTATAAATATAAATAAGTAAAAAAGATGAGTGTGTGTAGAGAATAAAATATAAAAATAAAATTTAAAATAAACATATTATAAACCATGTAAGAAAAAAATAAAATACAATATGATTAAATAATAGATAAAAAATAGTAATAATGAATACGGTGACGATGATAATAAAAATAATACGGTGATGGTAAAAAAGGGGGATAATCAGGGGGCATGCTAAAGGCAAAAGATGTAAAAATGATATTGAATGGAAATAAATCTAGTATGAGTTAATATAAATGACAAATTAAATGGATGAGAATAGAACTTTCCAGGAAATGGAAGCGTAAATGCTGCTGATATGCTACATGTACACATGTGAGAAAAGAGGAAATGATAATCAGCGCAAATACTGGACCAAGTCCGAAAAGTCTAATAGTTGATAAAAATAGTCAGGGTGACTTGGATAAGGGGGGTCCGTATGGCACTAAGGGCGAGCTCCATGCAGTACTGTAGCAGACTCTGTAGTAAGGAGAGAAGAAGAAGCGCCTCTAAGTGCAGCAGACCACTTTAATTCAGCATAAAAGTAGGAACACTCACATGATAGTACAGTAATACAGGCATGTTAGGTATATGGTGTAGAAACACAGTGTAGAACAGCTGTCACTGGTGCCTAGTACGTCCGGGTCTCACTGGTAGGGAGTGTGGTAGCAGGAGGGAGACAGATGTGGAGCCGGCCGCATGCACGTACTCCTCAAGATGGCGGCTGGAACACACACTGAACCGCAACGTTGGCATGATGTCGTCAGTTACCAGAATGCAATGCGACGTGTTTCGGAGCATGCTCTGGCCTCTAGTGGCGGAAGCGTGCTCCTTTATCAAGCAGGGGAATGACATGGAAGAAAACCGTTCTTTATATACTGGCTAATGTGACTTAATTGGCAATCAATAATTGGCAATATACAATTAACATAATTGGAATACATGTGGGCTAGTGATAAAAAACATGTGGGTCTTAAAATTAAAACCATTAGTGGGGGAAAAAACCAGTAGTAGGGGAATAAAACGACAATAATGACCATGATGACAAAGAATGGGGGAAGAATTAAAATGATATAAAAAAAGATATAAAAAAAAGGACAAAAAGAATAAGAAAAAATGAAAAGATGAGAAAAATGAAAAAATTATGAAAAATAAAAATGAAAATAAAAATTAAAAGTGCAAACATGTATGTGTGGTCAAAAGAGATTAAAACACCGTATAAAAAGGTATAAAAATGAGATTAAGAATAAAAAATATAAAATAAAAAATAAATGTTTTTTATCACTAGCCCACATGTATTCCAATTATGTTAATTGTATATTGCCAATTATTGATTGACAATTAAGTCACATTAGCCAGTATATAAAGAACGGTCTTCTGCCATGTCATTCCCCTGCTTGATAAAGGAGCGCGCTTCCGCCACTAGAGGCCAGCGCATGCTCCAAAACGTGTCACATTGCGTTCTGATGACATCTCGCCTATGCTGATGTTGCAGTTCAGCGTGCGTTCCAGCCGCTATCTTGAGGAGTATGTGCATGCCGGCCAGCTCCACATCTGTCTCCCTCCTACCAGTGAGACGCGAATGTACTAGGCACCAGTGACAGCCGTTCTACACTGTGTTTCTACACCATATACCTAACATGCCTGTATTACTCTACTATCATATGAGTGATTCTACTTTTATGCTGAATTAAAGTGGTCTGCTGCACTTAGAGGCGCTTCTTATTCTCTCCTTATCTAAAGCACCTGCAACACAGGACGTGGCATGAAATATCACGTAGTAGGCATGACCGTACCTATCCTATGGAGGAGGAGAGGTCAAATCTGGAAATGTCAGAGATGTATTCCTGTCAGGAATGGACTGGCCAGCAATGGTGGGACTCGCCTGCCTTATGGGCTGCAGTACCAGGGCTGGCCAGCGGGTGCTCCCAGCAATCAGAGACTCAACCTTGCAGCCAGCTAAACACCTGAAACTGCTTATACTGGTGTATTTAAGGGATGGCCAGACCTGCAGACTCAGCCTTGGTGTGTGTTTTTCCTGGGCCCTGTATCCTGTTCCTGCATCCTGTTCCTGTTCCTGTCTTGTTGCTGACCCTGCCTGATCTGACCTCTGCTGACTTCTCCTGCTCTGACCCTGGCTCGTTCCTGACCATCCCTCTGCCTGACCCTCTGTACCACGCTAACCGCTACCTGCTGAACCTGGCTTGTGACCCCGACCATTCTCCGCTTGCTCCCCCTGTACCTACCTGCCCGATTGATATTGACCCGGCCTGCCTGACGACGCTTGCTTGTATATACTGTTATCTGTGGGTGGTTTGGTTTGGTTTGTTTGCACTGTGTTATGTTTTAGTATTGCACTGCGTTTATGTTTGTATTGTTAGTGTTAATAAATTTTATTGTTTATAACATATCTGAAGTCTGCGTTTCCCTGCGTCAGTCACACACCTCTGGTCATACCCGGGAGCCCTGACATTACACCAAGGCCAATCCTGACCAGAAGTGGCTGCACAGGGAAGCCATCTTGGTTTGTTGATGGGAAGGATGGATCTTGATGAGGTTGTGTATTTATATCTGCTAGTGTTTGATGACAGAGAGTATGCTTATCAAACTCTGAAGGAGTAGCCCCGGGATGAACTGCTAGAATGTATACGGCTCGCTCATGTTCTAGTAGATCAGGGCACAGAATTCTCTGAGGTGCAGCCATTGATTCAGATTTGTGCGGAGTTGGTTTCATCTGGTACCCCCGAATGTAGGGATGAATTTTTGCCGCCATTTAGTGCTGACCAGGTAGAGTCCCTGGTATGGTTATTAGAGGATGATGTGGATTGCTTCTTGGAGCATTATTCTGCATGTTCACCACAGGTACTAAGAGATTGTATAAACGCAGTGCAGTCTTTGGTCAGACAGGCTTTGTGTAAGCTCAGCTTTGTTCAACCCATACTGCAGACATGGACAGATTTGTTGCACCCAGCCTCAGTCAGCTTACAAAAACCCAGTCCTGCTTCTAATCTATTTCCTCAAAGCTCTATTCCTGCATTCCCAACAGCTCCTCCTGCCCTGCTATCTACCGCATGTCAGTACCCTGTTCCCACTCGCTGCACCTATCCTGCCTTTAACCCTGTAAAAGAGCCCTCTGTAGCAACTGCTCCCTCTCCTGTTCCATCCTCCAGCTCTTCTCTGTCTCCAGCTGCTCCATTCGTTTGCAGACCTGCGTTTACTTGCAGTGCTCCAGTAGTTAAAACCAGAAAAAAGCGGAAATTCTTTCCAACCAATACCATCCTGCCAGTATCCAAACCGGTGAGCCTGCCGTCTGAGAACCTGCCTTCCGTGGTTCAGCCTGGTGCCTTGGCACCCGCACTTCAACCTGATGTCTGTACCCAGCCTGATGTCTGTACCCAGCCTGATGCCTGTACCCAGCCTGATGCCTCTATTCAGCCTGATGCCTCTATTCAGCCTGATGCCTCTACTCAGCCTGATGCCTCTACTCAGCCTGATGCCTCTCTTCAGCCTGATGCCTCTCTTCAGCCTGATGCCTCTACTCAGCCTGATGCCTCTACTCAGCCTGATGCCTCCACTCAGCCTGACGCCTCCACTCAGCCTGATGCCTCTACCCAGCATGATGAACTGATCCAGCCTGATGATCCTATTAGGCCAGTTGACTCGATGCCGCTGTTGATCCAGATGATCCGGTACCTGATCCGGTGCCCGCTGTCGTGCCAATTGACTCAGAGCCCGCTGTCGTACCTGGTGACTCGGTGCCCACTGCCTTGCCAGATGACGCGGTGCCCGCTGGCGAGCCAAATTACCTGATGCCTGGTGACCCAGTGCCCGCCGTCATACCTGGTGACCCGATGCCCGCTGTCGAGCCAGACGATCCAATGCCTGGTTACCCGGTGCCCACTGCCTTGCCAGATGACGCGGTGCCCGCTGGCAAGCCAAATGACCTGATGCCTGGTGACCCAGTGCCCGCTGTCATACCTGGTGACCCGATGCCCGCTGTCGAGCCAGACAATCCGGTACCTGATGACCCGGTGCCCGCTGTCGTGCCAATTGAGTCAGAGCCCACTGTCGTGCCTGGTGACTTGGTGCCCACTGTCTTGCCAGATGACGCGGTGCCCGCTGTTGAGCCAAATGACCTGATGCCTGGTGACCCGATGCCCGCTGTCCACCCAGACGATCCAATGTCTGACCCAGTGCCCACGGTCATACCAGTTGACTCGGAGCCCACTGCCTTGCCAG
This sequence comes from Staurois parvus, assembly GCF_062004578.1. Classification (NCBI taxonomy): domain Eukaryota; kingdom Metazoa; phylum Chordata; class Amphibia; order Anura; family Ranidae; genus Staurois; species Staurois parvus. The sequence goes on along the minus strand of NW_028318189.1, from coordinate 1,986,025 downwards.
ATGACGCGGTGCCCGCTGTCGAGCCAAATAACCTGATGCCTGGTGACCCGATGCCCGCTGTCCAGCCAGACGATCCAATGTCTGACCCAGTGCCCGCGGTCATGCCAGTTGACTCGGGGCCCATTGCCTTGCCAGATGACGCGGTGCCCGCTGTCGAGCCAAGTGACCTGATGCCTGGTGACCCGATGCCCGCTGTCCAGCCAGACGATCCATTGTCTGACCCAGTGCCAGCGGTCATGCCAGTTGACTCGGAGCCCACTGTCGTGCCTGGTGACCCGGTGCCTGTCGCTCCGCCTGGGGGTCCGGCACCCGCCGCTCCGCCTGGGGGTCCGAGACCTGTCGCTCCGCCTGGGGGTCCGAGACCTGTCGCTCCGCCTGGGGGTCCGGCGCCCGCCGCTCCGCCCGGGGGCCCGAGACCTGTCGCTCCGTCTGGGGGTCCGGCGCCCGCTGCTCCGCCTGGGGGCCCGAGACCTGTCGCTCCGCCTAGGGGTCCGGCGCCCGCCGTTCCGCCTGGGGGCCCGAGACCTGTCGCTCCGCCTGGGGGCCCGAGACCTGTCGCTCCGCCTGGGGGCCCGATGCCTGTCGCCCCGCCTGGGGGCCCGATGCCTGTTGCCCCTCCTGGGGGCCCGGCGCCCGCCGCTCCGCCTGGGGGCCCGGCGCCCGCCACTCCGCCTAGGGGCCCGATGCCTGTCGCCCCGTCTGGGGGCCCGATGCCTGTCGCCCCGTCTGGGGGCCCGATGCCTGTCGCCCCGTCTGGGGGCCCGATGCCTGTCGCCCCTCCTGGGGGCCCGGCGCCCGCCGCTCCGCCTGGGGGCCCGGCGCCCGCCGCTCCGCCTGGGGGCCCGATGCCTGTCGCCCCGTCTGGGGGCTCGATGCCTGTCGCCCCGTCTGGGGGCCCGGTGCCTGCTGCTCCGCCTGGGGGCCCGGTGCCTGCTGCTCCGCCTGGGGGCCCGGTGCCTGCTGCTCCGCCTGGGGGCCCGGGGCCTGCTGCTCCGCCTGGTGGCCCGCTGCCTGCTGCTTCGCCTGGTGATCCGATGTGTCTCTGCCCGGAGTCCAGCCCGATGTGCCTCTGCCCGGAGTCCAGCCCGATGTGCCTCCGCCCGGAGTCCAGCCCGATGTGCCTCCGCCCGGAGTCCAGCCCGATGTGCCTCCGCCCGGAGTCCTGCCCGATGTGCCTCCGCCCGGAGTCCTGCCCGATGTGCCTCCGCCCGGAGTCCAGCCCGATGTGCCTCCGCCCGGAGTCCAGCCCGATGTGCCTCCGCCCGGAGTCCAGCCCGATGTGCCTCCGCCCGCAGTCCAGCCCGATGTGCCTCCGCCCGGAGTCCAGCCCGATGTGCCTCTGCCCGGAGTCCAGCCCGATGTGCCTCTGCCCGGAGTCCAGCCCGATGTGCCTCTGCCCGGAGTCCAGCCCGATGTGCCTCTGCCCGGAGTCCTGCCCGATGTGCCGCTGCCCGGAGTCCAGCCCGATGTGCCGCTGCCCGGTGTGCCGCTGCCCGGAGTTCTGCCCGATGTGCCTCTGCCCGGTGTGCCGCAGCCCGATGGGCCACTGCCCGGAGTCCTGCCCGGTGTGCCGCTGCCCGGAGTCCTGCCCGGTGTGCCAGTCTTTGATATCCCGCCAGTTACCAGACCCGGGCGGTGGAACATTTTGCCCAGCTAGGACTGTTTGGAGCGTCCTGAGGCCGCTCCTTGAGGGGGGGTACTGTCAGGAATGGACTGGCCAGCAATGGTGGGACTCGCCTGCCTTATGGGCTGCAGTACCAGGGCTGGCCAGCGGGTGCTCCCAGCAATCAGAGACTCAACCTTGCAGCCAGCTAAACACCTGAAACTGCTTATACTAGTGTATTTAAGGGATGGCCAGACCTGCAGACTCTGCCTTGGTGTGTGTTTTTCCTGGGCCCTGTATCCTGTTCCAGCATCCTGTTCCTGTTCCTGTCTTGTTGCTGACCCTGCCTGATCTGACCTCTGCTGACTTCTCCTGCTCTGACCCCGGCTCGTTCCTGACCATCCCTCTGCCTGACCCTCTGTACCACGCTGCCCGCTACCTGCTGAACCTGGCTTGTGACCCCGACCATTCTCCGCTTGCTCCCCCTGTACCTACCTGCCCGATTGATTTTGACCCGGCCTGCCTGACGACGCTTGCATTGTATGTACTGTTATCTGTGGGTGGTTTGGTTTGGTTTGTTTGCACTGTGTTACGTTTTAGTATTGCACTGCGTTTATGTTTGTATTGTTAGTGTCAATAAATTATATTGTTTATAACATATCTGAAGTCTGCGTTTCCCTGCGTCAGTCACACACCTCTGGTCATACCCGGGAGCCCTGACAGTTCCCAACATCACATCGGGCATAAATATTGTAAACTGTAGAATACACATCTTAAATTACATTCTTACATAATAAGGATAGAAAAACACATGTAAGGCACTAAGCGTCAAGCCACATAAAAAAGAGAACATGAGCAAACACAGATAGGACAGTACCAAGAGAATGCCCTAAAGGACCCATTGAGTCCAAAGGGAAGACATGGAACCTCAATTGGTACTTCCAGAAATCTGTAGAATAGGGTTTGGGAACCATAGTGCTAGAGACATAGCATGATGTCTAGGGATCCCTGTGAGGGAAAAAAGAGGTTGGCCTTTCATAGTCAGGATGGGTCAGTGGGGGAGGGCCCCCACGGAGCCACCCCTATGGAATAAAAATGGGTTTAACTGCTACGGAACAAAGGGCCTCAGGGCGCAATAGCAACAAAGAGTTAAATATAACATCGATGGATGTCTCCAGTAAGGTCCCTCCTGGTGACACCCTCCATAGGCATTCAACTATAGGTGATGTTCATAGACTAGATGGTAAAGCTCAGTAAAGGGTGGGGGGCCAAGAAGACAACACACTAAGAATTGTGGAAGGTGTCAGAAAGGTTATGGGCCAGGTGGGGACAAAACAACAGCATAGATGCCTCTCACTGCCCTGGCCAAAAAAGGATCCATTACCTAGTTTCATTGCAGAATCCCAAATTATCAATAAGGACCTTGAAAATTACATCTTAACTAAGACTGGGGCCTCTTTCTTCCGAAAAGAATTCTACAAAGTCCCTTATTTCTACCATTTGCCCAAGGTCCATAAGGATCCAAAAAAAACCCTGGGTCGTCCATTGTGGTCGCAATAGCAAGTATCACTACCAGCTATTCTTTATACCAGCTATTCTTTGACCATTTTCACCAGCCCTTAGCACAAGCACTCCCCTCATACATTCGGGATGGTACTCATCTTCTGGAAATTCTTAAACCCTATACTTGGGAGCCCACATATATACGGGCCTCATTAGATGTCTGTTCTCTGCATACATCCATTCCTCACGAAATAGGCTTACGAGCCGTATCACATTTTCTAATGGAAGACCCATATCTCAATACAAAACAAATCAACTTTCTACTTACAGCTACAAAATTTTGCCTAGAACACAATTACTTTGTCTTTGATGGCGATTTTTACCTACAGATACAGGGCACAGCCATGGGAGCCAATTTTGCTCCTAGCTATGCGAATCTGACTATGGGCCTGTGGGAAACCAACACATCTGGAAAAACAACCCGTTTAGTCCTGGTGTTTTACGGTCGATATATCAATGATATCATTATCATCTGGGACGGTCCCCAATCTCGCATACTAGAATTTGTTGATTTTTGTAATTCTAACACCTTTGGCCTCACCTTCACCCAAGTAGCTGATCCCACCACCCTATGTTTTTTGGGTTTAGAACTCACACACATCAACTCCACCATCATTGCTAAAAATTATTATAAACCTACTACTAGTAATTCATTCCTCCACTTTTCCAGTTGTCATCATCCTAGATGGATCTGTAACATTCCCAAAAGTCAATTTCACCACCTCAAACAAAATTGAACCAGGTTAGCAGATTACCAGACACAAAGCATGGCCCTCAAAAATAAATTCAACGAAAAAGAATATTCATCCAAGCTCATCGAGGAAGCCTATTCCATTTATCTGACAGACTCACTACCTTATCCAAAAAACAACCCAGAACCCACCATTAGGTTTGTCACACAATACCACTCTAGTTACAAGAAAATGGAAACCATTTTTAAAAAACATTGGTCCATTCTAAACCAAGACCCACATCTAGCACTGTCCATCCCAACCATGCCAAAATTCGCCTACAGAAAGGCACCAAGTGTAAAAAATAAGATTGCACCCAACAAAATTCCTACGACAACCAATAATACCACCTGCAGACAGTTTACTCTCATCCCAATCACAGGGATGTTCCGCTGCAACAAAACTCTATGTCTCACCTGTGCCTGTGTTTCCCACAGTAAAAAAACATTTTGCACTAATGGAAAAACTTATCCTATTACAGCATTCTACAACTGCTCTTCCACATATGTGGTATACTGCCTCTCCTGCCCTTGCAGCCTGCTCTATGAAGGTCGCAAGATTAGAACTCTTAGAAAAAGGTTTGGAGAACACCGTTGCTTAGTACAGGATGGCAATCCTAAACATAGTGTCCCACAACACTTCTCTGAATTTCACCAAAAATCCATTCATGATCTCCAAGTATGGATTATTGATTCTATACCAGATACATATACTGCAGCTGAATGTTTCCAACGGTTATGCAAACAGGAAACATTTTGGATATGCACCCTCAACACATTAGCCCCTGGAGGATTAAACGAAGAAATAGAGGTCCACACTGTTCATTAAATTATATGAGACATTAGTTTTATACCTATATGTGCACATTTATGTGCCAATTGCCCAAAAGCCATGCTCGTGTCAGTGCACATTCTCATATGCGAGCGTGCACACCTGCCACCAGACTGGCGCCAGGCAGGCTATTTAAACCGCAATTGCACCAGGAGTCCTTGCCTTCTGGTCTACCGCGTTCCGCTATCTGTTGTATCCTGATCCTGTTGCCAACCTGACCTGTCTTGACCTCGCTTGAACTCCACCTGCACCAACCTAGCTTACCCTTGGACTATGCCTTTGCCTGTTCCCCTGCTATCTGCCTATGGTTGCTGACTTCTGGCCTGAACTTCAACTATCCGCTTGCCTGCTACCTGTACATGATCCGCCTGATAGATCCTGACACTTGTCTGACTCTTCTCCAGTCTGTGACTATCACCTGATACTAACCGTATGCACTTGCCGAGTTCCTGTCGTTCTGCTGCTAGAATTTACCAGCTGCTGCTCCTGCTGACCTGTATCCTCTGCTCACCTGCATCTGCAACCTACCTGCATCTTCAGCTCATCTGCATTCGCAGCCTACCTGCGTCCTCAGCTAACCAGCATCCACAACCCACCTGCATCCTGGTCATCCGGACTACCCACCTGTCAGCTGACATTGCAGACCTGAATGCACTCATGCCACTCGTGGCTCTTGTGCCTTCTTTTGCTCTATCAGGGGCACCAAGCAGGAGGTGTAAGAGGATGCCTTCATCTCCATGTCAGGATCCCCCACCAGGTACCTGACAATGTGTTTTCTTTTTAATGATTGATTATTGTAAAAGTTGTGAGCAGTTGGAGTTCCCTCTTAATTACGGCAAGTGTGTAGCGGAGGTTGCACTATGGTTCCACCTTGCTGGAGCCCATATAGGATGGTCACCCCAAAAGCCAATCAGGTCTGAGGAAGTAGCGTAAGCTTTGAAACAGGTTGCCACTCACATCCACGGCATCACATCTACCTGCTGACATCACTTCCAGTCCAACGCTATCTTGCACTCCATGCTGGTTACTGCTATCAGCCGCTTCCTGATGTTCCACCTACACCACTAGGCTGGTTTGCAGTTGTTGGAGTCAATCGGGACCATACGGGAAAATTACATGGATGTAGAGACATGTCTTTTTAGCCTTACAAATAAGTGAGTTGCCAATTGCACATTTTAATAAACAAAGGTGTTTTTAATGCTGCACTTAATTTGGCGCTCCTCTGTTCCTTCTTTTCCTATAACTGCAGAGTCCAAGCTTCACTCTAGAGGATGCTGCCACTGATTCTGCAATTACTGCCTGTTTGATCTCCACAGTACTATATTTACTGGACTTTATGAACTTTTTAAAAAACTTTAGTAATTATTACTTCTCCAGCTCCATTTCTTTTTAATTAGAAATTTTGAAGCTGCAGAAGTCTAGCTGCAAAAACTTTGTATGGTACCTTTACAGTGCTGAATGCACTCTTTCCATCACAATACTGGTCTAATTGAAATTCCTGGCCACAACAAAGTACTGAATTGCTAGCCTGATTCTCTTTTTTTTCACCTGACAGTTGGCCTCCTTCCGTGCCTGGTAAACTTTGCTAAATCTTCCTCCTTTTCTCACAGCAACAGAGCACTAGTGTGTAGGAGGATATGTGTGTGTATAATACATATATACAGTTGTGTTCAAAATAATAGCAGTCAGACCTCACTAACCTGATCAATCACTTTTTTTGGTAGAAATGATATTTCTACATGGCAAATAATTTACTAGCAGGTGTAGTAGAGTAATAGAAATCCAACAGACCCAAAAGTCAGGACATGAATGCTGCTGATTCTGTGTAATTGAATCACTAATTGAAAGGGGCATGTTCAAAATAATAGCAGTGTGGTGTTCTATTAGTGAGGTCATTCATTCTTTGAAAAACAGGTGGCAATTATTGCCCTTATTTAAGGAAGGAAGGCAGCAAATGTTGTACATGCTGGTTACAGTGCATTTCTCTCTGAAATTCTGAGGAAAATGGGTCGTTCCAGACATTGTTCAGAAGAACAGCGTACCTTGATTAAAAAGTTGAATGGAGAGGGGAAAACAAAAAGAAGTGCAGAAAATGATAGGCTGCTCAGCTAAAATGATTGCAAATGCTTTAAAATGGCAACCAAAACCTGAAAGACGTGGAAGAAAGTGAAAAAATACCATTCGAATGGATAGAAGAATAGCCAAAATGGCAAGGACTCAGCCAACAATCAGCTCCAGGAAGATCAAAGAAGGTCTAAAGTTACCTGTGAGTACTGTTACAATTAGAAGACGCCTATGTGAAGCCAAGCTATCGGCAAGAAGCCCCCGCAAAGTCCCACTGTTAAAAAAAGACGTGCTGAAGAGGTTACAATTTGCCAAAGAGCACATTGACTGGCCTAAAGAGAAATGGCGCAACATTTTGTGGACTGATGAAAGTAAGATTGTTCTTTTTGGGTCTAGTGGCCGGAGACAGTTTGTCAGACGACCCCCAAACACTGAATTCAAGCCACAGTACACTGTGAAGACAGTGAAGCATGGTGACGCAAGCATCATGATATGGGGATGTTTCTCATACTACGGTGTTGGGCCTATTTATCGCACACCAGGGATCATGGATCAGTTTGAATACATCAGAATACTTGAAGAGGTCATGCTGCCTTATGCTGAAGAGGAAATGCCCTTGAAATGGGTGTTCCAACAAGACAACGACCCCAAATACACCAATCCCCGGATCTTAATCCAATAGATAACTTGTCGGGTGACATCAAAAATGCAGTTTCTGAGGCAAAACCAAGAAATAGAGAAGAACTGTGGAATGTAGTCCAATCATCCTGGGCTGGAATACCTGTTCACAGGTGCCAGAAGTTGGTTGACTCCATGCAACACAGATGTACAGCAGTTCTCATAAACAGTGCTTATACAACTAAATATTAAGTGATTCAAAGGAAAGCAAAATCTTCAAACATTTTTCAGTTTATATAGTGAATGTTTGAGTTTGTAAAAAAGAATACAAACACTGCTATTTTTTTGAACAGTCTAATATTCACTTTTCTTCAATTTTTTTAGAGGAACAACACAATATTTGATATATTTTTCTTCATGTTTTGATTTGGACTTGAATGTGTAGTGTTCCCAATGCATTTGTGTGCATGGAAATAAAAGTTATTAGAAGGATTTTGAGCTTTATTCACTTTTTTCAACACACTGCTATTATTTTGAACACAACTGTACAAATATATTTTTTTATATATATATATATATATATATATATATATATATATATAATTCTTTTTTTTTGCTAGCACTATGCCTGTGTTGGAGTTTAATCCTTGACAGGATTTTAAAAAATAAATATCAAGTTGTAAAATTAAAGCATATCAAAACACAAGAGCATTAGTTTTAATGTTTCAGGCTGAGAAAAGTTAAAGTAAATACAGAAAATACCTACTATTCTTGCCAGAAATGCAGTACGCTTGTCACTTCTGTGAACTGAAATCTTGACTGATGTTGCCTGCTTTCCTTTCAATCTTCTGTACTATTTCACCTGCTCCCCATGCAGTTAAGATGAAGATAGATGTGTTTGTTGTCCAAATTTGGAGGGGGGCAGGTTTATTCGAAAACTATTATAGATACAATGAAGAAAGTGAGCAAAGGCACCCTAGGACAGGTGGTGTGTTATTCACAAGATTACCAGGTCGAAAAAGGAAGACAAGCCTGAAAAAGAAAGCAAACAGTCACCACATCTAAAGAACTGATAAGCTGCAGTATATTACATTTTTGTTTTTTGGTTTAGATACTCTTTGTATGACATAATACAAAGTAGGTCAATAAGTGACTGTCTTCTAGACTTGAACACTGCTCTTTATTATTTGCTACACAGTGAACACTGCTAGTGCCAGAAAATTATTTTATGTTTGTTTAAATATTTTTATATTTTGTTTTGAAGAAAAAAGAATCAGTGTTCTATAACAGTAAAGAAGAATTCAAATACAGATTTACTGTCAAAATTCTATTGTCAGAGTAACACTTTTTTCAAATAAAAACAATTTACAGAAGAATACTAGGGCAGACACTAGAGTGCATTTTGAAATCTACTATCCAATATTATTTTTGGTGAAAAACCAAAAGAAAAAAAGAAGAACAGGTGATACAGGAAAGACTAACTGAACAGTAGCCATACTAAACAATAAGATATGGTAATTGGGCAGCACTGTGAATTGGGGCAAAGTGCTCAAATTGTTCAATTAGCACTATTTATGCTGCCACTAAGTATGCAGAACAAGTTCCATTTGTGAATTGTTTTGCTGTAATTGTGTTCAGTTATTATAGCAAGCCAGCATGTGGTAAATGCGTTTAATTTATAATCAGGGGGACGAGGAAATTCTGCATCCTTGTGAGTTAAATTGTGTACTATTTGCATTTGATTGCCAATTTTGAAGGATTTTTACTAATGATAAATTAACACTGTATGCTGGTGATATTTAAAAGGACATTTTAATTATAGGGCTGGAAACATATAATGACCTCCCTCATGCATTTACAGACATATTGATTTTGTGTAATTATTACCTGGATGTATTATTACCTCAGATGTATCTCATAGGAAGAAAAAAACCCAAAGTCCACTATTGCAGAGAGATGTTTGATTGATTTAATGATCCATCTAATTTCAAGGATAATTTAGTGCTTCTGGCTTCAATTCTGCAAGTATTTTAAATTAGAAGTACATAGGACACTGATATTTTGTATGCTGCACATCTAAAGTGTATTTTGTTTAGCTAATAGAACACGTTCTTGAATGTTAAGAGATAAACAGTTTTTATAGTAGAGACCTATATTGTTGTGGAAGGTGTCTACTATAAAAGGTAATAGAATTTAGTTTCTTCTTCTTTAGTTTTTTTTTAGTGCTTCTTCCCCAGTAACACACCCCTCTCCCATTTTCTGCCTTGGTAATAAATGAGGTGAAATCATCACATTGGGGGGGTCAAGCAAAAAGTGATTGTTGCAATTGATTGTTTCAACATGCATTACACAAACTTGGTCCACTGTTGCAACTATCAGGAAATTTGACTGCGAAATGCCTTGCAGGCCATTGGGTGAGTACATGCATATACGGGGATTAGACAAAAAAATAGGAAACACTACAGGATTTGTAGATGTGAAAGTGACAACATGTTTCGCGTTGAAAGCGGAACATTCTTTTGCTTCTGCTGTGTGATGAGACACCTAGTTAACAGATGGGAAACATCAGTTTCATCATTCACTGCATGAGCAGCTAGTAATAGGGAGTCATGTCAGAATTAACTGAGCTTCAAAGAGGGCAAATTGTTGGTGCCCGCTTAGCTGGTGCCTCTGTGACTGAAGTTGCCAATTTATTTGCCAGGTTGCGAGGTACAGTATCAAAGCTTATGGTGGCATATACAGTTTCCAGGAAAAGGTCATCTGGCATAAGCCAGACATGGTCAACTGACCAAAAGAGACAAAAAGGACCTTGCGCAGGATTGTGACCCGGAATATGAAAACAACCGCTGCAAAAGTGACTGCAGAGCTCAATTTTATTCCCATGAAGTCCTGTTAGCTAGGTGTCTCATCACACAGCAGAAGCAAAAGAATGTTACATTACTTCTGCTTTCAACGCAAAACTCGCCACTTGCACATCTGCAAATCAGGTACTGTTTCCATTTTTTTTGTATAACCCTATGGAAGGAAAACTACCTGCAGGAGAGCAGCAGCACAAAAATCCAATAAAGGATGAAAAAGAACAAGTCTTTTATTGGCAAACTAGATGTCATTCACTTAAGGAGGCATTAAAACTAAAACCAAAAATGTAATATATTGCAGCCTAGCAATCATTAGATGTGGTGGCTGTACTCATTTACTTTTAGGCTTTTTTCCCCGTTTTCACATGCTCATCTGGACAGGAACACACCTCCTGTATTAGAGTGTTACCTTTCTGGATGAAGGAGCACAAGGGGCACTTTTGGACAGCAGCCTTGTCAGTCTGAAGGGAAGGACGTGTTAGATGTACTAGCAGATTTAGATACACCAACAAAATTTCAGTTTTTTTTATATTACATTACTCATGGGGAATGATTTCTAAATGAGTCAGGGCTGTGTTTCTGGATTTGCCCTCTATCTGCCCTAGATGGGGTCTAGCAATGGCTGTACTGCACAACCTGCACCCTCAAGACTTTTTTTTTCAGAAAGTGTCACTAAAATAGTTATAACATATTTTATGTATATAAAAAGCTGTAAAGGTTGTGCAATTTAATACAGTACAGTTTGATAATTAACTTAATGAGAAAGAAATATTTTTCATTTTATTCTTTGTGCTGAAAGAAACAAGGTTATTCATATGTCTACCAGACATGTATTTTCAAGTGTTTACTGTCTATGAAAACCAGTCATGCATATGGAAGAGATTATGATTGCAATGAAAGCAGTTAACCTGTCCTTAATGATCATGAAAAGAATGGATTGAATAGTATATACAATCAGGGGACAACAGTCTAAACTTTGTCTTGCAGTCCTGAACTGTGCATTCTGCAAGCTGCAAAATATGTGGTTTTGAGGCTACAGCATAGAATGTATGTTTACTGCAACCAGCAACTACCTAATGTATCTCGGTCAGCCCTTTTGTTGTTCGCTATGAGCAGTTTTAATTTTCTTAAAATTAAACTTCATCTTTATTTACTGGACTCTGTGGTGGGGAAAAGTGCAGCTCGTGTTCAGGTCTCCTCTGCCTCTGCTCTGCCCATTCAGACACATAATGTAGTAATACAAATATTGTGATGTAATTATTATTACTATTACAACATGCCTAAAAAGATTGGTGAAGTATCAAGGACAGGGTAGTTAGCTGGGTAAATGAATGAGAAAAGTTCAATCCTTGCATTTCTGCCCCCCACTATTCCCTGACAACTTCTATCCACAGCACTAGATGACTATTGCTATGTTGACAGATGTCCTGTTACCTATCCTTGATTTAGAGATATTGTACTTTATGTTAGGATTAGTGACAGAATGGAGGCCCATCAAAATTTTGTTACGGGGCCCAATGATCTGTAGTCCCCTGTTTGTATGTGCCATCCAATCCATTCTTTTCATGGTCATTAAAGACATGTTAACTGCTTTCTTTGCAATCGTAATCTCATATAAATAATCTCTTCCATATACATGACTGATTTTCATAGACAGTAAACACTTGAAAATATATGTCTGGTAGACATTTGAATAACTTTGTATCTTTCAGCAAAAAGTGCTGGAAAAAGGAATTACCTTTACAAAATAGTCCAGTATACTAAATTCACATGTTCTGAGTGGTTGCTGAAACAGGTACAACAATTGTATTTTTTTTTATTGAAAGTGCAGTTAAACTGTACTTGAAGACTTATATAAAAGGATGCAGACTCTATTGTATATTCAGTTTTGGAAGTCGTCAGTATAATGGTGCTTTGTTTTAAAGGCATAGATTGGGGCTCTATGGTGTCCTGTACTGACTGAAATATCTAGCTTGCTATTGCTGATCTCTCATTCTGAAAATATCTAAATACTTGTCTAGAATGCTAATCCAGTGGATTCCAAAAGAGAAAAAGAGTATGCACAGTAGCCCCTCCTCACCCCCACCCACTGCCTTCTAGAAACTTTTCAAGTCTCTAGAGCAGGGGGAGGTATCAGGGAGCAGAGCTCTCAGCCCTGACCTAAGGTGACCTGCCTGATTTACACTCAGGTTTACCCATGCCCAGGCTGCTATTCAGCCTTCTCTGTAAAGAAAAAAACCTAACTAGCTCCCCCTGGCTACCCAGAGGGGTGCTACACTAAGATCACACTAAGATCTTTTTCTTTAGTAAATGTAACCTATCCCTTTGGCATGTTATAGACTGCAGGGAAAAGCAAAGTCCTTTTACTGCTGGAGCTTTTTTTTTATTTTGTGCACACATGCTATATACATATTTTTTTACACACTTAAAACCCTAAAACATTATATATTTTTTGAAGGCAGAGGATCCCTAGAATGTTGGCAGTTGCATTTTTTTATCACACAATATTAATGCAACTGCATATTTTCAATCATAAATATGCTCAAAATAGTTTCAATGCATACAAGCACAATACAATCTCCATATTTTCTATGTAATTAAAAGGGTAAGACAAAGTCAATTATATAGATACCAAACATATCCAGAATGAAAATTGTGTAATGATTAGATGGCCACAAGGTATGATACCGAAAATTGTCCACTGCTTTTAAAAAAAATAAATAAAAAAAAATGCTCTAAAGGGTAAAATCCCTAAAAGAGCAACTAGCACACCATTGGATACAAAATGGTAATATCAAATAAACTCAAATTCAAGTGCAGCACTCATAAAACAAAAACAAAACTCATAAGAGTACAGTATATATGTCTATAGTAGAATGTCCATGCAAACAAAGGAACTTCACCGTGAACTGTGAATGAAATGATCTTCATACAGTGTTTAAAAAAAAAAAACTCCTCCAGGTGAAAAAAAACATCACAGTCTGTGCTCCCACACGACTGCACCACTGCACAGATCAGAGGCTTACCGGAAAGGTATGGCCCTCAAAATAAGAAATCATATAATGCTTAATGTGATTGGCACCATTCCAACAGTGAAGCATGGTGTTGACAGCATCATGCTGGGGGGGGGGGGGGGGGGGTTCAGCAGCAGGGAATGGGAGACTGGTCAGGGTTGAGGAGAAGCTGAAAAGTGAATGTGCCTAGAAAAAGAAGAGAATAGATTGTCATTACCAGGACCGTCTGATGTTTGCAGAGGATGCAGGGCTTCTCTGGTTTAAACGGACACTGAATTTATCTTCTTTTAGCATTTGTACTCTATCTTTAAACGAAGTTTGTGTTAATCATTGTACTACATCCACAAATCTGAAAGGGTAAAAATATGGACCTAGCAATAAATAACTGTAACACAAAATTTTACCCTTTGTTACATTAATGGAACTGTGAGAAGGAATTCCCAGGACAACTGGGAAACTGTATTATTAGTGTGTTTTGTGATAGGAGGTTTGCTTTGGTGGCATTATAGTGATTTAGCATGTGGAGTACACGTAGAAAAAAGGGAGGATGTTTAACTTGACAAAAAGAGCAAAAAAGGAGAGACAATCAAAAAAGCCCTATCCCAGAGTGGGCAAATTCTAGACAATGGTCTACTCTGGCTCATGAATTGATTAAGTATCATAACGCAATTAAAGTGGAAGACCCCTCCCCTGTGTCCTGAACCTTGATTTGGCTCAATATTCAAAATCAGAGCAGATGGTTGCATCTTTATTAGGATGGATATTTTTGCAGGCACTCATGGATGAGACAAAAAAGAGAAGAAATTGAGATAGAACAGCAGGCAGTAACAGACCAATTGCAAATCTTAAAGGAATGTTTTAGATCTTCCAAAAAACAGAGGGAGGAAATGAAAACACAGTTTTCAGATGATGTAATGAGAACTGTTAATAAGCAATCAATGTAGAAAGAAAGGTAGGAGATTACCGGGAAAGAATACTGAAGTAAAAGTATGCACCCTGGTTCCCAGGGGAGATTGGGAGGAATTAGCACACTGGTCAGGATCAGATACAGATGAAGAGATAGAAGTTGTTGAGTTACCAGAAGGTAAGGCTAATCCTATTGTTACTAGTAGAGATGAGCGAATCGAACCTGGCGAAGTGGAATTCGTTTCGAATATCAGGAAAAATTCGATTCGCATTGAATCCGAATTTTAGCAAACTTCGGGTGCACGAATCGAATTTTTCCCGATCAGCCGGCAAAAGTGTCACTGCAGAGAGCTCCGCTATTTCTGACAGTTCTGACAGTTCATTTACAGCGGTTGAAACATTGTATCTATTTGTTTCCATTTAGGATACAGATGTTTTTATTCGGAAATAAATAGATACAATGTTTCAACCGCTGTAAATGTGAAGGAACTGTCAGAGAACTGTCAGAAATAGCGGAGCTCTCTGCAGATACACTTTTTGCTGTACTGGAATACTTCTTCTTTTCATTCTTCTTCTTCTTTTCATTCTTCTTCTTCTTCTTCTTCTTTTCATTCTTCTTTTCATTCTTCTTCTTTTCATTCTTCTTCTTTTCATTCTTCTTTTCATTCTTCTTCTTCTTCTTTTCATTCTTCTTCTTCTTCTTTTCATTCTTCTTCTTCTTCTTTTCATTCTTCTTTTCATTCTTCTTCTTTTCATTCTTCTTCTTCTTCTTTTCATTCTTCTTCTTCTTCTTTTCATTCTTCTTTTCATTCTTCTTCTCCTTCTTTTCATTCTCCTTCTTCTTCTTCTTCTTTTCATTCTTCTTCTTCTTCTTTTCATTCTTCTTCTTCTTCTTTTCATTCTTCTTTTCATTCTTCTTCTTCTTCTTTTCATTCTTCTTCTTCTTCTTTTCATTCTTCTTTTCATTCTTCTTCTTCTTTTCATTCTTCTTCTTCTTCTTTTCATTCTTCTTTTCATTCTTCTTCTTCTTCTTTTCATTCTTCTTCTTCTTCTTTTCATTCTTATTCTTCTTCTTTTCATTCTTCTTTTCATTCTTCTTCTTTTCATTCTTCTTCTTCTTCTTTTCATTCTTCTTTTCATTCTTCTTCTTCTTCTTTTCATTCTTCTTTTCATTCTTCTTCTTTTCATTCTTCTTCTTCTTCTTTTCATTCTTCTTCTTTTCATTCTTCTTCTTCTTCTTTTCATTCTTCTTTTCATTCTTCTTCTTCTTCTTCTTTTCATTCTTCTTTTCATTCTTCTTCTTCTTTTCATTCTTCTTTTCATTCTTCTTTTCATTCTTCTTCTTCTTCTTTTCATTCTTCTTCTTCTTCTGTTCATTCTTCTTCTTCTTCTTCTTTTCATTCTTCTTTTCATTCTTCTTCTTTTCATTCTTCTTCTTCTTCTTTTCATTCTTCTTTTCATTCTTCTTCTTCTTCTTTTCATTCTTCTTCTTCTTCTTTTCATTCTTCTTTTCATTCCTCTTCTTTTCATTCTTCTTCTTCTTTTCATTTTTCTTTTCATTCTTCTTCTTCTTCTTTTCATTCTTCTTCTTCTTCTTTTCATTCTTCTTTTCATTCTTCTTCTTCTTCTTTTCATTCTTCTTCTTCTTCTTTTCATTCTTCTTTTCATTCTTCTTCTTCTTTTCATTCTTCTTCTTTTCATTCTTCTTCTCATTCTTCTTTTCATTCTTCTTCTTTTCATTCTTCTTCTCATTCTTCTTTTCATTCTTCCTCTTCTTCTTTTCATTCTTCTTCTTCTTCTTTTCATTCTTCTTTTCATTCTTTTCATTCTTCTTTTCATTCTTCTTCTTATTCTTCTTTTCATTCTTCTTCTTCTTCTTTTCATTCTTCTTCTTTTCATTCTTCTTCTTCTTCTTTTCATTCTTCTTTTCATTCTTCTTCTTCTTCTTTTCATTCTTCTTCTTCTTCTTTTCATTCTTCTTTTCATTCTTCTTCTTCTTCTTCATCGTGCCCCGTGACTGCCCAAATGAGTGAAGTGTGCGGTGATTCTAAGATCGACGGCACTCATCTGCATGTCATACTGACTGACAGTATTATTTCTCTTCCCCAGCAGACTCCAAGGGCATTTAAATTAAAGGTACAGTGTTCTGCACTAATATAAAGGCTCTCTGAAGCCTAGAAACCCTTTTAATAAGTTAAATTCGCGGCGAATAAATTCGCATTGAATCGAATTTCTCCCGCAAATTCGGCGAATCAGCCGAATCGAATTTTTGAATAATTCGCTCATCTCTAGTTACTAGACAAAGAAGAGAAGTAACTGAATATGCTAATACAAATGGTGGTAATGCTCTTCTAGCTAAAGAGACATAACATGCAGCACAGGCTACTGAACAACAATATACAGAGGAGACAAAGTCTTACACAGCAGGGGAGCTAATGGAGTTAGGACAAATGTTTGCTTGCTGACATAGGTCCTGCATGTGTTGGACCTGGGGAGGAGATGGAGTTCATTTATCTAACTGAGAAGCAGTGGGGTTGGAAAGCATGGCAAAGGACCCCAGAGTAAGATCATATCTCTGCAGAGCTGAAGACACTGCTGTTGTATTCTCCCTATTGTATCTGATAAGAGATTCTATAGTTCAGGTCCACGATACCCCTATAGAGCTTATGGATGTAACTGCTTGGTGTACAATAGGAGAGGGAATTCAGAGACTGCAAGAGCATGGGTGTGTAATGAGATTAATTGTAAACCCTCCTTTAGAAACTCCTACAGTGCATGATTACTGGACAGGACCTGATATGGCTTTGTTTACTGCACATATGAGAAATAAGCTGCTGGCTAGTGCCCCTTCGCACCTAAAAGCTCCATTGCTCATAATGCTGAGTGCTCTTGATGCTAAGAAGGAGAGGGTTCATGAGGCAGCTGCTTTATTGGAACAATTAGGAGAACTGGAGATGGTCGGAGACAGGGTCAAACAAAGGAATGTGGAGGAGAAAGCCTGCAGGGAGATAGAAGTTTACACAAAATCAGTTGTTTTCAGATCTTTTGCAAAGTGGGGTACCCATATCAGATATTGATAATGTCCCAACATGAAGTCTTTTAAAACTATGGAAAAAGTAAAAAAAAAAACAAGGGAAGTTGAAATCCAGTTTACCCAAGAGAGTGGCAACCAGTGATGTGGAGAATGTCCCCATCCTGCCTTCTGCCCCTCCTGTGGAGGGAAAGCCAAACACTTATGGGGCAGCAGCAGAAGAGTTAATGAAACACAAAAGGAAATATGGAAGCCAATGATGGGAAGTGCCCACTCCTCTTGAGTGACAGGAGAGCGGATCCTCTGTGCCACTGGTTCAAGTTAACATGCTGAAACCATAGGATTGCTGCCCATATGTATCAATGGCAATATATTGGCAAGGACAAAACACATGGGCTCACAAGGTGTACTGCAGATTGCTAATTGGAAAAAGGCTCATATTTAAGGCACAGGTTTTAATATCTGAGCTACCTGATAACATACTGGGAATGGATATCTTGAGGGGTCAGATAATCCAAACCGATACAGGTGTGTTTTCATTTGGTAACTCAGTGTGTTCTTTCTTTGTGTCTTCAGTAAAACCTATCATCAGGGGACATGCCAAGTGGACACCAGTGTACATCTCTCAACCAAAACACCCTGTCAATCTCAACAACAGTACCTCATACCTGGAGGATACAAAGAAGTGACTGAAACAATACAGGCCTTGCTGGATGCAGGAGTATTCAGGCATGTGGTGAGCCCTTTTAATTTACTTATCTTTCCTGTATGAAAACCAGATGGAACGCATAGGATGACCATAGACTATGGCGGGTTAAACAAAGTGGCCCCACCCCTTGCAGCAGCTGTCCCAGATATGGTGTGACTTGTACAGACTATTTCTCAAACTGCTGGAGAATGGCAAGCAGTATTGGATTTAGCCTTTTTCTCCAGTACTGTTGAAGAATCTCAAGATCAGTTTGCTTTTACCTGGGAAGGAAAACAATATACAGCCATCATTGTCCCACAGGGCTATATACATAGTCCAACAATTTGTTATGGACTGGTAGTCAGGGATCTGGCTATGTTATGAAAACTGGATTGTGAACTGTATCATTACATTGATGATATCAATGCAGAACAGAGGATGGGTCATTAACCCTACAAAGATTCAAGGAACAGCTATGAGTGCCAAATTTCCAGGAATGATTTTGTCTGGGCCCATCAAGACCATCCCACATTCTGTGTTAGACTATTGCAGCATTGAAGCCTCCCAAAAATGTGAAAGAGGATCAGAGTTTACTCAGTTTACTTGGCTTTTGGAGACCCTTCATTCCTCACTTGGGCCTGATTCTTAGACCAATCTACAATGTCACTCGGAAAAAGACTGTATACTTATGAGGACCAGACCAGCAGTTGGCACTAGACACTGCCAAAGAGACTGTAAGAACACATCACTCATTAGGCCCCTTGAAATCAGATCAGCCTTTAATCCTAAATGTGACTGCTATTGAACATGATGTCATGGAGTCTGTGGCAGAAAGGCCCAAATTAAAAGGATAGGAAGATACTATTAGGATTCTGGTCCAAACAGTTCACCGCTGCACAAAAAGAAAGTGCAGTCTTTTGGAGAAGCAGTTGCTTGCGGTCTACACCACCTTACAACATGTGGAAGCAACAACAAAGCAGCAGTTGGTGACAGTGAGGACTATTAGGATTCTGGTCCAAACAGTTCACCACTGCACAAAAAGAAAGTGCAGTCTTTTGGAGAAGCAGTTGCTTGCGGTCTACACCACCTTACAACATGTGGAAGCAACAACAAAGCAGCAGTTGGTGACAGTGAGGACTGAGCTACCAATTTCTGTGTGGGTTAGACAAGACGGTTTGCAAGCTCACACCAGTGTGGCACAAAATAAGACCTCACAGAAATGAAAATGGTACTGGAGTGTACAGGATCCCAGTCAGATATCACAACATCTGGCTGGACACGTGGACTTTGGCCTCCATTGCAAGTGGGAAAATCACCTTTTATGTTTCAATCATTTTTTAATTGAAATTTTTTACATAAAAATACAAGATATACCCATATGCAGTAGATAAACATTCTACAGTCATGGATAAAATTAGAAAAAAAAAAAAACAGGTAAACAGAACAGAGAGAAAAAAAAAATTGTAAAAAGACCAGTGACACAATAACGTTAACATTTGAAATGTCAAAGCTTAGAGAGATCGGCTAAAGAACTTTCTACCAAAGTGAGGTGTTTACACAGGTGGGTTTGTTTGGTACCATCTGAGCCAAGGTTGCCATAGGGCAAGTACTGTTCTATATTTACTTTTGCTAGAGGCCAATCGCAAGTTCATAAGAACAGTGCCTGTGAACTAATGCGATAGCATCAAACGCAGTGGGCGGATGAGAGGTTTTCCAAGATCTAGTGATACTCAATCTAGCTGCCGAAAGAATGTGGGTGACATAGTGTTTAGCATGGGGGTTAATACTGTAAATATTTAAATTCAGTAACGCTAAATCAGGATTTAGGGGAACAGAGGACGTGAAATAGATAAAATTTGAAAAATTGTAGACCAGAAGTTGTTTAGGAGCGGACAACGCCAAAAGATGTGAATAAAGCTCCCAGGGTTCCCGCAGTTCAAAGGGGATACATGGTTAGTAAAACGCGCCATTTTAACTGGAGTGGGATGCCATCTAAGGGATATTTTTTGTGTTAATTTCCATAGTGTCGAGCAGCAGGTGGCTCTGAAAATTGATTGAAATGCGTGAAGCCATTGTTGCTCAGTATAAATGTAGGCAAGATCATCCTCCCATTGGAGAAGTGGTTTAACCTTAGTAAATGTTTTCTTTTGGTTTAAGATATTGTAGAAAAGTGAAATACCTTTGGTTTTAGTAGTGGAGCAAGAGATATAATTCCAAGTGGGTTTAAGAAGTTTGTAAAAGGGGTAGGATTGTTTAGATAGGCAATGGGATATCCTAAGGTAGGTGAAAAGTAATTGGGGAGGTAAGTGGAATTCTTGTTGAAGAGACGTGAATAATTTAAGGGAGGAGTCGTTAAAAAAATCCTGAATGTATGCTATGCCGCATGCGGACAAGTGGCGTATAGGAATATCTGGGGTAAGATGTATTAAAATGTGCAAAGGAAGATTAGGCATCACTGCTTGCTTGCATGGAAGGACAAGGAGCACAGATGAGAATCCGCCATGCAGAGATTGTCACTAAATTAGGCGGGGGGAGAGTGGGTGAGATCGGAATCCCTAGGGGTATTCCCAGGAGCCATGCACTTAGATTCTCTTCTTGAATGTAGGTAGATTCTATTTAACTTCACAATGTAGCAGTAGATGAGGTATTAAACCATTCTCTCAGTTTTGAAAGTATCGTTGCTGTATAGTAATCACTAAAGTTAATATATCCAGAGCCTCCAACTGATCTATGTTTTGCAAGTGTTGCATGAGCGCAGCGGGGTTTCTTTCCCTGCCATATGTATTTGTTTAACGAGGTTTGTAAGGATTTGAAGTATGAACGGGGGATAGGAATGGGGAGGGTTCAAAATAAATAAAGCAGCTGGGGAAGAATAGACATTTTAAAGGCAGCAAGCTTGCCAGCCCAGGAAAGCTCATGTTGTTGTAATGATTGCAATTCTTGTTTCTGCAATATATTCCTGGTGATACCATCTAGACCTAGATCCAATATTACGGATTTGTTCTCATTGACTTTATAATACGACACTTTGCTGAACCAGTTTAGTGTACGATATACCTCCGGTCAAAGAGGAAGCTGGATCTGAAATGAAAAGGATAACGTCATCGGCAAACAGACTTAGTTTGTGGGTGCGATGACCAATAGAGAAGCCTTTTATGTTTGGGTTAGAGCGTATATGCTCCGCTAGGGGTTCCATAAGAAGATTAAAAATTAACGGCGATAATGGGCATCCTTGCCTTGTTCCGTTGGTTATGTGAAAGGGATGCAATAATATGTTCAAGGAATAAACCTGAGCCGAAGGGGTAGTATAGAGGGCTAAAATTGCATTTAGGATAAGGCCCTGAAATCCAAATTTGAGTAGTACCTGATGAAGATAATTCCAATGGACCCTATCAAACGCCTTCTCTGCATCCAGGGATAAAATCACCTTTTAAAGGAGGCCCCTCTTTCTGCTCAGCTGTCCAATAAGGACAAACAAAATGCCTCGTTTACAGATAGACTGGCCAAAATCACCCTCAGGGTACAGTGTGAACTACAGTAGCTTTTCAGTCAGGTACTGAAACAGTAATCCATCAAAGTGGCCAGGTGGATCAAGTCAAAATGCTGAGCTCCAAGCTGTGTATTTGGTGGTGCAAGATATCCCAGGAGATTTGATCATCTAAACAGATAGCTGGGCAGTATTTAAAGGACTAACTACTTGGCTCAGAGCATGGAAACAAGACAACTGGCAAGTGAATGGAAAAGAACTGTGGAGTGGGCCTCAAATATGGGAGTTTCTGTGGCAAGAAGGTCACAATTGAATTATTCAAATTGGATAGGTCAATGCTCATAGTGGGGATTCTAACATTGACACCGTTTATGGTCTGGTACAGGTATCAATTGCTAACCAAGAGAATGACACTATTCTGTAAATCTTGGGAAAATGGGCACACAGTCAATCCAGACACAGAGGTGCACAAAGTACATGACAATAGGCTCTGCACAAAGGCAAACCTTTAACTCAGACTTAAGCAAAAGACATTGTTGCCCAGTGCCCCCTCTGCCAAGAGGCAAAGAAAAGCCATGAATGACACCTATGCTAGGAAACATTTACAAAGGTCAACAACCAGGGCAAGTAGACTTCATGGGTCCTCTGCCGGGTGGAAGAGGGGGTATGAAATATTGTGCCACGGTTGTGGACACATATAATGGACTTTTGCACGTTTACACTACTAAACATGTTGATCAGAAGACAACCTTAAAGCTTAAGCAATTGCTGACACAGCATTACAGGGTACTGTGACGGTCGCGGCGTCAGACCCCCAGCCCTTCTCATCGACTTGTGACCGAAGGACTAGCCAATCTAAAACCGTGCTGTCACGTGCGTAACAATGTCATGCTCAGCTGCAACCCGCACAAAGATTTTCCAGCTCACTGGACCACAATCTATGCGCCGCAGCCTGAGAGCGATTGTTACTGGGTCAGGTTAATTACGCAATTAACCCTTCACACTGTCACCACCGCCTTTTTGTACGGAGAAGGAGGAAACTTGCCAATCTTAGCAGTAACACTATGATGTTTGAATAATCGTCTGTATACACACTGTCACCGCAGGCAGATGTATATAGAGGTTTAAAACACACAGTAGCACTCTTCAGAGACAGGGATTCTTAGTTTACATTAAAGAGCTTTAGAAACAGTTCAACACTTTTCAGAAAATAAGATTTATTACTAAAAAGGTCAAAATGGTGCAATAAAAGTATTTACAGAAAAAGATGTAGTCAATATATCGATATATATATAAATACAGAGAGCAATAACACAACAGAGAGATAACAGAAAGAAGTTTAGAGAGGTAGAATACTTGCCGTCAGCCTTGGTTTAAGCAGATCCAAGTGTCCTGAGCAAAAGGGTACCGTTCTCCCAAGTTGGTTCCTGATGTTAAAAAGGGAGAATTCTTCATCTTTATTTCCCAAGCATAACAGTCTTTTCTAGGAACCCAGCAGGGTGTCTCCTTACAGCAGAGAACCAGTCACCTCATTTGGGGCGGGGTGTTTAGGCAGGGAACTCGGGCTATGACCAAATCCCTCCCAGTTTATATCAGGGTCAATAACCTTCCATAGGGACATGTAGCATCCTATCCACTGGTAGGATAATATGCAGAACGATATTCTGAACGTCCAGACATCAGATATGGCATATCTGCCTGTGACGGTTCAAGAGATATCGCTTTCTGCTCTCGGGTAGACGTAGTCTAGGGGTGTAAGGTATCAGGTGACTTGTATTAAAATGACCAATCTGAACATATGTTTTGCTTTATGGAATGTATTACCTACGAGAAATTATGAAATTGTATGAAAATGTTTTCACATGGGATATATGTTTTACTGGTATCCCGTAACGCGTTTGAAGTCCAGTGACTGACGGGTTTATAGCTTTATGATCAGCTTCAGAGCAAGAGTTTGCCAGACACCCTGGCATCAGCTAATTGGGTTTACAACCATGAAAGATATCCAACTGTGTCCTGTGCACTCCTGAACCCAGCACACAAGGACCACGTGTCACTCAACAGAGAGGGAGGGGGGAGCTGATTTGGAGTGAGAAATGATACAAAATGGAGGGTCTTTTACAAAATGGATGTTCGCATCCATATTTGTACGTACAATTGCTACAGGTGCCTCAAGAAATCCAATCAGACAATGGCTCACATTTCACAGGACAAGCCATTAAGCAATGGGTGGAGGACCATCGTGTTCACTGGGTGTTTCACATCCCCATCATCCACAAGCCGCAGGTTTGATTGAGAGAATGAATGGTTTGCTTAAAGAGCAAATACGAAAACTAACACCTACACACACTTAAGGGATGGAATAAGGTGGTGCAATAAGCAGCATACATTCTGAATAACAGATTGGTATGACAGAGCACTCCTATGCAGTAAATGTTGGGAGGTGGTGCTGAAAGTGCAGGAAAATGGGTAGTGACTGTAACTACTAAAGGTCTAACAATCCCCATAACTCAACCCATGCTAGTTACAATGCTCCAGAATGTGGAAGTAAGAAGGGGTGAGGAGGAAGTGAATCCTAGCCCTGACTCTCACATATCAGTACCCACTGGCATTTTTCAGTTAGATCCCACATGTGATTTGCAGTTCATTCCAGACTCTCAGTTGACTGCATGGTGTGAGTGGGATACAGAAGTGAAAAAAAATGCACTGGGAGAATACCATAGTACCTTTAGAAATGGGATGTCTGAAAAAAGGACAACAAAAAAGACAGATAATACCAAAACGTCTGCGGATACATGGGAAAATGTATTCGACCCAGTTAGGGACAAAGGTGTGGGTAGCCCCAAGTGTAGCCAAGAAGAGAAGAGTTAAAGGAAGGAAGGGAGAAATTGTGGCCTGGGGACCTGGGTCCACAGCTTTAGGACTGGAAGACCAACCTTTTTTTGTTCCTATCCACAGGTTGTTGCCGCTGCCATGAGGACATTACTAGCTTCAGATGATGACCAGCCTCGTTTTCAATGAAACAGCACAGAAGAACGTCTTCCACAAGACTATGAAAGCAAAAGCTCATGTCTTTAACTTTTCAAACTGCTGGGTGTGTGAACAAACACCCCATGCTGCACCTGAGGACATACCATTATATGGACTACCAGTTAACATTAGCTGGTTGCCTTTGGAAGATCTTTGGAGATTAGCAATTGTAAATATGGCTATGGACAGCTTAACTAGTCCATCATGTAAAATCATACCAACTAATTTTGGCCCAGAGGAAAACTCTGTAAAGGTATCCGATGCAGCTACTGGTGTATTGTGTGTACAAAGACCTAGTAGTAATGACTCATATTTCATAGAGATGGGAAATAGTACATGCGATTATGTAGTAACAGATCACTGGAATAATATCTCTATGGTGCAGGTGATGGGTAAAGTAGAAATATTTAATTTTGAAGTAGATGGGTACTACATAGGAGGATCTGCATTTAAAAATGATACACATGTGAGTTTGGCCAAAGATAGTACCTTATTAGTTGTGTAAATCTGTCTAAAAATCAAACATGAGCAGATGGTTTTGGCAGTACTGGATTCACCAAACTACTTGTACTCTGTTGCCTTATCAATTGTATTTTATATCTGGTCTGAACGCTTATAATTGGCTATCACCAAACTGGTCAGGGAGCTGCTATATTCAACATATAGTACCAAAAATCCATATATTTTTAATAATCCACATGGGAGGGTAGGGAATTGGAAAAGGAGCATAGGTTCCTGACAAATACAAGATATACCTGAAGGGTGGGATGTTACTGAAGGAGATAGATTGGCTAGGATTATTCTTCCGTAGTGCAAATGCTGAGGAAAATGTCTAAAATCATTGAATATGCGCTCAACAAAACATTTGACAGTACTGATGCTCTTACAGAAGAGGTTAGGCAAATGAGATTGGTGGTACTACAAAACAGAGATGCTGTAGATCTAGATGCTCTAGATTTTATTCTTCCTGCCAAAGGAGGGTTATGTGCCTTAATCAGGGATGAGTGTTGCTCCTATATTTCAGATAGTAGTGGAAACATTGAGTCAGCGTTAACAGAGGCCTGAAAAGCTTTTAATAAACTTCTTATGCAGCATTTTTCCTTAACACAAGCAACAGAACACACCACAGACAACAGGTCTGCTTCAGTTGAACAAATCCCCACCACAAGCCCCCAATTTTTTTGCTTTACATCTAGTAAAGTCACTTTGCAATAAAGCAAAGGAAAAATAAAAATTAAAACTATGCAGTGTTGCAGTTTTTATTATTAATCCGCTTTTTAGCTGTAGTAAGCAGGGGTGGACTGACAACTCATGGGGCCCCCGGACAATAGGGGATCATGGGGCCCCTGTGTCCTTGGCCAAACTCAAAAAAGCCTATGAAAAAGGTGCCAGGGGCATCTCATGGGGCCCCCTACTGACCCCGGGCCCTCGGGCACTGCCCAAGTTTCCAAATGGTCAGTCCGCCCCTGATAGTAAGTAGAGAAGTGAGTTGTAGCTAGATAAACACTAAATTGCATATTGATAGGGGGTTAAAGCATATTTGTGACAAACCTGGCCAGTTCACACTGAGCATTAGCTCCTGATGAAGTCACATGATGTAATATAATGCCTGGAGCATAGCCAGGTAACATTATGAAGTGACTGGGACATACCAGGAGAGAGCAGTGCAATTGATTTTAAGGTTATTGCCTGACATGATTGTGCTTAACAAGCAATATAAATACATACAGTATGTGTACTTAGAATTGGTGCACAAAAACATGAGTGATATTTAAAATTTTTGGCTGTATTTATAATGCTTCTGGTTTTTACAGAGATAGCTATTAGCTATAAGAGTCTTGCAAGTTTTGCTTTGAGTTTTGTACCTGAAAAGGAAATACAAAAGGAAGAAATGCAGATGATATATTTTCATAGTATTGATAAAAAGGAGAAAAAGAAAGGGAGATGGAGACCCACAATAAGGTCTCCCCCCCCCCCTTGCTAATAAGATTTATTGGTGCCACGCCCCTTAATAATAAGACACTGAAAATTACATAACCCTAACTGAAAAAAAGAATGGGGTTTTAAATGCACCATACCACAAAATGAAATCTCAAAAAGTATACCAAATACAGCTTTATTAATAAAATTCAGACCACAGTTGTGGTAATGAAAGTCAAGCAAATAACACATTAATCTTAAAAAGCATATGTTGCTTATAAAATAAAAATTCAATATATGACATTGCAAAATATGGCCTTTGATAGCATGAATGTCATAATTGACATAATAGTTCCAAGTTGATACTTTGCTTGTTTCATTAAGTGTTCTTGCATGGCAAGACCACTTACTGTTATATCACATATATATTCCTATTATTATAGCCAAATTTACCACCCTAACTCCTCCCACAGTTTTTACACTACATAGACAGTAATATACCAAAACGTGCGGATTATTCCCGATTGGTGTGCTATTATTTTGTGGAACGTTTCGCCAAATGGTTCACAAAATATCAGCATTTTTGTGGTGAAATTGGTCCCATAGGAATGAATGGCGGAATGTTCAAAACTAGAGTGTGAGCTGACAAAAGCCAGAGTGTGAGCTGAAAAATCAGGACATGATTTCTAAACTGCCATCACTCCCTCATTTTCAAGCCCACCTACACAAATCGTATATCAAAACGTTCAGCTATCCCTGCTGCCACTAAAAATGTCCATGGCTAAGCCATAGTCCTGAAAGTTTTCACAATATGACCATTTGTTTGGAACTCAGGCCGCCCATTGACATTCATTGAAACTCCACTCTAGCCATCTCAAATGTGAAGGGCAATTTCTAAACTGCGACTGTGCCTTCATTTTAATATTTCAGAGACATACTATACATCAAAATATAGGTCTGGGTCTTGTGATTCTCACATTATAAAGCTCTTTGGTGTAAGATTTATAATTTTTAAAATACAACCATTTGAAGATGGCAACCACCAGTGAAGTGAGCAAGTTAAAGCAGTTTGTATTTAACCGCTCTTCTCTGCCCTTGCTGTAGAGTGAGTTGCCATAGGAACCCAGGTGTGTGAGCAGGCAGCAGAGTGACAAGCCACTCCACCCAGTTACTCCGCCCACTCCAGTTGTAGACTACTGGTGGAGGCAAGAACACTTCACACAATTTCCCCAGAAATTTTAGCTATTCTAGTTATTATTATTATTATACAGGATTTATATAGCACCAACAGTTTGCTCAGCGCTTTACAATATAACGGGAGACAATACAGCAACAATACAGTTCAATACAAGAGGATTAGGAGAGCCCTGCTCCATGGAGCTTACAAACTAAGAGGGAGGGGCTAGTGGTACAAAAGGTAGTAACTGTGGGGGATGGACTGGTAGAAGGAGTAGAAGATTCCATTATTAGCTGAGGGCAGGATAGGCTTCCCTGAAGAGATAGGTTTTCAGATATCACCTAAAAGTGAGAAGAGTAGGCGATAGTCTGATAAATTGGGGTAGAGAGTTCCAGAGGATGGGGGAAGCTCTGGAGAAGTCCTGGAGACAAGCATAGGAGGAGGAGACAAGGGTGCTAGAGAGCAAGAGGTTGTGCGAGGATCAGAGAGTACGGTTTGGGTGATATTTAGGGACAAGATTGGTGATGTAATTTGGGGCTGAGTTATAAATGGCTTTATATGTTTTTGTTAATGTTTTGAATTTTATCCGTTGGGCAATGGGAAGCCAGTGGAGGGATTGGCAGAGAGGGGTGGCAGATACGGAACAGTTAGTAAGGTGGATGATTCTGGCAGCAGCATTCATGATAGACTGAAGAGGGGATAGCCTGCGATTAGGTAGGCCAATGAGGAGGGAGTTGCAATAATCAAGGCGAGAGATAACAATGGAGTGAATACGTTGTTTAGTGGTTTCAGAGGTTAAGAATGGGAGTATCTTGGAGATGTTGCAGAGGTGAAGTCTACAAGATTTGGACAGCGATTGGATTTGGGACTGGAAGGACAGATGGGAGTCTAGGATTACACCTAGTACCCTGGCATGAGGGGAGAACTGATGGTTGTGTTATTGATCTTGATGGAGAAGTCAGGGGAGGAGTCACGGGCTGGAGGGAATACTAAGAGCTCAATTTTGGAAAGATTGAGTTTGAGGAAGTGGAGTGACATCCATGCCGATATGTTGCTTAGTAGGTTAGTAATGCGAGAGGAGACTGAAGCAGTGAGGTGAGCAGTAGAAAGATAGATTTGTGTGTCATCAGCATAGAGATGGTACTTAAAGCCATGGGAGTTTATCAAGTGACCAAGGGAGGAGGTGTAGATGGAGAAGAGTAGGGATCCAAGGACAGAACCTTGAGGGACCCCTACAGAAAGAGGGAGTGGAGAGGAGGAGCCAGAGTTATAGATAACGCTGAAGGAGCGCTGCGATAGGTAGGAGGAGAACCAGGAGAGAGCAGAGTCTCTGAGATCAAGAGAGTGGTGTTTTTTGAGGAGGAGGGGATGGCCAACAGTATCAAAAGCCGTGGAGAGGTCAAGTAGTAAGAGTACGTATGGAGTGTGTGTGCATGCTTTAGAGGGGAGGGGAAGGCACCGTTAGAGAGGGAGAGATTGAATATGTGAGTGAGGGAGTATAGGATGGAAGAAGAGGGTGACCGTAGTAGTTGTGAGGGGACAGGATACAGGGGGCAGGTAGTGAGACGGGCTTCTGAGAAAACTTTAGTGACCTCTTCGGTAATAGCAAGGTCAAAAGAGGAAAGTGGGATGGATGTCTGTGCAGTGGAGATGCCCCTACAAATTGCATCAATCTTGTTTTTGAAATGATTTGCAATCTCGTAAGCAGTGAGTGAGGTACTGGGTGGAGGTGGAGAAAGTAGAGAGTTAAAAGTGGAGAAGAGACGACGAGGACTGGATGACAAGCTATTGATGAGAGTGACAAAGTAGGCTTGTTTGGCAGCATGAAGGGAGGAATTGTATGTTAAGAAAAGCAGATATATATAGGGTGAAAGCTTGGTGAGATTTGGTTTTACGCCACAATCGCTCCAGCGCACGACTATATCGTTTAAGATTTCTGGTGTTATCAGTCTGCCAAGGTTGTAATGATGCTTCGTGTTGTTAGAGGAGCAAGTGAGTCTAATGTGAATGAAAACGAACTGTTGTAGACAGTAGTGGCCAGGTCAGGGCAGGACAGGGGAGAGATTCTGTCATTGAGGCGGTCAGTTGCAGAGTGGAATAGAGCAGGGTTCAAGTTGTGAAGGTTTCTGTGGGTAATTGTTTGCTGCTTGGAGGGATAGGTGTTTGAAGATGAGGACACTGTGGAGGTGATGAGATTATGATCAGAGAGAGGAAAGGGGGTGTGTGAGGTTGTAGGGAGTGCAAAGATGGGAGAAAACAAGGTCTAATGTATTCCCATCAGAGTGGTTGTATTCCCATCACAGGCTGCTACTTCAGGGAGATAAAGTATATAGTTCTAAAACTATACAAAAATAGGCCAAAGAAATAAATATAATATATAGCATACTGAAAAAGTGATAATGAATCTAACAAATGCTCTATTAGCATTTACCCATTGATGACATCAATGACTTTGTAGGAGGCCAGTGAAAAACATGAGCATTGGATGTAAAAAGAAGGGGAAGATCCCTCAATCAGAAATGTAGATGTCCGCCAATTGGACAGAGTTACAAATCCACAATAGGAAGCTGAAAAATCATCAGAAAATCAATATGTTTAATGTGTCCCAGGGCATTACAAACTACTACCTACTCCCCAAACTAGTATATATTAAATTATTTTTATATTAAAACCCCGAAAATGGGACAACAAAGAAAAAAGGAAAATACTATATCCCTAAAGAGACTATCAACTTCATACTGTGTGATATACTCAAGTTCATTGTTTCAAAGCATTATAAATTTAATCCTAACTTTCCCCTACGAAAGAAAAAGGGGAAACATATTGTTTGAGTCTGTTTATAGATATCAATTGAGTACATACCACTAGAGATGAGCGAAGTATTCAAAAATTCGATTCGGCTGATTCGGCGAATTCGCGGAATAAATTTGATTCGAGTCGAATATATTCGCTGCCAATTTAACTTATAAAAAGGGTGTTTCTAGGCTTCAGAGAGCCTTTATATTAGTGCAGAACACTGTACCTTTAATTTAAATGCCCTTGGAGTCTGCTGGGGAAGAGAAATAATACTGTCAGTCAGTATGACATGCAGATGAGTGCCGTCGATCTTAGAATCACCGCACACTTCACTCATTTGGGCAGTCACGGGGCCAAAACCAGAGTGTGGAGCCACAGTGTGGCGGTGGAGGCAGCAGCAATGGGAGGCCATACAGCACCCTATGACAAAATGGAACCCACCAGCAGTGTGAGGAGACCTGAAAGTGGCACATGGCAGAGTGTGGCGATGGAGACAGCAGCAATGGGAGGCCGTATAGGGACCCATGAGACACTCTGGACCTGGCAGCAGCATGAGGAGGCGGTACGGGGGCCCATGGCAGATTACGGGCCTGGCAGCAGCAATGGGAGGCCCGTAATCTGCCAGCACCCTATGACAAAATGGAACCCACCAGCAGTGTGAGGAGACCTGAAAGTGGCACATGGCAGAGTGTGGGGATGGAGACAGCAGCAATGGGAGGCCGTACAGGGACCCATGAGACACTCTGGACCTGGCAGCAGCATGAGGAGGCGGTACAGGGGCCCATGACAGATTACGGGCCTGGCAGCAGCATGAGGAGGCGGTACGGGGGCCCATGGCAGATTACGGGCCTGGCAGCAGCAATGGGAGGCCCGTAATCTGCCAGCACCCTATGACAAAATGGAACCCACCAGCAGTGTGAGGAGACCTGAAAGTGGCACATGGCAGAGTGTGGCAATGGAGACAGCAGCAATGGGAGGCCGTACAGGGACCCATGACACACTCTGGACCTGGCAGCAGCATGAGGAGGCGGTACAGGGGCCCATGACAGATTACGGGCCTGGCAGCAGCATTGGGAGGCCCGTAATCTGCCAGCACCCTATGACAAAATGGAACCCACCAGCAGTGTGAGGAGACCTGAAAGTGGCACATGGCAGAGTGTGGCGATGGAGACAGCAGCAATGGGAGGCCGTACAGGGACCCATGAGACACTCTGGACCTGGCAGCAGCATGAGGAGGCAGTACAGGGGCCCATGACAGATTACGGGCCTGGCAACAGCAATGGGAGGCCCGTAATCTGCCAGCACCCTATGACAAAATGGAACCCACCAGCAGTGTGAGGAGACCTGAAAGTGGCACATGGCAGAGTGTGACGATGGAGACAGCAGCAATGGGAGGCCGTACAGGGACCCATGAGACACTCTGGACCTGGCAGCAGCATGAGGAGGCGGTACAGGGACCCATGACACACTCTGGACCTGGCAGCAGCATGAGGAGGCGGTACAGGGGCCCATGACAGATTACGGGCCTGGCAGCAGCATTGGGAGGCCCGTAATCTGCCAGCACCCTATGACAAAATGGAACCCACCAGCAGTGTGAGGAGACCTGAAAGTGGCACATGGCAGAGTGTGGCGATGGAGACAGCAGCAATGGGAGGCCGTACAGGGACCCATGAGACACTCTGGACCTGGCAGCAGCATGAGGAGGCGGTACGGGGGCCCATGGCAGATTACGGGCCTGGCAGCAGCAATGGGAGGCCCGTAATCTGCCAGCACCCTATGACAAAATGGAACCCACAAGCAGTGTGAGGAGACCTGAAAGTGGCACATGGCAGAGTGTGGCAATGGAAACAGCAGCAATGGGAGGCCGTACAGGGACCCATGAGACACTCTGGACCTGGCAGCAGCATGAGGAGGCGGTACGGGGGCCCATGGCAGATTACGGGCCTGGCAGCAGCAATGGGAGGCCCGTAATCTGCCAGCACCCTATGACAAAATGGAACCCACCAGCAGTGTGAGGAGACCTGAAAGTGCCACATGGCAGAGTGTGGCGATGGAGACAGGAGCAATGGGAGGCCGTACAGGGACCCATGAGACACTCTGGACCTGGCAGCAGCATGAGGAGGCGGTACGGGGGCCCATGGCAGATTACGGGCCTGGCAGCAGCAATGGGAGGCCCGTAATCTGCCAGCACCCTATGACAAAATGGAACCCACCAGCAGTGTGAGGAGACCTGAAAGTGGCACATGGCAGAGTGTGGCGATGGAGACAACAGCAATGGGAGGCCGTACAGGGACCCATGACACACTCTGGACCTGGCAGCAGCATGAGGAGGCGGTACAGGGGCCCATGACAGATTACGGGCCTGGCAGCAGCAATGGGAGGCCCGTAATCTGCCAGCACCCTATGACAAAATGGAACCCACCAGCAGTGTGAGGAGACCTGAAAGTGGCACATGGCAGAGTGTGGCGATGGAGACAGCAGCAATGGGAGGCCGTACAGGGACCCATGAGACACTCTGGACCTGGCAGCAGCATGAGGAGGCGGTACGGGGGCCCATGGCAGATTACGGGCCTGGCAGCAGCAATGGGAGGCCCGTAATCTGCCAGCACCCTATGACAAAATGGAACCCACCAGCAGTGTGAGGAGACCTGAAAGTGGCACATGGCAGAGTGTGGCGATGGAGACAGCAGCAATGGGAGGCCGTACAGGGACCCATGAGACACTCTGGACCTGGCAGCAGCATGAGGAGGCGGTACAGGGACCCATGACACACTCTGGACCTGGCAGCAGCATGAGGAGGCGGTACAGGGGCCCATGACAGATTACGGGCCTGGCAGCAGCAATGGGAGGCCCGTAATCTGCCAGCACCCTATGACAAAATGGAACCCACCAGCAGTGTGAGGAGACCTGAAAGTGGCACATGGCAGAGTGTGGCGATGGAGACAGCAGCAATGGGAGGCCGTACAGGGACCCATGAGACACTCTGGACCTGGCAGCAGCATGAGGAGGCGGTACGGGGGCCCATGGCAGATTACGGGCCTGGCAGCAGCAATGGGAGGCCCGTAATCTGCCAGCACCCTATGACAAAATGGAACCCACCAGCAGTGTGAGGAGACCTGAAAGTGGCACATGGCAGAGTGTGGCGATGGAGACAGCAGCAATGGGAAGCCGTACAGGGACCCATGACACACTCTGGACCTGGCAGCAGCATGAGGAGGTGGTACGGGGGCCCATGGCAGATTACGGGCCTGGCAGCAGCAATGGGAGGCCCGTAATCTGCCAGCACCCTATGACAAAATGGAACCCACCAGCAGTGTGAGGAGACCTGAAAGTGGCACATGGCAGAGTGTGGCGATGGAGACAGCAGCAATGGGAGGCCGTACAGGGACCCATGAGACACTGTGGACCTGGCAGCAGCATGAGGAGGCTGTACGGGGGCCCATGGCAGATTACGGGCCTGGCAGCAGCAATGGGAGGCCCGTAATCTGCCAGCACCCTATGACAAAATGGAACCCACCAGCAGTGTGAGGAGACCTGAAAGTGGCACATGGCAGAGTGTGGCGATGGAGAAAGCAGCAATGGGAGGCCGTACAGGGACCCATGAGACACTCTGGACCTGGCAGCAGCATGAGGAGGCGGTACGGGGGCCCATGGCAGATTACGGGCCTGGCAGCAGCAATGGGAGGCCTGTAATCTGCCAGCACCCTATGACAAAATGGAACCCACCAGCAGTGTGAGGAGACCTGAAAGTGGCACATGGCAGAGTGTGGCGATGGAGACAGCAGCAATGGGAGGCCGTACAGGGACCCATGACACACTCTGGACCTGGCAGCAGCATGAGGAGGCGGTACAGGGGCCCATGACAGATTACGGGCCTGGCAGCAGCAATGGGAGGCCCGTAATCTGCCAGCACCCTATGACAAAATGGAACCCACCAGCAGTGTGAGGAGACCTGAAAGTGGCACATGGCAGAGTGTGGCGATGGAGAAAGCAGCAATGGGAGGCCGTACAGGGACCCATGAGACACTCTGGACCTGGCAGCAGCATGAGGAGGCGGTGTTAGGAATGGACTGGCCAGCAATGGTGGGACTCACCTGCCTTTTGATCTGCAGTACCAGGGCTGGCCAGCGGGTGCTCCCAGCAATCAGAGACTCAACCTTTCAGCCAGCTAACACCTGGAACTGATGATACTGGGGTATTTAAGGGATGGCCAGACTTGCAGACTCTGCCTTGGTGTTGTGTTTGTCCTGGGCCCTGTATCTGTCCTGCATCCTGTTTCTGTTCCTTTGCTGACCCTGATCTGAACTGCTGCTGACTTCTCCTGCTCTGATCCTGGCTTGTGACCCTGACCACCCCTCTGTCTGACCCTCTGTACCTCGCTGCTTGCTACCTGCTGAACCTGGCCTGTGACCCCGACCATTCTCTGCTTGCTCCCCCCGTACCTACCTGCCCAATTGATATTGACCCGGCCTGCCTGACGACGCTTGCTTGTATGTACTGTTATCTGTGGGTGGTTGGTTTGGTTTGTTTGCACTGTATTATGTTTAGTATTGCCCTGCGTTTATGTTTGTATGGTTAGTGTTAATAAATTATATTGTTTATCACATTTCTGAAGTCTGCGTTTCCCTGCATCAGTCACACATCTCTGGTCATACCTGGGAGCCCTGACATTACACCAAGGCGAATCCTGACCAGAAGTGGCTGCACAGGGAAGCCATCTTGGCTTGTTGATGGGAAGGATGGATCTTGATGAGGTTGAATATTTATATCTGCTAGTGTTTGATGACAGGGAGTATGCTTATCAAACTCTGAAGGAGTATACCCGGGATGAATTGCTAGAATGTATACGGCTCGCTCATGTTCTAGTAGATCAGGGCACAGTGTTCTCTGAGGTGCAGCCATTGATTGAGGTTTGTGCAGAGTTGGTTTCATCTGGTTCCCCCGAATGCAGGGATGAATTTTTGCCACCATTTAGTGCAGACCAGGTAGAGTCCCTGGTGTGGTTATTAGAGGATGATGTGGGTTACCTTTTGGAGCGTTACTCCACATGTTCACCACAGACACTAAGAGATTGTATCAACGCAGTGCAGTCATTGACCAGACAGACTTTGTGTAAGCTCAGCTTTGTTCAACCCCTACTGCAGACATGGACAGATTTGTTGCACCCAGCCTCAGTCAGCTTACAAAGACCCAGTCCTGCTTCTAACTCTACTCCTGTATTCCCACCAGCTCCTCCTGCCCTGCTATCTACCGCATGTCAGTACCCTGTTCCCACTCGCTGCACCTATCCTGCCTTTAACCCTGTAAAAGAGCCCTCTGTAGCAACTGCTCCCTCTCCTGTTCCATCCTCCAGTTTTTCTCTGTCTCCAGCTGCTCCATTCGTTTGCAGACCTGCGTTTACTTGCAGTGCTCCAGTAGTTAAAACCAGAAAAAAGCGAAAATTCTTTCCAACCAATACCATCCTGCCAGTATCCAAACCGGTGAGCCTGCCTTCCGTGACTCGGCCTGAAGCCTCTACTCAGCCTGAAGCCTCTACTCGGCCTGAAGCCTCTACTCGGCCTGATGCCTCTCTTCAGCCGGATGCCTCTCTTCAGCCGGATGCCTCTCTTCAGCCGGATGCCTCTCTTCAGCCTGAAGCCTCTCCTCAGCCTGAAGCCTCTCCTCAGCCTGAAGCCTCTCCTCAGCCTGAAGCCTCTCCTCAGCCTGATGCCTGCATTCAGCCTGATGCCGCTACTCAGCATGATGAACTGATCCAGCCCGACGATCCTATTAGGCCAGTTGACTCGATGCCCGCTGTTGATCCAGATGATCCGGTACCTGACTCAGAGCCCGCTGTCATACCTGGTGACCCGGTGCCCACTGCCTTGCCAGATGACGCGGTGCCCGCTGGCAAGCCAAATGACCTGATGCCTGGTGACCCGATGCCCACTGTCCAGCCAGACCATACAATGTCTGACCCAGTGCCTGCGGTCATACCAGTTGACTCGGAGCCCACTGCCTTGCCAGATGACGCGGTGCCCGCGGTCGAGCCAAATGACCTGATGCCTGGTGACCCGATGCCCGCTGTCCGGTCAGACGATCCAATGTCTGACCCAGTGCCCGCGGTCATACCAGTTGACTCGGAGCCCACTGCCTTGCCAGATGACGCGGTGCCCGCTGTCGAGCCAAATGACCTGATGCCTGGTGACCCGATGCCCGCTGTCCAGCCAGACCATACAATGTCTGACCCAGTGCCTGCGGTCATACCAGTTGACTCGGAGCCCACTGTCGTGCCTGGTGACTCGGTGCCCGCCGCTCCGCCTGGGGGCCCGAGACCTGTTGCTCCGCTTGGGGGTCCAGCGCCCGCCGCTCCGCCTGGGGATCCGGCGCCCGCCGCCCCGCCTGGGGGTCCGAGACCTGTCGCTCCGCCTGAGGGTCCGAGACCTGTCGTTCCACCTGGGGGTCCGGCGCCCGCCGCTCCGCCTGAGGGCCCGAGACCTGTCGCTCCATCTGGGGGTCCGGCGCCCGCCGCTCCGCCTGAGGGCCCGAGACCTGTCGCTCCACCTGGGGGTCCGGCGCCCGCCGCTCCGCCTGAGGGCCCGAGACCTGTCGCTCCGCCTGGGGGTCCGGCGCCCGCCGCTCCGCCTGAGGGCCCGAGACCTGTCGCTCCGCCTGGGGGTCCGGCGCCCGCCGCTCCGCCTGGGGGCACGATGCCTGTCGCCCCGCCTGGGGGCACGATGCCTGTCACCCCGCCTGGGGGCACGGTGCCTGTCGCCCCGCCCGGGGGCACGGTGCCTGTCGCCCCGCCCGGGGGCACGGTGCCTGTCGCCCCGCCCGGGGGCCCGGTGCCTGCCGCTCCGCCCGGGGGCCCGGTGCCTGCCGCTCCGCCTGGGGGCCCGGTGCCTGCCGCTCCGCCCGGGGGCCCGGTGCCTGCCGCTCCGCCCGGGGGCCCGGTGCCTGCTGCTCCGCCTGGTAATCCGATGTGCCTCTGCCCGGAGTCCTGCCCGATGTGCCTCTGCCCGGAATCCTGCCCGATGTGCCTCTGCCCGGAGTCCTGCCCGATGTGCCTCTGCCCGATGTGCCTCTGCCCGGAGTCCTGCCCGATGTGCCTCTGCCCGGAGTCCTGCCCGATGTGCCTCTGCCCGGAGTCCTGCCCGATGTGCCTCTGCCCGGAGTCCTGCCCGATGTGCCTCTGCCCGGAGTCCTGCCCGATGTGCCTCTGCCCGGTGTGCCTCCGCCCGGAGTGCCTCTGCCCGATGTGCCGCTGCCCGGAGTCCAGCCCGGTGTGCCGCTGCCCGGAGTCCTGCCCGGTGTGCCAGTCTTTGCTATCCCGCCAGTTGCCAGACCCGGGCGGTGGAACATTTTGCCCAGCTAGGACTGTTTGGAGCGTCCTGAGGCCGCTCCTTGAGGGGGGGGTACTGTTAGGAATGGACTGGCCAGCAATGGTGGGACTCACCTGCCTTTTGATCTGCAGTACCAGGGCTAGCCAGCGGGTGCTCCCAGCAATCAGAGACTCAACCTTTCAGCCAGCTAACACCTGGAACTGATGATACTGGGGTATTTAAGGGATGGCCAGACTTGCAGACTCTGCCTTGGTGTTGTGTTTGTCCTGGGCCCTGTATCTGTCCTGCATCCTGTTTCTGTTCCTTTGCTGACCCTGATCTGAACTGCTGCTGACTTCTCCTGCTCTGATCCTGGCTTGTGACCCTGACCACCCCTCTGTCTGACCCTCTGTACCTCGCTGCTTGCTACCTGCTGAACCTGGCCTGTGACCCCGACCATTCTCTGCTTGCTCCCCCCGTACCTACCTGCCCAATTGATATTGACCCGGCCTGCCTGACGACGCTTGCTTGTATGTACTGTTATCTGTGGGTGGTTGGTTTGGTTTGTTTGCACTGTATTATGTTTAGTATTGCCCTGCGTTTATGTTTGTATGGTTAGTGTTAATAAATTATATTGTTTATCACATTTCTGAAGTCTGCGTTTCCCTGCATCAGTCACACATCTCTGGTCATACCTGGGAGCCCTGACAGGCGGTATAGGGACCCATGACACACTCTGGACCTGGCAGCAGCATGAGGAGGCGGTACAGGGGCCCATGACAGATTACGGGCCTGGCAGCAGCAATGGGAGGCCCGTAATCTGCCAGCACCCTATGAAAAATGGAACCCACCAGCAGTGTGAGGAGACCTGAAAGTGGCACATGGCAGAGTGTGGCGATGGAGACAGCAGCAATGGGAGGCCGTACAGGGACCCATGAGACACTCTGGACCTGGCAGCAGCATGAGGAGGCAGTACAGGGGCCCATGACAGATTACGGGCCTGGCAGCAGCATGAGGAGTCGGTACGGGGGCCCATGGTGGATTACGGGCCTGGCAGCAGCAATGGGAGGCCCGTAATCTGCCAGCACCCTATGACAAAATGGAACCCACCAGCAGTGTGAGGAGACCTGAAAGTGGCACATGGCAGAGTGTGGCGATGGAGACAGCAGCAATGGGAGGCCGTACAGGGACCCATGACACACTCTGGACCTGGCAGCAGCAAGAGGAGGCGGAACAGGGGCCCATGGCAGAGTGGCGAAGCGTAAGCAGCTTAAATTGAAGGCCATACAGAGGCCTATGTTAAAAATAATAACATGTTTGGGGCATGATTCATGGCGGATTTAGTCAGTTGTGTCAGGAACTGGTGGTTTGAAATCCAGACTAATCCACGCCTGATTCATTTTCACAAACGTGAGTCTCTCCACACTTTGGGTGGACAGTCGTGTCCTCCGCGGAGTTACAATACCTCCTGCCGCACTAAACACGCGCTCCGATGCCACGCTACTGGCCGGGCATGACAGCCTTTCAAGGGCAAATTCAGCTAGTTGGGGCCAAAGGTCAAGTTTCGTTGCCCAGTAGTCAAGGGGATTGTCTACCTCGGTTGGCAGGGTGCTGTCCAAGTAGGCCCAAGCCTGTTGTTTGAGGTCCTGCTCCAGGTCCACCTGATGCTGTTGCTGCTGCGGCTGGTTAGTAGTTTCCTCACTGCGCTGGTGAAGAAAGCTACTCATCATCGACTGCAGACTGAGGCAGCCGCTGCTGGTGGAGCTGCCACTGCTCCTACCACCCCACCCCTCCCCTGCTGCCATGGCAGCGGAACGCGAGCGCACAGGGCCCACAGTGTCTGAGGATGGACGTTGGCGCACAAAGGCAGAGACCAACTGACTACATAGGTGGTTTTTATAGTACGTTATTTTGGCCTCCCTCTCAGCAGGTGTGAAAAAGGCCACCATTTTGGAACGGTAGCGAGGGTCCAACAAGGTGGACAGCCAAAAGTCATCCCTCTGTCTGATGGTTATTATTCGGCTGTCGCTACGCAAGCAACCGAGCATGCTATGGGCCATTTGTGCCAAGGAATGCGAGGGACTCCCTGCCTCCATCTCCACAGCATACTGCCACGGTGCGTCTGGGTCCTCTGTCTCCTCCTCCTCTACCAGATGCTCCTGCTCCTCCACTCCTGTCCGCTGAGTGGAAAAACCACCCATTTCACTCAATAATTCCTGAGCACCAATGTCCTCCTCTACCTCCTCCTCTTCTTCCTGTCATGCCCCCACAGGGGTCATGTGGCGTTGAGATCTGTGCGCCACATCTACCGCACCCTGACCAGCCATTGTTAACAGCATTTGTTCCAGGACGTGCAACAGAGGAATGACGTCGTTCATCCCATAGTCCTGCCGACTCACGAATAGCGTGGCCTCCTCAAAGGGCCTGAGCAAGCGGCAGGTGTCACGCATGAGCTGCCAATGGCTGACATCGAAGTTACACAGGGGAGTACCTTTATCCGCTTGTAACATCAGGAAATCGGTGATGGCCTTTCGCTGTTCGTAAAGGCGGTCTAACATATGTAGGGTTGAATTCCACCTTGTTGCAACGTCGCAGATCAGGCGATGCTGTGGAATTCCGTTCTGCCGCTGCAGCTCAAGGAGGGTGTGCTTTGCGGTGTAGGAATGGCTGAAATGCATGCAAAGTTTACGTGACATTTTAAGGATGTCTTGCAGTGGGATGGTGGATTTTAGGAACCGCTTGACAACCAGATTGAACACGTGAGCCATGCATGGCGCATGGCACAACCTTCCTTGACGCAGAGCAGACACCATGTTCTTTCCGTTGTCGGTCAACATGGTTCCGATTTTCAGTTTGCGCGGAGACAGCCATCTGTCGATTTCTCTGTTCATTACACTCAGAAGTTCCTCCCCTGTGTGACTACGTTCGCCAAGGCATACCAGGTGCAGCACAGCGTGACACCGTTGCGCCCTGCACATGTGATATGCCGGTCGGGTAATGGGACTTGGCACGGGGGTGGCGGCTGAGGACACGGCGGAAGAAGAGGTGGTAGAGGCGGACATCTTTTCTGGACCAAGGACGTGCAAACGTGGAGGCAAAAGCGGCGTGACCTGTCCAAGTTGCTGGTGCGGCTGTGCCGGCACCACGTTCACCCAGTGGGCCGTAAATGACATGTACTGTCCCTGACCATAGTTACAGCTCCACACGTCGGTGCTGTCGTGCACTTTGGCAGAGACCGACATGCTCAAAGACTGGCCCACCATCTCTTCTACATGTGAATGCAGGGCTGGCACTGCCTTTTTGGCGAAGAAATGCCGGCTTGGCACTCTCCACCGCGGCGCGGCACAAGCCATCATTTCTCGGAAAGGTGCTGAGTCCACCACTTGGAAAGGGAGGGACTGCAGCACCAGCAACTTGGACAGGAGGACGTTCAGCTTTTGCACCGTCGGGTGCGTGCTCGCAAACTGTTGTCTCTTGGAAACGGATTCCAAGAAAGACTGCTGACGGAATCCGTGAAGAGGAGTAGCAGGAGAAGGAGCATCTGAACGAGCGGAAGATGCCAACGAGCGACAACTCCCCTCAGCAGAGGTGTTGGAGCCTTGACTGGCTGATAGAGGGCGATTGACGTCGGGTGATGGAGCAAGTAACGGAGCGGGTGATGGAGCGGGGGCTGGGGCAGGCAGAACCGCCGTATCTTTATCACGGTTTTCCCAGGCCACCGAATGGCGACGCTGCATATGCTGATGCAACGCTGTAGTCCCAACATGGGCCCCCTGGCCACGCTTGACTTTCTGGCCACATAGTCGACATACGGCTACGTTTACTTCCGGCTTGACGAAAAATTGCCACACCGCCGAGTAGGAAACTTTGCCCCCGCTACTCCTCACTGGCTGACTGCTACTTCCTCTGTGCACACCGGCACCACTACTGGCCGTGGTGGTAGGCTGCAGTGGAGCTGGTGCTCTACTCCGTGGCCGTTTGCCTCCACTGACACTGCTGCGACCCTGCTGCCTCCTGGGCAACCCACCGACTGTTTTGCTCGCTGCCAAGCTGCCACCCTCTTCTCCTGATGATGCGGAAGCAATAGCCTGATGACGACGAGGCTGCCAAGTGCGATCAGCCTCATCATCATCAATTAGGGTCTCCGCCTCACTACTAGCCCCCTCGGCTGCGTGTGGGTCAGGAGACAGACCTGTCTCTAGACCGGCTACCGAGCCACTCTCCTCGCCACTACTTCTTCGCCTGGCTGCTGAAGAGGCGGATGTCTCCCCCCGTTCCTGACCGCCCTCTGTTAGCTCTTCCTCACTGTACAGTGGGGCTGAGCCCACAGCATGCGATACTTCGCTTGGTGAGGGAACACCAAAGGACAGGGGCAGGTAGAGGACACGTGATTTCAGTGGGCTTGCTCCCGGGCCATGCCAACTAACGGTTGTGTCTGACGTACCCACCGACCGTTGGCTGTAGGTGTCAGAGGTGACCTGGGAAGAGGAAGACGACCGAGCCAACCAATCGATGACGGCAGGGTTGTCGGTGGAGACACGACCGCTGGATGACACCGGGAGCACTGGCCTCTGGCTGCGACTAGTGCTGCCTCGACCCCTTCCTCTGCTGCCACGTCTGCTTGCTCCTGAAACATTGCCTCCTCTGCCACTCCTCTGCGTGTTGTCTGACATACTCTTTAATTCAACGATTCTGTGTCCCTGAGTAACAATTCTGTGTCCCTGAGTAACAATTCTGTGTCCCTCAGTAACGATTCTGTGTCCCTGAGTAACAATTCTGTGTCCCCGAGTAACAATTCTGTGTCCCCGAGTAACAATTCTGTGTCCCTGAGTAACAATTCTGTGTCCCTCAGTAACGATTCTGTGTCCCTGAGTAACAATTCTGTGTCCCTGAGTAACAATTCTGTGTCCCTGAGTAACAATTCTGTGTCCCAGAGTAACAATTCTGTGTCTGTCCCTGAGTAACAATTCTGTGTCCCTGAGTAACAATTCTGTGTCCCTGAGTAACAATTCTGTGTCTGTCCCTGAGTAACAATTCTGTGTCCCTGAGTAACGATTCTGTGTCCCTGAGTAACGATTCTGTGTCCCTCAGTAACAATTCTGTGTCCCTCAGTAACAATTCTGTGTCCCTGAGTAACAATTATGTGTCCCTGAGTAACAATTCTGTGTCCCTGAGTAACGATTCTGTGTCCCTGAGTAACGATTCTGTGTCCCTGAGTAACGATTCTGTGTCCCTGAGTAACAATTCTGTGTCCCTGAGTAACAATTCTGTGTCCCTGAGTAACAATTCTGTGTCCCTCAGTAACAATTCTGTGTCTGTCCCTGAGTAACAATTCTGTGTCCCTGAGTAACAATTCTGTGTCCCTCAGTAACAATTCTGTGTCCCTCAGTAACAATTCTGTGTCTGTCCCTGAGTAACAATTCTGTGTCCCTGAGTAACAATTCTGTGTCCCTGAGTAACAATTCTGTGTTCCTGAGTAACAATTCTGTGTCCCTCAGTAACAATTCTGTGTCCCTCAATAACAATTCTGTGTCTGTCCCTGAGTAACAATTCTGTGTCCCTGAGTAACAATTCTGTGTCCCTGAGTAACAATTCTGTGTCCCTCAGTAACAATTCTGTGTCCCTCAGTAACAATTCTGTGTCTGTCCCTGATTAACAATTCTGTGTCCCTGAGTAACAATTCTGTGTCCCTGAGTAACGATTCTGTGTCCCTAAGTAATGATTCTGTGTCCCTAAGTAACGATTCTGTGGCCCTAAAGTCTCTCTGGCCCTAACTCTGTCCCTAATACAGACAGGTCTGTCTCTCTTGAATGACCGGAGGCTAATGGAGAATTGTAAGATGGCCGCAATTTATAGCTCCACCATTACACAGTGCTGGCTGGCTGGCTGCTGATTGGCTAATGCGATCACATGTCATGAATGAATGCATTATGGGTCAGCGCGCCTTGTCTGCGCGCCTTCCCAGAGATCCCCGCTCCGTCGCCACACATGTCGCCGCCATTTTTGGGAAAATTCGATTCGTGCATCCGAAGTTGGCTAATTTTCGGATTCGGCGCGAAACGAATATTTCCCAATATTCGAAACGAATTCCACTTCGCCATGTTCGATTCGCTCATCTCTACATACCACATCCAAAAAGGCACTTGTATGGTTCAAAAACACCAAGCAAGAAAGGTCCATCTGGCATCAATAAGAAGAAACCAATCCTTTGTCTGGTAATAACAGCGCTACCAGTCCTGTCCAGAAATATAGCCATAAAGTTAAGACCTCAACTCCCAGGCCTTAAATAGCGGACTAGGCCGCCAAATTGCCGGCATTTCTGCCATACGGCGCATGTCAAGATGTCAAGAGTTGTGCGCCATGATGCCTGACGTTGCATAATCGCGGGCCATCTTAAAGAAGTCCATTCAGG
Source organism: Staurois parvus (assembly GCF_062004578.1). Lineage (NCBI taxonomy): Eukaryota > Metazoa > Chordata > Amphibia > Anura > Ranidae > Staurois > Staurois parvus. The sequence goes on along the minus strand of NW_028318189.1, from coordinate 1,941,995 downwards.
AAGACATAGTGAAATGGCTATGTACTAAACATCTCTAATCGACCTATTCCTACGATAAGTAATCTCTGCCTTGTCCTTCTCACATGTAGCTACAACGGGATCAGCTTTTAATAGATACCAGTATTTGTTTATGATATGACAAATTTGTTGCTGTTGTTTGTTATACCGCATAATTAATTTGGTGGTCGTTACTGTGTTAGGAGTGGAATGCGACGTCTGAAAAATCAGATCCGTACATGTCTGTTGCTTTGCTTGATGATATGCTCTTTTCAGCATTTTGTTTGAATATCCACAAGCTAGCAATTTAATTCTCAATGCATCTGCCTCTCGTTTAAAATCTTCTTGATTAGAACAATTGCGTTTGAGGCGTAAATATTGGCTATATGGTATAGACCTAATAAGGTTATGTGGATCACCACTATTGGCTCTTAATACTTTGAAACAACGAATTTGAGAATTTGAGTATATGACATAGTATGAAGTTGATAGTCTTTTTAGGGATATAGTATATACCTCTTTTCCTTTTTCTTTGTTGTCCCATTTTCAGGGTTTTAATATATAACTAGTTTGGGGAGTAGGGGTGTGGTTTGTAATGCCCTGGGGTACTTTAAACATCTTGATTTTCTGACGATTTTTCAGCTTCCTATTGTGGATTTGTAACTCTGTCCGATTAGTGAACATCTACATTTCTGATTGAGGGATCGACCTCTTCTTTTTGGATCCAATGCTCATGTTTTCCACTGGCCTCCTACAAAGTCATTGATGTCATTAATGAGTAAATGCTAATAGAATGTTTGCTAGATTCATTATCACTTTTTCAGTATGCTATATATTTATATTTATTTCTTTGGCCTATTTTTGTCAAATTTTAGAACTATATACTTTGTCTCCCAGAAGAAGCGGGCTGCGTCCCGTGAAATGCATTGGAGAAACAAGGAAAGTATCAACTTGGAACTACTATGCAAATTATGCTATCAAAGGCCATATGCCATATGTTGCAATGTCATATATTGATTTTTTCTGTTACAAGCAATATATGCTTTTTTAAGATGAATGTGTTTGCTTAACATTCATTACCACAGCTGTGGTCTGAATTTTATTAATAAAGCGGTATTTGTTATACTTTGTGAGTATTTCATTTTGTGGTATAGTGCCTTTAAAACCCCATTCATTTTTTTCAGTTAAGGTTATGTATTTTTGGTATATTTTCATAGTTGCCAACATTTGAAAAAATATTTTAAGGACACTTTTTTCTGTGTGGCTGTAAAGCCTCTGTAGGCAGGGCATTACGTTAATTAAGGGCAGGGTATTCATATATTATGGGCATGGTTGTAGAAGGAGCAAGATAAGTAATAATGGGGTGTGCAAAGTGTGCCATGGCAAAAAGTGAGGGTGGTTTAAAATACGCTAAATGTTGGGTGTAACTTAAAGGTGGTGTGTTTGAATAGAGTCTGAGATGACTTACTTAGTGTAGAATGTGGTAATGTTAAACAGAAAATGTACAAAGCAGAACGTAGGAGGATGGAGATGACTGTGTGTGTGCAGGATGGGAGTGACTGGATGGAGATGACTGTGTGTGTGCACGTGCAGGATGGAGTTGACTGTGTGTGTGCAGGATGGAGAAGACAGGAAGGAGGTGTGTGTGTGTGTAGGATGGAGATGACAGGTGGGAGGTGTGTGTAGGATAGAGATGACTGAAAGGAGGTGTGTGTCTGCAGGATGGAGATGACAGGAAGGAGGTGTGTGTAGGATGGAGATGACAGAAAGGAGGTGTGTGTGTGAGTGAAGGATGGAGATGACTGAGCCATCCGCACCAGATAGTCCCCAAATGGCTGCTGTTGCTTGCTCCCCCAGCCACCACGATCTTCCCCCACAGATTGAGATGCAGAGAGCCCAAATTACAGCACTGAACATACTTCTGTTCGGGTCCACTCCAGCCTCACATGTGTTGCAGTTTAAGGCTCAATGTGGGCTGGTATATTTATCTTCACCCCTCCAAGGCAGGCCACGTCCCCCCACCCAATCACTGAGAGACAAGAGCCACCTGACCTCCTAGCATTCTGGCTTCAAGAGGAGGAGGTGGGAGGAGGATCTGAGTCAGTCTGAATGATCAACCCCTGTGTTACCCTGGCTCCACAGTGGTGTGTTGCAATACTAAAAATACTGAGTGAACTAGGCTGCAGAATGTCCATGACAGATCTTAATTTTCGTGATCCTGCCTGAGACAAGGTCTGAGCGGGACATCAGTCAGTGTTCCATGAATGTCCCGAGCAATTAGGGACTGTTTGCAACTATACATTTTAACCCTTGAAGGGGAAAGGTTTGTTTAGGCCTCTAATATACAGGTCATTTTATTAAGGTGAGAGTACAATCTGGGTGGAGTGTGACTACAAGGCAACAAACAAAGTGATTTGAGGTGGATTATATGGAAGTTTGTTTGATCTGGATATCATAGTATGGGAGGATATTTAATTTTTCAGCACATGGGACAATTTTATTTATTTATTGACACTTATTATATCATTTGAATGAAAGGAGTACAATGGTGTATGGGCAATTTGAGAACACATTTTTTTAATGCACAACATTACTATTATTAGAATATTTTTCATACACAGCAAGGATGTTATTTATTTATTGAAACCGTATTTCCACAGTTTGTAATTGGAAGCAGCACTGGACTTATTCTTATGTCGCAAAACCTGGGAAAAATAATTTTGAGTATAAGATAGCATAATGAAGCATACGATCACAGGGTTCCTTTGCATAATATAACTGAAATATCAACTTTTCTGGCAAATTTAATTTTATGACAAATATAAAATGTTAGTGTGGTTTTACAGTGTATGTGAACCCTTACCTTCTAAGGTAAGGTTTAAAACAGAAATGCAAAGAAAAACGTGTGTTTGTGTATATATACATATACATACACACACACATTATAAATATCTTTTTTATTTTATTAATGTAAGGGAATGCCTGACGATTATTTTAGTCAGTTAAATTTATCGAATCACAGTGCCTACAATGCAAAAATAATTTATACACAGTATGTTCTATAGATAGGTCATCCTCCGTTAAATTCTAAATGAAGGTCCTGAGGAAGCACATATGTGAAACGCATTGACCTCTTCAGAAATATTGGAACTGAAGTATATTTAACTGATAAGAATAACTGATTTTTATATAAGAGTAATGACCACATATTGGTTTTAATGGTGAGTGTCACTTTTGTCCTTTTTTTAATATACAAAGTTCTAATTAAAATTTGTGTAGCCCCTGGCACCAGTAAAGTTAATCAATATATATTTTGTTTTTTATAATAATTTTGGAATGTTTGTACTTAGAAGATACATCAAATTGGGAATATGAATTTCTAAAAATAATTTAACTGTCTTAATTATATATATCGAGTTATATATCAATGAATTGCTAAAGGCCTGATATATCTGTTGAATTAAACTAAATATCTAATTTTCCCAATTATAGGTCACCTAACTTGTATTTATAAAATTTAGCAGATAATTATCTGCATTTGACTAATTTGACCACTGCAGTAGATTTACCAAGTGAAGTCCATAACAAATCAACTAGCATGAAATACTTGCACATAGAAAAATCAATAATAAATATGGAAAATATAGTTACCCTTTAAAATTGCTATTTTGGCCAGACTCTGCTAAAATAGCTGCAGATTAATGGATAGAGCTGATCTTCCGAAAAATGGCATCAAGTTAGGCTGAAACTGTGTGTCCTAGATTCAGTAAAGTGTCCGATGATGTACGTGCATCCCCCTTGATGGTGAAGTCTGTTGATGTGTGATAGTCGTCTCCAGATGAAGTGATTTAGATGATGAGTCTCCTTAAGTGTACCTGACCTGTATTTTTATATTGTCAAGACAGTATAGCTATAAAACACAGCAGAGGGTGACCCAGAAGGTGTAACCTTATTCCTATTGGAGGATTTGTTTACTCATAAAACGTGTTTACTTATGCATTCTCTACCTTGGCCACCAGATGGAAAATGGATCTTATAAATTAATCTGTTATAGGATCAGTTTTACTATAACAAGTTAGACTAGGTGATGCTATCTAAAATATATAGAATGCTTAGGACAGTCTGGTAATTGCTGATTTATAATCATGACTCTTCTAGTGTAGCAGTATTCGAATGTAAACTTCTAACTACTGATACGGCATGATCTCATAATCAAATATTAATGATATACATACAATTTTTTCACTATAATCTATTATTTGAATATGGTAACGTTATAACACATGCACTTATTTCTAAAATAGTGATTACAAATAAAGTTTTTGTATGTTGTTTGGTATCCCTCTCTATTAACTTAGTGTGTCAGAAGGGCTGAGGCTTTACAGGTCATAACAGAGAACAGAGCACACATCTTAACCAGTGACTCCTTTGGGGGTGGTGCTACTTCAGGTTTAGGATCCTTCTGTATCCTGGATCCCCAATAGTGCAAAGAATTTAGAGATGCAGTGGTGCTCACTTTTATTCTTAACAGAATCCAGAATGGCAGGAAGGAATGTCATGTCATTGTGTAACACACATATTTAACACTTTCATAAATTGCTGTATTAATATTGGGCTTATATTTTGTACATGTGTGATTATTCTATTCTAAATATCCCTAGGGAAGTGAATAGTTAGAGATTTTTACTGGTGATAGAATTCTCAGTGTATTACTAGAAATGGGTTCAAATATAGATGGATATTGTTTAGAATAAAGTTTTTCATAATTAAAATGATTTATTGTTAATAATAGAAAAGTGGCTTGGTTTCACAACATGTATACTAATTTGTTAATCAAGGGGTTGCATTTTTGTTATTTTCTATCTTTTGAAATACTTATATGCATTCATTATTGTATCAGCCACATTTATCCTAGGACTACACAGACAGTTTTTAACCTATGAAATACTAACCTCTCCAGTTAGAAAGAAAAAATCCAGCTTGTTTTATTGCAGGAGATTGCGGCATACTGTTGAGAGATTAGTCTCAAGAGATTAAGCTGGCTGGGGAAAACAGTTCAAGAATCTCAGATATGAGCTATGGATGAGCACTAGCATTCAACATTTCAAAGATGAGACTAAACTGTAGCACTGTGTAATCATAGGGGATCAATTACTCAATCTCACAGTCGAAAACCTCCTGCGCAGCTAACTTGCTAGTAGAGATGAGCGAATCGAAGTATCCGAAGTGGAATTCGAGTCGAATATCGGAAAAATTTCGATTCGTGCCGAATCCGAAAAATAGCCTAATTCGGACGCGCGAATCGAAATTTTTCAGAAAATGGCGGCTGACATGTGCGGCGACGGAGCGGGGATGTCTGGGAAGGCGCGCAGACAAGGCGCGCTGACCCATAATGCATTCCTCAACTACATGTGATCGCATCAGCCTATCAGCAGCCAGCCAGCCAGCACTGTGTAATGGTCGAGCTATAAATAGCGGCCATTTTGGAATTCTTCATTTGCCTGCAGTTATTGAACAGAGGCAGACCGCTCTGTACTAGGGACAGGGACAGAGTTAGGGCCACAGAAACGATAATTGGGGACAGAGAAAAGTTACTTAGGGACAGAGAACCATTACTCAGGGACACAGACTTGTTAATGAGGGCCACAGAATCGTTATTTAGGGACAAAGAAACGCTAGTTAGGGCCACAGAATTCATAATCAGGGACAGACAGAATTGTTACTCAGTGCCAGAGAATTGTTACTTAGGGCCACAGAAACGTTATTAGGGCCACAGAATTGTTACTCAGGGACAGACAGAATTGTTACTGAGTGCCAGAGAATTGTTACTCAGGGACAGACAGAATTGTTACTGAGTGCCAGAGAATTGTTACTTAGGGCCACAGAAACTTTAATTAGGGCCACAGAATTTTTACTCAGGGACAGACAGAATTGTTACTCAGTGCCAGAGAATTGTTACTCAGGGACAGACAGAATTGTTACTGAGTGCCAGAGAATTGTTACTTAGGGCCACAGAAACTTTACTTAGGGCCACAGAATTTTTACTCAGGGACAGACAGAATTGTTACTGAGTGCCAGAGAATTGTTACTCAGGGACAGACAGAATTGTTACTGAGTGCCAGAGAATTGTTACTTAGGGCCACAGAAACTTTACTTAGGGCCACAGAATTGTTACTCGCACAGACACAGAATTGTTACTCGCACAGACACAGAATTGTTACTGAAGGCCACAGAACTGTTACTTAGGGCCACAGAATTGTTACTCGCACAGACACAGAATTGTTACTCGCACAGACACAGAACTGTTACTGAGGGCCACAGAACTGTTACTTAGGGCCACAGAATTGTTACTCGCACAGACACAGAATTGTTACTCAGGGCCACAGAACTGTTACTTAGGGACAAAGAAACGCTAGTTAGGGCCACAGAATTCATACTCAGGGACAGACAGAATTGTTACGGAGTGCTAGAGAATTGTTACTCTGGGCCACAGAAACTTTACTTAGGGCCACAGAATTTTTACTCAGGGACAGACAGAATTGTTACTGAGTGCCAGAGAATTGTTACTCAGGGACAGACAGAATTGTTACGGAGTGCCAGAGAATTGTTACTCAGGGCCACAGAAACTTTACTTAGGGCCACAGAATTTTTACTCAGGGACAGACAGAATTGTTACTGAGTGCCAGAGAATTGTTACTCAGGGACAGACAGAATTGTTACGGAGTGCCAGAGAATTGTTACTTAGGGCCACAGAAACTTTACTTAGGGCCACAGAATTGTTACTCGCACAGACACAGAATTGTTACTCGCACAGACACAGAACTGTTACTGAGGGCCACAGAAACTTTACTTAGGGACAAAGAAACGCTAGTTAGGGCCACGGAATTCATACTCAGGGACAGACAGAATTGTTACGGAGTGCCAGAGAATTGTTACTCAGGGACAGACAGAATTGTTATGGAGTGCCAGAGAATTGTTACTCAGGGACAGACAGAATTGTTACTGAGTGCCAGAGAATTGTTACTTAGGGCCACAGAAACTTTACTTAGGGCCACAGAATTGTTACTCGCACAGACACAGAATTGTTACTCGCACAGACACAGAATTGTTACTGAAGGCCACAGAACTGTTACTTAGGGCCACAGAATTGTTACTCGCACAGACACAGAATTGTTACTCGCACAGACACAGAACTGTTACTGAGGGCCACAGAACTGTTACTTAGGGCCACAGAATTGTTACTCGCACAGACACAGAATTGTTACTCAGGGCCACAGAACTGTTACTTAGGGACAAAGAAACGCTAGTTAGGGCCACAGAATTCATACTCAGGGACAGACAGAATTGTTACGGAGTGCTAGAGAATTGTTACTCTGGGCCACAGAAACTTTACTTAGGGCCACAGAATTTTTACTCAGGGACAGACAGAATTGTTACTGAGTGCCAGAGAATTGTTACTCAGGGACAGACAGAATTGTTACGGAGTGCCAGAGAATTGTTACTCAGGGCCACAGAAACTTTACTTAGGGCCACAGAATTTTTACTCAGGGACAGACAGAATTGTTACTGAGTGCCAGAGAATTGTTACTCAGGGACAGACAGAATTGTTACGGAGTGCCAGAGAATTGTTACTTAGGGCCACAGAAACTTTACTTAGGGCCACAGAATTGTTACTCGCACAGACACAGAATTGTTACTCGCACAGACACAGAACTGTTACTGAGGGCCACAGAAACTTTACTTAGGGACAAAGAAACGCTAGTTAGGGCCACGGAATTCATACTCAGGGACAGACAGAATTGTTACGGAGTGCCAGAGAATTGTTACTCAGGGACAGACAGAATTGTTATGGAGTGCCAGAGAATTGTTACTCAGGGACAGACAGAATTGTTACTGAGTGCCAGAGAATTGTTACTTAGGGCCACAGAAACTTTAATTAGGGCCACAGAATTTTTACTCAGGGACAGACAGAATTGTTACTGAGTGCCAGAGAATTGTTACTCAGGGACAGACAGAATTGTTACGGAGTGCAAGAGAATTGTTACTCAGGGACAGACAGAATTGTTACTGAGTGCTAGAGAATTGTTACTTAGGGCCACAGAAACTTTAATTAGGGCCACAGAATTTTTACTCAGGGACAGACAGAATTGTTACTGAGTGCCAGAGAATTGTTACTCAGGGACAGACAGAATTGTTACGGAGTGCCAGAGAATTGTTACTCAGGGCCACAGAAACTTTACTTAGGGCCACAGAATTTTTACTCAGGGACAGACAGAATTGTTACTGAGTGCCAGAGAATTGTTACTCAGGGACAGACAGAATTGTTACGGAGTGCCAGAGAATTGTTACTCAGGGACAGACAGAATTGTTACTGAGTGCCAGAGAATTGTTACTCAGGGACAGACAGAATTGTTACTGAGTGCCAGAGAATTGTTACTCAGGGACAGACAGAATTGTTACGGAGTGCCAGAGAATTGTTACTCAGGGACAGACAGAATTGTTACTGAGTGCCAGAGAATTGTTACTTAGGGCCACAGAAACTTTAATTAGGGCCACAGAATTTTTACTCAGGGACAGACAGAATTGTTACTGAGTGCCAGAGAATTGTTACTCAGGGACAGACAGAATTGTTACCGAGTGCCAGAGAATTGTTACTCAGGGACAGACAGAATTGTTACTGAGTGCCAGAGAATTGTTACTTAGGGCCACAGAAACTTTAATTAGGGCCACAGAATTTTTACTCAGGGACAGACAGAATTGTTACTGAGTGCCAGAGAATTGTTACTCAGGGACAGACAGAATTGTTACCGAGTGCCAGAGAATTGTTACTCAGGGCCACAGAAACTTTACTTAGGGCCAGAGAATTTTTACTCAGGGACAGACAGAATTGTTACTGAGTGCCAGAGAATTGTTACTCAGGGACAGACAGAATTGTTACTGAGTGCCAGATAATTGTTACTCAGGGCCCCAGAAACTTTACTTAGGGCCAGAGAATTTTTACTCAGGGACAGACAGAATTGTTACTGAGTGCCAGAGAATTGTTACTCAGGGACAGACAGAATTGTTACTGAGTGCCAGATAATTGTTACTCAGGGCCCCAGAAACTTTACTTAGGGCCACAGAATTTTTACTCAGGGACAGACAGAATTGTTACTGAGTGCCAGAGAATTGTTACTCAGGGACAGACAGAATTGTTACTGAGTGCCAGAGAATTGTTACTTAGGGCTACAGAAACTTTACTTAGGGCCACAGAATTGTTACTCGCACAGACACAGAATTGTTACTCGCACAGACACAGAATTGTTACTGAGGGCCACAGAACTGTTACTTGGGGCCACAGAAACGTTAATCAGGGACACAGAATTGTTACTGAGGGCCACAGAACTGTTACTTAGGGCCACAGAATTGTTACTCGCACAGACACAGAATTGTTACTCAGGGACACAGAATTGTTACTCAGGGACACATAATCGTTTAATTAAAGAGTATGTCAGACAACATGCAGAGGAGTGGCAGAGGAGGCAATGTTTTAGGAGCGAGCAGACGTGGCAGCAGAGGAAGGGGTCGAGGCAGCACTATTCGCAGCCAGAGGCCAGTGCTCCCGGTGTCATCCAGCGGTCGTGTCTCCACCGACAACCCTGCCGTCGTCGATTGGTTGGCTCGGTCGTCTTCCTCTTCCCAGGTCACCTCTGACACCTACAGCCAACGGTCGGTGGGTACGTCAGACACAACCGTTAGTTGGCATGGCCCGGGACCAAGCCCACTGAAATCACGTGTCCTCTACCTGCCCCTGTCCTTTGGTGTTCCCTCACCAAGCGAAGTATCGCATGCTGTGGGCTCAGCCCCACTGTACAGTGAGGAAGAGCTAACAGAGGGCGGTCAGGAACGGGGGGAGACATCCGCCTTTTCAGCAGCCAGGCGAAGAAGTAGTGGCGAGGAGAGTGGCTCGGTAGCCGGTCTAGAGACAGGTCTGTCTCCTGACCCAGACGCAGCCGAGGGGGCTAGTAGTGAGGCGGAGACCCTACTTGATGATGAGGAGGTTGATCGCACTTGGCAGCCTCGTTGTCATCAGGCAATTTCTTCCGCATCATCAGGAGAAGAGGGTGGCAGCTTGGCAGCGAGCAAAACAGTCGGTGGGTTGCCCAGGAGACAGCAGCAGGGTCGCAGCAGTGTCAGTGGAGCCAAACGTCCACGGAGTAGAGCACCAGCTCCACTGCAGCCTACCACCACGGCCAGTAGTGGTGCCGGTGTGCACGGAGGAAGCAGCAGTCAGCCAGTGAGGAGTATCGGGGGCAAAGTTTCCTACTCGGCGGTGTGGCAATTTTTCGTCAAGCCGCCCGAGGAAGTAAACGTAGCCGTATGTCGACTATGTGGCCAGAAAGTCAAGCGTGGCCAGGGGGCCCATGTTGGGACTACAGCGTTGCGGCAGCATATGCAGCGTCGCCATTTGGTGGCCTGGGAAAACCGTGATAAAGATACGGCGGTTCTGCCCGCCCCAGCCCCCGCTCCATCACCCGCTCCGTTACTTGCTCCGTCACCCGACGTCAATCGCCCTCCATCAGCCAGTCAAGGCTCCAACACCTCTGCTGAGGGGAGTTGTCGCTCGTTGGCATCTTCCGCTCGTTCAGATGCTCCTTCTCCTGCTACTCCTCTTCACGGATTCCGTCAGCAGTCTTTCTTGGAATCCGTTTCCAAGAGACAACAGTTTGCGAGCACGCACCCGACGGTGCAAAAGCTGAACGTCCTCCTGTCCAAGTTGCTGGTGCTGCAGTCCCTCCCTTTCCAAGTGGTGGACTCAGCACCTTTCAGAGAAATGATGGCTTGTGCCGCGCCGCGGTGGAGAGTGCCAAGCCGTCATTTCTTCGCCAAAAAGGCAGTGCCAGCCCTGCATTCACATGTAGAAGACATGGTGGGCCAGTCTTTGAGCATGTCGGTCTCTGCCAAAGTGCACGGCAGCGCCGACGTGTGGAGCTGTAACTATGGTCAGGGACAGTACATGTCATTTACGGCCCACTGGGTGAACGTGGTGCCGTCACAGCCGCACCAGCAACTTGGACAGGTCACGCCGCTTTTGCCTCCACGTTTGCACGTCCTTGGTCCGGCAAAGATGTCCGCCTCTACCACCTCTTCTTCCGCCGTGTCCTCAGCCGCCACCCCCGTGCCAAGTCCCATTACCCGACCGGCATATCACATGTGCAGGGCGCAACGGTGTCACGCTGTTCTGCACCTGGTATGCCTTGGCGAACGTAGTCACACAGGGGAGGAACTTCTGAGTGTAATGAACAGAGAAATCGACAGATGGCTGTCTCCGCGCAAATTGAAAATCGGAACCATGTTGACCGACAACGGAAAGAACATGGTGTCTGCTCTGCGTCAAGGAAGGTTGTGCCATGCGCCATGCATGGCTCACGTGTTCAATCTGGTTGTCAAGCGGTTCTTAAAATCCACCATCCCACTGCAAGACATCCTTAAAATGTCACGTAAACTTTGCATGCATTTCAGCCATTCCTACACCGCAAAGCACACCCTCCTTGAGCTGCAGCGGCAGAACGGAATTCCACAGCATCGCCTGATCTGCGACGTTGCAACAAGGTGGAATTCAACCCTACACATGTTAGACCGCCTTTACGAACAGCGAAAGGCCATCACCGATTTCCTGATGTTACAAGCGGATAAAGGTACTCCCCTGTGTAACTTCGATGTCAGCCATTGGCAGCTCATGCGTGACACCTGCCGCTTGCTCAGGCCCTTTGAGGAGGCCACGCTATTCGTGAGTCGGCAGGACTATGGGATGAACGACGTCATTCCTCTGTTGCACGTCCTTGAACAAATGCTGTTAACAATGGCTGGTCAGGGTGCGGTAGACGTGGCGCACAGATCTCAACGCCACATGACCCCTGTGGGGGCAGGACAGGAAGAAGAGGAGGAGGTAGAGGAGGACATTGGTGCTCAGGAATTATTGAGTGAAATGGGTGGTTTTTCCACTCAGCGGACAGGAGTGGAGGAGCAGGAGCATCTGGTAGAGGAGGAGGAGGAGGAGACAGAGGACCCAGACGCACCGTGGCAGTATGCTGTGGAGATGGAGGCAGGGAGTCCCTCGCATTCCTTGGCACAAATGGCCCATAGCATGCTCGGTTGCTTGCGTAGCGACAGCCGAATAATAACCATCAGACAGAGGGATGACTTTTGGCTGTCCACCTTGTTGGACCCTCGCTACCGTTCCAAAATGGTGGCCTTTTTCACACCTGCTGAGAGGGAGGCCAAAATAACGTACTATAAAAACCACCTATGTAGTCAGTTGGTCTCTGCCTTTGTGCGCCAACGTCCATCCTCAGACACTGTGGGCCCTGTGCGCTCGCGTTCCGCTGCCATGGCAGCAGGGGAGGGGTGGGGTGGTAGGAGCAGTGGCAGCTCCACCAGCAGCAGCTGCCTCAGTCTGCAGTCGATGATGAGTAGCTTTCTTCACCAGCGCAGTGAGGAAACTACTAACCAGCCGCAGCAGCAGCAGCAGCATCAGGTGGACCTGGAGCAGGACCTCAAACAACAGGCTTGGGCCTACTTGGACAGCACCCTGCCAACCGAGGTAGACAATCCCCTTGACTACTGGGCAACGAAACTTGACCTTTGGCCCCAACTAGCTGAATTTGCCCTTGAAAGGCTGTCATGCCCGGCCAGTAGCGTGGCATCGGAGCGCGTGTTTAGTGCGGCAGGAGGTATTGTAACTCCGCGGAGGACACGACTGTCCACCCAAAGAGTGGAGAGACTCACGTTTGTGAAAATGAATCAGGCGTGGATTAGTCTGGATTTCAAACCACCAGTTCCTGACACAACTGACTAAATCCGCCATGAATCATGCCTCAAACATGTGCCACTTTGAGGTCTCCTCACACACTGCTGGTGTGTAGAATTTTTTGACATAGGGTGCTGGCAGATTATGGGCCTCCCATAGCTGCTGCCAGGCCCCTAATCTGCCATAGGCCCCTATATACCGCTTCCTCATGCTGCTGCCAGGTCCAGAGTCTCTCATGGGTCCCTGTACGGCCTCCCATTGCTGCTGTCTCCATCGCCACACCCTGCCATGTGCCACTTTCAGGTCTCCTCACACACTGCTGGTGTGTAGAATTTTTTGACATAGGGTGCTGGCAGATTATGGGCCTCCCATTGCTGCTGCCAGGCCCCTAATCTGCCATAGGCCCCTATATACCGCTTCCTCATGCTGCTGCCAGGTCCAGAGTCTGTCATGGGTCCCTGTACGGCCTCCCATTGCTGCTGTCTCCATCGCCACACTCTGCCATGTGCCACTTTCAGGTCTCCTCACACACTGCTGGTGTGTAGAATTTTTTGACATAGGGTGCTGGCAGATTATGGGCCTCCTATAGCTGCTGCCAGGCCCCTAATCTGCCATAGGCCCCTATATACCGCCTCCTCATGCTGCTGCCAGGTCCAGAGTCTCTCATGCCATGTGCCACTTTCAGGTCTCCTCACACTGCTGGTGTGTTGAATTTTTTGACATAGGGTGCTGGCAGATTATGGGCCTCCCATAGCTGCTGCCAGGCCCCTAATCTTCCATAGGCCCCTATATACCGCCTCCTCATGCTGCTGCCAGGTCCAGAGTCTCTCATGGGTCCCTGTACGGCCTCCCATTGCTGCTGTCTCCATCGCCACACTCTGCCATGTGCCACTTTCAGGTCTCCTCACACACTGCTGGTGTGTAGAATTTTTTGACATAGGGTGCTGGCAGATTATGGGCCTCCTATAGCTGCTGCCAGGCCCCTAATCTGCCATAGGCCCCTATATACCGCTTCCTCATGCTGCTGCCAGGTCCAGAGTCTCTCATGGGTCCCTGTACGGCCTCCCATTGCTGCTGTCTCCATCGCCACACTCTGCCATGTGCCACTTTCAGGTCTCCTCACACACTGCTGGTGTGTAGAATTTTTTGACATAGGGTGCTGGCAGATTACGGGCCTCCCATAGCTGCTGCCAGGCCCCTAATCTGCCATAGGCCCCTATATACCGCCTCCTCATGCTGCTGCCAGGTCCAGAGTCTCTCATGGGTCCCTGTACGGCCTCCCATTGCTGCTGTCTCCATCGCCACACTCTGCCATGTGCCACTTTCAGGTCTCCTCACACTGCTGCTGTGTAGAATTTTTTGACATAGGGTGCTGGCAGATTATGGGCCTCCCATTGCTGCTGCCAGGCCCCTAATCTGCCATAGGCCCCTATATACCGCTTCCTCATGCTGCTGCCAGGTCCAGAGTCTCTCATGCCATGTGCCACTTTCAGGTCTCCTCACACTGCTGGTGTGTTGAATTTTTTGACATAGGGTGCTGGCAGATTATGGGCCTCCCATAGCTGCTGCCAGGCCCCTAATCTGCCATAGGCCCCTATATACCGCCTCCTCATGCTGCTGCCAGGTCCAGAGTCTCTCATGGGTCCCTGTACGGCCTCCCATTGCTGCTGTCTCCATCGCCACACTCTGCCATGTGCCACTTTCAGGTCTCCTCACACACTGCTGGTGTGTAGAATTTTTTGACATAGGGTGCTGGCAGATTATGGGCCTCCCATTGCTGCTGCCAGGCCCCTAATCTGCCATAGGCCCCTATATACCGCTTCCTCATGCTGCTGCCAGGTCCAGAGTCTGTCATGGGTCCCTGTACGGCCTCCCATTGCTGCTGTCTCCATCGCCACACTCTGCCATGTGCCACTTTCAGGTCTCCTCACACACTGCTGCTGTGTAGAATTTTTTGACATAGGGTGCTGGCAGATTATGGGCCTCCTATAGCTGCTGCCAGGCCCCTAATCTGCCATAGGCCCCTATATACCGCCTCCTCATGCTGCTGCCAGGTCCAGAGTCTCTCATGCCATGTGCCACTTTCAGGTCTCCTCACACTGCTGGTGTGTTGAATTTTTTGACATAGGGTGCTGGCAGATTATGGGCCTCCCATAGCTGCTGCCAGGCCCCTAATCTGCCATAGGCCCCTATATACCGCCTCCTCATGCTGCTGCCAGGTCCAGAGTCTCTCATGGGTCCCTGTACGGCCTCCCATTGCTGCTGTCTCCATCGCCACACTCTGCCATGTGCCACTTTCAGGTCTCCTCACACACTGCTGGTGTGTAGAATTTTTTGACATAGGGTGCTGGCAGATTATGGGCCTCCTATAGCTGCTGCCAGGCCCCTAATCTGCCATAGGCCCCTATATACCGCTTCCTCATGCTGCTGCCAGGTCCAGAGTCTCTCATGGGTCCCTGTACGGCCTCCCATTGCTGCTGTCTCCATCGCCACACTCTGCCATGTGCCACTTTCAGGTCTCCTCACACACTGCTGGTGTGTAGAATTTTTTGACATAGGGTGCTGGCAGATTACGGGCCTCCCATAGCTGCTGCCAGGCCCCTAATCTGCCATAGGCCCCTATATACCGCCTCCTCATGCTGCTGCCAGGTCCAGAGTCTCTCATGGGTCCCTGTACGGCCTCCCATTGCTGCTGTCTCCATCGCCACACTCTGCCATGTGCCACTTTCAGGTCTCCTCACACACTGCTGGTGTGTAGAATTTTTTGACATAGGGTGCTGGCAGATTATGGGCCTCCTATAGCTGCTGCCAGGCCCCTAATCTGCCATAGGCCCCTATATACCGCCTCCTCATGCTGCTGCCAGGTCCAGAGTCTCTCATGCCATGTGCCACTTTCAGGTCTCCTCACACTGCTGGTGTGTTGAATTTTTTGACATAGGGTGCTGGCAGATTATGGGCCTCCCATAGCTGCTGCCAGGCCCCTAATCTGCCATAGGCCCCTATATACCGCCTCCTCATGCTGCTGCCAGGTCCAGAGTCTGTCATGGGTCCCTGTACGGCCTCCCATTGCTGCTGTCTCCATCGCCACACTCTGCCATGTGCCACTTTCAGGTCTCCTCACACACTGCTGCTGTGTAGAATTTTTTGACATAGGGTGCTGGCAGATTATGGGCCTCCTATAGCTGCTGCCAGGCCCCTAATCTGCCATAGGCCCCTATATACCGCTTCCTCATGCTGCTGCCAGGTCCAGAGTCTCTCATGGGTCCCTGTACGGCCTCCCATTGCTGCTGTCTCCATCGCCACACTCTGCCATGTGCCATTTTCAGGTCTCCTCACACACTGCTGGTGTGTAGAATTTTTTGACATAGGGTGCTGGCAGATTACGGGCCTCCCATAGCTGCTGCCAGGCCCCTAATCTGCCATAGGCCCCTATATACCGCCTCCTCATGCTGCTGCCAGGTCCAGAGTCTCTCATGGGTCCCTGTACGGCCTCCCATTGCTGCTGTCTCCATCGCCACACTCTGCCATGTGCCACTTTCAGGTCTCCTCACACACTGCTGGTGTGTAGAATTTTTTGACATAGGGTGCTGGCAGATTATGGGCCTCCTATAGCTGCTGCCAGGCCCCTAATCTGCCATAGGCCCCTATATACCGCCTCCTCATGCTGCTGCCAGGTCCAGAGTCTCTCATGCCATGTGCCACTTTCAGGTCTCCTCACACTGCTGGTGTGTTGAATTTTTTGACATAGGGTGCTGGCAGATTATGGGCCTCCCATAGCTGCTGCCAGGCCCCTAATCTGCCATAGGCCCCTATATACCGCCTCCTCATGCTGCTGCCAGGTCCAGAGTCTGTCATGGGTCCCTGTACGGCCTCCCATTGCTGCTGTCTCCATCGCCACACTCTGCCATGTGCCACTTTCAGGTCTCCTCACACACTGCTGCTGTGTAGAATTTTTTGACATAGGGTGCTGGCAGATTATGGGCCTCCCATTGCTGCTGCCAGGCCCCTAATCTGCCATAGGCCCCTATATACCGCTTCCTCATGCTGCTGCCAGGTCCAGAGTCTCTCATGCCATGTGCCACTTTCCGGTCTCCTCACACTGCTGGTGTGTTGAATTTTTTGACATAGGGTGCTGGCAGATTATGGGCCTCCCATAGCTGCTGCCAGGCCCCTAATCTGCCATAGGCCCCTATATACCGCTTCCTCATGCTGCTGCCAGGTCCAGAGTCTCTCATGGGTCCCTGTACGGCCTCCCATTGCTGCTGTCTCCATCGCCACACTCTGCCATGTGCCACTTTCAGGTCTCCTCACACACTGCTGGTGTGTAGAATTTTTTGACATAGGGTGCTGGCAGATTATGGGCCTCCTATAGCTGCTGCCAGGCCCCTAATCTGCCATAGGCCCCTATATACCGCCTCCTCATGCTGCTGCCAGGTCCAGAGTCTCTCATGCCATGTGCCACTTTCAGGTCTCCTCACACTGCTGGTGTGTTGAATTTTTTGACATAGGGTGCTGGCAGATTATGGGCCTCCCATAGCTGCTGCCAGGCCCCTAATCTGCCATAGGCCCCTATATACCGCCTCCTCATGCTGCTGCCAGGTCCAGAGTCTGTCATGGGTCCCTGTACGGCCTCCCATTGCTGCTGTCTCCATCGCCACACTCTGCCATGTGCCACTTTCAGGTCTCCTCACACACTGCTGGTGTGTAGAATTTTTTGACATAGGGTGCTGGCAGATTATGGGCCTCCTATAGCTGCTGCCAGGCCCCTAATCTGCCATAGGCCCCTATATACCGCTTCCTCATGCTGCTGCCAGGTCCAGAGTCTCTCATGGGTCCCTGTACGGCCTCCCATTGCTGCTGTCTCCATCGCCACACTCTGCCATGTGCCACTTTCAGGTCTCCTCACACACTGCTGGTGTGTAGAATTTTTTGACATAGGGTGCTGGCAGATTATGGGCCTCCTATAGCTGCTGCCAGGCCCCTAATCTGCCATAGGCCCCTATATACCGCTTCCTCATGCTGCTGCCAGGTCCAGAGTCTCTCATGGGTCCCTGTACGGCCTCCCATTGCTGCTGTCTCCATCGCCACACTCTGCCATGTGCCACTTTCAGGTCTCCTCACACACTGCTGGTGTGTAGAATTTTTTGACATAGGGTGCTGGCAGATTACGGGCCTCCCATAGCTGCTGCCAGGCCCCTAATCTGCCATAGGCCCCTATATACCGCCTCCTCATGCTGCTGCCAGGTCCAGAGTCTCTCATGGGTCCCTGTACGGCCTCCCATTGCTGCTGTCTCCATCGCCACACTCTGCCATGTGCCACTTTCAGGTCTCCTCACACACTGCTGGTGTGTAGAATTTTTTGACATAGGGTGCTGGCAGATTATGGGCCTCCTATAGCTGCTGCCAGGCCCCTAATCTGCCATAGGCCCCTATATACCGCCTCCTCATGCTGCTGCCAGGTCCAGAGTCTCTCATGCCATGTGCCACTTTCAGGTCTCCTCACACTGCTGGTGTGTTGAATTTTTTGACATAGGGTGCTGGCAGATTATGGGCCTCCCATAGCTGCTGCCAGGCCCCTAATCTGCCATAGGCCCCTATATACCGCCTCCTCATGCTGCTGCCAGGTCCAGAGTCTGTCATGGGTCCCTGTACGGCCTCCCATTGCTGCTGTCTCCATCGCCACACTCTGCCATGTGCCACTTTCAGGTCTCCTCACACACTGCTGCTGTGTAGAATTTTTTGACATAGGGTGCTGGCAGATTATGGGCCTCCTATAGCTGCTGCCAGGCCCCTAATCTGCCATAGGCCCCTATATACCGCTTCTTCATGCTGCTGCCAGGTCCAGAGTCTCTCATGGGTCCCTGTACGGCCTCCCATTGCTGCTGTCTCCATCGCCACACTCTGCCATGTGCCACTTTCAGGTCTCCTCACACACTGCTGGTGTGTAGAATTTTTTGACATAGGGTGCTGGCAGATTACGGGCCTCCCATAGCTGCTGCCAGTCCCCTAATCTGCCATAGGCCCCTATATACCGCCTCCTCATGCTGCTGCCAGGTCCAGAGTCTCTCATGGGTCCCTGTACGGCCTCCCATTGCTGCTGTCTCCATCGCCACACTCTGCCATGTGCCACTTTCAGGTCTCCTCACACACTGCTGGTGTGTAGAATTTTTTGACATAGGGTGCTGGCAGATTATGGGCCTCCTATAGCTGCTGCCAGGCCCCTAATCTGCCATAGGCCCCTATATACCGCCTCCTCATGCTGCTGCCAGGTCCAGAGTCTCTCATGCCATGTGCCACTTTCAGGTCTCCTCACACTGCTGGTGTGTTGAATTTTTTGACATAGGGTGCTGGCAGATTATGGGCCTCCCATAGCTGCTGCCAGGCCCCTAATCTGCCATAGGCCCCTATATACCGCCTCCTCATGCTGCTGCCAGGTCCAGAGTCTGTCATGGGTCCCTGTACGGCCTCCCATTGCTGCTGTCTCCATCGCCACACTCTGCCATGTGCCACTTTCAGGTCTCCTCACACACTGCTGCTGTGTAGAATTTTTTGACATAGGGTGCTGGCAGATTATGGGCCTCCCATTGCTGCTGCCAGGCCCCTAATCTGCCATAGGCCCCTATATACCGCTTCCTCATGCTGCTGCCAGGTCCAGAGTCTCTCATGCCATGTGCCACTTTCAGGTCTCCTCACACTGCTGGTGTGTTGAATTTTTTGACATAGGGTGCTGGCAGATTATGGGCCTCCCATAGCTGCTGCCAGGCCCCTAATCTGCCATAGGCCCCTATATACCGCCTCCTCATGCTGCTGCCAGGTCCAGAGTCTCTCATGGGTCCCTGTACGGCCTCCCATTGCTGCTGTCTCCATCGCCACACTCTGCCATGTGCCACTTTCAGGTCTCCTCACACACTGCTGGTGTGTAGAATTTTTTGACATAGGGTGCTGGCAGATTATGGGCCTCCTATAGCTGCTGCCAGGCCCCTAATCTGCCATAGGCCCCTATATACCGCTTCCTCAGGCTGCTGCCAGGTCCAGAGTCTCTCATGGGTCCCTGTACGGCCTCCCATTGCTGCTGTCTCCATCGCCACACTCTGCCATGTGCCACTTTCAGGTCTCCTCACACACTGCTGCTGTGTAGAATTTTTTGACATAGGGTGCTGGCAGATTATGGGCCTCCTATAGCTGCTGCCAGGCCCCTAATCTGCCATAGGCCCCTATATACCGCTTCCTCATGCTGCTGCCAGGTCCAGAGTCTCTCATGGGTCCCTGTACGGCCTCCCATTGCTGCTGTCTCCATCGCCACACTCTGCCATGTGCCACTTTCAGGTCTCCTCACACACTGCTGGTGTGTAGAATTTTTTGACATAGGGTGCTGGCAGATTACGGGCCTCCCATAGCTGCTGCCAGGCCCCTAATCTGCCATAGGCCCCTATATACCGCCTCCTCATGCTGCTGCCAGGTCCAGAGTCTCTCATGGGTCCCTGTACGGCCTCCCATTGCTGCTGTCTCCATCGCCACACTCTGCCATGTGCCACTTTCAGGTCTCCTCACACACTGCTGGTGTGTAGAATTTTTTGACATAGGGTGCTGGCAGATTATGGGCCTCCTATAGCTGCTGCCAGGCCCCTAATCTGCCATAGGCCCCTATATACCGCTTCCTCATGCTGCTGCCAGGTCCAGAGTCTCTCATGCCATGTGCCACTTTCAGGTCTCCTCACACTGCTGGTGTGTTGAATTTTTTGACATAGGGTGCTGGCAGATTATGGGCCTCCCATAGCTGCTGCCAGGCCCCTAATCTGCCATAGGCCCCTATATACCGCCTCCTCATGCTGCTGTCAGGTCCAGAGTCTCTCATGGGTCCCTGTACGGCCTCCCATTGCTGCTGTCTCCATCGCCACACTCTGCCATGTGCCACTTTCAGGTCTCCTCACACTGCTGGTGTGTAGAATTTTTTGACATAGGGTGCTGGCAGATTACGGGCCTCCCATTGCTGCTGCCAGGCCCCTAATCTGCCATGGGCCCCTATATACCGCCTCCTCATGCTGCTGCCAGGTCCAGAGTCTGTCATGGGTCCCTGTACGGCCTCCCATTGCTGCTGTCTCCATCGCCACACTCTGCCATGTGCCACTTTCAGGTCTCCTCACACACTGCTGCTGTGTAGAATTTTTTGACATAGGGTGCTGGCAGATTATGGGCCTCCCATTGCTGCTGCCAGACCCCTAATCTGCCATAGGCCCCTATATACCGCTTCCTCATGCTGCTGCCAGGTCCAGAGTCTGTCATGGGTCCCTGTACGGCCTCCCATTGCTGCTGTCTCCATCGCCACACTCTGCCATGTGCCACTTTCAGGTCTCCTCACACACTGCTGGTGTGTAGAATTTTTTGACATAGGGTGCTGGCAGATTATGGGCCTCCTATAGCTGCTGCCAGGCCCCTAATCTGCCATAGGCCCCTATATACCGCTTCCTCATGCTGCTGCCAGGTCCAGAGTCTCTCATGGGTCCCTGTACGGCCTCCCATTGCTGCTGTCTCCATCGCCACACTCTGCCATGTGCCACTTTCAGGTCTCCTCACACACTGCTGGTGTGTAGAATTTTTTGACATAGGGTGCTGGCAGATTATGGGCCTCCTATAGCTGCTGCCAGGCCCCTAATCTGCCATAGGCCCCTATATACCGCTTCCTCATGCTGCTGCCAGGTCCAGAGTCTCTCATGGGTCCCTGTACGGCCTCCCATTGCTGCTGTCTCCATCGCCACACTCTGCCATGTGCCACTTTCAGGTCTCCTTACACACTGCTGGTGTGTAGAATTTTTTGACATAGGGTGCTGGCAGATTACGGGCCTCCCATAGCTGCTGCCAGGCCCCTAATCTGCCATAGGCCCCTATATACCGCCTCCTCATGCTGCTGCCAGGTCCAGAGTCTCTCATGGGTCCCTGTACGGCCTCCCATTGCTGCTGTCTCCATCGCCACACTCTGCCATGTGCCACTTTCAGGTCTCCTCACACTGCTGGTGTGTAGAATTTTTTGACATAGGGTGCTGGCAGATTAAGGGCCTCCCATAGCTGCTGCCAGGCCCCTAATCTGCCATAGGCCCCTATATACCGCCTCCTCATGCTGCTGCCAGGTCCAGAGTCTGTCATGGGTCCCTGTACGGCCTCCCATTGCTGCTGTCTCCATCGCCACACTCTGCCATGTGCCACTTTCAGGTCTCCTCACACACTGCTGGTGTGTAGAATTTTTTGACATAGGGTGCTGGCAGATTACGGGCCTCCCATAGCTGCTGCCAGGCCCCTAATCTGCCATGGGCCCCTATACCGACTCCTCATGCTGTGACGTTGCAACAAGGTGGAATTCAACCCTACATATGTTAGACCGCCTTTACGAACAGCAAAAGGCCATCACAGATTTCCTGATGTTAAAAGCGGATAAAGGTATTCCCTGTGTAACTTAGATGTCAGCCATTGGCAGCTCATGCGTGACACCTGCGCTTGCTCAGGCCCTTTGAGGAGGCCACGCTATTCGTGAGTCGGCAGGACTATGGGATGAACGACGTCATTCCTCTGTTGCACGTCCTGGAACAAATGCTGTTAACAATGGCTGGTCAGGGTGCGGTAGACGTGGCGCACAGATCTCAACGCCACATGACCCCTGTGGGGGCAGGACAGGAAGAAGAGGAGGAGGTAGAGGAGGACATTGGTGCTCAGGAATTATTGAGTGAAATGGGTGGTTTTTCCACTCAGCGGACAGGAGTGGAGGAGCAGGAGCATCTGGTAGAGGAGGAGGAGGAGGAGGAGACAGAGGACCCAGACGCACCGTGGCAGTATGCTGTGGAGATGGAGGCAGGGAGTCCCTCGCATTCCTTGGCACAAATGGCCCATAGCATGCTCGCTTGCTTGCGTAGCGACAGCCGAATAATAACCATCAGACAGAGGGATGACTTTTGGCTGTCCACCTTGTTGGACCCTCGCTACCGTTCAAAAATGGTGGCCTTTTTCACACCTGCTGAGAGGGAGGCCAAAATAACGTACTATAAAAACCACCTATGTAGTCAGCTGGTCTCTGCCTGTCTGCGCCAACGTCCATCCTCAGACACTGTGGGCCCTGTGCGCTCGCGTTCCGCTGCCATGGCAGCAGGGGAGGGGTGGGGTGGTAGGAGCAGTGGCAGCTCCACCAGCAGCGGCTGCCTCAGTCTGCAGTCGATGATGAGTAGCTTTCTTCACCAGCGCAGTGAGGAAACTACTAACCAGCCACAGCAGCAGCAGCAGCAGCATCAGGTGGACCTGGAGCAGGACCTCAAACAACAGGCTTAGGCCTACTTGGACAGCACCCTGCCAACCGAGGTAGACAATCCCCTTGACTACTGGGCAACGAAACTTGACCTTTGGCCCCAACTAGCTGAATTTGCCCTTGAAAGGCTGTCATGCCCGGCCAGTAGCGTGGCATCGGAGCGCGTGTTTAGTGCGGCAGGAGGTATTGCAACTCCGCGGAGGACACGACTGTCCACCCAAAGTGTGGAGAGACTGACGTTTGTGAAAATGAATCAGGCGTGGATTAGTCTGGATTTCAAACCACCAGTTCCTGACACAACTGACTAAATCCGCCATGAATCATGCCCCAAACATGTGCCACTTTCAGGTCTCCTCACACTGCTGGTGTGTTCCATTTTTTGTCATAGGGTGCTGGCAGATTACGGGCCTCCCATAGCTGCTGCCAGGCCCCTAATCTGCCATGGGCCCCTATACCGCCTCCTCATGCTGCTGCCAAGTCCAGAGTCTCTCATGGGTCCCTGTACGGCCTCCCATTGCTGCTGTCTCCATCGCCACACTCTGCCATGTGCCACTTTCAGGTCTCACACACTGCTGGTGTGTAGAATTTTTTGACATAGGGTGCTGGCAGATTACGGGCCTCCCATAGCTGCTGCCAGGCCCCTAATCTGCCATAGGCCCCTATATACCGCCTCCTCATGCTGCTGCCAGGTCCAGAGTGTGTCATGGGTCCCTGTACGGCCTCCCATTGCTGCTGTCTCCATCGCCACACTCTGCCATGTGCCACTTTCAGGTCTCCTCACACTGCTGGTGGGTTCCATTTTTTGTCATAGGGTGCTGGCAGATTACGGGCCTCCCATAGCTGCTGCCAGGCCCCTAATCTGCCATGGGCCCCTGTTGTCGCTTGTTGGCATATTCCGCTCGTTCAGATGCTCCTTCTCCTGCTACTCCTCTTCACGGATTCCGTCAGCAGTCTTTCTTGGAATCCGTTTCCAAGAGACAACAGTTTGCGAGCACGCACCAGACGGTGCAGAAACTGAACGTCCTCCTGTCCAAGTTGCTGCTGCCAGGCTCGTAATCTGTCATGCGCCCCTGTACCGCCTCCTCATGCTGCTGCCAGGTCCAGAGTGTGTCATGGGCCCCCGTACCGACTCCAAATGCTGCTGCCAGGCCCGTAATCTGTCATGGGCCCCTGTACCGCCTCCCCATGCTGCTGCCAGGTCCAGATTGTGTCATGGGTCCCTGTACGGCCTCCCATTGCTGCTGCCAGGCCTGTAATCTGCCATGGGCCCCCGTACCGACTCCTCATGCTGCTGCCAGGCCCGTAATCTGCCATGGGCCCCTGTACCGCCTCCTCATGCTGCTGCCAGGTCCAGAGTGTGTCATGGGTCCCTGTACGGCCTCCCATTGCTGCTGTCTCTATCGCCACACTCTGCCATGTGCCACTTTCAGGTCTCCTCACACTGCTGGTGGTTTCCATTTTTGTCATAGGGTGCTGTATGGCCTCCCATTGCTGCTGCCTCCACCGCCACACTGTGGCTCCACACTCTGGTTTTGGCCCCGTGACTGCCCAAATGAGTGAAGTGTGCGGTGATTCTAAGATCGACGGCACTCATCTGCATGTCATACTGCCTGACAGTATTATTTCTCTTCCCCAGCAGACTCCAAGGGCATTTAAATTAAAGGTACAGTGTTCAGCACTAATATTAAGTCTCTCTGAAGCCTAGAAACACCCTTTTTTAAGTTAAATTCACAGCGAATATATTCGACTCGAATCGAAATTTTTCTACGAATTCGCCGAATCAGTCGAATCGAATTTTTGAATACTTCGCTCATCTCTACTTGCTAGAACCAGAGAAATTGTGAGAAAATTTAGCTGTGCAAATGAGCATTTAAATTTGGCACAGGCCAAGGCCCTCTTAATAACATCATGGGCCCCTTGGAAATGTAATGCATTGGGACCTCCACGAGGGAGAAGGAGACCTACAAAAAGTGGGTGTAGCTAAAGTATGCTAAATATTGATCAATGCTTTTTAATCTGATTAGAAACAAGTAAACACAACCAGTGAATTATTCCAAATTAAATTCACCCCCTGTACACACCGTCCTGTCTTCTCTACACACTGCCCCCATGTATACACTGAACCCCTGTAACACTGATTCTTTTGTCCCTGTACACACTCCTCACACTCTTTTTTTACACTATCCTTCTCCCTTGTCATAACTGCCTCATCCAGGCTGTCGGGGGGCCTTCATTTATGTATGCTTGTATGTTGCTGTCAGGCCTTGTCACTTTCTGTTAAGACATAGAGATATTAATAGGCTAAATTCAGCTTTTCCTTCTTCATATGGTGAAGTAAAAGTCTTAGATTAGCTTTAAAGAGACTACAAATGCATAAGCGTTCGTTAGGTACTAATCTCCCAAACCTTTGTCTATATAATTTGTCATGTTTGCTACGTTACATCAGTCTATTGTAGGCTTTTGGACTCTCCCTGCTCAAAGCAAAAATAATTTCCTTTTGCAATATACTTTAATAACTTGGAGAAAGGTAAGGGAATATTACTTATATTATATTATTATATTCCAGGCCTATTTTATACCACTTATGCCACTGGCCTCTTTACTTTGGAAAGCTCTAGTTTTCCATGGAGATATAGTGAATCTATTTTCTATACTCTGTCATAAATTTGGCATATTGGAGTCACATTTTCTACAATATGCACAACTCAGGAATTTCCTTGTTTCTCTTTTGGGGGATTCACTCTTGTTAAAGCTCCATCCGAATCTCATATGTCTTGTCAGGTACCTGACCGGAGGCTGTAATAGAGAGAGGGCTCCCCTTACGGTTAAGTGCAGTGCACCCCTGGAGGTGGAAACAGGAGGTGCAGTGCCCAAAGAAGCACGGGTTGCCAGTGGTGTTGCTGCTTGGAAATGCCTGATGAGATGGAACCCGTAGGTGCTCCAGTTGTAGGATGCATTTCTCCAGAGAACATATGGATCCCGGAGGATGGGTAGAGTAGTCAGTAGCCAGAGCCAGGATCAATATGGAACAGCAGACAGGAGCAATGTCAGGATCAAGCCAGTGTCATACACAGAGTAGTAGCAGACAGGAGCAAGATCAGGATCAAGCCGGGGTCATACACAGAGCAGCAGACAGGAACAAGGTCAGGAACAAGCCAGGGTCATACACAGAGCAGCAGACAGGAACAAGGTCAGGAACAAGCCGGGGTCATACACAGAGCAGCAGACAGGAACAAGATCAGGAACAAGCTGCGGTCATACACAGAGCAGCAGACAGGAACAAAGTCAGGAACAAGCCAGGGTCATACACAGAGCAGCAGACAGGAACAAGGTCAGGAACAAGCTGGGGTCATACACAGAACAGCAGACAGGAACAAGGTCAGGCTCAAGCCAGGTCGGTAATGGGTTATCAGCAGTAGACTCAGGAACACAGGAACAGGAGGGGCTGACAATAATCCAGCAATCACTGAGCAGAGCTGCAGTCCTTAAAAAGCACACTGAGTGTCAGCAATTAGTGCACCCTGCGTGTGCTGGTGTGTTTTCATGCACAGGAATGTTTTACTACGTGTCGCCCACCTATGCACATGTGCATTTCTTTGCGTGAATTGGCATGGCCATATTGCGCATTGGCGCATTTGCCCAGGCTTTGTCGTCTTTTCCTCTGACATGTCTACGGGATTGGCCATCTAAAAAGCTGGGACTGTTGGGGTTCTATAATTTTTTGACTGAAAACATGGGTTTTGTTCCCCATTAAATTAAGGATTTATAGCTAAATGGGCTGGGTTTTTGAAAGTTATACAATTTATGAACTATATCGGGATCTACTAGGTTGCTGAGTCCATCTACAGTATGTGCTTATTACATTTTTCCGTGGCAGTAAAGAGGGGACACAGGTAGTACTTGGCAGATGGGAAATTATTTGTTCGTTGGGAACAAAAAAGATTATGCTATTATTACCCAATGGATCCAGCCCAACTCTCCCATATTAAAGGATCCTAAAGCTATTATATTTAGATTATGCATGATGGATAAAATGGATACTCAGAAGCATAAGGAAATATCCATAAAGAAATTCTTTAATACGTAGTCTAGTTATGAGATTAAGGAGTTGCCTGCAGATCAACTTCAGGAAAGAAGAGATCATGTTACACTATATAATACAACACAGAAAAGTTAAGGGGTACTTTGGGACAGCTTGAAATCTAGCAGAGTAGATAAGAATCTATAGGGTCCTTAATTTAGTCTGGTGAACTTTTTATTTTTGCCCTTATATTATTATAAGTATGCACTAAGATAACTATTATGTTGTTTTGTAACTAGATTATAAAAGATAAGAAATCAGAAGTATTTTTATTTTTGGGGGGGGTGCCATTTGTTTTGTTGGCTTGTTTTTTGTTTATCAATATGACCTTAAAACAATGAAGTGCAGCGCTTAACCAGGTGAAAAAGTCAATAAATAGGTAACCACAGTGAGTGCTTAACCAAGTAAAAAAGTCAATAAATAGGTATCCGCAGTAAATCACTGCATAGATGCGAATTCCCACGGCCTCCACTCTGTCAAATAGTAGAAATGCGCACTCACCGGAAACGCATAGGTTATGCGCATGTGTGATTATGCATCACAGGCAATGGGAGCATCAGAGGTTAGGCAGCCAGGCATCTCCCTCATGGTGGGTCATCACACACTCTTTGAATAGGTCCAGGGGTCCCCTTAAGGTCAGCCAGGTGTTGTAAAAGAATCTCCTCTCAGGATGGCAAAAGTGTTTTCTCTGTGGGAATGAAAGCTCCAATAGGAGCCCCAGAAAACAGATGCCAGAGATAGTGTAGTATGTCCAAAAATCAGTGCTTTATTGATATAAGTAACAGGGCAGTAACAGGGCAGTATGCATATATATAATAATGTAATAACACAAATATGCAGCAGTACTGACCCTTAGTAGTGATGGCCGCCGGGCCTCCTCGGGGCTCCGGCGGTGGAATGACGTCACGCTCTGCACAGCTCCTCCTTAGGCCTTTCGTGCTATAGGCACATCATCAGAGGGGAGGCTGCACAGGAGCGTGACCGACGTCAGTGCTAAAAATAGGAAAATTGGCACATGCGCAGTTAGCCGCGGCCATTTTCCCGGAGAAAGCGTGTACTGCGCATGCGCGAGCACGGCAGCGCCATTTTGCCGTGGATCCGCGATCATACATAAAACGAGGAGGAGACACAGAAGTCTCATGACACAGAATCCCAGTGCCGTTTGCTGACTATGCCACAGACCCCAGGGACTTTATGTCAAACGCTATTTCCCTCAATACAGTGACAGTGCAACTAAAGTAGCAATACCTGTGCGCATAATGTATGGGGTACAAAGATCCCCCTCAGTGACTGGCATATGATTGCAATAACGGACCACGGCAAGATGAAGAATGACAAATCACAAGATAAAATCATGCAAAGGCTTGAATAAAAACAATGGAAATAAAAATAAGGCATTAGATCTAGGCAGTAAATAACATACTTAATATTATACTACCTGATCATACCAGAGTGAATGTAATAATTATATACATCCCAAATATACATGATAAATATGTACAAAGCAAAAAGGGGATAAAAAGAGGTAAAAAGACCCTAAAACTAGCCCATACAAGGCCGTCATGATCATTCCTCCACCCGTCTTCTATAATGGGAAGTCAAACGGGGCAGAAGGAAAAATATTATTAATACTAGGACCAATAAATATTAATCAGTCAGGATGGATGAATGTCCAAATAAAATTCAAAAATAATCAAACACATGGAGAAGAAGCACGCTAAGGGTGCAACTTAATGCAGGGAATAAAATTACTCAGCAATATATGTCAGATAAAAACAAGCTCAAAATTCATAAAGCAGTAATGGGAAAAAGACATAAACCAATCAACTGTTAGCAATGAAGCAGTTGACGTCTACCTCAATATTATGGCCTAAAGGGTGTAAGGTTTGGAGCTCAAACACCCATTTTGTTTCGGCTTGGGAGACCGCCCTTGTTTTGTTGATACCCCTCCAATGGTTATTGATCACATCAATACCAATAAACTTTAATGAAGATGGGTCATTATTATGGTGAAGGCGGTAATGATTTGATAATGAGTGCTCCCTAAACCCCTTCTTAATGTTTGAGACGTGCTCACGTAGTCGATCTCGTAGACGTCTTGTTGTCCTGCCAATATATTGTTTGCGACAGGGACACTGCAGCAAATACACTACAAATTTGCTGTAACAAGAGATAAAATGCTTAATATTATAAGTTCTACCCGTGATAGATGATTGAAATTTGTCGACTCTCCTTTTTCTTGTATTATCGCACTTACAAATAATGCACCTATTACAGGGGTGGAACCCTTTCAGATCATTAAACAGAGATGTGTTTTGAGGAGGGTCAACAACATTTGGTGCAATCATATGCCTAACAGCAGTTGCTTTCCGAAATACAATTTCAGGTTTATCTGGTAAAATTGTTGTTAAAACTGGGTCCATTTTTAGAATGCCCCAATTGTCATTCATTATTTTGTTAATCTTCTTATATTGAGTTGAGAAGGATGTGATGAAGGGGCATATTTTCCTTTTTTCTCCAACCGCTTGTCTTGCAAACTGCAGCATACCTTAAAGACACTAAACAGGTTCTCAATGAGGTCAGCACCATTGTCACTTCTCCTGAAACCTTTTTAGTAACAGCTGATGTTGCTTCCTTGTACTCGAACATCAATCATAATGATGGTATGGAAGCAGCTGATTTCTTCTTGACGCATTACAGCTCCTTACATACCACCCAGAAGGATTTCATTTTAGAATTATTGGAATTCGCGATGTTTAGGAACTATTTTTGGTTCAATAATGAATATTAGGAGAGTCGACACATTTCAATCGTCTATCACGGGTAGAACTTATAATATTAAGCATTTTATCTCTTGTTACAGCAAATTTGTAGTGTATTTGCTGCAGTGTCCCTGTCGCAAACAATATATTGGCAGGACAACAAGACGTCTACGAGATCGACTACGTGAGCACGTCTCAAACATTAAGAAGGGGTTTAGGGAGCACTCATTATCAAATCATTACCGCCTTCACCATAATAATGACCCATCTTCATTAAAGTTTATTGGTATTGATGTGATCAATAACCATTGGAGGGGTATCAACAAAACAAGGGCGGTCTCCCAAGCCGAAACAAAATGGGTGTTTGAGCTCCAAACCTTACACCCTTTAGGCCATAATATTGAGGTAGACGTCAACTGCTTCATTGCTAACAGTTGATTGGTTTATGTCTTTTTCCCATTACTGCTTTATGAATTTTGAGCTTGTTTTTATCTGACATATATTGCTGAGTAATTTTATTCCCTGCATTAAGTTGCACCCTTAGCGTGCTTCTTCTCCATGTGTTTGATTATTTTTGAATTTTATTTGGACATTCATCCATCCTGACTGATTAATATTTATTGGTCCTAGTATTAATAATATTTTTCCTTCTGCCCCGTTTGACTTCCCATTATAGAAGACGGGTGGAGGAATGATCATGACGGCCTTGTATGGGCTAGTTTTAGGGTCTTTTTACCTCTTTTTATCCCCTTTTTGCTTTGTACATATTTATCATGTATATTTGGGATGTATATAATTATTACATTCACTCTGGTATGATCAGGTAGTATAATATTAAGTATGTTATTTACTGCCTAGATCTAATGCCTTATTTTTATTTCCATTGTTTTTATTCAAGCCTTTGCATGATTTTATCTTCTGATTTGTCATTCTTCATCTTGCCGTGGTCCGTTATTGCAATCATATGCCAGTCACTGAGGGGGATCTTTGTACCCCATACATTATGCGCACAGGTATTGCTACTTTAGTTGCACTGTCACTGTATTGAGGGAAATAGCGTTTGACATAAAGTCCCTGGGGTCTGTGGCATAGTCAGCAAACGGCACTGGGATTCTGTGTCATGAGACTTCTGTGTCTCCTCCTCGTTTTATGTATGATCGCGGAACCACGGCAAAATGGCGCTGCCGTGCTCGCGCATGCGCAGTACACGCTTTCTCCGGGAAAATGGCCGCGGCTAACTGCGCATGTGCCAATTTTCCTATTTTTAGCACTGACGTCGGTCACGCTCCTGTGCAGCCTCCCCTCTGATGATGTGCCTATAGCACGAAAGGCCTAAGGAGGAGCTGTGCAGAGCGTGACGTCATTCCGCCGCCGGAGCCCCGAGGAGGCCCGGCGGCCATCACTACTAAGGGTCAGTACTGCTGCATATTTGTGTTATTACATTATTATATATATGCATACTGCCCTGTTACTGCCCTGTTACTTATATCAATAAAGCACTGATTTTTGGACATACTACACTATCTCTGGCATCTGTTTTCTGGGGCTCCTATTGGAGCTTTCATTCCCACAGAGAAAACACTTTTGCCATCCTGAGAGGAGATTCTTTTACAACACCTGGCTGACCTTAAGGGGACCCCTGGACCTATTCAAAGAGTGTGTGATGACCCACCATGAGGGAGATGCCTGGCTGCCTAACCTCTGATGCTCCCATTGCCTGTGATGCATAATCACACATGCGCATAACCTATGCGTTTCCGGTGAGTGCGCATTTCTACTATTTGACAGAGTGGAGGCCGTGGGAATTCGCATCTATGCAGTGATTTACTGCGGATACCTATTTATTGACTTTTTTACTTGGTTAAGCACTCACTGTGGTTACCTATTTATTGACTTTTTCACCTGGTTAAGCGCTGCACTTCATTGTTTTAAGGTCATATTGATATATTTTTGAGGCATTGTGGTTGCCTATAGTGTTCTAGCTGCTGACATTTTTAGAGAGCGCTCACTATCTTTTATACTTGTTTTTTGTTTATGTTTTATTAATATACAGTATATATTTCTATAAGGTGTCCTTTGTAAAGATATTTTTAGTCAAAATTTCTATATTAAAGGAGGTAATTAATGCAAATCTGTTATAATGATTTTCTTTCTGTTTTGTTATGTAAAAAATATAAATTAAATAAATATGTATATGCTGAAAAAAAAACCCAAAGTACAGCCCTTGCACGGATGTATGCTACATACATACACACCTATGCATATATACATACCTATGTACATACACACACATGTACACTCATACATAAATTCAGACACATACTGCACATACATACATAAACTCATACACACTCACATACATACTTTCACACATATATACACACACTCACATACTTAAACTCACATACATACATATATAAGATCACATACAGTACATTCATACAGTACACACTTCCTTATGTGCATACATAGCCTTTTGAAAAACCACAGCTTACTGTACCTGACTGACTAGTGTTTGGCACCTGCACCACTGAATAAAATGCCAATGTATACAGTACTGCATGGAAGGGAGGCAAGGCAGATGGGGACTTGGGAACCCATGCACAGCTCTTCCCCGACTGCCCACTTCTGTTCTGCAGTTCAGTGTTCAAAGACAGTTAAACTGTCAAAGCTGTACTAGAACAATACAAAAAATAGTGACTGCCTTCCCCTGCCTGGTCGCAGTTTTCAAGACAAGGCAGCGCTGCTGTGCTTCTTCTTACCCTGCTGACAGGAGTAATGAGTGATGCTGCTGTCACATCTCTGTCAGACTATTGTGGCAGAGCCTAATGCAAAATTATCATGGCGCCCCCATGCACCTGGGGCTCCTGGGCAGCACCCAGGAGTACCCATGCGTTAAGATGACACTGGCTGAGGACAGGGAGAGGTGAAAACTGTTTTTTCCAGTTGCTGTATATAAGTGGTATAGCCACTATCAGTAAATGCAGAACACAAGGACCTCCTCACATCTCTGTCTGTTCTCTTTAATTTTTATCCTTGGCTGCAAGAATACATGTTACAAGCACGGGTGTATCCCATGGTTTTCACTTTTAAAGCAGGGGCCATACTATCATGCTATATAATAAAATGTATTGAGATGATAAAATTAACCTGTATGTGGCAATCATCACTATCAGCCCTGATAGCCCTTGCCTATACTAAATCTCTAAATCTGTTCTTTCCTTTGTAGGCAGAGTATAGTTACAATTTTTTCATTGATTTGTTTGCTATTGTGAGCTTTGTTATTTAAAATGTACATTGGCTCCCTGCAGTTTGGGCAATTCAAAAATTTAAATTTTTTTCTAAAAAAAAATATATATATATATATTTTTGCTAATATTTGTAAACTAACAAGTGTAACACATTTGTTTATGCAGGAATATTGTCATTTTTATCAGTCTGTATTTGTTTTTTAGTAAATTGTTTTCAGCACATTATGAGTTACAGCATGCAATAATCTGCAACATTTACTTATTCATTTTATTCACTTTCTAGGCAATTAGTTTCCACACTACATTATGACTACCTCTTAAAAATGGTTCCTGTTAGAGATAGGTGAGTACAATATGAATGAATCTTAAAATGTAAGGCTAACTTGTATTATTATTTATTGTTTTGTTTTTTAATGTATACTATAAGTATCAAGAACACAATGTTCCAAAACTGGAATTTCTATTAAATTTTGTTTGTTCTATGTATTCACTTAGGTTATTTCGTTGACTAGTCTACAGTCTGTATAGCAGCTTTGATAAATATAATATTTCCACTGAATAGCAGAAACCGTGCATCAGTGAAGTATTTCCTTTTTAATAAGTTTTCATTGAATTTTCAAATGTTACAATAGAAATGTCATTATATTCAAATAACATAGAAATATATCTTTCACAGCACTTCCAAAGTGACATAACATAGTCCATGTACAATCAATATAATGTGCATTGTAGGTTAATTACTAAAATTCCACAGCAAGTATTACATTTTGTGTCATAATAGACCAAAGGCATGATTGAGGGGTGATGGAAAGGAAGAATGAAACATTATTATTATCCAGCGTATTAGGGATCTGACTAATATGATGTTTACTTGGAAGCTAGGTAATGCCTCAGCCAGTTAAAGCAGAGTTCTACTCAAAAGTGGAAGCTCCGCTTGTTTGCCTCCCCCCCCCTCCACTGCCATATTTTGCACCTTTTGGGGGAGAGAGGGAGCAGGTACCTGGTTTTGATAGGTACCCGCTCCCACATATGGCTCAGTTTGCCACGGCAAAGTGAGCCGGAAGTTCGGTCCTCTTCTCCCTCCCACAGTCTTCTGAGAACCTTCACAGGTCCCAGAAGACTGCCGGACCAATCAGAATGTGCAGCGTGACTCTCGCATGCGCAGTGGGCACCCAGCTGTGAAGCTGCAAGCTGTCACAGCCTGCTGCCCACAGTTGTGATGCTGGCGCTGAGGAGAGAAGAGGCAGAGAATGGACAGTGTGGGTGAGCACATCGCTGGACCCTGGGACAGATAAGTGTGAGTTTATTAAAAGTCAGCAGCTACAGGTTTTGTAGCTGCTGACTTTTAATAAACACAAAACTGACTGGAACTCCGCTTTAAATGTTAACCAAAGTAGTTGTGAAAATACATCTTATGGGCATCCCCTGACCAGTACTTATGAAGAAGGGGCTTGTAAGTAACAAAGCCACGGATCCCAAACATTCTCATATTTGTGTTATTTATAGTGGAGTATGCTGACCAACTTTATCCAATTAAGCTTGTGCTTCATAAGCAGGGGTACAACTGGTAACTTCCAAGCAGTGGCTATGGCTATTTTAGCTGCAAAAACATATAGAAAATCAGCTGTCAGGTGTGTTTGGGAATATAGTCCATGGGCTCATTTAGGAGAGCTACGTGTTCCTTTTTAGGAATGTTAACCATAGTTAATGAGTATATTATGGCATGCACCCTCGCCCAGAATCTTCTGACCTTTAAACCATGTATAATACATTGAACCTTCCTGACCACATCCCCTGAAACACCTAGAAGAGACCTCAGGATACATTTTGGATAATCTGGTTGGGACCAGATACAATCAAGACATGATCTTGTAGTTAGCCTCTGCCAACTGGATGTTCAAGATACCTTTGTAGATTCTGGAGGTCCAGGCATTCCAGTCCTCTTTTGTAATTTCTGTCTCCAGGTCTCTCTCCCAAGCCATCCTATAAGCTAGTTTTCTAATTGTAGTTGCAAACATTTTGTACAGTGACAATATACCATGCCTTTGGGCCATCACTTGTAAACATCTGTTTTTGAAGGTAGTCTGTACCACAATATAATCTGTATGCCTTTGCAATGTAGTGAGAAAATGAGTGATTTGATGTAAGCAAAAAGATTTGGACTGCTGTATTCTCAACGTATGAAAGTAGAGGTCTCTCTGATGCCTTTTCAATCAAGTAAGTGCCCAATGCAGTATAACCCTTTATTCATCCACCCCTGAAATTGAAGAGGCTGTAGTAGAAGGGGAAAACTCAGGGCTATTATATAGTGAGGTCACCAGCATATGATGGGAGCAGCATGGATACGTGTAACATGAGGCGTTCCATAAGCATAATGAATGCGCTTCCAAACTGATCCAGTCTGGTTTATAAGAGCTAGAGTATTATTGGTACAACTGAGCCAGATGAGCTGCCCTATAATATTTGTGAAAATCTGGAACCTCTAGAACCCTCACGTCTTTCAGGGTAAAAAGTGTGCGACAAGCAAATCTATACCTTTTTGGTCCCCCAATAAATTTCAGTACTCAAACTTGACATTTTTGATGGTCCAATAGGAATCTGGACTGTTAGCATACTTAGGTAATGGATGAGCTTCTATAAGACTACTATTTTTACTGCCGCAATTCTACCTAACCAAGAGAGAGACTGATGACCACATCTCCACTTCCCCTAAAAGCTTAGCAAACAATGGGGAAAAATTCACACTATACAATGTAGTAATTTAGGAATGTAATTTGATATCCAAGTATGGTATAGCATTTAGTTGCCAAGAGAAGGGGAATTGGGTCCTGAGAATCTCTAGTACCCTATCCTCTAGATTAATATTGAGAGCCTCTGACTTATCTGGATTTACCACAAGCCCTGATATTACTTCAAAGTGACACAGTAGATGCATTACATTTGAAAGGGTGTTATGAAGAGAGGTAATAAACATAAGTGAATCAAAAAGAGTATAATAGTATAAGAGCAAAAAGAGTACATTTATGATGCCTGTCCACACTGTCAATACCTAAAATGTTTTGGTTAATTCAGATTGCAATAGCCAATGTGTCTATGGCTATAGTAAATAGGAAGGGCGCAAGTGCACACCCCTGCCTGGTAACTGAGATAATTGAGATAGGATCTGATTTGTAACCTTTCATCAGGGTCTGGATCCATGAGTGTGAGTACAAGGTCTACAAGAAGGTGTGAAAATCACACCATATCTGGGCTTTGCAAAAATCCAGTGAAACAGTCCTACACCCCCCTACATTCCATAGAGATTAAGTCTGATGCTCTTGGAATTTGATCCTCCCCCTGTCTATTTGGTATGAACCCCCACTTGATCTACAGTATATCTATGTATTTTCCTATAAAGTTATTTAGTCTGTTTGCATATATTTTAGTAATCAACTTAAGATCACTGTTGATCAAAGATATCAGCCTATAGTTATACAGAATGCTAGGATTTTTATTCGGTTTGGGTAGTAGGCAAACGTATGCTCTGTTGAAATCCAGAAATGCTAAGATCTTTATTTGGTTTGGGTAGTAGGCAAATATAGGGTCTGTTGAAATCCACATCTAACTGGGTTCCTTGTCTTATTGCATTAAAGTAAGCCACTAGATGTGAAACAAGGTGTTGGGCAAAGTTTTTATAATATAGGGCCTTAAAGCCATCAGGCCCAGGGGCTTTGGAAGGTTTGGCCTGCTTAATGGCCACTAGGACGTCCCCTGTTGAGATAGCTTTATCAGTGATTTCCCTGTGTTGCGACAACAAAGAAGGGATTGGTAATTGAGTGAAGAAGTTGTCCCACTCTTGTTCCCTGGGAAGGGTGCTAGCCGATTTATAAGGCTGAAAAATAAGAATGAAATTCTTTAAAGACTACTTGTGGGTTTTGGGTAAAAGCCCCATCTGACTTCCTAATTTTAATGATTGTAACATATTCTGGTCAGGGGTTTGGTTTTCTTGACAAGAAGGTGCCAGATCGGTCTGTCTGTGAGTAAAATTTAGTCAAACGGAAATACATCAGAGCTTTGGTGGGAGACATATATTCAATTCCAACCTGGCCTCCGCTATTTTATTTTGCAGATCCCAACTAGGATATTTTTTTGTGCTCTATAAGTAGGTTTGCTAAAGATTGTGGTGAATATTAGCCTCTGTGTGTTTTTACACTGTACATGGAAGCTATCTGAATAAGTATGCCTCTAACAGTAGCTTTGTGTGCTGCTCAATTCATTGTTGGGGAGGTTGTATCAGGTGTGTTAATAGGAACAATCTTTAGAAGCTGTTGTTCTATATTAAACAGACAGCTGGGTTGCTCAGAAGTCCCTCATTGAGAAGCCAAGCAAAAGCAATTTGACACTGCTGAATGCCAGATAGCATAGTAGTGACTGGGAAGTGGTCATAACAAGGGACCTGGAGAATCCTCGATGATGTAAACAAAGTAACATCAGAGGAAAGGCTGAAGATGTGGTTGATTGTAGAATAAGTAGAGTGTACAGTGGAATAAAAATGTGTAGTTCCATTTAGTCCCAGTGAGTTCCCTCCAAACATCAACTAGATCATGGAGATGGAGTAATTTAGTTAGTCTAGTTTCCATTTTAGCTGGGCACTTGTTTAGGAGACTATGAGGATTAGTTTTATCAAAGCCCGCATCTAGGGCCACATTTGAATCTCTCCCTATTATCATTGTCCCTTCTCAGAGTGGAAGCATGGTCTGTAGCTGTCACCCAGAACCAGAAAGTACCTACCCTCCGAGTTCCTTATTACACTGATTGGCATAAAAGAAATACATTTTAAAAAAGCATATGGGTACTCCCCTGGTTTTATCTGGGGCACTGGCTAAGAAAAATTGTGGATATTTAGGAGGAAGAAAGTTGAGGTAATAGGATGCAGGGAAATGGGTTTCCTGTAACAACAGTATGTCTGCTCCCATCAAGTGGTAATACTGTAGCGCCTTACAGCATTTAACTGGCATATTCAGCCCCTGGAGGTTATGAGAAACAATTTTAAGAGATAAAACCAAATTGGTGGTAGATATAGTGGTCTTAATAACACAGCAAGCTTACCAATTCTGTCAGTCTATCTGTGGGGGGGGAGGGGGGGGCACATGGATCTGCTGGCCAGTGGAGGAGGAGAGGAAACGTAATGTATGCCTCAGTTTGAGGCCACAGGAAGTAAGTAAAAGAATTACAACTGCAATAAAAAGAAAATGCATAGCAAAAAATACATAGCAGTGCACGTAATCATGTGATAACCCTAACCCTCACCAGCTCAAAAGGGGACATTGCAGTCCCCATGGTTGAGGACTCCAATTCTGAGTAAAGTTTCACACTGACTACATAGGGTAATCTGGCCAATCCCCAGGCAGGAGGCCTGGCATGGTGACTGGGTCAGCCCTCAAATATGACAGAGCCTGGTCAGCAGGGGATTAAAGTTCAAGATGGAGTGAAGAAGTGCTGCTGGTGTGGAGCCTGAGAGGGGGCCCCAGAGGAGGGGGGTCTACCTACAGGCTGGAAAGAAGGACCGGCACTGTTCCACAGTTTACTGGGAAAAGACAGTCTGTCAGCAGGGAAAGAAGCCAGTACAGTGCAAATCCTGAAAGCAGCTTCAACCTTCAGCCTGGGTTCACATATGTGCGGTATATCGCATATGATTCACACAGGAACCACACTGCATTCCTGTGAAAATCACATGCGATTTGTGTGCGGTGCGATTGGAGCCATACATTTTGTATGGCTCTATTCGCACAGCACCCGCAAAAAAATTGTGCAGGACCCTTTTTTGGGTCCGTACTAGAATCAGATTGCATAGGTATTCACACCTATGCGATCCGATTCTGCACATCGCACCACGTTTTGTGGACCGCTTTCGGGGTGTTGTTAACTTAACATACACACCCGCAGCGGTTCGCAGGAACGGGTGCAATTCTGATGCGGTGTGGAATTCGCACTAAAAACGCTGCGAATTCCGCACTGCATCAGTGTGAACCAGGGCTCTAAGTGACAGGAACAGGATACTGTTAGTACTTCTACACCCCCTGGGCCAAAGAAGAGAGACGTTGATCAGGTGCAATACTAGTTCTCCCTGGGACTGCTTAATTTGTATGTGTCGGAATCCCTTGACTTGGGATACTTTAAAAACAGCCAGGTGGATCAGGAGATTTTCAGATGGGGTCTGAGGAGGTTCATTTAGGGGACCAAGTGCTCCTTGCAAAGACTGTGAGTCTATTTGCCAGAACAGAAGAGCCACTTCTGAAAAAGCAGAGAGCCTAGGATCTGGTATTTTGTGTTCTTTTTGCCGAATCTTTGACTTTTTTGTGTCTAAGAAGTTGTCCTCCAAGTTGTTAGAGTTCCATTAGGCATCCGATATACTCCTAGACCCCATCCAAGTTTTTAACCCCTAATAAAACTACAAAACCTGGCTCATGGACTGTTTACTGACTGTGGATAAAAGTAAGGAAAATGTGTGTCGCCTGGCTGTGCAGAACTTAGGGAGACCAAAAAACTCAAGAGGGTAGTGCTACATATACAGTTGTGACCAAAATTATTCAACCCCCAATGCTGTAAAGGGGTTTAGGGACTATAGTGTACATTTGGAATTGTATTCAGAATCAAATCCTACAAGGACGTTGTAACTACCCAAATGCAACTAAAATGACATCAATTGTTTATGTAATACAGTAGTAAATGGTTCTTATGTGGTTTCTTCATTGCCACAATTATTCAACCCCTTAAAGACTACCACTCTGAAGAACAGAGGTTCATACAGGTGCTTTCCATCAGGTATTGAAAACACCTGTGGATGTCACCGAGCAGCAATCAAGCATAATAAGCACCAATTAGGCAGCTTTAAAATGACTGTGATACTCAGCTCCTTCTAGACATTTACTGGTGTGGTTACAAACATGGTGAAGGCAAGAGAATGGTCCAGGAAGACAAGAGAAGAGGTGATTTCTCTTCACAGGAAGGGCAATGGCTATAAGAAGATTGCAAAGATGTTAAACATACCAAGAGACACCTTAGGAAGCATCATTCGCAAATTCAAGGCAAAGGGCACTGTTGAAACGCTACCTGGTCGTGGCAGAAAGAAGATGCTGACTTCGACTGCTGTGCGCTACCTGAAGCGTAGAGTGGAGAGAAGTCCCCGTGTGACTGCTGAGGAACTGAGAAAAGATTTGTCAGATGTGGGTACAGAAGTTTCAGCCCAGACAATAAGACGCACACTGCGTAATGAAGGCCTCCGTGCCAGAACTCCCAGGCGTACCCCCTTGCTGTCTCCAAAGAATAAGAAGAGTCGACTGCAGTATGCCAAAAGCCATGTGGACAAACCACAAAAGTTGTGGGATAGTGTTCTGTGGACTGATGAAACAAAATTAGAACTGTTTGGGCCCATGGATCAACGCTATGTTTGGAGGAGGAAGAACAAGGCCTATGATGAAAAGAACACCTTGCCTACTGTGAAGCATGGTGGAGGGTCAATCATGCTTTGGGGCTGTTTTGCTTCTGCAGGTACAGGGAAGCTTCAGCGTGTGCAAGGTACCATGAATTCTCTTCAGTACCAGGAGATATTGGATGGAAACGTGATGCAGTCCGTCACACACCTGAGGCTTGGGAGACGTTGGACCTTTCAACAGGACAATGATCCCAAGCATACCTCCAAGTCCACTAGAGCATGGTTGCAGAGGAAAGGCTGGAACATTTTGGAGTGGCCATCGCAGTCACCAGACTTAAATCCGATTGAGAACCTCTGGTGGGACTTAAAGAAAGCAGTTGCAGTGCGCAAGCCTAAGAATGTGACTGAACTGGAGGCCTTTGCCCATGAAGAATGGGCGAAGATACCCGTAGATCGCTGCAAGACACTTGTGTCAAGCTATGCTTCACGTTTAAAAGCTGTTATAACTGTAAAAGGATGCTGTACTAAGTACTAAGATTGAATGTCACTTGGGGGTTGAATAAAACTGATAATGCTGTGAGCACAGAAAAGACATTTGTGGTTATTTCATTATAACTGTTATGTTATATTTGTCTGACCTACAAGTGCCTCTTTAATGTAAATGTAAGCAAGATGACTGAATGATCAAAAGCAATGTCAAACTGGCCAAAACACTCAATTTCAGTGGGGGTTGAATAATTTTGGTCACAACTGTATACCTTACTGAAAGAAGTTTAAAAAATGATTTTTTTTTTTTTTGCTCTTGAACACAATATAGGAAGAAAATATAGGGAAGAACACTATACATTTTAATACACTTGTATTATAAATGTAATGCAGTCTAAAAGTGATTGGCATTCACAATTTGGTTTAAAAGGTTGGTCCACCTAATTAATAATTACAAATAGGTAATATTTCTGGTAATGGTAGAGCCTGATGTGAGTCATATTATTACTTATTTTTGTCTTGGAAACTCCAACAGTGATAACCTCCCTGGCATACTGTAATCCTTGCTTCTGTTCTATTCCACCTGAGATCTGTGGATGTTCCCATCCAGCTTTGCATGTTATGACACCTCCTGGTATATTCTCCATATTGAATCCTACATTTACAATTGGGAATGCCTCATTATGACTACAGCAGGTGTGCAGACCTACAGTAGGAACTCAAGTTCAAATATCTTATCAATAGGGTTCTTAAAAGAAATAAAAAGTCCAGTGGTGTAATTTTCCAGCGTTTACCAAAATCTGAAGTATCAATTTTGGGTAGGCAGACCCTTTAAAGCATATACATGATAAAAACAAGGGAAAATTACTTTAACTTCACCTCTAAGGATGACAGAGGTCAGAGGGGCAGGAAGAAATGAAAAAAAAATAATTTATACACTATATTATCAAAAGTATTGGGAGGCCTGCCTTTACACGCACATGAACTTTAATGGCATCCCAGTCTTAGTCTGTAGGGTTCAATATTGAGCTGGCCCACCCTTTGCAGCTTTAACTCTACTCGGAAGGCTGTCCACAAGGTTTAGGAGTGTGTCCATGGGAATGTTGGACCATTCTCCCAGAAGCGCATTTATGAGTTCAGGCACTGATGTCTGGCCTGGCTCGCAATCTCCGCTCTAATTCATTCCAAAGGTCTTCTATTGGGTTGCAGGCCAGTCAAGTTCCTCCACCCCAAACTCGCTAATCCATGTCTTTATGGACCTTGCTTTGTGCACTGGTGCACAGTCATGTTGGAACAGGAAGGAGCAATCCCCACACTGTTCCCACAAAGTTGGGAGAATGAAATTGTCCAAAATGTCTTGGTATGCTGATGCCTTAAGAGTTACCTTCACTGGAACTAAGGGGCCAAGGCCAACCCCTGAAAAGCAACCCCATACCATAATCCCCCCTCCACCAAGCTTTACACTTGGCACTATGCAGTCAGGCAAGTACCATTCTCCTGGCAATCGCCAAACCCAGACACGTCCATCATATTACCAGACAGTGAAGCGTGATTCATCACTCCAAAGAACACCTCTCCACTGCTCTAGAGTCCAGTGGCAGCGTGCTTTACACCACTGAATCCTATGCTTTGCATTGCACTTGGTGATGTAAGGTTTGGATGCAGCTGCTCGGCCATGGAAAGCCATTCCATGAAGTTCTCTATGCGGTTGTGTCTGAGTTGCTGTTGTTTCTAGTTGCTTCCACTTTGTTATAATACTACTAACAGTTGACCATGAAATATTTTATTCTTTCCTTCCATCTAGACATTCAAACACCTGAACTCTCCCTCCACCATTGTCCCTTCACCACTTCATTGCACTCACCCTGAAAAGAGAAAAAAACAATATCAGGCATCACACCAGCACAGAAACTCAATATTGCAAACATAATCCAAACACCCACACCCCCATCCCAATGTAGCCCTGTTTTGGGGGGGGTTATGTGAAATGGCCCACACCAAACAAGCTATGGCGCTAACCTGTATATGAGTAGGCAATCCTGAGCCTTCGCTATATGGAAGAGGGGGTTGTGATAATACAAATGGCAGTGCCTCCACCTAGAATAGGGATCCTGCAATTGAGGAGACTCACCCCTTTCTAGGAATGTAACAGGTAGACAACTTAAAGTAACTATACATAGCAGTATTAATGCACCCAGCTTATATTTCTAACATGAAAACATGTCACCACACCTGTATGAGATTAATGCAAAGTTTATATAAAGCAGCCACATAAAACAGGATGCATAAGAATAACATTCAGGAATTACAATTTAGCATAAATTGGGAGGTTGCAATTATACCCGGGTATATGTGCATGTAGTATACAGAATACCTCCAACCATGGGTTATAGCGCAGTCCGGTTGCAGGGGCCCCTGGAGAGGTGAGAGTCAATAAGATGCACGCTTCCACTTTAGATGCTGTGATGGCGTCCAAGTAACATGCGGATGATTGCACTGCTTGTCTGAAGATCAGCGATGCATCACCTAAAAGGATAAAATGCTCTATCTATCCTCACTCTTAGTCCCTATCCCTAAACTGGGCTGTCACTGCAACCGGGCCTCTATCTGTCTAAGTGGCCGTCGGATGCCTAACCTACCTCTAGCCTAATCTATCCAACACTCCCTATGCTAATCCTAGCTAAAGAGAGATCCAGACCAATAAGGCTCTTCAAGCAAAGAGGCTGCAAAGATACACTGCAATTAACAGAAAGTTCACCTGACAGTCTTATGCAGGTGAAAACACTGATCTATATATATATATATGACAACTATAAGGATTCTGCAGTGTGTAAATAGAATAATGATAATGAACCACAAATCTCTCTCTTACAGAGATATTAGGGTTCCTATACAGAAGTTGAAATATAACAGAGGCAGACCTAATCTGCTTCAGTAACAACTACATAGATAGCAGCCTTGTTAATCTGGATCACTACTCACAGAATCACCATACAGTTCTCCCCAGATACACAGCACATGGCAGGTTGGCACCCTCTGCCTGATACTTCCTGGAAAACAAAACTATATAACATCCTGGGGTTTCTTGACCTCCTTGTAGGGGCAGGAAGCACACCTAGGGACTTGTCTGTAATGGGACCTCTATGGTAGTGGCTGTATATGGATGTAAACAAACCACAACTAGTGTATAAAATAACAGTTCCCTACACCAAAATACAACTTAATCAACATATCCCCTCCTCCCATCACCCACTATAATACTTATTCAAATTACCTCCCTTCACCCACCATAATATCACATTCAAAACACCTCCCCAAATGCCCCTTCCCTTCAGAAATAACATCATAGAAAAACACCACAATAAACCAAAGAGACATCTTTAACATATTATTTACTCCACCCTCTCCATTCTTTCAATTTCCACATTTCTTGAGCTCTTTCATAGCCCAAACTTATACAGTCACAATATTTGTATAAAAAGAGCCTTCCATGGACTATTCCTATACACTCTTTCACACTCAGCTCTTCTTTTCTAAAAATGAAAATGTTCCTTTCATCCTACAATAATAACTCTTTCACACAATTTACTACAAACCACAACATCCTCTCTTCAGTGTCAGTTCACATATATGCAGATTGGATGGTGCGCTTTGAACCGCATCCAATCCGCATAACATGTGAAATAGCATTGCTTCCTATAGTGCCTGTTCACATACATCCAGTGCACTGGTAGTGTGGATTCAGTGCGTATTGAAAAAGTGCCCTATGCAATTTCTGAGTAGTACAGTTCAGTTCAGGTGCGAATTACAGGCTA
Organism: Staurois parvus; assembly: GCF_062004578.1. Classification (NCBI taxonomy): domain Eukaryota; kingdom Metazoa; phylum Chordata; class Amphibia; order Anura; family Ranidae; genus Staurois; species Staurois parvus. The sequence goes on along the minus strand of NW_028318189.1, from coordinate 1,897,111 downwards.
TTGAATTCTATGGGAACTGTTTCTAAATCGCACATGTCATTAGTTGTGAACATGAAAAAATCCTGACCTGAACCTGATCTAAGCCTCTCCTGAACCTAATCTAAACCTGACCTGAACTGCTGAGCAACTACTGTGTCAATTAGCTGTGAAACCTGAGTTTCAATTCGCACTGCACATGTGTGAATCCACACTCACTCCTCACAAAATTACACTGTTCAAACATCTTAAATGTCACTCTTTCCACCCCTGCCAAACCTTTAATCGTTTTCATCAAACTTTTCTACACCACTTTTGCATACAAGCAGTCCCACTACAAATGCCCCACACTCTCCACACACCTACACCCCTCCCTTGGACATATCTCCCTATCAATCAATCCTCTCCTCCTCTGGAACTGCCTCGTTGGTAGACATCAGTGCACTGCCATCCAAGCAACATCCTTCTATTTATTCACTAATTCTCTATTTCATACATTCTTCCATGCTTTCTTACTCTGATTCTAATTCAATACCCCATTCACCCCAAAACCTCTCTCCCTTCCAAACTACAGATCACTTTCTTGCTTTCACTCCGCACTTCTTTTCTCATGTCTTTCAACGCATATCTCCTCATACATCTCTCAATCCTAACATAAAACCATAGTGCACAAAAACACTCTAGCCTTCTCAAGTCCACCTCACACAGCTTGAATTTCCTCAGCAAACTCAGACTACCATATCTCAACATACATCCCGCAAAACTCTCCTTCCTGACAACTTTTACACACAAATTTACATACTCAATAACCAAAAATCTCTCAATATTTACCACACCTTTTCCTCCATTCATTCTTCCTTTCATTACTTTCTCCCTTGTCAACTTCTCCATTTTCGATGCCCACAGGAACATAAAACATGATTTAACAATTTTCTTCAAGATCCTATCTGTAGAGGGAAAACATATAACAGATATAACAAAATAGGAAACAAAACTGCCTTAATAATCAAAACCTTCCCCTCCAAGCTTAGAATCCTCAAGGACCAGAAATGTATTTTCTTTTATATTTTCATGCATACCTCCTCCCAACTTTCTCTCCCTTACAATTCATTATTTTAAACCTTACACCCAAAACTTTAATTTTCCCCCCACATATCTTCCATCCCTCCTCCTCCATATCTCTCCATTCTCCAAAAAATTTACATTCACTCTTGTCCATATTTATTCCAAAACCACTCGCCGAACAAAAAATATCAATCAACAACTTCACCCTCCTCAATCCTGCAACAATCTTAGATATCACAGTCACATCACCCTTGTACCCAATTCTACTTAAACTCCTCCCACGACTCCTAGGCACTTCCACTCCTCTTATAAACGTATCTCTTGCCAACATCCTCAATAAAGGTCAATCACACATACAAAAATAGGGGACAGAGGACACCCCTGCCTCACACCTGCTCCTATTCATATCTCCTCTGTCAACCTTCCATTCACCTGTACTTTACTTAGCAAATCACTATACAAAACTCTTATTTATTGAATTATTTCTTCGGGCACACCCTTCCTTTTCAACATTTTAAACATAAAACCATGCAACACTATCATACGCTTTCTCAAAATCCACAGCCAGAACCACCAGACACCTATCAGGCACTGCACATACTGTACTTGCTCTTCTGCTACCATATTAGCAATCACATATTATAATCTATCAGGAATCATTTTAGCAATCAATTGTAGTGTACATTTAATAAATAAATTGGCCTCCAATTCTTCAAGTCTTCTTTCTCTCCTTTCTTATATAATAAAACAAAAATATTTTCATGCATAAAAACAATTTTCCCTCTCTCAAAGCCTCAACACATTCCTTATGTACCTGTTCACCTATTACTTCCCAAAACTCACAATAAAATTCAACAGGAAAACCATGACTTCCAGGCATTTTCCCTTTTTTCATACTTTTCATACACTTGTCAACTTTAATTTTCCCAAACTCATCACACAACCCATACAAAGGGGTATAGCTAAAGGGTTCACAGGGGTGCCAGTTGTGACCCGGCCCCATGCTGCAGGGGGCCTATGTGGCCCCCTGTATGCCTGGATAGGAGGAGCAGTGAGGGTGACTGCATATAAAGGAACCGATCTCTACATGTTCCTCCTGCAGGAGAGGATAAGCAGGCATTCAGTAGCTGCAGGAAGAACAGGCAGAGATGGATTCCTCTATATAACAGTCCCCCCATCGCTCCTCCTATCTAGCTTCTTTTGGGTGCACCTGAACGGAGAGAGTTAGTGCTGACAGCCCCCCCCCTCCCCCCACGAACAGGAGCGGCCCTCCCCCCACGAACAGGAGCAGAGAAAGAGCTGCTTCTGCTCCTCCTCCTCCTGCTTCTCCCTCTGCTCCTGTGTCTGCCACACCCACACTATGTGGGCAGAAAGTCTGAAGCCCAGGCAGAAGAAGATAGGTGCAGCCTGTGGATTCACTGTGAGTGAAGTCTTTCCCTTCCCTTTTCTCTCCTGCCTCCCAGTGAGTACTGTAATGTAAGAGGGACTCCTTCCTTCCTTTTCTGTTTTCCTTCCTTCATTTCTTTCTTTCCTTTTTTCTTCCCTTCCTTCCCTCCTCTTCTGTTTTCCTTCCTTCCTTCCTAGATCCCTGATATCTTACCTAAGCCCCCCCCAACCGGACTCCTAAAAAAAAATTCTTCCTACCCTCCTTCCTATTTCTTTTTTCTTTCCTTTCCTTCCCTCCTTTTCTGTTCTCCTTCCTTCCTTCCTGCCTTCCTTCCTTCCTTCTTATATCCCTAATATCTTACCTACGCCCCCCCCAACTGGACTCCTAAAAAAAAATTGTAAAACATCATATATACATATATATATCTATATCTATAAATATATATATATATATATATATATACACACACACAAAACCTACTGACACCAGTGGCTCAACTACCAACTAGCAGGGTCACAAAGATGGCGCTTGCTACCAAGACACAAAAAATGCCCATAGGAGGGGCACAGGGGTTACTCTAGCAGACACTAATAAGGACTGATATAAATAGATTTGAAAAAAGTGTATTATAGTCTTATATCAAAAGTTAAGTATAAGAAAAAACTCATTCAAAGTCACCAGTGTAAAAACAAGCCTTGATAGGCTTACAACACGGGTATACACACATAAAAAACTATTAGTGTGAAAAAAAGACAAAACACACTTGCTACCAAGCCCTGGCATTCCGTTCAGGAGGGCTCTTCATGGTTTATTGCACCAGGACCCTGAAGGTTCTATTTACACCACTGCCCATCCTTATCCTCCTCATTCAGCCAGTCGACAATCTGCACTAGCCCTGTTCAGCGATACAGTCTGCCAGCAGATGACCAGACGGAATGCTGCCAGTGAGACCGGAGAACCTGAGGGTCCCCATTCAGAGAGAGAGAGACCACCAGGACCTGTTGGAAGCCATTGATTGGGTGAGACAGTCCCATACACCTGCCAAATAAGTGAACATTGACATTCTCCCTTCTAGTTGCTATTTTACCTGCACACAGGTACGGACATTGCATCCAGTTAACACATCTTGTGGCCTAGTTTCCCATAGCCGTTACTGTTGAACACAATTGCAGCACAGTCCAATTTCCAGAGCTGACCGCAGTTTATACCTCCTGCAGGCCACATTACATCAGAGCTTCTTTGACCATTGGCTTACCATCTTAAAGGGACATCTGCTATTGCTGCTATTTGATATGGCAGCCCAGAGAGTAGTTGCCCTTTGCCAACAAGCCCAGTTAGACACTTTACCCACCTAAGGCTGCCTATCTTCCGTGAGTGCATAAACAGGGAAAACACTCAAGTCAAGTGCCACTAAAAGTGAGAGTACTTGTCATTTCTTCTTTCTCTCCTTGTGATAATCTTTTAAGGAACCGTTACCTACATAATTTCTTACTTGTGCACCAGCTGGGCCCCAGGCAGCATGCAGAAGAATCCTCACTGTATTTAACAGGACATTGATTACCCTGGTCAAAGAGCTCTTTCTATCTCAGATTTAAGCCTTGCTATCAGGTTCTGAGGGCCTAAAGTAAGCTAGTTCTACTGTTTACTAGTTGTCATTGCTCACTGAGGTTACCAATGGCACAGGTTGAAGGTATTGGGCCAACTTCTGAAAAGTAGGCCTGCTAACACTGACTGAGATTGTCAGGACCTGTATCATTACTTGAGTCACCTGCTGTTTGGCACTGTTGTTCCTGGAATTGAAGGGTGTAGTTCTGGTGGCCATCAGCAGGTGTCTCCCAGCAGCTGGACTGTACAGGTACTTAGGCTGCACCTGATGTGGACTGCTGGGAAGTATAGAAGCCCGCCCATAACTGAGGTTTAGTACTTCAGTATTTCTCCTGCAAGCCATGTCCCTGCCTGAGCCTGAACCATGTTCCTGTTCTTTTACCTGAACCTGAGACCTGTTCCTGTGACCCGCTCCCTGTACCCTGCATCCTGCTCTCCCAGTACCTTGCCCCCTGCTTCTCTTGTTTCCTGTCTTAGTCTTGACCTTGCCCTGCTTCTGTGTGCTCCCTCCATTTGTATATAGTTCGGTTATCACTTGGTTTGCTGCATTATCACATTTATATTAACACTTTACATTGCTATGGTTTATTTGTGGTGGTGTTGGTATTGTAAGAGTAATATTTATGTTAATAAACTCATTTAACCTTACTCAGCCTGCTTCCTGATTTCCTAAGGTACAGCCCATTGAAATGGTCATCCTTGCTGGATCCTGGCATCCCTGACTATCATGTATCTGTGAAGACCGGAATGTTATGGAGACCTCTCTTGCACCTCCTGCCCAACACTCCTGAAGGTGGAGACAGAGAGTGTGAGGGCAAAGAGTGGCATGAGTGTCAGAGTAGCTGGCTGAAGGTGTCCACTCTGTAGCTGGGTAGAGCTGGTAGTCGCAGTCCTCGGGGTGGAGCGCAGGAGCAGCTTGGCACCAGAGTGGAAGATGAAGCAGGACCAGGAGACAGGCAGCATGCAGCAGTCATAAGTGACTGGGCAACGAGGAACCAAATTGGCAGGGAGAGCAAGTCCAGGAAGCAGGCCAAGGTCAGTAACAGCTGGGCAATGCAGTACCAAAACAGTAGGCAAATGCAAGTCCAGTAAACAGGCCGAGGTCAGAGTAATCAGGTGAGCAAAGTTTAAACAGGTGCTGAAGCAGAGTCCAAAGGCAAGCCGGGTCATACACAGGTAATTGTTGGAATGCATCAGTCTAGCTTGCTCTCTTGTTGATCAGGGCAGAGTTTTGTTTTGGCTTTGTGTAGCATTCCTCAGGGTGGTGATGATTACTCTCTTCCTTTTAGTGTGTCACAGGTTGAGTCCCTGTTGTGGCTATTGGAAGATGATAAACCCTATTTCCTTGAACATCCAGTCAACCCTATCACCATGCCTGTCACCACCTCAACCATAGGCCAGTCTACTCCTGCCTTATCCACAGTCCTGCCGTCTGCCTTTTCATATTTAGGACTCTCAGCAACCAGGCCTTACCCTACGGCAATTACATTTGCTCAATCCTGTCTTAGTAGTTCCATCTATCCTTTGAACAGACTGCCTCATTCGGTCAAGTGGGGGCCTTGTCCTTTTTTCCAAATCACCCAGCATACAGCCTGTGTTCCAGCAATTCAGTGTGACCTGCATGATCCTCTGACCATTGCCCAGCCCGATGGCATGCTGCCTGCTAATGGGATCTGGTCCCCCTCTATGCTGTCTGCTGATGGAGTTGAACCTGCCTCTATGCTTGCTGACAGGGTTTGTTCTGCCACTGGTACCCTGCTTTCTGCTACCAAATCTGCCTCTGGTGATCTGCTATCCTCTGCCAGCTTGTCTCTCATGCCTCTTTGTCTGTTGTCCAGCTAGGTGGTCCTGTGTCTTATGCCCAGCCTGAGGGCCCTGCTCCTGATGTCCAGCCTGATGATCCTGTTCCTTTTGTACAGCCTGGTGGTCCTGTTGCTAATGCCTAGCTGTAGGGTCCTGTCTCTGATGCCCAACCAGATGGTCCCATGCCTGATGACCCACCTGACTCTAACAGTCCTGTGTCCAGCAACCTACTTGCCTCTGAGGGACCAGTGTATGATGATCTGTTTGCCTCTGGTGATCCTGTGCCATACAGCCTGCCTGTCTCTGATGATCCTGAACCTGATGACCTGCCTGACCTTGCTAATCCTGTGCCTGCTGCCCAGACCGATGGTGCCGTGCCTGCTGCCCAGCCTGATGGTGCCATGCCTGCTGCCCAGCCTGATGGTGCCATGCCTGCTGCCCAGCCTGATGGTCCCTTGCCTGCTGCCCAGCCTACTTTTGATGGTCCTCTGCCTGCTGCCCAGCTGGCCTCTGAAGGTCCTCTGCCTGTTGCCTAGCCTGCCTTTGATTGTCCTCTGCCTGCTGCCCAGCCAGCCACTGATGATCCTCTGCCTGCTGCCCATCCTGCCTCTGATGGTCCTCTGCCTGATGCCCAGCCTGCCTCTGATAGTCTTCTGCCTGATGTTCAGCTTGCCTCTGATGGTCCTCTTCCTAATGCCAGCCTGCCTCTGATGCTCCTCTGCCTGATGCCCAGCCTGCCTTTGATGCTCCACTGCCTGCTGCCCAGTCTGCTTCTTATGCTCCTCTGCCTGCTGCCCAGCCTGCCTCCGATGGTGTTGTGCCCGCTGCCAAGCTAGTCTTTAGTACCAGGGTCTTAACCACTTTTGGGTCTAATTTTACTGCACCTCCAAGTTTGTTGCATGCCTGGCATGGGCCACCCGTTCAGTCTAAGATCCCTATTGCTGCCCCTCCTGAGCTCCCCTTGCAACCATTATTTCATCTCATTATCTGGACCTCATATCAGTTTACTCTAATTTGTGTGTGGGTATACTTTCTTGTGGCAATTTACTCTGGTCAAAAAAATCCTGTGGTGTCAGCAGGGGTTGGGCTTTCAGAAAGGGTCCAGAACGACAGGGAGCCTGAAAATAACTCAGCAACTCCTAAGGGGGTAGTGCTACAAAAGAAATGTGTTTTTGCACCTGGAAACAAGGATAGCTTATAATTCATTCAAAGCATACTAATTTTATTTAGTGATTTGTCCTTTTTAGAAGGTTACTAAATTATTTTCCTGCTAAAAAGCATTTTTAATGCAAAGACAATTTTTTTAATACAAGGACAAATAAATGAAAATTCTAAGAGTTTACAGATAAAGGGTTAAAAAAATACCTGCAAGAAATAGCTAAGAGAAGAGGGCGATGAAGGTGGTAATAAATATTAATGTAGGATTAATTCACCTAATTAGGATTAAATAAGAATTAATACAATACAGACTGAGAGTAGCTGCCACATTGCCTGCGAAGGTCTGCTGATTTCACTGTGAGATTTGCTCCTCATCACAATCTGCAGAGCTGGGTTGTAAGTATGAGAGTCTGCTCTTGCAGAGACAGCCAACCATGCAGAAGCAGGAGAGGCATCACAGCTGCACCCACCCAACCTCAGCACCTAACGTCATCCATCTAACCATGTCATCAATCCTAAAGTGGGTTTCCCATGTAATTCATTTTATGCGCATTATTCAATACATAATGACATTTGTTTAAAATGTTTTCCTCATAGAAATGAGTGCTTTATATTTAGGAATGTAGATCTTAAACGTATTGGTCCTTTGCAATAACACATATTTATGGTTTCAGTTCAAGCTCAGTGGAATAATGTAATCAGCTCTGATTGGAAACAACCCCTTTTAATCATTCGACAAATTTGCATATATTTACTGGGATTGCCCGTAAAAATGTTTCTTTTGTGTTTATGTAAATAATGTTTCTCTATCTTGATGAATAGTCAAGAGATTATTATGAGTTGGGAGTAATGAATTGATTATCATGGATGAAAATATATAAAGAAATGTATTTGTTGTGCCTTTGTGTCTCCAGTTAAAGAGTATACCCAAGCAATACCATAACAGTGAGCATATTATTTTTTCAGCACCTCAAAAGGTGTTTCCTAGACTTTACATTAAAACTTTAATACTAAGATGTATATTCCTGCCTTATAAACTGTCCTTTTAAAACTATTTATCTAAGGAGTCGCTCTTTATATCTATTTTCTTTATTTTTTTTGTCTGAAATAGAGAGAATGTGTGTCCAAATTTTGTGTCTCCTTTCCTGAGCAAACTTTGAAAAATTGAAGGAGCTGGGTGCAAAAATTGTCAGCTAAACAGAGAATACATCCAATCAGATGCAGTCACTGTTCAGGTATTCAGACAGCCATGGGTGCCAGCTGTCATAATACTATAGCTAGCAGGGTAGATTCCTCCACCCATGTTGTTTAGCATGGATGAAGGAACACAGTATATTAGATTTTTCTGAGGTAAAAGAACAAGAGAAATTGTTGTGTATATGACTAGCCTTATTCCCCATCTGCAATCAATGAGAACACTTTTGTATTTGTCGAGAAATATCCTGGCAACTTAATTTGCCTGTCCTAATAAATACAGAGGTTAGGAAGGCAAACAGCCAAGATAAACATTTAAACAATAGAACTAAGATGGGCAAAGCAGCATCTTGCACAACATCATGGTCATTCCACAATTCAATAAATGATTACAAATGCTCATCATGCATTGTTGAATCCAAGGACTTTGCAAATAATATTTTCAAAGAAGAAAGAATCTTGGAGCTCAACTGCTATACATGAATGTTACATTATGAATGAAATAAATTTTGCATTTTTAATTTTGAATAGCAGCTGCTGAATGCTGGTGGGAGGGAGAGAAGGAGAAACTGGCTTTCAGCGGTTGCAGGGGGAACATGGAGAGGATAAGTTCCTGTATATGCCACCCTCGCTGCCCCTCCAGTCCAAGTGTAAAACAGAATGTGACAGGGAGGCCACATGGGCCCCCTGGATCAAGGGGTGGGGTTGCCATTGCTACCCCTGATGCTACACCCCTGATGTCTCAACTATGGTGTTTTACTGCCCCCCAAACTGCAAATGTAAAGGAGTCCTTAATGTCCTGAGCCCGCTACAAGGCTGCTTTCACACTGATGTACTGGAGTTTGCCCGCACTGCGGTGCAGCGCAGTGCACCTGTGGCTTTCCTGCAGGTTAGCTGCTCTTTGTCATAGACTTCTATTATATCTTGTGGGTGTGGTAGACTTTATGGAAGTGCACCAAAACTCCTGAAATCAGTTTGAGGTGGAGGGCCACATCAGAGGGTTTTGAGGGCCACATGTGGCCTATGAGCCACAGGTTTAGCACCCCTGGCCTAGACCAATCAGACTACTATACTTTTTTATGGTACAAAAATGTAGACATTTTCAACAGAGGGAAGTGTCCTGGATTTCTAAAAGTTAGATGGTCTTCCACAGAAAGTGCACTTTTATTTTTTGCAACCTTTTATTTGACTGTAAAATGACTCACTATACTCAGCCCCAGGTGCATACTTACCTACATCCAATTACTGTGGTACTCTACAATGTTTTCAGCTTTTGCCATCTTCTTTAGGCTTGCAGTGTTTACACAGTCAATACCCATACACTTCTAATAATCTCCAGATCTAGGAAGAGCCCATAAACAAGTGCATGGGCATAGGTTGCATACAATGTAGATGCTGTTAGCATGAAGATGATTTCAACTGGAGGATTACATTTTTTTCATAAAGTTATGGCCAAGGAATTCAGATAGATGTACATTTGGAACAAGGGAGCATAGGCTCCTTTAGATCAGGGGTGAGGGAGGGGGCGGAAAGGATAAGTACATTTACTGTAAAAGAGTATGATATATTAATCACAATGGTTTTATTGTAGTCTTTAGACAATTTTCTAAAGCTATAGATGCTTACACATTTTGTTAAAAATATTATCCTCCTCTACGGAAATGTTGGAGAGCAGCCACTAAATGCAGAAACATCAGTCAACCAATATGTTCTTGCATTTTTACACACTCAGTGTAAATGAAATTATGTTATAGCCACTCCTACACAAATGTTTTATTTAAAGCGGGAATAAATCTAAAAAAAATTAAAAAAATGTTGACGGGTAGGATTTTTATGACAGAAGGGACTCTCTGGTTTTTTTCTGTCAAACATTTTTCTCTGCCTGTCAGTGTAGCACAGTGTACATTTACGGTACTACTCTGTGCCATTATGACAAATGTGTTGGAGTGGCCCTGCCAATCAAACAGCTAGAGTCAAAACCTAGAAGAAAGGCTGGCTGCTGACATTGCAGTGCTGGAAGCTATTGCTTGTCAGGTAAGTCTTCCAAAATGTGATAATATGCGGTGTATACCGGTACATTATGGCAATAAGCTTCAAGGGGCCTTTTTTTTTTTTACTTTTTTATGAAGCGTTTTGGTTCCACTTGATGTAGAAATACTAATGGTTTTGGACAAATTTTGACTTTTAGTTATAGACGTCAACATTTAATACATGATAAATAATTCCCAGTGCTCTATGGGTTAGAAAACAGCAATAATTATTTCATTTAAGGCATGGTCTCTGTAGCTAAAACTTCACACTGAGCTGTCCAAAAAGGTGAATAAGTCTTTCTGTTCTGTTTAAATTTCTGTTTGAGCTGCTGACCTTTGTAAACAGCATATCTTGAGCTATGACAAAAAATATACAAGTGAGAAGTTGAAGACATTAGACACTTGTCTTAAAGATGGAGATAAACGTAACGTAATGATCATAGTGTAGTATAGTATTACACTGAGTTAAGAATCTGTAAAATCTAAAAAAGAAAAGGGAAGATAAGAGAGTAAAGAAAAAAAGAAGGGTAGGTGAGGGAGGGGGGTAAGTGAGCAAGTAAGCACAGGGATATGCTGTTGTTAAGAGCTATAAATATCAATGCACATGTAGAAAAAGTGTTGAGCATGTGTGTCATTCACATATAGACAGAATAGAGCAGGTATAGTCCACCCAGTAAAACCAGGTGCGCCAACATTTTTCTTCTGGGTAATTGATGGAGGCTGTGAGATTCTCTTTATGTGTAATATCATTAATTATGGAGAATCACAGTGCAGGAAAGAGAAGAGATTCCTGTTTCCGTAAGGTAGGGATAAAGGTTCTGGTAGCATTCAGGAAATTAAGAGAGCGCTTATACCTGCCTCTAGATAGGCCTGAATGGAAAAAAAAGAAGGCTGCGTCGTTCCATAGATCAACATTAGAATGTTTTTGAATTAAAAAGGTATTAAACCCAAAAGCAAACATTTTTTTATACTGCAGTTTTCCTAATCTTAGATGTGATGGCAGCATTATGTTTTCTTTTTAGGTTTTCTTTCCTATATTTTCAGCTGGCGATACTGCCAGTAAGTCTGTTTTTCAACAGATTAAGCTGTCCTGCAGATGTAACAGTTACAGGGTTGAGACAAATGAGTTGGAGTGTGGCTTCAATTTGTTACAGTATATAAATCTGCTAGTACATCTAACACCCCTCTACCCCCAGGCTGACAATGCTTCTGTCCATAGGTTCCCCTGTGTTCATTCATTCAGATTGGGGCACTGTCATGCAGGAGGTGTGTTACTGGCCAGATCACCAGGTGAAAACAGAGGGGAAAAAAACCTAAAAAAAGGACCAAAAAATATGAAGCATTGTACCCTCAAGTTCTTCACATCCCCAGCATAGGTTAGAGATGTGTGAATACATTTTATGGAAAATCTTGAGTACCCTGTACCACCTTGTCAGAATCTTGTAGCCTAACCCCTGAAACTTACTGTCACGATCAGGGGTCAGGCTCAAAGACCAGTTGCTATAGCAGTGGAAAGGCTTACCTGAAACCAGCAGGATAGGTACACAGGCAGGTCACCGTGGCGGAGGAGTGGGATCACTCAAGGCGCGGAGTCTTAGTACCAACCGGTGTTCACCAGAGCTCCTAATGGTGGAGATGGATTTGGCTGCATGTTAGCACCAGGTCACAGTCCTCAGGATCACCCCACCAGGAGGTGAGCAAGCGGAGGTCCAGTAGCGTATAAACAGGTAAGGATCAAACAGAAGCGTGGTAAGTAAACAAGCCAAGGTCGGTAAGGAGCAGTCGCAGGTTGGGATCAGGCATAAGCGTGGTCGAGAGCAATCCAAGGGTCATTAACGAGTGATAGCAAGTACGGACAACAGCAGAGATGATAAGGAGCACGATACTGGCTGGAAAGCACAATAATCTGGCAAACAGGAATTGCAGAGACATGGCTTATATCAGGAAGTTCATGGGAGGAGCAAGGGGTTCAAGGTTCATGATAAACAAAGTCAAGGTAGGATCATCCAAATAATTGTCAAGGAAGCTGTTCAGCATTCCAGGTGGCTCAGAAAGAAACATTGCCACTCACTGCAGAAGGCCCAGGTTCAGACCCAGGCTCTGACACTGGTAGTGGACGAGTAAAGGGCAAAGTATACTAAATCTTCCCTTTGTTCAGGTGAAAATGAGACATTTAGAAGGCATTGCCTCAGCATGCTGTGGTGATGACTCAGAGTTGGTGAGCTCTTGCTTTCCCCAAGTCTGCATCAAGGTGGCAACATAGAGGCATCACCAACTTTGTACACTGGCATGCCAGGGAGAAGGTGCGTTTCCTCCCAACCTACCTGAGCCTATTATATCTGCTCTGGAATGCTTGAATCATTATTTTCAAATAGTGCTAGCAAGAAATTTACTGCAGCTATGATGGCTCCAGTGTACTGCACTAGCTAGTTTCTCTGCTGATGTCAGGGACACAGAGGAACATAACCGATCCACAAAAATACGCAGCTGCAGCCCTGCATTTTCATTGACCTGTGCCCATAATTTTACTGCTGATTCTGTGTTGGGAGACCTGGTAAAGGACTAGGATGTTAGAGAACATATAAAAGCATTACACACACAGGCAGATATAAGTTGATCACTTCTGATGAGAACACTTTCAAAGAAATACTAGATAATATAAAAAAAGAGACTGCTTATTTGGGCAACTGAGTTGACATGGTAGAATCAGGGTAGGAGGATTTTGCCAAATGGTTGAAGTGCATAGCGACATGGATATAACTCCATGATTGAATCTAACTTGTCACAATTTGATGACTACAAAAATCATGACCACAGGCAAAACACCCACATATGGGGGAGGCCATGCAAGATGTCAGCAAACCTAGGGGCGTCATATGTATGATACACAGGTATGCAGTCAAAGAGTCCATCATGCAGGCTATGCGTGGAAAACAGCAGCTTGATTTTGATGGAGAAAAGCTGTCCCTCTTTCCAGACTTATCCAGGAGAACTATGATGATTCATAGGTCTCTGTGACCAGTGCTAGACATCCTCCATCAAGAGGGAGTGGAATATCACTGGGGTCCCCCTTCCATCTTATTGCTTAGAAGAATGGAAAGATGGCTACCCTATATAATAAAGTTGATCTACCTAAATTCTTATAACACCTGGAACCTCCAGCCACAGAGCTTTTCAAACTGTCGTTTCACAGAGGAGATTCCCTTGCCAAGAAGCCAGGAGAGATGGCACCCTATTCTGCCCGCACACAACAGCATACGGGACAGGGCAGCGTTAAGAAAATGTCTCAACAAGAAGCATGACTGCTCTGTATACTTGTATTTTTTTTAGGCATCTGCCTACTTGCTTGTTGCACTGTTTAGGATTTTATAAAGGCCTATAGCACAAACCTCTCTTATGGATGGCTCCGGGAAGTGGTTTTTCCAATACTAGTAATAGAAGAGTTGATATTAGTTCAACCTTGCTGCCAGATAATGCTCCTGATATACAGGTGTAGTTGATCTATTGAGTTGTAAACAAAAGAAAAAAATGCCATCATTTGGGGTGTAACCACCCATCAGAGGGATCTCTCTGACTCACCCTATCTTAGCGTGTGGATTATAAACCGAATAGAGCATATTAGAAAAAGTTAGCAGCTGACTAGAGCAAACTGCAAAAAAAGAGTAGTATTTTAAATCCAATGCAGAGTAAGCAATAAACATCAATAATAGATGCAAATTATTTCTTTATTAAGGGTGGGCATATAACATGTGAACACACAGTCAATCAAAAAAAAAAAAAAAACCTCCAGCGCATTCACTTAGCTGCATCATGTTGATTAAATGTATGGCTGGGAAACTGTTATTTTGATAAGAAGAATTATTCATATATAGAGGATGATAGTGATGTATGGAGAGTCCACTTTCATAGTATTCTAAATGATTCTATCTTCACAATTTCGATTCTTTGCTGTTTTCCAATAATGACATAACTTTAAGCGGATAATTCTTTGCACTTCACTTACGTGATCATCATTAATGAATATAGAAATAGCAAGTGGAAAAAATCCTAGGGAATCAATGTGAGCAATGAATGATAAATATAGGAAGAATCACCATATGCATAAATATGTCATCAGAATGAAACCAATACAGTGATCATAAATGAATTACTTTAAACAGGAAGATCTAATAGAGTAAGGGAAGGAAATATAGATCAACTTCAGGAATTTTTAACTACTTTGAAACAAAACGATAGAAATAATAAACTAACATATACTTATGATTATAGGGAAGTTTCATTTTTAGATCTATCCATTTCAATTCAAGACAATAGTTTAATCACAAAAATGTATAGGAAAGAAATCGCAGCAAACACACTTCTACATGTGGGTAGCCATCACCCTGAATCACTGAAACAAGGTATGCCGATTGGCCAATTCCTTATAATACGAAGAAATTGTACATATGAAACTCAATTTAAAATAGAGGCTGCACAACTACAGTGTGGCAAAAATGTATTTAGTCAGCCACCAATTGTGCAAGTTCTCCCACTTAAAAAGATGAGAGAGGCCTGTAATTGGCATCATAGGTAGACCTCAACTATGAGAGACAAAATGAGAAAACAAATCCAGACAATCACATTGGCTGATTTGGAAAGAATTTATTTGCAAATTATGGTGGAAAATAAGTATTTGGTCAATATCAAAAGTTCATCTCAATACTTTGTTATATATCCTTTGTTGGCAATGACAGAGGTCAAACGTTTCCTGTAAGTCCTCACAAGGTTGGCACACACTGTTGCTGGTATGTTGGCCCATTCCTCCATGCAGATCTCCTCTAGAGCAGTGATGTTTTGGGGCTGTCGCTGGGCAACACGGACTTTCAACTCCCTCCAAAGGTTTTCTATGTGGTTGAGATCTGGAGACTGGCTAGGCCACTCCAGGACCTTGAAATGCTTCTTACGAAGCCACTCCTTCATTGCCCAGGCGGTATGTTTGGGATCATTGTCATGTTGGAAGACCCAGCCACGTTTCATCTTCAATGTCCTTGCTGATGGAAGGAGGTTTGCACTCAAAATCTCATGATACATGGCCCCATTCATTCTGTCCTGTACGTGGATCAGTCGTCCTGGTCCCTTTGCGGAGAAACAGCCCCAAAGCATGATGTTGCCACCCCCATGCTTCAGAGTAGGTATGGTGTTCTTTGGATGCAACTCAGCATTCTCTCTCCTCCAAACACGACGAGTTGTGTTTCTACCAAACAGTTCTATTTTGGTTTCATCTGGCCATATGACATTCTCCCAGTCCTCTTCTGGATCATCCAAATGCTCTCTAGCAAACTTCAGACGGGCCCGGACATGTACTGGCTTAAGCAGGGGGACACGTCTGGCACTGCAGGATCTGAGTCCCTGGCAGCGTAGTGTGTTACTGATGGTAGCCTTTGTTATGTTAGTCCCAGCTCTCTGCAGGTCATTCACTAGGTCCCCCCGTGTGGTCCTGGAATTTTTGCTCACCGTTCTTGTGATCATTTTGACCCCACGGGGTGAGATCTTGCATGGAGCCCCAGATCGAGGGAGATTATCAGTGGTCTTGTATGTCTTCCATTTTCTAATTATTGCTCCCACAGTTGATTTGTTCACATCAAGCTGCTTGCCTATTGCAGATAAGGTCTTCCCAGCCTGGTGCAGGTCTACAATTTTGTTTCTGGTGTCCTTCGATAGCTCTTTGGTCTTCACCATAGTGGAGTTTGGAGTGTGACTGTTTGAGGTTGTGGACAGGTGTCTTTTATACTGATAACAAGTTCAAACAGGTGCCATTGATACAGGTAATGAGTGCAGGACAGAGGAGCCTCTTAAAGAAGAAGGTACAGGTCTGTGAGAGCCAGAAATCTTGCATGTTTGTAGGTGACCAAATACTTATTTTCCACCATATTTTGCAAATAAATTCTTTCCAAATCAGCCAATGTGATTGTCTGGATTTTGTTTTCTAATTTTGTCTCTCATAGTTGAGGTCTACCTATGATGCCAATTACAGGCCTCTCATCTTTTTAAGTGGGAGAACTTGCACAATTGGTGGCTGACTAAATACTTTTTTGCCCCACTGTATATCAGAGATTCAGGGAAAGAGGCTACTCACATAGAACTTTGAGGAAAGCAAAATGTAAGGCTTCAAGTAAAGCTTGACATGAATTATTTGAAAGCAGAAATACTAATACAACTAGAAAACAAAATGACCCTATTATGTTTATAACTAAATATGGACAACAATGGAAGGAAGTTAAAAAAAGTACTGAATTCTCATTGGCATATACTAACAACCAACCCAGGAATAGCTGAGATAGTGGGAAATAAACCCCAAATGGTAGCTAAAAAGAACATCTAATTTAAATAATATTTTGGTACAACTGGAATTTAGAAAAATTCCTAAAGAAAATTGGCTAACAGATAATGTGGATAATTCAAAAACTTTCAAAATAAAGAATTTTATAAATTGCTCTAGTATTAGAGTGATTTACATGCTTGAATGCCTATGCAAAACGTTCTATATAGGATGACATATGACTTTGATGACATATCTATGCATATGGTGATTCGTCCTATATTTATCATTCATTGCTCACATTGATTCCCTAGGATTTTTCCCACTACTTCTATATTCATTATTGATGATCACATAAGTGAAGTGCAAAGAAGTATCCGCTTAAAGTTATGTAATTATTGGAAAACAGCAAAGAATCGAAATTGTGAAGATAGAATCACTCAGAATACTATGAAAGTGGACTCTCCATACATCACTGTCATCCTCTATATATGAAGAATTCTTCTTATCAAAATAACGGTTTCCTAGCCATAAATTTAATCAACATGATGCAGCTAAGTAAATGCGCAGGACTTTTTTTGTTTTTAAATTCGCTGCTTTTACTTTTTTGATTGACTGTGTTTTCACCATGTTATATGCCCACCCTTTCAGAAGATCTTAGTGATCAAAATAAAGAAATTATTTGCATCTATTATTGATGTTTATTGCTTACTCTGCATTGGATCAAACTTTTTTTGCAGTTTGATCCATTGAGTTGACCTCTGGAATGCGTTAGCTGTTGCTCAGATAATGTCTAGTCTCTTCCCACAAGTAAGTATAACTCCTTTGTGTGAATGCTTGACTGCAGTTTACAGTCTGGAGGGGAGCCCTGGTCCGCGACCTTTGTGTTGTGCACCCAGCCTCCCCTCCTTTCTAGAATGCCGACTGTACTGCTCTGCAGACGGTATATATTTAGCTGTTGCAAACAAAAAAATTCTAGAAATAGTAGACCATGCAAGTGGTCAAATAAACCAAATAAATATAGCTGTGAAAACCAGCTTCAGGAACACTAAGTCACAAATAACTAGAAATATTATGTTGCGCTAAATGAAGAAATTATAGTGAAAAGATTAGTATAATACCAAAAAAACTATTTAACATTATAAACACATATACAGGTGAAAAAATGTCCACTTGTAACCAGGGGCGGACGGACAACTCATGGGACCCCTGGGCAATAGGGGATCATGGGGCCCCTGTGTCCTTGCCCACACTCAAAAAAGCCTATAAAAAAGGTACCAGGGGCATTTCATGGGGCCCCCTACTGACCCCGGGCCCTCGGGCAGTGCCTGAGTGCCCGAATGGTCAGTCCGCCCCTGCTTTTAACTCAAAGTCCATGTGATGATCCCATTCCTTACAGAGAAATCAAGTATATCAGTGCATCCTTCACAAGTGTAATAAACCGTCATCATAAATGAATGTAAATGTATGTATGTAAAGTAATAGAAAGGCCATAATTCACATGGATAGTAGCTCCCTGGCACACTGTAGGACACACCAGTTGATAGTAGATCAGATGCAATACCACCCAGATTGTTCTCATATTAAGGGTTTAAAAGGACCTCCAGGGTCGGTTGACAGGACTTTTTCTAACATCAAACTCCCTTGCATTTGCCACTCAAAAAAAGCATAAGGTCCTTTGAGTATGTCATATTTACTGAAACCGGTCAGGACGGGACCACCGTGATCTGGATGTGTCCTTTATGTTGATGTAATTATACAGTGCTGTATCTGTCTTTTTTCTGTGTGTCTAGTTTTAATACAATTCTGATATCTGGTTCACACTATGTGGCGCATGGGTCTGCTTTTATGGGTTTTAACGGGGAGCCCAGTAAGGATGCGGCCAGTGGAACCAGTTTCCCTGGACATATTGAGAGAAACCAGGAACAACAAAAATATCATCACTTCTGTTTTAATTTTTTTTGTTTATAAGCCATTACTAGTTTATGAAGCAGCACATAAACCAATCTTGGTTTGATCTGCTGCTTTGGACGCCGGAGGAGAGATCTGGGGTCTCATAGACCCCAGATGTCTCTACAAAGAGGACTTGTCATGAACCATGCTATCACTAAGGACATTATTAATCCCTTGTGATAGCAATAAAAGTGATCAATGAAATGTAAAGGTACAGTGTAAAAATTAAAAACAATAAAATAAATAATAAAAATGTAAATAAAATTAAAAGTGCCACCATCCCCCCGTGCTCACATGCAAAGGTGGACTTACTTGTCGGTCCCGCCCACATGTGTCAATGGCTATCACACACACATGTGTGTTATCACTGTGAACATCAGAGCAACAGCAATAATTTTATCACCAGAACTCCTGCGTAACTCTAAACGTCTAACCTGTAAAGGCTTGTAAAGAGTCGCCTATGGATATTTTAATGTACCATAGTTTTTACTCTGTTTTATGGGCATACACAATACAGAAGTTCTGAAGGTCAATATCACTATGGATACAAACAGAAACACTCTCAAACCTACACAATGCACCCCCTTGCATTACCTGTTTCACAACACTCCTTCTCTTAAAGTCATTGTAAAGGCTAATATTTAAAAAAATTAAAATAGCAAACATTTTATACTTACCAGCTCTGTGCAATGGTTTTCTGGGTCCCAACGATCCTGCCCCCCCCCCACTAAGTACTACCACTTGCTATGGGGGCACTAGTACATGCTCGCTCTGTGAAAAAACTGTTTTACCTCATTTATTTTTGTTTTTTACTCGTTTTGGTTTCTCTTTTTCATGTGTCCAATATGCAATACTTTCAATGAACTGCACACTGGAATGAAGTATTTTTATAATTCAATATTCTTTGCTGTACTCCATTAATTACCTATCCCAGTGCTAACAACAGGAATTTGTTTATTACTTGTCCTTCTATTTTCGAATGTAATACCGATTAGCATTTTTCTGCCAATAATTGACACAATTGTTTGCTGTACAAAAGGTTTTTTTTTTCATTTCTTTTTCTATTTTAGAAAACATGTTGTTGGACCCTTCTTTGATAACGGAATCATTCAGTTTCCATTACCAGGACCTGGAAGATTTGGCCCCTAGTTTAAGCATCAAAGTAATTAGGGCATAATAAGATACCGTTGGTGTTTCAATCCTGGTCTCAACAATATGAATGAGGGTGGATTGGGAAAGAAAGAGGTAATCTATTCTCGAGTATATATTGTGTACACAACTGAGCAGAAGGTGTAATGTTTAGTGTTGGGGTTTTGGATTCACCCAATGTCCACTAAGTGAATGGAGAGTCCACTTTACCCTACCTAGGTAGGGATATGAAATGCTTGTAGAGGATTTGAAAACACCCAGTAATCATTCAAGAGCTAAGTTAAGGTCACCTCCTATGAGAGAAGTCCTTCAGAAAAGTCAGTAAGTCAGTAAGTTGAGTAGGGCAATCCTCTAAGAATTAGAGCTGGTCATGGCTATGGAGATATGGAGATATAGAGTGACTCTTTGCCCATCTCGGTCACCTTTGAGATAGAGGAATCACCTATTGTTATCTCTTTATTGTTGCATGTGAAGCTGCCAATTCACTGTTCTGGAGAACAGGACACTAACCCCTGCCCCCCCCCCTCCCCCCACACACACACACACACATACACACTTTGGTCTTGGAGTGCAGATTGGCACTGTGGAAGGCTATTGGGAAGTGAAAGCTAGACAATTTAGGCATGTTATTTGATCGGAATGCATTTCTTGAAGAAAAGTTGCCTGCGCTGGAGTCTCCATAGCTCATTTAAAACACTAGTACTCTCCCTGGGTGCATTGAGACTCTAAGATTTAGAGACAAAAACTTGATGTCATGACTTTGCAATGTAACATATCAGATGGAAGATAGGAGAAATAGAAGTGTGTACCATGGGATATAGGTAGCAGGAGTGTTAGAGACGGCACACTTTTCTATGTCTTTTGCATGTTTTATGCTGTTTTTCTAGCCAATGTGTTGTTGGGCAGATTAAAAAACATGAAATTAGTCAAAAACGTATAAAAAACACGGAAAAATGCACTACATGCCTTTCTGCAGCATCTCCATTGAAGTCTATTGAACCAAAAACACACCATTTTGCATTTAAAACATTTGCTGACCTTTTCCAAAAATGCTGCAGCAGAAAAAAGCATAGATGTGAGCATGTCCCATAGGAAACCATTTTAAATGGACTGTAGTGCGTTTCTGGAAAAAGCACCAGAAAATGCATAGGTGTAGACCAGGTCTAAAAACAAGCATGTAACATATATCATGAGCAGACTATAAAATACAAATCTAGGAATATGTCTCTCGGTATTGAACATGGATGAACTAAAAAAAAAAAAATGGTGGCTGAAAGGTATTCCACAGTGTGTAGTTGCCCCCCAATCGAGTACCAGTACCAGATGGATATCATCCTCATTAATAGGTGAGGATGTCATAGGTGTGACAATGAAAGCTACCCCTTAAAACCATACGGTAAGGATAAGGTCCCAGAGGGGACATACTGATAGAGACATATATATTGCAAGCAAAGACAAAGAAACTTTACATAGCATGTAGTTTCTCTCCACTGGAGTAAAAGGTAAGAGGATACCAGACAAACACTAGTCACAGATGAGCATAATATCTTTAGGTGAAATGGCACAGATGGAGCCAACCCCTACCCCACTCCGATACCTAGCAGCGAGAACAATGGGTAAGGTCCCCATGGGGGCATGTTGATGGGACCTGGTTCACCTGCTAGTGGCACTTTGCTTACCTGGTGGAAAACTCCTGTTTTGGTGTCCACCAGCAGGTGTCTCCCAGCAGTCCTCAGCTTCCAGCAATCAGCTGCATCTGGCCACACCTGCTGGGAGGGTACTTAATTTCTAGGTCTCATATGGCTCCTTGCGTTATGTCAGGAATCAGCAACTAGGATGTAGCTACATACAGAAACTGAGACCAGACCAAATATATATATATATATATATATATATATATATATATATATATATATATATATATATATAGTGGGGCAAAAAATATTTAGTCAGCCACCAATTGTGCAAGTTCTCCCACTTAAAAAGATGAGAGAAGCCTGTAATTGGCATCATAGGTAGACCTCAATTATGAGAGACAAAATGAGAAAAAAAATCCAGACAATCACATTGGCTGATTTGGAAAGAATTTATTTGCAAATTATGGTGGAAAATAAGTATTTGGTCAATATCAAAAGTTCATCTCAATACTTTGTTATATATCCTTTGTTGGCAATGACAGAGGTCAAACGTTTGTAAGTCTTCACAAGGTTGGCACACACTGTTGCTGGTATGTTGGCCCATTCCTCCATGCAGATCTCCTCTAGAGCAGTGATGTTTTGAGGCAGTCGCTGTGCAACACGGACTTTCAACTCCCTCCAAAGGTTTTCTATGGGGTTGAGATCTGGAGACTGGCTAGGCCACTCCAGGACCTTGAAATGCTTCTTACGAAGCCACTCCTTCGTTGCCCGGGCGGTATGTTTGGGATCATTGTCATGTTGGAAGACCCAGCCACGTTTCATCTTCAATGCCCTTGCTGATGGAAGGAGGTTTGCACTCAAAATCTCATGATACATGGCCCCATTCATTCTGTCCTGTATATGGATCAGTCGTCCTGGTCCCTTTGCGGAGAAACAGCCCCAAAGCATGATGTTGCCACCCCCATGCTTCACAGTAGGTATGGTGTTCTTTGGATGCAACTCAAACTTCTTTGTGTTTCTACCAAACAGTTCTATTTTGGTTTCATCTGACCATATGACATTCTCCCAATCCTCTTCTGGATCATCCAAATGCTCTCTAGCAAACTTCAGACGGGCCCGGATATGTACTGGCTTAACCAGGGGGACACGTCTGGCACTGCAGGATCTGAGCCCCTGGAGGCGTAGTGTGTTACTGATGGTAGCCTTTGTTACGTTGGTCCCAGTTCTCTGCAGGTCATTCACTAGGTCCCCCCGTGTGGTCCTGGGATTTTTGCTCACCGTTCTTATGATCATTTTGACCCCACAGGGTGAGATCTTGCGTGGAGCCCCAGATCAAGGGAGATTATCAGTGGTCTTGTATGTCTTCCATTTTCTAATTTTTGCTCCCAGAGTTGATTTGTTCACACCAAACTGCTTGCCTATTGCAGATTCAGTCTTCCCAGCCGGGTGCAGGTCTACAATTTTGTTTCTGGTGTCCTTCGACAGCTCTTTGGTCTTCACCATAGTGGAGTTTGGAGTGTGACTGTTTGAGGTTGTGGACAGGTGTCTTTTATACTGATAACAAGTTCAAACAGGTGCCATTGATACAGGTAATGAGTGCAGGACAGAGGAGCCTCTTAAAGAAGAAGGTACAGGTCTGTGAGAGCCAGAAATCTTGCTTGTTTGTAGGTGACCAAATACTTATTTTCCACCATAATTTGCAAATAAATTCTTTCCAAATCAGCCAATGTGATTGTCTGGATTTTTTTTCTCATTTTGTCTCTCATAGTTGAGGTCTACCTATGATGCCAATTACAGGCCTCTCTCATCTTTTTAAGTGGGAGAACTTGCACAATTGGTGGCTGACTAAATACTTTTTTGCCCCACTGTACATATATATATTTAAAGTGAGATTTATTTACAGTGAACAATAACCACACACCAACAGCAATAAACATGAGAACACATGAAAATCAAAACTGAAAGACCAAAATGCAGAAACTTGACAACTAACTAAATATACAAGTAATATAAACAATGCAAGGCTGGAGGAGCAAATGAGAAAGAGGGAATCAAGACTGAGAAAGGAGGAACAGGGCACAAGGCAACAGGGTACTGGATACAGGGCAAGAGCAAGCGTTAATAGCAACCGAGTCTGGCAGCAAACAGGGTACAAGCAACCAAAACACTGACGCAAGAAGCCATAGCAGAAGTGGAACTTAAGCACCCTCCCAGCAGGTGTTGCCAGGTGGAGACAATTGCTGAAACCAGCTGACTGCTGGGAGACACCTGCTGGTGGATACCAAAACTGCAGCTATCCGCCAAGGGAAGCACAGAGCCACCAGCAGGTGAACCAGTTCCTGAGATAGTGAGTGATAAACCAAGTCAGAAGAAGTTTGCGTAGGGTAATAAAAAAAAGATGTGACAAATAAGGCAAAGATTACATGTTAACACAAAGTTGCATAGAGGCGCATCCTGTAAATTAGAAGACAGCAGAATAATTGGTCAATTAAATAATCTTGCGCTCTTCTACAGATAACAACTACACATCTATTAAATCACCCCAGTGTTAAATTAGAATACATGATATAACCAAAAACTAATTTGTTTTTTTCCCATTTTTTCCAACTGCATTCCTCTTGAGAAAGCCACGTGAGGAGTGACGAAAGGCAGGGCTTTGGATGATGTCACGACACTCCACGGAGCCAGCAGTGGTAGCAGAACTAGCGGGATTCATGGAGTGATACTGCGGTAACTATTGCGATGTACCCACTACACGGGTTCAACCATTGTGGATTATCCACAGCACAGGTCCACGGATCTCTGACATTTATTGACAGTAGAAGCTGATTAGACTTGGTGTAATTGGGCACCCTTCACATGTGAGTGTGCATTTTATTTGCTTAGAGATATTAAAATGTTTTAAAGTTTACGCACTATGTGGAGTCTTTTATGTATGAAGTGATGTGATGGATGGAGGTAAATTCCAGAGAAGTTGTGAATGATAGTTGGGGTCCATCAAGCTGATCCTCAGTGTCCATACTGGGACCAAAAGCACAGTTAGACCAAACATAATATTATGTGAGGTCACACTGCTGGAGGTGAGCAGATATCTGGTGGCGGAGTATTGCATGTTTATGATTTGGAGTACTTGGTGATTACATAAGGTAAGAAGGCTGGGAGCAGTAAAGATAAATTAGTGAAGAGAAATTAACTTTTTGAAACACTTGTATTTTTGTGATTTACAATTTTGTAATTTATTATATTGTAGCGTTGCACTTATTACAGCGTTTATAAGCAGAATTCTTCTCTGGTTCAAGTAGTCATCTATAAGGCAATAGCTTCAGCAGATCCAGAAGAGTGGAGAACGGTATAATGAAACGTAGTATAGTAAAAGAGTTTACAATTAAGGTCCAGACTGTTCTCCTTCTGTACGTTGCAACTGGACACAAACGATCAGACTCAGTGATTGTGAAGGCAGGCAGTTCAGTCTGGGAAAGGGATTGAAGTTTCTCCCAAGTAAGTGAAGAGCTCTCCGAGCTGTGATGGAAAATGACAAACAAAACGGCAGCCTTCTTTACAGACCAGGAGGTAAAAGAGGTATCCCGTTCCCAAACCATGGATCAAGAATGGCTTGAGAAGAGGACGTATCTGTGTTGCGTCGCGTCATCAGGGTCAGTGTGTGGAGGTGAGCAGGCATTGCTGCCATTTGAGGATTTTTTTCACCAGAGTGAAGATCACCTTTTGACACAGTTTCACTTGCTTGGACTTTATATTTTGAATATTCAAAGATGGTTTTTTTGCATTGATTCACATTCATATGTCATTTAATATTGAGTGGTTATTAGTTTTGTTAAATATATTGTTAGTGCATACGATATATTTTTCTTTATATCACTTGAACTATATTTATTTATATATATTCTTTGTGTAGTGGTTTCACATTAAGGATAGTTTATGCCCATTTGCGGGTCATCTTTACCACTGAGCACTAATATGTTGACACATTTTGCAAAATTAAGTATGAATTTTTATTTATGATTAGGATTTGGGTTTATATAGCGCTTCACTATTTTATGTATGTTTAAGCCAATCAGCTTCTAACTTCAGCTTATTCAATAAGGATTTGACAAAACAACTGGAAGCTGATTGGTTTCTACGCAGAGCTGCACCAGATTTTGTACTCTCTAGTTTTAGAAAATCTACCCCATGCTTCCAGAGCCATCACAACCTTTGGTTCCTTTGAAGCTCCAGATTCTGCTGCCACCATCACCATAGTGGTGTCTATGTAAAGAGGGTAGACTCAGGGAGCACAGTTATTTGCCACAACAGCAGAATGGAGTGTTTTGACTGGGGCCCAGAGTTTTCACTGGCCCGAGTGGGATGAAATCACTCCTGCACATTCGCATGAGCTAGTCATTGGCACACGCATGGAACACATGGATTAGGCCAGCCACTGAAAGCTCAGTTTACTTTACAGGGATCACTGTAAGCAGGCAGGTAGGTGAGGTCTATTGCAGAAGAGACATTGCATGTCTTTTCTGCAATAAAAAGCCCACCTGCTCACAGTACAGCATGTAACAGTAGAACTTTAGTTCTGACTTAAAGTTGTTCATTTCCCTTAATGTGGCATTTAGCTCCACTAGATCTTTAATGTGAACTTCCAGAAGAGTAACATACTCACATTCTCTACAGCAGTATCTATGTAGAACCCATACTTCAGTTGTGCATACATGTGGCACACTGTACTGAACAAAATCTTTAACTTTATCCCAGTTACAATCTATGCAGATTTCTTAGAGTAAATTATCTGTTGATTTAAACACCTGTGATTTAACTCCCAGTTGGTTTGAATCCACTTCACAACCACATTCTGTGCAGCATGTGTCACTTGGTAAATTTAAATTACCTGTGCACATTCAATTCTTCCCCCTAATCAGTATAGGACAATAAAGAAAAACAACGTTTTAAAAAGAGCTGGAAAAATGTGTTTAGATAAAAGTGCTTAAGAATCAAAAGGAAACCTACACTTATCCCAGACAATCACACAGCAAACAAACTTGCACAGATAGCAGCAATACTGTGTTTTAAACCCCTACATTGTTTTAATCCACTTAGTTCAGAAGCCACAGTGTGTGTGCGCTTTACACAGGATGCAAGTATTGCTCAGATTCTGTGATAATTACTACCTGTGGGCGATGAACTTTACATATCATTTTTAGAAACAAACCAAAATGAAAATAGCTTCTACTAAAGCTTTTTCTTATGGATGAGATTTGTACGGAGATTAATTATTTTTCATGTGCTGTTATGTGTAACAAAACAATCTTGATGTGGTCACTGAGCTGAAAAGCCTTGGCACTCTGCTGTAACAGATCTATTTATCAGACATGGATTAATAGTGGCACATCAATAACAGAAGAGAAAATAAATGTCTGAGTTTAAGTACTGACAGGATTTTTTTTCTCAAAGAATAGGTGAAGGAACTCTCAATTTCCAAGTCACTCCTTGTCTCCATTCTGCACCTTCCCTTGGTTCCACCCAGGGACGGACTGACCATTTGGAAACTCGGGCACTGCCCGAGAACCCGGGGTCAGTAGGGGGCCCCATGAGATGCCCCTGGTACCTTTTTCATAGGCTTTTTTGAGTTTGGGCAAGGACACAGGGGCCCCATGATCACCTATTGCCCGGGGGCCCCATGAGTTGTCAGTCCGCCCCTGGTTCCACTCCTTACCTACCTACCAGTACTATCCTTTTAGAGAATACAGAACCAAGTATCAAATTGCATGGAATTTGTTAATGATAACAAGAAAAGCAGTAACATAGATCCCCTGCAGCCAGCAACAATAGTTCCCCCCCCAGCAACAATTGACCCCCTGCAACAAAATACCCCCTTCCAAGCAACAATAAATCCCTGGCAACAAAAACAGATCTCCCCAGTCAGCATCAATAGACCCTCCAGCAGCTAGCAACGACAGACCCACACAGCATCATAAGTCCCACCCCCAGCATCAATAGATCCCCCTTCATCAACAGTAGACTTTCCCAGCGTCAATAAACACCCCCCCAGCAAAAATAAAGCCCCTCCAGCAACAATAGATTCCCCAGAAGCCAGCATCTATGGACCCTGCAGTACCCCCCACCACCCCTTGCTATTACATACATTTAGTGCTGGGGGTGCTGGAACTGCGTTCCCCCCGAGTTCCCCCTGA
Organism: Staurois parvus; assembly: GCF_062004578.1. Classification (NCBI taxonomy): domain Eukaryota; kingdom Metazoa; phylum Chordata; class Amphibia; order Anura; family Ranidae; genus Staurois; species Staurois parvus. The sequence continues at coordinate 1,869,665 of NW_028318189.1, read as the reverse complement.
AAAAAAGCCCTGAGTACTGATATAATGTTACTACATATGTTGATTAATACCATGCCTTTGCACTTCCTTGGCTATCCTTAACAGACAGACTGCATAAGCTGATCACTTAAGGCCTTCATAGAGAGACTGAGAGGGCCCCCCTTCCACAGCGAGAGGTCATCGCAGCACCCTGGAGACTTATGAGAGGGCTAGTCACCCATTGCTGATATTGCTATCAGGGACTGAGCCACTGAGAGCATGACACCAAGTGTACCCAATCCATACCCCACCCATACTGTATGCTATATCGCACTTATTTCAAACCTAGACTGCACATATACCAACCCTCTGCTGAATTATACCGAACCTTTACCGCATCTGAACCATATCTACCTTGCACCTGTGCCGAGACTATACTGTACTTGTACTGTGCCTATCCTGCATGTACAGTGGGGATCGAAAGTTTGGGCACCCCAGCTAAAAATTTGTATTAATGTGCATAAAGAAGCCAAGGAAAGATAGAAAAATCTCCAAAAGGCATCAAATTACAGATTAGACATTCTTATAATATGTCAACAAAAGTTAGATTTTATTTCCATCATTTACACTTTCAAAATAACAGAAAACAAAAAAATGGCGTCTGCAAAAGTTTGGGCACCCTGCAGAGTTAATATCTTGTACTGCCCCCTTTGGCAAGTATCACAGCTTGTAAACGCTTTTTGTAGCCAGCCAAGAGTCTTTCAATTCTTGTTTGAGGTATCTTTGCCCATTCTTCCTTACAAAAGTCTTCCAGTTCTTTGAGATTTCTGGGCTGTCTGTCACGCACTGCTCTTTTAAGGTCTATCCATAGATTTTCAATTATGTTGAGGTCAGGAGATTGTGAAGGCCATGGCAAAACCTTCAGTTTACGCCTCTTGATGTAATCCACCGTGGATTTCGAGGTGTGTTTAGGATCATTATCCATTTGTAGAAGCCATCCTCTCTTTAACTTCAGTTTTTTCACAGATGGCATCCACTTACCATCCAAAATTTGCTGAACTTTTATTGAATCTATTTTTCCTTCTACTCGTGAGATGTTCCCTGTGCCACTGGCTGCAACACAACCCCAAAGCATGATTGATCCAACCCCATGCTTAACAGTTGGACAGAGGTTCTTTTCAATAAAATTCTGTGCCCCTTCTTCTCCAAACGTACCTTTGCTCATTCCGGCCAAAAAGTTCAATTTTAACCTCATCGGTCCACAGAACTTGTTTCCAAAATGCATCAGGCTTGTCTATATGTTCATTTGCAAAGTTCAAACGATGATTGTTGTGGTGAGGACGTAGAAGAGGTTTTCTTCTGATGACTCTTCCATGAAGACCATATTTGTACAAGTATCTCTTTATAGTGGAATAGTGTACCACAACTCCAGTGTCTGCCAGATCTTTCTGGAGGGATCGTGCAGTGGGTTTTGAATTGTTTTTCTCACAATCCTGCGAGCTGTTCTGTCTGATATTTTTCTTGGTCTTCCAGATGTTGCTTTAACTTCCGCTATTCCTGATGACTGCCATTTCCTAATTACATTCCGAACAGAGGATATTGACATCTGAAAACGCTTTGCTATCTTCTTATAGCCTTCTCCTACTTTGTGAGCGTCAACTATTTTCAGTTTCAGTTTTCTAGACAACTGCTTAGAAGAACCCATAGTGCTGATTGTTGCGGCAAGGTCAGATGAGTCTGGGCATTTAAAACCTTTGAGATTGACATCATCTGGTCTTCCCAGATGATGATTGAGAACATGACACTGGCAGGTCTCAGCTTTGCAAAGGGGGCAGTGCATGCTATAAATTCTGCAGGGTGCCCAAACTTTTGCAGAAGCCAGTTTTTTGTTTTCTGTTATTTTGAAAGTGTAAATGATGGAAATAAAATCTAACTTTTGTTGACATATTATAAGAATGTCTAATCTGTAATTTGATGCCTTTTGGAGATTTTTCCATCTTTCCTTGGCTTCTCTATGCACATTAATACAGATTTTTAGCTGGGGTGCCCAAACTTTCGATCCCCACTGTAGGTTAACTGGGATTGTTGTTAAGTGCACTCACTCATTCCAGTGTAACCATGTTACTAAGGAGCACAGGACTAAGAAATACATCTGATAGCTGAGTTCAAGATCTAGAGATACAAGCCACTCTTTGTCAGCTAAATGTGTGAAGGCCATGTTAATAGGTTCTTTTGGCAAAAATGGATTAATTCATCAAGCTTTGAGTCTGAACCTTCCAATATTATCAAAATGTCATCTATACAGCGGGCATAAAGGACCAGGTTCACCCAAAGAGATTGTTGTTCCAAGTATAAAACTATTCCCAGAACCCCATACTTTAAAATTAAAACTGCCTGGGCTTAACGTATATGAGTATCTTGAACTAGTAAGAAGTGCACAGCCTGAAATCCAAATTCATAATAGATGGAAGTGTACAGGGAATCAACATCCAAGGACACCCATCTATATCCTGACTGCAAATGATAGTTGGATCTCTAAATCTGAAGTCTTTAATGTAACAGAGCAGTTGTGTCACTAGACCCTGTAAAAAAAAATGGTTGATATAACACCCAGCACTACTGGTCAAGTTGTTTATGCCTGATATTATGGGCCTTCCAGTAGGGTTAGCTCTACCCTTGTGAATCTTTGGGATGTGGTAAAAGTGGGGTGTTAACGAAAATGGTCTAAATAAAAAATTCCACTCTTATTTGGTCAATATTTTGTTTTTCAGAATTTGATCTAGAAGGGACTTGAAGGCCAGTTTGTATGACACGTTTTTCATATGTGCCTACATCTCTTAAAAGCCTCCTGGCCTCCTCTAGGCCTTCCTATCCTGGTTGACAAAGCCACCTCCTTTATCAGCTAGTCTAATAGTGTTTGTAGAATTAGTCTTCAAGCCTTGTAGTGTTTCCCTCTCTATAGGAAACATGAATGATGTATGCTCCCTTTTGGTCTTTTCACAAATCTTTGCAATGATTGAATCAAAAAAATAAAACACATGGAGAAACATTGATATTGATATTTATATATTCTGTGGGATTTTAAACATTAATGTTAACATGCATGTGCTCACTGTAATCTATTTACAGATTTTATAAAATTACTTTTATATTTGAAAGCAGATATTTTCTTTCTTTCAGTGTTTTCTAGTAATGTCAATGAGATTAAATATGATTTGACTTTGGCTGTATCTTGAGAAGAATGGGAAGATGCTTTAAATGTCCTGATTTTTTCTATTAAATTACTTTGGTAGGAAAAGATTTCTGATTGGCTAGTGGTAAGATATTGTGTGATCCCCTTGGTCTTACGTACCAGCATCTGGTACTGGGAGATGCATGTGGTAGTGTCTGCTCTGGCCCAATCTTCCAAAGTACGGGATATTTCTACAAGACAAAAAGGGGTTTTAAGATCAATGCAAGGCCTCAATTGGCAACAAGGTTAATAACTGAGATTTCTAATAGAGTGTGGAATACAAAATTTCAAATTGTGCATACTGTGGTCAAAAAATACTCATGTTTGGCATAGTTAGCCAGCTTGGCATACATTGCCAAGTGTCTTAGCGTTTTAGTATTGGTAATATTTGAATGCAGGCAGTTGGCCTGATTTATTTTGTGGGACTGAAAAGGAGAATTATAGTAATAGTATAGTACAATGCACAGGAAAGGAAGTCATAGACTATGGGTTACATGCTGCTACCTTCAGATGACTGGACATTGGAAAATGCTTTGCCTTTTTTGCTAGTGTCCTTAGGTGATGGACAACTTCTCCTGTGGAGTTTCTAAACCATTTTTGTTAACAACTTTGTCTCACACTTCTATCAAGATCCAACTGCTCATTGCCTCAGGGCTCATTTGCAGTTTCTGAACTGGTTGCCCTTGATGTTCATCTTGGGAACATTGACCAGGCTCGACAGTAACAGGGCTAAATGTAATGTTTGCTTTGGTCCTTGGATTCTGCCTTTAGTGCTCACCTTGGTATATGGTGCAATGAGTGTAATTTACAGCAGGTTTACTATACAGTTCTAGAGCCATTCATCTGCTACCCAGACCACAAAGACCCATTTAGGGGTATCCTCGGTATGATGGATCCCTTATGAGAAACTGCAGAGTAGATACAGGAAAACAGGGTTTGCCTCTGTTCTGACAGGGTCCTGTTTTTACATATGGAGTATTATTCACCTATTGAGTTATCCATTTCTGTAAATGTCTCTACTATGTTGATCGTGACATTACTACAGCATTTACCTTTTCAAGTTTTGGGTTTGTTTCCCACACAGTGTTGCTGCTCGGGTGGTAATGTACTGTAATTGTTGTATGTTTTCCTCTCTGATGTGCTATCATTTTCTGTGGAGAATGGAAGAAGCATGTCTGGTGGTCTCCTGGCTACTTGCTTTTAGAGACACAACCACTGGTCATCAATCAGTGCCTGCGTTATTGCAGCTCCCTTCCCAGGTAATAACTTCTCATTCCACATACATTTTGTGAATACCCCAAAGGGTATCCTCACTTAGCAATTTGGAGACAAGGAGCAGAGTAGCTAAAAAAAGGTCTTATAGCACTCTAATAGCATACCATCAAAATGCTCAGGGTGATATATTTTCCTCTGCATCAGAGCAAGGTCCTACACTGACACAGATCTCTTCCTGTAATTCTAGCTCCCCACAGGCATGCAAAAAATGGCCTGACTAAGGCAGATTTCACTTCTATGTGTTGTAAAGTCATTGTGCTGCTAGTGAATTTAAAGGGTAAGTTCACCTTTAAGAAAAAAATAAATGCACATCTTTTTGCAGGTAAAAAAAATTAGCATTTTTTTTTTTTTTTTTTATTGGGAGCCTGTTGCACCTGCGATCAACAAATCCCAAAGTAGCTGTTCAAACTTATGCTAGCCATACACTAGTTGAAAAATCATTCGAACAGGCTGTCGGAAAATGAACACATACAGATGAAACTCGAAAAATTAGAATATCGTGCAAAAGTTAATTTATTTCAGTAATGCAACTTAAAAGGTGAAACTAAGATATGAGATAGACTCATTACATGCAAAGAAAGATAGTTCAAACCATAATTTGTCATAATTGTGATGATTATGGCTTACAGCTCATGAAAACCCAAAATCCACAATCTCAGAAAATTAGAATATTGTGAAAAGGTGCAATATTCTAGGTTCAAAGTGTCCCACTCTAATCAGCTAATTAAGCCATAACACCTACAAAGGGTTCCTGATCCTTTAAATGGTCTCTCAGTCTGGTTCAGTAGGAATCACAATCATGGGAAAGACTGCTGACCTGACATTTGTGCAGAAAACCATCATTGACACCCTCCATAAGGAGGGAAAGCCTCAAAAGGCAATTGCAAAAGAAGTTGGATGCTCCCAAAGTGCTGTATCAAAGCACATTAATAGAAAGTTAAGTGGAAGGGAAAAGTGTGGAAGGAAAAGGTGCAAAAACAGCAGGGATGACCGCAGCCTGGAGAGGATTGTCAGGAAAAGGCCATTCAAAAGTGTTGGGGACTTTCACAAGGAGTGGACTGAGGCTGGAGTCAGTGCATCAAGAGCCACCACACACAGACGGATCCTGGACATGGGCTTCAAATGTCGTATTCCTCTTGTCAAGCCGCTCCTGAACAACAAACAACATCAGAAGCGTCTTACCTGGGCTAAAGAAAAACAGACCTGGTCTGTTGCTCAGTGGTCCAAAGTCCTCCTTTCTGATGAGAGCAACTTTTGCATCTCATTTGGAAACCAAGGACCCAGAGTATGAAGGAAGAATGGACAGGCACACACAGCAAGATGCTTGAAGTCCAGTGGGAAGTTTCCACAGTCTGTGTTGATTTGGGGAGCCATGTCATCTGCTGGTGTTGGTCCACTGTGCTTCATTAAGTCCAGGATCAACGCAGCCGTCTACCAGGAGATTTTGGAGCACTTCATGCTTCCTTCCGCAGACGAGCTTTATGGGGATGCTGACTTCATTTTCCAGCAGGACTTGGCACCTGCCCACACTGCCAAAAGCATCAAAACCTGGTTCAATGACCGTGGGATTACTGTGCCTGATTGGCCAGCAAACTCGCCTGACCTGAACCCCATAGAGAAACTATGGGGCATTGCCAAGAGAAAGATGAGAGACATGAGACCGAACAATGCAGAAGAGCTGAAGGCCGCTATTGTAGCATCCTGGTCTTCCATAGCACCTCAGCAGTACCACAGGCTGATAGCTTCCATGCCACGCCGCATTGAGGCAGTAATTGCTGCAAAAGGGGCCCAAAGCAAGTACTGAGCACATATGCATGCTTATACTTTTCAGAAGTCCGATATTGTTCTATGTACAATCCTTGTTTTATTGATTGCATGTAATATTCTAATTTTCTGAGATTGTGGATTTGGGGTTTTCATGAGCTGTAAACCATAATCATCACAATTATGACAAATCACGGCTTGAACTATCTTGCTTTGCATGTAATGAGTCTATCTCATATATTAGTTTCACCTTTTAAGTTGCATTACTGAAGTAAATGAACTTTTGCACAATATTCTAATTTTTCAAGTTTCACTTGTAATCGTAAGAGCAAACAATATTGCCATCATGTAATGACCAAATTTCGAATGATAAATCGTTCAATGGATATAAATGAATCCGTTTTTCATCAGTTTTTTGCTTCTGGATCACATATATGCAGCACCAACAATTTGATTTTTAACGGAGAGAAACACATTAACCTTTCAATATATCATCCCTTCCGCAGAAGTTTTCCAAGCTTCTCCTTCTATTTTTTTTGGCTCAGAAACATCACTACCAATTTTCAATTTGTGCTCATTACCTGGTGGAAAAAGAACAAACTGTTAAAATGACAGATTTTCTAACGCTTTTTCGTCTAGTGTATGGCCACCAATACACCGCTACAAGTTATTATAAAAATTCAAACTACACTGAACAGCCCTTGTTCCAAAAAACAATCAACTGAAATATATATATATATGCAGTATATATACAGTCTTGGCCAAAAATATTGGCACCACTGCATTTCTGTCAGATAATTTATTTATTTTAGGTACTTATATAGCATCATCAATTTACGCAGCACTTTACATATATATTGTACATTCACATCATTTCCTAACCCTCAAGGGGTGTACAATCTAAGGTCCCTAACTTACATTCATACATACACATACTAGGGGCAATTTAGACAGAATCCAATTAACCTACCAGCATGTCTTTGGAGTGTGGGAGGAAACCGGAGTAAAGCCACACAAGCACAGGGAGAACATGCACACTCCAGGCAGGTGGTGCCATGGTTGGGATTCAAACCAGTGACTCTAGTACTGCCAGGTGGAAGTGCTAACCATTTAGCCACTGTGCTGCCCATGCACCACCACCCAGAAAATTGTTGCAATTACAAATGTTTAGGCATTCTCATGTTATTTCTTTTGTTTGTTTTGGTATGACACAAAAAAGTGGAGAAACAAAAAGCCAAATCTGACACATTCCACACAAAACCTCAAAAATGGACTGGACAAAATTATTGGCACCTTCTCAGAATTGTAAAAAATGATTGCATTCCAAGTTTGTGATCCATGTGTAAGATTTTCTAAAGCACCAGTGAGATCTGACTTTTATTAATATGAGTCACAAAATGTCAGTGTTCCTTCCTAGAACGCAGTAATTGCCCACAATACCTGCATACCTGTAAAGGATATGTGTTTTGTCACTACCTTCATAAATTAAATGAAAATGAAGCATTCAAGTGACGGAATTGTTGCTGGATTTGTGAATGAAAAATTGAACACATGGATATTATCTTGTGTTTTGTATTTGAAGTCCATCAACATGATTAGATTAGCACAATCAGTGAAAGCAAAGAATTGTTTATAGTGCAGGAAACACATCAGCAGAAATTGCAAATTATATGGGATAAACACTCCTGCAATGATTCCTGTTCATAGTGATTACCATGCTGAGCTTGTACAGTACTTGATTATATAATAAACCAAAGGAAATTACTAAGGGTAAAACAACGTCATGTAGCCTAACTGTGCTAAAACTGCTTATTTACTTGTCTATAGCCTGTGCTGTACAGACAGATATGCAAATACTTTTCTAGAATCAGCCTTACTCTCATAATGGTGCATAAATTACTACATTCATGTATTATTACCTCCATGTGTCTCCCCAATTACCCTCTATTGCTAAATAAAGAAAATCCCTTCTTTAGTTACTAGTTTACAGCTTTGCTGTGCCTCCTCTTGTGGGTGTGTCCATTTTGAGCAGTGGCAGTGCTCAGTCGTCACTGCAATCTCGGCTTGTACAGCACATAGAAAGATAGGACAAAGTGTAAAATGCTCTTTTCCCCCATGGATGTGGAGCAGGGAAAAGAAAACTACACTACTTCTTCCATCAGTCTATTTATTGCTTGAAGATGTAACTTTCTCACCTCGGTCACTTAGTCAAATATTTTTAATTTAATTTAATATTTACTAATTAAAAAAAAACAAACACTGACAGCCTTTCAGAAATGGTAAAATATGTGTATATGCAATTTCTGGGCTGCAAACCCCCAATCATCGTGTCGTGTATGCTCCAAAAATGCAATTCAACGTGACACTGTTGTTCCCAATTTCCCTCCCTGCCTGGCCTCCATATAGGAGAGTGCTTCTGTATCTACCATGAATCACTATGCTATTAGTGAAAGTGATTTTAAAGGTTCTTTTTATTTTGTAAAATACCAAACATGTCTATATTTACCTACTGTGTGCAGTGGTTTTTGCACAGAGCAGCCTGGATCCTCCTCTTCTCGGGTCTCCCATAGGCTCTCTTGGCTCCTCCTATCTGTCGGGGACCCCCACAGCAAGCAGCTTGCTATGGGGGCACCCGCTGCTCCATGTGTCCATTCACACACAAAGCTGTGGCTTGGCCCCGCCCCCTCTCTATCCTCATTGGCTGACTGGCTGTGATTGACAGCAGCGAGAGCCAATGGCTCCTGCTTGCTGTCTCAGCCAATGAGGAGGCAGAGACTCGGAACAGCCGAGGCTGTCCTTCACATCGCTGGATCCCGATGAGGCTCAGGTAAGTATTGAGGTGGCTGGGGGAGCTGCTGCACACAGAAGTTTGTTTACCTTCATGCATAGAATGTAAGAAGATAAAAAACCTTCAGCCTTTACAACCACTTGAAGTATGGTGAGGATAATTCTCCAGTGTGCACTACCTGTCGTTTCCCTCCCACATTTCTGCCTGCTGCCTGGATCCATTTGCCTGCCTCTGCCTGCCTTCTGAACTGACCCTGGCTTGTTAATCAACTATGCCTCTACCTAACACCTGATACTAGCAGATGCACTACAGCAGCCAAATCAGCAGTAAATTATTATTTTGGGGCACCAAATACATTTATGATAAACAGATATACACATCACGCCATCCTCCATGTCCAACATTTAGAACAGAAAGCTGTCTAGTACTATATTACTAAAAGTGAGAGTGTTTAATATGGCATTTCACAAGAGTCTGTTTACCTAAATGTTTATATTTGTTCATGATCGGTTGAATCTGGAGAGTAATTAATAAGCATCCACAGTTTCATGACACTTGTATTAGAAATCCACCTGGGTAAGCTGTCTGTGAGTGGATTAGTAAACAATTTCCATAAACCTTTGCTGGGAGGATACACATGTAACTGGATGCAATTGCATTTATGCCATTATTTTTTACATGGCAACATTTGCAAGAATTGTTAACGCTATTTAATATTATTGGCAATTCACACATGAAATCATATAAATATTTATCAATGTTAAGATTCTGCTATATGTGCAACAATAAGATGTGTAAATACAAGTGTACAGAAAATATTTTGTAAGGAATTCAATAAAACACCTCACTTCCTCAAGTCTGGACACTTTCACCCCCCTTCTAGTCCAGCCCAGTTTTCAGCTTTCAACGCTGTCACACTTTGAATGGCAATTACTTTGGCAAGCAACACTGTACCCAAATTAATTTTTTTTCTTTTTAAATAATCTCTGTATTTTATTTATTCTTTGTGAAGGTTACAGAGTCTACGAACTATGGTATATACAGTACATTTGCAAATTGATTAATCCTGATGTACTAACTACCTATCTCATTTCTTGAGGCCCTAAAATGGCAGGACAATACAAATACCCGCCCCCCCCTTCCAAACGACCCCTTTTTTTGGAAAGCAGACAGGCTGAGGTATTTAGTAAGAGGCATGGTGAGTTTTTTGCAGTTGTAATTTTTTGAGAAAATGATGAAAGTAAATAAAATGAAAATGTGTTCTATTTTTCACAGAGTTGTCATTTTAACAAGTTATTTCGCACACACAGCATAAGCATACTTACAAATATACCCCAAAACACATTCTGCTTCCTGAGTATGGCTATACCACATGTGTGAGAAATTTTTACAGCCTAGCCATACAGAGGGGCCCAAAATCCAAAGAGCACTTTAAGGCATTCTAGAGGCATAAATTACACATCTAATTTACTGACTACCTATTACATTGTTGGAGGTCCTGGAGCACCAGGAAAACGTCCTAATATATTTTCTAAGAGACAAAAAGAGTCTTTTGAAAATGTTATTTTTTGCCTCACATTTTTGGAAAATGTGGAAAGAAAATGAAAATGTATTTTTTAAGCAAAATTGTCAATTAATAAGATATGTCTAACACAAAGCATAGAAATTCTAGATTAACACCTCAAAACACATTCTACTGCTCTTCCTGAGTATGGAGACACCACATGTGTTAGACTTTTTCAGTGTCTGGACTAATTATGTACCAGACATTGCAACCTCTGTATCGCAAAAATCAGCCAACACTGTATAGGAAACAATGAATTGTAAAGGCTGCCTTTGTACAAGTGGTCAGTGAATATAGCATAGTGTAGCTCCACCTACACCAGTCACTTTTCCTAAAAGCCAGCCAGGCCTAACCTACTGGTACGTGACTGCCCCCATAGCATTATTAACTGGCCAGGAAGTACAGGAGGTTGAACAAAGGGTAAACCAGAGAGTACCTGTGGTTTCAGTAGTGCAGTGCCCGCAGAGAATGCGTGGAACTGGTGTCTCTTGGGAACATAGCCAGTGGGATGTGCAGATGGGTCAGTACTGGTGCCAGGCAGTGGTCCAGGCAGAAGACATGATCCATAAACAGGCCAGAGTCAATACAGGCAGCAGGCAGAAACTTCAAACTTTCAGGTGAGACTGAACAAAAGGTTAGGGCTTCTTCCCACCTAAAGCTGATCCTGGAATTACAAAACCTGAGGAAAACCAAAAACTTTGTTTTCTCCACTCAGAAACACTAATCTGGAGCCCCTCACATACATGAGACCCCTGTGTAGTCTTAAATACCACTACTACAGTGGCAGGGTAAAAGATCATTCCAGGAGGCAATCAAAAAACATGATCGATTATCAGACCAAGGTCAGTTCAGGCGGCAGGCAGAAGCATGGTCGATTACCAGGCAGAGGTCAGTTCAAGTGGAGGGCAAAAACATTGTTGATAAACAGGCCAGGGTCAGTTCAGGTGTCAGGTAGAAGCATAGTTGATTAAGAGGCAAGGGTAACCTCAGAAGGCAGGTAGAGGCAGGCAAATGGGTCCAGGCAGCAGGCAGAAAAGTGGGAAGGAAACGACAGGTAGTGGACACTGGAGAAATATCTTCATACTACTTCACTAATAGCGTAATGATGTATAGTAGATATAGAAGTACTCTCCTATATAGAGGCCCGACAATGAGTACAACAGTATCGGGTGTCACATTGAATTCAGTTTTTGGGGCATACACGACATGATGAATGGGGGTTTGCAGTCTGTTTGGGTAGGGGGTAGGATATCAGGGAAATGTTTTGCATGAAGCCTGCTCACTGCATCAAAGCAAATTTGTTCAGGTACAGGGCTTTCTTGATAGATGAGGATGTGACAATCTCTTCCTGATAGTGTAAGAAGGTGACAGGTATTTGTGTGGACGTCTGATAGATGATGTAGGAATTGTACAGGGCCAAATGGAAAGGGTAGAAGGATACTCTTTTGTACGTATAGATAGTAGATTGATCTTCTGGTGGGTAAGAGGGCTGTAACATTTGATCATTTAAATCCACTCACCCCATGAACAGGTTGTATTTGTGTATGCACTGTTTTTTTAAACTGTTGTTGTGGATAGGGAAAAGGACATACACATTCCGTTTGTCTCACCACTTAAGGGCCATCATCTCTTCATCTCTCAAACTGGCTGACTGCCCCTTGTTCAGCCTGGTGGCAACCAGTTGTTGTGGAAAGCCCTTCTGAATGGGTCAAAATGTGCCACAGGCTACAATTTTCTTGAGATAAAGGTGATGGAAAAGGGTCAGGCTTGTAAGAAAGTTGTCCACTTCAAGACTCTAACTGAAAAGAGGTAATATAAGATCCCATAGAATTTTTCCGCTACTCCCCATATAGGCTGGGCAAGGGTTTTAGCTGGATTATCCTTTCCTTCATAAACCCAGAACTTGTACAAATACCCTCTGATACCCTGTGAGTTTTACATGTTCACCCTGTATCTGGCCCATTTGATTGGGATGTATTGTTTTTTGCCCAGCCTCTTTGTGATATGGATGATGGACTAATCAATGTGTATATGTTTGTCAGGACAATACAGTTCAGAAAAAGTTTGGTTAAAATAATTGAGCAGTGGCCAAACTTGATACAGTTTTTCATACTCTATGATTTCTGGGAGGGCACAGGAAATTGTTGTTGAAGTGTAGAAATCACATAATCATTTTATAGTCGGTTCAGGACATAGTGGCGGAATAGAGTGCCATATGATGAATGGGATTTGTGGACAAATAAGCCTGCAGTTCTTTTGTTTTGTTTTTTTGTTAGCCCCATATTAAGTGTGAGGCCAAGAAACACTTTAAACTCTTGAATTGTGAAGGTTTCCACTCAAATGGATGGCCATAAATGGAGCTGGGATTTTGGGTGATAAATTGCTAAGAAAAAAGATTGCATTGGTACATAACTGAATTAAAATAGAAGCTTCTGTGAAAAATACATTTAAAAATCAATGGGTGTAAAATTTGGGTTTCGATCTGAATGCCTAGCTGTGCTATAAATCAGGGGATTATAGGTGCCACTGAATTTGAAGGTAGCCACACAGGGTTTAAAAGTGCTTCTGGGATAGCAGTATGGGCCCTGTTCCTTGATGGCTGACGTGACACTCCAGTACTAGTAATTGGCCTTTCACTTGGTTGCACTGCTCTGCTGGGGCTATCCATGTCACAGGGAGGTATTGAGCTGCTGGTGGTTGCCTGCTGCTCATTGGAGTGCCTTATTCTGTTTTTGTTGGGACCCTCTCCTTCTCTGAATCAGATACGGAACCGCTGCTGTCCACAGGCTGATATTCAGAATCTAAGTCTGACAGCGAGAGTTCCCCTCTACTCTCATCTGTCATACTTGGAGTTTGAAACTCCTCCTCGCTGGTGTAGATTTTTTTTGGATTTGGCATTGATACTATTGTGGGGATGAGTAGGACCCACTGGTATGGTGGTGATCAGGACTGCTGGTATGGCGGTGATCAGGATCCACTGGTATGGCAGTGATCAGGACCCACTAGTATGCCAGTGATCAGGATGATGGTATGGTAGTAATCAGGACAATCTTGCTGGTTTACAGCAGTGTAATGTCATTGCAATGAGGAACACTGTTCCTGGAAGCACTAGGAACACTGGGACAGACAGGTGACAGATGGATGGCTGCTGCTAGTTCACACTAGACACTGTTAGGCAGAGATCAGGGACACAGTGAGCTGTCTGGCAATGTTTTGTGTGTGTGTGTAAGCTGTGTGCAGATGCTGAAAAACACTCCCAGCTGTAACAGGCCTTTCTCTTTACAGACGATGGTGGTAATCAGGACCCTCTGGTATGGCAGTGATCAGAACACACTAGTATGGCGGTAATCAGGAAGTGGTGTGGCGGTGATCAGGACACACTGGTATGGTGATCTGGACCTGCTGGTATGGCAGTGATCAGGACACACTGGTATGGAAGTAATCACAACCAACTGGTATGGCAGTGATCAGGACCCACTAGTATGCCAGTGATCAGGATGATGGTATGGTAGTAATCAGGACAATCTTGCTGGTTTACAGCAGTGTAATGTCATTGCAATGAGGAACACTGTTCCTGGCAGCACTAGGAACACTGGGACAGACAGGTGACAGATGGATGGCTGCTGCTAGTTCACACTAGACACTGTTAGGCAGAGATCAGGGACACAGTGAGCTGTCTGGCAATGTTTTGTGTGTGTGTGTAAGCTGTGTGCAGATGCTGAAAAACACTCCCAGCTGTAACAGGCCTTTCTCTTTACAGACGATGGTGGTAATCAGGACCCTCTGGTATGGCAGTGATCAGAACACACTAGTATGGCGGTAATCAGGAAGTGGTGTGGCGGTGATCAGGACACACTGGTATGGTGATCTGGACCTGCTGGTATGGCAGTGATCAGGACACACTGGTATGGAAGTAATCACAACCAACTGGTATGGCAGTGATCAGGACCCACTAGTATGCCAGTGATCAGGATGATGGTATGGTAGTAATCAGGACAATCTTGCTGGTTTACAGCAGTGTAATGTCATTGCAATGAGGAACACTGTTCCTGGCAGCACTAGGAACACTGGGACAGACAGGTGACAGATGGATGGCTGCTGCTAGTTCACACTAGACACTGTTAGGCAGAGATCAGGGACACAGTGAGCTGTCTGGCAATGTTTTGTGTGTGTGTGTAAGCTGTGTGCAGATGCTGAAAAACACTCCCAGCTGTAACAGGCCTTTCTCTTTACAGACGATGGTGGTAATCAGGACCCTCTGGTATGGCAGTGATCAGAACACACTAGTATGGCGGTAATCAGGAAGTGGTGTGGCAGTGATCAGGACACACTGGTATGGAAGTACTCACAACCAACTGGTATGGTGGTGATCAAGACGCATTGGTATGGCGGTCATCAGGATGTGGTGTGGAGATGATTAGGACCTGTTGGTATAACGGTGATCAGGATGTGGTGTGGTGGTGATCAGAAACCGCTGGTATGGTGATGATCAGGACGCGGTGTAGCAGTGATCAGGACACACTGATACGGTGATCAGGACACAATGTTGTTGTGGTGATCAGGATGTGGTGTGGCGGTGATCAGGATGTTGTATGGTTGTGATCAGGACACACTGGTCTGACTAACAGGACACTGGTATGGTGGTGATAAGAATGTGGTATGGCAGTAATCAGGACACACTGGTACAGTGATCATGACCCACTGGTATGGTGATAGGACACATTGGTGTGACGATGGTCATGACATGGTGTGTCAGTGATCAGGACACACTTTATGGTGATCACAGCACACTGTATGGTGACCAGGGCACACTGTATGGTGATAAACAGGTCCCAATGACAGGTGGCAGTGATCAGGAACACTGGAGTGGATGGTAGTGTGCTAAAACTGGTCTGTGAATGGCTTACAGGCTCTGGAAATGCTTACAGCTCCTTCTCCACTCACAAACAGATCTCTGTGAGGAGAAGCAGTACCACACGACTCCTGTTTACATTTTCACTGTTTCCAGAAATCACATTGTACAGGGGCGGACTGACCATTTGGAAACTCGGGCACTGCCCGAGGGCCCGGGGTCAGTAGGGGGCCCCTTGAGATGCTCCTGGTACCTTTTTCATAGGCTTTTTTGAGTTTGAGCAAGGACACAGGGGCCCCATGATCCCCTATTGCCCGGGGGCTCCATGAGTTGTCTCAGTCTACCCCTGATTGTACAGGACCAATTTCATTGGTCCAATTTCAATTTCATTGGTCCTGTACCATGTATCCTGTATCATGTGATCTACTGTGTTCGGGGGGGACACTGATCACTGGGCTCACAGATGCACACTCTAAGATCATGAGCATAAGGGGGATGTTCAGGTACGTCCACCCACATTGGCACACCTTCTATTCAGCGGTTTATGTATATGGGCTGAACTAAAAGTTGTTAAAAACCTTTTGTGGTGGTATCTCCCTTTAAAATGGCCTGTGTCAAATTAAAAAATCTCTTCCTCCAGTTTTAGAAGCTTCACCGACACATGCGGCAGATTCCAATAGTAGTTACATTTTAAAAGGTATTAAATCCAATTTCTACAAAACTGTAGGTAACTAGAGTATTTCTAGGTATGGATATTTTATATGTAGCTTTGCATATACCATAATATGGCTGATGCCCCTGAAAACTGGAAATAACTGAAGAAGACATCACTACTCCAGTGATCTCCACTTGCTTACAAATCCCTCACCAAGTGGCTATCCTGCTGCATACAGGAGTTCAGCCGCTTGGCATGAGTGCCATTTAGAGAATGCTTTGCATTTTCTGAATGAATGGAAAGCATTCTCTGGACGAGGTGGACAGTTTGACATATCGTCCAATCAGCAAACACTTTGTATTAATTCAGATAATCTAAAGCATTCTCTGAATGGCACCAGTGCTGAGCAGCTGACCTCCTGGGTTCAGAATGAAACAAGGCAGCTGCTCTACACGGGACCTGGAAGCAAGCGGAGATCACTGGAATATTCAGCTGCCAGGTACATCAGCCAGACATTGTTGCCAACCTTCCGAAGTGAAATTTACTGACAGGACGCCAAAAATTAACTGACAGTACCAATATTTTTTTACCTACAAAACTCATGAAATTTACTAACAGAGCCATATGTTTTACTGACACTTCAAAAAAGTACGTAGAATGACCATTTTCAGTGAAAAACAGTGCAAATATCAATATTTAAGCTACAGACATGTAGCTAGTGCTATTAGCAATCTGTTTAAGGTATAACAAAAGGCAAAAAACATATTTCTTCATTTACATGAAGGTCAGAATAAAATAACCCAGCACCGAGTTCCCCCTTATATCAGAGTCTGCAGAGTCCCCCTTTATAGCGCAAGGGAGAACGCTGCAGACCCTGATGTAAAAGGAAACTGTGCAAACCCTGATGTAAAGGAGAGCTCTGAGGACTCTGGGAATGCTGCAAACTCTGGTGTAAAAGGAAACTCTGATGTAAGGAGGTATTTTTTTTTTATTATTTAAATATTTATTAATCATTTTCACAGAAATATTAATAGAAAAATAAGAATAGACAATTACATCTCAAACATCATAAATATACAATTATTTCTTATTTCTTCCTTTACCCCCCTCTTAAAACCTTAGCCCCCCCCCCCCTCCACTCTGCAATTCCTTGTCTTGTATCTAAAGCAAGCATAACCTTCCCAGTTGTTTCTCTATGACGTTCTACTTATCACTTTCTCATACTTGTTACAAAGTTTTCCCATTTTTCCCATTTCGCGAGATATAATTCCATCTTATCTTCCTGAATATAATATGTCTTCTCCCTCTCCTTAGTCCAGTTTACTCTCTCTATCCACTCTTCCTCTTTCGGTATTTCTTTTTTCTTCCAATACTTAGGGATCAGGTTTTTTGCTGCGTTCAAGTAATACCCCAAACCTAATTTCTTATATTTACTAACTGATAGCTCTGAACTGTGTAACAGGCACATCCCGGGATCTAACCCGATGTTCATTTCAGTGATGTTCTCTATTAAGTATATTATTTTTTTCCAGAATATTTGAATCATTGGACATTCCCACCAAATGTGATAAACTGTCCCCACTTCCCCACACTCTCGCCAACACCGCTGTGATCTCTCCGCATTTATCTTACCCTCCAAACTCGGAACAATGTGCCATCTTGTCAAACATTTATAATTTAATTCCACATCTCTCAAGCTTACATTTTCGTGAACTAATCTATTTATTTTTTTCTGTTTTCCTTCATCTAATACCACCCCCATATCTCTTTCCCAATTCACAATGTGCAATGGTTTAGTGTTTGTGTGCAACTCTGTGAGAATTCCATATACTTTAGCTATTCCATGTTTCCCATCACCCCGTGCATCTAACAACCTTTCAAACAAATTCCAATCCTTTTTGGGTCTCAGGGGTTTTGGGAGATTTCCCCAGAAACATTTTAATTGATAATAACGCCACTCATCTAACCTAGTGAAGATGTTTCCCTTTTCCTTTTCCAACTCTTTAAAGGTCTTCAATTTCCCATTCCCCATTATATCTCTGAGTTGGACATCCTCCTTCATAAACCATCTACCTGTTATCTCTTCTCTACCTGGTGTAAACAATTCTGTATTTCTTAGTGGCATAAGTATAGAGTTAAATTCCCATTTCATATTTTTGTGTATTTTATCCCATTCCCTTAATACGTTTACAGTGTACAAACTCAAATCCTCCCTTAATCCTCTATATTGTGTCGGTAGCCATATTATTCTATTCAAATTAGTTCCACTAAGTGTATTCTCAATTTTTACCCAACTCTTCCTTTCTAAATTGAATGTCCAATCAAAGATTCTCCCTAATATTACTGCTTTATAATATCTCTTTATATCTGGAACTCCCAAACCTCCCTTCTTTTTATCTCTACTTAATATTTCGTGGGACACCCTTGGTTTTTTCTTCCTCCAAATATATCCCGTTATCATTCTTTTTATTACTTTGAAAAAGGCTTCCGGGAGTTTAATTGGTATCATTTGGAATCTATATAAAATTTTTGGTACGATTATCATTTTTACCCGGTTTATACGTCCTATCCACGATGGGGTTCCCCTCTCTAATGCATTTAATTCGTCCTTTACTTCGTTTAGTAATGAAATATAGTTTAGTTTATACAAGGTTTTATACGACGCGCTAAGCCTTACTCCCAAGTATTTTATATCTCTTTCTTTCCAAATAAAGGGAAATTCTTCTTGTATTTTCTCTTGTTCACTCTTTGGGATATTTATGTTTAAGATCTCCGTTTTTGTTGGATTAATTTTTAAATTTGATAATTCTCCGTATTCCTTCAGCAGCTTCATTAGGTTTGGGAGTGTTATCCTGGGATGTAAGGAGGTATTTGGTCACTAGAGCCCCCCCTTATATAAGAGTTCACAGAGCACCCCTTAACATTAGACTCCACAGAATTCCCCTTTATATCACAGTCCACAAAGTTTCCCCTTTACATCAGAATCTGCAGGGTTCCCCTTACAGTGTAAGGGGGAACTCTGCGGACCCTGATGTAAAGGGGGACACTGGGGACCCTGTGGACCCCTGTCTCCAGTCACAAGAGACCCCCCTCTTCCTTAAACAAGATTCCACAAAGTTCTCCCTTACATCAGCATCTGCAGGATTCTCCCTTACAGTACAAGAGGGAACTCTGCAGACCCTGATGTAAAGGAAGCCTCTGATGTAAAGGGATGCTATGGACCATGATGTAACCTAGGATGTAAGGGAGAATGCTGCGGACTGTGGTGTAAAGGGGAACTCTGATGTGTCTGGTCACCAGAGACCCCCTTACATTAGAGTCTGCAGCATTCCCCTTTACATCAGAGTTCCCCTTTACAAAGCCACCTCCTACCTATTTCACTTTATATCAGTGTCCCTCCTTAGCCTAATGTATTCCCTTCCTCCTTACATCAGTGACTCCCCCCCAGCTAGACTGTGTGGCCTGGCTGGTGGATGGAATAATGTCCCACTGACCTCCACCATAAGTGAATGCTTGCTTACTCGGCCTCAGGTTGGGTGCACCTCAGTCAGAGTCACGTCTCAGGGTGGCTCAGTTCTCCTCTGCATCACCAAGTCTGTGATGGAAGTTAACTTCCACCACCAGTCTCCTCCATTCCTCCCTGCTACCCCAGCCAGCCCTGCTGTAATTCATAAAGTGCGCCAAGTGACGCAATGACAACACCGTGCCTGATCCCCAACTTAGCCTGGCTGACTGAAAGCTGCACATGTGTCATTGTGCCTTTCTCCCTGGCCAAGCCCAGCTGGTTTTGAAACTGCACATGTGCAGTTCTGGAACCGGCCCATTTTTTTTAAGGGCAGCCACTGTCCATCACTGCCATTTATGAACAACTTGTAAATCGCCTGATATTTACAAACTGTCTGTAAATGTATGGATGGTTGGAAACCCAGCTAGGTATGGTATGAGAATTGTTACATGGTCCAAGCTGGACTGATGTAAAAATGTATAAAATTTTGATAACTGAAATTCTTTCTTAAGACCAACTCTAACTTGGCATATAAAGACAGGCATATTGCCTGTCTCTGTATGCTGTGTAGTAGAAAGGTATGTTTGCCACCCCATCCCTTCCCCTTCCCATCTGTCACTGGTTGTCAAGGATACCGTCAGCTTTACAGCTAATGCTTTTAGCAACCACTGATGCTGACAGTGAGTGTAGCCTGATGGATTAGTTTCCTATCAGGTCCACTCTAACTCTCTATAGGCTATGGATCCTCCCACCGCTTGCTGTCAATCACAAGGGCAATGAACCTGTTGAGGAACTAGTAGAGATGGGAATGCCAGAAAAAAATGTAAAGCACAGAATGACACACTACGGTGTGTTGTGGTACACTGCATTGCCGAAATGAGTGTGATGTTATGGAGTTGGTAGCGCAGCAACTGTCAGAGTTTAGGTGACTTTAGTTCCCTGTCACTTAAGCTAAACAGTTAGATTTAGGAAATTTTGAAAAAACAACACAAGGGGCAAATACACATCTTTTGTAAATAAACTGCACACATTTGCATCATAAAATATAATATGTTGCTAACTGAAAATAATAAAACTAGATGAAAATGCTCATAGCTGAGCACAAAATCTGTCAGTACATGCTGGTTCCTGCAGAAAGTCAAACCTTGGAGTTGCCTATGTACTTCCACCATTGATATGCAAATAGCAGCATAAACTAAGTTCCTATTTTCAAAATGAATAGCACACAACCCCACATGACAATGTGTGCTAATGGGTAGCTTAGGTACCAGGCATTGTACTGTAGAATGGGGGCAAGTGGCCTTCTGCTTGCAAGTGGCAGAGAAGGGCAGTTTTAAGGTGACAATTTCTACAACAATTATGTGCTGACATTGTCTGCTACCTGATATGCCATTAGCTTTGCTGTTTTGTTTCAGCCTAAGCCTGAATATGCAGATTATTTTTTTCCCCTCAACCGTTAACCAGATAGTTTCATTTTTTTTATATGCTCATACAGTATGTAATACATAATGTGATACAATAGTAACTGTAATGTTTTTATTACAATATTTATTCTAAATTTATTTTAGAATAATTTTTGTTCTATAAACAAATCTAAACTTGATTTTGTGCCGCCACAGTGTGTAACTTTAAAAGTCATATTCCACAGTCTGTAGCTTTCATTTATCAGATTTTATTAGTTACATTATTTATGACAATCCAGTCACTGTTTTTTATGTTGCACAATGTCATCAAGATGCAATGATTTGTATAATTTTACAACCCACAGGAAAGAGTTTTGTTCATAACAGATTCAACATAGATTCTGTTTGCATATATTTAAATTTCCTTTTGGGTTCTATCCATAGGATCTTCTAGTCAGGCATTTAAGCTTGCTACTCAGAGACTTTGGGATCATCAAGTGTTCTCTTGCTTGATACCTAATTAACCAATAGTAACATATGGCATAAATGGTGCAACTGGTTATACATATTTTCTTAGTTTCTCTTCTGCAAACAGGAAGCACTTCAATAAAACACAATACTATTGTGTAATAGGCACCCCATTCACCCCATTGTGTAATAGGCTGCCTGCATAATATTTCATGTGAAACATAGGTGTTTCAGGACATATGGCAAAAAAGTTTAAAGATATGACACTAATGATGGGGCACTATTGCTCCCACTGACACCAATGATGGGGCACTATTCCTCACACTGACACTAATGATGGGGCACTATTCCTCCCACTGACACCAATGATGGGGCACTATTCCTCACACTGACACTAATGATGGGACACTATTCCTCCCACTGACACCAATGATGGGGCACGATTCCTCCCACTGACACCAATGATGGGGCACTATTCCTCCCACTGACACCAATGATGGAGCACTATTCCTCCCACTGACACTAATGATGGGGCACTTCCTCCCACTGATACCAATGATGGGGCACTATTCCTCCCACTGATACCAATGATGGGGCACTATTCCTCCCCCCGACACCAATGATGGGGCACGATTCCTCCCCCCGACACCAATGATGGGGCACAATTCCTCCCACTGACACTATTGATGAGGCACTATTCCTCACACTGACACTAATGATGGGACACTATTCCTCCCACTGACACCAATGATGGGGCACGATTCCTCCCACTGACACCAATGATGGGGCACGATTCTTCCCACTGACACCAATGATGGGGTACTATTCCTCCCACTGATACCAATGATGGGGCACGATTCCTCCCACTGACACCAATGATGGGGCACGACTCTTCCATCCGACACTAATGATGGAGTACTATTCCTCCCACTGACACCAATGATGGTGCCCCTTCCGTGGGAAGGGGGGGGGGCGCTGCTGCTGTGCCCCCCTTGAAAAGTGCCACCCTAGGCAAATGCCTTGTTTGCCTCAGGGCAAATACGCCCCTGGGCGAGATATTGTCTCTCTCAAATTCTCCATTTATCAGGTTACCTTGTCCGCAGAACCTAAAATATGTCTTCCTAATATGTTTGATGAGTCTATTGTACCCACTGAGCTGATGCCTTCCGTCACCAGGTTACTCTATATAGCACGGAAATTGATAGCACAAAAATGGATATCACCCAGTCTTCCCTCTGTAACAGAGTGGAAAACTCAGGTTAACAATGTATTCTCCAGAGAAAAACTAATATTTCAACACAGAAACTGTATTAGAAAATTTGAAATTATATGGGGCCCCTGGCTGGTAACACCTGGTTTGGCTCCACTCCATATGATAGCAAATAGATTGTTCTCTCTATAAATATGTGGGGCCCTTAGTTGTATGGTATAACAGCTGGAATTTATAAGTTTGCGAAAAGACATATGCAGCTAGATACTATTGGAAGGAGTAACAGACTTGGGTAAACTTGTGCTGGTTTAATAGCTTTATTGTCATAGGATATATGTTCATACGGTGTATACAAAATTACCCCCCTTTGTTTTTTCTTTTCTATGTGTGCCATTTACTGTTAGTTGTTTTATGACTGTATGACCAGTGTCCTTTGATTTGTTTGTAGTGTGTTGCACACAAGTTGTGCATTTGTTTGTTTGTTAAAAAAAAAAAATATTCAAAAACCAAATAAGAAAGATCCGATTTAAAAAAAAAGATATGTTGTGGAAAGGCATGAACCCAACATGTTACTGCATTTACCTGCTCATTCTTCATTCCTTACTCAATCGCTCAGTGTCTTTTGGCAGTTTAATGGACTCCTGGGTTTTAAACCATAGATAGCTTTGCAGCTTGGCTAATGGCTCCCAACAGTGAACATTTGTTTTTCAGCGTATTGAAGTCAATGGCCCATAGCATGGTAGAGTAATATTGTTTGTAGTTTAAGCACTAATGTTTAAACTGATGGGTGAACTTACTATCAAGAAAGAGAGCATGTGATATTAGTTGCTTGCAGGTTCAGGAATTTAAAATAAGAACTTAGAATTGCAATAATGACCCATGGGGCTATTCAGTAATTAAGAATAGCCATCTTATGGTAATACAGGTTTTTGTTCTATTTATAATAAATTGTTAACAAATTTTATTTTCACCCAAAGAATTTGTCAGTTATTAACTTTTCCAGTTTAACATTTGTCATTTTTTGTTTAACATACTTTTTTTTAACAATATATCACATTTAAAAAAAGGTGTAAATGGGCTTGCATGATCATTATGTTCCTCCGGGTATTACAGGTGAGCAACTTGGTTGGCTACTTTTTGATAAAAATAAAAGGTAGTTTAAATATAACTTTATTCAGTAGTTGAATTCCTGCAATAAATAAATAGTGTTGCGCTTCTTCAATAATGTGCTAATAAACTCAAATAGATACAAAAATAATTGTCAGTGCTTAATATAGCATGTGCAATTAAACATCTAGTGCATATGCAAATTCTATACACATAATAAATAACAGTGCTGTCTAAAATTGTAATAATGAAATAAATTAAAAATGTCCAATAACAGTCCTATAAAACCTACTAATCCATTGTGTTAACACATAATATCTATAATATAGTCTCAAAAAACAAACTGCTCCTCACAAAATTTAAGTGTTCCATGTGATGTGCTCCACCATAGAAGCACTTATATTTTTGTGAGGAGCACTGTTTGTTTTTTTGGGACTATGTTATACAGTAGATATTGTGTGTTAACTAGAGATGAGCGAAGAAATGAAAAATTTGATTCGACTGATTCGGCGAATTCGTGGACAATATTCGATTCGAGTCGAATAAATTCGCTGTGAATTTAACTTAAAAAAGGGTGTTTCTAGGCTTCAGAGAGACTTAATATTAGTGCAGAACACTGTACCTTTAATTTAAATGCCCTTGGAGTCTGCTGGGGAAGAGAAATAATACTGTCTGTCAGTATGACATGCAGATGAGTGCCGTCGATCTTAGAATCACTGCACACTTCACTCCTTTGGCCAGTCACGGGGCCAAAACCAGTGTTTGGAGCCACAGTGTGGCGGTGGAGGCAGCAGCAATGGGAGGCCATACAGCAACCTATGACAAAATGGAAACCAGCAGGAGCGTGAGGAGACCTGAAAGTGGCACATGGCAGAGTGGGAGCAATGGGAGGCGGTACAGGGACCCAGGTCACACTGTGGGCCCAGCAGCAGCGTGACCAGGCGGTACGGGGGCCCATGGCCGATATGGGGCTTGGTGGCACCTATGGAAGGCCTGTAATCTGCCAGCAACCTATGACAAAATGGACAACCGCAGGAGTGTGAGGAGATTTCAAAGTGGCACATGGCAGAGTGGAAGCAATGGGAGGCCGTACAGGGACCCAGGTCACACTGTGGGCTCAGCAGCAGCGTGACCAGGAGGTACGGGGGCCCATGGTCGATATGGGGCCTGGCGGCACCTATGGAAGGCCGCTAATCTGCCAGCAACCTATGACAAAATGGACAACCGCAGGAGTGTGAGGAGATTTCAAAGAGGTACATGGCAGAGTGGAAGCAATGGGAGGCCGTACAGGGACCCAGGTCACACTGTGGGACCAGCATCAGCGTGAACAGGCGGTACGGGGGCCCATGGCCGATTTGACCTCATTCATCCCATAGTCCTGCCGACTCACGAATAGCGTGGCCTCCTCAAAGGGCCTGAGCAAGCGCAGGTGTCACACATGAGCTGACAATGGCTGACATCTAAGTTACACAGGGAGTACCTTTATCCGCTTTTAACATCAGGAAATCTGTGATGGCCTTTAGCTGTTCGTAAAGGCGGTCTAACATATGTAGGGTTGAATTACACCTTGTTGCAACGTCACAGCATGAGGAGTCGGTACGGGGGCCCATGGCAGATTACATGTCTGGCAGCAGCAATGGGAGGCCCGTAATCTGCCAGCACCCTATGTCAAAAAATTAAACACACCAGCAGTGTGAAGAGACCTGAAAGTGGCACATGGCAGCAGAGTGTGGCGATGGAGACAGCAGCAATGGGAGGCCGTACAGGGACCCATGAGAGACTCTGGACTTGGCAGCAGCATGAGGAGGCGGTATATAGGGGCCCATGGCAGATTAGGGGCCTGGCAGCAGCTATGTGAGGCCCGTAATCTGCCTGCACCCTATGTCAAAAAATTAAACACACCAGCAGTGTGAAGAGACCTGAAAGTGGCACATGGCAGCAGAGTGTGGCGATGGAGACAGCAGCAATGGGAGGCCGTACAGGGACCCATGAGAGACTCTAGACTTGGCAGCAGCATGAGGAGGCGGTATATAGGGGCCCATGGCAGATTAGGGGCCTGGCAGCAGCTATGTGAGGCCCGTAATCTGCCTGCACCCTATGTCAAAAAATTAAACACACCAGCAGTGTGAAGAGACCTGAAAGTGGCACATGGCAGCAGAGTGTGGCGATGGAGACAGCAGCAATGGGAGGCCGTACAGGGACCCATGAGAGACTCTGGACTTGGCAGCAGCATGAGGAGGCGGTATATAGGGGCCCATGGCAGATTAGGGGCCTGGCAGCAGCTATGTGAGGCCCGTAATCTGCCTGCACCCTATGTCAAAAAATTTAACACACCAGCAGTGTGAAGAGACCTGAAAGTGGCACATGGCAGCAGAGTGTGGCGATGGAGACAGCAGCAATGGGAGGCCGTACAGGGACCCATGAGAGACTCTAGACTTGGCAGCAGCATGAGGAGGCGGTATATAGGGGCCCATGGCAGATTAGGGGCCTGGCAGCAGCTATGTGAGGCCCGTAATCTGCCTGCACCCTATGTCAAAAAATTAAACACACCAGCAGTGTGAAGAGACCTGAAAGTGGCACATGGCAGCAGAGTGTGGCGATGGAGACAGCAGCAATGGGAGGCCGTACAGGGACCCATGAGAGACTCTAGACTTGGCAGCAGCATGAGGAGGCGGTATATAGGGGCCCATGGCAGATTAGGGGCCTGGCAGCAGCTATGTGAGGCCCGTAATCTGCCTGCACCCTATGTCAAAAAATTAAACACACCAGCAGTGTGAAGAGACCTGAAAGTGGCACATGGCAGCAGAGTGTGGCGATGGAGACAGCAGCAATGGGAGGCCGTACAGGGACCCATGAGAGACTCTGGACTTGGCAGCAGCATGAGGAGGCGGTATATAGGGGCCCATGGCAGATTAGGGGCCTGGCAGCAGCTATGTGAGGCCCGTAATCTGCCTGCACCCTATGTCAAAAAATTAAACACACCAGCAGTGTGAAGAGACCTGAAAGTGGCACATGGCAGCAGAGTGTGGCGATGGAGACAGCAGCAATGGGAGGCCGTACAGGGACCCATGAGAGACTCTAGACTTGGCAGCAGCATGAGGAGGCGGTATATAGGGGCCCATGGCAGATTAGGGGCCTGGCAGCAGCTATGTGAGGCCCGTAATCTGCCTGCACCCTATGTCAAAAAATTAAACACACCAGCAGTGTGAAGAGACCTGAAAGTGGCACATGGCAGCAGAGTGTGGCGATGGAGACAGCAGCAATGGGAGGCCGTACAGGGACCCATGAGAGACTCTGGACTTGGCAGCAGCATGAGGAGGCGGTATATAGGGGCCCATGGCAGATTAGGGGCCTGGCAGCAGCTATGTGAGGCCCGTAATCTGCCTGCACCCTATGTCAAAAAATTTAACACACCAGCAGTGTGAAGAGACCTGAAAGTGGCACATGGCAGCAGAGTGTGGCGATGGAGACAGCAGCAATGGGAGGCCGTACAGGGACCCATGAGAGACTCTGGACTTGGCAGCAGCATGAGGAGGCGGTATATAGGGGCCCATGGCAGATTAGGGGCCTGGCAGCAGCTATGTGAGGCCCGTAATCTGCCTGCACCCTATGTCAAAAAATTAAACACACCAGCAGTGTGAAGAGACCTGAAAGTGGCACATGGCAGCAGAGTGTGGCGATGGAGACAGCAGCAATGGGAGGCCGTACAGGGACCCATGAGAGACTCTGGACTTGGCAGCAGCATGAGGAGGCGGTATATAGGGGCCCATGGCAGATTAGGGGCCTGGCAGCAGCTATGTGAGGCCCGTAATCTGCCTGCACCCTATGTCAAAAAATTTAACACACCAGCAGTGTGAAGAGACCTGAAAGTGGCACATGGCAGCAGAGTGTGGCGATGGAGACAGCAGCAATGGGAGGCCGTACAGGGACCCATGAGAGACTCTAGACTTGGCAGCAGCATGAGGAGGCGGTATATAGGGGCCCATGGCAGATTAGGGGCCTGGCAGCAGCTATGTGAGGCCCGTAATCTGCCTGCACCCTATGTCAAAAAATTAAACACACCAGCAGTGTGAAGAGACCTGAAAGTGGCACATGGCAGCAGAGTGTGGCGATGGAGACAGCAGCAATGGGAGGCCGTACAGGGACCCATGAGAGACTCTAGACTTGGCAGCAGCATGAGGAGGCGGTATATAGGGGCCCATGGCAGATTAGGGGCCTGGCAGCAGCTATGTGAGGCCCGTAATCTGCCTGCACCCTATGTCAAAAAATTAAACACACCAGCAGTGTGAAGAGACCTGAAAGTGGCACATGGCAGCAGAGTGTGGCGATGGAGACAGCAGCAATGGGAGGCCGTACAGGGACCCATGAGAGACTCTGGACTTGGCAGCAGCATGAGGAGGCGGTATATAGGGGCCCATGGCAGATTAGGGGCCTGGCAGCAGCTATGTGAGGCCCGTAATCTGCCTGCACCCTATGTCAAAAAATTAAACACACCAGCAGTGTGAAGAGACCTGAAAGTGGCACATGGCAGCAGAGTGTGGCGATGGAGACAGCAGCAATGGGAGGCCGTACAGGGACCCATGAGAGACTCTGGACTTGGCAGCAGCATGAGGAGGCGGTATATAGGGGCCCATGGCAGATTAGGGGCCTGGCAGCAGCTATGTGAGGCCCGTAATCTGCCTGCACCCTATGTCAAAAAATTTAACACACCAGCAGTGTGAAGAGACCTGAAAGTGGCACATGGCAGCAGAGTGTGGCGATGGAGACAGCAGCAATGGGAGGCCGTACAGGGACCCATGAGAGACTCTGGACTTGGCAGCAGCATGAGGAGGCGGTATATAGGGGCCCATGGCAGATTAGGGGCCTGGCAGCAGCTATGTGAGGCCCGTAATCTGCCTGCACCCTATGTCAAAAAATTTAACACACCAGCAGTGTGAAGAGACCTGAAAGTGGCACATGGCAGCAGAGTGTGGCGATGGAGACAGCAGCAATGGGAGGCCGTACAGGGACCCATGAGAGACTCTAGACTTGGCAGCAGCATGAGGAGGCGGTATATAGGGGCCCATGGCAGATTAGGGGCCTGGCAGCAGCTATGTGAGGCCCGTAATCTGCCTGCACCCTATGTCAAAAAATTAAACACACCAGCAGTGTGAAGAGACCTGAAAGTGGCACATGGCAGCAGAGTGTGGCGATGGAGACAGCAGCAATGGGAGGCCGTACAGGGACCCATGAGAGACTCTGGACTTGGCAGCAGCATGAGGAGGCGGTATATAGGGGCCCATGGCAGATTAGGGGCCTGGCAGCAGCTATGTGAGGCCCGTAATCTGCCTGCACCCTATGTCAAAAAATTTAACACACCAGCAGTGTGAAGAGACCTGAAAGTGGCACATGGCAGCAGAGTGTGGCGATGGAGACAGCAGCAATGGGAGGCCGTACAGGGACCCATGAGAGACTCTGGACTTGGCAGCAGCATGAGGAGGCGGTATATAGGGGCCCATGGCAGATTAGGGGCCTGGCAGCAGCTATGTGAGGCCCGTAATCTGCCTGCACCCTATGTCAAAAAATTTAACACACCAGCAGTGTGAAGAGACCTGAAAGTGGCACATGGCAGCAGAGTGTGGCGATGGAGACAGCAGCAATGGGAGGCCGTACAGGGACCCATGAGAGACTCTGGACTTGGCAGCAGCATGAGGAGGCGGTATATAGGGGCCCATGGCAGATTAGGGGCCTGGCAGCAGCTATGTGAGGCCCGTAATCTGCCTGCACCCTATGTCAAAAAATTAAACACACCAGCAGTGTGAAGAGACCTGAAAGTGGCACATGGCAGCAGAGTGTGGCGATGGAGACAGCAGCAATGGGAGGCCGTACAGGGACCCATGAGAGACTCTGGACTTGGCAGCAGCATGAGGAGGCGGTATATAGGGGCCCATGGCAGATTAGGGGCCTGGCAGCAGCTATGTGAGGCCCGTAATCTGCCTGCACCCTATGTCAAAAAATTAAACACACCAGCAGTGTGAAGAGACCTGAAAGTGGCACATGGCAGCAGAGTGTGGCGATGGAGACAGCAGCAATGGGAGGCCGTACAGGGACCCATGAGAGACTCTAGACTTGGCAGCAGCATGAGGAGGCGGTATATAGGGGCCCATGGCAGATTAGGGGCCTGGCAGCAGCTATGTGAGGCCCGTAATCTGCCTGCACCCTATGTCAAAAAATTAAACACACCAGCAGTGTGAAGAGACCTGAAAGTGGCACATGGCAGCAGAGTGTGGCGATGGAGACAGCAGCAATGGGAGGCCGTACAGGGACCCATGAGAGACTCTGGACTTGGCAGCAGCATGAGGAGGCGGTATATAGGGGCCCATGGCAGATTAGGGGCCTGGCAGCAGCTATGTGAGGCCCGTAATCTGCCTGCACCCTATGTCAAAAAATTTAACACACCAGCAGTGTGAAGAGACCTGAAAGTGGCACATGGCAGCAGAGTGTGGCGATGGAGACAGCAGCAATGGGAGGCCGTACAGGGACCCATGAGAGACTCTGGACTTGGCAGCAGCATGAGGAGGCGGTATATAGGGGCCCATGGCAGATTAGGGGCCTGGCAGCAGCTATGTGAGGCCCGTAATCTGCCTGCACCCTATGTCAAAAAATTAAACACACCAGCAGTGTGAAGAGACCTGAAAGTGGCACATGGCAGCAGAGTGTGGCGATGGAGACAGCAGCAATGGGAGGCCGTACAGGGACCCATGAGAGACTCTGGACTTGGCAGCAGCATGAGGAGGCGGTATATAGGGGCCCATGGCAGATTAGGGGCCTGGCAGCAGCTATGTGAGGCCCGTAATCTGCCTGCACCCTATGTCAAAAAATTTAACACACCAGCAGTGTGAAGAGACCTGAAAGTGGCACATGGCAGCAGAGTGTGGCGATGGAGACAGCAGCAATGGGAGGCCGTACAGGGACCCATGAGAGACTCTGGACTTGGCAGCAGCATGAGGAGGCGGTATATAGGGGCCCATGGCAGATTAGGGGCCTGGCAGCAGCTATGTGAGGCCCGTAATCTGCCTGCACCCTATGTCAAAAAATTAAACACACCAGCAGTGTGAAGAGACCTGAAAGTGGCACATGGCAGCAGAGTGTGGCGATGGAGACAGCAGCAATGGGAGGCCGTACAGGGACCCATGAGAGACTCTGGACTTGGCAGCAGCATGAGGAGGCGGTATATAGGGGCCCATGGCAGATTAGGGGCCTGGCAGCAGCTATGTGAGGCCCGTAATCTGCCTGCACCCTATGTCAAAAAATTAAACACACCAGCAGTGTGAAGAGACCTGAAAGTGGCACATGGCAGCAGAGTGTGGCGATGGAGACAGCAGCAATGGGAGGCCGTACAGGGACCCATGAGAGACCCTAGACTTGGCAGCAGCATGAGGAGGCGGTATATAGGGGCCCATGGCAGATTAGGGGCCTGGCAGCAGCTATGTGAGGCCCGTAATCTGCCTGCACCCTATGTCAAAAAATTAAACACACCAGCAGTGTGAAGAGACCTGAAAGTGGCACATGGCAGCAGAGTGTGGCGATGGAGACAGCAGCAATGGGAGGCCGTACAGGGACCCATGAGAGACTCTGGACCTAGCAGCAGCATGAGGAGGCGGTATATAGGGGCCTATGGCAGATTAGGGGCCTGGCAGCAGCTATAGGAGGCCCGTAATCTGCCAGCACCCTATGTCAAAAAATTAAACACACCAGCAGTGTGAGGAGACCTGAAAGTGGCACATGTTTGAGGCATGATTCATGGCGGATTTAGTCAGTTGTGTCAGGAACTGGTGGTTTGAAATCCAGACTAATCCACGCCTGATTCATTTTCACAAACGTGAGTCTCTCCACACTTTGGGTGGACAGTCGTGTCCTCCGCGGAGTTACAATACCTCCTGCCGCACTAAACACGCGCTCCGATGCCACGCTACTGGCCGGGCATGACAGCCTTTCAAGGGCAAATTCAGCTAGTTGGGGCCAAAGGTCAAGTTTCGTTGCCCAGTAGTCAAGGGGATTGTCTACCTCGGTTGGCAGGGTGCTGTCCAAGTAGGCCCAAGCCTGTTGTTTGAGCTCCTGCTCCAGGTCCACCTGATGCTGCTGCTGCTGCTGCTGCTGCGGCTGGTTAGTAGTTTCCTCACTGCGCTGGTGAAGAAAGCTACTCATCATCGACTGCAGACTGAGGCAGCCGCTGCTGGTGGAGCTGCCACTGCTCCTACCACCCCACCCCTCCCCTGCTGCCATGCCAGCGGAACGCGAGCGCACAGGGCCCACAGTGTCTGAGGATGGACGTTGGCGCACAAAGGCAGAGACCAACTGACTACATAGGTGGTTTTTATAGTACGTAATTTTGGCCTCCCTCTCAGCAGGTGTGAAAAAGGCCACCATTTTGGACCGGTAGCGAGGGTCCAACAAGGTGGACAGCCAAAAGTCATCCCTCTGTCTGATGGTTATTATTCGGCTGTCGCTACGCAAGCAACCGAGCATGCTATGGGCCATTTGTGCCAAGGAATGCGAGGGACTCCCTGCCTCCATCTCCACAGCATACTGCCACGGTGCGTCTGGGTCCTCTGTCTCCTCCTCCTCCTCCTCTACCAGATGCTCCTGCTCCTCCACTCCTGTCCGCTGAGTGGAAAAACCACCCATTTCACTCAATAATTCCTGAGCACAAATGTCCTCCTCTACCTCCTCCTCTTCTTCCTGTCCTGCCCCCACAGGGGTCATGTGGCGTTGAGATCTGTGCGCCACGTCTACCGCACCCTGACCAGCCATTGTTAACAGCATTTGTTCCAGGACGTGCAACAGAGGAATGACGTCGTTCATCCCATAGTCCTGCCGACTCACGAATAGCGTGGCCTCCTCAAAGGGCCTGAGCAAGCGGCAGGTGTCACGCATGAGCTGCCAATGGCTGACATCTAAGTTACACAGGGGAGTACCTTTATCCGCTTGTAACATCAGGAAATCGGTGATGGCCTTTCGCTGCTCGTAAAGGCGGTCTAACATGTGTAGGGTTGAATTCCACCTTGTTGCAACGTCGCAGATCAGGCGATGCTGTGGAATTCCGTTCTGCCGCTGCAGCTCAATGAGGGTGTTCTTTGCGGTGTAGGAATGGCTGAAATGCATGCACAGTTTACGTGACATTTTAAGGATGTCTTGCAGTGGGATGGTGGATTTTAGGAACCGCTTGACAACCAGATTGAACACGTGAGCCATGCATGGCGCATGGCACAACCTTCCTTGACGCAGAGCAGACACCATGTTCTTTCCGTTGTCAGTCAACATGGTTCCGATTTTTAGTTTGCGCGGAGACAGCCATCTGTCGATTTCTCTGTTCATTACACTCAGCAGTTCCTCCCCTGTGTGACTACGTTCGCCAAGGCATACCAGGTGCAGCACAGCGTGACACCGTTGCGCCCTGCACATGTGATATGCCGGTCGGGTAATGGGACTTGGCACGGGGGTGGCGGCTGAGGACACGGCGGAAAAAGAGGTGGTAGAGGCGGACATGCTTGCTGGACCAAGGACGTGCAAACGTGGAGGCAAAAGCGTCGTGACCTGTCCAAGTTGCTGGTGCGGCTGTGCCGGCACCACGTTCACCCAGTGGGCCGTAAATGACATGTACTGTCCCTGACCGTAGTTACAGCTCCACACGTCGGCGCTGCCGTGCACTTTGGCAGAGACCGACATGCTCAAAGACTGGCCCACCATCTCTTCTACATGTGAATGCAGGGCTGGCACTGCCTTTTGGGCAAAGAAATGACGGCTTGGCACTCTCCACCGCGGCGCGGCACAAGCCATCATTTCTCGGAAAGGTGCTGAGTCCACCAGTTGGAAAGGGAGGGACTGCAGCACCAGCAACTTGGACAGGAGGACGTTCAGCTTTTGCACCGTCGGGTGCGTGCTCGCAAACTGTTGTCTCTTGGATACGGATTCCAAGAAAGACTGTTGACGGAATCCGAGAAGAGGAGTAGCAGGAGAAGGAGCATCTGAACGAGCGGAAGATGCCAACGAGCGACAACTCCCCTCAGCAGAGGTGTTGGAGCCTTGACTGGCTGATAGAGGGCGATTGACGACGTCGGGTGACGGAGCAAGTAACGGAGCGGGTGATGGAGCGGGGGCTGGGGCAGGCAGAACCGCCGTATGTTTATCACGGTTTTCCCAGGCCACCGAATGGTGACGCTGCATATGCTGACGCAACGCTGTAGTCCCAACATGGGCCCCCTGGCCACGCTTGCATTTCTGGCCACATAGTCGACATACGGCTACGTTTACTTCCTCGGGCGGCTTGAGGAAAAATTGCCACACCACCGAGTAGGAAACTTTGCCCCCGCTACTCTTCACTGGCTGACTGCTACTTCCTCCGTGCGCACCGGCACCACTACTGGCCGTGGTGGTAGGCTGCAGTGGAGCTGGTGCTCTACTCCGTGGACGTTTGGCTCCACTGACACTGATGCGACCCTGCTGCTGTCTCCTGGGCAACCCACCGACTGTTTTGCTCGCTGCCAAGCTGCCACCCTCTTCTCCTGATGATGCGGAAGAAATTGCCTGATGACGACGAGGCTGCCAAGTGCGATCAACCTCCTCATCATCAAGTAGGGTCTCCGCCTCACTACTAGCCCCCTCGGCTGCGTCTGGGTCAGGAGACAGACCTGTCTCTAGACCGGCTACCGAGCCACTCTCCTCGCCAGTACTTGTTCGCTTGGCTGCTGAAAAGGCCGATGTCTCCCCCCGTTCCTGACCGCCCTCTGTTAGCTCTTCCTCACTGTACAGTGGGGCTGAGCCCACAGCATGCGATACTTCGCTTGGTGAGGGAACAGCAAAGGACAGGGGCAGGTAGAGGACACGTGATTTCAGTGGGCTTGCTCCCGGGCCATGCCAACTAACGGTTGTGTCTGACGTACCCACCGACCGTTGGCTGTAGGTGTCAGAGGTGACCTGGGAAGAGGAAGACGACCGAGCCAACCAATCAATGACGGCAGGGTTGTCGGTGGAGACACGACCGCTGGATGACACCGGGAGCACTGGCCTCTGGCTGCGAATACTGCTGCCTCGACCCCTTCCTCTGCTGCCACGTCTGCTCGCTCCTAAAACATTGCCTCCTCTGCCACTCCTCTGCATGTTGTCTGACATACTATTTAATTCAACGATTAGGTGTCCCTGAGTAACAATTCTCTGGCACTCAGTAACAATTCTGTCTGTCCCTGAGTATGAATTCTGTGGCCCTGAGTAACAATTCTGTGTCTGTGCGAGTAACAATTCTGTGTCTGTGCGAGTAACAATTCTGTGTCTGTGCAAGTAACAATTTTGTGTCTGTGCGAGTAACAATTCTCTGGCACTCAGTAACAATTCTGTCTGTCCCTGAGTAACAATTCTCTGGCACTCAGTAACAATTCTGTCTGTCCCTGAGTAACAATTCTCTGGCACTCAGTAACAATTCTGTCTGTCCCTGAGTATGAATTCTGTGGCCCTGAGTAACAATTCTGTGTCTGTGCGAGTAACAATTCTGTGTCTGTGCAAGTAACAATTTTGTGTCTGTGCGAGTAACAATTCTCTGGCACTCAGTAACAATTCTGTCTGTCCCTGAGTAACAATTCTCTGGCTATCAGTAACAATTCTGTCTGTCCCTGAGTATGAATTCTGTGGCCCTGAGTAACAATTCTGTGTCTGTGCGAGTAACAATTCTGTGTCTGTGCAAGTAACAATTTTGTGTCTGTGCGAGTAACAATTCTCTGGCACTCAGTAACAATTCTGTCTGTCCCTGAGTAACAATTCTCTGGCACTCAGTAACAATTCTGTCTGTCCCTGAGTAACAATTCTCTGGCACTCAGTAACAATTCTGTCTGTCCCTGAGTAACAATTCTCTGGCACTCAGTAACAATTCTGTCTGTCCCTGAGTAACAATTCTCTGGCACTCAGTAACAATTCTGTCTGTCCCTGAGTATGAATTCTGTGGCCCTGAGTAACAATTCTGTGTCTGTGCGAGTAACAATTCTGTGTCTGTGCAAGTAACAATTTTGTGTCTGTGCGAGTAACAATTCTCTGGCACTCAGTAACAATTCTGTCTGTCCCTGAGTAACAATTCTCTGGCACTCAGTAACAATTCTGTCTGTCCCTAAGTAACAATTCTCTGGCACTCAGTAACAATTCTGTCTGTCCCTGAGTATGAATTCTGTGGCCCTGAGTAACAATTCTGTGTCTGTGCGAGTAACAATTCTGTGTCTGTGCAAGTAACAATTTTGTGTCTGTGCGAGTAACAATTCTCTGGCACTCAGTAACAATTCTGTCTGTCCCTGAGTAACAATTCTCTGGCACTCAGTAACAATTCTGTCTGTCCCTGAGTAACAATTCTCTGGCACTCAGTAACAATTCTGTCTGTCCCTGAGTATGAATTCTGTGGCCCTGAGTAACAATTCTGTGTCTGTGCGAGTAACAATTCTGTGTCTGTGCAAGTAACAATTTTGTGTCTGTGCGAGTAACAATTCTCTGGCACTCAGTAACAATTCTGTCTGTCCCTGAGTAACAATTCTCTGGCACTCAGTAACAATTCTGTCTGTCCCTGAGTAACAATTCTCTGGCACTCAGTAACAATTCTGTCTGTCCCTGAGTAACAATTCTCTGGCACTCAGTAACAATTCTGTGTCTGTGCGAGTAACAATTCTGTGTCTGTGCAAGTAACAATTTTGTGTCTGTGCGAGTAACAATTCTCTGGCACTCAGTAACAATTCTGTCTGTCCCTGAGTAACAATTCTCTGGCACTCAGTAACAATTCTGTCTGTCCCTGAGTAACAATTCTCTGGCACTCAGTAACAATTCTGTCTGTCCCTGAGTATGAATTCTGTGGCCCTGAGTAACAATTCTGTGTCTGTGCGAGTAACAATTCTGTGTCTGTGCAAGTAACAATTTTGTGTCTGTGCGAGTAACAATTCTCTGGCACTCAGTAACAATTCTGTCTGTCCCTGAGTAACAATTCTCTGGCACTCAGTAACAATTCTGTCTGTCCCTGAGTAACAATTCTCTGGCACTCAGTAACAATTCTGTCTGTCCCTGAGTAACAATTCTCTGGCACTCAGTAACAATTCTGTCTGTCCCTGAGTAACAATTCTCTGGCACTCAGTAACAATTCTGTCTGTCCCTGAGTAACAATTCTGTCTGTCCCTGAGTATGAATTCTGTGGCCCTGAGTAAGAATTCTCTGGCACTCAGTAACAATTCTGTCTGTCCCTGAGTAACAATTCTCTGGCACTCAGTAACAATTCTGTCTGTCCCTGAGTAAAAATTCTGTGGCCCTAATAACGTTTCTGTGGCCCTAAGTAACAATTCTCTGGCACTGAGTGAAAATTCTGTCTGTCCCTGAGTATGAATTCTGTGGCCCTAACTAGCGTTTCTTTGTCCCTAAATAACGATTCTGTGGCCCTCATTAACAAGTCTGTGTCCCTGAGTAATGGTTCTCTGTCCCTAAGTAACTTCTCTCTGTCCCCAATTCTCGTTTCTGTGGCCCTAACTCTGTCCCTGTCCCTAGTACAGAGCGGTCTGCCTCTGTTCAATGACAGCAGGCAAATGAAGATTTCCAAAATGGCCGCTATATATACCTCGACCATTACACAGTGCTGGCTGGCTGGCTGCTGATTGGCTGATGCGATCACATGTCGTTGAGGAATGCATTATGGGGCAGCGCGCCTTGTCTGCGCGCCTTCCCCGACATCCCCGCTCCGTCGCCGCACATGTCAGCCGCCATTTTCGGAAAAATTTCGATTCGCGCGTCCGAATTAGGCTGTTTTTCGGATTCGGCACGAATCGAAATTTTTCCAATATTCGACTCGAATTCCACTTCGGATACTTCGATTCGCTCATCTCTAGTGTTAACACTATGGAATATTAAGCTATTGGACTGTTATTGGACATTTGAATTTATTTCATTATTGCACTCTATAGAGTATTGTGATTTATTATGTATAATTTGCATTGGCACTTGATGTTTAATTCCACATACCATATTTTCCGGCGTATAAGACGACTGGGCGTATAAGACGACCCCCTACTTTTCCTGTTAAAATATAGGGTTTGAGCTATACTCGCCATATAAGACTACCCCTCTTCCAACGCACACCAAATAAAAATGAAAAAAAATCAGATTTGATTTTAATATGGTATGCTATTTCAGTATGGTATTCCAATGATGGGGTGCTATTCCTCCCACTGACACCAATGATGGGGCACTATTCCTCCCACTGACACCAATGATGATGCCCCATCATTAGGTGTCAGTGTGTGAGGAATAGTGTCCCATCATTAGTGCCAGTGGGAGGAATAGCGCCCCATCATTGGTATCAGTGGCAGGAATTGCGCCCCATCATTGGTGTCAGTCGGAGGAATAGCGCCCCATCATTGGTATCAGTGGGAGGAATAGTGCCCCATCATTGGTATCAGTGGGGAGAATAGTGCCCCATCATTGGTGTCAGTGGGGAGGAGGAATAGTGCCCCATCATTGGTGTCAGTGGGGAGGAGGAATAGTGCCCCATCGTTGGTGTCAGTGGGGGAGGAATAGTGCCCCATCATTGGTATCAGTGGGCAGAATAGTGCCCCATCATTGGTGTCAGTGGGGAGGAGGAATAGTGCCCCATCCTTGGTGTCAGTGGGGGAGGAACAGTGCCCCATCATTGGTGTCAGTGGGGGGGGGGACAGTGCCCCATCATTGGTGTCAGTGGGGAGGAGGAATAGTGCCCCATCGTTGGTGTCAGTGGGGGGAGGAACAGTGCCTCATCGTTGGTGTCAGTGGGGGGAGGAACAGTGCCTCATCGTTGGTGTCAGTGTGGAGGAGGACTAGTGCCCCATCGTTAGTGTCAGTGGGGGAGAGGAGCGGCTGCTCCTTCTTTCAGTTCGGCCGCTCGATTTTCGCGGAGCCGCTCGGCGATTGGTCGCCTGTGTGCCTTTCCACTGCTGGCGCCCAATCACCGGTGAGGAGGCGGAGCCGAGCGGCCGCGCGACCATCGAGCGGCCGAACTGAAGAAGGAGCAGCCGCTTCCTGGACCGGATCGTCGTGGGACCGGAGCCAGGTAAGGTACAGCAGCCCCTCTGCCCACCCCTGTATTTAGTGTCCGTTGGAGGAGGAGGGGGGACGGTGCCGCGCCGCCCCTTGAAAAAGTGCCGCCCTGACATCGGCTCGCCGTATACCGGCGTATAAGACGACCCCCGACTTTTCAGAAGATTTTAATGGGTTGAAAAGTCATCTTATACGCCGGAAAATACGGTACATATATTGAACAATATTATTTTTGGATCTATTTGAGGTTATTAGCACATTATTGAAGTAGCACAACACTATTTTTTTACTATTTTGATTTGATTGCGGTATTACGCATGTGATTCGCACAGGAACAGCACCGCATTCCTGTGCAAGTCACATGCGATTTGTGTGCAGTGTGATTGGAGCCATACATTTTGTATGGCTCTAATCACAACGCTCCCGCACCAAAAAGGTGCAGGACCCTTTTTTGGGTCTGCACTAGAACCAGACCGCATGGGTATTCACACCTATGCAATCCAATTCTGCACATCACACCATGTTTTGCGGACCGCTTTCGGGGTGTTGTTAACTTAACATACACACATGAATGGGGTGCGATTCTGATTCGCTGTGGAATTTGCACAGAAAACATTGCGAATTCCACACCTCATCAGTGTGAACCAGGGCTCAGTGTTTGCAGCTGCCTGTTGTTTGCAATATTTTTTATTACTTTTATTTTCATTTGTTTTTGAGGTGAAGTAATTTGATCATTTCAGACAGCGCACAAAGCCCTACACAGAATAATCTTATACATATCACTGGAAACCCACTGATCTTTTTGTACTTGGGCATTTATATAACTAGATTATATTCCATGCTTCACACTGCAAACTACCTCTCTCTACTACAAAAATTAAAAACTGTCTGAAGCACATAAAATGTATCTTGGCTAGGAAGGATAGTATCCCCCTACATGTTTTCAAAATCTTACACCAGCAATGGAAGGCTCCATGCACACTGGCTTAAAAAAAACTCTCCTAGCAGCAGATTTTGAGCAGCTTCTAGAAGCAAATAGTGTTACCCTATGTGTCCATGCACACTATTTTAGTCTAGAAGCGTTCTGAAGCTTCAGCTTCTAGAAGCAGGGGAAAACATTTTTTTGGCATTTTTGGGAGCGATTTGCCAGAAAAAAAAAAAAAGTTGAATGCTCCTAACCGCTGTTAACTGCTGCCACAAATACACTATTATGAGCTTTTTTCATCCAGTGTATTTCTGGCATTTTCAGCTCATAGTGTGCATAGAGCCAAAGACCCATGGCCCGCTGCATTGTTAAATACCTTCAAACAGAACATATAGTCCTACTCACTAAATACCACACTGCATCAGTAACAGACTGTGATCTCTTAGTCATAAACAACTCCAGAGACAGGTTCAGTCTTCACAACCCTTTCACTGTCCACTTCCTCAAGCTTTGGAAGGGAGTAAAACACTCCCCCCCCTTTTATTTTTCCCAAAGAATCAGTCGTTTTCCCCCAAACTTCAATATCCTAGGCCTTTTCAAAATTGGAACTTCCCGTTCATCAGTTATCTACACAAATTGCTCAGTTCCAAAGGGAACAAAATCATCCCGAACTCTGAAAAAAGACAACCACTTACCAAATACCAAATTATTATTACAGGTAAAACAACTACCCAGCATCTCCTACCAAAACTGTCCCGTATCTCCCAGCCTAATCTCATCCAAAAAACACAGAAAGAAGGTGCTTCTAAGTGCAATAATTCTGGTGATTTATTAGGACACAGGATTAAAAACACTTACAGATTGTTCAAATGTACAGGCTCATCATATATATCTCCAGCTCCTGGTAGGTGTATGGTAGGGACCATTCAGCTGTCCAGTGGCTGTGGGACCCATGGAATGCAGGAACCAAGATGGCTACTGCACTTGCCGGGAGGGACGAGAATGTGGGAGGAAACAGGGCGGATAAGGGAGCACGGACAACTACAGGTCCTAAAGCCCTAGAATATTGAAACTGCATGACTATGCCTTGTCATGAAAAATCTTTAAAAATCATATAAAGCATGAAATCTATGAAATCATGAGAAACATAAAAACAAGTGATAATTACGATTATGTTAGCCGCTATATAGCAGTAATAAACAATAAATAGATGACAAATATTGTCAAAATACATAAAAGCAGATATGTAAGAGGATCATAGTGTAGTACAAACCTCTATTGGTATAAAATATATGTGGTCATTATAAACAGGACTAAAAAAGTACTGCAATACATATGCAACAAGAATTACAGATATATATGGGATAGTATTATTCTAGAGACAGGTGGACTGGCACCGTCTAAGGCAGCCAAAGTAATAGGAGGAAATCTAAGGAAGGGAAGAAAGGGAAACAGAGAATGATAAAAATGATTAAAATAAACTGTAACATGCCATATCATATGAATTCTGATACATTTTTAATTATTACTATGTGTATATACACTTACTGTGGCTGTCGACAGGAATGATGAAGTAATTATTTTCCATTATTATATAATGAAGAGGATCATTAATTAAGTGGAAAGAGAGGAGTAAAAACCTGGAATAATTAGAGAAGACATAATTAGTAATTGGTAAATAAACCAGAAGATATAACAAAGTGAATCTACAAGATAGAGCTTTTTTCCAACTCCTTGTTCAGACCTTCCTGGGACAGTACGTTCAAAGTATAGATTCAATATGTTTCTCTCTGGCAGAGACGCTGAAAATGCTCTGCCAGAGGAAGGTCTCAAGGCATGGCTTCAGTAATCTACACTTATGTCAAGGTGTTGTCAGGCATATTGTAACAGGGCTTTATTGGGGCATTAGTGCAGTAAAAGCTTCTTTCTGACACCTCAACCAAACAGCTAATTTTTTGTTCAAGTATCACCATATTGTACTCCTTAAAAACAACCACACCATCTTTTTCCAGTAGAGCCTGTATTTCTTTTGAGGTTGCCTGTGGGTTTTTCTTTGAATCCCAGACAATTCTGTCAGTTATGGCTACAATCTATCTTGGTCTACCTGACCTTTGCTTGGTATCAAGAGATCCCTGAACTTTCCACTTCTTAAGGTGATTTAATGGTACTGATTGGCATATTCAAGGCTTTGGACATCCTTTGATGTCCTTTTCCATCTTTATAAAGTTCC
Organism: Staurois parvus; assembly: GCF_062004578.1. Classification (NCBI taxonomy): domain Eukaryota; kingdom Metazoa; phylum Chordata; class Amphibia; order Anura; family Ranidae; genus Staurois; species Staurois parvus. Next base: position 1,827,669 of record NW_028318189.1, on the reverse strand, counting down.
ATTACCTTGTTAGGCAGGACTTTTCACAGTTCTTTTCTGATCTCCATGGCTCAGTATCTAGCCTAGTCAGTGCTCCCACATAAGCGCTAACAAACCCATTGACTATATATACACTGACACTAATTGCAATTTAAAAAGCCACAGATGTGGGACATTAACCTCTAATTGGCATTTTAACCCCTGTGTGTCACCTTGTGTGTCTGCACCAAGGCCAAACATTCCAGGGTATGTAAACTTTTGATCATGGCCATTTGGGTGATTTCTGTTATCATTATGATTTAAAAAGGAGCCAAACAACTATTTGATAATAAATGGCTTCATATGGTCATCATCCTTCAATAAAAGAGCATTTTTTTGCATGACCTGTCATATTTTTAATATCAATGTCAAAATTTCACAATTTCTGCCAGGGTATGCAAACTTTTGAGCACAACTGTATGTATGTGTGTGTGTATATATATATATATATATATATATATTTAACAAGATTCCTCATCTCTGTGCAATGCAGTTTATCCCATTGTCTTCAGTCAGGGCTCATAAGATGCTATTACACACATTCATGTACTTTACAAGTAGTGCTGGATGCACTTACTCAATGGCATGGCATTTGTGTGTTTTTGTAGCTGCTTTTAATATTAATAAACATATTTATCCACTGCAAATCCTCCTATATTTGGTGAGCCTATTTATTACTTTAGGAGCATTTGAAATTCCACCTTGTTTCTTTCTCACCAGGACAGACCAGAGTGCTACATAACTTACCTGTTAATTGGTCACATTGTTTTGTTGTTCACTAAGCTCTTGGGAAAGGCACTTACAAAGTGAATCTTACCTTGTCAAGTAAACAGCCCATTTGCCATTTGTAAATCTACTCACTGTCTTGTTTTATTGATACATACCACAGAACAGTTGTGTGACAGAACACTTTAGGGAAGAGAGGTCTGAGCATGAATTTACCAGAATCTCTGTGGGTTGTAGAACACATCGGTTATTATAACATCAAGGTCAGGAGAAGTAGGTGAGAGACACTGAATGGCTTCTGTGTGTACAGTAGCAAAGCATTCTGACAATCCAAAGCTTGTTGTAATTTACACGGTTCTGAGCACCATCAAATGTGAGCGCAATTTGCTTGTTTTGGTATAATAAATGGAATGGTTTTAATGGTATCACACCATGTGGAGTTTTTAATTGTTTTCTCATTGCCTGCAGAGAGGAAACGATCAGAGGAAATATAAACTAGTGACACCAAGGATTTATCAAGCTAAGAGGTATTGACCTGAAAACATAGTAAGGTCATTTATCTCTGGTGTTTCTGTGAGCACAGGTGTGGAGCACAGCATTGCTTTCTGGAGTGATTTCACACAGAGATGTACTGAAGATAAATAGGCACAAAGTAGATACAAAGAAGGTACATGAGAGACAATGTTTTTTTATGGTCATAGAACACGTTTTGTGGATTTTATTTTTGTATATTTGTTATTTACTCTTTCTTTATTTGGTAGCCTCCCTGGCGGTATTCCCGAGTGTAGCTCGAAGTTAAGTTTCAGTACCACAAGCCGTAACCCCGAGCTACACTCAGGCTTACCATGTGGCGCTGCTCCGGGATCTGTTCTTTACTTACCTTGTCCTGCGCTCCCGCGATGTCCCTCCTGCAGTTTCCCCAGCAATGTCCTCCGGCGGATGATGGCATCTGTCATCTGTGTTCTGTCCCCTGCGTGCGTCGGGATGTACGGGGGACGGAACGGTGGGAAATTTGAAAATGACAAAAAGTGACATTCACTAAATACACTAAAATCACATAGTAAAACATTACTGTATCAAACCATTTCACATACATTTTGTCCCGAGTGCTGTGTCCTGTGCCCTGCCTGCATTTTTACTGTTCTTTCTGCCTGGAAACTAAGAAACGTCCATGGCGTCCAAAAAGCATCCCTTTAGGTCAAAAGCGGTTTTAGACCAGCTAGAGAACAGCGATAGTAAATCAGAACCACTTGCAGAATTGAGTGATAATGATTCGTGGGGAAATTCGTCATCAGACACTGAAAACGATTTTGCAGCTTTGCTCAGTGATGTGCGAATTTGGCGCTCTATTTCAAATTTCAGTGTTTTTGGTTTGATTATATTATTGAATTTAATTTATTATTATTATATTATTATTTTTTATGATTATTTATTAAATTATAATTTATGATTTTGTGTTTCAAATTGTAACATACCAGGGATGTTTACTAGACTCTTGCTCGGACAGATTTCAGTGAGTTATTCCTAAAAATTACAGGCCTACAATAAAAAAACTACATATTTCCATGCAAAAAAAGTACTGCTTTGAGCACAGAAATATGGACATAATCAGACCGCTAGGGAGGTTAATAATGAAATGGTTATAGACATGTAATTTAATAGTGTAGGGAGAATTTAGTAAGTGCATTTAGAGTTTTACTTTAATTGATATCATTGATATTTTGTTTATTGACACTGTTACAATATAATCTGCACTGATATGCATATACAGTGAAGGAAATAAGTATTTGATCCCCTGTTGATTTTGAATGTTTGTCTACTCACAAAGAAGTGATCAGTTTAAAAATCGAATGGTAGGTGTATTGTAACACTGAGAGACAGAATAGCAACAAAAAATTCTAAAGAAATGCATGTCTAACAAATTATGCACTGATTTACATGTTCATGAGGGAAATAAGTATTTGATCCCCTATCATTCAGCAGGATTTCTGGCTACCGGGTGTCTTTCATACAGGTAACAAGCTGAGATTAGAAGCAGTCTCTTAAAGGAAGTGCTGCTAATCTCATTTTGTTACCTGTATCCTATACAATCAGATTCCAAACTCTCCACCATGACAAAGACCAAAGAGCTGTCCAAGGATGCCAGGGACAAGATTGTAGACCTACGCAAAGCTGGATTGGGCTACCAACTATTGCCAAGCAGTTGGTGAAAAGGTGACAACAGTTGGTGCAATCATTCGCAAATGGAAGAAACACAAAACAACTGTCAGTCTCTCTAGGTCTGGTGCACCATGCAAGATCTCACCTCGTGGAGTGTCGATGATCATGAGAACAGTAAGGAATCATCCCAGAACTACACGTGAGGATCTTGTCAATGATCTCCAGGCAACTGGGACCACAGTCACCAAGAAAACAATTGGTAACGCACTACTCCGACAGGGATTGAAATCCTGCAGTTTTTTTGTTGCTATTATGTCTCAATGTTACAGTACACCTAGCATTCAATTTTTAGACTGATCATTTCTTTGTGAGTGGGCAAACATTCAAAATCAGCAGGGGATCAAATACTTATTTCCTTCACTGTACTTTTGAAAGGAATGATTGACACCATAAATTACAAGAGGCGATGTTTCACTGTTTAGGAACTAGACTTATACAGGTGAACTCCTTTAAACAAAAGCTTACAACCAAATTTCAAAGCAAGTTTAAAATATATCTAAAGCCAGAACGTTTTTTTCACTTTGGATAGAGTAGGAGAGGGTTAAAACTATTGTCCACTTGCCTTTAGTTATACTTTAATGAAGTTTAGGCATGCTAATGAAAACATTGAAGGAGAAGTGTGGGATTAAAAAAAAAAACATACATATTTACCTGATAAGGATGGTATAAAGTGAGCGCTCCTAACCAAGCAGCTAGCACTAAAGGTAATCACAGTGTACCTATAAAAAGCAGAATAATAATAACAGAGTGCAGCGCTGAGAAGTATGTGCAAAAAGCAAATAGTCCGTGGTTATTAACTAAATACAAATATATAGTCCCAAGGAAAAGCTGATGAAGACCAGGAAGCAATGGAAAGAATGCGCACTCACCGAACGCGCATGGAATATGCGCATAAATGAATATCTCCTGAAATCCTAGAGTAGATGGAGAGGGTGAATTCCAATCTGTGGATCAATCAGCCTGGGAAGATATATCAGAGATCCGGAGGTCCCCTTAAGGTTGGTATAATTATCAGCCAGACTCCAACAGCTCCGTCCCTCTGGTGGTGATAGGTGAGCACTACAGGGATCCTGCAAATGAATTTAGCTCCCAATGGGAACCAAAAAACAGGTGCCCATAGTGTAGTATTTTAAAATATATTTATTAAGTAAAACTCAAATAACAGGCAGGGTAGTAAGGCTGTGTACAGTACATAAATTAAAGCAGAGTACGCAGCAATGGTACTGACCCTAAATTAAAATGGCCGCGGGGCTGTCTCGTGGCTCCGGGCAGAAGATGACGTCATGCTCTGTCGGTTCCTCCTTTTTAAGGCCTTTCGTGCCCAAGCACATCATCAGAGGGGATACCAACCAGAGCATGACAGACGTCCATCTGATTTATTCTGAATCGCGGCATTCGCGCATGCGCAGTATGGCGTCGCCATTTTGCCGGAGTCTATGGAGTGCGCATGCGCGGCTCCATAGACGCCATTTTGCCATAGGTTAAAAAACATATATGCAGTTCCTGATAAAAAACGGTTGTTACCATCATTAAGTGGTACAACCAAACCTTATAACATTACATTTGGGGTCAAATAGAGATGAGGATACAAACTAATGTTAAATATAATAGATGGGTAAAATATCAGACCCATAAAAATGCTATTTAATAACCAAATGATAATCAGGATTATTATACTCTGCATTACGGCAAAAGGGCATAAGGGGGTGCTAGCTCCAATCGGAATAAAGCACTAATAATGAAATATACTGCAGAAAGGAACAACCTATTATATTGTTTCTAAAAAATATGTATCAATGTTTCATAATATATAATAGAACATATATTACCAATATCAGGATATGTTATACAATTTCCTAAAAAATCATGATAAGACTCAATATAAAATCAATAAAAGATAAAAATTAAAATTAAAATAGTATAAAAGAGACAAAGGAAAAAATACACCAGGAATCATGGGATATTCAAAAACCTATTAGGGCGAAAGATGTATAGATTATTAGCAGTCAATTGTTTGCAATAAAGCAGTTGACATCAATTTCTATATTGTGTCCTAGTGGGTGTAAAGTACCCAGTTCATATACCCACTTAGTTTCTGCTTGTGACACTGCACGCATTTTGTTCATACCTCTCCAATGTGGGGTGATGATATCAATGGCCGTAAACTTAAGCGAGGTGGGATCTTGATTGTGATAGATCCTATAATGATTTGATAAGGCATGGTCCTTGTATCCTTTCTTAATGTTGGATACATGCTCGCGTAAACGATCACGTAATCTCCTAGTGGTACGACCCACATACTGCTTTAAACAAGGGCATTGTAGTAGGTACACTGTGTACCTACTATTACAAGAAATAAAATGCCTTATAGTATATGTTTTACCTGTAACATGTGAATTAAATGTATTTACCCTGCGTTTCCTGGTATTACCACATTTACAAATAACGCACCTGTTACATGGATGAAAACCCGTTAGGTCGGCAAATAATTTTACATTTTTAGGGGGGTCAATGACATTAGGTGCCAGACTGTGTCTCATAGAGGACGCTCTCCTAAACACAATTTCTGGTTTGTCTGGCAAAATGTTACTCAAAATTGGATCAGTTTTAAGAATATCCCAATTCTTTTTTATTATTCTGCTAATAGATCTATGCTGGATTGAAAATGTTGTAACGAATGGGCAAACTTTTGCTTGTATAGGTCTAGTACTGTTCTGTAGCATTGCATTCCTATCAGTATTAGCTACATTGTTAAGAGTGTTTACCAGAGTATTATCATCATATCCTTTTTCAAGAAATCGGTTTTTCAGAATATTGGCCTGAGAATGGTATACCTCTAGATCTGTACAATTTCTCCTAATCCTCATGAATTGACTTTTAGGTATATTAGCCAACCAATTAGGGTGGTGACAACTGTTGGTAGGGATATAGCTGTTTCGATCCGTATTCTTGAAGAAAGATTTGGTTATAATCCTTCCATCAATGTTCATGAGTGTTAAATCTAGAAAATTTATCTCTTGTTTACTGTATGAGTAGGTGAGGTGAATATTTAATTTGTTATTGTTCAAGGTCCCAAAAAAATTAATTAAGGATTCCTCATTACCATTCCATACCAACACAATATCATCTATATATCTTTTATAGATAGTCAATTCCGGCTATTCTCTAGCATATATCAAATCTTCCTCCCACCTTGACATAAACAGGTTAGCAAGACTGGGGGCAAACTTTGCCCCCATAGCCACTCCCTTAATCTGCAGATAATGGGTCTTATTGAACCAGAAATAGTTTTTCATCATGGCGAAATCCAGTAACCGCAAAATGAAATCTTTCTGTACAGTGGGTACAGTGCTGTAATGTGTCAAATAAAAATCAGCGGCCTCCATTCCATCACAGTGGTTAATATTAGTATACAGTGAAGTGACATCCGCTGTAACCAAAAATGTGTCTGGGGAGATATTAACATTGTTGATAAGGTTCAATACTTGCTTAGTGTCCTTTAAGTAAGACGGTGTCTGTATAACCAAAGGCTGCAAAAAGAAGTCGATGTATTCTCCAATTTTTGAGCACAAAGACCCAATTCCACTAATTATAGGGCGACCTGGTGGTTTAATGGGGTCTTTGTGAATTTTAGGCAATATGTATAAGATGGGTAGTTTAGGGGCAGCAGGAATCAAAAAAGCCTACTCTTTCTTATTTAGTATGTGATTATCATACCCATAATTAATGATGTCCTTAAGAGACCGTTTATAGCTAGTAAGAGGGTCCTTTGCTAATGGGACATATGTGGTCCGGTCTTTCAAAATATTTTCGACTTCTGCTATATAGTCAGTCTTATTGAGTACCACTACCCCTCCTCCTTTGTCCGCTGGTCTTATTACAAGATCTTTCTTTTCCAAGAGTGATCTCATGGTTTTATAATCTCCTGATCCATCAAATGGCCGCTTAACGGATAAATTGCCCAATTCTTTAAGAACTTTATCTTTAAAAATATTAACATGAGAATTGGTTTGTGGAGGGGGGTTAAAAGTGGAGGCATTCCGTAAATTGGAATGTATATAATTATCGTAAGTGATGATATTATTATTAGGACGATTAGCAAAAAACCTTTTTATAGATAATTGCCTGGCGAATTTATGTATATCCATGTATACTTGAAATTTATTCAGTTTACTGGGAGGGGCATATTTAAGTCCCTTATCGAGCAACCTAAGTTCATCATTTGTAAGTACTTTATTGCTGAGGTTATATAACCCTTTACCCGCTACATCTTTCTTTTCTTGTTTGTGTCTATTTGTCCTCCTCCCTCCCCTCTTTCCTCTGTGGTGTTTCTTCGTTTTCGTGTGTTGCCATTCCCTAAAAAAGGCTGTCGTGAATTATTCCGATTAGGATTCTGAGGATTAGTGTTTCTATTGGGAGTCATAGGAGGTGCCTGATAGCCATAAGATTGATTAGGAGGTGCCTGATACCCATAATTTTGAATATTCCTTCTTGGACCTTGCCAATACTGTCCATTATGAGGTGGTTGCGTCTTTCTATTATTATTATGTTGGCGTGGAGGTGGATAATAGGAGTTATCATATTGGCGTGGAGGTGGATAATAGGAAGAATTGTCCCCATTAGGCCTCTGACAATTATCTTGTCGCTGAAAACCTTTTCTCTTGGGAGTATAAATTTGTGTATATGCCGGTGTGTTCATAGTAGGGTGCCAACGGGAACCAATATTTTCATCATATGGTTCATATAAAGGTTCAAATCTATTGTAGGTGTTAATATTATAATGTTGAGTCTTTTGGTTATCAGTATGATATATAGGTCGAGGTACAGAACCTGAAGTGTTAGGTCTAGGATTAGTAATAGTTTGTACTGATTGGGTCTCCTTATTTTGCCAATTAAATACAATATGTTCAGAATAATCTTTATGATCCCTCTGGTATTTTTTCCTTTTCTTAATTTTCTGTTCTCTTTCTACTCCTTCCAGATGTGTTTTAAGTCTGTCTGATTCTATTTTATATTTCTCATTTCCTTTATATGGCATAAGTTTCTCACGCACTAGGTTAATTTCATTGTCAAGATTTATTAATTTCTTCTTTTTCCTTAAAATGAGAAATTTAAGTAGATCTATACCAGCCGCATTAAAAAATTTATACCATTCCAGATGCCCTTTATTATCATCTGAATCAGGGGGGACATCCCATCATAAAGATCTTGGCACCATTTGTTCTTTTACATATTTGTCTAGAAAAGAGATATCCCATAGTGTTTTTATTTCAGCTGTGGTAAGATTTTTAAGGTGCATAAAGAGACCTTTAAGATCATCACTGTCACTGTCAATAGTAAAGAAATCCTCAGATAACTCTGTCCTAGATAATCTGAGGTCAAATATATCTCCCATCTTAAATAGTGATAGAAAAAATATTTATTACAATTGGATATATAAAAGAGCCGCTACAACTTAGCACTGGATATATAGAAACGGATAAGGATGGTATAAAGTGAGCGCTCCTAACCAAGCAGCTAGCACTAAAGGTAATCACAGTGTACCTATAAAAAGCAGAATAATAATAACAGAGTGCAGCGCTGAGAAGTATGTGCAAAAAGCAAATAGTCCGTGGTTATTAACTAAATACAAATATATAGTCCCAAGGAAAAGCTGATGAAGACCAGGAAGCAATGGAAAGAGTGCGCACTCACCGAACGCGCATGGAATATGCGCATAAATGAATATCTCCTGAAATCCTAGAGTAGATGGAGAGGGTGAATTCCAATCTGTGGATCAATCAGCCTGGGAAGATATATCAGAGATCCGGAGGTCCCCTTAAGGTTGGTATAATTATCAGCCAGACTCCAACAGCTCCGTCCCTCTGGTGGTGATAGGTGAGCACTACAGGGATCCTGCAAATGAATTTAGCTCCCAATGGGAACCAAAAAACAGGTGCCCATAGTGTAGTATTTTAAAATATATTTATTAAGTAAAACTCAAATAACAGGCAGGGTAGTAAGGCTGTGTACAGTACATAAATTAAAGCAGAGGACGCAGCAATGGTACTGACCCTAAATTAAAATGGCCGCGGGGCTGTCTCGTGGCTCCGGGCAGAAGATGACGTCATGCTCTGTCGGTTCCTCCTTTTTAAGGCCTTTCGTGCCCAAGCACATCATCAGAGGGGATACCAACCAGAGCATGACAGACGTCCATCTGATTTATTCTGAATCGCGGCATTCGCGCATGCGCAGTATGGCGCCGCCATTTTGCCGGAGTCTATAGAGTGCGCATGCGCGGCTCCATAGACGCCATTTTGCCATAGGTTAAAAAACATATATGCAGTTCCTGATAAAAACCGGTTGTTACCATCATTAAGTGGTACAACCAAACTTTATAACATTACATTAGGGGTCAAATAGAGATGAGGATACAAACTAATGTTAAATATAATAGATGGGTAAAATATCAGACCCATAAAAATGCTATTTAATAACCAAATGATAATCAGGATTATTATACTCTGCATTACGGCTACCAGAGGGACGGAGCTGTTGGAGTCTGGCTGATAATTATACCAACCTTAAGGGGACCTCCGGATCTCTGATATATCTTCCCAGGCTGATTGATCCACAGATTGGAATTCACCCTCTCCATCTACTCTAGGATTTCAGGAGATATTCATTTATGCGCATATATGCGCGTTCGGTGAGTGCGCACTCTTTCCATTGCTTCCTGGTCTTCATCAGCTTTTCCTTGGGACTATATATTTGTATTTAGTTAATAACCACAGACTATTTGCTTTTTGCACATACTTCTCAGCGCTGCACTCTGTTATTATTATACATATTTACCTACCTTCTGCAGCATCGATCCAATGCTGTGAGCTGTTCCCGCCGGCTCTAAGCCTGAGAACTCAGTGATCACATAACTACTCAGTTCTTCAATGAGCAGGAAGAAGTAACTGTCAGTCACCGGCTCTACACTCTGCCCCTCCAGCACTCACTGGAGTGTTGGGCAGGAGAGGGGGTGGGAGGGGGTGGGATTCCAAAAATCAAGATATCAGGTGTATGATACAGTGCCTTGAAAAAGTATTCATACCGCTTGAAATTTTCCACATTTTGTCATGTTAAAACCAAAAACCTGAATGTATTTTATTGGGATTTTATTTGATAGACCAACACAAAGTGGCACATAATTGTGAAGTGGAAGGAAAATGATAAATGGTTTTCAACATTTTATACAAATAAATATGTGAAGATTGTGGAGTGCATTTGTATTCAGCCCCCGACTCAATACTTCATAGATCCACCTTTTACTGCAATTACAGCTGCAAGTCTTTTTGGGGATGTCTCTACCAGCTTTGCACATCTAAAAAATAATGTTTTTGCCCATTCTTCTTTGCAAAATAGCTCAAGCTCTGTCAAACTGGATGGAGAACCTCTGTGAACAGCAATTTTCAAGTATTGCTATAGATTCTCAATTGGATTTAGATCTGGACTTTGACTGGGCCATTCTAACACATAAATATGCTTTGATCTAAACCATTCCATTGTAGCACTGGCTGTATGTTTAGGGTTGTTGTCCTCCTGGAAGGTGAAACTCCACCCCAGTCTAAAGTCTTTTGCTGACTCTAACAGATTGTCTTCTAAGATTGCCCTGTATTTGGCTCCATCCATCTTCCCATCAACTCTGACCAGCTTTCCTTTCCCTGCTGAAGAAAAGCATTCCCACAATATGATGCTGCCACCACCATGTTTCATAGTGGAGATGGTGTGTTCAGACTGATGTGCAATTTTAGTTTTCCACCACACATAGCGTTTTTAGACCAAAAAATTCAATTTTGGCCTCATCTGACCAGAGCACCTTCTTCCACATGTTTGCTGTGTCCCCCACATGGCTTCTCGCAAACTGCAAATGGGACTTCTGATGGCTTTCTTTCAACAATGGCTTTCTTCTTGCCCCTCTTCCATAAACAAGAGATTTGTGGAGTGAACAACTAACAGTTATCCTGTGGACAGATTCTCCTATATGAGCTGTGGATCTCTGCAGCTCCTCCAGAATGGGCTTCTTGGCTGCTTCTCTAATTAATGCTCTCCTTGCCCGGCCTGTCAATTTAGGTGGATGGCAATGTCTTGGTAGGTTTAGAGTTGTACCATACTCTTTCCATTTTCGGATGATGGATTGAACAGTGCTCTGTGAGATTTTCAAAGCTTGGGATTTTTTTTTATAACCTAACCCTGCTTTAAACATCTCCACTACTTTATCCCTGACCCGTCTAGTGAGTTTCTTGGCCTTCATGATGCTGATTGTTCACTAATGTTCTCTAACAAACCTCTAAGGGCTTCACAGAACAGCTGTGTTTATACTGAGATTAAATTACACACAGGGGGACTTTATTTACTAATTAGGTGACTTGTGAAGGAAGGTGGTTCCACTAGATTTTAGTTAGGTTTACAGAGTAAAGAGGGTTGAATACAAATGCATGCCACACTTTTCAGGTATTTATTTGTAAAAATGTTTTAAAAATGTTTATCATTTTCCTTCCACTTCAGAATTATGTGTCCCAATAAAATACATTTACATTTTTAGTTGTAACATGACAAAATGTGGAAAATTTCAAGGGGTTTGAATACTTTTTCAAGGCACTGTATTATTTAGTTAGGGTGTTTTTTTCTCTATTTTCCAAGAAATTCTGTCTAAGTATAAATAACATCAACATTATTATTCTTTTCCCTAAAGCTTGGTAAATAATATCATTGCAAATGTTAGACTAATGCGTCTCCTCAACAAACCACTTAACCATTGGCCGTCTCTATTCCACATCCTCTTGACCTTTCTACAGTAAAATAACATCCGATTTTGATCTGGACAAACAGACCCGCATTTCAAACAATGTGGGTCACTCTCTCCCTCTCTTTTTATATGCTATTTCTTTTATACTTACATTTTTCCCACAAAGTGGAGTTATCCTGTAATAGTGCCTGTGTAATCTATAGTCTGTCTATGAGACAAAAATTATTAGATATTGAGGGTATCAAATGGTATAAGTTCACCTTTTTCAATCAAAAAAAATCCTTTAATATACAAAATCCTATTTTACCACACTTATCAAATATATAGATAATTTCTGGCATGAATCTTGGGTTTCTCATAACATGAAAATAATATGAATTCTCCAGTTTACATTCTTGAGATTTCCACAAGCAATGCCATGCCTTTGATTTGTCTCTAAAAAAGGAGAACCTCTCAGTATCCACAGATGTTCATTTTCACATAGTATGTAATAAGAAAGATAAGAAAATCCCCTCTGATTTTACAGATCTAAATTGATTAAATTATTTTTTTAAAAGCCAAGCTAAAGCTATACTTACTAGTCCATCCATGCAGCTGCTTACAGTATATTTGGGAGTCACAACCCGATCCCTTTAGAGGTTAATAGCAGACCATTGATGCTTTTCCTTTCCCTTTCCTTAGGAAACGTCTAACACTCTGTTCAATCTCTATAGACCTTCTGAGTGAATCAGTAATGTTAAAGCTTCAATCAGGTTCAATAATTTCTGCAGGGCATTTGATATTAATAAATTTACATGCCCAAATTTTATTAATGAATGCCTTCCTGGCTTTGCCAAATTCAACTAGCTATGGTGAACAAAGGGTAATACAATTCAGCTGCGGGTAGAAGAGGTTACATGAAAATTTGAAAAGGTACAAAGTCAGTTACTGGAAAGATAGATTAAGATTAAAGCATATAAAATAGGATGGATGTCTTTAAGGAAACCAGTTAATTTTTAATTTACTCTTCTGCTATTTATCCTGATCTTATTTTCTTTAAAGCTTGGTTTGGAGCAATTCATTGTTAAGTTGCTGTAAATATATGAGTAATTCTTAGGTTGCATCTGTTAGAACCATGCATTCTATGCATTTTATGCGATTGATTTTGATTGTGAAGATTTTTTTGTGCATGAGTTAAATTTTCTTATCCACGGTCATAAGGCATAGCTAGTCAGGTTAAAAAAAGATATGTCTAGTGAATGGGAAATTCCATATCAGTTTCGCGTACTGTATTGTGAGGTTCTGGTTTTCCTTTTCCAGAAATAATGGGAGATAATTCTAGTAAAAATAATAGATCTAGTTAATTGGTTCAGTCACTACATCCACAAAATGTATAAACCACAAGAAAAAAAGAAAAAAGGACAAATGAGATTTTTCTGTTGCTGATACCTTCACCCAGAACAGATCAGATCAATACATTTAGTGTAAAAACATCAGGTTTTATTACAAAATACCATTTAAAAATTATTGGGGTAACAGATCCCCTAAAGAAACACACAAATAGAGGATAAAACAGACCATTTGTATTCTATGCAAACCCCAGAAAAAGCACCTCCCCTCCTCAATTATAACTTTACATGATAACGTATGAAATGTTGAAATTAATACATAGTATAACAGGAAGGGAGTGCAGAATCTCAATGCATTTCACACTCTAGCTTCTTCAAAGATTCAAGGGTTGCAATCAGAAATGGCTACTAAAAACAAAAAAACAGAATGACACTATATAATACACACCCTATGGTGTAAAACATAAATCATGCACTGTACATGATACATATATAAATCAACTTACAAAATAGAATCCTAGTAGAGAGGAGATAAGAGGGGGCACGTAATCAGATCCGCCAAAGTAATCTCACAGAGGCTGGCAATTAACGTGCAGCGCAGTAGATGAAACAGAATTGGGAATGGCATTCAAGAAACTGATCCAAGGAACAATGTATAGTGAAGGGGATAGCATTCCTCAAACACAGACATAAAGACCATACACAATCTATATAGGATAGGAATACCTCACCATTGTATATTTATATCCCACTTATTCAAGTTATAAAGAAAACCACTTGGTAACATAATGACAGTACATTGATTGGAAGTACGACTGGGGGAATCAATGATGGAGAAAGATCTGGGGGTTCTGGTAGATCACAAGATTTATTATGGTATGCAATGCCAAGCTGCTGTTTCTAAAGCGAGCAAAATCCTCTCTTGTATTAAAAGAGGTATAGACTCCAGAGAGAGAGATATCATTTTACCCCTGTGCAAATCATTAGTAACACCTCATCTGGAATATGCAGTTCAGTTTTGGGCACCAATTCACAAAAAGAACATTAGGGAACTGGAGAACGTACAGAGAAGGGCAACCAAACTGATAAGATGCATGGAGGAGCTCAGCTATGAGGAAAGATTAGAGGAACTGAATTTATTTTCTCTTGAGAAGAGGAGATTAAGGGAGGATATGATCAACATATAGTGAACTCAGTGTAGAGATATTCACCTTGAGGTCATCACAGAGGACAAGGGGGCACTCTTTACATCTGGAGGAAAATAAATGTAATCTCCGAACACGGAATGGTTTCTTCACAGTAAGAGCTGTGAAAATGTGGAATAGACTCCCTTAAGAGTTGGTTCTGGCCAGCTCAGTGGATTGCTTCAAAAAAGGCCTGGATTCTTTCTTGGATACGCAGACAGTAATGGGTTACTAACATTTATAGGTAGTTGATCCAGGGAATATCCAATTGCCTCTCAGGGGATCAGGAAGGAATTTTTTTCCCTGCAGGAGCAAATTGAATCATGTTTTTTTTGCCTTCCTCTGGATCAACTTTGGGTGTTGGATTATAACTTTTCTTTTTTTTTTTTTTGGTTGAACTGGACAGACTTTTGTCTTTTTTTTCAGCCAGACTAACTATGTAACTATGACATTTAGTCTACATGGGACTGCATAGCTGGTCAAAAATAGGGAGAAAATATAAACCACCTGTGTAGGTAGAAACATCTCACAGGTTTGACCCAAGGACCTTGGTGACAAAGAAAGTTTCATATATGTTCATTGATAATATCTAAGTAAAGAGATCAAAAACAGGACCCCCATCACAACTGTTCCTATATATATGTATAGCCAGCCAGTCCATATGACTTGAAAAGATGCCAGAATAAACACAAAATAGTGACAAATAGAATAACATACCTTCCTGTCCTGCAACAAACGCCACCCCAAATTCCATAGATGAGATGTCAACCCTCAATGCATATTTGCTCCCAATACTTCTACTTGACTTCTTGGCTCTTCACCTCCCCCTTGCTTGCTAGACTGACAGGGCAACCACCAAAAAAGTGGTGAGGTTCATATTTCTTGTTATACATGTAGGGCCCTTTTAAAACTAAGAAGAAGTAATAGGGCAATATGTGCTGCTTTATTGATTAGATTAGGTTCCAGCATCCATCTTGCTGTTTTTGTGTAATATAGGATATTTTTGTTGATCCTTGATCTGATGATGCCCTAAATCCCCAAATAAGCTGTGAGTATTGTATTGTATGATTCAGAGTATGTTATTGGGAGCAGGGAACAGAAGGACGAGTTAGACATAACCATTTAAGATGTGTGTATTGTTTTAACTAAACATGTATTTTACATATTTATGAAATGTTTAATTTTTGATAGGCCCTCAGTAACCTTAGCACAGGAATACAATAAACTTTAAATAGGGCTTTTACTAGCACGTTATGAAGGACTTACCTTGAAATGAAGCCCTCCAGCGGAGCGCTGACATGACTACCTGGGGCTTCCATCTTCACCTGGTCTTCCATCTTCACCCAGTCTTCCTTTCAGGTCTGTGAGCTCTGGCCGGATGACTGGCCAAGCTACGATGATGTCACCCTCATGCATGCGTGCTGGAGTCCAGGGCCACAGCACGGGTATGTCGTTCCTTCAGAGCACATGAGTGGGAATATAAAAACAAGCTAATATCTCCTAAACGGTTCACGTTTAGGAGATTTTAATGTTACCTACAGGTAAGCTTATAACAAAGCTTACCTGTAGGTAAAATGAATATCTCCTGAATGTGAAAATTGTGAAAAACTTAAAATTATTAAAGAAGGGGGGGCGTGGTCTGCCGCAGTCCGGAATGGCCGCTTAAGCCAGGAGCTCCCGCCGGCCGAAGACTTCTCCTCACACTGCACCGAGGATCGGGTGAGGCAGGGGCACATAACCATGGGGAAAACGGACCGGAACACACCCGGTTCCCGTTCCCGTTCCCCACGGGTCCTTACTCAGCCGCAATCGCGGCATATACAGGAGCTGTTCCGCTCCCAGCAGAGGGACAGGTCCCATACAGCTTCCCCCTCTCCCCCCCCCCTCCTCCCTCCTCAACGGCAGCCTGTGCTCACAGTAGTGACACTGAGAATGTCACAGATGCAGTCCCGCAGCATGATCTCTCCTCTGACTCCCAGGCAGTGTCTCTCAGAGATCTTCAGGCGGTGGCTGCAGACATTAAAGTCACACTCACCACCGCCCTCAGTGACCTACGAAATGACCTGCTTTCCTTGGGCACAAGGCTGGAGGGAGTGGAAATTGCTAACCGCACTAATGCAGATGCCATAGCAGACAACAGTCTCACACGCATCACATATCCGTGAATTCTACAGACAAATAGAGGATTTGGATAACCGTGGACGCAGACATAACATTCGACTCCGTGGTTTGCCAGAATCTGTGGAACTGAACGACATCTAGGTCGCCCGCCGGCCACACCTATAGAGTTGGAACGAGCACACAGAGCACTCCGTCCCAGGGGCAGAGATTCTGATCCCCCGAGAGATGTAATATGTTGCCTAGTCAGCTTCCCAATTAAAGAGGACATCCTCAGGCGCGCCAGGGACAGACGGCGCCTCTTATATCAGGGGTCAGAAATACGTTTATTCCAGGATCTCTCCAATCTTACTCTGCAACAAAGACGGGAACTTCGCCCCCTATTGGATGCACTCCGTTCCCATAACATATCATATAGGTGGCGTTTCCCATTTTGTCTTTCCGCACAGGCGCAGGGGCGCACAGCCTACCTGCGAGTTCCGGAGGATCTGCCTAATTTCTGTACTTCCCTAGATATCCCACTAATCGACCTCCCCGATTGGTA
The DNA here is from genome assembly GCF_062004578.1 of Staurois parvus. Lineage (NCBI taxonomy): Eukaryota > Metazoa > Chordata > Amphibia > Anura > Ranidae > Staurois > Staurois parvus. The sequence goes on along the minus strand of NW_028318189.1, from coordinate 1,810,755 downwards.
CAGCAATATGCGTCTCCCAGGTGTTCCGGAATCCGGATCGACGCCAAGTGATATGGAATGGCAGGGCCCTGGCTCTCGCCGGCGCCGATTGGTTCCCGCAACCCCGCCGAGACTTCCAGCCGGTGGCTCTACCAGCATAACCAGCCCGACGGCCTCTCCTGCTCATCGCAGGCCTCGTCATGAAGCTTAGAGACCCTTCTCTAAACTCTGTCCTGATTTCCTTAATTTACTATACACTACCGCTGGTTTCACTGCTCAGGATCCGTTCAGCCACTCTTCGGACTTTGTCTGCAAAATCCTTGTCCCATTTCACCTTACCTATGGAGCTTTCTGATCTATCATCCTGGGATCTTCCCTCCACATGATCTGGACTGGACTCATTGGTACTCTTGCACACAGGCAGCCCTATGCATCTGGGGCCACTGAGATCTCATCCCTATGACTCTTGACCCTTAACGATTGTTTGGCACAGAATATTCCAATAAGTTCCTCCCTTCTACCCGCCCATTTTCTGCACCACCGCTGTCGCTCCGCAACGGGAATATCGGGTCTACAACCAATTTAGTGCCCAACCTCCTCCATGACACCTCTGATAGGTCTATTGCCATCTAGAGACCCCGGGTGGACTCCGGAGGGCTCCGATCCTCTTCCATCTCCTGCACAGCTGACTCCGAGCCTATCCTGGAGACCTCCGAGGATATTGGGTTCGCCACTGAAGGACTTTATGTCCCCCCACACGTATCGTATTCAACTCGCCTTGCACCGTTTCCAGAAGACGAGTTAGGAGAGGATGAAGAGAGTTCCCCAGCACCAGTTATCCTTTTTCATGTACTCTGATGAGCGGGTTGCTGAGTTTGGATTGGGAGGGGTAGGGGGGGGGAACCTTTGCTTATAATTTTTTTCTTTTTTTTTTTTTTTTTTTACCTTCACATTGTTACTGTGCACCTGTGAACGAGCATCACCTCAATAAGCTCTCCGGATGGAGACTCCTAGCAGAAATCGGTCTCTCCCATCCCGCTCTGTATCCTTTTCCACCCTCTGCATACTAATGAGTACCTCTGATGAGGCTCCAATGTAGGTACTCTGCCTGTGCCTTCTTCTTCCCTCCCCACGCATTTCCTCCTATCTGATATGAGGTGCTGCTCGAGTCCAGGAGTACCTTGAGAGTCCAGGCCGGGGGGGGTCGTTCTGTCATATTAGTTGTTTTCAATTTAGTATATTGTGTTTTTTTGATATGCGATATTTGAGCTGTATGTTTTTTTGCACATGTCATGCCTTACTGTTCCTCTGCCAATAATTTGTGACTTCATGTGTTGTGAGACACTGCCTGTTCTCTCCCTGAGGAGAGAGCGGTCTGACCGTTCTATGAAGTCATACCTTTGAGGACGACACTCCTAGTAGTTCCACCACGGTATACTCGTGACACCATATTTCCGCTTTAGAATTCCTACGTAGTGCTCTGTTCATATGTGTATCTCCCAACCATTGATATGGCTTGTTGCCTGTCTCACTTCCCTCACTTCCCTCCTAGCGCAGGCTACCGTTCTGTTCTTGACCCCAATTTCTCGCTAAATCCTGAGCCATATGCCCTACCAGGTGAGGGTTGATACATCTCCCTCGCCGGCTGGGTGTAGTCCCTCTCTGTGCATGCCCTATCCTCGCCCTACCTCTCCATTCCCTGCACTCTTTAAGGTCTTCCGCACGGCGGGCCTCTTTTTTATTTTGGATTTCGACCCACTGCGTTCCCCACACAGTAAGCTCGGAGAGCTTTTACTGACTCTTGCCGGCTGTTTTTACTCCCTCCTTTCTCTTTTCTGTTACCCCTTAACCCCCCCCATCTTCTCTTCCTTTCTCTTCTCCCCTTTTCTTATATATCTAGGTGGATTAGCTGGTCTACTCCTCCCGCTGGTAGTTCTGTTTTTTTTTTTTTTTCTTACCTGTATCTACTCTCCTCCTTTCCCCTTTCTTATTTTTCTTTTATTTTATTTTATTTTTCTTTCATTTATCTCTTTAACATTTTTTTTTTCTCCCCCCCCCCCTCAATCCTATTCCCATCCTTTTAGTACCCCGTGTTCCTTCTTTTTAGGTTGCTTTCACATACCTCTTTGGACATGTCTTCTCCCAAATCGTTGTCAGGGCACTTATCACTAAAAGTTCTATCTCTTAATGTGAAGGGTTTGAACACGCCTGAAAAACGCTCCATTCTGCTCTCCTACTTATCTAAACAAAGAGCGGATATCGTTTTCCTTCAGGAAACGCATTTTAGACAGGATGTCATTCCCAAGCTCTTTAACTCACGTTATCCGACAGTCTATCATGCCCCTAACCCTCATGCCAAATCAAAAGGTGTCGCCATCTTGATTGCGAAACATCTCCCTTTAACTATCACGGAGTCGCTCCCTGACTCAGAAGGTAGGTTCCTGTTTCTAAAAGGCACTTTTGCCAACAGACCCATTACACGGGCAAATTTATATGCGCCCAATACCAAGCAGGTTCCCTTCTTCCGCTCAATCTCCACCTCTCTTTCTTCTTTTCAGTCGGGTGTACTGATCTTGGGGGAAGACCTTAATGTCCCTTTATGCCCCTTACTGGATTCCTCCTCGGGCAGTTCATTTTTACCATACAAATCCCTAAGACAGATCCGCACACAACTCCAGGATTTACAACTTCACGATTCTTGGCGAATCCTACACCCGAACGTTAAAGATTATATGTTCTTTTCTCCTCCACACAATAAGTACTCCAGAATTGACTACATTTTTCTCTCGCAAGTGGATCTGCCATTTCTTCATGACACCTCCATTGAACCAATGGTCCTATCGGATCACCATCCCATAACCATGACGTTGCGTTTTCCTGAAAAACACTCCCGCTCTAAGATTTGGAGATTGGACGCATCTCTTCTTTCCGACCCAACAAACGAAGCCGAGATCCGCTCCCAATTGGTAGATTACTTCGCGACCAACCAGACTTCAGATACTTCCTCCTTGACGCAATGGGAGGCACATAAATGCGTAATTCGCGGGGTTCTCATAGCTATGGCTACGAAGCGTAAAAGGGAGAGACAAGCACATTTGCGATGACTTATGGAGCGCATCCAGTTTTTGGAAAGAGTTCACAAACACAGTCAAGCGGCTTCTACCTTGACTGAACTCACAAACACTCGCACGCAGCTTTTGACTGAACTGGGCAAGGTGGCTAAACGTAGATATGTCTTGTCTCAAAAATTATTTTATGAGTTTGCGAACAAAAGCGGGAGATTCCTCGCCAGATCCCTTCAAGCGAGAAAGTCGAGCTTAACAATCCACAAAATCAGGGGTCCAGACGGTTCTTTTGCCACCACTAATGCTGACATTGCTTCTCATTTTGAGCAGTATTATAAGGCATTATATAACCTCCCTCCGGAACGTCCCCCACCTGAAACCAACAAACTCAGAGCCACGGTGATCTCGGACTTTCTTCATCTTTATAGCCCTTCTGCACTTTCTGAGACATCCGCCCTGGAACTGGAGCAAAATATCACGGCAGAGGAACTGTCGCGGGCCGTCAAACAAATGAAGTCTGGTAAAAGCCCGGGCCCTGATGGCCTGTCTACAGTATATTACAAGGAGTTTTTAACCGTCTTGTCCAACCCCTTCCTCTCGGCTTTCAACACTTTCTCTTCACTCCCTGTGCCGTGTCATCGCCTTCTAGAAGCGCACATCACTGTCATACCCAAAGGAGATAAGGATGCAACTTTGGTTTCCAATTATAGGCCCATCTCCCTTCTGAATGTAGACGTGAAACTTTATGCTAAAATTCTGGCCAACCGTCTCCTCCCCTTACTCCCTTCTTTGATTAACCTCGATCAAGTGGGTTTCATCCCTGGCAGGGAAGCGAGAGACAATACTATCAAGGCCCTCAACCTTATCCATTGGCTTCGCACATCAAAGAATCCTGGGTTCCTTCTCTCTTTGGACGCTGAGAAGGCCTTTGACAGAGTGTCCTGGGATTATTTGAGGGCAACCCTTCAGGCGATTGGTTTGAGAGAACACATGCTTAATTTCATCATGACCTTGTATTCTGGACCCACGGCACAGGTTCGGGTGAATGGCCATTTATCGAACCATTTCTCTCTCGGCAATGGCACGCGCCAGCCCCCTTTCTCCTCTCCTCTCCTCTTTGTGCTATCATTAGAGCCACTGCTGCGTAAACTCCGTTCCAACCCAGATATTAAGGGCGTTTCCGCACCGGCTCAAGAGTATAAACTCGCCGCCTATGCGGATGACATTTTGCTGTTTCTAACGGAACCTCGGACCACCTTGCCCAATTTGCTTAAAGATTTCTCACTTTTTCAATACATGTCGAACCTTAGAATCAACCATTCAAAGTCATACGCCCTCAATGTCACCCTCCCTTCTGATGTAGTCTCATTTTGCCGATCGCAGTTCCCGTTTAGATGGGACAGTGAGACTCTCACTTACCTGGGCATTCAGCTTACGTGCGACCTCTCTGACCTTTACGTAAAAAACTTTATCCCAGCACTTAAATCCATTCAGGAGGATCTCACTAAATGGCATCGACCATGCTTTTCCTGGTTCGGCAAAGCTGCTATATTAAAAATGAACATTCTCCCCCGCCTCCTCTATTTATTTCAAACCTTACCGATCCAATTGCCACCCGCCTTTTTCATTTCATGTAGGAGAATGTGCTCCTTCTTCCTTTGGAACCACAAGCGTCCGCGCATATCTTTCTGCCAATTGGTTCTCCCCAAATCCAGGGGTGGGATTGGGCTCCCAGACCTCAGGCAATATCATTGGGCCTGCCATCTTTGCAGAATTATAGATTGGAATATTCATTCGACTACCAAAGACTGGGTGCATCTCGAAAACTCCTTCTCTCCTTCTCCTATAGCTTCGATCCCGTGGCTCTTGACGAAACATACCCCCCAGGCCCTTCTCACTCATCCACTGATTGGTCCTACCTTGAGCATCTTCCGCTTGACATGCAAGTCGGCCTCCATCTCGGATGCCCCCAACCCTTTAACCTCCCTTTGCTTAAACCCGGACTTCCCTCCGGGTATGCACAAGGCCTTCCTGTTGGAACATTGGCCGTATGACCAGGTGAAAGCGGAACACTTTTTTCATAAAGGCCAATTGAAATCCTACTCCTCTTTGGCGAGCACCATGAAAGATTGTACCTTCCCCTTTTGGGCCTACCTTCAAATCAGGCATTTTCTCACATCCTCTGCTCACCGCCACAAATGGACTCGTCCTCTCACCCCCTTTGAATCAATTTGTTCTAAGGCTGAACCCCAGCGGCATCTAATCTCATCCATGTACCTCCTTCTCACCGGTGATGGGAATCCTAACTCGCTCCCCGCTTGCCGAGCTTGGAGGAGAGACCTTGATATAGATTTTTCTTCCTCAGATTGGGACCAAATTTTTACATACTCCCACAAATGTTCGCTGAATGTATCGACCCAAGAAAACGGATACAAGCTAGCTTCCCGTTGGTACATTACCCCTTCCAGAACTCATCTTTTAACCCTTCTCTACCCAATAATTGTTGGAGATGTGGAGCACCTGATGGGTCCCTTCTCCATATTTGGTGGTCCTGTCCTATCGTCCTGCCCTTCTGGCAGGAAGTCCACCGTATAACCTCGTCAGTGTCCACTTTACCTCTCGATTTCTCCCCGGCCCAATTTCTCCTCCACCATACACCGCTCCCCAAACGTCTATACTTCCGATCGTTAGCTATGCATATGATTAATGCTGCTAGACTCTGTCTTCCTGTGCTTTGGAGATCTACTCAACCCCCCTCAATAAAAGATTGGTTCACTCGTCTAGGAAGAATTGCAGAGATGGAGGAGCTGATTGCTTCCTCCCAAGATAACCCGACTAAATTCTCCCATACTTGGTCGTGTTGGATTCACTTCCGAACGACCCACGAATACCACTCCATCATGGGTCTTTCTACCTGACTCTGAGCCAGACCTGTGGCTTTGTATTACACTCTGTATTGTATTGACTCCTCAACCCTTGCTAGGCTGTCGATAACACTTTTCTATTATATCCCTTTCACTGATCAGGTAGTGAGACACTCCTTTTCCCTGGTGCCCGATTGTCTGCTTTATGTCTCTATCCTCTAGGGGATGAGCACACCAGCTCTGTCCTTGGAGCTTCCACCTATATGACATGTCTATCCATACCGCCCCCCCTTAGTCTCCTTCCCCTTTGACCCTTACCCCCCCCCCTTTTTTTTTTTTTCTTCTACACTTTTTTTCTTCCTTCTTTGGCTTTCCAGCTTCTCACCATTTTTTATTTTTTCTTTTCTCCCGACTCCTTCCTCATTGTGCCCTGTACCTGCCATTACTGTCTTTGCTGTTTTTCACATCTTCTCCACTTAATTTTTTCCCTTTTTTTTTCCTCTACACATACGTTTATTCCTCTGTCCATAGGCAACCTAATCTCACACCCGGATTACACTTGCACATGTGCCTCTCCCATTCCACGGAGTTATTTTCATATGCGTTGGCTACCTTTGAGTGGTACCTTTGCTGCTCCTCATGGATAACACCAAGCTTTCTATATTTTCGCAACTTCTTCCTTGCACCAGAAGCCCAGCACCTTTAGCTTTATCCCCTTCCCCCCTACTCTGCTACTCTACGATAAAATATATATGGGGGTGCAAATAAATGATCCTGCTCGTTTGTTGATATTTTGTATGCTATGTGGTGATTATGATTGGTGTTTGCCTTCTTTTTTTTTTTTTTTTGCTGTGTTCTCGTGTTTTTTTTTTCCAAGTTCAACTTCATTATTGTTACAGGTGACACGAGATGGCTCTATTATTTTGTTCGCCTGCGTATTTCTTATTGTTTGGCATGTGCGATTTGTGTTTTACCGCGTTTTTCTTTGGCACATTGTATTACATTGTACAATTTATACCATTTATATGTTTTGAATTTTTCTCAATAAACTTTGTGGAACAAAAAAAATTATTAAAGAAGAGCTTACTACCACTATAATGTATCTGAGATTTTTGACTGGATTGCTAGTACATGTGTTTAAGCTAGTTTTCAATGGTTAGCTATTGTAGACCAGCTTTCACACTCAGAGAAAGCTATCTCTAGTTCTGTACTTGATACATACTTTCTCTTTTGCAAGTTACATTTTTTGCCCTTGGATTACAGGTTTTAAGCTTCCCATAGCTCAATAGTGGAACTAACAGCATTTTATTTAACTACATTCAGCTCCATGTTGGGGGTTGTTTATTAAAATAGTTGTTTTGTGCGAGGGAGCATTGGAACACAAATATGTGACCTATGCATGACTAGAGGTGGTGGTAGTGAGAATAGTGTATATGTAATATTTGCAAATGTAGTGGGATTCTCTCTAATAGCTATAAGGTTGTTCTGGAGAATACATATTAATAAAAATGTTGGAATCAGGATAAAATTGCTGGCCATCAAGTCTGATTTGGAGTCAAATCTATTCACAAAAGTAATGTAACAACTTGGTGGGTTTGAAGCACAAATACTTGTTAGCAATTCAATAGTTTACGTTTAGTGTGTAAAAATAGTTGTTATTTATTACTGAAGAAATCATTCTACTAGCAGATATATAACTTAATCAGATACCTTCAAAAATAAGTTTGGATCCTACCTTGGGTGAAGCTTCATTGGTGAAGTTTGAAAAAATTATGTCAGTACCCCTGGGAACCAGTTTTTCTGAATTTATGCATTCAATGCAGATTTAAAAAGCAAACACAGCAATGCAAAATAATTTATTTAGCTTAACACGTGGTGCACCTGTGACATGGAGCATTATGGGTGTCACGGAGAAAACATTGTCTTTTTTTCTATATAGAGTACAGCTATATATGTTTGCTTGCAGACTCATCCAAATGAAAATCATAATCTTAGCAGGCAGACAGAAAGCCTCTATTCTCTCCATTTAGTTTTGTTTGTGTTAATATGGGATAAAAAAAACAACAGTTTCAGAAAGAATTTCTATTTAAAATTGGGAACATTGAGAAAAGAACTGTGTATCTTATAACCTGCAATGTAAATATTCAGAGCTAATATTTCCTATTTACCTTACCAAATGAAAAAATGTATCATACATTTGTATTTTTTGACCCTGAATGTAATAAACAGTATACACAAATCCCTTTACTTGCAGTATGTGTGTAATATTGGAATTTTATCTCCCGTGTTTATGTGATAGAACTTTACATTTATAAAGAAGACTGAGGGCCCATTCACACTGGTGTATTACAGCAAAGCACCTGCTGTATGTCCAATATGTTGCAGTGCCATTTGTTGTGAATGACACCCCTATGCACTGTACAGTAGAGTGCAATGTACAATGCACTGCAGTGCACTACAATACACATATCATATGCGTTCTTAAAAAAAGGTGCTTTTTTTTTTTATTTGTTGTGGTGCATTGGAGGCTCATTCATAATAATTGAGGTGCCATAATGCAGCATACAAAGTAATACAACTTAAAACACGTGTGTTAGCACACCATCACTGATTGTCGAAATGTGAATCAGCTCTCAGTGTCCTAAAAATCATTTCTAGGCTCCATTTTTTAAACAGCAAAAGAAAAAATAGTCATATTGGTCCCATTTATAGTAGCATTAGAAGTACTAAGGTAAGGAAAAGCAAAATATCACAGATGTACAGCATGATGATATTGCAATTTTTTTCAATTCAGCAAGTTTATGCAGCATTGCAGATTGAAATCATTGGAGGGTTTTTATTGATTTTATGTGCTGCCTGAAGTTCTGCAGTATTCAAAAGAAGCTGAAGCACATCTGTTATATACTATATTATATGCTATCATTTCCTAGGTCTCTCCTCACCTATTTTGTAATAAGCGGATTGCTAAATATGATGTAAGCATTAAAATATGAATTAGATATGAATAATTTATGTAGGTCACGTAAGTGAAATATTATCTATTTAAATGTATCAGTAACATGCATTTTGAATACTAGAGGAATAAAACATGGCACTAATTAGACTATTTAAACCTTCCTGATGCAATCTTGCTAATTGGAAAGTCTAATTAATACCACAGTATTTATGCACTAATCCAATGTGTACTCTAAACACATGAAACCATTTGTACCTGATATGCATTACAGAAGCCCTCAGCTATCCGTGCTATGGAAAATTAGATTAGGAATTTTAAATGTTTTTAGAATTGTCCAGTGGTTATGATGCAAATATGGAATTGTTTTTGCATTGATGAGTGGTTGGAACAAAAAGTCTTTAAACAATAAAGGATTCAAATATATAACAATAAATAAACTCTTGAAACTCCACTGTTTAACCCATATCAGAGTGAACATCACAACTATAAATCAAACAAGAAAAAAAACAAAACAATGGTCTTTTCAAGTACTCACATTCAAGTACTACAAAAAATTTTTTTATTACATAATGTTACTATAAAAGATGCATGCTAAAACATATCTAAAACACGGTTGATTTAATTACAGCTGATCAAACAACATATTCTCAGCATCTACCCAACCCAAAATGCCTCATTTATCCACATCTAACATTTCAGAAAGAATATAAGATTTGTTTGCAATTTGCCAAAAAGTTTGGGATGAAGAAATTGCTGTTTCTCAATGCCTTTCATGAGTCAAAGTCCACTTCTTTAGGAGGATATTGGAAGAATGGTGTACCTAGGATTATATAAACATTCACTATTAACATTGCATTGCAATACAGTATCTTTAAGCTATACACCACAAAGCCTATACTTATGGACCTAAGCAATTTGTCTAAATGAATCCATTCACTTTAAAAATAATATGTGCCCATGACTGTATATTACACAAAGACTTACCTGACGACTGTAGGAGTTCCAAGTGGAAGTCAATTTAAGTTGTCTATCAAAAGAGAATTGAACAAGTGGGATATAAATATACAATGGTGAGGTAATTTTTCAAATAACATATGACAATCGCCTACCTCAAAAATTGTGTGAGGTCACTTGCCCTATATGTATCAACTAGATACAAACTGTAGTTAAAATAAAACACAGTGCTCAGCATAAATGAGTACACCCCTTTTGAAAAGTAAGATTTTAATCAATATATCAATGAACAGAAGAAGAATTTCCACAATTTTGACAAAGCTGAGTTTTATAGAACATTTATTTAGCTAATTACATGAAAGTAAGGTTAATATAACTTAGATTACAAAATCTTCAGTTTTACTCAAATTAGTTGATGCAAAAATGAATACACCCAACAACAAAAACTACTACATCTAATATTTTGTATGACCTCCATGATTTGTAAGGACAATACCAAGCCTTCTAGGCATGGAATGAACAAACTGGTAAAATATTGCAAAATCTATCTTTTTCCATTCTTCAAGAATTACCTCTTTTAGAACCTGGATACTAGAAGGAGAGTGCTGCTCAACATGTCTCTTCAGAATTCCCCTTAGGTGTTCGACTGAGTTCATATCAGGAGACATACTTGGCCACTGAATCACTTTCACCCTGTTCTTCTTAAGAAATGCAACAGTGGCCTTAGATGTGTGTTTTGGATCATTGTCACGTTGGAAAAGCACACAACGATCAAGGGCATGGAGTGATGGTAGCATCTTCTTTTTCAATATAGGGCAGTACATCTATGAATTCAAGATACCATCGATGAAATGCAGCTTCCTCACACCAGCAACACTCATGCAGCCGCACAGAAGGACACTGCCACCACCATGTTTCACTGTAGGCACCATGCATCTTCTTTGTACTCCTCACCTCTGCAATGCCATACAGTTTTGAAGCCATCAGTTCCAAAAACATTTATCTGATCATTCCAGAGTACACAGTCCGAGTATTGTTCTTCTAATTCAGCATGGGCCCTGGCAAATTCTAGGCAGGTTTTTTTGTGTGTAGGCTTTAGCAGAGGCTACCTTCGTGGATGACACCCATGCATGCCATTCCTCTGCAGTGTATTCATTTTTGCAACATGGTCTTAAATGAATGTGTTAGGAAAAATACTTTTTTGTGTGTGCAAATTAACAAATCTTGTTTGCAATCGATGGCCCGCATTTATGGGAGTATTTTGTAGTATAGTGTCCCATAAAAAATGTTGATTCTGAAAAGAAAGTAAAGGTTTTTTTACAAATCTGTTGGAGTGTAATCATTTATGCTGAGCACTGTATATAAAAACAGAATCAAGAGTGGTTAGTAGGCTGCTGAGCAAAAAATGATAGCTATACTAATCTTAAAATAAACAATGTAATAATATTTGCAGCACTTATCAGTAAACACCATCCATATGCACATCTAAAATACCAATAAATAATCTACAACACCGATATATAATCTACATGTGTAATCATCAAATATAAGAGCAAAGTGAAAAACATATGTAAATGTATAAGAGGAAGGGATGGGAGAGAAGGAGCAAAAGAAATGTCTCCCTCAACTGGATTTACTGGTACCACATCCTTTACAATCAGTACATATCAAACAAGAAATCCCTATAGGAGTTTGTAGGTACCATACCTAAAATTAAAACTGAATCACTTTATTCAAAGTATTCCATAAAAATTATTTATAAAAGCCCCATAGGGCTGAACAACAAAGAACAAATGAAGGAAATGAACTATGTTTGGCAATGTACGGACATAACAATCACAATATAGCATTTGATACACCAAGTGACAGGATCTATTGTCCCAGATACAGTATTCCATCATGGATTCTGATACATAGATATCTTCCATGCATTTCTCGGGACAAAGCCCACTTCTTCAGGAAAAAACTACTGTTGTGTTTCTGCTATGATTGCTTAAAACATCTATACACATTTAAAAAAATTAATTACTTGAAAGAATGCCACTCCTGGGCAAGTGGACCCCTTAATAGTCTTCACATGTTTACCGAAAAAGGAGAATGCATCTGATCCTTCAACAAAAAAAGAGGTGTAGGACAACACACCAAAATATACAGTATAATGAACCCAGGCAATTTGCTCATTTGCCAATCAAGTGATGTCCTGTAGCTAGGGGAGCCCACTGTGATCCATATCATTTCAAATGTCAAACATAGTTCATTACTTTCATTCGTTCTTTGGTGTCCAGCTCTATGGGGCTATGTTATAGATCAAATAACTTTTATGGAATACTTTTAATGTTCAGCAATTTTAATGTATTTTTGGTGTGGTACCTACAAAATCCTATATTAGTAGCTCTTGGTAGGGATTCCTTGTTTGATATGTGCTGATTTTAATGGATGTGGTACCAATAAATCCATTAGACAGTTGAGGGAGACATTTCTTTTGCTCTCTCTCTCCCATTCCTTCCTCTTATACATTTGCAAATATTTTTTATTTTGCTCATGGGAACACAGTTTATTCTGATATATTTGTTGGAAATATGGCAAAAATCAGATAATTTTTCAAACAACATATGAAAATCACCTATCGCAAATGTTGTGTGAGGTCACTTGCCCTATCTGTATCAGCTAGTTACAAGCTATGTAATCTTTAAGGCCCTTTCCCACTTGTGATCCGATCAGGTCATCCTGCCAATTTTTCAGGCAGACCTTATCAGACGATCCATACATTCCCATGGACAGGTGGGTGTAAACAGATTTGTGTGCATTTACACCTGCATACCTCCAGGTCCGATCAGGCCCGCTAAAAAAACTGCATCCTGCAGGACTGCATCCTCTTCCGTTTGGGTAGACAGGATCGGAGGCAGCCCACAGAGCAGAGTGGGGTCTATATCTACTCTCCATAAACTGAGAGAGCACAGACCTGTCATCCTCTCTACTATGCTCAAGTCAGCAGGGGATCTGTGAGCGGATCTCCTGCCGATCGGAACGTAAACCACCCGTGTGAAAGATCCCTTTTAGTTTAATTGTATGAGAATAGCCATAGCCCTGAAGAAATATATTAGGTATATTTTTGTTTCAAAATTATGGAATCACAAAATACCCTATTCTTTCATGAACTTCAAAATATCCAATTATCTCATTTGTTTATGTAGGTGTTTATCCATATCTTATAATATTAGCAATAGTAGAGTTGATACCCACCTGCATATTGCTAGAGTGGGTCAAAATGTATATATACCCAACAACTTCCCACAGAGTGGCAATTTCGTCCAGCTAGCAACATAGGAATGGATTATATAAATAAAATATTTAACATCCAGTAGTCATTGTCATGTATTATAAGCCAAGAGATAAAACAATCTTTATCACAATAATAGCTAGTATTCACCTACCCCTGTATGCTATTGCCAGATTGCCCATCCATGCCAAAAATTATGATCTGAACAAAAATAGAAATATGATCATCCAATAGTAAGCTAACCATCTTGAATAAAAGGATCACAAACCTCCCAATAGTCCACAGTGGTCCTCACTTAGCCTCATATATATTTCTCCAAAGCCTCTTTCCCAGGACTCCAATATATGGCCAAACACATGCACATGGTATGCACACCTCAGTCCCCAGAGGATACTATTCTAATCAGACAGAGATAGAATATTACATAGTGTAGGACAAATTAATAACATTCTTTAATAAGCAAAAAACAAATTTCATTGTGTATACAAGTATCAATAAAATCACTAAAACATATTAAATCAACATCTTTATAAAAAGCTATATATTTGTATCATAAATTTTAATATACATATGTTCATACAATTGAAACAGATTTTTTTTTAACCCTAGCACAATTCCCCCCGCCAAATAAATATCAGAAACCATTCCAGAAGACTTATCATCTCTGACAGAAATTAAGCCTACCTGCATTTAGACATCTACGTACATTTAGTCTACCAACATTTCTCAAGAGGGGCTGAGGAAGTCCGAGTGATGAAATGCATTTAACGGGACCACTGATGTCATCCACTACGTATTATGGATATGCTCCTCACTCTCAATTAGACTAGGAGAGGAGGAGGGCTGGGTGCATTAACAAGTGCTGGTATAGCTCCTAAAATTGTAAGTTCTTTTAATTTTTAAACAAATATAATTTCACTTTTTTTTACTAGGCAGGTTCTTCTGTTTTCTCTTTTCTGGCTGCATTCAGTTGAGCATGGTTATCTGTGTTTATGGGGGAGGTTGAATGCAATACTGCCCTGTTTGGGGAGGAATTTTAAGACCTTTCTTGTTAGAAGGTCAATCATATCTAATGAGGTAATCCAAACTGGGGGTTTGGGGAAATTGGTTGAGCACAAAACATATCTGGATTAGATAAAAAATGGTCATTGACAATATCTGAAAGTTCACTTTGGCCTGCCACGTACTGATTGCACTTTGAACTTTATGTGAAGTGGATAATAAACTGGTTGCTATTGGTCACCATTTTTTAAAAGGCCATATTTGTTTAGATTGCACTTTTAATTGAAAGATCATTGTTCTTGGCTTACACTGACTGCATTTTGAATTTTATGCAAAGTTGTTACCAATCTGGTTGGTATTGGTTACTGCTTACTGATAATTTACAAATGGACTGCAGTCTGTACTAGTTACACTAATACAGTGGTCTGTAATAATACTGTTCACTGTACTAATGACACTGGCTGGGAAGGGGTTGACATCAATGAGCAATGAAGGGGTTAACAGTGTGCCTAACAAGTGTAATATGTGCTGGTTTTACTCACAGATCTGGCTATTTTTTTCTCCCTGCGTTTCAGGGAGAAGAAACATCCATATTGCTGTTCTGTTTACAGAGAGTTCTGTGTGTTTGTAAACACAGAATACTGTGCTGTGATTGGACACAGTGATCAGCAGGTTTAAGCCAAAATCATTGGCTGAAACTTTCTGACAAACTCGTACTGTGTCCAATAACAGCAAGGGTCAGCAAGGGGCATGTGTACATGTGCTTGAAAACCCAGAAGTAGGTACCTGTACAGTGCCTTGAAAAAATATTCATACCCCTTGAACTTTTCCACATTTTGTCATGTTACAACCAAAAATGTAAATGTATTTTATTGGGATTTTATGTGATAGACCAACGCAAAGTTATTTGTGAAGTGGAAGGAAAATTATAAAAGCTTTTCAAAATTTTGTACATGTAAATATCTGAAAAGTGTGGTGTGCATTTGTATTCAGCCTCCTTGAGTCAATACTTTGTAGAACCACCTTTCACTGCAATTTTTTTTGGATATGTCTCTACCAGCTTTGCACACTAAGAGAGTGAAATATTTACCCATTGTTCTTTGCAAAATAGCTCAAGCTCCGTCAGATTGGATGGAGAGCGTCTGTGAACAGCAATTTTCGAGTCTTCCCACAGATTCTCAATTGGATGTAGGTCTGGACTTTGACTGGGCCATTCTAACACATGAATATGCTTTGAACTAAACCATTCCATTGTAGCTCTGGCTGTATGTTTAGGGTCGTTGTCCTGCTGGAAGGTGAACCTCTGCCCCAGTCTCAAGTCTTTTGCAGACTCTAACAGGTTTTTTTCTAAGATTGCCCTGTGTTTGGCTCCATCCATCATCCCATCAACAGTGACTAGCTTCCTTGTCCCTGCTGAAGAACAGCATCCCCACAACATGATGCTGCCACCACCGTGTTTCACAGTGGGGATGGTGTGTTCAGAGCGAACTGCAGTGTTAGTTTTCCACCACACATAATATTTTGCTTTTAGGCCAAAAAGTTAAATTTTGGCCTCATCTGACCAGAGCACCTTCTTCCACATGTTTTCTGTGTCCCCCACATGGCTTCTTACAAGCTGCAAACGGGACTTCTTATGGCTTTTTTTCAACAATGGCTTTCTTCTTGCCACTCTTCCACAAAGGCAAGATTTGTGGAGTGCACGACTAATAGTTGTCCTGTGGACAGATTCTCCCACCTAAACTCTGGATCTCTGCAGCTCCTCCAGAGTTACCATGGGCCTCTTGGCTGTTTCTCTGATTAGTGCTCTCCTTGGCCAGGCTGTCATTATAGGTGGACAGCCATGTCTTTGTAGGTTTGCAGTAGTGTCATATACTTTCTATTTTTGGATGATGGATTCAACAGTGCTCCGAGATGTTCAAAGCTGGGGATTTTTTTTATAACCTAACCCTGCTTTAAACATCTCCACACCTTTATCCCTGACCTGTCTGGTGTGTTCCTTGGCAATTGGTTGCACTGGATTTTAGTTAGGGGTATCAGAGTAAAGGGGGGCTGAATACAAATGCATGTCACGCTTTTCAGATATTTATTTGTAAAACATTTTGAAAACCATTTATCATTTTCCTTTCACTTCACAATGATGTGCCACTTTGTGTTGGTCTACCACATAAAATCCCAATAAAATACATTTCAATTTTTGGTTGTAACATGAGAAAATGTGGAAAATTACAAGGGGTATGAATACTTTTTCAATGCACTGTATGTTGCCTAGCTTGCAGCTGCCGCCCACTTGCAGTAGATGTACTGTAAGGGGGCGGAAACTGGTTACAGTTCAACCAATACAAATATTAGAGAATAATGTAATTTTCTTTTTCAGCAGATGTATTTTTTTTTCCTAATCAATATCTGTAGGCTTTTTCAGTAGGGCAGAGTATAGACTAAAGCTGAAGTGCAGTAATCTAAACCTATACCAGCCAATCAGATTTCAGCTTGCTGTAGTCAGACCACTGCGAGATCAATTGATTGGCTACTGTACTTTACTTTTTACCCAACAGTCATCAATGACTTGTGTCAATATTTTTATTTTAAGCATCAATGTACTGTATTCACATACTGTGAGTGTTTACAAGAGTGATGTTTTTTCTTTGTATTGATGAAAATGTCTGCTGCCGCTTTTTAATGTTCCAGGCTGTGCTGGCAGTGATATTGCAAGTCAATGAGAACTCTAAATAAATGCTCAGCAAACACCTTGTAGGCATTTGAAATGTACTTATTCAGAGTAACTGTGATATCAATTTCTTGCTAGAGGACTATGCATTATCCAAGTTATCCCAAGTATGCCTCTGGCTTCAGAACAGCATCAAGATACAAAAACAAGCTACATAAGTTTTAACTTTTTTAATGTCTGAAAGTGTGAGTCCTTACATGGCCTTCTGTTCTGCTGTACATTACTGCAAAAATCATTAAGTCTAAGAATCAATTATGTATAGGAAATAGCTTTTAATATGTAGTAAAAAGGAAACTGCGCTAAGAGCGAAAGAAAAAAAAATATATAAACATAAATATTACAGCTACACAGAAACAAGAAAAATACAAGTGCAGCAAATAATAAACCATAAAACTGTTGCACTGAGAATGAACAATAAACACCTTTACAGATGCATATTAAATGATCTACATACAATGTGTACAAAATAAAAACACCATAAGTCTAGGTTCATGCCTATGTGCTTTTTGCTGCGTTTTGCAGAAATGCACAGCAGTCCATTTAACACGATTTTGCTATGGGACAGGTTCACATCTCTGCGTTTTCACCGGGTGCGTTTTTTGGAAAGGGTCTGGGACGTTTTTAAATCAAAAATGTTGTGTTTTTTGTTCTATAGACTTCAATGGAGACGCTGCAGAAAAGCATGTAGTGTGTTTATGCAATTTTGTTGTGTTTTTGATACGTTTTTTATGCATTTTGTGTTTTATTATGCCCAGCAACAAGTTGAAAAAAAAGCAAAATGCAATAAAAAACGCATTAAAAATGCATGTGCTAAAAAAGCAAAACACACCACAAAAAGCACTGCAGAATTGCATCAAATGCAAACTACATAGGTGTGAACCTAGCCTTAGTGAGAAAAAAAAGTTGATCTATAAATATCCCGAATACACCCATGACTCCCTCCACATGATCACACACAGCCTCTTACTGAAACTGAATACCCTAGGTCAGTGATGGCGAACCTATGGCACGCGTGCCAGAGCTGGCACGCAGAGCCATCTCAGTGGGCACGCCAGGAGGAAGAGAGGAAGAGGAAGAGAACGCGCTCTCCTGCGCACCTCCGGGGGCGCGCACCGGACCGATCTCCGTGAACGCTGTGTCCTGCGGACACAGCTGATCACGTGACATGGTAAAAGGCCAATCACAGCGGTCTTTTACCACGTGATCAGCCGTGTCCAATGACACGCTGATCACCGGGAAATGCAAATGCCGGTTCTCGGCTGCACTTTCCTCACGCTGTCAGATCGTGAGGAAAGTACTGCCGAAAACCGGCAGTTGTCAGAACAGGGATCGGCACCGATCATCAGGGTCACTGATCATCAGTGCCCTGATGATCGGTGCCCACCTGTGCCACACACAAGTTCCGCCCACTTGTGCCCAGCAATGCGCCCACCTGTGCCCAGCAGTGCGCCCACCTGTGCCCAGCAATGCGCCCACCTATGCCCAGCAGTGCGCCCACCTGTGCCCAGCAATGCACCCACGTGTGCCCAGCAGTGCGCTCACCTGTGCCCAGCAATGCACCCACCTGTGCCCAACAGTGCGCCCACCTGTGCCCAGCAATGCACCCACCAGTGCCCACCTGTGCCGCCCACCTGTGCCCACCAGTGCCACCCACCAGTGCCCATCAGTGCAGCCCAGCAGTGCTGCCAGTCAGTGCCACCAGTCAGTGCCCAGCGGTTGTGCCAGTCAGTGTCCAGCAGTGATGTCAGTCAGTGCCACCTATCAGTGCTGTCTATCAGTACCCATTATCAGTGTAGCCTATCAGTGCCACCTATCTGTGACACCTCATTAGTGCTGCCCATCAGTGCCACCCATCAATGATGCCCAGCAGTGCCGCCGGTCAGTGCCGTCTGTCAGTGCCTCCAGTTGGTGCTGCCAGTGCCGCTTATCAGTGCCCATCATTTCCTGCATATCAGTGCATCATCAGAGCCTCCTCATCAATGCTCACCGGTGCCGCCTCATCAGTGCTACCTATCTGTGCCGCCTCATCAATGCCCATCAGTGCTGCCTATCAGTGCAGCCTCACCAACGCACATCAAAGAAGAAATATTACCTGTTTGCAAAATTTTAGAATAGAAGCAAAGGAAACCTTTTATGTTTTTAATTTTTTGCTCTTTTTTCATTTATAGTGCAAAAAATAAAACACCCAGTGGTGATTAAATACCACCAAAAAAAGCTCTATTTGTGTGAAAAAATGATAAAAATTGCATATGGTTACAGTGTTGCATGACCGCACAATTGTCTTTGTTAAGTGCAACAGCACTGAAAGCTGAAAATTGTCCTGGGCAGGAAGGGGGTAGAAGTACCCGGTAGGCAAGTGATTAATTCCAGTGTTGGCACTTTGAAATAAAAAAGTTGGTTTTGTGTTGCAGTTTGGGCACTCGGGCTCAAAAAGGTTCGCCATCACTGCCCTAGGTTATAGTTGGTCTGTAAAAAGTTCAGAGGAGTGTGGACTTTGCGTTAATGAAATCCTTCCACATCAGGAACACAGAGCATATTGGCAGGGAACTACACCATATAACCTCCTCTCTGATAGTATCACCCGGTAAAGGAAGGTATAAAAACTACATATCTTCTCATATTACATCCAATGCATTGCGCATATAACATCCATAAACAGGGCCACTAGTACCAGCTCCAGTGGGCGCGGTCATGTCAGCACAGGCTCCGCCCCAACGTACATTTCATCCGAAAAGATGTTCTCAAGGGTATCTCTGCGCAACAGTTTTGTGGCATAGGAAATACTGTAATTTGCCACACCAAGAACAAACAAAAAAAGAAAAGGAAGGAGGAGTACAAAAGGAAAAAGATGACAAGGCCAAAAGCAGGGGTTTGAGAACGCCAATACCTAGCAACATCACAAACCCAGACTAGCCGGGGGCAGCGTGGGAAAGGCATATTGCAACCATAGCTCCCATATTTTCAAGAATTTACGTTGGGAGTCATTACAGATACTCCATATCTGTTCATTGACCAACATAGTGGTCATATGGTCCCGCACCCCCTGAAGAGAGACAAACGGGCTCTTCCAGGCCTAAGAAATTGTTCTAGTGGCCAACAAAAACAAATAGGAAGCCAACTTCTGCTGGTGAGCCAAGAGGCCAGGTATGGGACAATGAAGCAAAGCGTACCGAGCATCCCGGCGTATGGGGAGATGGAACAAGGTAAAAAGGAGGCCAAACACACAAGACCAAAAACCAATCAGTCTTGGGTATGACCCCCAGATATGCAATACATCACCACGATTGTCACAACCCCGAAAGCATTGATCACTGCAGGCAGGGTTGCCTGGCCAAGTGAGCCATAACCCAATACCAACAAAACAGTACTTTGTGTGTTGCCTCCAGCGTGGTCGCTATAAGTGACTAGGCCCTAATCCAGTCCTTCAGATCCACAACTGCCCCCAGGTCGTGCTCCCACTGAGCGACATATGAGAGAGAAGTATGCGTCGAGCTTCTGTTCAAAGCTGCATGAAGAAGGGAGATAAGGCCCGTGGTGCCCGGACGCTGTTGGCAAAGCAGTTCAAAGGCAGATTTCTGGTACGGAAAGGTGGAAGTGCCCCTCAGTGACTGACCATTGGGGAACTCGGGCACTGCCCGAGGGTCTGGGGTCATTAGGGGGCCCCATGAGATGTCCCTGGTACCTTTCATAGGCTTTTTTGGGTGTAGTTTGAGTGTGGGCTAGGACACAGGGGCCCCATGATCCCCTATTGCCCGGGGGCCCCATGATTTGTAAGTCCGCCCCTGGTGAGGTCAACCAATGCTGCAATTGAAGGTACCACACTTTTTTATGTACTTGTAGAACATTAAGGGCTCATGTACACAGGGTATTTAGAAAACTCTTCTGAAAGATGGAAACTGACTGCTGGAAAACGTAGGGTAAAAAACGTCAGTTTAGCCACGTTTTCATACCACGTTTAGCCGTGTTTATGCACGATTGCGTTTAGAAGCGTTTTTAAAAGATAACCTCAGGAGACCCTCCCAAATACCCAGAATGCACTGAAAAATAGTAAATTCACTAAAAAAGGCTACTAAAATACCGCATGAGTTATTTTATCAAGTCATGTGGTATTTTAGTAATGAAAAGCATGCATTAATATTTCAGCTGTCAGCGGGATTCCCACTGACAGCTGAATGTAAAAGAAAGAATTGCCGGTAATTAAAAAATAATTAAAAAACAGCGTGGGGTCCCCCTTCCCATCCATACCAAGCCCTTCGGGTCTGGTATGGATTTTTAGGGGAACCCCCACGCCAAAATGTAAAAAAAAAAGACGTGGTGTTCCCCCCTATATCCATACCAGACCCTTATCCAAGCATGCAGCCCGGCAGGTCAGGAAAGGGGGGGCGAGTGAGCGCCCCCCCTGCACCATACCAGGCCACATGCCCTCAATATGGGGGGTGCTTTGGGGCAGGGGGCTCCCCCCCAAAGCACCTTGTCCCAAAGTTGATGGGGACAAGGGCTTCTTCCCCATAACCCTGGGCTGTGGTTGTGGGGGTCTGTGGGCGGGGGGGCTTATCGGAATCTGGAATTAGCTAGGGGGCCCCCAGATCCTGCCCCCCCCATGTGAATGAGTATGGGGTACATGGTACCACTACCCATTCACAAAAAAAAGCTGTAGTGTGAAAAAAGACAGGAGTCATTGTTTGACAAGTCCTTTAATAAAAGACTATCCCCTGAAGTAGATCCAACATCAGTCACGATGCCTGCCACCGCCGCTCTGAAAAAAAAAAAGAAAAGGCGCCTGAACGCAATTTTGCTGCATTAAAAAAAAGACTGTAAACTCAACTGCCTGTAAACGACTATGTGTACATGGACACATAGGAAAACATTAGGGAGAGTTCAAGGGCTGCTGAAAAAAACACAGAAAAGCTCCTGAACGTGAGATTATCAGCTGCAGTGTACATAAGCCCTTAATCTCCCTGGAGGTATTCCCGAGTGTAGCTCGGGGTAAAGTTTCAGTACCACAAGCGGTAACCCCGAGCTACACTCGGGAATACCATGCGGCACTGCTCCGCGATCCCTCGGTCACTTACCTTGTCCTGCGCTCTCACGATGTCCCTCCTGCAGTGTCCGGCGGATGCTGGCATCTGTCATCTGGGTTCCGTCCTCTGCGAGCGTCGGGACGTACAGGGGATGGAACAGCAGGAAATTTGAAAATGACAAAGTGACATTCACAAAAATCACTAAAATCACATAGTAAAACATTACTGTACCAAACCATTTCACATACATTTTGTCCCGAGTGCTTTGTCCTGTGCCCTGCCTGCATTTTTACTGTTCTTTCTACCTGGAAACTGAGAAATGTCCATGGCATCCAAAAAGTGTCCCTTTAGGTCAAAAGCGGTTTTAGACCAGCTAGAGAACAGCGATAGTAAATTAGAACTACTTGCAGAATTGAGTGATAATGATTCGTGGGGGAAATTCGTCATCAGACACTGAAAAAGATTTTGCGACTTTGCTCAGTGATGTGCGAACTTGGCGCTATATTTCAAATTTCAGTGCTTTTGGTTTGATTATATTATTGAATTAAATTTATTATTATTATTATATTATTATTTTTTATGATTATTTATTAAATTATAATTTATGATTTCGTGTTTCAAGTTTTATCCTACCCGGGATGTTTACTAGACTCTTGTTCGGACAGATTTCAGTGAGTTATTCCTAAGAATTACAGGCCTACAATATAAAACGCCAAATTTACATGCAAAATAACGGTACCGCTTTCAGCACCAAAAATCTGAAATAATCATACCGCCAGGGAGGTTAAAGAAACAAACATGGGAATGTGTGCATGTATTAAAAGAATGTTCTTTGTCTTCTAACTTGCTCAAGCACATCATTTAAAGTGGTTGTAAGAGACAGGAAATACAAACAAAGCATATCCCTCTATAGTGAGTCCTTTTCTCAATCCAGAGCACTAAGTGTTATTTCTGCTTGCTGCTTTGTTCCTTCCTCTATCAGTCACTTTTGGTGAATTTTCCTTACACTGAGAGAAAAAAGGTGACAGGGGAGGGCAAATCCTATGATTAATAGCCTCAGCTCTGTTCCTGTGTGCTGTGTGAAGGGGGTGTGTCCTTTCCCTCCAATCAGCAATCAGAGCTCTCCTCACTGATGTAGCCTCAGTTCACTTCCCCCCCCCCCCCTGCTTTTCAGAGCTGAGAGATCCTATGTAAATTCTGCACTTTGAATGGATGTAGGAAAAGATGGCTGAAAATAAACAGGTACAACTTATGTAGGAGGATTTGTTTCATCTCTGTGCATCACCTTTAAACATGACACAAAACAGCTTTTATGAAACACTGTAGGGGTTCATTTATTGAACTGGAGTGTGCAAAACCTGATGCAGCTCTGCATAGAAATCAATCAGCTTCCAGGTTTTTTGTCAAAGCCTCATTGAACAAGCTGAGGATAAAAGCTGATTGTTTACCATGCACAGCTGCACCAGATTCTGCACTCTCCAGTTTTAGTAAATGAATCCCATTGAGTCTGGTGTACCAGGGAACATATACTGTATATATGTAGTAGTAATTTTGGAAAACCAGGAAACTCCAGACACGGAGCTTGAGGAAAACAAGTGATTTATTAAAAACAGAGCTGTTTGACCCAGCCGGGCTCATGTCTGCAAAGCCGAGTGAGTTGTATCCTCTTCTTACAAGCGTATATACCAAAGATTACATCACAATGCATATTTTTCCTCTTTCACTTTCTATACATTCAAAAGACTTTCTAAACTCTGTAGAATACAGTCTTGAATTCCGGCTACAGATAAGGGTGCTAGCTACAGGCTGGTACACATTACTTTACAGGAAATAAGGGAGGGGGAAAGTGAGCTGAAAACCTTGCTTTGCAAGCAGATACTGTTAGAAATGTTAAAGTTTACAGGGGAACTCTGCAATATCTGGGTGCTGCCACATATAGTCCCAAGGGTTGCCACTGCACTCTGCGAGGTAAATGTTTAGGTATTCACCCGCAAAGCAATTCATACAAACCAAAATGGATATAGAGGCACTCATGGGTCTTGCAGTGGAGATAAAGCAAAGCAACAGCGTTTCATTGTCAATGTTTTAATGGAGCTCAGTCTACCTTTCTCAAGACGCTGAAACTTGGAAATGCACAGACTAATAGACACAAAATCCCACCAACAACACCCCCTAGTAATGACATCACACAGTGCAAAGGTAAAGAGAAAGATACAGGGTAGAGGCCAAAGAAAGATCAAAAAAAGGAACAAGTCACAATTGTTCATCAAGAAAGCAAAATATACTACATCCTTAGCCACTTGCCTACAGGGCACTTATACCCCCTTCCTGCCCAGGTCAATTTCCAGCTTTCAGCGCTGTCACACTTTGAATGACAATTGCGCGGTCATGCAACACTGTACCCATCACCTCTGGGTTTTTTATTTTTTCTTAAACAAACCAAAAACCACTGAAAATGTTGGGAAAAAAAAGTTTTTTCTTAGTTGTTCTTATAAAATTTTGTAAATAAGTGATTTTTCTCCTTCACTGATGTGCGCTAATGAGGCTGCACTGATGGGCACTGATAGGCTGCACTGATGGACACTGATAGGTGGCACTGATGGGCACTGATGAGGAGGCACTGGTAGGTGGCAATGATGGGCATTGACAAGCATCACTGATGGGCACTGAAAGGCAACACTCATATATGGCACTGATAGGCAGCACTGACTGGCACTGTTAGGTGGCACTGACTGGCACTGTTAGGTGGCACTGATAGGCAGCACTGATGGGCACCGATAGGTGGCACTGATGCACACTGATAGGTGGCACTGACTGGCACTGATAGGTGGCATTGATCGGCAGCACTGATAGGTGGCACTGACTGGCACTGATGGGTGACACTGAAAGGCAGCTTGGATGGGCACTGATATGTGGCATTGATGTGCACTGGTAGGCACTGATATGTGGCATTGATGTGGCACTGATGGGCACTGGCAGGTGGCATGGATGAGCACTGACAGCTGGCACTGATGGACACTGACAGGTGGCACTGCTGGGGCTACACAAATCATCAGGGCACACTGATTATCAGTGCCCTGATGATCAGTGCACATGTCCCCTCTGAGGGATGCCGATTACCGGCTCTCCTCTCCTCTCAAGCTGTCAGCGTGACAGCTCGTGAGGAGAGAAATGCCGATAACTGGCATTTCCCTATTTACATGTGATTAGCTGTGATTGGACATGATCTTCCGCTCTCTGTTGATCGGTGATCCGCTGTGTCCGAGGGACACAGCGCACCACCGATTGCCGCGCTGTGCACTCCCGGAGCCGTCCATGCGCGGTTAGAATGGGAAAACGTCATATGACGTCCTCCCAGAACGAGAGAACCACCTTGCTCCCGTCACTGTACTATATGGCGGGCGGGAGGTGGTTAAAGGATAAGTTCACCTTTTGATAAAAAAAAATAATGAATACACATTTTTTTTGCAGGTAAAAAAATGTGCATTTATTATTTTTTTCTGCAGCATTGCAGATCACTGGTGCCATGCAGGTCTCCTGCAGATCTATCCATGCTGCTGGAGTGAAAAGGTAGGACTCTGATGTGAAGAGGGGACTGTGTGATTGGGAGCTCTTATGGGGGGGCTGTGTGCTTGAGGGGTTCTGTGAAGTGGGGGACTCATGAATAGGGGGCCGTTGATGTATATGAGTGGTGTGATGAGAAGCTTTCATGTTTAGGGGGACTCTGATATGATGAAAAGCCTCTGACATAAAGGGATGATTATGATGTGATGGGGATCCTCTGACATGACGGGGGGACTCTGATGTGATTGGGGGACCTCTGATGTGAAAGGGGCTTCTGATGTGAAAATAATTTCATCAATACAATTGTCTGCATTGTCCTAGGCTCAAGCTTCCCTTTGATAAGTAACATTTACATTTTTGGCATATTTGGCTGGGGTATATAGAGACTTTTCATACTTTTAAAGAGTGTGAAGACTGAAAAAAAGCTGAGAAACCACTACTTTAACCCTTTTGCTGCCAGGCCATGTGCTCCACTTTTAAGCTCAAGTGGCCAGTCCATTTTTGCAATTTTTCCACTGCTTTTTTATTTTTCCCTTACAGCATTCAGAGTTTGCAAAAGGGCCCCTAAACCACGTATTTTCTGAAAGTATATAACCAGTAGAATAAAAAGAAGGTGCTTCCAATTTTTAAGGCTATTTTTAAGGATATGTGCACAAATGTTTATCAAAATTATATTTTGGCAAAAAAATTCAGTAAAATCATTATTAGTAGATACAAACACAACACATTTTACAAAATTCCTGCTAACTTCCTACTAAATGTAAAAGCTTAACCACTCGCCCTCCTGAGGATTTACCCCCCTTCCTGACCAGGCAATTTTTTGCATTACAGCGCTGCATTACTTTAACTGACAATTGGCGGTCATGCAACTCTGCACCCAAATGAAATTTACGTCCTTTTTTTCCCACAAATTGAGCTTTCTTTCTGTGGTATTTGATCACCTATACGTTTTTTATTTTTTGCGCTATATAAAAAGACAGACAATTTTGAGAAAAAAACTATATTTTTTACTTTTTGCAATTAAACATGTCCAATAAAAATATGTAAAATTTCATACTTTATTTAGGCCAAAATGTATTCTGCTACAGGTCTTTGCTAAAAAAAATCCCAATACATGTAAATTATTTGGTTTACATGAAAGTTATATCATATATATATCCAAATGGCAGTATAGATACTGGAATTTGTTTTTTATTTTTTTTACTAGTAATAGCGGCAATCAGCAACTTATAGAGGGACTGCAGGACTGCAGTGGACATTCTGACACTGCGGGGAACTAACTTGGTGTCACTGACATCTCCAGTGACACCAATACAGTGATCAGTGCTAAAACAAAAGCACTGACACTGTACTAATGGCACTGGGCAGGAAGGGTTTAACATGAGTGGTGATCAAAGGGTTAACTGTGTGCAGGGAGTGTTTTACTAGGGGGCCGTGTCAGTGTGCTTCACTGTAAGCACACTGCTTTGGATGGCTGTGCTGTGCACAGTCATCCAAAGCAGTGTGTCTGAGCTCACAGTGAGGAGAACTGTTAGTAAATAAAACAGTCCTCCTCCTTCCTGTTGAAGATCCTCAGTAATTACCAGGCGCCGGCGAATAATCACCGGTCAGACCCCAGTGATTGACAGCCACGCCCCCTAACCAGAAATGCAAAATCGCGTATATAAACATATGATTTTGCACACCCATGCTGCCCTGTAGCAGTATTTCTGCTATAAGGCGGTTGGGAAGCGGTTGACCTGTATTGAGTTAGTAAATAACAAATATTTCTCAATTTTAAATTGCGCCTTTTTGCAAAATGGTGAAAATTGAACATCTCTCTAAAAATCTGGAGGTTTTCATTTTTCACTTACAGCTTTCAGAGTTTGTAAAAGACCCCCTAAACCATGTACTTTCTGAAAGCACATGACTAGTAGAATTCAAGGCCAATGTGCGCAAATGTTTATCAAAACAATATTGTCGCTAAAAATACACTGAAATCATCATTAGCAGATAAAAACACAGAAAATATTACAAAATTCCTGCTACATTCCTACTAAGTATAAAAGTTTAAAGGATATGTTCACCTTTTAGACAAAAATAATAAATGCAAATTTTTTGCAGGTAAAAATGTGCATTTATTATTTTTGTCTACAGGAGTCTGGAAAGCATTGCACCAGCAATCAGTAGATTGCTGATGCCATGCAGAATATCTGCTCTTCGTATGGGATGTATGAGCAAGCAGATATTCTGTCAGAGCTTCAATGAACCAGCATGGCACTCCACAGCGCCGTGGAAGTTCATTGCAAACTACAAGCCGACAGCCGCTAAGGAAGTCCGCAAATGAATGATGTGGCCGTGTGGGCGGAGCCCTGCATGGCCACGCTGTTTTCAAATTTGACCGATAGTACGGGGAGACTTCTCCCTGTACTATATGTCGGGGGGGGCGGATGCGGCTATTGGAACATGTTACATGTTCCACCCTAAAAACGTGTGGAACATGTTCCCAAATTTGAACTTTAAACTGGAACCTAACTCTCTCAGTCTACATGGACTATTTTTAATCCTTCTGCTGCTAGCATTTTTACATTTCTTCAGTTACTTCCTCGTTTCCACTTCTAGGCAAATTTAGTCATACATCACAGCAGCCTTCAGGAGGGGAGGGAGGTATATCAGCTCAGCCTATGCCTGAGCTAAGGGCAGATGGATTCCAGGAAGTAAACGATACATGAATCATCTACCCTTACTCAAAATAAATATAAAACATATCCAATAAAAAAATGTAAAAAATAAAATTTCTTCATAAATGTAGGCCAAAATGTATTATGTCTTTTGTATAAAAAAAATCCCAATCAGTGTATATTAATTTGTTTACGTAAAAGTTATAGCATCTACAAATTGAGGTATATATATTGGAATTTTTATTTATTTTTTTTATACTAATAAAAATGGAGGAAATCAGCAACTTATAGCTGGACTGCGGCAGGCATTCTGATACTGACACTGGGTGGGAACTGACTGCCACTGACATTTCCAGTGACACTAATACAATGATCAGTGCTAATAAAAAGCGCTGATCACTGTATTAATGACACTGGGCAGGAAGTGTTCAACTTCTGGGGTGATCAAACGGTTAACAGTGTACTGTGTTATAATTACTGTGTGGTGTTTTACTAGGGGATGTGCCTGCTGACAGGAGAGAGATCTCTGTTGTTAACACACAGATCTCTCCCCTGTCAGCTCTCTGCCTATCACCAAGTCCCAGCCATGAATCGCTGGCCGGGACTCGATGATTGACATCTTTGGGAGCCTATGATGGCGCTCACGTGCCCCCTATTTGGAATTGCAAAATCACATATATGTACGTGATTTTGCACAGCACGGCCTCCCTGTAGCAGTACATCTGCTATGGGGAAGTCTTTAAATACTTAGCTCAGATGTTTACATTTAAACATTTATATAAAAGATATCTAAGTAAATTAATAATTGGTTTAGATTTGGATGAGAGACAATTTACAGCATATAAAACTCCTTTATTATCGGTACTAAATAAGAGTCTTTTATTGTGGAAACGATCTCCCCATATCTCTATAGGAATAACAAGAGGGAAGAGCTCCAATAATACTAAAATCTTTAACAGTCCTTAAACAGCCCAGGAGTCAGGCCATTGATCAGCACACCAATGATTTTTTCAAATGGCAGAAAAGCCAAACTAAAATTTTAATTAAAAATACATTTTTCTTGCCATACTGATCTACCATTGAAGTGTGGAAGAAATTGACTTTAAACTAATAAACTTCACGCATTTCAGAAATAATTTAAATATGAGCCGCAGGACTTTTTAATCTCGCAATTGCCATGCAAAGTCTTCTGGAAAATATTCGACCGACTGGCAATACACGCATGGCAAAAGTCAGGAGGCCCAATAAATTTTGCATCTCTTTAAGCATGACTTTCTTC
Source organism: Staurois parvus (assembly GCF_062004578.1). Lineage (NCBI taxonomy): Eukaryota > Metazoa > Chordata > Amphibia > Anura > Ranidae > Staurois > Staurois parvus. The sequence goes on along the minus strand of NW_028318189.1, from coordinate 1,781,406 downwards.
TTTTTAAGAATAATTAAAATAAGCTCTGATATTTTTGCAATCTTTTCAGGCGGGAGACAAATTCCATGGCATCACGTGTCTATGATAATGCCTATGAATTCCAGACAAGTCGTAGGAAAAACTGTTTTTACTTTTGCCAACAGAACACAAAAATTATGGCAGATTTTAAAAAAGACTGCAATAAATTCAAATAATCAGGGGAGTTAGCAGGGCCAAGAAATAAAAAACCATCTAGATATTGAAGTAAAAAGGGGCCAACTGCCTTAACTGATACTACCCATTCTAGAAAAGTTGAAAATGCTTCAAAATAAAAACATGACAAGGAGCAGCCCATTGGCAAGCATCAGTCAAAATAATATTTTCCTTCAAATTGAAAACCCAATGAATTGAAACAATCTGGGTGCAGTGGTAATTTGCGGAAGGATGATTATATGTCTGCTTTAGCCAATAAAAAATATGGTCCCAAAGACTGCAAGAAAGAGACTGCAATCTCAAAGGACACATAAGAAACTGAGCATAAACCTTCTGATTATTTGATCATTTAAGGAATTGCCTTTTGGGAATGATAAATGATGTGTAAGCCGATATGTGTTCTGTTCTTTTTTAGGCAGAATTCCTAATGGCGAAAGTTTAAAATTTCTAAATGGTGGGGCATCAAAAGTGCCTGAAATTCTACCTTCCCTTAACTCTTTTTAATTTTTTCTCTAACAACAGAAGATACTTCGTAAGCAGAAGGCAATATTTCAACCATTGTGCAGCCAGATCCTGAAAAAAAAAGGTAGTGACCATCATGACAACCATTAACCACCTCCCGTCCGGCCATTGTATATAAACGGCTGGACAGGAGCAGTGCAGGGGCGGGTGGTCGTTTATAAACGGCCTCCCCATCCCCTGTTTGTGCGAGCTCCCTGGGAGCGCGCAGCACCGCGATCCAGTGCCCGCTGTGTCCTCCGGACACAGTGGAACACCGATCGTCGTATGGGACCCGATCATGTGACACTGTACTACTTGTGCGGGGTGATGAAGATTTTTTTTTTCTTACACTGATTGCTTTTACATCCATAAAGTCTGTAAAAGAAATCATTTCTCCTTCTCTCTGGCTGCATTCTTGCAGCCATTGAGAAATACTGTGTGAGCTGTGGTTGGGCACAGCTTGTCACATGGTACAAGGCTGTTGTGAATAGCCTTGTACCATATGATTTCTGTGATCATTCACAGATTTCACAAGTAGTAAGCAATGATGTCAGAAGTGACATCTTGCTTACACCTATTCATGTGATCACTGATTGACCAATCAGTGATCACATGATCGGTACCTCACACAGAGGTCCCATACAGCGATCGGTGTTCCTCTGTCTGGAGGACACAGCGGGCACCGGATCACGGTGCCGCGCGCTCCCAGGGAGCGTGCACAATCCAAAATGGCGGGTGCTGTTTATGAATGGCAACCCGCCCCTGCACTGCCACTGTCCGGCCATTTATATACAGCAGCCGGATGGGAAGTGGTTAATACCTTGCCTCTTTTTGCTCTTTACTTCCTATTTAAAGTGGTAGTAAAGTCTTAATTAGAAAATTTGCTGACAGGCAGGGTTTTTATAACAGAAGAGACCCTAGAGGTCTCTATTTTCATAAATATCCCCTCCTGCCTGACAGTTAGTGACAGTTAGCAATATGATCTGAGCTTTGCATGTGCAGCTCAGATTACATTTACAATCCCCTCTCTGTGCCGTAGTGATGGGACTCCCGTGAGCATGCATGGAAGTGACATCACCCTGGCCTGGCCAATCAAGTGGGCAAAAATACAAAACCTGGAAGAAATAGCGGGCCAGAACGCAGTGCTGGAGGGATCAGTTGGTCGGTAAGTCTGTTATAATGTGATAGTATGCAGTGCATACTACTACTACATTATGGCTAAAACCTGCAGAGAGGCCAATTTCTTTAGTTCACTAAATTTACTACCACTTTAAGACATGTCCTTGCACTTCTCGTTTGCCAGATTATTGTGCTCCCTGATATCCTGCTCCTTGCATACCTGCTGCTGTCTTCATCTTCACTACCACTTGTTCTCAACCTTTGGCTTCTTCATTACCTATGCTTCCAGCTGATCCCATCCAATTATTACACTTTACTGACCTTTTGGCTCAGATATGCACTGTATGGATCCTTCCACCCTAGCAACTCAGATATGTTTCCACCATATACGCCAGTCAGATACCAGCATGTCTTTGGAGTGTGGGAGGAAACACAAGCACAAGCTGTGCTTGTGTTTCCTTCCACACTCCAAAGACATGCTGGTATCTGACTGGCGTATATGGTGGAAACATATCTGAGTTGCTAGGGTGGAAGGATCCATACAGTGTTATAGGATCAAAGCAAACCCTGAGGACATCTGCAAGAGGATTTATATCATCGGGCAATTTCTGTGGATTGAGATCAAAGCATAAATTGTTTTGAATATTGGTAAGGGTATTCACTCCTTACCTTGACAGAAGTGTACACTGTGTTATGAGTTTTTTGAGCACAGTAGAGTGTTTCACATGCATGGTTTTGCACTGTATATTGCATGTGTACGTGGTTTGATATATACACTTGTTTTTCACTTGGGTGAATATTACTGGAGTGATTTCACATGCAAATTTTTGATTTATAAAGGATAATGCACTATGTATATTTTTGTTTTTTTTGAGGTAATCAAGTTTTTGCAAGCAGCGGAGAGTTTTTACACTTAAATCAATTTTTGGACTACACGTACTTATTTATTTTATTGGGATATTGGATATATATATTTTTGGACATTTCGGTTTTCAATTTTTATTATTTTTATATAGACTTTGGACTTTAATTTCAAATTATTATCTAATGAAGGGTTTCTTTTATTAATTTTCACTGAGCATATTTATGTTTATAACAATACAAAACGCAGTGCAAAACTAAACACAAACACAGTGCAAACAAACCAAACCACCCACCGATAACAATACATACAATACAAAGAGTCGTCAGGCAGGCCGGGTCAGTAGCAAACGGGCAAACGGAGTACCAGGAACAGGCGGGAGAGTGGTCGGGGTCACAAGCTGGGTTCAGTAACTCACGGGCAGCGCGGTACAGAGGGTCGGGCAGAGAATGGTCAGGGTCACAAGCCAGGGATCAAGCAGGAGAAGTCAGCAGAGGTCAGGATCAGGCAGGGTCGGCAACAAGTCAGACAGGAACAGGAATACAGGATACAAGGTACAGGGGCCCATGGAAAAACACACACCAAGGCCCTGACTGTGAGTCTGGGCATTCCTTAAATACAACCCCTGCAATCAGCCAAACACCTGAGTCTCTGATTGCTGAGAGCACCCGGTGGCCAGCCCTGGTACTGCAGCCCACAAGGCAGGTGAGTCCCACCATTATTGGCAAGTCCATTCCTGACACAGACCATGACAGTGTAGTTCAATAAAATAAAGGAAAAACAACTTTACTTTGAAGTGAGGTATGGTTGCTGGTACGTATTAAGCAGAATTTTACAATAAAGACCAGTTCCTTTAAAATGTTATTAAACCCTCATATACAAAAAGCATATATTACTGCAGACCTCAGTACTCATCATGTTTACCATTTTTGCAGTGGGATTTTCATTTTAGGCCTGTGGTTGATTTGACTTGGATCTCTAAAAAAAACCCCTATCTTCTCTGGTTGATGTTTTCATGTGGCTACAGACCTTTAAGGGAGTCACCTTTGCGTGCACCCGCCCAGCTGACACTAAGGACATGTCTCCCTGAATCCACAGAAATAGCAACCTTGGCAGCAAGCCATTATCCTTTCCTTCCTCTCGCTTAGTGAACAGCAGCCCCAGCAGCAAGCCACTCCTCTTTCTTTCCTCCTCCCTGCAAGTGAGCAGCAGCCCCATTGGCAAGCCACTGCCCTTTCCATTCTCCTCCCTGAAAGTGAACATCAGCCCTGGAGGTGAACAACTCCCCTTTCACTTTTCCTCCCTGTAAGTATTTGACACCATCTGGAACCTGCACAGTCTCTAGTGCACTGTGTATATGAAGCATTCAGGCAGCATGCTCCACTACTCAGAAGCATGGCGAAGCAGCACTGTAAGGCCTGAAGCTGGCAGCAGTGAAGAACAAAGCATGTAAGTGTTTGAACACATATATAAATAAAAATGTGCAATTATGCTTCTCTGCAGAGCATTTAATAAAACTTTGATCAAGTCTCATGTTTCTGCCTATATTACAGTTCAAGGAAGGGACACAATGAAATGAAATCAGTGATCTGAGACCAGAAGGGTCTAATTTTATCACAAGCCCATACCATACGTAACACATCACCATCTGCAGGCTATATGAAAGTATCCTAATTGAATAAGTGTATCCTTTGCAGCTATGGCTGTGCTGAAGTTTGAACCAGAGAATTCCTGTCATGCCTGTTCGAATGTGTGAGCAATATCTAAAGTAAGTGCCAATTGTCAGAGACTCCCAAATCTTATTTCAGCAGGAAGTTAGATTTAAAGGTTAATAATAATAAAATGTGATAAACCAAATAACCACAAATAATAGCGCAATCCTAAATTAAGTCAATAAAAAATAAATATATCCACCACCAAATATGTGCAAAATTATTAGTGCTAAATCAAATGTAGGAAGTCTCCATATAGTTCATTCAGAAAAGTCCATATATCAATGATCCTCAATAAATGAAGTAATGAGATCCTCCATCAAATGTGATATCCAGTGCACAGAACACCCCATCAAATTGCACACTCACCATGTGCTGGTGATAAACCAGCATATCAGTATATATCCAGCATTCCACCAAACAGACTCCAACTTAAGAAGATCCTCTCATATCCAATTAGCACATGTGAACAGAAAGAATACTCGCCATAGTGCAATATCATCCAGCAAATTTATTCATATAAAACAACCCCCCTTAAAACCGCACTCACAATGAGAAAAAATATATACAGCATTGTTTAATCAGAGCTACAAGTTCTGTAACCAGCGTCTTACCAGCCTGCCTGCACTCAAGATGGCGATAGTGCGATCACGTGATCCGAACACGTGCATCAGCGTGCGTGGTGACGTCACCGCCTAGCCACACCCTAACGCGTTTCGTCCAATGACTTCTTCTGAGGGAGTGGTAAGCTGTGCATGTCCGGATCATGTGATCGCACTATCACCATCTTGAGTGCAGGCAGGCTGGTGAGACGCTAGTTACAGAACTTGTAGCTCTGATTAAACAACACTATATATGTTTTTGCTCATTGTGAGTGCGGTTTTAAGGGGGGTTGTTTTATATGAATACATTTGCCGGATGATATTGCACTATGGCAAGTATTCTTTCTGTTCACATGTGCTAATTGGATATGAGAGGATCTTCTTAAGATTTAAAGGTTCCTTGAGCGTACAGCTGATGCACATATTTCAACTCCACTTCAGCCCACTGAGGGCAGTAAGAACAGACTGGAAATTTGGAAGTTCTGGAATGTACCAAATAGAATAACTAGGGATAATAGTGATAATTGGAACTTGGGACCACAGGGAGGCCTTTTTTATAAACCTTTAATTACATGAAAATAATAGAAGTGCTATCTTTAATATGGAGAGTCTGTCTATGTTTTTATAGCATGTGTAGAACGATACTACTGTGTTCTCCATCATTTAGTTCTGGAAATAAACATCAATGTATATAAAGCAAATGTGGCCTTCTTCATATCTTGCAAAAGAATGTGCTTGTTGTTCCTATGGAACCATAAACGTCCGCGCATTGCCAACTCCCAATTGGCCCTCTCTAAACTTGCAGGCTGTATTGGGTTCCCTGACCTTCAACGCTACTATTGGGCATGTTACCTCGCACGGATAGTCGATTGGCACATTCACACGTCCTCCAAGGATTGGATATATGTTGAAAGTGCCTCCTCATCCCTACCCCTGGCCTCGATCCCTTGGCTTTTACCGAAACATACGTCACTGGCCCTTCTTACTCACCCGCTGATAGGGCCCACCTTAAAAATTTTTCGCTTGGCGTGTAAATCCGCGTCTATCTCTGAAACACCCAACCCCTTAACCTCTATCCGCCTTAACCCTGATTTCCCTCCCGGGATGCACCAAGATTTTTTATCTAAACACTGGCCATATAAACAGATCTTGGCGAAACACTTCATCCACAATGGCAAGTTGATAACACTTCAAGAATTACTTACGAGTCTGGATATCCGCGAATTCCCTTTTTGGGCATACCTCCAAATTAGACACTACCTGCTTTCACATAAACCCACTCAGAACTGGCCCCGCCCTCTTACCCCGTTCGAGTCTATTTGCGCTAAAGCAGAACCATGTAAACATTTGATTTCAGAGATCTACCCCTTCTTACTGGAAAACAGGACATACAACTCTCTTCGCTCTTGTCGGGCCTGGAATAGAGATTTAGACACTAACCTATCAGACTCCGACTGGGATTTAATCTTTAAGTACTCTCATAAATGCTCCCTCAATGTCTCGACCCAGGAAAACAGCTACAAAATAGCCTCTAGATGGTATCGCACCCCTTTGAGGATTCATCGTTTCAATCCTTCCTTTCCCAACAGCTGTTGGAGATGCGGAACTTCTGCTGGATCGTTTCTCCACATCTGGTGGTCCTGCCCGGCTCTTCAACCGTTTTGGCGAGAGGTTCATCAGCTTGTGGTGTAACTACCTTGCCCTTAGTTCTTTCCCCAGCTCAATTTCTCCTTCACCACTCTCCCCTTCCCAGGGGACAGTACTTCAAATCCCTGGCCATGCATACGGTCAATGCGGCCAGACTTTGCATTCCTATTATGTGAGGCTCTACCCGTCCTCCCTCTATACGTGATTGGCTCACCAGAGTGGGAAAAATCACGGATTTGGAGGAGTTGATTGCAACTGCACACGATACCCCCACGACATTTTCTCACGTTTGGGCCTGTTGGACACATTTTCTGACTACTCCTGTATACCGATCTCTCATGGACCAGTCGGTTTGAATTCAGTTGGACTCCCTGAGGGCGCTACTCTCTCTTGCTTGACTCTATGGGGGCAGATTATCCCTATTTGTCCTCCTCCCCCAACCGATCGATTCTGATGACAGGCTGGAATCTAGTGGCTTTTGCACATGTATCACCGTATGGATAACAATCACTCTGTTATTCCCTTTCTCATTTGCCCACCCCCTGTGCTGCTCCTTCCCCCCCCCCTTTTTTTTTTGTTCTTCTCTCTCTTACTCTTCCCCCCACCCTTTTTTTTTTTCTCTTTTTCTCCGCTCTATGGCTTCTTCTCTTCTTCATTTCTGACAAACCTCTGCATGCATTGGTCAACTACCCAAAGGACAATTAGCTATGATGACAGAATCACTTCCCCTTTTATACTAGCAGTATACTTGATCACACATTCTCGCACCCGCGCTCGGACGCCTCCACCACTTTCAACTCATAGCACTGACTCTGGCTTAGACATCGTTTGTGTTCTTCTCCCCGCTGCAGATCCACACTTCGTGACGTTATCACAGGAGGTCCGGGGCCTCATGGCCTAACACGTTTTATTATAAGCGTTCTAATGTATTTCAGGCACTACCGTGTCGTGGTTTAGTTACCCCACACTGCTTTATTTTTGTAATTGTACTTGTTTTCATGCACTCTTGACTGGATGTGTATATTGCTAATTGTCTTTCTCGCATTTCATGTTTATCTTAGCTTATTATGTCAATCTATGCTGACGACACACAAATCTCTCAACCCCCCACCTTACCCCCTCGGTCTCTGCCCGAATCACACACCTACTGAGCGACATATCAGATTGGATGTCGCTCCACTTCCTTAAACTGCATCTCTCCAATACCGAGTTTCTTGTCTTCCCCCCAGCCCGAACCCCACCCCCCATTGACTTCTCCTTCACATCCAACAAGGCCAATATCAAACCCGCCCTGCAGGCCAGAGTACTTGGTGTCATTCTGGACTCAAACCTATCCTTCCAGCCCCAAGTCCAATCTTTAACAAACTCATGCAGACTCCACCTCCGCAACATCGCCAAAATCCGCACGTTCCTAACCCCAGAAACCACTAAACAGCTCATCCACTCCCTCATCATATCACAATTCGACTACTGCAACTCCCTCCTCACTGGCCTGCCTTGCCGCTGGCTATCCCCGCTTCAGTCGATCCTGAATACGGCTGCCAGACTCATTCACCTTTCCAACCGCTCCGTTTCCGCCACTCCCCTCGGCCAATCCCTCCACTGGCTTCCGATTGCGCAACGGATCAAATTTAAAACACTGACGTACAAAGCTGTCCACCATACTGCCCCGAACTACATCACCGACCTAATATCCAAGTACCGCCCAGCACGCACACTCCGCTCCTCACAAGACCTCTTTCTCTCTAGTTCCCTGGTCTCCTCCTCCCATGCCCGCCTCCAGGACTTCTCCAGGGTGTCACCCATCCTCTGGAACTCCTTCCCCAACCCATCAGATTATCACCTACTCTCCTCTCCTTTAGGCGCACCCTGAAAACCCATCTCTTCAGGGAAGCCTACCCCCTGCTAACTTGACCGACCTCCTCCACTCTTCCTACCACTCCATCCCCCACAGCTATCTCCTCCTGTACCACTATCCCGTCCCTTCTAGATTGTAAGCTCGAAAGAGCAGGGCCCTCGATCCCCTCATGTTTTGCATTGTATTGGTATTGTTCTGTCACATGTTCTGTCCCCCTTTGTAATGTACAGCGCTGAGTGAACTATTGGTGCTTTATAAATACTGTATAATAATCTGTATTTCACAATAAACATTATTTCTTCGGAAAAAATATATAAAGCAAATGAGAAGCAAAGTAACATCTCTAAAGGTCTGGTAGTGCCAGCCCCCGTGAGAGGGCAGGAGATTCAGAAAAGATAAAGAGCACCTAAGAGGCTTGGCATGCCAAAGAAAGGAGGACAGCAGCAAATTAAATATCTTGAAATATATTTTTTGTGATATACACAGGAGAATGGGAAAAGTTATATAGAAATTTTAAAAGCAAGATTATCTCAAACAGATTGATTCTTCCCATCAAAATGAAGGATAGTCCTGTCCAAAATGAAATTTTGCTTTTGAAAGCAGCAATAACGATGAGCAAATTATTCTCAATATTTTATCAAAGTGACACTTGTACTTCCACTCGCAAGTATTTAAACCCGTCAGTTAGTGCTAAGGGACAATTATCACGCATTTTAAAGCCACATTAGGGATCCATCAAAAATGTTATATTTGCCATAATGACTTTGCAAACCGAATAGTCACCAAATTGCTGGACTATGGACAGTATTTTATCAATTGCGTGTTGTAGATCTGTCAGATATATTAGCATATCCAGATATAATAAGACTTTTCCTTTCCAGTGTGCCTACCTGACCTCCCTTAATTAATGGGGTACATCTTACGATCTCCCCCAAAGGTTTTATCCCTAGGATAAAAAGAATCGAAGACAACTCCTGCCTAGTTTCCCTCAGACTTGGAATGCGATCCAAAACAATGTCATTTACTCTGATACAAGTTGAAGGTTGCCATATAAAATGATTTTGTTCCAGGTTATAAAAGTGTTTTCAGAGCCAAATATTTTCAATATGCTAATCATAACCATTCAATTGAATCAATAATTTTGTGATTATCCAAAACTACATAGCTTGAGGGATAGAGGAAAAGCATAGGAAATTAAAGTTAGTGAAACGTCTACAAATATTTATGTTTATGGCTGTGCCAAGGATAAACCCAGTCTGGAACGAATTAATCACCTAAACAGTATCTTGGCCAAGATTTTAACATCTCTGTTGATTAACAAGATTGGTCCTTAGGATTCACAATACAATGGGTACTTCTTGGGCTTTGGGATTGTGTTCTCAAAACTTTAGTTGTTCGAAGGTAAGTGAGGAAACAATTTGTCCTTTAATGTGGTATACCATTTGATAGTGAACCTATTGTATCTAGACTTAAGATTTTGTGCTTAGAGAATGTAGCAGTAGGGGAACTGCCAGGATCGCACACTTGTGACCAGGCTCTGGTATTCCACCACTGTAGGGGGGCCCCAAGAGCCTGTGGCTCTCCAGCTGGGTTACTGCCTGCAGTTGCAAGCAGAGAGGGTTGATTATACTCTCTCTCACACTGCCCAGCAGGGCCGCTGATAAGGGGGTATCACCGGTCCTCCTGTACAAGGCCCGGGCCCTTCAGTTCAAGAGGGGGGCCCGAGCAGTTGACAAGTCATTTTCTCACAGAGCCGGATCAGTGGTCTGATGCTAGCTGAGCTCCCACTCTGCTATTCGAGTCTGACTTGCTCATGTTCCCTTGTATTTACCTCTGATTGTAACTTTGTTTTCAGCCTTCCTCCTTCCAGATTCTTGCTATATTCTCTCTCAGATATCGCAGAACCCCCCCCCCCCCCCCCCATCCCTGCAATGAGGCTCCAATCTTTCTCCCTGATATCTTTGTGACCCAGCATCTCCCTGCACTGCAATCCTTCACTCCTGTCCTCCGTTCCATCCGATCTATCCCTTAGCTCTGCCTCACTGACACCCGACCAACTGTATTCCGTAACTGTAACAACCAACCAACCAACTGTATTCCATTCTGTAGATGTCTTTTATCTTCTACTCCTGTCCTCCGTTCCATCCAATCTATCCCTTAGCTCTGCCTCACACCCGACCAATTGTATTCAGTAACAACCAGCCAACTGTATTCCATTCTGTAGATGTCTTTTATCTTCTCAGCACAGCTTATTGTTATTTATGTAGCTCGGCTTCCCACATCTCTTCCCCAGTCTGGTTCCCTCACTGCTTCAAACCTCTCTTTCCTCTATTCTATACAAATTTGCTTCTCCCCTCACACTGTCATCAACTGTTCCCTCTGCAAATTGATGTGTCATGGCTCAATTCCTTTTTAGCTGTTAACTAACTGATCTACAGTAGTTAATGTGTCCCATTTCCTATCACCTACAGGCAGCTCAGATCTAGCATTATTACGATTCCTAATTGAATCTCACCACTAGTCCAATTGCATCCACAATTCCAAGTCAGTCCTGTTCTCTTACCTATAGTGCCCCTTCACATATATGTGGATTGGATGCTGTTTGAACCGCATCCAATCCGCATGACATGTGAAAAAGCATTGCTTCCTATGATGGCTGTTCACATATGTCCGGTGCACTGGCCATTGCGGATTCAGTGCGGTTTTTTTTTTAAATGTCCTGAATTCTTTCCTAGATACACAGAATATAACTGGATACTAACATTTATAGGTAAAGTTGATCCAGGAAATATCCGATTTCCTCTCGGGGGATCAGGAAATAATTTTTTTCTCTGCAGGAGCAAATTGGATCATGCTTTGCTGGGGTTTTTCTGCCTTCCTCTGGATCAACTGTGGGTATAGGATTATAACTTTTTTTTTTTTTTGGTTGAACTGGATGGACTTTTGTCTTTTTTCAGCCAGACTAACTGTGTAACTATGTAACAATTTCTGAGCAGCATGGTCTGGTTACAGGCTATTGACTTCTATGAGAACCATTCCTAAACCGCATATGTGTGAACATGATAATCCTTAGAGCCAATCCTGTCCTGAACCTGACGTAAACCTGACGTGAACCTGCGAACAACTACTATATCAATTAGCTATGAAACCTGAGCTTCAATCCACACCGCACTTGTGTGAATCAGCTTTTAGGGCTTGTTCACACCACTTGTGGTACAGGAACGTACACAAGAACATGCATTTTCCCACACTGCAAAGGAAAGCACTGCCCTCTGCAGATGTGCTCAGGTGCCATGAATTCTTATGGCACCTCTACACATCTAGCAAATACAGATGCATTAACAGCCACCAAAATGCATGTTACCAGAATACCATGTGGTTTGGTGCAGCTCATTTATAAAAATCATGCCTACAGTATTTTTTGCAGATTTCCATGTGTTTGACAGCCCACTGAAATAATGGGCTATACAATAAAAAATGTAAGAATTGGCACATGCATGAATAAGTGGTTTGTTCATGCAGCTGGAGCCACCTGTTACACTATGGACTCAGCAGCTGTATGAACACAGCCATAGGTTTTAATCTGACAGGTGTGCAGGAGTGGTGCAGTGGCCATGAACACACAGTGTCTGTGCTTAGAGCTGTACACCTATACCTACATGCTTGTCAAAGTAGGACCGGTGGCTGTGTTCATACAGCTGCTGCATCCCCATAGTATAACCTAGACTGCCTCCACACAGCTCTATCCACATAAACAAAAAGCTGATTCCCAAGGTACAGGCCACAATGCCCATGTGGATGACCCCAAGACCTCATTTACACACAGAGCTTGTTTATTACCTTAATACAGTTTTATCTTTAGATTTAGCAGGAATTTTGGCATGTTTGTGTACACTAATAAAAATGTTAGTATATTTTTTAGTAAAAATATCATTTTGATCATTTCTGGAGAGAGGGGCCCTATCAGGTAGGCTGTATGGGGCCCCGTGATATCTAACAGAAGCCCTGCTGCCCAGACGCCCCCCTATACTCCGCGGCTAGACTCATCCACCTCACTGTCAGGGCTCCCAGGTGTGACCAGAGGTGTGTGACTGACGCAGGGAAACGCAGACTTCAGATATGTTATAAACAATATACTTTATTAACACTAACAATACAAACATAAACGCAGTGCAATACTAAACATAATACAGTGCAAACAAACCAAACCAACCACCCACAGATAACAGTACATACAAGCAAGCGTCGTCAGGCAGGCCGGGTCAATATCAATTGGGCAGGTAGGTACAGGGGGAGCAAACGGAGATTGGTCGGGGTCACAGGCCAGGTTCAGCAGGTAGCTAGCAGCGTAGTACAGAGGGTCAGGCAGAGGGATGGTCAGGGTCACAAGCCAGGGATCAGAACAGGTAGCAGGCAGCGTAGTACAGAGGGTCAGGCAGAGGGATCGTCAGACAAGCCAGGGATCAGAGCAGGGTCAGCAGAGAATCAGACAAGAACAGAGAGCAGGAACAGGATACAGGGCCCAAGAGAAACACAACACCAAGGCAGAGTCTGCAAGTCTGGCCATCTATTAAATACCCCAGCATAATCAGTTCCAGGTGTTAGCTGGCTGCAAAGTTGAGTCTCTGATTGCTGGGAGCACCCGCTGGCCAGCCCTGGTACTGCAGATCAAAAGGCAGGTGAGTCCCACCATTGCTGGCTAGTCCATTCCTGACAGTACCCCCCCCTCAAGGAGCGGCCTCAGGACGCAGGACTCCGGGCAGCGGCACAACGGGCAGGACTCCGGGCAGGGGCACACCGGGCAGAGGCACATTGGGCAAGGGCACACCGGGCAGAGGCACATTGGGCAAGGGCACACCGGGCAGAGGCACATCGGGCAAGGGCACACCGGGCAGAGGCACATCGGGCAAGGGCACACCGGGCAGAGGCACATCGGGCAGGACTCCGGGCAGAGGCACATCGGGCAGGACTCCGGGCAGAGGCACATCGGGCTGGACTCCGGGCAGAGGCACATCGGGCTGGACTCCGGGCAGAGGCACATCGGGCTGGACTCCGGGCAGAGGCACATCGGGCTGGACTCCGGGCAGAGGCACATCGGGCTGGACTCCGGGCAGAGGCACATCGGGCTGGACTCCGGGCAGAGGCACATCGGATTACCAGGCGAAGCAGCAGGCAGCGGGCCACCGGGCGGAGCGGCAGGCACCGGGCCCCCGGGCGGGGCGGCAGGCACCGGGCCCCTGGGCGGGGCGGCAGGCACCGGGCTTCCGGGCGGGGTGGCAGGCACCGGGCCCCCGGGCGGAGCGGCAGGCACCGGGCCCCCGCGCGGGGCGGCAGGCACCGGGCCCCCGGGCGGGGCGACAGGCATCGGGCCCCCGGGCGGGGCGACCGGCATCGGGTCCCCAGGCGGGGCGGGTGCCGGGCCCCCAGGAGGGGCGACAGGCATCGGGCCCCCAGGCGGGGCGAAAGGCATCGGGCCCCCAGGCGGGGCGACAGGCATCGGGCCCCCAGGCGGGGCGACAGGCATCGGGCCCCCAGGAGGGGCGACAGGCATCGGGCCCCCAGGCGGAGCGACAGGTCTCGGGCACTCAGGCGGAGCGGCGGGCGCCGGACCCCCAGATGGAGTGACAGGTCTCGGGCCCCCAGGCGGAGCGACAGGTCTCGGGCCCTCAGGCGGAGCGGCGGGCGCCGGACCCCCAGATGGAGCGACAGGTCTTGGGCCCCCAGGCGGAGCGGCGGGCGCCGGACCCCCAAGTGGAGCGACAGGCATTGGGCCCCCGGGCGGGGCGACCGGCATCGGGTCCCCAGGCGGGGCGGGCACCGGGCCCCCAGGAGGGGCGACAGGCATCGGGCCCCCAGGCGGGGCGACAGGCATCGGGCCCCCAGGCGGGGCGACAGGCATCGGGCCCTCAGGAGGGGCGACAGGCATCGGGCCCCCAGGCGGAGCGACAGGTCTCGGGCACTCAGGCGGAGCGGCGGGCGCCGGACCCCCAGATGGAGTGACAGGTCTCGGGCCCCCAGGCGGAGCGACAGGTCTCGGGCCCTCAGGCGGAGCGGCGGGCGCCGGACCCCCAGATGGAGCGACAGGTCTCGGGCCCCCAGACGAAGCGGCGGGCACCGAGTCACCAGGCACGACAGTGGGCACCGAGTCGTCTGGCAAGACTGCGGGCACCGAGTCGTCTGGCAAGACTGCGGGCACCGAGTCGTCTGGCAAGACTGCGGGCACCGAGTCGTCTGGCAAGACTGCGGGCACCGAGTCAACTGGCGGAACAGCGGGCATCGAGTCAACTGGCGGAACAGCGGGCATCGAGTCAACTGGCGGGACTGCGGGCACCGAGTCGTCTGGCAAGACTGCGGGCACCGAGTCAACTGGCAAGACTGCGGGCACCGAGTCGTCTGGCAAGACTGCGGGCACCGAGTCGTCTGGCAAGACTGCGGGCACCGAGTCGTCTGGCAAGACTGCGGGCACCGAGTCGTCTGGCAAGACTGCGGGCATCGAGTCAACTGGCGGAACAGCGGGCACCGAGTCGTCTGGCAAGACTGCGGGCACCGAGTCGTCTGGCAGGACTGCGGGCACCGAGTCGTCTGGCAAGACTGCGGGCACCGAGTCGTCTGGCAAGACTGCGGGCACCGAGTCGTCTGGCAAGACTGCGGGCACCGAGTCAACTGGTGGAACAGCGGGCATCGAGTCAACTGGCGGAACAGCGGGCATCGAGTCAACTGGCAGAACTGCGGGCATCGAGTCAACTGGCAAGACTGCGGGCACCGAGTCGTCTGGCAAGACTGCGGGCACCGAGTCGTCTGGCAAGGCAGTGGGCACCGGGTCACCAGGTATGACAGCGGGCTCTGAGTCAATTGGCACGACAGCGGGCACTGGATCAGGTACCGGATCATCTGGATCAACAGCGGGCATCGAGTCAACTGGCCTAATAGGATCGTCGGGCTGGATCAGTTCATCATGCTGAGTAGCGGCATCAGGCTGAATGCAGGCATCAGGCCGAGTAGAGGCTTCAGGCTGAGTAGGGGCTTCAGGCTGAGTAGAGGCTTCAGGCTGAGTAGAGGCATCCGGCTGAAGAGAGGCATCCGGCTGAAGAGAGGCATCAGGCTGAAGAGAGGCATCAGGCTGAAGAGAGGCATCAGGCTGAAGAGAGGCATCAGGCTGAAGAGAGGCATCCGGCTGAAGAGAGGCATCAGGCTGAAGAGAGGCATCAGGCTGAAGAGAGGCATCCGGCTGAAGAGAGGCTTCAGGCTGAGTAGAGGCTTCAGGCTGAGTCACGGAAGGCAGGTTCACCGGTTTGGATACTGGCAGGATGGTATTGGTTGGAAAGAATTTTCGCTTTTTTCTGGTTTTAACTACTGGAGCACTGCAAGTAAACGCAGGTCTGCAAACGAATGGAGCAGCTGGAGACAGAGAAAAACTGGAGGATGGAACAGGAGAGGGAGCAGTTGCTACAGAGGGCTTTTTTACAGGGTTAAAGGCAGGATAGGTGCAGCGAGTGGGAACAGGGTACTGACATGCGGTAGATAGCCAAGTATACTGGGCTGTAACTGGAGGAGCTGGTGGGAATACAGGAGTAGAGTTAGAAGCAGGACTGGGTTTTTGTAAGCTGACTGAGGCTGGGTGCAACAAGTCTGTCCATGTCTGCAGTATGGGTTGAACAAAGCTGAGCTTACACAAAGCCTGTCTGGTCAATGACTGCACTGCGTTTATACAATCTCTTAGTGTCTGTGGTGAACATGTGGAATAACGCTCCAGAAAGTAACCCACATCATCCTCTAATAACCACACCAGGGACTCTACCTGGTCTGCACTAAATGGTGGCAAAAATTCATCCCTGCATTTGGGGGAACCAGATGAAACCAACTCAGCACAAACCTCAATCAAAGGCTGCACCTCAGAGAACTCTGTGCCCTGATCTACTAGAACATGAGCGAGCCGTATACATTCTAGTAGTTGATCCCGGGTATACTCCTTCAGAGTTTGATAAGCATACTCCCTGTCATCAAACACTAGCAGAGATAAATACACAACCTCATCCAGATCCATCCTTCCCAGCAACAAGCCAAGATGGCTTCCCTGTGCAGCCACTTCTGGTCAGGATTGGCCTTGGTGTAATGTCAGGGCTCCCAGGTGTGACCAGAGGTGTGTGACTGACGCAGGGAAACGCAGACTTCAGATATGTTATAAACAATATACTTTATTAACACTAACAATACAAACATAAACGCAGTGCAATACTAAACATAATACAGTGCAAACAAACCAAACCAACCACCCACAGATAACAGTACATACAAGCAAGCGTCGTCAGGCAGGCCAGGTTAATATCAGTTGGGCAGGTAGGTACAGGGGGAGCAAGCGGAGATTGGTCGGGGTCACAGGCCAGGTTCAGCAGGTAGCTAGCAGCGTAGTACAGAGGGTCAGGCAGAGGGATGGTCAGGGTCACAAGCCAGGGATCAGAACAGGTAGCAGGCAGCGTAGTACAGAGGGTCAGGCAGAGGGATCGTCAGACAAGCCAGGGATCAGAGCAGGGTCAGCAGAGAATCAGACAAGAACAGAGAGCAGGAACAGGATACAGGGCCCAAGAGAAACACAACACCAAGGCAGAGTCTGCAAGTCTGGCCATCCCTTAAATACCCCAGCATAATCAGTTCCAGGTGTTAGCTGGCTGCAAAGTTGAGTCTCTGATTGCTGGGAGCACCCGCTGGCCAGCCCTGGTACTGCAGATCAAAAGGCAGGTGAGTCCCACCATTGCTGGCTAGTCCATTCCTGACACTCACCAACCACTCCACATCTGTCTCCCCCCTCTGCCAATCCCTTCATTGGCTCCCGATTGCCCAACGCATCAAATTCAAACTGCTAACTCTGACCTACAAAGCCATTCACAATGCCGCCCCAAACTACATAACTGACCTGATACCCAAATACTACCCTACCCGTGCCCTCCGCTCCTCACAGGACCTCCTACTCTCTAGCTCCCTGGTCTCCTCCTCCCATGCCCGATTGCAGGACTTCTCCAGAACTTCCCCCATCCTCTGGAACTCCCTACCCCAATCCATCAGACTGTCGCCTACCCTCCTCACCTTCAGGCGCACCCTGAAAACCCTCCTCTTCAGGGATGCCTACCCCAACCTCACCTAACACCCGACCTCACCTAACAACTAACCTCCTCCACTCCTCCCACCACTCCATCCCCCACAGCCATCTCCTCCTGTGCCACCTTCCCCTCCCTCCTAGATTGTAAGTTTGAAAGAGCAGGGTCCTCGAACCCTCATGTATTGTATTGTTACTGTCTTTTCTCATGTTCTGTCCCCCTTGCTATTGTACAGCGCTGAGCATACCCTTTGGCGCTATATAAATACTGTATAATAATAATACCCTGCACGGATTGGAGAGGAGAGAGATGAAGCGCTGCTCCTTCTCCCGCCCCTCTCCTCCTATGTCTACTCCGCCCACATTCCAATCCCTGGCAGTACTATGCCTCAGAAAGGGGATGCGGGTGGGAAATCTAAAGCCCAGCAGCCAGCAACTACATTGTGGAGGAAAGATGCAGACTGCCTGAGTCTCTATCCGGGGGTGAGTGAGCTCACCATCCACTGTTACTGGCATCTCCCTCCCTTCTCCCCCCTGCCTCTGAGTATACTACGGTAAAAGAGACTCAGATGTAAGGGGTGCTCTGCTGTTAGAGTTTCTCTGGAATAAAAATTCTATTTTATCATTTCTATAATTATGATCTATGAGACCAGATTCCGATTAGGCTCAGAGACAAATGTCACATTAACATGTAACTTTCCCAAGAGACAGGAAATGGCTCAATTTGGTCTGTAAACAATTTGTGGATGAGTTAATTAAAGACAAGGACCCTTATAGTCTCTGAATGATGGAGTTTCTGGTATTCACACAAAATCTGGAACAAAAGAGAAACTGGGCTATGTTAGGAGATGTTTTAACTCACAAACATGCTATTGTGGATGAGACAATGTCTGTTTGCTCAGGTGAAGGAAGGTCAACATTCTTGGATACACCAGAAAAATGGCAGTAATTCTCTAGTGTTCCACTAAATGAAAGACATTGGGAAACGTTTCTCTATAGCCAATGTTTTGAGGACAAGATAATTCAAATCCCATTGTATTATTACTGTTAACTTTGCAGACATTTTTCAATGTATATAAATCCATACAAGATACGTACAGTATATGAACTCAGTCATGATTATTATTATGTTTATAGGTGATTGCAGGCTTTGCACTAAGAAACACGTGCATTTCATTATCTGATAAGATGAAACCATTGACACTGTTGGGGTTCATTTATTTTTGGTAAAAGGGCACAAAAAAGAACATCACTGTTTCCATAGATATACTGATATACGAAAGACGTGATTATGATGAAATATCATATGATTTAAAAAGGGAAGCTATAATCTCATTATATTTTTGGTTTGTTGTAATCATGATAGTATTGTTTGAACTGTCAGTATTATAATGTAGCCATACCCCAGTGGTAGTTTAAAGTTTGCAAATTATTTTATGTGTATCCTAATATTTAATTATGAAATTATGCCATCTCTATAGCTAAAAATTTCCATTCAAATGCTGCTACACCCAAAAGAGTAAATACCACAAATTAAAAGGCTGCCAATCAACGGGGCATTTAATGTTTTCAGATAAACTAACATAGGTGAATATTTTACCGAATGACTAATGTATGAATGAGTTATTATAGAAAATTAGTTCTCCTTGAAAATCTTAGGATATACATTTTTAGTCCCAGGGTGCCATCTGGTAGTCAGGTCAGTTATTGATTGATTACACAAAACATTAATCAATTAGGGTTTTGGTCTTCCAATGAGAAATAAGGTTACACCCTCTGGGCAGGGTCTCAAGAGTTGTATTATTTGCAACTAAATAACACTGTTCAACAAATTTTTATTTTTTGCCAGTTTTGGAAACAAAAGGATCCATTTCTTAATGAATTTCACATTCTGAGTTCAAATATAACAATGAAATTTGTCAATTGGCTCTAGTTTTTCTGTAAACGGAAAGTTTTCTACTATAGGCGTAATGACTACATAATGCACAATAATTATATAGATAGATGTCTTTCCACAAATATAAAGCAAGTGATATTGACTACATAACAAAGCCTAAATGGCATAATATATTGCATAGGATTACCAAGAAAAATTATAGCCATAAGCTAAGTTGAATCATTTTAATACTTAGGATTCTCACTAGTTTTGTCTTCAGTTTGTGTCGGTTTTGCTTTTCTTGGCTTTTCTCTTGTATTCGAGGAAAGGGCTATCTCTTACAACTGCGCGTGACTACACGCTTCGGGTTCTTCCTCACTTGACTCAACCACGAAGGATTCTGGTGCTTTAGGAATTGGTAGCCCCTCTCCATGAGGAACTGGACGTATTGCCGATGGAATATTTGGATAGTGCACAGATAACTTTTTCTTCTTATTTAGCCCTTTTACAATTGGAGGCACCATACAAAAGTAACAATTACTAACATGTTCTGTTGGCTCTCTCCAAATCATTGGCACAGCGAAAGGCATAGATGCCTTTTTTCCATTCAACCATTGCTCCAGTGCCGTCCCACAAGAATTGCAGCATATATGTGGTGCCCAGCTCTTGTCCTGGTCTCCTATCTTGCAGCCAAAATACAAGTTGTAGGCTTTCTTAATCATTCCTGTTATCCTCCTTTTTTGTGAGATAAAAGTTATTTCACCGCAGATATAGCAGAAATTATCTGCTTTATTCACACAAGTTCGAGGCATTACTGAGTAGCCTATATAAGCATAAAACGAAATGTAAAGACGCTGTCGAACTACAATCAGCTACAGATACTGCAGCTTTTATGCAGTGAAGTGATGCAATTAAAGGCTAATATTGCATCATCTCAGTATACATGCAATTTTCTATTGGTCACCAGTATCAATTGCGCAATATGCAGCTGAAGTTGCATCATAATTTTGAATGGCTTACGTCATTAGATGGGTGAATATATCATGGAAACTAGAGCCAATCAACATTTTTTAGGGTCATTTTCGTTTTCAGCACCCCAAAATTATGTAAGATTAGCTAATTTTATGCCCAAAACTTTTTACCTGTTGAACAGTGTAATTGGCAAGTTAGGTAGACAGAGAGAGACACACCTCTTTACTCATCGGATCATCATCACAGACCTCATCATCAAGAGACAGATCATACATCACACAATGTCTCATATGCCCATCATCTATAGGGAATTTTCACACATCTCATTGAAGATCCAGAGACTTCACATCTGACACATGCTTCATTGAAGCCAGGTGGTTTCCCACTGACAGATGAATGTAAAAAAAAAATTGCCAGAAATGTAAATTTAAGAAAAAAAAACAGCGTGAGGTCCTTCCCCCTATCTATACCAGGCTCTTCAAGTCTGGTATGGATTTTAAGGGGAACACCACAATTAAAAAAAAAAAGCGTGGGGTCCTCTCAAGAATCCATACCAGACCCCGTATAGCTAGGCAATCAGGGTAATGCTTCCATTACATTTATTTATCAATAACTCTGTGTCACTGTTGGAAGGCAACATTGTTTTTTTAGACATTTATGAATTTTTACTGATTAAGGGCCATCTTCCTTGCATCATGGAACACCAAGCAAATCAGTTGGCACAGCAGGGTGTTTGTAACAAGGGGTCAAAAATGGGAATTCATATCCCAAAGGATGTTCTTACATAGGCCCCCCAATGTAATATGTGGGGGTAGAGTAGCATCAGCCCGAACCACAAAGAAACCTTTCATGGTGTGTTTCGAGCATCATCCCAAACCTTCTGGTGATGTGAAAAATCAAAATGACTGATTTCCTGACTTGTAACAACATCAAAGGGGGGCAGATGTGAGCTGAGACGCTGACATGGGTCAAGAAGATTCATGGCAATATAGCAGTGCCCCCGGTGGAGACAACGACATACGTCCTGGAGGATTCAAGGTAACACATTACTTTCTGGTGATTAGAAACCTTAGTCCCTTATAATTTATGGATAATAGCTCATTAGATAGAGGACTATATAGGCCGGGCAGAAGGCATTGAATGGGTGTTGCTTGTGAGTGGTATAAAATGCAAGGGCCAGCCATTATCCCTTCCTCTTTCTATCAAGAGCCCAGCCAAAGATACTCAACATCAAGGACGAACTTACATAACATATCATCTCTGCTCTTTTGCGTCTATATATATTCTGTAATATCCACTTAGATTTCTGTTAGTGTTTTACCCTCTTTGTAAATAAATAAGACCGTTGCTTCTTTGACCATTGTGTTTATTATTATAGCTGATATTGTAATATATTACTACCAAGTACAGTATATTGTCAGAGCTTAGATATACTAGCTAATTATAGGGACTGACAAGATAGTGCTCATAATTTTAATATAAGAAGGGTGAAATCCAAGACCGCCCCCTATTTATTTCAGTCCCACTGAGTATGCTGGTCCTTGGGCTGAATCTCTTCCCAGTCATATTTTGTAGTCCTCTCTCTTGCAGCTTTCAACTCTGCCTGCCCATTTTCCACCATTGCCATTGAGCAAACTGGGATTCAGGGAATTCAGCAGTGCCAGCTAGCAGGGTGGTGCTGTGCTGGCAGGATTATCTGCAGAATAAGGTGGCAGAGAAGAAGCTGAGAAAGCGCACATATATATCCTGGCAGATGGACATGCTCCCCTCCCTCTATAGCTAGGTTATTGAAAATAGAATAGTTTGCATTAAAAACTCTAAACCTCAAATACACATAAGCAGGTGTTACTTTTGGTGAAAATCACATCAAAACGATCACTGGATTTAGCCAAATGAAGAAATATGAAACTTGTAATCCTCTTGTAATAGTTACACCAAAAACTAATGTTTTTCTTCACCGCACCTCTCAAGCCTCTCTGTTAGTTAGTCAGGCTGCCCATAACTTTAAAAATCCAATAGAGAGGCTTGAGAGGCAGGAGTGGTGAGAACAGGTAAAACCTTTAAGAGGCAGGAAAAAAAAAAATACTTGTTTATTTAAGAGAGGAACATTTTGCAAGAAAAAAAATGTCCCACGTGCCTACACATGTATAAATGCATCTGAATGCATGTTAACGGTAGGTGCTTTTAGTGCTTGAGTGTTTTTTTAATTTCAGTGGCCAGAATAAATTCAAATTCTGGCCAATTACATGAATAAATGCCCAAGGAGAAAAGTGTTTCGAAGAGCCCCAGTGTGCATGAGACCTTACAGTGAAGGTCTAGATTTCTCAGCTGTCTGTACAGTATGCCTAGATCTAGATTGCTTTTTTACCCAAGACGAGCTCTGTTTTTGCACTTACTCTACACATGCTCAGTTGGAATTGTCCAGGTTTTTGACAGGTGTAGTCTTAAATCATGTTAAAGTCACAAATTCAGGTGAATATGTTTTGCCCTGGAAAATAGATTGGTGGGAATATCAGGACTACGCGAACAGCCTTTGGTTTTAAAACCATATATTTAAAGCTGAAGTTTAGGTATGCTAATTTTTACATAATTACATTGGTCCAGCTTGGACCAATGTAAGTATGTGTATACCTTACCTTTTGGGGTCCAAAGCTGGAAGCTGGAAATCAGTGTAGTAGGCACTTCTACTACAGAAATCTCCACTAGCTTCTGGTTCTTGTGCTGAATGGTTGCCCTGCTGCATTGTGAACATGGGAGGTCACTCGCTCATGAGTAGATGCAGCGTGGTGTGGCACTAGTAACACAGAGTCCGATTGCAGATAACTCAATAATTTGTACTGAAGAGTACGCTCAATTACAAACAACCCGAACGGGGGAGCACTGCATCGGGTAAAACTCACGGTTTAGTGTTTACTGCAGAAAGGCAGCAGGTAAGATAAACTGACAGTGTCTGAATTCAGAGGGTGGAAGGCAGCCCAGCCAGTACAGTCCTATATAGGAGGCTTCCATTCAGTGTTGCACGTCCCGAACCTGTCCCTAACTCATCAGGAACATTTCCATGCCGCGAATCACTTTCCCTGACAGAAGGGTGATCTTTCCATACTCTGACCACTTTGCAAAAGTGCACCAAAGCCTGGTGGCAGGGATCTATAAAGGCTCTGCTGATCTACGTTGGCCCGCAAGAGTCACCTGAATGCAGCATGGCTAATCAGAATGCTATCCTCAGGGACCAGGAAACCACAGAGAAACCAGGTCCCTCCTAACTTCTTCTCCAGCTGTGGCACCGCTCAGGTCTAGTGCCACCTACAGCAGACTGCACCTGCCTACATGCTCAGCACAGGCTCCATTCAGGGAACACTTAGCATTTTCTCAATTAATCAAAGGGAGAGATTTACTAAAACTGGAGCACTCACAATCTGGTGCAGCTGTGCATAGTAGCCAATCAGCTTCTAACTTCAGCTTGTTCAATTAATCTATAACAATAAAACCTGGAAGCTGATTGGTTTCTATGCAGAACTGCACCAGATCTAGTGCATGCTCTAGTTTAAATGAATCCTGCCCAAAGTGTTGTCTGGTTAGTCTAGGTAGATAGGCAGTGCAGTGACATCACAATCTTCATCTCGTTCAATCAGAAAATGCATCAGGACAAGTACCTGTACCCAGGACCTCTGCTGCATCTGGCAGTAGCTCTTCTTGCAGAGCCACCTGAGAAGTGGACAACTACCTTCCTGATCCCTAGGACAAACTTACTTTCTACCTTGTTTCTGGTGACCATTGAACTGCTTCCTCCTCCCATGAACTTCCTATTTAAGCCATGCCTCCTGTTTGTCAGATTGTAGTGCTCTGCTCCAGCCAATATCTTGCTCCTTACATTTCTGCTGCCATATGTATCTTCATTACCATTTCTTACCAAGCTTTGGCTTCTTCCTTGACTTCAGGCTTGCTTGATCCTAGCCTGCAACAATATTTTCAAACCTTTGACTTGTACATCAGCTATGCTTCCACTTGATCCCACCCTGAAACCACTTGTTACTGACTTTTGGCTTGTCCCTCAACTACGCTTCTGTTTGATCCCTACCAAGCTTTGGCTTCTTCCTAGACTTCAATTTTGCTTGATCCTAGCCTGCAACAATTTTTTCAAACCTTTGACTTGTATATCAGCTACGCTTCCACTTGATCCCACCCTGAAACCACTTGTTACTGACATTTGTCTTGTCCCTCAAGTACGCTTCTGTTTGATCCCTACCTGCTGCATCTACTACCATATCCTGGCTTGCTCACCTCCTGATCCACTAGCTTGCAGAAAAATCCATCTTCACCATCAGGAGCTTCGGTGAAGACCGGTTAGTGCTTAGACCCCACACCTTGGGTGAGCCTGCGCCACCCACAAGGGAGATGGGTTTGTGAATTTATCCTGCTGGTTTCTGTTTGAGCCTTTCTACTGCTAAAGCCTGACCCCTTATCATGAAAAAATGCTTTGCATTCATTGAGAGAAGGCAAAGTGTTGTCTGAAAGATACCCTTGCCAAGTGAGTGACCTCCTGTGTTCACTAAGCAGCAGGGCAGCTGATTGGCATGGAAGCTCAGGCAATCACTGTAGTAGCAGTTTCTACTACAGTGATTTCCATCTTCCACAGGGATCCAACAAACATTCATGTTGTAATTACAGTGGTCCAAGCTGCTCCAATGTAACTATATAAAAATGGACACAGCTAACCTTCAGTTTTAAACATATGTTGCATTTACTGTATGTTTTGAAGCTATGCAGTAACGCTTTCTTGCGGTTGACAAGGAAACATAATGATGTTTTGAAATACAAACATTTCTTTCAGTTAGCTACAATGGAAATATTTCTGCAAAAAAAATGTATGTGACAGATCTATTAGAGTAGGTTCAAACGGAATGTATAGACAGAAGCCTTTTTTTTTTTTTATCAGCTGCACGTGTAAGTGATGCTCTTTATTTCTATAAATGTAATGTTTTAAAACGTTGCTTCTGTCTACAGATTTGCATCATGAATATACTGTACATGAATTATTCCTTATTATCTTCATTACCTGCTAATTGTCTTTCCCACTTAGCAGAACAGAATAGTAATTGTTTGTAACTGATCCGCTTAACACAGGCAAGTCTACGTCAATTTAACATTCAGTGCAAAAACATACGGTACATGTTTGATAGATTATCCTGCAATGATTTTATTTAACTGCCATCCAGCAGTGATGTTGTCTGTGCCCTCCAGAGGATTTACCCCTTTTCCTGATCAGGACACTTTTTACATTGCGGCACTTCGATACTTTATTGGACAATTGCACAGTCATGCAAAGTTGCACCCAAATGAAATGTATGTCCTTTTTTCCCATGAATTGAGCTTTCTTTCAGTGGTATTTGATCGCCTGTGTGTTTTTAATTTTTTGCGCTATAAAAAAAAACAATTTTGAGAAAGAAACAATATTATTAACTTTTTGCTATTAAACATGTCTAGTAAAAATGTTAAAAATCAAATTTCATCATAAATATAAGCCAAAATGTATTCTGCTACATGTCTTTGCTAAAAAAAAAAATCACAATACGTGTAAATTAATTAGTCTACGTGAAAGTTATAGTGTTTACAAATGGTGATATATATACTGGAATATTTGTATTTTTACTAGTAATGGCACCGATTAGCGACTTATAGTGGGACTGCACCGGGCATTCTGACACTGGGGGGAACTGACCTGGTGTCTTTGCCATCCCCAGTGACACCAATACAGTGATCAGTGCTAATAAAAAGCACTGACATTGGGCAGGAAAGGGTTAATATGTGAGGCAATCAAAGTATTAACTGTGTGCTGTGTGCTGTTTTGCATTCCGGGCTGTGTGTTTGTGCTTCACTTTGAATGGCTGTGCACAGCCATTCAATGCAGAGTGCACTAGCTGACAGGAAGGAGAACTTTTTTGTTTACTAACAGTTCTCCCCCACTGTCGGAGATGCTTGGCAATCACTGGGCACCGGTGAGTAATCACCAGCCGGGACCAGGTGTTTGACAGCCGCAGCCGCGAAGTAGTAATTTCGCGCACTCATACCGCCCTGTAGCAGTATATCTGCTATAGGGTGGACGGGAAGTGGTTAACCATTAGTCATCCTGAGGATTTTTATCCCCTTAATGACCAGGCCTCTTTTTGCTATTCGGCGCTGCACTATTTCTTTTTTATTCCAAAAAAGTTTTATTGAAGTAAGAAAGACAAAACAGATCATAGACAGATACGGATCGCAGTCCGTGCACATCTTCATATATGTTCTCCCGTATCGCAGACGGGAATAGGACGTTAGAATAGATTTTAGAGCAACATGCATCCAATTCCCACAATAAAGCATATGCAAAAAGTATAACCATAGTAATAATATTTACCATCTGTAATGTTCGATAAATATGGTATACATTAGTCTCTATGTAGAGAGAGCTCAAGCAGCAAGACTATGAGGCGCAAGACAAACGTATTATCTCAAGGCACATATGTCTGCTATATCCGTATCCAAAAATCGTGGGTTAGTTTTCTAAAGTATTATCACACTTGTACATCTAGAAGTGTTCTGATCCTTGTAAATAATATTGCTATTTAGAATATGAGAAAAAGGGTTGCTAAAACGAGAAAGAAAAGAAAAGAAAGAGACTCGAGTGGAAATGGAAAAGGAGTATGGGAAGTAATATCAGAGTGAGGGGCGCTGCACTATTTCAACTGATAATTGCGTGGTCATGCAATGTTGTACCCAAATGAAATTTACGTCCTTTTTTTTTTTAACACAAATAGAGATTTCTTTTGATGGTATTTGATCATCTTTTATTTTTCGCACTATAAAAAAACGCAAATTTTGAAGAAAAACAATATTTTTTGCTTTTGGCTGTAAAAAATATATAGTAAACTCAAAGTTAGTCATAAATTTAGGCCAAAATTTATTCTGCTACAGGATTTGGTAAAAAAATCCCAATAAGTGTATATTGATTGCTTTGTGTGAAAGTTATAGCATCTACAAACGGTGGTATAGATACAGCAATTAACTAAATTTTTTTGCTATACAGCGCTGCACTAGTTTAACTGACAATTGTGCAGTCATGCAATATGGTACATAAATGAAATTTACATCCTTTTTTTTTACACAAATAGAGTTTTCTTTCAGTGGTATTTGATTACCTTTGCGAGTTTTATTTTTGGCGCTATAAACAAAAAAAGATTTGAGAAAAAATTTTTTGGAAAAAAACAATATTTTCTCATTTCTATCATAAAAAATATAAAAAAACTCAAATATTCTGCTACATGTTTTTGGTTAAAAAGTCCCAATAAGTGTATATTGATTGCTTTGTGTGAAAGTTATAGCATCTACAAAATATGGTATAGATAATGGAATTTACACAGCTTACATTTCTTGAGGTGCTAAAATACCAGGACAGTACAAACACCCTCAAATAACCCCTTTTCGGAAAGAAGACACCCTAAGCTATCTGCTGAGAGGCATATTGAGTCCATGGAAAATTTATTTTTTTCCACAAGTTTTTGGAAAATTACAAATACTTTTTTTTCACACAAAGTTGTCATTTAAATTATATATTTCTCACACAAGCCATGGGTATATGTGCAATTACACCCCAAAATAAATTCTGCTACTTCTACCAAGTATGGGGATACCACATATGTGAGACATTTTGGGAGCCTAGCCACATACAGGAGCCTGAAACTCAATGACCACTTTGAAAGCCTGAAGGTGCGTAACTTCCTCATTTCACTTGCGCACTACTTATCACAGTTTTGGAGGCCCTGAAATGCCAGGATAGCACCAAAACCCACCAAATTACCCCTTTTTGGAAAGTAGATACCCCAAGGAATTTAAAAAGAGGCATGGTGAGTATTTTGCAGATCTCATTTTTTCTCACAAGGTTTGAAATATAAAAAAAGAAAAGAAAAAATAAGTTTTTGTTTTCTTTCTTCATTTTCCAAAAACTTGTGGCAACAGACAAGATCTGCAAAATACTCACCATGCTTAACAAATTCCTTGGGGTGTCTACTTTCCAAAAAGGGGTCATTTGGGGGGTTTGGTGCTATCCTGGCATTTCAGGGTCTCTGAAACTGTGATAGGTAGTCAGGAAGTGTAAAAAGGGAATAAAGCCCTTTAAAAGCCTGAAGGTGATTATTGGATTTTGGGGTCCTGTACTTGGCTAGACTGCCAAAAAGTCTCTCACATGTGGTACCCCCATACTCAGGAGGAGTAGCAGAATGTATTAATTCCACATATACCCATGGCATGTGTGAGCAATAAATCATTCAAGAGACAATTTTTTGTAAAAAAAAAAAAAAAAAAATTTTTCATTTCCCAAAAACTTCTGGTAAAAAAAGAAATTCTTCTATTGACTCAACATGCCTCTCAGCAAATAGTTTTGGGTGTCTACTTTCCAAAAAAGGGGTCATTTTGGAGAGTGGTAGCATTTTATGCCCAGCAGTAGAAGTTTATGCCACACATCATTCACTCTTCTAAGTGGAGACCAAGCCTTTTCTGACACTTTTTGTTCACATGAAAAAAATCTGTATTTTTTGCTAGGAAAATACACTTTTTTACTTTTAATGCAGAAAAACACAATATATTGGTCAATTATTTGGTAAAATGTAAAAAATGGTGGTATGCCGAGTAAATAGATTCCAAACATGACATGCTTTAAAACTGTGCATGCCCCATGCAATGGCGACTAACTGCATACATTTTTAATATCCATAGGCAACAGTTTAAAAGCCTTTACAAGCTACCATTTTAGATTTACAGAGGAGGTCTAGTTCTAGAATTACTGCCCTTGATCTGACGTTCGCTGCGATACCTCACATGCATGGTACAACCACTGTTTACATACCGGCACAGTATCTACACTCGCACACGCAGGTGTGTGTGCGGGGGGCGAGGATGCTTTTTTTTTTGTTATTTTGATTATTATTTTTAAATGCACCAGCTTGTACTGCACTTTTGGGACTCACCACATCACCAAGTGATACTGCAGTGCTGGTATGTTAAAGACCAGGATGTACTAAGCCGCTGGTGCTCGCCAGTTCACCAAAAGGTACTAGTACTAGCACTCTGCTGCATATGAGAGTCATCAAAATTTACTGGGAAGTGCTAGCAGAGATCAGAACTGATTCTGCGAACACTGCGGTTTTGTGTGCAATGTATCAAGTGACAGTGACCTACTGACACTGCACTTGCTGGTGTCGGGGCTGATCCCGCTAACACTGTTTTTGGGGACACTATACTAATGTGAACATTGGTATAGTACTGATCTGATCAAAGATATTGATCCATTCAGACACTATACTAGCAATGGAGGTTTATTGTGTATGAGTGTGTTCCTGGCAATCAAGGGTTTAAATATACATGATTTCGCGCACTCATTCTGCCCTGTAGCAGTATATCTGACGCTATCTGGGAGAGGCGTGAACTCCAGGGGAGCGCGAATCATGTACAGTTGTGTTCAAAATAATAGCAGTCAGACATCACTAACCTGATCAATCACTGTTTTTGGTAGAAATGATATTTCTACATGGCAAATAATTTACTAGCAGGTGTAGTAGAGTAATAGAAATCCAACAGACCCAACAGTCATGACATCCATGCTGCTAATTCTGTGTCATTGAATCACTAATTGAAAGGGGCATGTTCAAAATAATAGCAGTGTGGAGTTCTATTAGTGAGGTCATTCATTGTTTGAAAAACAGGTGGCAATTATTGCCCTTATTTAAGGAAGGAAGGCAGCAAAGGTTGTACATGCTGGTTACAGTGCATTTCTCTCTGAAATTCTGAGGAAAATGGGTCGTTCCAGACATTGTTCAGAAGAACAGTGTACCTTGATTAAAAAGTAGATTGGAGAAGGGGAAACATAAAGAAGTGCAGAAAATGATAGGCTGCTCAGCTATAATGATCGCAAATGCTTTAAAATGGCAACCAAAATCTGAAAGACATGGAAGAAAGCTAAAAACTACCATTCGAATGGATAGAAGAATAGCCAAAATGGCAAGGACTCACCCAACAATCAGCTCCAGAAAGATGAAAGAAGGTCTAAAGTTACCTGTGAGTACTGTTACAATTAGAAGACGCCTATGTGAAGCCAAGCTATCTGCAAGAAGCCCCCGCAAAGTCCCACTGTAGAAAAAAAGACATGTGCGGAAGAGGTTACAATTTTCCAAAGAGCACATTGACAGGCCTAAAGAGAAATGGCGCAACATTTTGTGGACTGATGAAAGTAAGATTGTTCCCAATGCATTTGTGTGTATGGAAATAAAAGCTATTAGAAGGATTTGGAGCTTTATTCACTTTTTTCAACACACTGCTATTATTTTGAACACAACTGTATATATACGTGATTTTGCACACCTGTGCTGCCCTGTAGCAATATTTCAGCTACATGGCAGTCAGGAAGTAGTTAAAGAAGCGGTTTGTGTTAAGGTGCTGTGTTACTTTAACTGACGATTGCGCTGTCATGCAACACTGCACCCAAATTAAATGTATGTCCTTTTTTCCCATGAATTGAGTGGTGAGTACAGAAGTCAATACAGCTTCTGTAATGGAAACAAAAGACAGTATCCAACTAGACATCAGTGTCACATCAAAGCAGTACAACATAGGCTGAGTTCCAAGAAAGAAAAAAACTAAATTTTTGAGCAATCCCCTAGGAACTAAAGTTTGGTTATGTAGGCTTGAACAATTATATCTCAATCAAAAAAACAATCGGGAAACAGTGTTTGGAGGGTGGGTTTTGTTTAGGGCGGAGAGATGGGGAGGGGGTATATTGTTGAGGGTGCATAGATGGGGAGGGGGGTTATTGTTGGAGGGGGGGTTATTGTTTAAGGTGGAGAGCAGAAAGGGGAGTTATTGTTTATCGTGGAGAGGTGGGGAGGGAGGTTATTGTTTAGGGTGGAGAGGTGGGGAGGGCGTTTTTGTTGAGGGTAGAGAGGCAGGAAAGAAGGTTATTGTTTGGGGTGGAGAGATAGGGAAGGGTGTTATTGTTTAGGGTGGAGAAGTGGGGAGGGGGATTATTGTTTAGGGTGGAGAGGGGTTTTTTTTGTTTAGGATAGAGAGGTGGGGAGGGGGTTACTGTTTAGGGTGGAAAGGTGGGGAGGGGGGTTACTGTTTAGGGTGGCGATGTGGGAAGGGGGGTATTGTTAGAGGTGGAAAGGTGGGGAGGGGGGGTTATTGTTTAGGGTGGAGAGGTAGGGAGGTGGGTTATTGTTGGAGATGGAGAAGTGGAGAGGGAGTTATTGTTAAGCGTGGAGAGGTGGGGTGGGGGGGTTTGTTTAGAGTGAAGAGACAGAATGGATGAGGATATTGTTTAGTGTGGAGAGGTGGGGAGGGGGGTTATTGTTGGAGGTGGAGAGGCGGGGAGGGTTATTATCATAGGCCACAGATAAATGGAGGTACAAATAAGACAAGGGTTTTCTGATGACCTTGAAGAAAAACAGAAGGCACTCAATAAGATCAGACTCTAGTACAAGGGGGTCTGGAAATTGGGCCCACAGGGCATGTTGCAGTTGCAAATAGCTGAACTCCATGAATCTAGGCAGAACGTACAGACATGGCAGGACAGAAAAGGACAAAATCTTACCTTCCGAAATTACATGTTCCAAAGTCGTTACACCATGTTTGGCTCATAGGTGTGGGTCATGGATCGAATAAAGATGGGGAAGAGATGGATTGCCCCATAGGGGGAGATGTAGCAAAAACCTGAAGAGCTCTCTATAAATGCTGTGGGCTTGCGTCCACACCCAGACTGTTACCCTCACACAGCCAGTTATAGACTGAGAAACTGAACAGTAATAGTTGCACGTGGACTTGAGGAAGAAAATTATGGTCTGCCATACCCCCTCTAGGTACACTAGCCTTGGAAGTTTCCTTGCTGCTGTTGACACTGTTTTAGGAAATGTCCATTTTTTCCGCAGTAGATGCACAGTCCCTGAGTCCAACAATGATTCCTGTCCTCAAAGGATAGCTGTGAATGGTCCAGTTGCATAGGCTCTTCTTGAGACGAGGGAGAGGGGATGTTGGAAGGTACAAAGGAGTGCTGGAAAGTTGGAGTCAGACGAGGGACCAAGAATTTGCGCTGCAGAGCCCTTTCCTGGGACCACTCCTAGAAACAGGTGTTGATCTGGACTGCCAAAGTAATAAGGTTTTCCAGAGAGGTAGGAATTTCCTGACCAGCCATCTCACCTACGTTGTGGCAAAACTTGCCAGAAGGCCGCCGTAAATGCTTCATTGTTCAGCAGCTAGGGTGCGGAAACTGAACGGCGTACTGTCCAGCAGTGAAGGTGCCTTGATAGAGGCAAGGAAGTATACTTGCAGCAGAGAATGCACAGCCTGGCTTATCAAAATTTTTTTAAAGAGAGTGAGAAATGCTGTGATATAATTGGTGACTGGATCAACCTTTTCCCACAGCGGAGAGGCACGTGCCAAAGCCTCTCCAGAAAGAAGAGAAATTACGTATGATCTTGGTCCAACCAGAAGGAAAATTATGCGGCTGTAACTCCTGCACTATATACACTATAGTTTGCATTAAATACGTACTTCTCGCCAAAGTGTTCATTGTTTTAACAGTTGTTGATTGCTAAGTAGTCCCTGACAAATTTAAATAAGCTCTTCTTTAGAGTTTTACACTGAAGTGTCCCTCATTCTCGAGTTCCAAGCTTGGTATGTTTTTGGTTACTTAAATGCATACTGGACTTTTCTTGTATACTATAAATGTGTAAGTGTACTATACGTAAGTTTTACAAAAGCAAACAAAAACTGTGCTTAAATTAAAGTGTCAACAAATACAGTTAGTGCTCAAATCATTGCTGCCACTTCTAATAAATCAATGTGCCAAAAAAAAACAACTTAATGTGGTTCAGTAGCGCAAAATATCATATAGTGAATAAAAACAATAAAACTAAATATCCAATTGTAACTTTTGATGTGAACAAAAAGTCCTAAATAAAGTCCCACAAAAATCTTCAAATTCCCCAAACGAATTCACCACGTGTACAAAATAAATGTCCCCTTTTTCGGGTGTACACTCAACAAATGAATTTGCCTTCCATTCTCATGGTTGGCCAAATCGCTTAAAGAAAACAATCACCATCTCCCATACATCAAGATATCACTCTCTTCAGGATGCACAGGTATCAATCCATGGATTGGTTGGTAATGGATATACAGGCATTGAAAATGGTCACAACCTCCCTTCTTCCTCCTCTGTAATCACCTCTCAAATGGTCATGTAAGGGAAAACACAAAAAAGAATCCCAAATGGTGCAGTACAAAATTGCCTTCTTTATTGTCCCAAATAGTTACATAGTTAGTCTGGCTGAAAAAAAAGACAAAAATCCATCCAGTTCAACCATAGAAAAAAAAAAAAGTTATAATCCTATACCCACAGTTGATCCAGAGGAAGGCAAAAAAAAACCCAGCAAAGCATGATCCAATTTGCTCCTGCAAGGAAAAAAATTCCTTCCTGATCCCCCGAGAGGCAATCTGATATTCCCTGGATCAACTTTACCTATAAATGTTAGTATCCAGTTATATTCTGTGTATCTAAGAAACAATCCAGGCGTTTTTTGAAGCAATCCACTGAGCTGGCCAGAACCAACTCTTGAGAGAGTCTATTCCACATTTTCACAGCTCTCACTGTGAAGAAACCTTTCTGTGTTTGGAGATTAAATTTCTTTTCCTCCAGACGTAAAGAGTGTCCCCTTGTCCTATGTGATGACCTGGGTGAATAGCTCTATACCGAGCTCACTATATGGACCACTGATGTATATATACATGTTGATCATATCCCCCCTTAATCTCCTCTTCTCAAGAGAGAATAAATTCAGTTCCTCTAATCTTTCCTTATAGCTGAGTTCCTCCATGCCTCTAATCAGTTTGGTTGCCCTTCTCTGTACTTTCTCCAGTTCCCCAAATGTTCTTTTTGTGAATTGGTGCCCAAAACTGAACTGCATATTCCACATGAGGTCTTACTAAAGATTTGTACAGGGGTAAAATGATATTTCTCTCTCTGTTTTTTTTTCACATCAAAAGTCACATTTGGATATTTAGTTTTATCATTTTTATTCACTGTATGATATTTTGCGCTACTGAACCACATTAGGTTGTTTTTTTGGTATACATAAGTTTTGTTTATACCTGTCCCCTTAATGGTCACTTGTTTGACCATTGATCTGTATGCATTCTTTCTGCATCAATATGTACAGTGGGGCAAAAAAGTATTTAGTCAGCCACCAATTGTGCACGTTTTCCCACTTAAAAAGATGAGAGAGACCTGTAATTGGCATCATAGTTAGACCTCAACTATGAGAGACAAAATGAGAAAAAAAATCCAGACAATCACATTGGCTGATTTGGAAAGAATTTATTTGCAAATTATGGTGGAAAATAAGTATTTGGTCAATCTCAAAA
The DNA here is from genome assembly GCF_062004578.1 of Staurois parvus. Lineage (NCBI taxonomy): Eukaryota > Metazoa > Chordata > Amphibia > Anura > Ranidae > Staurois > Staurois parvus. The sequence goes on along the minus strand of NW_028318189.1, from coordinate 1,746,529 downwards.
GTTCATCTCAGTACTTTGTTATATATCCTTTGTTGGCAATGACAGAGGTCAAACGTTTCCTGTAAGTCTTCACAAGGTTGGCACACACTGTTGCTGGTATGTTGGCGCATTCCTCCATGCAGATCTCCTCTAGAGCAGTGATGTTTTGGGGCTGTCGCTGGGCAACACGGACTTTCAACTTCCTCCAAAGGTTTTCTATGGGGTTGAGATCTGGAGACTGGCTAGGCCACTCCAGGACCTTGAAATGCTTCTTACGAAGCCACTCCTTCGTTGCCCAGGCGGTATGTTTGGGATCATTGTCATTTTGGAAGACCTAGCCACGTTTCATCTTCAATGCCCTTGCTGATGGAAGGAGGTTTGCACTCAAAATCTCACGATACATGGCCCCATTCATGCTGTCCTGTACATGGATCAGTCGTCCTGGTCCCTTTGCGGAGAAACAGCCCCAAAGCATGATGTTGCCACCCCCATGCTTCACAGTAGGTATGGTGTTCTTTGGATGCAACTCAGCATTCTCTCTCCTCCAAACACGACGAGTTGTGTTTCTACCAAACAGTTCTATTTTGGTTTCATCTGACCATATGACATTCTCTCAATCCTCTTCTGGATCATCCAAATGCTCTCTAGCAGACTTCAGACGGGCCCGGACATGTACTAGCTTAAGCAGGGGGACACGTCTGGCACTGCAGGATCTGAGTCCCTGGCATCGTAGTGTGTTACTGATGGTAGCCTTTGTTACGTTGGTCCCATCTCTCTGCAGGTCATTCACTAGGTCCCCCCGTGTGGTCCTGGGATTTTTGCTCACCGTTCTTGCGATCATTTTGACCCCACGGGGTGAGATCTTACGTGGAGCCCCAGATCGAGGGAGATTATCAGTGGTCTTATATGTCTTCCATTTTCTAATTATTGCTCCCACAGTTGATTTGTTCACACCAAGCTGCTTGCCTATTGCAGATTCAGTCTTCCCAGCCTGGTGCAGGTCTACAATTTTGTTTCTAGTGTCCTTCGACAGCTCTTTGGTCTTCACCATAGTGGAGTTTGGAGTGTGACTGTTTGAGGTTGTGGACAGGTGTCGTTTATACTGATAACAAGTTCAAACAGGTGCCATTGATATAGGTAATAAATGCAGGACAGAAGAGCCTCTTAAAGAATAAGGTACAGGTCTGTGAGAGCCAGAAATCTTGCTTGTTTGTAGGTGACCAAATACTTATTTTCCACCATAATTTGCAAATAAATTCTTTCCAAATCAGCCAATGTGATTGTCTGGATTTTTTTTCTCATTTTGTCTCTCATAGTTGAGGTCTACCTATGATGCCAATTACAGGCCTCTCTCATCTTTTTAAGTGGGAGAACTTGCACAATTGGTGGCTGACTAAATACTTTTTTGCCCCACTGTATATACAGTTTTATGTTTGCATGATGTGTTGGGTGGGAGGTTTTGGACTGGAAGATATTTAGGAAGCATTGTTTGAGACACAAACATTGGTGGTCCGTCATACTAATATTATACTATTAATTGATTAGAATTAAGCTATTTGTAGGAAAATATCTTCCCTGTAATACCAGCTTCTTCCCAAATATCTTCATTTCAGTGGAGATGTTGGGACTAATATATATTTAACTGTAACTTTTAAGAGGTAGAAAAAAATGCCAAACGCCCTTAAAAGCGGCTTTTGTGATACTCAGTGTGCACAAGGCCTTACACAGATAAAAACCTACTGATTAAACTTTTTCTCAAAATAGTTCAATTTAAGGCATGCTTTTGGGGATAACTGTCACATTCACTAATGTGGAAATTGACAGGGAAACCCAAAACTCATGGGTTTCAGTAACATTTTGACTGCTGAAGCCAGATTGAAAAGTAGATGTGTTTATTATACAAGCATGTAGTTAGACCTCCATGCAGGGAGAGCAGAACAATGCAGTGTTGGATTCAAAGTAATGCTCTAACTGCCTTGGAAAGCTAATACAATTTAAATGTCCTAAGATGGCTGGGAAGCTATCTATCTAAATCATTCTTTGAAGTTTCATTCTGGTGTCTGGTGGTGTTCTTTGAAATGTAAATGGTTATTCACACCTGCATGTTACTTCCTACTGCTCCTTTAGATAGCAATCTTCCCAGCTGGTGGTGTAAATAGCATTCTAACACAAGAAATACAGCTGTTACACAATAAGACTTCTAATAACAAAATATACATTCAATATATATCCACTTAATCAAAACTAAAAGTTTGATATATAAAATGGCTGTTCCATTTTCCCTCACAATATGTTAGCTCTCAACAGATCTCCAGCCGTCAATTTGCTGGTGTTGTAGCTGATCACATATGCAGCACCATGTCAACTGCAGATCAAACAGTGGCTAAGATGGAACCTTCCTCAGCTGTAAGAGATAGGCATGGTTTAGTTCCACTTTAATTCTCATGTAAATTAAAAATAGGATTCCTTTAAAGCCAGTCTGCATGCTCATCCTATGCTTGTCTATTCAGAACAGGAGTGTAGGGGCTCTCTTAGCTTGTGTGGGCAGTTTCAGTTCTACACATTTTTAATTTGCTGCATAGCAGTACGTATTTCATGTGTGTTACAAAAGAAACGCAGCTTGATGATACTTAATGCACTGTTAAAGATATGTTGTTTATTAAACTAATTATTTTGTTACCCTTGAGATGATGAGTGAGTGAAATACATTCATTCTCACAACACAAGAGGAGGAAAAGGTCAAGGCTAATATTTCTCATCTAACACAGTAAATCTCCATGCAACTGAAAATCCTGAAAGTTTTTTTTTCCTATGAGAAATAAAATAAATAAATAAAATAAAAACAGAAATAAAATAAATGTATAAAGTAGATCTGTAGTCACCGAAGTGTGTTCCAAACCTTTGTATTTGAATTCACTTACAGGTTCCCCTTTTTGACATTCCATGTAGGGCAGCAAGAAATGGTCTGTAGCCATTGTGTGCAGAAGCCCGTGTGTGTGAGGGCAGTGCCCCATCTCTCATAAACAGCAAAGTTAAAGTGGTTCTAAAGCCTTGGTGTTCTTCCCTACATTAACGGAAAAAACACCCCACTAATTATTTCCTTTCTCCCATCTCTAAACACTTGCCTGAGCCTGTCAGCGATCTAGAGCTGTGCTCGACTTCAGTCCTTTCTTTTCTCACAAGGACTCTGGCAGCAGTGGGGAGTATTGGCTCCTGCTGCTGTCAGTCAAATCCTGTTGGCAGAGAGAGGGGGGCAAGACCAAGCTGTGCTGTGTGTGTGTATAGGGGGCAGACTGACCACACTGAGAAGAGGAGGAGCCTGGAGCTCTGGTGGGGTACTCCAGAAGAGAAGAGTCGGATCCGCTGTGTGCAAAACCACACAGCAGGAAAGTATGACGTTTATTATTTTAAGAGAAAAAAATGTGAGCATTTAGAATCATTTATAGACAATGTATTGGGCATTACTGAATAGGCAGAACACAATCTTTCTGTTTTTATGTAGCTCTCCTACAGACCTGTGCCCTGTAATACCACTTAAATGTAAAAACTCTCTTGAACAGAAATCAAGGCAAGTAAAAGCTATTGAGAGCAACCAGGTAGAACAAATGCCTACTAAAATGAGCAGTTGAAGCTTCTTGCAATGTCTACCAACAGCAGCTTATACCCAGCAAGCCTGGAAGGGACAAATTTCCAGAACAACCTACTCTCCAGTCAAAGCATCTTTCCAATGCCCCCCTAAATATGTATACATTTCTCCAGCATGCATCACTGGCTATAAACCTCCTAGTGATTTGCCAGAAAAAAAAAATATTTGTTATTCAGTAATATTGTTTTTCTTGCTCTATACATAAAACAAATTGCAGACTGCATGGGAATTTTAATGTCAAAATCCAGAAAAGTACAGAGAATTACAAAGAAAAAAGAATAAATGCCATTAGATCTAAACCAGCGGTTCTCAACCTGGGGGTCGCGACCCCTTTGGGGGTCGAACGACCATTTCCCAGGGGTCGCCTAAGACCATCGGAAAACATATTTCCGATGGTCTTAGGAACCGAGACACCGCTGCTCTGTCTCGCGATCTGTGGGCGGGATGATATGCTGCCCCTGTAACCTGGCCACACCTCCGGGATCACTCAACAGCTCCGCCTCCTCGCCGCTGATTGGCCACCGAAACTGTAGCTCAGGAGAGGCACACAGGCGGCCAATCACCGGCGAGGAGGTGGAGCTTGGAGAGGAGGAGCCGAGCGGCAGAGCGCGCAGATCGAAGAAGATCGAGGGAGCTGCAGGACCGAGTGAAGAGGAGAGAGGCCAGAGAAGGAAGACAGCTGACAGGTAAGTGCAAATTTTGCTTCTGCAGGCTGTAGATGGGAGAGGGAGAGAGCGAGCCCAGGCTGGAGCAGGGGTCAGCAAGGTAAGTATCATTGGTGTCAGTGGGAGGAATAGTGCCCCATCATTTGTGTCACTAATACCAACGATGGGGCACTATTCCTCCCCCCACTGACACCAACGATGGGGCACTATTCCTCCCCCCACTGACACCAACGATGGGGCACTATTCCTCCCACTGACACCAACGATGGGGCACTATTCCTCCCACTGACACCAACGATGGGGCACTATTCCTCCCCCCACTGACACCAACGATGGGGCACTATTCCTCCCCCCACTGACACCAACGATGGGGCACTATTCCTCCCCCCACTGACACCAACGATGGGGCACTATTCCTCCCCCCACTGACACCAACGATGGGGCACTATTCCTCCCCCCACTGACACCAACGATGGGGCACTATTCCTCCCCCCACTGATACCAACGATGCGGCACTATTCCTCCCCCCACTGACACCAACGATGCGGCACTATTCCTCCCCCCACTGACACCAACGATGCGGCACTATTCCTCCCCCTGGCACCAACGATGGGGCACTATTCCTCCCCCCACTGACACCAACGATGGGGCACTATTCCTCCCCCCACTGACACCAACGATGGGGCACTATTCCTCCCCCCCACTGACACCAACGATGGGGCACTATTCCTCCCCCCACTGACACCAACGATGGGGCACTATTCCTCCCCCCACTGACACCAACGATGGGGCACTATTCCTCCCCCCACTGACACCAACGATGGGGCACTATTCCTCCCCCCACTGACACCAACGATGGGGCACTATTCCTCCCCCCACTGACACCAACGATGGGGCACTATTCCTCCCCCCACTGACACCAACGATGGGGCACTATTCCTCCCCCCACTGACACCAACGATGGGGCACTATTCCTCCCCCCACTGACACCAACGATGGGGCACTATTCCTCCCCCCACTGACACCAACGATGGGGCACTATTCCTCCCCCCACTGACACCAACGATGGGGCACTATTCCTCCCCCCACTGACACCAACGATGGGGCACTATTCCTCCCCCCACTGACACCAACGATGGGGCACTATTCCTCCCCCCACTGACACCAACGATGGGGCACTATTCCTCCCCCCACTGACACCAACGATGGGGCACTATTCCTCCCCCCACTGACACCAACGATGGGGCACTATTCCTCCCCCCACTGACACCAACGATGGGGCACTATTCCTCCCCCCACTGACACCAACGATGGGGCACTATTCCTCCCCCCACTGACACCAACGATGGGGCACTATTCCTCCCCCCACTGACACCAACGATGGGGCACTATTCCTCCCCCCACTGACACCAACGATGGGGCACTATTCCTCCCCCCACTGACACCAACGATGGGGCACTATTCCTCCCCCCACTGACACCAATGATAGGCACTATTCCTCCCCCCACTGACACCAACGATGGGGCACTATTCCTCCCCCCACTGACACCAATGATAGGCACTATTCCTCCCACTGACACCAATGATGGGGCACTATTCCTCCCACTGATACCAATGATGAGGCACTATTCCTCCCACTGATACCAATGATGGGGCACTATTCCTCCCACTGACACCAATGATGGGGCACTATTCCTCCCACTGATACCAATGATGGGGCACTATTCCTCCCACTGACACCAATGATGGGGCACTATTCCTCCCACTGACACCAATGATGGGGCACTATTCCTCCCACTGACACCAATGATGGGGCACTATTCCTCCCACTGACACCAATGATGGGACACTATTCCTCCCACTGACACCAATGATGGGACACTATTCCTCCCACTGACACCAATGATGGGACACTATTCCTCCCACTGACACCAATGATGGAGCACTATTCCCCCCACTGACACCAATGATGGGGCACTATTCCTCCCACTGACACCAATGATGGGGCACTATTCCTCCCACTGACACCAATGATGGGGCACTATTCCTCCCACTGACACCAATGATGGGGCACTATTCCTCCCACTGACACCAATGATGGGACACTATTCCTCCCACTGACACCAATGATGGGACACTATTCCTCCCACTGACACCAATGATGGGACACTATTCCTCCCACTGACACCAATGATGGGACACTATTCCTCCCACTGACACCAATGATGGGACACTATTCCTCCCACTGACACCAATGATGGAGCACTATTCCCCCCACTGACACCAATGATGGGGCACTATTCCTCCCACTGATACCAATGATGGGGCACTATTCCTCCCACTGATACCAATGATGGGGCACTATTCCTCCCACTGACACCAACGATGGGGCACTATTCCTCCCACTGATACCAACGATGGGACACTATTCCTCCCACTGACATCAGTGATGGGGCGCTAGTCCTCCCACTGATACCAACGATGGGGCACTATTCCTCCCACTGATACCAATGATGGGGCACTATTCCTCCCACTGACACCAATGGCGGGACACTATTCCTCCCACTGATACCAACGATGGGACACTATTCCTCCCACTGACATCAGTGATGGGGCACTATTCCTCCCACTGATACCAACGATGGGACACTATTCCTCCCACTGATACCAATGATGGGGCGCTAGTCCTCCCACTGATACCAATGATGGGGCACTATTCCTCCCACTGCAAAATTACAGTTCTGAAGTAGCAACGAAAATAATTTTATGGTTGGGGGTCACCACAACATGAGGAACTGTATTAAGGGGTCGCGGCGTTAGAAAGGTTGAGAACCACTGATCTAAACAGTCAAGCAGTGACAGGTACTCTTTGAAACCAAGAATACCAATACATCGCTTAATTAAAAACATCCTATCTTTAGCTAACTAAATAGCATTGGTGCACATTAGATTTCAAATGCAATACAGTGAAGTTATACTCCCTATGCAAATATATAAAATTCTTCACCTGCACAAGAACAGCAAGTAGCACACACTAAATCCCTATTCCCAAGGGAACAACACTTCTGAATACTGATGTCAGAAATCAGCAGCAGGGATGGCCAGATCTGCGTGGCTGCACTATAATCCTAACAAACAGAAAGTCTAACCAACAGCTAACTAACTATATATAATACTACATCCTATTTTAAGATGACTGATTGAAACAGTTATATCCCGGTAGACAGCTGCCACCACCCCAGCTGTTTGGCCAATATTCCCAAGGGCCAATTTCTCAGGGTCAGGAGAAATTATACGCACCTGGATGATTATCACCTACAGGCCGATATATTGAAACGTAGATTTCTGGAGAGGGGTTATAACAAAGAAGTTCTGGATAGCACTCTCAAGGCAGTAGCAGAATTAAATAGGGATGAATTACTGAGTAATGAGGTTAAGTCGGTTAAAGAAGCCCTTTCATTACAACATTTTCTACCCAACACAGGGCAGTTAGACACATCATTAAGAAAAATTGGGGAATATTAAATGCTCACCCAGTGCTAGCTAGAATTTTACCTGATAAACCGGAGGTCATTTATCGTTAAACCTCTTCACTCAGAGACAAAATATCCCCCAATGTGGTTAATCCAACATCCAGAACCCCCACACTTTTTAATCTTAATGGCTTTTTCCCCTGTAAGAAATGCGTCATATGTAGATGTAATAGCGAGAGGAAAAAAAAGGCAATCTCATATATGTCCCAGCAAACAGGTTTATTGTATAATAGCTATAAATTCATTTGCTGTAACAGCAGGTATGTTGTGTATCTGCTTGAATGCCCATGTTCGAAACAATATGTGGGCCGAACCACCAGAAGAATGAGAGACCGCCTACGAGAACATGTGTATAACATCAAGAGGGGTTATAAACAGCACTCTCCATCAATGCATTATAGGCATCACCACAATAGAGACCCATCTTCCCTTAAGTTCGTAGGCATTGACATCATAACCCCTCACTGGAGGGGCACTAATAAAACCAGAGCGGTCTCTCAGTTGGAGACCAAACACATCTTTGAACTGGGCACTTTACATCCAGCTGGACTTAACGTGGAGGTGGACGTGAATTGTTTCATCGATAACCACTAATCTTTAGGATAATTCACGTATATCCCTTCAACATTTGTATCTATTTCCATATTTTTACTTTATTCTTACCAGCTATTTGTGATTGTTTTTATTACCTACTATTCCAATTTTCCATTTGTATATGTACAGTTATTGAATATGTACAGTTACTGAATGTGCTATTACCAATTTTTTTGATTGTCATTTCATAACATTTGATCATCTTTAGTCTGTTACCTTTTTACATTCGGTTTATAACCTTATGTTCGTCCAATGCTCTTTTGCCAAGGTTTTCATATTTCTTATATTTATTATAATTTTATATATATATGTATATATATATATATATATATATATACAGTTGCAAGAAAAAGTATGTGAACCCCTTGGGATTACGTAGAGTTTTGCATGAATTGGGCATAAAATGTGCTCTGAACGTCATCTAAGTCACAACAATAGAAGAACACAGTCTGCTGAACATAATACTACACAAACATTAGATGTTGCCATGGTTTAATTGCACATAACATGTAAACATTCACAGTGCAGGGAGGAAAAAGTATGTGAGGCCCTAGCTTAATGACTTCTCCCAGAGCTAATTGGAGCCAGAAGTGAGCCAACCTTGACTCCAATCAGTGTACTGATATTGGATGTGTTGCTGACAGCTGTCCTGCCCTTAAAAAAAACACACCTGTTTTGGGTTTACTGGTTTCAAGAAGCACTGTCTGATGTGAACCATGCCTCGCAGATCAAGAATTGTTGACTTGCATGAAGCTGGAAAGGGTTACAAAAGTATCTTCAAAAGCCTTGATGTTCATGTGTCCACAGTAAGACAGACTGTCTACAAATGGAGAAAGTTTAGCACTGTTGCTACTCTCCCTAGGAGTGGTTGTCCTGTAAAAATGACTGCAAGAGCACAGCGCAGAATGCTGCATGAGGTAAAGAAGAATCCCAGAGTGTCAGCTAAAGACCTACAGAAATCTCTGGCACATGCTAACATTTTTGTTGACACATCTACAATAAGGAAAACATTAAACAAGAATGGAGTACATGGGAGGACACCACGGAGGAAGCCATTGCTGTCTAAAAAGAATATTGCAGCACGTTTGAAGTTTGCGAAAGAGCACCTGGATGTTCCATAGCACTACTGGCAAAATATACTGTGGACAGATGAAACCAAGATTGAGTTGTTTGGGAAGAACACACAACACTATGTGTGGAGAAAAAAAGGCACAGCACACCAACATCAAAACCTCATCCCCACTGTAAAACATGGCAGAGGGAGCATCATGGTTTGGGGCTGCTTTGCTGCCTCAGGGCCTGGACGGGTTGTTGTCATTGATGGAAAAATGAATTCCAGAGTTTATCAAGACATTTTGCAGGAAAACGTATGACCATTTGTCCCGTCAACTGAAGCTCCGCAGAGGATGGGTGATGCAACAGGACAATGACCCAAAGCATACAAGTAATTCAACAAAACAATGGCTGCAACAGCACAGAATACGCCTTCTGGAGTGGCCCAGTCAGAGTCCTGATCTCAACCGCGCAGCCACATTTTTTTTTTTTATTTGACCACCGGGGGGGGGGGGGGGAGAAGATCCTCGAATTTTATTTGGGAAAGAGAAGGGAAAGCATAGAGCCTCAATCAGAATTTTATTGCTGTCTGTATTCCTACTGGGGGTGATTCCCCTTCACTTCCTGTCAGGACGAAAAGTAATGGGATATAATCCAACGGGAAATAAAGTGGGGAAATGTTAGAACTACTGGCAATGTTTCTATCACTGTCCAGGCCTTTATTACTGTGTGAGTCACAGTGACTAGAAATGAATAAAATCCCCCCAATGGGATCACAGACAAAAATAAAAACAGCAAATTTTTAGTCTTTCCCCCATATTATGGAAAAAAATGGGTTGGAGTTAAACTTTAAAGTAAACTTGTCTATTTTGACAATTCTGGTATCCTAAGTTATCAGCATACATTGTAACTTGTAAAAACAGTGTAGCACCATCCTTTTTGTCTTGCATATATCAATTTAGAAAGGTTTATAGAATTTCTACAAGTTTGCTTCAAGGGTTCATTTATACCTGTAAACAGGACAAAAAGGATTCCCTTGGTGGATAGAATATCTAATAAATTTACTCTTCAAGTCCGTAGACATGCCAAACTGTCTGTCCTTTCAAATTTGTCTATATGAGCAACAGTGAACCCAATGGTATTTTAGAATAACCTTCTCCTTCTTCAGTTTGTGTTCTAAAAAAAAAACAGGAAAACTGAGGCTTCACAATTTCATTCACTTGTGCACTAATTTGTGCACATCCATGTTGCGTGTATGAAAAAATATTTTAGTTAATCAGGTTTAATTGAAAAATAAAACATGCAGAGAGAGACTGAAATTAACATGTGCAAACTCATTTCATTTTTTAGGGCCAATGTATCCCCAGGCGCAGGTTACCTCTATTATCACAATGCATAGCAATGCACATACCTCATTTTATTTCATTTTTACTCGAACATATTAATAACACAATGTCCATGTCATACGCGTTCTTTAAAAAAAATGGGTCATCTGACAGCCAAATCATAATGAATAAGCTGTGTCCTTTTATGATGCATACAAATAAAGGGTTAACATTATTAATATACAGGATTTATATAGCGCCAACAGTTTGCTCAGCGCTTTACAATATAACGGGAAAAATACAGCAACAATACAGTTCAATACAAGAAGGATAGATGGGTCCTGCTCCTTGGAGCTTACAATCTAGCTTACAATTATTTAGGTTATAACTCTTTGTAGGTTGTCCTTTTTGCTATATGTTTTACCAATGTGTCTGTTTGTATAAAGTTAATGGAACTCATTATGTTTTTAATTACATTCTTAATCATTGTGCACTATTTAAACAGTGTTTTTAGAGTATGTGTTAGTCATAAATAAGGCCAGTTTGGCTGAAACGCGTTGACATTTGTGGCTGTGATCTGTTGCCCACCAATAAACACAAGATCGTAGCATATACACTGGAGTATTGGCATTTCTTTGCTTATACAAATCAAAATGAATGAGCTGCCTTAATGAAAATGCATACCAATGGCACCTAGTAAACCTATCATATTGGTTATTTGTACAGTATGCACTAAATTGTGCATGTTTATGTTGTGATTATAAAATATAGTTTAGACTTAGACTTTTAAATATGGATGTCCAAATTTTTCTACTGTGATTATTTTCTTGTAGTGCATATTGACCTTTTTTAGCACAAATGTTATACTCTATAGTATTTTAGAATATATATCTAAGTATTTTAAAGCACAACTCCAGCCAAACTATTTGTTTTGTTTTTTTGACAGTGGGATTGAGCTAGGACCACTGTCAGGTTTTTATTTTTGTAGCCATTGGGGAGATGTTATCTCACTGCATATGTGGTCACCAATCTACAACTGCAGAAATGTCCACAAAGGAGTACCCAGGCATTACATCTATGTTCAAAAGCAGGGGCGGACTGACCATTTGGAAACTCGGGCACTGCCTCAGGGCCCGGGGTCAGTAAGGGGCCCCATGAGATGCCCCTGGTACCTTTCATAGACTTTTTTGGGTGTGGTTTGAGTATGGGCGAGGACACAGGGGCCCCATGATTCCCTATTGCCTGGGGGCCCCATGAGTTGTCAGTCCACCCCTGTTCAAAAGTACATTTGGGAAGGTGGAGAAACTCTGTTTGTTGGGCTTTCAATCCTTAATACAACAGGTTTTGTATTACATATTTTCTAAAATATGCTCAGAGTTCACAGGAAATGCTAGTGTACTGTGGATGATCTAAATGCAGCTCAAACCCCCCAACTCCAGCCTATGCTCAATATCCAGGGACTGCAGTCGCATAGCACAAACTGCACTAAATGTAATGAGTGACAGCAGGGATACTTTTGAATCTTAAATGTATTTGTTTACTGGCAGTGATCAGAATTTAAATTTGAAGGGGTTACCTTTACTCTATCAAAATGGGTTTGTTCGATGTTGAGGAAATCGTTTTAACATGATGACGTGAATATGTATGAGGCTTAGTGGAATAAACATGGAAATGTGCTAGGATTAATATTGTTGGAAATGAAATAAGTTAAATAACCTTAGCTCTTGTAATATTGTACCGTTTATGAACCAGATCATTTTTTGCAGTTCAACTGCAGGCCTTTACTTTAGATAACAAAATATTATAAACACTGCTCAAAACTCAAAAAAATTAAAGAAACACTTTGAAAACGCATTAGATCTCAATAGGGAAAAATATCATGCTGTATATCTATACTGATTTGGACTGGGTAATGTGTTAGGAACGTAAGAATGCCCCATTGTTTGATGGAAATGAAAATTATCAACCTACAGAGGACTGAAATCAAAGACACCCCACGAAAATCAAAGTGAAAAAATTGTGCAGCAGGCTAATCCATTTTGCTGAAATTTCCTTTCAGCAACTCAAAATGGTACTCAGTATTTTGTATGGCCCCCACATTCTTGTATGCATGCCTGAAAATATCGGGGCATGCTCCTAATGATACGAGGGATGGTGTCCTGAGGTATTTCCTCCCAGATCTGGACTAGGGTATCACTGAACTCCTGGACAGTCTGAAGCACAACCTGGTGGCATCAGTTGGACCGAAACCTGATATCCCAGAGGTATTCTATTGGATTTAGGTCAGGTGAGCGTGGGGGCCATTCATGATATCAATTCCTTCATCCTCCAGGAACTCCCTGTATACTCTCTCCACATGAGGCCGGGCAATGTCGTGCACCAGGAGGATCCCAGGACCCACTGCAACAGCATAGGGTCTGACAATGGGTCCAAGGATGTCATCATGATACCTAATGGCAGTCAGGGTGTCATTGTCTTGCCAGTAGAAGTCTGTGCGTCCCTCCATGGATATGCCTCCACAGACCATCACTGACCCCCCACCAAAATGGTCATGCTGAACGATGTTACAGGCAGCATAACGTTCTCCACGGCTTCTCCAGACCCTTTTACGTCTGTCACATGTGCTCAGGGTGAACCTGCTCTCATCTGTGAAAAGCATAGGGTGCCAGTGGTGGACCTGCCAATTCTGGTGTTCAATGGTAAATGCCAATCGAGCTCTATGGTGCCGGGCAGTGAGCACAGGGTCCACTAGAGAACGTCGGGCCCTCAGGCCACCCTTATGAATTCTGTTTCTGATTGTTTGGTCAGAGACATTCACACCAGTGGCCTGCTGGAGGTCATTTTGTAGGGCTCTGGCAGTGCTCATCCTGTTCCTCCTAGCACAAAGGAGCAGATACCAGTCCTGCTGATGGGTTAAGGACCTTCTACCGCCCTGTCCAGCTCTCCTAGAGTAACTGCCTTTCTCCTGAAATCTCCTATATGCTCTTGAGACTGTTGGAAAAACTAGTAAAACTAGTGAAAAACAGTCAGAAAAGATGAGTGAAGATGAGTGAAGAAAAAAATGTCAGTGGCCTCCACCTGTAAAACCATTCCTATTTTGGGGGTTGTCTCATTGTTGCCCATCTAGTGCACCTGTTGTTAATTTCATTAACAGCAAAGCAGCTGAAATTGATTAACAACCCCCTCTGCTACTTACCTGACCAGATCATAATCCCAGGAGTTTAATTAAGTTGATGCTAAACTCTAATTAAAAAGTGTTCCTTTCATTTTTTTTGAGCAGTGTATATTGTTTTAGGGAAAAAGATGGCTCATTTGCAAATATTGCCCTGCAAAAAATATCTTATTTTTGTAAAGTATAGACAAAAAGACAAAGAAAAACAGAAAAACTTATTATTTTCTATTTTATCATTGTTTAAAAAAACAAAAAACAAAAAAAAACAACTTTATTGTAAATAAAATCTATACATTTTATTCTATATCTTTTTCAGTTTAAAATGACTTTAATATTTCTAGTCCAAAATATGGCAACATTATTTGCAAATGAAAAATTGCACTCTTTTTATGTAACAGTGAAAAAAAAATATAAGCAAAACAAATAAAAATGAAAAATAACATTGAATATTAGTGGCAAACATTAAGAAGGGAAGGAAGGAGTTAATAAGAGTTTATTTGGGTTGCATAAGGGTTAAAACCTAACTCCAGGTGATCTTTAACCACTTCAACACCGGAGCAGTTCTTTCAACTCTTTTTTATTAAGGTTTTTAAAGTCAATAACAGAAAGAGAAAGTAGATGGCTGTAACAGTAGCCATAGGAACATCACACATTGTCCAAATTATACAGAGTACATTCAGCAGTTACAGAACGTTATCTGGTATATAAACCAGAACATAGCAGTGCACACTTCAATATTCAAGCTGGCACATGTGATACATATGGGACACAATTTTATCCATTGCAAATACAGTCCAATAGAATACAATAATGAAAAAAAAGAAAAACAATAAAAACAGGTAAAAGGAATAAAACGAGGAAAAAATCAAAAGAAAAATAAAGAGGTTCAACATATCCAACAGAATTCAACAAGAAGACTCCAACATCCTTGCCATATGGTCCCTTACTCTTATGGATCAGAGATTTTGAAGAAAGTGTTCCAATGCTGCCATTTAACTTCAAATACCCATATAGTGTGATTTGAAAGTGCGTAGGCTCTCGTATACAGATAGTGGGAGTGTACTCTGTTAATCACCTCCCGAATAGGAAGGGATGTAGAAGATTTCCACGCTTTAGCAATAGTTAGCCGAGCAGCTATTAGAATGTGGGCAATAATTGTTCAAAATTGAACAGAAAATAAATTCAGTGTAATATTTAGTAATGCTAGATGAGGATTGGGATTTGTCTGTACTCCTGACACCCGAGAGATTAAAGCAAAAACATCACTCCAAAATTCCCGTATAATTGCACATTCCCACACATGCAGTAAGCTTCCAACCTCACCACAAGCCCTCCAACAGGAGGGTGATGCTTCAGGGTATATTTTTGCGATTTTATATGGGGTGAGATAGCTGCGATACAGGATCTTAAGAGAGCCATCTTAGTGGTTGGTACACTTCGAAAGGCTGATATTGCAAGACCAAGCTGCTTGTCACTCTTCCTGAGTGAAGGTTCTCCCCAGCACCTTTTCCCATTGCTCAACGCATGCTATCACGGAATTGTCAGAATCATACTGCAAAAATCTATAGAACCATGAAATGCCCTTTTTTAGCCCAGCAGGGTTTGATAATGAATACCAAATCTTAGCATCCACCTCTACATCTGAGTTAAAATTG
Source organism: Staurois parvus (assembly GCF_062004578.1). Lineage (NCBI taxonomy): Eukaryota > Metazoa > Chordata > Amphibia > Anura > Ranidae > Staurois > Staurois parvus. The sequence goes on along the minus strand of NW_028318189.1, from coordinate 1,730,907 downwards.
GTGCCCCTGTAGGCCCTAATCTGAAGAAATGGGTACAGTGGGGCAAAAAAGTATTTAGTCAGCCACCAATTGTGCAAGTTCTCTCACTTAAAAAGATGAGAGAGGCCTGTAATTGGCATCATAGGTATGACCTCAACTATGAGAGACAAAATGAGAAAAAAAATCCAGACAATCACATTGGCTGATTTGGAAAGAATTTATTTGCAAATTATGGTGGAAAATAAGTATTTGGTCAATATCAAAAGTTCATCTCAATACTTTGTTATATATCCTTTGTTGGCAATGACAGAGGTCAAACGTTTCCTGTAAGTCTTCACAAGGTTGGCACACACTGTTGCTGGTATGTTGGCCCATTCCTCCATGCAGATCTCCTCTAGAGCAGTGATGTTTTGGGGCTGTCGCTGGGCAACATGGACTTTCAACTCCCTCCAAAGGTTTTCTATGGGGTTGAGATCTGGAGACTGGCTAGGCCACTCCAGGACCTTGAAATGCTTCTTACAAAGCCACTCCTTCGTTGCCCGGGTTGTATGTTTGGGATCATTGTCATGTTGGAAGACCCAGCCACGTTTCATCTTCAATGCCCTTGCTGATGGAAGGAGGTTTGCACTCAAAATCTCACGATACATGGCCCAATTAATTTTGTCCTGTACATGGATCAGTCGTCCTGGTCCCTTTGCGGAGAAACAGCCCCAAAGCATGATGTTGCCACCCCCATGCTTTACAGTAGGTATGGTGTTCTTTGGATGCAACTCAGCATTCTCTCTCCTCCAAACACGATGAGTTGTGTTTCTACCAAACAGTTCTATTTTGGTTTCATCTGACCATATGACATTCTCCCAATCCTCTTCTGGATCATCCAAATGCTCTCTAGCAAACTTCAGACGGGCGCAGACATGTACTGGCTTAAGCAGGGGGACACGTCTGGCACTGCAGGATCTGAGTCCCTGGTGTGTTACTGATGGTAGCCTTTGTTACGTTGGTCCCAGCTCTCTGCAGGTCATTCACTAGGTCCCCCCGTGTGGTCCTGGGATTTTTGCTCACCGTTCTTGTGATCATTTTGACCCCACGGGGTGAGATCTTGCATGGAGCCCCAGATCGAGGGAGATTATCAATGGTCTTGTATGTCTTCAATTTTCTAATTATTTCTCCCACAGTTGATTTATTCACACCAAGCTGCTTGCCTATTGCAGATTCAGTCTTCCCAGCCTGGTGCAGGTCTACAATTTTGTTTCTGGTGTCCTTCAACAGCTCTTTGGTCTTCACCATAGTGGAGTTTGGAGTGTGACTGTTTGAGGTTGTGGACAGGTGTCTTTTATACTGATAACAAGTTCAAACAGATGCCATTGATACAGGTAATGCGTGCAGGACAGAGGAGCCTCTTTAAGAAGAAGGTACAGGTCTGTGAGAGCCAGAAATCTTGCTTGTTTGTAGGTGACCAAATACTTATTTTCCACCATAATTTGCAAATAAATTCTTTCCAAATCAGCCAATGTGATTGTCTGGATTTTTTTTCTCATTTTCTCTCTCATAGTTGAGGTCTACCTATGATGCCAATTACAGGCCTCTCTCATCTTTTTAAGTGAGAGAACTTGCACAATTGGTGGCTGACTAAATACTTTTTGCCCCACTGTATATATTGCTGCGCACTTGAGAAGCATGGATGTCGGTAAACTTGAAATAGCCTGCTTCTCTCAAGTATTTTACAGTAAGATTGGGAATAAGGTGTTCATAGGTTGTTAATGGTATGTCTAGCTTAACCTTCAGGGTAGAAGGGGCAGATTTAGATAATCCCATTACCCATGCACTCAGTAATGCAGAGACAGAAGGGAAGTAGGTATGAATTAATTTTGGGGAAATAGTTTTCGCAAGTAATAGAGCCTGAAGATCTCCAGCCGGAACCGAACTTTTCTCTATTTGTACCCATAACTTATCCGATGGGGTCAACCAGTACTGAAGTTGATCTAGTAGTGCATGATAGTAGGTATATGCAACAGGGAGACCTACCCCCCCCCCAGATTTATGTTTAATGAGAGCCGAAAACAGGACTCTGGGCCTCCTCCCCCCCCCCAAACAAATTTTCTCAATGCAATATCTAGTTTACTAAAGTAATAATGAGGGATGAGTATCGGGATCGTTCTAAAATAGTATAAAAGTTTAGGCAGGATCAACATCTTAAAGGCCGCTATTCTGCCCAACCACGAAAGCTCATGTTTACCAATTGCTAATAGATCTGTTAAGATCACCTTGAATAGTTCCTCATAATTGGCCTTGAATATACTAGAAGAAGGGGAGGACACCCAGATAGTCCAGACACGTTGTGGACCAGCTATACAAAAATGTATTTTTAAGACAGTGAAACAGCGCTTTTGGTATATTTATAGGGAGTGAACAGTATTTAGTAACATTGAGTTTGTAGTAGGAGATGTCACCAAACATTTGGAATCTAGAGGAGACTGCTGTTAAGGAAGTCAATGGGTCCGTTATGGTAAGTATCACATCATCGGCAAAGAGGCCAATTTTGTGAGAGACATTTGCAGTTTGTATACCCGAGATCAAGGGGTTCTCTCTAATTGAAGTCGCTAAGGGTTCCATCACTAGAGAAAAAATAATAGGGGAAAGGGACATCAATGCCGGTTCCATTTGTGATAAGAAAGGGATCTGACAAGGCATTGGACGTAAAAACTTGTGCGGACAGCACTGTATATAATGCCGAAATGGCCGCTTTGATATAGCCATTGATACCGAAATTGCAAAGAGTGGAGTCGAGATACTGCCAATGAAGTCTGTTGAATGCCTTCTCAGCATCCAATGCCAGGAAAACAGTTTGCGATTTACGCAATTCAGTAATCCGCAATAGATTAAGTACTCTGCGCGTGCCATCCACTGCTTGCCTATCTTTAACGAACCCTACTTGATCTGACTGGATAAGAGAAGGAGTTACGGTTAACAATCTGGTAGCTAGAATTTTAGCATAAATCTTAAGATCTGCATTGAGTAAGGATATTGGGCCAAAATTTTGGGGGCAGTCTGGGGATTTTCCTGGTTTAGGCAAGGTGACAATAATTGATTTAAGCATCTCTGAGGGAAAAGTAGTATTTTGTACTGCCTGCAAGAACACCTTCTTAATATGGGGTAATAATATATCTTGAAATTCTTTGTAGTATTCTGCAGCAAACCCATCTGCCCCAGGCGACTTCCCCTTCGGCAGTGCTTTAATTGCGGCTACAATCTCAGTATCTGATATAGGTTGATTTAGAATATACAGTTTAGCCTGTGTCACGTGAGGTAAGGAGACATTCGCAAAAAAATTATTGATAAGGTCAGGAGTAGGTTGAGGTGTATGTGAATCATCTTTTAGATTATATAATTGAGTATAGTAGGTACGAAAGGCTGCTTCGATTCTATTGGGATGGAAGACTTTTTCCTGAGACTGAGGGTCTATCAACGAGGGGATTTTAGTCTTAGTCTGTTTGACATTTATGTCGAAGCCAACATTTTTCCGGCTTTATTACACTGGGTATAATAGTTAGTTTTGGCCCTTCTGAGGAATTTTTCGTGTTGGAGTATAAGGATTTTTTCATTTCAAGCTAGCGATCTTGGAAAGCAGTTCTGACATGACCTTTTGTCTACGGTTTTTCTCCCTAGAGGCTATCTGTAGTAACACGCCCTGGCAGAAGGCCTTATGCGCACACAAGATATTAAAAACATCTGCATCTGAAGAGGCATTGATATCGAAATACTACTGCAAAGATTTAGAAATGTATGTGCGAGTATTGGGGTTAGTGAACATAGAGATCTCATTACGCCATAGGAATACCGGTGAAAATCGCAATGACTCCTCAATACTAATAGAAATAGGAGTGTGATCTGACCATGTCATGGGATGTATTGTTGCTTTAGTAACATGTTGCAGAAGGTGTATATCGGTTAAAAAATAATCAATCCTAGAGTAAGACCCATGCGGAGCTGAGTAATATGTGAAATCTTTCTCAGAGTCATGGAGACATCTGCAAGGATCATAAAGATTTGATTCCTGTATAGTTGGCGCCATAGAATACCTTATTCCACGGGACTGACCCGAGACATCCAAAAATTTGTGGATAACCGCATTAAAATCACCACAGTAGAGTAAAAACCCTTCTGGATTTTCATGACTTTCTTCTTCAGGGTGTTGAAAAAGGAAATTTGGTTGACATTAGGGGCATATAAATTCACTATCATGTAGAGAACATTATTCAATGCACACACCATTATTATGTATCAGCCCTTCCGATCACACTCCAGGGAGTGGAGGGAAAATGTTACAGAGCTTTTAATGGCTATTAGAACCCCACATTTTTTTCACAGGGGCAATAGCCGTGACTACCTGTGGGTACAGGTGCTGGGAGCATCACAGAGGTTTGTTAGTGGAAAAATGCGTCTCTTGCACAGAAAAAATATCCCCATGCAATTTCTGTGCCTCTTTCCACATCACTTTGTCCCATTCCGAAGTAACTTTCTTAGGGGAAGATTTGGTGGCCGGTGACTCCTCTCCTGCAGGTACAATCCCCCACTTCTTCGCCAGTCGGAAACCCTCCTCCGAGCTGACAGTCAGTAAACGATTGTCCCATGTAATCAGCAATTTTGTGGGGAAACTCCATTGATATTTTATATTATTATTGCGGAGTAACTTCATAAAGGAGATTACAAGCAATGATGGTATATTGCGAGAGATCCGCAAATAGGGATATTCCATTGTATGGCGTCGGTAGTGGATTGTGTGTTCTAGCGAAGATCATCAATTCCTCCTTTATTTGGTAGAAGTGGATTCTAGCGATAATGTCCCTAGGAACATGATCTGGAAGAAAGGAAGGCTTCAGCAGCCTATGCGCTCTATCCACTATCACATCTCCCTCTGACACATGTGGTAGCAAGGCACTGATCATCTGTTGGACATACCGTCTAAGATCTGCTGCAGGGACAGTTTCGCTCACCCCCCTAAATTTGATATTGTTCCTGCGTGAGCGGTCCTCCAGATCCTCCACTTTTAGCTTCAACGCTTTCAATTCCTCTTCCGCATCATTATGAACATCCAATAACTCGTTGTGGGTAGAAGCAAACTCGCCCATTTTAGTTTCCACATGACTGACGTGCTCCCCCAGACTCTCAACCTCTGTGTTTACTTGAGACACAAAACTCAGCATATCTTTATGTAAAGAGCTTTTAAGGGTAACAAGCATATCTTTCAATACTGACGCGGTCAAAGGCAGAGTATCAGCAGGGAAATCTTCCAAATGTTCAATAAACTCCTTTGCAGCAGTATGAGAAGTAGAAATCATAGGTTGCTCACCTGGAGGCTGGTGGTCAGGAGAACAGCGCTACTTCGCTTTAAGAGGGCTGCTGGGAGGTGTAGTCCCCTCTGTATGTGCAGGGCTTGTCCGCTGGGAGCTGGAGCGAGGGCTCTCCTCTGCTGCCTGCTGCTGCACGGAGGAACACTAGGTTCGGTGCCATCTTGGTGGGAGGGGCCACCCGCCTGAGTGAAATTGCGGGGCCCCTCTTTGATCTTACGCTTCCCCATCACCACAGGTTGAGTCCAGGGATTATAAGACAGCAGCCAGGGGTGAGAGAGACACTCTTCTCTGCCCCACGTTGGTGTTGTATGGCTTGGCTCCCGGAGCTCACTGCTCAAGAGGCCATCCCGTTCCTTAGCCGGCCACGCCCCCAACATCGGAGCAGTTCTAACACTTCTCACATATATAAAAATCTAAATTTCTTTTGCTGAAAAATTACTTAGAACCCCCAAACAATATATATTTTTTTTAAAGCAGAGGCCCTAGAGAATAAAAAAGTTGGTGTTTCAATTTTTTATGTCACACAGTATTTGTGCAGTGTTTTTTTGGGGGAAAAATACACTTTAGTAAATTTTAATGCACAAATACATACTATAATACACAATTGTTTGATAAAATATAAAAGATGATGTTACACTAAGTAAATAGATATCTAACATGTCACACTTTAAAATTGCACACCAAACTAAAAAATCTCCATAGGCAACATTTAATAAGCCTTTAAAGGTTCCCAGTTTAAAGCTAAACAGGAGGTATGGTGCTAGAATTATTGTTCTCACTGTAACATTCACAGAAATACCTGTGTGGTGCAAGCATTGTTTACATATGCGCTCAGCCTATGTATGAGTTTGCCTTTGCACGTGAGCACGGGGAATGGAACACTAACTTTTTTTATTATTTATTTTATTTTAAATTCTTTATTTTAACACCGTCTCTTTAAATTTTTTTATCAACTTTATTCCTATTACAAGAAATTAACAACATCCCTTGTGAAAGCATGGGCAGTGACAGGTACTCTTTATTAGGAGACCTAGGGTCTATTAGACTCCAGATCTCTCTTCTGCTCTAAAAAGCATCAGACCAAGATCGGTTTGATCCAACGCTTTCACAGGCCGGTAACGCCCCGTTTACATTAGCCAAAACCAGAAGTGACAAAATACTCGTCGTTTCTGGTTTCTTAGACAATAGAGATGATTGGGGACATTCTGGTTCTTGGTCATCTCTGTGGTAAGCTGGCTTCACTCCCGGGCTGCCCAGTGGGACAGGAGAGCCCAGGAAGGTAGAACCCTTTTCCACCACATGTAAAAGCAATCCAGCATCTTTTTAGCTGCTTGGATTACTGTTACATTTTTCAGAACCTCCAGCAGAAAAAACTATACCGGGGTCATGAGTACAGCTGCAGCCATGGCCCTGGTATATCTGCTTCAACCAGAATATGTAACAGAACATTCTTTTGGAGGAATGGGCTAAATCGTTTTTTTGGACCAAGATGGTCCAAACAAATTATTTCTTGCACTAACACATGAAGCAGCTGTGTGTACTGCATAAACTATATGTAGCATCACCTACATACAGTATACAGCACTCTGTTCCAGCAATGGGATGTGAACCCCCAGAACAAAGTTGAGTTTGGCTGAGTGCTGCTCAGCCATTCAGAAGAAGCCTTGTATTTTATGAATGAATACAATGACTCTTCTGACTAGCTAAAGTTTAGAGGCGGGTGGATGATGCCATGCTCTCTACCTCAGTCACTCAGAGGAAGACTTGCATTCATTCATAAAATGCAAAGCCTCCTGTGATTGCCTGAGAAGCACTCCCCCAGCGTGTGGAAAGTAATGTGTCAGTGACAGGGTCCACATGATGACAGAAATATGGTCCAGCAAGCATGGGCAATGGAGTTACCTCTTCGCAGTACACTGAGTAAATTTGCTGGTGGCTCAGAAGAATGCAGGATGAGCTACACTGCTTCAGCTGGCAGTACCACCCCTTGTCTTGCATGTTGGAATAGGTAACACAGTCACCTCTACCCTCCCCTACTTGATAGCTTTCTCTTATGACTCCTTAGAACCACTAGTCCCCCAAATGCCCGCAAAGTCTAGTCAGGGACCAAGCAAAATACAGCCATGTTATTTTTATTTTTATATGCCTGAGGGGCAGAACCACTCTGGGCTACATATTCTGATAGCTTTTCAAGGGCAGGCTGAGAAGTGGCTGACCTCATACCATCTTGTGCTAAGTAAGCTTGTGTATGCAAATGGCACCAACCTGCTCTCAGGCCTATGAAAGTTCACACACATTCCTCGCCTGGTATACTGTATGTATTGTACCTGATTGTACAGCAGTTCCTGGTTAGGTATTCAGAATGTCCTGCAGCAGGCAAGAAGAGCATGTGGCTACATTAGGTCGCCAAACTCAGTGAATATTTACCTGGGTAAAATGCAGCAGCAACACAAGCTGCCTTCCAACCATCTAATATGCAATACATCCATGTCATGGAATATAATGCTGGCAATGCTACAGAGGCTGCATCAACAGCAATGGGTCACCGATGAGTATGTATGCGAGTACAGGCTCTGGGGAGCTGGGGTTATTTTCTCCACATTGATGGCTCCTGGTTCAGGATGCATGCATTTTGTCACTATTCAAAGAGGAGTAGCAAGGCAGAGATTACCAAATAATTTTATCCTTCTAGTGTTCCTGATGCAGCACACACTGCAGGATATGATAGACCAAGCACTGGAGGCAATACAGGGAGACTAAGAAGTGGACTTCCTACTGTTCAGGAACCACTGTCTACTTCCTCCATTTTCCAAAGTCAGCAGGTACAGAGGAGGAATACAAAGAGGAGGAGGAATGGTGGGGGTGCTGACAGCGAAGAGAAGGAGGAAAAGGGGCAGGGCTTCCAGGGGTCATGTCACACCTCATAAACCTCAGATATTGCATGTAGGAGGTGTGAGATCATTGAGGACACTTGTTGTCCTCAGCAACACAAAGTACCTCTCCAGGTCCTCTGTTGCAGACAGTTTGTGGATAATTGACACATTCATACTGAAATATCTGTGCAAGTATCTCAAAATTCAGGCCAAGAAGGAGCAGGATCTTTAATGTGTGGCCATTCTCTTGCACCTCTGATACAAGGGAGAAATAGCAGATTTTATGAGGAAAATAAGTTAGAATAAGTGCTGGGGAGCCTTTTGGGTGCCTTCCAAGGTAGTGGAAGGATCCCTGGTCTTGCCAAACGTGCTTCTAACCCACAAATTATTAGCAGCAGCAATTGCTAACTTACCAATGTTTTTAAGTCATTTTTTCAGCCACAATGGACAGGTCCCACTACAGGCAAATTACTTGGGGTCCACACACTTCAAAGTGAGGACAACATGGGCTATTGGGTATCCAGCTTGGACCCACTAGCCAGATCTTGTACACTATGCACTGGATCTTCAGGGTTGTCCTGCAGCCAGTGTACTGTCTGAAAGGGCCTTTAAAGCAGCAGTTTTGTTCCAGAGACATGAATCTCGCTGTCACTTGACAATGTCAACTGGATAATTTTTCTAAAAATTAACCACTCTTGGATCAGCTATGATTAAAAAAACTCTACAGTTTGTGCAGCAGATGCATCTCCTGTCATCTACTGTATGATGGGCAGCCACCATTACAAGTTGCTGCCCTGCTACCATTACCAGTTTCTGCCACCTCTGCTGGCCTACAACCATTATCAGCTTCTACCAACTCTGCTGGCCTACAACCATTATCAGCTTCTACCACCTCTGCTGGCCTACCACTATTACCCGCTTCTGCCACCTCTTCTGCTAAAAGTGCCATACATAATGTTTCGGCCACTGGGCCATAGCTGCAAAATTTCTTGTACTTTCAAATCATGTTTTGTTCATCCAAGGTTGTGACCTTTTATCGTGCGTCAGCACTCAAAAATATTTGTGGCTGTTGTCTCTCAGAAATAATACACTTTAATGTTTATTAAAGTGTAAAACCTGCCTTGTCACTCCATTTTACATTGCAGCTTAAAGTGTTACTAATCCCAGGACCCTGCATCCACTATATCTGGTCTCCCACAGTACACAGAACATGGAAGTGCAATTACTTTAGTAAATATAAAAGACACACACAGACACAGACAGCTATTTCTTCAGAATAACAAAAGGAGACAGGGGACTGTCTAGTGGCACAGGTTCAAGATGCCATGCTGATGTTTGACAAAACTACCAACAGATGTTGAGTGCCCAGAGGCACTGAGAGGATTCCAAAGAGGCAAAGTGAGACTGGCTGAAGTGGTATTGAAGACAACATTTCCGGGCAATCTTTTATGGCTGTATGGTGTATCTGGCTTCCTTCCATCCATACTCTAATACAATAGTTACACGCTATAAAAACAAGCAATAGGCACTGTGACATACATGTGACATGAATGTACAGATTTGAGTAGATAAGATGTGACCTGTAACCATATGTAATCGTAAATGTAGATTTAGCACTCCATGTTATAATAATATAAGATGTGTTCAGAATTAAGGCAGAGGCATGTGCTCACTCAATTAACATCTGAAAATAGACAAAGCAGCTTCCTCAGGCTGGAAGTGGCACCTGGGTGCTAATACGATTTTGTCACCTATACATAATCAGACTTGGACACCTTCCTGAAGCTGAAAAGAGAAACGCAGACATTTCTGCTTCATGACAGCAGGGGTATCTGTCTGGGGAGCTCTAAAAGAAATACATACATCAATGGAAATGTTTCATCTCTCATAAAAGCTAAAATATTAGTTGCAGAGAGATGAAAATACTTCTTTCTAATCGGGCACTATGTGGGTCACACCGACATATATAAACCATTTTTGTGGTTTAGGTAGAAGGCCAGGAAAATGCAGGAAATGGTTATGTGGCGCTGGATCGCGACAGTCGAACAGTGATTGATACTGTCACGATCGGGCTGATGCGCTGTTGTCGGAAATCCAATCCCCGACTTGGTGATCCAAGCTGGTCTTGGCCCGACTGACCTTGGGCAGGTCAGCACCTAGAACATCCTGTGAGCAGGTACAGGAACACCCCCCAGGGTCAATTGGCCGAGGACTAATGTCCCGCCTAAGTCTATATCCCCATAAATTGAGTTCCCAGACATTGGGACATTGTATTTCGTATGGAGCTGGTCGATCGACTAACGGATTACGGACTTTTTCTAACTTGCTCCAGTCGCAGGGTAAATCTGGGTAAAGTTTTATTCTGTTTTATTCCCTTTTTATTTTATAATGAATAGTCATTTGTGTTTCTTCTTGTATTTTTTGTATTTCTGTAACTTTTTATACTTTGCACATATTTTATGCACTGCCCACTTTCGGGATATTAAATCTTAAAATTAATTAGTGACTTCTGTGTATTTAAGCACGGGCTCATATCTCCGGAGAGATTAGATTGGAGAGATTAGATTGTATTGTATTTTAGTGCCTTTAAACGCTCGGTCAAGCTCATTGCCAATCTGTATACAATTGTACTGCGTGTGGGCAGATTGCGTGCAGATTGTAAAAGGTAACAGATCTGCCAGACAGAGATCTGTGTGTGTGTGGTATCTCAACAGACCGTTCTGCGGATAAACTGTTGGGTGGTGGCAGGCTACCTTCTGTGGTGTGTCTGGTGTGGGGGGGTGTGGACATTGGAAGAGTGATTACCACCGGGGGTTCAAGCTGTAGGATAGCTGGAGGAATCCTAGAAGGGTGTGTGATTGCTAAGCTGCTCCTCAACTCTAATCAGTGCACCAGATTGTTTATAAGATTCGTATCTGCCAGTGTGTGGTGGAGTGGAGGCTCCCTCCGGTGGTGGCCAAGAGGTAGTGCTGGCTGTGAAACTATATCACGGCTGATCTTATATATGGTTTTATATATTCAAAGTTAAGTCCCCCTTATTGCCTCTTACCCAAGTCATGGCCGCACGTGCGTGCCTCAGTTAGCTAGTCACTGTGGGTGTGTGCATGTGGGGAACTCGTGACAGGCGCTATCATTGTGTAGCTGCAAACACACCACCTTTATCTCCCTTCAACTAGGACATAATACACTACATTATTACATTTTTCTTCCATGTATGCCTCAGTGATGGTTACAAGCGCAATTTGACTTTCTTGCTTATATAAGAGGTCAGTTTGGTCCTGTGAGTACAGAGTGTTTATTGTTGGCATGGTGGAATGGAGTACATATTTGTTTATTTTTTTAGAAACCAGTGGGTGTATAAAAGCACAGCACACAACATTGGAATCTTCTACTGGGCTTTTATTGGACATTTACTGTTTGTACGTAGAGGTTTAAAGTGCAATCGCTGTATATATACTTTTTATTCATTTTGACACTGTTGGTATTTAACACAGCTACTGCACACGCTCATTCATTAATTTGTAGAGGTGCGGTTGTTTGTATTATTATTTACTATTTTTTATCAATCACAAACAAGAACAAATATGAGTACTGTGACCTTATCAGTGAACTTACCTTTCCATTTATTAATAGCAATTTTGGTAAATAGTTTTTTATTTTATAATTTTATAGCAGTAAAATAATAAGTATTATATACAGTATATATATATATATATATATATTGTATATATTACAATTCTATTGCTTCTTTGTTTCATTTCATGTGTCTTTACCTGTTCAGCTACATGGTAATATGCATTTTCCTTTAATTGCTTTGTTTTTATGTGTATTGCTTGACTTTTTAATTCAGCACATTTTCATTTTAATTGTGATATTATACAAAATGATCAAGTCTGTGAGGACTCCCCAGAGGAGCGGTAAAATGCGTTGATGCAATTTGCGGTTCCAATGGTTTTGTGTGACGTCAGGTCCGGTGAGTGGAGCGCACGCAAATTAACGGTGCTCCAGAGCCATCTTTGTTACCTTTGAGGCCAAATAAGGAATATGATCATAAGGCTGATATATTGCTGGACAAATGTGAGTGTAATATGGATCACTGGTTTTATTGAATAAATAGCTCAAGAGTATTACTCTATTAGTGTCCTTTCTGATTCCTTCTATTGCCTGCATGGTGAATTATGGAACATATTGATGAACTGCCTCTACCATGGGTCTGACACTCTATTGAATCCTGGATATCTCTGAGTACATTCCACCAGAAAAATCGTTTTTGACTCTTAAGCCCAAAAATTTAGGAGTCCATCAGATCTGGTGAGTGTGGAAAACACAAGGGAAGGTCCACTGAGCACTACGTGGTAAAATTATTATTGTAAAGAGCCGGGATTTACATTTTTTGTACTTTCTTTCCTTTGCACGTATTTCTTTATTGAAGCACTGAATGCGTGAAATAAATAAGATTGCGGACTGTATTGTTATAATATTTTTGTGCTGTGTTTATCATTATATATCTTCTGGAGAGCTAGCCATCATCTCCTGTAGTACCACCCTAGACCCTAGATACTCCTTATTCAGCTGTTCTGGGTGAATCCCTGAGCAGTCAGTAGCTCTGGTGTCTGCCACGTAAAAAGTGAAACAGTTCTGGGTAGCAGGCTAATCCAGCTTCCCACTAGAGTGCCTCGTTCCCCTTTCTGGCCCAGGGGGTGCAGGTCTACTCACTCAGTCCTTCTCCTGTGTGGCTGGTGGATTGGTGGCTGCTACTAGACCTTCTAGCTGGGCAGCTCCTTCCCTGCTACACAGGCGGTCCTTGCTCTGGGGGCCGATGAAGGTCTGAGCTTTCCTCCTTCCAAGCTATACTGCCTGTAGGTGAGCACCTTTCCATCTGGACCCCCTTCCAGGCTCCTCTCTTCAGCCTCACTCCATCTCCAACTTCCACCCCAAACTCTCCTCCTCCTCCAACTACCTCCCTGCTGTGTAGGCTCAGTTACTCTTAAAGGTTGTCCTGGCCCCTTCCCAAGCCTCCTGTTGGGGATTGGCCAGGGTCCTCTAAAAGTACGAACCAGACACTCCTCAAATCCACCCATTGCTTCTAGACCTTTCTCCAAAGTTCTAGAGCAGAGGAAAATTCCAGAGGGCTGGTCTGCAGAGCATCTCAACTCTGACCACAATTTGACCCCTGCTAGTAATCACACCCAGGCTACTACACAGCCCTCCTTGCTAACAACTGGAGTCTAGCTCCCCTAGCGAATTAGGAGGGTGCTACAGTAAGAATTCACATAAGGCAACATGCCTCTGTGTTGTTTTTATTAAGTTAATATCTTATGCAGGTTGCAAAACTTTATAACTGTGCACCATTTGTTTGCTCATAGTTTTCCAGCAATGTCTATTAATAGCCTGGTGTACCACTGCTTTTGAAACTCAGGCAGCGTTGTCACCTTAGTCCTGCTCTACCCACTTGGAATACCACAGGACATGGCAATGTGTTGGGGGTGAAACTAACAGTGCTATCTTCACTAATTCACCCACTGTATTTGACTGAAAGCAGTTAGTTTGCATGTCAGTGGTCATGGGAGTTGCAGTTTCTGCAGAGGCTTGCAAGTTACAGAGAACTGACTTGTAAGGCCTTGTTCACACCATACGTACCATCTCCCCATGCAGGAGCACACAAGGAATATTTTAAGGGAACTCGCAGATTACTTTTAAACAACTTTGCTAGTTCACCTTGTTTAACAGTAATTACCATCAGCTCACTGTGTAAGGGTAATTGAGACCTTAAATGTACAGTATGTGAACGCAGAAACAAACTATTAAAATTTAAAAAGAAACAAAAAACTGAAGGAAAACATTTTTTTACATATGTACATATTTGAAATAACAATGTACAAATGTATCTCATGCTCTGTAGCTCTCATATTGTATAACTAACTTAAATAAAAAAGCAAAAAATATACAGTGCATTCTTACAATTTTCCCTCATAGTATAGGTAGCAAATTTGAGCATTGTATAAAGGTTTTAAGTATTTAAAAGTGGACTTAAACAAGAACACTTAATTTATTCGCACTGATATTCCATTTACTGGCTATCATTTTTATCCTTAATTGTATCTTATGGAGCTTTGCTGCATTGCTTAATAAATCCCTATGAGCATATTAATTACATTAAATGTCCACTATCAAAGCATTGAAAATGTGGAATAAGTACAGTGTATTTCCAGTTACTGTATGATTGCAGGTCATCCTAGTGCATTTTGCCAAGTAGCTTCTTTAGAGGAGGCATGGAGTCACCAGGTTAAATGCATCATCACAAAATGTACGTCTGCTTGCTGTCTTACCCTCATATTATCCCTTGATTTCTATTGCCTAGAGAATCTGCCAGGCTGGAACCACAAGAGCTTACTATGGATGGCTACAGAGCAAAATATCACTACACTGTCTCTAGCATTGGAGCATTCATTCATAATTGTCATTCCAGCTCTCTAAGGTGCCTGTGGTATGCAGAAAGATTTAATGACATTATGCAGCTGGGTTTATTTGTGTAGTTGTGTAGGTTAGTGTGGTCACACTATGCAATGACTCACTAGAATTTGTCAGTCTCACTTTTCTGGTAGTTTTCACAATATATGTACCACCAAGGATACTCTGTCTGACCATCTATTTAAAGCAAAAGACTTAGACTCCATGTACACGGGACACTTCTGAACGATGGAAACTTACTGCTGGAAAACGTAGGTTAAAAATATCTGTTTAGCCACGTTTGCATAACGCGTTTACATTTAGAAGCGTTTTTTAAAGATAAGCACAGGAGAACCTCCCAAATACTCAGAATGCACTGAAAAGTGGTAAATTGTTAACTATTTCAGACTGTTTCAGAGAAATACACAGAGTAGTAGCAGAGACAGCAGTACGTGTTAAGATAATTAGGTGTGAGTTGCTCATTAACATTTCTTTTGTTTCCAAGGGTGGGATAGTATCACATACCTGGTGATGGAGGCCAATGGAGAGAGGGCTTCCCTTGCGGCTAAGTTCCAGACTC
Organism: Staurois parvus; assembly: GCF_062004578.1. Taxonomy (NCBI): domain Eukaryota; kingdom Metazoa; phylum Chordata; class Amphibia; order Anura; family Ranidae; genus Staurois; species Staurois parvus. The sequence continues at coordinate 1,715,674 of NW_028318189.1, read as the reverse complement.
CCCTGAGAGTGGGACAGCGGGAGTTAGGCCAAAAGTGGCACAGGTCGCCTGTAGGAGTGCTGGTTGGTGGTCCACCCAGAAACACAGCTGATGTACGGAGATAGGTCTGCAGACAGGTGGCGCCTGTGCGAGGTATGCAAGCCTTCTGGGATTTAGAGATTTACTGGATAGCCGGTTTAAGCCAAGGTGAGGTACCAGGTGGGAATCAGAGCAGACGTAGTCAGATGGGATAGCCAAGGTCATACACAGATGAGCAAGAGAGATAGAGTATCCGTAAGCCAAGCTGAGGTCAGATCAGGGGTTAAGCAGAGTAGACAGGTCCAAGAGCAAGCCGAGTCGGTATCAGGAAATCACAGGTCACAATAATACAGGAAACAGGAACAAGGCACGGGGAGCTAGAGATCATCCAGCAACTTGAGGAAGTGATGAGCCTCCTTATAAAGGCCATCTGGCACCAAACTGAGGCTGATGTGTGCTTCTGCGGCCATGCAGGGTACTGGCAGAAATGCCAGATCTTCCAGAACTTCTGCCGTGGACAGGACCCCGACATAAGCCTTTTGGGGGTCCCCAGTAAGAAGAGGGGCAATGAGGCCAGCCCACTGATCCTTAGGCCAGCCCTCTTGTTCGGCGGTCCTCTCAAAGGTTACCAGAAACGCCTTCACATCATCATGAGGGGTCAACTTCTGCAGGAAGTGGCTTGCCTTTGAGGTCATTGGGACAACTGCCACTTTTACTTATTTGGCTAAAGCATCCATCAGTGCTTGCACCGCCTCCTTGTGTGCCTCAAGTTGGACAGCCAGGCGCATACTGGTTTCCTGTTGCACCGCCATGGCTTACTGTTGAAGTGATATTGCCTGTTCATGTTGAACTTGAGCCTCTACACTAGTTTGCTTCTGCACTGCTACAGCTTGCTGTGTTTGCACACTGGTAGCAATCAACTGTTGATCAGCTCCTCCATCTTGTGGTCTATGGGTTGCACCGATTGTGCAGTCTTAACCCCAGGACTTCAAACAGCACTGTTCCTTTAACTGTTCAGTTCATTCACAGCACAGCAATATCTGGTAGCCTGTACTGACTGCATTCGAGAGACCAACTGTGATATTCTGGGGGATTACACTCACACTGGTGTCATGTAAAATCAAGATTCGTCTTTATTTTTCTAAATAACGATAACAAAAACAGCTTTCTGGTAGCAAAAAGAAATACAAGTGTCCCAGCAGTGGGGTAATAGTCCTTCAGCCTCTACGGGGCTCAAACACAAATCTGGAGCAGACAAAAAAACAGTCAACCCAAAATAATCTACGTGGTTTACTGCCATCCACAGAATAGATCACTCCACGGAAATGTCACACCAGAGTCCTTGTCTTTCTCCGAGTGTCAAACACAGTGCATAGCAACTCCAGCAAAATGGCTTAGCAGTTTAGGAGCAGACACTATTTTTCAGCCATGTGTCTTCCCACACACAGCTCACAAAACCCCCCTGCTAGGTGAGGGCTACACCCTTAACACACTTCTCCTCCCAGATGAGGCATTAACCCTTCAACTCCCATGGTGAGAGGTTGGAGACTCATCCCTCCCATTAACTCTTAAAGTCTCCAGACTCTAGGGACCCATAACAAAAGAAAAGCAGGGGAAACTGCTAACCAATTTCCGCTCTTGTTGACATTTCCCTGGAATCTTGCAGCTAAGGCTGAGAACCTCTCAAAAGGTACGAAAATAACACCTCTCCATGACGTATCCTTGGCACCTTCTACAATATTGTGTATATATATATATTGTGACAGTGTGGCGATCTGTCACCCTGGATTCTCAACAAGGCAGGTTGAGGGGCTCCAGGGTAAATGTTTGATACGGAGGAAAGTGGCTTTTCACTTTCCTCCTTTGTTTGTAAGTTCTGTTTTGGGATCTGGAGCCTGGAGATTTCAAAGAGATCTGGGAGGGATGAAATCTCCAATCCTGGGACCAGGTTTTGGGAATGGCCAGGAGACTGATTGCACAGGTGTGTGCAGGCCTTTAGATAGAGTCAGGACCAGAGTTCTAGGCTCCACCCCGGCAGACAGGAGTCAGGAGGGCTCCACCCCGGCAGCTAGGAGTCAGCAGGGCTCCACCCCGGCAGCTAGGAGTCAGGAGGGCTCCACCCTGGCAGACGGGAGGTCTCTGCCTTGGAGTCAGGTGGAAGCCAGACTAGCTGTGTGCTAGTGGCTATAATTTGGGAAGAGTCTGCAGGAGACTGACATTGAACTATGTGTAAGCCAGGAGGCTGAATCTTTGTTTTGTTGGTGGATACCCCTGCGTGGGAAGCATTATGTTTGAACTTTCATTTAAATAAAAGTGGGCTAAAAAGGCCCTGAAAAAGAAAGTGAGTAGCTGTTTGCATTTCAAAGCTCTACCACGTTGAAGCGAGTTCCCACATATGGTGGAGGATGCGGGCAGAATTGGAGATCCTAGCGATTGAAGTAAGTTCATCAGTTATATGAACTGTGTTTGGTGCATAGGTCTGCACTATTGGTGTGTGCAGGTGAGGAGAACCTGCTAAAGAAAAGGACTTTGCCTTAAAGAGACAGTGTTCCATGGTGTTGCTGAACTGTGTAACGCACTGCTGTGTGCATGACTGCAAAGATGGGGCGGTCAAAACAGAAAAAGGAAGCAATGTTTGCTGAAGCGAGAGATAGAGCCCTGTGGCTAGGGAGTTATGTACCGCATGACCCAGCCAAGCCGGGAAATGTAGATGTGGGTGAGTCTGCTGTGGACTGGTGCAAGCGGCACCTGGCAGCATTGAACCAACCTACAGAGGAAAGCAAGCCAACCTTCAGTGCAAGGAGAGAGCTGCAGGATGTCCGTACCTGGGAGAGGGGTGTTGTTGCCCCTGGCAACACTGCTGCAGTTAAACCAGTAGCTGTTGTGAAAAATGTGAATGTTTCACGGCTTGAGAGTTGGTCCAGCAGAGAGAAGCCTATGCTATGTGCAAGGAGAGGGGCTGACCAGAGGCCAGGACCAAGAATGAAGGCCCATAGCAACACAGAGGAGGCCAGTCGGGCTGTCTGTGTATGGGGGGCTATGTCGTACAAGGATCATGGCAAGTGGCATCAAGAGGAGCCAATACAGTGTGCTGGAAAGAGCCAGCAAAGTTCTGCTTGGAGAGTGCAATCTCCCATGGCGACTGGGGAAAAAATATTGCCTGGAAGGAGGAGCTGCATTGGAGATGTGGTTCAGTATCTCAATAAAGGGAAGTGTAGAAATATACCCTGCGTGGAATGTGGTCAGTGGGGGCATGGGATCGTTTACTGTCCCAGACTCTGGAATACCGCTGATACTGGGCAAATGTCTACAACATCAAGCCCAGACTCTTGTTTGAAAATGTTGGCGGCCACCTCTGGCAACAGGGAGGAAGTTCCTGTTGGGCCTGCAGGGGGTGCCAGAGAGTCCATGGAGCCTATGATGGCGTCTGTTACTTCACCTTGGGGAAAGGAAAAGGTTGCCAAGGAAAGTGCAGTTGAGGATGCGTTTATGAGACAACGCACTCAAATGAAGATGGTGACACCTACTACTGTGGTGGGTAAGACTGTGTGTGATAAAACCATGGCTGGGACTGTCATGTTGAGAAGGACTGGTTATGAGACTGTCCATTCTGATGTAGGAGTGACCCCAGTTAGTTGGGCCACTGAATGTGCTTTTAAGAGTGACTTTTCCCTGTGCAGTGCCTTGTACAGTGGGGAGGTAGGAATTAAAGTAAAACCTGTGCATGGTTCTCAAAAAGCAAGTGATGTCACTAATGTGTGCCAGTCACAGGTTGGTAGTAGGCTAGTACAGCCCACAAGAGCTACAAATGCTGATGATGTTGTTGTGAAATGTACTGCTGTTGGGAAAACCCTGAGCTCTTGCAGTGCAAAAGCTGTAATTAAAGATGGGTCATTTCCCGTAGCAACTGGTGGTAAGACAGCACAGGTGTCCTTAGAAATCTCCAGGGGTCTCCGTGTATTGGAGACGGAGGTTGCCCTGGACAACTGCGATGTCACTCGGGTAGAGCAGAGTGGAACTGCACCTTGTAATAGGAGTGTGTTGGTGCAGCCTAATACTGAAAGTGTTCAGGTAAACAGCAGGTTAATGCAGCCTGGCAAAAATGCAAGTGTGTGGGTAGTTCAGGAAGCACCACCAGAGCAAAGTGGTGGATGTGGGGTATTGCAACCTGCAGTGGGAAAACAGGTGTTACCCAAGTCTGATGTGATCCAGAGTGATTTGTGCAATAGATCTGCAACTAAGCCCATCTATTCTTATGTGTCTCCTTTGGCGGATGGTTCGGCGCTGAGGAGCACTGGCGAATTGAACACATATACAATGGACTGGGATAGTTTGGGTAAAAGGCTAATCTCGTTGATAGATGAGGTTTTTATGCAAAAAAATAAGGTGGACACTGTTTCTGCTGTGCCAGCAGGAGGATCTATAGAACAGTCTATAGATAAGGGCGTGTATACAGCAGAGACTTTGTCTGTGACCCACAAAAGTGATGTTGGCATGGAGTGTCAAAATGATGTCACTGGGAATGATCAGGGGCAGCTTGTGGATGCTGAGTCTGAGATGTTGAGAGTGAGCCCAGCACATGGCAGCTCTCTGGTGGAGCACCAGGCTGTGGTTATCTCCAGCTTGGAGGAGGTCCCTTTAAAAATTTCAGCTTCTCAAGTCTCAGCAGGTGAGTCTCTCAGTGTTCCCAGTGTCCTAAATATGGTCAGGAAGGTCTTCGGTTTAGAGTCAAGTGGTTGGGTTGTAACAAAAGTATTAAAGGAGATGCTTGAACTTTGGAATGTACAACCAATGTATACTGGGGTGTCTCCTCCACAGTCGGATGGTCTGGTACTGCGGAGTACCACTAGGTGGAGCACCAAATGGCTGGCTGTACATATCAAATGGGAACAAGAAAGTGGTTTATTTCTGAATTTGTTGATGGTGTTAAAAATTGTATCAGGGTATGCCACTGGATTACCTGTAAATGTGATAGATGAGAAATGTTTTGGAGAAATGAAAAATGAGTCAAAGGTTTCACCTCCTAACAGCCAGGTGGGAAGCATTTCTGCTGCTATGGTCCAGGATGGTGCTGGTCAGCTGTCAGTTAAGAGCGTGTTTACTGCACCATTGGACAAACCACATGAGATGGAAGGGCCGAGCATGGACCAGAGAACAGCAGAGATCCTGACCAGGGCTCAAACGGATGTGCATAAAGAAATCAGGGTCATTGGGCCAAAAAGAGGTTTAGGTAGCAGGTCTGATGAGGCATCTGACATACAGGGACAAATGGTATCAGAAGAGAGCTCATCTGTACAGGATTTGTATACAGATCCAAGTGGTGTAGAAAAAGAAAAAATGGTGGGACAGCCGCCTGCAGATTGCATGACGCCAGGTGAAGTGGCATTTTGTGAGGTTCACGTGGGTGATGGCTGCCCTATGGTGTGTGTGCCCTCTGCAGACAATGTCCTAACAAATACTGGAAAAGATATTGAAAGGTGTAATATTGACTGGAATATAACCATTCATGGTAAACTGAATGCTGTGGTAATGAGTCATGCAGGTTGGATAGCTAAAGGTACAAGAAATCAGGGGGGTGGTCCTGGTACAAATACAGTAGAAATAGTTCCCCTACAGCCTTGGGACAGTAATACTGAGAGAGGTATTAGGAAACCTGAGCACCTGAAGCAAAGGGGCAGAAAGGTCAATAGAAAGGCCAGGGGGACCCTGTTAGGATTTCAAGAGAGAAAGTGTTTATGGAAGTGCACCCGGAAAAAGAATAGGGAAGGTCTGAGTAGAGCCCATAGCAGAGTGACAATGGGGCTTGGGGAGAGACACCAAAGGAGTCATTGGGTAGAGTTCCCCTTTAGGAAAGGTATGGTTAGACCAGATTGGACCCCTGTAAGTGAGAGCTGGCACAGAGGTGCCAGAAGGTATAAGTTGTGTGTTCTGCCCCCTACGGGACCAAAACAAAGGGGGGGGGATATGTGACAGTGTGGCGATCTGTCACCCTGGATTCTCAACAAGGCAGGTTGAGGGGCTCCAGGGTAAATGTTTGATACGGAGGAAAGTGGCTTTTCACTTTCCTCCTTTGTTTGTAAGGTCTGTTTTGGTATCTGGAGCCTGGAGATTTCAAAGAGATCTGGGAGGGATGAAATCTCCAATCCTGGGACCAGGTTTTGGGAATGGCCAGGAGACTGATTGCACAGGTGTGTGCAGGCCTTTAGATAGAGTCAGGACCAGAGTTCTAGGCTCCACCCCGGCAGACAGGAGTCAGGAGGGCTCCACCCCGGCAGCTAGGAGTCAGCAGGGCTCCACCCTGGCAGCTAGGAGTCAGGAGGGCTCCACCCCGGCAGACGTGAGGTCTCTGCCTTGGAGTCAGGTGGAAGCCAGACTAGCTGTGTGCTAGTGGCTATAATTTGGGAAGAGTCTGCAGGAGACTGACATTGAACTGTGTGTAAGCCAGGAGGCTGAATCTTTGTTTTGTTGGTGGATACCCCTGTGTGGGAAGCATTATGTTTGAACTTTCATTTAAATAAAAGTGGGCTAAAAAGGCCCTGAAAAAGAAAGCGAGTAGCTGTTTGCGTTTCAAAGCTCTACCACGTTGAAGCGAGTTCCCACAATATATATTACTAGTTTTATGCAAAATTTTATTTTTTGCAAGAGATTTTTTATGTTTCATTTTATTGCACTTTAGCACTGGTCTGCTTTGAGTACAGACTCTTGATTTTATTTCACAAATTTGGTTATAGCTTTGAACACTGAGCTTTTGTTAAGATAATTTATTATTCTTAGAACATTTGTTTTCCCAAAAGACTGAAATCTGCTTCTATAGTCGGAAGTGCATGGCTGAAGTGTAAATTTTTTTTTCCTATTTATTTTCTCCTCCACATATTTCCATCACATTTTCTGTTTAAACTTTCTTTTCTTGTCACTGCCATGTACATTGTTATTGACTAGTTCCGTCACCTTTTCAGTACTGATTTCCTCTGTAATCACAAAATCATTGGCATACAGCATGCACTGCACTGTTAAATCAATTATAGTGCATTTAGGACTATCTTTTATCATTCTCTTACACAGCCTAGGAGATTGAATCAAACAGAGATACCTTGTTTCGCTAGGCTGTGTGAAATTTTACTTAAACTGAAGTGACTTCTGGTTTTCTTGCTTCAAGCAAATTAAATCATTGGCACTATTGCCACAGCTTTCCTCTATATGATATCCTATATGTTTGACATTCAGTATACATTCTGTAGAAATCTTGACAAGGAATAAATAGGTAAATCTGATTTCTTTATAAACTTCATTCATGCTTTTTCCAGCCTATGAGGGAGTGGGTCATTTTTTCTGTTGAAACTAATTACATCTTCTCATGAAGTCATGGGGCTTTCTTAAGAAATAAGAATTTTAGTGAAATTAGAATGAACTCTGTTTCACCTGGGGGGCTAAAGATACATTTGTTTTTCCATTTTCTAGGATTACCACACTTGCCGTCCTTAAAATCATTATTCAAGGTGGTTAAATCATAATTAAAGTCATGAGCCGTTTGCTACACAGAAACAAGTTTTGGGCAGCCCTGCATATTACTATGGTATAATAGTGTAGGGATTAGAAAATCATGGATTGAAAAATGTCACTGGGGTTTGCCTTCCCCAAGAGGTTGGAAACAATTCAGTGTGTCTACAAAAACAATGGTGTCAAGATTACAGCACAGCATACCTATTCAAATGTAAGAGGATAAAAACTGAATCCCAGACAACACATACAAGCAACATAAAAATGAGATTTGAAAGAAATTACTCTCCAGTGAATATTGAAAAAACAATATGTGGAGATAAAATTTGCTTTTTGTGACAAGTCTCCATTTAATAACATGCAAAGTTTTTTTTTCAGTCGGGTAGTTTTTTATTGAAGAATTTAGTCAAGTTTACAATCAAATAAAGAAACAGATTCATCCAAGGGACAAAAAAACAATAGATACAGTACCTAAACTGTTGTTTTTTTTATAAGACAATAAGAAATGAAGAAAAAGTTTTACATTGTGCAAGTCAGTTTAGTATAGTAAACCTAGCAGTTCTCTAGTAAGTTACAATGATGCAAGCACCCTATTAGCTCCATATATAACCAGGGGTATTCTTCAGATAAGCCAAGGATGTAATGTCAAACACTACTGGAAGCCAAAAAGAAGAGAAACATCACATATTTTCAAACCACCTAATTAGAGATGAGCGAATCGAAGTAGCCGAAGTGGAATTCGAGTCGAATATCGGAAAAATTTTGATTTTTTCCGAAAATGGCGGCTGACATGTGCGGCGACGGAGCGGGGATGTCTGGGAAGGTGCGCAGACAAGGCGCGCTGACCCATAATGCATTCCTCAACGACATGTGATCGCATCAGCCAATCAGCAGCCAGCCAGCTAGCACTGTGTAAAGGTCGAGCTATAAATAGCGGCCATTTTGGAATTCTTCATTTGCCTGCAGTCATTGAACAGAGGCAGACCGCTCTGTATTAGGGACAGGGACAGAGTTAGGGCCACAGAAACGATACTTGGGGACAGAGAAACAATACTTAGGGACAGAGAACTATTACTCAGGGACACAGATTTGTTAATTAGGGCCACAGAATCGTTACTTAGGGACAAAGAAACGCTAGTTAGGGACACAGAATTCATACTCAGGGACAGACAGAATTGTTACTGAGTGCCAGAGAATTGTTACTTAGGGCCACAGAAACGTTATTAGGGCCACAGAATTGTTACTCAGGGACAGACAGAATTGTTACTGAGTGCCAGAGAATTGTTACTTAGGGCCACAGAAACGTTATTAGGGCCACAGAATTGTTACTCAGGGACAGACAGAATTGTTACTGAGTGCCAGATAATTGTTACTTAGGGCCACAGAAACGTTATTAGGGCCACAGAATTGTTACTCAGGGACAGACAGAATTGTTACTGAGTGCCAGAGAATTGTTACTTAGGGCCACAGAAACTTTAGTTAGGACCACAGAATTGTTACTCAGGGACAGACACAGAATTGTTACTGAGGGCCACAGAACTGTTACTTAGGGCCACAGAATTGTTACTCGCACAGACACAGAATTGTTACTCGCACAGACACAGAATTGTTACTGAGGGCCACAGAACTGTTACTTAGAGCCACAGAATTGTTACTCGCACAGACACAGAATTGTTACACAGGGACACAGAACTGTTACTGAGGGCCACAGAACCGTTACTTAGGGCCACAGAATTGTTACTCGCACAGACACAGAATTGTTACTCGCACAGACACAGATTGTTACTCGCACAGACACAGAATTGTTACTGAGGGCCACAGAACTGTTAGTTAGGGCCACAGAATTGTTACTCGCACAGACACAGAATTGTTACTCGCACAGACACAGAATTGTTACTGAGGGCCACAGAACTGTTATTTGGGGCCACAGAAACGTTAATCAGGGACACAGAATTGTTACTGAGGGCCACAGAACTGTTACTTAGGGCCACAGAATTGTTACTCGCACAGACACAGAATTGTTACTCGCACAGACACAGAATTGTTACTGAGGGCCACAGAACTGTTACTTAGGGCCACAGAATTGTTACTCGCACAGACACAGAATTGTTACACAGGGACACAGAACTGTTACTGAGGGCCACAGAACCGTTACTTAGGGCCACAGAATTGTTACTCGCACAGACACAGAATTGTTACTCGCAGACACAGAATTGTTACTCGCACAGACACAGAATTGTTACTCGCACAGACACAGAATTGTTACTCGCACAGACACAGAATTGTTACTCAGGGACACAGAACTGTTAATGAGGGCCACAGAACTGTTACTTAGGGCCACAGAATTGTTACTCGCACAGACACAGAATTGTTACTCAGGGACACAGAACTGTTACTGAGGGCCACAGAACTGTTACTTAGGGCCACAGAATTGTTACTCGCACAGACACAGAATTGTTACTCGCACAGACACAGAATTGTTACTCAGGGACACAGAACTGTTACTGAGGGCCACAGAACTGTTACTTAGGGCCACAGAATTGTTACTCGCACAGACACAGAATTGTTACTCGCACAGACACAGAATTGTTACTCAGGGACACAGAACTGTTACTGAGGGCCACAGAACTGTTACTTAGGGCCACAGAATTGTTACTCGCACAGACACAGAATTGTTACTCGCACAGACACAGAATTGTTACTGAGGGCCACAGAACTGTTACTTGGGGCCACAGAAACGTTAATCAGGGACACAGAATTGTTACTGAGGGCCACAGAACTATTACTTAGGGCCACAGAATTGTTACTCGCACAGACACAGAATTGTTACTCGCACAGACACAGAATTGTTACTGAGGGCCACAGAACTGTTACTTGGGGCCACAGAAACGTTAATCAGGGACACAGAATTGTTACTGAGGGCCACAGAACTGTTAGGGCCACAGAATTGTTACTCGCACAGACACAGAATTGTTACTCGCACAGACACAGAATTGTTACTGAGGGCCACAGAACTGTTACTTGGGGCCACAGAAACGTTAATCAGGGACACAGAATTGTTACTGAGGGCCACAGAACTGTTACTTAGGGCCACAGAATTGTTACTCGCACAGACACAGAATTGTTACTCAGGGACACAGAACTGTTACTGAGGGCCACAGAACTGTTACTTAGGGCCACAGAATTGTTACTCGCACAGACACAGAATTCTTACTCGCACAGACACAGAATTGTTACTCAGGGACACAGAACTGTTACTGAGGGCCACAGAACTGTTACTTAGGGCCACAGAATTGTTACTCGCACAGACACAGAATTCTTACTCGCACAGACACAGAATTGTTACTCAGGGACACAGAACTGTTACTGAGGGCCACAGAACTGTTACTTAGGGCCACAGAATTGTTACTCGCACAGACACAGAATTGTTACTCGCACAGACACAGAATTGTTACTGAGGGCCACAGAACTGTTACTTGGGGCCACAGAAACGTTAATCAGGGACACAGAATTGTTACTGAGGGCCACAGAACTGTTACTTAGGGCCACAGAATTGTTACTCGCACAGACACAGAATTGTTACTCGCACAGACACAGAATTGTTACTGAGGGCCACAGAACTGTTACTTGGGGTAACAGAAACGTTAATCAGGGACACAGAATTGTTACTGAGGGCCACAGAACTGTTAGGGCCACAGAATTGTTACTCGCACAGACACAGAATTGTTACTCGCACAGACACAGAATTGTTACTGAGGGCCACAGAACTGTTACTTGGGGCCACAGAAACGTTAATCAGGGACACAGAATTGTTACTGAGGGCCACAGAACTGTTACTTAGGGCCACAGAATTGTTACTCGCACAGACACAGAATTGTTACTCAGGGACACAGAACTGTTACTGAGGGCCACAGAACTGTTACTTAGGGCCACAGAATTGTTACTCGCACAGACACAGAATTGTTACTCGCACAGACACAGAATTGTTACTCAGGGACACAGAACTGTTACTGAGGGCCACAGAACTGTTACTTAGGGCCACAGAATTGTTACTCGCACAGACACAGAATTGTTACTCGCACAGACACAGAATTGTTACTCAGGGACACAGAACTGTTACTGAGGGCCACAGAACTGTTACTTAGGGCCACAGAATTGTTACTCGCACAGACACAGAATTCTTACTCGCACAGACACAGAATTGTTACTCAGGGACACAGAACTGTTACTGAGGGCCACAGAACTGTTACTTAGGGCCACAGAATTGTTACTCGCACAGACACAGAATTCTTACTCGCACAGACACAGAATTGTTACTGAGGGCCACAGAACTGTTACTTGGGGCCACAGAAACGTTAATCAGGGACACAGAATTGTTACTGAGGGCCACAGAACTGTTACTTAGGGCCACAGAATTGTTACTCGCACAGACACAGAATTGTTACTGAGGGCCACAGAACTGTTACTTAGGGCCACAGAATTGTTACTCGCACAGACACAGAATTGTTACTCAGGGACACAGAATTGTTACTCAGGGACACATAATCGTTTAATTAAAGAGTATGTCAGACAACATGCAGAGGAGTGGCAGAGGAGGCAATGTTTTAGGAGCGAGCAGACATGGCAGCAGAGGAAGGGGTCGAGGCAGCACTATTCGCAGCCAGAGGCCAGTGCTCCCGGTGTCATCCAGCGGTCGTGTCTCCACCGACAACCCTGCCGTCATCGATTGGTTGGCTCGGTCGTCTTCCTCTTCCCAGGTCACCTCTGACACCTACAGCCAACGGTCGGTGGGTACGTCAGACACAACCGTTAGTTGGCATGGCCCGGGACCAAGCCCACTGAAATCACGTGTCCTCTACCTGCCCCTGTCCTTTGGTGTTCCCTCACCAAGCGAAGTATCGCATGCTGTGGGCTCAGCCCCACTGTACAGTGAGGAAGAGCTAACAGAGGGCGGTCAGGAACGGGGGGAGACATCCGCCTTTTCAGCAGCCAGGCGAAGAAGTAGTGGCGAGGAGAGTGGCCCGGTAGCCAGTCTAGAGACAGGTCTGTCTCCTGACCCAGACGCAGCCGAGGGGGCTAGTAGTGAGGCGGAGACCCTACTTGATGATGAGGAGGTTGATCGCACTTGGCAGCCTCGTCGTCATCAGGCAATTTCTTCCGCATCATCAGGAGAAGAGGGTGGCAGCTTGGCAGTGAGCGAAACAGTCGGTGGGTTGCCCAGGAGACAGCAGCAGGGTCGCAGCAGTGTCAGTGGAAGCAGTGTCAGTGGAGCCAAACGGCCACGGAGTAGAGCACCAGCTCCACTGCAGCCTACCACCACGGCCAGTAGTGGTGCCGGTGTGCACGGAGGAAGCAGCAGTCAGCCAGTGAGGAGTATCGGGGGCAAAGTTTCCTACTCGGCGGTGTGGCAATTTTTCGTCAAGCCGCCCGAGGAAGTAAACGTAGCCGTATGTCGACTATGTGGCCAGAAAGTCAAGCGTGGCCAGGGGGCCCATGTTGGGACTACAGCGTTGCGGCAGCATATGCAGCGTCGCCATTTGGTGGCCTGGGAAAACCGTGATAAAGATACGGCGGTTCTGCCCGCCCCAGCCCCCGCTCCATCACCCGCTCCGTTACTTACTCCGTCACCCGACGTCAATCGCCCTCCATCAGCCAGTCAAGGCTCCAACACCTCTGCTGAGGGGAGTTGTCGCTCGTTGGCATCTTCCGCTCGTTCAGATGCTCCTTCTCCTGCTACTCCTCTTCACGGATTCCGTCAGCAGTCTTTCTTGGAATCCGTTTCCAAGAGACAACAGTTTGCGAGCACGCACCCAACGGTGCAAAAGCTGAACGTCCTCCTGTCCAAGTTGCTGGTGCTGCAGTCCCTCCCTTTTCAAGTGGTGGACTCAGCACCTTTCAGAGAAATGATGGCTTGTGCCGCGCCGCGGTGGAGAGTGCCAAGCCGTCATTTCTTCGCCAAAAAGGCAGTGCCAGCCCTGCATTCACATGTAGAAGACATGGTGGGCCAGTCTTTGAGCATGTCGGTCTCTGCCAAAGTGCACGGCAGCGCCGACGTGTGGAGCTGTAACTACGGTCAGGGACAGTACATGTCATTTACGGCCCACTGGGTGGACGTGGTGCCGTCACAGCCGCACCAGCAACTTGGACAGGTCACGCCGCTTTTGCCTCCACGTTTGCACGTCCTTGGTCCGGCAAAGATGTCCGCCTCTACCACCTCTTCTTCCGCCGTGTCCTCAGCCGCCACCCCCGTGCCAAGTCCCATTACCCGACCGGCATATCACATGTGCAGGGCGCAACGGTGTCACGCTGTTCTGCACCTGGTATGCCTTGGCGAACGTAGTCACACAGGGGAGGAACTTCTGAGTGTAATGAACAGAGAAATCGACAGATGGCTGTCTCCGCGCAAACTGAAAATCGGAACCATGTTGACCGACAACGGAAAGAACATGGTGTCTGCTCTGCGTCAAGGAAGGTTGTGCCATGCGCCATGCATGGCTCACGTGTTCAATCTGGTTGTCAAGCGGTTCCTAAAATCCACCATCCCACTGCAAGACATCCTTAAAATGTCACGTAAACTTTGCATGCATTTCAGCCATTCCTACACCGCAAAGCACACCCTCCTTGAGCTGCAGCGGCAGAACGGAATTCCACATCATCGCCTGATCTGCGACGTTGCAACAAGGTGGAATTCAAACCTACACATGTTAGACCGCCTTTACGAGCAGCGAAAGGCCATCACCGATTTCCTGATGTTACAAGCGGATAAAGGTACTCCCCTGTGTAACTTCGATGTCAGCCATTGGCAGCTCATGCGTGACACCTGCCGCTTGCTCAGGCCCTTTGAGGAGGCCACGCTATTCGTGAGTCGGCAGGACTATGGGATGAACGACGTCATTCCTCTGTTGCACGTCCTTGAACAAATGCTGTTAACAATGGCTGGCCAGGGTGCGGTAGACGTGGCGCACAGATCTCAACGCCACATGACCCCTGTGGGGGCAGGACAGGAAGAAGAGGAGGAGGTAGAGGAGGACATTTGTGCTCAGGAATTATTGAGTGAAATGGGTGGTTTTTCCACTCAGCGGACAGGAGTGGAGGAGCAGGAGCATCTGGTAGAGGAGGAGGAGGAGGAGACAGAGGACCCAGACGCACCGTGGCAGTATGCTGTGGAGATGGAGGCAGGGAGTCCCTCGCATTCCTTGGCACAAATGGCCCATAGCATGCTCGGTTGCTTGCGTAGCGACAGCCGAATAATAACCATCAGACAGAGGGATGACTTTTGGCTGTCCACCTTGTTGGACCCTCGCTACCGTTCCAAAATGGTGGCCTTTTTCACACCTGCTGAGAGGGAGGCCAAAATAACGTACTATAAAAACCACCTATGTAGTCAGTTGGTCTCTGCCTTTGTGCGCCAACGTCCATCCTCAGACACTGTGGGCCCTGTGCGCTCGCGTTCCGCTGCCATGGCAGCAGGGGAGGGGTGGGGTGGTAGGAGCAGTGGCAGCTCCACCAGCAGCGGCTGCCTCAGTCTGCAGTCGATGATGAGTAGCTTTCTTCACCAGCGCAGTGAGGAAACTACTAACCAGCCGCAGCAGCAGCAGCAGCAGCAGCAGCATCAGGTGGACCTGGAGCAAGACCTCAAACAACAGGCTTGGGCCTACTTGGACAGCACCCTGCCAACCGAGGTAGACAATCCCCTTGACTACTGGTCAACGAAACTTGACCTTTGGCCCCAACTAGCTGAATTTGCCCTTGAAAGGCTGTCATGCCCGGCCAGTAGCGTGGCATCGGAGCGCGTTTTTAGTGCGGCAGGAGGTATTGTAACTCCGCGGAGGACACGACTGTCCACCCAAAGTGTGGAGAGACTCACGTTTGTGAAAATGAATCAGGCGTGGATTAGTCTGGATTTCAAACCACCAGTTCCTGACACAACTGACTAAATCCGCCATGAATCATGCCTCAAACATGTGCCACTTTGAGGTCTCCTCACACACTGCTGGTGTGTTGAATTTTTTGACATAGGGTGCTGGCAGATTACGGGCCTCCCATTGCTGCTGCCAGGCCCCTAATCTGCCATAGGCCCCTATATACCGCCTCCTCATGCTGCTGCCAGGTCCAGAGTCTCTCATGGGTCCCTGTACGGCCTCCCATTGCTGCTGTCTCCATCGCCACACTCTGCCATGTGCCACTTTCAGGTCTCCTCACACACTGCTGGTGTGTAGAATTTTTTGACATAGGGTGCTGGCAGATTACGGGCCTCCCATTGCTGCTGCCAGGCCCCTAATCTGCCATAGGCCCCTATATACCGCCTCCTCATGCTGCTGCCAGGTCCAGAGTCTCTCATGGGTCCCTGTACGGCCTCCCATTGCTGCTGTCTCCATCGCCACACTCTGCCATGTGCCACTTTCAGGTCTCCTCACACACTGCTGGTGTGTAGAATTTTTTGACATAGGGTGCTGGCAGATTACGGGCCTCCCATAGCTGCTGCCAGGCCCCTAATCTGCCATGGGCCCCTATATACCGCCTCCTCATGCTGCTGCCAGGTCCACAGTGTCTCATGCCATGTGCCACTTTCAGGTCTCCTCACACTGCTGGTGTGTTGAATTTTTTGACATAGGGTGCTGGCAGATTATGGGCCTCCTATAGCTGCTGCCAGGCCCCTAATCTGCCATAGGCCCCTATATACCGCCTCCTCATGCTGCTGCCAGGTCCAGAGTCTCTCATGGTTCCCTGTACGGCCTCCCATTGCTGCTGTCTCCATCGCCACACTCTGCCATGTGCCACTTTCAGGTCTCCTCACACTGCTGGTGTGTAGAATTTTTTGACATAGGGTGCTGGCAGATTACGGGCCTCCCATTGCTGCTGCCAGGCCCCTAATCTGCCATGGGCCCCTATACCGCCTCCTCATGCTGCTGCCAAGTCCAGAGTCTCTCATGGGTCCCTGTACGGCCTCCCATTGCTGCTGTCTCCATCGCCACACTCTGCCATGTGCCACTTTCAGGTCTCCTCACACACTGCTGGTGTGTAGAATTTTTTGACATAGGGTGCTGGCAGATTACGGGCCTCCCATTGCTGCTGCCAGGCCCCTAATCTGCCATGGGCCCCTATACCGCCTCCTCATGCTGCTGCCAAGTCCAGAGTCTCTCATGGGTCCCTGTACGGCCTCCCATTGCTGCTGTCTCCATCGCCACACTCTGCCATGTGCCACTTTTAGGTCTCCTCACACACTGCTGGTGTGTAGAATTTTTTGACATAGGGTGCTGGCAGATTACGGGCCTCCCATTGCTGCTGCCAGGCCCCTAATCTGCCATAGGCCCCCAATATACCGCCTCCTCATGCTGCTGCCAGGTCCAGAGTCTCTCATGGGTCCCTGTACGGCCTCCCATTGCTGCTGTCTCCATCGCCACACTCTGCCATGTGCCACTTTCAGGTCTCCTCACACACTGCTGGTGTGTAGAATTTTTTGACATAGGGTGCTGGCAGATTACGGGCCTCCCATAGCTGCTGCCAGGCCCCTAATCTGCCATGGGCCCCTATACCGCCTCCTCATGCTGCTGCCAAGTCCAGAGTCTCTCATGGGTCCCTGTACGGCCTCCCATTGCTGCTGTCTCCATCGCCACACTCTGCCATGTGCCACTTTCAGGTCTCCTCACATACTGCTGGTGTGTAGAATTTTTTGACATAGGGTGCTGGCAGATTACGGGCCTCCCATAGCTGCTGCCAGGCCCCTAATCTGCCATGGGCCCCTATATACCGCCTCCTCATGCTGCTGCCAGGTCCACAGTGTCTCATGCCATGTGCCACTTTCAGGTCTCCTCACACTGCTGGTGTTTTGAATTTTTTGACATAGGGTGCTGGCAGATTATGGGCCTCCTATAGCTGCTGCCAGGCCCCTAATCTGCCATAGGCCCCTATATACCGCCTCCTCATGCTGCTGCCAGGTCCAGAGTCTCTCATGGTTCCCTGTACGGCCTCCCATTGCTGCTGTCTCCATCGCCACACTCTGCCATGTGCCACTTTCAGGTCTCCTCACACACTGCTGGTGTGTAGAATTTTTTGACATAGGGTGCTGGCAGATTACGGGCCTCCCATTGCTGCTGCCAGGCCCCTAATCTGCCATGGGCCCCTATACCGCCTCCTCATGCTGCTGCCAAGTCCAGAGTCTCTCATGGGTCCCTGTACGGCCTCCCATTGCTGCTGTCTCCATCGCCACACTCTGCCATGTGCCACTTTCAGGTCTCCTCACACACTGCTGGTGTGTAGAATTTTTTGACATAGGGTGCTGGCAGATTACGGGCCTCCCATTGCTGCTGCCAGGCCCCTAATCTGCCATGGGCCCCTATACCGCCTCCTCATGCTGCTGCCAAGTCCAGAGTCTCTCATGGGTCCCTGTACGGCCTCCCATTGCTGCTGTCTCCATCGCCACACTCTGCCATGTGCCACTTTCAGGTCTCCTCACACACTGCTGGTGTGTAGAATTTTTTGACATAGGGTGCTGGCAGATTACGGGCCTCCCATTGCTGCTGCCAGGCCCCTAATCTGCCATGGGCCCCTATACCGCCTCCTCATGCTGCTGCCAAGTCCAGAGTCTCTCATGGGTCCCTGTACGGCCTCCCATTGCTGCTGTCTCCATCGCCACACTCTGCCATGTGCCACTTTCAGGTCTCCTCACACACTGCTGGTGTGTAGAATTTTTTGACATAGGGTGCTGGCAGATTACGGGCCTCCCATTGCTGCTGCCAGGCCCCTAATCTGCCATGGGCCCCTATACCGCCTCCTCATGCTGCTGCCAAGTCCAGAGTCTCTCATGGGTCCCTGTACGGCCTCCCATTGCTGCTGTCTCCATCGCCACACTCTGCCATGTGCCACTTTCAGGTCTCCTCACACACTGCTGGTGTGTAGAATTTTTTGACATAGGGTGCTGGCAGATTACGGGCCTCCCATAGCTGCTGCCAGGCCCCTAATCTGCCATGGGCCCCTATATACCGCCTCCTCATGCTGCTGCCAGGTCCACAGTGTCTCATGCCATGTGCCACTTTCAGGTCTCCTCACACACTGCTGGTGTGTTGAATTTTTTGACATAGGGTGCTGGCAGATTACGGGCCTCCTATAGCTGCTGCCAGGCCCCTAATCTGCCATAGGCCTCTATATACCGCCTCCTCATGCTGCTGCCAAGTCCTGAGTCTGTCATGGGCCCCTATACCGCCTCCTCATGCTGCTGCCAGGTCCACAGTCTCTCATGCCATGTGCCACTTTCAGGTCTCCTCACACTGCTGGTGTGTTGAATTTTTTGACATAGGGTGCTGGCAGATTACGGGCCTCCCATAGCTGCTGCCAGGCCCCTAATCTGCCATGGGCCCCTATACCGACTCCTCATGCTGTGACGTTGCAACAAGGTGGAATTCAACCCTACATATGTTAGACCGCCTTTACGAACAGCAAAAGGCCATCACAGATTTCCTGATGTTAAAAGCGGATAAAGGTACTCCCTGTGTAACTTAGATGTCAGCCATTGGCAGCTCATGCGTGACACCTGCGCTTGCTCAGGCCCTTTGAGGAGGCCACGCTATTCGTGAGTCGGCAGGACTATGGGATGAACGACGTCATTCCTCTGTTGCACGTCCTGGAACAAATGCTGTTAACAATGGCTGGTCAGGGTGCGGTAGACGTGGCGCACAGATCTCAACGCCACATGACCCCTGTGGGGGCAGGACAGGAAGAAGAGGAGGAGGTAGAGGAGGACATTGGTGCTCAGGAATTATTGAGTGAAATGGGTGGTTTTTCCACTCAGCGGACAGGAGTGGAGGAGCAGGAGCATCTGGTAGAGGAGGAGGAGGAGGAGGAGACAGAGGACCCAGACGCACCGTGGCAGTATGCTGTGGAGATGGAGGCAGGGAGTCCCTCGCATTCCTTGGCACAAATGGCCCATAGCATGCTCGGTTGCTTGCGTAGCGACAGCCGAATAATAACCATCAGACAGAGGGATGACTTTTGGCTGTCCACCTTGTTGGACCCTCGCTACCGTTCAAAAATGGTGGCCTTTTTCACACCTGCTGAGAGGGAGGCCAAAATAACGTACTATAAAAACCACCTATGTAGTAAGCTGGTCTCTGCCTGTCTGCGCCAACGTCCATCCTCAGACACTGTGGGCCCTGTGCGCTCGCGTTCCGCTGCCATGGCAGCAGGGGAGGGGTGGGGTGGTAGCAGCAGTGGCAGCTCCACCAGCAGCGGCTGCCTCAGTCTGCAGTCGATGATGAGTAGCTTTCTTCACCAGTGCAGTGAGGAAACTACTAACCAGCCGCAGCAGCAGCAGGTGGACCTGGAGCAGGACCTCAAACAACAGGCTTAGGCCTACTTGGACAGCACCCTGCCAACCGAGGTAGACAATCCCCTTGACTACTGGGCAACGAAACTTGACCTTTGGCCCCAACTAGCTGAATTTGCCCTTGAAAGGCTGTCATGCCCGGCCAGTAGCGTGGCATCGGAGCGCGTGTTTAGTGCGGCAGGAGGTATTGCAACTCCGCGGAGGACACGACTGTCCACCCAAAGTGTGGAGAGACTGACGTTTGTGAAAATGAATCAGGCGTGGATTAGTCTGGATTTCAAACCACCAGTTCCTGACACAACTGACTAAATCCGCAATGAATCATGCCCCAAACATGTGCCACTTTCAGGTCTCCTCACACTGCTGGTGTGTTACATTTTTTGTCATAGGGTGCTGGCAGATTACGGGCCTCCCATAGCTGCTGCCAGGCCCCTAATCTGCCATGGGCCCCTATACCGCCTCCTCATGCTGCTGCCAAGTCCAGAGTCTCTCATGGGTCCCTGTACGGCCTCCCATTGCTGCTGTCTCCATCGCCACACTCTGCCATGTGCCACTTTCAGGTCTCCTCACACTGCTGGTGTATTCCATTTTTTGTCATAGGGTGCTGGCAGATTACGGGCCTCCCATTGCTGCTGCCAGGCCCCAAATCTGCCATGGGCCCCTATACCGCCTCCTCATGCTGCTGCCAGGTCCAGAGTCTCTCATGGGTCCCTGTACGGCCTCCCATTGCTGCTGTCTCCATCGCCACACTCTGCCATGTGCCACTTTCAGGTCTCCTCACACTGCTGGTGGGTTCCATTTTTTGTCATAGGGTGCTGGCAGATTACGGGCCTCCCATAGCTGCTGCCAGGCCCCTAATCTGCCATGGGCCCCCGTACCGACTCCTCATGCTGCTGCCAGGCCCGTAATCTGTCATGGGCCCCTGTTGTCGCTTGTTGGCATATTCCGCTCGTTCAGATGCTCCTTCTCCTGCTACTCCTCTTCACGGATTCCATCAGCAGTCTTTCTTGGAATCCGTTTCCAAGAGACAACAGTTTGCGAGCACGCACCAGACGGTGCAGAAGCTGAACGTCCTCCTGTCCAAGTTGCTGCTGCCAGGCTCGTAATCTGTCATGCGCCCCTGTACCGCCTCCTCATGCTGCTGCCAGGTCCAGAGTGTGTCATGGGCCCCCGTACCGACTCCTCATGCTGCTGCCAGGCCCGTAATCTGTCATGGGCCCCTGTACCGCCTCCCCATGCTGCTGCCAGGTCCAGAGTGTGTCATGGGTCCCTGTACCGCCTCCCATTGCTGCTGCCAGGCCCGTAATCTGCCATGGGCCCCCGTACCGACTCCTCATGCTGCTGCCAGGCCCGTAATCTGCCATGGGCCCCTGTACCGCCTCCTCATGCTGCTGCCAGGTCCAGAGTGTGTCATGGGTCCCTGTACGGCCTCCCATTGCTGCTGTCTCTATCGCCACACTCTGCCATGTGCCACTTTCAGGTCTCCTCACACTGCTGGTGGTTTCCATTTTTGTCATAGGGTGCTGTATGGCCTCCCATTGCTGCTGCCTCCACCGCCACACTGTGGCTCCACACTCTGGTTTTGGCCCCGTGACTGCCCAAATGAGTGAAGTGTGCGGTGATTCTAAGATCGACGGCACTCATCTGCATGTCATACTGACTGACAGTATTATTTCTCTTCCCCAGCAGACTCCAAGGGCATTTAAATTAAAGGTACAGTGTTCAGCACTAATGTTAAGTCTCTCTGAAGCCTAGAAACACCCTTTTTTAAGTTAAATTCACAGCGAATATATTCGACTCGAATCAAAATTTTTCCACGAATTCGCCGAATCAGTCGAATCGAATTTTTGAATACTTCGCTCATCTCTACACCTAATCATCAACAACCATGGATTCAGTGAATGATAAGCCTGGGTCCCAAGTTTTTTGGGCAACCCCTATGCTTATGTTAATTCTTCTCTCCTCAAAATACAGTTAACAGTGTCTCTCCATTGGGATAATGTGGGAGGGTGAAACCTATTTTTGTGGTTTTAATTTTCTAGCAATATAGAGGACCCTAGTCCATAAAAAGCTAAAATCAGAAGGTAAAACAATCTGAGATTTCCCAGGATAGCAAGTTTAGGATCAGTAGGGACTTGAGTAAAGCAAATACTGTTGAGTGTCTGAAATATGGTTGACCAATAGTGATGAAGTTTAGGACATCGCCATAACAGGTGGGTAAGGGTACTTGTATTCGTAGTACAATGTGGGCAGCAAGATGAAGTTTATCTTTCCCACCAGTAGAGTCATTGAGGCATATACAGTCAGGTCCATAAATATTGGGTCATTGACCATATTCTAAAATGTTTAGCTCTATACACCACCACAATGGATTTGAAATGAAACAAACAAGATGTGCTTTAACTGCAGAAAGTCAGCTTTAATTTGAGGGTATTTACATCCAAATCAGGTGAACGGTGTAGGAATTACAACAGTTTGCATATGTGCCTCCCACTTGTTAAGGGACCAAAAGTAATGGGACAATTGGCTTCTCAGCTGTTCCATGGCCAGGTGTGTGTTATTCCCTCATTATCCCAATTACAAATGTGCAGATAAAAGGTCCAGAGTTCATTTCAAGTGTGCTATTTGCATTTGGAATCTGTTGCTGTCAACTCTCAAGATGAGATCCAAAGAGCTGTCACGATCAGTAAAGCAAGCCATCATTAGGCTAAAAAAACAAAACAAACCCATCAGAGAGAGAGCAAAAACATTAGGCGTGGCCAAAACAACTGTTTGGAACATTCTTAAAAAGAAGGAACGCACCGATGAGCTCAGCAACACCAAAAGACCCGGAAGACCACGGAAAATAACTGTGGTGGATGACCGAAGAATTCTTTCCCTGGTGAAGAAAACACCCTTCACAACAGTTGGCCAGATCAAGAACACTCTCCAGGAGGTAGGTGTATGTGTGTCAAAGTCAACAATCAAGAGAAGACTTCACCAGAGTGAATACAGAGGGTTCACCACAAGATGTAAACCATTGGTGAGCCTCAAAAACAGGAAGGCCAGATTAGAGTTTGCCAAATAGCATCTAAAAAAGCCTTCACAGTTCTGGAACAACATCCTATGGACAGATGAGACCAAGATCAACTTGTACCAGAGTGATAGGAAGAGAAGAGTATGGAGAAGGAAAGGAACTGCTCATGATCCTAAGCATACCACCTCATCAGTGAAGCATGGTGGTGGTAGTGTCATGGTGTAGGCATGTATGGCTGCTAATAGAACTGGTTCTCTTGTATTTATTGATGATGCAACTGCTGACAAAAGCAGCAGGATGAATTCTGAAGTGTTTCAGGCAATATTATCTGCTCATATTCAGCCAAATGCTTCAGAACTCATTGTACGCCGCTTCACAGTGCAGATGGACAATGACCCAAAGCATACTGCAAAAGCAACCAAAGAGTTTTTTAAGGGAAAGAGTTGCAGTAGAGGCATGGCAGAGCATCACCAGGGATGAAACCCAGCGTCTGGTGATGTCTATGCGTTCCAGACTTCAGTCTGTAATTGACTGCAAAAGAGTTGCAACCAAGTATTATAAAGTGAAAGTTTGATTTATGATTATTATTCTGTCCCATTACTTTTGGTCCCTTAACAAGTGGGAGGCACATATGCAAACTGTTGTAATTCCTACACTGTTCACCTGATTTGGATGTAAACACCCTCAAATTAAAGCTGACAGTCTGCAGTTAAAGCACATCTTGTTTGTTTCATTTCAAATCCATTGTGGTGGTGTATAGAGCCAAAAATGTTAGAATTGTGTTGATGTCCCAATATTTATGGACCTGACTGTAGTTAACTCTATATACTGTAGTACCAATAACTGGGTTAGACGTTGCAACCGGGATAGGGAAATTATTGTTATAGGTTCTACACAGCAACAGGAAGAGCTGACAAACTCTGAAATCCTTATGAAAGCTTTATTGGTAATGCACGAGTGGCATAAAAGCACGCAGATGCATTTCATCAAACAGCTTTGATTGCAGTATCGGACCAGTGTTGGGAGGACACTTCGGAGCCTAAGCCCCTGTCTCAGATTCCACTGCCTAAACTAAGGTGTATTCCCTATTCTGAGTGCTCCCCTTTTGTTGTTTCAACTATAGGTTCTAATGCCTGAGGCCACTGGCCACCCGCTAATGGACCCAAATCCTTTTCCCATCTGTGGCCACAACTCAATTGAAACTGAGCACTAGCAGCCATTTGCAGGCAGAATACAGGTCTCCTAACAAACCCTTTTTGGAGCAGGAAGTAGACACTGCCATACTGAGAATAGAAGAGGGGTTGTTTTTTAAGGGAGAAAGAAGCTGCTTGACATTGCAAAGCATGGTGAAGTTGAAGGTATTGAAAGAACGTTCTATGAGATATGTGATATTTCTCTGCTAGAACATTAAAAGGCAACAAGACACCCCTGTCATAAAGTTAATGTTAGTGGGATATTCCTGCTTGTTTGCAATTATCAAAACCCTTGAGTTTGTCAAGCTCAGACAAAGGCAGGTTATTTCAAACAGGCATATACTGTGTATATCCTAAATGAGAAGAAACAACCCTAACAGGTTCCCACAAGTGATGAAACAAAAAACAAAAAAAAAGGAACCTCATGTTTGGCATGAAAAAGGCCCATATCCAACAGTTCCAGCAGCGAGGCTTCTGAAAATTGCGACTGAATGATACGTTGTATAGGATCTAGGATCTCCTCGATCAACTATGTTCCAGTCATAAAGGAATTGTAATAGTGAAGCCAAGTTTGGCGTTGCAGACCACTAAGCAGCCCCTATCGTTAGGGAGTTGAAGCATAGTAAGTTTATTTCTGGAGTGGCCATGTTTCCAGATTAGTTCCTGATATAGGGTATCTATTGTCCAAAAAATATGCTGTGGAAACCATACTGGACAATTGTGTAGCGGGTACAGTAAATGTGGCATCCATATCATCTTAATTAAATTAGCACTGCCAATAACCAATCGTTTAAACCACATCTTGCCCATCTGTCTGGGCTTGAGAAGGAGGGTCTCTGTACTGTTCCAGGTAGTCTGACACCTGAGGATTACTCTGTACTAAGTATTTGAAAGAAGAGACAATTGAAATTAGGGCAGCAGTGGGGAGCAAGTCATCAACCATGAGATCAAGTGGTAACAGAACTGACTTGTCCCAATTTATGGTAAAACTAGAGAATGAGCCATATTGAGAAATCAGAGAAAGATGTGTCGCCCAAAAACAACAACGTTTCAGCAACATATAATGCTATTTTACCTTCCCCCATGGATCTACAAAAAACAACTATGTTTATGGACTGCATTGTTGCTGCTGCCAATGGCTCCAAGACCATGGTAAATAGGAAGAGTGACAAGGGACACCCCTGCCTATTGTAATGGTGAAGAGTAAAGGCTTAAAAAACATGTCCATTTACTTAAACTATAGCCACGGGAGCTGAGTGAAGGAGCTTAATCCAACCTATGAGTGGTGGTCCAAAGCCAAATTTGTGCAGCATGTCACAAAAAAATTCCACTCTCTGCTATTGAAGGTTTTAGCTGCATCAAGCGACAGTATAACCCTATTACCCGTGTTATCTATGGGAATCTGAAGGTTTAGAAATTATTTCCTCATGTCAATCACAGTTGACCTGTTTGGAATAAAACCTGATTGGTCTGCATGGACAAGTGCATTAATGCATTGACAACCAGTGGGCTAACATTTTGGTCAAGAGTTTAACTTCCAATGTCAATAAAGAAATTGGTTTGATAAGACTCTGGGTGTGTAGGACTTTTCCAGGCTTTTATAAAACAACAATAACCACTTTGTTCATGGAGACAAGTAATGCACCAACCTCGAAAAGCATAATTACAGACCTCTAGTAGCTATTGAAGTAAAACTTCCCCATAAGTTTTATATACTTCCCCCAGCAGGCCATCAGAGCCTGTGGCTTTACTATTCAGTACCCCTGCTGCAATGGCTTGGAGTTCCTCCAACATAAAGGGAGTGTCTAGGGCATTACAGGCTGAGGTAGACAGAGAGGGAAATTAAATAAGAGTTCAAAAAGTCTAATAGAGATTCATCCTGATATAATACCTTACTGCTATATACAGTTGGAAAGTACAAAACACAGAGGAGATGTCTGGGGTAGTAAGGACCATAGTGTTATGGGGACCTCTCAATTCTGACACGTGGGTTAAGGGTTTCTGGACTTTAACTATTGTGGCTAATAGATGGCCAGTATTTTCGCTCTCTAGCAGTGTAAGTGATATCCAATTCAAGGGGTAGTGAGGATGGTGAAGCCAATGACATATCTATTCTAGAGAGAGCCATATGATCTATAAAAATAGGAGAATTGTTAACCTGTAGGATAGTGTGTGTCCCAAAGATCTACCAGGCCTATCTCCCTATATATCTGGCAAAGGAAGTAAAATCATAAGATCAGAGAAACTTTGGCCTTGAGCTGGGTTATATTTATCAAGTGATGAATTTAAATAGGTATTACAATCTCCAACCAGCAACCACGGAACCTAAGGCTTATCTAAGATAAATTTAGGTAATTCACGTAATACCACTGGTGAATAGGGGGGAGAAATATAAATATTCAACAGAAAGTATGGTTTTCTATATAATGTATAATACAGAAAAATGTATCATCCCATAGTGTCAACCCAAACCTGCCTGCAGGTGTAATCTACCCCATTAGCGATTAGAAGTGAAATACCTCTGGAATATGAAGTATACCTAGAATTACATTGCGTGGTATATTAGACATATTTCAATAGCTTAATATGTCTTTATGGAGATGCATCTCCTGCTGCCAGATGACAGACAGAGAGACACACATTTTACTTTAGAGTGGTAAACATAGCCTGTCGTTTGACAGGGTCATTTAAGCCCCTAACATTCTAGGACACTAAAATATTAGATTGACTACCAAGAAAGGAGTATGGACACATGATCTTCTCTTTTACACATGCTTCCTTTTGCACAAGTCATTTTATTGAAGATTAATTAGCACTTATGAATTTTTAAGTGTTTTTTGAAACATTTATGGACTTATAAAAATGTATATAAAATATACATTGAGGAAAAAATATTCAATGAGGATACAGTTGCAAGAAAACGTATGTGAACCCCTTGGGATTACGTGGAGTTTTGCATGAATTGGTCATAAAATGTGCTCTGAACGTCATCTAAGTCACAACAATAGAAGAACAGTCTGCTGAACATAATACTACACAAACATTAGATGTTGCCATGGTTTAATTGCACATAACATGTAAACATTCACAGTGCAGGGAGGAAAAAGTATGTGAGGCCCTAGCTTAATGACTTCTCCCAGAGCTAATTGGAGCCAGGAGTGAGCCAACCTTGACTCCAATCAGTGTGATGATATTGGATGTGTTGCTGACAGCTGTCCTGCCCTTAAAAAACACACACCTGTTTTGGGTTTACTGGTTTCAAGAAGCACTGTCTGATGTGAACAATGCCTCGCAGAAAAGAGCTCTCAGAAGACCTACGATCAAGAATTGTTGACTTGCATGAAGCTGGAAAGGGTTACAAAAGTATCTCCAAAAGCCTTGATGTTCATGTTTCCACAGTAAGACAGACTGTCTACAAATGGAGAAAGTTTAGCACTGTTGCTACTCTCCCTAGGTGTGGTCGTCCTGTAAAAATGACTGCAAGAGCACAGCGCAGAATGCTGCATGAGGTAAAGAAGAATCCTAGAGTGTCAGCTAAAGACCTACAGAAATCTCTGGCACAGTTTTGTGAAGAGGAGTGGTCCAAAATTACTCCAGATCGTTGTGCAGGTCTGATCTGCAACTACAAGAAACGTTTGGTTGAGGTTATTGCTGCCAAAGGAGGGTCAACCAGTTATTAAGTCCAAAGGGTCACATACTTTTTCCTCCCTGCACTGTGAATGTTTACATGTTATGTGCAATTAAACCATGGCAACATCTAATGTTTGTGTAGTATTATGTTCAGCAGACTATGTTCTTCTATTGTTGTGACTTAGATGACGTTCAGACCACATTTTATGCCCAATTCATGCAAAACTCCACGTAATCCCAAGGGGTTCACATACTTTTTCTTGCAACTGTATGTAAGCTGACTTTAGAATTTAGGAGGAATGCCGTGGTACAGTTGCAAGAAAAAGTATGTGAACCCCTTGGGATTACGTGGAGTTTTGCATGAATTGGGCATAAAATGTGCTCTGAACGTCATCTAAGTCACAACAATAGAAGAACACAGTCTGCTGAACATAATACTACACAAACATTAGATGTTGCCATGGTTCAATTGCACATAACATGTAAACATTCACAGTGCAGGGAGGAAAAAGTATGTGAGGCCCTAGCTTAATGACTTCTCCCAGAGCTAATTGGAGCCAGGAGTGAGCCAACCTTGACTCCAATCAGTGTGATGATATTGGATGTGTTGCTGACTGCTGTCCTGCCCTTAAAAAACACACACCTGTTTTGGGTTTACTGGTTTCAAGAAGCACTGTCTGATGTGAACCATGCCTCGCAGAAAAGAGCTCTCAGAAGACCTACGGTCAAGAATTGTTGACTTGCATGAAGCTGGAAAGGGTTACAAAAGTATCTCCAAAAGCCTTGATGTTCATGTGTCCACGGTAAGACAGACTGTCTACAAATGGAGAAAGTTTAGCACTGTTGCTACTCTCCCTAGGCGTGGTCGTCCTGTAAAAATGACTGCAAGAGCACAGCGCAGAATGCTGCATGAGGTAAAGAAGAATCCCAGAGTGTCAGCTAAAGACCTACAGAAATCTCTGGCACATGCTAACATTTTTGTTGGCACATCTACAATGAGGAAAACATTAAACAAGAATGGAGTACATGGGAGGACACCACGGAGGAAGCCATTGCTGTCCAAAAAGAATATTGCAGCACGTTTGAAGTTTGCAAAAGAGCACCTGGATGTTCCACAGCACTACTGGCAAAATATACTGTGGACAGATGAAACCAAGATTGAGTTGTTTGGGAAGAACACACAACACTATGTGTGGAGAAAAAAAGGCACAGCACACCAACATCAAAACCTCATCCCCACTGTAAAACATGGCGGAGGGAGCATCATGGTTTGGGGCTGCTTTGCTGCCTCAGGGCCTGGATGGATTGTTGTCATTGATGGGAAAATGAATTCCAGAGCTTATCAAGACATTTTGCAGGAAAACATACGACCATATGTCCGCCAACTGAAGCTCCGCAGAGGATGGGTGATCCAACAGGACAATGACCCAAAGCATACAAGTAATTAAACAAAACAATGGCTGCAACAGCACAGAATACACCTTCTGGAGTGGCCCAGTCAGAGTCCTGACCTCAACCCGATTGAAATGCTGTGGCATGACCTTAAGAGAGCGATTCACACCAGACATCCCAAGAATATTGCTACACTGAAATAGTTTTGTGAAGAGGAGTGGTCCAAAATTACTCCAGATCTTTGTGCAGGTCTGATCTGCAACTACAGGAAATGTTTGGTTGAGGTTATTGCTGCCAAAGGAGGGTCAACCAGTTATTAAGTCCAAAGGTTCACACACTTTTTCCTCCCTGCACTGTGAATGTTTACATGTTATGTGCAATTAAACCAAGGCAACATCTAATGTTTGTGTAGTATTATGTTCAGCAGACTGTGTTCTTCTATTGTTGTGACTTAGATGATGTTCAGAGCACATTTTATGCCCAATGCATGCAAAACTCCACGTAATCCCAAGGGGTTCACATACTTTTTCTTGCAACTGTATATGTAACATGTTTTAAAGGAACACTTATTCTGCTTGTTCTAGCATGTCTGATGCTTAACAGGTTCTCTAAATTCAGTTAGGATACTCAGAATCTAGCCCTAGACAGTATAATGAACCAGTACAGTAGGTTGAAGTGGACCTGGTGCATGTCTCAATAACACGCATGCTGGACCAGCTGCCACTCTTCACAGGTTTCCCTGGTTTCCTCAGCAGCTTGTGCAGGAAAGGAAATTACAATTTATGTGGGACTTTGTTTATACCTCCAATGGTATAGCACACACACAAAAATGATATAAAATAAAATGTTATTACAGCATATATAAGTTGGCCTTGAGATCAAAGTGTAAAGGTTGACATGTTTTGTGGGATAAGGACATGGGATGGCAATTAACAATATACAAAAATGTATATTAAATTACATATATAATAAACATATACAAAAATTACATAAATAATCAACATTAAATATCCTATACTCACTATTGAAAGAAAGGGGGGGGGAATGAAACCTTATTAATAAATTATATGAAAATGTTCACCTTTAATAATAATAGTAACTACTGAGCCTTAGGCCACCCTCTTACATGTTACAGAGTGGCAATTATTATTATTATTAAAGGTGAATATTTTCAGATAATTTATTGATAAGGTTTATTTTTTCCTTTTTTTTTCTTTCTCTCTCCTTTCTTTCTAAAGTAGGTATATATGTTTATTAAATATGTAATTTAATATATATGTTTTGTATATTGTTTCAGCAATATTGCATTTGAAATCTCAGGTCTTGATGAAGCAGGGGATCCCAGGATAAAGGCCGCTTTGCATTTATTAATTGGGTCGGGTGGAGGGTAGGGGTTTACTGGTTTTTACAACCATTCATTGCC
Source organism: Staurois parvus (assembly GCF_062004578.1). Classification (NCBI taxonomy): domain Eukaryota; kingdom Metazoa; phylum Chordata; class Amphibia; order Anura; family Ranidae; genus Staurois; species Staurois parvus. Next base: position 1,685,183 of record NW_028318189.1, on the reverse strand, counting down.
AGAGTATGGTCTACCTGCTTGCCAAAATGTAAGGATTGTCTTATATGTTATGTCTGATTGAACATGCACAACTCATGACTCAAAGACATTTTTTTTTAGTTTGACTACTATGACTATACTGTCCTGGAATGTATGGGGGCCTAATTCTAAAATAAAGAGGTCTCTGGTCCTAGAACAAATTAAACGGGTCAAACCACACATTTGGGGTATAATGATTAATGGCTGCATATCTGCTCCCTTTTCCATCCAGAGGGTCACTAGACAAGGGTGTCCATTGTTCGCGCATGTGATTGAACCCCTGGCGGAACTTCTTTGATGTTCCCCTCAGTTTAAAGATATTCCAAATGGCCCTCTGGAGGAAAGGGTATCATTATATGCATTATATTATACGTTACTGTTTATTTCAGACTCACTGCACAGTGTTGCTGCTACTCTGGAACTTATCCAGCAGTTTGAGTGCCACTCTGGGTTTAAGGTTAATTGGATGAAATCTTGTATATACAAATTACCCACAAATTCAGATATTTGGGTTTTGACATCCAGCTACCGTTGGCACAGTATTTTGATAACAATGTCCTTTCTTGCATCTCCTCCTCTTTCTGCACCCGAATAAGTCAATTAAGCTACCTTTCACCCTTTTGGGACCCTATTCAAAATTGTCTTCCTGCCAACATTTCTTCATATTCTTGCTAATTCCCCGATATATATTTCCAAACACCACTTCCAAGAAATTGACTCACTTCTCACTACCTTCCTTTAGCACCCTAAGGTACCCGGACTTCATTTGGAGACTCTGTAGCTTCCTATCTCCAGGGGCAGTCTGGCATTGCCTAATTTTCATCTGTATTATTATGCCGCTCAATTGGTTTACATTCACTGGTGGCTTTTCTCCCAACAGAACACAGCCACTGCAGCTGAAGTGACAGTGGTCCCTTCATTTGAAACTTTGGGTAATCTTGGGGAGTGTACAAGATGGTGACTGAAGCAGCCACATGATCCAGAGCTCCATTGGCTAATCTGCAGCCATCCTGGCAGCAGCAGACTAAAATGTAGCACCGGAGATCCCGCTGCCTCTGTCTACAACCAAAGGAGGGGAGTTGGGTGCCTCTGACCCCCCTCCGGAGCACCGGACTTCCGCGGCTTATCGAGGCCTGGTGTGGCCTATCGAGCCTGGAGCGGCCTCGGTGTTTGCTGAGCTCGGGGCCGGCTCAGGACACGGTTGCTCCGCCCCCCGGATCTCACTTAACGGGCCAGCTGCTGGGACAGGTTATCGGTGGCTCCCTGGCCCCCCGTCCAACATGAATGGCACTGGTGCATGCTCCAAGCCCAGATTGGCACCAAACGGCCTTTATAAGGAAGCCAGTCACCCTCTGTCAGTGGTGGTTGATCTTGATTCTCCAGTGTGTTTGTTCCTGTGATACCTTTGCATCCGTGGATACCAACTCAGCTTGCCCCTGGACCAATCTTCTGCCTGCCTTGTGACTTGAACTTGGCTTTGAAATGGCTCCTTTCCTGATTTATGCTCTGCCTGAGACCTGCTACTTCCCACTGGCACCACCTGTCTACAGACACCATCCTAGTGCCTCAGCTGAATACCTGGACATCCCCTCTGACAACACTCCAGTCAGAACATCACTGCAAGTAGTTCCAGCAGGCTACTCGTACTTGAGCCTGACTCCTCCTGTTCCATTTTTAGGGGAGTCTGGAGCTTAGCAGCAAGGAAAGCCATCTCACTATTGGCCTTCAGCACCAGGTAGGTGATAATCAAATGACACAATAATAGTTTCCATAATAAGCCCCCAGAAAGAGGGGAGGAGACCATGGAAATAAAGGGGGACTTTTCAGGTGCACTTGGACACAACAAAGTAGAAATATAATTGTAAAAATACTTATTATACAAATTAAAAAAGTTTGTTTCATAAAAACATTTAATACCATCTATAGTACAATCAGAAAGGCATATATGCTTCAAATAGAAAAAAAACAAAGAACAGATGGATCCTCAGGATCCACTTTGTTTTTTACATTTTATAATATTGGAGCTGATAAACAATACAATAAACTTATATATACATGTGCATCTCAATAAATTAGAATACCATTAAAAAGTTAATTTATTTCTGTAACTCAATTCAAAAAGTGAAACATTATATAGATTCACTACACACAGAGTGATATATTTCAAGCATTTCTTTCTTTTAATTTTGATGATTATGGCTTACAGCTACTGAAACCCAAAATTTAGTAATTCAGAAAATTAGATTACATAAGACAAATAAAAAAAGGATTTTTAATACAGAAATATTGGCTTACTGAAAAGTATGCCCATGTACAGTATAATATGCACCCAATACTTGGTCAGGGCTCCTTTTGCATGAATTACTGCATCAATGCAGCGTGGCATGGAGGCGATCAGCCTGTGGCACTGCTGAGGTGTTATGGAATCCCAGGATGCATTGATAGTGGCCTTCAGCTTGTCTGCATTGTTGGGTCTGGTGTCTCATCTTCCTCTTGACAATATCCTACAGACTCTCTTTGGGGTTTAGGTCAGGCAAATTTGCTGGACAATCAAGCACAGTGATATCATGATCATTAAACCAGGTATTGGTACTTTTGGCAGTGTGGGCAGGTGCCAAGTCCTGCTAGAAAATGAAATCAGCATCTCCATAAAGTTGGTCAGCAGAGGAAAGCATGAAGTGCTGTAGAATTTCCTGGTAGAGGGCTGCGGTGACTTTGTGTCAAGGTCCTACCTTTTCCCTGAGGTTATGTTACTCCATGTGCTGGCGTGCATCTTGGATTCTGCTGTGCATGATGGGAATCCTTTTATGCCTTCAGGTTTCTGTGGTCCATCCCCCAGAGGGGTGTGGCTGATGACATATAAGCCTGTGGCCCGCACATGCTCTTTGCACTTGTGTCTTGTGTCTTTGTGTTGCTATTACTCTGTTCTGACTCTCGTGACTCTCCTGGTATCTGATTCGGCTTGTGACTTGACTATTCTTTGTATTCTCCTTTGATCTGACCCTCTGTTGCTGAACCCGGCTCGTGACCTGTGATTCTCGTCTGCTGTCCTGTACTGTTTTGTCCTGTTGTTGTTGACCCCGGCTAGTCTGACTACTAGTCTCTTCCACCAGCTACACGCCATTGGCGGCGGCCATTACCGCAGCTGAGGTGTCTCGGGGGCAGCGACCTGGTTCCTGGCTGCGTCAAGTCCATCCCCACCATCAGGGGCCCTGGTGAAGGGCAGCCTGGGACTTAGACTCCGCGCCCTGAGGGACTTCGGTCTGTGGGTGGTGGTTGTCGTCAGCCAGTGCGTTACATTGTTAGGCCTGCCTGTCCGTTCCTCAGCTCCTGCCCTGACACTTTGGACTTGATAAAACACAGTGGACCAACACCAGCAGATCACGTCTCCCCAAATCAACACTGACTGTGGAAACTTCACACTGGACCTCATGCAACTTAGATCCTGTGCCTCTCCACTCTTCCTCCAGACTCTGACCCCTTGATTTCCAAATGAAATGCAAAGTTTACTTTCATCCGAAAAGAGGACTTTGGACCACAGAGCAACAGTCCAGTCCTTTTTCTCCTTATCCCAGGTAAGAAGCTTCTGACATTGTGTCTGGTTTAGGAGTGGCTTGACACAAGGAATGCGACAGTTGTAGCCCATGTTCTGGATACTTCTGTGTGTGGTGGCTCTTGAAGCACTGACAACAGCCATAGTCTACTCCTTGTGAATCTCCCCCAAATTCTTGTATGGCCTTTGCTTCACAATCCTCTCAAGGCTGCGTTTATCCCTGTTGCTTGCGCACCTTTGTCTACCACCTTTTATCCTTCCACTCAACTTTCCATTAGTATGCTTGGCTACAACACTCTGTGAACAGCCAGTTTCTTTAGCAATGACCTTTTGTGACTTACCCTCCTTATGGAGGGTGTCCATGACTGTCTTCTGGACAACTGTCAAGTCAGCAGTCTTCCCCATGATTGTGTAACCTACTGAACCAGACTGAGAGATCATTTAAAGACTCAGAAAACCTTTACAGCTGTTTTGAGTTAATTAGCTGATTAGACTGTGACACCATGGGGCTGATTTGCTAAACAACACCTGGACTCTGCACTAACCTGCTGTATGTCCAGTAGGTGGATGCATTTGAAGTTGCAACAGGAGCTTTGCTCTCTCAACGGCAGGGTCCAAAGGCCCTGCTTCTTCTGGTAGCCTTTTGTTCTCGGAAATTAAGCCAAGCTGAGAAGCACTATGATGTGGGCGATAGAGAACTCTTAGCAATCAAGGTAGCCTTTGAAAAATGGAAGTACCTCTTGGAAGGTGCTAACCGGTCAATTATGATCTTCACGGATCATACAAATTTGGAATAGTTGAGATTTGCAAATCGCCTAAGGCCCCAGCAAGCCAGATGGGCTCTGTTCTTTTCCAGATTCAACTTTCACATAACCTACCACCAGGGATCCAAGAATGGGAAGGTAGATGCTTTATACCGTATGTTTCGCAAATGGCCCACATCTTAACAATAGCAGGTACTCCACCTGCTGCTGAAACTACTCAAGCCTTTATCAAGGAAATTGTCAGACTAAATGGACTGCCCAGCAACATCGTTTCAGAATGGGGGGTACAAAATACTTCCAGGTTTTGGAAAGGTCTTTGCAAGGCTCTAAAAGTGGAACTCTGATTTGTACATTTTCTTTGTCCATTACTTTGGGGGTGATAGACAGATGAAAGGCAGTCTGGAACAGTACCTACGTTGTTTCTTGAGCTTTTCTTAAGTTAACTGCGCATCTCTCCTCCTGCTTGCTGAATTTCCATACAATAATTCAGTCCATTCAGCCACAAACCAGTCTCCTTCCTGGGGCAATTGTGGATTCCGTCCTTGTCTGCTAGATACTATGCTTGAATCAGCAGTGCCTGCAGTGCAAGACAAACTTACCTTTGTACAAAACAATTATTGGGCTCTCCAGGAGTCCATACATAAGGCACAGGAGGACTATGAGAAATACTTTGACAGGAAGCAGAGGGGAAACCCCTCCCTGTAGGTTGGAGACAACGTTTGGCTGTCAACTGCCAAACGGAAACTTCTAGATGTACACTTGGTGCACATCTCTACATTTATAACAATACAATATACACTTATGAACCTTCTCAATACAAAAAGGCTAACAAACCACAACTCTATAATAAATAAATGCAACCCACCATATGACAAGTGAAACCAGACATATAAAAAGTGAAAAAGTGCTCAGTCCAACATATATTGTCCGAGATGCAATCAAATCTTGAAAGGTGAGGAGCAAAAATGATTCCTCCACCAAATAAATGATCACCCTCTTACCAAAAATATTGATCTCACTTTCCAGAGATCAATACACACTTGTGTGCTCGTACTCAGCACTCATCTCACTGATAGGATATTTTCACTGCCTCCCCAGCATAATGTGACAGACACCAGAAGGAATATTTTTGTGCATTAAACAGATATTCCCTCCAGAGAAGAAGATCAAAGGTCCGCAATGGTGTTATATCATAAACAACTTTTTACTTAACCACTTGAGCCCCAGAGGATTTACCCCCCTTAATGACCAGGCCTTTTTTTGCTGTTTGGCGCTGCACTAATTCAAATGATAATTGCGCGGTCATGCAATGCTATACCCAAACAAAATTTACGTCCTTTTTTTCACACAAATAGAGCTTTCTTTTGGTGGTATTTGATCACCTGTGCGCTTTTTATTTTTTGCGCTATAAACAAAAAAACCACAAATTTTGAAAAAAAACAATATTTTCTACTTTCAGCTATAAAAAATATATTGTAAACTCAAAGTTAGTCATAAATTTAAGCCAAAATGTATTCTGCTACATGTTTTTGGTAAAAAAAATCCCAATAAGTGTATATTGATTGCTTTGTGTGAAAGTTATAGCGTCTACAAACTATCGTATAGATGCTGTAATTTATGCCTTTTTTTGCTATACAGCGCTGCACTAATTCAAATGATAATTGCACGGTCATGCAATGCTGTACCCAAACGAAATTTACGTCCTTTTTTTCACACAAATAGAGCTTTCTTTTGGTGGTATTTGATCACCTGTGCGCTTTTTATTTTTTGCGCTATAAACAAAAAACCACAAAAATTTTGAAAAAAAACAATATTTTCTACTTTCAGCTATAAAAAATATATCGTAAACTCAAAGTTAGTCATAAATTTAAGCCAAAATGTATTCTGCTACATGTTTTTGGTAAAAAAAATCCCAATAAGTGTATATTGATTGCTTTGTGTGAAAGTTATAGCGTCTACAAACTATGGTATAGATACTGTAATTTATGCCTTTTTTTGCTATACAGCGCTACACTAACTCAAATGATAATTGCGTGGTCATGCAATGCTGCACCCAAACAAAAATTACGTCCTTTTTTTCACACAAATAGAGCTTTCTTTTGGTGGTATTTGTTCACCTGTGCGCTTTTTATTTTTTGCGCTATAAACAAAAAAACCACAAAAATTTTGAAAAAAAACAATATTTTCTACTTTCAGCTATAAAAAATATATCGTAAACTCAAAGTTAGTCATAAATTTAAGCCAAAATGTATTCTGCTACATGTTTTTGGTAAAAAAAATCCCAATAAGTGTATATTGATTGCTTTGTGTGAAAGTTATAGCGTCTACAAACTATGGTATAGATACTGTAATTTATGCCTTTTTTTGCTATACAGCGCTGCACTAACTCAAATGATAATTGCGCGGTCATGCAATGCTGCACCCAAACGAAAATTACGTCCTTTTTTTCACACAAATAGAGCTTTCTTTTGGTGGTATTTGATCACCTGTGTGCTTTTTATTTTTTGCGCTATAAACAAAAAAACCACAAAAATTTTGAAAAAAAACAATATTTTCTACTTTCAGCTATAAAAAATATATCGTAAACTCAAAGTTAGTCATAAATTTAAGCCAAAATGTATTCTTCTACATGTTTTTGGTAAAAAAAATCCCAATAAGTGTATATTGATTGCTTTATGTGAAAGTTATAGCGTCTACAAACTATGGTATAGATACTGTAATTTATGCCTTTTTTTGCTATACAGCGCTGCACTAACTCAAATGATAATTGCGCGGTCATGCAATGCTGCACCCAAACGAAAATTACGTCCTTTTTTTCACACAAATAGAGCTTTCTTTTGGTGGTATTTGATCACCTGTGCGCTTTTTATTTTTTGCGCTATAAACAAAAAAACCACAAAAATTTTGAAAAAAAACAATATTTTCTACTTTCAGCTATAAAAAATATATCGTAAACTCAAAGTTAGTCATAAATTTAAGCCAAAATGTATTCTGCTACATGTTTTTGGTAAAAAAAATCCCGTGCATTAGTGGGCAAACTGGCGCTATCTAGGAGGGGCGCTAACACCATCGGAAGTCACCAGTGACACTAATACAGTGATCAGTAAAAATCTGTTCACTGTAATCAATGACACTGGTGACAGGGCAGTGAAGGGGTTAACTGGGGGGGTGATCAAGGGGTTAAATGGGATTACTGGTGTACTGGCGGGCAATCTGGCGCTATCTGGGAGGGGCGCTAACTCTATCGGAAGTCGCCAGCGACACTGATACAGTGATCAGTAAAAATCGGTTCACTGATCAGTGACACTGGTGACAGGGCAGTGAATGGGTTAACTGGGGGGGGGGGAGATTAAGGGGTTAAATGGGATTACTGGTGTACTAGCGGGAAATCTGGCGCTATCTGGGAGGGGCGCTAACACTATCGGAAGTCGCCAGCAACACTGATACAGTGATCAGTAAAAATTGGTTCACTGATCAGTGACACTGGTGACAGGGCAGTGAAGGGGTTAACTGGGGGGGGGGGTGATCAAGGGGTTAAACGGGATTACTGGTGTACTGGCGGGCAAACTGGCCCTATCTGGGAGGGGCGCTAACACTATCGGAAGTCGCCAGCGACACTGATACAGTGATCAGTAAAAATTGGTTCACTGATCAGTGACACTGGTCACAGGGCAGTGAAGGGGTTAACTGGGGGGGGGCGATCAAGGGATTAAACGGGATTACTGGTGTACTGGCGGGCAAACTGGCGCTATCTGGGAGGGGCGCTAACTCTATCGGAAGTCGCCAGCGACACTGATACAGTGATCAGTAAAAATTGGTTCACTGATCAGTGACACTGGTGACAGGGCAGTGAAGGGGTTAACTGGAGGGGGGGGGTGATCAAGAGGTTAAACGGGATTACTGGTGTACTGGCGGGCAATCTGGCGCTATCTGGGAGGGGCGCTAACTCTATCGGAAGTCGCCAGCGACACTGATACAGTGATCAGTAAAAATTGGTTCACTGATCAGTGACACTGGTGACAGGGCAGTGCAGGGGTTAACTGGGGGGGGGGGGCGATCAAGGGGTTAAACGGGATTACTGGTGTACTGGCGGGCAAACTGGCGCTATCTGGGAGGGGCGCTAACTCTATCGGAAGTCGCCAGCGACACTGATACAGTGATCAGTAAAAATTGGTTCACTGATCAGTGACACTGGGTGACAGGCAGTGAAGGGTTTAACTGGAGGGGGGGGGCGATCAAGGGGTTAAACGGGATTACTGGTGTACTGGCGGGCAATCTGGCGCTATCTGGGAGGGGCGCTAACTCTATCGGAAGTCGCCAGCGACACTGATACAGTGATCTGTAAAAATTGGTTCACTGATCAGTGACACTGGGTGACAGGGCAGTGAAGGGGTTAACTGGAGGGGGGGGCGATCAAGGGGTTAAACGGGATTACTGGTGTACTGGCGGGCAAACTGGCGCTATCTGGGAGGGGCGCTAACTCTATCGGAAGTCGCCAGCGACACTGATACAGTGATCTGTAAAAATTGGTTCACTGATCAGTGACACTGGGTGACAGGGCAGTGAAGGGGTTAACTGGAGGGGGGGGGGCGATCAAGGGGTTAAACGGGATTACTGGTGTACTGGCGGGCAAACTGGCGCTATCTGGGAGGGGTGCTAACTCTATCGGAAGTCGCCAGCGACACTGATACAGTGATCAGTAAAAATTGGTTCACTGATCAGTGACACTGGGTGACAGGGCAGTGAAGGGGTTAACTGGATAATTGCGCGGTCATGCAATGCTGCACCCAAACGAAAATTACGTCCTTTTTTTCACACAAATAGAGCTTTCTTTTGGTGGTATTTGATCACCTGTGTGCTTTTTATTTTTTGCGCTATAAACAAAAAAACCACAAAAATTTTGAAAAAAACCAATATTTTCTACTTTCAGCTATAAAAAATATATCGTAAACTCAAAGTTAGTCATAAATTTAAGCCAAAATGTATTCTTCTACATGTTTTTGGTAAAAAAAAATCCCAATAAGTGTATATTGATTGCTTTATGTGAAAGTTATAGCGTCTACAAACTATGGTATAGATACTGTAATTTATGCCTTTTTTTGCTATACAGCGCTGCACTAACTCAAATGATAATTGCGCGGTCATGCAATGCTGCACCCAAACGAAAATTACGTCCTTTTTTTCACACAAATAGAGCTTTCTTTTGGTGGTATTTGATCACCTGTGCGCTTTTTATTTTTTGCGCTATAAACAAAAAAACCACAAAAATTTTGAAAAAAAACAATATTTTCTACTTTCAGCTATAAAAAATATATCGTAAACTCAAAGTTAGTCATAAATTTAAGCCAAAATGTATTCTGCTACATGTTTTTGGTAAAAAAAATCCCGTGCATTAGTGGGCAAACTGGCGCTATCTAGGAGGGGCGCTAACACCATCGGAAGTCACCAGTGACACTAATACAGTGATCAGTAAAAATCTGTTCACTGTAATCAATGACACTGGTGACAGGGCAGTGAAGGGGTTAACTGGGGGGGTGATCAAGGGGTTAAATGGGATTACTGGTGTACTGGCGGGCAATCTGGCGCTATCTGGGAGGGGCGCTAACTCTATCGGAAGTCGCCAGCAACACTGATACAGTGATCAGTAAAAATCGGTTCACTGATCAGTGACACTGGTGACAGGGCAGTGAATGGGTTAACTGGGGGGGGGGGGAAGATTAAGGGGTTAAATGGGATTACTGGTGTACTAGCGGGCAATCTGGCGCTATCTGGGAGGGGCGCTAACACTATCGGAAGTCGCCAGCAACACTGATACAGTGATCAGTAAAAATTGGTTCACTGATCAGTGACACTGGTGACAGGGCAGTGAAGGGGTTAACTGGGGGGGGGGTGATCAAGGGGTTAAACGGGATTACTGGTGTACTGGCGGGCAAACTGGCCCTATCTGGGAGGGGCGCTAACACTATCGGAAGTCGCCAGCGACACTGATACAGTGATCAGTAAAAATTGGTTCACTGATCAGTGACACTGGTGACAGGGCAGTGAAGGGGTTAACTGGAGGGGGGGGGGTGATCAAGGGGTTAAACGGGATTACTGGTGTACTGGCGGGCAATCTGGCGCTATCTGGGAGGGGCGCTAACTCTATCGGAAGTCGCCAGCGACACTGATACAGTGATCAGTAAAAATTGGTTCACTGATCAGTGACACTGGTGACAGGGCAGTGCAGGGGTTAACTGGGGGGGGGGGGGGGCGATCAAGGGGTTAAACGGGATTACTGGTGTACTGGCGGGCAAACTGGCGCTATCTGGGAGGGGCGCTAACTCTATCGGAAGTCGCCAGCGACACTGATACAGTGATCAGTAAAAATTGGTTCACTGATCAGTGACACTGGGTGACAGGCAGTGAAGGGTTTAACTGGAGAGGGGGGGGGCGATCAAGGGGTTAAACGGGATTACTGGTGTACTGGCGGGCAATCTGGCGCTATCTGGGAGGGGCGCTAACTCTATCGGAAGTCGCCAGCGACACTGATACAGTGATCTGTAAAAATTGGTTCACTGATCAGTGACACTGGGTGACAGGGCAGTGAAGGGGTTAACTGGAGGGGGGGGCGATCAAGGGGTTAAACGGGATTACTGGTGTACTGGCGGGCAAACTGGCGCTATCTGGGAGGGGCGCTAACTCTATCGGAAGTCGCCAGCGACACTGATACAGTGATCAGTAAAAATTGGTTCACTGATCAGTGACACTGGGTGACAGGCAGTGAAGGGTTTAACTGGAGGGGGGGGCGATCAAGGGGTTAAACGGGATTACTGGTGTACTGGCGGGCAATCTGGCGCTATCTGGGAGGGGCGCTAACTCTATCGGAAGTCGCCAGCGACACTGATACAGTGATCTGTAAAAATTGGTTCACTGATCAGTGACACTGGGTGACAGGCAGTGAAGGGTTTAACTGGAGGGGGGGGGGCGATCAAGGGGTTAAACGGGATTACTGGTGTACTGGCGGGCAATCTGGCGCTATCTGGGAGGGGCGTTAACTCTATCGGAAGTCGCCAGCGACACTGATACAGTGATCTGTAAAAATTGGTTCACTGATCAGTGACACTGGGTGACAGGGCAGTGAAGGGGTTAACTGGAGGGGGGGGGGCGATCAAGGGGTTAAACGGGATTACTGGTGTACTGGCGGGCAAACTGGCGCTATCTGGGAGGGGCGCTAACTCTATCGGAAGTCGCCAGCGACACTGATACAGTGATCAGTAAAAATTGGTTCACTGATCAGTGACACTGGGTGACAGGCAGTGAAGGGTTTAACTGGAGGGGGGGGGGCGATCAAGGGGTTAAACGGGATTACTGGTGTACTGGCGGGCAATCTGGCGCTATCTGGGAGGGGCGCTAACTCTATCGGAAGTCGCCAGCGACACTGATAGTGATCTGTAAAAATTGGTTCACTGATCAGTGACACTGGGTGACAGGGCAGTGAAGGGGTTAACTGGAGGGGGGGGGCGATCAAGGGGTTAAACGGGATTACTGGTGTACTGGCGGGCAAACTGGCGCTATCTGGGAGGGGTGCTAACTCTATCGGAAGTCGCCAGCGACACTGATACAGTGATCAGTAAAAATTGGTTCACTGATCAGTGACACTGGGTGACAGGGCAGTGAAGGGGTTAACTGGAGGGGGGGGGGCGATCAAGGGGTTAAACGGGATTACTGGTGTACTGGCGGGCAATCTGGCGCTATCTGGGAGGGGCGCTAACTCTATCGGAAGTCGCCAGCGACACTGATCAGTAAAAATCGCTTCACTGATCAGTAACACTGGTGACAGGGCAGTGAAGGGTTAACTGGAGGGGGGGGGGGCGATCAGGGGGTTAAATGTGTCCTAGAGTGTTCTAACTGTAGTGTAGTGCTTGTGTACTCACTTTTTGGATGTCTTCTTCTCTGTCTGGAACGGAATGTGTCCAGGCAGAGAAGAATGACATCATATCCTGCCCTGTGTATGTCAACACAGGACAGGATAGGACAGGGACCGATCATGTGATTTCAGCCAGAAATCACTGGCTGAAATCTAATGATTGATCCCTCCTGGATCAAATAGTGTCACCCGCGGGTCGGCGGGAGCGCGCGCGCGCCCCCTGCCGGCGAAAGTGTCGGGAGCGCGTAACCCGTTTTTAAACGTGGTTTTGCGCTCCACTGCCGCCCTGCACACGTATATACACAGTGGCAGGGCGGCAAGCGGTTAAAATAAGAACACATATACTTTGTAGAATATAATTAATTAGTTTATAACTAGAGATGAGCGAATTATTCAAAAATTCGATTCGGCTGATTCGCCGAATTTGCGGGAGAAATTTGATTCGATGCGAATTTATTCGCCGCGAATTTAACTTATTTAAAGGGTTTCTAGGCTTCAGAGAGCCTTTATATTAGTGCAGAACACTATCTGGGAGGGGCGCTAACTCTATCGGAAGTCGCCAGCGACACTGATACAGTGATCAGTAAAAATTGGTTCACTGATCAGTGACACTGGGTGACAGGCAGTGAAGGGTTTAACTGGAGGGGGGGGGGGCGATCAAGGGGTTAAACGGGATTACTGGTGTACTGGCGGGCAATCTGGCGCTATCTGGGAGGGGCGTTAACTCTATCGGAAGTCGCCAGCGACACTGATACAGTGATCTGTAAAAATTGGTTCACTGATCAGTGACACTGGGTGACAGGGCAGTGAAGGGGTTAACTGGAGGGGGGGGGCGATCAAGGGGTTAAACGGGATTACTGGTGTACTGGCGGGCAAACTGGCGCTATCTGGGAGGGGCGCTAACTCTATCGGAAGTCGCCAGCGACACTGATACAGTGATCAGTAAAAATTGGTTCACTGATCAGTGACACTGGGTGACAGGCAGTGAAGGGTTTAACTGGAGGGGGGGGGCGATCAAGGGGTTAAACGGGATTACTGGTGTACTGGCGGGCAATCTGGCGCTATCTGGGAGGGGCGCTAACTCTATCGGAAGTCGCCAGCGACACTGATAGTGATCTGTAAAAATTGGTTCACTGATCAGTGACACTGGGTGACAGGGCAGTGAAGGGGTTAACTGGAGGGGGGGGGCGATCAAGGGGTTAAACGGGATTACTGGTGTACTGGCGGGCAAACTGGCGCTATCTGGGAGGGGTGCTAACTCTATCGGAAGTCGCCAGCGACACTGATACAGTGATCAGTAAAAATTGGTTCACTGATCAGTGACACTGGGTGACAGGGCAGTGAAGGGGTTAACTGGAGGGGGGGGGGGCGATCAAGGGGTTAAACGGGATTACTGGTGTACTGGCGGGCAATCTGGCGCTATCTGGGAGGGGCGCTAACTCTATCGGAAGTCGCCAGCGACACTGATCAGTAAAAATCGCTTCACTGATCAGTAACACTGGTGACAGGGCAGTGAAGGGTTAACTGGAGGGGGGGGGGGCGATCAGGGGGTTAAATGTGTCCTAGAGTGTTCTAACTGTAGTGTAGTGCTTGTGTACTCACTTTTTGGATGTCTTCTTCTCTGTCTGGAACGGAATGTGTCCAGGCAGAGAAGAATGACATCATATCCTGCCCTGTGTATGTCAACACAGGACAGGATAGGACAGGGACCGATCATGTGATTTCAGCCAGAAATCACTGGCTGAAATCTAATGATTGATCCCTCCTGGATCAAATAGTGTCACCCGCGGGTCGGCGGGAGCGCGCGCGCGCGCCCCCTGCCGGCGAAAGTGTCGGGAGCGCGGAACCCGTTTTTAAACGTGGTTTTGCGCTCCACTGCCGCCCTGCACACGTATATACACAGTGGCAGGGCGGCAAGCGGTTAAAATAAGAACACATATACTTTGTAGAATATAATTAATTAGTTTATAACTAGAGATGAGCGAATTATTCAAAAATTCGATTCGGCTGATTCGCCGAATTTGCGGGAGAAATTTGATTCGATGCGAATTTATTCGCCGCGAATTTAACTTATTTAAAGGGTTTCTAGGCTTCAGAGAGCCTTTATATTAGTGCAGAACACTGTACCTTTAATTTAAATGCCCTTGGAGTCTGCTGGGGAAGAGAAATAATACTGTCAGTCAGTATGACATGCAGATGAGTGCCGTCGATCTTAGAATCACCGCACACTTCACTCATTTGGGCAGTCACGGGGCACGACGAAGAAGAAGAAGAAGAAGAATGAAAAGAAGAATGAAAAGAAGAAGAATGAAAAGAAGAAGAAGAAGAATGAAAAGAAGAATGAAAAGAAGAAGAAGAAGAATGAAAAGAAGAAGAAGAAGAATGAAAAGAAGAAGAATGAAAAGAAGAAGAATGAAAAGAAGAAGAATGAAAAGAAGAAGAAGAATGAAAAGAAGAAGAAGAATGAAAAGAAGAAGAAGAATGAAAAGAAGAAGAAGAATGAAAAGAAGAATGAGAAGAAGAATGAAAAGAAGAATGAAAAGAAGAATGAAAAGAAGAATGAGAAGAATGAAAAGAAGAAGAATGAAAAGAAGAAGAATGAAAAGAAGAAGAAGAATGAAAAGAAGAATGAAAAGAAGAAGAAGAATGAAAAGAAGAATGAAAAGAAGAAGAAGAATGAAAAGAAGAAGAAGAAGAATGAAAAGAAGAAGAATGAAAAGAAGAAGAATGAAAAGAAGAAGAATGAAAAGAAGAAGAAGAATGAAAAGAAGAAGAAGAAGAATGAAAAGAAGAAGAAGAAGAATGAAAAGAAGAAGAAGAAGAAGAATGAAAAGAAGAAGAATGAAAAGAAGAAGAAGAATGAAAAGAAGAATGAAAAGAAGAAGAAGAAGAAGAATGAAAAGAAGAAGAATGAAAAGAAGAATGAAAAGAAGAAGAAGAAGAATGAAAAGAAGAAGAAGAATGAAAAGAAGAAGAAGAATGAAAAGAAGAAGAAGAATGAGAAGAATGAAAAGAAGAAGAAGAATGAAAAGAAGAATGAGAAGAAGAATGAAAAGAATGAGAAGAATGAAAAGAAGAATGAGAAGAATGAAAAGAAGAATGAAAAGAAGAAGAAGAAGAATGAAAAGAAGAAGAATGAAAAGAAGAATGAAAAGAAGAAGAAGAATGAAAAGAAGAAGAAGAATGAAAAGAAGAATGAAAAGAAGAAGAATGAAAAGAAGAAGAAGAATGAAAAGAAGAATGAAAGGAAGAAGAAGAAGAATGAAAAGAAGAAGAAGAATGAAAAGAAGAATGAAAAGAAGAAGAAGAGAATGAAAAGAAGAAGAAGAATGAAAAGAAGAAGAAGAAGAATGAAAAGAAGAATGAAAAGAAGAAGAAGAAGAAGAATGAAAAGAAGAAGAATGAAAAGAAGAAGAAGAAGAATGAAAAGAAGAAGAATGAGAAGAAGAATGAAATGAAGAATGAGAAGAATGAAAAGAAGAATGAAAAGAAGAAGAAGAAGAAGAATGAAAAGAAGAAGAAGAAGAAGAATGAAAAGAAGAATGAGAAGAATGAAAAGAAGAATGAAAAGAAGAAGAATAAGAATGAAAAGAAGAAGAATAAGAATGAAAAGAAGAAGAATAAGAATGAAAAGAAGAAGAATAAGAATGAAAAGAAGAAGAATAAGAATGAAAAGAAGAAGAAGAATGAAAAGAAGAAGAATGAAAAGAAGAAGAAGAAGAATGAAAAGAAGAATGAAAAGAAGAAGAAGAAGAAGAAGAAGGAAAAGAAGAAGAAGAAGAAGAATGAAAAGAAGAATGAAAAGAAGAAGAATGAAAAGAAGAATGAAAAGAAGAAGAATGAAAAGAAGAAGCAGAATGAAAAGAAGAAGAAGAATGAAAAGAAGAATGAAAAGAAGAAGAAGAAGAAGAATGAAAAGAAGAAGAAGAAGAATGAAAAGAAGAATGAAAAGAAGAAGAAGAAGAATGAAAAGAAGAAGAATGAAAAGAAGAATGAAAAGAAGAAGCAGAATGAAAAGAAGAAGAAGAAGAAGAATGAAAAGAAGAAGAAGAAGAATGAAAAGAAGAATGAAAAGAAGAAGAAGAAGAATGAAAAGAAGAAGAAGAATGAAAAGAAGAATGAAAAGAAGAAGAAGAATGAAAAGAAGAAGAAGAATGAAAAGAAGAAGAATTAAAGTACAGCAAAAAGTGTATCTGCAGAGAGCTCCGCTATTTCTGACAGTTCTCTGACAGTTCCTTCACATTTACAGCGGTTGAAACATTGTATCTATTTATTTCCGAATAAAAACATCTGTATCCTAAATGGAAACAAATAGATACAATGTTTCAACCGCTGTAAATGAACTGTCAGAACGGTCAGAAATAGCGGAGCTCTCTGCAGTGACACTTTTGCCGGCTGATCGGGAAAAATTCGATTCGTGCACCCGAAGTTTGCTAAAATTCGGATTCGATGCGAATCGAATTTTTCCTGATATTTGAAACGAATTCCACTTCGCCAGGTTCGATTCGCTCATCTCTATTTATAACAGACGTCTGTATTCTTTAATATTTCTGACTTTCCAAAAGTCACTCAGAGTGTAAATTTAAACTTTGCGTGTGTGTGTGAACGGCTTTGAAAACAGGTGTTCAGATATACCATAGTATATTCATGGCTAAGAGGTCAGTAGGTCATGAACTTCTCATCTCAGAATAGAACTATTGGAATGCAGTAAAGAGCAAAGAAAGAGTATAGTAATATGTCTTTTATAAAGAAAATAATTTCTAATCTATAATATAGTTAGACCAGTGACTCTCTTCTACATTTAGTCCCTGACCCTATACTTTAGTTACCTTCTGTTTTAAATTACACCCTCCCCTCTTGTTACTTCCCCCTTTTGGGCTGGAGGTCAGAGTGTCGTTATGACTTTTGGGACAACAACTAGCATTGTGCCCTTCTCTTTCTTTTTATTTAAGTAATTGAAAAAACTGATTTCATATGTATAGATGTCCTTCAAGTCAGTATTTAGTAAAAGCCCCCCTGGTGGTAGGAATAAATGAAGTGAAAAAAAAAAGTTACACCCAAGCACTTAAATACCCCCCAAGTCCCCACCACCCCAAAATACACACACATATGAATGTAAACACACATGCCAGGATGCCTATGTATGAAAACTGCACAATGTATATCAACATACAGTAATACTTTTATGGCCATTATTCATGGTTAACTCTAAACTGATGACTTATAAAAGCTTTTAAATTAAAATATCACTTATGTACAATTTCTGGTACCAAAGTTTTTCACCATTTCACAGGTGCATGTAGTTTTAAAACTTGATATATTTGGTATCCCAAAGCTTTTATTTTATTTACCAATAAAAATGGAGTAATATATTGCATTAATGTGCAGTAAAAATACGTTTTGATAAATATGTGTGCTAATATAAAATGTATGTTTGGGATTTTAGCCAATCTTCAGGCCTAAAATGAGCATTTTATTGTGTGTGAATTCACAAAAACAACCCTGGCAGCAAAAGGGGTAAGGGTTTAATAACACTCATGAAACATTTCTAACTTAAACTTACTTTGGCAAAAGCAATTAAATTAGTGGGTTAAGGCCTATTTTACGAAAATTTAATTTTTAGCTTAGTAGAATAAACATCCTAACTGCTGTGATAGAAATCTTAATTTCAAAAAGACATTTATCAACATGTTTACTAAGATTTTTACTTTAGTTTTCATCAGTGGGAGTTCATAGTAATGTTGCTCACTGCAGGGAACACCAAATTATGTATTTATGTAGTGCTGCTAGTTGAACTGTTATTTTCACTACTGGAATTTATGAAAGGACTTGACAAGAAGCCATGCTTAGTCAGTGTGCACATGGTAGATATTTATATCCTTTAGATATTGACAGAAGGCTTGTTCCAGCAGTGTTAAATGGATATTGGCATAGAAGCAACACAACTATTATGATGGTTGAGGGTTATAACTAAAAGTGGTCATCCTCTTATGACTAATTGAATACTGGGAATACCTAATCCATTTTTTATCTAAGATATTATAAATTGTAAATTATGTAATTATGTCAATGTTTTAAGATAATGTTTTGAATTGAACATACTGACTTAAAAAAAGTGCTGGTACAAGCATATCTATGTTCAAGTTTTGTTTTTGTTTTTTTGCTGTGGCACTGCAGAGATACAACAGAAAGTGAGAGAAATCTCTCTAAAGTGATGGGAAGGCCTATCTTAGATAATTGACACCAGAACAGGTGTCCCCATTGGAAGATTTCCCCTTACTCCCATGTTCCAGTGACAACAGTAGAATTTTGGATTCATCACTTTTTGTCCTGGTGATAATAGTCACCATGACGAAATGAGAGAATGATTTCTCCCAGTAGGGACACAGGCAGGAATGAAAAGCTAACAGTGGTTTAACACTAAAAGGAAGTTTTTTTTGCAATGGATATACTTTAAAACACCAGGCAAATAAGAAATAATTAATGCAAGAAAAAAAAAAACATTTTTTTCAATTGAACTTCACTTTGTATGTATTTTCTTTATTATATTCGGAGCTAAAATATAAAAAATGCAATACATAATTTCTTGTTTTTGTGAGGTATATAAAATATTAAACAAAAATATTTTCTATTTACATTTTATGACAGCAGGTAGAGCTGTAGACTCTTTTTTGCATGTTTGACCAGACCATTAACTGCTTCCTGCAAAAGCTCATTGCTCACACATTTAACATCCAATTTAGCTCAGCATTCACTAATAAATAATTTAAGCAGAGCTTAAGGCAGTTAAAAAAGGCACAAATTAATGCAGCTTTGTAATCATTAATATATCATTATTTGTATTTTTTAATGCAAGCAGTTAAAGTACCTTCATTTGACTTGGTATCATCCTCTTGCACTGCAGTTCTCAGAAAGGAAGAAGCAGCACTTAGAGCCAATCAGGTTTTCTGCAGTGCAAGGAGCCTGCCAGAGTGACAAGGAGATGAGCTTAATAGTTTACCATTTCTCATTCATTGTTCAGTCATAGCGGGGAGAAAAACTGCGAGAGAAATTGCAGCAGGTGGAAATCTGGTCTCCTCTCCTGCTAGATAGGGTTTTGCAGTGTAGCAGAGCAGTGTAAATGTCAGGACGTGATGGTCAGAAATAGAAATCCTATGGCACTTGTAACAGACTCCCTATATGTATTTTGCCATTTAATGTATATGTTTGCCTGGAGTTTAGCATTAAATGTATTGTTATGAATGAAGCTGTGTAAGTACCTGAATTAGTCATGGTGTCACTCTGTTGTAATACACTGATCAGGTGTGCTGCAGTGTTCATGTGCTAACAAGAGACATGTTGATGGGAGGAAAGAACATAGGTACAAAGAGATGAGCTTTCACTATTAAGACAGAGGCTGGGGTAAGGACAAGACCTACGAAGTTGTATTACTTAAAGCTTTATTTGGGGATGGTTTTCTTATATTTAATTGCCCTTGTATTTTAAATTTTTATATTTTTTTTGCCCAGGGATATTCCCTGACGATTCACTGCTTTGGGGTTCAGTCCCCTAGGACTTTAAGGACACGTACTATGGAGGTGTGTTTTCAAGCCACTCTGAGCTCATAGGAGATTATTGCAGAGCACAGAACTCAATAGCTTACATCAGCGCTGCTCTTTACATCATTTAGAACCATCCATCGCAGATGAAGTAGAGGATCTCTAGTGAAGTAGTGACATCATATGCTCTTGAACAACGAACAGAAATACAAATCTTTTGACTGGTAAAACTGCTCTCAAATATGCATTCAAAAGGACTGGGTGAAACGGCAGCAGTCAGTAATCAGTGGGCACTAATTAAGTCTACTATCCTACAGGCAACAAGATCATATGTCAGACAAATTAGTAAAAGTAAATGGCAGAAAAAATCATAATGATTCAATACAGAGGTAAGTAGGACCGTAAAGGAGAAAAAAAAAAATCAGCATATAGGAGATACAAGGAAAGGGAAAATGTAGCCGAAGAAGAGAATAAAAGTAGGACAGCTTATCAGTGCTGCTAAAGCAAACAAAGAGGAACAATGGTTAAATCCATTAAAAAAAGAAGACAAAACCTTTTTTAAAGGTATATCAGCAAGAATAAGAAAAGATACAAATTGCAAACATGAAAACTGCAAATACTCATGCTGAGGGAGACCTGGATGTAACAAACTATTTTACAGTACCTTTTCAGAAAAAAATAAAAGATGAACTAACACACCTATACCCTTCCCACCCACCGGGTCCTTGAGGTATAGTTGTGGGTCTATTTATTGATCTCCTAATTAATTTCTTCTAAGAAGTTCCTTATGACTGGCAGAAGGTGATTATTGTACAACAATAGGAGTAATAAGGAAGAAGCTAGCAACTACAAGTCAGTGAGTTTAACATTTGTAGGTGTAAAATTAATGGAATCCCTCTTGTAAAAAATGATCAATGATCATTTTAAAACACACAGCTTGTTGGACCCAAGGCAGCATTGGCTTTACTGAGACCATGTCAGACTAATCTGATTTTGTTTGGCTATAACACAAATGTTTGGAATCATGGTGGTTGCTATGGATATGATCTACCCTTACTTCAGAAAAGAATTTGATAATGTTCCACATAATGGTCCTCTTCTATTTAAACTGATTGTAAGTGATAAAACTGATTTGGTTTAACAAAAATGATTTGGTGGACATGGTATGTATATTTGCTGATGTGTGCAATAGGGTTAATATTTATAGAGGTGCTTTTGACATGGAACACGAATTGGCATTGCTGGAAGATTGGTCAAAGCAGTGAAAACTGCAGTTCAAAATATCTTAATGTAAAATAATGCACTTAAGGAAAAAAAAGAATCCTCCTCTGATACTGTACAATATAGGGATATGACATTGACTAGAACTACAGAGAAAAAGATTAGAACTGTATATTTCAGATGATTGCAAAATATATAAACACTATGGCCTGGCAGTTATGAACGAGAATAGAATCCTGGGATGACATCACTAGAAGAATCACCAGCAAGGAGGTCCCGACTCCTATTTATGCGACAGTGCTGTGCCCTGCCATGGGATAAAAAAGAGGTCTTGACCCATGATTGTCATCCAGACAATTTGAGGGGTTCCAGGGGGTTTGCTTAATCCAGAGGAAACGTTTGTTTCAGTTTACCCATCAGTTGGTAAAACCCGGTTTGGGACCTGGAGCTCAGAGATTTCTTAGAGAATTGGGGGGGGATAAAATCTGCAGTCATGGGTCAGTGTTTTGTGAATAACCGGCACACTGATTATGCAGGTGAGCACTGGGTTTTTTGTAAAATCAGGACTAAGATTCTGGGCACCATCCCAGCAGACAGAAGAGGTCACTGCCAGGAGTCAGGAGGGCTCCACCTAGGAGAAACAGATGACAGACAGAGCTGAAAGATGCTGCACGTTACATGCACAGGATTGTGTATTAACACTGTGTGTAGGAGGCAAAGGGCCTAAAGGGTAAGGCCAGAGAAAGAGTGCTGCATGTATAAGCCTGGAGGCTAAATGTGTATTTCTTTAGATGGAAGATAAATGCTGAAAACCCCTGAATTTTGAATACAGCTTCCAGCCCTTGACACCTTACTTACAAAACAATATTGATAAGATACAATGTAGAACAAGTTCAGAGATGAGCAAAAAAAAAAGGTGAGGATGCAGGAATCTAGGTTTGTACAGTCCTGAGGAAAAAAAGAGGAATGGGGGACATGGCTGAAACTTTTAAATACATTAGGTGCTTCGGAGAAACACAGATCGATACTTAAGACAAAAGGTAAAAAATTTAAACAAAAAGACAAAAATAAAAAAGTTAGACTTGATGGACCACTTTTTTTTCTGCCATCACTCTTCCTTGAAATTCATCTGTGTACTTCGTCGTTTGCCTGGAGTTCAGCTTTAGGTTGAGAGACATGAAAACACTTTTGCCAGAGAGTTTATGACTTTTACAAGATCAGAATCTATTGGTGTTATTGTTGAATATGGCAAGTCTGGCTTTTTTTCTTTTTAAATCACTCGTATGTATTTACTGAGGAAGTTGCATATCTTCCTTAAGAGTATATTCTGACTAAGACGTAGACTAATAAGAAACAGTAAACCTTTTAAAAAGCTGATTTTAAAATGATTTTATTAAATCACTACATATATTCCAATAACCAATAATTGTCACGCATAAAAGGCACACCCGTAATTTAAAATGATTGCTCACACCCTCTTAAATTGATTTACCATTGTATTCTTTAACAGAAAGATATGTTCTAGTTGATTTACAGCATTGAAGGCATATTCTTTTCCAAGTCAGTCTTCCATAGCTTAGAAAGCAAGTTCAAATTTGAGAGCACAAGAATTCAGACATTCTTTATTTACAGGATTCAGCTTCACATTCACACTTGATAGCTTGGGCATATTATTCAGCTCATCCACAGGGATATCTGTAGAAAAGAAAAACAATCATTTTTATAATTGCTCTTTGCATTTGTGGCTTCATAAAATGCTACCACATTGTTATTATAGTTTAATAGTATTTTAAGAAGGATTGGTCAGATGTGTAAAAAAAATATGCACACAGCACCTATGCGTGCATCGGCAATATGAAGTTGACGTTCTAGGCACCTTGTAGTTCTCTCTTGAATAATGCCCCTCTACTTATTTTTTTAACTTGGATCTGTTTGCTTCTCATTATCCCTTTATAGACATTTCCTTCAACTATGAAGTTATACAGGGTGGCATCCACATACATAATGTGCACTTGAACAAAATATTTTCTGTGCCAGCCTTCTTAGAAAAGTGTTTAAAAGACTACGAGTGCCCTATGAAAAGTCTGAATTAATTCTGTGATATTCAAGCCCTACGCATTAGGGCTGGTTTTAGGTAATTTAAAATGAATCTGCCTGATTTTAGTTGTATTGCCCTGGCGCCATACAGAGCATAATGCAGATTGAAATTTCTTAATATCATCAAGGCTAGGTAATGCCCACATAAGCTTTTGAGCGTGACCAATCCTTTTAAGTGTAAAAACATTAATGCACATTTGTTTCAGAGTTACAAAAATTATGTAAAGGTTTATGTTCATGAATAATGAATGTAAAATGTTATGTTCCTTGAAGTAGCCTTTCTCCTTTTTATCAATACATCCATACCATGCCACAAATAAAAAATTGGCAAATAGATTTTTTTTTCTGCCACAGATACAAAATTTAAAGTTTAAACCCAAAATTTATTTTCAGAGTGTTTAGCATCATATTTTACTTTATTACAGTTTTCTTAAATGGATGATACCCGCATTACACAGTTACAATGTCATGGAGGTGTGCCTTCTTTCGAGGTGCCACATATATTTACACCAATGTTTATGCTGGAAATGTACTCCAAGCACAAAGACCAAGCAGTTATGGACCCCTCTGGGTCTCATACTAAGTCTCCCAATTACATGACTCACTGTGATACCCTGTAATTGCCTGTCACAATAATTACTCTGTAAAACCCGCCCCTTTACTCTTTGTCCTTCTGAATTGAGGGGAAAAAAAAAGATATATTGTATCTTTTTCTCCTAGTCAGAGGATAAAACTATACAAGAAAAGAAGCAAGTCTGTGTGAAAAAAATAATACCATACAGATAAACTAGCTAGATTAGGGTCTGATCTAGATCAGCATGTATTAAGTAAGATTAAAAAACAGCTTTAGTGTCAATGTGTTTTAGGCTTTTCTGCGAGTACAAACAACAAATATACACATATAAGTAAGTATCTATCTATATAAAAGGTCAGGCGTAAGAGAATTTTTTGTGTGTATTTTCAGTAGAGGGTCATGGTAATTTTTTATTTTGGGGGAATCTGTGTCCCATTGTCGAGATTTCCCTTCACTTCCTGTTCCATAACCAAAACAAGAAATAGGAGGAAATCCCTCCAAATGGAGAGATTGCGAGTGTGTCATCACGGTCACCAGAATTAGTGCCACCATTGGAAGATATCCCCTCTATTATTATTATTACTATTATTATTATACAGGATTTATATAGTGCCTACAGTTTGCGCAGCGCTTTACAAAATAAAGGTAGACATTACAATACAATTTGGTACAATAGGAAACAGAGGGTCCTGCTCATTAGAGCTTACAGTCTAAGAGGAAGAGTTGAGTGATACAAAAAGGTAACAGCTGTGGGAGATTAGCTGATGGAGGAAGTAAAAAGCAGGTTACTAGTTAGAAACAGGATAGGCTTCTTTAAAGAGAAGGATTTTCAGGAATTGTCTGAAGGTGGATAGATTAGGAGATAGTCAGATTGGGGTAGGGAGTTCCATAGGATGGGAGAAGCTCGGGAGAAGTCCTGGAGGCGAGCAGAGGAGGAGAAGGTTTTGGGAGGATCGAAGAGAGTGGTTTGGTTGATATTTTGAGACCAGGTTGGTGTTGTAGCTGAAGGAAGAGTTGTGGATAGCTTTGTAGGTTGTTGTCAGTATTTTGAATTTTATTCATTTGGTGAGTGGAAGCCAGTGGATAGATTGGCAGAGAGGGGTAGCAGACACTGAATGGTTGGTAAGGTGGATGAGCCTGGCAGCAGCATTCTTGATGGACTGAAAGGGGGATAGCCTATGTAAAGGTAAGCCAATGATGAGGGAGTTGCAGTAGTCGAAGCGAGAGATAACCAGTGAGTGAAGTAGAAGCTTTGTTGTATCAATGGTTAAAAAGAATCCAGTGTTACCCCTAGCACCCTGGCATGCGGGGATGAGTTGATAGTTGTCCTATTGATCAGGGGAAGAGGCAGGTGGGGGAGGAAATATTAAGAGCTCAGTTTTGGATAGATTGAGTTTTAGGAAGTGGTGTGACATCCAGTTTGATATGTATGTTAGTAAATTAGCGATACGTGAGGAAACTGATGGGGTGAGCTGAAGAGTAGATTTGTCCATCATCAGCATAGAAATGGTATTGGGAACCATGGGAAGTTATCAGCTGACCCAGGGAAGAAGTGTAAATCGAGAATAGGAGAGGTCCAAGGACAGGACCTTGGGGACCCCAACGGTAAAGCTACGTTCACACTAGCGTTGTGTGCAGGCGGCAGAGAGGCGTTTGGGAAGCGTTTTTACCGCTTCCCAAACGCCTCTTACAATTCTGCACATTGTGCTGTTCTAACGGGAGCATTAGCGTCACGACAAAACGGACTCCTCTGGACAAGTCAGGAGGCGTTGAAGCCTCCTATTCTAGTCTATGTGCCGGCCGGGCGTTTGCGGTGCGGTTGCGACGAGGGGCATTTGTGGAGCGGTAACACCATTCAAACTTCATTATAGGCATTTGTGGGGCATTTTTAATGCTCGGCAAATGCCTAGCAACCACTGCTAAACCGCGCATGCGGTGTTTGCGGAGCGTTAAAAACCGCTCTGCAATCGCCGGCCCAACGATTGCCAAACGCTATAGGGGCGTTTGGCAAGTGTGGGTAAAACAGTCAAGTGTGAACGAGCCCTAAGAGTAGTAGGAGAGTAGTAAGCAGAGTTGTAAATGACACTGAAGGTTTTTCAAACTCAGTGATTCTGTTGTTTTTTATTTTTTTCTGACATGGTGGTATATCACTTGGATGTTTTAAGTTGCATTGAGTAAATACAGCTGGATAAAACAAAAACTGTGTCTTGATTTCAGGCTGCAAAGCAACAAAATTTTATTATTTTAACCACCTTCTGCCTGCCATATAGTACAATGACGGGCGCAAGGTGGTTCTCTCGTTCTGATAGGACGTCCTTCCATTCTCACCGCGCATGCGCGGCTCAGAGAGCGCGCAGCGTGGCGATCGCCGGTGCGCTGTGTCCCTCAGACACAGCAGATCACGGAAAGAGCTGAAGATGTCGGCTTGGTCATGTGATCAGCTGTGTCCAATCACAGCTGCTCACATGTAAACACGGAAATGCCGGTTATCGGCATTTCTCTCCTCTCGAGCTGTCACGCTGAGAGTCGGTAATCGGCTTTCCGCGGAGGGGACATGTACACTGATCATCAGGGCACTGATGATCAGTGTGCCCTGATGATCAGTGTAGCCCCAGAAGTGCCACCTGTCAGTGTCCATCAGTGCCAGCAGTCAGTGCTCATCAGTGCCACGTGCCAGTGCCCATCAGTGCCACATCAATGCCACATATCAGTGCCCATCTGAGCTGCCTTTCAATGTCACCCATCAGTGCCAGTCAGTGCCACCTATCAATGCCAATCAGTGCCACCTATCAGTGCCAGTGTCGCCTATCAGTGCCAGTCAGTGTCGCCTAACAGTGCCAGTCAGTGCCGCCTAACAGTGCCAGTCAGTGCCGCCTAACAGTGCCAGTCAGTGTCGCCTAACAGTGCCGCCTATCAGTGCCATATATCAGTGTCCTGTATCAGTGCTGCCTTTCAGTGCCCATCAGTGATGCCTGTCAATGCCCATCAGTGCAACCTACCAGTGCCTCCTCATCAGTGCCACCAATCAGTGTCCATCAGTGCAGCCTATCAGTGCCCATCACTGCAGCCTCATTAGCGCACATCAGTGAAGGAGAAAAATCACTTATTTACAAAATTGTATAACAAAAACTAAGAAAAAACTTTTTTTAAAAAATTTTCAGTGGTTTTTGGTTTAAGAAAAAATAAAAATCCCAGAGGTGATTAAATACCACCAAAATAAAGCTCTGTCTCAAAAAAATGATAAAAATTTCATATGGGTACAGTGTTGCATGACCGCGCAATTGTCATTCAAAGTGTGACAGCGCTGAAAGCTGGAAATTGGCCTGGGCAGGAAGGGGGTATAAGTGCCCTGTAGGCAAGTGGTTAAACAGGGGTAATCCTTTTCTATATCCACTGTATTTGCTTCATTAAGGTTTCAAATAACCCTTTGACTGTTAATTACTGTACGTGTCCTACATGTGAACTTGCTTGTTTTTTTTATGGCTTTTGAGCTTTAGTTAAAAGTGACGTAGGCTGCTGTAAAATGTCTTGATCACTTTTACTGCAGTCTCAATGCGTGTTGTGTTTGTGTGGACTTTAATTTTAAGTGCATTTTTCACTAAAAATATAGGTGTAAAACAGTTGCACAAATATTTTGTGACATAAAAACTTGGAAGTACCATCTTTTTATTATGTTCTCAGAAAATATAATGTCTGTCCCTCTCTCCCCAGGGGGCGCGCACCCGGCGATCTCCGTGATCGCTGTGTCCTACGGATCCAATGACACGCTGATCACAGGGAAATGCATGTGCCGGTTCTCGGCTGCACTTTCCTCACGCTGTCAGATCGTGAGGAAAGTACTGCCGAGAACCGGCAGTTGTCAGAGCGGGGATCGGCGTCATATGACGTCCACCCAGAACTGGCCGGCCGCGGTGAAGCCGTCATTCGGCTATGCGCGGTCGGCAAGAGGTTAATAAAGATTTGGAACTGCCACCATTTAATTCTCCAGAGTCTCTGCATACAGAAAATATATATTGTTTGGGTGTTTTAACTTATCTTCAGACTTAAAGTTATTATTTTTAAGTGTGCAGAATTTGTATTGAATTTGTAATTAATAAAACGCATTTAGCGATTTATTAATCATCACACAGCTGAGGATAACATATGATTGCATTTCGGGTGAATGCTTAATCATATAATCTTTTATTTAGTAAGTCAGGGACATACAGGGGGTTATAACACAGTACGCATTTCATGCTGTATAGAACTCATTCATAGAGTATATTCACGAGACAGAGCTTTCATTTAAAATAGATATGTTAACCAAATGGATTACATTTTACAGCTGTCACATAATAAAGCTAGTAACAATGCCTTAAACCCTTTAAGCACCTGCAGTGACAACACACAGATGTCCATATCTATATGTAAATAAAAAAAAACCAAACATTTGAAAACATTTTAAGTTACTCTGAAGAAGTCACGTGACCTGTGATGCAACATGTCAGGTGGAGCCTAGTGATGACACTTCTGGTCATGCTCAAACTGGCACGAGTGATCTGAGGAACCATTTTGATTAATGGCTATGATATGCTTTTGATTCATTACTTTTGTACTTATTTTGTACTAAAGCCCGTTGTCAGCTGATGTCACAGAGCCGGTCCAAGCTGGGGAAAGATTGTGACCCAGGAGTCTGGACTGACACCTGACTCAGGCTCTTAGCGAGCCACTGAAAGCCTAAACCAGCTGTTCAAGCCCCTTCCACAATCCAGGATTTGAAAGCGCTGGGGGGGGGGGGGGGCATGGCAGACAGCGGTTTACATTACACAGGCACAATAAATTAAGCAATCTTCTCTCCCTGGAGCACATTCCTTTCCAGAGAGAGAAGAAAGCACTGCTAGGTCACATTTAACCCCCTGATAGCCCCCCAGTTAACCCTTTCACTGCCCTGTTACCAGTGGCATTAGTACAGTGTACAGATTTTTTTTTTTTACCGATCACTGTATTAGCATCACAGACGACTTCAGATAACGCTAGCATCAGTTATCATGCCTGCCACTACATCATTCATCACATTTAACCCTTTTATTGCCAGAAACAAGCTCAGATACACAATAAACCTCCATTGCTTGTATAGTGTCTGAACGGATCAATATCTTTGATTAGATCAGAACTGTACCAGCATTCACAATAGTATAGTGTCCCCAAAACCGCAGCGTTCGCAGGATCAGCCCCGACACCTGCCAGCACCTGCGTTTAGCCCCCACTCTTAACCCCCCTGCCCCTTCCCCCTAGCAATTGCAGCATCAGTAGATCACTGTCACTTGATACATCACACACAAAACTGCAGGATTAGCAAGATCAGGCCTGATCTCTGCAAGCACTAGCAGGTAATTTTTTTTGTAGCAGTTCAAGCAGTCCCTGACAGCCAGGTGCTATTTTTCCCGTGAGTCACACTAGGTACCTATATATTTAGTGGCCAAAATGTCCAGCGAAAGGTACACTAGTGAAGAAGCCTACAGGATTCTGAGTATGTCAGATGAGAGCACAGGGTAAGCCTCACTGACAGAATCTGCCTCAGAACACGAACCTTTACAAAGCAGCGGTACCCTGAAAAATAGCACAGATGATGGAGTAGATGTCCCAGCTAAGGTCAGGCATACCTAACCCCAATCCTAGGTGGCTGAGGTGTTAGAATTGCATGATAATTCTCATATACAGCAGGGTGCCAGTACTAGTGCCACGCTACATATTGGTGAACTGGCGAGCACCAGCAACCTAGTAAATCCTGGTCTTTTACATACCAGCACTGAAGTATCACTTGGTGACGTGGCGAGTCCCATAGGTGCAGTACAAGCTGGTGCAGTGGCTAACACAAGTAGTGGCCTGCAGCCACCAAAAATTCAAACACAGGCCCGTAGAGCCCATAGCGTTGTTCCGAAATCCTGATTGGCAGCCCACAAATTCTGCAGCACCCGTATTTCCCCATTCACTGCCCAGCCCAGAATTCAGGAGGAAACAGCAAATTTAACTACTCCCCTTGATTTTTTTGGAGCTGTTTTTTTATGAAAGATCTGTATGGATTGATTGTGGATCAAAGAAATGTATACACATGACAATTTATTGCCGCCAACCCAAATTGAAACCTTGCTAGACCATTTGCATGGAAACCTATTACAGTTTCTGAATTAAAAGTTTTTTTGGGCCTAACCCTCAACATAGGCATTACTAAAAAGAAAAAGTCACGTTCATATTGGGCCATAGACCTGATTAATAATTTTCCCATGTTCTCTGCTGCCATGGCCAGGCATAGATATGAGAATATAATGTGATTTATGCATTTCAATGACAATACACCCTGCTCGGGGTGACCATGAATATGATAGGCTCCACAAAATTTGTCCAACTTGTAAATCACCTTAATTAGAAATTTGCATTTTTGTATACGCCCCAGTAAAACATCTGCGTTGATGAGTCCTTCATTCATTTTTCTGCCCACCTTGCATTCAAACAATTTCTCCTCAGCAAGTGTGGCAGATATGGGATCAAAATGTATACGACCTGTGAAAGGGCAACAAATTATTTCAACCGCTTAAGAACCACCCTACAGCAGATATACTGCTACAGGGCGGCACCTGTGTGCAGAATCATGTATATATACGGCAGTTTGCATTTCCGGGTAGGGGGCGCGCGCGCCCTATTTGCGCCGCCAGTCATGGCCGTGGATGTCAATCACCGGGTCCCGGCCGGTAATTACCCACAGGTGCCCGGCAATTACCGAGCATCTCCGACGGGGAGGAAGAATGTTTTGTTTACAAACAATTTTTCTCCCTGTCAGCTCAAGCACACTGCACAGCACAGCCATCCTGATCAGTGTGCTTACAGTGAAGAACACACCCCCCACCTAATCACCGGGGATTCTCCTAACGGCTTGTAAATACCTGATTTAGAAAAGGGGAGAAAGCCTGCTTGAGAAATGATGAATTGCTCGCAGTGAAGTGGAAGGAAAGGCATATCTGCAAAATACTCACCGTACCTCTTATTAAATTCCTTGGGGTGTCTACTTTCCAAAAAAGGGGTGATTTGGGGGGGGGATTCAGCTATCCTGGAATTTCAGAGCCTCTGAAACTGTAATAGGTAGTGAAATAAAGAATTTACACACCATCAGGCTTTCAAAGGGGTCATTGGATTTTGGGTTCCTGTCTGCAGCTAGGCTCCCAAAACATTTCAGCCATGTGGTATCCCCATACTCAGGAGAAGTAGAAGAATATATTTTGTGGTGTAATTCCAAATAGAACTATGGCATGTATAAGCAATATACCATTTAAATGACAAAAGAAAACTTTTTTTGTCATTTTCCAAAAACGTGTGGAAAAAAAAAATCTTCCATGGACTCAACATGTCTCTCAGCAAATAGCTTAGGGTGTCTACTTTCCGAAAAGCGGTCATTTGGGGGGTGTTTGTACTGCCCTGGCATTTTTGCACCTCAAGAAATGTGATAAACAGTCAGAAAGTAAAAGCTGTGTAAATTACCATACCATGGTTTGTAGATGCTATAACTTTCACATAAACCAATTAATATACACTTACTGGGATTTTTTTTTTAAAAAAGATATGTAGCAAAATACATTTGGCCTAAATTTGATGAAATTTTAGTTTATTGGATATTTTTTTATAACAGAAATGGGAAATATCCTTTTTTTCAAAATTTTTGGTCTTTTTTTTGTTTATGGCGCAAAAAATAAAAAACCTAAAAGGTGATCAAATACCACCAAAAGAAAGCTCTATTTGTGTGGAAAAAAAGGCATCGTTGGGTACAGCGCTTTATGACCGAGCAATTACCAGGTGACATAGCACAGCTCTGAATAGCAAAAAATGGCCTGGTGAGGAAGGGGGGTAAATCTTCCGAAGGACAAGTGGTTAAAAAAAAAAATCCCATATTTCTTTTTTAAAGTGGAACTAAACTCTCCTATCCTTTAGCGCCAAGGAAGCTCTAAAGCAGTGGTTCTCAACCTTTCTAATGCCGCGACCCCTTAATACAGTTCCTCATGTTGTGGTGACCCCCAACCATAAAATTATTTTCATTGCTACTTCATAACTGTAATTTTGCAGTGGGAGGAATAGTGCCCCATCACTGATGTCAGTGGGATGAATAGTGCCCCATCATTGGTATCAGTGGGAGGAATAGTGCCCCATCATTGGTATCAGTGGGAGGAATAGTGCCCCGTCATTGGTATCAGTGGGAGGAATAGTGCCCCATCATTGGTGTCAGTGGGATGAATAGTGCCCCATCACTGGTGTCAGTGGGAGGAATAGTGCCCCATCATTGGTATCAGTGGGAGGAATAGTGCCCCATCATTGGTATCAGTGGGAGGAATAGTGCCCCATCACTGATGTCAGTGGGATGAATAGTGCCCCATCACTGGTGTCAGTGGGAGGAATAGTGCCCCATCACTGGTGTCAGTGGGAGGAATAGTGCCCCATCGTTGGTATCAGTGGGAGGAATAGTGCCCCATCATTGGTATCAGTGGGATGAATAGTGCCCCATCATTGGTGTCAGTGGGGGGAGTAGTGCCCCATCATTGGTGTCAGTGGGGGGAGTAGTGCCCCATCATTGGTGTCAGTGGGGGGAGTAGTGCCCCATCATTGGTGTCAGTGGGAGGAATAGTGCCCCATCACTGGTGTCAGTGGGGGGGAGTAGTGCCCCATCACTGGTGTCAGTGGGAGTAGTGCCCCATCACTGGTGTCAGTGGGAGGAATAGTGCCACATCATTGGTGTCAGTGGGAGGAATAGTGCCCCATCATTGGTGTCAGTGGGAGGAATAGTGCCCCATCATTGATGTCAGTGTGGTGGAGGGGAGAATAGTGCCCCATCATTGGGGTCAGGGGGGGGGGGAAATAGTGTCCCATCGTTGGTGTCAGTGGGGGGAGGAATAGTGCCCCATCATTGGTGTCAGTGGGAGGAATAGTGCCCCATCATTGATGTCAGTGTGGTGGAGGGGAGAATAGTGCCCCATCATTGGGGTCAGGGGGGGGGGGAATAGTGCCCCATCGTTGGTGTCAGTGGGGGGAGGAATAGTGCCCCATCGTTGGTGTCAGTGGGGGGAGGAATAGTGCCCCATCGTTGGTGTCAGTGGGGGGAGGAATACTGCCCCATCGTTGGTGTCAGTGGGGGGAGGAATAGTGCCCCATCGTTGGTGTTAGTGGGGGGAGGAATAGTGCCCCATCGTTGGTGTCAGTGGGGGGAGGAATAGTGCCACATCGTTGGTGTCAGTGGGGGGAGGAATAGTGCCACATCGTTGGTGTCAGTGGGGGGAGGAATAGTGCCCCATCGTTGGTGTCAGTGGGGGGAGGAATAGTGCCCCATCGTTGGTATTAGTGACACAAATGATGGGGCACTATTCCTCCCACTGACACCAATGATACTTACTTTGCTGACCCCTGCTCCAGCCTGGGCTCGCTCTCTCACTTACCTGTCAGCTGTCTTCCTTCTCTGGCCGCTCTCCTCTTCACTCGCTCCGGCAGCTCCCTCGGTCTTCTTTGATGTACGCGCGCTGCCGCTCGGCTCCTCCTCTCCAAGCTCCACCTCCTCGCCGGTGATTGGCCGCCTGTGTGCCTCTCCTGAGCTACAGTTCCGGTGGCCAATCAGCGGCGAGGAGGCGGAGCTGCTGAGCGATCCCGGAGGTGTGGCCAGGTGACAGGAGCAGCGTATCATCCCGCCCACACATCGCCGGAGACAGCAGCGGTGTCTCGGTTCCTAAGACCATCGGAAATATGTGTTTTCCGATGGTCTTAGGCGACCCCTGGGAAATGGTCGTTCGACCCCCAAAGGGGTCGCGACCCCCAGGTTGAGAACCGCTGCTCTAAAGGAAGGAAGTTATCATTGTGCTGCACATGTGATCAGCTTTGATGACTTGACAGTTCAGGGAACAGCACAAGCAACTGAGACAGTTATTCACAGTATTCCATAAGCGTAACTGTTTTGTGAAATGTTTAAATTGGTGCATTTTGCTTTAATCTGGTGCAGTCTTTCATACCGGATAGCTATCTTTTGAAAATCATTTAAAAGACGCATCTGTACATCAGGAACAGCAGTGTTCTAAAGTTAAGTTTTTCTAAGTCTCTTATTACATGGCAGCAATAAAAGATAAGGAGTTTTAAGTACAAACCTTTATGCTGGGCATACATAAAAATGGAACTGATTTCTGAAAGAAAATTATTTTATATTCTGATAAAATCTTAAAACTAATTTTAGATTATTTTCCACCAGTATTTCAATCAGCTTTCAGCCATTTCACAGGAAATAGGACATAAAAGACATTGGATACACATTTATATCCCTTTCATCATACACTGCATAATCACTGCCAGGAAGACTGTGGCAGCAGAATGGAAACAAAAAGACCCTCCTGATCCTGAATGTTTTCACCGCAACTTAAACCGCAAACCCAATCTGAATTTATGTTTAACATTGAAAATGGCAAACGAGAATCATTTTGGTCTGGCTGGAAGGAATGGTCTCAACATAAATGCTGTGCTAAAGGAACACAGCAGGGCGCCAAGTGCACTTACATGTAACAGAAACGATTACTGTCCGTGATAATTTTTTATTTGCAATAACATACAAGTTTCAGGGCAAGCTTCCGGGGTATGTCCCCTTTTTGAAGGTCCAAGCAGTACTACTTCACAGATTTAGCAGAATGCCAAAAAAAAAAAAACAATCTGAGGGGAAAAAAAAAACCACACAGAAAAAAAAAAACCATAAACAAATCTACACAGCTATGGTTATAAAACTAGGATTAGACTAGAGATAAGACAGAGCAAAAGCAAAGACTAGGGGTGTTGAGGCAAAAGTAATAACCTGTCTAAAAGCCAGTATTGGGGGTTGCTGAAATATTTCCATCCTCTGTTATGATGGGTTGTACGTAACTCTTTGATTATACTGGCTTTTAGAAAACCCCCGAAACTCAGAAAAAAAATATTCAGTAGGAAACCTCCTTTTGATTATGATGTCACAAATAATGGAAGCAAACTCTGCAATAAAAAACTCTGCAAATTGTGCAACCAAATTAATCCATCAAAAAGTGTCACACACTCAAAAGGGATCTTCAACATCACCAGATCATACAGCTGCACCTCCAGAAATGTTGTGTACCTTATCCAGTGCAGAAAATGTAGCAAAGGATCGTACGTTGGCGAAACAGGACAGATGTTGCGAACAAGGATGAATTTGCACAAACATATCATCAAGGAACATAAAGAAGATGACTTCTGCACACCTATGGGACCTCATTTCGCACAACCAGACCACACTATGGAAGACCTCATTATCTTAAAGCAAATTTCAAAACTATCCAGGAACGGAAAACTTTTGAACTAAGAATAATATCTCTATTTGATACAAAAGATAACGGCCTTAATTTGGACATGGTGGGCTTCCTCACTAAAACACAGTTTTACAACCCTCTCTGACTGTTGAAGCAACCCCCCCCCCCCACCGCCCAGTCTTTGCTTTTGCTCTTATCTCTAGTCTAATTCTAGCTTTATAACCATTGCTGTTTACATTTGTTTGTGTGTTTCTTCCCTCATATCTCAGATATCTCATAACATATATCAGAATGGAGGCTCTTTACTGTTGTTTATCTTTTTTGCTATAAAACATATCCAATAAAAAACCTTCATAAATTTAGGTTAATATGTGTTCTGCTACATTTTTGGTAAAAAGAAATTCCCAATAAGTGTACATTGATTGGTTTGCGCAAAAGTTATAGCGTCTACAAACTATATATATTTGAATTTTTTTATACTAATAATGGCGGCAATCAGCAACTTATAGCTGACGCTAACTGACACTTTGTGGAAAACCAGTGACACTAATTCAATGATCAGTGCTAAAAATATACACTATATTACACTATATAGTATACACTATATAGTAATATGAAAAGGAGGAGTAGAGGGGACATATTACAAAAGGTTCACGGAGTGGGACTTAGACTTGTAGGAGATGTTTCCCAGGGTGTTTGCCTGCAGTCTATCCAGCACGCAGTAGAGTTTCTTGTTGTTGTATCTGTATTTTGTTTTGAATCAGGACCAGGGGTTTAGTTGTTGTATCTGCATTTTGTTTTGAATCAGGACCAGGGGTTTAGACGAGGGTGGGGTCAAAGGGGGCCCCATCAGTTTGGCTGTACAGGGCCCCATGATGTCTAATAACAGCCCTGCACATAGGTGCTGACTTATTCATCTGGGAGAAAAATGTGAGTGTTAAAATGTGTACAAAAAGAGAACATATAAATTATTAGAAAACAAGTAGGTCTGTGGGAAGGTACTCAGCTTTTGTGCTTTTGTATATTGCTTTAGTGGTCTGTGAGCATCTTAACTGCTTGCCGTCCAGCCACTGTGTAAAAACGGCCACAAGGTGGCACTGCTGCGCAAAATCACGGTTTAAAACGTCATTTTGCAAAACAGGTAGGAGCCCGCCCTACCCGCCCCGCCGATCGTTGCCGCCAATCACCGGGTCCCGGCTGGTCATTACCTGCCGGGTCCCAGCGATTGCCGGCAAACAGTGACACAGAGCACAGCTGCATTGTTTACAATGCAGCTCTGCTCCCTGTCAGTTCCTAACACACTGATCCTGAGAGAAGAGTTTATCTCTCGGGATCAGTGTGTTCCTGTAAAGTACACCCCCCCCCGCCCACTAGTAAAACACTCCCCTCACACAGTTAACCCTTTCAATTTTAAAAATTAAAAAATTAGATTTTTAAATTTTTTTTACTGGACATGTTTTATAGCAAAAAGTCCAAAATATTGTTTTTTTTTTAAATTGGCAGCCTTTTTTTTTTATAGCGCAAAAAATAAAAACGCACAGTCGATCAAATACCACCGAAAGAAAGCTCAATCCGTGGGAAAAAAAGGCCGTAAATTTAATTTGGGTGCAGTATTTGTCAGTTAAAGTGACCGCGTATTTGTCAAAGTAATGCAGCGACGTAACACAAACCGATTCTGTAACTGCTTCCTGACTGCCCTATAGCATAAATACTGCTACAGGGCGGTATGGGTGCACAAAATCACATATATATATATATATATATATATATATATATATATATATTTGATTTGCGCTTCCGCGATAGCGTCCGATTGCCCGTCAGTACACCAGTCATCACATTTAACCCCTTTCCAGGACCATGCTCATGCACAATAAACCTCCATTGCTAGTATAGTATCTGAACGGATCAATATCTTTTATCAGATCAGCACTATACCAGCGTTAACATTAGTATAGCGTCCCTAAAAATGCAGCGTTAGAGGGATCAGCCCGGCACCTGTCAACACCTGCGTTTAGCCCCTACACTTACCCCCCCCCTTCTCCCCCAGCAAGTGCAGTGTCAGTAGGTCACTGTCACTTGATACATTGCACACAAAACCACAGTGTTCGCAGAATCAGGCCTGATCTCTGTTAGCACTTGTCGGTAAATTTTTAGGACTCTCATATGCAGCAGAGTGCCAGTACTAGTGTTGCGCTACCTTTTGGTGAACTGGCGAGTACCAGCGGTCTAGTACATCTTGGTCTTTCACATACCTCTTAGATTGTAAGCTCCCAAGATCAGGGCCCTCCTAACCCTCTTGTATTGAACTGTATTGTTGCTGTATTGTCTCCCGTTATACTGTAAAGCACTGTTGCCGCCATATAAATCCTGTATAATAACAATACCAGCACTGCAGTATGACTTGGTGATGTGGCGAGTCCCATAAGTCCAGTACAAGCCAGTGCAGTGGCAAGCACAATTGTCCCGCAGCCACCAAGAATTCGCACACAGGCCCATAGAGCTCCTAGTATCCTTCCGGATGTGCTTGCAAATCCTGATTGACAGCCCACAAATTCTGCAGTAGCCGTACTTCCCTCATTCACTGCCCAACCCGGAATTCAGGAGAAACAGCAAATTTAACTACTCCCCTTGATTTTTGGAGCTGTTTTTCACGGAATATCTGTATGCGTTGATTGTGGATCAAAGCAATTTATATGCACAACAATTTATCGCCGCCAACCCAAATTCAAACCTTGCCAGACCAGTCGCATGCAAACTCATTACGGTTTCCGAATTTACATTTTTTTGGGGCCTAACTCTCAACATGGGCATTACTAAAAGAAATGAATTGCGGTTGTATTGGTCCGCAGACCCAATTCATCATATGCCCGTGTTCTCTGCTGCCATGGCCAGGCATAGATATGAGCGTATAATGTGTTTTATGCATTTCAATGACAATACACTCTGTCATCCTCGGGGTGACCCTGAATTTGATTGGCTCCACAAAAATCAGCCCCTCACAAATCACCTTGACCAAACATTTGCAGATGTCTATACTCCCCAGCAAAACATCTGCGTTGATGTGTACCTGATTAATTTTTCTGGCCGCCTTGCATTCAAACAATTTCTCCCCAGCAAGCATGCCAGATATGGGGTCAAGATGTAGAAGACCTGTGAGATGACGACAGGCTATACTTATAAGTTTTGGATTTACGAGGGAAAAGATAGTTATGTGGAGCCCCCCGGATGCCCAGACTACATGGGGAGCAGTGGCAAGATAGTTTGGAACTTGGTGTCATCCTTTTTCCATATGGGGTACCACTTATACATAGACAATTTTTATTGAAGTGTGCCACTATTTAGACATTAGTACAATCTTGGAACAGGAGCATGTGGCAAAGTGTGACCTAATGTGCGCCCACCATTAGAAGTGGGTGGATGCAGGGAGGAATATTCTAATGGTGGGCATACCACACACTTTTTCTGGCAGAGATTTCTTCTCTTTTTTTCATTCAGTCCACAGGCTGCATATGAAAAAAAAAGAAAAGAACATAGTATATACACCCAACAAGGACCAGCACCGTACTAGTACATCACTGGACTTTGAATGGTTATACCAGGATGATGCCTACAGCTGCAGGCATCATCCTGGTATCGTTTTTTTTCAGCCAGCGATCGGCTTTCATGTAAAAGCAATCCTAGTGGCTAATTAGCTGCAAGATTGCTTTTACAAGCAGCGGGATATGATGCCCCCTCTCCCCCGCTGCCTTCCACGGCCTTTTCGGGCAGTCCCATGCCATCAGAGAAACCTGAAAATGCAGCCGGTATTTCTGCCAGCTGACCATAGAGCTGATTGGATACCAGAGTGGTGCCAATCATCTCTATAGTCTAAGAATTCAGAAGCTACGAGCATTTCATCACTTCAGTTTCACAGGATATAAACAGCGCCATTTGTAAATTGTGAAAGCATCTGATCACACCGATTTTGGTTTGATTAGATAATGTAAGGGCAGAGGAGATATCTAGAGCCTGATAGACCCCAGATTTCTCAAAAAAGAATATATGACAATGCCCGTTGAAGTTATAGGGGATATTTGCATTCCCTGTAATAGCATTAAAAGTGATCAAATAAAAAATGAAAGGTACAGTGTAAAAATAATTCAAAAAATCTAAATAACAAAAAAAAAACCTCGCCCCTCCCATGCACGCACACGTGTGTGCACAAGCGTTGACCCTGTGCCGGTATGTAAACAGCGGTTAGAGCATACATGTGAGGTATCGCCGTGAGCGTCAGATCAAGGGCAGTAATTCTAACACTATACTTCCTCTGTAAATCAAAAATGGTAGCTTTTACAGGCCTTTAAAGCGTTGCCTATGGATATTAAAAATGTATGTAGTTTGTCGCCATTGCACAGGGCATACGCAGTTTTAAAGCATGTCATGTTTGGTATCTATTTACTCAGCATACCATCATCTTTTAGATCTTACCAAATAATTGGCCAATATATTGTGTTTTTGTGCATTAAAAGTAAAAAAAGTGTATTTTTTTTTTTAAATTGCTTTTGAAAAATCGCTGCACGAGTACTATGTGCCATAAAAAATTGTAGTACCCACCATTTTATTCACTAGGGCAGGGGTCTGCAACCTTTAAGACATAAAGAGCCACTTGGACCCGTTTCCGAGAGGGAAAAAAAGACTGGGAGCCGCAAAACCATTGCAACATTTAAAACAAATCCGACACTGCATATATTGCAAAAAGCGCTCTGGTCATGAAGGGGGTTTAAGGGCCCAGTAAGCAAAGGGATAATCAGGGCCACAGTGTATCATCATAATCACAATCATATCCTTAGGTCAGTGGTGGGCAACCTTTTTTTTCAACTGAGCCAAATCTCGCCAAAACCACGATTGAAATTAATTTTGAGAGCCACATTTTTAAAACTGAAAATACATCCCCCATATAGTAATTCATCCCCCATAGTAATTCATCCCCCATATAGTAATTCATCCCCCATATAGTAATTCATCCCCCATAGTAATTCATCCCCCATATAGTAATTCATCCCCCCTATAGTAATTCATTCCCCATATTGTGTCAATTCACTTACCTTTGCTCCGCGCGTTCCTCTCGCCGTGTTCCCGCGCCGTTCCGGTCTTCAGGGCGGACTGTGAGAGGAGAGGAGTTCGTCATGCTGCCCCGCCTACATCCTGACAGCCAATGTTTGCCACGCTCCGCGGGCCGTATTAAAAGGTCCGCCGGGCCGTAGTTTGCCCTTTGCTGGGCTAGCTGCAGAGTCCTGACTTTTGGGGCGGCCGCCCGAGAGGAGGGAGGGGAGCGGGCGCCCGGCACACAGAAGAGCCGCAGCAAAGGTGAAAAAGAGCCGAATGCGGCTCTGGAGCCGCGGGTTGCCGACACCCGCACTAGGGTGTCTGCTTTAAAAAAAATATATAATGTTTGAGGGTTTAAATTAATTTCCTAGAAAAAAAATACTGATTTTTTTCATGTGAACAAAAAGTGTCAGAAAAGGCTTGATCTTCAGGTGGTTAGAAGAGTGAGTGATGTGTAGCATAAACTTCTAATGCTGGGCATAAAACGCCCCCACCCCTCAAAATGACCTGTTTTTGGAAAGTAGACACCCCAAACTATTTGCTGAGAGGCATGTTGAATCAATAGAAGAACTTATTTTTTTACCACAAGTTTTTGGAAAATGACCCAAAATTTTTTTTTTGTTATACAAAATTGTCAAATGATTTACTGCTCACACATGCCATGGGTATATGTGGAATTACTCCCCAAAATACATTCTGCTACTTCTCCTGAGTATGGGGGTACCACATGTGAGAGACGTTTTGGTAGTCTAGCCAAGTACAGGACCCCAAAATCCAATAAGCACCTTCAGGCTTTTAAATGACTATTTCCTCATTACACTTCCAGACTACCTGTCACAGTTTCGGAGGCCCTGAAATGCCAGGATAGTACCTAACCCCCCCAAATGACCCCGTTTTGGAAAGTAGACACCCCAAGGAATTTGATAAGAAGCATGGTAAGTATTTTGCAGATCTCATTTGTTGCCACAAGTTTTTGGAAAATGAAGAAAAAAAACAAAAACATTTTTTCTATTCTTTTTTCATATTTCAAAACCTTGTGAGAAAAAATTAGATCTGTAAAATACTCACCATGCCTCTTTTTAAATTCCTTGGGGTGTCTACTTTCCAGAAAGGGGTCATTTGGGGGGGGGGGGGGGGGTTGGTGCTATCTTGGCATGCCAGGGCCTTCAAAACTGTGATAGGTATTGAGGAAGTGAAATGAGGAAGTTACGCACCTTCAGGCTTTCAAAGTGGTCATTGGATTTTAGGCTGCTGTATGTGGCTAGGCTCCCAAAAAGTCTCACGCATGTGGTATCCCCATACTCGGTAGAAGTAGCAGAATTATTTTGGGGTGTAATTCCACATATACCCATGGCTTGTGTGAGAAATAAATCATTTAAATGACAACTTTGTGTAAAAAAAAATGTTTTTGTCATTTTCCAGAAACTTGTGGAAAAAAAATAAATCTTACATGGACTCAATATGCCTCTCAGCAGATAGCTTAGGGTGTCTACTTTCCAAAAAGGGGTAATTTGAGGTTGTTTGTACTATCCTGGTATTTTAGCACCTCAAGAAATGTGATGAGCAGTCAGAAAGGAAAAGCTGTGCAAATTCCATTATCTATACCATAGTTTCTAGATGCTATAACTTTCACACAAAGCAATAAAAATACACTTACTGAGATTTTTTTAACCAAAAACATGTAGCAGAATACATTTTGGCCTAAAGTTAAGATGAAATTTTAGTTTTTTGGGATATTTTTTATGACTGAAATGAGAAAACATTGTTTTTTTTTAAAAAAAAAATTTCTTCAAAAATGTTTTTGTTTATAGCGCCAAAAATAAAAAGTGCACAGGTGATCATATACCACCAAAAGAAAGCTCTATTTGTGTGAAAAAAGTATATAAATTTCATTTATGTACCGTATTGCATGACTGCGCAATTGTCCGTTAAACTAGTGCAGCGCTGTATAGCAAAAAAAAAAAAGGCGTAAATTGCAGTATCTATGCCATAGTTTGTAGACGCTATAACTTTCACACAAAGCAATCAATATAAATTTATTGGAATTTTTTTTACCAAAAACATGCAGCAGAACACATTTTGACCTAAATGTATAACTAACTTTCAGTTTACTATATATTTTTTATAGCAGAAAGTAAAAAATAGTTTTTCTTCAAAATGTTTGGTCTTTTTTTGTTTATAGCGTAAAAAATAAAAAGCGCACAGGTGATCAAATACTACCGAAAGCTCTATTTGTGTGAAAAAAAGGATGTAAATTTTGTTTGGGTGCAGCATTGCATGACTGCGCAGTTATCAGTTGAATTAGTGCTTTTTTTGGGCAGTATATATATATATACATATATAAATATATATATATACACCGTTCCAAATTATTATGCAAATTCTATTTAAGTGTCCAAAGATTAAATATTTTGTTTTTCAGTTTAACTCATGGATGGCATTGTGTCTCAGGGCTCTTTTGATCACTGAAAACAATCTCGGACACCTGTGATAATTAGATTGGCAGGTGAGCCCAATTTAAGGAAAAACTACTAAAGGAGGATGTTCCACATTATTAAGCAGAGCACCATTTTCAAGCAATATGGGGAGGAAAAAGGATCTCTCTGCTGCCGAAAAGAGTGAAATAGTTCAATGCCTTGGACGAGGTATGAAAACATTAGATATTTCACGAAAACTTAAGTGTGATCATTGCACTAGTAAGAGATTTGTGGCTGATTCAGAGCACAGATGCAGATAAAGGCACATTGAGAAAGATTTCTGCCAGATCCATGCATCGAATCAAGAGAGCAGCTGCTAATATACCATTACATAGCAGCAAACAGATATTTGAAGCTGCTGGTGCCTCTGGAGTCCCACAGACATCAAGGTGTAGAGTCCTCCAGAGTCTTGCACCTGTGCATAAACCTTCTATTTGGCCACCACTAACCAATGCTCACAAGCAGAAAGGGCTGCATTGGGCAGAAAAATACATGAAGATTAATTTTCAAACAGTCCTGTTCACTGATGAGTGCCATGCAACCCTGGATGGTCCAGATGGATGGAGTACTGGATGGCTGGTGGAGGGCCACCCTGTTCCAACAAGGCTGCAACGTCAGAAAGGCGGTGGTGGAGTCATGTTTTGGGCCAGAATCATGGGAACAGAGCTGGTCGGCCCCTTTAGGGTCCCCGAAGGTGTAAAGATGACCTCTGCAAAGTATGTGGAGTTTATGACTGACCACTTTCTTCCCTGGTACAGAAGGAAGAACTATGCTTTCCGTAATAAAATCATCCTCATGCATGATAATGGACCATCTCATGCTGCAAGGAATACCTCTGCATCAATGGCTGCTATGGGGATAAAAGGAGAGAAAGTCATGGTGTGGCCTCCATCCTCCCCTGACCTCAATCCTATTGAGAACCTTTGGAGCATCCTCAAGCAAAAGATCTATGAGGGTGGGAGGCAGTTTACATCCAAACAGCAGCTCTGGGAGGCTATTCTGACATCTGGCAAACAAATTCAAGCAGAAACTGTCCAAAAACTCACAAGTTCAATGGATGCAAGACTTGTGAAGATGTTATCAAATAAGGGGTCCTATGTTAAAATGTAACGTTACCTGTTAAAATGTTTAAAAAGTTAAAATGTTGTTAAAAGTTTGATTGAAATAGCTTTTGATTTCAGTAAATATGCTGCAAACACAACAAATTACAATTTTCAGTTCTTTACAACCTATAAAGTGTTATGAAACTTACGGTGTGTAATAACTTGGAACAGTGTATTGTAAGTTTATGTTTAAAAAAAATACGGTTATCATTAGGAGGTTTGTTCAAGAAAATTTGAATTGTACTCTTAATAGTTAATAACATGAGAATTATGCTGACTGTTATTTATTAATTATTTAGGTAAATGAGAAAAATATCATTTGCATAATAATTTGGAACAGGGTGTATATACAGTTGTGTTCAAAATAATAGCAGTCAGACATCACTAATCTGATCAATCACTGTTTTTGGTAAAAATATTTCCACATGGCAAATAATTTACTAGTAGGTGTAGTAGAGTAATAGAAATCCAAAAGACCCAATAGTCATGACATTCATGCTGCTGATTCTGTGTAATTAAATCACTAATTGAAAGGGGC
Organism: Staurois parvus; assembly: GCF_062004578.1. Lineage (NCBI taxonomy): Eukaryota > Metazoa > Chordata > Amphibia > Anura > Ranidae > Staurois > Staurois parvus. Next base: position 1,641,000 of record NW_028318189.1, on the reverse strand, counting down.
ATGTTCAAAATAATAGCAGTGTGGAGTTCTATGTGGAGTTCTATTAGTGAGGTCATTCATTCTTTGAAAAACAGGTGGCAATTATTGCCCTTATTTAAGGAAGGAAGGTAGCAAATGTTGTACATGCTGGTTACAGTGCATTTCTCTCTGAAATTCTGAGGAAAATGGGTCGTTCCAGACATTGTTCAGAAGAACAGCGTACCTTGATTAAAAAGTTGATTGGCGAGGAGAAAACATATAAAGAAGTGCAGAAAATGATAAGCTGCTCAGCTAAAATGATCGCAAATGCTTTAAAATGGCAACCAACACCTAAAAGACAAGGAAGAAAGCGAAAAACTACCATTCGAATGGATAGAAGAATTGCCAAAATGGCAAAGACTCAGCCAACAATCAGCTCCAGGAAGATCAAAGAAGGTTTAAAGTTACCTGTGAGTACTCTTACAATTAGAAGACGCCTATGTGAAGCCAAGCTATCTGCAAGAAGCCCCCGCAAAGTCCCACTGTTGAAAAAAAGACGTGCTGAAGAGGTTACAATTTGCCAAAGAGCACATTGACTTGCCTAAAGAGAAATGGCGCAACATTTTGTGGACTGATGAAAGTAAGATTGTACTTTTTGGGTCTAGTGGCTGGAGACAGTTTGTCAGACGACCCCCAAACACTGAATTCAAGCCACAGTACAATGTGAAGACAGTGAAGCATGGTTGCGCAAGCATCATGATATGGGGATGTTTCTCATACTACGGTGTTGGGTCTATTTATCACATACCAGGTATTATGGATCAGTTTGAATACATCAGAATACTTTGAAGAGGTCATGCTGCCTTATGCTGAAGAGGAAATGCCCTTGAAATGGGTGTTCCAACAAGACAACGACAACAAACACACCAGTAAACGTGCAACATCTTAGTTCCAGACCAAGATTGACGTTATGGAGTGGCCAGCCCAATCCCCGGATCTTAATCCAATAGAAAACTTGTGGGGTGACATCAAAAATGCAGTTTGAGGCAAAACCAAGAAATAGAGAAGAACTGTGGAATGTAGTCCAATCATCCTGGGCTGGAATACCTGTTCACAGGTGCCAGAAGTTGGTTGACTGCATGCAACACAGATGTGCAGCAGTTCTCAGAAACAGTGGTTATACAACTAAATATTAATTGATTCAAAGGAAAGCAAAATCTTCAAACATTTTTCAGTTTATATAGAGAATGTTTGAGTTTGTAAAGAAGAATACAAACACTGCTATTTTGTTTGAACAGTCTAATATTCACTTTTCTTCAATTTTATTAGAGGAACAACACAAATTTGATATATTATTCTTCATGTTTTGATTTGGAATAGAATGTGTAGTGTTCCCAATGCATTTGTGTGTATGGAAATAAAACACACTGCTATTATTTTGAACACAACTGTATAACAATGAAAATGCTGCGTACTACTGCAGAATAGCCCAAATCTTGAATAAGTAAGCAGCCTCGGCCGGGCATCCCCCAGGCCCACATTCTTTTTCACCCCACCCACAGGGCTTAGTAATAGAGGTTCAAAGGGCCCCCCCTTCCACAATTATACAAACATTACCAGTGATCCTGTAAAGCTTCTGCCTCCATTGCAGCCAACACTGGAATTCATGTGCAGTCTGTGTTGGTGTCTAAAGGGAGCAGTGACTTTACCCCTTCAGTAAAGTGACAGTGTTCAGTCCTAGCTATTGGCTGCAAGACTGCAAAAATGGCAGGAGGTCACTTTCTCCCCTCATAACTAGAAGCACATTTTCTATTTGGAGGTAGAAACAGCACAGGATTCATGGCAATGTTAATAGAACTGAGGGTACTTGTCTGTTATTTCACCGTATTCATATATATATATATATATATATATATATATATATATATATATATATATATATATATTTATTTTTGATATATTTAAATAAAACATTATATATATATATATATATATATATATATATATATATATATATATATATAAATCCGGTGAATTAACAGACAAGTACCGAACTGAGGTGGTAGGCCCTGAATGGACAAAATGATAATGGTCATTTAAAGTGGTGCTAAAGGCAGGTTTGTTTTTTTTTACCTTAATGCATTCTATGCATTAAGGTCAAAAACCTTCTGGGTGCTGCTACCCCCAGCCCCCCCCCCCCCTTATACTTACTGAGCCCCATCTCGATCCAGCAGCAGCTCTCCTAGGTCTCTCTCTCCTCATTGGCTCATACAGCAGTGCCAGCCGTTGGCTTCTGCTACTGTCAATCACAGCCAGTGAGGAAAGAGCAGGGGGAGGGCCGAGCAGATGCTCTGTGTGCGAATGGACAATGCCCATTCACAAGAGCATGGCTCATTTTTAAGCCTACTTGAGTGCCCCATAGCAAGAGGCTTGCTATTTGGGGCACTCTACAGGGCGTAGGAGCCAGGACCACCGGCAGGGGACCCAAAAAGAAGAGGATCAGGGTTGCTACCTTTAGAATCACTTTAGGATCTCAGGGAGCAAGCGAACAGGATCACCAGGACTAAAATATATTATAGATTATTTAAGTCCAAACTTTTGTCACCTGTGGCACACCTGCATTTAATTTTTTAAACTAATTTAAAAAGTGTTTTGCAAAAACAAAATAAAAAATAAATGTTTCAAACTAAAAATATTTCTAAAAACATCACTATACCATTCCTTGAAAGCTACAGATTGCTTGTTCTTATCAATCCATTATTTAGCTTGTATTAGAAGTAGAATTCTAAGCCTATTACTAACTACTCCTAAAAATGTTTCCTCCACCTTGCTCCTTCCTATTCGGCCTACCTTGCATAAAAAAGATCTGTAAACTTACCTTTTTAAGTCCTCTCCAGTCTAGTTACGTTATCCTGCATCTTCGACTCCCCTGTGTCATTGAACGGCTGCTGCCGTGCAGAGGAAAAAGCAGCAACAATGGCAGGGCCTAAAAGAGACTTTGTGGCTCCCATAACTCCCTGCTGCTATTGAACACTATATGATTATTCTTAAGGTACAACCAAAGGCTCCTGTATGTCAGTCTATACAAGTACCAAACCCACTTACTATGTGTTCTGCAAATCTCATAAAGTAAACAAAAAAAAACTTAGCTTCCCTGAATGAACCAAATCCTCCTGCATTTGTCTCACATCCTTTCATGACAGACACTGAAGTTCACAGTGGGAGGGTTTTAGCCAGAAATGCAGTGCTGTCAATACACTGGCTTCTGCAAGATCAAAGGAAAACAGATACTGGGGGTGGAGCCTGGACATGGCGGCTGAGGGGAGCGAGCGGCACTAGCTTTCGGCTAGGTCCCGCTTCCCGACCTCCCTAGTGACCCTTAGAGAACGACTCACCGGAGTCTGGAGAGCTTGGAATGGAGCCCGGAGAGACGGAGATGGGAGCTGGACGGAGGCTGCAGTGACGCGCCGGCTCCTCCGGCGCCTCGTGAGAGAGGGATCCGGACGGCTGGGAGGCGAGGTGACGCGGCGGGGGCGTGTATGCAACCGCGGAGGATCTCTGGGAGAAGCCGCCCGGCCGCCTGATGAGACAGGGAGACGCCGGCTTACTGTTCCGGCTCCCTGTTGCCCATAACCCCCGGCCTATTGCTGCCTACAACCTCCGGCTTGTTACTGGCCGTGTCTCCTGGCTTGCTGTTGCCTGCGGCCCCCGGCCAGTAGACTGTTCAATCCGGGGAGACCCGGGAGTATTAGGAGACCCACCCTGCATCCCTGGGACGAAGCCCAGAGAGGAAAAACGAGGCATAGCGTGGGAAGACCAGAGGAATCCCCACCAGGACAGAGCTGATGTGAAGGCCCTCCACTCATGCTTGGAGCCACCATCTTGGGAAGAGAAGGGTGAGTGAGAGCTTTGGGGGGTCTATTGTGCAGTGGACTACTGAGTGACATTGGGGATCAAAGGGTCAAGGAGGAGAGAGGAGGATTCCCTGGGTTTAGAAGAGAAAAGCCCCAGGTGCCCCAGGAGAGCAAAATACAAGGAAAATCTGCAAACCTGTCTGGAGCACAAACCATAAAGGAGAGGTACACCCCCATCTAGAGCATATAGAAGACAAAAGATATATAGAGGATATGAAGAATAAAGGTCCTAAGGGAGCAGGGCTCAAAGGGTCTCAATCAGGCACGCTAAGGAAATTTACATCATACGGTAATACTACCCCAGAAAGGCCCCAAGGCGACAGTGCTAAAGGGGAAATGGACACTAGATCCGGAAATAGTCCTAGATTGTCATTGGGTATGAACAGCAGTAGAAGCCAACAAATAGAGGATGGCTTGGGAAAAAAAGAGCTTGATGGTGAACTACAAGTACCGAATAAGAAGGAGATGACAGAAATGTTTCAAAGTTTGGAGAAAATGATAAAACATGAAATGACAGTTATTCGAAACGACTTAGGGCATTTGCTGTCGAGAATGGAAGAAATAGAGGAGAAAGTTAAAACCCAGGCCCAAACCATAGATAATCTAAGGAAAAAAACAACCCATTTGGAGAAAACCCAGAAAAAATTGCTCTATAGGATGGAAATTCAAGAAAATAAAGAAAGAAGGTGTAATCTCAGGATGCGAGGAATTCCAGAGTCTGTAAAAGGGGAAACATTATATGAACTAGTTAATAAAATCTTAAACTCCATAAGAGACAGACCTGAAACAGATGTGATTGAACTGGACGGAGTGTTCAGAATAGGAAAGTTTAAACAAGAGACTGAGAGGGAAAGATCGAGAGATATCGTTGTCCAGTTCCAGAAATTTGGGGTCAAAAATTAGATTTGGAAGAAGATCAAGGGAAGATCATTAATTAAGTATAGAGATTGGACTATTAAAATTTTTGCGGACTTAACATCAGAGACTCTAAGGAGAAGGAGATCCCTGAAACCCCTGTTGGAGCAAATGAGAAAACAGAAAGTGCAATATAGATGGGGTACCTCAGTATCTCTAATTGGCTGGAAAAATGGGGTCACAGCATATCTGAGATTCCCGGACGAACTGAGAGATTTTTGCGATAGACTGGACTTGCAAAGAATGGAGATAGCTGGGTGGGAAGAAGAAGAAAAAGGAGATACGGTTAATGCAAGAAAGGAGGACTGGCAGCGGGTCGGGGGGAGGGGGAGGGAGGCCTTGGGGTTGGGGGGAGGGAGAATTAAGTAAAATATATGCTTTTCTTCTTCTCTCTCTTTTCTCCTCACCCCCTCTCGTATCCCCCCTGTAGAAGCGGAGGTCCCTCTGGAAGCTCCGGTTAAGGGGGGGAAGTAAAGGTATTGCAGAGCCCAGTTGATAGAGAAAGGGGAGCTGGGGAGGTCGGAGGAGAGGTGAGCCGTCCATGGGCGGAGCTTACGCCCAATATTTTAAATCAACCGTGGAAACAGTTCCACAAATGATTTGTAGGCAGTTTATAAGCCTAAAAATGGGTAGGGGGAAAATAAGAGAGGGGGGGTGGGGGAGGGGGTGGGGGATAGGGGTTGGGTGGGAGGAAGGGGGGGAGGGGTTACGGGGCTAATACTCTGCAAGACAGCTGGGCCTAATAGGAAGAGACGATTTAGAAGAAAGATAGACAGACTTATGAAGGATGGAAGAAATACAGTTTATAACATATAATGTGAATGGGTTGAATTGTCCTGGGAAAAGATTTAAGTTGTTTAAAGAGTTACATCACAGGGCAACGTCAGTGGTATTTCTACAGGAGACGCACTTTGAGATAGAGTCAAACGTGAAACTAAAATCTAAATATTACCCAACATGGTATTACGCTGACTCTCCAATTAAAAGAGCAAAGGGGGTGGCAATAGGCTTGGCAAAGAATATGAGATTTGAGCTGGAAGAGAGAAAGACTGATCCGGAGGGGAGATTCCTATTTTTGAAAGGTAAACTACAGGGAATTGAGTGTACACTAGCCAATATATATTGCCCCAACAAAAAACCGGAGATCTTTTTGAAGGGTCTGCTGAAAAAATTGATTGATTTTAAAAAAGGGCGTTTAATTATAGCAGGAGATTTAAATCTTTGTATGGACCCACAAAAGGATGCAACCTCCCTTGTGCAGAAAGAGGGGGGTAGGTCTCTGAGAGCTTTGAAGAAGGTGATCCACGAGTACCAACTGGTGGACTCCTGGAGAATAATGCATATGAAAGACAGAGACTATACCTTCTTCTCTAATGCACATGAGATATACTCGAGACTGGATTACTTTTTGATAGATCATCAACTCATTGAACTGTTGGTTAAAATAGAAATAGAGACAAGAACTTTCTCGGATCATGCCCCTGTCATAATGAAAATAGGATGGGGAAGAAGGTGGACGGGAGGCTTAGGATGGAGGTTAAATGAGGCTCTTCTCTTGGATGAGGATATTGCGCAGAAGATCAGGGAAGAGATTAAAGTATATTTCAAGGAGAATGAGACAGAGGAAGTATTGACAGCTACAGTATGGGAAAGCCATAAGGTATATATAAGAGGAATCTTGATTGCGATGGGAGCAAGGAAGAAAAAAGAAAGAAAGAAGAGAGAGGGTTAGTGGACTCCTAAAGGAAATCCTGGACTTGGAGCAGATACATAAGAAGAAAATAACAATAGAAACAAGACAGAAGTTAAAGGATAAAAAAGACGAGCTAGAGAGACTGATGGAAGAGGAGAGGAGAAGAGTATATAACAAAGTATTAAGTGAAAGATATAGATGGGGAGATAGACCAGGAAAATACTTAATGAGAGCCCTGAATAAAAAGAAAAACAGGAATTATATAGAAAAGATAAAAAGTCCTAAGGGGGAGTTGGTCCACTCAACTAAAGAAATTATTAAAGTATTCACGGAGTATTATAGAAAGTTATATAACATTAGTCATCAAGGTGCACCAAAAGAAATTAGAGAAGGTATTAACGAAAAAAGGATGATATATTTAAAAAATGCGGGACTACCTAAGCTCAGTGAAACACAATTGAATTCCTTGGACGCGGAAATTTCCCAGGAAGAAATAGAAGCAGCATTAAGAAGTACAGGGGGTGGGAAAAGCCCTGGCCCGGATGGTTATACAGTTAAGTACTATAAAAAATTTAGTGAATTACTGTTACCGAAGCTGAAGAAGTATATGAATGACTTGGGAGGTGGGATGGAGGGGAGGAGGGAATCCCTTCAGGCCCATGTAGTTCTCATTCACAAGGAGGGAAAAGATCCTTCTCAGTGCTCTAGCTATAGACCAATTTCATTATTGAACACTGATACCAAGTTGTACGCAAAGGTTCTAGCAAACAGGCTGAAAGAACTAATGCCTGAATGGATCCATGGAGATCAGGTGGGCTTTGTCCCAGGGAGAGAGGGTAGAGACAACGGATTGAGAACTTTAATGCTTATTCAGAAAAGTAGAAAAGGAAAAGCCCCGGTGGTGCTCTTGTCAATTGATGCCGAAAAGGCGTTTGATAGAGTGGACTGGGGCTTTATGATGGACAACTTGGAAGTGCTGGGGATCGGAGAGAGAATGCGGGAGTGGATAGGTAAATTATATAGGGAGCCCACCGCAATCATTACGGTAAATGGGGAGAGGTCGGAATCCATTGGGATGTCCAATGGAACAAGACAGGGCTGCCCATTGTCCCCCCTGTTGTACGTTTTGACACTGGAACCCTTGTTGTCAATAAGGAATAGTGGAGCGGTAAAGGGAATCCAGATAGAAAATATAGAACATAAGGTAGCGGCCTTTGCGGACGACCTATTGTTTTATGTAGGCAACCCCCGAATAACATTACCAAGTATAATGAAGACCCTGAAGGAGTATGGTGAACTATCAAATCTAAAAATTAACCCAACAAAAACAGAGATTCTGAACATCAATATACCAAAGAGCGAAAAAGAAAAGTTACAAAAAGAATTCCCCTTTATATGGAGAGAAAAAGATATAAAATACCTAGGAATAAAACTGGCTACTTCATATAAACAACTGTATAGATTAAACTATATTTCTTTGATAAACGAGACTAAGGATGAATTAAAAAGATTAGAAGGAGGAAATCCATCATGGTTAGGACGTATAAATCTAGTTAAAATGGTAATTATACCTAAAATACTCTATAGATTTCAAATGGTCCCAATTAAACTCCCAGAGGCGTTTTTTAAGATAATGAGTAGAATGTTAACAAGATATATATGGAGGAATAAAAAACCAAGAATATCATACGAAACATTAAGTAGGACTAAAGAGAAAGGGGGAATGGGACTACCTGATGTCAAGAGATATTATAAAGCAGTAATTTTAGCGAGAATATATGACTGGACATTTAACCATAAGGGAAAAAGTTGGGTAAAAATAGAAAATGAACTGAGTGGAATTAGTTTGAGTAAGATGATATGGGTCCCAGCACAATATAGAAGAATTAAAGAAAACACAAGCACTTTCACTTTAAATGTTTTAAGGACATGGGATAATTTACATAAACACATGAAATGGGAATTCAACTCTATATTAATGCCACTTGCAAACACGGAGTTTTTTCCTCCAGGAAAGGATGAGATATCAGGGAGATGGTTTAAAAAAGAAGATATCCAATTGAGAGATGTATTGGTAGAGGGGGAATTGAGAACATTTAAAGAATTAAAAGAGAGGGGGGGGGGGATATGTTTAATAGAATAGATGAGTGGAAATATCACCAATTAAAATGTTTCATTGGAAATCTCCCAAAACCCTTGAGATTAAAAAAGGAGTGGAATTTGTTTGAAAGGCTATTAGAAACACGTAGGGATGGGAAACACAGTGTTACAAAAATTTATAGGATCCTCACAGAATTAGACACGGACACAAAGTTAATTTTTATAACAAATTGGGAAAGAGATATGGAGGTGGTGATAGATGAGGATCAACAGAATAAGATATTTAGATTGGTACACGAGAGTGTTAGTATGAGAGACGTTGAGATTAACTATAAATGTCTGACACGATGGCATATTACACCGAGCACTGAGCACAAGATGAGTGGGGAGAATTCAAAAATGTGTTGGAGAGGATGTGGGGAGGAGGGCACGGTGTTCCACATATGGTGGCAATGTCCAAAAATTCAGGTTTTCTGGAAGACAATAGTTAAATTAATAGAAATAATAACTGGAAATGACATAGGGTTAGACCCAACCATGTGTCTCCTACATAATGTTGAGACAACAGTAAATAAATATAAAGAATCAGGCGTATGGTACTACTTAAGTGTTGCAAAAGGGTTGATACCTACGTTTTGGCGGAAGACAGAGGTGCCGATGGAGGAGGATTGGATTAATAGGGTAAACCAGATTAGCAGAATGGAAAAATCATACTATATGCAGGAAGACAGGTTGGAAATATACTATTCGCGATGGGAAAAATGGGAAAAATCAGGAATGAAAGAGAAATATAGAAAATTTTAAACTAGGAAATTATTTAAAGTTATTGGGTCTTGAGAGATTGGAGATCTTGCAGAGGGGAGGGAGGGGGTGGGGGGGTAGAGGTGGGTTGGGAGGGGAGGGAAAGAAAAGAGGTAATTAGAAGGGGGCAAAGTAGAAATGTATTGATTATTTATATGTTTTGTGTCTCTTCTTATGGAATTTTTGTAATAATATGAAAAACTAATAAATATTTAAATTAAAAAAAAAAAAAATACACTGGCTTCTGAATCAGCAGTGACATTGCTGAATGTCACACCCCCGCTAAACTTTTTTCATCTCTTTAAAATGCAAATAGGCACAGCCTATATGAGACTGGCAACTCTACTCTGAATTCAGGAGCAGAGTAGCATCATAGCCACACCATCAAAGGAAGCTGCCTTAGGTGGACTTCTTTGGCAGCCTCAACAGGTGGTACATCTCAGAGGGACTCACAGGAAAGTGTAAGCACACATGCACTTATACTGAAGTGCTGCAACACATATTTTCCTTTGTAATGGAAAGCCATAGTTCTACTTGAAAAAGAAACCAATATGAAGGGAAGGATACAATCCTGTTTTATAAGTATACACTGCAGATGCTCCATATAGAAAAGTCAGAGGAATGCTCCCATTAAAGTCACCACAAAAGACAAGAGCCCTCCTTGCAAGCGAACAAGAGGAGTGTAATGTCCACATATGCAAATGGCTCATTACTGTGAAAATGTTCCACGGGCAATTGTTCAAGTATTCTTAGTTGACTGCTTCAAAACAAGGGTTGGATGATTTTCTGAATGCACAAACTACAAATGTGTTTATTTTTATGAAATTTAAGATTTAAGAAATAGATAGCAGAATTTTGATCCAAGGAGTTATCTGATTGCCATTGGGAATCAGAAAGGAGTTTTTCAGTGTTAAAGAATTCAGACAAAACTTTATAATACTGGCTTACCTAGGGATTAAGGATTAGTTTTTGTGGATGAACTTGGTCATTTTTCAGCCTCTTAGTATGTACAGTAATATATATTTTGAGAGCACATCTTCCTCTGTGACTTACATTACACGAACTAGTGCTTGCCAAATTTTAGTCTCTCGTGTCCTATTACAGTGTGAAATTTGTCAGTCTAAAGGACCTTTTTATTTTTAAATGTTTACTTATACTTTGTATGCTCATAGAATAGTGTGAGTACTATGACTTTGAAAGATATTACTCTTCTTTGCTATGCCTATGCTATTTTATCATATTCTAATAAATTAAATATGCAGCAGTCATTTTCTATACTTAGGATTAAAGTGCTTTTAAGAATTAAACTTGATTTAATGTATGATTTACAATAAGGGTTGCACACTGTAATCCTGTTTAAAATAAAAATCAAACATGGAAATATAGATGTGCCTGCTAAGAAAAAAGTAAATACTTGCCATGTTGAAGAGAACTTGTCTGTTGACCCTCCTGATACTTTTGGGAGTATCAGGAGCTGCCGTTTGTGGTTCCTCCCACTGCCCCATTGTTACTATTGTGTCCGGTTAAGCAAGCCATACATTATGCAAATTTCCCTTCCTTCCACCACAGGTTGAAGGAAAGAGAATTGCTCAACCCATCGATGCAGTCAGTGTATTTCAAAGTATCCAGGGCATCATCCCTGGATATACACTATATTTCAAAAAGTATTGGGACACCTCTCCCAATCACAGGATTCAGGTGTTCCAATCACCTCCATGGCCACAGGTGCATACAATCAAGCACCGAGGCATGCAGACAGCTACAAACATTAGTGAAAGAATGGGTCACTCTCAGGAGCTCAGTGAATTTAAGCGTGGTACCTTGATAGGTTGCCACCTGTGCAAAAAGTCCATCCGTGAAATTTCCTTGCTACTAAATAATCCACAGTCAACTGTCCACTGTCAGTGGTATTATAGCAAAGTGGAAGCAACTGGCAACAACAGCAACTCAGCCATGAAGTGGTAGGCCACATAAAATGACAGAGTGCGGGGTCAGCGCATGCTGAAGCGCAGTGGCCAGAAGTCGCTAACTGTCTGCAGAGACCATAGCTAAAGACCTCCAAACTTCATGTGGCCTGCAGATTAGCACAACAGGTCATAGATAGCTTCATGGAATGTGTTTCCATGGCCAAGCAGCTGCATCCAAGCTTTACATTTCCAAATGCAATGCAAAGCGTTGGATGCAGTGGTGTAAAGCACGCCACCACTGGACTCTAGAGCAATGGAGACGTGTTCTCTGGAGTGATGAATCACGCTTCTCTGTCTGACGATCCAATGGACGTGTCTGAGTTTGGCAGTTGCCAAGAGAACAGTACTTGCCTGACTACATTGTGCCAAGTGTAAGAGTGGAATGCCATTAAAGTTCATGTGTGTGTAAAGGTGTAGAGTCTCCACTCTAAATTATCCCAAAGGTGTTCTATCGGGTCAGGATTCTTGGAAGGCAGTCAAGTTCCTCCACCCCAAACTCACTCATCTATGTCTATATGGACCTTGCTTTGTGCACTGGTGCGCAGTCATGTTGGAAGAGGAAGGGACCATCCCCAAACTGTTCTCACAAAGTTTTGAGCATGAAATTGTCCTAAATGTCTTGGTATGCTGACGCATTAAGAGGTTTGCATCATGGATTTTGCAGCCGACAAATCTACAGCAACTGTGTGATGCTATCATGTCAATATGGACCAAAATTTCTGAGGAATGTTTCCAACACCTTGTTGAATCTATGCCATGAAGAATTAAGGCAGTTCTGAAGGTAAAAGGAGTCCAACCTGGTACTAGCAAGGTGTGCCTAATAAAGTGGCCAGAGAGTGTGTATACACACACACACACACAAAATAAGTATAAATCAGCACACATATATATATAATCCTCAAAAATCCCTTAAAGTCATATCAATATCCTTCCCCTGAAGTACTAATAAAATATATATTCATTGACTTAAACCCAAAAACCCACAATTATAGTGAAAAGATCAAAACCCAAAGAGATTACCCAAAAAATAAAAAATATCAAATATATATAAAAGAACAAAAATAAATAAAGTCCCAATATGCAAAGTGTCCAAATAATGTGTCCAAACAAAGATCAATTTCTTGATAGGAAGACGCTTCCTACTCCACTGAAGAAGATGCAAATCAATCACAGGTGCTCTTCAAATACCTCAAAAAACAAAATCTCAACATAGTATATTACCTTTTAAATCCCAGAACTAAAGTGCCACACGTGTATCATGCAAAAAAAACACTCCAGTGTCACAGCACTCATGTGAGAGAAAAAAAAAAAAAAAAAATTTAAATTTTAAATATCACTGCAAACTATATATAAAGTGCATAATTACCCTAAAACAAACAAATTCCAGTTTGTAATCAACCACATATGTACAGAGTGTCCTTAGATTGGTATCCTCTTGTTCCTCAGGACCTCACAAACAGACCAGGAATCAGTATGTGAATTATAATCATATATAAAATTTATTGTAGCCACTTACATATAAAAACGATAAGATCAGCAAGACAGCATCCAACTCCTCATGCCCAGTATGCGATCCCCTTTCCGTGTGTAGAGGGTCTCCCGATCACCAGGTAATTCCCCCTTGCTACTCCTATCCAGCACTATCACTTTGTAGCTCTGGGGGACACCTGAAGTGCACCGTTACTCTCCAGACCTCCAACACACAGGGATTCCAGAATCAAAAATGGCTGCCGCAGCACTTCCGGGAACGTCACGTGCCCTGGACACGTTTCGTCTCTTCTGGACTTTGTCAACAAGGATACGGACATAAGGTTCCAGTTCTTTAAGTACCCACTCCTAACCTGGCAGAAATACCTCAGCGGCCATCTTACAAAGTGGAAAATTGAGATGAATGACTACCACAGCTGATATACCATGCTAGATAGTCATCCCCACCCCATAGCTCTCATCCCCAAGTTAACCTCAAGCCATACTTCAGTCCCAAGGATAATTAAACCACCTGCAGCCATTTTGGAAACTGAAAGAACAATTTTAAATAACCATAAGGTCGGGGGTAACACCACCCCTTCACCATTGATTACAAAAATCTACAAATAATAAAATCATTCACAAAAATTATAAAATATTAAAGAATATAAGAAGTACATGCTAAAAAATCTAAATTAACATAAAAAACAAAACAAAAAACAAAATAAAATAAAAATAAAAAAAAATTACATTAAAAAAAAATAAAAAAAAAAATCAAAAATTAAAATTACAAATCAGAAATAAAACAATTTAAATCCAAATTAATATTAAGACCCCTAGGTTTCAAGGTATTAAGTTTAAAGATCCAAAAAGTTTCATTACGGGATATTTCCTGTACTTTATTACATCCCCTCCAATGAGTATCAAGAATATCAATACCACAAAAACTCAGAACACTCGGATCCGAATTGTGAAAATCACGGAAATGCTTTGAAACACTATGTTCCTTCCTTCCTTTTTTATGTTCCCCACATGTTCTTTAAGTCGAATTTTAAGATCTCTTTTCGTTCTACCCGCGTATTGGATTTTACAGGGACATTCCAACAAGTAGGTGACATACTTCATATTGCATGTTATAAACTTCTTGATCATAAACTCCTCCCCCGTAACTGTAGATTTAAACGTGGAGATCTTTTTCACTTTAATACCAGTCGTTTTACATATCCTACACTTCCTACATGGGAAGAAACCTGTTAATCCAAACATCCGTGATTTTCTAGGGGGGGAGATAATCCCTTTTACTAATAGGCCCCTCAAGTTATCACTTTTTCTATATATAAACGAAGGTTTCTCAGGTAGCGTCTTGGCTAGAATATCATCTTTGTGTAACATCGGCCAATATTTTCTAATGACATTCTCCACTTCCCTATACTGGCAACTACATTTGGAGATAAAAGCCTATTCCATTGAACTTTTCCCCTCCCTCCTTTTTTTCTTAATATTTCTCTTCTCCTTCCCATCTCCTAAATACTTTCTACTTACTGCATATCTCATCTTCTCTAGAGAATCCTGATCATACCCTTTAGCAACAAAACGTTCCTTAATATATTCCGACTGTACAATATAGTCTTCCAATCTTGTGCAGTTTCTCATAATACGAATAAATTGGCCTTTAGGAATCCCTTGAATCCACAAAGGATGGTGACAACTACTAGTCGGGATAAATCTATTCTTGTCGGTATCCTTAAAGAACGTTTTGAAGCACAATCTATTCTCATACTTGAAAACATGTAAATCCAAAAAATTGGCCCATTCCGTACTACTACTAGTGGTGAAACTCAATCCCAATTTGTTATTATAAATATTTTCCAAAAAGATCTCAAAGTCAGATTTATCTCCTTCCCACACTATCAAGATGTCATCAATATAGCGCCTCCAGACTTTTAGACCCATCCAATTTTTGCCAAAAATCTCAGACTCCTCCCACTTGGCCAAAAAATATTGGCCAAGCTGGGAGCGAATTTGGCACCCATTGCCACGCCCTTTTGTTGGATGTAAAATTCCCCCTTATACCAAAAGTAATTATTACTCATACTAAAATCTAGAAGCTGTATAATGAGTTTACGCTGTTTTCTATGGAGCTCCGAATGGTTCTGTAAACCCCATTTTATGGCCTTAAGGCCATCTTCATGCTTTATATTGGTATACAGGGAATTAACATCAATAGTGGATAATATTGTATCTTTAGTTACTTCCATTCCTTCCAATAAATTTATTACATCCTGACTGTCTTTCAGGTATGAGGGCATTTGTTTTACAATGGGTTGCAAATAGAAGTCAACATATTGTCCTATTCTAGAATGTACCGAACCTATCCCATTAATAATGGGTCTACCTGGGGGATTGGTGATACTTTTATGTATCTTAGGAAGAAAATACATAAATGGAATACGACAATATCATGGAACTAGAAATTTTGCTTCTTTTTCATTGAGAATGAGATTTTCTCTGGCAGTGTTAATTAACTTTTTTAAGATCTTTCGATATACTAGTGTTGGATCTTTTGGGATTTTACAATAGGTATCTGTGTCACCCAGAATATTTTGCATTTCTTCCTCATATTGTGTTCTATTCATAATAACCACTCCCCCTCCTTTGTCCGCTGGCCTAATTACAATATCCTTCCTATCCTTCATACTTCTTAAGCCCTGATATAACGCTTGCTCTTCATACACTTTTTTACTTTCTAACTCATATAATTCATCTATGGTCATCCGCTTGAACACTTCAATAAATTGATTCCTAGAATTTAAAGGATTAAACGTTGATCTATTTTTAAGATCGCTATGTAGAAATCTCAGATTATTCACCGGATTTGCCATTTTAGTAGGGCCAGGTAGGGAAGAGAAATATTTCTTTATATTAAGCCTTCTAACATATTTATTAATATCAATAAATACTCCAAATTTACCAATATTACCTTTTGGTGCATATTTTAGGCCTTTATCCAATAATTTAATTTCATTTTCAGTAAGTTTCGTAGAGCTTAAATTGTAAATCCCCTCCCCTATGTTTCTTTTCTTTTCCTTTTGTTCAAATTTTCTTTCTGGGGAACAGAGTCCTCTGGTCTCCAAACTTGTGGTTGTACCTCGTCTTCTCTTCCCTGATACTCCCCTTCTCTCCTGTAAGGGGGATTCCAATATCCTTGATACTCCCATTGGTTGGGATAATAGAATTCCCTCTGGGGTGGACCCGGAGGACGACCTCTCGGATTTCTCTGAAAAAAATTTCTCTGAGGGCCACCTCTTCCTCTATAGTTGTTATAATTATTATGGTATCCATTCTTACCATCTGATAGGGGTTGGAACCTATTCTGAGTAGGAACATTAAATATTTGGTATGGGGAATTAGGGGGCCTGGGAGAACCCCTATTAGTATTACCAGGTCCTCTATCCTGTCCTTCCGTTTTTTTTGGGATGTTGGATTTATTTTTATTACCCATACCCTCATTCACCCGGGGTAATATTGGTCCTTTACCAGCCTCTATCACAGAGACTGCCGGTGATGACGCACCAGAACTAGGGTTCAAATCCACCACCCCCTGCCATTTATACATATTGTTACTACGATAATCCTCCATATCCCTAATAAACTTTTTCTGTTTTTTCTTTTTTATTTCCATATCCTTTTTCTTCAAAAGCTCATGTATAGCATTACAACGATCAATATATTCCTTATTTTCTTTAAAATTCTCCACTTTGTTCTTAAATTCAATCAATTTGGATTCAATTAACCCCAACTTTCTCCTTTTCCTATCCAGGAGTAAATTTAGCAATTGTTTCTCACAGCTATGGAAGAAATTTTTCCACTCTAACATGGATTCAGGATCCTCAAGTCCATCATTGGGGCCTAAATCCCATCTTAATCTCCTGGGGGTAATTCCTTCCATTAAATATTTCTCCAAAGTTAGAATATCCCACCACAGCTGTATTTTCTTTTCCATCGCATACTGAACTCTTTTTGTAACAAATTCTATATTCTCATCCCTGGCTGCTCTAGTTGTGGAAAATACCTCCTCCACATTAATATTTCTAGTATCCAAAAAATTAAAAACTTCCATTTCTATTTTACCACCCCCCACTTAATTAAACCAAAATGTGTAAGCCAACTACAATTCACACCCCCTGGTGTAAAAAACAGAATAAGTATAAATCAGCACACATATATATATATAAAATCCTCAAAAATCCCTTAAAGTCATATCAATATCCTTCCCCTGAAGTACTAATAAAATATATATTCATTGACTTAAACCCAAAAACCCACAATTATAGTGAAAAGATCAAAACCCAAAGAGATTACCCAAAAAATAAAAAATATCAAATATATATAAAAGAACAAAAATAAATAAAGTCCCAATATGCAAAGTGTCCAAATAATGTGTCCAAACAAAGATCAATTTCTTGATAGGAAGACGCTTCCTACTCCACTGAAGAAGATGCAAATCAATCACAGGTGCTCTTCAAATACCTCAAAAAACAAAATCTCAACATAGTATATTACCTTTTAAATCCCAGAACTAAAGTGCCACACGTGTATCATGCAAAAAAAACACTCCAGTGTCTCACTCATGTGAGAGAAAAAAAAAAAAAAATTTAAATTTTAAATATCACTGCAAACTATATATAAAGTGCATAATTACCATAAAACAAACAAATTCCAGTTTGTAATCAACCACATATGTACAGAGTGTCCTTAGATTGGTATCCTCTTGTTCCTCAGGACCTCACAAACAGACCAGGAATCAGTATGTGAATTATAATCATATATAAAATTTATTGTAGCCACTTACATATAAAAACGATAAGATCAGCAAGACAGCATCCAACTCCTCATGCCCAGTATGCGATCCCCTTTCCGTGTGTAGAGGGTCTCCCGATCACCAGGTAATTCCCCCTTGCTACTCCTATCCAGCACTATCACTTTATCACTATCACTTCAGTTAATTAACACTGCCAGAGAAAATCTCATTCTCAATGAAAAAGAAGCAAAATTTCTAGTTCCATCATATTGTCGTATTCCATTTATGTATTTTCTTCCTAAGATACATAAAAGTATCACCAATCCCCCAGGTAGACCCATTATTAATGGGATAGGTTCGGTACATTCTAGAATAGGACAATATGTTGACTTCTATTTGCAACCCATTGTAAAACAAATGCCCTCATACCTGAAAGACAGTCAGGATGTAATAAATTTATTGGAAGGAATGGAAGTAACTAAAGATACAATATTATCCACTATTGATGTTAATTCCCTGTATACCAATATAAAGCATGAAGATGGCCTTAAGGCCATAAAATGGGGTTTACAGAACCATTCGGAGCTCCATAGAAAACAGCGTAAACTCATTATACAGCTTCTAGATTTTAGTATGAGTAATAATTACTTTTGGTATAAGGGGGAATTTTACATCCAACAAAAGGGCGTGGCAATGGGTGCCAAATTCGCTCCCAGCTTGGCCAATAATTTTTGGCCAAGTGGGAGGAGTCTGAGATTTTTGGCAAAAATTGGATGGGTCTAAAAGTCTGGAGGCGCTATATTGATGACATCTTGATAGTGTGGGAAGGAGATAAATCTGACTTTGAGATCTTTTTGGAAAATATTTATAATAACAAATTGGGATTGAGTTTCACCACTAGTAGTAGTACGGAATGGGCCAAATTTTTTGGATTTACATGTTTTCAAGTATGAGAATAGATTGTGCTTCAAAACGTTCTTTAAGGATACCGACAAGAATGGATTTATCCCGACTAGTAGTTGTCACCATCCTTTGTGGATTCAAGGGATTATCCCGTAATGAAACTTTTTGGATCTTTAAACTTAATACCTTGAAACCTAGGGGTCTTAATATTGATTTGGATTTAAATTGTTTTATTTCTGATTTGTAATTTTAATTTTTGATTTTTTTTTTTTTTTTTAACGTAATTTTTTTTATTTTTTTTTATTTTGGGTTTTTTTTTTTATTATTATTTTAATTTAGATTTTTTAGCATGTACTTCTTATATTCTTTAATATTTTATAATTTTTGTGAATGATTTTATTATTTGTAGATTTTTGTAATCAATGGTGAAGGGGTGGTGTTACCCCCGACCTTATGGTTATTTAAAATTGTTCTTTCAGTTTCCAAAATGGCTGCAGGTGGTTTAATTATCCTTGGGACTGAAGAATGGCTTGAGGTTAACTTGGGGATGAGAGCTATGGGGTGGGGATGACTATCTAGCATGGTATATCAGCTGTGGTAGTCATTCATCTCAATTTTCCACTTTGTAAGATGGCCGCTGAGGTATTTCCGCCAGGTTAGGAGTGTGTACTTAAAGAACTGGAACCTTATGTCCGTATCCTTGTTGACAAAGTCCAGAAGAGACGAAACGCATCCAGGGCACGTGACGTTCCCGGAAGTGCTGCGGCAGCCATTTTGGATTCTGGAATCCCTGTGTGTTGGAGGTCTGGAGAGTAACGGTGCACTTCAGGTGTCCCCCAGAGCTACAAAGTGATAGTGCTGGATAGGAGTAGCAAGGGGGAATTACCTGGTGATCGGGAGACCCTCTACACACGGAAAGGGGATCGCATACTGGGCATGAGGAGTTGGATGCTGTCTTGCTGATCTTATCGTTTTTATATGTAAGTGGCTACAATAAATTTTATATATGATTATAATTCACAAACTGATTCCTGGTCTGTTTGTGAGGTCCTGAGGAACAAGAGGATACCAATCTAAAGACACTCTGTACATATGTGGTTGATTACAAACTGGAATTTGTTTGTTTTAGGGTAATTATGCACTTTATATATAGTTTGCAGTGATATTTAAAATGTAAATATATTTTTTTTTTTCTCTCACACGAGTGCTGTGACACTGGAGTGTTTTTTTTTTGCATGATACACGTGTGGCACTTTAGTTCTGGGATTTAAAAGGTAATATACTATGTTGAGATTTTGTTTTTTGAGGTATTTGAAGAGCACCTGTGATTGATTTGTATCTTCTTCAGTGGAGTAGGAAGCGTCTTCTTATCAAGAAATTGATCTTTGTTTGGACACATTATTTGGACACTTTGCATATTGGGACTTTATTTATTTTTGTTCTTTTATATATATTTGATATTTTTTATTTTTTGGATAATTTCTTTGGGTTTTGATCTTTTCACTATAATTGTGGGTTTTTCGGTTTACACACACACAAAAGCTTGTGTATTTGAGCTTTGGGGTGCACACCCTAATGCAATAGGCTAATTACAAGAGGATGACAGGCGCATGGAATGAGCAGTCCACACAGTCTCTTTGATGAGTGTGGGGTCAGGAGCTGACAGGAAAATATGCAGTCAGAAAACACCCAGGGAGCT
The DNA here is from genome assembly GCF_062004578.1 of Staurois parvus. NCBI lineage: Eukaryota > Metazoa > Chordata > Amphibia > Anura > Ranidae > Staurois > Staurois parvus. The sequence continues at coordinate 1,620,782 of NW_028318189.1, read as the reverse complement.
CTGATAGAGTGAAGCAATGGCTCTGGAGTAAACAAGAAGAGAAACACAGCGCCTCTGAGTGTAGACTGTAAGACATTTTTAATGGTAAACATAAGTTAACATCTCACATGTAGATGGTAATAAGTAGGCTCATAAGGGATTAAAAGAGCACAAAACCTCATAGCTGGGTTCAGGAATAGTAAGCAAGAATGCCGGCTGGACAGCAGCAGGGAGCGCTGAAAAGGTGTTGATAGAAAGCCTGCCGCAGCGACAATGGCGTGTGACGTTATAAGCATGCGACGCGTTTCTGAGCATGTGTGGGATCCGAGGACCGGTGCACTCCTTTCTCAAGCATAGGGAGAACACTGACACAAAAAGAGCCTTATATTGAGCAGGGGGAGGTGAGGAACAGAACGAGAAACACACAGAAAATGACTTAAGGAGAAAGAGACCAAAAGATGTCTGTTAGATAAATACAATGAAGATGAGATAAAAAGGAGGAAACAGTATAAGGACGAAGAAAAAAAACAAAAGAAAAATGACCTAAATGAATAAAAAGTATAATAAATAATTAAAATGAATAATAAAAAACAAATTGGGAGTGAGAGAGTGGTAAAATATAAGAAATCCTGACATATACAAATTAGATAAAAATGGAAAGAATCCAAGTTATAGAATTATGACCACGATGAATGCTAAAACACATTCCGAAGCGGCAATGTGAATAAATTATTAATTGGCTCTAGACCATGTGTATGTGATCCAAACAGTATAAAATTATATTATTATATATAAAACATCATAAATGGATGTAATACTCTATAACTGTACATATGGTAATGATAGCTTATAGATAATACATTTAAAAGAATGGAAGCAGTAAAGAATAACAACAAGTGACAACCTGTCAAATTGTGGAATAAATAATAGAGATAGGTATATAAAACCATTGCAAGCATGATGTGTCTCTACGTACTGTATAGACCAGCAACTGTTGGATAGGTTAAAAAACTACAAATCAGCCGACTCGTATAAAAAATAGGGGGCTCCTGATATGAAAGGGGGCTCTTGATTCTAAGTGGGGAGCTCCTGATGATAAGGGAAGACTCCTGTTGTGAAGAGGGCGATTACTGATGTAAAGAGTACTTCTGATTTAAAAGGTGGCTCCTGATGTAAAGGGGGCTCCTGATTTAAAGGGCCACTGCTGATGTGAAGGGGATCATTGATGTACAGGGAGATTCCTAATATAACAAGGCATTTCAATGTTAAAGAGGGACTCTTGATACTAAGTAGGGAACTCCTGGTGTAAAGGAAGACTTCTGATGTAGGGGGAACTACTAATGTAAAGGGGGCCCTAGAGGTGGGGGTCAGGAGGAGGCAGGGAATAAGGAGAGTGGGAAGGGGACTGTTATGATCCGCCAGGTGGTGCCTCAGGCTGCCAACTGACAGACCTACTCAGAGCGTGGGGTCTAAGCCCGGGCTGTGCTTTCACCAGGGCCCCTGATGGTGGGGATGGACTTGAAACAGTCCCGGGCCAGGTCACGACCTCCGAGCAGGCCCACCAGTGGCTGAGGAGACCTCCGGGGACGTATGCAGGTACCGGGAGAGCCAGATGTGAAGAGGATGGCGGCCCCAGCAGGGTAGTAACGGATCGTGGTCCCGTGGGGGTAAGCGGGGTACAGAATCGGCGGGCAAAGAGTAGTCGGGTCACACGCAGGATCAGCAGGGTAAGTCAGTCCGTAGAATGGTCAGGGCAATCCGGGTCAATCACAGGAGCAGGTAGGGTAGTCAGGGCAATCCGGGTCAATCACAGGGGCAGGCAGCGTAGTCAGGGTCAATCAGGGTCACTAGACGGGTGCAGGAACTCAGAATCACAGAAAGACCTTGCGGCAATTTGTGACAGTGCAGGGCATCTTTAAATAGTGCGCCCTGCACTGTCATTGGCCGGCTAGGACGCGCCCCCGGCTGTCATTGGACGCCTGAGGCGCGTCCGCGGCTCCTACTGCGCATGCACGGCGTCCTGTCAGCCGCGGCTCGCCGGGACCTAGTGCCTGTGTCCCGGCGTGATCCGCCGCCAGTGCGCATGCGCGGCGGAAGGCTCCGCGACCCTGGACTCCGGAGCCGCGATCCCTGACAGGGACCAAGTAGCTACACCAAGGGCCTCTGGGTTGTACTTGCCCTCTGGGCCAAAAGCTGCCAGTCAGCTCCTGCTCACTATACAGCTCTGCCTTCCTTACCTGTTTTAGGAAATGTATTATGTTCAAGATAACTCATTAGGAACTGGTGTTGCATCCAGAAAACTGACCACTCTTGGATGGAGGAGCTCTCATACCTAGGGTGGTCAATTTGAAAAAGGAAAGCAGGGGGACTGGAAGAAACACCAAGTGTTTCTCCCAAAGGAAAAAATACAAGGATATCTGGTTTTTTAAAGGGTAGTAAAGTCTCCTGTCAAGCCCAGTGAGTGATTTCTGGCCAGGAGGTCGCTTCCTCAGGCAAAGTATAACACTTTGTTGTTTCACCATCCTGGACCTGGAATTTGGCTGGTAAGGAGCACCTTTGGAGCAGAGTCTAGCCTTCACCCTGTCAAACAATCTTCGCAGGTGTTGGTCTTGACCAAATGATTGGGGAAAGTGAAGAGTAATGTGTTGCGGAGTTCACCCTGAAACTGTGGATCCCAGAGGACTACATCCTGATCTTGTCATTGGCGCATACACATTTTGTCCCCAATTGACGGCACGCTCAATTGATGACACATCAGTCTCTTCATACGGGTGTTGTGCCTTCAGCATAGCAATCCCACGAGATTTTAGACCCATTACTATTATTGATCACTGCTCGTGCGTGAAATTACCTCAAGAGAAAAGAAGGAAGCATACCACTATATGGAGTCGGACATCATAAATATAGTGCCAGCCTCGGCCGGAACACAGGAACAAGAAGTTGAGCAGAAAAATACAGTAAGAAATCTGCTATGGGGATAACTAGTACTAAGGTATGTGGAGAAATTGTTAGCGTAGTTGCCTAGTTAGCATAGTATTTGTGCGCTGGGGTTTACTACTGCTTTAACACAAGCACAATATACAACAAAGCACATATCAGAAATATAAAATGTTGGGGTAACATTCTCATTCTTCATTTTAAATTCTTCTTTTTGTTGCTAGAAATTGCTTTTAAGGAGTGGTAATGTTTTTTTTTTTTTTTAAATACTTGGGTCAGTTGGGTTATGCCATAATCTGCTGGTATTCAGATTCAGAACACTTTATTACTCCCAAAGGGAAATTACTAACTGCACCGAATGTTATAATTAATATGCTCCACATATTAGCACATTATGACAGGTATATGTTTCACCATCCTGGACCTGGAATTTGGCTGGGAAAAGCACACTGTAAGGGCCACTTTTAGAGTGGAGTCTAGCCTTCACCCCATTGATCAATCTTTGTAGGTGTTGGTCTTGACAAAATGGTTTGGGAAAATGAAGTCATGTGTTGGGGAGTTCACCCTGAAACTGTGCCTCCTGGAGGACTACATCCTGATCTTTAAGGTTGAGCAGATTTAGGATGAAAGTTCAAGGAGGAGTGTCAGGGAGTGACAAGAGTCTGGTGGTGAGGAGTAGTAATAGCAAGGGATCAGGAAGCCTGCACAGCTACAGTAGAGAGAGGAGTTCTGTGTGTGGTGAAAGGGTAGAAGACAGAGAGACTTAAAAGAAAAAAAAATTAATGGTGATTTGAGCGAAGAATGCTTGCCAGCAAAATGTGGACTCCCACTGCCTTGAGGTAGAAAATGGTATTCTGTGGATTAGAAACAATCATGACTGAAGGAATAAAAAAACTTTACCAAGCAATGTTTTATCTGAAAACCTATACAATGTAAAAAATGAAGTTAAGCTATATCACATATGTAATTAAAATAAACCTGCCATAAACTACCTGGGCATAGGGTACAAAAATAGTCACTTACCCTAGGTTCATACTATTGCGGGCCATGCAGCCTGTGTTTGCTTGGGCACGGCAGACCATTTATTGAATAAGCTGCTGTGTCTGTTTATCCCTTTTTAAAAATGCTGCTACAGGGAAACTGCATGGTCCCTGCAGTTCCTGCACCCATAAACGCGCTGCAGGCTAAGATGCGTCGGGGTGCCATGCAAAATGAACACATCTCGTAAGAGTGTCATGATTTGGTTGTGCGTGGGGGACCATCTTGGACCTACCCCCCGGTGAAGTATTTTTACAGGGCATCAGAGCAGCCTGGGAGGCAGTTTCCCCCTCTCCCCCCCCCCCGGTAGTGGGCAGCATTCATTCCATTTGTCAAGAGCACTCACTTCCTTCCTCAGCTTCTCTCTAAGACACTATGAGAATAATGCAGGGGGCCTTGGCTCATTACAGATGGCAAGTCCATAAAGAGCATCTAATTTTACTGCATGGACTGCCAATGTAGTATGTGTCCCACACTACATACTTAGATTTGTTTTTGTACAGCCTGCAGACAGAATGAAAGAAATCTAACAGTTTCCTCCAGCTAGGCTAAACAGTGCACATGGACAAATCTTCTCTGCTGGCTGTTGTATTCTGACAGCCGGCACCCATGGCAGGGCTGTACACAGATAAAATTTTGGCCAATTCGGTGGGGCACAAATGAAGTTCAATCCATGTATGGCCAGCTTTAGGGAAAAACTGAGCAAACTGCAAACAATATGACCCTTTCAGATAATCTTCTTAGCACTGCTAAGTAAAAGTCACTAAGGCTTGTGATATAAGTACTGTAGTAAAGAAAGAAGAAAAAATATAAGAGGGAAATTATTTGGCAACAACAGAAAGGGAAAGAAAAGGACACCAGGCTGACTAAAGAAAGGAGGGAAATGGGAATAGTATAGTAGCGATAGCCCAGTTACAACTATTCAAGATGGTTATTTGAGATGTATTGGTCCTACTTTTTCAAATCCTTTCAAACAAGATATAAATATAGCTGGTATACGTACCTTTTTGTAATTTCTTATTGCTTTAGAGGGCATCTTTTAATTGAATGTTCTTTAAATGACCTTTCCATGTCAATCTACATTTTCTATGATTTAAACAAATCTGTCAAGTTTCTTGTAATAACTTGGATACGTTCTGCTTGTGTACACAAATCTTATCTTTCGTTAGTTTGATTGGCTTTGTGCATTTCTCAGACGCCTATCACAGTAGTTGCATTTTCACAGGGATTTGTTTTGAGCCTGGAGCTACATGAACAATTAAAGCTCACAATTTATTGGTAATCTTCTGATTAGCTGCATTTCATTTTGCTTCAAATGTACTTACTGCCAACAATTGGATCAATCTTTTAGTAGCAGAGAGATTAAATTGCATGTGTAGCCTTAAGCCACCTGGAAACACTGGATGGCAAGTGCATGCATGACCAGCCACTGAATGAACTTTTTAATGAAAGACCTGTCTTCAGATATACACATTTAAATGTGCATTGGGTGAAAAAGCATACTTCAGACACAGCCTATTTTTAGCAGATGATGTGACATCATTAGATTTTGGATATGATGGCACTGTAGATGTGACTATATTGTAGACCAATAGGTACCAATATATTCAATGTACTGTTCCTGATAATAACTGCTGGCTTTGCCACTGTGTGATTTGTTAGGAAAATGTACTTTATAATTTGAAGACTGCTGTATGGTTAATTAATAGTGGTAGAAATGTTTGCAATAATCAGATATGCTAAATTCCCTGGGACATCTAACAATATTGCACAAAACATATTTCCCAAGACCAAGAATTACAGTGTAGTAAAATCTCCCCATTGATGTTTCAGAGAATGGTACTATAGTATCATACTTTAAAACTAAATGTGGTGCAGTGGTATCTGTACATTATAGTGTTGGTATGGTAAAACCTGCTTTGGAGTTCATGGGCAGCCTATTCAAAGTGAATGGCTGCCTTACATAAAACATGTTCCTTAACATACTGCAACAACACTGATAAATATCTAAAGATATGTTGGCAAGTTAAAGTTCACATTTACATAAATTGTCCCATGGAGACAAAGGGCCCCAGTAGTTCAACTGCACTGTGCCATTTGTAAAAATTGTGTTTATTGCAAATGCCATACCTGTAGGTCTTTTCCGTCACCCATATATGAAATGCTTCCAATGTTTACATTTCAAACCTGGCTTATTCCAAGGACATGGACTACAACAAAATTACCACCAAGGCTATTACTGTAGTTGTCCTCAAATAAGAGGGCTCAGTGGCCATTGTGTTGTATCCTTTGTCTTGTAAATAAGTCAGGAAATAGGAATATAAGCATTATGAGAATTGTGGCCAGGCTTCATTGATGACAGAAAAGGCCTACAGGTATGGAATTTACATTAAACAATATTTTTACAAATGGTACATTGTATTTTAAACTACTGGGGCCCCTTGTCTGTATAGGTCAGTTTATGTAAAAGGTGAAGTCATCCTTTAATTGAATCCAGTCTAAGTTGGCCCTTGTATGTGTATGAAGGTAAGGCGGAGACCTCGACTTAAAAGCTCCTTGACAGAAGGGACTGATGTGAATGAACAATATATGCAACTGTCAGTGCTATATAAATACTGTACCTGTAATAAATAAATATCTAATAGCAAAAAGGATGCGTATTCAGCAACATGTTAATAAAGGCAGTCATTCATGTGTGTGACCCACACACTGGCTGAAATTTTCAGAAAACCTCTGTGCTGTACTGTCTTTACTTACTGCCACATTCTGTGGGAAAGCAGTACATTACTATCTAGAGTCAAGCACACAGTTCTCAAAACAGCACTGCCGTAATTAGGTATATTACAAGCTCAAACTGCAAAGGTGTGGGGTAGAAAAGGTAAGTGTACTGAAAGTGCACACCAAACAATTTGACATGAGAAATCATATGGCTATTGAAATATATTAGAATGTCCAGATATATTCTAAAAAATGACTGGAGATTTTTAATTGATATATGTCTGTATAGGAATTGCCTTCATTTTATGTTTGTCTTTATTACTCCAAGCAAGATTGATTCAGTTTTACTTGTGTTTAATTACCTTGGAATGATTGTAGGCTCCCAATTGTGTGTTTGTTTTATATGCACTAAATAAGCTGTCAGTGATTACTCTTCTTTTACCAACTTGTTACAGCTACAGACTTAGCACAACATGATGTGTTGATTGCTTTCATATAGATCTCAATAATAGAGTAAATAGAACATGTAATGGAAGGTGTCTCCAGTAAATTATGATTTATTAAAACAAAATGCACATTGTCACTTCAGTAGTTTCTTCTGGTTAGAACTAAAGACCACATTAAGATTGTCATAATACATAGTATTTGAGTTCCTAGTCACAGACTGTTTTCATATATTTAAGGTAAGAAAATATTGCCAGTTTGGCTGGTGTTGAATACATACAAATCCTCCATCTGTCACAGCTTTTTGATTATTCCTGAAAGTAAAATAAGCGTTGGCACAGCTCCCATGGTGGTCATTTTAATTTCAGCTTTAATCATACTTTATGAGATTACGGTGTGAAGAAGAGGTGTTCTGTATCATAAACTGCCAAATGCTAATCAAATAATCATTTGCTTGTAATGTATGTTAGAATTAATGGCTGTGTCAACAATTAAGGTCACACCTGATCTCTATGAACCTTTTAAACTTTTTTTTTGGCCAGTCAAATTCTTGTATGGGGCTGCACTTTGAAGCAGTAAATTGTCTAAAATTATTATTATTATACAGTATTTATAAAGCGCCAATAGTTCGCTCAGTGTTGTACATTACAAAGGGGGACAGAACATGTGACAGAACAATAACAAAACAATGCAAAACATGAGGGGATCGAGGGCCCTGCTCTTTCGAGCTTACAGTCTAGGAGGGAGGGGATGGTGGCACAGGAGGGGAAAGCTGTGGGGGATGGAGTGGTAGGAAGAGTGGAGGAGGTCGGCAAGTTAGCAGGGGGTGGGGTAGGCTTCCCTGAAGAGGTGGGTTTTCAGGGTGCGCCTAAAGGAGAGGAGAGTAGGTGATAATCTGATGGGTTGGGGCAGGGAGTTCCAGAGGATGGGTGACACCCTGGAGAAGTCCTGGAGGCGGGCATGGGAGGAGACCAGGGAACTAGAGAGAAGGAGGTCTTGTGAGGAGCGGAGTGTGCGCGCTGGGTGGTACTTGGATATTAGGTCGGTGATGTAGTTCGGGGCAGTATGGTGGATGGCTTTGTACGTCAGTGTTAGGATTTTGAATTTGATCCATTGCGCAATCGGAAGCCATTGGAGGGATTGGCAGAGGGGGGTGGCAGATACAGAGCGGTTGGAAAGGTGAATGAGTCTGGAAGCCGTATTCAGGATTGACTGATAGCCAGCGGCAAGGCAGGCCAGTAAGGAGGGAGTTGCAGTAATTGAGTCGTGATATGATGAGGGAGTGGATGAGCTGTTTAGTGGTTTCTGGGGTTAGGAACGTCCGTATTTTGGCGATGTTGCGGAGGTGGAGTCTGCATGAGTTTGTTAAAGTTTGGACTTGGGGCTGGAAGGATAGGTTGGAGTCCAGAATGACACCAAGTACTCTGGCCTGTGGGGCGGGTTTGATGGTGGTGTTGTTGGACATGATGGAGAAGTCAATGGGGAGTGGGGTCCGGGCTGGGGGGAAGACAAGAAACTCGGTTTTGGAGAGGTTCAGTTTAAGGAAGTGGAGCGACATCCAGACTGATATGTCGCTCAGTAGGTGTGTGATTCGGGCGGAGACTGAGGGGGTGAGAGATAGATTTGTGTGTCGTCGGCATAGAGATGGTAGTTGAAGCCGTGAGAGTGTATGAGTTGGCCAAGGGAGGAGGTGTAGTTGAAGAAGAGAAGGGGCCCGAGGACGGAGCCTTGAGGGACCCCAACAGAGAGGGGGAGTGAGGGGGAGGTGGTAGCATTATAGGTAACGCTGAAAGAGCGTTGTGACAGCGAAAAATGAGAGCCAGGAGAGAGCAGAATCGCTGAGGCCGAGGGAGTGTAGTTTTTTGAGGAGGAGGGGGTGGTTGATTGTGTCGAAGGCCGCGGAGAGGTCAAGGAGTAGGAGCACTGAATAGTGGCCATTAGCTTTGGCGGTTAGCAGGTCGTTGGAGAGTTTGAGTAAGGCAGTTTCGGTGGAGTGTAGGGGACGGAAGCCAGACTGTAGGGGATCGAGGAGGTTGTTGTCATTGAGGTGAGAGCTTAGGCGGGTGTAGACTAGGCGCTCGAGGAGTTTGCATGTGAATGGGAGCAGGGAGACGGGTCTGAGGTTGTTCGGGTAATTGGGGTCCAGGGAGGGCTTTTTAAGTGTGGGGGTGATGTGTGCATGCTTCAGAGGGGAGGGGAAAGTGCCGGAGGAGAGGGAGAGATTAAAGATGTGGGTGAGGGAGCATAGGATGGAGGGGGAAGGAGGTTGTAGGAGTTGTGAGGGGATAGGGTCAAGGGGGCAGGTGGTGAGGCGGGCATCAGAGAGGACCTTGGAGACTTCCTCGATGGTAGTAAGGTCAAAAGTGCGGAGTGTTCAGAGGGCTTCAGTATGAGGAATGTAGGGTGGGGTGGAAGTGGAGGTCAGAGCAGTGGTGGGGTCGTGGGAGAGGGGTGATGAGGGGGTAGCTGAGTGAGGGGGAATGGGATTGGAGGGAGTTTGAGCAGTGATGATGTCCCTGCGGGTTATGTTGAGGGAGAGGTGGGATGAGGGGGTAGCTGTGTGAGAGGGGACGGGTTGAGAGGGAGTGCGAGTTGCTGCGATGTCCTTGCGAATTGTGTCAATCTTGTTTTTGAAGTGATTGGCAATCTCAAGGGCGGTGATTGAGGTGCTGGGTGGAGGTGGGGGTGGAGAGAGTAGAGAGCTGAAGGTGGAGAAGAGTCGGCGAGGATTGGAGGAGATGGCCTTGATGAGGGTCAGGAAGTAGGCTTGTTTGGCTGCGTGGAGGGAGGAGGTGTAGGTGTGGAAAGCAGATTTGTAGCGGGTGAAGGCTTGCTGGGATTTGGTTTTGCACCATAGTCGCTCCAGGGCACGACTGTGTCATTTGAGGGTTTTGGTGTGATCAGTCTGCCAGGGCTGGAGCGGTCGGGGTCTAATGTTGCGTGTGGTTAAAGGCACTAGTGAGTCAAGGGCTGTTGACAGTGTGTTGTTATAGGCAGTCATAGCCAAGTCGGGGCAGGACAGGGGGAAGATGCTGTCGTGGAGTTGATCAGCTGCAGAGAGGAGGGAGGCAGGGTTAAGGTTGCAGAGGTTACGGCTGGTAGTAGTGTGACATTTGGAGGGGTAGGCGTTGGAGGACGAGGAGATAGAGAAGCGCATCGGTTGGAGAAGACGAGATCAAGGATATTACCGTCGGAGTGGGTGGTGGATTGTATGCACTGTGCAAGTGCAAAGGAAGAGGTTAAGTGGAGGAGATGGGATGTGGCCGGGTTGTCGAGGTTGACAGGGATGTTGAAATCCCCAAGGATGATCGTGGGTAGCTCAGAGGAGAGGAAGAAGGATAGCCAGGAGGAAAAGTCATCCAGGAAGCGGGATATGGATCCAGGAGGCCGGTATATCACAGAAATCTTCAGCAATAACATGGTCTTGAATAATCTGATGTCGTTTGTGGAAGTTATTGCATTTGCAAGTACTACACTACACCAAAAGTGTTTACACACCAAAAAAATATACAGTAGATCTACAGTATATACAGTGTAGATGTTCAATGCATTTTTACAGATGCCTGTAGAACAGTCATTATACCCTTGTAAAAACAAGCCTATTATATATACTTTTTCACTGATCCACAAAATGTCTAAACAATAGGCCTAATGAATAGAACTCAATTGGGGTTATTTACTAAAACTGGAGAGGGCAAAACCTGGTGCAACTCTGCATAGAAACTAATCAGCTTCCAGGTTTTATTACCAAAGCTTAATTGAACAAGCTAAAAGTTAGAAGCTGATTGGCTACCATGCACAGCTGCGCCGGATTTTGAGAGCACCAGTTTTAGCAAATCTCCTCCACATTTTTTAAACCTGCATTTTAAATCTGTTTTGTCTTCCTATAGTGATTTAAAGATAAAACCAAACAGAGCAACCAGTACAATGGTTCAACCAAGACTACAAAAATCCACTGATGGAATAATACCATCCTCGTTAGTGGGCTTATATTTTTTGCCAGTGGCAGGATGCTATGCATTTACAGGATTCTATGCATGTAGCAGATCAATCTGAGGTGTTGATTTATGCAAAGGAGAACCATGATGGAGATGGCAAAAGTGCTGTTTATCAATATTTGCTGATGATACAATAGGTTTTATATTATGTTTTTGGCAACATGCTGGTAGACAGCACTGTCAACTGCCAATGTCTACGTTGACAGTATACACTGATTGCTGACAGACATCAGCCAGCTGACTGACTGCATAGTTATAACTCTAGACCTACACCGTCACCATGAACCAAAAGGATCAATCTACCAGTCACTTGTTACTGCATAGTTCCTGTACCAGAATTATACAGTCACTGGTGGATCAATCTGACTGTGACGGCATAGTTTTGGCATTAGAAATATACAGTCACTGTTGGCCAGGCGATGAAAGCACCAGCTAGTAGCATTCAGTTACTGCTCAGCTAATTTATGTGCAGGGTCAGTTTAATGACTGCAATGGGCCTAATATCCGACTGAATCAGTACTGTTTGACCGGGTACTGGTTAGTTGAGGTATGCTGGGTAACACTGTTTAAGACAGATTGGCAATGTTTTATGTTCAAAGGGGGATATGTTGGACAAGGGGGCTTAATTGATTATTTATTATTATTTTTGAATATTTTAATAAAGTATTTCCATTCAAATTGTTCTGTTTAACCATTTCTTTTTCTTCATTTTTTTGTAAGGAATTTATTGAGCCTTCTACTTGGCTTTGGTATTAGACGTGATCTGAGTGATAGCTGACAAAATATAAAGGCTAACCACAAATAAATCATATTAGCAATAGGAAATGAAGAGTCTGCCTACATGAATGTCCATGAATATCACACAAGCCCAGTGCTTGCACTCTAAAACTAATCCAAAGACCTCTGAAATCCCCCTTCTCCCAATGTGCAGGATTAGCTATGTACATGCTCTAAATCTGTGACATGGTGGGGAAGTTGCTAACACAAGCTAATTTTCACCTAAAGCAACTGAAAAGACAAAGCAGTAGGGAGGCAAGGATCTCTGCATATAGCCTTACATAGCCCCTGTTGCTAATATAAGTGGCCTTACACAGCCCATTCCCAAGTAATATTAGGCCAAATACCAGCTAGGGAGGCCCCAACCATGGGCTAAGCAGCTTTAGAAATGAACATTAACAAGCCCTAGCAGGAGTATAGCTTCTAAGAGAGTGTGGAGGTGAACTAGTGCAACCCAGAGCTTGCATAAAACAGCCTGGATGTTGTATATTAAAAAAGGTGTAATACAAATCACCTATATCTGGATACTTTCATTACTGTTTGGGGTAAAATAAGATCACCTGCATGCATAGCATCCTTATACCAGAGCAAATCATGATACATTGATCATATAGGTAAGTTGCAACTTTCCAAAGGCAGAAGAAATACCCTATAAAAATGCATTCAGGTTAGTTTTCTGGTTATAAAAACAAAAGGTCTGCCTGCTCTCAGCTAGACAAACTGCTTCACTGAATATAACTCTTCAGACACACAGTCTGCTCCCTACTGACCACTACTTCTTCAATAGCCAAAAATTAATATTCAGATCATCCAATGCTCTGAATCAACCCCCTGCCTGCACTAGGTACAGAAAGGCCTAGACATGTCCTTTCTGCCTGTCCAAAACAACTGCCACCATTATAAGCCTACACATTCTGAAGCTGGGCCTAAACTCAACTCCCACATATTGTACATTAACGGCGTTATTCTGGAAGCAAATCTGGTACAAAAACAACACCTACAAAGATCCTCTATATAAACGTAACCCATACAAACCTCCTCAGAGGCAAAGTTGAATTGTGGCACAAGTTAAAGTTGGCCCCCAGAGCTTTATGTTAGCCAAAAAAGATCCAGTAGAACACAGCCCCTTCTAGCACTGTAGAAGTAGTTAATACAGATCAACCCATATTCACATACCACTAGAAAGCGAACACAAGTGCATCTTAGAATACCACACTTTTACTCTTTAGGATTTTGTAAGAGCCTGTAAAGTAAACAACTAGGTTTCACATGAAAACCTGACCCTCGATGTAACTCCTCAAACACAACAGTGCTTGTGAAAGTAAAATACAGCCAACAATGCCAGAACATCTGATACCCAGCACTATAAGACTAAAAGTCACAGACAGGCTCCAGAGAAAGCTCTGAGGATAGAAAATGTTGTACGCATAGACTACACAAATGGGCATCAGGGAGACAAGACAATTACTGTAAGTGTACTTGCATATTGCAGGGGTTAGAGTGGATGAAAGTTTGCAAAATTATCTTCTGGCCTTCATACTACTTCCCCAAGATGTATGGTCAGAAAAAGAAATAATAGGCCCTGTTTACCTCCCCTTGTGCTTTCACACCCCTGGAACCAGGAGCTGCTGTGCCCAAACAACAAAATTACCCAGCCTGGACTTTGCAAATGACATTGCTGACACTGTGGATTCAGCTGGGATGTGTACTTACTGTCTCCAGAAGGGAGCAACACAACCCTAGGCCAGTTCACCAAGGGGGTTAATTACTATCTAGTACTGACCTTCCCCAAAAACCGAAAAGGAAGTAGACCCTAGGCCTCTTCCTGCCAGTAAAGAGGGAGTCATTGGTGTGGCAAAGATTGATGAGAGTCCTACCATCAACTGGGTGAGGTAGGATTAAAAATTTGGGGTGGGTGATGACCAGAGACAAAAATCCAGAGCTAAGCCTTAACCACCAGATTCCATATAACGAAGGAAATAGAACAGCAGACCAGTTTAGGAAAAGAAGTTCCCTTTAAAGTGTTTTTTGTTGATGCTTTTCCTGTACCTGTTGGAGGAGGTGTCTATCCTCGATTTTGGAAAAGAAAAATGTAGCCACCACATCTATGGAATAGTAAACTGAAATTAAATTTAAGCTTTGCTCCTTGGTTTAGAGATACTTTAACCACTTGCCCTCCTGAGGATTTACCCCCCTTAATGACTAGGCCTCTTTTTGCTACTCGGCGCTGCACTAATTCCACTGATAATTGCGTGGTTATGCAATGCTGCTTCCAAACGAAATTTACGTCCTTTTTTTCACACAAATAGAGCTTTCTTTCGGTGGTATTTGATTACCTGTGCGCTTTTTATTTTTCACGCTATAAACAAAAAAAAATACCAAAAAGTTTAAAGAAAAACAATATTTTTTACTTTCAGCTATAAAAAATATATAGTAAACTCAAAGTTAGTTATAAATTTAGGCCAATATGTATTCTGCTACATGTTTTTGGTAAAAAAAATCCCAATAAGTGTATATTGATTGCTTTGTGTGAAAGTTATAGCGTCTACAAACTATGGTATAGATACTGCAATTTACGCCAATTTTTTGCTATACAGCGCTGCGCTAGTTTAACGGACAATTGCGCGGTCATGCAATACGGTACATACATGAAATTTACATCCTTTTTTTCCCACAATTTGAGTTTTCTTTCGGTGGTGTTTGATCGCCTGTGCGTTTGTTATTTTTTGAGCTATAAAAAAAAAAATCTGACAATTTTGAGGAAAAAAAACAATATTTTGGACTTTTTGCTATAGAACATGTCCAGTAAAAAAAATTTAAAAATAAAATTTAGTCATAAATTTCTGCCAAAATGCATTCTGCGACATGTCTTTGCTACAAAAAACCCCAATACGTGTAAATTGGTTTACATGAAAGTTATAGCGTTTACAAATGGCGGGAAAGATACTGGGATTTTTAATTTTTTTTTATACTAATAATGGTGGTGATCAGCGACTTATGGCGGCGATCAGCGACTTATGGCAGCGATCAGCGATTTATGGCGGGACTGCGGCGAACATTCTGACACTGGGGGGGAACTGACTTGGGGTCACTGACATCCCCAGTGACACCAATACAGTGATCAGTGCAAAAAAAATAAACAATGACACTGTACTAATGGCACTGGGGAGGAAGGAGTTAACTTTATTATTCAGTGAAAGGGTTAACTGTGTGAGGGGAGTGTTTTACTAGGGGTGGGGGGGGGGGTGTACTGCAGGGGACACCGCTGATCGGGACAGATAAACTCTTCTGTCCCGATCAGCGTGTCCTGGAGCTGTCAGGGAACTGACAGAAAGCACAGCTACTGCAGCTGTGCTCTCTGTCACTGATTGCCGCTAATCGCCGGGACATATCCGATAACGACCGGCTGTGACCCGGCGACTGACATCTGCGTCCGTGATCGGCGGGACAGGTAGGGCGGCGGCGCACCTCGCGCACGCCCCCTTTTAAAAACACACGTTTTAAAGCGTGGTTTTGCCCAGCCGTGCCGCCCTGCCACCGTATTTCTACAGTGGCTGGGCGGCAAGTGGTTAAAAACAATAAAACAACGTCATCCTTAACCTCCCTAGCGGTATGATTATTTCAGATTTTTGGTGCTGAAAGCATTACCATTATTTTGCATGGAAATATGTAGTTTTTTTTATTGTAGCCTGTAATTTTTAGGAATAACTCACTGAAATCTGTCCGAACAAGAGTCTATTAAACATCCCGGGTATGATAAAATTTGAAACACGAAATCATAAATTATAATTTAATAAATAATCATAAAAAATAATAATATAATAATAATACATTTAATTCAATAATATAATCAAACCAAAAACACTGAAATTTGAAATAGAGCACCAAGTTCGCACATCGCTGAGCAAAGTTGCAAAATCGTTTTCAGTGTCTGATGACGAATTTCCCCACGAATCATTATCACTCAAATCTGCAAGTGGTTCTGATTTACTATCGCTGTTCTCTAGCTGGTCTAAAACCACTTTTGACCTAAAGGGACGCTTTTTGGACTACATGGACTTTTCTCAGTTTCTAGGCAGAAAGAACAGACAAAATGCAGGCAGGGCACAGAACAAAGCACTCGGGACAAAATGTATGTGAAATGGGTTGAAACAGCAATGTTTTACTATGTAAAATTTGTTTGGAAAAAAATGACATTTTATAAAATTTCCCGCGGCCGGCGGCACCCGTACGTCCCGACGTCACAGGGACCGGAACACAGAAGCCGGATGCCGGCATCGGCCGGAGGAGATGGGCAGGGACGCTGCAGGGGACACATCGCAGGAGCGAAGGACAAGGTAAGCTCTGCAGGGACTCCCTATGCAGCGCCGCATGGTAAGCCCAAGTGTAGCTCGGGGTTACCGCTTTTGGTACTGACATTTTACCCCGAACTACACTCGGGAATACCACTAGGGAGGTTAATAAAGTAGTCACATAAATTGCCCATCTGGGTTAACACATCCCCTCATCCCCAGTCCAGGGATCTTTCCCCTGAAACCATCCCAGGCAGCTCCTCCTTATTCTGTGCATGCAAGCCATGGCCCAATTAATTTCTGTGGGTAGCCACTTTTGGACAGTTGTTACCAAACTAGGTGCTCCCTTTTTATGATTTACCCTTATTCCAGTTCAGATTTTTTTTTTTGCTTTCCATCTCAGTGTGAACTACTAGGACAAAAAGTGAGGGTGATTCTACCGGTCAAATACACAGACATAAATAACCTTTCACCTTAAAGGATCTTATTACAGGCACTTTCAAATTGCTGCAGTAATAACCTGCAGTCGCATCAGGACCCTGTTGGAATCTTCAGGGTTCAATTTAAGTTTAGTGTTGGGGTGGAGATTTTTGGTTTATTTTAGAGATACATCTTTATGCTTCCTCAACCAATTTAGAGCATAGTAAATAAAATATGTATATTTCTATTTGATCTTGTAGACATATCCATCATATCTTGACAAATGGAAACATTAAACAGTACCAAAGGAGCAAAAAAAACATAACCTGAAACTACCATATACCACATCTATGGATTCCAAAATAGTAGAGAGGCATTAGAACACTTGTTAGGCCTTTATTGCTGCCTGCCCCCTTTAGAGAAATTCACCATCTCTATTTGTATTTTTTTTACTATTATTACCAAAAGTGAAAGAGAATCCCTCATTTTGGGTTGTCCCCACAATAGTAATAGAGGGGAAACCTTCCAGAAAAGACACAAATTCTGGTAAGCCAACCAGGGATTCTCCACTTTGGAGGGGTTTCCTCCCACTTCCTGTTTTGGCTATGGAGTAGGAAGTAAAGGAAGATCTCACCATTGGGACATAAATGGCAAAAAAAAACTGAAAGGGTAATAACCCTTCCTTATTTTACCCTAAATGAAAAAAAAAAGTTTTACTTTTAGTTCTACTTTAAACTTCCAATGGCAAAACATCTTATACAGTCCCTTAATTTGACCCTTCAGTTTCATCTGATTGTTTTTTTTTTTTGCCCGCATCTTTAGACATTGCCTTGATATAGAGGATGGCCTTTTTATGTATCATTCATAAAATGAGTGGCATCAAAACACCCTTAGGATTTTTGGCAGTATCTCTTTCTTGACACTATATTCCCTCCAAGCTCCTATGAAAAAAATGGTGACACCACAACTCCTTAATGCAGTGAAAAATGTAATTTACAGGCATTGAAGAACAAAGGGAACCACCACTAACATTCACAGAATTGCTACAAAAGATTGACCAGTTTCACTTAAAGTGTAACTACACTGTATCTGAGCACCACAAACCAAAAGTGCAATATAATTTATTTTTAAATTATTAAAAGCAAACTCCCCCATCCATATCTCCATGCTTTATTTTGCTAAGAAAACACCTCCTAGCATTTCTGGCCATGGACATATTGAGTAAGGGCAGATGATTCATGCAGCAATCACTTCCTAGAATCCATTTGCCCTTAGCTCAGGCATGCAGGCAATAGGGGTGTGCTTATCTGGGAAAACCCCTTCTCTCCTCCTGAAGACTCCTGGGATGTATCATTTGCCTAGGCATGGAAACTAGGAAGTAACTAAAGGAGGGTAAAAAACTGTTTAAAACAAGTAAATATACTTTCCTATCTATTTAATAATGCTAGCAACATAATGATTCAAAATAGTCAATGTTGACTGAAACAGTGACGTTCCACTTTAATGAAGGCATTGAAACACAATTGCAGAGATGCAAATTACAAAATCTATTGCATCTGGACAGGCTGGTTAGAGTGAAAACTAACTGCCACATGTGCAGCACACATGGCTTCCAGTTAACATTACGTAGAAATTATATTGGACAAAGGCACTACTATCCCTATGGCTATCCTCACACAGAGATATAGAGACATAAAGCCATGCCCTCTAACCAAAATAGCTTCTACATGCTTTGATTATAAGGTGCTATATATTTTAGCTGAGAAGCTCAGAGTACCTGTTTTGCAATCAACTGAACCTTACACATGTATGGATCTGCTGCCCTTTGCTGCTTGTATTTGTAAATAGCTGATTGTCAACGCAGAGTTGGTTGGTTATAGATAGGCACTTCCTGTCCCTGCTAGCTGGGTTATAAACTCCAGAGGAAGGAAGTGGAAAGAGAGATAGGAGCTGAGACCACATGTCCTGTCCATGGCAAAACTACTGCTGAATCCATGCCAGAAGCAGGGTTTATTAGGCAAGTGCTCTTATGTCTTTTTTTATTATTATTTTTAACAGTCGCATTTTATTCAAAATTGTACAAAAAAGCAAAGGTACACTACAAGCCAGACAATATGTCAGCATAATATAATTCATCCAGTATAGCAAGTGCAAATGTAAAGTTTCATGGAAACTACACTGGAAAGTTTAGCAATCTAGACATTCATCATGAGGGAGAATGAACCAGGTCAGTTAACATACATCCTGGAATGTGACATAGTAAAGTGCAGGTAAAAAAGTAAGGGGGGGGGGGGGGGGGGCAAGACATGGTCAGCCATATAAAAATTTGTCAACCAAAAGGGTAAGCAATTACAAGCAGTATACCCTAGAGCAGTGGTTCTCAACCTTTCTAATGCCGCGACCCCTTAATACAGTTCCTCATGTTGTGGTGACCCCCAACCATAAAATTATTTTCGTTGCTACTTCATAACTGTAATTTTGCAGTGGGAGGACTAGTGCCACATCATTGGTGTCAGTGGAAGCAGTAGTGCCCCATCACTGATGTCAGTGGGATGAATAGTGCCCCATCGTTGGTGTCAGTGGGAGGAATAGTGCCCCATCGTTGGTGTCAGTGGGAGGAATAGTGCCCCATCGTTGGTGTCAGTGGGAGGAATAGTGCCCCATCGTTGGTGTCAGTGGGGGGAATAGTGCCCCATCGTTGGTGTCAGTGGGGGGAATAGTGCCCCATCGTTGGTGTCAGTGGGGGGAATAGTGCCCCATCGTTGGTGTCAGTGGGGGGAATAGTGCCCCATCGTTGGTGTCAGTGGGGGGAATAGTGCCCCATCGTTGGTGTCAGTGGGGGGAATAGTGCCCCATCATAGGTGTCAGTGGGGGGAATAGTGCCCCATCGTTGGTGTCAGTGGGGGGAATAGTGCCCCATCGTTGGTGTCAGTGGGGGGAATAGTGCCCCATCGTTGGTGTCAGTGGGGGGAATAGTGCCCCATCGTTGGTGTCAGTGGGGGGAATAGTGCCCCATCATTGGTGTCAGTGGGGGGAATAGTGCCCCATCATTGGTGTCAGTGGGGGGAATAGTGCCCCATCATTGGTGTCAGTGGGAGGAATAGTGCCCCATCATTGGTGTCAGTGTGGTGGAGGGGGAAATAGTGCCCCATCTTTGGGGTCAGGGGGGGAATAGTGCCCCATCGTTGGTGTCGGTGGGGGGAGGAATAGTGCCCCATTCTTGGTGTCAGTGGGGGGAGGAATAGTGCCCCATCGTTGGTGTCTGTGTGGGGGAGGAATAGTGCCCCATCGTTGGTGTCAGTGGGGGGGAGGAATAGTGCCCCATCGTTGGTGTCAGTGGGGGGGAGGAATAGTGCCCCATCATTGGTGTCAGTGCGGGGGGGGAGGAAATAGTGCCCCATCATTGGTGTCAGTGGGAGAAATAGTGCCCCATTGTTGGTATTAGTCACACAAATGATGGGGCACTATTCCTCCCACTGACACCAATGATACTTACCTTGCTGACCCCTGCTCCAGCCTGGGCTCGCTCTCTCACTTACCTGTCAGCTGTCTTCCTTCTCTGGCCGCTCTCCTCTTCACTTACTCCGGCAGTTCCCTCGATCTTCTTAGATCTACGCGCGCTGCTGCTCGGCTCCTCCTCTCCAAGCTCCACCTCCTCGCCGGTGATTGGCCGCCTGTGTGCCTCTCCTGAGCTACAGTTCCGGTGGCCAATCAGCGGCGAGGGGGCGGAGTTGTTGAGGGATCCCGGAGGTGTGGCCAGGTGACAGGGCAGCGTGTCATCCCGCCCACACATCGACTGAGTCAGAGGAGCGGTGTCTCGGTTCCTAAGACCATCGGAAATATGTGTTTTCCGATGGTCTTAGGCGACCCCTGGGAAATGGTCGTTCGACCCCCAAAGGGGTCGCGACCCCCAGGTTGAGAACCGCTGCCCTAGAGGAATGTCTGTCAAATGGTTAAGCCTTGGGCATCTATCCAGCTGTTCCAGATCTTATCAAGCTTCTTAGGGCAATTCCTACTGCCATATATAAGTTTGTATAGTGGGAGTAACCAGTTTACAGATGCCTTCCAGCCAGACACCATGCTGGGGAGGGGTTGGTTAGAGATTTGCTGTGAAATCCCTTTCAAAAACCCCTAGCACTCCTGACTGTGGCAATCTTGAGTAAGGGAAGAAGATTCATGTAGCATTCACGTCCTAGATTTCATCTGCCCTTAGCTCAGGCATGCACACAGGTGGGTATGCTTAATTGAGAAAACACCTCTTCCCCTCCTGAGGACACCCGGGATGTATGACATAATTTGCATAGGCCAGAAACCAGAAAGTAACTGAAGAAATGTACAAAAATGTTTAAAACAAGAAAATATGATATACTTGCCTATTTATGTATTAATGCTAGCAGCATAAGGATAAAAATTAGTTAATGTAGATTGGGAAAATGAAGTTCCGCTTTAAGGAGGATTTCCCATTTAGCAAAATTTGCAGCAAAACACAAACTTAACGTGCTTAGTAGTCTCCACTTGATCAGTGAGTCTTAGCAGCAGAAGTAGGTGATCCATGGATATAGAAAGGTTAACAACCGTATTAGTAGTATCTACCACCCCTTGCCAAAATGGTTGGAGCTTTGAATATGACCAGAAAACATGAAAGTAGGGGCCCATATTGAGCTCAGCTGACCTATCGGGGTATATTGCAGCTAGTCGTTGCGGGGTTCATTCCTATGAACGAACTTCAGCTGGAGGAACCGATCCCTAAGTGCTCCTATGCCTAATAGTTTACTATTGCCCATAGCTACTTGGTAAATATATATTATGTAAAAACTGGTGACAGAAATACACCCACCGACCTCTTTATTAGGTACACCTGTTCAATTCCTTGGTAACACAAATTGCTAATCTGCCAATCACATGGCAGTAACTCAATGCATTTAAGCATCTAGATGTGGCGAAGACAACTTGCTGAAGTTCAAACCGTGCATCAGAATGGGGAAGAAAGGGGATTTAAGTGACTTTGAACGTGGCATGGTTGTTGGTGTCAGACAGGCTGGTCTGAGTATTTCAAAAACTGCTGATCTACTGGGATTTTCACGCATAAACATCTCTAGGGTTTACAGAGAATGTCCTGAAAAAGAGAAAATATCCAATGAGTGGCAGTTGCGTGGACAAAAATGCCTTGTTGATGTCAGAGGAGAATGGGCAGACTGGAACGAGATGATAGAAAGGCAACAGAAACCACTCATTACAACCAAGGTATTTCGAATACCATCTCTGAATTCACAACACATCGAACCTTGAAGCAGATGGGCTACAGCAGCAGAAGACCACACCGGGGGTCAGTCCTGTCAGCTAAGAACAGAAAAGAGATGCTGCAATTCGCACAGGCTCACTCAGAAAAATGTTGCCTAGTCTGATGAGTCTTGATTTCAGCTGCGACATTCAGATGGTAGGATCAAAATTTGTAACAACATGAAAGCATGGATCCATCCTGCCTTGTATCAATGGTTCAGACTGGTGGTGTAAAGGTGTGGGGGATATTTTCTTGGCACCATTTGGACCCCTTAATACCAATTGAGAATCATTTAAACGTCATGGTCTACCTGAGTATTATTGCTGACCATGTCCATCCCTTTATGACTACAGTGTACCCATCTTCTGATGGCTACTTCCAGCAGGATAATACACCATGTCACAAAGTTCAAATCATCTCAAACTGGTTTCTTGAACATGACAATGAGTTCACTGTACTCCAATGGCCTCCACAGTCACCAGATCTCCATCCAATGGAGCACCTTTGGGATGTGGTGGAATGGGAGATTTGCATCATGGATGTGCAGCTGACAAATCTGCAGCAACTGCGTGATGATATCATGTCAATATGGACCAAAATCTTTGAGGAATCTTTCCAACATCTTGTTGAATCTATGCCACAAAGAATTAAGGCATCTCTGAAGGCAAAAGGGGGTCCAACCCGTTACGACCAAGGGGTACCTAATAAAGTGGCCAGTGAGTGTATATCTGTTTCCTTGTCATCTCAAATGCACTATACCAGATGGCCAAGTCAGTGGAACGGTGTGCGTGTGCAGTGGTCACCTTGCTGTATGTTAGTAGGTGAACCAGTATATTGCAATAGAGGTTATATGAAGCTCCTGTTATCTAAGTTAATCCAATGCCTTCTGGTCTGTTATCGAACTCAATAAACGAAATGGGCTAAAGCCATGGCCATTTGATAGTTAGAGGTGCAGTTGCATGACAGATAGAAGCAACTAGGGACTAAGAAACAGAGTAGATATGCAAATTCTTTTATCTACCTACAGGTTTAGTGTAATATCCTGTTTCAGAAGGGCAATTTCTCATATCCCCCCCAAAAAAAGGGGGCTATGCACTTTACTCCCTTCCTCCCATTTGTGTGTTTACCCTTTCTAGTTTTATGCACTTTACTGTCTTTACACTTTGCTATACAAGAGAAGACAAATGGAATATTGTTTAAAGAAAATGTATATTCTTTGGCCCCTTTACTTTTTCAATAACTCAATAAAAATATACAAAAATAATAATCAGGTACATCTGTGCTTTCAATCTGTCCGTACATTTGCCAAATATAATTACTTCAGATACCAACCAGTGTCTTTCAAATGAACACAGAGATGATTGCTTTTGGCATAGAAAGGTATAATTAGCACAAAATGAATGACCATAGAAATCCATTACTGAGCTACCTGATTAGATGCATATTATGTTCCAATGGTCCTCGAGCAAAAACAACGATTTGTACATTGGCCATTTACAGCCTGCCAACTGAACAAATTAGTTTTTGTATGTAAAGTGATACATTTAGAGTTCATTTACATTTCTGCAGTGTGTCAACATGCATTATTTTGCAATGTGAGTTGCATTAAGGCAGCACATTGAAATTAATAAGCTGTCAATCTACCCATTCATTTCAATGTGGTACCATGCATTGTGGCGTGTTACGCTCCAGGTGCACTGGAGAGTCCTTTAAAATGAATGGCATTTTAATACAATGTGCATTGCTGCTCATCACCGCAATACAGAAGTGTAAATTGAACCAAAAATGGAGCAGCTGAATTCTCTTTCTGTGTAGGAAACTACAGTTAATAGCATGGACATATATTTATGTGCACATGGAAGAATTAAACTGGGTTAAGATAAGGTTCATCTGGCTTATGTATTAGACTATAGACATATTGTATGCATTTTTACATGCATAGCTAGGAGAGGAGGGCATTATTAATGAAAACTGCACTTGCTAAAACTGAATTACCCACAAAGTGACAGGGCAGGTGTGGACTTGGATCTTTAAAATGAAATAAAGCACTTTTCCTTTCTTCATTTATCACACATTTGCTAGTGAGCAGTGACATCTGAACTTTGTAGCACAGCCACAGTTTCACAATTTAGAGAATCTAATGTGTTATCAAAGCAGAAGATTACTGTGTCTGAACTTCTGCACTGATATCATTTGGAAGAAGGGTTGGTCTTCAGCTCAGACAATCCCAGCAAAGGAGAGGTGAGTAATTACTCAATTACATTTACGTAACCGTAACAGAGGGTTAGTGTTAGAGTTAGTAAAAGGAGGAGAATCTCCACAAAAATGGATTTTCCTAGGGTACTATGTGACACGTACATCTAATATCTTAAAAACGTATGGAATATTGTACAGAAATTCTTCATAAAATACACATAAAAATAAAGATTACAAAATACATTCTCTACTCTACCCCGTATAACAGTGTTTATCATCACCACACAATACTTATATGCACATGGTGTGCAACTAAAGATGGGATATCTTTTTTGATGCACTATATTCGGAAGTATTTTATTCTTCCTTTCTTTGATACGTATACAGTAGTGAACACTGTCAATTATATTTATCTGCCCCCAAGATATTTACCACTTTTTGGGGGGTTTAAGGGGGGTATTTTTCTCCTATCCTGCCCCTCCTTATTGACACTGCTTGAGGTGATGCTTCATGCGACGGATTTCTTGGCCCATTGTCCCAAGAATTATCTTGCTGAACATCTCTGCCCTGCTTCTGAAAAGATTGAAAGATCAAATGCATTGAGATTAAATGTTCCATTATAGCCCATCCTCTTGGTTTCACACCATGTACATATAAATATTTGGTAATGATGTTAAACACTGTTATATAGGGTAGGATACAATAGATTAGGGAAACCGTACAGAGCAGGTAAGCGTGAACCTGTTTGTTTTACGTTTTTTTAAAATTACGTTTACAACCACTTTAATGTTTGTTAACCTATACGTTTTTTACTGTGGCTCATCACAGATGTATTATGGATGTAAACTGTAAATACAATGGTATAGTTCAGAGATCTTTGGTTACATGCAGTGTGCTGTAATGGAGTGCACCAAAACATTTGTATGCAACAAAAGAGAACAAAGAGTGCAGTGATATGCCTCTTTCTTGAACACCTTACCTCCACAATCCACCAGCAATTTGAAAACTTCAGATTTTTTGTTTAACCTGCAAATATCAGTGCAAATTTGTGAACAAAGCCACAAGTGTATAATATTTTTCAATCTATAATGAAGCAAGAAGATAGTAAATGTTAGTGTTTTAAATAACAGCTCAATATTTCCTATCATTACATGCTTAGAGCATAAGGGTGAAGGGGGATCTGGAGCTGTTACATTGCATAGGCCAATGTTCAGTTTTAACCACTTACCTGGCACTTTTTTACATTTAAATAAATCTATACTGGACGAGGTGCGTTTCCGTACGCACCATCTGGCCAAATGATTAATCTAAAATATATATCCTTTATTCAGATATGTAAAACATGTATGCTCAGCTGTAATTAATGCCTATTGGAGTGGAATGTGCGCACAATATAACTGAATACCATTGCAACTATTTACCTTACATCCAAATGGTTAATAACACCAGACCAAATCAAATACCATTTTAGATGAAGTAACAACATACTAAGAGGCACTGTAGTTTGATCATAAGCATCTATCAGCTTGAATATATCGTCTCTGTTAAGGAAATGGAGTTACCACATGGACAAAACTAATTAGATAGTATAATCTATCTTGCTACAGATATGTAATACGGGTACACTCATCCATGGGCTTAAATGTCAGCATCTCATGGATAAGTCCCATATGTCACCATATCCACCAAAAATACCTCACTGTCTTGAGGAATGCAAATGATAAAATGCAGGACAGATCTCTCCAAAAAAAGGCGGAGAGGAGTAAATACCATGTGCATTCAAAAAGTGCTCCCGTAGAAAGACCCAGAGAAAAAAAAGAAACTCTACATGCTCCAGAAAACAGAGCTTTGTCAGAAGTATAAAGAATTAAAATAGCTCACATAGTGGCTGGAAGTTGTGCTCAGTTGCACATGGTGGTAAAATGGCACCTATCATTTGTTTCACCTCTATATATAGATAGCCATTAAAATGGCTTCCGCACATGCTCAGTTCCTCAACAGACATCATCTTGTAGACAAAAACTGCACATGCTCAGTATCTTAACATCCGCCATCTTGTGGACAAAAAACAACACCAGAGCAGCACATCAGTCCACAACACAATAAACACTGCTGAAGCTCTCAAACACTGTTAATGCCCTACTAGTTAAGGACCAAAATTACAGTTCATACCATTATTTAGCATTGATGGAACAAAATCAAACAAAGAGCACAGAATCCATAATCACACACAAAAGGAAGGAAGGTAGATCCTTCATTTAAACCATAAGGTGCCCTTGAGCCTAAACGGAAAATCCATTTTGCTTCAAGTTTCAAAAGACATTTATCTAGGTCTCCTTTTCTAGAACCCAGATCATATTTGTCAATCCAAAAGTCTAAGAGGTCAGCCTTACCATCATGTTTTTGTATCATATGTCTTGCTACTGGTCTAGCCTTGTTTTGAGCAATATCGTTCACATGTTCAAGAACTCGTCTCCTAAAAGGGGCAAATTGTTTTTCCTACAAATATTAGGGGGCATGGGCAGTTTAAAGCATAAATCACCCCCTCTGTGCTGCATTTATAGAAATCTCTTATTTTAATAATCTCCCCATTTTTAGGGTTAACAAACTCCTTGGTATTGCTCAAGAAGGGACATGCCTTACAGTGACCACACCTGAAAGTACCTTTTTGTTTCTCAGGTAGCCAAGTGTGTTTCATTGATGTTTTAGAGGTTTTTTCTAGAGGAATATGTACTAACATGTCTCTCAAATTCCTACCCCGTCTGTAGGTTATCTTAGGGTCTTTAGATAGGATCTGTAATAGATATTTGTCCTCATGCAAAATATTCCAAAATCTCTTTATGATGTTGAAAATCTGCCTTGATTGATTTGAATATTTACCTATGATACGCATGCCTTGCTGGTCATCCACTTTTATGGTTTTCTGACCCAACAGAGATTCTCTTGGAACCCCTTTCACTTTCTCATAGGATTTAATCAAATCAGTCTTATGATAGCCATGTCTCATAAATTTGTCAAACAACTTTTGACTCTGCATTTGGAATGCCCCTTCTGTTGAGCAATTTCTCTTTGCTCTCATAAATTGACCAGTGGGAATTCCTCTTTTCAAGGCTGCTGGATGTGAACTTCCCCAATGTAACAGGCTATTCGTGGAGGTCGACTTTCAATAGATTGTTGTATTAATATTGCCTCCTTCACCCCTTTTAATCTCCAAGTCAAAAAAATGTATGCTATCATATTTAATTTCACTCGTGAAGAACATCCCAATATTTTTTTGATTTAAGGTGGCTACAAATTCCACGAACAGATCCTTTTGACCCTGCCATAATATGGACACATCATCAATGAATCTTGCCCACATAAGAATGTGTTATGTAAAACATTCTAGTTCTTCTACAAAGACTATAGTAAACTCCCACCACCCAAGAAAGAGATTTGCATACGTAGGTGCACACGATTAACCCATCGCAGTTCCTCTGCGCTATCTATATACTTTGCCATCAAATGAAAAAAAATTGTGTTCCAATACAAACTGCAAAAGTTGGAGAGTGAATGTAATATGGTTCTCAAATAGTTTGCCTCTATTTTCCAGAAAGGATTCACAAGCTTTTAGAACCCAAGTAATGACTGATATTACTATATAAAGCTTCCACATCTAGACTAGCTAACCACACATCATCTTCCATTGTGATATCTATTAGTCTGTTTACAAAGTCTCGTGTATCTTCGATATATGAAGGTAAACTATATACAAATGGACGCATGATATAATCTAGATATTTGCTTGCTCCTTCTGTAAGATTGGTATTGCCCGAGATAATAGGGTGGCCAGGAGGTTTTTCTTTATGTTTGTGTACCTTAGGTAAGACATAAAAAGTTGCAATAGTTGGATGTGCATTCATAATAATGGCACCTGCATCTTTGGAAAGGATCACCTCTTCAACAGCCCTTTTCAAAATAGAGTTTAACTCACTCAAGTATTTGGGGGTTGGATCATTCTGAAGTATTTCATAATTAACCTCATTGCTTAATAACTCATAACACATTTCAAATAAAATGCTCTGTCTATCAAGACTATATTTCCCCCTTTGTCCGCTGCCTTTAGAACTACTTCTTTATTACTGTGCAGATCTTCCAATGCCTTCCATTCAGAATAAGACATATTATATGACTTATTTTTCCTCTGCCTTCTTAACCATAAATCATTCAAATCTACCTCAACCAATTTTACAAACAATTGGATGCTGCTCCCCTGAGGGACGGGTGGGGTATAGTTAATCCTTGGACCCCATATTTCAGCATCCCCACTGTTGTTTTCAGCTTGTAATGATTCCAATACATTTAGGGCTTCCATATCTCTAGATATCAGACCCATCGGAATATTAGATGGTTTGTCCTTATATTCCTTCTTCAAAGCCAGTTTCCTGGCAAACAAATGTATATCATTAACCCATTCAAATAGGTTAAAGTCCTCTGTAGGTACAAAGGACAATCCTCTCCTCTGTTAGATGGTCAATTGTTAATGACATCTTAGATAGACTGAATACTTGCAAATCACCTTCTTGGGTTGTGTTCGTGCCAGCAGGGCCTGTTATTTCTTCCCTCTCTTGGCACCTGTGGCACAGGGCAGCGCCATTCCAGCTGGTATCAGGACTCCAGCATCTGAACTCAGTCACATAGTCTTGAATGGAGAGCTGCCTCTGCAGAAGTTGAATGTTGCGGGTCATCAAATAGTTCTGCCATGGTGTCAAAGAAACTCTTAAGGGTGGACAACTTGGCGTCTTCTCTTTCCAGGAGATGATTAGCCCAGGTCTAGGGTTCCCCTTGTAGTAGAGCAATAACAAATCCCACCTTGGTGGCTTCTAGTGAGAAGGTGTGGAGCTGCAATGTAAAATATAGCTGACATGCATTTAGTCCAAACACTGGAAAATCTTTCTGGTGTAGGAACCCTTGGCTCAGGAGAAAGCAACATGACTGTAGGAGGTGCAGGAGCAGAGGCCTGGGATGCAGAAGAAGCTGAGGAAGGAACCATGGAGTTGGTAGAAGCAGATGTTACAGGTGCAGGCAGGGCTTGGAGATGGCTCTTTAGCTAAGTATATCCCTCTTGCAGATTCTTAACGGCCTGGGTCAGTGTGGAGATGTGCTGGCAGATCTTATCAAGCAGGGAGACCCCTCTTTCATGTTTCAACATGGCCGTTTGGTACTTCCTATTGTGGCACACATGCAGGCTCGATCCCGAGCTGTGGATGCCTATCTATAGACACAGAATACACCCCCCACTCGCTCATCACAGAATTTGATTGACAATCTGCCCTGTGAGGAGGTAGAGAGCAGCTGCTCTCTGCACACCACTGGATTGAGAATCGGGCTCAGGTAAGTATAAGTGTGCGTGTGTGGGGGAGGGGCTGGGGAGTTCCTGTGGCACAAAAGGTTTTTTTTTACCTGAATGCAGAGAATGCTTGAAGGTTAAAAACCTTGGAATGTTATAACCGCTTTAAGTGCAATGTAAGTTTGGAGTTTGCTAAGATGTTTGCAGGTCATGTCAACTAAGAGTAAATGCTACATGTTGATTAAAAGCCTAGAGTACAAATTAAGTGCAATGATCCATATTCCAGCCATGCAGAAGAACATAGATAAATGTTTGAACAGTACTTTTACTATAACGATAAGGTTATGATCATTAAAGCATGCATCAAGTTATTTTAAGCTTAGATTTTTCACATAAACTGCACTGCAGTACAACCATCTGGTTATTTTTAAAGTCAAGTGTAGTAACTCTAAATCACTATCTCTTCCAAAATCTTAGTTTCACCTCAAAGCTTAATGCCACTAGCCTGGTTAGTAATTTATAGGGTAGGTACAACATTATTTGTCTGAAAAGGGTTATCAAGTATAAGATTATCTGTAGTAACTATTGTTCCTTTGTCTCTGACATCTTGGAAGGGTATGACTTATTATTTTATTCGTGTTTTAAAGCACTCTTTTTCATTATGTGCATATTTAATGAATAAGTAGTGAATGAAATAGTGCTATAATCCTCAAGTTTGTGTGGCTATGGCTATACATTTTTAATATGTATTATAAAAAATAGTTTTATTTAAGCCAAGAACAAAATATAGTGGATAAATGAATGTAATCTCTAGCATCCCCCCAATCAGTGCCAACTAAATATTATTTTGGATGTTAGGGAAAATAAGGTGTGTTTGTTTTGAACAAATACTTTGCGTAACATTATTGCAGTTTAACTCAAAGCTGAACTTTACCCATAAAAGTTTGATAAAAAATAATGTTGCAAGGAGCACACATTCCACATGAGTAATTATGGTACCAAAATTAGTGTGTGCTGTAAATTGCTTCCAGCATTGTCCTGGTCCTTCAGTGAGGCTGCCATTTTTCTGAAGCCCAGAGCCCCTGAACAGCAGTAAATCATAAAGCGTACCTAAACACAACAATTTAATGGTTTCAAAAAACAGTTACTTTCCTGGAATGTCGGGATTGCTGTCACATTTACTTCTATTTTCAACCACACTGTCTAACCATCAAATGGCTGCTGTCATAACTGATCAGCATCAGAACTTTAAATTGGAACTTTAGTCAGACACTTAATTCCTGCTTGAGCATTTCAGGCTGGCCCCTTTTGCAGGTATAGCTTTCCCTTTGGCTTCAGACCAGCATCAATTCTTACACTTAGACATGGAAAGTTCCCTGCGCTTTGCAAGCTTCACATGAACCTGATGCAGTAATGCAACATTTCTGTCAATTTGAGCACATTCATTCATGATGTGTTCACATTCGTTCTGTGATTTTCATTGAGTACACTTTCTCCTTTAAGCATACCCCCCAAAAAAAGTCAAGGGGGTTTAAGTCTGGTGAGCTTATTGATGTATTATACACATATACTGTATGTGCTTTAGAATAGTTATCAAATTTCAGTTTGCTATTAGTGAAAACCTTGCAGTCCACTCCATTCTATGTGGCCCTTTAGGAAAATGGCAAATGTCTGAGCCCAAGTTACACAGGAGACCTTAACATTTTCCCTTAGAATGGCTAACCTTTTTAAAAACTGGCAGATTATTTGAAGCTTAAATTGTATATAGGCACATAGACGAAAAAGTAATATATTGCAGCCTACCCTTAACTGTGGTGGCTGTATTGGTTTTCAGTCCTAGAGTATCAATGTTCACTCACTGGGGTTGATTTCCTAAAACTGGAGAGTGCAAAATCTGGTGCAGCTGTGCATCAGAGCCAATCAGTATCTAACTTCAGCTTGTGCAGTTAAGCTTTGACAAAAAAAACTTGGAAATTGATGGGGGTTGATTTACTAAAACTGCAGAGCTGCACCAGATTTTACACTCTGCAGTTTTAGTAAATCAAACCCACTGTATGGAAGAGCAGTGTTGCAACTCTAAGACAGAAAGTGTCTTAAAAAGAAAATGTTATCTTTGTAACATAGGGCAGTATAACAACTTTTTTTATGCTAGGTTGTGTAGCTGCGATTTGATCTGATTTTCAGTGCACTTATTTAGAGTGACTCGTTTGCATTTTTTTAAGGATTTTTGATAGGAAAAGGAAACTGGATGCTGGCTGTTAAGGAACTATAACAACCTGCACAGATGCAGGAAAAATGCACCTACATGCATTTATGGTGTGGATGCTTTAAAAAGATTTAATATTTTTTGTAATTTTTACATTGTGCCTTTAATATTTTTTTACTTTTATTGATAATACAAGGGATGAACAATATCCCTTGTGAATGCATGGGACATGACAGACCCCAGATCTCTCTTCTGGTCTCCAAACCATGGTTGGTTTGATCTGCTGTTTCACAAGCCACCAATTGCTTGTAAACAAACAAACTGAAACTGGAAGTGACTAAATCCTTGTTGGTTTTGGTTTCTGATGGCACACAAGGGGAGGATCAACATCAGTTCCTCTCACTGTGTTCAGGGAAGCCAATGCCACCGGCTGCATCCTTACAGGACCACCTTCCGCCTCCTGAAAAGTAATCCAGCAGCTGTATTGCCACTAGTATTACTTTTTCATTGAAGAGAATCGCTCACTGTAAAAAATGACACTAAGATCATGGTTGTAGCCTTGTAGCCTCAACCATGATCCCGGTATAACCGCTTCATACAAGGCTATATATATATATATATATATATAAACACATATATACACACACATACACTAGATTGCCAAAAGTGCTGGGACGCCTGCCTTTACACACACATGAAATTTAATGGCAGTCCAGTCTTACTCCGTAGGGCTCAATATTGAGTTGGTCCACCCTTTGCAGCTATAACAGCTTCAACTCTTCTGTGAAGGCTGTCCACAAGATTTAAGTCAAAGAGTCAAGCGCAAGAAAAATCCACCATACAAGATCACTACTACTCACTGCCGCTGTATGAGCACTAAAAATAGTTAAGCATTAGGTCCAAGAAAAACAGTGCTGTAAGAGTATAGTAAATAATGTTTACCTCCCAAGGAGGTATAATTGGAGTAATACATCATGATAAGTAACATCAAAGAGTATGATAGCCAGGACAAAGCAGTGGAACCGTCCGTTCCTCAGGAAACACAAGCCTGGAGAGAACTCCCTTGTAGTGAGCGGCTGGACCCGCTGGGGATCGCGGCGACAACAAGGGGAAACTGGAAGAGAAACGGACGATTACCCCTGCACAACATCTGATTAATAATACAGTGTATGAGACATATATTAAAACACATAAAAAGAATATTCACCTTGTTTGCTAATATTTCAAGGGGGAAACTTGTTCAAAGAGGAAAATATTTGTAAAAACAACATATATACTATATTATATGGCTAAACAGTTCTAATAAGGGCACTTACTACTTTTGCTTATCCAATAACATTATAAGGAGAGTCAATGCACCTCAATCAAGAAGGAGTCCTATAAGCAACAAATAATCATAAGTTAATGGGTAATAAAAGCTATTAAATATATCATTTAATGTTAATTAAAAATACATAATTGCAAAACATAACAAAATAATGTAATAAAACAAGGAAATTATAAAAATCCATAAATACATAAAGCAAAAGCTCCTAAGCATAATATCAATATTTATATATCTAGACTTGAAAAAAATTCCTATGCGATAGAGCCTTAAGATAAAAAGTGGCGTACGAAAAGAGCAACTTGATGAAAATATAATTAGACAATGCTGTGGATCTCTAAATTCTCATTCAAATCATTTGGGGCCATGGAGCCCAATTTGAAAATCCAAAAAGTCTCCCTTTTGCATAACAGAGAAAATCTCTCATTGTCGGTTAAAGATCTTTTTTCTACATGTTCAATCGCCATGACCTCCAGGCAACCAAAGTCCTTATTGTGTGTGTGTAGGAAATGGCGAGGAATGCTATGTTTGTCACAACTGTCCTTAATCAACCTGCGGTGCTCTCCTATACGCTTGCGTAAAAGGGCGTATAATAATAGCTTGCAGGGACATGAAAGCACATAAATGACATGGTCAGAGGCACAAGTGATGAACTGTTTATCTGAAAAACAGTGCCTCTGTGATCTGTGACATTAGAACGACCGTGCGTGATAGATTGGCAAGTGAGGTAACCTCATTAATTTGCACTTAAAAATGCCAGTTCTGTCATCAAAATATGAACGAATGTTCACATCTCTTTTTGTTCTAGTAGTTAGCGTACTCGGGGCCAAAATGTTTTTTAGTGTATGAGCCCTTCTGAAGGTGACTTGGGTGGCTGAGGGGAGAGTCGGAGCTAATTTAGGATTAAGTTGGAAAATATCCCAATGTTTGCGGATAATTTTGGAAATACTCCGATGAGCCACATTGTAACCTGAGACAAATCTAACTGCCTTTGCTGTTGCTGGGACTTGGATTTTTTATTTTTGCCACTAGTTGGACTACCATGTTTCAAATAGGTCTAATTTATTAGAGAGGGGGGATAACCCTTCTCCAAGAATTTAGAAGATAAAATTTCTCCTTGTCTATTATATTCCTCGGGCTTAGAGCAATTTCTCCTAAGTCTGTTGAACTGGCCGCTGGGGATATTGTTCTTCCAGGCGGGTTGATGGCAACTCGAATAGTGGAGATAGGAGTTTCCCCCCGTTGGATTAATGTGGTTGGTGGTACTAATAACTCCCTCCTCTGCTGATAAAATAAGGTCTAAAAAGACATTATGTGGATTTATTTTTTTTATCTTACGGCTCTATCGCATAGGAATTTTTTTCAAGTCTAGATATATAAATATTGATATTAGGCCTAGGAGCTTTTGTTTTATGTATTTTTATAATTTCCTTGGTTTTTTACATTATTTTGTTTGGCAACTATGTAATTTTAATTAACATTACATGATATATTTTATAGCTTTTATTACCCATTAAATTATGATTATTTGTTGCATATATGATTCCTTCTTCATTGAGGTGCACTGACTCTCTTTATAAAGTTATTGGATGAGCAAAAGTAGTAAGTGCCCTCATTAGAACTGTTTAGCCATATAATATAGTATATATGTTGTTTTTACAAATATTTTCCTCTTTCAACAAGTTTCCCCCTAGAAATATTAGCAAACAAGGTGAATATATGTGTTTTTATCTTCTTTTTATGTGTTTTAATATGTTTCATATGCTGTATTATTAATCAGATGACGTGCGGAGTAACCATCCGCTTTGCTTCCTGTTCCCCCTTATTGTCCCTGCCTGGCCTCAGTGCTTGTTTACTTCCTATAAAGATGGCTGGTAACCAGACATTCTTCAGACTTGATAAAGCGCATGCGCGTGAAATGCGTTGTCACGGTTACCAGCTCGGCTTGAGTTCCAAGGCCAGGATCTGGCTTCCGCCCTCTCCATGGTCGCAGTGACGTCACTTCCGGAGCGGGTCCAGCCACTCACTACAAGGGAGTTCTCTCCAGGCTTGTGTTCCCTGAGGAATGGACGGTTCCACTGCTTTGTCCTGGCTACCATACTCTTTGATGTTACTTATGATATTTTACTCCAATTAAAGGTATACCACTTTGGCAGTTAAACATTATTTACCATACTCTTACAGAGCTGTTTTTCTTGGACTTAATGTCCACAAGGTTTAGGAGTGGGTCTATGGGAATGTTTGACCATTCTAGGTCCAGGTCAGGCACTGATGTCAGACGAGAAAGCCTGGCTCGAAATCTCTGTTCTAATTCATCCCAAAGGTGTTCTGTCGGGTTGAGGTCAGGACTCTGTGCAGGCCAGTCAAGTTCCTCCACCCCAAACTCACTCATCCATGTCTTAATGGACCTTGGTTTGTGTACTGGTGTGCAGTCATGTTGGAACAGGAAGGGGCCATCCCCAAACTGTTCCCACAAAGTTAGGAGCATGAAATTGTCCAAAATGTCTTGGTATGCTGATGCCTTAAGAGTTCCTTTCATTGGAACTAAGGGGTCAAGCCCAACCCCTGAAAAGCAACCCCATACCATAATTCCCCCTCTACCAAACTTTACACTTGGCACAATGCAGTCAGGCAAGTACTGTTCTTCTGGCAACCATTAAACCCAGACACATCCATCAGATTGCCAGATAGAGAAGCATGATTGATCACTCCAGAGAACACATCTCTACTGCTCTAGAGTCCAGTGGCAGCGTGCTTCCAACGCTTTGCATTGCACTTGGTGATGTAAGGCTTGGATGCAGCTGCTCTGCCATGGAAACCTGTTCCATGAAGCTCTCTATGCACTGCTGTTGTGCTAATATAAAGGGCACACGCAGTTTGGAGGTCTTTAGCTATTGACTCTGCAGACAGTTGGTGACTTCTGCGCCATGTGCGCTTCAGCATGCGCTGACCCCGCTCTGTAATTTTACGAGTGTGTGTCAATATTGAAGCAGTTAAACTTGCTGGACAACTATACATTCCACAAGCAAACTACCAGGCAACTGAAAGATGAGCATTCCAGCATTTCCTAAAGATATACGAAGTGCCCAAGCTGTGCTTTCATTTATGTATTTGATGTATTTTTTTCTAAACGTTTAATTCAAAATAGCATATAGCACACATATAGTACATATCAACTGACTGAAGTGCCCTAGAGAGGGGTGCCAATTAATGTGTACTATGCACATCTGCTGTTAAATCTAAGCCTTGTTCTGACATTAGTACTTCGTTTTTCATGATGTGTCTATTGTGGTTTCTGAAAGGTACACAATGTTCTATAAAAAATGCTATATTTACTTTACATGTTATTTATGCTGTTCTTTCTACAAATTCATTTTTAATAAATTTTGTCTTTTAAAGGTACAAGCTTCCCTCTCAGAAAAGAGTATGATACTGTAAGTTAACAACAGACACTCATTCTGATACAGGTGCAAACACAAATACATGGAAGGCAGCCCCAAATCTCACTTGTACCTGGGGGGTACAATCCCTTCAGAGATTACAAAGGAGAGTGACCACAGCAATATGCAATGCATTTAATTATTAGTTGTCACTGAATACAGATGATGAGGGGAGACATGGGATTCCTGTGCCAGCAATATTGCAGTCTTGTTCTCATTAGACCTGTTAGTTTAACATCTATAGTTGGGAATAAGTAAGCATAAAGTTCATAAATTCTTTATGAGCGTGAATGGATTGCAGAAAACTTGACGTGAAAATCTCCTCTATATCAAATAGGTGACTGGAACCGTATAGATCAGGGGTGGCTAACCTGTGGCTCTCCAGCTGTTGTGGAACTACATTTCCCATTGCATTGCAAAGATGGGAAGTTACTGACTTGCAGAGGCATGATGGAACTTGTAGTCCTGCAGCAGCTGGAGAGCCGCAGGTTGGCCACCCCTGGTATAGATAAAATGTGCACTCACCGACCGCACATTAAATATGTGCATGTATATGACCATCTATCCAGGTAATCTGCCAGACACACGGACCTACAGATCATCCCTCCCAGGTGGATCATCAGCCTTGGGTGTAGTGGCATGCAGCAAGGTTTAGAGAGCACTCACAACCAGTGCATGAAGGTGGATGAGTTCCCTCTCCTGGATACAAGATGCACTAAGGAACCAGCTGCTGTAGATCTGAAACCCTAGGAGGAGCCAACAGCACTTGTGACTTTCTGCACCGCCGTGACCACGAGGAGGTCCGGTGGCTCCTTATTGTGCCGGGTCAGTACAAGTTTATTTCATCCCTCTGTCCACCTAAGTGCTGGCAGTGTGATTTTTTTGTATGTACCCCTGGCTGTTATTTTACTTCTTGCTTGTGACCTAATAAATCTGCTCAAACCTACTACATCATTGGCACTCCCTCTCTGTTTTTGACCCTCTCTCTGAGGGTTTCAGATCTACAGCAGCTGGTTCCTTAGTGCATCTTGTATCCAGGAGAGGGAACTCATCCACCTTCATGCACTGGTTGTGAGTGCTCTCTAAACCTTGCTGCATGCCACTACACCCAAGGCTGATGATCCACCTGGGAGGGATGATCCGTAGGTCCGTGTGTCTGGCAGATTACCTGGAAAGATGGTCATATACATGTGCATATTTAATGCACGGTCGGTGAGTGCGCATTTTATCTATACGGTTCCAGTCACCTTTTTGATATAGAGGAGATTTTCACGTCAAGTTTTCTGCAATCCATTCACGCTCATGAAGAATTTATGAACTTTATGCTTACTTATTTGGTTTTATGTACTTATATTACAGTGCTGCACTATATTTTTTTACCATTTATGTTATGAGGTCTAGTGATTCCTTGGAGTGTTCTAGCAGCTGATTTTGTGAGCGCTCGCTATATCCTTTTTCTATAGTTGGGAATATACTGGAGAGTT
The DNA here is from genome assembly GCF_062004578.1 of Staurois parvus. Classification (NCBI taxonomy): domain Eukaryota; kingdom Metazoa; phylum Chordata; class Amphibia; order Anura; family Ranidae; genus Staurois; species Staurois parvus. Next base: position 1,582,919 of record NW_028318189.1, on the reverse strand, counting down.
TAATAAAAGACCACATAGATGAGTTCTCGCTAGAAAAAAATATTTTAGGCAACAGACAGCATGGATTCATGAAAGAGAGAAGTTGTCAAACAAATCTGATTTCTTTTTATGAGGAGGTGAGCAAAAGCTTGGACAGACGGGTGGCTGTGGACATGGTATACTTGGACAGAGGGGTGGCGGTGGATGTGGTATACTTGGATTTTGCAAAAGCGTTTGACACAGTTCTCCACACACGGCTAATGTGTAAAGTAAAGTCCACAGGCTTGGAAAAATCAGTATGTAAATGGATAGAAAACTGGCTAAAAGATCGTATTCACAGAGTAGTGGTTAATGATTCACACTGTGAATGGTCTATGGCTGTTAGTGGTGTACCCTAAGGTTCAGTGTTGCGACCCTTACTTTTTAATATATTTATAAACGATATAGGGTCTGGGATTAAAAATACCATTTCAGTCTTTGCAGATGACACCAAGCTTTGCAATGGAATAACGTCCTTACAGGATGTCTCCAACTTACAAGCTGACCTCAATGCATTGTTTAATTAGGCAGCTATGTGGCAAATGAGGTTTAATGTTGATAAATGTAAGGTTATGCACTTGGGAGCTAAGAATATGCATGCATCATACATACAAGAGGGAGTACAACTGGGGGAATCAATGGAGAAGAAGGATCTGGGAGTTCTGGTAGATCATAAGCTTAATAATGGCATGCAATGCCAAGCTGCGGTTTCTAAAGAAAGAAAAATCCTCTCTTGTATTAAAAGAGGTATAGACTACAGAGAGAGATATCATATTACCCCGGTACATATCATTAGTAACACCTCATCTGGAATATGCAGTTCAGTTTTGGGCACCAATTCACAAAAAGAACATTGGGGAACTGGAGAAAGTACAGACAAGGGCAACCAAACTGATAAGAGGCATGGAGAAGTTCAGCTATGAGGAAAGATTAGAGGAACTGAATTTATTCTCCCTTGAGAAGAGATTAAGGGGGGATATGATCACCATGTATAAATACATCAGTGGTTCATATAGTGAACTTGGTGTATAGTTATTCACCTTGAGGTCATCACAGAGGACAAGGGGGCACTCTTTATGAAATGTAATCTCCAAATACGGAACAGTTTCTTCACAGGAAGAGCTGTGAAAATATGGAATAGACTCCCTTAAGAGTTGTTTCTGGCCAGCTCAGTGGATTGCTTTAAAAAAAAGGCCCGGATTCTTTCTTGGATACACAGAATATAACTGGTTACTAACATTTATAGGTAACGTTGATCCAGAGAGTATCTGATTGCCTCTCGGGGGATCAGGAAGGAATTTTTTCCCCTGCAGGAGCAAATTGGATCATGCTTTGCTGGGTTTTTTTGCCTCTCTAGATCAACTGTAGGTATAGGATCATAACTTTTTTTTGGTTGAACTGAATGGACTTTTGTCCTTTTTGTAAGGCATTAAACAAAAACATCCAGTAGTCACCAGTCAGTGGAGTGAGGGACTTACACCTCAAAACAATTGCTTTGCATGCATTGATCAATAGTTCAAGAAAAGTGTTGGTGGCATTCAGCAGTGCCAAGGAGCCCACCAACTGAAGAAGGCAGTCCCCTGCCTCTAGAGGGATAGAGATTGATGTTAGGGATAGGGACTGATGTTACAAAGGAGACGCTGGCTAAGAACTGTTTCCAGTAGGACTGAATTTTACTGACAAGCAACTACATACAATAGTTGCTAATCGATGGAGTTGCAGACTTCCACTTCAAAAGAATTACTTTACATGTCTCTTTCTGAAACTATTGTTGCTAACATTTAAATACTGGCTCCACCTTGCCAAGGCATCATGCCCACAGTGACTTGCTAACCAGAGTGAAATCCATGTTTGGTTGAGGAAAAATCAGGAGAGAGCTTCCTTTAAGGAGGTAAAACAGGGCTGTGAAATAGTTATCACAACCTACCAATACAGTACTGATGGCCACCAATGGAGGACAACTAAATAAAGCTGACTGGACACACAGGCAGATACAAATATTATACACAATTTGGTATACTGTGAAGAAACAAGGTAATTCCCACATGTTTGAGATTCCCCAAGATATCCTGTGCTGGCATCCTAGAACACAATCTAACTTTTCCCACTGTTCACACAAAACCACATGCACCAGTCACATGAATATAGGGTAGCTTGTCCCCACCTAAAGTTTGTTAGCTGACACATAAGCACAGATCCCTGTCTGGCAGATACAGCCTTCATACACTGACCCTAATCTGCAAACAATCAGCAGCCATTCCATGCAATTTCAATTTCAGTATATAGAAGTAAAAAGCCAAGAATGAAAATGATATACAGAAATCTGGCTATTTTCTATTAAATAAAAAGGGAAAAAAGAAATAAAATTTTACAGCTCAAGCAGTACATTTTACCTGTTGGTAGGGGATTGTGGTAAATTCCATAAATGATGTGAGTTTGAATACTTTTTCAATTTACAGAGGTATGTATATAGGACAGACTATCACTTGGACAATCACGTCAGGTTGTGTTACCAACCTGGTGTGTGGAGAGCTCTTGCCCATTGAAGTGGAAATAAAATTTCTGAAACTAATGCATCATACTGATCACAGCAAGTTCTAACAAGCGGCACCCATAAAACCTTTTTGATAAGCCCTAGGGTGTTCTATAAGGCCATGGCATAACATTTTCCAGCTGAATGTAGCTCACAATGTGACATATCAGAAGTAATATTTTCAACATCCTTAGAACTAATTGTTTTTTATTTTATTGGACATGAAGCAAATCCCTTCTGATCTAAGAAAAACAAGTGAAGCTTCCCAGACAGTACAAAGTCTCTGTTTGTAAATTTAGATTTCGCACTGCAGTGAGTTGCAGTGGCGAGGTCTGTGAAGGTTCTCTGATGGTCTTTGTGGTGACAACTTTATTTATAAGACATATCTACAGGATAATGTCAGAAACTAGCTGGCATCTACAGTAGTTGTTATTTCAAGTCTGCAGGCTTAAGCTTTCTTTTCAAGAAAGTGTTAAGCCCTAGTGAGAAACTCTGCTTATTGATTTAAAAAAGTCCTTCAACATGGTAATGCATTGAGGTGGTTATAGGAAACCCCCTTCATCAGGGCTTTAAACTTTCAGGAAATTATAATACAAAAAAGTTGAGAACGCAGATAGTTTTAGGAGATGGTGGGAACACTCAAGCAGCTGGTCAGCCTTTGCATTTAATTCAGTTTTCAAACTACTACTGACATTCAGCAAGGCACAAATTGCTATGCTAGGTGGAATAACAAAACGAGACAGCCAATAAAAGCAAATGACTTTACTTTTAGACCCTGTATGCATAGTCAGAAAAATAATCATTTGCCATTTGGGTGAAACATTGGCTTTACGCTGCAACACATCAAATTAGGACTATAATCTAAACAGCCTCTTAAATAAAATAAAGGTTTTCAAAAATGCCTTTAAAAGATAAAAAATTGTAAGGCTAAATCCACAACATTGGATGTAAATGTATACAAGCCCAAAAGAGTCTGTGAAAGAAATGTTAAACTCTGTATATACATGTTGTATGTTTTGTCTACTGCAACCAATGTCCTTGGCATTACGATAACCCTTCTGCCACCTACTCACATTCCTTAGGCTCTGAAAAGAAACTAGCCCACCTTGTACTGCTTATAATTGTTATGTTAATGTAATATCTAAGTAGGCATGGTTATGGAAAAAACCTCAAGTGCACCAAATGAACAGAACAGTTATTTGGAAAGATGCTGGGAGTATCTTTTAACCGCTTCCTGTCCGCTACAAGGTGGCTTGGGTGCATAAAAGCACATATATATATATATAAATATATATATAAAAAATACATATATATATATATATATATATATATATATATATATATATATATAAAAAAAATATATACATACATACATACACACACACGATTTGCATCTATGGGTAGGGGAGCAAGCAGGAGATGCACACGCACCTTACCTGAGCTGCTATTCGCGGCCCCGGCTGTCAATCACTGAGTCCCGCCCGATGATTACTCGCCGGCACCCGGTGATCAAGGAGCATTACCAACGGAGGGAGAGAACTGTAAGTAAACAATACAGTTCTCTCCCGTCAGCTCCTGCACACTGCTATGCATGGCTTTGCATAGTACAGCCATGCAAAGCAGTGTGCTCACAGTGAAGCACACACATACAGTACACAGTAAAACAGCACACAGTTAACCCTTTGATTGCCCCACATGTTAACCCCTTCCTGCCCAGTACCATTAGTACAGTGTCAGTGCTTTGTATTAGCACTGATCACTGTATTGGTGTCATTGGGGATGTCAGTGACACCAAGTCAGTTCCTTGCCTGCTGCAGTCCCACTATATGTCGCTGATCGCTACCAATACTGATAAAAATAGAAAAAAAAATCCCAGTATATATACCACCATGTGTAAACGCTATAACTTTCATGTAAACCAATTAATTTACACATATTGGGATTTCTTTTTTAGAAAAGGCATGTAGCAGCATATTGGCATAAATTTATGACAAAATTTGATTTTTTGAATTTTTTTACTGGACATATTTAATAGCAAAAAGTCAAAAATATAGTTTTTTTCTCAAAATTGTCTTTTTTTTTATAGCGCAGAAAAGAAAAAAAAAAACGCACAGGCGATCAAATATTACTGAAGAAAAAAATTTGGGGGAAAAAAAGGACGTCAATTTCATTTGGGAGCAGCACTGCATGACCGCGCAATTGTCAGTTAAAGTAATGCAGCGCCATAACGCAAAAAATGGCCTGGTCAGGAAGGGGGGGGTAAATCCTCTGACGGGCAAGTGGTTAATGTTCCCTACCGAAGTAATTGTTATTGATTTGGAACCACTGATCAATATTAGGTTAGGCGTTGCCTATCAATAATATGCCAAGACATTTGATTAGGAAATTTTTTTGAGGTTTGCAAGTTTTAAACTCACACAGTGTGTGAAATATTGGCTGTACGCTGCAACACATCATAATGACTCAGCCAAAATTAAGACTACAATCTAAGCAGCCTCTTAAATAAAATAGGGGTTTTGAAAAATGCCTTTAAAAGATAAAACATTTTTCTTCAATTTAAGATTAGAAATTATTCATACTAAGCAACAGATGAAATATACAGTATGTAATGATAAATAAATGGTTTCTGGTTGCAAGATGAAAACAGTTGTATTAAAGTTGTGTTAATAGTTACATATATTTCTGGCTGTTCTTAAAAAGAGGTGAGAAAAAATGCAAGGGTTAAATGTGGGGGTTAGCTGTGCAATGCTAACCCCTATATTTAATCTGCAGAGGACATACTTATTTGAGAAACATTGTTTATTTTTTAACCAGACTGATGACTGGGCAGGACTTTTGTCTTTCTGGGAGGTCATCCTCCTGGTCTCACTGCTCATGCATGCGCCTGGGGGCATTGGTATTTGTGTTGCATTGTTCCCAAAGTACTTTGACCTGTATGTTTGTTGTATGGAGAAGGCCCTATATTGATATTCCTAACAGAAGTGTGGATAGTGAGCATTTTTTGTCTTACTTTGCCCTGATTGTCCCCTATCTCGACTAAGCCTCTGTGCTGCGGTAGCACAAGCAGTTGTTCGCTGGAGCTTTGGGAGCTCACGGGGTTAAAGAAAACCTAGGTTGATTTAAACAATTTGTGTATGTCCTCCATACAATCATACAGAATAGTGTGTTAAGTGCTTATGTACGCTTGCAACTAGAAAAACTGTTAAGTAGATGTATTAGAAGTCTCTGTAGGACTGTGAGACACACCATCTACTCAGCGAGGAGATTTCTCCATTTACCTGGGATAGGTGGAAGCATGGTGACAGTCTGAAGGAGTCAGAATAGGGGTGTATCTGTCCAGGTGATTTTAAGCTTTGAAGCGCTTGTGCAGTTGAGAAGAATGTTGTTGGAGCTCTATGTGAGTTCAGTACAGCTTCACCCTACACAAAGAGTAATCACCAGGAGAGAAACACATAGGCCAGCACGCATAACATTGCTCCTTTGCTTTGCAGTGACGATGGGAAACTTCAAAGGTAAAGGGAAGTACCCAGACCCTCCTAAGCCACCGCGTAAAGTATTAAGAGAAAGAAAGCTGTTGAAAACATTAACTAAGGAAGATGGATCAGCTCTAGAATGAATCCTAACTACCAGCTAATGAGACATGTAGAGAATATGTTGCCTGAGTGTCACCTAGGGATGATTATTATGTTGTCCCATGGGTGGAAAGCCTGACGGGGTTGAGTTTAACCATGGGTAGTGCAGGCCTTTTCCCAGAGATGGGGACAATGATGATTTTCACATGGATATGATAAAGGGGCTATGTTTAGGGGACAAAATTGCCTTTCCCTATTTTGGTCCAGATCCTGAGTGGGATATGAAATATATGAGAGGGGGTGCATGTAAAGGTGAGTCAGCAAGAGCAGGATAATTCAGAAGAATTTGTTACGCATCATTTGAGGTATAGAAAAGATGCAGGAGACTACAAGGGAGCCACCCAAGCTTACCCCTACATCATTGTGGGAAATGATGTGGTAATAAAGTCAATGGAAATGACTGAAGTTAATGGCTTTATAAAGGATTGATCCTGATCCTTGGAAAAACCCCACTACTGCCATTAACTACTTGAAAAGAGCAACTCAGGGACGACAATGTTCACAACAGAACATGAGTATAATCATCGATAGAATTTTGGGATATGATATGGAATCAGGATGAATTTGGCCAACGTGCCTACTATTTCTGATTTTCATGAACCACTTAAACCGGCTGCATACTACGAGTGGAGAACTGTCGCAGGACAGGAACAGATGTTCATAAACGGCACCCTCTATTTCTAGTTGTGCGCGCTCCCTGGGAGCGCACAGCACCGCGATCCGGTGCCCGCTGTGTCCTCCAGACACAGTGAAACACAGATCGTTGGACGGGACCTCTGCACGAGGTCCCGATCATGTGATCACTGATTGGCCAATCAGTGATCACATGCAAAGTAGTAAGCAAGATGTCACTTGTGACATCATTGCTTACTACTTGTGAAATCTGTGAATGATCACAGAGGTGACATGGTACAAGGCTATTCACAACAGCCTTGTACCATGTGACAAGCTCTGACCAATCACAGCTCACACAGTATTTCTCAATGGCTGCAAGAATGCAGACAGAGAGAAAGAGAAATGATTGCTTTTACATCCTATATGGGTGTAAAAGCAATCACTGTAAAAAAAAAAAAAAAATATTCATCACCCCCCACAAGTAGTACAGTGTCACCATGGTGACACTGAACTGCTAGGGTGACGGTATGTAAAGAAAAAACAAAAAAAAACTCATAAATAATAATATAAAAAAAATAAAAATGTAAAAAAAAATGTTTAAAAAGTATAATTTTTGGTTATAACTAATTTGGCGTATTTTTTTTTTTACTAAAAAGATAACGAAATAAAATTTGGCCAAGATTTATGATGAAATATTATTTATTTGCAAAATTTTATAAGAAAAACACTTTTTTCAAAATTTTTGGACTTTTTCATTTATATAGCAAAAAAAATAAAAATCCCAGCGGTTGCATGACCGCGCAATTGTCATTCAAAGTGTGATAGCGCTGAAAGCTGAAAATTGCCCTGGACAAGGGGGTAAAAGTGTGCGGACAGGAAGTGGTTAAATACTCCTCTCCAAGTTCAGGACCCATTGCTCTTTTAAACGGCATGCTCGGTTTGAAGTCAACATCTGACATTCCTCCTGAGGAACATGATTGTGTTTCAATTATATATGAAGACACTACTCCCAGAGCTGACATGTTGCAAGATCCAGTAGAAGGGAGTATTGATATTTTTGTAGAAGGTTCATGCTCAAGACCTAGTGACAATGTCCACTTGTCAGGTTATGCAGTTGTTCAACTCCTAGATAAGGTATGCAAAGCAAAGCCCCTCCCTTAGCTCTCAGAACTTACAGCCCTGACCCGTGCTTGTGAATTATTTGAAGGAAAACATGTTAACAGACTCCAAATATGCATTTGGTGTACTGCAAGATTTTGGCAAGATTTGGCAGCAAAGGGGATTTGTTACAGCAGATGGTAAAGGTATTTCCCATGCATTTTTAGTGAATGGTCTTTTAGAAGCCATACATAAACCTGTCATAAGTTAGCCTGCAGTTTCTTATTTGTGTATTCTTACCTCCTTGCTGTAGTGCTGGTCCTGATTCCTTTCACATGTGTGGTTTATCTGTGTTCACCTATGGGCATCATTTGCTATTCTCTGGATTTTATTTCCTTCCCTTCCATCACTTCCTGGCCCACCTCTTAGTTTGTTTGTCTATATAAGACTCAGTCTTTGCCTGAACAGCTTCTTAATTCTCTGAGCTCCTCTCTGTTGCTACACTTGTATCCTGTATCTGACTACCCGTGCACCGACCCCGGCTTCGACCACTGACTGTGCTGATCTCCACCCGTCCTGACCTTGGCTTGTCTATTGGCTTCCCTGTTGTCTCCTGGATTACACTCTGCTCATTCAATTGGTCTCTGCATCCTCAGCTGGGTGTACCTGGGGGCTGCAACCTGGTCCCAGCTTGCTGCAAATCCATCCCCACCATCTGGGGCTCTGGTGAAGAAGCAGGCTGGGGCTTAGACTCCACGCTCTGGGGAACCCCGAGTTGGCGGTCTACAAGGGCTCACTACCACAGGTTTGTGACAAAACCCTGTAGTATTGCTGTTATCCAATGTAAAGTTCACACATTTTCACATGACCCCATAGCTCTGGGTAATGCATTGGCTGACCAAACTGCTAAGGAAGCTGCCTTGCAGCCTTCACTGGAGTCTGCCAGTCTTTTTTGACTATGTCAGAGCTCCCAGAACAACAGTTACTCAAAGAAATACAGTACACAGCCACAAAAGAGGATATTCAGTAATGGAAAGATAAAGGTTTGACTTTGAACCAGAATGGTCTAATGACCAAAGAGGGGATCACAGGGATACCTAAGCACAGTGCACCAGCGCTTATAGCACAGTTTCATAGCATAGGGCACAGAGGATGGCAGATGACTTTGCAGGAAATTAAAAAACATTTTTGTGACCATCTTCCTCCACCACAGGGTCCTTTTGAGGAATTAGATTGATTTTACACATGTACTGTACCTAACAAGAGAGGTGTATCTGCTGGTTACAGTGGATACATTTTCAAAATGGCCGGAGGTTTTTATCACTAACAAAGAGGATGCCTCCACTGTGGCCAAAATTTTGTGCAAGGAAATCATTCCTAGATGGGGATGCCTTCTTGTGATTGATTCAGATAAGGGTCCAGCATTCACATCCAAAGTGATTCAACGGATAGCCAAATGAATGGTTATTCAGTGGAAATTTCACATCCCTTATCACAAACAGAGTTCAGGAATGTTAAAAACTATGAACAGGACGATTAAGGAGAAGTTGAGCAAAGCTACTGGAGGTACATTTGTTAAGACTTATCTGCCCACAGTGTTGGCTGAAATCTGGATGACACCAAAACAACAAAATTATCACCTTTTGAAATTTTAATGGGCAGACTATTTCCTACGCTATGGACCAAAGGTCCGCTGGTGATTATGCCTGGAGATTTAGAGCTGATCCAAGAAGCATATGTGATGAATCTTACACCGTGTTCCAAATTATTATGCAAATTCTATTTAAGTGTCACAAAGATTAAATATTTTGTTTTTCAGTTTAACTCATGGATGGCATTGTGTCTCAGGGCTCTTTTGATCACTGAAAACAATCTCGGACACCTGTGATAATTAGATTGGCCGGTGAGCCCAATTTAAGGAAAAACTACTAAATGAGGGTGTTCCACATTATTAAGCAGAGCACCATTTTCAAGCAATATGGGGAAGAAAAAGGATCTCTCTGCTGCTGAAAAGAGTGAAATAGTTCAATGCCTTGGACGAGGTATGAAAACATTAGATATTTCACGAAAACTTAAGTGTGATCATCGCACTATTAAGAGATTTGTGGCTCATTCAGTGCACAGATGGGTTCATGCAGATAAAGGCACATTGAGGAAGATTTCTGCCAGATCCATGCATTGAATCAAGAGAGCAGCTGCTAAAATACCATTACATAGCAGCAAACAGATATTTGAAGCTGCTGGTACCTCTGGAGTCCCACGGACATCAAGATGTAGAGTCCTCCAGAGTTTTGCAACTGTGCATAAACCTTCTATTCGGCCACCAATAACCATTGCTCACAAGCTGAGACGGCTGCATTGGGCAGAAAAATACATGGAGACTAATTTTCAAACAGTCCTGTTCACTGATGAGTGACGTGCAACCCTGGATGGTCTAGATGGATAGAGTAGTGGATGGTTGGTGGACAGCCACCCTGTTCCAACAAGGCTGCGACATCAGCAAGGCGGTGGTGGAGTCACATTTTGGGCCGGAATCATGGAAACAGAGCTGGTTGGTCCCTTTAGGGTCCCTGAAGGTGTAAAGATGACCTCTGCAAAGTATGTGGAGTTTATGACTGACCACTTTCTTCCCTGGTACAGAAGGAAGAACTATGCTTTCCGTAATAAAATCATCTTCATGAATGACAATGCACCATCTCATGCTGCAAATAATACCTCTGCATCAATGGCTGTTATGGGGATAAAAGGAGAGAAAGTCATGGTGTGGCATCCATCCTCCCCTGACCTCAATCCTATTGAGAACCTTTGGAGCATCCTCAAGCAAAAGATCTATGAGGATGGGAGGCAGCTTTCATCCAAACAGCAGCTCTGGGAGGCTATTCTGACATCTTGCAAACAGATTCGAGCAGAAACTGTCCAAAAACTCACAAGTTCAATGGATGCAAGACTTGTGAAGATGTTATCAAATATGGGGTCCTATGTTACAATGTAACGTGACCTGTTAAAATGTTTAAAAAGTTAAAATGTTGTTAAAAGTTTGATTGAAATAGCTTTTGATTTCAGTAAATATGCTGCAAACACAACAAATGACAATTTTCAGTTCTTTACAACCTATAAAGTGTTTTGAAACTTACTGTGCGTAATAATTTGGAACAGTGCATTGTAAGTTTTTTATGTTTAAAAAAAATACTGTTATCATTAGGAGGTTTGTACAATAAAATTTGAATTGTACTCTTAATAGTTGATAACATGAGAATTATGCTGACTGTTATTTACATCAATTATTTAGGTAAATGAGAAAAATATAATTTGCATAATAATTTGGAACACGGTGTATAAGGTTTTTGAATGGCATCTACGGTGATGTATCTCTTTCTTTTCCACTTCCCTCACAGGAACCAACACATCCTTTCAAGCCTGGAGACTGTGTGGTTGTTAAAGCCCTACATAAGCACAAGGTCCTGGACCCAACTTATGGGGAGCCCACAGTGATAACAGCCGTGACATGTACAGCAGTTCTGACTGTGGATTCTCAGGCCTAGATTCATGCGTCAAGGGTAAAGAAAGTCCCGGATTCTCTTCCACTCAAGGTGTTGACTACAAAAGAGGGTGAAGCAGGTGTCGAACACCCTGAAGCAGATGTGGTAGAAAGAGAAGCAGGTGATATAGTTCCACTAGAAGACAGACGGACCAAGACTAATCAAGATGTCCATACTTTTGCATCCACAAACCTCTTGGAAAATCTTCCTTTTAATAGGTTTTTTTACAGTGATTTTCTTACAGTGTTTCTCCCGATTTGGGTGATTAGTACATGTTATTAGCATTTGATGTACATTTGCCCACAGCCCCAAAAGACTGATTCCTTGCCCCAACACAGATATCCACGTGAACTGTTAAAGCTATGGAGAAGGATCTAATATCAAGAAAGAACACCGAGATTGTATCAGAAGATTATATATCAGACATTACACTGTTTTCCAAAGCTGAATATACTAGCTTAGCTGTATCTATTGTAAGAGTACCAGCATTGGCATTATATAACGCAAGAACTGTTAATGCTTTAGCATGTAGTATGGCAAAAAGTCTTAATCATACTTCTATGGCTTTGCAGGAATTGCTTGATCTCCAAGGAACCCGTAAAGCTGTGCTTCAGAATTGAGTGACTAGAGATTATTTACTGCTTAAAAATAATTATGGTTTTGAACATTTTGACGGAATGTGCTGTTTTAAGTGATCATGCCACCTCTATACAATCATACATAAAGGCTTTACATGAGTTGGCCTCAGGGATTAAACAGGATGTTACTGGGACTGGGTATATGGATGGATACCTGGACTAGGAAGTTTGAGGCAAATAATTGGTGGTTTGATAATAGCATGTTGTGGCCTAATTGGAGTGTGCTGTTGTACACAGTGCATTCCCAATTTGATGAGAATGGCACATTCAGTAAAACAATACTAAAAGTTATAAAGGATGAATACAGCAGTTGTCTCTTTGTGACAAAAGGGAGGTTGTGAAAGGGTTAATAGTTAACTAACTTTTGCTTTGTGCCTGCTAACTGGTTTATTTTACATACAAGATGTTCCCTTGGGATTCAAATGCTCTTATCTATGCACACACTTCTTTCCTGACAAATTGCAGAAGTTACTACTCTGTTGCATTTTGTTTTGACTAACCATACAGTAGTTTACTGAAATCCTTTTTCTGTACTCTGATTGGTGCTTTATAGAAACCGCCTGAAATATGCAGTGTTATCATTTATTACTTAAGGCCTGATCAATAATAAAGAAGTTGAATTCTGCATCACACATCTAGGTAATTGTTCCCAAAGTGCTTTGAACTGTATGTTTGTTGTATGGAGGAGAGGGCCCTAAATTGATATTCCTAACAATCACAGCTGATCATACTGCAAACAAGAGACAGTTAACTCACTGTTACTGGATTCTTCTCCTCATACACAGATCCTTTGTGAGGAGAACCTGTGAACAGTGAGTTGCCACTTTAACTCCTTGAATACTGTGCCAATTGCCCTTATATAAAATGTACAGCCTGTCAAAGCAGCCATCGGTGTACCTGTCAGTGCTGCCCATCAGTGTACCTGCCACAGCACCCATCAGTGCAGCCTATCAGTGCAGCCAATCAGTGCAGCCAATCAGTGCAGCCAATCAGTGCAGCCTATTAGTGCACCTCTCACCACAGCCTTTAGTGCTGCCTATCAGTGTACCTGTCATCGCAGCCATCAGTGCATCCTATCAGTTTACCTGTCTCTGCGGCCATCGGTGCAGCATAATCAGTGTACCTGTCGACGTAGCCAACAGTGCAGCATAATCAGTGTACCTGTCAAAGCAGCCATCAGTGCAGCCTAATCAGTGTATCCATCACAGATCCACCATCAAACCTGCCTATCAGCAGTGTACCCATAACAGCCGTCCATCAGCAGTTTACCCATCGTACAGCCACAATCAGCAGTGCACCTATCCAGGTATCATCAGAGCCACCATATCCAAAATAATTTGGAGTGAGGAGGCATTTCACATCCTCATTATGACAGATGCGAGCAGCGGGGAGCTCTCACTGTCCGACTCCAATTTGAAGTACGAACCCATCAAAAGTAGTGGATTGGTAACTGAATTGGAGAAGGAAACAGTCCCTCCTAAAATAATATGATGCGCTGAAGACCAGGAATCAACCAGCAATGCCATACACCCCAATGGTGAATCGTAAAACACTAGACACTGTGTCTGGCTGCACTGGCATGGTGACACTCTACTGGTGTGACAAATGATCAGGGACACTGGCTGCCTGCACTGGTCTTCAATGTAACCACAGCAGCCAGCCAGTGCCCTTGATCACTAGTCACTCCAGTACAGTGTCATAATAGTGATACTGTACTTGAGTGGCTAGTAATCAGGGACATTGGCTGGCTGCTCCAGTGACACTGTACTCTTTTTAAAGCAATGCTCCTGCAATCACTGTAGAAACACTGTTTCCACTCATAGCTAATTGGCAACATGCAGCCTTTGTTTATATGTCACAACAATCAAATGGTTCAGGGCCCTGTACCGCACTCTATGGCCTGCTATGACAGCGATCACAGAGCATGCTGCTGCATGTGTGGGAGGATGTTTTAAAATGTCTTCCTGCCCTAAGGAATGAGCTCTCTTTCTCCAAAAGTTGTGGATTTATTTAGTGGATTGGCAATTTAAATAATATCAGATATATTTTCATTTACACCTATATAAAGTCTGCTCAAAACTAACAGAACAAATGATGTCCATTTGACAGTTTTAATGCTTCTTTCAGCTATCTACATAGGCATATGCTGACTTCTAGTATTTTAAAGCTGGTTACTAATTCTGGGTTAGGTTTGCCCAGACCTGCTATAAAAAAAAAAGAAAAAAAAAACAGCTATGTCTTATATCAACCCTGAAAACAAACTATGGTACTTTTCAGGTGATCATCACATACACAGCTGTGAAATACAGAGATAACATTTTTAACTGAATTACCTGTATCAAATCAATCAAAATGCACCATGGATTTACCGTACACATTTACACACAATCAAACAAGCACTCTTAAGGAGAAGTAACATAGTACACTGAAAGTAGATAGGATAACCATATTATTCAGACACACGATCCATTGATTTTATGGTTCCTGAGGGGAAGCTTCCTATTGATTTTTTACAGCAGAATCACAGAATGCATGGATCCAATGATTTAAAGTTCAGAAATACTTTCAGTTTTACTTTTCTACAATATTTTTTTTTTTTTCTGGATCTCTTACTTTTAAAATAAAACACACATTTCAGTGCTAGAAAAATGCTTTCTAAAAAGCTCAAACTATAATGGCTATGCATGTGGCTATGCATGTGTGACTTTATCAAACCTTTAAACAAACATCTTTTCAAACCTGCACTTTCCATGGAAATATAATTATATTCCCAGTGGGTTATCCATCCTTTGACACTTGTAAGCTGCTAGCCCTCTGGGATATAACTGTGTTGAGTCACGCTTTCGTGTTCAATATATTTTTATTGCAATTTACAATACAAAGGTACAAGCATAAACCAGCACATGTATATAAAGAGTCACACTATCAAAAGTAATTTTTTTCTTGTATTGCATACTTATTGTATATTATGCAAATTCTAAATCAGAGATCAGGAGCACATGTAAAAGAAGCCTTAAAAAATACATTTATGCCAGATATTGTTGTGTCAGTAACACAAGCATACATACTTTTTCAAGAAATTCCAACACTTCTTTCTGACAAACCATGTCAGCAAATTTTAGTAAAATATGGAGAAGGGTACAAAACAGAAAGGTATAACAGCAATATAAGAAAATCTTTGGATGAGAACTAACACACTGATGTCAATTCATGAAGGTGGACAAGTTTAAGAATGTTTGTTATTTTACCTAACAATTGTATTAAATCATTGTATCTTTTCACACAACAGTAGTTTGACAACTATTTAAATGTTGCCGGCATTTATTTATCATGAAATATCAGTCTATTCCCATCTCTAATGGTTGCATTTTCGTAATTACATGACCATGGTTGGGAAAAAGGATTTTTTGAAAATCTTTTTCTCTGCGTTCATTGAAGGACACAATTAACTTTTCAATCGACTTTTGTTTCTTTAATTTAAAGTACGTACTAGTTGCTAGCTGACAATTCTCTACACTTATCTCCAAATCCAGAAATCGTAACTTCTTTTATTTACTTCCCGTGTAAGGGTTATTTTTTAGTAAGTATTATTCAATTTGTCCATAAATTCTCTTAAACTATCATCATCTATGAAATCATCAATAAACCTTCTACATATAGTAATATAGTCTCAACTGTCCAGGTTTATTATTAAACACCATCTCCTATTCCCATTGGGCCATAATTAACTGCTTCCAGCCCGCAATGTACTGGGGCCAGGTGGAAGCTACAGGCAGAGACGTACCCGTACATCGCTGTGGCTGTACTAACACAAGGGGGCACTGAGCCCCCCGCGACTGCTGTGTCTGAGGGACACAGCAGAATAAAGATTCTGGTGAATGGGATCACATGAGCACAATGTAGGCAAAGCTGTTAAGAATTAGTCTCGTTCATGACAGCTCTACTATTCTTCCTAGTGAGCTGTGATTGGCCCACAGCTGTCACATGATACATGGGGCCAGTTACAGCACCCTGTACCATGTGACCAGCTCCAGCCAATCAAAGATCACTATCCTGAGCTGTCAAAACTTAACTCATTCATGACAGTTCACGCCTTTGATCACCCCCCCCCCACACACACAGTAGTACCTATCACGGTTTCTGAATTTAAAACTCTTTTGGGTCTAACCCTCAACATGGGCATTGTTACTATGGTAACAATGTACTATTCTGATAAAAGTGTTTAAAAAAATAATAAAAATGTAAAAAAAAAAACATATTGAGAAATTAAAAAAAAATTAAGAGTTTTTTTTTTTTTCGAACTACTTGCCGACCACTTACCCGCATTTTGCGGGAGAGCAGCAGCTCTTGGCAAAGCGATGTAATCATGCATCGCTTCCTATTTTGGGGTGTGAACGCACCTGCGTCCCCCACTGCCCCCCCATCAGTCGGTCCAGGGAAAGAAGAGAGAACAAGGCACCGGGTAAAAGCACCACTACATTTTACACACATGCGTTTGATTACCACATTTAACCCCTTGATCGCCCCTATTACTCTTTTGATCACCCCATCACCCAGCCAGTGCCATTAGTACAATGTCAGTATATAGAATTTTTCACTGATCACAGTATTCCTGCCACTAGCGACATCAGTTAACGTCAGGGTCAGAAAGCGTCCCACCCAGTCATGGTCAGCTAGCGTTAGATTGCCTGCACACTATCTCACTCACACTATAGGTCGCTGATCACCGCCATTACTAGTTTAGTGTTTGCTTGGATCAATATATTGATCATGAACAGAACTATACTAGTGCCTCCTTTGTGTAGTGTCCACAAAAACAGAGTTAACAGGATCGGCCCCATTTGCTGCCAGCGCTAGCGTTTAGCCCCTCCACTGTTTTTCATTGAAGATTTGTATCAATTGATTGTGGGCCAAGGCAATTTATATGCACAACAATACATGGCCACCCACCCAAATTCAGCTCTTGCCAGACAATGCGCATGGAAACCTATCACGGTTTCTGAATTTAAAACTCTTTTGGGTCTAACCCTCAACATGGGCATTACAGAAAAGAATGAATTGCGGTCATGTTGATCCACAGAGCCAATTCATTGTATGCCTGTGTTCTCTGCTGTTACATATATGCCCAACATGGACCAGCAATGTACTGGTACATTGCTGGACTTTGAGCTACAGGAATCATCCTGGTATTGTTTTTTTCAGCTGGTGGTCAGCTTTCATGCAAAAACAATCCTATTGGCCAATTAGTTGCTGAACTGTTTTATGAGCAGCGGGAAGGGACACCCCCTCCCCCCCCCCTGTTGCCTTCCACAGTTTTCTTGGGCTCTCCTGTCCCACAGGGGAATCTGAAAATGCAGCCGGCAGTTCCGCTGGCTGACCATAGAGCTAGTCAGAGACTAGAATGACTCCAATCGTCTCTATAGTCCAAGGAATCGGAAGCTATGAGCATTTCATCACTTCAGTTTCGCAGGATATAAAAAGCTTCATTTGTAAATTGGGAAAGCATCTGATCACACTGATCTTGGTGAGATTAGATAATGTAAGGGCAGAGGAGATATCTAGAGTCTGATAGAACCCAGATTTCTCAAAAAATAATACATGACAATGCCCAATGAAGTTATAGGGGATATTTGCATTCCCTGTGATAGCATTAAAAGTGATACAAAATAATAATAATAATAATGAAAGGGACAGTGTAAAAATAGTTTAAAAAAATCAAAATAACTTTAAAACAAAAAAAAAAAAGCACCCTTGCCCCCCTGCCTGCGCAAGAGTGTCGGTATGTAAACAGTGGTTGCACCATGCATGTGAGGTGTCGCCACGAACGTCTGATCGAGGGCAGTAATTCTAGCACTAGACCTCCTGTGTAAATATAAATTGGTGACCTGTAAAGGCTTTTAAATCTTTGCCTATCAATAATAAAAATGTATGTACTTTGTTGCCATTGCACGGGCATGCACAATGTTAAAGCATGTCATGTTTTGTATCTATTTACTCAGTGTAACATAATTTTTTTATATGTTATCAAACAATTGGGCAATATATTGTGTTTCTGTGCATTAAAATTCTAAAAAGTGTATTTTTCCCAAAAGATTTGCATTTGAAAAATTGTTGCGCAAATACTGTGTGACGTAAAAAATTTCAACACCCACCGTTTTATTCTCTAGCACCTCTGCTTTAAAAAAATATATATAATGTTTGGGGGTTCAAAGTAATTTTCTAACAAAAAACTTTTTTCATATGAACATAAAGTGTCAGAAGTGGTCTTCAAGAGTGGGTGATGTGTGGCATAAGCTTCTAATGTTGGCCCTGAAATGCCAGGATAGTAGAAGCAAACCCTAAAAATGACCCCTTTTTGGAAAGTAGATACTCCAAGGTATTTGCTCAGAGGCATGGTGAGTGTTTTGCAGAACTGTTGCCACATGTTTTGGAAAATGAAGAAAACAAAAAAAAAAATTTTTTATTTTATGTTTTCTTTTCCAAAACCCTGTGACAAAAATGATAGCTGTAAAATACTCACCATGCCTCTTATCAAGTTCCTTGCGGTGTCTATTTTCCAAAAAGGTGTCATTTGGGGGGTGTTTGTACTATCCTGGCATTTTAGAACCCCCGACAGTGTGATGAGTAGTGGGGAAGTGATATAGGAAATATGCCCTTTGAAAGCCTGGAGGTGGTCATTGGATTTTGGGTGCTTGTATGTAGCTAGGCTGCCAAAAAGCCTCTCACACGTGGAATCCCCATATTGTCATATTCAAAAATTTGTGATAAAAAATAAAATGTTCCATGGACTCAACATGCCTCTGCAAAATCCTTGGGGTGTCTACTTTCCAACAAGGGGTCATTTGGGGATGGGAGGGGGGGGGGGTTGTACTGTCCTGGCATTTCAGCACCTCAAGAAATGTGATAGGCAGTCAGAAAGCAAAAGCTAAGTACATTCCAATATATATCCCATAGTTTGTAGACACTATAACTTTCACACAAACCAATTAATATACATGTATTGAGATTTTTTTTTACTAAAGACATGTAGCAGAATACATTTTAGCCAAAATGTATTACTATGACCAGAGACTGCAGACACAGTACAGGAGATGACCAGAGACTGCAGACACAGTACAGGAGATGACCAGAGACTGCAGACACAGTACAGGAGATGACCAGAGACTGCGGACACAGTACAGGAGGTGACCAGAGACTGCGGACACAGTACAGGAGGTGACCAGAGACTGCGGACACAGTACAGGAGGTGACCAGAGACTGCAGACACAGCACAGGAGGTGAGCAGAGACTGCAGACACAGCACAGGAGGTGAGCAGAGACTGCGGACACAGTACAGGAGGTGAGCAGAGACTGCGGACACAGTACAGGAGGTGAGCAGAGACTGCGGACACAGTGCAGGAGGTGACCAGAGACTGCAGACACAGTACAGGAGATGACCAGAGACTTCGGACACAGTACAGGGGATGACCAGAGACTGCGGACACAGTACAGGGGATGACCAGAGACTGCGGACACAGTACAGGGGATGACCAGAGACTGCGGACACAGTACAGGGAATGACCAGAGACTGCGGACACAGTACAGGAGATGACCAGAGACTGCGGACACAGTACAGGAGATGACCAGAGACTGCGGACACAGTACAGGAGATGACCAGAGACTGCGGACATAGTACAGGAGATAACCAGAGACTGCGGACATAGTACAGATGACCAGAGACTGTGACCATAGTACAGGGAAAATGCCAGGGACTGCGGACACAGTACAGATGACCAGAGACTGCAGAAAGTACAGGGGATGACCAGAGGCTGCAGACAGTACAGGGGATGACCAGAGACTGCAGACAGTACAGCGGATGACCAGAGACTGCAGACAGTACAGCGGATGACCAGAGACTGCAGACAGAACAGGGGATGACCAGAGACTGCAGACAGTACAGGGGATGACCAGAGACTGCAGACAGTACAGGGGATGACCAAGAGACTGTGGACCTTTGGGGAGGGAGGGGGAGCGGGTACCTGAAGTTGTCCTTTCTTTAGTGTGGGCACGCTGGCTTCTTCCACTGTGCATGCGCGAGAAACGCTGTGCTTCGTGAATGGCCTGGTGCCTTCTGTGACCTGTCATGTGTCCCAGAAGTCGCCGGACCATTCACAAAGCGCAGCGCTTCTCGCTCATGCGCAATGGGCACCCGGCTTCACAGAAGCTGGCGCGGGAAGACTACAGCGCTGGACAGAGGAACAGGTAAGGTCCTGCAGGAGAGAAGAGCTCAGCGGCCGGCCCAGTATTATGACATGGTGGCGGCAGCTGAAATACCGGACTGGCCGTTCCAAATTTGCTCCATAAGACACACTGACATTTCCCCTCCTTTTTTTTGGGGAAAAAAAGTGCATCTTATGGAACGAAAAATACGGTAGTGCAGAAAGAGGGCAAAACATCTCTTGGGTCCTATGAAAAACCATAGCTACCTTAGGCAGATATGTAGGATCCGGTTTAAGTATCACCCTGCCTGGAAGAATCACTAATAAGGTTCCTTTATAGATAAGGCCTGTAACTCTCCTACTCTTCTGGCCAAAGTAATGGCAGGAGGAAAAGTCATCTTAAAAGGTAAGCAACTTCAAGCAGACTTTCAAAATCTGTTCAAAAGGTTGTTTTCTTAGAACATTACATAAATCCCATGGGGGAACAATCTTATATCGAAGAGATGTGACCCTTTCTCTTGATGAAAGAAATAATTTCACCAGTGGATTTTCTGATGGGTTTGAAAACAAGAAAGACTAACTGAGCAGAAGCCTAGAAATGCAAAGCTCTAAGTGCTAAATCCTGGTCTACCCCCACTGTGAAGAAAAATAGATGACAGAAACCCAAGGTAGGGAATTACTCATATTCCCACACCAGGATGAAAGTCTTTCCAAATGGTTTGCTTAGATCTTCCTGGTGAAAACTTTTGTACTCTGCATGAAAATCTCAATTACTTTGTCAGAATAGTCTTTATCCTTTAGGATCCACTTTTCACGATCTAACTGTAACTGAAAAAAACTCTAGTTTGGAATTGCAAACTGGCCCCTGAAGAAAAAGGTCCAGCCTGATTGACAGCAACCAGGTGCTCTGAACTGATCTTGCTTTTGGATCCAAAAGCCATGTCTTTTTATGCCACCTAGGGGCAACTTAACTGACTGAGCTTCTAAAGAACACAAGGGGTCAGGGAAATTGGTAAAAAACATATCACAGCTTAAAATGTCATACTTGGGACAGGACATTGTACTCCAAGAGACTTCCTCTGTTGCTAAAGAGAAAAAGTTATTTACTTTCCTTGGAAGAAGCTTGGGTCAAAATCTGTGTCCAGGCTTCTTGGGCATGGCACAGGATGGACCTGACCCCAACATCTGCCTCTCGACATATTTAAGGCTTTGTAAAACAGGCAAAGAAATGCCAAATGCCAGGGAGGCGGGGAACCATTGAATCAAAAGAACTGATTCCACAAGGCCTGCAAAGTCCCTGACTGAACTTGACATCAGCACAAAGCCAAGATAAAGGGGGGTATGAGACCTAAAAGCCTCATTTGTCTCAGAGTGACCACAATCTACGATGCAATGAGTCTGGCCATGCTCAAGATCTTAAAGATCTTTTCTTTGGGGCTACTGAAACTACCGGGAGAATTAGAATAATCCCCCCATGCCAAATATGACATCATTGGAGGCCTTACTGGCGGATTCAGAAAAAGTGATGAGCAGCCCTACTTTAGGCTTCACTTTGTTGATGGGCTGTTGATTCTGGCTCTGTGTGTCATGATAAAATTTCTGTTCTGAATCTGCTTTTTCCTTTTTGGAAAACTTCTTGCCTGGATAGTATCCAGACCTGAACCAAAGAAAAAGCTACCCTCAAAGGGAATACTGTATCATATAACTTGGATTTAGATTTCAAATTAACTATTCCATGATTTAGGCCAAATTTCTCTTCTGGCGGAATTTAACAAGGCAGGCTACCTAGCAAAGGCCCTAATGGATTCCATCGCCAGAGAGTCCAGTTTCCCTGTAGAAAATAATCAGAAGGAAACCCTCTAAAGGTTTGGAATGTGGAAACCATCTCTGTTCACATAGTCTGCACAAAGTCCTTCATCATAGCAAAAGTCTCTAAAGCCATCAGTTTCTTCATACATTGCTTCCAGATAGGCTTGGAGTAAGTGTCATTACATGTATCCAAAATCCTTCTTATGCCCAGAACTAGATGCTGAACTAGCATGAGAGGCAGGTTTAACACGGGAGGCAGGTTTATTAGGCTTAAGAGCTTTAGCAAAAAACATACCTCAGCATAAGCTCCACAAACAAACCGCAGGAAGGGCAGGAGTAAGGGAACATACCACCCGACCAGCACCAGTGCCACTACAGACCTACATGGAATCAGCAACAGCAGGGAAGACTACACATCCAGAGATGTTTACCTAAAGTATTGTGTTGTCTGTATGCAGCAGTTGGTGCAGCTATGCCATCCTCCGATCACTCCATAATGCAGAATGGCAGTGGTTTCTCCCCTCCACTCCCCAGGTATCAGGGCAGAATCTGCAAGGGACAATAGTGCTTTAGAGAAGACTTATAGCCTTTTAACCGCACATCTTTAAACATGGGAATGTCACTATTAATCAGTATCATGTTTTTAGTCAAATGCAGTGGCCATCCCCATTGAAAACTCCATGCTCACTTAAAAATAAATCTAAATAAAAAATGGGAACAGGAGCAGACAGATTCTTGATCAGACAGGGAATGGCTGAGTACACAGCAAGCACAGACCACTTTTTTAAAACTGTTCCTTCATAGGGTATTGCTGGGCAAAATACTTTTTCAGGCTTAGAACAAGATTTATACAAGCCCAGAAGCAATGGGGAGTGCACTAGAAAAGTCTTAAAAGGTTGAGGTTTCTTTAGAGAGCCCAGGATAATAACCGTAGCTGCCAACACAGGCCACTCCAAGTCTAGGCATGTGTGGTATGCGTTAATAAGAACCAAGATGTTATCCTTAAGTTAGCAATGTCTGCAGACTGAAACTTCTTGAAGAATTTCTAAAACGGTAACATGCAATTTCTGGTGCATAGAAACCAATCAGCTTCCTGGATTAGCTGTAGGGATCAAGAGGACAAGAAAAAACGTTTGTGGTATTCGCATTTCCAGTGAGCTACAATAGCTGCAATTTTTCCCATAAACTTATACACAGTAGCTGAGAATTCTTCCAGATAATAGGAAAGGAAGACATAAAACTATCTTCCATAGATAATGGCAAAAGGAAGACATAGGTTAAAGAAGATTCAGTGGAGTTCTGCGCCTCACAACACTGTTACTGGATCGCAAGCTGGCTTGATCCACCATAATATAATACAGAGAGAAGGATGGCCCACATGGGTGCACATAAAATTGCTGATGGAGCAGGAATTGTTAATATTCTCTGTGACTAGGTTACTGTAAAGCAGCAGAAACCTTAAGTGACATCCAGAGGACCACAGAATGGCACTCCTAGATTGTAAGCTCGAAAGAGCAGGGTCCTTGACCAACTTGTTTTGTTTTGTTACTGTATTGTCTCATGTTCTGTCCCCCACTATAATGTACAGCGCTGAGCAAACCTTTTAGCGCTATATAAATACTGTATAATAATAATATGGTGCGGAAGAGATGGCACAAAGGCAGTAAGATCCACTTGTACCCGGAATCCATTGGATTAATCCCCTAGGGAAAAGCAAATATGCACCAAACAGGCTCCCTGTAAGCAAAGGCAAAAACCCTAAGGAATCTTCAAGAACAAGAATCAACCAGACAGGTACACTGTGCACCCTGGACCAATAAAGCATACTGCGGGACACTCCACACTTTGAACATACTTGTAAGTGCCTAGGCGGGGGCTTTTAACAGAGTCCAGTGCCAAAAGACACATTACAAGTCAGACCCACTGTTACTTCTCAGTAATCAATACCACCAAAATAAAGTTATATCTGTCTCAAAAAAATGCATATGGGTCAGTGTTGCATGACCGCGCAATTGCATTCAAAGCGTGACAGCGCTGAAAGCTGAAAATTGGCCTGGACAGGAAGGGGGTAAAAGTGTCTGGACTAGAAGTGGTTTTATGCCTTCCTTAACATTGTTTTATCACAATTTTTTTTACAGTCTATCACTGCATCAGAGGGATATGGTCTTGTAAATTAAAGGCAGACAGAAATATTCTAGTGTGCCTGCATTCACAGAATGCTCTCCCTTTAGCGCAATGTTATTTTTAATATAACTAAAATATTAATTGCGTATACCATTAGATAAATAAAAAAATGTGTTTTTCTTTATTGAATGGACTTTAATGATTTTTCTCCATTTATGCAGTATTTTAGTAGAATTTGCTGTATTTCGCTTAAACTCAGTGTTTCACTTGATACCAGTGATAATGTGAAATATACTTAGACTATTTTATTTGTATAGTGGGAATACAAACATCATATTGTCTACCCCAAAAATTAGGTGTATTGCAGAGAAAGCAATTATGATAAATACATTAAAAAAAGCTAGAAAAGAGGCAATGACATTACAGCTGTCACCAAAACAAAAAGACATTTTTTAAAATACTGACAACTAATTTTTTACTTCTAAAAAAGCTGCAGTATTGTTTATATGAAAATGTTTTCTCGACCAACATTAAATTAGGTAGTTGCAATTATGACATTTTTGTGTTGCTAAGATACCTTGAAAATTGCACTAGCCTGGAATAATTTCTATTATGCCCGTAATATTGTTGAAGGTCAAGCAGCAGAAAACCTCATGCTGAAACTAAAGAGTTATGCTTGACTTTACTAAATATAGCATTTACAGCGGTTAAGCTATTACTTATGAAGGAAAGAGTACATGTATAGTAATTAGTACAGTAACTAGGAATCATTTCACCCAGTCACTGTTTACAGGTATTCAAAAATTTACATATGATAATTGATCTCCTCCCAGGCTCAACAGACCAGGTGAAAACATTTAATTAATAGATATTTATCTGCTCACTAATATTTGCAAAGCTGCTAAAAAAAAATATGATGAAAATCTATATCAATGCCGATATTAAAGATTATTAAGGAAGCCATCTAATTAACTATATTTCAAAACTAATTTACACAATCATTATATTTCTTAATCTGTAGTCCACCTCACTCACTATTCAAAGAAATACATAGTGATTATGCATATACTGTTTAATTGGCCAGGACTACAAAAAAAGTTGTGGTGTTGTAAAGTAAATATTATTACTGCACATAAATAGTTTGCACTCTCTTTTTGAGCAGGCAAGTGAGATTTTAGTTTCTTTTCATGTTTTTTCAGAGATTGTTTAATTCCTTTGTGGTAAAAAAAACATATTTTACACAGTTCAATGGGTTAAGCTGAAATATGCACACATTATCCCTTATTAGACTGTTTTGTTTGAAGCCTCATGCAGACAAAGCCAGCCTCAAGACAGGCCTTTATTGTTATGCTCTCTTCTTAGGAGACCCAAAGTGCTCCGAGAATCCTTAGATGTGTTTTCATAATTATTTGAAAAAAAAAAACTGTATACATATAGAAAAATATACATAGCATTAGTTTTAAAATCTAACAACAATAAAGTTACCGTATTTTCCGGCGTATAAGACGACTTTTCAACCCCTGAAAATCTTCTGAAAAGTCGGGGGTCGTCTTATACGCCGGTGCGAGCCAGGTCAGGGCGGCACTTTTTCGAGGGGCGGCGCGGCGCCGCCCCCCCCCTCCTCCTCCAGCGGACACTAAGTACAGGGGTGGGCAGAGGGGCTGCTGTACCTTACCTGGCTCCGGTCCCAAGACGATCCGGTCCAGGAAGCGCAGCTGCTCCTTCTTTCAGTTCAGCCGCTCGATGCTAACGCGGCCGCTCGGCTCCGCCTCCTCACCGGTGATTGGGCGCCAGCACTAGAAAGGCACACAGGTGACCAATCACCGGCGAGGAGGCGGAGCCGAGCAGCCCCGCGAAAATCGAGCGGCCGAACTGGAAGAAGGAGCAGCCGCTCCTCTCCCCCACTGACACTAACGATGGGGCACTGTTCCTCCACACTGACACCAACGATGGGACACTGTTCCTCCCCCACTGACACCAACGATGAGGCACTGTTCCTCCCCCACTGATACCAATGATGAGGCACTGTTCTCCCCACTGATACCAATGATGGGGCGCTATTCCTCCCACTGACACCAATGATGGGGCGCAATTCCTGCCACTGATACCAATGATGGGGCTCTATTCCTCCCACTGACACCAATGATGGGGCGCTATTCCTCCCACTGACACCAATGATGGGGCGCTATTCCTCCCACTGACACCAATGATGGGGCACTATTCCTCCCACTGACACCAATGATGGGCCACTATTCCTCCCACTGACACCAATGATGGGACACTATTCCTCCCACTGATACCAATGATGGGACACTATTCCTCCCACTGATACCAATGATGGGCCACTATTCCTCCCACTGACACCAATGATGGGACACTATTCCTCCCACTGACACTAATGATGGGACACTATTCCTCCCACTGACACCAATGATGGGGCACGATTCTTCCCACTGACACCAATGATGGGGCACTATTCCTCCCACTGACTAATGATGGGGCACTATTCCTCACACACTGACACTAATGATGGGGCACCATCATTGGTGTCAGTGGGAGGAATAGTGTCCCATCATTGGTATCAGTGGGAGGAATAGTGCCCCATCATTGGTGTCAGTGGATGAAATAGTGCCCCATCATTGGTGTCAGTGGGAGGAGTAGTGCCTCATCATTGGTGTCAGTGGAAGGAATAGCACCCCATCATTGGAATTCCATACTGAAATAGCATACCATATTGAAATCAAATCTGATGTTTTTTCATTTTTATTTGGTGTGCGTTGGAAGAGGGGTAGTCTTATACGGCGAGTATAGCACAAACCCTGTATTTTAACAGGAAAAGTAGGGGGTCGTCTTATACGCCCAGTCGTCTTATACGCCGGAAAATACGGTAAATTGGTCTAAAGCCATTATAATTTCCCTTTAAATAATAATAATAAAAAAAAAAGATTTATTCCACTTGTTCTGCATTCCATCTGTTACTGCACTTCTCTTCAAGTAGGCATTAGGTGCAGTTTGGGTAGCAATGGGCTGGAAAGCTTGATTTAGATTTCTCAGTCAATGTACAAATAAAACAATGCATTTAGCAAGGAGTAAGACAGAAAGCATTTGAATTGACTTTGTCTCTGTTCATAATATTTCTGAGTGTCAAATCAGACAATATCCATTTAGTTACAGCTAGCCTCCAAGTCAACAGATTACAAATGCAGTTGCAAATAAAAAACAACAGGTATTACGTGTGTGATCCACAGGTCATATACAGTATGTATTACAATGAAACAATAATACAAAGTGATGCCAACAGGTGAGTATATACTCTAGTACGGCTGCTGGAAGGAAACAATGCTGATGTGCCTTTTCCAGCGTGTTGCACATTACATTTTTTATCAAAACTTTAATGAAATGTCATTAATGGCATTTCATTCAGTCCTCTTGCCAGCAGTGTGGCGAAAAGCAGTGGATTAAATGCAATACTTTTTTTTTTTTCAGTGCACACCACAACATGGTGGTGTGAACAGGCAAAATATGGTACATGACTTCTTCCCTTATCTTGCATTGGGACTGTGCTGGGTGAGGCAGATAATAAAAAATTGTATTATACATAAGAGTATAAAATGCATTGAGAATTAGGATCATTTGACTATCAATTATGCCTAAAATTAAAAATAATTTATTACAAAATCATTTCTGTAGCCCCCAATAAAAGACTCCTGCACCTGCCAACAGTTAGTTTGGCCTGCTCTTGGTTAAACTGCTCAGCTGTCTCCGATTTGAAGGGTTGTTTCTCCAGACAATGTTTCAGCTCTTTCCATAGGTAATCGATAGGATTCAAATCAAATCAGAACTCATAGATGGTCACTTTAGAATAGTCTAATGTTTTATTTTTGGCCATTTTTGGGTGATTACAGATGTGTATTTTGGGTTATTATATTGTTGGAATATCAGTGACCTGCAATCAGACACTGTTGTACCTTGACCTTCAGCTTGTATCTTTTGGAAAGTTTTCCTTGGCATTTTGTCTACCATTTGTACTACACTTCTATTCAGTCTGGGGTCAATTTTAATTTTGCAGACACATCTAAGGAGGTTAGCTACACTCCCATGGACTTAAACCATCTTAAAGTGGTAGTAAACCGCCTGAAAAAACCCCCAAAATAATGGTTCCTTGCAGGTTTAGGTCATAATGTACTAGTATGCACCTCATACTAGTACATTATGACAGACTTACCAGTACAAGGAGCCCTCCAGCACCACGCTGTCATGGCTCCACGGCGCCACCATCTTCACCTGGTCTTCTTTTACAGGCTCGGACAGTATGAATGGCGGGAGTTGCAATGACGTCACTCCTGCGCATGACCGCAGGAGCCCTCTGCTGCGGCACGGAGCTCTAAAAGGTCCAGCAGCATGCTGTGACGTCCCTTCAAAGTACATGTGCCGGTGACATCACTGGCTACATGCTATGTGAATATCTTCTAAATGGTGAAAGCTTAGGAGATATTCACTTTACCTACAGGTAAGACTTATTATAGGCTCACGTGTAGGTACAACTTACTGAGTGGACTTTAGTTCCACTTTAATATTCTTTGCAACTTTAGTCACAGAATCATCAAGTGGCTTTCTTAGGCTGAATGACTGCATACAGGATTGAAGACGTGTAGTAACAATTTTAGAAAACAGCTTGAAATATCACAATTATCCAATTATTCATAATCTTTTCTAGGAACACCAACAACTCTTGCTAGGCCATTTTATAATATCCTGATAGGACAAGCAATAATTTATCTCTTTTTACAGTTTATTTTCTTTGCCCTATAGCATACCATACCATATGCATGAATATACAACAGGTAAAATAAGTATTGAACACATCACCATTTTGTTCAGTAAATATACTAACATACATACATACATGCACACTTTAATAACACTGGATGCTGGGTAGGGCTGAGGCTTATTTTAGGGGTTAGTTCAAAGTTAACAGTGGAAGGGGTTAAAGTGTTAAGGATTTTTTTTTTTAATTGTAGGGGATAAAATGCTGACCATTACACTGTTTAACCATTTGACACCCGGCCTATGGCCGAATGGCATCCGTAAAAATGTATTAGCTTTCCGGGAAGCCGCCATATGGCATCCTCCTGCACATGCACAGTTCGCGCGCTTGCAGAGCCGTGCAGCAGCGTGATCTGTCACCGGCCGTGCACCTCGGACATGGCCGATGACAGATCTGAGTACCGGCCCCCGTTGCCAGTACCATGTGACCTGCTGTGACCAATCACAGCAGGTCACATGACAGTCGTATACAATGGATGGCTTCATGCATGCCATCCATTGTATACTAGTGTCTAGCTGTGAATGGTCACAGGGATCACATGCACATGTCAAGTGATTAGCTGTGGCCAAATCACAGCTAAGCACAAAAAAAACAAACAAAAAAAAAACCCCTGAATGAATCAATGTCATTCAGGTAAATGCTTGCTTATAGCAAAGTAATTCTTTGCTATAAACAAATTGTGTAAAAAAAAAAAAAAAAAAAATACTGATCACTTCCCCAAAGTAGTACTATGGTAACATTGTACTACTTTGGACATAGTGAAATATGAAAAAAAAATCTTAAAAAAAAGAAAAAAAATGTAATAAATTTAAAATAAAAAAAATATATATAATTTTTTTTTTTCACACTGTCACCAGTCAGTGTCCCTGATCACCGCCATGCCAGTTATATGAAGACGCTGTACTGCACTGGTGACAGTATGTAAAAAACAAAAAATTGTGAAAATAATTTTTTTTATTTTATAAAAATTATGACAAAAAAATACAACTTCAAAAAACTCGCCATGCCTCTTATGAAGTACGTCGGACTGTCTACTTTGCAAAAAGTGGTCATTTGGGGGATATCTGTACTATTCTGACATTCTTGGACCTCAGGAAATTAGATTGGCTGTCAGTACTTCAGGATTGATCAATATTCAGATCTATACCATAGTTTGTGAACTCTATAACCTTCCTACAAACTAAAAAATACATCCTAATTTGGGTTATTTTCACCAAAGACATGTAGTAGAATACATCTCGGCCTAAATTTATGAAGAACAATTATTTATTTGCAAACTTATAACAGAAACAAAGAAAAACGTGCTATTTTTTCAAAATTTTCGGTCTTTTTTGTTAATTTAGCAAAAAATAAAAACCCCAGCGATGATTAAATACCACCAAAAGAAAGCTCTAGTTGTGTGAAGAAAATGATAAAATTTTAGTTTGGGTACAATGTTGTATGATCGTGCAATTGTCATTCAAAGTGTGAGAGCGCTGAAACCTGAAAAATGGCCTGGGCAGGAAGGTGTAAAATTGCCCGGTATTGAATTGGTTAAACATGTTCTCAAAGTCAAGGGAACCAGGCTTCCAGGGTTGAAAACAAACACATTTAAAATGTTTTTTAAAAATGTTTCCTGAAACCCAAGGAAATTAAACAATATCAACATTTAACTTAGATTTAAACTAAACTAATTTCAACTTGAAATGTTCAATTCACAAAGGTGCTGTATGCTGACAGGACGGGGAGACCTGCATGGCACCAGCGATCTGCTGACCGCTGGTGCAATGCTTTAGAACTCCACAAACAAAAAATTATGAATGTACATTTTTTTTACCTGCAAAAAAAATGTGCATTTATTATTTTTTGTTAAAAATTGAACTTATCCTTCAACAGTTTTTCCAACCTAAGGGATGTCCAGGAGGTAATGGATAAGTTTTTTTATACAACAAACTGGACACTGAGGAAAGTCCCAGGTCTAGGACAAAAACACACACAAGAGGGCACAAACTGATCCTGCATTACCTTAATAAAATTAAATCAAATGGCAAGAGACAAAAACACTCACAAACGCATGAAAACAGCAGCCATATACAAGAAATATAGCCTTAGAAGGCCCGCCCCACCTCGAACCGTCTGGTAGGAAAGCTAATGCGTTTAGCGACATAAAACTTAAATGATAAAAATCATAAATAAAACCTTGACTCTGAGTGTTGGAAGGCAACATTTTTTTATTTCAGACATTCATGGATTCTTACTGCCTGGCTGTCAAAGACCTATTTGGCCTATTGAATGTTATCTTGGAGTGTCAAGAAAAGCAAGTATTTACAACTGGATTTGTGTAACAAAAGGCTGCATACCAAAATCCTTGTTCTGGGAGTTCACACATACCCCCTAGCTGCGGGGCATGGGGATAAGAAAGCCTCAGCCCAGACTCCGTGGTGACACAAATATTAAAAGGACAGATTACATGGCTTCTACCCGGAAGGAAGAAGCCAGATTTGATTGACCTGGGTCCGAGCATTGTTGGCAATATAGCAGTGCCTCCTGGTGGAGACGACATACTTCTGGGGGGATGGCTGGGGTAATTCTACATTTCCTAATGAATAGGGAGGACAGCCCCTTATGAGTTATGGACATTTGCTCATTGGACGGAGGACGACACACAGGTTTGGCCATGCTTCTGCCTCTTTGACCATTTTTCCTACCTGGGATCCAGCTAAAAGATACTCAGCTTTGAGGACAAACCTACATAATGTATCATCTTCACTATTATTCCCATATACTCTGTAATATTGTTTTAGATTTCTCTGTTAGTGTTTTACTTCCTTTGTAAATAAATAAGACCTTGCTTCTTTGAGCAGTGTGTTTGTTATTATAGCTAATATGTATATTAATATTAATATTAATGTATATTAATATTAATATTATGTCCTTCAATATTGTCAAAGCTAAGATATATTAATGAAGTATAGGAACCGACAAATCGTACATAATTGTTTAACAAATAAGGGGATTCCAGAAAACCACCCCCTTATTTATTTCACTGAGGAAGAGGGTTGCCCTAGAAACACATCAGCCTTACTTTGGCCCTTGGATGGCACTATCTTGGCGTCCGGGTCCACTGGTTCCTTTGGGAAGTGCTTAAATTTTTTTCAATTTTTTTTTTATATTCTTTATTTTGAAGAAATGACATAACAGATCATACAGAGAAAACAAACATCAAGACAGAATGTGGTATAACACAGCCCATCCCCAACACAAAGACTGTACAGATCCAATGAAGATCACCAGTGACATAAATAAGATCCAGAGCAGGTAGAGATGAACCACACCATCCACATCCCCAAGAAACATAATTTCTTTACATTTTGTCCTTTTATCAAAAGTGGTAATAAAACATTTTACCCCAGAAAACTTAACAGAAAGTGAGAAAAGAGAGAAGAGAGATGAAATAAAAAGAGAGGGAATAGAGAGAAGAAAGAAAAAAAAAGTAGAAGGAAAAAAAGGGGGGGTGTAATGGGGAAGGATACAGAGGAGAAGGGAGGGAAGGAGAGGGAGAAACCGACCCTCCGCCCAACCTCCCGGGCACCCAGATTACCAGAGAATGTGAAGAGTTGCTTCCCCCTAAGGGGCAGCGCAAGACTGGGAAACCAGCACAGTAGAAGAAATATGGGGTCCAGGTTTTCCAATATCTATCCCCCTGTTCATTGGGCAACATGGTCATACTCTCCATTTCTTGAATCTCATTAATGCGAGCTAACCAATGTGTCTTTGTGGGAGGTAATGGATTCTTCCACAATGCAGGGATGCAGGCCTTTGCTGCATTAAGGAGGTGTTTCAAGAGAGAATGCTTATATCTTTTATCTGACATACAGTGAGAAACAGAAGTATTTGAACACCCTGCGATTTTGCAAGTTCCCCCACTTAGAAATCATGGAAGGGTCTGAAATTCACATTGTAGGTGCATTCTCACTCTGAGAGACAGAATTAAAAAATACATTTTACATTTTTTTAAATTTTAAAATTAAAAAATTCAGAAAAATCACATTGTATGATTTTGAAAGAATTTATTTGTTTTGCACTGCTGAACATAAGTATATGAACACCTGAGAAAATCTGTGTTAATATTTGGTACAGAAGCCTTTGTTTGCAATTACAGAGGTCAAACGTTTCCTGTAGTTCTTGACCAGGTTTGCACACACTGCAGCAGGGATTTTGGGCCACTCCTCCACACAGATCTCCTCTAGATCTGTCAGGTTTCAGGGCTGTCGCTGAGCAACAAGGAGTTTCAGCTCCCTCCAAAGATGTTCTATTGGATTTAGGTCTGGAGACTGGCTAGGCCACTCCAGAACCTTGATATGCTTCTTACAGAGCCACTCCTTGGTTATCCTGGCTGTGTGCTTCGGGTCATTGTCATGTTGGAAGACCCAGCCATGACCCATCTTCAATGCTCTGACTGAGGGAAGGAGGTTGTTGCTCAAAATCTCAATAAATGGCCCCATTCATCCTCACCTTAATACACTGCAGTCATCCTGTCCCCTTCGCAAAAAAGCACCCCCAAAGCATGATGTTACCACCCCCATGCTTCACAGTAGGGATGGTGCTCTTGGGATGCAACTCAGCCTTTTTCCTCCAAACACGACGAGTGAAGTTTAGACCAAAAAGTTCTACTTTGGTCTCATCTGACCACATGACTTTCTCCCATGCCTCCTCTGGATCATCCACATGGTCATTGACAAACTTCAGACGGGCCTGGACATGTGCTGACTTGAGCAGGGGAACCTTCCGTGCAATGCATGATTTGAAACCATGACGGCGTAGTGTTCTACCGACAGTGACCTGCTCCTCCCTTGTTGTTCTGGGCTGATTCCTCACCTTTCTTATCATCAGTGATACCCCACGAGGTGAGATCTTGCATGGAGCCCCAGTCCGAGGGAGACTGACAGCCGTCTTTAGCCTCTTCCATTTTCTAACAATTGCTCCAACAGTTGATCTATTTCACCAAGCTGCTTGGCAATTGCCCCGTAGCCCTTTCCAGCCTTGTGGAAGTCCACAATTTTGTCTCTGGTGTCTTTTGACAACTCTTTGGTCTTGTCCATGGTAGCAGTTGGCGTCTGACTGACTGTGGGGTGGACAGGTGTCTTTAAAGAGCTCAGACAGGTGCTACTAAGTTAGATTAATGAGTGGAGTAGAGGTGGACTTTTTAAAGGTACAGTAACAGGTCTTTGAGAGTCAGAAATCTTGCAGTTTCTCAGGTGTTCAAATACTTGTGTTCAGCAGTGCAATACAAATAAATTCTTTAAAAAATCATACAATGTGATTTCCTGATTGTTTTTTTTTAAATTCAAATAAGTAGAGAGGTTTGAAAAATATTATGAGAATTTTCAAATTCTGAAAGTATACACGTAAGACCTGAGGTTACCACATAGTTAAATGTTTTATGCAACAGTATTAAATGACTACGTTCAGTCTTTTTTTTTTATGTAAAAAAAAAAAAATTAGTGTTTCATAAAGGGCCTCACAACTGTGCACATATGAATTCGCAGACATCAGTTCAAACTACTGCAGTTTTGTTTTTATTTTCTTCAGCTATAAAAAGTCAATTTGACACTTACCTTTGATCTGATTGCCTTCTAAATTGATGCTCTCCATGCATTGTATCTTTGTTAACTCTTCTGGAAATACCTCCAACTTGTTTTTAGATATATTTATTATTTTCAGCTTAGGTAGGTGACTAACTTCAACAGGGAGTCTTTCAAGAAGATTTCCTTGCAGATCCAATTCTACAACATCAAGAGAATGTTTTTTTTATATTTGTTGATAAACATTATCTTATTCAGATTAAAATCTGAAAAATCCATTTATGCTCCTGAGAATATGCAGTGATAACATCTGTGGAGATTCAAGCATATTTTGAAGTCGAGTTTGAGAAAACCCCACTACATATTTGTCATCTGTTCCCATTCTCACAGCATGCCTAGAAAATGTTTTTTTCTTAGCCTTTAGAGGTCACTCAGGAGATGGTGTCATGGCTGGCAACAAGCTTTTTTGAGCAAGTCTGTCCTCATTAACATACAATGCAGGAAGCCCAGCCTCTACACCACAGGTGTCAAACTGGTGGCCCTCCAGCTGTTACCAAACTACAAGTCCCATGAGGCATTGCAAGATTGACAGTTACAAGCAGGACTCCCAAAGATAAAGGGTTTCGCAACAGCTGGAGGACCGCCAGTTTGACGCCCCTGCTCTACACCTTTACCCTTTTGTTGGGACATACAGTGCTCAAATCTAGTTACAATTGAGAACGAAGGTCTGCCCGCACAATAGAAGGAGGGTTAACTATGGCAAACACAGCTGCCAAGCTCCCTCATACACAAAGAGAACAACCTAAGATTTGTTTTTACTTGCTGGAAAGTCCAGAATCGAAAAAAGTTAAATTGCAATCTTTAAATATTTTTTAAAGTTATGCTATGTGAATAGGGACATTTAACAAATGTAAAGTAGGTGTTATTCCAATTTTGCTGTAAAATTGAAATATACTTTAACCGCTTGCCCTATGGAAGATTTACCCCACTTCCTGACAAGGCCATGTTTTGCTATTCATGCAATGTTGTACCCAAACGAAATGTATGTCCTTTTTTCACACAAATAGAGCTTTCTTTTGGCGGTATTATACTACTGCTGGGTTTATTTTTTGTGATATAAATGAAAAAAAGACTGAAATTTGAAAAAAAAAAAAAAAAAAAAGACATTTTCTACTTTTTGTTATAAAAAATATCCAATAAACTCAAATTTAGTTCAAAATGTAATCTGCAACACATCATTGGTAAAAAAAATCCCAATAAGTGTATAGTAATTTGTTTGTGTGAAAGTTATAGCGTCTACGAACTATGGTATAGATACTGAAAGCTACGCAGCTTTTACTTTCTGACTGACACATTTCTCTCACATTTCTTGAGGTGCTGAAATGCCAGAGGAGTACAAACACCCTGCAAATGACCCCTTTTCAGAAAGTAGACACCCTAAGCTATTTGCTGAGGGGCATAATGAGTCAATGGAAGATTTAATTTTTACCAAAATTTTCCAGAACAAAAAAAAAAAAAAAAAATAATATATATATATATATATAATTTTTTTTTTAACGCAAACTTGACATTTAAATGGTATATTGCTCACACATGCCATGGGTATATTTGGAATTAGACCCCAAAATATATACTGCTTCTTCTCCTGAGTATGGGGATACCACATGTGTGAGACTTTTTGGGAGCCTAGCCACATACAGGAGCCCCGAAATTCAATGACCCTTTGAAAGCCTGATGGTGCGTAAATTCCTCATTTCACTTCCTCGCTACCTATCACAGTTTCAGAAATTCCAGGATAGCACAAAGCCCACCCAAATGACCCCTTTTTGGAAAGTAAACACCCCATGCTGAGAGGCATGTTGAGTCAATGGAATACTTTATTTTTAACAAGTTTTTGGAAAATTACAAATATTTGTTGTTTTTTTTTAACACAAGTTCCAAACTCTTGGCAAATGGTGTCTATTTTCGAAAAAGGGGTCATTTGGAGGAGTTTGTTATCCTGGCATTTTATGCCCAGAACTAGAATCTTATGCTACATATCACCCACTACTCTAACCACTTGAAGACCAAGCTTTTTCTGACACTTTTTGTTCACAGGAAAAAAATCTGTATTTTTGCTAGAAAATTACTTTGAATCCCCAAACATTATATATATTTTTAAGACACAGGCCCTAGAGAATAAAATGGTGGGTGTTGCAATTTTTTATGTCACACAGTACTTGCACAGCAATTTCAAATGCAAAAAAATACACTTTTTTTATGTAAATACACAAAAACAATATATTGGTCAATTATTTGGTAACATATAAAAGAAAGATGATGTTATATTGAGTAAATAGATACCAAACATGAAATGCTTTAAAACTGCACACGCCTCGTGCAATGGCAACAAACTACATTACATTTTAGGCATATATCAAGTGTTCTTTTTTTTTGTTCATCCTGTGGGCTAAATTAAAAAAAAAAGAACTTAACAGTTTTCTACATTCACATTGATTGATGTAGATGAAGAAATCTCTGCCAAAATAAAATTTAAAAATATATGCCGAAGCACAGAAGCGATCCATCCACTGACCACCCCAGGCCCCCATGCTTGGGCATATATGTTTTTTTTTTTTATTAACTGCGGATGAGAGATCTTATCCAGCAGTGCTGCATGCACTGACATATATTCTGAGAGCACAACCTGTTGCTGTCAGAATAAACAGATTGGAGCTGCAGCTGAATGGCCTTACTGTAAAGAAAAACAACAACGGTTAACAATAAAAACAGTAACAATAGAGTATTAACAACTTTTTGAAATCTGTGCCAAAAAATATGAAAAATACATATGCTGAAGCATAGGAGCGATGCACCCACTGGCCACCCCAGACCCTATGCTTGGGCATTTGTTATTTTTTTTAACTGCGAATGATAAATCTCATCCAGCAGAGCTCCACACACTGACATATATTCTGTGAGCACACCCTGGTGCTGCAGCTGAATGGCATTCCTGCAAAGAAAATAACAATGGTTAATAATAAAACAATACAGGTTAAACAGTAACTCAATAGAACAACAACTATTTCTTGCTTTTAATTATTTTTTTAAAACTATAAACTTTCCAGATTTTAGGGTCTCTCAAAATGTGATAGTCAGTTTCTTGACTACCTAACACCTTTCAAGACCCTGTGTAAATATGTACCCTAGACTGTACATTGCTGTACCCTATATTAATACTCTACTAGTGTGTAGTAGTGACGGAAGCAGTCATTGAGGCAGAGACAAGGTTGGCCAGGACAGGAGGGACAGAAAAAGAGGATGGCACATCTAATTCCGTGTCTGCTACGGACATGATGATATCTTTTTGGGGGTGACTTTTGGATTGGGATACAAGGAACGGCACCAGAAAAATGCCTCTCTTGCAGCTGGCTCCCTGCATCTGGGTTAGGGGTTTGGGCCACAGCACCTTCTGGATACAAATGGGCCATGATGATATCTGCCTGAAATTTTTAGTATCTACATCCAGTTGCTTTGTAAAGCACAAAAGTATTGCACACAGCCAATTTCAATAAATATACAGACACTTTTGCACCAGCGTCTGACTTTTTCGGAAACTAAGCATGGCTTCATCATCTAGTGGTTGAAGTCTACCCCTCCCATGTTAAGGTTATAGTCATGGACACAGAGGGTCTTCTCAACACCAGCTGCCATGGAAATTTGGATGGTCGTGTCTGCGTGAATGGAAGACAGGGCAAAAACTTCCCGTTTGTCCTTCCACTTCACTGTGAGCAATTCACCATTTTTTGAGCAGGATTCCTCCCCCTTTCTAAGTCAGGTATTTATGAGCCGTTGGGGAAAGACCCAGAGATTAGGTCATACGGTGCCACATGCGCCAATTCCAAGATTGTACAAATGTCTAAATAGTGGCATGCTTATATAAACATTGTCCACATATAAGTGGTACCTCATATGGAAAAAGGGTGACAGCAAGTCCCAAACTATCTTGCCAATGGTCATGGTGTATGGTTTTTAAAAATGATTTTATATTACATTAGTAAAACATTTTTTTTATATTTCTGAATCCTCAACCAACTGCTGCTTCTCCCTTCCT
Organism: Staurois parvus; assembly: GCF_062004578.1. NCBI lineage: Eukaryota > Metazoa > Chordata > Amphibia > Anura > Ranidae > Staurois > Staurois parvus. The sequence goes on along the minus strand of NW_028318189.1, from coordinate 1,544,230 downwards.
TCCATCCCTCAGCAGCAATCAGTTTCCACTATGCCTATGTGGATTTTAACAACATTTTATTATATTTACTGTTCATGTTTTAGTTACCTTGTTGAGGGATGCATACAGTATGTGGCTTTGCATTTGAAAAATATTCTCTCCTTCCCCACAGAAGAGTCTGTGCAATGTAAATGACTAGAGGTGATGGATTTTTGGGCCTAGAATCTCACTCCCTTTTTGTGATCCTTGACATGTCCACTTTAGCTTATTGTATATAATGTGTCTCCTTGGTATTACAAATTGCCTAGCATTTAACTTGCTCAGTTGACATAACAAAGAAGACCAGCAAATACAGCATATTTAATGTAATTTAGCTGGAAAGCACACTTGTGACAACATGCACAGCACTCTTTGAAACCATAAGAACCAAAATACCATTTGTAGTAGTTCCACCAATTCCAGATTATAGAAGATCAGCCCTATACAAAGTTTATAGGGTGCATCATTTATGCCTTACTGCTCTCTCCCACCACAACTTCCTTCTGCCATTAGCCACATTTCATAGCTGGGAGCTGCTTTGTCAAAATGCAGCTACTCCCTTGTAAAATGACACTGCTTTGCATAAAGCAGTGTGCCCACAGTGAAGCACGCAGTTAACCCTTTGATCGCCCCACATATTAATCCCTTCATGCCCAGTGCCATTAGTACAGTATCAGTGATTTTTATTAGCACTGATCACTGCATTGGTATGACTGGGAATGTCAGTGACACCAAGTCAGTTCCCCCCAGTATCAGAATGCCTGCTGCAGTTCCGCAGCTGTAAGTCGCTGATCACTGCCATTACTAGTAAATTTTTTTTAAAAGCCCAGTATATATACCACCATTTGTAAACGCTATAACTTTCACGTAAACCAATTAATTTACATGTACATGTACTGGGATTTTTTTTTTTTTTAGCAAAGACATGTAGCAGAATACATTTTGGCCTAAATTTATGATGAAATTTTATTTTTTTTAATTTTTTTACTGGACATGTTTAACCACCTCAATACAGGGCATTTACCCCCCTCCTGTCCAGACCAATTTTCAGCTTTCAGCGCTCTCACACTTTGAATAATAATTACTCAGTCATGCAACACTGTACCCAAATGAAATTTTTTTCCTTTTCACACAAATAGAGCTTTCTTTTGGTGGTATTTAATTAGCACTGTTTTTTTTATTTTTAGCGCTATAAATGAAAAAAGACCGAAAAGTTTGAAAAAAACCCCCACATTTTTCTTTGTTTCTGTAAAATTTAGCAAATAAGTAATTTTTCTTCATAAATTTGTCCCAAAATGTATATTGCTATATTGCTTTGGTAAAAACAATCTCAATTAGTGTGAATTATTTGGTCTGTGTGAAAGTTATAGAGTCTACAAGCTATGGTACCAATCAATGCAAATTGATCACACCTCATCAAACCTGATGTACTGATGGCCTATCTCAGTCTTTGAGACACTAAGCCCTGGTACACATATGTGCGGGTGGTGCCGCTGCGGATCCGCAGCACCTGCAAAGCGGAATGAGGCCCCATGGGTGGGTGTCATTAGTTCTAATAGCATGCCGACCGAACTGGAAAATGCAACCGTACTGGGAACCGTTTTCAGAAGAAGTGCAGGGACTTCTTCCCTGCATGTCATGGGATACGGGAGTCAATTCAAATGAATTGGCTCTCGTGCCCGCGCAAAATGCAGCCCGCATTGCCGCATATCTGTGAACCAGGGGTAACAAGCCAGGACAGTACAAATACCCCACAAATGACCCCTTTTTTGAAAGAAGGCATTCCAAGGTATTTGGTAAGATGCATGGTGAGTTTGAAACTATAATTTTTTTCCCACAATTCTTTGGAAAATGAAGAAAGTAAATTAAATTAGGTTTTTTTCACACAATTGTTATATTAACAGCATATGCATACTTGCAGCTTCACCCCAAAGCACATTTTACTGCTACTCCTGAGTATGCGGATACTACATGTGTAAGACTTTTCCACAGCCTGGCCACATACAGAGGTCCAACATCCAAGTAGTACCTACAGGCGTTCTAGAGGCATAAATTACACATCTCATTTCCTGACTACCTATTACATTTTTGAAGGCCCTGGAGCACCAGAACAATGGAATTACCCACAACATGATTGGAAGGAAAACACCCCAATGTATATTCTATGAGGCACAGTGAGTCTTTTGAACATGTCATTTTTTTTTCCCGCAAGTTTTCGGAAAACGTGGAAAGAAAATGAATTTTTTTTTTTTTTTAACACAAAGTTGTCCATTTATTAGATTTTTCTAACATATAATATGTACATACCAAAAATGACACCCCAAAATACATTCTGCTGCTCCTCCTGAGTATCAGGATACCACTTGTGTAAGACTTTTCCACAGCCTGGCTACATATAGGGGCCCTACATCCAAGTAGCACCTACAGGCGTTCTGAGGCATAAATGATACATTTCATTCCCTGACTACCTATCACATTTTTTAAGGCTCTGTAGCACCAGGACAATGGAATTACCCACATGACCCCATTTTGGAAGGAAACCACCCCAATGTATAGTCTATGAGGCATTGTGAGTGTTTTGAACATGTCATTTTTTTCCAAAAGTTTTGGAAAATGTGGTAAGAAAATGAAAATACCAAAAATTACACCCCAAAATACATTTTGCCGCTATCTTCTGGGAGTGCTGCGCTGCTTGTACTCACCACTGCGCTACTGGTGGATGCCTGCTCCTCCTCAGATCTTCTGAACCTCATTGTTTGAGCTCTCTCCTTCTCAGAATCTCTTTCTGTCCCACTGCTTTCAACTGGCTCATACTCAGAATCTGAGTCTGACAGAGAGAGTGCCCCGCTAGTCTCGTCCGTCATACTCAGTATCTGGAAAGCCTCCTCACTAGTGTATAATTTTTAGACATGTTTATGCTGCACTGCTTATATTGCTGATGTTGATTTTGATGTTCACTGGTACAGATGTGGATTTCACACTGATACTTTGTGACAGATATTGATCAATGGTACAGGTGTGGATTTTACTCTGGTACACTGTGACAGATGTTATTCACTGTTAATGATTTAGATTTTACACTAGTACTGTGTGACAGATATTGAGCACTGGATTTGACACTGGTAGGTCGTGACAGATGTTGATCATTGGTACAGAAGCAGAGGAGCACTGGTACAGATGTGAATTTTACATTGGTACACCGTGACAGATGTGGAACACTGGTACAGATGGTAAGTTTACGCTGGTATGCCGTGACAGATGTGGATCACAGATACAGATGTGGAATTTACACTGGTACGCTGTGACAGATGTGGGTCACTGGCACAAATGTGGACTTTACGCTGGTATGCTGTGACAAATGAGGATCACAGGTACAGATTTAGAATTGAAACTGGTACTGTGTGACAGATGTGGATCACTTGTACAGATGTGGATGATCATTGGTACTGTGTGACAGATGTTGATCACGGATACTGTGACAAATGTGGATCAATGGTGCACTGACAGCTGTGTGGGGGACACTAGGGGTGATGTGTGTGTCTGTTTTACACAGATCGGCTCTGCTTCTCCTCACTAGCGAGCTCTGAGGAGAGGCAGAGCCGGTCAACAGATTTGGCGGCTTTGTTGATATCACATGATGGCTGTGATTGGGCACAGCCATCATATGATCAGAAGGGCCAATCAGAGAGCCCTTCTGCCATGCGGTGTCTTGCTGTGTCCAGGGGACACAGGCACACAGTGAGTGCGCAGCTGTGTGGCCACGTTCTGAGGGACGACCAGGAACATCCACTCAGAACGGCGAAGATCCCACCCAGCCGTTCATGTGCACTGGCCAGGTGGGAGGCGGTTAAAAGAATTTTGATGCACACAAACACAATATAACACCCCCAGTTTTGGTAAAATAGAAAATATGGTGTTGCACCGAGTAAATAGATACCAAACCTGTCACGCTTTAAAATGGCGCACGCTTATGGAATAGTGCCAAACTACAGTATTTAAAAATCTCCATAGGCAATGCTTTATAAGCTTTTACAGGTTACAAGATTAGCGATACAGAGGAGGTCAGCTGGTAGAATTATTGCTCTCGCTCTGATGTTCGCGACGATACCTCATATGTGCGGTGTGATCGCTGTTTACATATGAGACCAATGCATGCGTTCGCCTTTGCACGTGAGCAAGGGGGGACGGGGGTACTTTAAAAAAAAATTATTATTTGTTTTGTGCACTGTACACTGACAGATATTTTTCTGTTTCAAGATTTTTATTAAGAAAGTTTTGTTTTAAGAATATAACAAGCTTAAGATACGCCCACGCAGGGGCAGAGCAGAACAATAACACAAACAGATACATCCTGCTGACTTGTATTAGCCAAATAACAAAATGTCCAATGACATCAAGGAGGGACAGCAAAAAGCTGAACCAAATAATAGCAGCAGTAATCCAACATAGTACCGGAAAAAGAAGAGAAAAGTAAAAAGATTAGAGGAAAGGATAAAGAACATTAAAAAAAAAAAAGAAAAAGGAATCAGGAAAAAAACATGGAGGAAAGAGAAACTAGAAGAATCACGGATCCAGGGCTAGCACAGGCAGCGATTATAAGAGGCCATAACTAGTAGGAGGCAGGGATGGCAAGGAATAACGTATCCAAGGACCCAAACCTTAAGGAATCTCGGATGGTAATCATGAAGAATGCTAAACATCTGTTCATTGATCAACATAGCATTCATCCGGGTCTTCACCCACTGGAAGACAACCGAAGGGGTTCTCCAAGCTTGAGCTATAGCACGTTTGGCTGAAATAAATAGGTAGGATGCCAATTTCTGCTGAGACCTAGACAGACCCAAAATTGGGCAATGCAGAAGGACCAACCTTGCATCCCTATGGACCGTAATGAAATAGCGTTTATAGCAAACCAAAAACCCTAGCGCAGAAGCCTATCAATCGTGGGCATGACCACCAAATGTGCAAAATATCCCCGCGTAGACCACAGTTCCGGAAACACCTATCTCCGCCAGTTGGATTAAAGTGAGCAGTCCGCGCCGGAACACAGTACCACCGCAGGGGAACTTTGTAGGCTGCCTCAAGAGTGACTGTATTGAATGAACATTTTGCCACAATCCCACAGCCCCTACGCCAATCCTCCGCCACAATCGAGACACCCAGATCTCGCTCCCATTGAGAGACATAAGACAGGGGTGGTGAGGAGGACCTACTGTTAAGGGAGGCATAAAATTACAGAAATGACACCAGGGGACCCTGGAGAATGCTGACAGATGTGCTCAAAAGGCATTTTGTGGTAAGGGTATGTAGAGGTACGACGGAGGGATAGGACCCAGTGGCGTAATTGCAAATACCGGCAATATTCCCATGGCGGGAACCGCCTTGATTCTCTAGAGACTCCCATGATGGGAACGTACGAGCGCTAAGAAAATCATGTACAATAACAAAGCCATGGGAGGTCCACCAAGAAGGGGGATGTTCTAGGACTGGCGGATATAAAGGATTATGCGTAATCATCAAAAGAGGTAGAAATGAAGAAATCAAATTACCCAAATATTTTACAGAATCCCAGGTTCGTAAACTGTGAAGCATGATAGGGCTCAAATCCGGAGGGCGCAACTTAGGCGGGAGCCAAAGCAATGTAGTTAAGGAAAGTGAAGCACAATTGGGTAATTCCAAGAGTACCCATAACGGGATATCTGTTGTGGCATGAAGCATAGACAACTGGAAAATCTGAGATGCCAAGTAGTATCTAGAAACATGTGGAACTCCCAAACCTCCCTGTAATCTATGAGTATACAGAGTGGCTCTAGGCACTCTGGGACATTTATGAGCCCAAATAAAACTGAGAATCCGGCTTTGCAATACACAATGAAACAACGCAGGAACATGAATAGGGAGAGTGCAGAAAAAGTACAGGATCTTCGGCAAGATTGTCATCTTGACAGCATGTATACGGCCAATCCATGATAAAGAAGGAAACTGACATTTTTGTGCACTGTACACTGTGATAGATGTTGACAGATGTTTGTGGGACACTGAGACAAATGTTGACTGTGGACAGGGACAAATGGTGCTTGGTGCACTGGTGTGGGATGGTTGCAGATCTGTGTAACTAATGAATAAAATCATCAGCTACACAGATCAACTGTCACAGTCTGCAGCATCCCCCCTCCCCTCACTAAGCTCTCACAAAGCTTCAGTGAGTTAAACAACTGCAGAGACACGTGTCTCTGTTGACATTCTGAGACGGCTGTGATTGGACACAGCCATCACGTGATTGGGAGGTCCACTCAGAGAGCCCATATCCCAATTCGAGATGGACTGTGTCCGAGGGACACAGCCATCACAGAATCGTGCTGCAGCGCGGCCTCAGGGCCATGCGCAGGCACATGTTCTGAGGGACGTACAGGAATGTCCACTCAGAATAGCGAAGCCGTTTATGTACAATGACCAGGTGGGAGATGGTTAATAGCAAAAAGTCTTCTTAATAGCAAAAATTCTTTTTTATAGCACAGAAAATAAAAAAACGCACAGGCGATCAAATACCACCGAAAGAAAGTTCTATTCCTGGGAAAAAAGGACATAAATTTCATTTGGGTGCAGCGTTGCATGACCGCGCAATTGTCAAAGTAATGCATCACCGTAATGCTAGAAAATGGTTTGGTCAGGAACACAGGCAAATCCTTTGGAGAGCAAGTGGTTAACAAAGAACAAATTCTCTATATATCCCAAGGATTAAAATATACACTCAGCAACTGCGGTTAAACTATCAAATCATGGGAATGCTTGAAGTCCCTTCTGGCTTGGGGTTTAGGAACATGGACAGGCACATGTGCTTCAAACCTTCTCCATCTCTCTCCACTATCTCATTCAAGGTCTCACAGCCCAGCAAGTAAGGGCAAGAAATGATGTACATAATTTTACATAAAACTGTGATATTAGCAGCTATCATTCAGGTAGCTCCCCTGTTCAGTTCGTGTTTGAACATTCGAAATTAACAAAAGTTCGACAGCAAACTTTGAACCCAGGGGACAATTCATTAAGCGGTTTCTTACCACATCCAAGTATGCAGTAAGATACCGCACAGCATTTTTCCCAAAAAAACTTTAGCATTCATTAAAAACTCTACTAAAATACTGCAAGAGTTATTTTATTAAGTCATGCAGTATTTTAATAGCTAAAATAATCGTTAATGTTTCAACTGTTAGCGGGGTTCCCCACTGACAGCTAAACATAACAAGAATTGCTGGCAATTACATTTGTTTTGTAAATGGCATGGGGTCCCCCCCAAAATCCATACCATACCCTTATCCGAGCATGTAGCCTGGAAGGTCAGTAAAAGGGGGGATGGGCAAGCACCCCCCCTCTCCTGAACCATACCAGGCCACATGCCCTAAATATGGGGGGTGCTGTTAGGCAGGGGGTGCCCCCCGCAAAGCACATTGTCCCCATGTTGATTGGGACAAGGGCCTCTTGCCCACAACCCTGTGGTTGTGGGGGGGTCTATGGGCTGGGGAGCTTATTGGAATCTGGAAGCCCCCTTTAATAAGAGGGCAACAAATGCTGCCCCCCCCCCATGTGAATGAGTATGGGATACATATTACCGCTACTCATTCACCAGAAAAAAAAAAGGTGTAGTGTAAAAAATTACAGACAGCAGACAGACAATAAAACAACAAAATTAAAAAAAAAAAAAATTCTTCTTTTAAATTGTGACTTTTTTTTGCTAAATTTCTAATTGTCGGCAATTCTTTTTTTAAAAATTCAGCTGTCAGCAGGGAATTCCGCTGACAGCTGATGACTCATAGGTTGTTAAGGACTCAGCGGCCATCTACTGCTTAACAACCCATGACAGTACTGACAGATACCAGTACATACCACATGCTGGAACCACTACTTAATTACCACATGCATTTAATTATTTATTTCCTTTAGTGAATTGACTTTAAGGTCTTATTATGCGGTATTTAGCGAGCATTTTTGCTATTTTTGGTAAATACTGCATGCGACACTAGTGAATTGATATTTTCTGCATCACATGTGATATGTGGTCACATGACTGACATAACGCTTGCGATAACCTTTAGTGAACTGCGCCCCCAGAACAAGTCTATGGGACTCGAACTTGTGAATTCAAAAGTGCCCATTTTGAAGGCTTATATGCAAGCTATTGGTCATAAAAGGGGTATGGGGACTAGCGTACTGCTCTGAGGGAAATGAATAAGCAACAAAAAAAAGTACTGTTTTTAACCACTTCAATACAGGGTACTTTTACCCCCTTCCTGCTCAGACCAATTTTCAGCTTTTAGTGCTCTCACACTTTGAATGACAATTACTCAGTCATGCTATACTGTACCTCAACAAACTTTTATCATTTTTTTCACAGAGATAGAGTTTAATTTTGGTGGTACTTAATCACCACTGGCTTTTTATTTTTTGCAAAATAAAAGAAAAAAGGGCGACAATGAAAAAAAAAAAGTTCATTTCTTTTTTTCAAATGTACATTTTTTTTACATTCCTTTGCTAAAAATAACCCAAATCAGGGTATATTATTTAGTCTGTGTGAAAGTTATAGAGTCTACAAGCTATGGTACCAATCATTGAAAATTGATCACACCTGATGTACTGATGGTCTATCTAATTTCTTGAGGCCCTAACATGCCAGGAAAGTATAAATACCCCCCCAAACGACCCCTTTTTGGAAAGTAGACAGTACTATTTAGTAAGAGGCATGGTGATTTTTTTGAAGTTGTCGTTTTTTCCATCAATTCTTATGAAAATAAAGAATTTATTTATTTATTTATTTAAACACAAAATGTTCTTATTAAACACATTATTTCTCACACACGGCATATGCATACTTGCAATTATACCCCAAAACACATTCTGCTACTTTTTGAAAAATGTGGAAAGATATTTCTAACATATAACATGTACATACCAAGAATTACACCCCAAAATACATTCTTCTACTTGTCCTGAATGACGATACCACATGTGTGGGACTTTTACACAGCCTAGCCACATACAGAGGCCCAACATCCAATTAGCACCATCAGGCGTTCTAGGAGCATAAATGACACTTTTCATTTTCTGACTACCTATCACATTTTTGAAGGCCCTGCAATAGAATTACCCACAAGATTACCCCATTTTGGAAAGCAAAACACCCCATCGTGTATTCTATGAGGCATAATGAGTCTTTTGAACATATCATTTTTTTTTCCACAAGTTTTTGAAAATGTGGAAAGGAAGTGAAAACATTTTTGTCAATTTATAAGATATTATAAAAAGATATTATAGACATAGCAAGAATTACACCCCACAAAACATTCTGCTACTCCTTGTGAGTATGGTGATACCACATTCATGATACTTTTTCACAGCCTAGCTAAACAAAGGGTAAAACAGAAGATTATCTGTGGTTGTAGTAGAGAAGTTGTCTGCAGAGGAGAGCAGTGGTCCAGGAAGCAGGCAGAGATGTGGTCAGCAATACCCAAATAAATAGTCCAGGCAGCAGGCAGGAACATAGTCCAAAAGAAAGTCCTACGTCATTACAGGCAGAGATATGGTCAGCACAGAATTTCTTCCAGGCAGCAAGGAACATCAGGCTTAGGGCCTTGGTCAGGTAAGATCTGGCTACAGGGGTAGAGGCTTCATCCCACCCAATCTCTTTGAAGCCTCCAGACTAATAGACCATGATCCGGGAATTACAAAACCCGGTGAAAATCAAAAACTGTTTTTCTCTACTCTGAAGCCCCTCACATATTTGAGACCCCTGTGTTATCTTGCACCCCACTACTACAGTAGCAGGGCAAAAGATCAGTTCAAGTGGCAGGCAAAAAACATGGTCAATTAACAGGCCAGGGTCAGTTCAGGTGGAAGGCAGAAAAGTGGTTTAGAAACAATCCAGACAACAAGCAGTCATCGTCAGTAAACAGGCCAGGGTCAGTTAATGTGGAAGGCAAAGGCATGGTCAATCAAGGCAGCAGGCAAATGATCAGCACGGATTTTAGAAACTGGGAAATGGCAGGCTTTTAAAAATAAGGGGAACTAATATTTTAGTGACATATGATAACATCAGAAGCAGTCTCCGATGCATAGGCCTGGTTGGGAGGGACATTGGGGGCAATGAACACTGATGTCTTTCCTAACTTTTCTTCTGCCGCATACCTGACATGTCTTCTTCCTGATTCTGTGGCTGGAATGTTTTCTGGAAAATGACGCTCGTGAGGTCAGCTCACACAATCAGAGAGAATGTTTTCTGGGGGGGGGGGATCCTTGCTGGTAGATCGGGGCAGTGATAATTTCTGTTATACATTTGAGGAAGGTGGTGGGTCTCTGTTGAATTTTGTTCAATTAAATCCCCCCCCCATGAACCAATTATAATCGTGGATACATTTAGGTTTTTGTGTGGGACTGTGTCTTCTGTGAATTTCTACCGAGGTGTCATTGTGGATAGTGGACAGGACGTAAACATTTCTCTTATCCCTCCATTTCATGACCAACACTTTGTTTCTCAGACTTGCAGATTTCCCCCTTTGTAGCCTTCTGGTAACTAAACTTTACGGGTGGTACCGCAGGCTAAGGTTTTCTCACAGTACAGATGCCAGAAAAGGGGCTGACTAGTATAATAGTTATCGAGGTAGATATCATAACCTTTTTGGCTCAGTGGGAATGCCAGGTCCCAGACAATTTTGCCATGTGTGCCAATGTAGGTTGGGCACTCAGGGGACCGGAGCTGGGAGTCTTTGCCTTTGTACAAGCGGAATGCATGCACATATCCTGTAGATCTTTCGCAGAGCTTGTTCAGCTTCATGCCATACCTGGCCCTTTAACTGGGGATGTATTGCTTGAATCCCAGATGGCCAGTGAAGTGGACAAGGGATTAGTCTACACAAATTTGTTGCACAGGGACAGAGTCCCGCAAATTTCTTATATAAAATACACCCCCTAAAAATTCTTTTTCTATCTTGTGATAGTTGGGATGATCTCTGGGAGGGCACCGAGTTGTCATTGAAACGCATGATCAGATCATAGCGTGACCGGGACATTACAGCAGAATAGATGGGCATATGATGGATGGGGTTAGTGGACCAGTAGACATGCAATTAGTTTTTTTTTGTAAGCCCCATGTTAAACGTAAGGCCCCAAAACAATTTTAACGACGAGCATAGAATGTACTGGGATTGTTATCAATATACTACTGAGCAAAAAGGTTTGTCTGGTTCACAATGTATTGAAATAAATCAGCAATGAAAAACAAATAATTGATTTCAGAAAAATTTTCAGTATTGGTCTGTTACCTGGCTGTGCGGTGAAAGGTGGGATTGAAGCTGATGCTGAGCTGGAAGGCAGCCATAAAGGGTTTGCCAGGGCGTCAGGAAGATATGTTTGGGCCCTAATTCTTGGGGTCTGGTGGAATGCTCCAGTACTGGTACTGGGCCTTTCATCCTGGGGTCTAGCACCATTGGTGTCTGCTGATTGACCACTGGGGTGTATGGCACTGCTCGCTGTTGCCTGCTCTTCAGAGCACTGTATCCTTTTAGGAGGGACTGCTTCCTTCTCCGATTCAGTCACTGACCCACTACTTTCTTCTGAATCGGAAGCGGGTGGCAAGAGCTCCCCACTGCTCTCATCCGACATGCTCAGGATTTTGAGCACCTCCTCACTAGTAAAAATTTTTTGGACATAGTGGCTCTGGTGATTGTGGCTGTATGAGGGGTAAACTGCTGATGGATGGCTGTGATGGGTACACTGCTGATGGGAGGCAGTTGTGTCGACGCAAGTACACCGATTAGGGTGCACTGATGGCTGTGGTGACAGGTACACAAATGGGCTTTACTGATGAATGCACTGATAGTTAAACTGATGGATGCACTGATGGGCTGCACTGAGAGGTACACTGACAAGTATACTGATGGGCTGCACTGACAGGTCCACTGATGGGCTGCACTGACAGGTCCACTGATGGGCTGCACTGACAGGTCCACTGATGGGCTGCACTGACAGGTTGCACTAACAGATACACTGACAAGTATACTGATAGGCTGCACTGATAGATGCATTGATGGTGGCACTGACAGATGCACTGATGGGCTTTACTGACATGAACTGATGGTGGCACTGACAAATCCACTGATGTCGGCACTGATAGATCCACTGATGGGTCCACTAATGGCTCCACTAACAGATCAACTGATGGGCTGATCTGACAGATCCACTGGTCGCTCTTTATTAGGGGCAGTGTGGTGCACAGTAGTAATCAAAAGGTTTGAAAAACTCACTGATCCTAGGTTCTCCTCCTCACACAGGATCGGTGTGTGAGGAGAAGATAGGAACAGTGAGTGATCGCTGTGTGTTTACACTTGTGATTGGCTGTGACAGGCTGCGACAGGTCACAGCCGATCACGTAGTAAAAAGCCAATTTGATTGGCTCTTTGCCTTCAGCGGGGAAGAGCTGTGTCCGAGGGACACAGCCTGAGAGTAACGACCGCGCTGTGCGGCACGATGCACAGGATATCATATGACGCCCACTCATAGGGAGAAGAGGACCACCCGGCCATCAATACGCTATAGGCCAGACGAGATCTGGTTAAAGGGGCAGTCATTTTTCATTGCTTTAAATATCATGCCTGAGGGGTTGCCTTAACCACTTGCCTACCAGGCACTTATACCCCCTTCCTTACCAGGCCAATTTTCAGCTTTCAGCGCTGCCGCACTTTGATTGACAATTGCGCGGTCATGCAACATTGTACCCATATGAAATTTTGATCATTTTTTTCTCACAAATAGAGCTTTCTTTTGGTGGTATTTAATCGCCACTGGACGCTTTACTTTTTGCGCTATAAATGAAAAAAAATGTGCAAAAAATTTGAAAAAAAAAAAAGTTTATTTGTTTCTTTTATAAAATTTTTCAAACAGGTATTTTTTCTCCTTCACTGATTTGCGTTGATGAGGCGGCACTGATGGGCACTGATAGGCGGCACTGATGGGCACTGATAGGCAGCACTAAAGGGCACTGATAGGCAGTACTAATGAGGTGGCACGGATAGGCGGCACTGATAGACAGCACTAATTAGGGGTCACGGATAGGCGGCACTGGTATGCAGCACTGATAGGCGGCACTGATAGGTGACACTGATGATGGGTACTGATAGACGGCACTGACTGGCATCACTTCTGGGCACTGACTGGCGGCACTGGCTGGCACAACCCCTGGGCACTGACTGGTGGCACTGACTGGCAGCACTGCTGGGCTGCACTGGTGGGTGGCACTGGTGGGCAGCACTGGTGGGTGGGCACAGGTGGGTGGCACTGGTGGGCACAGGTGGGTGGCACTGGTGGGCACAGGTGGGTGGGCACAGGTGGGTGGCACTGCTGGGCACATGTAGGTGGCACTTCTGGGCACAGGTAGGTGGCACTGCAGAGTGGCACAGGTGGGTGCACTGCTGGGCACAGGTGGGGGCACTGCTGGGCACAGGTGGGGGCACTGCTGGGAACGGGTGGGCGGGGCTAGTGGGCGCACTGCTGGGTGGAACTTGCGGGTGTCACTGCTGGGCACCGATCATCAGGGCACTGATCATCAGTGCCCTGATGATCGGTGCCGATCCCTGCTCTGACAACTGCCGGTTCTCGGCAGTACTTTCCTCACGATCTGACAGCGTGAGGAAAGTGCAGCCGAGAACCGGCACTTGCATTTCCCTGTGATCAGCGTGTCATTGGACACCGCTGATCACGTGGTAAAAGGCCGGTGGGATCGGCCTTTCACCACATCACGTGATCAGCTGTGTCCGTAGGACACAGCGATCACGGAGATCACCGGGTGCGCGCCCCAGAGCGCGTTCTGGGAGGACGTCATATGACGTCCACTCAGAACTGGCCGGCCGCGGTGAAGCCGTCATTCGGCTATGCGCGGTCGGCAAGAGGTTAAACTACCTGCAAAGTTGCACATCTGTACAATGTATAGAACCTGCTGCAGCAGGACTGACTTTTTTTTAAATTACATTAAAAAAATAAACACAGAAAGGGGTCCCCCCCAATCCATACTAGACCCTTAGGGTCTGGTAGGAAGATTAGGAGGGTCACCAAAGTAAACTTTTTTGCGTGGGGTTCCACCAAAAGTCCTACCAGGCCCTTTAAACCTGGTAGGATTTTTAAGGGAAACCCCGCCCCAAAAAAATGGGCAGGGAAGTTTGGGGTCCCCCCTACAATACTACCAGACCCTTGATCCGAGCACAGGCCTGGCAGGCCAGGAAAGGGGGGGAATGAACAAGTGCCCCCCTTCCTGAATTGTACTAGGCCACATGCCCTCAATGGTGGGGTGTTTTAAGGTGGGGGGCCCACCCCCCCAAGCACCTTGCCCCCATGTTGATGGGGACAAGGGCCTCTACGCCACAAACCTGGCTTGTGATTGTGGGGGTATGCGGGGGGTGACTTATCGGAATCTGGCCCCCAAATCCAGGCCCCCCTTGTGAATGAGTAAGGGGTACATAGTACCCCTACCAATTTACTAAAAAATATACACTGTTAATAAAAACACAACAGTTTTTGACTTTATTTTATTTTTGTTTTTTTATATATATTTGATATTTTTTATTTTTGGGTAATCTCTTTGGGTCTTGATTTTTTCACTATAATTGTGGGTTTTTGGGTTTAAGTCAATGAATATAAGTTTTTGACAAGTCCAATATTTAAAAAAAAGCAAAAAAAAAAAAAATCGGTTCCAACGATGCAATCCATCATTAATCACATCGTCCAGCGTTGTCACGACAACGCTGACTCACCAAAATAAAAAAAATTCCACGCCCGCACTCGCTGCTATCTGACATTTGCCGGTCGGATGTAAACAACTGGGCAGGGCTAGCAGTGACGTCACCGCTAGCTCCGACCAATTGTGCTGTGATTGGCCAAAGCATTGCCTCTGACCTGTGGTCAGGTGCATTGTTTTGGCCAATCACAAGGCACTGTCAGAGTGCAGTGCATTGTGGGCAAATAACCCACCGAAATGCCCAAACACCCGATGTTTGATTCGAACTTATGTTCAACTCGAACATCAAAGACATCCCTACTCCATACACTAAGATGACAACAGTGCTACAGGGAAAACACCTTGTGGTACCTGAAGGCACCTGTTTTAGTCTTCAAAGCAGTTTCTTGGATCGTATTTCAAGGCTGTTCCTGGGGCTTTACCTTATCCCCACGCCCGCTGCTGGATCCTAAATACTTCAACTTCTTGTTTCAGGTGGGTAAATGTGTACTTGACTGAATTCTAGCACACTGAAAGCTTGCTATTGTAAATAAAAAAATTACTACATTTTGTCCCATGGTGCAGGCAGTTGCTAATAATATAATGCCTAATACAAAGGGTTCATACTGTTGCGGCTTTGTACAGGTTTAAATCATAATGCAATTTCTGTCAGCATAGTCCCTGAAATCACTGAACTGAACAGCAGCTTACTTTTATGTGTAAATGTCAAGAAACGTCTTGTATTTAAATTGAAAACAGAGTTCTATGAAACAATTTAAAGCACTGAAGGCTTTTGTATTCTGTCATAGAATGATTCACACTTGGAAATGGAGCCATCTGCGATTAGCTGCAGGAGACTGGGTGTATGTTCCCTGCAGTTAGCGGTGTGTTGAAAGCAATGGGAGGCTGACAACTCACGCAGTTATTTGCAGCCAACTGCATGTAATCACTCATGCAGCAATTACCTGCAAATGATTGGCCATGGACACAGTGTCTGCATCTAGGCCCTATCGCCTATGATTACATGCAATTGGGTGAGAATTATACAATACCAAAAAAATGCCGCACTACCAAATAACATAATGTGTACTCAAAATAAATAAACAATTAAGGGTTGATTTACTTAAACTGGCCATACTTCTAGATTGTTGGGGTCAGAGAACATTTATGCAATATTAAAAGTGGGTTTAAAGGCCATTCAATTTCTAAACATTTTGCTACTGACCAACAATATTAATCAATTCCAGTGCAGTCTAATTCTTATATTCCTCTCCCAGATGTAGAAAATCACTTAGAACCCCCAAACATTATACATTAATAAACACTATTTTTTTAAGCAGACACCCTAGAAAATATAAGGATGGCTTGCATATTTTTGTGTGTCACACAATATTTTAGCATTGGTTTTTCAAATCCAAATTTCTTGAAAAAAATAAACTTTAAGTACTTGCCAACCGCAGATAGCTGAATGATGGCTACACTGCGGCCGGCTAGTTCTGGGAGGGCTTCATATGACGTCCTCCCAGAATGCGCTCTCCTGCGCGCCCCAGGGGGCGTGCACCCGGCGATCTCCGTGATCGCTGTGTCCAATGGACACAGCTGATCACGTGATGTGGTAAAAGGCCAATCACAGCAGCCTTTTACCATGTGATCAGCTGTGTCCAATGACACGCTGATCATCGGGAAATGCAATTGCCGGTTCTCGGCTGCACTTTCCTCACGCTGTCAGATCGTGAAGAAAGTACTGCCGAGAACCGGCAGTTGTCAGAGCAGGGATCGGCACCGATCATCAGGGCACTGATG
Source organism: Staurois parvus (assembly GCF_062004578.1). Taxonomy (NCBI): domain Eukaryota; kingdom Metazoa; phylum Chordata; class Amphibia; order Anura; family Ranidae; genus Staurois; species Staurois parvus. Next base: position 1,527,657 of record NW_028318189.1, on the reverse strand, counting down.
ATTAGTGCCCTGATGATCGGTGCCCAGCAGCGCCACCCACCAGTTCCGCCCACCTGTGCCCAGCAGTGCACCCACCTGTGCCCAGCAGTGCCCACCAGTGCCACCTACCTGTGCCCAGAAGTGCCACCTACCTGTGCCCAGCAGTGCCACCTACCTGTGCCCACCCACCTGTGCCCACCAGTGCCACCCACCAGTGCCCATCAATGCAGCCCAGCAGTGCTACCAGTCAGTGCCACCAGTCAGTGCCTAGCGGTTGTGCCAGTCAGTGCCCAGCAGTTGCGCCAGTCAATGCCTAGCAGTGCTGCCAGTCAGTGCCCAGCAGTGATGCCAGTCAGTGCCACCTATCAGTGCTGTCTATCAGTACCCATCATCAGTGCCGCCTATAAGTGCCACCTATCCGTGACACCTCATTAGTGCTGCCTATCAGTGCCGCCTATCTGTGACACCTCATTAGTGCTGTCTATCAGTGCTGCCTAACAGTGCCCTTCAGTGCTGCCTGTCAGTGCCCATCAGTGCCGCCTCATCAATGCACATCAGTGAAGGAGAAAAATTACCTGTTTGAAAAATTTTATAATAGAAACAAACTTTTTTTTTCAAATTTTTTTGCACACTTTGTTTATAGCGCAAAAAGTAAAGCACCCAGCGGCAATTAAATACCACCAAAAGAAAGCTCTATTTGTGAGGAAAAAAAAGATAAAAATTTCATATGGGTACAATCTTGCATGACCGCACAATTGTCAAAGTGCGACAGCACTGAAAGCTGAAAATTGGCCTGGTAAAGAACAGGGTATAAGTGCCCGGTAGGAAAGTGGTTAAAGTGGTTGTAAACCTCAGTCATGAAATCTGAACAAAGCACATACAGTTGTGTCAAAAATAATAGCAGTCAGACATCAATAACCTGATCAATCACTGTTTTTGGTAGAAATGATATTTCTACATGGCAAATAATTTACTAGCAGGTGTAGTAGAGTAATAGAAATCCAACAGACCCAACAGTCATGACATGCATGCTGCTGATTCTGTGTAATTGAATCACTAAATGAAAGGGGCATGTTCAAAATAATAGCAGTGTGGAGTTCTATTAGTGAGGTCATTCATTCTTTGAAAAACAGGTGGCAATTATTGCCCTTATTTAAGGAAGGAAAGCAACAAATATTGTACATGCTGGTTACAGTGCAGTGAAATTCTGAGGAAAATGGGTCGTTCCAGACATTGTTCAGAAGAACAGCATACCTTGATTAAAAAGTTGATTGGAGAGGGGAAAACATATAAAGAAGTGCAGAAAATGATAGGCTGCTCAGCTAAAATGATCGCAATTGCTATAAAATGGCAACCAAAACCTGAAAGACGTGGAAGAAAGCGAAAAACTACCAATCAAATGGATAGAAGAATAGCCAAAATGGCAAGGACTCAGTCAACAATCAGCTCCAGGAAGATCAAAGAAGGTCTAAAGTTACCTGTGAGTACGGTTACAATTAGAAGACGCCTATGTGAAGCCAAGCTATCTGCAAGAAGCCCCCGCAAAGTCCCACTGTTGAAAAAAAGACGTGCTGAAGAGGTTACAATTTGCCAAAGAGCACATTGACTGTCCTAAAGAGAAATGGCGCAACATTTTGTGGACTGATGAAAGTAAGATTGTTCTTTTCTGGGTCTAGTGACCGGAGACAGTTTGTCAGACGACCCCCAAACACTGAATTCAAGCCACAGTACACTGTGAAGATAGTGAAGCATGGTTGCGCAAGCATCACGATATGGGGATGTTTCTCATACTACGGTGTTGGGCCTATTTATCGCATACCAGGGATCATGGATCAGTTTGAATACATCAGAATACTTGAAGAGGTCATGCTGCCTTATGCTGAAGTGGAAATGCCTTGAAATGGGTGTTCCAACAAGACAACGACCCCAAACACACCAGTAAACGTGCAACATCTTGGTTCCAGACCAACAAGATTGACGTTATGGAGTGGCCAGCCCAATCCCCGGATCTTAATCCAATAGAAAACTTGTGGGGTGACATAAAAAATGCAGTCTGAGGCAAAACCAAGAAATAGAGAAGAACTGGGGAATGTAGTCCAATCATCCTGGGCTGGAATACCTGTTCACAGGTGCCAGAAGTTGGTTGACTCCAAGCAACACAGATGTACAGCAGTTCTCAGAAACAGTGCTTATACAACTAAATATTAATTAAGTGATTCAAAGGAAAGCAAAATCTTCAAACAGTTTTCAGTTTATATAGTGAATGTTTGAGTTTGTAAAGAAGAATACAAATACTGCTATTTTTTTGAACAGTCTAATATTCGCTTTTCTTAAATTGTTTTAGAGGAACAACACAAATTTGATATATTTTTCTTCATGTTTTGATTTGGAATAGAATGTGTAGTGTTCCCAATGCATTTGTGTGTATGGAAATATAAGATATTAGAAGGATTTTGAGCTTTATTCACTTTTTTCAACACACTGCTATTATTTTGAACACAACTGTACATCTGTAGTGTTTACTTATCTTTTTCTAAGATCCCTTTTACACAGCGGTTAGATTTCAGCTTTTAGATGCGGTTAGAGGAACGTATTTACCGCAGCTAAATGCTGACAATGCATCTCTATTGCTCCATTCACACACTGCATTTAGCAACGTTTTGATAACAGTTTTATGCATTTAGGAAAAATAAAGTTGACAGCATCCAGGAGCGATGTATCGCAGCTATCTGTACATAAACGCAATTAATCGCAGTACAAAGAAGAAATAAGTAAACAGTTGCTATAGAAAAGGCAAGAATTTATTAATGCAGCTAAACGCAGCCGCACGTAAACGCAGATAAACGCAATGTACAAACACAAGTGATCTCTGTGCCAGGAGTGTTGGAATTTCAAAATAAAAAAACATTCATTTACAAGCGGCAGAACAACCGGCCGTGTGAAAGAGGCATAAAGCTCCAAGTGTAATTTCTGTCTAGTGCCTTGTTCCTCTGTTACCAGCATAAGTCACTGCTGTGAAGTTATCCTGACACATGAGATAAATTTGTGATGGGGAGGGAGCTCAGCACACAGCTTATCTACTCACAACACAGCTCTTCGAGTTCCTTTTTTCCTGTGTGCTGTGTGTGTGTGTGGGGGGGGGGGGGGGGTGTCCAATACCACTAACTAACAACCTACCTGGGGGGTTGACCGGGTTTTTGTGTATTTTAGGTAGACAGTAGAGAATCAGTAATTTAGGGGAGGTGGGGCAGAGATATTCATTCTCCCTTTTATGTAGAATCCCTGCATCAAAACCCCATTTGAGAATTGATTTTAGCATTCTGTTATAGGGAATGAGCGGGTTCCTACGGAATTCCGTATAAGTGTTATTATTATTAAGGATCTCGTATACTTGGGATAGATAATTCTTCTTGTCGAGAATAACTACCCCACCCCCTTTATCAGCGGGGGCTTTTCATTGAGTTAAATATTAATATTTAATTGCCTGGATCAAATATTAACATGGAGACCTTCACCTTCTCTTGTCTCGCCTTGAATGGCATGGTTCCTATGCTTTCTATGGCATGTATGGTCTACAGTAAAATGGCCGCCGCTTGAGCGTTCTAGGCATGTCCAAACGGTGGTGACAGACGGTACTGCACATGTGCGAACTTCCATATAAAAGAAGTGTTATGAGGAGAGGCAGGCTGCCTTTGAAAAAGTGCTTGTGCACAAAACATGTCAGGAAGCCTGCCTCATTGACACAGTATGCTTGGTACACTTTCTTATGGACATCAGAGTACCAGATTGTTACTATTTGGACATCATTTATCCATTGTGAGTTTATTTCATCTTTTCATTTTAACTTTGAATAAATTAAAAGTTACTACACTATGGGAAGTCTTTTTGTTTTGGCTCACTTCTGGTGAATCTTTTCCACAAGGATACCCATTGTGACCTGACTGAAGTTACTAGTGTGATTCCCCTGGTGGCTAATCTATCCTCGGTGCCGAATACTACCTGATGGTGTGCAGCCTGCCCCCCTGATGTTTTAAGTAACCTGATGCTGATGACCAGGAGTTGGTCCTTAATACTCAAATGCGCATTCATTTGCGCTCTCTGGTGAGTACAATCTACGGTCATTTATTTTATCTTTCACCATCACGGATCTACACTAATCAGAGACTAATCACATATGCACCTGGAAAAGCCAATTGGGGACGTTCTTATCACATCTATACTTCACCATATGTTTATAGTGCGTATATTTGCACTTCACCATATGCCATAGTGCGTGTATTGATTTCTGGCACCTTAAACTTTTGTGGATATATCTTGTCATCTATTTATGTCACTATAATAGATAAGGTCATTGAACTTGGTCACTTTCATATTTTTAAACCTTTGCGGATATTATAGCTTGTCATCTTATATTATTATCTATTTATGTCACTATAACAGATAAGGTCATTGAACTTGGTCACTTTCATATTAAATTTTGTTATATTGGTATCATATAATTTATAATTTACGATTTTATGTGTTTTATCATACTTTTAGCGCTGCATGAGTTTAATTTTATTATTGATGAGAGGGTTTGAGGTTTTTACCTTTTCATGCTAGCTGCTCCTTTTTATGTTTATCCAGCGCTCGTTTTATCCGATTGGATTTGCTTATCATAGAAAAGAATCATGACTTTACTCTGTTTGTAACGTCACTTAAAAGTATGCTCAACCCCATTGTGGTAACATAGTATATACTAACAAACACATTTGGCAGAGTAGAGTATTCTATACAACACATTTATACATATTGACATAATGTATACATACCAGTTGATACTACATGGAAATTTAGATGTAAATAAATTTGAGTTGTTCCACCTTTGAGGCTAGGATCACAATAAATGTATTGCGCCTGAGGAGTAACATTTGCAAATGACTTTGATTTATTAGAATTATACATGTTGATACAGTTAAATGTTTCTTATATGTAGCACTGCCTCAAAAATGCATATAGGGCGTTTGGGGAGCATTTGAGGAGTGTTAAAAATGCTTCCCAAATGCCTGTCTAACGCTTGTCAAACGCTATAGGGGCATTCTGCAAGAGTTAGAAATTAGTCAAGTGTGAACGAGCCCTATGAGGGAGATGGCAACTACACTCTGTTTACATTTGGTTTGTTTTTATGTGAAGAATACATGACATTTTCAGAAATAAATGAAATTTCACTTACTTTCTAAGTTCTGATAAGTATTAAAGAATTTTCCCGGCAGATTCTTTATCTCATTATCAGCCAAAGAGATGGAGGTGATCTTATCAGAAACTGAACTTGTAGTCAGGTACAGACCAAGTGGAAAAGCATTCAAAGCACAGCTTGATAAATCTGCAGAAAAAAAAAGTTAAAAAGGGAGTTATTGTTATATATATATATATATATATATATATACACAGTCAGGTCCATAAATATTGGGACATCGACACAATTCTAACATTTTTGGCTCTATACACCACCACAATGGATTTGAAATGAAACGAACAAGATGTGCTTTAACTGAAGACTGTCACCTTTAATTTGAGGGTATTTACATCCAAATCAGGTGAACGGTGTAGGAATTACAACAGTTTGCATATGTGCCTCCCACTTATTAAGGGACCAAAAGTAATGGGACAATTGGCTTCTCAACCGTTCCATGGCCAGGTGTGTGTTATTTCCTCATTATCCCAATTACAATGAGCAGATAAAAGGTCCAGAGTTCATTTCAAGTGTGCTATTTGCATTTGGAATCTGTTGCTGTCAACTCTCAAGATGAGATCCAAAGAGCTGTCACTATCAGTGAAGCAAGCCATCGTTAGGCTGAAAAAACAAAACAAACCCATCAGAGAGATAGCAAAAACATTAGGCGTGGCCAAAACAACTGTTTGGAACATTCTTAAAAAGAAGGAACGCACCGGTTGGCTCAACAACACCAAAAGACCGGAAGACCACGGAAAACAACTGTGGTGGATGACCGAAGAATTCTTTCCCTGGTGAAGAAAACACCCTTCACAACAGTTGGCCAGATCAAGAACACTCTCCAGGAGGTAGGTGTATGTGTGTCAAAGTCAACAATCAAGAGAAGACTTCACCAGAGTGAATACAGAGGGTTCACCACAAGATGTAAACCATTGGTGAACCTCAAAAACAGGAAGGCCAGATTAGAGTTTGCCAAACGACATCTAAAAAAGCCTTCAAAGTTCTGGAACAACATCTTATGGACAGATGAGACCAAGATCAACTTGTACCAGAGTGATGGGAAGAGAGAGTATGGCGAAGGAAAGGAACTGCTCTTGATCCTAAGCATACCACCTCATCAGTGAAGCATGGTGGTGGTAGTGTCATGGCGTGGGCATGTATGGCTGCCAGTGGAACTGGTTCTCTTGTATTTATTGATGATGTGACTGCTGACAAAAGCAGCAGGATGAATTCTGAAGTGTTTCGGGCAATATTATCTGCTCATATTCAGCCAAATGCTTCACAACTCATTGGACGCCGCTTCACAGTGCAGATGGACAATGACCCAAAGCAGACTGCAAAAGCAACCAAAGAGTTTTTTAAGGGAAAAAAGTGGAATGTTATGCAATGGCCAAGTCAATCACCTGACCTGAATCTGATTGAGCATGCATTTCACTTGCTGAAGACAAAACTGAAGGGAAAATGCCCCAAGAACAAGCAGGAACTGAAGACAGTTGCAGTAGAGGCCTGGCAGAGCATCACCAGGGATGAAACCCAGCGTCTGGTGATGTCTATGCGTTCCAGACTTCAGGCTGTAATTGACTGCAAAGGATTTGCAACCAAGTATTAAAAAGTGAAAGTTTGATTTATGATTATTATTCTGTCCCATTACTTTTGGTTCCTTAATAAGTGGGAGGCACATATGCAAACTGTTGTAATTCCTACACCGTTCACCTGATTTGGATGTAAATACCCTCAAATTAAAGGTGACAGTCTGCAGTTAAAGCACATCTTGTTTGTTTCATTTCAAATCCATTGTGGTGGTGTATAGAGCCAAAAATGTTAGAATTGTGTAGATGTCCCAATATTTATGGACCTGACTGTATATACACACACACACACACACATACACACACAATATCCATAGAAAAAAAACAACATTATAGCCTCCTGTTCATGTACTGTTCAAAAAAGGACTTTCGTTCTCCGAAAGGTTACCCTTGCACTCTCCTGCCCCACCGTGAGCTATAAACTTTTTTTTTTAACTTTTTAAAACATTTTTAGTCCAGCGTTGCCCCTACACCTAAATGCTCCTGCAACTTCTTGGGATATCTACACCGCATATCCCAGATATCTGCAGCAGCAGGAATTCAAACCGGCTAGTGGGCAGTGTGACAATCGCGACGTCAGACCCCAGCTGTCAAGAATACAGGTATGACCAGAGATGTGTGGACTGACAGGGAATAGCAGGCTTCAGGAGCAATGTAATAATATAGTTCATTTGTGCAACACACCAATATACAAACGCACCGTGCAAGTAAAAACCAATCAGAAACCTTCACCCAATATATACAGAACAAAAGAGTAGTTAGGGCTAGCCGGGGTCATACATAGTTGATCAAGCAAGAGGTACAGAGAGGCAGACAGGACACGGAGCAGATCACAGGGAGCAGGTTCAGGAAAACAGGTTATCACAGGCACATGGGAACAATACACCAAGGCACCGATTGCAGGCCTGATTACTGCTTAAATACACCTCCTGCAATCAGCCTCAGGTGATGGCTTGATTGCAGGAGGTGAGATCCTGGCTGCTGAAAAGCACCCGCTGGCAAGAACTGGTACTGCAGCCCATAGAGCAGGTGAGCCCCAGCACTATCAGTGGTGAGTCCTTTCCTGACACCAGCCCTTCTCACCAAACTCGTGACCGAAGGACTAGCCAATCTAAAACCGCGATGTCACGTGCGTAACAATGCCACGCCCAGCTGCGCCCTGCACACAGATTTTCCAGCTAATGGTCCACAACCTGTGTGCTTGCAGCCTGAGCGCGATTGTTACTGGGTCAAGTTAATTACGCAATTAACCCTTCACACTGCCACCACCTCCATTTTGTACAGAGAAAGAGGAAACTCGGCAATATCAGCAATAACACTATGATGGTTGAAATAATCGTCTGTATACCACTGTCACCGCAGGCAGGTTATACAGAGGGTTAAACACACATAGTAGCGCTCTTCAGCGGCAGGAATTCATAAGTTGCATTAAAGAGCTTTAGAAACCGTTCATCACTTTCAGAAAGAAAGATTTATTACTAAAAGGTCAAAAGGGTGCAATAAAAATATTTACAGAAAAAAAAGATGTAACCAATATATATATATATATATATATATATATAAATATACAGAGAACAATAGCACAGCAAAGAGATAACAGAAAGGAGTTTATAGGGCTAAAGTACTTGCCAATCAGCCTTGGTTTAAGCAGTTTTAAGTCTTATGAGCTCAAAAAGGATTTCTTGTCTCTCACTCCCTTTCGAGGTTAATTGGGAGACTCTGCTTTCTCTCACAGACCCAACTCCAAGCATAACAGCCCTTTTTCTAGGATCTCAGCAGGGTGTCTCTTTGGAGTAGTAAACCAATCCTCTCCTTTTGGGGAGGGGAGTGTAGGAGGAGACTTAAGTTATACCCAGAAACTCTCATAGCTGCCATTAAAATTCATTACTTGGTCTAGGGGCACTTGCCGGCCTGGCCACTAGTATATTAATATTCAGCCGCAGCTGCGGAATAGTTAGAGATGACACGTCATATACACTTGAATGGTTACGGAGATGTACTTTTCTGCTTTTCTATGTATGCCAGCTAAGGGGTGTAACATACCAGGAGAATGATCTCAAATTGAGCCTTCCGAACATGGGCTCCGTGTTTAGGTCCTACGTGAAGATATCAACTTATATGAAAATGTGAGTTTTTAAAAGTAAGTCTGTCTTTATGACCCCTTGGAAGGTCTTTTGAAGTTCAGTGAGGGACTTGGTTTATACTTTTACGATATGCCAGATTGCACAGTTTCTTAAACAGCTAGGCCCCGCTCCCTTGGGGGTTTTATAGCTCAGAGCTCCCTACTGTGCTTTGGCTGCCTCTGACCTCTGCCAACACACACCGACCACATGTCACTCAACAGAGAGGGAGGGGGGATGATCAAAGAGGGGGAGAAGGGTCTACAAGATGGAGGGTTGGAGCAGAATGGTTGAACCGCGTCCATCTCTGTGTGTACGCTTGCTACAGGCAGAGTGTGCATTATCAGGGGCTGGCTGCAAGAACCTGGAAGGGACAGCGGACTCCTGATGACTGAGTAGGACCAAGATGGTGGCAAAGGGCCCAGGCTGTGGAAGCAGATTGGTGGATCACAGCAGGACAGCAGTGAACTTACTGGGCAGGAGAGTATGTGAATTGAGGACCACCCAGAATAATAGGTAAGAGAGGTTAAACCATTTATATCAAGGCATGTTCATAAAGGTCCTGGTAGTAAAGGGGTTAAAGCAAGCTCAAGGCTGCTGCATTGTGTAAACTCACATGTAAAAGGCGATTGTGTGACACATGTGAGGTACTGCCACAAACATCTGATTGAAAGCAATATTTCTAGTGCCAAAATTCATGGTTACATCTAAACTGAAAGCCTGTAAAAAGCCTATGGATAATTCTGGATACCAGTTTTTTGCTGTTTCACCAAAGAACACAAATTTAAGACTTAACAAGTTGTCTATCTATTTACTCGATACAAGCCCATCTTGTAGTATTTTCTCCCTGAAAATATGCATTTGACAAACAATTGTGCATATATCATGCAACATAAATAATTGCAATTGCCACCACCAGAGGCCCTTTTTTATGCAGGGCCTCTGTTTTCAGAAAATGTATAATTGTTTTGGGGTTTAAAGTAATATTCCAGCAAAAAAATGCAGATTTTTACCATATGATGTACAGTTGCAAGAAAAGTATGTGAACCCCTTGGGATTACGTGGAGATTGCATGAATTGGGCTTAAAATGTGCTCTGAACGTCATCTAAGTCACAACAATAGAAGAACACAGTCTGCTGAACATAATACTACACAAACATTAGATGTTGCCATGGTTTAATTGCACATAACATGTAAACATTCACAGTGCAGGGAGGAAAAAGTATGTGAACCTTTGGACTTAATAACTGGTTGACCCTCCTTTGGCAGCAATAACCTCAACCAAACGTTTCCTGTAGTTGAAGATCAGACCTGCATAACGATCTGGAGTCATTTTGGACCACTCCTCTTCACAAAATTGTTTCAGTGTAGCAATATTCTTGGGATGTCTGGTGTGAATCGCTCTCTTAAGGTCATGCCACAGCATTTCAATTGGGTTGAGGTCAGGACTCTGACTGGGCCACTCCAGAAGGCGTATTCTGTGCTGTTGCAGCCATTGTTTTGTTGAATTACTTGTATGCTTTGGGTCATTGTCCTGTTGCATCACCAATCCTCTGCGGAGCTTCAGTTGGCGGACAGATGGTCGTACGTTTTCCTGCAAAATGTCTTGATAAACTCTGGAAATCATTTTCCCATCAATGACAACAATCCGTCCAGGCCCTGAGGTAGCAAAGCAGCCCCAAACCATGATGCTCCCTCCACCATGTTTTACAGTTGGGATGAGGTTTTGATATTGGTGTGCTGTGCCTTTTTTTCTCCACACATAGTGTTGTGTGTTCTTCCAAAACAACTCAATCTTGGTTTCATCTGTCCACAGTATATTTTGCCAGTAGTGCTGTGGAACATCCAGGTGCTCTTTTGCAAACATCAAACGTGCTGCAATATTCTTTTTGGACAGCAATGGCTTCCTCCGTGGTGTCCTCCCATGTACTCCATTCTTGTTTAATGTTTTCCTTATTGTAGATGTGTCAACAAAAATGTTAGCATGTGCCAGAGATTTCTGTAGGTCTTTAGCTGACACTCTGGGATTCTTCTTTACCTCGTGCAGCATTCTGCGCTGTGCTCTTGCAGTCATTTTTACAGGACCACCACGCCGAGGGAGAGTAGCAACAGTGCTAAACTTTTTCCATTTGTAGACAGTCTGTCTTACTATGGACACATGAACATAAAGGCTTTTGGAGATGCTTTTGTAACCCTTTCCAGCTTCATGCAAGTCAACAATTCTTGATCGTAGGTCTTCTGAGAGCTCTTTTCTGCTAGGCATGGTTCACATCAGACAGTGCTTCTTGAAACCAGTAAACCCAAAACAGGTGTGTTTTTTTTAAGGGCAGGACAGCTGCCAGCAACACATCCAATATCTTCACACTGATTGGAGTCAAGGTTGGCTCACTCCTGGCTCCAATTAGCTCTGGGAGAAGGCATTAAGCTAGGGCCTCACATACTTTTTCCTCCCTGCACTGTGAATGTTTACATGTTATGTGCAATTAAACCATGGCAACATCTAATGTTTGTGTAGTATTATGTTCAGCAGACTGTGTTCTTCTATTGTTGTGACTTAATGTTCAGAGAACATTTTATGCCCAATTTATGCAAAACTCCAGGTAATCCCAAGGGGTTCACATACTTTTTCTTGCAACTGTAAGTTCAGTTCAACTTGGTTCCAAGTTGTCTGGATCCTAAGGTAATAAAATACTCCACTGTTATTTCACTAATGTCACCTTAAATTACTATTGGCATACTCTTATCATGGACTGTTTATCATGGATGCCAAAATGTAACCCATGCATTAAAAATGTCAACTTTGTCACTTCTGACCATACAACATTCTTTCAAAAGGGTATAATGCAAGTTGGGAGAAAAGCATTTATGATCTTCTTGGTTAGCAAGTGAATTCTTCAATTTTTTGTCCTACATCTTTCAGACATGATGTGTTTTCATGGCTTAACAGCTGTGAGAGCACCTCTGAATAAATAATTATATTTTACTATTTCTAATTGTGAACTATGATGCAGAGCGTGTGAAATACAGAAAACCAAAAACGTCCAAAAATATAGGGTCATATGAAGCTTCCAGTGTCAGTTATATCACAAACTGGTTTACAACTATGAAAATTTGGTCTGCAAGCAATGAACAATGGAAAAAATTAACTAACCAAACAAGTTAAAAAACTTGTACACAGTATCTATAGTCCACCTGAGATTGTTGGGGCAATGGAAGAAACCAAAAAATGTTATTTGACCAGCTAGACAAAAAAGGATTTCTTGTACAGGGAGCATTCTATGCATTGCTTCACTTATGGGCAAAACAATCAACTAGCTCAGAAGAATGTGCAAAGCTAAACCAACAAGAGGAAATGCCTGAAGTCTTGTTATGAGAGGAGATGGAATCTTTTGTATATTGCAAATATTCAGATAAAATAAGTCAGTTTCATGTATGACATTGCAAGTCATAAGATTAAGACCTTATGACATATTCCCTACAAAAGGAATGTTTACAACCTTTACCTGGTAAAATAACTGTAGTTATGATGGCCATATTTAGAATGTCTTCAAAAATGTTTCAATGTATATATGCTCATCGGATACAAAAATACTTTATCCCTGCAAAATATCCTATTTCCAAAAAAGGGTTTTCATTTCTTTTATGTGTATCATCAACATTTTAATTACGGACCAATATGTATGAAACTCCACCTCTTTGTAGTTAAAATTTCCCATTTAAATGCTGTTACACCAAAAAAATTAAACCTCACAAATTAAAAATGACCAAACCCTCAAAGAAAATGCCCCTAAAATAACAGTAAAATTCTTATGGATTATATAGATTAGTAGTTTACAAAAGGATTAGATACTAGAAATTTAGATTTCCTCTGATTACCTGAGGATAGACATTTTTAGTCCCAGGGTGCTATCTGGTGGTCTGGGGAACACGCCTCAACACTCATCGGATCATCATGACACACATGATCAAGATCATAATCACACGTCTCACACACCCATCATCAATGGCAAAGGCTCATCATCTGACCCACACTTCATTGAAGCCAGGTCACCCATCTCCAGCATAAGCAGATGCCATTTTGGGAAGACAACTCCACCCATTGATTGGCAGCCAACGTTTGAGGGTCTACTCTGCAGTCATTTTAAAGGATAAGGTCACCTTTAAAAAAAATATAATAAATGCAGGTAAAAAAATGTGCATTCACTTTTTTTTTTCAGGAGCCTGGAAGACATTGCAGCAGCGATCAGCCGGTCAGTTGAGTCACACCGCCAAACAGCTAATACACATGCCACTGGCCAGTTGAGACACTGCCGGCCAGCTGAGACACACGCCGCAGGTCAATTGAGACACACCAACTAAGGAACTTGCCACTGAGGCACATCTGAGCTGACATCCCTCATGACAAGGAAGAATATAGAGGAAACAGCACAGCAGGATGGTGCTGGTGTGCATTCCCAGCATTCAGCAAAAGATAAGGGAAGCCAAGCAGCAGATACGGCTTGCACACACACCAACAAAAGGAGGCCAGTCTGCCCCGCTGCAATCTAAAACCCAGGTGGGGCTTCGCCAGCAAAGAAAAACCCAGGGCAAAACATGGCAGCTCTAGGGACCAACGCAGCAGGTGGAACAACAACTGAGATGGAAACCCTAGTTTCGTCTCCTGAAGCCGGGGCTCTGACAGTGGAAGACATTTTAATCTTCTTCTTTCTCTGAAAGAAGTTTTACAAGTAGTCAGCTCCTGTAAGTCCTCTTTACTTGAAATTATTGATCAAATTAGAGGTATAAGAAAAGAGATGACTTTCCTGAGGCATGACTTACAAAAAGTGCATGAGAGAACAACAGTCTTGGAGGGGATACATTCAGTGGAGGATGATTTGAATGCGGTGAAGCAAGAACTAAAAGTTATAAGTGAAAAGGTTAATGCATATACCTCTAAGATGGAGGACATGGAAAACAAGCTGAGCAGGAATAATGTGAAGATTGTGGGACTCCCTGAACGCAGTGAGGGATCTAGCCGCAATGAATTTTTGGAGAGGTGGTTTGTGGAAACATTTCGGAAAAGACTTTTTCAGCATTTTTTGCAATAGCAAGAGTATACAGAGTGCCTTTTAGATCACCACAGCCAGGGGGTCAGCCTAGGCGTTTTCTAATGAGAGTGCTTTATTATAAAGATAAAGTTACTATACTTCAGAAGGCTAGAGAGATGAAGGACATATTTTATAATAGAACCAGAATTTCAATGTTTTCAGACTTCTCCCCAGAGCTTTTGAAAAAAAGGTCTAAGTTTACAGAGATCAAACAAAGACTGCAGCAACTGAAGATCACGTATGCCATGCACTTAACCTTGGCGGCAAGGATAGCAACTTTTGGGGAAACCAACTTTTTTAAACACGTCAATGGAGGCATTAGCATGCTTATAAAATAATGAAAGAAAGTCACAGACTAACTGAAAATAGTATTTTGAAGGTGTATATGTCGGGCTACACAGTAGATAGATTAGAGATTTTCTTCTTTTTACTTATTTAAATGGAGCGGGGCTGGGAAGCTGCATTTTGGAAAGGGTAATGGTGGTTTGGCCTTCTGGGGGAGTAATTTTTCTTTCTCCTATTTTCTTTTCTTTTTTTCTCTCTACATGGTAGGGATATAGTTAGGGACTTTTACAGTAATGAGAGTTTACACACTACATTGGTCACATGTAATGTCCATTACAAATGCCCCTTGTATAGGCCTAGTGTGGGCCAGGTGTGGAGTGAGGGTTTTTTCTATGGTTGTCTGCTGTCTTTTTTTGTTGTGTATTTGAAGTTAACCACATCCCCGCCACCCTATAGCAGATATACTGCTACAGGGCGGCAGGGGTGCGCAAAATCACGTATATATACACAATTTTGCAATTCCGGGGAGGGGCTGCGCATGAGCGCCCTACCTGCACTGCCATTCATGACCGCGGCTGGCACTCGGCGATTACCGAGGATCTCCGACAGGGAGGAGGGCTGCTTTGTTTACTGACAGTCCTCCGCCCTGTTGGCTCGGGCACACTGCTCTGGATGGCTGTGCACAGATCACTGTATTGGTGTCACTGGGGATGTGAGTGACACCAAGTCAGTTCCCCCCAGTGTCAGAATGCCCGCTGCAGTCACGCTATAAGTCGCTGATCACCACCATTATTAGTAAAAAAAAAAAATTCAGTATCTATACTGCCATTTGTAAACGCTATAACTTTCACGTAAACCAATGAATTTACATGCATTGGGATTTTTTTTTTAGCAAAGACATGTAGCAGAATACATTTTGGTCTAAATTTATGACCAAATTAGATTTTTTAAATTTTTTTACTGGACATGTTTAATAGCAAAATGTAAAAAATATTGCTTTTTTCTCAAAATTGTCTGACTTTTTTTATAGCGCAAAAAATTAAAAAAAACGCACAGGCAATCAAATACCACCGAAAAAAAGCTCAATTAGTGGGAAAAAAAGGTCGCAGCGCCGTAACGCAAAACATGGCCTGGTCAGGAAGGGGGGTAAATCCTCAGTAGGGCAAATGGCTAAGGAACCTTTTATAGGAGCACTACAGAGAAAAAGGAAAAAAGACTGAAAACGCTTTCTATGGATCACAATCATATAGACCGCTTTTCACATAGTGGTACTTGCATATCAGTGGGTATAGATAAGGGAGGAAAGATAAGGAGGGTATTTAGCCTGGTCACTTTGGAAGCATGAATTTTTAATATGACATATGATATAATTGAGATTTTTTTTTTTATGCAGCCTAAAGTTATGAATATATGCTTTTGGAATGTCTGGGGTTTGGGGACCCAGTAAAGAGAACAGCAGTTTTTCTACAATAACTGCATATAATGCTGTGGTACTCTGCCTGCAGGAGAGACATCTTACCAAGGAAACAACCTCTCAATTGAGGCATGGGAGCTTTTGAACCTAATATCGTTCAGTAGACACCTCATACTCAAGGGTTGTAAGCATTTTGATTGGGTTGGGGGAGACGTTTTCTTGCAGGCAGACTAGCATAGATGACATGGGCCGGTACATTTTTCATTATTGCACATTTGAGAATATGGTGTGTGTTTTGGCCAACATATACATTCCACCACCATTTAAGGGCAAGGTTATGTATTATTTGATAAGATTTTTATCTGATAAACCTGATGTCCCTGTATTAGTTGTGGGAGATTTTAATATGGTTTTGGACAGGAGGGTGGATAGGTATCCGCCAGGCACATTGACAGACCATGCACCTGATAACATGTTGCTTGAATTGTTGGGTGAGGCAGGGCTGAGGGATATATGGAGACTGCGAAACCCAAATGATCAACAATATTCCTGTTTTTCTAGAACCCATTCCACACTCTCTAGGATTGTTTTAGCCCTGGGCAATGAGACCTTACTATATTCTATTAAAAATACAAAATATATGCCCAGAGGCTTATCAGACCATTCACCATTGGTGCGGTCATTGTGTTTGGGGGAGAACAGGAGAATAGAGGTATGGAAGACAAGTTCTTTCTGGTTGGAGTTATTAAAAGACACAGAGGGAGTGTCAACATCTATGAAGGAGTTTATTGAATGTTGGTACAGCACCTCCAGGGGTGGTATGGGATGCCCTTGAGGCATTCCTCTGGAGAATACTGATACAACAGATATAGAAAATTAAGGGACGCACCAGGGAGCGGGAACTAACTATAATGGATGATGTTACGGTTGCGGAAAGACAGTATGTGGATGATCAGTCTCCTGATACACTCATTGATTGGGTAAACAGTAGGGATATAAACAGATGGTCTTGACGAAGGCATAAAATAGGCAGTTGTTTCAAAAACAGCAGTTTTATGAAGAAGGAGAGAGTGTGGGACATACACTATATTGCAAAAAGTATTGTAACGCCTGCCTCTACACGCACATGAACTTTAATGGCATCCCAGTGAGTTGGCCCACCCTTTGCAGCAATAATAGTCCCAACTCTTCTGGGAAGGCTGTTTACAAGGTTTAGGAGTGTGTCTATGGGAATGTTTGACCATTCTATCAGAAGCGCATTTGTGAGGCACTGATGTCAGACAGGAAGGCCTGGCTGGCAATCTCCACTCTAAGTCATCCCAAAGGTGTACTATTGGGTTGAGGTCAGGACTCTGTGCAAGCCAGTCAAGTTCCTCCACCCCAAACTCGCTCATCCATGTTTTTATGGACCTTCCTTTGTGCACTGGTTGGAACAGGAAGAGGTCAACCCGAAAATGTTCCCACAAAGTTGGGAGCATGAAATTGTCCAAAATGTCTTGGAATGCTGACGCCTTAAGAGTTCTCTTCACTGGAACTAAGCGGTCAAGCCCAACCCCCTGAAAAACAACCCACACCATAATCCCCCCTCCACCAAACTTTACACTTGGGACAATGCAGTCAGGCAAGTCTCTTGGCAACAGCCAAACCCAGACACATCCATCAGATTATCAGTCAAAGAAGAGTGATTTGTTACTATAGAGAACAAGTCTCCACTGCTCTAGAGTCCAGTGGCGGTGTGCTTTACACCACTGCATCCAATGCTTTGTATTGCACTTGGTGATGTAAGGTTGGATGCTCGACCATGAAAAGTTATTCCATGAAGTTCTCTACGCACTGTTGTTGTGCTAATCTGAAGGCCACATGAATTTGGAGGTCTTTAGCTTGTGACTCTGCAGACAGCTGGTGACTTCTGTGCACTGACCCCACTCTGTCATTTTATGTGGCCTACCACTTCATGCCTGAGTTGCTGTTGTTCCCAGTTGCTTTTCCTTTGTTATATCACCATTAACAGTTGACCGTGGAATTTTTAGTGGCAAGGAAATTTCACAGATGGACTTATTAGACAGGTGGCAAACGATCATGGTACCAGATGTATGCAGATGATGTATTGTTATTTTTAGGAGATACCCAGTCCTCCTTGACTGCCATGATGGATATAAAAATGGATTTTGGGTGATTCTCTAGTTTGACAATAAACTAGGATAAAACTGTGCATTTACAGTACCAGTGGATCCCCTTGAGGACCTTTGTCCTCTGGGCCCTCTCAGGTAGAGGTAGCTAATTAATTTAAATATTTGGGGATATACATAACAGAAGATCCCAGACATAATCTTACCAATAATATAGCTCCTCTAATAGTTAATTTTAAGCATGAAAGTAGGATTTGGCATAGTTTTCCCTTGTCAGTGGCTGGGCAATGCAATTTAATCAAGATGATCTAAACGCCGCAACTTTTGTATGCATTACACAATTCGCCAGTTTGGATATCCAAACAGTGCTTCCAAAAAATAAGACACCATTTTCAGAGAACTAATATGGAAAAGGGGACAGGCTAAAATACGTTTGTGCATATTGCAACTACCCATAGGTAAGGGGGGGTAGCGCTGTCACACCTCTCGCATTACTTCCTTGCGGCACAGCTACAACATTTAAGGGGATGTAATCTGCCTATGGGGGAAGATTATGAGGATAACTTCTGCTTCCGATTGCTCTAGGCGATTGGCAGCGGAAGTGAGTACTTGTCAAATTTGGGTACCCGCTCCCCAAAGGTGCCAATCCTAATGGGGAGCAGGAGACAAAGACTTAAAGCGGAACTTCCCCTTTTGGGTGGAGCTCTGCTTTAAGGGGTTGCTAGGTTATCAGGGTTATACAAAATATTCCCCATTGTGGGACAATAAATATTTACAGGAACTTCATAGCATAGGGAAAATCAAAAAGTAGGAGAGTTGTGGCATTACCCAACTATATAAAGCTATGACACTACAAATCATTCTAAGAACTAACGGAAGAGTATATTATCTCAAGCTGATCCTTTTATAGATACCTACACGTTAGACATGCCTTGGGCATGCAATTCAAAGAAAGGGTTTTGTAATGGAATGAAATACCTCTTCTCCATAAAGAAATTGGTGCAAGGTCATCTAAAGGAATGCTTTCAGATCTCTATGCTAACATATGTGATGTGGCAACAGGGGGAAAAGAAAAACTTCCTTGTAGAAATCGTTGAGTAAAAGACCTAGGAAATATAACAGAGGAGCAGTGGAAACCAATATTGGAGCAAGGACCATTAGTATTCCTGTCACCATCACAAATAATATCTCATTTATTTTTGCTGCATAGGGCATATCATCTCCCTCAGAAATTGCTTCTTTTTGGGCAGAAGACGGACTCCAAAGGGATCTTAACCATATGATTTGGAGGTGCCCAAAGCTGTATAGGTATTGGTGGGAGGTAACTGGCATCATCAATTCCGCTTTTAGGATATATCTTAAAGTTTTACTAAACACATTCATTATATCTGGTCTCCCACAGTACACAGAACATGGAAATGCAATTAGTTTAGTAAATATAAACTGCTAAATACCTTTTCTCATCAGCAGTTAGAGCAGTCTTGTGACTTCTATCAGTATTTAGCTGAGCACTTGTAGGAGTAGTTTTCATTCTCCTATGTCTGCCCTATGAGGCTGCAGGACCCCTGACCCTCTGTCTGGACAGTGCTGATTGGCGCTGTGCTGATCACATGCACCCTCCAAAGGCAAAAAAAAACCCCCGTCTAGAACATACACACTAAACTGAGCATGTGCAGAGGGACTTTTTACACAAAGCAAATTTTCAACCCCTTAGGATCCACAGTGAGTACAACAAGAATGCTTGACTGCATAAACAGGCTGATTTTACTGTTGTGGTTTTAGTAACACTTTAATTTAGATCCAATGTTATGTATATTGGAATATATGGAAGGGGACGGAACGTTTGGTGTCAGACAGATAGCAGTACTTAGTTGTCTATTTCTAGTGCGGAAATTAATTTCACAGAGGTGGTTGCCAATAACTCCAACCTGTGTGGAATGGGTAAAATCAGTAGATGACAAAATAAGGAAGGAAAAATTTGTGTATAGTAAAAGGGGATGTCTAAGGAAATAAGAAAACCCTGGATAGGATATAGAGGAACTGATCTTAGAGACATGAGAGAGATCAGGTAGTAATTTAATAGGTTGAGGAAGCATGAAGAACTGTATACTGATGACGGAATGTACAGCCGAAAGAGTATGCTGGGGTTTTTTTTTTCTTTTCTCTTAGTGAAAGTTGTATTTAAAGAAGACATTGAAGGTTAAAAATGAATAGATGATACAATGTTTATATGATAAAAATATGAGTTATAAAGAAGCATAAAGGGGTAGAAGTAGTGCACTAAACGTGTAAAAGGTCCAATTTAATTATTTATAGAGTAAGGGTTGTGATTAAATGTGGTTTGTGCAATGTATAAAAAAAAAATACATGATTTAAAATAAAATGTTTATTTCTTCACTTGGGGGGCTATCTATAAATGTTTTTGAATTTCATTGGAAAAATGTATGTATCCTGCATGAAAGTTGTGTGAAAATATTTATAAATAAGCCCCATGTATCTAATTTTACATTTTGGTTTAAGTTCTAAAAACACACAGTAAAAATTTAAAATATAAAAAAACATAAAGAGAGCAAGTACCGGTACATTGTTCAGAACACTGTGCTTAAAAACTTGGCAAATCAATGAACATCTAAATTTTGTAGTGTTCATTTAACCAGCTGTCCGTAAACCACTTATAAACAGCCTGGACCTCAAGTGGTTAAGACAAGATTACAGATGTAGCTTTGGCCATGAGCTTGCATTGTCTTTTTTCAGCCAGCTTTTAAAGTGGTTCTATAGGCTCAAGGTTTTTACCGTCATGCATTCTATGCATGACGGTAAAAAAAACCCTTCAGTGCGCAACTATCCCTTCAGTCCCCCTAATACTTACCTGAGCCAGATCTTGATCCAGAGATGTGCACGAGAACAGCAGCTCTCCCAGGTTTCCCCCTCCTTCTTGGCCGAGACACAGCCAATGAAAAAATGAAAAGACCTCCCTAAACACACATGCACAGAAACACTCATTCACAGCAAAAACATACAAACACACCAACTACCTTTGAGGTCAAATGGAGCTAAATTTTTGAAAGTCAATTTTCTCCATTTTTCAAGGCTAATAGGCAAGGGGTTGTCATCATGTCAAAGGGCATAGAGAGCTGAGAATTGCTGAGGGCAAGTACCAATGCAAAAACAATGTTTAGAAATACAATTTGGCTGTAATATATTGTTTCTTACTGCAACTATGATGTTATTACTAGATTAACTTTTTTATCTTCATGAATACTTTGCAATCAGTTATAATTCATCCCATTTTAGGATGCTTATCCTTGAATTGAACAGTCAAGCATCATCTCAAAATTGTTGAAAAGTGGGTAATCCTGGAGTTTAAACTATGACTAATTCTCTTCTAAATGTAAAACTAAATGGAGTTATTTTTTAGATTACAATTTACATGACAAAGAATACTAAAACATGTCATTACTAGTTCATTGCTTGAACAGAGATATCACTTATAATAAAGCGTTGCCTACCTATAGCCCAGGTTACCAGAAATGTCTTGAGAGGTTTTTGCAGGAAAACAATTATTTCATTGTAGGGATCTAACCTATTTTTGCAAGTCCACTGGATCCTTAGTATACAGTATGTTGCAATAAATGTACGCATCGTATGGTAGCATAGGTGATTTGTTGCCTGATGATGGCAGTCATCTATCTTTGACCATTCCTACCAGCCTCAGAAGAAAGATCATTCTAAGTTGAAGTAACAGAGTCTATACATTGCTAACACAGAATGCAATGTTCAACTCTTAAGAGTAGCTGTTTATCCAAAAGTAAGGACATACATGTATCAACAAGGATGTCTGGTAATTTGGAGGCCTGATAACTTGATTAACATTAAAGAGAATGAATATTTTTTTTGTCCTTGCTGTCAGTAAGTAAAACAGAGAATCCTACTTATGACGCTAGGGAAACAAACCCTGGAAAACCTTGCCTTCCCTGGTACTTCCCTTCCTCCATCAATATGCTATTGAAATTAAAACCTTTTCATTTTTATTACATACCATATTTTAACCACTTGCCTACAGAGCACTTTCCCCGCCCCCCCCCCCCCCCCCTTCCTGCTTCCCCCCCCCCTTCCTGCCCAGGCCAATTTTCAGCTTTCAGCGCTGTCGCAATTTGAATGACAATTGCGCGGTCATGCAACACTGTACCCATATGACATTTTAATAATTTTTTTCAAACAAACAGAGCATTCTTTTGGTAGTATTTAATCACCACTGGGTTTTTTTTTGCACTGTAAATGAAAAAAGCAAAAAATCTGAAGAAAAAGAAATAAAAGGTTTTCTTTGTTTCTATTATACAATTATGCAAACTGGTAATTTTTCGCCTTCACTGATGTGCATTGATGAGCACTGATAGGCAGCACTGATGAGGTGGCACTGGTGGGCATTGATGAGGAGGCACTGATATGCAGCAATAATGGGCACTGATGGAAGGCACTGACTGATAACACCGACTGGAGGCACTGCTGGTCGGCATTGCTGGGCAGTACTGATAATCAGGGCACTGATCATCAGAGCCCTGATTATTAGTGCAGATCTCCCTTGTCACATTTTCCGGTTATCGGCAGTACTTTCCTCACACTGTGACAGCGTAAGGAAAGTGCAGCCGATAACCGGCAACTGTATTTACATTGTGATCTGCTGTGTCATTGAACACAGCTGATCACGTGGTAAAAGGTCGCTGTGATTGACCTTTTACCTTATCACGTGATCAGCTTGTCAGCGATCACTGACAGCACTCCTGTGATGTCATGTGATGCTGAGCCTCTATGACTGAAGAACTAAAATCCAATACATGAAAGAGTTGACTATGGAATCAGTTTAGGGAGTAACGAGTTAGACATTGCTAGATGTCCTCCATGCAGGAAATGAGACAAGCTCTCTTTGATTTGCTGCAACTTCTAATGCACACTGAGAGAAACTCAAATTAAGTGATTTCAGTACAAGCGAAGAGCCTCTACAACTGTGCAAGCAGCTTTAACTACTTCAGCCCCAGAAGGTTTTCCCCCATTCCCAACCAGGGGATTTTTTGCTATTCGGCACTGCTCTATTACAACTGGTAAATGCGTGGTCATGCATCGCTGTACCTAAACAAAATTTGCATCCTTTTTTTCACACAAATAGAGCTTTCTTTTGGTGATATTTGATCACCATTTAATTTTTTGGGTCATTTTTCGTTTATATCACAAAACATAAAAAAAAAAATTTCTACTTTCGGTTATAAAAAATATCCAGTAAACTCAAACGGAGTCATAAATTTAGGCCAAAATGTATTCTGTTACGTCTTTGGTAAAAAAAAAGATCCCAATATGTGTATATTAATTTGTTTGTGCGAAAGTTATAGCATCTACAAACTATGGTATATGAAGTGGGGAAAATCATTTGATCCCGCTGCAGATTTTGTAAGTTTGCCCTTAAATGAAGGGTCTGTCATTTTTATCATAGGTGTATTTTAAATGATGGAGGCAGACTATCAACCAAACATCCAAAAAAAACACGATACAAATGTTATAAATTGAATTGCAGTTGAGTGAGTAAAATAAGTATTTGATCCCCAAGCAAAACATGACTTGGTGGAGAAACTCTTGTTGGCAAGCACAGCGATAAGACGTTTCGTGGTATTTTGCATACATCTCAGGAGAAATTTTGGTCCAATCTTCTTTACAGATCTTCTCGAAATCCTTAAGGTTTCTTAGCTGTTGCTTGGCAACTCAAAGTTTCAGCTGCCTGCAAACATTTTCTATAGGATTAGGGTCTGGAGATTGGCTAGGCCACTCCATGACCTTAATGTGTTTCTTCTTGATCCATTCCTTTGTTGCCTTGGTGGTATGTTTTGAGTCATTGTCATGTTGGAAGATCCATCCACACCCCATCTTCATTGTCCTGGCTAAAGTAAGAAGGTTCTCATTCAAAATTTTACAATACATGGCTTCGCCATTGACCCCTCAATGCTGCAAAGTTGGCCTGTACTTTTAGCAGGGAAGCAGCCCCAAAGCATAATGTTTCCACCTCCGTGCTTGACTGTAGGGATGGTGTTCTTAGAGTCATAGTCAGCATTATTCTTCCTCCAAACACGGCAACTCGAGTTAATGCCAAACAGCTCTATTTCGGTCTCATCTGACCACAGCACTTTCTCCCAATCCTTGCCTGAATCATTTAGATGTTCATTGGCAAACTTCAGACGGGCCTGTACATATGCCTTCTTGAGGAGAGGGACCCTGTGGGAGCTTGCAGGATTTCAATCCATGGTGGCATATTGTGTTACCAATGGTTTGCTTGGTGACTGTGGTCCCAAATGCCAAGAGATCATTCACAAGCTCCCCCCGTGTAGTTCTGGGCTGATCCCTCACTTTTCGCATGATCATCCTTACCCCATGAGGTGAAATCTTGCATGGAGCTCCAGACAGAGGCGATTGATAGTTATTTTGTATTTCTTTCATTTGCAAATAATTGTTCCAGCAGTTGTCTCCTTCTCTCCAAGTTTCTTGCTTATGATCTTGTAGCCCATTCTAGCCTTATGCAGGTCTAAAATCTTGTCCCTGGCGTCCTTCGACAGCTCATTGGTCTTGATGATGGCCCATGATGGTGAGTGAGGTTTGAATAGAAGAAATATTCTGTGGACAGGTGTCTTTCATACACATAACGAGTTGTCATTAGGAGAAATGTCTTACATTGACAGGACTAATCTGTGTACCACATGAGCACACAGCCAGTTTGTGGGTGCCAGAAATATTGTTGGTTGATAGGAGATCAAATACTTATTTTACTCACTAAACTGCAACTCAATTTATAACATTTGTATCGTGTTATTTTCTGGATTTTTGGTTGATATTCTGTCTCTATCATCTAAGATACAGCTATGATAAAAATTATTTACCCTTCATTTCTTTGTAAGTGGGCAAACTTACAAAAAATGCAGGGGATCAAATAATTATTTTCCCCACTGTATATTGGAATTTACGCAGCTTTAGCTTTCTGGCTATCACAATTGAGGTGCTAAAATGCCAGGGCAGTACAAAAACCACCCAAAAGACCTTTTTGGAAGTAGACACCCCAAGGAATTTGCTGAGAGGCATGTTGAGTCAATGGAAGATTTTATGTTTTGCTACAAATTTTTGGAAAATTACAATTTTTTTTGTTACACAAAGTTGTCACTTAAATGATATATTGCTCACACTTGCCATGGGTATATGTGGAATAACACCCCCCAAACACATTCTGCTCCCAAGTATGGGGATACCACGCGTGAGAAACCTTTTGGCAGCCTAGTCACTCACAGACCCCCAAAATCCAATGGCTTTCTTCAGGCTTTCAAAGGGCATGTTTCCTTGTGTCACTTCCTCAATACCTATCAGTTTCAGAAGCCCTGAAATGCCAGGATAGTACAAACCCCCCCCCCCAAATTACCCCTTTTTGGAAAGTAGATACCCCAAAGAATTTGATAAGAGGCGTGGTGAGTATGCTGCAGATAATTTTTTTTTTGTCACAAGGTTTTGAAAAAGATAAGAAAAAATACATTTTAATTTTCTTTCTTTATTTTACAAAAACTTGTGGCAACAGATAAGATCTGCAAAATACTCACCATGCCCCTTAATAAATACTTTGAAGTGTCTGCTTTTCAAAAAGGGGTAATTTGGAGGGCTGCTTCTACTATCCTGGCATTTTAGGGCCAACATTAGAAGGTTCTGCCACACATCACCCACTCTTCTAACCACTTGAAAACCAAGCATTTTCTGACACGTTTTGTTTACATGAAATAAACATTTTTTTTTAAAGCAGAGGCCCTAGAGAATAAACTGGTGGGTGTTGCATTTTTATTTTTATGTATTTGCGCATTGATTTTTCAAATGTAAATTGTTTGGAAAAAATGCACTCTTTTATTTTAATGCACAAAAACACAATATATTGCCCAATTGTTTGATAAAGTGTAAAAGATGTTACATCAAGTAAATAGATACCAAACATGACATTCTTTAAAATTGTACACGCCCGTGCAACGGCGGTAAACTACGTAAATTTCTAATATTGTTAGGCGATGCTTTAAAAGCCTTTACAGGTTACCACTTTAGATTTACACAGTAGGTCCGGTGCTAGAATTACTGCCCTTGATCTGATGTTTGTGTTCGCCTTTGTGCATGAGCATGAGGGAGGGGTAATTTATTTTGCTAATTTTATTTTTACACTGTCCCTTTCATTTTTTATCACTTTTATTATCACACAATATGTAAATATCTCCTATGATTGCAACAGGCAGTGACAGGTACTCTTTTCTGTGAAATCTGGGGTCTATTAGATTCTAGATCTCTCTTCTACCCCTAAAGCATCCAATTTGATCGGTGTGATCAGATGTTTTCCAATTTTAAAAACGGTGCTGTTTAGATCTGGCAAAACTGAAAAGATGAAAAGCTCTTTGCTTCTGGTTTCTTTGACCATAGTGATGATTGGAAATTAGGATAGGAGAGCCCGAGAAAGCTGTGGAAGGCAGCGGGGAACGTACATTGTAAAAGCAATCCAGCGGCAATAAGCTGCTGGGATTGCTTTTCCATGGAAGCCAACCCCCAGTTGAAGAAAAGGATACTAGGATGCTTGAAGCTGCAGGCATCATCCTGGTATAACCGTTCATGGTATAACCATTCAAAGTCCAGCGACGTACCGGTACGACACACCATACGTTGCTCGTCCTTGTTAGACATATATGTAATGTTCTTTTTTTTCCATAAGTGTAATTACTGATTAAGTCATCTCATATCTATGCCTGGCCATGACAAGAGAACATGGGCATATGATGAATCGGGTCTGTGGACCAATATGACCACAATTCATTCTTCTTTGTAATGCCCATGTTGAAGGTTAGGTCCAAAAAAGTTTTAAATTCGGAAACCGTGATAGGTTCCCATGTGCATTGTCTGGCAAGAGCTGAATTTGAGTGGGTGGCTATGTATTGTTGTGCGTTGGCCCAAAATCAATTGATACAAATCTTCCATGAAAAACAGCAGAGGGGCTAAACGATAGTGCTGGCAGTGAACGGGGCTGCTCCTGCTAACACTGCATTTTTGGGGACACTATGGTAATGGTGCACTAGCATAGTTCTGTTTGTGATCAATATATTGACCTGTACAAACTTTATACTAGTAATGGGAGTGACCAGTGACCTATAGCATGAGTGCGATAGTGTGCGATCAATCTAACGCTTGCTGACTCTGGCTAGGAGGGGCTCTAACTGACCCTGATGCTATCTGATGTCACTAGTGGCAGCTACAGTGATCAGTGAAAAATTCTTTATACTGACACTGTACTAATGGCACTGGCTGGATGACGAGTGATCAAAGAGTTAATAGGGGCGATCAAAGGGTTAAATGTGCTAATTTAACGTGTGTGTAAAATGTACTCAGTGTGGTGTTCTCTCTTCTCTCCCTGGATCGACGGGGGGCACTTACACCCAGAAATAGAAAGCGACATAAGGGTATGTCGCTTTGCCCAAAGACACCACTTGCCGACACATTGCGGGCCAGTACCCGGCCAAGTACTGTAGGTGCTCAGCAAGTGGTTTAGGTAAAATACTATAAACAGTATAGCAAATCGTGGAATATTGGAGGTCATACACTCAAATGTGAAAGGTCCTCCATAAGATGTTATATATACTATATTGCCAAAAGTATTGGGACGGTTGCCTTTACATGCACATGAACTTTAATGGCATCCCAGTTTTGGTCCGTAGAGTTCAATATTGAGTTGACCCACCCTTGCAGTTATAACAGCTTCAACTCTTCTGGGAAGGCTGTCCACAAGGTTTAGGAGTGTGTCTATGGGAATGTTTGACTATTCTACCAGAAGCGCATTTGTGAAGTCAGGCACTGTTGGACGAGAAGGCCTGGCTCACAGTCTCCGCTCTAACTCATCCCAAAGGTGTTCTGTCAGGTTGAGGTCAGGACTCTGTGCAGGCCAGTCAAATTCCTGCACCCCAGACTTGCTCATCCATGTCTTTATGTACCTTACTTTGTGCATTGGTGTGCAATCATGTTGGAACAGGAAGGAGCCATCCCCAAACTGTTCCCACAATGTTGGGAGCATAAAATTGTCCAAAATGTCTTGGTATGCTGACGCCTTAAGAGTTCCCTTCACTGGAACCAAAAGTCCAAGCCCAACCCCTGAAAAAAATTACCACAATATAATCCCCCTCCACCAAATTTTACACTCGGCACAATGCAGTCAGGCAAACATCGTTCTCCTGGCAACAGCCAAACCCAAACACGTCCATCAGATTGCCAGACAGATTCGTCACTCCAGAGAACACGCTCTAGAGTCCAGTGGCGGTGTGCTTTACACCACTGCATCCGATGCTTTGCATTGCATTTGGTGATGTAAGACTTGGATGCAGCTGCTTGGCCATTGAAACCCATTCCATGAAGCGCAATATGCACGGTTGTTGTGCTAATCTGAAGGCCACATGAAGTTTGGAGGTCTTTAGCTACGGACTCTGCAGACCGTTGGCAACTTCTGTGCACTGTGCACTTCAGCACGCACTGACCCCGCTCTGCCATTTTACATGGCCTACCACTTCGTGGCTGAGTTGCTGTTGTTCCCAGTTGCTTCCATGTTGTTATAATACCACTAACAGTTAACCATGGAATATTTAGTAGCAAGGAAATTTCACAAACGGACTTATTGCACAGGTGGCAACCTATCATGCCTACCACGCTTAAATTCACTGAGCTCCACAGAGCAACCCATTCTTTCACAAAAGTTTGTAGAAGAAGTGTGCATGCCTAGGTGCTTGATTTTATACACCTGTGGCCAAGGAGGTGATTGGAACACCAGAATCCAATGATTTGGAGGGGTGTCCCAATACGTTTGGCAATATAGTGTATATCAGATCATATTAAAGGCTGGGGAGCTATGAATCATGCTAGGGACCACAAGCACATCACCATACCACTGCCATGATAAAAGCTAAGATTTAATATATCCTTCAATTAAGACCTTACTTTCCAAAAGACAACTATATCGGATCATATTAAAGGCTGGAGGATGAAGCTAAAGGACTATGAGTACTGCTAGAGAGGAACATTGTAGTATATTTAGAGACTATATATGCTCTTATATGCAATATAAATACATTAAAAAAACTGCTGTGCTAGATTTTAGCAAACACTATTATAAAAATTGCAGCACTCCAAAGATCCCCATATATGTACATGGGGATCTTTGGAGTGCTGCAATTTTTATAATAGTGTTTTGCTAACATCTTGACATGAACGTCAGTAAAGCACACTTAAGACTAAATTAAACAAGAAACATATCAAAAGTATGTTATGTCAGTTATAAAAAATAGATATGCATAATCTATGTTTATGATATCCATTTCCTAAATATCTGAGAATATTAATAGCAATTTTGTTCCTCTATGGAACAAAACTTGAGGACAGTCTGCAGATAGATAGAATTTTTCATAAACACCAATGCATTTATTCGAGGCCAGTTCAGCATATTTATCACAACCCTGCTGTTTCGGTATTGCTATTGCCTAGATTGGAATACTGTTTCTTAATGCCCAGGATCCCCGATATGATCTGCTAGAAAACTGACTGAAGGTGTTTCATCTGTTGGCTTGCTCCCCAGAGTTAAATCAAACTGATTATAGTCCACATCATTTGCAAGTTTTAACTCCCACATTACATGCCTTTATTTCCTTGTGATCATGCTATTTAACCACTTCTATACCGGGCACTTTTACCCCCTTCCTGCCCAGGCCAATTTTCAGGTTTCAACACTCTCAATTGCACGGTCATGCAACACTGTACCTAAACTAAATTTTATCATTTTGTTCACACAACTAGAGCTTTCTTTTAGTGGTATTTAATTACCACAGGGGTTTGTATTTTTTGCTAAATAAAAAAAAAAAAAAGAGACCGAAATTTTTTTTAAAAACACGTTTTTCTTTGATTCTGTTATAAAGATTTGCAAATAAATAATTGTTCTTCATAAATTTAGGCCAAGATATATTCTGCTACATTTATGTGGTGAAAATAACCCAAATCAGTATTTATTACTTAGTCTTTAGGAAAGTTATAGAGTTCACAAACTCTGGTATATATCTGAAAATTGATCAGTCCTGAAGTACTGACAGCCAATCTAATTTCTTGAGGCCCAAAAATGTCAGAACAGAACAGATATCCCCAAATATTTGTTATGATTCAGCCTGATACTACAATTGTTTAAAAAAAAAAATTCTCATTAATCTACTCTCAGTACTCCATAATGACGAAGTGAACACAACATTTTATAAATAAAAAAATCTTCAAATGCGCAGAATAAACAGAACAGTTATTTGGAAAGATGATTAGTGTATCTTTTTGTGTCTATTCCTTATTGCAGTAATTATTAATTTGGAACCACTAATCAATATTAGGATGGGAGTTGCCTATCTATAACATTTTCAGTATTATTGTCCATAACAGATAGCAATCCAGCCAGAAGAGGATTTACAGGTGACCCTGAGAATCTGAAACAAGGAGCCTGAGATGATCAGGGATTTTCTGATGATCAATGGGCTGAGGTAAGTCCTTTGCTTACATTTTGAGATATCAGAGTTCCTTGATTGATAAGGCATTTTCAGGACAAAGGGTACCAATTTTACTCTCCTTAATCAAATAGTATTGATTGGTGGTTATACGTTATGTTGTCACTGTCTACAGTCCATTGGAGTGTTATAGATAAGAAAAAGAAGAATAGTGCAAGTCAACAGGTTATATGAAGCACACATCTGCTGTAATAGATCCAGAGGCAAGAGGGTAAAGACACATGTAGAGAAGAGAATACTGGCCAGTCATTATGGGCATTAAAGTAAGAATGGGAATGAAAGGTAAGAGGGTACCCTCACAAAATACCCAGCACAAGAGGAGCGCTAGAGAATATATGAACCGAACGTGCGATTCAGCCTATACTAAGCCCCTAGATAAATGGTTAAAGTGGACAGGGATCTAGAATAGGTAACAGGGTTATCAAGTCCACAGAGATGAAGGATCATGCAGATTAAATAGCTAGAGGAACAGCTATCTATTGGAGCAGTATTTTTGTTAAATTTTGATAAATTGTGGAATTAATTTAGAGTGTCATTACCTGAGTCACCTGCTGGTGGCACTGTTATTTCTAGAGTAAAAGGGCACAGTTCTGGTGGTCACCAGCAGGTGTCTCCCAGCAGCTGGGCTGCCCAGGTATATAGGCTGCACCTGACATGGGCTGCTGGGAGGTATATGAGCCCACCCTTGACTGAAGATCAGTGCTTCAGTATTCTTCCTGTAAGCCATGTCCCTGCCTGAGCCTGATCCTTGTACCTGACCCTGAGACCTGCTCCCCGTATCCTGCTTCCTGGTTCCCTTGTCTCCTGTCTCCGTCCTGACCTTATTGTGTTCATGTTTGTTCCCTCCATTTGTATACACCCTGCTCAAAAAAATTAAAGGAACACTTTTTAATCAGAGTATAGCATCAAGTCAATTAAACTCCTGAGATATTGATGTGGTCGGTTAAGAAGCAGAGGGGGTTGATAATCAGTTTCAGCTGCTTTGGTGTAAATGAAATTAACAACAGGTGCACTAGATGGGCAACAATGAGACAACCCCCAAAACAGGAATGGTTTTACAGGTGGAGGCCACTGACATTTTTTTCCCTACTCATTTTTTCTGACTGTTTGTAAGTCTTTAACCCATCAGCAGGACCAGTACCTGCTCCTTTGTGCAAGGAGGAACAGGATGAGCACTGCCAGAGCCCTAAAAAATTACCTCCATCAGGCCACTGGTGTGAATGTCTCTGACCAATCAGAAACAGACTTCATGAGGATGGCCTGAGATCCCAACGTCCTCTAGTAGGCCCTGTACTCACTGCCAGGCACCATAGAGCTTAATTGGCATTTGCCATTGAACACCAAAATTGACAGGTCTGCCACTGGAACCCTGTGCTTTTCACAGATGAGAGCAGGTTCACCTTGAGCACATGTGACATATGTGAAAAGGTCTGGAGAAGCCGTGGAGAACATTAAGATGCCTGTTCAGCATGACCGTTTTGGTGGTAGGTCAGTGATGGTCTGGAGAGGGATATCCATGGAGGGAAGCACAGACCTCTACAGGCTTAAACAATGGCACCCTGATGCCATTAGGTATCAGGATGAAATCCTTGGATCCATTGTCAGACCCTGCGCTCGTGCAATGGGCCCTAGGTTTCTCTTGGTGCACGACAATGCTCGGCCTCATGTGGCGAGAGTATGCAGGAAGTTCCTGGAGGATGATGGAATTGATACCATTGAATGGCCCCCATGCTTGCCTGATCTAAATTCAATAGAACACCTCTGGGATATCATGTTTCGGTCCATCTGACGCCACCAGCTTGCACCTCAGACTCTCAAGGAGCTCAGTGATGTCCTGGTCTACATATGGGAGGAAATACCCCAGGACACCATCTGTTGTCTCATTAGCAGCATGCCCCGACGTTGTCAGGCTTGCATACAAGCACGTGGGGCCATA
Source organism: Staurois parvus (assembly GCF_062004578.1). Classification (NCBI taxonomy): domain Eukaryota; kingdom Metazoa; phylum Chordata; class Amphibia; order Anura; family Ranidae; genus Staurois; species Staurois parvus. The sequence goes on along the minus strand of NW_028318189.1, from coordinate 1,495,285 downwards.
CAAACTACTACTGAGTAAAATTTTTAGTTGCTGCAATGAAATTTCAGCAAAATGGACTAGCCTGCAGCATCATTTTTTCACTTTGATTTTCAGGGTGTCTTTGAATTCAGTCCTCTGTAGGTTGATAATTTTCATTTCCATCAAACAATGGGGCATCCTTATTATACAGTCCATATCCATCATGATATTTTTGCCCATTGAGATCTGATGTGTTTTCAAAGCGTTCCTTTAGTTTTTTGAAGCAGTGTAGTCAGTTAGGTTTGATTTGGGGTTTGCACTGTCAAAAACTTATTTTAAGCTTCAGTTTGATCACCTTTGCTGGATGCCTGACATAATACTGAACCAATTAACAATTAAATTGACTGCACCTGTGAATTGGGTCTCAACATTTGCTAATTGCTGCAAGATGCAGTCAGAGGAGGTTTTGTGTTTTACACTGCTTGTAACAGAGGACAGGAAATATTGCCGCAAAATTTTGAAAGGGCAAACTAGGGAACGGTTGTTGGAATGCATCCGTTTGGCTCACTCTCTTGTTGATCAGGGCAGTTTTGTTTAGAGAAATTCAGCCACTCATTCAAATCTATGCAGAGTTGGCTTTGTGTAGCATTTCTCAAGGTGGTGATAACTATTCCCCTCCTTTTATTGTCTCAGGTGGAGTCTCTGGTGTGGCTACTGGAAGATAATAAACCCCATTTCCTTGAATATTATTCGATATATTCACGATAGGCTCTGGTAGATTGTATAAATATAGTACATTCTCTAGTCAGACAAGGGAATTGTGAATTGAGTTTGATCAGCACTTACTCCAGACCTGGTCAGATATTTCCTATTCAGCTTCAGCTAACATGCACCAAACTACTTCTGTCTCTAGACACCAGTTTGCTCAGAGATCCCCCTCTCTGTCACCCATAGCAACCACAACTGCGGCACACTATACTATACTTCTAACTGTATGTCAGTATCCTGTCTCCACTAGCTGCACATTCCTGCATTTAATCCTATGAAAACTCCTTCTACAGTCCCAAACTGGCTATAGGGCACACCGGGCATTTGCCCAGTGGGCCAGGGCCTCCGGACTTAAGATAACCGGGCTGCACAATGGGAGGTAAACAGCGACCGCAGTCTGGACAGGGCTAATGCAGACAGTGGTCGCTGCTCACCTCCTGCTGTGCAGCTATGCCTAAAGAAGGGCCGACAGGAGGAGCAGCAGTGATGGCTCCAGCAACAAGCAGGAAGCGCTGCTGGCACAGGGACATCTCCTTGGCCGACCGCTGCACTGAAGGGACAATGGCGGCCTCTCCTTCACTGGCCAGTACACTGTTACAGCTCTGTAGTAGCGGTGGATTGTACTGTCTCTTTGCTGGATAGCTGTCTCTTTGCTGGACGGCTCTCTTTGCTGGAAGAGCTGTCTGCTGAATAAGCTGTCTCTTTGCTCAATGGGCTGTCTCTTTACTGAATGGGCTGTCTCTTTGCTGGGCAGGATGTCTCTTAGCTGGACAGGCTGTCTCTTTGCTGGATAGGCAGTCTCTTTGCGGATTGGGATGTCTCTTTTCTGGATTGGGCCATCTCTTTGAATATATAGGGGGTACAATTATTAGATCTCTAGGGGCACTGTAATGTAAAGGGGCACTGTGATATAAAAGGGACTGTAATCAATACAGTACAGTCCCCTTTACAGTATATAACAGTGCCCCTTTATATTACAGTGCAGAAGACTGACTCCGTGAATATTCCGTCACCAATTGCCCCCCCCCCCCAAATGCCCTTGCATACCCCCTCTCGAAAATTGGCTGCTCAGTCTAAAATTGCCCCTCCTGAGTCCCCCTTGAAGCCATTTGTTGCAAGGTCTGATAGTCCGGATACCCACTTTGGAATAACTGTATTCCCCAGTTCAGCCCCAGTAGCAGAGGCCTTCTGGAAAACGGCAGAGTTCCACCTGAACCTTGACCTGTCCTAGGTGGTGTCTCTGCAATCCCAAGTACATTAGGGGACCTTGGGTAGACCTGTGTGGCTGTTAGAGGGTGACGCAGTTTCTGTCAAACCAGATGTGGAAGGTTCGGTTGCGATGGGACACCCTGGCATCAGGGTAATTGCATGGACCAGGGATTCAGAAGTTAGGCCTTCAGCTGCCCTTTGGGGTCCCAGTGTTGGGAGCATGTGAATTTCAGATGTTGCGCCTCTTCAAGGAATCCGACCCATGGGGAACCCAGACAGCTTTCAGACCCCGGAGGTGGGGTAACCAGTAACCTTCCAGACCCTGGCAGTGGGGCGCATGACCAGCTACTAGACTCGGGTGGCTCACCATCCTCTGAATAGAAGGAGTAGGCCTGAAGAGTTTGAGAGTCCTCAGACACTGAAGGAAGACCTTTTTGGACTTCTCTTGCCCCTACATAGACTTTCGGGTTAAAGGCAGAATGGAGTGTCTGGAGGCCACTCCTCAAGGGGGGGGGGGGGTCGGGAAACTGTCAGGACTTGTGTCATTACCTACTGGTGGCACGGTTATTTCCAGAGTAACAGAATAAAATGGCGCAGTTGCGGTGGTCACCAGCAGGTGTCTCCCAGCAGCAGGGCTGTCCAAGTAATTAGGAATTAGGCTACACTTGGCATGGGCTGCTGGGAGGTATACAAGCCCACCCTTGACTGAAGATCAGTGCTATTTTTCCTGTAAGCCATATCCCTGCCTGAGCCTGATCCTTGAACCTGACCCGGAGACCTGCTCCCTGTATCCTGCTTCCTACTCCCCTTGTCTTCTGTCCTTGTCCTGACCTTATCCTGTTCGTTTGTGTTTCCTCCATTTGTATATAGTTAGTTAGGTTTGATTTGGGGTTTGCACTGCTACATTTATTTATCGCTTGCGTTGTTTATGGTCTACTGGTGCTGGTGTTGGAAGTGTGCAATGTTTCTTAATAAACATATATTTTAACCTTATTCGGTTTGATTCCTGATTCCTGCAGGTGTAGCCCACTGATCTGACCACCCTTGCTGGATGCCTGTGGTATCCCTGACAGTAAGGCATCACAACTAGTAAATTCTAAAACATGAAAAAAAAAAGTCTAAAACAGAGAAATGAGAGTCAAATTGTATAGATATAAAATTCTTGGTCCTGGCCCAAACAGAATATTTTATATGGGGTCAGAGAAGGAAGATGGGATGAGCACCATGGCTGCCGTTCTGATCATAAGAGCGGGAGTAAGTGGAGTACAGGATTACAGTACATGGGATGAAAGGATATCAGAGAACAAAATAAGGAAAGCAGAGTTTAGAGAGGTAAAATTAACCTAAGGGACCTTTTGAAGAAAGTTAGAGAATAATATGCCTGTGTTGTGTGAAAAAAAAAATGGGGAAAACGTAAGCAATTTTAGAAAGATAATCAAGTATGTGTGTGAATGGGTGTGCTGGGCTTTTCAGTCCTACATCCTTTGTGTGTTCTGTTGCTCTGTGTAGATTTCCTCCTTTTTCTCTTTCCCATGTGAAAAATATGCTGAGATGAGACATGGAAAGGACACAACCATTGATATGACTACAAGTTTTCATTATATTATGTGATAAACAATGTGATCACAGTAATCATGGTAAAATGAAGGTTAAATTTAAAAGTGCATATAGTATAAAATAACACAAATTAAAATATCCTTTGATAATGGAAAAGGTGCATTTAAAGAAAAAAAAAAGGAAAATGAGGTAAAGCATCCTTCTGAGTAAGCAATGAGAAATTATATTGTCACAAAAGGGTTGTCTTTTTAGAACATGTGTTCTTACACAAAGAGCATGATGGGAAAAAAAGCAAGCCATTGAGATATATTTCATGCAAGCTGGACCCTGCTATATCAAAGCAGTAGCTGTATGCAAAGGTGCGACAAGATATAGTAGGAATCAGCTGCTCTGAGCCCAGTGAGGATACACTCCTGGAAGACCCAGACATTTGATTTTTTTTGCAGATTTGATGCCAAGACCTATACTGCAGGTTTGATGCCAAGACCTATACTGAATTAACAGTTATCACCAAGAAGGAAACTCTGCATTTAGAGTAATGGTTCTTCTTCCCCAGCTCAAGAAGCAGAGCTCCATGCTTTAGCAAAACTTGTGAGCAATCAAAAGAGTATACATTTATATAGATATTAGAGGATTAGAGGGCATTTGGGGCAGTACATGATTTTGGTTCCATTTGAAGGGCTAGAAGTATTTTACTTCTGCAGGTAAAGCAATCAAGCATGCAAAGTTAATTTATTAATATAACCATAAAACATCAGAGTGCAGCGCTTATAAAAATAAGTAAATATGTGATTAGCAATAGCGGAGAGTAAATGAGGCATCCACAGTGTTTCACTGGAGTAATGCGAACTTCCACGGCCTTTACTCCTTAAAATAACAGAAGTGCGCACTCACCAGAAACGCATGGATTATGCGCATGTATGATCAAGCCTCCCAGGTGATAGGTACATCAAAGGATTAGGCAGCAGGCATCCCCCTCATGGTGGGTCATCACAGACTCTTTATTCAGGTCCAGGGGTCCCTTTAAGGTCAGCCAGGTGCTCCACACAAAACTCCTCTCAGGGTGGCAAAGTGCTGTCTCTGTGGGAATGATAGCTCCACATAGGAGCCCCAGAAACAGATGCCAAAGATAGTGTAGTACTTTCCAAAAATGTTATTGATAAAAAACACACAGCAGGGCAGTATGCATAATCATTTTCATGTAAGGAAAAACGGCAGTACTGACCCCTAGTAAAGATGGCCGCCGGGCCTCCTCGTGGCTCCGGCGGTGAAATGACGTCACGCTCGGCACAGCTCCTCCTTAGGCCTTTCGTGCTACAGGCACATCATCAGAGGGGAGGCTGTACAGAAGCGTGACCGACGTCAATAATGGATATAGGAAACACGGCACATGCGCAGTTGATCGCGGCCATCTTCCCGAAGAAAACAGGTACTGCGCATGCGCGAGCACGGCAGCGCCATTTTGCCGTGGATCCACGATCTAATAACATAGCAGGGAAGAGACAGAGAGACGTCTCACATCACAGCCCTTTGGTAATAATTACCTACTATGCCGCAGACCCCAGGGAATCACTATAAGTACTTTACTCCCAAATAAAGTGACAGTGCAAAGTACAATATCAATAACCGTGCGCATGTAAATATATGGGGTATGAAAATCCCCTCAGTGAATGGCATATGTTTACAGTAACGGACCACGGCAAGATGAAAAGTAAGAATGACATACATGTCACAAGGTCATAATGAATCATAAAAGAATTCAATAAAAACAGAGGAATAAAAAAAGTGAATATTCGCAACGGATGGCATATCTGATCTTAAAATGCCAGACCACATCAAGGTTAACAATCTAAATATATAAATGTCCCAAGAAACATGATAAATAAAAACAGACACGTATATAAATGTCCCAAAACACATAATAAATGAAGGCAGACAAAGGGATAAAAAGAGGTAAAAAAACCCAAAATAGAGTTGAATAAACAATGCAAAATAATCTATTAAAATCTTAAACAGTTCCAATAGTTCATCTATGAGTCCCCTCATCGGCGGTACAGATGGAGGTAAGAAAAAACATCCAAAAGTACAGGGACTAATAAATACTAATCAGTAGGGATGGGAAAGTGATCAATGATCATGAATAGGGTAAAATCTAAAAAGCGTAAAAAATAATATTAAAACATCATACTCATGAAAAAAATGTGCCCCACGCTTTACTAATAAGAGAACACACTAAACATTCGACCAAGTATGGAATATAAAAATAAACAACTGAACAAAACACATCAGGTAAAAATTGGGCCAAATATCATAGAGGGGTAGAAGAGAACACAAAAAGAAATCCCATCAGCTGTTGGCAATAAAGCAGTTCACATCTACCTCAATATTGTGGCCTAAAGGGTGTAAGGTATGGAGCTCAAACACCCATTTCGTTTCGGCTTGAGAAACCGCTCTTGTCTTATTGATACCCCTCCAGTGGTTACCGATCACATCAATGCCAATGAATTTTAGCGAAGATGGATCATTATTGTGATGAAGACGGTAGTGGTTTGATAAAGAGTGCTCCCTGAACCCTTTCTTAATATTTGAAACATGCTCACGCAACCGATCGCGTAACCGTCTTGTCGTCCTGCCAACATACTGTTTGCAGCAGGGGCATTGCAGTAAATATACTACAAATTTACTGTAGCAAGAGATAAATTGTTTAATGTTGTAAGTTCAGCCAGTAATTGATGATTCAAATGTGTCGACTCTCTTTTTTCTGATATTATTGCACTTACAAATGATACACCTATTACAGGGGTAACACCCTTTCAGATCATTAGATCAGGGCTGTGAGGAAGTCACATGATATTGTGACGCAACACGTCGGCGGGACGTGGTGACGTATTTCCGGCGTGGCGGCCATCTTGGTACACCTGTTTGCAGAGTTGTACACCCATACATACATGCCCCTATCCGAAAGCATGGGGTATTGAATTGGCTGCCACGTGAGTTATAAACTTTTATATGATTTTATGCTATTTGTCCCTACTGTGGAAAATAAAATATACTGCACTATGGGAGGATCTATCTTATTTCTCATTTGAGAGATTGATGCTGCAAATTACTTGGAGAGGAGCCATTGGTGGGATACTAAATCCTGAGAGATTTGGGTGCGACAAAGAGCAGCATTTGGAGTGATAGCTATCTTGGAGGATCTGTGAGGGGGATCCACAAAAGCGCTTTGATCCGCAAGGGTCGAAGTGATGAGGTGAGAGGCTAATCCAGATGGTGGTCGGATTGTCAGAATTCACATTCACCCAAAGATCCACATGATTTCTCTTTATTTATGGTCACCAACTGTAGTCATTGGAAGCACGTGTTTTATTTTTATCACTATTAATACCTATTGGACTTTGTGAGCACTGTTTGATGTATAGTTGTATTGGGGTGTTCCCACTACACGAGAGGCACGTGTGATTTTATATGCACGGTATTATATATATATTTATGTATATATTTAAATGTGTTTCTTACTTGTTTCCATTATATGAATTTATTTTTATAGATTTAATGAATCATGGGCACAAATTAATAATTAATATTAATTGATATCACTTTCACTTTTTATTATTTTTATTTAAATTGATGCAATTTTGTGATTACACATCACTTATTATTTATGTGTACATATATCTTAAGGAGTAGCGCAACATTCTTTATTGTATTTATTTTACACAATCACTGGTATATGATTTAATGTTAGCAGCTTCTCCAGGTGTGTTTTTTGTTTGTTTTTTAGTTGATACACTTGGGAGCGCAGGAGGTTCACACCATTACAATTTCTGGTTTGTCAGGTAAAATTGCTGATAAGATTGGGTCCATTTTCAAAATACCCCAATTATTGTTCATAATTCTATTAATCGTCTTATATTGGGTCGAAAAGGACGTGACAAAAGGGCATACTTTCTTTTGATTATTCTTAGGTTTATTCATCAGCATGGTATTTCTATCAATCTGTGCCACCATTCGAATTGTATGATCAAGGGTTGCTTCATTGTATCCCTTCTCTAAAAATCTACGTTTTAAAATATTAGCCTGAGTTTGAAAAGTCTCATCATCTGTACAGTTACGCCTGATCCTCATCATCTGACCCTTTGGGATATTTGACAGCCATTTGGGATGATGGTAACTCCCAAGAGGGATGAAACTGTTACGGTCTGTCGATTTAAAAAATGATTTTGTGATGATTCTACCCATATAGTTAACAAGTGTCAAATCTAAAAAATTGATCTCTTCCCGGCTATAAGTATATGAGAGCTTGATGTTGAGGCTGTTGTTATTTAATGAATTAAAAAAATTTATAAGAGACTCTTCCTCCCCATTCCATAAAAGCAAGATATCATCAATATATCTTTTATAAAACAATAACTCAGGCCAGTCTCTAGCAAAGATAAGGTCCTCCTCCCAACGGGCCATAAACAAGTTTGCCAGGCTAGGGGCAAACTTTGCCCCCATCGCTACGCCTCTAATCTGCAAATAGTATTCTTTATTGAACCAGAAGTAGTTCCTAAACATCGCGAATTCCAATAGATCTAAAATAAAATTCTTCTGGGTAGCGTGTAGGGAGCTATAATGCGTCAAAAAGAAGTCAGCTGCTTCCATCCCATCACTATGATTAATGTTGGAATACAAGGAAGCAACATCAGCCGTAACTAAAATTGTTTCCGGAGAAGTAACTAAATTGCTGATCTCATTAAGAACCTGTTTGGTGTCTTTTAGATAAGCTGCGGTTTGTAAAACGAGTGGTTGGAGAAAAAAGTCCACGTATTCACCAATCCTAGAGCATAATGAGCCAATACCACTTATCATTGGCCTCCCTGGCGGTTTGATAGGGTCTTTATGGACCTTCGGTAATATATACAGGACTGGTAATCTTGGTGCTGTTGGGCATAAGAAGGCTTTTTCTTTTTTATTTAAAATTCCTTCTTCATACCCTTTATTAATGATACTCTTAAGAGAACGTTTATATTCTACCTTGGGATCCTTAAGTAAACGGACATAGGTAGTTTTGTCATTTAAAATATTGTTCACCTCATTAATGTAGTCCTCTTTATTGAGAACTACCACACCGCCACCCTTATCAGCCGGTCTTATTACCAAGTTTTTCCTTTCCAGTAGCAGTTTGATAGCTTTTACATCACCCGATCTGTAAAAGGGTCTCTTAAACAGTACTTCCTTTAACTCCTTCAGGACCTTATCTCTAAATAAATTCACATATGTGTGAGTTTGCGGAGGGGGGTTATAGGTGGACGCATTATGCAAGTTGGAATGAGTATACCTATCAATGGAAGCATTTTTAGTGTTAGGATTATTCGCAAAGTACCTTTTGAGGGATAATTGCCGTGCAAATTTGTGTATATCTATATACGTTTCAAATTTGTTCAGATTTTTAGACGGGGCATATTTCAATCCTTTATCTAACAAAAGAAGCTCTTTCTCTGTAAGGCTAGTTCCACTAAGATTAAAAATCCCTTGTGCTTTTACACCCTCCTTTTCTTGGGGGTGTCCATTTGTTCTCTTTCCTCCTCTCTTTCCCCTCCGGTGTCTCTTCTTTTCCGTGTTGTGCTCACCCCTAAAAAAGGCTGTCTGGGATGATTCATTGTATTGTTGGCAATAATCTGGATTTGGTTGCTGGTTATAGTAATAATCCGGATTGGGAGGTACCCTATAGTAATTGTTATAAGATTTGTTATTATTCTTATTGTAATTTGTTGGCCTCGGCCGATATTCATCCTTATTAGATTGTTGGTGAGCACCTTTGTTATAATTTTTTGCCCCTTTATTGTTCCTAGGAGATGAATATTGTTTCTTATGTTGCCCCTTATACTGTTGAGACTGGTATTGGTCATAATTGTGAGAGCTAGAAGGGTAATTGTTCCCATACAGCCTATCCCGTTCATTATAGGGGTAAGGATGATAATTTCTAGGTGAGGCATTAGTAGAATTTGGATACCAACGAAAATCGCGTGATCCGATGTTGTCGTCATGAAGGTTCTGCAAAGGTTCAAACCTATTAGAGGTAGATAAATCATAGTGCTGGTAGTTATATTCTCTCATAGTTGGTCTACTTTGGTTTTTATTAGTATTTGGTCCTGTTACAGGGGGTGCAAAATTAGGGACCAATGTATTAACAGGGTCACTCTGTTTCTGCCAGTCAAAGACCATTTTATCAGAGTAATCCTTATAGTCCCTATTATATTTCTTCCTCTTTTTAATTTTTTGTTTTTTTCCACCCCTTCCATATGAACTTTTAGTTTATCAGATTCAAGTTTATATTTATCATTGTCTCTGAAGGGGGTTAGTTTCTCTCGTACTAAATTAATTTCCTTGTCCAAGTGTGCTAATTTTTTCTTTTTACGTACAATGAGAAACTTCAACAGATCAATTCCAGTGTTGTTAAAAAATTGGTACCACTCAAGGTGACTACCCGGATCTACCCGGGGTTTACTATCCGTCTGCAATATGGGGGATATTTTTGACCTTAGGTCCTCAAGAAGTGCCATTTCTGAGAATTTCTTTACACTAGATAATGATGATAACGATGATCTAAAGGGACTTTTTGTACATTTAAAAAATGTAACCACTGCTGAAATTAAAACTCTCTGGGATGTTTCATTCCTGGAGAAGTATATAAAAGAACAAATGGTCCCCAGATCACTTTGGTGGGATATACGCCCAGATTCGGAAGATCCGGGTAGTCACCTTGAGTGGTACCAATTTTTTAACAACACTGGAATTGATCTGTTGAAGTTTCTCATTGTACGTAAAAAGAAAAAATTAGCACACTTGGACAAGGAAATTAATTTAGTACGAGAGAAACTAACCCCCTTCAGAGACAATGATAAATACAAACTTGAATCTGATAAACTAAAAGTTCATATGGAAGGGGTGGAAAAAAAACAAAAAATTAAAAAGAGGAAGAAATATAATAGGGACTATAAGGATTACTCTGATAAAATGGTCTTTGACTGGCAGAAACAGAGTGACCCTGTTAATACATTGGTCCCTAATTTTGCACCCCCTGTAACAGGACCAAATACTAATAAAAACCAAAGTAGACCAACTATGAGAGAATATAACTACCAGCACTATGATTTATCTACCTCTAATAGGTTTGAACCTTTGCAGAACATTCATGATGACAACATCGGATCACGCGATTTTCGTTGGTATCCAAATTCTACTAATGCCTCACCTAGAAATTATCATCCTTACCCCTATAATGAACGGGATAGGCCGTATGGGAACAATTACCCTTCTAGCTCTCACAATTATGACCAATACCAGTCTCAACAGTATAAGGGGCAACATAAGAAACAATATTCATCTCCTAGGAATAATAAAGGGGCAAAAAATGATAACAAAGGTGCTCACCAACAATCTAATAAGGATGAGTATCGGCCGAGGCCAACAAATTACAATAAGAATAATAACAAATCTTATAACAATTACTATAGGGTACCTCCCAATCTGGATTATTACTATAACCAGCAACCAAATCCAGATTATTGCCAACAAACAATGAATCATCCCAGACAGCCTTTTTTAGGGGTGAGCACAACACGGAAAAGAAGAGACACCGGAGGGGAAAGAGAGGAGGAAAGAGAACAAATGGACACCTCCAAGAAAAGGAGGGTGTAAAAGCACAAGGGATTTTTAATCTTAGTGGAACTAGCCTTACAGAGAAAGAGCTTCTTTTGTTAGATAAAGGATTGAAATATGCCCCGTCTAAAAATCTGAACAAATTTGAAACGTATATAGATATACACAAATTTGCACGGCAATTATCCCTCAAAAGGTACTTTGCGAATAATCCTAACACTAAAAATGCTTCCATTGATAGATATACTCATTCCAACTTGCATAATGCGTCCACCTATAACCCCCCTCCGCAAACTCACACATATGTGAATTTATTTAGAGATAAGGTCCTGAAGGAGTTAAAGGAAGTACCGTTTAAGAGACCCTTTGACAGATCGGGTGATGTAAAAGCTATCAAACTGCTACTGGAAAGGAAAAACTTGGTAATAAGACCGGCTGATAAGGGTGGCGGTGTGGTAGTTCTCAATAAAGAGGACTACATTAATGAGGTGAACAATATTTTAAATGACAAAACTACCTATGTCCGTTTACTTAAGGATCCCAAGGTAGAATATAAACGTTCTCTTAAGAGTATCATTAATAAAGGGTATGAAGAAGGAATTTTAAATAAAAAAGAAAAAGCCTTCTTATGCCCAACAGCACCAAGATTACCAGTCCTGTATATATTACCGAAGGTCCATAAAGACCCTATCAAACCGCCAGGGAGGCCAATGATAAGTGGTATTGGCTCATTATGCTCTAGGATTGGTGAATACGTGGACTTTTTTCTCCAACCACTCGTTTTACAAACCGCAGCTTATCTAAAAGACACCAAACAGGTTCTTAATGAGATCAGCAATTTAGTTACTTCTCCGGAAACAATTTTAGTTACGGCTGATGTTGCTTCCTTGTATTCCAACATTAATCATAGTGATGGGATGGAAGCAGCTGACTTCTTTTTGACGCATTATAGCTCCCTACACGCTACCCAGAAGAATTTTATTTTAGATCTATTGGAATTCGCGATGTTTAGGAACTACTTCTGGTTCAATAAAGAATACTATTTGCAGATTAGAGGCGTAGCGATGGGGGCAAAGTTTGCCCCTAGCCTGGCAAACTTGTTTATGGCCCGTTGGGAGGAGGACCTTATCTTTGCTAGAGACTGGCCTGAGTTATTGTTTTATAAAAGATATATTGATGATATCTTGCTTTTATGGAATGGGGAGGAAGAGTCTCTTATAAATTTTTTTAATTCATTAAATAACAACAGCCTCAACATCAAGCTCTCATATACTTATAGCCGGGAAGAGATCAATTTTTTAGATTTGACACTTGTTAACTATATGGGTAGAATCATCACAAAATCATTTTTTAAATCGACAGACCGTAACAGTTTCATCCCTCTTGGGAGTTGCCATCATCCCAAATGGCTGTCAAATATCCCAAAGGGTCAGATGATGAGGATCAGGCGTAACTGTACAGATGATGAGACTTTTCAAACTCAGGCTAATATTTTAAAACGTAGATTTTTAGAGAAGGGATACAATGAAGCAACCCTTGATCATACAATTCGAATGGTGGCACAGATTGATAGAAATACCATGCTGATGAATAAACCTAAGAATAATCAAAAGAATTTATGCCCTTTTGTCACGTCCTTTTCGACCCAATATAAGACGATTAATAGAATTATGAACAATAATTGGGGTATTTTGAAAATGGACCCAATCTTATCAGCAATTTTACCTGACAAACCAGAAATTGTATTTCGTAAGGCAACCGCTGTTAGGCACATGATTGCGCCAAATGTTGTTGACCCTCCTAGAAACATACCCCTGTTTAATGATCTGAAAGGGTTTTACCCCTGTAATAGGTGTATCATTTGTAAGTGCAATAATATCAGAAAAAAGAGAGTCGACACATTTGAATCATCAATTACTGGCAGAACTTACAACATTAAACAATTTATCTCTTGCTACAGTAAATTTGTAGTATATTTACTGCAATGCCCCTGCCGCAAACAGTATGTTGGCAGGACGACAAGATGGTTACGTGATCGGTTGCGTGAGCATGTTTCAAATATTAAGAAAGGGTTCAGGGAGCACTCTTTATCAAACCACTACCGTCTTCATCACAATAATGATCCATCTTCGCTAAAATTCATTGGCATTGATGTGATCGGTAACCACTGGAGGGGTATCAATAAGACAAGAGCGGTTTCTCAAGCCGAAACGAAATGGGTGTTTGAGCTCCATACCTTACACCCTTTAGGCCACAATATTGAGGTAGATGTGAACTGCTTTATTGCCAACAGCTGATGGGATTTCTTTTTGTGTTCTCTTCTACCCCTCTATGATATTTGGCCCAATTTTTACCTGATGTGTTTTGTCCAGTTGTTTATTTTTATATTCCATACTTGGTCGAATGTTTAGTGTGTTCTCTTATTAGTAAAGCGTGGGGCACATTTTTTTCATGAGTATGATGTTTTAATATTATTTTTTACGCTTTTTAGATTTTACCCTATTCATGATCATTGATCACTTTCCCATCCCTACTGATTAGTATTTATTAGTCCCTGTACTTTTGGATGTTTTTCCTTACCTCCATCTGTACCGCCGATGAGGGGACTCATAGATGAACTATTGGAACTGTTTAAGATTTTAATAGATTATTTTGCATTGTTTATTCAACTCTATTTTGGGTTTTTTTACCTCTTTTTATCCCTTTGTCTGCCTTCATTTATTATGTGTTTTGGGACATTTATATACGTGTCTGTTTTTATTTATCATGTTTCTTGGGACATTTATATATTTAGATTGTTAACCTTGATGTGGTCTGGCATTTTAAGATCAGATATGCCATCCGTTGCGAATATTCACTTTTTTTATTCCTCTGTTTTTATTGAATTCTTTTATGATTCATTATGACCTTGTGACATGTATGTCATTCTTACTTTTCATCTTGCCGTGGTCCGTTACTGTAAACATATGCCATTCACTGAGGGGATTTTCATACCCCATATATTTACATGCGCACGGTTATTGATATTGTACTTTGCACTGTCACTTTATTTGGGAGTAAAGTACTTATAGTGATTCCCTGGGGTCTGCGGCATAGTAGGTAATTATTACCAAAGGGCTGTGATGTGAGACGTCTCTCTGTCTCTTCCCTGCTATGTTATTAGATCGTGGATCCACGGCAAAATGGCGCTGCCGTGCTCGCGCATGCGCAGTACCTGTTTTCTTCGGGAAGATGGCCGCGATCAACTGCGCATGTGCCGTGTTTCCTATATCCATTATTGACGTTGGTCACGCTTCTGTACAGCCTCCCCTCTGATGATGTGCCTGTAGCACGAAAGGCCTAAGGAGGAGCTGTGCCGAGCGTGACGTCATTTCACCGCCGGAGCCACGAGGAGGCCCGGCGGCCATCTTTACTAGGGGTCAGTACTGCCGTTTTTCCTTACATGAAAATGATTATGCATACTGCCCTGCTGTGTGTTTTTTATCAATAACATTTTTGGAAAGTACTACACTATCTTTGGCATCTGTTTCTGGGGCTCCTATGTGGAGCTATCATTCCCACAGAGACAGCACTTTGCCACCCTGAGAGGAGTTTTGTGTGGAGCACCTGGCTGACCTTAAAGGGACCCCTGGACCTGAATAAAGAGTCTGTGATGACCCACCATGAGGGGGATGCCTGCTGCCTAATCCTTTGATGTACCTATCACCTGGGAGGCTTGATCATACATGCGCATAATCCATGCGTTTCTGGTGAGTGCGCACTTCTGTTATTTTAAGGAGTAAAGGCCGTGGAAGTTCGCATTACTCCAGTGAAACACTGTGGATGCCTCATTGACTCTCCGCTATTGCTAATCACATATTTACTTATTTTTATAAGCGCTGCACTCTGATGTTTTATGGTTATATTGATATTTTGGAGGCATTGTGGTTGCCTGAAGTGTTCTAGCTGCTGTATCTATAAGAGCGCTCACTATCCTTTATGCTTTATTTGTCCAAAGTTAATTTATTGGCTGTCTTTAGCCTTCCAGCTTGCTGCTGAGGTAGCCATACTAACATTAAAACGTACACACTGGAAGCAGACCAGGTGACTGAGAATGCTGCATTACAGCCCCAGACACTTGCTGGGTCTGCGCAACTCAAAACAAGAAGAACAAGTGGTCCACAGTGGGGGCAACTTCTTATGAAACAGGACTTTCCTAAAAGTGAAGAATGGTGTTGGCAGCATCATGCTTTGGGGGTGTTTTTCAGCAGCAGGGACTGGGAGACTGGTCAGGGTCGAGTGAAAGCTGAATGGAGCAAAGTACAGAGATATACTAAATGAAAATCTGTGCGTGAGAGGCTCAGTTCTCCCGGGTCTCTCTGTCTCTCCTCAGTGGCTCACACAGCAGCGGGATCCATTGGCTCCTGCTGCTGTTAATATCAGCCAGTGAGCCAATGAGGAGAGAGCAGGGGCGGGGCCAAGCAGCACTTTATGTTTGACTGGACAATGTCCATTCACAGGACTGGGGCTTGGGAGAGAGCCTGCATGAGTGCGCCATAGCAAGAGGCTATGGGAAGATCAGAGCTGCTCTGTGTAAAACCATTGCACAGAGTAGGGAAAGTATGTTTGTTTGTTTTTTTTTTAATACAACCTTTAGAATCACTTTAATACAACTGAAAAAATGTTCTAAGCTGTTACAGTGACAAATTCATGGTTTCATATTTTTGTACATTTGTCAGTTTAAAAAACATCTGAGCAGGAAATTTATTAACACAATGTACCAAAAATATATACGTCCTTGGAAAACAGTAAAATCATTTTTAGGTAGAGAAATTAGTAGTAATAGGAGTTATAGCCAAGTTGAAAATAGCATACAGATGCTGCTAAACTTGGCTTAGGTGTCTAGGCATCAATGAGCCCAAGTCTTGAAAGGGTTAAACAATGTGCGATTTATTCTTCTTTTCCATGGACATTGCCTACAACAATGCTCAACAATAAGGTGAATATGCAGAAACATGCTGTAAACCTTGGCAATGAAGGCACATAGGGATTGATTTACTAAAGGCAAATATACTGTGCACTGTGCAGTTGCTATAGATCTGACGGGAAGCTCTGAAATGAGGGGAAACTCTGCAATCATGTGCAAGCAAAAATTCTGTTTTTACTAACCACTAGAACAAGTGCACTTGCAGTGCACAGTATATGAATCAATCCCAAAGGATTCCTGTTATATTTTTTTCCAGTTTAACTGGACATTACAATATACAGTATGTGAATATGTATCTACGTACATATAGATGTATAGATCTATACTCAGACCAAAAAATTCTAATCACATACTATACAAGTATAGGTCTATACTCAGACACAAAAGTAAAAAAAATCATATGTAACTCGAAAAAATGGCTGTTGTCACTCTTCCATGTACCTCTTCTCATCCCGACTGTATTTGCTTGCCTGGATTGCTACTTTTGAGACTGAAGTAGTACCCGCTGCAACTGTACCCATTAAAAAACTTTAACATGTAAACATCTTGCCATAGCCTGCTGAGATCAGCCAACTTTAAAAAGCAACAGAAGAGTGCAAACTCTATGGTTAAGCTATTTTTTAACTAAGAATATTCAATTTGTCTAAAAATATGCATGTATGTGTGTGTGATCCATGAAGAATCGTGCTATTTAATAATCCAAACAATCTTTATTTATGAATTGCATAATCCTCTAAAGATTGGGCAAGACCTGCATTCAGGGAAGTCAGAAATTTGCAATTTTCAAAAACAAACAATTGCTATTAATGAGTCAAATTATCTGTCTATAATGTTAAAAGGATGGTCTCTCATAACATGTGTACTCAAGTACATCATATTTTACCTTTGTTGTATTTTCTGTTGCTAAACTTGTCTTGTTTTCATGCTAGCATTTCCTTTTCCATTTTGATGCTCCTCTCCTGGAAACCCTTGACAAATTCTAAAGTGTCAGCCAGATATGACAATGTATGAAAATGCTGTCTGCCCTATCGTATGTTACTGAACTGTTATTACTTATGAATTCATGACTTTTACTTGAAACAGTTGGTTCTGGCATCAGGAAGCAGGCGCTTTTGCCTTGAGTAATGCTCTGAAGACTTGGGGCTGATGCTTTAGGTGTCATCCTGCATTTACAGGTTTACAGTTTGGGATTAGGTAAGGATTAAAATTAGGGTTAAATGTTAGATTAAATTACAGGTAGGTGTTAAAGGGCTACCATAACAACAAACTTTATATTCTCATAACTGTAAGTGGTTCATACCCATTATAATAATATTATTCATTAGACTAAAGCACATCTAAATCCAAAAACTAAAATTTAATATTATCCATTTTACCAGTCATCAGATGTGGAGGCTAAATTAGTCTTTTCCCAGGCTTTTTTTTTTTAATTTCACCTAGTGATTCTGACAGTAAGGCCTCCTCCTCATCTAACATCTTTTTTGTGTGACGGTATAGGGCCCTATGTAGGACAAATGCACCAAAGAAGCGTCTACACCTTTTTGGGTGCAGCACAGCAGGTTGTCTTTGCCATTTTGTCAGTGCCATTTTGGTTAGTACTGCTATTTATGTGCAAGGGCACAGCAGCATCACCAGGTAAGTGCTACCTGGTTAGTGCGGTCACTGTATTGACTGGAGGCAACATGATGGTCACAGCCTCTATATCTTGGAGCAAGATAATTAAAGCACAAAAAAAAGATAGAAGAGTTTTGAAGATTGACTTCCATGCTAGATTAGAGCAGCATCATGGTTGCCCAAGGTATCCTTTGCATGAACATCAGCAAACCATTCTTACCAACCAGAAACATATTTTCCTCTATATCAACATCAAGTGACATTTTAGGAGCTTACAGCTAGTTCTGAGGTTGCTAAGCAACTGTTTGGTCTGAATGGCATGACTGTAAATCCTCTCTTCTAACCAGCACCTGGAGATAAAAAGCTGTGAAAAAACAGTCAGATTTTTTTAAATCTTTTAATTATATTGAATACAAATAGACTGAAGAGCTGCCAAACCTATACCAAGAGATACAATCTTTTACAAGATTACAAGTATCTGAGGCTAATAATATTTCTGCAAAAACTGGAGAGCTGCCAAACCTACGCCAAAATGTCACACAATTTAATAGTCACAGAAGTTACTCAATCTATTGTATACTGATATACTGTATTAGCCTGGAATAGAAGCAAGATTAACTCCTGCTCTTTGCAAAACGGTTTACTAAAAACCCTGTGTAAAGAAATATTTGTCTTTCATCAAGGACTCTTATCTACTTTACCTAGGCTACATGAAAGGGAGGTTAGGTGCAACTGGACTTTAAAAATGCATGCGCACATCTAGGTTACATAGTTAGTCTGGCTGAAAAGAGACAAACATCCATCCAGTTCAACCATTAAAAAAAAAAGTTATAATCCTATACCAACAGTGAATTAGTGCCCAAAACTGAACTGCATATTCCAGATGAGGTATTACTAATGATTTGTACAGGGGTAATATGATATCTCTCTCTGGAGTCTATACCTCTGTTAATACAAGAGAGGATTTTGATCGCTTTAGAAACCGCAGCTTGGCATTGCATGCCATTATAAACTTGTGATCTACCAGAACTCCCAGATCCTTCTCCACCATTGATTCCCCCAGTTGTACTCCCCCTAGTATGTATGATGCATGCATATTCTTAGCCCCCAAGTGATTAACCTTACATTTATCAACATTAAGTCTCATTTGCCACATACCGTATTTTTCGCTCCATAAGACGCACTTTTTTCCCCCAAAAAAAGGGGGAAAATGTCAGTGCGTCTTATGGAGCGAATATGGAGCGGCCGGTCCGGTATTTCCACCGTGGCCGTGTCAGAATACCGGGCCGGCTGCTCAGCTCTGCAGCGGGACCTTATGGAGATGACTGCTGACCTTTGGGGAGGTGGGGAGCGGGTTCCTGAAATTGACAGGTACCTGCTCTTACTTCTTTGTTCTTTGATATTACCTGTTCCTCTATCCAGCGGCGCGCTGTCTTCCGGCTTCTGTAGTGTGGGCACTGGGCATGACAGCCGGGTGCCAAGTGCGCATGCGCAAGAAGCGGTGCTTTTTGTGAATGGTAAGGCGGTACCTGGGACACATGACAGATCCCAGAAGCCGCCGGACCAATCACAAAGCGCAAGTGCTTCTCACTCATGCGCACTGGGCACCCGGCTGTCATGCCGAGCACCATTACAGAAGCCGGGAAGACAGCGCGCGGCTGGATCGAGGAACAGGTAAGATCAAACCAAAACTCTGCGGAAGTAAGAGCGGGTACCTGTCAAATTCAGGTACCCGCTCCCCACCTCCCCAAAGGTCAGCAGTCATCTCCTGTACTGTCCATAGTCTCTGGTCATCCCTGTACTGTCCGCAGTCTCTGGTCATCCCTGTGCTGTCCGCAGTCTCTGGTCATCCCTGTGCTGTCCGCAGTCTCTGGTCATCCCTGTGCTGTCCGCAGTCTCTGGTCATCCCTGTGCTGTCCGCAGTCTCTGGTCATCCCTGTGCTGTCCGCAGTCTCTGGTCATCCCTGTGCTGTCCGCAGTCTCTGGTCATCCCTGTGCTGTCCGCAGTCTCTGGTCATCCCTGTGCTGTCCGCAGTCTCTGGTCATCCCTGTTCTGTCCGCAGTCTCTGGTCATCCCTGTGCTGTCCGCAGTCTCTGGTCATCCCTGTGCTGTCCGCAGTCTCTGGTCATCCCTGTGCTGTCCGCAGTCTCTGGTCATCCCTGTGCTGTCCGCAGTCTCTGGTCATCCCTGTGCTGTCCGCAGTCTCTGGTCATCCCTGTGCTGTCCACAGTCTCTGGTCATCTCCTGTACTGTGTCTGCAATCCATTAGTTCAGAATTTTTTTTTTCCTGTTTTCTGCCTCTAAAACCTAGGTGAGTCTTATGGAGCGAAAAATACGGTAGTTGCCCAATTCAGTTGGAGACATCCTGTAAGGATGTTATTCCACTGCACAGCTTGGTGTCATCTGTAAAGACTGAAATGGTATTATTAACCCCAGACCCTATATCATTTATAAATATATTAAAAAGTAAGGGTCCCAACACTGAACCTTGGGGCACACTACTGACAACCCTAGACCATTCAGCGTATGAATCATTAACCACTACTCTCTGAATACGATCTTTTAGCCAGTTTCCTATCCATTTCAATACTGATTTTTCCAAGCCCGTAGACTTTTCCTTATACATTAGCCGTGTGTGGGGAACTGTGTCAAATGATTTGCAAAATCCAAGTATACCATGTCCACTGCCACCCCTCTGTCCAAGGTTTTGCTCACCCCCTCATAAAAAGAAATCAGATTTGTATGACAACTTCTGTCTTTCATGAATCCATGCTGTCTGTTGCTTAAAATATCTTTTTTCAGCAAGAACTCATCTATGTGGTCTTTTATTAAACTCTCCAGTATCTTCTCAACTATAAAAGTTAAACTAACAGGTCTATAATTACTTGGTAAAGATTTTGACCCCTTTTTAAATATTGGCACCACATTGGCCTTGCGCCAATCCAGTGGTACTATGCCAGTCATTAAAGAGTCCCTAAAAATCAAACAATGGCTTTGAAATGACAGAGCTCAATTCTTTAAGGACCCGTGGGTGTATACCATCCGGCCTAGGTGCTTTATTCAGGTGTGAGTCTGAATATTTCATTGAACAACAGGTCCATCTTTGTATATCACACTGGCTATGAATAAATAGCCGAATATGAGCCCATTCATGTGTCAGATCTGGATATTTGACTGGAGACATGGCCACAATGGCAAGAGGTACATGCCCTCTGGCTCTCTTTTGAGGTTACAATATATGCATCAACACTATCTTTTCTCACAGTTATCAGCAGACACATATACCATGTAAAACACATCGCATATTACCCAGTGTTGAGATCACTGGAGTTGGACATATCTGTTAGCACTGCAATACTGCTCTGAGTCTTCACCATTGGTCACAACACTACCTATATTGTGTATAAGTGACTTTCTCTCACTAATCCCTCACATTACAGCAGGTGTCATTTTTGCACTAATTGCCATTCAGTCACAATTGTACTGAAAAGTGTACCTGCTAAAAATGGAAGTGCTAGCTGACACCTATTTATCTCAGCTCTCTTCATTTCTTGTAGCTTAGGGTCAACAGCTGCCAGCACAAAGACAACAGATGTTAGGAAGGATTTGTGACAAGGATCAGAGTATAAATGGTTCGGATTATGCCATCCAATGCAAAGCTGGTTTTCTGTGTGTCCTCTCTGTGGATAAACAATCTCTAGCAAAAAATATTCTTACAGCTCCTCAGTCACTTAGACATATGATTTTGGGCTGCAGGACGATAAAAAATATTTTTCCTGCAGTGTCACATTTACAATAGATCTCCTTAGATTATATTAAAAAGGTAAAAACAATATTATTTAGCTGCTTTTGCTTGTTACAAACTGTGTGTGTGTGTGTGTGTGGGGGGGGGGGGGGGTGCAATAGTAGAAATGCTGGATTTTTTTTCCTTTGCTATTTTTAAATTTAAAAAAAAAAAAAAAAAATGGTTAGCCCCACCCCGCCGTCATTTTTGCCTCAGCCAGAATGGCATATACCTGGTCTTCCAGCTTCCTGGGATACTTTCATCTCATCTCCTAGAAGGCTGCAGGATCGGCACACAGGGGTGGTGTAGAGGGCAGTCGGGGGTAGGTCAGATGTGTCATTGGAGCTTGCTGCCTACACTGGAAAGAGACTGCCAACTGAAGAGGACTAAGATGGCACAGCAGGAACCAATCCAGAGACAGAGTACCAGACTACAGTTGTTTGAACTCGAGGAGGCTAGTTTTAAAAGGCTCCTCTAACTTATTGTAAAAGCTGCTGTGGCTATTTATGTGAAGCTGTTACCAAACAGCACCACCCACCCTACCAAACAGCACTACCTATGTCCAAATCTGATTACTTGCTTTTCTCCTTATTGCTTTTCCTGCACCATGTTCTATCTTTAAGCACATCACAAAATCTTCCTTTTTTTTGGTGACTTCATTACCAAATTAAGAAACACCACATTCTGCTTGTAACTGCACTTTGTCAAACCATGCTGGTTAAACTCCCTTTCCATAAATCTCTCCATTAACTGATCTCCAGCATATACATTGTAGTATTGAAAGATAACTGGCTGTAATGGTTTTTAAATTATATTGTTTTTTTTTTATTGTTTTTTTGTAATCTTTTTTACAATAAACAAAGACAGACAAGACATACTACACATCTCAGATTCTTCTGTTTGTTCTTAAATACAAAATGGTGATTTACATACTGTACATCATTTTCACAATATTATTTAAAGAAGTGGAGACTTAACTGGGTTGCACAGTATGTATGTCGACTGAGTAACATTCAGCCTAGGATCACACATATGCGGTGCAAATTTAATCAGTTTTGGTGCGAGTGAGTGGTATCCTGGTTCACATATACTGTATGTGTTTTTAGGTTTGCACTCTCCAAATTTGGATAACAGTGTATTGAACAGCAAAAAACAGATCGCACTGCCCAGAACTAGCACACAACCCTTTTTCTTGCAAACTGCAAAGCAGCTCAACCACATACATGTGAATGCCCCCCACAGAAACACATTTCTGTTACACTGACAATACACTGTCACCTGAATTCGGACAGTGCAAAGCACATATAAAAATGCATATACCTGAACCAGTGCTCAAACTGTTAAAAACTGTAGCTTGACCTGTCGATCATGAAAGGTAATCCGTCAATCCAAAGTGGTCTTATAACCTGGAATGGAGATTTATTTGCCTTTTGTGGTACAATATATTTATGTATTTATACAATTCCGAAAAATAAACTGGATTGGTGCTAATCCTGGGGCAGACAAGCATGGGATCCATAATTTTTCAAATTTCTTGGGGCAATTTCTGAGTTTCAAAAAAAACAGCTTTTCTCTTAAGAGGGTAGTGTTGACCTGATTTCTCCAGTCTTCCACTGTCAGTGGATTTGAGCATATCCATTTTTGGGTGATCATTTTATGTGCCAAATATTATCTGACAGTGGTAACATCTCTGGAGGGAAGAGATTCCTCATCTAACATGTCTATCGAACATAAATGTGGAACTCATGATACTGCAACCTAATAAATGGAGTTACAATACAGTATCTCTCCAACATTGATTAAGCTTATGGCAACTCCACAAGGTGTGAATTAAAGGATAAGTTCACCTTTTGACCAAAAATAATATTTGCACATTTTGTTCCAGGTAAAAAAATGTGCATTTATTATTTTTGGCTGCAGGAGCCTGTAAAGCTTGCTGCAAGGCCATCCCCACCATCATGGGCCCTGATGAGGCTGGGGCTTAGACTCTGCACCCTGGGGAACCCCCTGAGTTGGTGAACTACAAGGGCTCACTACCACTGAATCCAAGTTAGCTAACCCCCTATGACTACGTGCCTTCGCACGAAACGCGTCAGAGAGCGGCTACAGCGGTGTGACGTCACACCGACAGGCGCCACGAGGGCCCCGGCGGCCATTTGCTAACTTATATGTATGGTCAGTATCTTTCCTGCTCCTGCCTGTATTGTGAGTTTTTTTGGGAATAAATACCCCTTTGCCATTAAGGTATCACACTATTTGGCCTCCTTTTGTTCTTTGGGCTCCGGTGGGAGCCATTTACTTCTGCAGAGCGGCCTTTTTTCATTCATGTGTGGCAATACTATCAAGTGGCGAGGGGCTCCTGACCAGATCTGACCAGACCCATATGAGGACCCTAGGATCTCCTGGGAATATCTGCTTTGAATGCGCATTTGGACTGCGTATCTGGTGAGTGCGCAATCTTTATACATTTATCACCTCACCCACGAATCCAGCCATTGGGGTTCTTTGAAGACTCTCTTGGGATCTTGATCACGTTATGGACTATACTTATTATCCATAGCCATCTTTATTGCACTTTATTAGCACCTTAATACTGTTTTATATGAATGTGTGTATATACTCTAAGCACATTAAGTTAGCGCTGCACCTCCCCCTTTATGTATTCTAATTTTTAATTGTTATTCCACATACTGTATATACACATATTTAGTCCAATATTTTGTACATTATCTCTTTACTAAGACACATTTACAATTTTTCAGTTCCTTTTATCCATCAAAAACTGTATATTTCAAATATTTACACAAAGGGAAGGTACATGAAGCCCTCATTTTTATTTACACAAAGGTTTAAATCACCTTTGCTAGGATAACCTTTTCCAGCTGAAAGCCCCAAATATTTTGACCATCTGTCCTTCCTGTATGTTTTTCCAACATGGAACTGGTATTTCCCTTTTTAAAGTACTGTCTATACTATGCGTTCTAAAATCCTCCTTCTTAACTGCATGTTTTTCCACCATACAGAAAGGTACAGCAACATTGTGCTTACAGTACAAATGCAACACTACACTCTAAAACCCATCCCCACACCTAACATGCAATATATACACCAGCAAATCTTAATTTAAACAATAAGAAAATCCTAACTTAATGAAGAATTTTTAAATTATTAACAAGTTAAATATTTCATATACATAAAAAATATAATAAATATACATTTTTAAAAAAATCTTCATGTGACAAAAACAGTGATACATCAATAAATCCACTTGAGAGTGTAACACTTTTCATATCAACACAACAGTGAGAAATGTGCATAGAATCAAAAATAACTTGTGGCCGTTTTTAAAATCTATATAGTGAAGACATCCCCTTCTATAAATAAAGTACTTCAGTGGCCCTCCAAACAACAAAGCCTTTGAATGTAAAATTGTGACACACACCATATATAGTTGCCCATGTGATAATGGGTGTCCCCTTACCTAAGCAGTAGGACCCCTTAATTACAGGAGGTCTTAAAGCAGTATCAAACACAAAACACAAAATGTTGCCAATCATAAGATGTGGTGGCTGCATCAGTTTTCTTTTCTTTGGCTTCTTCCCTCTGAAAATCTTTTCTAAGAATTTTTGTTCAAATTTCATACTATTGGTGGGTCACAGAAATGGCCGATTTTCATATGACCATCGAATTTGAGTGATCGGGCATGGTGGAAATTTTTTGAAAAATGAACGAATTTTGAATCAATGATGGGAGAATCGTGCAAGAAATATAAAATTTGCTCGGAATTCAACCTGTGTATGGTCTGCATAACTGTATTAGTGAGACACCACTTTGGAGGAATGTGCCAGTTCTCAGTAGACAGCAGCATTGTCAGTCTGGGGAGGAGGGGAGTGTTAAACGTATTAGCAGATATGAATACAAATAACAAATTGAAGCCAAACTCCAGCTAACACTTTATAATCAGTTACAGCAAAAATGTGTTCCTTTTGGGATTAAAGTTTTACATAAATAAAAAAAGGCTTATTTTAATCACCCTTCCAGTGGTAAATGGAGGGTCTCATCCATGTTAGCTGATACATTCTCTGGAGCTTGAACATCTAGTTTCATATGGTGATTCAGCAAGCAATTGTACTGTTTTCCAGAAGGAGGAAAGCCAAAAAAAGAAACTAGTGCAGCCATCACATCTAAGAATTGGCAATCTATAATATAATAAATGTTGGCTTTTGGGTTTTATACTGCTTTTAGAACTAGAGACACCAATTGGATAACTGCTGTTCACCCTTTTTCTCCTCCAGAACTCCAGGACTTAGACCCCACAGATCTGCAGCGCTGAACATCCTGACAAGGTTGACACTTCCTCCTCTACTCATATACCATACCATGGTGCTCAACAAATCCCTGGCGCCAGGTCGCCATGGCAACTAGAAATTGCATCCTGGAGCCCATTGAAAAGGGACAAAAAAACACCTACAATAGATAGGATAACACTCCTATATAGTAGTGAAGTCCATGGCTCTTCTAGTGAAGTGTCTATTGCTTTTCTATTACACTGTAAGGGGTAGAGTAATTTTTTTGAAGACCAATGGCATGGAACGCCGTGGACGCTCTCTGGGAAGATGTCTGCCACACTGGAGACAAAGCAGTACCATGTGTTTATGTCTTAAAGTGTGTAGGGCTGATGACAGGTACACAGACATCTGTATGAGCAGACTTTTTCACTGGGAGGGATCAGCGGACAGACGGCGGGGCTGTCTGCCCAGAGCCGGGGCTGGTCCTCACTCTGCAGGCTTTACCACCAGCTTCATGCGAGCACTGGGAAGGCTTGCCATGGTGAGGTAATGGGTGGGAGGAGAGGCCATTCAAAGTCTGTCAATACCCCCAGGCTGCTAATATCACCAACCTCATTCCAGCCAGCGGATTTAAAAGACTGCAATTCTGCTGAATAGCCAACCCAGTTTTCGGTTTATTTAATATTTTCTGCTTCTACTCCATCACACAGGCTCTCCTCCACTCCTGGGTTCAGCTGCCCATACACATTGTACAATCTCTGGGCAATCTCCTATAGAGTCACCAAAATTATATAATACGAGGACCTGCCTAAACAATGCTTTACAATCAGGCAAGCCCTTGCAGCACATAGATGATGGAAGATCTAATGAGATTGTACAATCCGACTGTATAGTATAAGGTGAATTTTAAGATGAGACTTCTCTGTCAGTGTTGGACAGGCTAGTTCCTTTCTCAAGCTTTCTCCTAAATTTTTTAGCTGGCTCCTAGATCCAAAGCTAAATTGTCAAGCCCTGCCATATCAGATGAAGGGAATAGAAAACAACTCAAACTGCTCTCTGTCAAATAATTTATTCAGAATAAAAACAAAATTTCACTTACATAGAAAAAAGATCAGTGACACGCACATGAACCTTAATGGCATCCCAGTCTTAGTCCGTAGGGTTCAATATTGAGTTGGCCCATCCTTTGCAGCTATAACAGCTTCAACTCTTCTGGGAAGGCTGTCCACAAGGTTTAGGAGTATGTCTATGGGAATGTTTGACCATTCTTCCAGAAGCGCACTTGTGAGGTCAGGCACTGATGTCAGACGAGAAGGCCTGGCTTGCAGTCTCCACTCTAATTCACCCCAAAGGTGTTCTATCGGGTTGAGGTGCAGATCAGTAAAGTTCCTCCACTCCAAACTCGCTCATCCATGTCTGACATGTCCATCGGATTCGCAGACAGCAAAGCGTGATTCATCACTCCAGAGAACACGTCTACACTGCTCTAGAGTCCAGTGGTGGCATGGTTTACACCACTGCATCTGACACTTCGCATTGCACTTAGTGATGTAAGGCTTGGATGCAATTGCTCAGCCATGGAAACCCATATGTACTGCTGTTGTGCTAATCTGAAGGCCACAAGAAGTTTGGAGGTCTTTAGCTCTTGACTCTGCAGACAGTTGCCGACTTCTGCGCACGTCAGCATGCGCTGACCCCGCTCTTGTCATCTTATGTGGCCTACCACTTTGTGGCTGAGTTGCTGTTCCCAGTCACTTCCACTTTGTTATAATACCACTAGCAGTTGATTGGAATATTTAGTAGCAAGGAAATTTCACGGATGGACTTATTGCACAGGTGGCAACCTATCACGGTATCAAGCTTGAATTCAATTCAATGAGCTCCTGAGAGCGACCCATTCTTTCACAAATGTTTATAGAAGCAGTCTGCATACCTAGGTGCTTGATTCTATGCACCTGTGGCCACAGAGGTGATTGGAACAACTGAGCCCAATGATTTGGAGGGGTGTCCCAATACTTTTGGCAATATAGTGTAAAACCCTCCCAAGTAGAGGTAAATAGCGCAGTCCATGTTTCTGCAGACAGCATGCAGACCAACTCCCTTCTACATGGAGCTACATGGATCTGGAATTGAATTCAAAATTAATGCTCTCTGTATTACTTTGCTCCAAAATTGAGGCATCATGGTTGTGAGCAGGGTTGTACTGTGCTGACCAAATTTATTTTGCTGCCAGTGGACAATTTTCCTGTATGTGGTAGTATAAGCGAAAGGAATTCCTGTGTCCCTGCAATTTCTGCCAAAAAAGGCTAAAGAAGTGCTAAAGAAAAACATGGCAATTTTCAGAAGCCAAAAATATACCACTGTACCGAACTACTGCACTGTATTGAATAATTTCATGAACAAAATGATAATCTTAATTTCTTGTTCAAACCAGTTTTACATCCTACTTCAAGAAAAACATGCAACAGCATTGAATTTCCTGTAGATCAAATGAGTTTAAATGAAAAGAAGGACAAAGAAAGTCATTGACAACTGACAAAAGCTGGAAGGTAATTGGTCTGGCCTCCGCTGTGGAAGTATAACAACAGTTATGAACACTTGCGGAGGTGTAGACATTAATCGCATATTCTGTTAAAAAAATAGCATTACTTAGGATTTCTACACTGTCACTTCTCCTAATAAAAAGACAGCTGCAGATTCACTTTAAAAAAAAAATCTTATGGCATTGTTGTATCAAAGCCAAAAAAAGCAAGAACTTTTTCTTCTAATTTCTCCAGAGGTACAAAATAATAAATGTTTTTCACCAAAAACTGCAGATTTTTTTGTTAAGACTCCATTCACATTGAGCCGAAAGTTTTTCAGGTGTTTTTTTCAGTACTTTTTTCAGGCATCTTTAAGCGTTTTTTTGAGCACATTTACAAATATTATAGGTTTTTTTTTAGGCGTTTTTCATTTAAATGTTTTTGCTGTGGCCAATAGAAATAACTGCTGTTTGAGCTGAAAACGCCTGAAAAAACACTTGAAAAAAATGCTCATTCCCACTGTCCAGGCATTTTCCATTCAAGCCTATGCAGACAAAACACCCAGATCTTCCTGAAAAGTAGCGCAAGTATTTTTTGGGCGACAGGCGTTTTGCTATAGGTGGCGAAATGCTCATATGTGAACAAGGGCTATAGAAATTAATTGGATTTTGCTTGTTGGGTGGTTCTGAGTGTCAGGCATCAAGCTGAAAAATGCCCTAGTGTGAATGGAGCCTTACCCTAAAAAGTTGGAAAGATGGTTGGAAGGTTAGTGTAATTGTTACAATAGTTACTTTGTATAAATACAAAATCTGACTCATCAGCCAGGAGTGGCCTCACTGTGATGCTGAGAAGGGTAGCTGTTGCAGCTTTAGGTGTTTTGGCTCATTTATCACTTTTACCATCATTCCCAGAGATAATGATTACAGTAATATCTTGCTAAAACACTGAAATTATTACAATCATATCAGTAAAATTCTTAAAGTTATACCAAAAAACAATATTAGGAATTAATTACATTGCAACTGCAGTAAACAACCACAACTAAAACTGATATTCTTGTTTTGTAAACTAAATTACATGCCAGTTTCTTATATCGCCATAGGACTCCTGAGATAATCTATCCCCAGCATAATTCCTATTTTTGCCTCACCACCAATGCCAAACAATGTACAATGCTCAGCATAAATGAGTACACCCCAAAAGATTTGTCACAAAACCTTCACTTTCCTTTCAGAATCAACATTTTCTATGGGACACTATACTACAAAAAAACTCCCACAAATGCGGGACATTGATTGCAAACAAGATTTGTTAATTTGCACAAACAAAAAAGTATTTTTCCTAACAAATTCATTCAACATTATGTTGCAAAAACAAATACACCCCAATGAAAGTTTTAGGAGCAAAGCTACAGGAACAATTGAGTACTGTCCATGATACTTTTTTTATTTGCACTAACATACAATTTTAAGGACAAGCTTTCGGGGAATGTCCCCTTCTTCAGGTCTAAGCAGTACTGAAACAAAGATTTAGCAGAATGTTAGAAGAGATGTAGGGGATGAGAAAAAAAAAACAGAGATAAGACACAGCAAAAGCAAAGTCTGGGAGGTTGGAGAAAGACAACACTAGCAGAGGCAGTCATGCTTGAGCTGATAGTCATAAAACTGTTAGATAATGATTGAGGAATCCCATGTCCAAATTCAGGCCATTATCTTTTGTGTCAAATAGAATTATCATTCTTAGTTCAAAAGTTTTTCTTTCCTGAATGAATTTGAAATTTCCTTTAAGAACTAAAATATTGAGGTCTCCCAAAGTGTGGTCTGGTTGTGCGAAATGGTGTCCCACAGGTGTACAAAGGTCATCTTCTTTATGTTCCTTGATGGTATGTCTGTGCAAATTCATCCTTGTTTGCAACTTCTGTCCTGTTTCACCAACATAAGATCCTTTGCTACATTTTCTGCACTGGATAAGGTACACAACATTACTAGAGGTGCAGCTGTATGATCCGGAGATATTGAAGATCTTCACCTTCTGTCCATATGATGAAAATGTCATCAATATGGAACAAAAGCCATACTGATACTATCACTATATTGATATTTTCATCATATGGACAGAAGGTGAAGAACACCTAAAACAATTTTACTCATTGATCAACACTTTTCATCCATCAATCAAACTAAAAATGGAATACTCAAACACATGTCAACTTCCTAGACACCACAGTACACTTCAGGGGTGATACGCTTCACACCTCAATATACAGGAAACCCACTGACAGATGCAACTACCTCCACAGTTCTAGCTTCCACCCCCAACACACGAAACGTGCCATCATACACAGTCAGGCTATTAGATACCACCCAATATGTTCTGACCCAAGAGACAGAGATAAACATCTCAAGACACTAGCAGTCTCCTTCCATAAGAAAGGTTACAAGGACAAAACTAACAACAACAGCATAAACACAGCCTTGAGAACCCAAAGAGAAAATCTACTTCAGTACAAGGAGAAAAAAAACAAACAACAGTGTACCTCCAGTAACCACATACAACCCAGCACTAGAAGGGATAAGAAAAATAATCAAAGATTTACAACCCATCATAACAGAGGATGGAACTCTGAAAGAAATATTCCAGCAACCACCAATACTAGCTTTCAGACCACCCCCAACCTCAGAAATAAACTAATCAGTAGGAAACTTCCTTCTGATTATGTCACAAATAATGGAAACAAACCCTGAAATAAGAAACGCTGCAAACTGTGCAACCAAATCAATCCATCAAAAAGTGTCAGACACTCAAAAGGGATCTTCAATATCTCCGGATCATACAGCTACACTTCTAGTAATGTTGTGTACCTTATCCAGTGCAGAAAATGCAGCAAAGGATCTTATGTTGGCAAAACAGGACAGAAATTGCAAACAAGGATGAATTTGCACAGACATACCATCAAGGAACATAAAGAAGATGACCTTTGCACACCTGTGGGACACCATTTCACACAAGCAGACCACACTTTGGAAGACCTCAATATTTTAGTTCTTAAAGGAAATTTCAAATCCATTTAGGAAAGAAAAACTCTTGAACTAAGAATGATAATTCTACTTGACAAGAGATAACGGCCTGAATTTAGACATGGGATTCCTCAATCATTATCTTGACTATCAGCTCAAGCATGACTGCCTCTGCTAGTGTTGTCTCTCCCCCCCTCCCCCAGACTTTGCTTTTGCTGTGTCTTATCTCTGTTTTTTTTTCCCATCCCCTACATCTCTTCTAACATTCTGCTAAATATTTGTTTCAGTACTGCTTAGACCTGAAGAAGGGGACATTCCCCGAAAGCTTGTCCTCAAAATTGTATGTTACTGCAAATAAAAAAAGTATCACGGACAGTACTCAATTGTTCCTGTCGCAAATGCACTAATACGGCTACAATCACCTCAAGGAGCAAAGCTAAATTTTAGACAACAAAATCCTAATTAACAAGAATTCAACAACAGGTATGTCTAATTATTCATTAAACAGGTGTCCAGGAGATAGTTGATTATAAAGGGGTTTTACTTAAAGAAAATCCCTTTCCATTTCATGTTGTCTGCAATGGCACCACATGGAAGAGAAAAGTCACAAGGCCTGAGAAAGAAAAAAATGTCTTTACACAAGAAAGGGGAAGGCTACAAAAAGATCAGCAAAGCTTTACTTACCAGTCAGAATACTCTAGCAAAAGTAATAGAAACATTTAACAAAGATTGAACTGCAACCATCTCACAGAGACGTCCAGGCTGTCCACAGATGTTAACACCTCTACAGAAGCGTCTTCTGATGAGAAGGGTTAAAGAAAAATTGCCATGCAAGTTCACTGCAGTTAGCTAAAGAGGTAGAAAGCCAAACTGGGGTTGTTTCCTGTGACACAATACAGTATACACTGCAGAGGAATGGCATGCATAGGTGTCGTCCACAAAGGAAGCCTCTCCTAAAACCCATGCACAAAAAAGCACCGCCTAGAATTTGCCAGGGTCCACGCTGAAAAAGAAGACGACTACTGGGATTCTGTACTCTGGAGTGATGAGACCAAGATAAATGTTATTGAAATTGATGGCTTCAAAACTATATGGTGTTGCAAAGGTGAGAAGTACAAATAAAAATTCATGGTGCCTACAGTGAAACATGGTGGTAGCAGTGTCCTTCTGTGGGGCTGCATGAGTGCTGTTGGTGTCGGGGAGCTGCATTTCATTGATGGTATCATGAATTCACAGATGTACTGCTCTATATTGAAAGAGAAGATGCTGCCATCAAGCACATCCCTGCAAAGAGAGCAGCAAATTGGAAAACCAGAACAACAGTTTTTGGCTAGCTTAAATTAATTTATAGGTAGATAAGATGTAATTAATCACAATCTTTCACTCAGTTACAGTAGACAGCAAGGGTGATTTCCATTTCATCAGAATTTCCCTAGTATACAATGCATTGCAGAAAATGAACAATTTAACATATTGGGATTCCTCTAGATTATCAGAGGTAATTTTCAAGGGTTGCCACTCCTCAAACTGCACAGACAGTGAATATTACTTCCCTCCATTAATCCTGCAGTCTAGGACAGGACCATAACATATGGAGAAAGGAGCCTTCTTCAGCAGAATATTAGGACAAAGTGCTGATATTTGTGTGTAGATATGGGATAGCCTCAGTAGGGTATAGTACACTCGAAGTAATACTTCGATCTGAATAAACCTGTCCCTCGCTGAATAAACCTGTCCCTCGCTGATGCCATCTCCATGAAAAAAATTATCTAACCAAACTTCCCAATCTTCTTCTCTTAAAGTGGGTAGATCCGCATGCCACTTCTGAAATAAGGTGGTAAGCCCAAGTTCATTTTCTGCATTCATCAAGGATTAAATAGTAGAAATAGGTTTGTCTAAGGTGTCTGCGACAAGTAGGGGGTAAGTAAGGGGTAAGAATGCAGTGTAATCTGCCTCGGGTTTTGTGCGTGAGTTGCATGACAAAGCTGAAGGAAGCAAAAAAAACATACTATTAGGAAGATGAATGATAGCCTTCAGCTGGTCAATGGTAAGCAGTTGACCCTGAGAGATATGACCCAACCTCTTAATGCCATAGCCTGCCCAGCACTATTTGCAAATGGGGAAAGCTAGAGTTCCCGTGAACATGGTACGTGGAAAAGAAGTATCAGGGCTATGATTTGACGCCAGACCATAGTTGTCATTGGGGTGGTAATGGCTTGATTGGACCAAGGACCTCTAAAAGGAAGATTACTTAGTTCCGAGTAAGAATCCAGGAGTCCTGCCTTCAACCTGACAGCTGCATTGTCCTGAGGTTGGGCAAACCACCAACACACGGTGACCAAGACCCAGTAATACAATAGAAAGTTAGGGAGAGCCAGTCCGCCTAGAGTAAGGGGGTGGTACGATATTACATTGGTCAGATGAACGATGTAGTAACTTAACTGTCAATCTGAGCAAAGAAAGATTTAGGTATAATGGTCAGGGTATTTCTAAAGAAAAGAAAAAATTTGGGTAAGAAATCCATTTTGATTAATTTTAACCTACCCACAGGGGTCAAGGGGAGAGACGTCCAACTGCCTTATTTCCGGAAGAAGTGCTGTAAAACAGGTTGTAGGTTATCTGAAACAAAGTGAAGGGTCTTCCTGTACCTCAACTCCAAGATATTTAAATTTAGAGACCCTACTCGGTATGATCTATACTGAGTTGGTCAGTTCTACCAATTGGAAAGTGTAGGGACTTGTCCTAGTTAATTTTGATGCCAGGTATAGACATTTCTAAAATGTTGTTTTCACTTTGTCATTAGGGGGTACCAAGCGTATAATAATGAGAAAAAAATTAATTTAAACAACTGTAATATCATCTTACAACATAAAATTGAAAAAAGTGAAGGAGGTCTGAATACTTTCTGAATGCACTGTACATATACACACATTAATATCTATCTGTAGATTTATTTTTCTATTTTTGTGAACACTTTTCAACATGTTTAACAATGACAGCCATCATCCAGCACTAATCCCAGGAGCTGAAACTATCAAAAACAAACTAAAATGAATGCTTCTTCATTCTATTTGCATTTTGAGTGTAGTGACGCCAAAAGTGATGTCAAGCCAATTAGTAAGGAGGCTGGGACAGAGTAGTTCTAGCTCTGTCCCCCCTCTCTATTGTAGGCTGAATGAATGAGAAGTGAACTCTACTTGCTTTAGGGTGTCGTCCTTAGAAGCTAGTCTGAACACAGGAGGTCAGGAGCTCAACACAGGTGCCATTCATAGAAGGCTTCGCATTTGAATGAATTAAAGTATTCCTTGATTGCACAAGTGGTGATGTCACAGGCTCCACCTCATCCAATCAGAGAATACTTTGCATTCATTCAAAAAACATCAAGCCGCCAACCTCCTGTTTTCACAATGCATCAGGCTGGCAGCTCAGTACAGGACCCAGAATTAAGTGGAGATCACAGACGTAGTGGTGTCTAGTTCAGCGACTTCCACCTTTCAGGGTCACCGGGCAGGTATGGTATATATATATTAACATTGGTCCAAGCTGGACCAAAGTAACACTTTAAATTCTGAACAAAAGATTAAAAACCATAAACAATATCTTAGGAATTTGGTGGACTATAATGCTAGTAAGGCATTTTAAATGGCAATGTAAGGAACTGGCGAAATTAGATGTGGGTCTCAATAATGGTACAGCCTTCAAAAGGTGGTTAGCCGCCTTACAAATCCACAGTATGGGTATGGTTACCCCTAGATCAACCCACAGTTGTGTGGCTGGCAGGTGGGGGAATGATTGGGTTAACCATAACCCTTCTGGGTCTGTGGTTAGAAACTTTGGGCCGGTGAGGGGAAGAGGCAGGGGGAGATGTGGTCGCACTGGAGTCCCTAGGGGCCCAGTAGTATCCACTTACAATAGATTTGAGGTTTTGGGTGAACATAATGATGATTATTTTGAGGAGGTGGATAGGCATATTACTCAGCACCCTTCCCAGTATGGAAACCAGTGGGGTGATCAATGTCGTACCCCAAGGAATGACTTGTACTCAGCAGGGGAGGAAGAAGGGAGCCCCTGCTCCCTAACATATTTGGGGCAACCTCAAGCCTGTTAAGTTTTTTTCCCAGAGGAGGACCAGGTCTAAAAAGGGCAATAAAACAAAAAGAGGCACTAGAGGGGGGAGGTGTGTCCAATCAAAAAAGAAGGTGGGTCTAGTTGACTCTAGCCTCTTTAATCTTAGTAAAGGTCTTCTGAGGAAGAAAAATATGTACTCAGTCATGGTTTGAAGTTTGCGCCCCCTTATTCTCTCAACAAATTTGAGACATTTATGGATATGCATAAATATATTAGAAAACTGAATATTATATTCTATAGATTACTATTATCAAGGGTAAGGCGATGTGATACTAATACATATAAAAATTCTTCTCTCTCCAACGCCTCTCTTATCAATCCCCCGGGTGGTGTCGTAGCATCAGTTTCTATTTTTAAAGACATGGTATGTAGAGATTTAGAACATCTTAAACTAAAAAAGCCCACGTTGGATCTTAACCTCTTCACGCCGGCCAAAACACAAATGTGCGGCCTCCTGGCATCTGGGCCTAGATGCCGAGTGGCCGCACATTTGAGTTCTATTAAAAAAAGAACATATGTGCTGGGAGCGTGCGCTATGCGCGCTCCCAGCACACATGTCCGGTACTCACGAAAAGGTCCCGATCTCCTCTTTCAATCGGGACCTTTCCCGATCATGTGACCGCCATGAAGGCGTGTCACGGCGGTCACATGACCATAAACCCCACCTCCCGGCTTCTGAAACCCTTAAAGGGCCGGGAGGCGCCGGCACGAAGGGGTTAAGTTTAAAAAGGGAATGGAGGCTCTGAAGTTACGAAATTGTATAGTGGTTTGCCCCACTGACAAAGGTGGGCGGGGGATGTATCATCATTTTGGATCGTGAAGCATATTATAATGAGCTTGATAGGTTACTCTCAGATAGAGATACCTATTCTCCTTGGAATGGTAATCCTATGGCTAAATTTAAAAAGGAACTACAGTTTGTGGTTGAGGTAGGTTTAGCTCGAAAGATTATTTCCAAAAAGGAAAAGTCTTTCTTGATTCCAGTGGCTCCTCATGTGCCAGTTATCCATTTGCTTAAGATACATACAAGTTTATCTAACCTTCCAGGTAGACCGAATATTAGTGGTATTGACTTGGTTACCTCAAGGGTAGGCAAATATATAGACTCCTTTTTGCAACCTGTAGTATCTACCACCCCTTCATTTTTGAAAGACACCACTCAGGTGATCAATATACTGAATTCAATTGAGTGGAAGGTTAATTATATTTTGGCCACAGCAGATGTAGCTTCCCTCTATACCATCATCTCACATGAACACGAAAGGGAGGCTGTAGATTGTTTCCTTCAGAGGGATGTTACGTTAAGGGGATTACAGTGAGTTTATTCTCTCATTATTAGATTTTGCAATGGGCCACAACTATTTTTGGTTTAAAGGTTCACATTTTCTGCAAAATAGGGGGGGTTTCTATGGGTGCTAAATTTGCACCCAGTAGGGCCAATTTATGACCAAGTGGGAGGAAGACATCATCTATAAGGAACGAAGACCTGAGTTGGTGCTTTGGAAAAGATATATAGATGACGTCCTTCTTTGGGAAAGAGATTTTGATTCCCTTGATCGATACATTGGTCACTTGAATTCGAATGACGGAGGTATTACTCTCCAACATGAGGCTAGTAAAAGTGAGATCCATTTTTTGGATCTCGCTGTTAGGATTCAGAATGGAGAGATTGTGACTTCCACCTTCTTTCACGGAAACGGACTATAATGGTTCCATTGACGTTAGAAGCTGCCATCATGCCGTATGACTTAGGTCCATTCCTAAGAGTCAGTATTATAGATTGAAAAGGAATTGTACCCATAGTGATGATTTTTTGCGAAAACAGTGTTTTCTTGATAGGGGTTATAAATCGGAGGCCTTAGAAGAGGCCTTCATGCAAGTTGATGCTATATCACGGGATATGCTTAGGCCAAATCAGGCTGTTGAGGTTGATTCCTCTTTTAATTATGTGTTTTGCGCTACGTATTCCATTCAACATTATGCCGTGAAAAATATTTTTCGTAAGCACTGGAATGTGTTGAAAAATAAGTTATTGGGTTCTCTTTTGCCAGAGGCTCCTTCTGTTGTGTTTAGGGGTGTTCCACCATTCAGAGTGAGTGTGGCCCCTAATGTTTTGGATCCCCCCAATAAACCTCTGTTTTTCCAGACTATGAAAGGGTATTATCCTGTAGGAAACGTAGGGCTTGTAACATCAATGTTCAGAAATCTAGGAAATGTACTACTTTTCAATCTGGGAGTACACATAGAACATACAGCATTGGACACTGTACCACTAAAAATGTGGTCTATTTAATTCAGTGCCTATGCGGTTTATGATAAGTGGGACGCACGGTGCGCATATTGCACACCAGGCTAGATGAGCATATTAGGAATATTTGTAGGGGGTTCCCTAATCATATTCTGTCTAAACATTATGCAATACACAATAATAAAAATCCGGATGGTACTTTGTTTCTTGCCATTGATAGGTTCATGCCTAATTGGAGGGGTAACCATGTGAGATGAGAAATCTCTAAATTGGAAACTATATGGATTTATTCCCTTAAAACCTATGCCCCGTTTGGCCTTAACATCAAGTGGGATGTAAATGTCTTTATAAACAACAGTTGATCTTTTTATCTTCATTTTTGTGTATTTAATTTTATTTGTTTGGTTTATATCGTTTTTGTATTGTTGGTTGCTTTGCACTTATATGCATTGTAATTTTATTTTGTACCATAAGATGGCACTGTCCTGTTTAATTACTGTCTTTTTACAGATGGTCTTATCTCTTTAATTTTCAATATGTTGCATGATATAGGATTATTTATTCCTTTATATTTTGATATTTGGCCATTTTTCAGTTTAAAATTGGTAGGTCCTTGTATACAAGGGCCCTTCCGGTGTTTGGAATGCAGCAAACATCCTACTTGGCCCATGTAACCTGGGTTAAATATACTTCCCATTAGAGATATCATTTCCTGCTAATGGAGTGCATCCCAATGACTTGTGTCCTTACAAGTCCAATTTAAATCCCACGATGCGTCACACTGGCCACACCCCTGATGACATCTTTTGATGAAACGGTTAGGCTGGAGCTACAGAAGGACAGTGGCCATCTTGTTGGTTTGAAACATACTATTCTGTTATGATGTTTTTGATGATGCCTATGTAAGTGCAATGTTAATAAATCTCCTGGTTGAATTGCTCTACTACACTATGAGCTGGCATTTTTTCTTTATATGGTGTAGTGTCACCCGATGGGAAGTTTGCTACTTAGAGTATCTATAACCTGGAGAAGTGTCTGTGATTATAACGGGAGCAGTCTGCACTGAGGACCTTGTACTGTATCAGTTGGATATACTTTACTGCATATTTTGGCTGATCCTTTGAGCGGTAAAACCTTCTGGTAAGAGGCCAATTCTTTTGGATGGAAGGTGATGATCTTCTTTCTGGATAGGGCTTTTTTTCCTTTATGCACCAGCTTCTGCCTGCATATGTGGATCCCATATGGACTTTGCTGCCACTTATGTGTATTTATTATTAATCTTTTTTTATGCTATATTATTAACATGTATGTATGTATAGATAACGCTGCAATTTTTATAGAACAATTTAAAAATATACCATGAGTGGAATTCATCTTTAGGAGTAATTGACTTATACAGATAAAGTTCACTTTGACTTTTCTCTGACTTTCCTACACAGTGTTTTCTGAAAGAAGTCAGCCTTACTTTAAACAGTGCCAGAATGTAGTCAGAAATTTTTGTGACCTTGGCAATTCTCACTTATGGACCAAAATAAAATAAATGAACACCCTTCAAGAAATACAGGACTATCTCACTTCTGAATATGACAAGATTGGCCTGCTCACTCTAGCAAACAATACTGACAGTACAGAATAAGAACATCAGTCACAAAAATGAAGCACAGGGAGGATTTCAGTCCAGCATTTGAACAATTCTCAACAGAATTCAAGCCAGCATTGACACAGACTTATTGCACCACAACACAGTGCTGTTTGGTAAATTTGTTTACAGTATGGATAGGAAATTTCAGGGTTCTCTTTAATGTTAACATAAAAGAGCCACATATGCTTTCACTTAGCGAAGGTTATCTGATTATGTTTTTTTTTACCTTACCTTCAATCTCATAGATGAAACAAAGAAGATAAATCACTCAATTACTGCTTCCATTTCCCAGGTCTGCTCAGTAAAATCCTATCGTTATTCTTGTCAGCTAATCTACAGCACAAATCTTTTCACTTGTCAAGAGGGATGGCTGATTGTCCTTGCTACACCTTCTCCATTGACAAGAATACCCAGAGATATAAGATGACAGAAAACTGATGTTTACGATTTTTTTTATATTTGGCTGAAAGCTGAGCATTTATGTAAACTTGATGTGGAAATGTAACACCTAACTTCATTGTATGTCCACAGCCATCTACCCAACTCAATCCAGGTCATACCAAGAATACTAAAAATTAATATTTTTTTCAGGTACTTAAATAGCACGATCAATTTAAGCAGCACTTTACATATTTATTATACATACAAATCAGTCCCTGTCTTCAAAGAGCTTACAATCTAAGGTCCCTAACTCACATTCATACACATTTTATACATACTGGGGTCAATTTAGACAGAAGCCAATTATGTAAATACCAAATTGTGCCACGCTCCACTGTTGCCGATAAATTATAAATACATGTGTAACGGAAGCATAGGCAGGACAGAACACACAAAGAAGATGGGAAACACACAAAGCTTTATTGAACTATGAAAGACACTCAATCAGGACAGTTCATGGCACTCCGCAATATACGGCTTGTAGGGACACTCACGGTAAGTGGGCTCACGGGGACTCAGCGGGATTTTGGCTGTGGGGCCTGACCTCAGCGCAGCTCCCACTGCTCACGGGGACTCAGCCGGACTTTGGCTTTTGGGCTCGACCTCAGTGCAGCTCCCACACAGCTTTCCAGGGACAACAACAGGCTCACGGGCTCTCAGCAGGACTTTGGCTGTGGGGCCTGACCTCAGTGCAGCTCCCACACAGCTTTCTAGGGACAACAACATGCTCACGGGGACTCAGCGGGACTTTGGCTTTTGGGCTCGACCTCAGTGCAGCTCCCACACAGCTTTCCAGGGACAACAACAGGCTCACGGGCTCTCAGCAGGACTTTGGCTCTGGGGCCTGACCTCAGCACAGCTCCCACACAGCTTTCTAGGGACAACAACATGCTCACGGGGACTCAGCGGGACTTTGGCTGTGGGGCCTGGCCTCAGCACAGCTCCCACACAACTTTCTAGGGACAACAACCTGCTCACGGGGACTCAGCAGACTTTGGCTGTGGGGCCTGACCTCAGCACAGCTCCCACACAGCTTTCTAGGGGACTCAACGGGACCTTGACTATGGGGTCTAGTTCCCCTCAAGCTCAAGGCTCAAGCCCTCAAGGGGCAGTCCAGGTAGCTATACTCCGGACACGCCATGGGGTAGTGCAAACAAGGGTAGTCTGAGCACACAATAGGGGCAGTTCATGACTAGGGTAGCCTGAGCACACAATAGGGGCAGTTCATGGCAAGGGTAGTCTGAGCACACAATAGGGGCAGTTCATGGCTTCTAGGGACACTCACGGGCGGCTTGCAGATGCTCAGCAGCAGGCGGCTTCCAGGAAGGTAGGCGGCTTGCAGACGCTCAGCAGCAGGCGGCTTCCAGAGAGGTAGGCGGCATGCAGACGCTCAGCAGCAGGCGGCTTCCAGGGAGGTAGGCGGCTTGAGGACACTTACGGCTCCGGCAGGCATGTCCTGGCTCACAGCAGGCGACAGAAAAAAGGGGGGGGGGCGAACCTCCTTAGCACACAGCAGACCGGATAACACGGGCCCCAGAGGATTAGGCAGAGTATTGTGGGGCCCACAGCAAAGCAGTTCCAGCACACATCACAGCGGGTAATCCGGGCCCCAGAGTATTAGCAGAGGGGCAGCGGGTACTCCCAACCCTGGAGTACTAGCAGAGGGGCAGCGGTTACTCCCAACCCTGGGGGTATTTAGCAGAGGGGCAGCGGGTACTCCCAACCCTGGAGTATTGAGCAGAGTGGCAGCGGATAATAGTCCTGACCTTTGGGGGGGGGGTTGGTTTCCTGCAGAGTGCCCAGCGGTTACATCGGCGGAGGTTCGGTCCCCACCCGGACCTCCCACGACAGTGGTGGCAGCAGGCAGAGAGGAAGAGACCAGCCTGGTCCCGCGCCGGCCTTTTAAAGCCGCTCAGGACACTTTCTGATTGCCCCGGCAACAGACGACCTTGCACCGCGTTGCCGGGCAACAAGGCATGCCCCCTTGACACAGGCCGCACTCTCGAGAGCGCGTCCTTTGTCTGTTGGCGAGTGTA
Source organism: Staurois parvus (assembly GCF_062004578.1). Classification (NCBI taxonomy): domain Eukaryota; kingdom Metazoa; phylum Chordata; class Amphibia; order Anura; family Ranidae; genus Staurois; species Staurois parvus. The sequence continues at coordinate 1,453,458 of NW_028318189.1, read as the reverse complement.
GGCGCGGGAAGCTCTTGTGCCTGCGCTGTACTCGTCGGGGCCGTGTGGCTTCAGGTTCACTGCAGCGGCCTGGACATCTCGGTGGGGGGCCCGCCCCTTCCCTGGCAGAGTGGCTAGGGAGGTGTGAACTTTCCAGCGGGAGACTATCTCTCCCCCTCTGATCTCTGCTAGCACTTTCCGGTAAATTTTAATGACTCTCATATGCAGCAGAGTGTCAGTACTTATGCCGCTCTACCTTTTGGTGGCGGGCACCAGCGGCCTAGTATATCCTGGTCTTTTTCATACCAGCACTGCAGTATCACTTGGTGACGTGGCGAGTCCCATAAGTGCAGTACAAGCTGGTGCGGTGGCGAGCACAAGTATTGTCCCACAGCCACCAAGAATTCGCACAGAGGCCCGTAGAGCCTCATAGTATCCTTCCAGAAGTGCTTGTAAATCCTGATTAGCATTCCACAAATTCTGCAGCATCCGTACTTCCCCCATTCACTGCCCAACCCAGGATTCAGGTGGAAACAGCAAATTTAACTACTCCCCTTGATTTTTTGGAGTCGTTTTTCACGGAACATCTGTATGCATCGATTGTGGATCAAAGCAATTTATATGCACAATTTATCACCACAAATCCAAATTCAAACCTTGCCAGACCATTCACATAGAAACCCATTACGGTTTCCAAATTTAAAGATTTTTTGGGCCTAACCCTCAACATGGGCATTACTAAAAAAAATGAATTGCGGTTGTATTGGTCCACAGACCCGATTCCTCATATGCCCGTGTTCTCTGCTGCCATGACCAGGCATAGATATGAGAGTATAATGCATTTTATGCATTTCAATGACAACACACTCAGTTGTCCTCAGGGTGACCCTGAATTTGACCGGCTGCACAAAATTCAGCCCCTTGTAAATCACCTTGACCAAAAATTTGCAGATGTCTATACTTCCCAGCAAAAAATCTGCGTTGATGAGTCCCTCATCAATTTTTCTGGCCGCCGTGCATTCAAACAATTTCTCCCCAGCAAGCATGCCAGATATGGGGTCAAGATGTAGAAGACCTGTGAGAGGGCAACAAGCTATACATATAAGCTTTGGATTTACGAGGGAAAAGATAGTCGTGTGGAGCCCCCTGGATACCAAGACAACATGGGGAGTAGTGGCAAGATAGTTTGGGACTTCTTGTCATCCTTTTTCCATATGGGGTACCACTTATATGTGGAAAATTTTTATTCAAACGTGCCACTATTTAGACATTTGTACAATCTTGGAATTGGCACATGTGGCACCATGCGACCTAATGTGTGCCCACCATTAGAAGTGGGTGCATGCAGGGCGGAATATTCTAATGGTGGGCATGCCACACACTTTTTCTGGCAGAGATTAAATACCACTGAAAGAAAGCTCTATTTTTGTGAAAAAAAGGACGTAAGTTTCATTTATGTACCGTATTGCATGACCGCGCAATTTTCAGTTAAACTAGTGCAGCGCTGTATCCAAAAACATGGCGTAAATTGCAGTATCTATACCATAGTTTGTAGACGCTATAACTTTCACACAAAGCAATCAATATACACTTATTGGGATTTTTTTTTTTACCAAAAACGTAGCAGAATACATTTTGGCCTACATTTATGATTAACTTTGAGTTTACTATATATTTTTTTTTAGAGCTGAAAGTAAAAAATATTGTTTTTCTTTAAAATTTTCGTTTTATTTTTGTTTATAGTGCAAAAAGAAAGCTCTATTTGTGTGAAAAAAGGACAAATGTCGTTTGGGTACAGCATTGCATGACCGTGCAATTATAAGTTGAAATAGTGCAGCGCCGAATAGCAAAAAGAGGTCTGGTCATTAAGGGGGGTAAATCCTCAGGATGGCAAGTGGTTAAATATAGTTCCTATCTGCCGTAGACTCACTGTACAAATCCATCTACCAAAAGAGCTAACATTTCCAAGTTCACAAGATATATACAGTGGGGATCGAAAGTTTGGGCACCCCAGCTAAAAATTTGTATTAATGTGCATAAAGAAGCCAAGGAAAGATGGAAAAATCTCCAAAAGGCATCAAATTACAGATTAGACATTCTTATAATATGTCAACAAAAATTTGATTTTATTTCCATCATTTACACTTTCAAAATAACAGAAAACAAAAAAATGGCATCTGCAAAAGTTTGGGCACCCTGCAGAGTTAATATCTTGTACTGCCCCCTTTGGCAAGTATCACAGCTTGTAAATGCTTTTTGTAGTCAGCCAAGAGTCTTTCAGTTCTTGTTTGAGGTATCTTTGCCCATTCTTCCTTACAAAAGTCTTCCAGTTCTTTGAGATTTCTGGGCTGTCTGTCACGCACTGCTCTTTTAAGGTCTATCCATAGATTTTCAATTATGTTGAGGTCAGGAGATTGTGAAGGCCATGGCAAAACCTTCAGTTTACGCCTCTTGATGTAATCCCCCGTAGATTTCGAGGTGTGTTTAGGATCATTATCCATTTGTAGAAGCCATCCTCTCTTTAACTTCAGCTTTTTCACAGATGGCATCAAGTTACCATCCAAAATTTGCTGAAATTTTATTGAATCCATTTTTCCTTCTACTCGTGAGATGTTCCCTGTGCCACTGGCTGCAACACAACCCCAAAGCATGATTGATCCAACCTCATGCTTAACAGTTGGACAGAGGTTCTTTTATTAAATTCCATGCCCCTTCTTCTCCAAACGTACCTTTGCTCATTCCGGCCAAAAAGTTCAATTTTAACCTCATCGGTCCACAGAACTTGTTTCCAAAATGCATCAGGCTTGTCTATATGTTCATTTGCAAAGTTCAAAGGAAAGGATATTGACATCTGAAAACGCTTTGCTATCTTCTTATAGCCTTCTCCAGCTTTGTGAGCGTCAACTATTTTCAGTTTCAGTTTTCTAGACAACTGCTTAGAAGACCCCATGGTGCTGATTGTTGGGGCAAGGTCAGATGAGTCTGGGCATTTAAAGCCTTTGAGATTGACATCACCTGGTCTTCCCAGACGATGATTGAGAACAATCCATGACACTGGCATGTCTCAGCTTGGCAAAGGGGGCAGTGCATGCTATAAATTCTGCAGGGTGCCCAAACTTTTGCAGACGCCATTTTTTGTTTTCTGTTATTTTGAAAGTGTAAATGATGGAAATAAAATCTAACTTTTGTTGACATATTAGAAGAATGTCTAATCTGTAATTTGATGCCTTTTGGAGATTTTTCCATCTTTCCTTGGCTTCTTTATGCACATTAATACAAATTTTTAGCTGGGGTGCCCAAACTTTCGATCCCCACTGTATATATATATATATATATATATATATATATATACACACACAGATAAAAAAAAAAAAAAAAGAATTCATCTCCCAAGTACAGTAATTCCTTCAAATGTCAAAGCATGTTTGCCCTGAAAGAAATCACCAAAGAGAATGCAATTGACAACAAAATGCACTGTGGAAGTCAGGGTATAGTTTACAGCAGGGGTACTGAATTCAAATTCACAAAGTCTGGTTAGTAAAATCTTTTTCCAGCAGCGGTCTGAATCGCATGTTTGTGATATGACCCAGATCCTTCAAATCACAGCATCCTCTCCTAGGCATTCCCATCTTTGCAGCAGGGGAATGCAGGCAAAATTGCACATGTTCCCAACCCGCAGAGGAACATGCTACACTTTAGCACATATGTGCATCACACCATGCGATATATTAAAAAAAAAAAAAAAAAAAAAAAAAAAAGGTCAGGGACTTGTTTACCTTCATTCCTCATGGGTAGTGCAACCTATTAAAAAATGTATGGGCTGACCTATCTTTAATATGTGCAGGCAAATGAGCATGTTCAGATCTGAACTGAGCCCCATATGACAATCCTATCCTTACATCAGTGTCCGCAGTGCCCACTGCACATCACAGTTCACACCCTTTCACATCAAGTTCCCCCCCCCCATTACTGTCCTCAGCCCCCTTCATTACAGTCCTTAGCCCCCTTCATTACAGTCCCCCATTACAGTACTCAGCCCCCCCACATTACAGTACTCAGCCCCCCCATAACAGTCCACAGCCCCTCACATTACTGTCCTCAGCCCCCCTTACAGTACTCAGGTCCCCCACATTACTGTCCTCAACCCTCCCCCCTTTACAGTACTCAGCGCCCCCCCACATTGCAGTACACATCCGCCCTCATTACAGTACCCAGCAACCCCTTCCCACATTTTTGTTCTGAGCTCGCTCTCCCACATTACCCACTTCACACTAATGTCCTCAGTCCCCCTTTCACATCGCCCTACCTTACAAAGACGGGAGGGCAGGAGGCACAGCAGGTCTGAATGGAGGATGGGAGCTGCAAGCTGGTGATTGGTTGTTTGGACCGCCCTGCATCCTAGCAACCAATCACCTGTTTGTTTACCTCGGTCAGCTCCCGCCCTCCCTCCAGAATTGTCCTGCCTGCTGCTGTAGGCTCTGCGAAGATGACAGCGGTGACAGCTGAAAGAAGAAAAGGCTCCTAAATGGCGCAACCACTGCGGTCCAGGAAAGACAGTGATTAGGTACAGACCTAGACCGCAGTCTGCCATTTAGCAATGCCTGGTTTACAGAATTGAAACTGCAGACAGGTTTGATAGCTATACACAGTTCTATGTGTTGCACTCATCTGTGAAAGAGCTACTGAATATTATGAGCCTTCTTATTCTTTCTGTTGGCATTTTGCCCTATAGCCATCCCCCCTCCCCCCACCACAATGCTTAACACTCACTGACCCACCAGCGGTACAGACATCCACCTCATGTCTTCTTTTTCCAGATTTTTATTGGCTCAATATCCAGGGGAGAGAGAGTTAGGGGGTTGCAAAATACCCAAAAGCATCAACAAAAATGTCCCTTCTAGTAAATGCACCTTCAGCCCCTCTCACTGACTAATAATGTACCTTTAAGCAGAGACCAACAATCTGTAGTAGTAGCAGACCTTTAAGCTGAAACCAGCAATGGACTGAGCAACACTCACACTGAAGGTACCCCTTCATAGTAGCCACCTTCCTGTATTCCCAGGCCTGGCATAGGCCAACTTCCAATCCTTAGGCCTTGGCCCTGGAACTGTGTCCCACCCCCACAAACAGTGTCCTGAGTTTAGGGCAAACCCAACAAACACAGATAATATCAAACAAGCTCAAGCTGAAGACAAACAAAATTTGGATTCTGGACACTCTTACATATGCATTACCTTTTCAAAAACAAAATAAAATGGCATTTCTTAGTACCATAACTGGGTATGTTTTCTAAGACATGCAATGAACATGATGCAATAAACAAATCATGCAGATCATTTGTTTTCCATTCAGAACTGTTATAACCTGTTTCTTATGGCACTACTAAAACTTGATGCAGGAAAAGTCAAGCAGTGCTAAAAGGTTTACTTTAATTCTAATGACTGGTTTTGATTTATTTAAGAGTCAAGGGACTGGTTTAACGGTTAAGATTGGGGCATAGCTTGGCAGCAGATGTAAGCGGACACTGGGTCTGCTCTCTATGCTGAACATCTGTGCACTGAACCTGTTGGCACCCCTCCTGGGCTGCCTTGAGAAGCACTTTTTGTACCAAGCGATTGCCCAGGACCTGGGCTTTCATTAGATCCAATTCTCGAGGCTGGCAACCATGGCCAAGCGTGGCAAGGACACCCACTCCACTGTGGACCACGTGGCCCAAAATGGCGGTTTGGCTCCTAAACCAGCAAAGGTGAAGTAGCAGAAGGAGAAGGCCACACAGAAGATATTCACCAAATCAACAGCTAAAGACTTTTGGTGCCGGACCTGAACAACAGCAGCAAGCCCCATTCCCAGATGGGCCGGAACCCACGCTCAGAGACATTCTCTTGGCTATTACTGCATGCAACACATCCATCGCAGCCCTCACTACTGAAATCATGTTCATCCACCAAGACATGCAAAAGTTTCGGGATCGCACAGTGGCCCTGCAGGGGCCACAATATCAGGGCAATAGGAATCCAGAAAAAGCAGAGGGCAAAAACCCTGCACATTTTATTGAACAATGGCTGCTCAATATTTTCAGGAAAGACTCCTTTCTCCTCCATGTTCTCTGTTAAAAGAGATCATAGAGTTCCGGCAAGACCCCTACCACCAGGTACTCCTCCACATCCATTTTTGTTCCGGATGCTAAACTATAAAGGACAGAAATGTTCTATTTAAAAGGTAGAACCATGGGTGCTGCTATGGTGACACATAACTCTGAAGTTTCTCTATTTCCTAAGTACAGAAACAAAGAGCTCAGTTCACTAAAGTGAAGAAACACCTGTGTGCCTTGGATCTTCAATATGTCATGTTGTACCCCACTCGCCTCTGTGTGGTGGCTAAAGGAGAAGTGCACTTCTTTGAGAAACCATCTTTGGTCATGCAGTGGCTGGATAGAGAGGAGTATAATCTGCATGAAGCAACTGCACGGCACCATTTACCTCCTTGAATACCTGTTGCTAGAACTTTGACAATCTCTTCCACTTTTAAGTTTGTGCCACAGGCTCTTTTGGCAAGGTGGATACACCCAAGTGCCTGGTGAATTTACCCAATATAGCAGATAACTTTTCCATTCTACAATTATGGGATACTCCCTACAGAGCAGGCCAGCTGTTATTGAACCCCCAATTAGTTGTCCCACGTGGACTTTACCTTGTATTGTTGTTTGGTTTGCAAACCCTAATGGTCTATTAGTCCTACCTGCCTGCGGAACTCTAACGTCCAGAACTCTTCTATCCTTCTGGGTTCTACAAACATTCATGCAGCACTATGTTATACATGTCTGCCTGTCTAGATTAACCACACAGTCTCTTAAAATGACTCTATGGTTCTCAGATGTAGTAGAATTTCCGGGACTGTTCAGATTATCCTTTCTGCCAATCCGTTATTTTTTGGAATGTCCGAAGCTTCTAGCAACAAACATTCTTTGAGGAGAGGGAAGGCACTGGCCATATGTTAGCTATGATTGTTAAAGCCAATAGAACTTCCTCATTTATATATGTAATATCTACACCCTCGGGAAGTGTAACAACATCTCATGCTGATATACTTCCGACTTTTAAGGATTTCTATGCTGACTAGTACTCCTGCAAGGCTTCTCCCACTGTGAAATTCATACATTTCTTTCAGAATGTCCACTTGTTTAGCTGAATTCATCTGATAGAAGGCTGCTGGGTGCTCCTATAACAGTTGATGAACTGGCAGACACCTTGACCTTATCTTATCCAAGCTTCCCAGGAGCTGATGATTAGATACGGTTTTTAAAAATGCTGTAGAGCTGGGACGCCTACCCCCTTCTAGGAACGAAGCTGTGGTAGTCCTCTTACTTGAGCCAAGGATAGCTTATCCCGATTCATATCAGCCATCTCTTTGTTAACAATAAATATAAAACTCTTAACAAGAGAGCCTACTATGCGCCTTGCTAAAGTTATCTCTAAAATTATACATACAGACCAATCTGGTTTTATCCCAGATAGATCGATCGCAATATTGTCCCTTGACGCGGCAAAAGCTTTTGATAGTGTGCAATGGCCGTATCTATCGGAGGTGTTGGCACGCTTTGGCTAAGGAGACAGGTTCATCAAATGGGTGAATTTGTTATATTCTGCTCCCATAGCTAGATTGCGAATTAATGGGGATCTCACAGACTCCTTCCCACTCCATGGAGGGACATAGCAGGGGTGCCCTTTGTCAATCCTGCTGTTTGCGCTGGCTATAGTGCCTTTAGCATCAGTCATCAGAGCGTACCCAGGGAGGAAAAGGTGTTAGTGTATGCTGATTACACTCTCTTGTACCGGTCCCTCACTCAACCAAGTTATGTCCTTGACTGAACAGTTTGAGACCCTGTTGGGTTTCTCTATTAACTGGAGTAAAACTGTCCTTCTCCCAATAAATAACTCACACAATCTTTGCCACCCCGCGCTTGGGAGTTGCAAATAGTCAAGTCATTTAAATATTTAGGGGTCCATGTTACAGCTGAGCCTACAGAATATCTGGAACTGAATATACTCCCTCTTCTTAGACAACTCCAACTTAAATGCACCACCTGGTGCAAACTTCCCCTGACAGTAAAATAAAAATATATTGAGTGTTGCGCTCTCAAACCTTCAATCAATACATGATTGTTTAAATCATTTAATTATAAAAATTACAATAATTAAGAATGATGTGTGTGAACAAACACCAATTGTAACAATCTTATACTCTGAATCTTCTGAATCAACTCAGATAAACCATGTGCATGGAACAGTGATGAACAAACAAATATAAAATAAAATAAAAATAAAAAAATGTCCCAAAAAGTGACTTTGTGCTGAAAAATCTTCAATAATTATAAATCGGTGACTGCTTGTGAATCCTCCCTCAAGTGAAGATATGCGCTCACCTCATAGGAAGCCTGCAATTAGGCTATATAAGCTTGCGGTTCACCTCCTTTGGAACCTGCTTGTTTGGAACTCCTGTTATAAGATATCCATGGTATACGGCATATGCTATGGAATGAATCTCCTCTCCAGAGGGTGCTATTCCTCTATGTTTTCATCTCCATGCGGTTCTCCACATACAAAAAAGATCTCGACATGGTGCTTTATCGTTTTAAAAGATTGACTTTTATTTACTTTAGGGTATGGCACTCACATGTGTGTGGATAGTGGTAGTACAAATACGATCCCAGACTGCCGCTGACTGCCGGAGCTGTGTACTCGTGGTCCGGCGAACGGACTGACTCCCTCCGAGTGACGTTAACAGTCCCACCCCTACGCGTTACGCCACTGGTCACGTGGCTTCATCAGGGGGATTTGATGAAGCCTGATGAAGCCACATTTTTTTATTTTTATTTTATTTTATATTTGTTTGTTCATCACTGTTCCATGCACATGGTTTATCTGAGTTGATTCAGAAGATTCAGAGTATAAGATTGTTACAATTGGTGTTTGTTCACACACATCATTCTTAATTATTGTAATTTTTATAATTAAATGATTTAAACAATCATGTATTGATTGAAGGTTTGAGAGCGCAACACTCAATATATTTTTATTTTGCATTTTATCACATTGGTAGTTATGTGCTAGAGGTTTGCGATCCAACATTAGAGAGTATAAAATAAGGAATTTTTGTCTGCCTTCTGGCTCGCAAGACTTTTCAAATATTCCCCTGACAGTAGTGGGCAGGGTAAATCTGATAAAAATGGTATGGGTCCACCTGTTATATGTTTTTCATAACTCCCCATAATGGATACCACATCACTGGTTCACACGTATTGAAATGTTATTTAAAGTCCTTATATGGCAGAGAAAAAAAAAGCTAGCATAATATTGTCTACACTACAATATAAGGACCAAGGGGGCTTAGTGGTTCCCAACCCTAAGCTCTACTTTCTGGCTTTTCAGTTTCAACATCTAGGGGGTTGAGGGTTATACACAGTCTGACCCAATAAGTAGATTGTTACTGGATGCAACATTAGATTGTGTACTCTTGTCACAACTGGAAGCAGGGTTCTCTAATATTTCAGTGGAGGGCCCTACTTTACTTTTAATGCTTAACCCCTTCACACCTAAGGGTAAAACAAATCTAAATGCCTAAGCACAATTCTGCAACGTTGACATGTGTTAGTAAAACTGTACATATCATTACTACTTTGTACATCTAGGTGGATTTTACCTTGTTTTTTTCAGGACAAATTGGGCTTTCATTTGGTGGTAAATGGTAATGGATAGCTCCTAATGTTTTTTCATTATCAAAGGAAAAGTGGCCCAAAATAGTAAAAAAAAAATCTTTTTTTTATTTAGCTGTGTGTTTCTTGTTACTACCATAACCTACCTCCATAGAACAACCCAAAATAAATTCTACAGCTCTTGACAATTGCAGCGATACCATATATGTGTACATTATTTGTTGTTTGTACCCGTAGTACAGCCCAGAAAAAATAGTGCGCATTTTGTTTTGGTCTTTTTTTTTTTTTTTAACCTAAAAACACACTGACACTGACAGTAACACTAACCGACACTGATACCAACTTTTTTTAAATCCTGACCTTTGACACTAACCCTGGCACTGAACTAGATCAAACCTTGATCTAGGTATGTTTCTTTATTTTTTCATTTATTTTTTAATATTTATCTTCCTTTTTTTTGTTTTTTTTTTTACAAACTTTTTTTATCTCTCTATGTCGGGAGTTCGAGAGATACAATTTATCTCTCTTCTCCATTCATAGAGAGAGAAAAAACAAGGGGGCCGGGCTGCACAGTGACTGATCACTGTGATAGCCAATCAGTGGCTATCACAACGATCATGTGACCCGGAATCGGGAGTCCCGGGTCCCTATCGTTAAAACGGGACCCAGGGCTCTCAGTGACACCGCGGTATCTGTGCTGGGAGCGCGCCGAGCGGCGTGCTCCCAGCACAAAGACAGGTACGCAAATATGCGGCCCCACGGAAAAAAGCCCAGTTCCATGAGGCCCGCATATTTGTATGCCGTCGGCGTCAAGGGGTTAAATGATGGCAGACAGTTAAGAAGCGTTTGGATTTAATTGGGATTCAGTTGGAAACACCACTGTGGCATAACCCCTCTTATACAGAGTTGTACAAGCTTGAGGGCTTTCAGTTGTGGAACTGTACTAATGGCACTGGCTGAGTGACGAAGTGATCAAAGGGTTAATAGGGGCGATCAAAGAGTTAAATGTGCTAATCTAGTGTAAAATGTAGTGCTTATACTCTGTATGGTGTTTTCTCTTCTCTCCCTAGATTGGCATAAGGGGTGGCAGGGGCCGCCTGAACACCCCTAGAAATAGAAAGGGACCTGAGGGTGCATCGCTTTGCCCAGAGCTGTCGCTCACCTGCACATTGCGGGCAAATGCGGGAAAAACCTTAACAACAATTTTTTTTTTTTTTTTTTTAAATGTTCTCAATATTTTGTTTTATTTTTTTTTAACCAATTGCCGACTGCCCACAGTACTTTTACTGCATAGGGGTGGCAGCTACAGGCAAAGCGATATTGCTCTGCCTGTACGAACAAGGGAGAGCGCTGAGCGGGTACACAGCCCTCTGTTACCCCCACGACTGCTGTGTCCTGTGGAATGTGGATCCCAGTAATCAGGACCGGGTGATCACGTGGTCGCTATGTGATCGTCTGATCACAATGCAAGCAAAGCTGTTATGAATCAATCTAATTCATAACAGCTTTGCTTCTGTTCCTGCTCTCTCATGGTACATAGGCCAATCACAGCACCCTGTACCATATGACCAGCTGGAGCCAATAATCACAGATCACTGTATTTTGAACTGTCATGAACGTAACACTTTCATGACAGTTCAAAGCAAGCATTGCACTGCAAAGTAATAATCGTTATTGCTCCTGCAAAGCAAAGTGTAAAAAAAAATTAAAAATCCCTGATCACTCCCCCCCCCCCAGAGTAGTACAATGTTACTATGGTAACATTGCCCTACTCTGTTTTTTTAACTACCGTATTTTTTTAAGATGTTTTATCAATGTTAACCACTTGCCCACTGGGCACTTTTACCCCCTTCTTGCCCATGCCAATTTTCAGATTTCAGTGCTGTTGCACTTTGAATGACAATTGAGTGATCATGCAACACTGTGCACAAACTAAATTTTTATCCTTTTTTTGAGACAAATAGAGCTTTCTTTTGGGGGTATTTAATCACCACTGGGGTTTTTATTTTTTGGTGAACAAATGAAAAAAAGACCAAAAATATAAGAAAAAGTTTCTTAGTTTGTTATAAAGTTTTGTAAACAGGTGATTTTTCTCCTTAACTGATGAGGCTGCACTGATCCACTGCACTGATGAGGCTGTACCGATAGGCATTGATAGGTGCCACTGATAGGGATGGGCACTGACAGGCATCACTGATGGGCAGTGACAACCAGCACTGATGGGCAGTGATAGCCAGTACTAAGAAGGCACTGAAAGCCAGCACTGATGGGCACTATTAGCCACACTGATGGGCACTGATGGGGCTACACTGGTGATCAGTGTAGATGTCCCCTCTGAGAAATGCCACTTACTGGCTCTCCTAACGCGTGAGGAGAGGACTGCTGATAACCGGAATTTCCTATTTACAATGTGATCAGCTGTGATTGAACACATGATATAAGGCGGCTCTGATTTGACCTCTACCTGGACCCGTGATCTGAAGGACAATCACAGCTCCAGGGGGTGCGTTGGGAGGGGGGGGGGTGATTCTGGGAGGACATCCGTGGATGCCCTCCCAGAACTAGCCGATTGCACTGTAGCTGTCTTTTGGCTATAGTGCGGTTGGGAACTGGTCAAACTCACCTGTATCAATTACCAGGTGCTGACAATATAGATATCACACTGGCGACCAGTTAAAATGGTGACAAATTGACTCAACCTTCCTGTTGTGTATCTCTGTGTGCTACATGGAGCATGGAGAAGAGAAGGGCAATGATCTGCATATCTCTTCGGGAGCTCTGCTATCTTTGCAGGAAAGGGGTTAACGATGTAGAACTCTGACGGCCGAACTACACATAGGGTAACAGCTCGAGTGTGTTTGAACAAGAGACCAAACTCGCCTGAATTACTCTGGAGGCATTCCCCGCCTAGCAACCACACGTATGCAAGGGGTGGGGGCTGCCATTGCAGCCTAGGATTGGCTGAGCATGCGGCTGTGCTGCTCTGCAGCTCAGGAGGAAAGCACTGGGTTGGCAAGGCAGGGACATATTCGTGATCTACCTGTCACCTGCCTGCGGTAGATGAGTAGACTGATCGACAGGATGCTGACCTTAGTTCTAGGCAAACAACAATTTTCCATACCCAATGTCAGGGCTCGTATCAGGAGCTAGGTCATCTGCTGGGGGAACGGTTTCTGGAGCTGAAGGGCACAGTGCTGGTGACCACCAGAGGTTTTCTTCCAGCAGCCAGCTTATCCTAGTCATTAGGCTGCAGCTGATACTGGCAGCTGGAAGGTATTTAATCCTGCCCTTGACTGAAGATCATTGTTTCAGTGTTCTATCTGTGAGCGGTGTCCCTGTCTGATCCTGTACCTTGTATCCTGTGACCAGCTCCCAGTACTCTGTTCCCTGTATCCTGCTCTCTTTGTATCCTGTTCCAGTCCTGATCCTACCCTGTTTATGTGAGGTCTCTCCATTTTATACATAGCATTTGTTAGTTAGGTGTTTGTTCTGGATTTGCTACGCTATCAGGTTTATTTTTCACATTTACTTTGTGGTTTATTAGTTTTGGTTTTAGAAGGGTGTTATTCATGTTAGTAAACGTTATTTAATCTTACTCAGACTGGTTCTTGATTCCTTGAGGTGTAGCTCACAGATCTGGTCATTCCTGCTGGATACCTGCATTAGGTATCCATTACACCCAAGTTAAAAAAGGTATCCATAAGAATCTGGAAGCCCTGTTCTTCCACCAATCTCTCCCCCCTTAGACTGCTCAATACTTAATTGAGAATGACCCACTGGGCCTTTTTTGGGCAAATAAGGGGCTGTCACCTAACCATTCTTTTTCTTCTCCCTTTCGATCCTACCACTTCCTACCCTCCTTTTCTTACCACTTACTTCTTCCCCTGTCTGTACATTCAATCTTGGTTCCTTACTCTGCACTGTTCTAGTTCTTCTTCCCTTTCCCTATATTCCCTCTAATGAATTACTCCAGAGAACCTAAATTTAAAAAAAATAACATAGTACACATACACCAAGACAAAAACAAAAGGAATACTGCTTTGAATTTGTGTCTTTTTATTATGTTCTCTTGTGTACATAAAATACACATTGCAAGATTGGGATATAAAAAACAATACAACAGTAGCATACCAATATCCTCCATCCCATGGACCCTGAGACTATATTAGTTTATCTTACTATTACATTATTTTTCCAGTAAGTCCACATACAGTATTTGTTTGTTGAAATGTATACGTTTTTACAAACATATTGCAATGGAACACAAACTGATGTAAATGAGCTTAACTGATTTAGGCAAAACCATAAGGTTTAAAAAAAAAACAAAAAACACTTTTTTGTCTATTCCTTTTGCTTTTACGTGCCGAGAAAAGTACCCACCTGTGAATAAAGCCAACAGTAAAACGTGAAATTCTTCAGGATTTTGCTCAATTTTCTCCTTTTAAATTACTTGTAGGAGCAGAATAGTACACATTCCTGCAATTATGCAAAGCTACTTGAGCAGCTGTGACCTATAACTGAAATTCTATAGGTAATCATAATGCATGGTCCACTGTCATCATAGCTTATTACCCATATTCTAAATGAAATAGAAAGAGATGCAAGATGGAACAGTGGCTTGCAAAGTCTATTATTTTTACAATTGTCTTAATAACATGAGAAATACTCTACTGCACAGAATTCATCATTCTCTACAACAATAAGCTCTACAACAAGCACCTATGTGTGGCCTCTTCATAAAAGGTATCAAAAACAGTGTGGCAAGAGAAATCAACCACAATAGGTTATCAAAGGAGAATACTATTTCATACAAATGCTATGCTTTATTCTATACCAGGTCATATGACACAATATATTGGCAGTCTATGTTAATCTATCAATGGGACCAGGCTCATTAGTTATGTGTATAATATCTGGTCAATATTGTTGTCCCTTGTGATTATATGGTGCCATATTTTATCGATGATTTTTTTGATAAGTGGTGATAATACATGCACATGGGCCTACATGATTACTTTTTGTTCCGTGGGGTTTGCATGAGCCCATCATTTTCTTTTTTGGATGATCGGAACTTATATCATTTTGTTGCCAAAGTAATACGTCACTAAGATCATATGTTTTCACTTAACGATGACATATCGTAATTAATTTACCTAGATATGTGGTATTTACCACTTCTGTGGATAATGGATTAAACTTATGGAGCGTATCCATGATGCTGGGTACATTTACCAGCTTTAGGCTTCTGCAATCTGGACTGCTTAAGTTTTATTATTTTGATGTGTATTTTTCACCTTGTAAGGTTTCATACTTTTTTTTTTATGCGAGATTCACAATAAAGCAATTTTTGTACCATTAACTACTCTGCTTGGGTTTAATTTAAACCATTACTTTACAGCCCTTTAGGGCTGTTTATTTCTTTATATGCTTTCAATTTTCGATATTAACCCACATCTATAGGATTGATGAGTCAAAGAGTAATTACATAGGGTGATCCACCTATTTTGTGGCAGTCTTCTATTTTTTGTTTCAAAAGGAGAATACATTAAACTACAAAATATTTTTCCAAAAATATCATGCTGAATGGAAAATCAAATATATAATTTCAGTACAGGGTCAGTGAAATTCAGTCTTTATTTCTTTCCTTATGCACAAAATAGCACTGTGGTGGTGAATCACACACTCTCATTAGCACTGAAGAATGTTGTGACATGTTCTTAACTTGCACTTGCCTGAGTTGCTGACCAGTTGACTAAGTCTTTACGGAGTAGAAACGAGAAGAAACAACGGATCAACATCAAATTTTGTGTGAAAATTGGCAAAAGTGCGTGTGAAACTTTAGCTCTGTTACAAAACGGGTTTAGGGTTAACATCCCATGAAGAAATCAAGTGTTTTTAAATGTCATAGGTGATTTAACCTCCTCAGCGGTCTGATTATTTCCGATTTTTTTGTGCTGAAAGCGGTACCATTTTTTTGCATGGAAATATGTAGTTTTTTATTAGAGGCTGTAATTTTTAGGAAAAACTCACTGAAATCTGTACGAACAAGAGTCTAGTAAACATCCCGGGTAGGATAAAAATTTTTTCTCAAAATGGTCAGACTTTTTTTTATAGCGCAAAAAAAAATAAATAAATAAAAAACGTACAGGTGATCAAATACCACCGAAAGTTCTATTCGTGGGAAAAAAGGATGTAAATTAATTTGGGTGCAGCGTTGCATGACCAGGCAATTGTCAATTAAAGTAATGCAAAATATGACCTGGTCAGGAAGGGTGGGGGGGGGGGAATCCTCTGGAGGGCAAGTGGTTCACTTGCACACACACAAAAAAGTATTTTTCCTAACAAATTAATTCAAGATCATGTTGCAAAAATTAATACACCCCAGTGAAAGTCTTAGGAGCAAAGCTAAATTTTAGACAACAAAATCCTAACAAGAATTCAACTACAGGTGAGTCCAATTATTCATTAAACAGGTGTCCAGCAGACAGTTGATTATAAAAGGGGTGTTACTTAGCCATGAAAACCCCTTCCTATTTCATGCTGTCAGCAATGGCACCACAGAAGAGAAATGTCACAATGCAGGGCTTGAGAAATTTCCTTTGAATCTAGGAGCCAGCTAAAAAAGTTAGAAGCCAGTTCTTTTTTCTGACTGATGGCTTTATTTTCGATGACGGAGATGGCAGATCTTGAATTTGCGCATGGAGCGGACTGGAGCTGAGGTTTTTGATGTGTATGTAGTATGCTATGTGAGCTTGCCTCTGCTTGCCTCTAGAGCCACGTGTGGGGACTGGCGGAAAGGAGGAGGGGTGGGCCACGGCATACACAGAAGGGAGAGGGGAGCATCGGTGGAAAAGAGAAACTCTGGCTCTGCTGTGGATAAGCTGCATGTCTGGGGCGTCAGGCAATGGGAGTTGGTCGTGCCTGGTGCTGGCTGTGCGTGGGCTGGTGGAAGGCCAGGTGCCGGAACGTGGTTTCTGGTCGCTGTGGTGACCTGGGATTTGTTGAGCCCTGCCCCCCCCCCCCCATATATCCTGGTTTCCACCTCTAAACATCCCCCCCCCCTCCTCTGTATACACACTGGATCTGGTACCCCCCCTTCTATATGCACCCTGCCCCCCCTCTGTATATACACACACACACACACACACACGTGTCCTGTCCTCCCCCTCTATATATGCCCTGGGTTTGGTCCTCCACCCGCCCCTGTATACACCCCAGGTCTGGTCCCCTCCCGTCTGTGTACACACACACACCCACACTCTCACAAACATACAGCCCGAAGACTGAATATAGGTACAGAGACCAGGGGAACTGTGTGGGTCAGGTCATACCAAACCATTCCTCGGTGTTCCAGCTGTGTTAATATTCCTGCTCACCCCACCTCTCCACATGTACTCTCTATAAGAGTATTCCCTCCACCCCCCCCCCTTTTTTTTTTCTTTCTTCTACGCGCTTTTCTTTAACCTGCTGTTCTTATTGACCAAGATCCATTCATATACACTAGGGCATATTCTTTCGCCATATGTTAAGTGGCTCATAGCCAGCTAACGAGTTGGAGCACCATGGCTGTACTACCAACCAGTGCTCTTAGTCGGGTTCCATCTTTTTTTTTTTTACGTTCTATTCTAGAAAAGTTTTAAGTATGTTAGCAAGATGCTATTGGATAGGTGTTATAATTGTCTACACGATGTATAGCTACTTCGAATCTATATATCTGGGAAGTTCCCCCAGATGGATGGCTAGCTCTGGTCCAGTTACCAGTGTTATTTATGCTGTATAAGTATTATCCTTATGTACGGTTTAGTCCTTGTTATGCTGGGATACTGTTTTGACTGACCACTGATACTGGATGCACCTCCGAGATTTGTAACACTGCATTCTTTTTGTAAGCTCTCTTCTTGTTGAAGTAGGCATAATAAAAAGTTTTAACACAAAAAAAAAAGAAAAAAAGGAAAGCCAAACTGGGGTGATTGTTTCCCGTGACATAATACACTGCAGAGGAGTGGCATGCATGAGTGTCATCCATGAAGGAACCCTTTTCTAAAGCCCATGCACAAAAAAGCCCGCCAAGAATTTGCCAGGGTCCATGCTGAAAAAGAAAATGACTACTGGGATTCTGTACTCTGGAGTGATGAGCCCAAGATAAATGTTATTGAAATTGATGGCTTCAAAACTATATGGTGTTGCAAAGGTGAGGAGTACAAATAAAATTGCATGGTGTCTACAGTGAAACATGGTGGTAGCAGTGTCCTTCTGTAGGAAGTGTTGTTGGTGTCGGGGAGCGGCCTTTCATTGATGGTATAATGAATTCACAGATGTACTGCTCTATATTGAAAGAGAAGATGCTGCCATCAAGCACATCCCTGCGAACAGAGCAAAAAATTGGAAAACCAGAACAACAGTTGTTGTTGTACACTGCAGAGGAGTGGCATGCATAGGTGTCATCCATGAAGGAACCCTTTTCTAAAGCCCATGCACAAAAAAGCTCACCAAGAATTTGCCAGGGCCAATGTTGAAATAGAAGGCTACTGTTGAAATAGAAGAGGATTACTCTGTAGTCTTGATTGATGAGACCAAGATAAAATGTTTTTGGAACAGATGGCTTCAAAACTGTATAGCGTTACAAAGGTGAAGAGTACAAAGAAAATGCATGGTGCCTACAGTGAAACATGGTGGTGGCAGTGTCTGTGGTGCTGCATGAGTGCTGCTGGTGTTGGGGGTTGCATTTCACTGATGGTACCATGAATTCACAGATGTACTGCTCTACCATCACTCCGTGCCCTTGGTCACCGTGCACTCTTCTAATATGACAATGATCCAAAACACACATCTAAGGCCACTGCTGCATTTGTTGCAAGAAGAGGGTGCAAGTGATTCAGTGACTCAGTAGGTCTCCTGATCGAAACCCAATCGAGCACCTATGGGGAATTCTGAAGAGACAAAGTTGAGCATCACTCTCCATCCAGCACCCAAGCTCTAAAAGAGGTCGTTCTTGAAAAATAGAAAAAAAAGATAATGTTGCAATATGTTGCCAACTTGTTCATTCCATGCCTAGAAGACTTATTGCTGTCCTTAAAAAATTATGGAGGTCAAACAACTAGATGTAGTAGTTTTTCTTGTGTGGTGTATTCATTTTTGCATCAACTAATTTGATTAAAACTGAAAATTTTGTAACCCAAGTTATATTACTAACCTTACTTTCATGTAGTGAGCTAAACAAACTGTTCTATAAAACTCAGTTTTGTAAAAAGTTTGGAAATTGTTCTTGCGTTCATTGAGATATTGATTAAAATCTTACTTTTCAAAAGGGGTGTACATATATATATATATATATATATATATATATATATATATATATATACACATATACATACACACACACGCTCCCACACAGGTGTTCCCATATCTTGAATAATTTATGTGTTTTTAACCACCTCCCATCCGGCCGTTGTATATAAACAGCCAGACGGTGGCAGTGCAGGGGCGGGTGGCCATTTATAAATGGCCTTCTTGCCCCCTGCTTGTGCACACTCCCTGGGAGCGCGCAGCACCGCGATCCGGTGCCCGCTGTGTCCTCAGGACACAGTGGAACACCAATCGTCGGTGATCACATGCAGAGTGGTAAGCAAGCTGTCACTTCTGACATCATTCCTTACTACGTGTGAAATCTGTGAATGATCACAGAGGTCACATGGTACAAGGCTATTCACAACAGCCTTGTACCATGTGACAAACTGTGACCAATCACAGTATTTCTCAATGGCTGCAAGAATGCAGCCAGACAGAAGGAGAAATGATTGCTTTTACAGCCTTTATGGGTGTAAAAGCAATCAGTGTAAAAAAAAAAAAAAATCATCACCCCCCCACAAGTAGTACAGTGTCACAATGGTAATAATATAAAAAATACAAATATAAAAAAATAAAAAAATAAAAATGTAAAAAAATTAAAAAAATAAAAATTATAATTTTTGGTTATAAACTAATTTGGGTTATTTTTTTTTTTTCGCTAAAAACATAACTCAATAAATTTTGGCCAATATTTACAATGAAATATTATTTATTTGCAAAATTTTATAAGAAAAACACTTTTTGTACTTTCATTTATATAGCAAACAAATTTAAAATCCCAGCGGTGAATAAGTACCACCAAAATAAAGCTTTATCTGTCTCAAAAAAATGCTAAAAAATTCATATGGGTACAGTCTTGCATGACCGCGCAATTGTCATTTAAAGTGTGATAGAGCTGAAAGCTGAAAATTGGCCTGGACAGCAAGGGGGTAAAAGTGTCCGGACTTGAAGTGGTTAATGCACAGTTCCCTTGAAAGTCAAAAATGCAGCCTTCTTTATTCTATGAGGAGCCCTCTGTTCCCCTCATATCCTGTTCATAGGACCGGTGGCCTCTGTACCCTCTATCTCCCAGCCACTGGTCTTGCACATTTACCATTATAATATATGAGTATTGACTATCACAATTACAGTTGCAAGAAAAAGTATGTGAACCCCTTG
Source organism: Staurois parvus (assembly GCF_062004578.1). Lineage (NCBI taxonomy): Eukaryota > Metazoa > Chordata > Amphibia > Anura > Ranidae > Staurois > Staurois parvus. Next base: position 1,433,261 of record NW_028318189.1, on the reverse strand, counting down.
GGATTACGTGGAGTTTTGCATGAATTGGGCATAAAAGGTGCTCTGAACGTCATCTAAGTCACAATAGTAGAACACAGTCTGCTGAACATAATACTACACAAACATTAGATGTTGCCATGGTTTAAATTGCACATAACATGTAAACATTCACAGTGCAGGGAGGAAAAAGTATGTGAGGCCCTAGCTTAATGACTTCTCCCAGAGTTAATTGGAGCCAGGAGTGAGCCAACCTTGACTCCAATCAGTGTGATGATATTGGATGTGTTGCTGACAGCTGTCCTGCCCTTAAAAAACACACACCTGTTTTGGGTTTACTGGTTTCAAGAAGCACTGTCTGATGTGAACCATGCCTCGCAGAAAAGAGCTCTCAGAAGACCTACGATCAAGAATTGTTGACTTGCATGAAGCTGGAAAGGGTTATAAAAGTATCTCCAAAAGCCTTGATGTTCATGTGTCCACGGTAAGACAGACTGTCTACAAATGGAGAAAGTTTAGCACTGTTGCTACTCTCCCTAGGCGTGGTCATCCTGTAAAAATGACTGCAAGAGCACAGCGCAGAATGCTGCATGAGGTAAAGAAGAATCCCAGAGTGTCAGCTAAAGACCTACAGAAATCTCTGGCACATGCTAACATTTTTGTTGACACATCTACAATAAGGAAAACATTAAACAAGAATGGAGTACATGGGAGGACACCACGGAGGAAGCCATTGCTGTCCAAAAAGAATACTGCAGCATGTTTGACGTTTGCAAAAGAGCACCTGGAAGTTCCACAGCACTACTGGCAAAATATACTGTGGACAGATGACACCAAGATTGAGTTGTTTGGGAAGAACACACAACACTATGAATGACAAAATGAATTCCAGAGTTTATCAAGACATTTTGCAGGAAAACGTACGACCATCTGTCCGCCAACTGAAGCTCCACAGAGGATGGGTGATGCAACAGGACAATTACCCAAAGCATACAAGTAATTCAACAAAACAATGGCTGCAACAGCACAGAATACGTCTTCTGGAGTAGCCCAGTCAGAGTCCTGACCTCAACCCGATTGAAATGCTGTGGCATGACCTTAAGAGAGCGATTCACACCAGACATCCCAAGAATATTGCTACACTGTAACAGTTTTGTGAAGAGGAGTGGTCCAAAATTACTCCAGATCATTGTGTAGGTCTGATATGCAACTACAGGAAACGTTTGGTTGAGGTTATTGCTGCCAAAGAAGGGTCAACCAGTTATTAAGTCCAAAGGTTCACATACTTTTTCTCCCTGCACTGCGAATGTTAACATGTTATGTGCAATTAAACCATGGCAACATGTAATGTTTGTGTAGTATTATGTTCAGCAGACTGTGTTCTTCTATTGTTTTGACTTCGATGACGTTCAGAGCACATTTTATGCCCAATTCATGCAAAACGCCACGTAATCCCAAGGGGTTCACATACTTTTTCTTGCAACTATATATACAGTATCTCACAGAAGTGAGTACACCCCTCACATGTTTGTAAATATTTAATTCTATCTTTTCATGTGACAACACTTAAGAAATGACACTTTGCTACAATGTAAAGTAGTGTGTGTACAACTTGTATAACAGTGTAAATTTGCTGTCCCCTCAAAATGACTCAACACACAGCCATTAATGTCTAAACTGCTGGCAACAAAGTGAGTACACCTCTAATTGAAAATGTCCAAATTGGGCCCAAAGTGGCAATATTTTGTGTGGCCACCATTATTTTCCAGCACTGCCTTAACCCTCTTGGGCATGGAGTTCACCAGAAATTCACAGGTTGCCACTGGAGTCCTCTTACACTCCTGCATGATGACATTACAGAGCTGGTGGATGTTAGAGACCTTGTGCTTCTCCACCTTCCATTTGAGGATGCCCCACAGATGTTCAATAGGGTTTGGGTCTGGAGACATGCTTGGCCAGTCCATCACCTTTACCCTCAGCTTCTTTAGCAAGGCAGTGGTTGTCTTGGAGGTGTGTTTGGGGTTGCTATGTTGAAATACTGCCCTGCGGCCCAGTCTCCAAAGGGAGGGGATCATACTCTGCTTCAGTATGTCACAGTACATGTTGGTATTCATGGTTCCCTCAATTAACTGTAGCTTCCCAGTGCCAACAGCACTCATGCAGCCCCAGACCATGACACTCCCACCACCATGCTTGACTGTAGACAAGACACACTTGTCCTTGTACTCCTCACCTGGTTGCCACCACACACGCTTGACACCATCTGAACCAAATAAGTTTATCATGGTCTCATCAGACCGCAGGACATGGTTCCAGTAATCCATGTCCTTAGTCTGCTTGTCTTCAGCAAACTGTTTGCGGGCTTTCTTGTGCATCATCTTTAGGAGAGGCTTCCTTCTGGGAAGACAGCCATGCAAACCAATTTGATGTAGTGTGCGGCATATGGTCTGAGCACTGACAGGCTGACCCCCCACCCCTTCAACCTCTGCAGCAATGCTGGCAGCACTCATACGTCTATTTCCCAAAGACAACGTCTGGATATGATGCTGAGCACGTTTACTCAACTTCTTTGGTTGACCATGGCGAGGCCTGTTCTGTGTGTAACCTGTCCTGTTAAACCGATGTATGGTCTTGGTCACCGTGCTGCAGCTCAGTTTCAGGGTCTTGGCAATCTTCTTATAGCCTAAGCCATCTTTATTGTAGCAACATTTTTTTTTTCAGATCCTCAGAGAGTTCTTTGTAATGAGGTGCCATGTTGAACTTCCAGTGACCAGTATGAAAGAGTGAGAGTGACAACACAAAATTTAACACCCCTCCTCCCCATTCCCACCTGAGACCCTGTAACAATAACGAGTCGCATGACACCGGGTAGGGAAAAAGGCTAATTGGGCCCAATTTGGACATTTTCACTTAGGGGTGTACTCACTTTTGTTGCCTGTGGTTTAGACACATGGCTGTGTGTTGAGTTATTTTGAGGGGACAGCAAATTTACACTGTTATACAAGCTGTACACTCACTACTTTACATTGTAGCAAAGTGTAATTTCTTCAGTGTTGTCACATGAAAAGATAGAATTAAATATTTACAAAAATGTGAGGGGTGTACTCACTTCTGGGAGATACTGTATATAATTGTGATAGTCAATACACATATATTATAATGGTATTATTTAGTCCCAGTTCGTGAGAATAAAGTGCAAAGGTGCTAGATGCTTGATTGTGAACTCCGTAATAAAGTGACAGGTGCCTGAGAGACTTGCTATACTGCCTGTGGAGGAGAGGAGGAATTTAGTTTTGATACAGCCTCTGTGGAGCTATACCGGTACCATTAGCAACACTGTTTAAATCCTGTCAAAGAACATCAGTTACCACTAACAATGCTGCTATTCCCCAGGAAGGATTATTGGTTTTCACTACCATGCAACACACTGGGATAGTCCCAAAAAAAGCGCATAAGACCATCCTAGAGATAGGTGGTCATGGGATGACAGTGAGTGCAAATCCATGTGGGACACTGCTTTGAGTTCACAATCAAGCACTGAGCACCTTTGCACTTTATGCTCACATACTGGGACTGAATATTATTACCAGTATAATATATGTGTATTGACTATCACAATCATATATATTTTTTTCTTTCCACTAAGTTTATTGTATGCGTGGCCCATATGGTATTAATAATTTTAGCATATTTTTAGTAAAAGTACTTTTCTAAGAAAGCTGTCATTCTACAGGTTCTGCACTTTCAGAAAACATACAGGTTGGGGGATCTTTTAAAGCTTTATCTGTTGACATTCGATTATAGCACTTTCTAAAATACGCCTTGCTTCTAACGACGTACAAAGACTTAATAAAAATACAACAATATCTAATAAATTAAATTGAAATATGCTTTACATGTTAGACATTATTGCTCCTTAAACAGACTGTGTATCCATTTTGTACTGTGAAACAGTACCTCCTTGCTGCTACCAGCTAATAGTTTTGACACAATGGCAATAACAGTAACTGGATCAAGCTCATTTCTTTAGTTGTTAATAAGGCTTATTAGGAATCCTCATTGAAATTTGCTTTATACTTTTTTGCCATGGCACAAACAGCAATGTCAGTGGGGTTTTGTTAAGTTAATGTTATTTGCTTGCGTTACCATACAAAGTCTTTCATTTAGACAGTAAAGCGATTAAAAGCAAGTTTAACTCCGTTCTAAATGCTTCATCAATAACATTTTAATGGGAACACCACCTAATTGTGAACTCACTATGGTATTAAAAAAACACACTTAAAGTATATTTAAAGCTGTACTCCAGGTAAATAGTTTAATACACAAGTGAAATGCTCACACATGAACTGTTATATCACCCAAAAATGTTGTAATTTTCTGGAGCCAGTTTGTAGTAAAAGTATCACTGCAACACAAGCATACTTAGGTTGGTCCCAATTTTATTCACTGCAGTTAAAGCAGACTTTTTTCCCCTTTTCACTAAAAATCACATCAGCATACAGCTCTGCATGCTGATATATCACATTACAGTGATGTGGTAAATCATTTTTTCATTATTTTTGCTCTTACTTATACTTACTTTCATAGAGCATTGGTGATGAAGCCAGGGCCTTACAGATGCCCCTTGTAAAAGATATGTCACTAGTACCTTCTGGAGTATCTCATCTCTAAACTGGGAGATCTTGGGAGATTTTGTAAAATCTTAGGGAAAGGCTTTTTTTTACCCCTCAGATGTCACCTTACTATTTTTTAAATATTGCCACGGCTCTGATAAAGTGTCGGGAATCATAATATACGGCCATAGAAACAACAGATTCACATATTGAACTGAGAGTGCACAAGATCTGGCACCATTGGTGGCAGTAAAAACACATTAGAAGGTGGCCATATGCGATGATGTCATCTTTTCAAAACGGTGGGGTAAGATTCGGGAAGCAAGGGAAGAACAGCAATAACACAGCTACAGAGAAAATAAGGGTGAAAGAATATTATTTAAATGTATGTGTTTATTTTATTATATTAAATACAGTAATAGTGCCAGTTTCAGATATCAGAGGAGGCAAGTCCACTTTAAGCAATACTGCTTGATCAATGACCCACCAGAAGCCTACTGATTTTACACTGAAGAACATGCTGACTATCCTTTAACTTCTTGCCACCCATGTAATTCAAATGTGCAGTGGCAAAAAGCGTGGGCTTTAATGTCCACACACACTGCACACACACTCCATGTAACCATTGTGCACAATAGAGACAAGGATGCTGTACACGACAGCCATCTTGTTAAGTTCTCAGCCATGTTGTTTTTCATATACAATCATCTCTCCTTTCCTCCCTCCCCTTGGAATGGAATTTGTGGCTATAAGTTGTAACAGCTTAAAAAAAGCTTCTTATCTTAAATAAAACACAAATAGATGAAGCTCCAGGCTGCAAACTGCTAATTAGACGTGGCAGGATTTCTACATTGCAAAGAAACTTTCCTCTGCCCCATCGTAAAACAATAACTCAGTCAGCCGTCACACTTGACCTGTTAGGCATTAGGGCTCTAGAAATGCAGAGCGCGCCATAAAACATATCACAATTTCACATACAGTTCATAACATCCAACAGGAACTGGGCACATTAAGATTAGGTATATATTTGGATAGATTATTATTATTATAATACAGTATTTATATAGCGCTAAAAGGTTTGCTCAGCGCTGTACATTATAGTGGGGGACAGTACATGAGACAATACAGTAACAATACAAGAGGGGGTCAAGGGCCCTGCTCTTTCGAGCTTACAATCTAGGAGGGAGGGGATAGTGGTACAGGAGGAAGTGGCTGTGGGGGATGGAGTGGTAGGAGGAGATCGGCTGTTAGATGAGGGCGGGGTAGGCTTCCCTGAAGAGATGGGTTTTCAGGGTGCGCCTAAAGGTGAGGAGGGTAGGTGACAGTCTGATGGATTGGGGTAGTGAGTTCCAGAGGATGGGGGAAGTCCTGGAGAAGTCCTGCAGTCGGGCGTGGGAGGTGGAGACCAGGGAGCTAGAAACTAGGAGGTCTTGTGAGGAGCGAAGATTACCGGTAGGGTGGTATTTGGGTATCACGACGGTGAGGTAGTTTGGGGCAGCGTAATGAATGGCTTTGTATGTCTGTGTTAGTAGTTTGAATTTAATGCGTTGAGCAATCGGGAGCCAGTGGAGGGAATGACAGAGGGGGGTGGCAGATGCAGAGCGGTTGGTAAGGTGGATGAGTCTGGCCGCTGAGTTCAGGATAGACTGAAGCGGGGATAGTCTGCAACGAGGTAGGCCGGTGAGAAGCAGTAGTCCAGACGTGAGATAATAAGGGAGTGAACGAGTAGTTTAGTAGTGTCTGGGGTTAGGAACAAACGTATTTTGGAGATGTTGCGGAGGTGGAGCCTGCATGAGTTTGCCAACGATTGGACATGGGGTTGGAAGGACAGGTTTGAGTCTAGAGTGACACCTAGGACTTTGGCTTGTGGGGTGGGACTGATGGTGGCGTTTCATGTCGAGCCAAGCAAGGTCATACATGACTATGTTAGCACATAGGAGGGAGGAGAAAGCAGTCTCGTCCCTCCTGGGTGACAAGGGTACGCTGTATTTGTTATCCCTGGGTTTTAAATACAATTCTGAATAATAATCTACCAGTTGCTAGAATGCCACCTGCATGTATTGGAAGTTAATATCAGTATGAAATTGTAGTGCGACGTGGTCATAAACTTGGTGATCTCCTAGGACCCATCCCCAAATTGGATGATTGGTCAGTTGTTCTCAGGCGACACCCCTTTAATATCCTAGAAAAGGACTGACAGGCCTGGAGAAGGGAGCTCTTGTTTAACATCAATCAAGAAACATCTAAAACGGACTTGAGAGCCAAGGCAACCTTTTTGCTCGGACAACTGGACTCTGCTAAAACCAGGACTTTGTAAGCATTCTGCCTTCTTAACTCCTTTCTTTTATTTTTTGTTGCATCATTGTTTTCTTTATGTCTTTGCAACATATTTTTCTGTAACTATTTTAATTGCACCATTTTGACCTTTTTAGTAATAAACACCATTTTGAAAAGTGTTGAAACTGTCTCTAAAGCTTATAATGTAAACTAAAGAATCCCTGTCTCTTGAAGAGCGTTCCTGTATATAATAAGAGCAGTCTGAGTTCATGTAGGCTATGCCTTCTTGCTCTACAGTGGCATTACAAAATGTTGAAGGGGGCATGGTTATCGCATCATCACTGCTGATTCGCAAACTTGTAACTTGTCACTGAGTACCTGGCCACACCTAGTCCTGCCCACTGCCTTTTGGATTCACAGTACTGCCTCTGTTGCTGAAACCCTTCTGTTGTGCAGTGCCATATCTGAGAAGGGGTGTTAGGCCAGCCATAAATGATTTGATATTCTTTCCTGCGACCATGGATGTTAGGAAAGAAAATAGCTCAATTCCAACATCAACATAGCCAGTGTTAATGAGGGAATCCCACCCGCAGTGATATTGTATTCAGCCGGCAGGAAGTCTCCCCTGCCGGCAGAACATAATGATTACTGCTAGCGGCTATAGCTGCCAGCAGTGATTGCATGTAAGAAAAAAATCCAACAGATTGGTTGTATCCAAGTTGATCGATGGGTCAACTTTGTTACAACCAGCCTGCCCATAGATGGATTAAATCTCGACCGGTCCCTGCTGAACCAGCTGAGATTCAAACTATCTATGGTCGACTTTAGAGACACAAATGAAAAAGGATTTGGCTAAGCCACAGGAAAGTAAAAGACGTTTTTTGTTTACTTTACAAGAATTATGCTTGGAACTTAGACAGTCATACCTTTATGCAATGCCTTTAGTTGTACTTTAATTTAAACCTGTCACATTAGTTTGAGAACTAGAAAACTTCCTTTCCATTGCCTTACTTTGGTCCCATAGGTTTCCTGCACCCCATGTGACAGTGCCTGGGCCTAGCAATTGGCTGTGATGGCACACAGCACTGTATTAAAAGGAGACCAGGCTGGGTGTATGGTCCATGTCCATAAGGGAGACAGATAGACATGATGGGACAGAACTTAGTAAGTTATGGCAGCAGAGGCAAGGCATCACATATACATTAAAGAAAAAGTATGGGAAAGGCAAATTAAATAACACATATTACCTTCATTCTTCCATGACTTTTCTTTTTTCCCTCAGTTCTTTAATTTGTGAGGTACAGGCATTCCCTGTTTAAACGTTTGGGGGGGGGGGGGGGATATTACTCCAGAAATCCACCCCCTCTTTCAGTTCTTCCTTCCCTTGAAAATGTGGCTTGGTGACGGGGTGCACATCTGAACTGGCAGCCAAAGTGGGCACGCTTTTCACGTGCCTCCATTTCCAAGGCAATGTGTCACCATGCTAAAACCAGGAAGCAGAGGCAGCTCTCCACCCCCTCCTCTAATCCTCCATGAGCTCCCCCTGTGTCTGATTCTCCTCCCCCCCCAGCATTCAAAGCCTGTGTCTGCTTCAGCCCCTTTTTTTCTATTCGGCGCTGCACTATTTCAAATGGTACTTGCGCAGTCATGCAATGCTGTACCCAAAAAAAAATGTACGTCCTTTTTTTCACATAAATAGAGCTTTCTTTCAGTGGTATTTGCACTATAAACAAAAAAAGACTGAAAATTTTGAAAAAAAACAACTATTTTTTACTTTCAGTTATAAAAAATATATAGTAAACTCAAATTTAGTCATAAATGTATTCTGCTGCATGTGTATGGTAAAAAAAAATCCCAATAAGTGTATATTGATTGCTTTCTGTGAAAGTTAAAGCTTCTACAAACTATGGTATAGATCAGCAATGGGCAAACTACGGCCCGGCGGACCTTTTAATCCGGCCCGCGGAGCTAGGCTCCCGCTAGGCTCCTCTCACAGTCCGCCCTGAAGACCGGTGCAGCATGAAAATCTGTCTCCTGTGAGGATCTGTCCCCCTCGACGTATCTGCGCATGTGCCGGAGATCGCCGATCAGCTGCTAATGCCTGAAACTGGCACATGCGCAGATACGTCGAGGGGGACAGATCCTCATAGGAGACAGATTTTCATGCTACACCGGAACGGCGCGGGAATACGGCGAGAGGAACGCGCGGAGCAAAGGTAAGTGAATTGACACAGGGGGGACTTGGGGACTTAATATGGGGGATGAATTACTATATGGGGGGTGAATTACTATATGGGGGATGAATTACTATAGGGGGGATGAATTACTATAGGGGGGATGAATTACTATGGGGGATGAATTACTATATGGGGGATGAATTACTATGGGGGGATGAATTAATATGGGGGGATGAATTACTATAGGGGGATGAATTACTATGGGGGATGAATTGCTATAGGGGGGATGAATTACTATGGGGGATGAATTACTATATGGGGGATGAATTACTATGGGGGATGAATTACTATATGGGGGATGAATTACTATATGGGGGATGAATTACTATGGGGGACGAATTACTATGGGGGATGAATTACCGTAGGGGGGATGAATTACTATATGGGGGATTAATTACTATGCTTACTATGGGGGAATATTACTATACTATGGATGACACATACACATCATTCATCTACTCTTGGTCCGGCCCCCGGGTCCAATATATGAACCCATTGCGGCCCTCAAGTCAAAAAGTTTGCCCACCCCTGGTATAGATACTGCAATTTACGCCATTTTTTGCTATACAGTGCTGCACTAGTTTAACTGACACCTTTTTTAACCTTTTTTTCACAAAAATAGAGCTTTCTTTTGGTGGTATTTGATCACCTGTGTAATTTTTATTTTTCGCGCTATAAACAAAAAAAGACCGAAATTAAAAAAAATTCTCATTTCTGTCATAAAAAAATATCCACAAAAACTCAAATTTCGTAATAAAAATTTAGGCCAAAATGTATTCCGCTACATGTCTTTGGTAAAAACAAATCCTAATAAGAGTATATTGATTGCTTTGTGTGAAGGTTATAGCATCTACAAACTATGGTATAGATCAGTGGTCTCCAAACTGCAGCCCGTGGGCCGAATGTGGCCCTTTGCATGTCTTTATTCGGCCCTTGGAGCACTATTCTATCCACTAACACCAACAATGGGGCATAATTTCTGTAGCTGACTCCAGCACTGGGTCAGTATTACTTCCAGACACCATTGAAAGGGCATAATTCCTCCCACTGACTTCAACAATGGGGCATAACTCCTTCCAGTGATACCAATGATGGGCCAATATTACTCCCACTGACACCAACAATGAGGCACTATTCCTCCCACTGACACCAAAGGGCACAATTCCTCCCACTGACACCAATGATGGGGCACTATTCTGCCCACTGACACCAACGATGGGGCAGAATTCCTTCCATTGACACCAATTGACACAACTAGTTCTCCCACCTCGAACAACAATGGGGCACTAGTTCTTCTACTGAGAAAGATAGGGCATTGTTTACACCCACTGGATGCCAGGACACTTTCTAATCCCACTGACCCTAGTCTGGCCCCCCTAAATTCTAAAGGACAGTAAACTGGCCCTTTGTTTAGAAAGTTTGGAGACTCTGGTATAGATAATGGAATTTACAGTTTTTACTTCCTGACTACCTATCACATTTCTTGAGGTGCTAAAATACATGGACAGTACAAACACCCCCAAATGACCCCTTTTTGGAGGGGATACCACGTGTGAGACCTTTTGGGAGCCGAGTCACATACAAGAGCCTTAATCCAATGACCACTTTGAAAGCCTGAAGGTGAATAACTTCCTCATTTCACTTCCTCACTACCTATCACAGTTTTGAAGGCCCTGAAATGCCAGGATAGTACCAAACCCCACCAAATGAGCTCTTTTTGGAAAGTAGATACCCGGAGGAATTTAAAAAGAGGCATGGTGAGTATTATGCAGATCTCATTTTTTCTCACAAGGTTTTGAAATCTGAAAAAAGAAAAAATATGTTTTTGTTTTCTGTCTTCATTTTCCAAAAACTTGTGGCAACAAATGAGATCTGTAAAATACTCACCATGCATCTTATCAAATTCATTGGGGTGTCTACTTTCCAAAAAGGGGTCGTTTAGTAGTGGCATTTTATACCCAGCATTAGAAGTTTATGCCACACATCACTCACTCTAACCACCTGAAGACCAAGCTTTTTCTAACACTTTTTGTTCACATGAAAAAAAAAAATTACTTTGAACCCCCGAACATTTTTTTTTTTTTTTTAAAGCGGACACCCTAGTGAATAAAAAGGTGGGTGCTGCAATTTTTTATGTCACATAGTACTCGCGCAGCGATTTTTCAAATGCATAGTTTTGGGGGAAAAAAAAAAAACACACTTTTATTACTTTTAATGCACAAAAACACAATATATTGGCCAATTATTTGGTAAAGTGTAAAAGATGATGGTATGCCGAATAAATAGATACCAAACATGACATGCTCAAAAACTGCACACGCCCCATGCAATGGCGACAAACTGCATACATATTTAATGTACATAGGCAACGCTTTAAAAGCTACGATTTTACATTTACAGAGGAGGTTCTAGTGCTAGAATTACTGCCCTTGATCTGACATTTGTGGCGATACCTCACATGCATGGTGCAACCGCTGTTTACATACTAGCGTGGTTGGGGGGGGGTTGGGGGTCGAGGGTGCTCTTTTTTTTATTATTATTTTTATACTGTCCCATTCTTTTGCTTTTGATCACTTTTAATGCTAGCACAGGGAATGCAAATATCCCCTATAACTTCAATGGGCATTGTCATATATTCTTTTTTTGAGAAATCTGGGGTCTATCAGACTCTAGATATCTCCTCTGCCCTTACATTATCTAATCTCACCAAGATCGGTGTGATCAGATGCTTTCCCAATTTACAAATGGCGCTGTTTATATCCTGCAAAACTGAAGTGATGAAATGATCCTGGATTCCGATTTCTTAAACTATAGAGATGATTGGCACCATTCCGGTCTCCAATCAGCTCTATGTTCAGCTGGCAGAAACACCAGCTGCATTCTCAGGTTCCCCAGATGGCACGGAACTGCCCAAGAAGGCCGTGGAAGGCAGCGGGGGATGGGGTCATCATCTCCTGCTGCTTGTAAAAGCAATCTTGCAGCTAATTAGCCACTAGGATTGCTTTTGCATGAAAGCCGAACGCCAGCTGAAACGCCATGCCTGCAGCTGTAGGCATCATCCTGGTATAACTACTCAAAGTCTAGTGATGTACCAGTACATCGCTGTTCCTTGCTGGGTGAATATGCCATGTTTTTTTTTGCAGCCTGTGGGCTGAATGAAAAAAAAAAAAAAAAGAGAAGAAATCTCTGCCAGAAAAAAAGTGTGTGGTATGCCCACCATTAGAATGTACCGCCCTGCATCCACCCACTTCTAATGGTGGGCAAACATGAAACGTGCCAAAAAATATTATGAAATATATATATGTTGAAGCATAGGGGCCATCCACCCACTGGCCACCCCAGGCCCCCATGCTTCAGCATATATGCTCTTTTTTTTAACTGCGGATGAAAAATCTCATCCAACAGCACTGCACACACCTACTTATGTATATTCTGAGAGCAAGACCCTGTTGCTGTCAGAATAAACAAGTTGGTACTGCAGCTGAATGACATCCTCATTTTTCAAGCAGGCTTTTTCCCCCCCCTTTCTCAGACGGTTATTTACAAGCCGTTGGGGGAAGCCCTGGCGATTAGGTCGCACGGTGCCACATGCGCCAATTCCAAGATTGTACAAAAGTCTAAACAGTTGCACACTTGAATAAAAATTATCCATGTATAAGTGGTACACCATATGGAAAAAGGATGACACAAAGTCCCAAACTATCTTGCCATTGCTCCCCATGTAGTCTGGGCATCCAGGGTGCTCCACATGATTCTTTTCCCTCGTAAATCCAAAACTTATCTGTATGGCCTGTTGCCCTCTCACAGGTCTTATACATCTTGACCCCATATCTGGAACGCTTGCTGGGGAGAAATTGTTTGAATGCAAGGCAGCCAGAAAAATTAACAACGCAGATGTTTTGCTGGGGAGTATAGACATCTGAAAATTTTTGGTTAACGTGATTTATGAGGGGCTGAATTTTGTGGAGCCGGTCAAATTCAGGGTCACCCAGTGGACAAGTATGTTGTCATTAAAATGCATAAAATGCATTATACTCTTATATCTATGCCTGGCCATGGCAGTAGAGAACACAGGCATATGATGAATCAGGTCTGTGAACCAATACAACCGCAATTGATTTTTTTTAGTAATGCCCACATTGAGGGTTAGGCCCAAAAAAAAACAAATTCTGAAACCGTAATGGGTTTCCATGCGAATGGTCTGGCAAGGTTTGGATTTGGGTTGGCGGCATTAAATTGTTGTGCATATAAATTGCTTGGATCCACAATCAATGCATACAGATCTTCTGTGAAAAACAGCTCCAAAAAATCAAGGGGAGTATTTAAATTTGCGGTTTCCACCTGAATTCCAGGTTGGGCAGTGAATGGGGGGTACGGGTGCTGAAGAATTTGTGGGCTACCAATCGGGATTTGCAAGCATATCCGGAAGGATATTAGGGGCTCTACGGGCCTGTGTGTGAATTCTTGGTGGGTGTGGAACACTACTTGTGCTTGCAACTACACCAGCTTGTACTGCACTTATGGGACTTGCCACGTCTCCAAGTGATACTGCAATGCTGGTATGTGAAAGACCAGGATGTACTAGGCCGCTGGTGCTCGCTAGTTCACCATAAGGTAAAGTGGCACTAGTACTAGCACTCTGCTACATACGAGAGTCATCATGCGATTAAACCCCTCAGCAACCTGGGAATGGGGTCGGGTATGCCTGACCTTAGCATGGACCTCTTCTCCATCATCTGAGCTGTCAGGGTGCCGCTGCTGTCTACAGGTTTGTATTGTGAGGCCGATTGTGTCATTGAGTCTTCCCCTTCGCTCTCATCTGACATGCTCAGAATCCTGTAGGCCTCTTCACTAGAGTACCTTTCCATTGACATTTTGGCCACTAAATTTATAGGTACCTAGTGCAACTCACGATCAGGCTTGATTCTGCGAACACTGCGGTTTTGTGTGCAATGTATCAAGTGACCTACTGACACTGCGCTTGCTGGGGGAGAAGGAGTAAGCGTAGGGGGTAAATGCAGGAGAGCGAATCACGTATACTGTATATACACACACACACACACACACGATTTTGCGCACCTGTGCCACCCTGTAGCAGTATTTCTACTATAGGGCAAAGCGGATAAACATGTCCAGTAAAAAAATTAAAAATAAAAATGTAATCATAAATTTAGGCCAAACTGTATTCTGCTACATGTCTTTGCTAGAAAAAAATTAAATTAATTGGCTTACGTGAAAGTTATAGCGTTTATAAAATGGCGGTATAGATACTGGAATTTTTTTTTTTACTAATAATGGCAGCGATCACCGACTTATAGCAGGACTGCGGCGGGCATTCTGACACTGGGGGGAACTGACTTGGTGTCACCAACATCCCCAGTGACACCAATACAGTGATCAGTGCTAATAAAAAAAAACAAAAAAAAAACACTGGCACTGGGCAGGTAGGGGTTAACATGAGGGGCAATCAAAAGGTTAACTTGTGCTGGGAGTGTTCTACTAGGGAGCGGTGTCAGTGTGCTTCACTGTAAGGACACTGCTCTGGATGGCTGTGCAAAGCCATACAAGGTTTAAACAAAAATGGGGAAACTACATGTTATTTAAAGCGGAAGTGAAGTAATGTTCTTTTGCTTCCTCTGTGTGATGTGACACCTAGCTAGCAGGTGGGAAGCCTCACTTTTGTCATTCACCAAGTACACTGCTAGTGACACAGAACCATGTCAAAGCTTACTGAGCTTCAAAGAGGGCAAGTGGTTGGTGCCCGCTTAGCTGGTGCCTCTGACTGAAGTTGCCAATTTATTTGAAGTGTAGCATGGTATAGTATCAAAGGTTATGGCGGCTTATACAGTTTCTGGGAAACCGTCGTCTAATAAGCATAGGTGAGGTCAATATTAATCAACTGACCGAGAAAGACAAAAGGACATTGTGCAGGATTGTGACCCAGAAGAAGAAAACAACTGCTGCAAAAGTGACTGCAGAGCTCAATCTCAGTCTCCTCAATCTCAGTAGCATTTTGGTGCATTTTCTGAAAGTTCTTAATGCTGCATCTTTGGTGTGTTTTTGGAATACAGGCCAAAAAACATAGGACCTAACAGAAAGTCTACAGGAAACCACCAGTCAACTGCACAAAAATGCAGGTACACCCATGCTGCAAACAAATTGCAGTGCAGCAGTGTGAAATCAGCCTAAGCAGAAGTGAATGGAAGGCTTCATTGCCTTAATCACATCCAGGCGTACCTCGGTTTATGAACGCCTCGGTTAATTTTCGGTTTACGAATGAAAATCCATTGAAAATAATGCCTTGGTTTACAAATTTTCTTCGCAATACAAACGGATTAATTGGTTTTCAATGCATTTACAATTTTTTATAATCATGTCCCTGTACAGTATTTATGCCTTTAAAGTGCACTTTATAAAGAGTTTTGAACAGATAAAAGATTTTATTTTTACTTTTTTCTGACCTCCGGAACGCATCAATTGGTTTTCAATGCATTCCTATGGGAAACCGTGCTTCGGTTTATGAATTTTTCACAATATGAAAAGTACCGCAGAACGCATTAAATTTGTAAAACCAAGGTACGCCTGTATAACAATCTGAATAGTAGATAAAATTATCTACTCACAATGTTAGCTCTGATTTTATTTTGTTTTGCTGTAACAGTAAATACAAGCAATTCTGTTTGCTGATAAAGCTAGTGTTGTATTTTATTTGTATTCTATATAAAAGGGAACTTTCAGTGACTTCTACAGTCACCAAAGCACTGCTGCCAATATCGAAGGCTTGACAGTGTGTTCAGGATCAAAAAGGGAGAAGGAGAGGGTAGAGGGAGACCTGTGCAGTGTAAAGGCTTAGGAGGGAGCAGAGAGCCCAGAGCCAATATCAATCACAGAGAGAAGGAAGGTGAGAGGATCCCGACCAGATTGTCGGCATGAGAATCCAGGAAAGTCTGTAGCCCTCCCCACAGTTCATTAACTCTAATTTACCAGAAAGGGTGCACTTCTCAGAGGGCAGGAAAGATCTGTAGGTGCTAGCAGCTCATAAGGATTGAGAATAGGTGAAAAAAAGAATCCCATACTTCTCTTTTAAATATGAGTTTTGGAAACTGACTCAAGTCACTACAAATACCCTCCACTAAATGGAATACAGTCTAGTATTAGGCACAAGAGAAGGTGTTTTCCTTGAAGCTGAACTCTAGAATAAGCAAATATTGTCTAACTATAAGAGGTATATGTATTTTTATTTGATCATTGGTGTCCCCTGTGTAATTCTTCCAGATCTGCCAACATCCAGTATAAAACGACTTCTGTAATTTGCAGGAGTTTCCTGTAATGGAAACTAATCACTAACTCTCTCTCCTTGTGCAGGGTGGTTGGTCTTGTATTTATCCTCCTGTTTTCTGAAGGCAGCCTATAGTGGGGTCACTGTTTGGTCCCTCCCACAGCTCTATGTTCTGTGCAGGTTATGTACAGCAAAGTGATGATGTCACCACTAGTTTTTCACGATAACATCTGGGGTTTCAAATGCATTGGGTTGACGCAAAGTGAATTTATATCATTTGAAACTCTTGAGGAATATATTTAAAGGATATGTTCACCTTTTGTAACATATTACACCCATATTACAACATAAAGGGAGGGATTATGTAAGTAAAAGTTCTTTTTAATGTAACCCTAGGCATAAACTTGTAGTGTAGGGGGAAGAGGGGCCAATGCAAGGGAATTTTTGTTTTTCCCAGAGTTGTAATTAAAAATGAAAGTTATTGTGCCTGGAGTTGAGCTTTAAAGTGAACCTATGACCAGTCTACAGACAGTCCACTAATATAATTTGCACAACAAGCATTACAGTACATTTAAAAACAAGCTCCCTGTGAATTTGAGAGGGCTGTGCCCGGAGTGGGCAGACAATGCCCTGGCGTCAGTGGGAGTAAACATTCTGTTACACACTGCGGCAGACTTTCCCATGACGGATATTTGATGTGCCCATTTCATTCTACCCTCTTGTAAGTTGCTCTTCACTGTGTGCAATAAATGTGTTTTAAAGTCTACACTTACAGGCGCCTTTCCCCTTTCTTTTTTAATTTGAATAATACAACCTGGCTTATGATTTTAGTTTTTAAAGCAAAATTAGTACCTAGGTAATAGTGATGTACGTTTATTAAAGCGAAGGAGAAGGCTAAATAGTACTATTGTAAACTACACAGAATCTGGGAAACATCTGGAATTTGATTTGCTGATACGCCACCCACAGTATTCCAGATGCAGATTTCTTCACTTCATTGTGAAATAAGTTATGTGAGTCTATTTATTTGAAAATTAAAGGGATTGTTAAATTGATGTCCAAATGATGCAGTTTACTATGTTTGAGGATGTGCTTTTATTAGTAATTCTAGACTGCCATCTAGTGGCCAGTTCATGTATATTGTGTTATAGTTTTAAAGCAAGTTCAACTTTTTGACAAAAAATTTAAAAATGCACATTTTTTTGCAGGTAAAAAAATGTGCATTCATTATTTTTGTCTGCAGGAGCCTGGAAAGCATTGCACCAGAGATCAGCAGATCGCTGATGCCATGCAGGTCTGCTGCAGACCTGTCAAAATATCCACTTGCCGTAAGGGATGTACGAGCAAGCAGATATTCTGACAGAAAGCTTCAATAAACATCCGGGACTTGTAAGCACTCATTCACAAAACTCTGTGAATGACTGACATGGCCATATGGGCGGAGCATGTGGACGGCCATGCGGTTTTCAAATCTGACAGGTAGTATGAGGAAACTTCTCCACATACTGTCAGAGAGAGGGGGGGGGCAGCGGGCACTGCTGCAGCTATGGGAACATGTTACATGTTCCACCCTACAAACAGGTGGAACATGTAACATGTTCCCAAAGGTAAATTTATCCTTTAACCTCCCTGGCGGTATTCCCGAGTGTAGCTCGGGGTAAAGTTTCAGTACCACAAGCGGTAACCCTGAGCTACACTCGGGCTTACCATGCAGCGCTGCTCTGGGATCTGTTCTTCACTTACCTTGTCCTGCGCTCCCGCGATGTCCCTCCTGCAGTGTCACCTGTAATGTCCTCCGGCGGATGCTGGATCTGTCTTCTGGGTTCCGTCCCCTGCAACGTCGCGACAGAGCAGTGGGATATTTGAAAATGACAAAAAGTGACATTCACTAAAATCACATAGTAAAACATTACTGTATCAAACCATTTCACATACAATTTGTCCCTAGTGCTTTGTCCTGTGCCCTGCCTGCATTTTTACTGTTCTTTCTGCCTGGAAACTGAGAAATGTCCATGGCATCCAAAAAGCATCCTTTTAGGTCAAAAGCGGTTTTAGACCAGCTAGAGATCAGCGATAGTAAATCAGAACCACTTGCAGAATTGAGTGATAATGATTTGTGGGGAAATTCGTCATCAGACACTGAAAACGATTTTGCTACTTTGCTCAGTGATGTGTGAACTTGGTGCTATATTTCAAATTTCAGTGTTTTTGGTTTGATTATATTATTGAATTAATTTATTATTTTTTATGATTATTAAATTATGATTTATGATTTCGAGTTTCAAATTTTAACATACCCGGGATGATTATTAGACTCTTGTTCGGACAGATTTCAGCGAGTTATTCCTAAAAATTACAGGCCTACAATAAAAAAAAATACATATATTTCCATGCAAACAAATGTACCGCTTTGAGCACAGAAATATGGACATAATCAGACCGCTAGGGAGGTTAATTCCCCAACCCCCCCAAAGTGCAGCCTGCCAAGAAAAAAAAAAAAATCTTACCCTTCTTCCCATTCCAGTGATCTTTACTGTGTGGCCCCACACAGACACAAAGCCTTTCCAGGAAAAATGTCCCTACTGGCTCCTCTTTTTTAACGAGCCACATCTCTATTCATTCCTATTGGTGAGCTGTAGTCCACTGGACTGCTAGGATACAGCTCACCTACAGGACTAAATGGAGCCATGGGCATACGTTTACAGCAGTGTTTCTCAACTCCAGTCCTCATGGACCCCCAACAGGTCATGTTTTCAGGATTTCCCTCAGATGAAACAGCTGTGGTAATTACTAAGGCAGTGAAACTGATCAAATCACCTGTGCAAAATAATGGAAACTCTGAAAACATGACCTGTTGGGGGTCCATGAGGACTGGAGTTGAGAAACACTGGTTTACAGTGAGGAGTCAAGAAGGTAATTTTTTACTGGCAAGGCTGTGCAAAAATTAACGTGTTCTTAGCACTGATCTGTTAAAACAGAAAATACCAACAGGCCATTACAAATGAAAAAAACAAGGGATTTACTGTATTCTTGTTCAGGTATAGCAGACAGAGGCAGACAAATCATTTCTGTAAGCTGCACTGCCCAAATTCTTTGTACTTTAGTCAGATATCAAAATGTAAATTAAAACACATTGTGTACAGAGCTATGAAGAACAGCGTTTGAAGAAAACATTAGCAAATGTCCAAAACAGCAAAATGACTGACAGAAATACTCAATGCAGTTGATTTACTAAAACTGGTGATTACAAAATCTGGTACAGCTGTGCATGGTAGCCAATCCAGCTCCAGCTTGTTCAATTAGGCTTTGAGAAACAAAAAAAACTGGAAGCCGATTGGGTTCTAGATTTTGCACTCCAGTTTTTGTAAATCCCCCCAATGTACAGAAAGACATCAGGACTGACACCTTGGTTTTAGAAAGACCCTTGTATATGGAGCTATTCTCAAACTTTAAAAAAAAAAAAAAAAAAAAAAAAAAAAAAAAAGGGGAGGTGATGAGAGAGCAGATAGCTCACAGTAAATATACTGAGCAGAATGATAAGAACTCTGATATCAGAGGATGCCATGCCCTACAGTCACATACAAGCTTTCTTACATAAGCATTCTATATTAGCAATTCTCAGCCTATGATTAATTTTTTACAGATAATTTGTAAACTAACTAAAAACGTGCAGTTTTATACATCAGCACAACTCTGCATGCATTTGTAGTTATCTAATTATTATTTATTTCCATGAACATATTTAGCAGGACAATCTGAAACTTGCCAGTGTAAGTTGTGATTTTAATATTAATAGGTGACAACAAAGTAGAACTATAAGCAAAACTTTTTATCTTTGATAGACTAAGGAAGGGTAATAACCCCTGTCAGTTTTTTGCCATTTGTGTCCTATTGGAGAGATTTCCCTTCACTTCCTGTCTCATAACCAAAACAGGAAATCCCTGCAAATTAAGGGAATCCCATCAGGCCCCCTGGGTCACCAAAACTGGTGGCCCCATTAGCAGATTTTCCCTTTATTACTTTTCTGGGGTGAACACAAAATGTGGGCTTTCCTTTTACTTTCAATAATGGTAAACAGGACAAACAGAGAGGGTGAATCTCCCTAACACAGACAGCAATAACCTAACAGATTTTCTAATCCCTTTCCACTCTATTCAAAACGCTGTGTCCCAGGTAACAAATATTTCTATTTTTTCCTGTCCCTAGCAATATGCCTGTCTAATTCTAATGATGAGCATGTGGACAATAAAACGTCCTCTGCTGCTCCGGAGACCGGAAAAAAAATCAAGTTTGGCTGAACCCTGCTCAGCCATTAATGCGAAGATTTGAATTCTAGGAATGAATACAAAGCTTATTGGCTGAGGCGAAGTTCATGACATCAGCCCACCTCTCTGCCTCAGCTAATCAGAGGAAGCTTTATATTCATTCACAGAATACAAAGCTTTAACTGAATGGCTGAGCAGCCATGAAACATGGACATCAGCTTTAAATGCATTTTAGCATGTATAATTTGTTTGACATAATTTGAAAGAGTAACAATGTGCTTCATTGCAGCAACAAGAACAAAAATATTTTACTAATCCAATTCAGGGGATAACAATACCTCTGTAAACTGTTTTAAAAATATAGTTCTGGAAATATTGTTAAAGCAGGGTTCGACAAATCCCAGGCGCCAGGGCGCTATGGCGACTAGAAATTGTGTCTTGGCCCCTATGATTCAAGTCGCAATGCTATTCCGGTTTCTGCACGATTTCAGCACAGGTGCAATTTTGGCCCTCTCACTCTCCACAACTGCCTCCCACTGACTTCAACGCAAAATTGCGGTCCACTGAAAATCAATGAAAAATGCACTCCCATTGACCTCAATGCAAAATTCCCTCCCACTTACTTCAATGCTAAAACTCCTGTCAATAGCAATCCTATGTGAACACTTATCTTCGCATGCCACTCTACGCTATCCCTTGCAAGTCTGGACCGCACTGCTACAAACTTGCACAGGACCTTTTTCGTAATGACACTCAAAATGTAATGCATGTGGATGGCATCTGTGTGAACCATCTCAATAGGAACACATAACATCTAGCCCATCATGTGAATCTGAGTTTGAAACCACATCCAGAATCGCATATGTGTGAATCAGTGTGGCCCATTTCACACCTGGGTATTTTGGGAACACTGCAAAACCACTGCGATCCCACAGCGCAGGTTCAGGTGCCATTCTTTTTAATGGCACCTAAAACGTGGTGCGGTTTTGCCATGATTGTCACGCAGCAAATCCCAACACATGAAACTTGTAACCCAAAAGTTGTCTTGCCCCGGGTGCTGACAACCCACACTACGCAAAAAAAAAAAAAAAAACTGCCTCCTAACTCTTTTAGCTGGCTCCTAGATTCAAAGCAAATTTGTCAAGCTCTGTAGTAAAGCATAAGAAGAGTCCAAAAAAAACCCCCACAAAAATCAGCACGAGACATAACTTGCAGTCAATAGGATATGTCCATTGTGCGGAGGTCTCATCTGTTGGCAGAAATTCTACTCTAGCAATGATGTAGTGCAGATCATGGCCCAATAGTTCTTGCCTGGCTACAGCACCCAGGGAAAGTGACATCTTAAATTGCAAGTGACTTTATACACATCTCTTCTGGGTTTCTTTGTAGATAGGGGAAAGGACGTTAGTTGGATTTCCTCTCCTTTACTGGGGAACACTCAGCATTTGGGTCCCAGGCCCACAGGTGTGACAGCGAAGCTCAGAAAACAAGCATTGCTGCCCCGATCTTGGTCCCTTCCAGGAGGTGCGCCCAGCGAAGCAGAGCTGGCTTGGCTGTTTGGATGCATTTGCACAGGATGTCCCTTCCAGGAGGTGCATTCTATGATCTGATCACTTTAATTTCCAGTGTGAAGGGGTTTAGGCCTTTTGGTTTTTTTGTTGTACCTAGCTTCACAATCCTTCAAGAGGCACTATTGTAGGCGACAATCTAAAGCAGAGCTGTGTCCTACAAAGAACGAAAGATAAATATTGATTTGTATTCCTCTGGACCAAAAGTGCTACAACTTGTTTGAGAAATCATACCTCTCAGTAAAGAGCCACACTTAATGCAACTCTTTCTACTTAAATAGAACTAAAGGTAGCACTTATTTTCCATTTCGGACAGAACATGTCTCATTGGGGAGTATTCCCTTCACTTCCTGTCCCATAGCCAAAAAACAGGAAATCTCTCCAAAAGTAAATGAATCAGTCGTTGTCACCAGAACTAATGTCCCCTCTATTACGGTTCTGGGGACAACCCACATTTTAGGATTTTCTTTCACTTTAATTTATAAAACAGTAACGATGAGATACAGTGCTCAGCATAAATTCGTACACCCCAACAGATTTGTCAGAAAACCTTCACTTTCCTTTCAGAATCAATATTTTCTATAGGACACTACACTACAAAAAACACTCCCACAAATGTTGGCCATTAGTTGCAAACAAGATTTGTTAATTTGCACACACAAAAAAATATTTTTCATAACAAATTCATTCAAGACCATGTTGCAAAAATGAATACACCCCAATGAAAGTTTTAGAAGCAAAGCTAAATAATAGACAGCAAAATGCAAATTAACCACTTCCCGCCCGCAATGTACTGCGGACAAGCGGCAGCTACAGGCAAAGCAATGTGCTGGTACAGTGCTCTGAATGTACTAACACAAGGAGGCGCTGCGTGCCTGAGCGGACTACAGCACTCCCCACCCATGACTGCTGTTGTGTCTAGCGGAATGAAGATCCCAGTGAACGGGACCCGGTGTTCGCTATGCGATCACATTGTTAGCAAAGACGCTATGAATCAATCTGATTCATGACAGTTCTGCTTCTCTGCCTAGTGAGCTGTGATTGGTCCACAGCTGTCACATGATACATGGGGCCAATCACAGCACCCTGTACCATGTAACCAGCTCCAGCCAATCACAGATCACTATCTTGAGCGGTCAATAACCTAACTCATTCATGAGAGTTCATGACAACAAGCTTTGCATTAGAGGAGAAATTATCTTTATTTCTCCTGCAAAGCAAAGTGTAAAAAATAAAAAAATATCCCTGATCACCTCCCCACAATAGTACAATGTTACTACGGTAACATTGTACTATTTTGATAAAAGTATTTAAAAAAATTTAAATAAATTAAAAATACCGTATTGAGAATTGTTTTAAAACATTTTTTAACCACTTGAGCTCCAGAGGATTTACCCCCCTTAATGACCAGGCCTCTTTTTGCTACTCGGCGCTGCACTAATTCAACTGATAATTGCGCGGTCATGCAATGCTGCACCCAAACGAAATTTACGTCCTTTTTTTCACACAAATAGAGCATTCTTTCGGTGTAATTTGATTACCTGTGCGCTTTTTATTTTTCACGCTATAAACAAAAAAAAGGCCAAAAATTTTGAAGAAAAACAATATTTTTTACTTTCAGCTATAAAAAATATATAGTAAACTCAAAGTTGGTTATAAATTTAGGCCAAAATGGGTGTGATCAGATGCTTTAAGGGTAAAGGAGAGATCTAGAGTCTAACAGCCCCCAGATTTCTCAAAAATGAGTACCTGTCACTGCCTATTGTTATCACAGGGGACATTTACATTCCCTGTGATAGCAATAAATAAAAAAAACAAAAAACAGTGCTCGTGCACAAAGGCAAAAACATTCATCCTGTGTCGGTATGTAAACATAGATGGCACCATGCATGTGAGGTATCACTGCAAACGTCAGATCAAGGGCAGCAATTATCACACTAGATCTGTGTAAATATAAATTGGTGACCTGTAAAGGCTTTTAAAGCCTATTGATATTGAAAATGTATGTACTTTGTCGCCATTGCACGGGCATGCGCAGTTTTGAAGCATGTCATGTTTGGTATCCATTTACTCGGTGAACATCATCTTTTATATTTTATCAAACAATTGGGCAATATATTGTTTTTGTACATTAAAATTGAAGAAAATCGTCATCCAAGTTCACTCCAGTTAGCTAAAGAAGCCAAACTGGGGTGACTGTTTCCCGTAACACAATACGATGTACACTGCAGAGGAATGGCATGCATGGGTGTTCTCCATGAAGGAAGCCCCTCCTAAAGCCCATGCTCAAAAAAGTCTGCTTAGAATTGGCCAGAGCCTATGATGAAAAAAAGAAGACTACTGGGACTCTGCACTCTGGAGTGATGAGACCAAGATACATGTTTTTGGAATTGATGGCTTAAAACTGTACGGCATCACAAAGGTGAGGAGTACAAAGAAAAATGCATGGTGCCTACAGTGAAACATGGTGATGGTAGTGTCCTTCTGTGGTGGTGAATGAGTGATGCTGGTGTCAAGGAGCTGCATTTCATTGATGGTAGCAAGAATTCACAGATGTGAATCTGCTCTATATTGAAAGAGAAGATGCTACCACCACTCTGTGCCCTTAATCGTCGTTCTAACATGACAATGATCCAAAACACACAACTATGGCCAAGGTTGCATTTCTGAAGAAGAAGAGGGTGAAAGTGATTCAGTGACCAAGTATGACTCCTGATCTGAACCCAAATCGAACACCTATGGGGCATTCTGAAGATACAAGTTTAGCATCACGCTCCATCCAGCATCCTGGTTCTAAAAGAGGTCATTCTTAAAGAATGGAAAAAGATAGATGTTGAAATATGTTGCCAACTTGTTCATTCCAAGCCTACAAGACTTGGTGCTGTCCTTACATATCATGGAGGTCATATAAAATACTAGATGTAGTAGTTTTTCTTGTGGGGTGGATTCATTTTTGCATCAACTACTTAGATTACAAAATCTTTAGTTTTACTCAAAGTTGTATTAAGCTTACTTCATGTAATAGGCTAAACAACTAAACAGTTCTATAAAAACTTAGTTTCGTCAAAATTTCTGAAATTGTTCTTAAGATATTGTATAAAATCTTACTTTTCAAAAGAGGTGTACTAATTCATGGTGAGCATTGTATTCCAAAAGAGAATCTCCCTAATTGGGGCACAGACAATAAAAACCTGACAGGTGTTCCAATATATCTCCACTGTCCCAAAAAAAAAAAAAAAAAAAAAAAAAAGTTTGATTTTAGTTACACTTGAAAAATAAAAGATGAAAAGTTTTGAAGATCATAAGAACACAATCGCTTGTCCTAATGAATTGGAAGGGGGGGTGAGTAATAGGCTACCAATCCAAATTATGTGCGATCAAGGCCACTCACCTGCACTTGCAAGACTGTCACATTAGGACAAGTGACTGTATCTGTGCTGCCACTGTGTTCTAATAGGCTTCAATGGGCTGCCTGCAGCACCTGGAAGTTCTAGATGCTGCACAAACAGCACATTCAGCTTTCACTACATAATCACCTTCTCATCAACATTTTCCTCTGCAGACATTCCACTCTGTTGTCCAAGTCCTTCCTCCTCTGCACTGAATGATGCCCTGTGACATTCAGCAATTTATTGTGGGATGGGGGTGCTAACACTTCATGAGGGTGTGTCATACTGGCCAGGGATCAAGGAACTGCAGTACAGAACCGCACCCACACATCTCTATGATCTGTACGTGAAACAATAAGGACTGCCCAACACCGGAGGACAAAAGACGGTTAAAAATGGTAAGTATGCTAAAATATATTTTTTACAGGGGAAGCTCCAAAAGAGAAAGAGGAAGGACTGCAGATGCATTCCCATCAAGAACTATCAAAATGCTATACTCTACCTCAAAGTATTTATAGAATTCTAGCACCGATATACAGTGCATTCATAAAGTATCCAGACCACCTTGACTTTTTTCCAATTTTGTTATGTTGCAGCCTGATGACCATGGTTTAATAAAGGGTGGTCCTGTCTGCCCTGAAACATATACCCATACCCCTTCTATTTTCTGTCATCATCACCCAGCCGAGAGAGGTGCTGTTTGGAGCTGCAGCCATCTTCCTACTTCCGGAAGCCGCTGTTGCTAATGTTCCAGTCTGAAGACTGACAGTTGTACTTTCACCAAAAACTCTGCTTCAGCCAGCCACATGCCTGCAGCGCTCTGCAGCTTCACAGTGATCCTTTGGAGGTCTATATGGGTTTGACAAGCCGTGATCCACTTTTAACTAGTGAATGCATTTTAATTGTCTTTTGTTCTTTTAAATAAAACGTTACACCTACATGGAAGCATCCTCTTGTGTTTTTTATATGTGCATTAGGATCTCAAGACCTAATCTGAGAGGAGCAGCATCCACTTCACCTGGTGTTCCCTACCAGTCTCCTGTCCCTCTTATGTGCCCCGGTTAATGAGGTTAGGTTCTAGTCAGTGCAATAGCTTATTCATTTTCTTCAGTCTCTCAGTCGCTGCTGCTGAAAAACACCTCCACAGCATGATGCTGCCACTACCATGCTTCTCTTTTGGGATGGTATTGGGCAGGTGATAAGCGGTGCCTGGTTTCTTCCAGACACAACGTTTAGAATTGAGGTCAAAGAGATCAATCTTGGTTTCATCAGACCAGAGAATCTTGTTCCTCACAGTCTGACAGTCGTTCAAGTGCTTTTGCACTTTTGCAAACTCCAAGCGGACGTTCATGTGTTTTGCACTGAGGAGAAGCTTCTGTCTAGCCACTGTGCCATAAAGCCCAGATCAGTGGATGGTTGCAGTGACTGTTGTCCTTCTGGAATGTTGACTGAGCTCCAGAGCTCCTGTGTGGAGATGGGACAGAGTGACCATCTGGTTCACCTCACTTACTAAGGCCCTTCCCCCCGATTGCTTAGTTTGGCCAGGTGACCAGCTCCTGGAAGAGCCCTGGTTGTGCCAAACGTCTTCCATTTGAGGATTATGGAGGCCAATGTGCTCTTGGGATATGTGCCTTGTAATAATCCTGCCTCTGAGCTCTGCAGGCAGTTCCTTTGACCTCATGGCTTTTGCTCTGCTACAGTATGCATTGCCAGCTGTGTGGCCTTTTATAGAGATGTGTGCCTTTCCAAACCATGTCCAGTCAATATAATTTACCACAGGGAGACATTAATCAAGGTGTGGAAACATCTCAGCAATGATCTTGAGAAATGGGAGGCAGCTGAGCTAAATTTCAAGTGTTGTTGCAAAGGGTCTGAATACTTATGCCATTGTGATATTTCAGTTTTTCCATTTCATAGATTTGCAAACATTTCTAAAACTCCGTTTTCGCTTTCTCATTATGGGGTGCTGTAGTACTGTAGTGTAAATTAATGAGAAAAAAAAATGACTTTAAACAAAATTACTGAGAAAAAAAAAAAAAAGTGGGTTTTTTTTACATTTGGGTTCCCTGCTGACAGCTGAGGAGTCATCCGGTGTCAAGGACATGGCGGCCGGCTTCCCGGCCTGCTACTCAGTACTTTGTTAGTGAATAGCTGATTGTTACCACTCAAACACTTTAAGAAACTCTCAAACACTCATGGAGCCTGAAAAAACGCTGGCAAAAAGTGCTAAATATTAGCATTTTTTTATTCAGTGTTTTTTTTCAGCGGTTTTTGAGCATCTAGTGTGCATGGAGCCTTCAAGAGTACCAGTAATTAAATGGGCAACTTTTACAGACATATTGTCAAACTTTTTACTACTTACATGATATTAAAAAAAATAAATAAACTGGATTGAGTTTGTCCCAAAGCTGTTAGCTCATTAAGTGCAGTAAAATGTATTTTCTGGAGGATGCCTTTTTTTTTTTTTAATTATGTACAAAAAGCCACAACTGCAGCAGGCAGTCATGATTCTGCCTCAAATCAGCACTGGGAAAAGTAAAGTTAGGAATTGTTTTGCATAAATTTCCTTTCCAAACAAACCATGTATAATGTCATCTAGAAGTGAGATCGCGATCTAATTATTTTGTGATTGGTTGCCAGGGGCAATTGTTCTTTCTGCTTTATAAGTTGATAAATCGTTAAAATAAGCAGATCTAAATAATGTAAAATGAGTTACTTCCATGAACATGTAAAGTAATGCCAAAAAAAAAAAAAACACCACAACTTACCGAGATGATGTCCTCCACTCTCTTTGAGCTCGTTCACCCTATTTACGACTTTGGCTACTCCGTCTCCCATCCTTTTTGCTTTCAGACGCAACTCTTCCTCCAGTGCTAACCTGAGATTAACAAAATAGACAATAACAACTGTTCAATCTTTTTAAAAGTCTACAACTGAAATTTTACACTTGCAAAACAACAGAACAATTAAAATATCAGAAATGACTATTTAGTGCCCTTTCACACGGGCATTCCATCTATCGGTTTTTCATCCATATATTGACGGATGAAAAACGGACAGCAATACATTCCTATGGGCAAATGGATGTCATCCATTTTTCGTTTGCTTCTGTCAAAGTCTGTTTTGGGTTTTTTTTTTAAAACGGAATAAGCCTCCATTTTTGTTCCATTTAAAATTTAGAGTGGGTGAAAAACGGATGTAAACAGATGAAAATTGGATGTACATGGATGAAAAACCGATATAAAACAGAACAGAACCAAAAACAGAAGATGGATAAACTGATGTAAACTGAATCCGTTTTTTCTTAGCAAAAACGTGACTGAATGGATGACACCCATGTGAATATAAAAATATAAATTTTAATGAGCTGTATTTTCTGGATTAAAATAATGAGTGTGGCAGGCGCAGCACCCTTTGGTGCCTTGTGCGCTGTGGCATTAGAAAAATTATGTAATTGCGGTTTCTTTGTTTGATTAGACTGACTTTACTCTGTAATTCCTCCAATGCCGCTCTATGGATGCAGTAAGTTTAAAGAGCACACCGAATACTTTAGTTAACTTCTTTAATAACTTCAATCTTCTTCATATAACACTGCTTACAATGGCTTGTTTCGTTTATCTTACAGTGACTTATTTCTTCCATATTACAGTGGTTTAATTCGGTGGATTATATCGACAACGTATTTCGTTCTGTATATTTCAATAGATTCGTTAGCTTATGTCGTTAGATTATTTCGGTAGATTGATAAATTTGGTAAATTCAGTGGAACTACAAGTAAACACATACAACAGATTTTACACACAGATCTACCTGCACTGTTAAACAATAGAGGAACACACAAGTGCATTAAATACCTATTTGGCCTTCTCTGTTTCCATAAAGCTTCTCTGACTGGAACTGGACTGTTTCCTCTTCTGTCTGATGAGCATGTGTCTCTAGAACAATCTAGCAGGGAGTTTTACACAGGCATAAATGTGAAACTGGCTGGGATTGGTTAAGGCTCTGTACAGTGTGAGGCTGTCTGTGATTGGCTCAGCTCTATACTAACTCTTAAAGGCATATTTTCCTTTTCTGCTTCTGCTAACACAATGAATATATAAATGTCATAACAATCAGACATAAATTACAGCAATGATTCTGCTTTTGGCTTTAACATATGCACATATACACTGTACTGAGGTTATTGGCAGGTTTGGTATACATATATATGTGAACCATATTAGCAACCTAGGACTGGTCTTAGCTGGCCAGCTACAATGAGAGTGTGGGGAACTGTGTCAAATGCTTTTGCAAAATCCAGTATACCATGTCCACCGCCACCCCTCTGTCTGTCACCTAGAAGGTCATGCCATATACATACAGTCTTTTCAGCATTTTTTTTTTATGGTTTCTATTTTAGATACATAGAAAAGAGACTGGCTAACATCTATATTGATGATATATGTGCATGAGGCATCCATAGTGGTTCAGTACATGCTCAAGCTTTCCTTCCTCCTTAGTAGTGCAACAAAATGGTTCTGCTTTACTTCTGTTCTTCTCACAACGTAAGTGAATGGGTTGGCCAGTTCTTTCAAAATAATGCACTCCCTAGGTGGCTGACATCTTATCTCAAAAGTTATTATGTCCCATTCACACAGGGCGTAAAATACCATATGCCCATGTTTACCTGCACGGGGATGCACATGTGCAGGAAGTCCCATTGATGTCTATTGTGACACAGTGGCTACACAGACTCAGCCACTGTGTCCCAATATGACATCCATGTTGGTGCGGATGCAGGTCCCTGAACTCCCACTGTCTGTTTGAGAACCCGCACATTAACACAATTCCTGTCCTATGGTGGCAAACTAAGCAGCACTGTCACCCTAGGACAGGGAGTGTGAAATCTCCTTATGTTCTCCATTCTGGGGGAGGTGTTGTGTAGTCTACAGAAAAAAGCAGAAAACAATGCTAACTGCTAACATTCCAGAGGCAGAGAGTACAGGAAGTTATCACTTCACAATATCTCTGTCTGGGTGAACAGCTATGTTTTGTTCTGTTTTTTTGCAAGAACAGATATAATAAAGTGCTTTCACTGGTATATTTAGCAGATCAAAAAGGGAGAAAAATGTATTGTTAGAGTTTACATACACTTTAAGAAAAGAGGCTGTATGATAGCAAATTAAGTCATATTAAAGACTACTTTAAAGCCCCCCTCTTGGGAGACTTTAAAATGATCCCTCTGATGAAGGGGCAAGTGGCCCCAAAACATGTTAGTGGAGGTACTTCACATATCAGGATACAATTTTGGTCCTCTGTTACCATACACTAGGGACCTTTCTGAGCATTTCTTGTCTATGGTTTCTGCCATGTCCACTGCTGAGGTAACCATCCCTGCTAGCGTATCTCCTTTGCCCACTACCCAGTGAAAGTGTCTTTTGCATCTCTTGGTCTGTCCCATTTTACCACTAGAGAGCTAGTCCTGATGATATGTCCTATTCACGCCACTTTATTGTAAGTGCGAGCTTACTTTTTTCTTTTTGTTTAACTGCACGATTTGGTGTGCTCCGTTTTGTGTTTCTATTCTTCTTTTGTGTGTCTCCTAGATCTAAACAAGCTATCAACCTTTGCAAAGTGTGTTGGGCTTTAAAGTGAATACTGTAATAACTTAAAATATGCATCCTCTGAAACTGCTCTATACTTTAACAAAGTTCACTCAAATTTTTTTCTTGAGATCATAAATGCACTCTGTATAAACCCTTTAGCTGTTATAGTCAGTGCAAAAGTTTGAGGCACTGCCACTGTGAAAATAGTTGTAAAAAAGACACAGGTTTTGCATGTCAGATTGAGGGATTCTGAAGTATTGAATTGAAACTGAGAAAACTGAACAGCTTTATTCGGATTTTGCCATTTCCGGATGAGGCTTCGTAGTTTGGAGATTTTGAAGTGCTTTGGGAGGGAAGAAATCTTCAACCCAGTGTCCAGGTCTTGAGGAAGACCTGCATGGTGTGTGTCCAGGTGCGCACAGCCCTTATAAGCAGGGCATATAGGCTTAGGATAGTGCAGTGCTACTGTTAGGAAAACGGTCTGCTCTGTCGAGGGGACAAATGCGCTCCACCCGAAATCCAGGAGGTCTCAGGCTAGGAGGACTTCAGGCAGGTGTAACGTACCTGGTGATGGAGCCCGAAGTGAAGAGAAAGGTCTTTCTTACAGCTCTGGCTCAGCAGCCCTGGTAATGTAACAGGAAGTGCAAGAGCACAGAGTGGCATGAGTGCCTGATAGAGCTTCTGCTGGAGGATGCTGTTGTGCATCTGGGTACGCAAGGCAGCTGGCGGTGGCACACTGGCAGAAACTGGAGACCAGCAGGGTGCAGCTGATTAAGGTGCAGGCAAGGCAAAGTCAGACAGTACAGGTTGGCAACTAGCAAGCAGATCAGGAATAAACGGCAGGCAGAAGAGTAGTCAAGAGTCAAGCCAGGGGTTCAGGCAGAGTTCACGTGTAGTCAGGATCAGATAAGTCCGACAACAGGAGGGCAAACAGGAACAAATGCAAGAAATGTAATAGACCAAATGGCACTGATATAAGGAACTAGTGCAGTTTAAATAGCCAACCTGGTGCCAATGTGATTTCGCAAATGAGCATTCGCATCTGCGTGCCCCCATGTGTGCATTCGCACATCTGCTAATTGGCCACAAGCATAGCTAATAGGAATCCTGCAAATAAGTATACGCATTCCCTGACATTGCCCCGCCCCCTTATGGGCAGCCCCCAGATGCCTAACTGGGCACGCTTTTCAGGATGCCTATGAAAAAATGATTGAATCAGTTTTTTTGGCATATACATTAGCCTCTGGTTACCAGGAATTTTTCTCCGCCCCATACCTTTTCCATTTAATCAAGTGTTGTACCTGGTTTCTTCTTTTCCTGCAATCCAGAATGGTTTCTAGCTCGTATTCTTCCTCTCGTCAATTACTGGCTCTGGAGGATCTGTGTTACAACCTGAAAAAGGCTCAGGAACTACGGGTTTCAGCACGTGAAATACTGGATGAATCTTTAAAGAATCAGGTAGTAACCATTCATTAGATACATTGCTAATTCTCTTCTTGACAGGAAAAGGTCCCAACTTGCTCATGTGACCTTAGAGCTGTGGATAACCAAACCTGGTCTCCAGGTTCCAGAATAAGTTCACCCTTTCATCTTCTGTCGAAGACCCTTTTATTGTCTCTGTGCTTTAGCAATGGTTTTCTGCAAATGTTTTTCTGGAAAAAATTTAGGGTGTCTTGGACAGCCGGAATTGCAGAATCAGGTAACTCAGACAGAAAAGATGGATGAAACCCGTAATTTGCAAAAAACAAAAAAAAAAGAGGGAGACTGTTGATTGTTGCAGAGTGTATGGCATTGCTATAGCCAGGGGTAAGAAGGATACCCACTCATCTTGAGAAAATGATGTAAAGCAGCAGATATACTGTTCTAGAGTTTGGTTTGTTCTCTCAGTTTGCCTATTGGTTTTTGGGTGGTATGCAGAAGAAAATGAAAATTCAACCTTTAGAGTCTCACAGAGCGCTTTCCAGAACCAGGATGTGAATTGGACTCCACAATCCGAGACAATGTTAGTAGGAGTACCATGAAGCCGTACTATCTCCTTAATGAAGATACTTGCTGTTTCAAGTGCAGAGGGAGTACCCTTCATGAGCAGAAAGTGAGCCATGTTGGAAAACCGATCAATTATGACAAAGATGGTAGAGTACCCTTCCAAAAGGGGAAGTTCCACGATAAAGTCCATAGTAATTATATTCCATGGTCTAACGGGAATCGGGAGGGGCATAGGAAAACTCCAAGCCTTGTTCCTGCTGCTCTTGTTACGGGTACAATTAACATAAGAACTCACATACAGGTGAAATTCGAAAAATTAGAATATCGTGCAAAAGTTCATTTTAGTAATGCAACTTAAAAGGTGAAACTAATATATGAGATAGACTCATTACATGCAAAGCAAGATAGTTCAAGCCGTGATTTGTCATAATTGTTATGATTATGGCTTATAGCTCATGAAAACCCCAAATCCACAATCTCAGAAAATCAGAATATTGTGAAAAGGTGCAATATTCTAGGCTCAAAGTGTCCCACTCTAATCAGCTAATTAAGCCATAACACCTGCAAAGGGTTCCTGAGCCTTTAAATGGTCTCTCAGTCTGGTTCAGTAGGAATCACAATCATGGGAAGACTGCTGACCTGACAGTTGTGCAGAAAACCATCGTTGACACCCTCCATAAGGAGGGAAAGCCTCCAAAGGTAATTGCAAAAGAAGTTGGATGTTCCCAAAGTGCTGTATCAAAGCACATTAATAGAAAGTTATGTGGAAGGGAAAAGTGTGGAAGAAAAAGGTGCACAAGCAGCAGGGATGACCGCAGCCTAGAGAGGATTGTCAGGAAAAGGCCATTCAAAAGTGTTGGGGACTTTCACAAGGAGTGGACTGAGGCTAGAGTCAGTGCATCAAGAGCCACCACACACAGATGGATCCTGGACATGGGCTTCAAATGTCGTATTCCTCTTGTCAAGCCGCTCCTGAACAACAAACGATGTCAGAAGCGTCTTACCTGGGCTAAAGAAAAAAACAGACCTGGTCTGTTGCTCATTGGTCCAAAGTCCTCTTTTCTGATGAGAGCAACTTTTGCATCTCATTTGGAAACCAAGGACCCAGAGTATGGAGGAAGAATGGAGAAGCACACACTGCAAGATGCTTGACGTCCAGTGTGAAGTTTCCACAGTCTGTGTTGATTTGGGGAGCCATGTCATCTGCTGGTGTTGGTCCACTGTGCTTCATTAAGTCCAGAGTCAACGCAGCCGTCTACCAGGAGATTTTGGAGCACTTCATGCTTCCTTCCGCAGACAAGCTTTATGGGGATGCCGATTTCATTTTCCAGCAGGACTTGGCACCTGCCCACACTGCCAAAAGCACCAAAACCTGGTTCAATGACCGTGGGATTACTGTGCTTGATTGGCCAGAAAACTCGCCTGACCTGAACCCCACAGAGAATATGTGGGGCATTGCCAAGAGAAAGATGAGAGACATGAGACCGAACAATGCAGAAGAGCTGAAGGCCACTATTGAAGCATCCTGGTCTTCCATAACACCTCAGCAGTGCCACAGGCTGATAGCTTCCATGCCATGCCACATTGAGGCAGTAATTGCTGCAAAAGGGGCCCAAACCAAGTACTGAGTACATATGCATGCTTATAATTTTCAGAGGTCCAATATTGTTCTATGTACAATCCTTGTTTTATTGATTGCATGTAATATTCTAATTTTCTGAGATTGTGGATTTGGGGTTTTCATGAGCTGTAAGCCATAATCATCACAATTATGACAAATCATGGCTTGAACTATCTTGCTTTGCATGGAATGAGTCTATCTCATATATTAGTTTCACCTTTTACGTTGCATTACTAAATAAATGAACTTCTGCACGATATTCAAATTTTTCGAGTTTCACCTGTATGCCTTACAGTCCTTGACCAGATCAAGCCACCAGAACAGCCATTGAACCAAGTCAGTAATCTTATGGATCCAAAAGTAACCCACTAGTGGGTGGTCATGGAAATAGTTCCAGCTAGGGATGCACCGAAATTTCGGGAACAAAACGTTTCGGCCGAAAACACCCCTTTCGGCTGTTGGCCAAAATGAAAAAAGCACAGATACAGGTGCCGAAAAAAAACCCACCCCTCACCGCCGCTTGGTAGTTCTCAGCCTTACCTGAGAAACCATCGATCCTGGATCTGGGCATAGAGATGAGTGAAGGAAAGATGGCCGTCAATCATCTCTATGCCCTTGGAGGACCGGAGTGATGTCACTTCCCATTCCGGCCATTTTTTTAAAGCACAAGATCAATGCTTTTTTTTTTTTTTTTTTTTTTTATCTAATGCTTTACATTGCAGAGGAGAGATGTGGGGTCTTATTGACCCCTCTCCATAAAAGAGGACCTATCGTTATTTCTATGCATACATTCCTTGTGAGAAGAATAAAAGTGATTAAATTTTTTTAAAAAGGGACAGTGCGAGGTTGACCCGGTGGGCCTGGTTGGGTGGAAGGGGATTGGCCCCTATGATTCTCCAGGTTTCTATGGGGAGGTTATCGCGGAGGTCCCTGCTCCTGGGACTTTTAGTTTTATTAAGTTTTACTACATTATATTATATTTATTACCCTTTTGCCCTCTGAGGGCTTCTGTTTTGATGTTTCCATTTGCAGCCATGTGTCCGGTGGTAGAGTTACCCCTAACTGTATCCTTCATGTGTAGGATGCACATCACCATTGGTGTGACACAATTGCACTGTTGTGTATACTTTTTGTGTCTTTTTCCTTTCTTTGTTCTTTTCTTTTTCTGTTTTTTTTTCGTTTTTGTTTTCTGCAGGGTTCCGGGACGCCATGGTCCGATCGTCATTGGGAGTGGAGATTGCTGGCTGCTTTGGGCTTTTTTCTGCTGAGTGTGTTGCGTTGATACCGCCATAGCCTCTCCCCTTTTGAAAATACATTCATAAAATGTTCAAGGCTTCAATTCGCCTCAGAAACGGGCTAAAGTTTTTCATCACCTCAAATCGCAACAAATTGATGTGGTATGTCTACAGGAGACCAGGTTTTCTCAGTCCTCCGCTCCGCATTATTTTTCACCTCACTATCCCATCTTTTACACGGCCTCGGCTCCTGAGAAGCGCCAGGGTGTTCTGATAGCTTTTAAACGCAATCTCCCCTTTGTCTGTTCTAGGCATATAGCGGACCCCACGGGCAGGTATTTGCTTCTGCAAGGCACCCTCTGGGACCAGGAGGTTACCTTTGTCTCTTACTATGCGCCTAACCGTTTCCAGCATAAATTATTTTCGCATCTTTGCACCATTGTTTCTCGACACTCTAAGGGTCTTCTTCTTGTTATGGGGGATTCGAATGTTACCTTGGATTCCACATTGGATAGGCGCTACGCACGGGGAGCGACCCCCTCTCATGACTTGGTGCTAGAGGAACGTATGCGCTCTCTTTTGCGGACGGCGGGGATAGCGGACGTCTGGAGGGAACTTCAACCAACTAAACGCGACTTTACGTTCTATTCCAATCCTCATGACAGTTTTTGTAGAATTTATCATATATTCATGCAGGTCCAGCAGCTCCCCTCGGTCCGGCGGATAACTATTCCCTCCTCACCCTGGTCAGATCATGATCCCTTGGTACTCCTCCTTGCCCTTTCTGGGTCAGAACGGCACCCTTTTCATTGGCGCATCAATGACTCTTTGCTGACCACTCAGGCTACCTGCCAACAAATAGAATTCTTTTTACGAACATACTTTGCGGAAAATTCGGGATCGGTCTCTTCAGCAGTGCCCCTTTGGGAAGCGCATAAGGCCACAATGCGGGGTCATGTTATACAGCTGGCTGCGGTCCAGAAGCGGGAGCGGAAACACCGACTCTTGGAGCTTCATTCTCTCCTGGCCTCTGCGGATGCGCGTTGGAAGTCATCTCCATGCATGGCCCATAAACGCGCTCGGGGCGCTCTGGCGACAGAATTGGACCTCCTCGCCTCTTCGGAGGCGGAACGGGCCCTGCGTTGGACCAGACATAAATTTTACTCCTGCGCTAATAAGCCCGATCCCATACTAGCCAGGAAACTCAATTCTGTGGGGAAACCCCATAAACCGATTCGACTTCGACTTTCCACAGGTGGCTGTACTTCTAATCCCCAGCAGATTGTTTCCCGATTTTCAGACTTCCTTTCGCGCCTCTATGCTGCCCCAGATCCTTTCCCTGTGGCCCAGGCAGAGGCATTCTTTCAAGACCTCCATCTTCCCGGATTAACCGAGGCAGCACAGGCGGCCCTCAACGCTGGTGTCAAGTGCTCCAAGCGATCAAATCTATACGGTCCACCGCGGCCCCAGGTCCCGACGGCTTCTCCGGTCTCTATTATAAAAAATTCTCAGCCCTATTGGCGCCCTATTTAGCGGCCTATTTCAATGAGTTACGACAGGGCTCTTTGCCCTCTCCGGACGCACTTAGGGCACATATCTCTATGATTCCTAAGACGACCAACGATGTCCAGGAACCGCAAGCCTTCCGGCCCATTTCTCTTCTTAATGAAGACCTGAAGATATTGGGCAAGATCCTTAGTTTTCGCATCAATAAATATTTGTGTGATATTCGGGTGATAACGTCCGTAAGGTGGTCCATCTTATTCATTTTCTGCAACAACGGAAAATCCCAGGATTCCTACTGTCCTTGGACATATATTGATTCTCTATCTTGGGAATATCTGCGGTTTGTGCTGTCTCGTTGGGGTTTCGGGGATTCTATTCTCTCTTGGATTCAGGCCTTGTATTCCTTTCCCTCGGCCTCCGTTAAATACGCTGGGTATTTCTCGGATCCCTTTCCTGTTGGGCGAGGGATGAGGCAGGGTTGCCCGCTGTCCCCAGCGCGCTTTGTCCTGGCGCTTGAGCCACTGGCTTTAGCGCTCCGGACCGATTGCAATATATCGGGGGTTCCATACGCGGGACAGGAGTTTAAGCTGAGCCTCTTTGTGGACGATGCCCACTTGACCCTTACTAATCCTCTGACGACACTTCCTAACTTGCAACGAGTTCTTGAGCGCTTCTCCTTGATTTCGGGTCTACGTATCAACTTGGATAAAACCGTCGCTCTCAATATTACTTTGGCTTCAGATTTGGTTTCGCGCTTACAATCCCACTTCCCTTACCGGTGGGCTTCCTCTTTTCTGGAATACTTGGGTATTCGCTTGACCCCCACCTATGACTCCCTTTTTGCTGCAAATTATTATCCTTTGCTTAGCTCTTTATCTTCTCTTATGCATTCCTGGCAATTTCCGCACCTGTCTTGGATAGGACGGGTTCATTCAGTGAAAATGACCATCTTGCCGAAATTGTTATATTATTTTCGCACCCTCCCGGTGCGGGTTCCCCCTCACTTTCTTCGGTTGCTTCAGGCGAAGTTTATGCATTTTATCTGGGCCGATAAACACCCCAGAGTCTCTAGAAATACGCTCTTTGCTCATAGACTCCAGGGTGGTCTTGGGCTACCCAATGTAGCTAAGTATTATCAGGCGAGCCAGATTGCCCCGCTGTCTATGTTGCACGCTTCCTCCGATGTTCCTCTCTGGGTCCTGCTGAAACTACCTAATTGTGCCCCTATCGCACTGTCGACACTCCTATGGCTTCCCCCTGCCCTGCGCCCTATGGCGCTGAGTCCGATGTTGCTCCATGGCCTACAAGTCTGGGACTCGGTACGTTACTCCAGTGGCCTGATGTCACCCTTTTTGCCCTTGCTTCCAATCGTTAACAACCCTCTTTTCCCACCGGGTCTAGATTGCCCGAGGGCATTTTCTTGGTGGGTGGCTCATGGTTTCTCACATGTGCAACACTTTTTGACTTTTCGGTCCTTTCCCGCCTGGAATGTCCTTCGGGAGTCTCGGGATGTTCCCCCAGCGGAATTTTTCGGTACCTTCAATTGCGGCACTGGCTACTTTTGCTGAGGGCCACTTCTGCTTTCCCATATCAGAAATCTGCCTTTGAACGGCTTTGCCAGCAGCACCCGGGCCTTATCTCCCTTCTTTACGCAGCTTTGAACAGACGCTCGTCTCACACTTCTCTTTCATATGTTGTTCAGTGGGAACGCGACCTGGGAGTGGCTGTGGAACCCAGAGGACTGGAGTAGGGCCTGGTCACTCATAGCTAAATGTTCATTTAAGACGACCACGCTGGAAGCAGCCTACAAGGTATTGTTCCGTTGGTACTGGGTTCCGGCTCATCTGGCCCAGGCTAACCCTGCCTGTAGTGATCGATGTTTTCGAGGTTGTGGCCATCGTGGCGATGTACTGCATATCTGGTGGTCATGCCCGAGGTTGGTTCGTTTTTGGTCTCGTGTGTTTGGCCTCCTTTTCACTTTGTTCCATCTCTCCATACGCCGGGATGCTCGGTATGCTTTGCTTCATTGCCCCATAGCGGGCCTCTTGACTCGTCAGCAGCGGTTGGCTTCCTATTTGTTTTTATCAGCTACTAGGACAATTGCTCAGGCCTGGAAGAGTCCGTTTGTACTTTTCCAGGGGGTGCGGGATCATATGACTACTATGATGCTCAACGAACAGATGTCGAGTATATGCAACGACTCTCAACATAAATTTTTGAAAGTATGGGAGCCGTGGTTGCAATGCGCCTTTCCCACGCTCCCCCCGGCCAGTGTGGGGAGGTAATGGAGTTTGGTATTGGCGCTTGTGAACCCCTGCTCTTTGGGTTTTTTTTTTTCCCCTTTCTTCTCTGCTCTTCTTCTCTCCTTTTCTGTTTATTTTGATGTGACAGTGGACAACTGTCTTTAGTTGCGATAGTCAGAGTCTTATTGATGTTATTGTAACCTATGTGCCATTGATAGCCCCTGCATGGGCATACGTTTTGCCTTATTGGAATTAGAGCGTTGTCTGCTCTATTATGCCTTTTGTATTGGTGCAATTGATAGCCCCTGCGTGGGTGTGTTTTGTTGCCTCTGTTTTATACTGTTTAAAATTAATAAAAACCATTGAAATACAAAAAAAGGGACAGTGCAAAAAAAAAAAAAAAAAAATTTAAAGTGCCCCCATCCCCCATGCTCACACATAGTGGTGAACGCATACATAGGCCATGTCCATATATGTAAACGGTGTTCAAACCACACACACGAGGTATTGCCACAAACGTCAGAGCAAGAGCAATAATTCTAGCGCTAGACCTCCTCTAACCTTACACTGCTAACCTGTAGAATTTTTTAAAGCATCACCCATGGAGATTTTTAAGTACCGCAGCTTCACGCCATTCCACGAGCGTGCACAATTTTAAAGTGTGACATGTCAGGGATCTATTTACTCGCCGTAACATCCTCTTTCATATTTTACAAAAAAATGGGGGTATATATTAATTTTTTTGTTTTTTTTAATCAGTGTATTTTTTTCCAAAAAATATATATTAATTTTTAAAAACTGCGCATTTCGTTTTTGGCAAAGTGTAATTTGAATTTTTGTTTTCGGCACCAGAATTTCTATTACGACGCACCACTAGTTCCAGCACTGCCAAATGGACTTCTTCTGGTACAAAGATCTTATTTTCCCACCACAGCAATCCTCCTTTGGCTGAAAGAGGAGCTCCTGGAGGATGAGGCTCCCACAGACACTTGTTTAATCTGCGTGAAAAGGTTTGCCCGTAAAAACAAGAAATTCCCAGCCAACAGGACAGTATCTGACAAGGGTGGTTGCTTAGGATCAAACATGTGTGAAAGCGTCTGGTTTAACGTTCTTAGATATGGGCCTGTTTCTCTTAGCTGTTTTCAGGTACCCCAGGTTCTTACTGTCAGTGTAGATCAAAATGAGGTACGCTGAACCCTCCAGGAGGTATCTCCATTCCTCCAAAGCAGACTGAATTGCCAGTAACTGACGATCACCAACATCATAGATCTTTTAAGCAGGTGAGCGTTTACATGAGAAGAATGCAATTAGATGTAATAAAGTCTTTAATCACTGTCCCCAAGAGTGTTCTCAGAGGCATCTACCTCAAGGATGTATGGTAGTGCAGGGTCAGGATGACTCAAAATGGGTGCAGAGGTAAACCATCCCTTAGGAGCCGCTTTTGAGGACCAGCATAAACTTATGCCTTGCTTGGTTAGCTGCATAATCTGGGCGATGATGGCAGAAAACCCCTTCATGAACTTCTGATAGAAGTTTGCAAAGTCAATGAACCATTGAATGCCTTTCTTATCTGTTGGAGCCAGCCATCCAGAATGGCGGACACTTTTTGTGGATCCATCTTGATCCCTTCTGTAGCAATGATTAAGGAACTGGATGCTGTGTTGCTCAAATTCATTTTTCCGGTTTGGCATATGATCCGTGTTGTTGGAGCCAACCCAAGACCTTTTTAACATGAACATGGTGAGTTCCAAGGAAATGGAAAAAAAAAAAATCAGTATGTCATCAAGGTAGACAACGGCTAAAATATCAAGAAAGTCTTTAAAGATGTAATTGGCAAAGAATTGAAAGGTGGCTGGTGCATTGCACAGCCAAAGGACACTAGGTATTCAAAACGGCCAAACCATGTATGGAAGGCTGTTTTCCACTTATCCCCTTCCCTAATTCGTACAAGATTATAGGCTCCCCGCAGATCCAGCTGGGTAAATATGACAGCAGATCTAAGTCTATGGAACAGTTCAGGGATTAAAGGAAGGGGATATAAATGTTTTACTGTAATTTTATTTAATTCTCTATAATCCCCACAGGGCCTAAGCGAGTGGTCTTTTTCTACGAGAAAAATTCCTACTCCGGCAGGAGAAGTGGATGGCCGAATAAATCCCTTGCTGAGGCTGTCATCCAGGTACTCTTTCAAGGCTTCAGGTTCCCATTCTGATAGGGGTAAAAACCAGCCAAAAAGGAATTGCTGCCCCTGGTAATAGTTCAATGGGGCAATCATAGGATCTGCAAGGTGGTAATGTTATGCCATTAGACAAAGTTCATTATATTAGAGTCTATACATAGTAAGGTCAAGGTCTACACTGGACATCTTGACAGGCAATGCTCTTGACAATAGGCAGATTGAAAGCCCACTTCCCTGTGGCCCAGTTGATATGGGGATTATGTGCCTGTAGTCATGGCATACCAAAGATGACAGGGTACAGAGGGGAAGAGATGGCATCCAGGCGCAACAGTTCTTTCCATTATATAACTATAGCTTGAATATATTTTGGTAAAGACCTGAAAAAAAACTAAAATTTGTGCCTGTGTCCAAATACATAGGGACCTAACTGTATATGCCCAACATGGACCAGCAATGTACTGGTACGTCCCTGGACTCTGAGTGGTTATACCTAGATGATGCCTGCAGCTACAGGCATCATTCTGGTACCATTTTGTTCAGCTGGCAGTCGGCTTTCATGTAAAAGCAATCCTAGTGGCCAATTAGCTGCTGAACTGTTTTTTACAAGCAGCGGGAAGGGACATCCCCCCCCCCCTCCCTCCTGCTGCCTTCCAGTCTTCTTGGGCTCTCCTGTCCCACAGGGGAATCCGAGATGCAGCTGGCAGTTCTGCTGGCTGACCATAGAGCTGATCAGAGACCAGAATGGCTCCAATCAACTCTATAGTTTAAGAGACCGAAAGCTACAAGCATTTCATCACTTCAGTTTCGCAAGATATAAACAGCGCCATTTGTAAATTGGGAAAGCATCTGATCACACCGATCTTGGTGAGATTAGATAATGTAAGGGCAGAGAAGATATCTAGAGTCTGATAGACCCTAGATTTCTCAAAAAGAATATATGAGAATGCCCATTGAAGTTATAGAGGATATTTGCATTCTCTGTGATAGCATTAAAAGTGATCAATTAAAAAAAAAAAAAAATAATATATGAAAAAAAAGGGACAGTGTTAAAAATAATGTAAAAAATTAAAAAAAAAATGTGTGCACAAGCGTTGACCCCGTGTCGGTATGTAAACAGC
This sequence comes from Staurois parvus, assembly GCF_062004578.1. NCBI lineage: Eukaryota > Metazoa > Chordata > Amphibia > Anura > Ranidae > Staurois > Staurois parvus. The sequence continues at coordinate 1,390,184 of NW_028318189.1, read as the reverse complement.
GGTTGCACCATGCATGTGAGGTGTCGCCGCGAACATAAGATCGGGGGCAGTAATGCTAGCACTAGACCTCCTGTGTAAATTATAAATTGGTGACCTGTAAAAGCTTTTAAAGCACCGCCTATCGATAATAAAAATGTATGTATTTTGTTGCCATTGCACGAGCATGCACAATTTTAAAGCATGTCATGTTTGGTATCTATTTACTCAGCGTAACATCATCTTTTATATTTTATCAAACAATTGGGCAACATATTGTGTTTTTGTGCATTACAATTCTAAAAAGTGTATTTTTCCCAAAAGATTTTCTTTCGAAAAATCGCTGCGTAAATACCGTATGACGTAAAAAATTTCAACACCCACTGTTTCATTCTCTAGGGCCTCTGCTTTAAAAAAAATATATAATTTTTGGGGGTTCAAAGTTATTTTCTAGCAAAAAAAGTTTTTTCATGTGAACAAAAAGTGTCAGAAAAGGCTTGGTCTTCAAGAGTGTGATGTGTGGCATAAGCTAATGTTGGCTCTGAAATGCCAGGATAGTAGAAGCAACCCCTCCAAATGACCCCTTTTTGGAAAGTAGACACTCCAATGTATTTGCTAAGAGGAATGGTGAGTGTTTTGCAGATCTCATTTGTTGCCACAACTTTTTGGAAAACAAAGAAATAAAACAAAAAAAATTTTAATTTTTTCTTTTCTTTTTTAAAACCCTGTGACAAAAAGGATATCTATAAAATACTCACCATGCCTTATGAAATTCCTTGGGGTGTCTACTTTCCAAAATGGGGGGTGTTCGTACTATCCTGGCATTTCAGAGCCTCCAAAATTGTGATAGGTAGTGGGGCAGTGATATGAGGAAATATGCCCTTTGAAAGCCTGGAGGTGGTAATTGGATTTTGGGGGCTTGTATGTAGCTAGGCTGCCAAAAAGTCTCACATGTGGTATTCCCCATACCTCAGAAAAAGTAGGAGAATGTGTTTTGGGGTGTTATTCCACATATACAAATGGCATGCATGAGCAATACATCATTAAAATGACAACTATGTGTAAAAAAAAAAAAAAAATTGTAATATTCAAAAAATGTGTGGCAAAAAATAAAAATGTTCCATGGACTCAGCATGCCTCTCTGCAAAATCATTGGGGTGTCTACTTACCAAAAAAGGGTCATTTGGGAAGGGGGGGGTGGTTGTACTGCTCTGGCATTTTAGCACCTCAAGAAATGCGATAGGTGAAGTTAAAAAAGAAAAAAAAAAAAACACAGTCAGAAAGTAAAAGCTACGTAAATTCCAACATATACAGTGGGGATCGAAAGTTTGGGCACCCCAGCTAAAAATTTGTATTAATGTGCATAAAGAAGCCAAGGAAAGATGGAAAAATCTCCAAAAGGCATCAAATTACAGATTAAACATTCTTATAATATGTCAACAAAAGTTAGATTTTATTTCCATCGTTTACACTTTCAAAATAACAGAAAACAAAAAAATATTGTCTGCAAAAGTTTGGGCACCCTGCAGAGTTAATATCTTGTACTGCCCCCTTTGGCAAGTATCACAGCTTGTAAACGCTTTTTGTAGCCAGCCAAGAGTCTTTCAATTCTTGTTTGAGGTATCTTTGCCCATTCTTCCTTACAAAAGTCTTCCAGTTCTTTGAGATTTCTGGGCTGTCTGTCACGCACTGCTCTTTTAAGGTCTATCCATAGATTTTCAATTATGTTGAGGTCAGGAGATTGTGAAGACCATGGCAAAACCTTCAGTTTACGCCTCTTGATGTAATCCCCCGTGGATTTCGAGGTGTGTTTAGGATCATTATCCATTTGTAGAAGCCATCCTCTTTAACTTCAGCTTTTTCACAGATGGCATCAAGTTACCATTCAAATTTGCTGAAATTTTATTGAATCCATTTTTCCTTCTACTCGTGAGATGTTCCCTGTGCCACTGGCTGCAATACAACCCCAAAGCATGATTGATCCAACCCCATGCTTAACAGTTGGACAGAGGTTCTTTTCATTAAATTCTGTGCCCCTTCTTCTCCAAACGTACCTTTGCTCATTCCAGCCAAAAAGTTCAATTTTAACCTCATCGGTCCACAGAACTTGTTTCCAAAATGCATCAGGCTTGTCTATATGTTCATTTGCAAAGTTCAAACGATGATTTTTGTGGTGAGGACGTAGAAGAGGTTTTCTTCTGATGACTCTTCCATGAAGACCATATTTGTACAAGTATCTCTTTATAGTGGAATAGTGTACCACAACTCCAGTGTCTGCCAGATCTTTCTGGAGGGATCGTGCAGTCAAACGTGGGTTTTGACTTGTTTTTCTCACAATCCTGCGAGCTGTTCTGTCTGATATTTTTCTTGGTCTTCCAGATCTTGCTTTAACTTCCACTGTTCCTGATGACTGCCATTTCTTAATTACATTCTGAACAGAGGATACTGACATCTGAAAACGCTTTTTTATCTTCTTATAGCCTTCTCCAGCTTTGTGAGCGTCAACTATTTTCAGTTTCAGTTTTCTAGACAACTGCTTAGAAGAACCCATGGTGCTGATTGTTGGGGCAAGGTCAGATGAGTCTGGGCATTTAAAACCTTTGAGATTGACATCACCTTGTCTTCCCAGATGATGATTGAGAACAATCCATGACACTGGCAGGTCTCAGCTTGGCAAAGGGGGCAGTGCATGCTATAAATTCTGCAGGGTGCCCAAACTTTTGAAGACGCCATTTTTTTGTTTTCTGTTATTTTGAAAGTGTAAATGATGGAAATAAAATCTAACTTTTGTTGACATATTATAAGAATGTCTAATCTGTAATTTGATGCCTTTTGGAGATTTTTCCATCTTTCCTTGGCTTCTTTATGCACATTAATACAAATTTTTAGCTGGGGTGCCCAAACTTTCGATCCCCACTGTGTATATATATATATATACAGTCATGGCCGAAATTGTTGGCACCCTTGATATTTTTCCTGAAAATCAAGTATTTCACACAAAAAAGGTATTGCATTAACACATGTTTTGCTATACACATGTTTATTCCCTTTGTATGTATTGGAACAAATATAAAACAGAGGCAGAAAAGCAAATATGACATAATGTCACACAAAACCCCAAAAATGGGCTGGACAAAAGTATTGGCACCCTTAACTTAATATTTGGTTGCACACCCTTTGGAAAACATAACTGAAATCAGTCGCTTCCTATAACCATCAATAAGCTTCTGACACCTCTCACCCGGAATTTTGGACCACTCTTCCTTTGCAAACAGCTCCAGGTCTCTCTTATTGGAAGGACACCTTTTCCCAACAGCAATTTTAAGATCTCTCCACAGGTGTTCAATGGGATTTAGATCTGGGCTCATTGCTGGCCACTTCAGAACTCTCCAGCGCTTCTTTGCCATCCATTTCTGAGTGCTTTTTGACGTATGTTTGGGGTCATTGTCCTGCTGGAAGACCCAGGATCTTGGACGCAAACCCAGCTTTCTGACACTGGGCCCTACAGTGCGACCCAAAATCCTTTGGTAATCCTCAGATTTCATGATGCCTTGCACACAGTCAAGGCACCCAGTGCCAGAGGCAGCAAAACAACCCCAAAACATCATTGAACCTCCACCATATTTTACCGTAGGTACTGTGTTTTGTTCTTTGTAGGCCTCATTCCGTTTTCGGTAAACAGTAGAATGATGTGCTTTACCGAAAAGCTCTATCTTGGTCTCATCTGTCCACAAGACGTTTTCCCAGAAGGCTTTTGGCTTACTCAAGTACATTTTGGCAAACTGTAGTCTTGCTTTTTTATGTCTCTGTGTCAGCAGTGGGGTCCTCCTGGGTCTCCTGCCATAGCGTTTCATTTCATTTAAATGTCGACGGATAGTTCGCGCTGACACTGATGCTCCCTGAGCCTGCAGGACAGCTTGAATGTCTTTGGAACATGTTTGGGGCTGCTTATCCACCATCCGGACTATTCTGCGTTGCAATCTTTCATCAATTTTCCTCATCCGTCCACGACCAGGGAGATTAGCTACAGTGCCATGGGTTGCAAACTTCTTGATAATGTTGCGCACTGTGGACAAAGGCAAATCTAGTTCTCTGGAGATGGACTTGTAACCTTGAGATTGTTGATATTTTGCCACAATTTTGGTTCTCAGGTCCTCAGACAGTTCTCGTCTCCTCTTTCTGTTGTCCATGCTTAGTGTGGCACAGACAGACACACAATGCAAAGGTTAAGTGAACGTCTCTCCTTTTTATCTGCTTTCAGGTGTGATTTCTATATTGCCCACACCTGTTACTTGCCCCAGGTGAGTTTACAGGAGCATCACATGCTTGTAACATTCTTATTTATCCGCAGTTGTGAAAGGGTGCCAATACTTTTGTCCAGCCCATTTTTGGAGGTTTGTGTGACATAATGTCGAATTTGCTTTCTTTCCTCCCTTTTTTTGTTTTGTCCCAATACACACAAAGGGAATAAACATGTGTATAGCAAAACATGTGTTAATGCAATACGTTTCGTGAGAAATACATGATTTCCTGGAGAAATATCAAGGGTGCCAACAATTTCGGCCATGACTGTATATATATACACACACACATACATACATATACATACACACACACCATAGTTTGTAGATGCTATAACTTTCACACAAACCAATTAATATGTATTGAGATTATTTTTACCAAAGACATGCAGCAAAATACATTTTAGCCTAAATTTATGACTAACTTTGAGTTCATTGGATATATTTTTATAACCAAAAGGTGAAAAATATTTGTTTGGTTTTTTTTTTCAAAATTTGCGGTCTTTTTTTGTTTATAGCGCAAAATGTAAAAACCGCAGGAGGTGATCAAATACCACCAAAAGAAACTATTTGAGTGAAAAAAAGGACATAAATTTTGTTTGGATACAGCATTGCACAACCACGCAATTACCAGCTGAAATAGTGCAGGCTGAACAGCAAAAAATTGCCTGGTCAGGAAGGGGGGTAAATCGTCTGGAGGGCAAGTTGGTAAATTGGAGGTGATATTAGGAATGTTTTAAAAACAAAAAAGGGGTTTTATGGTGACTTGTAAACATGTAAAATTTTTAACATTGTGCTGTTTATCTCCTCCTCCCCTCCCTGTCTGTCTCCAGCACTGCACTCAGGGACTAGCAGGGAGCAGAGAGACACCATGCGTGTAATGGGCACTGATTGGGTGCTTGTCAGGAAAGGGGAGTGTCGGGCTTATCCTTTATCCCTTTTGCTGCCACAGCCATTTTTGCGCTTTTGCACAAGATTGAAAAAAAAAAAATCACTTTAGGCCTAAAGATTACACAAACCCCCCAAACATGATATATTTTCTGACACCAGAGACCCTAGAAAATAAAATAGTGGTAGTTCCAAATTTTTTATAAAATGTATATTATATAGGGCGCGCTTGTTGGAGCCCAACCTCTGTAGCTGTAAGATAAAGGTGCCAGATGGATGTCAGGGCTGGATGGATGGAAGCAGTAACACCGAGGCAACTCTTCTTAGAGTGGAAGCAAGGCTCTAATGCAGTAACAAGAAAAACTGAGGAAGGAGCCTTTAAGTGCAGTATTGACAATTAGTAGACAATGGAAAATTTTCACTTACAAGATAAAAGGTTAAAAAGACTCATCGTGTGGTAATTGGATCCAGGTGGGACATCCAGCCGTCCAGTAGCAAGCTATGCCTATAGGATCAGGAAATAGAGTCCAGGATGTGCCTGTGCATCAAAAATGAAGCTTGGAGAGCAGAGTCAGATGTAGCAGGTGAAAGGGGTGGGTTTTTTTATATGTCGCAGCCCAAATGCTTCCACCTGACAGGTGAGCTCCGCTGCTTGCCCGCAGCAGGGCTGAAAAAAAAAAAAAAAAAAACCTAACTACCTGCCCGGCACTACATGTCCCGGGCGTTGGGCAAAGGAATTCAACATCCCATCCCTGATGGTATATCTAATGCCTTGGAAATTCTTATGTACCCTTCTCCTGACTGACACCTTTTAACAATGAGATCCCTCTGATGCTTTGGAAGCTCTATGCGGGCTATGGTTTTTGCTGTAGGATGCGACTAAGAAAATGTCAGGAAAGACTTACTAGAACAGCTGAACTTTATTTGGGGTTAATCAGAGGCACTTTAAATGATGGCAGGTGTGTACTGACTCCTATTTAACATGATTTTGAATGTGATTGCTTAATTCTGAACACAGCTACATCCCCAGTTTTAAGAAGGTGTGCACACTTATCCAACCACTTTATTTTAGTTGTTTTACGTTTACTTCCCTTCCTAAAAGATTTCAGTTTGGTTTTCCTTTCAATAGATTTTTAATGTTTGAAAATACAAACTCGACCGCTGTCTTATGCATGAACTGAAAAATTACAATAAAAAAAGGTAACAATCAAAAGCGGTCTTACACAAATAAAGCACAACTATAATAATTGACACTATAAAAGTGTCTTGTCGGGGGCATGGCTTGACTGCAGCCAAGATGGCGGCTTAACACCGGAGCTCCGGGACTTGGCAGGAAACAATAGCGGCTCGCAGCTTACAGGGGCTTCGTTCACTCACCCCAACTTGGCGGTTCGACTCCCATACCTCCAGGTAACATGCCTAGAAAGCGAAAAGAGGGTCACAAACCCCAGAAATTGATGGCATACTTCTCCCAGCCACAGCGTGGCCAAGATGGCACCGTCTCATATTTCTCCTCTCCTCCAGCAACCCCTCGTTCCCTTCACAGGAAGCCTCCACCCAATCGGTCAGAAGCCCTGAAAAATCCAGTATCTGGATGGATGATTTAAATCTGCAACAATATGAGGCGAGCTCAAACCCTGACTCACAGGAGTCATTACAGCATTTCCCACCTCAAATCAACCTATCTTAGATACCACTCTAAAAGATATGTTAATTTCTCTCAGAAGCACTATACATACTGACATGATGGCCTGCATGCAGAAATTTAACAATGAGCTTATAGCTGTTGGAGACAGAGTTAATCACATTGAAAATAAGATGGGGGAATACGCCTCCACAATTAACAAATTAATTGATGGAAATGATTCTAAGGAAGAACAGGCGTGGTTGAAAGCAAAAAACTTGCTGACCTAGAAGATCTAGGTGGAACAGAACTAGGCGGAACAATGTTAAAATAAGAGGGAGCCCAGAAACAGTACAACCTGCACTACTTCATTCCTATGCCACTACTATGTTTTCATCCCTAATGCCTGACCTGTCCTCTCTGGAGCTTACAATAGACAGAATACATCGTATCCCCAAACCTCAACACATCTCAGAACATGTACCCAGGGACGTGCTATTTGCATCCACTTTTTTCACGTAAAGGAGTGTCAAATGTCGTTAACACAAAAAGAAGAATACCGCTCCACCACTTACTCTGATCTTCAATTTTATACAGATCTATCACAGCATATATTACTACTGCGTAAAAGTTTGAATAATATCACAAAGGCCCTCCGGAATCACAACATTGGGTACAAATGGGGCTATCCTACGAAGCTTATTATTACCTACAATGGCACCACTCACATCATCACATTGCCCAATAAAGGCCTGCAACTGCTGAAAACCTGGAATATTATTCCCAATGACGCACCAAAAACACCGCCTCTTAGTAGCCCTAACAAAATAATACCAGATTGGAAGCGTTTATCCAATTCTTGAATACCATTCAGTGCCTTAAGGACTCTTCTAGATATTTGAACGTATAGCCCAACACAGCATTTTCTGCCATTAGGAGCTCAAGCCAAATATTTCACTCTCACATGCTTGAGCAGAAGTTCTCTGCACTTGGGTTTTTTAAAACCCCCAGTTTATACAAGTTTGTTTTCTATTGTTTTTTGATTATTAGTGTTCTTGTTGTTCCATGGACTAGGATTTCAGAATCTACTGCCATCTCCCCTAGCTGTGCAAGATATGTATATAGATACCAATATAAGGCCTTTATATACCCCCAACTCTGCAACAACGACCACCTGTTCCCAGAGGTCTCCATGCTTAGTTCAGAAAAGTGATGACGACAGCAAATTAAAAATGTATCAACATGCCAATCACCATTTTATCGGTTAATGCACATGGCCTGAATCATCCCACCAAAAGAGTTTCACTGTGGAAAGAAGCGGACAGATCACACTATGATATCTTGTGTGTTCAGGAAACACACTTTCATCAAGAGTCGGCACCTAGATGCACCCATATAAACTTTCAACATTATTTTACTGCGAATATGCCTGCGAAAAAGAGGTGTGCTGATCGCCACAAGAGACTGTCTCATTCCAGCTACACAAGGAAATGAAAGATTCAGCAGGGCGATTTTTGATTCTAATATGTGATATAAATAACACTAGATTCACACTAGTAGCTATTTATGCACCAAATACGCATCAAATTTGTTTTTTGAATAGCTTGATGAGAAAAATGAAGAAAATTCAGCAAGGATCCATCCTTCTTTGTGGTGACTTCAACATGGTTCCAGATCCTCACATAAAAACCTAATATGTATTTCCTCATACCATAAATCCTAGTACTAAATCTAAAACAATTACAAAGTAAAAAATAATTTGCCAATCAGTGATCACATGATCGGGACCTCGTACAGAGGTTCCGTCCGACAATCAGTGTTCCCGCTGTGTCCTCCTCCCAGGCAGCGCGCACAAGCAGAATGCATGAAGGCCGTTTATAAACGGCCACCCGACCCTGCACTGCCACCGTCCAGCCGTTTATATACAACGACTGGACGAGAGGTTTTCAAGTAATGTTGCACAGGTTCTCCTTCAATATGGGAAAGTATATTACAAAGTTAACGATGCCAAATCTCATATACTTGACCTAGGAGTAACTCCGAAACATAAAGATAAATTACAGTCTATCTTCCCCCATCTATGGCAGGATTTAGGTATAACGTATTTGGGTATTACACTTACAAATCACCCCGAGCAACTATTTAAAGCTAACTACCTACCTCTGGAAACTAGATTAAAGAAAGGTCTTTTATCTTTATCTAAGCATACATTATCATGGTCCAGAAGATTAGAGACATTTAACATGCAAATATTACCCCAAATTTTATACGTATTTTGCTCTGTACCCATACCAGCCAATAAGAAATTTTTTCACACTCTACAGTCTATCTTACATAGATTCCTTTGGGAAGGGAAAAAAGCACGATATGCATTTACTAAATTGAGTAAAACGAGATCCACAGGGGGGATGGGACTACCAGTCATTTCTGACGACCATATACTGTAGCTGCAATCTTGGCTCAACTGTGGTATTGGTTCCTAAACGTATCTACCTCTATCTGGGGGGAACTTGAACAAACACATTTCAGGTGGAAATTTATATGCGTACTTACTAGCTTATCCCTACCTCAAAAACAAACCAAAAAAACCTATCACCAACAATCCTAGCAATATTGAGAGCATGGAAAACACTGACTCTCTTTCAACAACCCACTTGCATCTCCTAGAATACATCTGCCTGTCCCAGTATCTATATTTACTATGTTATTGAAGGACTTTGACCTAGGTCAATGGGAAACATGGTATACAACAGGTAACAGATTTAATGGTAGACTCCTCTCTGAAAACTTTCGCCTTACAGGTAGGATTCCAACTACCGGAATCAGAAAATTATTCGTATCTCAGGCTATCCTCTTTTATTCAGAAAAGCACCCTCATTAAATATGAACTCCCATGGACAGTTGGCCACTTTGTTACGTCCAAATCTATAAAGGTGGCATATCGATTATTTTCATCTTAGAGATAAAACTGTATTTGTTAAGACACCTTCCATACTAGCCTGGGAAAGATCTCAACAGCACTTATTCAGCTGTACAATGGCAAAAAGCACTAAAGTATACATTCTCCATGACTAAATGCGCTAATCTGTGGGAAATAACTCATAAGAGCATCTTAAAGTGGTATCTTACTCTGCATAGGTTATCTAAATTTCAATCTACATAATCTCCCTTATGCTGGAAAGGGTGTCCACATACTGGAACTTTATACCATATTCTTTGGTCATGTAGTAAATTGGACAGCTTTTGGCTCTCGGTGTTTGATATCCTCAACCGAATTGTTGACTTACCTATCCCACCCTCTCCATCATTAGCCATCTTGAACCTAGGGATTGAGGATATTCCTCCTTCCTATAGGCAATTCACAACACATTTATTTTTGGATGCATAATTGACAGTCCTACACATATGGAGATCCTCAATCCCCCCCAAATATAAATGAAACTGTACAGACACTTCATACCCACCTCATATATGAAACTATGCTTGCCGTTAATACTCTATTTTTCATACATCATGTCTTGTATTATTGCTAGGCTAGCTGAGGGGGGTCCGGTTTCTTGGTCAGTGTCTCACTGGAACATTTCCATTATGTTATTTATAGGTTTTATAATTTATCTTTGTTACAACTGTGACTTAAAGACACAATTATATTTGAAAGTAAAAGATAGAACATGCTCATTACATGGCAATCTATTTCTGAAATGGTTTCATAACTTTGAGATGATGTCTTAGTCGACTGCTGTCACACCTCATTTGATTTTGTTTATATGAAAAACACAATAAAGAAATATTGAAATTAAAAGTGTCTTATCAAGAGAACAGAAATATCAACCATACTGGGCCAGCAAATCAGCTTAGAGGACCAAAAGAGGGCTACGTACCTGTAGCTCATTAGCCAACATTAATAAAAGGGTTATGTTGTTTATAATGCACAAGTATGCAGTCAAGTCGTGAGATTCAGTTTGTTTTTTAATTGAGTTGTACAGCTTATAGGTCACAATCAAGGTGGAAAAAGTTCTGAAATGATTTAGCTTTGTCTTATTTTTTTTACATCACAGAAACCTGACATTTTAACAGGGATGTGTAGACTTTTTATATCCACTGTAGCTAATAATAAATTATAAATATAAAAAGGTAAAAATGGGGCCCCTCAATATGCTGCTTGAGTTCGGCACATCACAGGACTATCATGAATATCCATCCTTTTACATACATAGCCACATATAATATTCAGCAAAAAACAGCATAATAGTTATTTCCCATATAAAAAATACAAAAAAATTTGAAAAATGCCATCTAGTGTCCAAAAAGTATATAACACCCACAGCACAAAAATGTATGACCCTAAAATAAATATTCAGACCCTGAATAATTAGAATTAAAATTCTTCTATAAAACAATTTAAGTCAAAATCAAGATTTAAACCCAAAAGGAGCCAAAGTCTTCATAAGATAAATCAACTTCACTTCTTTTTGATTCAGGACCTTAAATTTTATCAGAACCCCTCCAATGTCTCCTATACTTCTCAATTAACTAGAACTGAAGGACAGTCAGATCCTTGTTATGGACCTGTCTAAAGTGCTTAGAAAGAAAGGGTTTCTTATACCCAATAGAAATGTTAGACGTGTTCTTGTATTCCCTTACCCCTGGTTCACATATGTGCGGCTGAGTAGGCCACGATTTGCGTGGACACGAGAACCCATTCATTTGATTGGACTCCCGTGCCCCAGGACACCCAGGGAAGAAGTCCCTGCACTACTTGGAAAATCGCAACCCGCATGGGAACCAAGGTCCCCAGTACGGTTGCGATTTCCAGTGCAGGCGGCATGCCATTAGAATTAATGGCACCCGCCTGCAAGTCCAACATTCCTGTGTGGGTGGTGCGGCTGCAGGTATTTGTGCGGGTCCCACAGCGGCACCACCCGCACAGATGTGAACCAAGCCTTAGACAGTTTGCGCTTAGTGAGCCCAGTGTATTGCATACCACAACGGCACCTGATACAATATATGACACTCACTGTGTTACATGTAATACAGTCCCTAATCTCAAATTCTTTTTTTGTGACTTCTGAAATAAACGTCCTCCTCTTTTTTAGGTTGCCTATAGTCCTACAACTGTAGAATCTACCACACACATGAAAACCTTTCTGGGCAAAAAAAAAAAAAAAGGTACATTATGCATAGTGGTGTCCACTACTGATCTAACAACCTTATCTCTCAGAGTAGGTGCACATCTATAAATAAACTTGGGGGCCTCCAAGAGTGCTTTCCATAACAGCTTTCAGAATAGACCAATGTTCTTTTATGATCTTTTCTACCTTTTTATGTTGGCAATTAAAATCCAAAACGATTGCCGTAGAAAAATCCACATTCCTGTCAGTCCTGTTTTTGTCCTCAATCAACTCTTATTCACTTGTCCCACATTTTTTATATGATTCATGATCACCTTCTCCTCATATTCCTTGTTCATAAACCTTTTTCCAATAATATTCGCTTGCCGAGTGTAATCAGTAATGTTAGAACAATTTTTCCTGATTCACAGCAACTGTCCTTTAGGAATATTGTTAAGTTAAAAAACACATTTGGTGATAATTGCTTCACAATCCTTAAAAATCTCCAAATCTAAATAAGTGATCTAATGTGTACTGGCTTCCCAGGATAATTCAATATTTTTATTATTCCAGTTTAATTTCTCCACAAATACTGCCAACTCCTTCCAGTCACCTTTCCATAGCAGTACGATATCATCTATGAATCTACGATACAGAATCAGCTGACTATATTTATTGATGAACATCACCTCATCTTTCCATTTAGCCATGAACAGATTAGCGACATTTGGGGCAAAACAAGCCCCCCCATGGCAATTCCTCTAATCTGATGATAGTAGTGCCCGCCCTGCCAAAAGTAATTATTGCCCAGACAGAAATCAAGGCATTTCATAAGATATCTTTTCTATCTTCCACACAACTCATGTTCCCTGTCAAGTGCCCATCTAACAGCTTCCACTGCTTCAGAATGATCAATCACCATGTATAAAGAACTGAAATCTGCCATAGCAAAGATCAGATCCTCACTGACATCCACCTCATTCAAAACCTGCAATAAATGCTTAGTATCCCTTAGATATGCACTAGTTTTGGAGACCACTGGCTGTAAGAGTTCATCTATGTACTCACCCATCCTATAGCAAACTGAACCAATCCCATTTACAATAAGACATCCTGGGCGATAGTCTTTATCCTTACAAATCTTGGGTAATATATAAAAGGTGGGAAACTTACATATATTAGGAACCAAATATTTACCTTCTCTCTGGTCACTATAAGTCACTGATCGCCGCCATTACTAGTAAAAATAAAAATCCCAGTATATATACCGCCATTTGTAAACACTAACTTTCACGTAAACCACTTAATTTACACATATTGGGATTTTTTTTTAGCAAAGACATGTAGCAGAATACAATTTTGGCTCAAATTTATGATGAAATTTAATTTTTTTGTAAAGGACATGTTTAAAAGCAAAAAGTAAAAAATATTGGGTTTTTTTTTTTCTCAAAATTGTCGGTCTTTTTTTTTTTAATAACAAAAAAATAAAAACCACACAGGCAAACACACACCACTGAAAGAAAGCTCTATTTGTGGGAAAAAAAGAACAAATTTCATGACCGTGCAATTGTCAGTGAAAGTAATGCAGCGCTTTAACGCAAAATATGGCCTGGTCAGGAAGGGGGGGGGGGGGTAAATCCTCTGGAGGGCAAGTGGTTAAAGTGATATTTACCTATTACAAGTGAATTGGAGGAATATTGTTAGTTGTTACACACAGAGTGTTGGGAAAATGTGTTTGACCTTACCTTTGTGTGGGTCGAACCTTGAGGTAAGCGGCAGCATTGGAACGTGATGGTTCACTGTGGTGGTGCACATCAGCAATTTTAAATTGAGCATGCATGACATACGCATGCCACGATAATCAGTGGTCTAATTATCAGTGCAGAGGTCTGCTTTGACAGTTGCTCGTTACCGGAAGTACTTTCCTCATGCGGTGACAGCGTGGGGAAACTACTGCCGATAACCGCCAAGTGTATTTACACAGTGGTCACCTGTAATTGGACACAGCTGATCACGTAGTAAAAGGCTTTTTACCATGTCATGTGATCAGCTGTGTCCAAAAGACAAAGCGACCACAGACAGCGCCGGGTGCGCGCCACTGGCGGCCTGCCCTGGGAGGACATCAATATGACACCCTCCCAGAATTGGACGACCACTCTGTAACCGTCATTTGACTATATGGTGCCTTGAAAAAGTATTCATACCCCTTGAAATTTTCCACATTTTGTCATGTTAAAACCAAAAATGTAAATGTATTTTATTGGGATTTTATGTGATAGACCAAACACAAAGTGGCACATAATTGTGAAGTGGAAGGAAAATGATAAATTGTTTTCAAAACGTTTTACAAATAAAAAGTTGAAAAGTGTGGCATGCATTTGTATTCAGCCCACCTGAATTAATACTTTGTAGAACCACCTTTCGCTGTAATTACAGCTGCAAGTCTTTTTGGATGTGTCTCTACTAGCTTTGCACATCTAGAGAGTGTTATTTCTGCCCATTCTCCTTTGCAAAATAGCTCAATCTCTGTCAGATTGGATGGAGAGCATTAATGGCTCATTAACTTTCATGAATGGCTTTCATTCAAGACACATTGTTTGCTATTATGATGCTGTGATTGGCCACAGCTAATCACATGGTACAGGGTACTGTGATTGGTCCAGGTGCCATGTGATCACTGGTGACCTATGACAGATCACACAGTAGTAAACAATGATGTCATGAATGGATTCCATTCAAGACTATGGTTTACTAGGTGAAATGTGATCGCACAGCAATCAAGTGGCATCTGGGCCAGTAACAGCAGCCCAAAACCAAGCACCACAATCAGACATGATTGTGGCAACATTCAAGGCACCAGTCAGCAGTAAAATTACTGATAAAAAGGTCAGCAAGTGGTTAATAAATGACTTGTCAAAAAACGGTCTGTGTTTTAATTTACTATTTTTGGGGGGTAATGAGGTAAAGGTACTATGTACCCCATGCTCATTCACATGGGGGACTTCTAGATCCTGATAAGTCACCCGCAGCCCCACAACCACTGGGCCAGGGTTGTGAGAAAGAGGCTCCTGTCCTCATTAACATGGGGACAAGGTGCTTTGCAAGGGGGGGGGCATGTGGTGTGGCCTGGTATGGGTAGGGAGGGGAGTGGGCCGCATACTTGTACTCCTTTTCCTACATGCTCAGATAAGGGTCTGGTATGGATTTGGGGGGACTTTATGCCTTCTTTTCCTCTTTTTTGCACTGACGTAAACTGAACTGAAAACGGATGCAAGAACTGATGTGCAATTAATCCATTTTTTCCATCCAGAAATGTGACTGAAGAGATGACATCCGTGTGAAAGAGTGTTGTCCGTGAACTAGGTGTCTGCTGATATCTGCATGAGCCACTTTTGAAAAGCTTTCCTGACACCAAGAGAAATAAAGGTGATGGTGGAGGGACCTCCTGCACACAGCCTGTGATTGACAGAATCAGCTCTCTTCATGTGTAAAGAGGGATGTGTCCCTTTCCTCCAAACAGCTCTCAGAGCTCCCTACTTTCTGAAAACTCAGACAAGCTGTATAAATTCTGCATTTTGAATGGATGTAGAGAAAACTGCAGATAAACAGGTACAACTTACGTAAGAGGATTTGTTTCATCTCTGTGTTTCAGCTGAGGCCAGTCACTTCACTGGGTATGTGTAAAGGTTTACAACCACCATAAATGTAGTGATCATATACAGTAGTGTTACCCAACCTTTTTTTCACTCAAGGCACCTTTTAAAATAAGGCACAATATCGAGGCACCCATTACAAAATGTAAAAAAACTAAACAGTTTTACAGAACACAGCAACATAATGTAATGACTAAGCTTGTGTTCGTGTGAAACACATTTACTGTTTCTCTGTCCAGTCTTGGACCTGTGATGTTCTTATTACACGGTTTGTGAAGATTCCAATAAAGGATTTTATTCTGCTACATCATTGCTAGTGGGGCCAACCTTTGTTTCTCTTCAAACTGATCTTTCATCTGATGCTGTAAAAACTGAGAGGAGAATTCAATAAAGCATTTGTGACTATTTTCTGACAGTAGTTTTCTTTGGAACAACTTGCGCCTAATTCAGGCAAGCAATTGTGCCAGTTTCAGTAACATTACCAACATGTGCTCCAAATCCTGGCAGTTTTAATTACTGCCACTTGAAGCACCCATCGCTATGGCAGCCACAGATTCATAAGGAATTAGCACCAGCCTTCGGATTAGGACACTGGTGGTAATTAAGACCAGCTCTGAGCTGATGTAAGCTGGCACGCCAGTGCTCAGGGTGGGGCATGTCTGTGCTGGGAACTGATCAGAACTGTGACAGCTTCTCACAGACTGCTCTATACCAAGCCCCATTCATTGTCAGCTGGGAGATTCCTCAGTCCAAAGATGACTGCAAACCAAGGGGGTCAGGATACTGGTGATGTCATTACCCAAATATGGCAATGCCCATATTTGGGAAATTACTTGAGTCGCAGGCGCTGCAGACCTGAAGGGGAACTAGAAGCCCACGGACACAGCATCTGTTGGCTGTGCAGAGCTTTTAGGAACTGAAAGAGTATTTCCCCATCAGATCCACTTTGCTTTTAAAGGACAATGGATGGGATTTAAAGTGATATTTTATATAGAAAAAAAAGCACATTTATATGTTTTAGAGCATGATTTTTGTCAGTGACAATAGAAGCTCTTGTGTAGGCAGACAGACATTCCTACCACTGAAGTCAATGGATGCCATATCATGTATGCATGACCCCCGGTTCACATATATGCAGCCGTGCGGGCCGCATTTTGCACAGGCACAAGAGCCCATTCATTTGAATGGACTCCCGTGCCGGTGACACACCGAGAAGAAGTCCCTGCACTTCTTTTGAAAACGCAGCCCACACAGGAACGTCGGTTCCCAGTACGGTTGTGTTTTCCAGTGCGGGCAGCGTGCCATTAGAACTAATGGCACCCGCCCATGGGTCCGCATCTCTGTGTGATGGTGGTGCGGCTGCATGGATTTTCGTGCGGATCCACAACGGCACCACCTGCACAGATGTGAACTTAGGGTTAGTACAGCCTTGACGCTCTTAGACACATGCTACATAGCAAAGCTGCAAGTACAACTTGTGTCCAAAGTGCCAGAATTAGAGCAGCAACGGAAAAAGGCAACAAAAACACACAAGGTTCATATTGTTTGTTAAATCTGCACTTCACCAGCAAGCCTCCATAGGATAAACCTGCCTTTTGAAAGCTAGTAGGTCTGCTCAAATGGACTTTACTGGTGGGCTTTACTTTGATTGTCATTACTTAAAACCAGCTAGAGAAGCACAAAAGGAAAAAAGTCTGTGACTGCATTTTCAATTATTTACATGGTCATTCCCTTGTCAGAGAGATACATAAGAGCATAGAAAGGCTGAACAATAGAAAGTTACAAAAAAGTTCTATAGTACACATTTTATAATGACCTGTGTGTTTTTCCTGTAGTTATACAAGACTGAAAACTTAATTATACACTTCCACTTCAATATTCAAATTACAAAAATATTAATGAGTGCTAAACAAGCTTTACCAGTTCTTCATATGCGATCATACCATGCGACAAGTGATTACTACAGCTCTGTACTTATTAGGCTCCATGAACACTGGGTGTTTTAATAACGCTGGTAAAGTCAGCTGTGTAAAGTCACAATAAAAACGTGAGTTTTTGCATTAGGGTTTAGTCGCATTTTTATTCTTTTTGCTCAAAAAAGTCCAAAAATGCTGGTTTGCTGCAGTTTAACGAGTTTTTCAGAGTTAGTTTGTTTTTACAACTGAAAAACTTCAGACAAAAAACGTCCCAGCCAAAAGACGCTGATTACAGTCTATGTGTGCATGGACACATAGAATAACATGCTGGGGAGTTTACTGGCTGTAAAAAAAAATTGCCAGCTGTAAAAACATCCAGTGTGCATGAGGACTCATAAGGGAGTATAATAATAATGTATTTATTCTTACACAATAACAACTTTGGTTTCGACCAGCCTCAATACAGAGTCTGAATAATTTATTATATAGAATGACTGAAAGTAGATTCCTAAGCACATGCATCCTCACTGCCATGGTTGTTCCATAAATACATAAGTAAGTACACTAAGGGCTAGTTCACACCAGAGGCAGTCCAGTGCGTTTCTATTCTGCATCAGAAACACGTGGACAGTGTTTAACATGGATTTCAATGGCCCTGGTTCACACCAGTGCATTGTGTTTCAATGCAGTAAACAAAAGTAGAATATTGCATTTTTTCTGTATGGACCACATCTGGAAAGTGGCCAAATGCATACAAAACCACTGATACGCACATGTCCTTAACGGAGATGGGAAAAAAAGGAGGAAAAAAAAAAACACTGTAATGCATCAAAAACGTGCATGAAGAAACGCAGCCAGAAAGCAGAAGTTCTGGTGTGAACTGGACCTAAGGGCTTATTTACTAAGGGGCATAAGCAGTTTCACCAAACATTCACTGGTGATGAATCCATCGCTGTAATTTAAACATGCATCTGGAAGATTCACCTGCAGCAAATATTTGGTGCATGTCACATTCACATAAACCCCTAAGCACTTGCTCACACCATATCCGTTGATCAATGCAACGCCTATCATCCCAATGCAGTATTAAAGTGATACTAAAGATTCACTTTAAGGGAAAAAAAAAAAGTAATTCTTACCTGCTCTGTGTAATGGTTTTACAAAGAGCAGCTCTAATCTTCTCAGGACTCCCGCTGGTGCTCCTGGCCCCTCTTCCCTGTCCCCCACTGAATGCCCCCAGAGCAAGTTGCTCTGGGGACACTCTTGTGTGCTCACTCCAAAGCCGTCTTTGTCTGTTTATGAGACACACAGAGTACGGCACAGCCCCACTCCCTCCTCAATGGCTGTGATTGACCAAAGAAGGAGCAATTGACTGCGTCTCAGCCAAGAAGGAGAGAGAGATCCAGGAGAGCTGAGGCTCTTGTGCAACATTGCTGGATCGCAGTCAGGCTCAGGTAAGTATTGGGGGGCTGCACACTGAAGGTTTTACCTTCAAGTGTTACTATAGTACCCAGGACCCTACATTCACTATATCAGTTATCCCACAATACACACAACATGGAAATGCAATTACCAAATACCTTTTCTCATCAGCAATTAGAGCAGTCTTGAGACTTCAGCAGAGCACTGGTTAAAGCTTGTAGAAGGAGTTTTCTTTCTGCTCTAGGAGGATGTGAAACCTCTGACCCTCTGTCTGGACAGTGCTGAATGGCACTGTGCTGATCACATGCACATCCCAAGAAAAAAAAAACGCTCTAGCAATACAC
The DNA here is from genome assembly GCF_062004578.1 of Staurois parvus. Lineage (NCBI taxonomy): Eukaryota > Metazoa > Chordata > Amphibia > Anura > Ranidae > Staurois > Staurois parvus. Next base: position 1,370,949 of record NW_028318189.1, on the reverse strand, counting down.
ACCAAACTGAGCATGTTCCTGTATCAGGTGGTCATTTCAACAAGAGAAGGGGCAGAGAAAAAAAGGATCAAACAGCCTTTTTACACTCTGCAGAGGATTAACCCCTTAGGTTCCATGCTTTACTGTATATGCAGACTGATTTTACTATTATGGGTTTAGTAACAATTTCATGCATAGAATGCATGAATGACTGAATGCATGCAAGTAACAAAAACTTGTAATTTAGTGTGTGTGTGTATATATATATATACACACACACACACACACACACACACACACACACACACACATACACATACAGTGGGGATCCAAAGTTTGGGCACCCCAGCTACAAATTTGTATAAATGTGCATAAAGAAGCCAAGGAAAGATGGAAAAATCTCCAAAAGGCATCAAATTACAGATTAGACATTCTTATAATATGTCAACAAAAGTTAGATTTTATTTCCATCATTTACACTTTCAAAATAACAGAAAACAAAAAAATGGCGTCTGCAAAAGTTTGGGCACCCTGCAGAGTTAATATCTTGTACTGCCCCCTTTGGCAAGTATCACAGCTTGTAAACGCTTTTTGTAGCCAGCCAAGAGTCTTTCAATTCTTGTTTGAGGTATCTTTGCCCATTCTTCCTTACAAAAGTCTTCCAGTTCTTTGAGATTTCTGGGCTGTCTGTCACGCACTGCTCTTTTAAGGTCTATCCATAGATTTTCAATTATGTTGAGGTCAGGAGATTGTGAAGACCATGGCAAAACCTTCAGTTTACGCCTCTTGATGTAATCCCCCGTGGATTTCGAGGTGTGTTTAGGATCATTATCCATTTGTAGAAGCCATCCTCTCTTTAACTTCAGCTTTTTCACAGATGGGATCAAGTTACCATCCAAAATTTGCTGAAATTTTATTGAATCCATTTTTCCTTCTACTCGTGAGATGTTCCCTGTGCCACTAGCTGCAACACAACCCCAAAGCATGATTGATCCAACCCCATGCTTAACAGTTGGACAGAGGTTCTTTTCATGAAATTCTGTGCCCCTTCTTCTCCAAACGTACCTTTGCTCATTCCGGCCAAAAAGTTCAATTTTAACCTCACAGAACTTGTTTCCAAAATGCATCAGGCTTGTCTATATGTTCATTTGCAAAGTTCAAACGATGATTTTTGTGTTGAGGACGTAGAAGAGGTTTTCTTCTGATGACTCTTCCATGAAGACCATATTTGTACAAGTATCTCTTTATAGTGGAATAGTGTACCACAACTCCAGTGTCTGCCAGATCTTTCTGGAGGGATCGTGCAGTCAAACGTGGGTTTTCAATTGTTTTTCTCACAATCCTGCGAGCTGTTCTGTCTGATATTTTTCTTGGTCTTCCAGATGTTGCTTTAACTTCCACTGTTCCTGATGACTGCCATTTCTTAATTACATTCCGAACAGAGGATATTGACATCTGAAAACGCTTTGCTATCTTCTTATAGCCTTCTCCAGCTTTGTGACGTCAACTATTTTCAGTTTCAGTTTTCTAGACAACTGCTTAGAAGAACCCATGGTGCTGATTGTTGGGGCAAGGTCAGATGAGTCTGGGCATTTAAAACCTTTGAGATTGACATAACCTGGTCTTCCCAGACGATGATTGAGAACAATCCATGACATTGGCAGGTCTCAGCTTTGCAAAGGGGGCAGTGCATGCTATAAATTCTGCAGGGTGCCCAAACTTTTGCAGACGCCATTTTTTTGTTTTCTGTTATTTTGAAAGTGTAAATGATGGAAATAAAATCTAACTTTTGTTGACATATTATAAGAATGTCTAATCTGTAATTTGATGCCTTTTGGAGATTTTTCTTTCCTTGGCTTCTTTATGCACATTAATACAAATTTGTAGCTGGGGTGCCCAAACTTTTGATCCCCACTGTATATATATATATATACACACACACACCTCGGTTTATGTATTTAATGCGTTCTCTGGGACATTTCAGAGTGCGAACAATTTGTAAAACCGAAACGCGGTTTCCCATAGAAATGCATTGAAAAACAATTAATCCGTTCCGGAGGTCAGTAAGAAGTAAAAAAAAAAAAAAAAGTCTTTTATCTGTTCAAAACGCTTTAAAAAGTGCACTCTAAAGGCATAAATGCTGTACAGGGACATGATTTAAAATTTCCAGAATGGCTCCAAAACTCAATGCAAAAACTGCTCCAACACCTCCACACTCGATGCCACGTGCTACTCACAGAGTCCAGCATGTGCAGGGGCGGCGTATAAACCTCCCAGGCACAATTCATCCTGGGGAAACTTGCTTTGTATTGCAAAAAAAATTTGTAAATGCATTGAAAACCAATTAATCCATTCTGGAGGTCAGAAAAAAGTTTTTAAAAAGTCTTATCTGTTCAAAACTCTTTATAAAGTGCACTTTAAAGGCACTGGGCCGATGCTATAAACCTCCCAGGCACAATTCATCCTCGGGAAACTTGCTTCGTAGTGCAAAAAAAAAAAAAATTTGTAAACCGAGGCATTATTTTCAATGGATTTTCATTTGTAAACTGAAAATTACATTATCCGAGTATGTACATATAACCGCCTATATATATATATATATATATATATATATAGTGGTGCTATATAAATCCTGTATAATAATAATGTCAATACATAATTAAAAAAAAATTAAATATGAAGAAGCTTGAAATGGTTCACAATGAAAAAAAAACCTCTTGTAAAAATGCAGTGCAATGTGCAATAAAACTTGGCACGACAGGTTGAAGAACACGCTTTAGCGGCCATGCGTTTTCTGTGCGTTGTGGGGTGAACGAACCCTAAACGTGCAATACTACAGCACTAATGTAGCTAATAAAGTGAAGTCAAATAGAGAGAATTATACCTTACATTTGGTGGGATTTTTAAGGCAACCTTAGAATATATATAAAACAAACAACTACATTCATCTAATAAATGTGTTATCACTGAACTGGTCAGGAAACTTTCACTTTCTTCATTCAGTCCTATCACGTGCTTCATTATTTAGCAGAGGCAAAGCCATCCCCCCATGAATAAATAAATACATGCACAATGAGTCTCCTGTTCCCAGTTCTTGCTGCTCCTTCTCCCTCCTCCTAATGTCCCGTGTGTGACTCTCATGCACTTACCGGCTTCTCTCTCAGCAAGCACACCGTGACTGAGCGCTCTTCTACACCGAACAGACAGGAACAGCTGTGCATCACCAGGTGCCGCTGCCCTCAACCAATCAGCGGCGGAATCTCCAGAGGCGGACCTAATTGGGAACAACAACACTGAGGCCTAGCTGCTCGTGTATGTGGGGTGGAGCCGGGGGCTCGCCTCAGGAAGACGACAGGTGGCTGGTCCCCGGGTCGGCATTCTCATGAATATTATCGTCCTCTTTTTGCACATATCGGTTGTTTCTTTGATGTTCCATCTATTCAGCACAGCTGCCTTCTTTATTTGACTTACAAGGCCATGCGCAGGCATTTTTTGCGGAGCATAGCTCCCGACTATTGCTGGTCTGGGGCCCTCATATATTCCTCTATTTGGCCACATGTATTGACCTAAAAAGGCTCTGTTCACACTATTGCAGTTGCTCTGCAGCTGCATTTGCTTGGGCGCAGCAGACTATCCTATGGAAAATGCAAGGAAAAGGGTCCCTGAACCTTTCCTAAAATTGCAGCTGCAGGGAAGACAGGTTGTGCTAAATATCTTCCAGCATGGGAAAAACAAGTAGGCTTCCAGTAAGAATTAATGGTACCTCCATTCATTTCCCATGCTGGTAAATGCATAGCACTAAGGTTTCCCTGCGACTGAGTACAGACATTTTCAGGTGTATGTGCCCTTTAGCGTAAAAATTGTGGCGTTTTCCAGCGCCCAGGGGGCTACAGGTGGCATGCACAGCGGGCCATATAAGTGATTTGTACATGTTTGTACTCGTGTAAATGTTGATGCACTTTTGCATGGGCATTAACACACACATGCTTGTATGAGGTCTTTCCCAAACATGCAACTGTTATGTATTATCAATACATAACTGCAATAGCCATAATCTAAAAAGTGAGCATGCATGCATACATGGTCACCCCAAACACACATGTAACTCATGTACCATATATATTATGCAAATGGATGCTATTAAAAGCATAAAATCCAATCTTTAATATTCGTATAATTAATAAGCTAAAATAAAATACTCAATAATATCTAAACCCACTAAACTTGTATCCCATTAAACACCTATTTAATACATGAATGAATAATACCCACTCATGCAGTATACCCATACATTTATAATTACCTCACAGTTCATTATTAAAATATTAAGATACTTTTAGCCACGGAGGATAAGTGTGCTGACACCAACACAGAAATCATCACTTTCATCACTCTGCATGAATATTTGTTGTTTGAGCACTATTTGGAGGATTTATGAACTTTAATTTTAAGTGGAATATATTTTTGAAATCCTACATCTGCGTTAACTTGGTCACATTTTTTCACTGGTCACTTGAAGTGTGGTTTATTTATTCATGAGGGGTTGATTTATATTCAATGATACACGTATTGATTGGTTAAGGCACAGGTTCTGAAACTCTTATCAGGACCTCAGGTCACAAAGGAGTTGAACACTCTTATTGTAGCACTGTATTTATATAATTTTTATATAGAATTTTGTATCACCTTTTTTAGTTTTATATGTTGATTATATGATATGAGGTTGGTTTAATTTAGCGCTGCACTATTAATAAGTACGTTTATGACAGACACAGCACATGCTTAAATATTTGTTTCTGAAAAGGTGTTATACTTTTTCTTCTAAAGCCCCATAAACAGAGCAGTCAAAAAAGGTGGTGTTCTACCACCATGCCTCATGCACACTATGGAGTTGATTTACTAAAGGCTAATAGGCTCCACAGGGATTTTTCCTTAGCCTATTAAATGTAGTGAAAATTCACTTTGAAAAGAAAACTCAATCACATGCAAGAAAAATAAAACCGTATTTTTGTTTTGAAATAATTGAATGATGAAAGTCAGCAGAGCTTTACCTCATTCACAAAGACAATTCCCTTGCACATTGAGCAGGCATTTAGTAAATCAACCTTTTTGTCTCTCAAGATATTAACAATGAATGTCCGTGTATAGTGTGCACATGTTGAGCAGAGTGCTTGCTATACTTTCTGCTCTGGTTCTCAATGTGAATTGGAGTATTTGATTGCTTTGCTACTGGAGTACTTGCTAATTAAAGCAGAATTCCGGAATAACCTTAACAAATCTTAAAATGCTCTCTCTCCTCCTCCCCTAGCACTGGGTAAGAAAGATGCATATACCTAATTATTTGTCATGCTGCTCTGGTCCAGTCACATGATCTGGCTCAGCCAGCACTGCTGCAGGGGAGAGGAGGAAGCAGACAATGGATGGGTCATTGAAGCCTAAGGGTAATGTCACTGCTCCAGGCTATACCAGCTGCTGTCAAGCGCTCTCTCCTCTCCCCTGTACCCAGCTGCTGGCTAACACAAGAAACACGTGACCAGAGCAGCATGAAAATAGGTAATTATATGCATCTTTCTTACACAGGTCAGCATGCATAGGTTTTAGGAGGAGGAAGGAGGTACTTTTATGTTTAGTTAGGGCTATCCCAGAATTTTACTTAAAGGCCTCTTTCTGCACACAGTAGTAGCTCAACCCCATTCACTTGAATTGGTTGCGTTTGGCAGGCACAACAGGGGGTATCATTTTTGCAACAGCCACGAAGCAAAGCATTGGCTGTCAGGGCCACCCACTAAGTGAATTTTGTCCAGTTCACTAGTAACTGGCTGAACTTTGTAAAGTTTATAGCCAATTTAACTGATAGGGATCATTTTCTTATGCAGGCCATAAACGGGTCGTTTATCGGCCGAATTTTCATCTGCACGAAAAATCGGCCGATATTCTCACCGTTAGCGGGGCCAGCCCGTCGTCCATTTTTCGCAGATCTTCTCGTTTAGTTTTATCGGTCATGCTGGAAAATCTGCGAAAACTGCTGTTTTTCGCGGACATGGGTGGCAGCATTGGCAATGGGGCTGACTGATTTTTCGTTTATCGGCCGAAAATTTGGCCTGCCTTAACAAAACTGGTTTGCATTTCATCCTCTATAGCAACCCATAGCTGACAGAATGTTGTCCATCTACTTGAAAGATCCTGCCCTACCACACCCCCTCATTGTCTCCTTACAGTGGAAGATTGTCCTTGATAAATAGACTGCATATTTTCTCGAGGTGTCATAGGGCCGTGCAATTTTGTAGTAGGAGTTGTCATAGAGAATTAATTGAAAGCAAACAATGACGTGTTTTCCATAAATCTTTCAAGACAGACTCAAGGTCCTTTCCTACTAATTATAATGTTGCTGTAAAATCAACTCTTCATTTTACTTTAACCCTTAAACTGCCAGGCCCTGGTCTCCATTTTTCACCGCAGGTGGTCAGACAATTTTTGCAATTTTGCACTATTTTTAATTTTTCCGTATAACTATCAGGGTTTGTAAAAGCCCCCCCAAACCATACATTTTCTGAAAGCACAGGATAGATAGAGTAAAAACACAAATTTTGAACTTGCCATGATAGTTGTATAAATGTTTTTCAACATTTTTCAATAAAAATACACTAAATAGAACATAAGCATACAATGTTATTGAGTTGATAAATAAACATTTGTACATTTTAAATTGCACCATTTTGCAAAAATCGCAGGCTGCTTTCACGCTTGGTGTGGTAATGCATGATCCACAGTGCTGCTGTACCATGTGTTACAGTGACATTCATTTTCAATGGCACCCCCAATACACCTTGCCAGCGCAACTAAAGTATGCTACAATGCACAGATAAAATCCATCTGTGCATTGAGGCATTCTGTGTAGAAAAGGATTCATGTCTGGCTGTGAGTTATTTCAAGTAGAACTAAAGGCAACATTTTTTTCTTCATTTTGGATAGAGTAAGGGAGGGTTATACCCTCCGTCAGCTTCTTTTTTGCCATCTGTGTCCCATTGGAAAGATTTATTTTACTTATCCCAAAGCCAAAACAGGAAGTGAGAGGAAATCAGTCTCTTTGTCCCCTGCTGCCTCACAGTCTCTTACACTGAACACAAAAGTACTCAGTACTGAGCTCTTCTATGTTCATTCAGAAACTAAAAGAGATTAGAAAACATGAGAGGCATGTTTACCAATCTTCCCACTCCTGAACAGAATTGGTGGAAATATACAATATAACAAATATTAGCTTAATTAAGCCAAATTGTGCATAAAATCCTATAGCTACAGAAAACTGATGTCTCCCTATACCTCACTTGCTTCTGTTTAGCACAACTTAATGTTCCTCCGTGATACACAGTACCCACTAGGTTTAGGTGGTGGGTAAAAAAAAAAAGCCTAAATATTCCAAGACTTACAGATTAAAAACTTTGTTGGCTCTACTGTTAAGCTGTTCTCTTCCTTACCCTCCTTCCCTCCTGATTCCTCAGCTTGGGGTATAATTTCTATGATAATTCTCTGTTAGAAGGACAGACTCCCCCCCCCAATCCGTTTCCACATGTGGAACGCTGGGAGAAAAATCTTGGAGGCGTTCTAGAGCAGAAAAATTGGACGCAATTTTGGAAAAAACAATGCTCATTTCTCAATTATTGCATTGCCAATTGAATCTAATTATAGTTTACTCATGCACTGGTATATGATCCCACAAAATTTGTAGAAATATATTTCAGCTCTTTCTGACCATTGCTTTACCATCGGTTCACACGATTGTGGGCCGTGCAGTCTGGGTTTCAGCACAAATATGGTGCATGTACCTCAAAAATGCGCCCGCATGGAAACTGCATGGTGCTTTTGACCATGCGGTTTCTCTGCAGTTCCCGCACCCCCAATTGTGCTGCAGGCTGAGATGCATGGGGGTGCCGCTCAGAATGAATGGCAGTCCCACGCGTCTCTTAAGGAGAGCGCGATTTGGTTGCAAGTGTGGGAATAGATGCCAAAACAGGATGTGAGAGATAATCCCTGCAAATTTAGGGAATTCTTTGGGAACCCCCAGGTCACCAGAACTAGTATCCTTATTGGAAAATTTCCCCTCTGTTACTTTTCTGGGGACAACCCAGCATTTATTTTTTTCTTTCACTTCGATAATGGTAAACAGGACAAATACAGAGGTTGAATCGCCTTAACAGGGGCACAGACTGCAATAAAAACGCATCTCCACTCTGTCCAAAGCTAAAAAGTTTTGCCTTTAGTTTTGAGGTGCATGCCTCAATATGGCCCTGCTGCTGGAGGAATAGTCTGCAACAGCCAGAGCATTGCATTCATGATTTTATACCCACAGATCCAGAGGAAGGCAAATCACTTTTTTTTTCTTTTTTATCTTTGGGTAGAAAACGGAGGACATAACTGGAAGTGAGAATAAATCTTTCTAAAATAATGGGAATTCCTGTCTTACACCCCGGTCACATCAGGTGCAACTTGGCATGCGATTTACATGCCATGCGGCTTGCAACTCGTATGCCAAGTCGCACCCTATTGTCCGCTGTTAGAGCGGTCATATCGGTGTAGTTCCAAGTTGGAGCCGCACAGATTTCTAAAGTAGTGCATGCACTACTTTTGGTGCGATTTGCATAGACATCTGTGTCAGATGTCTTGCAAATCGCACATCAAATCGGCAAGTCACCCGACTTTGAAATCGTCTTTGATGTGACCTGGGTGTTAAATGCTTTTCACTTGAACATTTATCATTATTGGAAATTTTGCGCTGCTTCATTGAACAGAACTATATTGAAGTGTCACTCATGACACTGTGGAACTGTGCAGGTCACAAAGGCACTGCAATAAATAATTACATTACGTGCGGAACAAGAAATGAAGGACCTAATAGAATATGCCCTCAACATGGCATTAGATTGAAAAGTGGTAACTTTCCTACAGCCCTAACGTATTAAAATAACAAATGTTACATTTTTTACAATGATAAAAACCTTTCGTATCCTGAAAAAAAGTACTTGATGGGGATCTAAAATATTGGGAGCCAATTTTTGTCTCAAGGAAGGGACACCTCTGAAAAGAACCTGTGGTCAGTCTGGAAGTAAGGGACTAAGAATATGATCAGTTTTTAAAACTGCCCAATGTCTCTTAAAAATATTCCTAATGGAATGATGTTGAGTAGAAAAATGGGTAACCATAGAAAAAAGTCTTGAATAGCCATCACTGAATTGCAATTTGTATTCCTCTCCATTAGTAATGTATCTATATCTATAGTTTATACTTGGTAAATGGTGTCATTTAAGGATGTTTCACTGTATCCCTTCTCTAAAAATTGAGACTTAAGGATTCCCACTTGAGAAATAAATTATAGATAGAAATGTATTACTAATGGAGAGGAATATTATCAAGGTCTGATAAACTCTACATTGTGAAGACCCAAATCACTTCACTGCATAACAATGCACATGCCATGTATTGTGGTATGCTGCATTTCCAAAAAAGGGTCATGTATGTGTTTTCAATTGTTGTGGTGTTCGAGCAGCCTGTTCATAATGAATGGGCTGCCTTTAGGTAACACATCTTAAAGTGATATTAAAGGCATATCACAAAAGAAAAAATGTTATACTTTCCTGCTTTGTGCAGTGGTTTTGCACAGAGCAGCTCCCATCCTCTTCTTAGGTCCTCCGCTGGCACTCTTAGCCCCTTCCTCCTGGCAAGTGCCTCCAGAGAAAGCAGCTTGCTCTGGGGGCATCGAAGCAGGCTCGTCCATTCTATTTACACACAAAACCGTGGCCCAGCCCTGCCCCCTCTCTCTCTCCTCATTGGCTGTGATTGAATCCCCAGAAAGCTGAAGCTCGTGATGGAGCTTGTGTAAGTATTAGGGGTGCTAAGGGAGCTGATGCACACAGTTTTTTTACCTTCAAGGTAAAAAAAACCTGGAGTCTTTACAACCTCTTTAATGAAACACCTAGGAGTTTATCATGGGGAAAAAAAAGTCAATTGTTATAAATTTTCTATGATCGTCAGCATCATCCAGTGGTCATAATGTGGTATTTTCCCAAAATACTCTGTTATGTAGTGCTACCCTCTTGAGGGGCGCTGAGTTTCTGGATCTCTCTAAGCTTCGCACATTTTCCACACTTGCATCCACAGTCAATGAACAGTCCATGAGCTTGGTTTTTGTTATTTTTATTAGGGGACATAACTTGGATGGGGTAATGATTATGGGATGCCCAACTTGACTGAATCAATGCACAGGGACAACTTCCTATTTACAGACACAAATCCTGGATTGTTCTTTTCCTTGAAAGTGGTAAGTGCAGATCAATAGCAACAGCCCCTTACGGGCTAGGGACTCTCGGCCCCTCTGAAAGTTCACTTAGATTTTTGCAAACCACATGCAGAGATATCTTCCCTCCCCTGCAGAACTGCTACCAGTTCCACAGCCTGTAGACACTACCAGTCCTCCTGGCTGCTCTGTAGATCTCCTAGGACAAGGATAAAGGATTAAGCACAGCACTGTTCTTTGAGGGCTTGCTACATGTGGCAGTCTCTCCCCTTGTAAATCCCAGGGTGTGCTGATGTACTCACTGTATCCTCCTCCTACTATTCCCAGGCCTTGATCCTGTTCACACCATGATGCTAAATGGATCCTCCTGAGCCAGCCTGAAGGCCAGCCCCCACTAGACCTAGGGGACCCCTCCCAGGCCACCGACAGCCTCCTCAGCACTCTATCTTCCACCTGACCCCCCCTTGCCAGCCTAACTCTCCCATATTTATGGGTTGGTCTCACCACTCTACCAGGGCCTACAAACCTGGGATTGATCAGACTCCTATAAACATGCAGATTAGGTCTCCACCCCTTCAGTTTCCACGGTCCTCCAGAACCAGGGGGAGGCAACAGAGTCCTAACCTGTTAAGCCATTCAGCCTGACCTGCAGTAACCCGACCTAATCATAGGCTCCTACACAATAAATCTACCTACAGTGGGGATCGAAAGTTTGGGCACCCCAGCTAAAAATTTGTATTAATGTGCATAAAGAAGCCAAGGAAAGATGGAAAAATCTCCAAAAGGCATCAAATTACAGATTAGACATTCTTATAATATGTCAACAAAAGTTAGATTTTATTTCCATCATTTACACTTTCAAAATAACAGAAAACAAAAAAATGGCGTCTGCAAAAGTTTGGGCACCCTGCAGAGTTAATATCTTGTACTGCCCCCTTTGGCAAGTATCACAGCTTGTAAACGCTTTTTGTAGCCAGCCAAGAGTCTTTCAATTCTTGTTTGAGGTATCTTTGCCCATTCTTCCTTACAAAAGTCTTCCAGTTCTTTGAGATTTCTGGGCTGTCTGTCACGCACTGCTCTTTTAAGGTCTATCCATAGATTTTCGATTATGTTGAGGTCAGGAGATTGTGAAGGCCATGGCAAAACCTTCAGTTTACGCCTCTTGATGTAATCCCCCGTGGATTTTGAGGTGTGTTTAGGATCATTATCCATTTGTAGAAGCCATCCTCTCTTTAACTTCAGCTTTTTCACAGATGGCATCAAGTTACCATCCAAAATTTGCTGAAATTTTATTGAATCCATTTTTCCTTCTACTCGTGAGATGTTCCCTGTGCCACTGGCTGCAACACAACCCCAAAGCATGATTGATCCAACCCCATGCTTAACAGTTGGACAGAGGTTCTTTTCATTAAATTCTGTGCCCCTTCTTCTCCAAACGTACCTTTGCTCATTCCGGCCAAAAAGTTCAATTTTAACCTCATCGGTCCACAGAACTTGTTTCCAAAATGCATCAGGCTTGTCTATATATTCATTTGCAAAGTTCAAACGATGATTTTTGTGGTGAGGACGTAGAAGAGGATTTCTTCTAATGACTCTTCCATGAAGACCATATTTGTACAAGAATCTCTTTATAGTGGAATAGTGTACCACAACTCCAGTGTCTGCCAGATCTTTCTGGAGGGATCGTGCAGTCAAATGTGAGTTTTGAATTGTTTTTCTCACAATCCTGCAAGCTGTTCTGTCTGATATTTTTCTTGGTCTTCCAGATCTTGCTTTAACTTCCACTGTTCCTGATGACTGCCATTTCTTAATTACATTCCGAACAGAGGATATTGACATCTGAAACCGCTTTCCTATCTTCTTATAGCCTTCTCCAGCTTTGTGAGCGTCAACTATTTTCAGTTTCAGTTTTCTAGACAACTTCTTAGAAGAACCCATGGTGCTGATTGTTGGGACAAGGTCAGATGAGTCTGGGCATTTAAACCCTTTGAGCTTGACATCACCTGGTCTTCCCAGACGATGATTGAGAACAATCCATGACACTGGCAGGTCTCAGCTTTGCAAAGGGGGCAGTGCATGCTATAAATTCTGCAGGGTGCCCAAACTTTTGCAGATGCCATTTTTTTGTTTTCTGTTATTTTGAAAGTGTAAATGATGGAAATAAAATCTAAATTTTGTTGACATATTATAAGAATGTCTAATCTGTAATTTGATGCCTTTTGGAGATTTTTCCATCTTTCCTTGGCTTCTTTATGCACATTAATACACATTTTTAGCTGGGGTGCCCAAACTTTCGATCCCCACTGTACACTAACCCTAGTAGCACATTAGAGGGTGCTACATTCCCCCCCCCCAAAAAAAAAACGGCCATGTCCCCATTGGCTGGAAAATATTTACAAACTCCTGGGCTAAAGAGCAAGGTCATCCCATAAGAGAAATGAAGGGGAAAAGGGTACAAACATGGAAGGGGGATATGTACAAATAAATAATATCAAAAATAGATCAGTATACACAAGAATGTTTTTTGCTAAAAATTTAAACTTAGCAAATATACATCCTGACTACAAGTCCCTGTAGCCAGCAAGGTTATCAAATCAGAAATGTATATACAGGCTAACCACAGCTCCCTGCAGCTAGCAACATGATATAAGGATATATATACATATACAAATCCTAACTACAGCTCCCTGAAGCTAGCAAAGCTATTAGAACATATGTACAAATGATTTACATAATATCAATATGCATATCTTTTTTCAAATGGACCACCTACCCCTAAAGGAAAGCCCTTCCTGCAAAAACTGTAAAAATATTAGAAAGAGTCACAAAGTCCCATTTTTGAGCAGAACGGCAGCCGTTCTTGAGGAAGCTGCAGCAAGATAAGAGGAAACAACCCTCACACCAACTAAACTGTACAGTCTGCTAACGGGGTTTTGATCCTGCTGACAGAAAACTTTTTACATAAGGGCTCGTTCACACTTGACTGTTTTACCAACTCTTGCCAAACGCCCCTATAGCGTTTGGCAAGCGTTGGTCCAGCGTTTGCGGAGCATTTTTTAATGCTCGGCAAATGCTCCATAAACACCACATGCGCGGTTCAGCGGCAGTTGCTAGGTGTTTCCCGAGCGTTAAAAATGCCCCACAAACACCTATAATGAAGTTTGAATGGTGTTACCGCTCCGCAAACGCATCGCAACCGCACCGCAAACGCCGGCTGGGCGTTTGCGGAGCGGCACCATAGACTAGAATAGGAGGCTTCAACGCCTCCTGACTCGACCAGAGGCATCTGTTTTGCTGCAACGTGACGCTAACGCTCTGGTTAGAACAGCACCATGCGCTGCAATGTGCAGAATTGTCCGAGACGTTTGGAAAGTGGTAAAAATGCTTCCCAAACGCCTTTCTGCCGCCTGCACACAACGCTAGTGTGAACGTGGCCTAAGAGTCTCTGAAGGAGGAGCCCCTCCCCATTTTCTACATGAGAAAATAAATAAAATACATAAAACACGGGTGGATAGTATGATCCGGGGACAGAAGAAAAGAGACAGGCGGCACCCGTCTGAGTAGTAATAACACTGTATTTAATAGCAAAGGATTAAAAACACTCACAAAGGTAGTCATAAAATGAGCTCATCTGTGTACATGAGAGATGACAGTTCCTCAAAACGACCTGCAGGCGCCACTGGCGGTTAGTGCAATAGCAGCTGGGCTGATGTAGAGGCCAATAGAAGGATCTGGATCCGCTCTACAACACCACCACTCTGCAGGATTAAGCACTACAGTGTCTCTTACCATCTCCATCAGCCCAGCTGCTGTTGCACTAACCACCGGTGGCGCCTGCAGGATGTTTTGAGGAACGGTCATCTCTCATGTACATAGCTGAGCTCATTTTATTACTACCTTTATGAGCGTTTTTAATCCTTTGCTATTAAATACAGTGTTATTACTACACTCAGGCACCTCCTGTCTCTTTTCTTCTGTCCCTGCATATAGAGCTGGCTTGCTCCGTGGATGGCTGCTGTCTTTTTGTGCTAAAAAGATTCCAGGCAGATTGCCAGAGAGACTCTTATAAGGACCTATTGTACACAAATGTATTTACATACCCTGTTTTATGCCAATATTGCCATTATCATCTTTTACTTTATATTTGTTATCCTTTTCACCCTTACACTACTTTACTCCTGTGCACCAGAGTTATGCCCTGTACACACGATAAGAAAATTGTCCGAAAGATTTCGCGGAACCACTGATCGAACTATTTTCTCTTTGTTGATGAGCAGGATGTTTTAACCGATAAAGATATTGTGAACGAAAAAATCCGGTTGAACAGCAGTGAAACATTTTGTCATTTCACATACGAACGACCGATTTTCTATGCGGTGGCATGACGGTCACACGGAAAAAATCTATCAAGCGCTATCACACATGAGCGGAAACAGAAGATGACCCGGATGTTTATGTCCAAGGAATCTTCGTAAACACGAACGAAAAATCCAAATGTTAAAAGTAGATTAGCCTAATGAGATAATGAAACCAGAATTCTGCATATTATATTTTTATGTATCACTATTTATGTATATAGTTAATGTAATAAACTATATTATACTCATTGCTGTTAATTGTTGTGTATATCGATCTGTCTGGCCGGAAGGGCGTGGCTACAAGGTCACACGCACACTGCATCACTTCCACTTGTATGGAAGACATCAACACTACATATTGCCCGACGAGCTATTTTTTTTAGATTGGTTAATGTGGGCCACGATTTTGACCAACGAACGAACGCCTCTCGGTCGTCGGATGACCAATCAGTCGATTTTCTAATCTACCTTTACTCTTTTTTTAGAATAGTATGATCTGGCCCAACTGTTCAGACAAAAGGAGTTTTCCCAAACATTTTCACCAGTACATCTCTGGATTAGGCAGCCTGACAACTTCTCCATTGGGACCTCGCTTGGCTAACGAGCAGCTTGTGCTGGGCCTGCCGGCCTTGACAAGGGCTACCCAGGAATTTTAGATGGCCCTTCCTCAGCTCCACTCCAGCCAGATGTCCTGGAACTTGGCCAAAGCATCTGAATTATGAGACCCCCTTTGAGATCTGCGAATGTGCAAGTAATCCCAGACCCTCTTGTCCCATTGGGGGGGCCTCAATGATGTCCATAACATCCTTAGGGACATGAGGGAAGTCCATCCCCACTCCAGCGCAGTTCTTCTCTGTGCATCCCGCTGGAACCTGGAGAATCTGAGGAGCTCCCTACACTTGTCCTGCTCAGGCAAAACATAGGCCTGTGGAGAGTGGGTGATCCACAGATTTTAGGCCAAGTCCCAGGCTTCTTTCCTGCCCCTATTGTCCCATGATCCCACCTGGACCTTAGGTATGGACATCATCTGCAGGGTAATTGTAGCTCCACTGCAGCTGTCCATCCTGCCTGATCAGGGGTAATGGTCTTCTCCCTCTGTCATGCCTCCCCTTCAGGTAGACCCGTTTACAGCGTAGCAGTCTCTTGAGCATCCCCCCAGTCTCATTCTTCATCCAACTCACTCTTCAGTGAACACTCTATTTCAAGGGGCCCAAACTCAGCCTCCAGTCTGGGAGACCCCCAACTGATCTTGCCCCCACTGTCATTGACCCCCAGCTCACATGAGGACAAACGGCCACCATGACTTGGCTCCTTCCAGGTTGGGATAACAGGGCGAACTTTAGCAGCTAGCTTCTGTGGAACAACTTGAGCTGGACTAGCAACTTTCACCTCCGGTCGTGGATATTCCTCAGGCTCCAGGATGCTGCTGTCAGCCAGCCTTTTCCAAAAAAGCAGTGGCAAATACCTGACCAACTGTGAGTCTATACACCACACACCTCTCAGCTTTCTCTGGCCAACCGGGAATCCTCTTTCCTCTCTAAGCATAGTCTCGACTTCAGGTCCACCGAGTAGATGACCGGTGGCAGGTCGCTGGGCACCAACCTCATCAGCGGTTTGTCACACTGCCCGCAGCTTAGCCAGGTTTTGATTGCTGCAGTGGGCTTCTGACATTCAGGATACAGCAGACACAGTCTGTCCATTCTGTTGATTGTGCAAATCCTCCCTGGTGTTCCAATCGTACACTGTTATCCACCATCTGGTAATCCGGTACTGATCCCGCTACTTTGGGAAAATGTGCATTTTGCTGAAAGGCTGCAGGTAACCTGCCTCTCTCTCTCCATGCTGGATTTACTGGGAAGACTTTAAGGCCTGGCCACACCCCTCACTCAGACTTGTTGGCACCAGCGGCACAGTTTTTCAGGACTTTTCTCGCACTTGTGTTAATCTCTGCAAAGCTGAGCAGATGTGTACTGACTGGGTTGCAGGCTTAAGGAACGCTGTTTCCTGTCAGGAACACAAGGACAGTTCACTGATACTTGCAGAACTTGTCTCAACGTGATACTTGAGCCCAGCCACTGTTGGGTGACTTGGCATTTCTAATCCACAAAGCGATAGGCTGTCCCGCTTGCTGCAGGCAATGACAAGCAAGATCACATAGTTCACACTGACATTAGCAAGGCAGAGAGACGATTAGCACGGTCTTTAAATCCAGCTACCTGTTGAGCAGCAGAAAGACATTTGTACAGGCCTGACATGGTTATCATGGGCAACAGCATGGACAATGGCATTTGCATAGCACAATCACAGCAGTACGGCACAATTCCACTTTCCCGCTAGATTCCTGTGATCACTTGACAGCACATAACAATTCTCTGGCTTGATGGTTGCTGGTTAATAGGGGCAATAGCCATGAAGGTTGCTATAGGGATATCCTGGATGAGCCACCAAATGTAGCGCTACTCTCTTGAGGGCTGCTAAGTTTCTAGATCCCACTAAGCTTCGCACAGCCAGGCAACACGCATTTTCCACACTAGCATCTATAGCACAACATCTTCCACCCGACTCCCCTTGCCAGCTTAACTCTCCCATGTTTATGGGCTAGTCTCACCACTCTACCAGAGCCTCCAAACCTGGGATTGTTTAGACTCCCATAAACATGCAGATTAGGTCTCCACCCCTTCTGCCCACTGGCTTCTGGAAGTTTCTATGTTCCTCTAGAGCCAGGTGGAGGCGGTAGAGTCCCAATCTGTTAAGCCATCCTGCTTGACTTGCAGTAACCTAACCTAATTACAGACTCGCATAATTACCACGCGTCATACACAATAAATTTATCCATAATAACCCTAGTACACACCCTACAACCCTAGTACCACACTAGAGGGTGCTACAGTTATAAATGAATAACATTGTACCTGTAGAAGAAGTAGCCTGTAGAACATTCTATTTTGCACTATTCACACTAAACATATGTACCAGCAGTTCTGCTGGGCAAATAGCTATGCAAAGTGTATTTTCACCCCTTAAAAATTAATTTCAGTAAGGTACAGGTGGCGTTATGGGTAAAGCTAAAGTCTCAGTTTTTGTTGAACCCTCTACTTCTCCAGTGTGAGCATTAGATGTCCAACACCTGTACTTAGTGAAAAAAACTTTGTATTCAGATATATTTTCATTTTACATATATTGTATTTAGAAACCGGTCATCTCTAATCCAGGTGTGGACTGACAACTCATGGGGCCCCCAGGCAATTGGGGATCATGGGGCCCCTGTGTCCTTGCCCACACTCAAAACACACCCAAAAAAGCCTATAAAAAAAACGTACCAGGGGCATTCTATGGGGCCCCCTACTGACTCCGGGCCCTCGGGCAGTGCCCGAGTGCTCGAATGGTCAGTCTGCCCCTGCTCTAATCAGAGTAAGCCACTTGTTGAATTATTGTAGTTTTGACACACTTAATATATTGTGTCCTTAAACTATGTTTCTTTATTTGATATTATACAGTATGTATTAATTTCTGCTTGCTTTTGTTTGATTTTTTTTTCTTGTTTTTGGTCATGGATTTTCACATCCTTTCTTATTTCTTCAGAGGCAGGACAAAAAAAAGTTTAAAGAAATTGTAAAGGTAAAGTTTTTTTTTTTTACCACTTCCAGTCTGGGCCAATTCTGACTTCCCCTCTCCTACATGTAAAAAAACTATTTTTTTTGCTAGAAAACTACTTAGAACCCTCAAACATGATATATTTTATAAGCAGAGGCGCTTGGAAATAAAATGGTGGGTGTTGCATATTTTTTAGTCACACAATATTTGAGTGGCAGTTTTTCAAACTTTTTTTTTTAAATACATTTATTGGACAAAAACACAATACAATACCCATTTTTTTTTAAAGATGATGTTAGCTGAGTAATTAGATACCAAACATGTCACACGTTAAAACTGTGTACGTCTGTGCAATGGCAGCAAACTATGGTACCTAAAAATCTCCATAGGCAACACTTTAAAAGCCTTTACAGGTTACCAGTTTACAGTTGCACAGGCGGTCTAGTGCTACTAATATGCTCTCGCTCTGACATCTGTGACGATACCTCACATGTGTGGTGCAATTTCCATTTACACATGCATGTGGGACCCTCAAACGTGTTCGCATTTGCACACAAGTACAGGGGGACAGAAGCTAAAATTTTATTTTATTATTTATTTTAAAAAAAATGTTATCAACTTTATTGCTATCACAAGGGATGAACAACGTCCCTTGTGATAGCATGGGTCTTGACAGGTCTTCTTTATGGAGACCTGGAGTATTTGATAGTATTTAACGTGTTTTTTTGTGAATTGACTGATGAGATAAATACCACAAATTATTTTAATGATAAAGCTCATGAATCTCTAGTGATGGGAGCGTCATCTCTGTGTCTCAGCTACAGAGGAAGCGATTCCATAAAGGCAAACAGGCAGCCTCTTGATCCTGCTGCTGGTGATTTTGACAAATTGCTGGCAGCAGGATTGGTAGTGACAAAATTGCTCATCTAACATCAGCCATAGCCTTTGTTATTTAGTGAAAATATATTCAGTATTAGAGTGAATGCAGGGTCATGGGTTTAGTAATACTTTATCTGGTCTCCCACAGTACACACTACATGGAAATACAATTATGTTAGTAAATATAAACTGCTAAAATACCTTTTCTCATCAGCAGTTGGAGCAGTCTTGTGACTTCTATCAGTGTCCAGCAGAGCACTGGTTAAAGCTTGTAGGAGGAGTTTTGTCTCTGCTCTAGGAGGATGCAGAACCTCTGACCTCTGTGTGGACAGTGCTGATTGACCCTGTGTTGATCACATGCACTCTCCTAATTTAAAAAAAAACCCTCTAGCAATACACTTAAAACTGTGCATGTGCAGAGTGTCTCCACATGATATGTCTTGTCAGCAAATAAGAGGGGGGGACACTGGAAGAAGGGGAGGATCAGAGAAGTCAGGATCAAACAGTGTTTTTACACAATGCAGAGGATTAATCCCTTAGGTTGCACAGTGAGTATAACAAGCATGCTTTACTGCATATACAGACTGAGTCTACTGTTGTGGGTTTAGTAACACTTTAACCCTTTCACTGCCAGAGACGTTTTTGCATTTTTTTGCACACATTTAAAAAAATCATTTTAGGCCTGAAGATTACACAAAACCCCCAAACATTATATATTTTCTGAAAGCAGACACCCTAGAAAATAAAATAGTGGTAGTTCCAATTTTTTATATCACACAATATAACCATAAAGGTCTAGGTAACGCAAACTTTCTGTAAAAAACACACTAAAGTGAATTTTAGGGCAAACAAACACAATAAAATTACCCACATTTTAGGTAGAGTATAAAAGACAAGGTTACGCTGAGTAAGTAGATACCCAACATGTCAAACCTTAAATATGCATGCGCTTTGAAATTTCAGTACCCTATATTTTCTATGGCCGATGCTTCAAAAGCCTGTACAGATCGTCAGTTTAGTGTTACGGAGGAGGTCTTGTGCTAGAATTATTGCTAACGTGTATCGCATTTATTATAGAACATGTATCGCAATCAAGGTTTTTAGGAGTAGGTGCCCCATCACATGCGTTTGTTTGTACGTGCATTTGTGCATTGTTTGGACACAAAGTCCCCTATGTGATTATTTTTAGGTGACAGGTTCTCTTTAATGAGACGTGGGGTATAATGCAATACATTTCTTTCTGGCTAGAATAGAAAGTGACAGCAGTCATACACGTCGCTTTCTGGGTTACAGCAGCGGCCTGCACCCGCCATATCAGGCCCAAGCCCACAGATGGGCAAGCGGCGCTTGGAATGCATGCCGGGAGCACGTGTGCAAGTGGGAGGGGCATGTTAACTGTAGGCTATGGATGCAATCGGGCGGCAGTGCAGCCGCTCAACTGCTCCCACCAGACACACACAATCCTGGTGGCTGCAGCCACCAGACTGTGTGTAAAACCCCCCCTGACAGGTTCACACGATGTACGGACCTGGCAGCAAAAGGGTTAAAGGAAAATGTTTACTGAGGGAAACATAGAAACTTGGGGTGCAATTATACTAACATTTGAACCGGTCCAAGCTGCAGTTCAACCACTTGGAAGGGTTTGTTTCTCTAGTGTGACCATGCCCAGGACCATTTGGAAAAGGTGGCCCAAGGCACGGTCCACTTTTCGCTCAGAGCGCTTTGCTTTAGTGTGAGCACAAACCATGCCAGAGCACAGATGTCTCCACAGAAGTCTATGTACTGAAGTCGGGATCACTGAGGGCTGCTTAGCATATGTGCTCCCAGGAACACTTCCTTATAGCCCTGTGTAAGTGCAGACCAGCTGGGGAGTGGGGACAATCAATCCGGATACGGTTCAGTTAAAACGGGCCCAGTGTGATTGCATTCATAGAAACAACGGCGGAAAAAGACCAAGTTGTCCATCAAGTCTGCCTTCATCTTGTTTTGTTTTTTTTGGTCTGAGATTAAGCATGTTTGACACCATGCTCTGTTGACTGACTCGCTATTTCTACTGGAAGACTATTCCAAGCATCAACTACTCTTTCAGTAAAATAATACTTTCAAATATTAGTTTTGAACTTTCCTCCTGCTAATTTGAGGTCATGTCCTGTGTTCTTGATTGCAGCTTCATTTTGAAAATACTGCCCACCTGAACCATATTCACCCCCTTGATGTTTTTAAAGGTTTCAGTCATGTCTCCCCTTTCCCTTCTTTCCTCCAGACTGTACATTTTAAAGCGGTATTAAACCCAAAAGCAAACATTTAATATATTGCAGCTTACCAATTCTTAGCTGTGATGGCTGCATTAGTTTTCTTTTTTAGACTTTCTTTCCTTTATTTTCACTTGGTCATCTAGCCAGTAAGCCTGTTGTTTTTCAACAGAGCAAACAGTCCTGCAAATGTAGCAGTTAGAGAGTTGATACAAACCATTTACCAATGACAGGGGTTCTTACAATGACCAGCTTTTATTTATTAATGTAAAATCTTTGTGCTAAAAGGAATAAAACTGTTGCTGTAACTGTTTTAAAAGTGTGAGCTGGCGTTTGGCTTATCTAAATCTGAAAGTACATCTTAGGCTAGGTTCACACCTATGCAGTTTGCGATCCGTTTCTGCAGTATTTTTTGTGGTACATTTTTGCCTTGTTGCCACATTCTTGATGCGTTTTGGTTTTTTTTCTTGTTGTTAGGCAGATTAACCACTTGCCAACTGCGCTATAGCTGAATGACGGCTACAGTGCCATTATCTAGTTCTGGGAGGGCGTCATATGACTTGAGCTCTGTGCCATTTTCATCAATGCCCTTGGACAAGCTGAGACTGCCGTTTGGGAATACTCAACACTAAGATGGGCCCCCACTCTTCGAGATGAATGTACATCATGTACACTTGCACAATAACTGTCCTCCAGTTAACTCTTGTGTCCCTCTGATAATATACACCTTCACTGTTGACTTGCAATTAGGAGGGACACGCTTAGCCCTGTCCATATCTACCTGTCCTGCGTTTTCCACTACCTCTTCCAGTAGCAGAATGGAGCCCCACCATACACCAAGTTTGGGCTCCATACATGCACTTAACTTAGACCTTGAGCTTCCATACAGGATGGGAACCTCTGCGGTACCAATCTGCTCCCTTTGCTATGGAAGACAGATTGCTGGTGAAAGGAGTGCTGACAACATTTCCCTCGCTGCTAGAGCCGTAACACCTGTAACAGGTTCAAGCTAACGACAGGCTGCTTGACTGACTGTTGCCTTCCATTACTCTTGGTAACCACTTGACTGACTTCACACCGGGATGACTCTTAGTGTTGTCTGTTCATACCCCAATGTGCCTAGTGGCCCGAGCTGTAGACTATGTAAAATGTGCCGGTTACTTGTAATGCACTCCCTTGATAACTTCAGACCAGGCCGAAGGCAAAGTTTCAACACTTTACTTAGAAAAGTGTAAAACATGACAAAGGCCACATGCACAAGAACAATCCTTCCCTACATCCTTAAACCCTAACTCAGGCCTGTGTGCTGCCCCAGCTAACCTGCAAAGGAGGAGTCCATGAATGATAAAGTCCATGGTTATTGGCCCCATACAGCAGCTGGTGTCTTTGGGAACCCCCAGGTTTCTGCATCATGGCAGCAAGGTATAATGTTGATCCCTCTTCAGCCAAAGATTGAGGGCAAAACAGGCAAGAGCAAGACTCTCCAGGCTCCAGACTACTGTCCCTTTTATATGTCCAGGATTAGTGGATTGAACCAAAAAAAGCCCGCCAAGAGGAAAACCCTGGTACTAGGGTTAACCATAACCCTTCTGTCCAGGGCCACACCTAGCTAGCTAAATTGCAACCCACTTCCAAATGTATTTCATGCTTCAAGTGGCTCTATTTTTACACGTCAGCTAAAATTATTATTGGTGAATTCCAATTTTTACAAAGTTACATTGGTCCAACTTGGACGAATGTAAGTATTTACTGTGGGTGCCATACATGTGGGATCCCTGTGGAAGCTGGAAATCACCTTAATAAAAACCACTACTCCAATGATCCTCACTAGCTTCTGGGTCCCGAGCCAAGCGATTACCCTGCTGCACCGTGAACACAGGAGGTTTCTCATTCAGCACTGGTGCCATTTTGGGAACAGTTTGCATTTTCACAATGAATGCAAATAATTCTCTGATTGGAAAGGGCGGAAAGGCACAGCATGACATCATGATCTCAGCAGTGGCTACTACAGTGATTTTCAGATTCCATAGGTATGGCACATGCATATGTACTTATGTAAAAATTGCACCAGTGTAAACATTGCCATACCTAACTTTCAGCTTTATAGGATAAGTTAACAAAAAATAACAAATGCGCATTTTTTGCAGGTAAAATGTGCATTATTTTTTGTTTCTGGTGGTAGATCGCTCGTGCCATGCAGGTCTCCCTCTGACCGGTCACTGCATTTGCTTGTTCATACATCCTATATGGGCAAACTGATACTGACAAGAGGACTCAATGAACTACCACGGCGCTCCACAGCGCCGTGGCAGTTCATTGACAACTACAAGCCGGCAGCCACAAAGCCTGTCGGAACTTGTAGTGTTCTCATTCACAGAACACTGAGAATGAGTGATGCGGCCAGGCAGGCAGAACCCTGCATGGCCATGTTTTTTTTAAATTGTGACAGCTAGCAGGGAGGAGAAGGTACCCCGCTAGCTGTCACAGCGGGGATGGAGGGGTGCGGGGGCCGGTCTGATCGTAACATGTTACACCCTGAGTATGGGTGTAACATGTAACATGTTACGAAAGGTGAACTATCCTTTAAATAGAAAGAAGTTGTTTATTACTTACAGTAGTTATTGAGCGAGATTATGTCTACAAGAACACAAGAATATACAGTAACTGCGTTAAGAAAACATCATTTTATTTTGACAACCAATGATGAACAAAAGTGAGAATTTTTGTTTCAATAAATTGGCAAAAAATTAGATTTTAGCAAAATTTTGCTATTGTGGCTAAATACATTGGACTCAATGCGAAAAGTGAAATGCTGTAGGTATTTTATTATTTTTTATGTGTTCAGTTGGCTTAAAATGGTTAGAAGGGTGAGTGTTTTTCATTTTGGGTTAGAGAAAAGGAGAGTTATATCTCCTGTAAATTTTTTGCCATCTGTGTCCCATTGGGGAAATTTCCCTTCACTTCCTGTCCCATAACCAAAATATGCAATGAGAGGAAATCCTTCCAAAGTGAGGGAATCTATGGTTGTTACCAAAGTAATCAGAACTAGTGTCCCTATTGGGAGATTTCCCTTCTATTACTGTTCTGGGGACCACTCCAAAGCTGGGATTTTCTTTCACTTTGGTGATACCAGGAGAAATAGAGAGGGTGAATCTATCTAATGGGGGCAAAGAAAGCAAAAACCTAACAATTGTTCTAGTGCTCTATATACTAAACAAAACTAAAAAAAAAAAAAAAAAACACAAACTTTGGCCTCTAGTTAAATGTAATTAAATACAAAATATTTTGGACATATCTTTTGCTGTATTGATTTCCTTTTTTTCAAGGAAAATAAAAAAACAGAATATGAAAATGGTGCATAAAAAAAGTTAAAGCAACTATATGCAAACAAAGATCAAATGCACAAAAAAAAGTAAAAAAATAACATAGAATGCTAAAAAAAAAAACTACTCCAAAAACGCCCAAAAAACATGACATCTAAATAAGGAAAAAAAGAACAGTATTTTTGTTTCTTAATCAAAATTTGCCCAAGCCTAGGATCACACTTGTGCAGGTCGGGACCTCTCGCAAAATTGTTCAACTCACAGGCAAAATGGTCAGCTCTTTAGAAATCATGCAGGCACCCCCATGTATTGTCAAAACGCTTGTGTTTTTGCATGCGTAAAATAACATGGTGCCGCAGCATCATACAATTCCGAACGGAGCAATTTTTAAAAAGGGTCAGAGTGCAGTTCTTTACCCCCGTATCTCGGGAGTACAGCAGCCAATTCAAATGAACAACGTGTGTGCACAAATGCGCTGCACTAGTGAACCAAGGCTTAGTAGCTGAAAGAGTAAAATTTAGGGTGTTTGCTTGTGCAAAATCAGTTAAGCAAAAATCATCGCACTTATCCCTTGTCACCAGCAGATGACGACAATGCACTCTTTCTTTCAAGTATTTACTGCACAATGTTGCCTGTGTTATGGCAGAACACGTCTGTTAAAATGAAATATAAAACAGAGGTTGATATTTGAAGGACAAATCAGCAGAAAAAAATATAAAAGTTATAATTTTACACAGTTTCCAGGGTTAAGACGTGCTAGAATTATACTGTATTAACTATAGCAAAAAAAATAGTTTTCTTTATTATCACCAATTATTCATAGATCGTTTGTGTGTTTGTGTGTATATATAAATATATATATATATATATATGAAAAATAAAGGATCAATCTTTGTTCTCCGCGTACAGTAGCTCCCCCAGTAAGCACTGAAAAACTCCTACATGCTGCAATGCCGCTTTCTTTTAAGCACTGTTAAACCAAAAACTAAACAATCATTAGACTGCTGCATTTGCCAAAAGTCGATTGTTCAATTGAGGAGTCTGCTGGAAAATCATTGGTCAAATAGCGTCTGCATCCAGTCAAGTGCAGGCATTGTGGGGATTCTGGCAGGGCTGTACACATGCCATGGCGGTGATGCTTTGCTTAAATGAATTTTTCACTTGGGGTGCAGTTTGATAGGCAGCACTGCTTGTCAAACCTGCACATTGAGTTCAGTGGGGCCACATCACAACTGTGAGCCAAACGCTTGGCTTGCAGTTGTGCAGTCCCACAATGTAAAATAGCTCTTTGGCAATTTAAAAATAAAGTAAAAAACAAAAATATGTCAACCGCTGCTATACCACCCTCTGAAAAGCAATCCACCTTAGATCACTTTGCAGAGGGTGGTAAGCAGTACGGCAAGTATGAAAAAACCTTCAATTTCTTTTGTTCAGCCTGCATGCCGAAGGAAAGAAATCTGTAAGGGATTGTTTACACTTGTGGTTGGGGTGGAGTAAAAACACATGGTGGAGCCATAATTCTACTGGTCCAGCTGCTTCCACTTAAGCTGCAAAGGCCGTGGATGGGGGTCCACGCATGCTGTAGCTGCAATGCTTTGCTTCACAGTCGCGGCACAAATTATCCCCGGCTTGCTTGGGAGGCAGTGCCACTCAGTGAGCATGACTCATTCACCTGAATGTGGCTGAACTGCAACTGCATGCAATGCACAAAGTTGCAGCACATTGGTACAGGTTTGTAGAAGCTAAAATAGGTGGTGAGGAGACAACATAATGCCTCCTCACTGCTTATCAATTTTCCTCTGAAGAGCGATTAATTACTGGTGACTTTTCAGAGGGCTAATGCTATTTAAACTAGTCCTAAGTGTACAGAAAGTGTTAGAAATTTTGAGTCGCATTGCCTATTAAATATAAAAACACTGCTCTTTACGTAATGGCAAAAAAACTGTGCTTCAGTGCCTAACGAGGACCAATCAAAATAAAAGGTTAGGGTGGCTGCCATTGGTGACTTGTGTGTGTGCGTGCCATGGACATTATTCAGATGCTTGTTTCACTCATTAAAGGATAAATTCACCTTTTTTCACAAAAATAATAAATGCACATTTTTTTGCAGTTAAAAAAAATGTGCATTTATTATCTTTGTGTGCAGGAGTCTGTAAAGCATTGCACCAATGATCAGTAGATTTCTGATACCATGCAGGTCTCCTGTAGATCCGTCAGTATATCTGATCAGCGCTGTGGTAGTTCATTGAAAACTACCGCTAAGGCCGTTGGGACTTGCAGTTCATTAATTCACAGAACTCTGTGAATGAATGACGCATCCTTGTAGATGGAGCCCCCGCAAGACTGTCCTGTTTTCAAATCTGACAGATAGTACAGAGAACATCTCCCCATACTTCTGTCACGGGAGGGAGGGGGGAGGCTGCAGCATTGGGAACACGTTACAGGTTCCACTCTAAAAACGGGTGTAACATGGTCCAAAAGGTGAACTTAAGCTGGCCATACATTATACAATTATCTGGAGATTTTTGGTTTAAATTTACCAAAAACCATATAATAGGAGGACAAACCTAAACAACACTTTCAGTTGTATCCAATTAGGCAGGCCCTTGCACTACACAGTTGAAGGTAAATCTAAAGGAAATGGGCAGAAAATTGGAAGTTAATTGTATAATGTATGGCCAGCCTTATCCTTTAAAGCTGGTCATACACAGTTGAAATTTCAGCTGATTTCTGAGGGACCAGATGAAATTAGTTCAGCCTCCCCCACACCTGATATCCCTTGATTAAAAAAAAACAAATCGAAGAAAGAAGGAAAGATTGTCATCTGAACAGCAGCTGCATCCAATTAAATGTAGCCACTGTCTGGGTACATTGAGGGTCAGCTCTCAATATACAATGGCCACAAAGGCAGATTTGTTCTATAGTGTGAATAGAGGCATCTGTTAGAATCCTTTCAAGGCTAAATGAAAAAATCTTTAAGCATTATGACAGCTTAAGGGCTCGTTCACACTTGACTGTTTTACCAACTCTTGCCAAACGCCTCTTAGCGTTTGGCAAGCATTGGTCTGGCATTTGCAGGGCGGTTTTTAAAGCTCGGCAAACGCTCCGCAAACGCCATATGCGCGGTTCAGTGGCGGTTGCTAGGCATTTGCCGAGCATTAAAAACGCCCTACAAACGCCTATAATGAAATTTGAATGGTGTTACCACTCCGCAACCGCACCGCAAACGCCTGGCCGGAACCATATACTAGAATAGGAGGCTTCAACGCCTCCTGACTCGACCAGACGCGTCCGTTTTGCCGCGACACGACGCTAACACTCCCGTTAGAACAGCACCATGTGCTGCAATGTGCAGAATTGTCCGAGGCGTTTGGGAAGCGGTAAAAACGCTTCCCAAACGCCTTTCTGCCGCTGCACACGACACTAGTGTGAACGTAGACTAAGTCACTGAACAAGCATGCACCAAAAAGCGTGAGTTGTCTGACAAGCGCATGCTTACTCTGTGTAACTGACTCCAAACAGTGAAGGAAGGAGAAGGATGATAAGTGCACCATACAGTACATATACTTAACCACTTGCCAATCGCAGATAGCTGAATGACGGCTTCACTGCGGCCAGCCAGTTCTGGGTGGACATCATATGACGGCCTCCCAGAACGCACGCCTCCGGGGGCGTGCACCTGACGGTCTCCGTGATCGCTGTGTCCTACGGACACAGCTGATCACGTGATATGGTAAAAGGCCAATTACAGCGGCCTCTTACCACGTGATCAGCCATATCCAATGACACACTGATCACCGGGAAATGCAGTTGCCAGTTACCGGTTGCACTGTTGAGAACTGGCAGTTGTCAGAGGAGGAATCGGCACCGATCATCAGGACACTGATGATCAGTGCCAAGCAGTGCCACTCACCAGTGCCACCCACAAGTCGTAAAGTCATGTTAAAAATGAAAGTTTTTCAGCTTTTTTTCAGCGTTTTTGCATTAGTGTTTAGCAGTGTTTTGCCGTGATTAGCGGCGTATTCCTGTGTTTGTGTTTTTTTTACCACATTGTTCAGCGTTATGTACAGTGGAGCCTGGAGCAATGGCCAGGATATCTGGAGTAATGCAGGCCATAGACAGTTACTTTATCATACTATTTTTCGTTTGAAAAACGAAACATCGCTCGTTCTGCTGCCACCAATGATTGCGAAAATCAGCCGTTTTTCACAAATTTTCCAGCATGATCGATAAAAGAAATGAGGAGGAACCGCATGATTATTCTTTGGGACGAAAAATTGGCCAATAAACGAACCATCTATGGCTTGCATTAGTTCACCTTTTTATTTTTTGTGAAACTATGGGAGAGAATTCCTAAACCTGGTGCAGCTGTGCATAGTAACTAATCAACTTCTAACTTCAGCTTGTTCAATTAACCTTTGAGTCCTCATGCACACTGGACAATTTTACAGCCGCTGTTTGTGGCTTTTGACATTTGTTTATACAGCTAGTAAACCCCCCCAGCATGTTATCCTATGTGTCCATGCACACATAGACTGTAATCAATGTTTTTTGGCTGGAAAAAAACCCCAGGACTAGTGGGTTTCTAGAGGAGTTTTTTCATAGCTGTAAAAATGCTCTGATGCTGAAAAACACGGCAAAACATCGCAAACTGGCGTTTTTGGATTTTTTTTGACCAATTTTTGGGGTAAAAAAACGCTAAAAAACACTAAAGCGGGAAAATGCAGCTAAACACTAAAAGTCATGTTTTTAACGTGACTTTACACAGCTAATGTTACCAGTGTTATCAAAACGTCCCGTGTGCATAGAGCCTAATAAAGGTGTGTAAGTGCAGGTGGACAGACCCAAACATGAACAGACGGAATTTGGGGCAACTCACCCACACCTGTATACATTGAATACAATTGTGTTGTTAGCTGTGATTGGTCACATGGTCCAAACAGGGCCAATCACATCTGTATCATGTGATGAGCTTTGTCCAATGACAGCTAATCACAACAAAAGACTGAATGAATCAGTTTCATTCAGTAACAATGGTTGCTAATATCCATGAAATTCATTGGTATTAGCAAGCATGTGGGAAAAAAAATCCTGATCACTTGCCCAGAGTAGTTCAGTGTTACTATGGTAACATTGTATTGCTCTGGTCACAGTGTGTTGAAAAAATAGGGCAAAAAAAGAATAACAAATGTAATAAAGAATAAACAAAATAGTAACATTGTTTTTAAAAATTTACACTTTTTTTTTACATACTGTCACCAGTCAGTGTCCCTGATCACCACCACACCAGTTAAATGATAACGCTGTACTGGACTGGTGAAAATATGTAACGTAAAAAAAAAATTGTGAATTCTAACAAAAAAATTACAACTTCAAAAAACTCACCATGCCTCATACTAAATACCTTGAACTGTCTATTTTCCGAAAATGGATAATTTGGGGTTATTTGCACTATCCTGGTGTTTTCGGGTCTCAAAATATGAGATTGGCCATCAGTACATCATGACCAATCAATTGTAAGATGTTTATACCATGGTTTGTGGACTCTATAACGTTCTACAGACTAAATAAGATACATTCATTTGGGGTATTTTCACCAAAGAAAATGTAGCAGAATACATATTGATCTAAATTTATGAAGAAAGGTTATTTATTTGCAAAATTTTATAATAGAAACAGGTGGGGTTTTTTTAAAAAAGTTTCTGGGGGTTTTTTTTGTTTATTTAGCAAAAATTAAAAAACTCAGTGGTGATTAAATACCACCAAAAGAAAGCTCTATTTGTATGAAAAAAATTATAACAATTTTTTATGGGTACAGTGTTGCATGACCGTAGAATTGTCATTCAAAGTGTGACAACACTGAAAGCTGAAAAATGGCCTGGGCAGTAAGGGGGTAAAAATGCCTGGTATTGAAATGGTTAAATACCATCAATTCTGGACTGTGGGCATGCAATGTCACATGTCCTGTTCCCCACTGCTCTTCACCTGTCAGAAAATCCTGGCTGTCTCTTTCACAGTAGTGGCATTTGCTGTGTGAAAACAGAGCCTTTGAACAGTGTCTGGAAAACTACTCAGAAGCTTACAGCAGTATTAACCCCAAAACCAAACATATAATATGTTGCAGCTTACAAATAATTAGATGCGTTGGCTGCACTCACTTTCTTTTTTGAGGGCCAGTTCCCCCTGAATAACACAAGAACACAGTCTGCATTGCTGCATGATTCAATGTGGTGAGATTTTCATCCCATTCATTTGAATAGGCTAAAATTACCCTGGATCTCACCAAAAGTACTGTATGCACTACTTTTAAAAAATGCACTGAACAGTACAGGCAAACATACTGAATTTGGGGGGTTGTTGGGATTGTATTGACACCCACAGCAGATCTCACACCCAGTACGTTTTGAATGTGGTGCGGGAAACACACATGGAACGTGGATTTCCCATACTGTATTCCTGTGCGAAAGAGCCCTTAGGTTTTTTTTCCCCTCTGTTTTCAGCTGGTTATCTGGCCAGTAACACACCTCCTGTATCAGAATGCATCCATTCTTGATCAAGGAGTACAGGAGGCACCTTTGGACAGCAGCATTGTCAGTCTGGGGGGAGGGGAGTGTTAGATGTACTAGCATATTTAAATACACTAACAAATTGAAGCCAAACACCAGCTAACACTTTATAAACAGTTAAAGTAAACAGTTTTTTTTTCCTTTTGGGGTAAAGGTTTTACCTGCTACTGTCCATAAAACTTCTGTAAGGAGGGAGCAGTGGAGTGGCTTGCTGCATTTTGAGCGTCTATGGATGTATACAGCGTGGTTCAGGAGTGCACCCGCACTGGTGTCTCCATAGCACCTGGCTGGCTTAAGAGGCACCCAGAGGAAGGAGGAGTGGACAGCATCAGCAAGGGACAGCTAAAGAGAAGGTAAGGGACAGCTCCAAGCTCTCAGCAAGAAAGTATAACATCTTTTTTATTTTAATTTTAAAAAATAACCTTTAGTATCACTTTATTTATAAATTCAATATAGCAACATTATTGTTACATATTTTTACTCTGTCTCATGTGACAGGGGGACCTTTGATCTGCAAATAAAGTCAACTGCAGCAACCTTACAAGTAAGGTTTCTTTCACATGGGCAGCAAAAACAGGAGGTTGAGCCACAGTTTAACTGCCTCCTACATTACCCCCCCCCCCCCCGCCATTTTATCCTTAGATATTTTTTTTTGTTGATTTTTTTAAATTTTTTTTAACTATTAAGTGCCCCACATATGCAGAGGTTGTGTGCTGAGAGTGCACTCACTGCATGGTTTGTCTCTAACAGCTCTCAATCATGGTTTATGATTGGGCGTCAACAGGACAGACCCCCGCTCATGTGACCACTGTGTGAGGCAATCAGCGGTCATGTGATTGGGTAGCTGCTCTGCTTCCTGCCATTAAAGCCCATTTCCAGGCAACTAAAAGATTATAGCTTGCAGTGGAGCAGCTCCTCCACTGCAAAGGTTTAATAGCTAATTTTTTCTAGGGGAGAGGGAAAATAGTGTTTTGTTTGCATTGTTTAGAGGAAAAAATTATATATACAGTATAAGTACAGTATATATACTGTATAGCTCATTCACATGCTAGAATGATTCATTTTAGTGTGCAGGCTGGTGTCTGATGTGTATGGGCAGAGCTTTGTTTGCCTTTTTTAAATCTTTTTTTGAAATGTCAAAGTGACATTCATTTCCAGCCCTACTGCGGTGTGGTGACCAACAATGACTTCAGGTGAGCACTAGAGCATTGCAAAAAAAAAATGCAACATGTCTGCATTTTAAGGTCTCATTCACACAGGCATATCAATTCATACACCTGTACAAAGGGGCATTCTTCATCCACATGGGATGCACACATGTTACATGCAGACCTTTGCAGACAGCTTCCTGAAATGAATGAAAGGCTGCTGAGTACATTAACCTGCATAGATCTTGATACACATGCTGGAGTGTACATCCATGCAGGTCCAATGCACAAATCAGGGTGCAGACAGACTTTTTTCTAATCCATGCATCGGACCTGCACAGTACACTCCAGGATATGCATATAAATCCATGCAGCTGGCTGCCTGTGATTGATTTCAACAGGTCGCCTGTTGAAAACAGCCCCATTGCACAGGTCAATATGCCCATGTGAATGAACACTTATGCAATGCTCTGCAACCTACATTGAGGCTAGGTTCACATATGTGCGGGTGGTGCCGCTGCGGATCCGCACAAAAATCCGTGCAGCCGCACCACCCACACAGAAGAATGCGGATCTGCGGGTAGGTGCCATTAATTCTAATGGCATGCCACCTGCACTGGAAATCGCAACCGTACTGGAAACCGAGGTTCCCGTGCGGGCTGTGTTTTCAGAAGAAGTGGCAGGGACTTCTTACCTGCATGACCCAGGGCACGGGAGTCCATTCAAATGAATGGGCTCTCGTGCCCATGCAGAAAACGAGGCCCACAGGAATGCGGATATGTAAACCAGGGGTAAGACAGTATTGTGGTGCATAAAGAGAACAAATAAAACAACTGCTTTCTGTGTGCCCTGGCAATTTCTGCCAATCAAAAGTAATTGACACAAATACTCCTGTGCTTGGGGGTGAACTCGATACAGTTATGGATCCATTGTGGAGGTCCTGGATGGTGCACGCTTTGCTGCCCTCAAAGGACTGGGGGAGTCCAAACACTGGATACAAAGAAAACAAAGAGAGAGTGCACTGGCCTAGTGCATTACCTTAAATAACATTTATTAATAAAAAATTATATGTGATATACTCACAAAGGACAAATATAAATAAGCTCATCATAAAGAACAGCACTGTCCAGTCCGCATGGTATGGCTATCCACATAGGAACACTGGATCTCCAACAGGCTAACGTGTTTCGAGGACTTGGATGTTTATACATGTTTTAACCCTTTATGGATCGTAAGGATCTTTGTATATTGATTGATCTGCTTTGAGTCTATTCCTGAGAAGGGCGGCACATGTCAGCTTTGTCCCCGCCTCTGGGCAAGGAGGTGATGGCCCACTTGTAATACTTGCATTTGATACCAGGCCATTTATAAAGAGGGTACAAGTGCTGTGTACACTAACTCTGAGAAAGAGACAAGTCCTCAAAACGCTGTTTTCCTGTTGGAGGAAATTTACGGTAAGTATGATACAATTTTCTGTTTTCCTGGTGCCTCCATGGCAGCATACCTGTGATAAATAACTAGCTGAAACAAGTGGGATCATGCTTAGAAAAAAGTTTTATTCACAAGGTAGGAAGATTATTATTTTGAGCAGGCAACGGCCACCCTGATAGCTTATCTGCTGAACTCCACAGATGAGAGAGCCCCTGGGTCCACTCTGTAGTGCCTCATAAATGTGTGTTGGGATGAACATATAGCTGCTCTGCAGATGGTCTCGATGGATACATTTGCCCTGGCTGCCCATGAAGCGGAGACAGACCTGGTCGAATGTCCTGATTGAAGTGGGGGGTTCCAAACACCTGGCCCTGTACACCTTATGAATTAATTTGACTATCCATTAGGCAATGGTTCTTGATGAAGCCTCCTTTCCCTTGTTTTTACCCCAAGGGATGACAAATAGATTAGATGAATCCCTGAAGGATGCTGTAGCCTGAAGATAAAACCTTAACACACTGGTGATGTCGAGCTCATGGTGGGTACCCGATTTTGGGTCTGAAAAGGTTGACAATGCCCATGGTTCTGAAAGATTGGAAAATGAAGAGACCTTTGGAACCCCCTAGGGCTTGAAGTTTTGACACTCTTTTGACACATGATACTGCTATTAGGCCATTTTTAGAGTCAGATTCCAAAAAGAGGTTGATTCAGACGGAGAAAAGGGTGGGCTGGATAAAGCCTCTAGAACTACAGACAGATCCCAGATGGGAAAGGCTCTTTTAATGGGTGGACGTATTTTCTTAATGCCTTGGACCACAAGCGAATCTTCGGCCCACCTCTTGTCTGTTGCCGTTGAGATTGCTGCCACCTGCACCTTTAAGGTGCTTAGACCTAAACCTAGGTTCAGGCCTTCCTGGAGGAAGTCCAAAAGCTGAGAAGTGGAGGGCAGATCTGGATTGAACTTCCTGCTACCTGAAAAAGCTTTAAACTTGTTCCAAACCTTGTCATACATATTAATTGTAGAGGGTTTTCTGGCTTTGAGTAGAGTTGAAATAACCTCCGAAGAACATCCTAGGGTCTGGAACCTCTGCCTTTCACTAACCATATGTGAAGATTCAATTTGTGAGGATTTGGATGTGTGTGTTGATTCTGACACAGAAGAATAGGTATGAGTGGGATTCTTATTGGTGAGAGACACCACTACAGGAAACCACGGATGTCTCGGCTAGTACTGCTATCACCGTTGTGACTTCCGTCAGAAGTCTCGAAAGGAACTTCGAGATAAGAGGCCAGGGGAAAATGTATAGGCCAGTTTGCATGCCCACGGACTCGAGAGAGCATCTATTGTTTCTGCCTGGGAGTGAGACAGGCGTGAAATGAACCTTGGCATCTTGGAGATGTCTGCCATGGCAAAGAGATCCAGATCGGGAAGTCCCCATAGATTCAAAATCCAATAGAATATTTTGGGATGCAGAGACCATTCATTGGCATCCACAAACTTTTGAGACAAAAAGGTCCGCCTTCATATTTAGATGGCATGGCAGATAGACTGCGGTTAGATCCATTAAATACCTTTCTGCCCAATGGATGATGGGTTCCACTTCTCTCAATAAGGACCTGCTGTGGGTCCCCCCCCCCCGACACTGGATGTATGAAACTGCCACCCTGTTGTCCATTCGGAGGACTGGGTTGCATTTGATTTGAAACTCCAGGGCTATCAGAGCGAGAAAAGCTGCTTGAATTTCCAGAATATTTGAGATGATTCTCATGGGGGTTAAGAAGTCGCGAGTTGGCCGGCCTGAGACAGCCCAGAAGTGTCCGAACTGGACTGTCAAGACCACCCAGGGATCCTGGCATCTTTGTATCCAAACCTTAGCAAAATGTCTCAGTCTGGCTCCTACTGGGATCACCTAGGCTGGCCTGGCGTCAAAAGGACTTGGTGGTGTCCTACGGGTTAGTTGTTCCTCAAAAAGTTGATTGTGTGCTTCTCCAGACCTTCCTTGAGTCTCTGCCCCTGAACTGCTGCAATCTTGAAGTAAATCCCTTGGTACGTCTAGGTCAGCAAGGGGCAAACTACGGCCCGGCGGACATTTTAATCCGGCCCGCGGAGCTAGGCTCCCGCTAGGCTCCTCTCACAGTCCGTATTAAAGGTAGGTATTAAGAGGTTGTCAAATGAATTATCATGTCACCCAATATTTGGTCTCCATTCAGTAGCCAAAAGAGGCATTCAAAAAAAAGGGGGATTTGTGAAAAGAAATTCACAAAGAAAGCGGCTACATATTGAACAGAACGTGACACTCAGAAAAATTTCCAAAAATTATGCTTTATTACACAAATATAAATATGACATATGGGCATTCGCCCTGGTTTACCATCACCTCAGTATGAGACAATACACATAGACCTAAAACCATATAAAATGACACCAAGACCGGTCTAAATGCATGTGCAACAGAGAAAATGACTACAGGAGTCTAATGTCCCTGTAGCACAGACACATAGGTGAACACTTCCCAAAAGAGGTGTATCCAAAAATTATACCATAGGCATACCATAATATAGAATATTATAAATAGAACAATACCATTATGGTGAATCCCAAGCAGGGAATCCAAAAATTGTACTATGGATATAAATATCACATGTATGCAATGCAGCAAGCACAATATGCGTCAAAAAGAGAACAACAAGCCTCAGGCCTGTATGAAGGGAGACATGAATGTCAAATATGTGATGCAATACATTCCTGTGCCGGCACAAGTGGTTGGGGCCCATTCATCTGTAATATAAACAGCTGTATCCTAGAGCTCTTGAATGAAAATATGCCCCATTTATTCCCAGGGTGGAAGAAAAGATGCAAAAAGCAGCACTCTGCTTGAAATGGTATCTTCACCACTATATGTGGACTACACTCCACCTTTCGTAGGAAAAACAGGACACATCCCAAAAGATCTTCTGCCTGTTGAGATGTATGTGGTATATCCTGTATCCTATACAAAGCACCTTGATGTCCCCATCCTGTAGTGAGACAAATAATATGTGGGAAGTCACTGGCAGAGTTTACACTCAATAAGATATATAGGTCATATAGATCACAGAGGACCATATATCTATTGTCCTGTAACAGTCCACTCACCACCTGTGCTGTGGGTATTAGGAATGAAAGAGATGTCCTTCATGGGTACTGCCATACACGGCCACAGAGGCCAAGGAACCACCGCTGACATCCGCCGATATACCGCGGGTTCCAGCCCCTTCTTGGCGCTTGTGCTGCTCACACTTGCCTCATGGCATGTGAAGATGGCTTCCTCCTTATGGGTCAGCGTGCGTTCCACCTAATGCGCATGACCGGAAGTGACGTATCTGACGTATGACGTCAACGCATTTCGCCGATG
This sequence comes from Staurois parvus, assembly GCF_062004578.1. Lineage (NCBI taxonomy): Eukaryota > Metazoa > Chordata > Amphibia > Anura > Ranidae > Staurois > Staurois parvus. The sequence goes on along the minus strand of NW_028318189.1, from coordinate 1,333,736 downwards.
GGCGTATCTCACTCAGCTTCGTGAGTGTCACGTTCTGTTCAATATGTAGCCGCTTTCTTTGTGAATTTCCTCTCACAGTCCGCCCTGAAGACCAGTGTAGCCTGAAAATCTGTCTCCTATGAGGATCTGTCCCCCTCGACGTATCTGCGCATGTGCCGGAGATCGCCGATCGGCTACTAATGCCTGAAACTGGCACATGCGCAGATACGTCGAGGGGGACAGATCCTCATAGGAGACAGATTTTCGTGCTACACCGGAGCGGCGCGGGAATACGGCGAGAGGAACGCGCGGAGCAAAGGTAAGTGAATTGACACAGGGGGGACTTGGGGACCTAATATGGGGGATGAATTAATATGGGGAATGAATTACTATGGGGGATGAATTACTATATGGGGGATGAATTACTATGGGGGATGAATTACTATATGGGGGATGAATTACTATATGGGGGATGAATTACTATGGGGGATGAATTACTATATGGGGGATAAATTACTATATGGGGGATGAATTACTATGGGGGATGAATTACTATGGGGGATGAATTACTATATGGGGGATGAATTACTATATGGGGGATGAATTACTATGGGGAATGAATTACTATAGGGGGGATGAATTACTATAGGGGGGATGAATTACTATGGGGGATGAATTACTATATGGGGGATTAATTACTATGGGGGATGAATTACTATGGGGGATGAATTACTATGGGGAATGAATTACTATATGGGGGGATGAATTACTACAGTTGCAAGAAAAAGTATGTGAACCCCTTGGGATTACGTGGAGTTTTGCATGAATTGGGCATAAAATGTGCTCTGAACTTCATCTAAGTCACAACAATAGAAGAACACAGTCTGCTGAACATAATACTACACAAACATTTGATGTTGCCATGGTTTAATTGCACATCACATGTAAACATTTACAGTGCAGGGAGGAAAAAGTATGTGAACCTTTGGACTTAATAACTGGTTGACCCTCCTTTGGCAGCAATAGCCTCAACCAAACGTTTCCTGTAGTTGCAGATCAGACCTGCACAACGATCGGGAGTCATTTTGGACCACTCCTCTTCACAAAACTGTTTCAGTGTAGCAATATTCTTGGGATGTCTGGTGTGAATCGCTCTCTTAAGGTCATGCCACAGCATTTCACTCGGGTTGAGGTCAGGACTCTGACTGGGCCACTACAGAAGGCGTATTCTGTGCTGTTGCAGCCATTGTTTTGTTGAATTACTTGTATGCTTTGGGTCATTGTCCTGTTGCATCACCCATCCTCTGCGGAGCTTTAGTTGCCGGACAGATGGTCGTACATTGTCCTGCAAAATGTCTTGATAAACTCTGGAATTCATTTTCCCATCAATGACAACAATCCGTCCAGGCCCTGAGGTAGCAAAGCAGCCCCAAACCATGATGCTCCCTCCGCCATGTTTCACAGTGGGGATGAGGTTTTGATGTTGGTGTGCTGTGCCTTTTTTTCTCCACACATAGTGTTGTGTGTTCTTCCCAAACAACTCAATCTTGGTTTCATCTGTCCACAGTATGTTTTGCCAGTAGTGCTGTGGAACATCCAGGTGCTCTTTTGCAAACTTCAAACGTGCTGCAATATTCTTTTTGGACAGCAATGGCTTCCTCCGTGGTGTCCTCCCATGTACTCCATTCTTGTTTCATGTTTTCCTTATTGTAGATGTGTCAACAAAAATGTTAGCATGTGCCAGAGATTTCTGTAGGTCTTTAGCTGACACTCTGGGATTCTTCTTTACCTCATGCAGCATTCTGCGCTGTGCTCTTGCAGTCATTTTTACAAGACGACCACGCCTAGGGAGAGTAGCAACAGTGCTAAACTTTCTCCATTTGTAGACAGTCTGTCTTACCGTGGACACATGAACATCAAGGCTTTTGGAGATAATTTTGTAACCCTTTCCAGCTTCATGCAAGTCAACAATTCTTGATCGTAGGTCTTCTGAGAGCTCTTTTCTGCGAGGCATGGTTCACATCACACAGTGCTTCTTGAAACCAGTAAACCCAAAACAGGTTTGTGTTATTTAAGGGCAGGACAGCTGTCAGCAACACATCCAATATCATCACACTGATTGGAGTCAAGGTTGGCTCACTCCTGGCTCCAATTAGCTCTGGGAGAAGTCATTAAGCTAGGGCCTCACATACTTTTTCCTCCCTGCACTGTGAATGTTTACATGTGATGTGCAATTAAACCATGGCAACATCTAATGTTTGTGTAGTATTATGTTCAGCAGACTGTGTTCTTCTATTGTTGTGAGTTAGATGACGTTCAGAGCACATTTTATGCCCAATTCATGCAAAACTCCACGTAATCCCAAGGGGTTCACATACTTTTTCTTGCAACTGTATATGGGGGGATGAATTACTATATGGGGGATGAATTACTATATGGGGGGATGAATTACTATATGGGGGATGAATTACTATATGGGGGATTAATTACTATGGGGGATGAATTACTATGGGGGATGAATTACTATAGGGGGGATGAATTACTATATGGGGGATGAATTACTATAGGGGGGATGAATTACTATGGGGGATGAATTACTATATGGGGGATGAATTACTATGGGGGATGAATTACTATATGGGGGATGAATTACTATGGGGGATGAATTACTATGGGGAATGAATTACTATATGGGGGATGAATTACTATAGGGGGGATGAATTACTATAGGGGGGATGAATTACTATATGGGGAATGAATTACTATATGGGGGATGAATTACTATGGGGGATGAATTACTATATGGGGGATGAAGTACTATAGGGGGGATGAATTACTATAGGGGGGATGAATTACTATGGGGGATGAATTACTATATGGGGGATGAATTACTATGGGGGATGAATTACTATATGGGGGATGAATTACTATGGGGGATGAATTACTATATGGGGGATGAATTACTATGGGGGATTAATTACTATGGGGATGAATTACTATATGGGGGATGAATTACTATGGGGGATGAATTACTATATGGGGGATGAATTACTATATGGGGGATGAATTACTATGCTTACTATGGGGGAATATTACTATACTTACTATGGATGACACATACACATCATTCATCTACTCTTGGTCCGGCCCCCGGGTCCAATATATGAACCCATTGCGGCCCTCAAGTCAAAAAGTTTGCCCACCCCTGGTCTAGGTCTTAGGTCTTGGGGCAGCAGGTCTGATTTTCCTTCAGTAACACAGGAATTCGGCTTTTCTAGCCTCTCTCCAGTGATTTACCATCAAAAGGGATTTTACACCAAGTTTGTTTTAACGCCATGTCGGCCACCCACGGCTTCAACCATAAGGCCCGCCTTGCCATTACGGCATGCAGCATTAATCTTGCAAAAGATCTTATTGTGTCGATAGCTGCTTTACCAATGAAGTCAGCCAAGAGCTTGAGCTCATCCAAAGCCTTTACTATGTCTTCCTTGGAAACTCCCTGCTGGATAGCCACCTCTATGTTGTCCATCCATACTCGCAAAGCATTGAAGACAGATGTCAGTGCAATCTCTGGCTTGCAGGCATTTCTGTCCATCTGATAGGCCCTCTTTAGGTCAAGATCCATTCATCTGTCTAGGGGATCTTTAAACGAGGTTGAGTCATCCATAGGCAATGTTATGTTTTTTGCTACGCGGACCACCACTGCATTCACTACCGGTGGACCATCCAACGTTCTGGAGTCTGCTTCCGAAAGTGAATATAGCTTCCATTCCCCTGCTATGACGTCCCTGATATATATATCTTTTATTGAATTTTTTCTCAATACAAAAAGAGCATCTAAAACATACAAGAATAGAAAACAGAAACTTCACCAATACATACAATTCATTTAAATCATCTTTCCCTCACCCTGCCCACCCTCCTTCCCTCCCATTACCCCAATCCATATCCGAGTTCCTGGCATCTATCCTTTCTCGTGATTATCTATCTATATCTGTATCCCTTCCATCCTAGCTCCTTCTTTCTATTGGGTACTCCATTAGAGCTCCTTCTCATACTCTTCCCCCCTATATTCCAACCAGTTCAAAATATCTTTTAGATGTTTTAAAAAATAACCAGCTACTCCACATTTTCCTACATTTTTCTATTCTATCTTCTTCAATATGACACAGCTCCTCCATCCTGTAGATATTCTCCACTCTGTTGACCCAATCATTTATTCTTGGTGGATCTGGGGCCAGCCAACATTTGGGAATCAAGCCTTTAGCCGCACTGATTAAATGATATACAGTCAGGTCCATAAATATTGGGACATCGACACAATTCTAACATTTTTGGCTCTATACACCACCACAATGGATTTGAAATGAAACGAACAAGATGTGCTTTAACTGCAGACTGTCAGCTTTAATTTGAGGGTATTTACATCCAAATCAGGTGAACGGTGTAGGAATTACAACAGTTTGCATATGTGCCTCCCACTTATTAAGGGACCAAAAGTAATGGGACAATTGGCTTCTCAGCCGTTCCATGGCCAGGTGTGTGTTATTTCCTCATTATCCCAATTACAATGAACAGATAAAAGGTCCAGAGTTCATTTCAAGTGTGCTATTTGCATTTGGAATCTGTTGCTGTCAACTCTCAAGATGAGATCCAAAGAGCTATCACTATCAGTGAAGCAAGCCATCGTTAGGCTGAAAAAACAAAACAAACCCATCAGAGAGATAGCAAAAACATTAGGCGTGGCCAAAACAACTGTTTGGAACATTCTTAAAAAGAAGGAACGCACCGGTGAGTTCAGCAACACCAAAAGACCCGGAAGACCACGGAAAACAACTGTGGTGGATGACCGAAGAATTCTTTCCCTGGTGAAGAAAACACCCTTCACAACAGTTGGCCAGATCAAGAACACTCTCCAGGAGGTAGGTGTATGTGTGTCAAAGTCAATAATCAAGAGAAGACTTCACCAGAGTGAATACAGAAGGTTCACCACAAGATGTAAACCATTGGTGAGCCTCAAAAACAGGAAGGCCAGATTAGAGTTTGCCAAACGGCATCTAAAAAAGCCTTCAAAGTTCTGGAACAACATCCTATGGACAGATGAGACCAAGATCAACTTGTACCAGAGTGATGGGAAGAGAAGAGTATGGCGAAGGAAAGGAACTGCTCATGATCCTAAGCATACCACCTCATCATTGAAGCATGGTGGTGGTACTGTCATGACGTGGGCATGTATGGCTGCCAGTGGAACTGGTTCTCTTGTATCTATTGATGATGTGACTGCTGACAAAAGCAGCAGGATGAATTCTGAAGTGTTTCGGGTAATATTATCTGCTCATATTAAGCCAAATGCTTCAGAACTCATTGGACGCCGCTTCACAGTGCAGATGGACAATGACCCAAAGCAGACTGAAAAAGCAACCAAAGAGTTTTTTAAGGGAAAAAAGTGGAATGTTATGCAATGGCCAAGTCAATCACCTGACCTGAATCCGATTGAGCATGCATTTCACTTGCTGAAGACAAAACTGAAGGGAAAATGCCCCAAGAACAAGCAGGAACTGAAGACAGTTGCAGTAGAGGCCTGGCAGAGCATCATCAGGGATGAAACCCAACGTCTGGTGATGTCTATGCGTTCCAGACTTCAGGCTGTAATTGACTGCAAAGGATTTGCAACCAAGTATTAAAAAGTGAAAGTTTGATTTATGATTATTATTCTGTCCCATTACTTTTGGTTCCTTAATAAGTGGGAGGCACATATGCAAACTGTTGTAATTCCTACACCGTTCACCTGATTTGGATGTAAATACCCTCAAATTAAAGCTGACAGTCTGCAGTTAAAGCACATCTTGTTCGTTTCATTTCAAATCCATTGTGGTGGTGTATAGAGCCAAAAATGTTAGAATTGTGTCGATGTCCCAATATTTATGGACCTGACTGTAGTATCCTGTTCTTTTGCAATTTTACTGAAGCTTCAAATGTATAAAATAAACATACCCACAGGTCTCTCTGTACAATAATCCCACATATTTCTTGAATGTATTGCAATATTCCCTTCCAGTAATCCTGTACTTTTGGACAATCCCACCATATGTGAACCATTGTTCCCTTTTCCCCACATCCTCTCCAACATAAAGGTGAAAGATCTACTTGTTTATGTGCCTTACTCGGTGTGAAATACCATCTAGTCAAACATTTATAATTAATTTCAACTGTGCTCATATTTGTCACCTCATGTGTTAATTTAAATATTGTATTCTTTTGCTGATCGTTCAGTGTTGTTCCAAGCTCCTGTTCCCATTTTTCCAAGAACTGGGGCAGATCGGTGCTCTTCATATCCATGAGAATCTTATAGATCTTAGAGGTACCCTTCTTTGGAACCAAAGTTACATTAAATGATTTTTCAAATGGATACAGATCCTTCAACATCCTCAGTGGTTGTGGGAGCATTGAGACAAAATGACCTATACCGCCATTCATCTAATGTGTAAAATTATTTTTTTTTCCTTTAATTCTAAAAAAGTGTACAATTTCCCCTTATTCAATATATCCTTCAAGTGTGCATTCTTATCTTTAATCCATTTCCCTGAAATATCCTTCCCTGAGGGAAAATATTCTGTCTCCGCCAAGGGAATCATAACTGAATTATATTCCCAACCCTTTTGCTTATATATTCTATCCCAAACACTTAAAACTTTGTCAGTGGACTAATATTCACATCTAATGTACGAAATTTATGTGGTACCCAAACCATCTTCCCTAACTGTGCCTTGCTTCCCTTCCATTTTCACCCAACCTTTCTCATGACATCCCTGATTTCATCCATCAGAGGAAAGTAGGCGATTTGTTTTTTAAGAAATGGGAAGTAGCTCTTTGATTTCCTTGCTGCGGAATCAGCTTCCTCCCAACCAATGGCAAGCTTGACTGCCTGGACATAAGGCTTAACCAGGGAAAAGCTAAAGCCTGAAGGATCTGATTAATCCGTGGAATCTTCTTCTCCAGAATGGTTAGATGGCCGGTCCGCTATTGGGTGAGAGGGTTTGCCCGAGGATGGGCCTGGTAGTAGCGCATCTTATGCCTCCTCTTGAAGAAGATGTGATGATAGCTGTGATGGATTAGCTGCTACAAGTTCTGCGAGTGAATCTTTGACCACTTTTTTTTAGTAGGTATGCAACCTGCTGGCTCTCTGCACCTCTTTCCACTGCATAATCCCTGAAGCAGTCTCTGCATATTAGCTTGCCTGGTAGAGAGGTGGCTTCACATGCCTGGCATTTTTGAGGCCTAGGGCTTGGGGAACATGAGGATCGTTGTCTCTTGGCAGCAGAACGAGCCCCAGTTGAATGATATCTGGACCTGGAAGAACGAGCTTGGCACGGGCTGCCCTCGTTGGATTCCTCATGGTACTAGATGTCCTCTTGGACCTCTTCTGGCATAAAAGGCTGAAATACATAAATGTACCAGCATAAGCCCACTCTTTTTTTTTTTTCATTCACCCAGCCAGAGGCCCTTATCTTTGACGTAGAGGAGGGTCTTGTTTGGGAGGCAAACGGCTCATTTTAAGCATTAAGAGGACAAAAAGAGCAGCTATAGCACAAGAAGAGCATTTAGATTACTGCGTCTCCCCCTCCTCACTTTTTTTTTTTTGGGGGGGGGGAGGAGACGGTAAAAGAGTGCATGGGAAAAAGGAAGAGGTGTAGAGGGAGAGAAAAAAAAAGAAAAGAGAGGACAAAAGGAAAAGCAAGAGAGAAAGGGGGAAAAAAAAGACTTACTGCCGGCGAATACTGACAATACTTCCAGGAGTTCTCAGCAAGGCCGACCTGCACCAAAGCTGCATGCTGCCACACGAAATCTCCCAGGAATAAATAGTGAAAGGGGCAGGGTAAAGGGAAATAAATTCCTCCCCCATCCTGGAAGGAAAAAAAATGGGGATTTGAGTAAGGGCAAAAATAGCCTGTTTGCTCACAGTCAAGATGGCGACCATAATGTCGAGTCGCACCGTACATGCGCAAACCTGCGGCCCTAGGCCCCTGCCAGCCAGCTTAGACTCGATGGGCATCCACATATGCGCACTACGGTCGAGAAGATGCCGGGACTTTCAAAAGGCCAGAGTTGGGACCGCACTGGCTCTAAGGGAGAAGGAAAAGGGGAGAAAAAATTAAAACGGCCAACAGAGGGGGGGAAGGAGACAAGCACCTGGGGAGAGACAGCCAGACCAAGAAAGACAGCAAAATAGAAAAACAGAGAAGAAGTGGAAGAGTGCATGGGAAGTCATGGAGAATGGACAGGTATAGCTGCTCCCTCTGTCCTAAGCCCCAGTGAACGCCATGAACCAGGTTGGCAGATACAGTGCTTCAGGATGAGCAACAACTGCTGTCCCAAAAGAACCCCAGAAGGGACTCCCTACCTTATCAGCACCTTTAGCTGCCCAACAGTAGGGACTGCAACTGGGAGAGGCTGAACCCAGGCAGAAGCTGCTCAAGGCAGAGGTAAGGGTGCCTGACTTACATTCACTGACCATAATGTATGAGCAAAAAAAGGAGAATGCTGGGGGGTTGTGTTAATCCTTTCTTTTTATATATTCACTGGTCCTGAGGGAGGAGTCTAAGGCGGAGCTTATCACAGGTATGCCGCCATAGAGGCACTAGGAAAATATACTATAAAGTTTACTCTGTCAATCTGAGTCCTCGTTATACCATACATGCATAAAAACAGATGGAAGAAACGGGTACATTTGACTTGCATAGGCTTGTTCACACCATGTGCAGAGACATGCATATTTATTATGTATTTCTCTCCAAGGACACAAAGAAAACAATAGTCTTCTATGTGTCCTGTTCACACCATAACACTAGTATTACCTGCAGATTTTTTCTGCACAGAGAGATGCAACATGAATTCTATGTAAAAATAAACAATTGTTCTTTATGTTTCCTGTTCACACCACAATGGGATGTCACATCAGTTTTTTCACACAGAAAAAAAAAACACATTGCAGATCCACACAAAAAAGGGGGGGAGCAGAGTGATGTGCTAAATCATGCACCACACGACCCCTTAATGCAGACAGCAATGGAGTGGTAAATCACTCTGGCTGCTCTGCGATTTAAGAGGTTTTTATCTGTGAATCCACCCTAACAAGAGCACTACCCTGAGCTACAGCTACACAGATGATTTTAATCTCTTGCTGCCATGGAATTTAACCAGTTGCTGGCAGTCAAATGAAAAGGCTAAAGCATAAAGGAGATTTTGATAGCTCAGCCTGGGTTTACATATATGCAGTGCGGTATATTGCATGTGATTCACACAAGAACCGCACCGCATTCCTGTGCAAATCACATGTGATTTGTGTGCGATGCGATTGGAGTCATACATTTTGTATGGCTCTATTCACACCGCACCAGCACCAGCACCAGCACCAAAAATGTGCAGGACCCTTTTTTTGGTCTGCACTAGAATCGGATAGCATGGGTATTCACAACTATGCGATCCGATTCTGCACATCGCACCATGTTTTGCGGACCGCTTTCGGGGTGTTGTTAATGTAACATACATACCTGCAGCGGTTTGCATGAACGGGGTGCGATTCTGATGCAGTGCGGAATTCGCACACAAAACACTGTGAATTCTGCACCGCATCAATGTGAACCCGGGCTTAATCTGCTAAGAAAATCGTTGGGTGTAAGGGCTGTTTCACACTGCTACACAGCGGTTTGGCCGGAGTCTGGTGTACCTACAGTTTCCAATAGACTTTCTATTATGTCAGCATTTCTGGTGTACCTACAGTTTCCAATAGACTTTCTATTATGTCAGCATTTCTGGTGTACCTACAGTTTCCAATAGACTTTCTATTAATTCAGCATTTTTGGCACATTTTCTGAAAGCGCACCCAAAGTCCTGCATGCTGCCTCTTTGGTGCACTTTCAGAAAATGAGCCAAAAATGCGAGAGGTAATAGAAAGTCTATGGGAAACCATGGGCAACCCATATGAATACTGTGAGTACACCTTGCTGGAGCCAAACCGCAACACAGCAGTGTGGAACGGCCATTACACATGATCACTGAGCAGATGAAACAAATGGATGAAGCGACATTTGTAGCATGTTAAAGCGTCTTGCAGTGATCAATTGCAAATGAATGGAGCATTGTGCAATCATACAAGACTGATTGCTACTAAATAACACTTGTATAGCTTTTTTCATAGGGAGCCATTTGTTCTACTTGTTTAGAAACTATTTACTACAGCAATTAGTTTCAGTAACAGGAATAAGCCACTAAAAATATCCTAAACAGCTGTAGCCTATGGTAACTGCCAGCAAGTGGTTAAGGCATGATTCACATGGGCATTTTGTCACACTGCGAATCCCAGTGGGAAGAATCTACTGATCCCTGCTGCAAGGATTTCAGCCCATACACTGCAATTACAGGCTGTTGGCTGCTGCAGCTAGCTTTATCAGTTTGCACAACATGTGCTTGCCTGCAGTGTGCTTCCAGCTGCTATCACTGCATGTGAACACTGGCTTTGCAAGCAAGCATGAATAGCTGTAGCCGCCAAAAGCCTGTCATTGCAGTATATAGGATCAGCGGCTGCTGCCTTCAGCATGCAACTGTCAATCCCAGGAGCGGCAAAACACCCATGTGAATGGTGCCTAAGGCTAGGTTTACACCTATGCAGGTTCTGTTTGAGCCGTTTCTGCATTGCGTTTTGCGTTGCGTTTTTGCACTTGCATTTTTGACACGTTTTTGTCGTGTTTTGGATTTTTCTTTTTGCTAGGTAGATTAAAACGCAAAATGCAGCAACAAATGCACTACATGTAGCATTTCCATTGAAGTCTATAGAACCAAAAATGCAACTTTTTGTGTTTTAAAAAAGTCCCTGACCCTTTCCAAAAAATGCATCAGGTGAAAACACGGAGATGTGAATGTGTGCCATAGGAAATCATGGTAAATGGACTATAGTGTGTTTCTGCAAAATGCTGCGGAAAACGCTTAGGTGTGAACCTAGCCTTAGGAGTAATTTTCTATTGGGAGTATCTCACCAAAAATTTTATTTTTGTTTCAGGGGATGCCTGGAATCTGACTTGCATCTTAGTGCAGATTTCTTTGAAAATCATTAAGCCAATCCCACATGCAGGATATGCTGTGGGGGGGGGGGGCGTTCTGTACACCTCCTGTGGACAGAACACCTCCAGGTAGCCATATTGTATTGCATTTTACAGACAATTACAGTGCTGCAGATTGAAAAGGAAAGATAATTTTTAATAACATTCAGTTATAATATGACTTGTGTGGCAGTTGTATTTGCTATATTAATATTTTTTTTTATTTGCTATATTTTTTTCCCATGAAAGTGAAGTTACCCTTTAATTAATTTTAACATGGAGTGCTAGGGGCTTACAATCCCATGGGGACTCTGTGTAATATTTGTGGACCTGACATTTTGCTGTCAGGCGCAGCTGTGTGAATGGACTCATAGGGGTAAATTCAATAAAGTTTACCGCATGCGATATCAAGGTCACGTGACTCATTTTTCAGAAATATAGCATGAGATATTATAAGAGTCGATTCATCGAAGTAAAATATCGAATGTGAGGTATATACCATACATTTGTTAAAATAGTGAGATAAGTACTGCAAAAAAACATGAGATAAATCATTAGTCCTCATGCACAATGGACGTTTTTACAGCTGCTTTTTTTGGCTTCTGGCATTTTGCTTCTAGAGCCAGTAAACTCCCCAGCATGTTATCCTATGTGTTTATACACACATAGACTGTAATCAGAGTTTTGGGCAGGAGTGTTTTCTGGCTGGAAAACAAAAAAATAGTGGGTTTCAAGAGGAATTTTAGCTGTAAAAATGCTGTAATGCTGATAAAAGCTGAAAAACTTGGCTATTCAATGTTTGTGAGCATTTTTGAGCCTGAAGATTTTGTGGGAGTATAATTTTGCTATAAAACGCAAACGCTGAAAAACACTAAAAAATGCTGAAAAAACGAATGCAAAAATGCTAAAAAAAGTGCCAAAACTCACATTTTTAATACAGCATTCTACAGCTACTGCTACTGGCTTTTTTGCTTTTTTATTACGTCCAGTGTGCATGAGGCCTTAGGCTAGGTTCACACCTATGCAGTTTGCATTTGATCCATTGCTGTGGTGCATTTTGCATTTTTGCACATGCATTTTTGATGCGTTTTATTTTCCTTGTTGCTAGGCAGATTAAAACGCGAAACGCATCAAAAACGTGGCAATAAGGCAGTAAAAACGCACTACATGCTTTTTGGCAGCATTTCCATTGAAGTCTATAGAACCAAAAATGCAACTTTTTGCATTTAAAAAAGTCCCTGACCCTTTCCAAAAAACGCATCAGGTGAAAACGTGGAGATGTGAATGTGTCCCATAGGAAATTATGTTAAATGGACTGTAGTGCATTTCTGCAAAATGCTGCGGAAAATGCTTAGGTGTGAAGCTAGGGTTAGTGCCAGTTTACACTACATTTGTTTCAGTGTGCTTTTTTTCTGCATCAAAAATGCATAAAAAGTAGGTTATGGGGTTGTCAATGTCATAGTTCACATCAGTGCTTGCAGTTCCAGTGCGTTCCAGTTGCAGAAAAAAAAGTAGAACAGACTACATTTTTTTCTGCACAGAACTGCACTGGAAGGAGGTAATACACATCAAAAACGCACCAGAATGCACTGCAACACACCCAAAAGCATCAAAAACGCACTGGAAAGCACAAGTCCCTATTTTAATTGAAGAAAAAGAGAGGGGAAAAAATTAACTGGAATGCATAAAAACACATCAAAAATGCAAAGGAAACGCAACCGAAATGCATTGGACTGCGTTTCTATAGTGTGGACCGTCCCTTAAGTCAATTATTTAAAAAAAAAACACACATTCGTTACTGTATTTATCACCTGGTGCTTGCTGACAGTATTTTAGAAATGTACAAAGTAACAGGAACTCTGCACTGGCCAGAAAATGAAAAGTATACAATGTATCCATGTAAAAATGTTCTCGGAGCTCAGGAATGAAAATAAATGGTAACATTTCATCACAGGGAGATCATTTTGTGACTGAACGCTCACTACAATGTTTTCATAGCTTCACAATATTGCTGTGTGCATTCTGGTGCAATGTTAACCTGCAACAAATTGTGAAAAAACACCAAAATAACTCAAAATCTAAGTGCTAAATATCGCAAAATATAAATATTTAACGCATTCGGTAAAAAAACGCATGTTTATTAGTGAATTGACTACTTAAGAAGTAAATACCGTATGAGTTATTTGAACTAAAAAATTATTGCGGTATTCATCTCTTAGCGAATTGACCCCAAAGCTTTCCATACTGCTCTGTACGGATGTGTACAAAACTATAAACTATACTAAGGGCTACTGTTAGAAACTGCTGGGCCCCCATACAGCCAACTCAAAAGGGCCCCCCCCCAAAAAAAAAACCCCCCATAGTTTTCTATGCTTCAGTTATGAATGAACACAGTGAGTGATTGGTACTAAACACTCATTGCGTTCATTCATGAAACAAAGGGGCTGGTAAATGTGATATATTTACTAGACCCCTCCCCCACTCTCCACCCTGATGGATTCTATTTTGTGCTTCCAGCTGCCAGTGATAAGGAGAGGAAAGCCGGCAGCACGGAGGGGGTGGGTGCACACAAGGGGGCCTAGGTAGCAGGGGGAAATGTATGGTGCACAGGGAGGGTGATGGGTATGGGGGGTCAATTACTGGAACCGAGTTCCTGTATGACTCTCTCTGCAGCAGCTGAAAGCCACCTGGAGGGAGAGGAGAAAAAGCCAGCTTTCACCTGCTGCAGAGAGTGCCATACAGGAGATCGGTTCCAGTAATTGCACCACTACTGTGCCAATCACCCTCTCTGCCCATATTCAATTCACCCAGCTGCCTGGGCTCCCCTGCTGGCCTGGGCCCTATACAGGAGGACTGGTGGTACCCCCTTATCCAGGGCCCTGACTATACTGTACATATCTTTATGCAGTGTGTTGGATGCCCATATGAACAGCCCCCTTTCTCTCTGTATTCCTCTTGCCATTGATGGTCTCTGAAAGGTGCTTGGAGCCAAGACAAGCAGTCATCATGAAACAGCCTTCTCCTTCCTAGGTATGTTGTCAGATGGCTGCAGGGGAAGAGGGGGGGGGGGGGCAATCCAACCTCATTGCTAGGGTCAGGCAACACCTAGCATGTCCTTTGTCCCACAGAGGACAGAACAGTGAAAATAAATGTAATGATAGTTCTTCCATAAAGTGGGACTAAACCCTCCTATCCTTTACAGCCCAGGAAGCTGCCATCTTAGCCTCTGTTTGATCTGCAGTTGCCACGGTGCTGCACATGTGATCAGTTATGACTCCAGCCAATTGATGGTTTGACAGTTTGGTTGAGAGCAAAATCAAATATGACAGTTATCATTCCCAGCATGCCTTGGATCTGCTTTGGGAAACAGTTAAATCGATGGGCTTTGTTCTGCTTGGCCATACACGTTTTACTAAATGATCGAGTTCTAGTCCAATCGATCTCTTCTGATAGGAATAATCGATCTAGAGATGACAACGAATGCAATCTATATGCCTCACGTAGGTAAGTGGTTTTTGAGCAATAGTTAAGATGCAATCGTAATTTATAATCTGAATGTATCGTTTGCATCTCTGTGTCCACCATGAATATCTCAGAATAATCAAAATGCGATCGTATTTATGAACAAAATATGTCAGTTCTGCCAATTGATGCAGAAGATCGATATTATTCTGCCCTCGTCGACTGACTTGAGTTTGATCAAATCCCATTTAAATCGAGTTTAATGGTGGCCACATGCTTAAATGATCAATTTATTTTCCGATTAATCTCTTCTGATAGGAATAAGTGATGTGTAGTTGACAAACTGTTTGATCGATATGTCACACACAGAGAAGTGGATTTCAATTGTTTGTTATTGATCATATATTTGTTTCCACTGTGTAATCGCATAATCATATCTATTGACATATGATTGTATTCTTGAACAAAGTATCTCAATGCTTTTGATTGATGAAAAGTGATCGATAATATTCCATTCTGGTCGCTCAACTCAGTTTGATCAAATCCAATTGAAATTGAGTCTAATGATGGCCACGAGCTTCAATAAATGATGGATTTCTTTTCCAGTCGTTCTCTTCCAAAAGGACATATTGATCTATAGTCAACAACCCACCTGATCAATATGCTACACACAGGGAAGTGGATTTCAATCATCACCTATCACTTGTATCTCTGCTTCCACTCTGTCGTCTCATATTCTGATCAGTCAACATGCAATTGTATGCATGAACAAAGTATCTCAAAGCTGCTGATTGATGAAAAATGATCAATAATATTCAGCCCTGGCCAATCGACTCTGCTCCATCCAATCTGATATAAATTGAGTCTCAATTGAGTGGAAGAAAGTTATGACAATTCAACTGTTTGCAGATTGGATTGTTTTGATCACATTGAACAGGAAAACTGAAGTGTTTATGGCCACCATTAGTTGATTGTTTTGACTGAATTGCACATTTATCAGATAATAAAATCATAGTGTGTATGGTGACCATTAGTCAATCGTTTGATTGCATCTCATATTAACCACTTCAGCCTCGGTAGCGTACCCGTATGTCGCTAAGGCTGAATTGGTTATACTGTGATAACAATGCCTGCAGCTACAGGCATCATCCCATGATCTTTTTTTACTGCCAGCAATACTTTTTCATGTAAAAGCAATCCTAGCAGCTAATTAGCTTCTGGATTGCTTTTACAGGCAGGGAAAGGGCCCCCTTCTGTTGCCCTCCCACTGGGGAGCCCAGGACTGAAGCCAACGGTTCCAGCAGCTGACCATAGAGATGCCAGAGAATTGGAACAGCCCTGAACATCTCTATTGTCTAAGGCTGGCCATACATGGGTCAATTTCCGAACAATTTTTTGTTTGAAAATCAGACCTAAGAATAATTGGCCAATTTTCACTCTGTTGGTGAGGCAATGGCACCGGCCGATTTTTGTGGTTCCTCCCCATTTCATTTATCGGGCATGCTGGAAAATTTGTGAAAAATGAACGATTTTCGAAATCATTTAGTGGCACCATCGGATTATAGAATAAACAATGTTTTTGATTTTCGATCAAAAAATCGTTTGAATTCGACCCATGTATGGCCTGCTTAAGAAACCGGAAGCCACAAGTATTTTGACACTTCCAGTTTTGGCTAATTTAAGCATTTATTGCATTCTTACCCCCGGTTCACATCTATGCAGCCGTGCAGGATGCGTTTTGCATGGGCACGAGAGCGCATTCATTTGAATGGACTCCTGTGCCCGTGACACGCAGGGAAGAAGTCCCTGCACTTCTTTGGAAACCGCAGCCCATACAGGAACCTCGGTTCCCAGTACAGTTGTTTTCCAGGGGGGGTGGCATGCCATTAGAACTAACGGCACCCGCCCGTGGGTCTGCATTTCTCTGTGCGGGTGGTACGGCAGCACGGATTTTCGTGCGGATCTGCAGCGGCACCACCTGCACAGACGGAACCTGGGGGGAAAGACTACTGCGCAAATACCATGTGATGTAAAAAATGACAACGCCCACCATTTTATTCTTTAGGGAGTCTGCCAAAAAATATATGTTTGCAGTTCTAAGTAATTTTCTAGCAACAGATAATGCTGATTTTTACATGTAGGAGAGAAATGTCAGAATTGGCCTGGGGCTGAAGTGGTTAATGGATAATAAAATAGAAGTGTGTCAGGCCACCATTAGTTAATATTTCTGAATTTCCTATTGATTGGATACCAAGGGCGGACTGACAACTCATGGGCCCCCGGGGAATAGGGAATCATGGGGCCCGTGTCCTTGCCCAAACTCACAAAAGCCTATGAAAAAGGTACCAGGGGCATCTCATGGGGCCCCCTACTGACCCTGGGCCCTTGGGCAGTGCCCGAGTTTCCAAATGGTCAGTCCGCACCTGTTGGATACTAAAATCATAGTATGTATGGTGACCATTAGTCGATCGTTTGATTGCATCTCATATTAGGCATTTCACCCTCAGCAGTGCACCGGTATGTCACTAGGGCTGAAGTGGTTATACTGGGATAATAGTGCCGGCAGCTACAGGCATCCCGTCGGCATCTTCTTTTCTGCCAGCGACGTTCTTCCATGTAAAAGCGATTAGCCTCTAGATTGCTTTTACAGGCGGCCACCATTAGTTGGTTTATTGATTGAATTGATCGAATAATAAAATCAGTGTATGGCCATCGTTAGGCCTCTTGCACACAGTACTGTTTGAGCATTTCTGAACATAATTTTCGGCATTTTTTTTTGCGCACAGTACACACCCAGGCACAATTCATGAATAATTATGCTCATATGTTCGTACCGGTACAAACTACTGACCAGGAATGGAAATGTTTCTATAATGAAGACTACGCAGCGCTTGTTTACGCACCTGTGTGTACAGGCACATTGTAAGCAATGGGCTGCATTCAGATCAGTAATAAACGATGTACTGAGCATCCTTCAGGCCGCAGTGTGGAAGAGTGTATGGTGGCAATTTGTCCATCTTTTTGATTGAGTTGCACATGGATCTGATGAAATATATTGTGTGTATGGCCACCAGAAGATTCTCCCGTTGTTTTCATCACGTGAAGTTGCAGGGATCAGCATGACACCATGGCGGTGTACTTTGATTTGTGGTGACAGTGCTGTGTACATGTGCTGTTCGCAGTTTCTCCCTCCATTGCTGACAGACTAGCTGGGGGCCCCTCACGCCCCCCTTATCTCGGCCTGTCAGCCTAGGGGGCCTCCCCCACCGTGCCACGCTTGTTGCATCAGCCTGGCCCATGGAAGGGTTAAGAGCACGCGGGCCGTGGCGTCATTTCCTGGTCGTGTTTCCTGACTCAGGCACGAGCTTGTGAAGGGCGGAGGGGGAAAGAGAAGGAAGGCGCTCCGCACCGCCCTCCCCTATCGTGCACCCTCTACCTCAGCCGGCTCCTCCCAGCCCCGCTCTCCGGCCCTGTCTTGCTTTCTTTCTCTCTCCCCCCACCACACACACATCCTCCAGGCCAGGAACATGTCAGCCGGACACCAGCACAGCCAGAGCCGGGCCATCCCCACCAGGACCATCCACATCAGCGACTCATCTCAGCTACCTCATGACTATTGCACCACCCCCGGGGGGACCCTCTTCTCCACCACCCCTGGAGGTAAGTGAACGCTGAGGCCTACGTGAGGTCTGAGGAGGGGCATGACTGCCTGTGTGTGGGAGGTGGGCTCAGCGCTGCAATACATAGGGGGGCTTATTAGTGTGCTTCGTGATGGGGAAAGGCCTGGAGGGGGGACTGCAGCGTAGGATGGTGCTGGGTGCAGACAGGGCCTGTCCTGGGAGATGGCTGGGTGCAGACAGGGCCTGTCCTGGGAGATGGCTGGGTGCAGACAGGGCCTGTCCTGGGAGATGGCTGGGTGCAGACAGGGCCTGTCCTGGGAGATGGCTGGGTGCAGACAGGGCCTGTCCTGGGAGATGGCTGGGTGCAGACAGGGCCTGTCCTGGGAGATGGCTGGGTGCAGCCAGGGCCTGTCCTGGGAGATGGCTGGGTGCAGCCAGGGCCTGTCCTGGGAGATGGCTGGGTGCAGCCAGGGCCTGTCCTGGGAGATGGCTGGGTGCAGCCAGGGCCTGTCCTGGGAGATGGCTGGGTGCAGACAGGGCCTGTCCTGGGAGATGGCTGGGTGCAGACAGGGCCTGTCCTGGGAGATGGCTGGGTGCAGACAGGGCCTGTCCTGGGAGATGGCTGGGTGCAGACAGGGCCTGTCCTGGGAGATGGCTGGGTGCAGACAGGGCCTGTCCTGGGTGCAGGCAGGGACTGTGCTGGGAGCTGGCTGCAGACAGAACATGCAACTGGATGTGAGGCCTAGGGCGGTCCCACCCTGAGCTGCTGGTGGTGAACGCAGCGATCACATGCTAGTCATGTCCGTACACAGCCTGCATGGCCTCCCCACATGCACACAGTGATTGCACAATCCATCAGGCAGGGGGGTGCTGGGCCTCACCTAGCTGTCACTTGTTCTCACTTTCCATGGCTGGCCTGCTCTGGTCCGTGCACGGTGTAGGTAAATCTGGGACCCAGCTGGAAATACAAAACACGATGCACGTGCTCTGACATGATGGGGCGGCTCCATACATCGCACACTGCTCCGATTCCCAAGCCAACAGGCCTTGCAGAATTCCTACACTTTTTCATCAGTTCCCGTTCACACTACATGCTATTACCTGTGTTTCTTCTTGGAAACTGCAATGATGCATCTCAAACCGTAGTGTCCTATGTGTCGTGTTCACACCAGAATGCGGCGTTTCTCTGCGTTCATAGCTATGCGATTTATTTATTTTGCAGCATGAGATCACACAGATACACAATGCACTTTTCACCCGCAATAGTTAGGTCAGAGAAAAAATGGATTTGAGGAAAAACATAGAAATGCACACAAACGCAGTTGACTGTTTTTATGTGCATTGTAGTGTGAATGAACTCCAAGGAATCACAGATATAATATACTGATATCTACACAGGAATTCACTGGCAGAAATATCCTGCATAATATCCACACACATGGTTTCATGCACAGAGGCGCCTGGGGCTATAGAATGTGAAAAATTGGGTGTATTTCTCCACCCAGGAGCAACAGCTGCTGCATACAGCCACCCATGGAAATGATTAGACCTCATGCACATGGATGCCTGGCATCATAGATCAGCCTTTCTCAACCACTGGGGAATCTTTGAACTAACGTTCCAGACTTGGGGGAACCCCTGCTGAAAATTACTATATCTACAGCTCAAGTCACATTAGTGTGATGGTTACTAGGAAGACTGCTCCTTACACTTGGGATTCTCCTCAATGATCTCCTTTACAGATAGCTGAAAAGATGTGTTGGCAGTATATACTCATCTGAGAGGTAGAAGTTGCTCTGGGGGGAAAAAAAAACCTCTGGAAACACTTGGGTTTCACAGAACCCTGGTTGAGAGAGGCTGCTTTAGGACATGAAATTCTGGTGTATTTCCCTACCTGGGAGCTACAGCTACCCATAGACCTCAATAACAGGATGCAGTTGTGTACAGGTATACATACCAGTACTTGGTAGTCGTCAGTGGGCCATGTCAGTACACATTCTTATACAAGTACTGGCATATACTGTCCTATAGCCACATGCCATTATTGATTTCTGTGAGCAGCTGTGGCTTCCGGATTGGGAGAAATGCACCCAAATTTTATGTTCTACTATGCCAGACACCCATGTGCGCAAGCCCTGACAATCCATAAAAGGCTTAAGTTTACATGCGTTTAGATGTTCAAATTTTTTCCATACCTCTAGCTCCATTTTTATTGTAAATTTGTATCTATTCACATGTATCTACCAAAGATTTATAAGTGCAGGATTTTCTACTTTGATTTTATACTGAGCACAATGCAGTTGTGTGCATAGGCCTATAATATACAATACTGATGCATTCTGACCTGCAGAAAAGCATACACTGTATCAATCTGAACACAGAAGATATATTTTTTCAACACTGGCACCTCAGGCTGTACAATGGAGAC
The DNA here is from genome assembly GCF_062004578.1 of Staurois parvus. Lineage (NCBI taxonomy): Eukaryota > Metazoa > Chordata > Amphibia > Anura > Ranidae > Staurois > Staurois parvus. The sequence continues at coordinate 1,313,151 of NW_028318189.1, read as the reverse complement.
CACTTGTGGCCAGAGGTGTTCCTTGCAGCCACGCATAGAATACCACGGGTATATGCTGGCGCTTGCATAAACATGCCCATGCATGCGGACATATGACCTTTAGATGCAAACTGTTTAACTAGGGAGATATGTCTGTATGTGTGTGCATTTACATAAGTACTGGCATACAGTGATTGTTCTGTGTGGGCAGCTATAAGCACCAACTATGGCTCCCGAGCCACTACATTTTATTATAAAAATCCAAGAGCCCTGGTGCATGAGGACTGAGTGGAACTTTTGAAGGAAAAATGACATGCTGCAGTCTTTCACCAGCATTAATACAATTAGTTTTATTACCTGCTGATCAACCAGTAGATCTTATTTTTTCACTTTATGTAATCGGGAGCCAGTGCTGATTACTCTGTTGTACAGTGTAGTCTTTTAAATGTAATTTGGGTAAGTGAAAATGCATTAGTTATAGCGACGCTTTTTTTTTTTTTTCTTTTTTCGTAAAAAGGTTCAAGCACATAAGACAACTGCTGTAAAGCTTGTAGTCAGTTTCTTGTCCCACCCCTATAACTTCCAGCTTCAGCTTGGTCTGCAGGTAAGATATTCAGTTAATGAATGCTACCAGTCCAATGTTAACCACATAGTTACCAGAACACAACTTTTGTGCAAGAGTGGGCCTTTAATTGAGGAACTTTAGTTCATGGCCTTCATAATTATAAGACTTCCGGCCCACAGAGAGTGCCAGGGCCTGCTGCTGAACCATACTGCCATTCACACTAGAGGAGGCAGCTGTATATGCTTTTGTTCTGGGGGTTTGTGTAAAGCATCCGCATGAGCGTTGTGGTATGTTTTTAAATATGTGCGTTCAGGTCATACATTGCTGCGCATGTGGGTGCTTTACATGTACAACTGCCATTTCTAATGCATCTTAACAAGTGGTGGCTCCCAGGATTGTCATGCAGCCTCTGCATGCTGTGCAGCCATGTGCATGAGGACTAAGCCTGGGTTCACACTTGTGCGGTGCGGCATATCGCATGTGATTTGCACAGGAATCGCACCGCATTCCTGTGCAAATTATATGCAGATTTTGTGCGGTGTGATTTAGCCATACATTGGCTCAAATCGTACCACATCCGCACCAAAAAGGTGCAGGACCCTTTTTTTGGTCCGCACTAGAATTGGATCGCATGGGTGTTCACACCCATGCTATCCGATTCTGCACATTGGGCTGCGTTTTGCGGACTGATTTTGGGGTATTAACATACACACCCGTGGTGGTGCGCATGAACGGGGTGCGATTGTGATGCAATGTGGAATTCGCACAAACTGCTTGGAATTCCGCATCAGTGTGAACTGAGGCTAAGCGTGGTGTGCTGAGGAACAGAAATGAATGTTCACAATATTTTGGATTGTACTGTGCAGTCGTGCTTGTTTTTCTTTCATAACATTACTCCTGGGAAGTTATTCTCCCTCTGAACAAAGTGCACATTGCCCCATATGTGTAGATGTATGTCTTTATTAGACATTTTTAGCCATGCCTCCAGGAAAACTTGAAACTGTAAACAAGCTTAGGGAAGCCAGGACTACCTCATGACTCTTGCACAATGGGGAGGGAGACTAAGGGGAGGTGACAGGAGGAGGCGTGAATGCAGAAGTCCTTCATAAACAGCCATTGCTGCACAGCAAAGCACAAGGAAATCTGCTTGAGCTGTGTTCATATGTTCAGAGCCTGGCCTTCTTTTCTTAGAATACATGGCAATTATAGTACAAAGTCATAACATTCTTGGCTTCATAGTTTGATCCCCTGCCCTCCATTTCAGAACTGTTGGCATCAGCTCCTAACTCTAGGAATGTTGCAGGCTTCAGTCGTACTGTTGATTATATTAACACAGGAAAGCACTTTGGTAGAATGGACTGTGGAAAGTTTAGTGGCCTTTCAGATACTCCCAATGATCCTAAAAGCAAGGGCTGTCCACACAAATGGTCTTTGCTTTAGAAAATAAAAAAAAATTACCTATTGGCTCTGTTTAGCTCCAGAAACTTGAGGTGGTGGGATGTTTTTTAAACTCATAGTCCACCTTTTGCAAAAACGTAATAAATGCATGCACGTTAATTTAAAACTCAACTCCAGGATATTAGCAAACCCCCCCCCTCCCCGTCTGTGACCGTGTATAAAAAAAAAAATAGTGCCCATTATACTGAACTGAAGCCATGGTCACATGGTGATCCTCTTCTGTTTACTATCTGGGGTTAATCCTTGGGTGTCCACATCACTAGCTGTTTCACATACATGCTTCCAGTGGCTTGGTTCTCTGTCATGGGCTCCAGAGTTAGGGGTACTCCGTGGGTGATGAGGGGAGCAGTTCCATAAGAAAAGAGGATAATGAGCAGGAATATTGGCTTTGTTCATAGAGGAAATGGACTAACACACTGCAGGATGGGTTAGAAAGAGGTGTGTGGAATCAAGACAAAGTAGAAAAGTACATAGCATTTATCATCCTTATTACATCTTTGCAATGAAGCCTGTAGAGCCTTTCAATTGTGAACAGTGCATTGTGATTTCAGTGCACAGGCTTCCTCATTGAAGCAGAACCACCCAAAAGGGGAAGGTTTTCTCACCCCCCATCTCCATACCCCCCCCCCCCTTTCCACCACCACACACACACATATTTTTTTTTTTTTTGTGGAGGAGCAGGTACCTCATTTTAATAGGTTTCTGCTCAGATCATCTAGGCTGTCCAAGCAGAAAGTTTGGCCCCCTTCTCTTTGCCTACAGTCTTCTGGGACACATCACAGGTCCCAGGAGACTGCAGGATCACTCACAAGGTGCAGTGCAACTCCTGCATGTGCAGTGGGAGCTGTATGTCCTGTACAGGCAAGTAGATAGTGACAGGTCTGCAGGAGACCAGCATGGCACTAGCCATCTGCTGATCACTGGTGCAGTGCTTTAGAGAGGGTCAGAAACCATATAATGCAATTTTTTTTTCTTGCAAAAAATGCGCATGTTTTGTAATTTAAAAAAAAAAAAGGTGAATTTGTCCTTTTTTACATTTTTTTTTTTTTACAGAGGGTCTGGTGGATAATGTGATATACCTGACTAAAACTGGCCATACCCTTGTAAGTTTTCAAAGGAATGTTCATACAAAAATCCTGAGTCCATTCCGTGGCTTGGCAAATGTATGCAAAATTTTGTTTGCTTCTCTCTAGTCAGCTCTCAAAACGCTCCTCGGAGCTCTGCAGAGTGTAACTTCAGCTTCCTGCCCCCTTCTTTTCAGAGCTGAGATCCTGTATAAATTCTGCACTTTCTACGAATGTAAAGAGGCTGCAGATTAACAGGTACAACTTAGTCAGGTCCAACTTAGTCAGGTCCATAAATATTGGACATCAACACAATTCTAACATTTTTGGCTCTAAACGCCACCACAATGGATTTGAAATGAAACAAACAAGATGTGCTTTAACTGCAGACTGTCAGCTTTAATTTGAGGGTATTTACATCCAAATCAGGTGAACTGTGTATTAATTACAACAGCTTGCATATGTGCCTCCCACTTGTTAAGGGACCAAAAGTAATGGGACAACTGGCTTCTCAGCTGTTCCATGGCCAGGTGTTATTCCCTCATTATCCCAATTACAGTGAGCAGACAAAAGGTCCAGAGTTAATTTCAAATGTGCTATTTGCATTTGGAATCTGTTGCTGTCAACTCTCAAGATGAGATCCAAAGAGCTGTCACTATCAGTGAAGCAAGCCATCATTAGGCTGAAAAAACAAACCCATCAGAGAGATAGCAAAAACATTAGGCGTGGCCAAAACAACTGTTTGGAACATTCTTAAAAAGAAGGAACGCATCGGTGAGCTCAGTAACACCAAAAGACTCGAAAGACCACGGAAAACAACTGTGGTGGATGACTGAAGAATTCTTTCCCTGGTGAAGAAAACACCCTTCACAACAGTTGGCCAGATCAAGAACATCCTATGGACAGATGAGACCAAGATCAACTTGTACCAGAGTGATAGGAAGAGAAGAGTATGGAGAAGGAAAGGAACTGCTCATGATCCTAAGCATACCACCTCATCAGTGAAGCATGGTGGTGGTAGTGTCATGGCGTGGGCATGTATGGCTGCCAATGGAACTGGTTCTCTTGTATTTATTGATGATGTAACTGCTGACAAAAGCAGCAGGATGAATTCTGAAGTGTTTCGGGCAATATTATCTGCTCATATTCAGCCAAATGCTTCAGAACTAATTGGATGCCGCTTCACAGTGCAGATGGACAATGACCCAAAGCATACTGCAAAAGCAACCAAAGAGTTTTTTAAGGGAAAGAAGTGGAATGTTCTGCAATGGCCAAGTCAATCACCTGACCTGAATCCGATTGAACATGCATTTCACTTGCTGAAGACATAACTGAAGGGAAATGCCCCAAGAACAAGCAGGAACTGAAGACAGTTGCAGTAGAGGCCTGGCAGAGCATCACCAGGGATGAAACCCAGTGTCTGGTGATGTCTATGCTTTCCAGACTTCAGGCTGTAATTGACAATATTTATGGACCTGACTGTATGTTTTTAATCTCGTAACCCTTGAGGCCAGTCTCTTCACTGGGTATATGAAAGGGTTTACAACCACTTAAGTGATCTTCAGGTTTAATGGCTGGACTTCTTTTTAGACTTTTTTTTTTTTTTTCCTTCTCACCCAACCCATCTCCCCTGCCGCAGTCCGCCCCTCCTGCACCAGGAACAAATTTGTGTGGGGCTAAGTGTTACTCAGCCATTTACAGGCAGATTCATAATCCCTTCTCAAACAAACTAGTTAAAGGGACATTGAACCTGGAGATAAGCTTTAAGAATTTAATTGGTAACTCTGGAGGTGATGTTTGTGTGGACTTGAAGAAATGAAGTACTTTTTCACAATTTTTCTTTTTACATTCTGTCAACAGTGCAGTACAGCGTCGTCATATGATTGTTGTGGCAGTGATCAGCACTGACAGTGACAGTAATTTTTTTGTTATACTGTCACTGCTGATGTCCCTGATCACTGCCACACCAGTCATGACAACACTGTACTATTTACAGTATGTAAAAAAATTGTTAAATTTCTTCAAGTCCTCAAACATCACCTCTATAGTTGCCAATTAACAAATTCTTCAAGACCTTAAGCTTATCTCCAAGTTCAATGTCCCTTTTTAACTAGTTTTGTTTGGGAAGACAATACTACACTACCTACAAATGGCTGAGTACAATCAACCCGACTCAATTTTTTGTTCCTGGTGCGAGACTGTGAAGGAAAAAACCTGTGAAGGAAAAAACCCATCCTTGCTGTGTGCTGTGCTGGATTTAACCCCCTTTACCCTGTGTACTGAATTAACCCCTTCCTGCCCAGATCTTTTGTCCTGTGTGGTGGACTTGCTCTGCGTGCCCGGTTATGTGCCCTGTGCTGGACTTGGCCCCTATCTGCCTTGGTTTGTCACTCACTACTGTGCTGGCTTTAACCCTTTCCTACTTGGATCTTCGCACAGAGTGCTAAACTTACCCATGCCTTTACCCCAATCCGCTCTGATCCCCTGTCCTGTTTAATCCTCCCCCACCCTATGTAGACTGTGTGGTGTTAGATTGCTACATATCTCGTTGTACTGTGTTACAGCCGTGCCCTTACATTTCTTAAATGTGCTCTCTGCGCTCCTAGTATGCTACACCTTCTATTTTGCATTTCTGATAGCCGATTTTCTGCCAAATAATAAAGTTAAATACTCAAACGCTAGTACCAAAAGCCGCTCAAAATCAGTTTTTTTTGTTTTGTTTTTTTTCCCACCTCCCCCAAGCTTTATAAAAGAGGGACATCGTGTAAATGTATAGCCTCACAGCCAGAAGCAGATTATATTTGTTAGAGTAATAGCTTATGTATCCTCCTAATCCCACCACTGGCCAGAGCGGGCAGGCTTGCACAGAACTGTACCTTGCCAGCCTTGTGTGCATCAGTACAAGCTGAGAGTATGCGAATTGCCATTTTTTCATTTTATTATTTTTTCTGCTTTTGGCTTTATCTTGTATGTTGATACCTTCCGTTGTGTTTCAGCAGCTGCATAAAGTACAATTTTAAATCTGTGGACTTTTCCAGTGGCTATAGCCACTTGCAAGAATCGATCCCCCAGCAGGGACGACTGTCTGCCCCCAGCCCCCATCTTGCAACTTGTGGCTGCAGGAAAGAAAATCACATTATATATGACCTGCCTTACACTCCCTTATTGCTCTCTTGGATCATTGTTTTATGGTCACAAAATACCTGGTGCTTCTGTGTATGGAAGAGTTTGTGTCCTCTTCCCAGTGTGCAGTTCTCTGGCCTATGCAGCCAGTCACCAGGTCTGAAACCCATCATACTGAGGGGAGGGGATGACCTCATCAGCCCTTAAGCTCTGATATGGAATTGGCAGAGGGGGGTGCACTCCCATAAGATTGGAGCATTGGGAAAATGCATTTTAAGTGGGGTGAGCTTGCAAATTTTGTTTACAGCATACTAGTATTTAGTCCCTTGGAGTCTGTTGGCGTTGGTCACACAACATGCCCAGGGCTTCTGGAATCCATGTTGTCCTAAACAGGTACAGTGCTCAGTATAAATGAGTACACCCCTTTTGATAAGATTTTAATCAATATCTTAATGAACACAAGAACGTTTTTCCAAATTTTTAAATAACTGAGTTTTATAGAACATTTGTTAAGCTCATTACATGAAAGTAAGGTTAATATAACTTCGATTACAAAATCTTCAGTTTTAATGCAAAAATGAATACACCCCACAACTATTCAATCTAGTATTTTGTATGAGCTTCATGATCTTTAAAGACAGTACCAAGTCTTCTAGGCATGGAATGAACAAGTTGGTGACATATTGCAACATCTTTTTTCCATTCTTAAAGAACCTCTTTTAGAGCCTGAATGCTGGATGGAGAGTGATCCAACTTGGCTCCTCAGAATTCCCCATAGGTGTTCGATTGGGTTCAGATCAGGAGACTTACTTGGCCACTGAATCCCTTTCACCCTGTTCTTCAGAAATATATCAGTGGCCTTAGATGTGTTTTGGATCATTGTCATGTTGGAAAAGTACATGACTTTCACTGGCATGGAGTGATGGTAGCATCATCTTTCAATTTTGAGCAGTACATCTGTGAATTCATGATACTATCAATGAAATGCAACTCCCTGACACCAACAGCACTCATGCAGCCCCACAGAATGATGCTGCCCCCACCATGTTTCACTGTATGCACCATGCATTTTTCTTTGTACTCTTCACCTTTGCAACGCCATACAGTTTTGAAGCCATCCATTCCAAAAACATTTATCTTGGTCTCATCGCTCCAGAGTACAGAATCCAAATAGTTTTTTCTTTTCCAGCATGGGCCCTGGCGAAATCTATAATGGCTTTTTTGTGCATGGGCTTTAGGAGAGGCTTCCTTCGTGGACGACACCCGTGCATGCCATTCTTCTGCAGTGTACGCCATATTGTGTCACGGGAAACAATCGCCCCAGTTTGGCTTTCTACTACTTTAGCTAACTGCAGTGAACTTACATGGTGATTTTCTTCACCCCTTCTCATCAGATGCTCCTGTCGAGGTGTTAACTTCTTGGACGGCCTGGATGTCTCTGTGAGATGACTGCGGTTCTATCTTTGTTAAATTTTTGTATCACTTTTGCTACAGTATTCTGACAGGTAAAGCTTTGCTGATCATCTTGTAGCCTTCACCTTTCTTATGTAAAGAAATTTTCTTTCTCTGACATTTCTCTTCCATGTGGTGCCGTTGCTGACAGCATGAAATGGGAAGGGGTTTTCTTTAAGTAACTCCCTTATAATCAGCTGTCTGCTGGACACCCGTTTAATGCATAATTGGACTCGCCTGTAGTTAAGTTCTTGTTAGGATTTTGTGGTCTTAAAATTTAGCTTTGCTCCTAAGACTTTCATTGGTGTCTATTCATTTTTGCAAGATGGTCTTGAAAGAATTTCTTAGGAAAAATACCGTGTGCAAATTGGCAAATCTTGTTTGCAATCACTGGACCGCATTTCTTCGAGTATTTTGTAGTATAGTGTCACATAGAAAATGATTCTGAAAGGGAAAGTAAAGGTTTTCTGACATCTGTCAGGGGATAAACTCATTTATGCTGAGCACTGTATATGAAGTTATACAATTTGAGGATTTGGAAATGTGGAAGTCGTACTCAAAATGGCCATTATTGATGAGCTGTGTAGTAAAATCGTGTGGGTTTTTTTTTTTTTTTTTTTTTTTTTAGCAGACCAGATGGCCATGTTAAATATTCCCACATGAATAGACTTCTATTTATGAAATGCATTAGGTGACATAGCTGTGAACAGTCATAATGATAATATGCTTCTCAGCCCCTGCTAGAAATTAAATTTTATTCTCACTCTCCATGTTTCTGAAGCTGTAATAAAACATTCACTCTGGGGGTGTGGTCTGGTGCTTGGGGAAGATGGCAGCTTAATATCTGAGCTCTGCGGCCGCTGGAGAGCTGCTGCTGCTTTTTCTGGCTTCTAACCGCATGATGGGCAAGGTAGGGAGATTCCTGCCTTTCACAAACACTCTTGACTGGGGAAAAATCTCCCAGAGAGCTTTCGTACCCAGCTCACGGACACACAGCACCCTCCGCCCCCTCCACAAGCGTGGATTCAGATGCGGCTCGGCGCCACGCTTTAGCACTGCAAGGGACACAGAGGCGATGCTGACCATCAAACAAATGCCAAAAATGTCAGACCTGCAATCGACATCAAAAATGCATTGGCTGAGTCTGTTAGGGACTTCAAGGAGGAACTCAGGGGTGTATCGAATGGGCTGATGGAGGTGGAACAGGCAGCTGGGAGACATGATGCCAACGTACGAGAACTGCAGCACCATGCAAGTAGATATAATATGCTCTTTGAGATGAATAGGAAACTGGAGGATCTCGATAACCAAGGCCAGCGAAACAATCTTAGAATTCGCGAATCGGTAGACCATGATTGGATACCTGCCGTGTTACAATCTTTCTTATTCAACAACCTGCTTGAAAAACCTCACAATTCACCATTCATACTAGACTGGACCCTTCATCCGAGGGGTAGAGAGGGAGACCCACCACGCAACATGCTTCTTTGTGGATTACCGTCTGAAGGAAGAAATTTCTCAAAGAGCAAGATGAGTTTACTTTCAATGGGACAGAGGTAAAAATATTTCAGGACCTCGCCCCGATTACTATGCAACACAGAAGGGGCACTTAGATCTGTGCTTCAGATCCTATGGGATCGCCATGTTATGTACAAATGGTGTTTCCCTTTTGGCCTTAGTCACGCTACAGGGAAGATCATATAGGATCTACACTCCGGAAGATCTTCCCCAATTTTTTGAGCTGCTGCGTATCCCGCCAGTGCCTCTTCTGAATTTGTAGCAGGCATTCCAGACCTGTGGAAAGAACCCCCTCCAGCCGTCGGACCTATGAACCCCTTGTTGCAAAGGATCTCTGACCCCTTACCGTCGAAGTCCCCTGATCGATGCATCAATCTAACCCAGTTTAGTAAGAATATTTCTTACAATCAACTTCCGCTTAAGGGAGAGTTGCTCTCAAGTTCGCTTGCAAACATTGTACCAAGCCATCTATACAGCCCAAGTGTAACATGCTGATTCCAGAAACTTGAGTTCTTGGCCCCTATGTGTATTCGCAGATCAAAATCTGGAATGGAGGGCTTCCAAGGTGTATCGCATAATAATCACTCATCCATGCTTTGGGGAGAGTTGTTATGCATCGGAAGTTATGAAAAACTGGACATTTACCTCTTTCCCATGTTGATTGTATTTTGTTTATTTGAACCCCTGGTTGTTTTATTTAGTTTTGAAATAATGTGAGGAGGAGACTGCTTCCCCTTCTCCCCTTTCATTGCTTCTCTACCCTTTCTTCCTTGCCCTTCCCTCTTTCTCTCCTTCCTTTTCTTACCCTTCCCTCGCGCCCCCCCCCCCTTCCTCCTCCTCGCCTTGTCTTTCCTTCTCTTACCATCCCTCCTCTTGTGAAAGTTAATGGGTTATTGTCCAATGCCTTTCGTTTGCCAATGGAACAAGACAGGGCTGCCCCTTGTCTCCCATTATTTTTTGACAGAATCCTTTCTGAGGCAGATTAGGGCAAACCCAGATATAGCCGGTACAACAATTTTGGTTAGCATGTTTACAAAAGTAGTAGCTTTTGCGGACTATATTCTCCTGTTCCTTGCACGCCCTTTAACGCTTCCTGTTCTGTTAAAATCTTCTCCCGTTGGTACCAAACCACTCGCCTTCTGAATAAGATATATCCAGAAATCCCAGCTCGCTGTTGGAGATGCAGTCAAGCATCTGGCTCGATGCTGCTTATTTGGTGGGAATGCTGAGTTACAATCGTACTGGAAGATGGTGCATGATATCATTGTACAGGTCACCTCAAACAAGTTAGTTTATACCCCCTTCAATACATATGCCACTGCTCACTCTCCATGGGTCAACAATACCACAAGTCATTTGCTATGCACACGGATGTGCATACCTTGCTACTGGAAACAAACCACAGTGCCTTCTCTTTTAAAGAATGGTTTACAAGAGTTGACAACGGCTGAAATGGAGTTGATAAACTATGCAGCCCTGTCCAGCCCTCTACAAAGAAATTGGATAGGTCTATTGTCTTAAAGCCTGTGATCTTCCACCTGCTCATTCTGAACTGTGGTATCAGGGTGCCTTACAAGGGAATGACGTGTTCTACTTTATTTTAGTATGATACTTTTTGTGCTTGTGTTCTACTGTTTTTGGTATTATGTTGCTATTTAAGCATTTGTCAAGTTCATGTACTGTTTTATGTACTGCCTGTTAATAAAACTATTGGTGGGGGGGGAAATTGACTCTGAAATATTGTACAACTGTGTCATAAACAAATGTAATATTCCAAAATTACCTTTCTCGGAATGAGTACATTGGCTAATTTTGTAATGAGGTTTCTCTTCTCCGTCGAAGTGTGTGGTTTTTGTTTGGTGTGGTGTTTTTTTTTCTTTTTTTTTTTTTTCTTTTTTTTGTGAACAAATGTTTATGCATTGGTCAGCCAACTGTGAATTCTCCTTCTGCTTTATGCTGTGTGTTTTTGTTTTTTTTGTTTTTCTGAAGTCTTGATAAGGTCTTGAAAACTGCAGCTGCTCTTAGAGCTTTGCAATCCCACGGATTTGTTTCAGGTGTTCAGCCTTTTATGAATGTAATTTTCACACCTTTCCTATCATAGTAATGCTTAAGACACAGCTCTTGATGTGACCATGAAACAAGATGTGTGCGTTTTTAAAACTTCATTGATAAAGAAGCAGGATTGCTTTGAAGCGCATCCTTTGTATTTTGGGGTATGCCAGCGGTGACAAAAATACTAATTGATAAAAAAAAAAAAATCTAAAATTGAGTGCTAAATTATGTAGCCCTGAGTAGAAATCTTTGAAGCTATATCTGTTGGATTCATAGCTTTACAATCTTTTGATCGTGATAACAGGAAGAGTATGCCAATAGCCAGCCTGCTTTGTTGCCAAATTCATAAAATGGCTACTGTATAATAGTCTTCACTTTTAAAATTATGTGAGGTGAGAATTAGCCTGCTCCCGCAGATTAGCTAATTCCAACATTAGTTGCACTGCCTGAGTATATATGAAAATATACAACTTTTCACGTTTCAATTTCTGCCTTGATCCTAGTTTAAGGACCCTGATCATGCATTGATGTGCTTCCCAAACTGAAACATCTCTGATGAACTATTCGACGCAAACAAAGGTTGAAAGTTTTTTAGTTTTAATTTCTGCCCTGAGGACCTCATCCTGTAAAATCGCATTAAGGTGCCACTGGGAGAGATATATGTAGAGATCGAGGTGGTCAGGGTAATGGGAGCATGATCAGATACTATCATGGGTTCAGTGGTAGTCTCAATCACATCCTCCACTAGTGCATGTGAAATAATTCTTGAACTGATGTACTACTGAAGTAGTATATATAAATCCGCTCATTGTGATGCTGAAGGCGCCATATGTCCACGAATGCAGACATTTTATTTATTTTTAAGTCTCCTTTAGATACGAGTAAGAAAGATGCGACTTGCCCTGTGATGAATTATCCAAAAGGTATAGTACCAAATTAAAATCTCCACTCAGAATAATTTCCCCATAGCCAAATGTGCTAACTGGCTTAGGTAGAATTGCAAAAATTTAAACTGCGAGGTATTTTAGAAAATATACATTTTTGCCAAAGGAATAGTCTAGCCCCCAATCTTCACCTGTAGAAATGCATATATGCCCTGAGAGTCTGATAATTTCCATGGTAGGGTTCTGGCCAGCACAATTGATACCCCTTGTGATTTTGAATTATCCGAGCAGGTATGGTAAGACATTGAGGACATTTGATTCGCTCAAGAAGGGCTGCCTAGCATGGGTGTAATGGGTTTCTTGCAGATAGACAATATTAGCCTGCATCTGTCAGCACTCACGGAGAACCTGTGTCCACTGCTCAGGAACATGTAAGCCTCTAACATTCTAAGATGCTACTTTTACTGTGTGCATGGTAAAATTCTTGGAACGACTCATGAATTATAATTACTGGGTAAATAATTTTATGGTTGGGGGTCACCACAACATGAGGAACTGTATTAAAGGGTCACGGCATTAGGAAGGTTGAGAACCACTGCCTTAAGGCATCAGCATAGCAAGACATTTTGTCAATTTCATGCTCCCAACTTTGTGGGGTTGGCCCCTTCCTGTTCCAACAGGACTGTGCACAAAGGTCCATAAAGACATGGATGAGAGGGTTTGGGGTGGAGGAATATGACTGACTGGCCTGCACAGAGTCCTGATCTCAACCCAGGTGAACACCTTTGGGATCAATTAGAGCGGAGACTGCTATCTAGGTGGTCTCGTCTGATATCAGCGCGATGATCGCGCTTTCAATTGGTCGGCCCGTGTGCCTCTCTGACACTGATTGGCCGCAGGAGGGCAGGGTTCTGCAGGGCTCCTTAGTTTTGTGAGTTTGGCTCGAAGTTGCGACGATCACCGGAAACCGAGAGGAGTGGACACTGCCTTCTTGCCATAACTCAAAATGTCCAAGGTGGTGAGCAATTATTCTTTAGAGGCTTCTAAGTGGGGGTAATGGATGTACCCTAAAGTGATCCACGACGTCAGGAGAAGTGCTGATCTCCAGGGGATAAGGATCCAGAGTGATCCTGAAAGCTGTTTGGCCCTTAGGGGTCAGTGTAAGGAAGTAAGGAGGCAATCTAGCCTTAGCAGGTGAAGAGTGGCACTGCTGTGGAACAAGAACACATTGGTTTTGCACACTTTTTGCACATTGCACGTATTTACTACTATCAGTGTTTATGGACATTTTTAATATTTTTGGACTTGTTTGATTAATATATAAAGTATGGTCATGTCACTACACTTGGAGCACTGTGAAAATTATTTTCTTAAATGAGAATTTATATATTTTTATATATATTTGTTTATGTGGGCACGAAGGGATAGGGATTAATACAGAGTGGCACTTTTTAATAAGGATATCTAACTTAATGATTTGCGTTTGATTAATTTTGTGACACTATTGCATGTGAGCACAGTTATTGTAGTATTTGAGTTAGGTTTGAGCGCTGCACTATATATAATTTTATTAATATTTACACTGTTTGGGTAGCAGGTTAAGTGCTGGCAGCTTCTAGTAGGTGTATTTCCCTTTTGCGCAGGAGGATCTCTGTCTATATTTCAGCCAATTTATGGGCCTATGCAGAAATACAGGCAGATATGTACCAATCATGCCATATGGTTAGGGAGGTGTGTGATTGGTCCCAGATTTATTCTGCAGCAGAACGACCCCCAATATGCCGCCAATGTCATTAGGGACTACTATCTTCAGTGTAACGAACAAGGAGTCCTGGAAGTAATAGTTTGCATCCCGCGGAGCCCTGATCTCAACATAGTCTGCCTGGGATTACTTGAAGAGACCGGAGGATTTGAGGGAGCCTACATCCACAGAAGATCTGTGGTTAGTTCTTAAAGATGTTTGGAACAACCTACCTGCCAAGTTCCTTTTTAAAAACGAAGCAAGTGTACCTAGAAGCGACTATGCTGGCTTGAAGCTAAGGGTTAGTTACACCAAATACTGATTTTGATTTAGGTTTTTCTTTGGTTTGTCTTGCTTTCCATTTTTGGTGAATTAAGTTTTTTAAAATATTTTTTTCAAAGACGTTCTTTACGGCATTTCTTCACATCTGCCTAAAACTTTGGCACAGTACTCTCTTCAGAAGAGATTTAAAAAAAAAAAAACAAATTGTAAAAATTGAAGAAAAAAACAGCAACAAAGTAGTACATATCCTAAATGAAAAAAGGAGCCCAATCCAGGCACTAAGGCAAGTGCAAGAGACAAAAGGGTGTGAGATTTTCATTCTCTACCCTGTGTAATGACTTATAAACACATGCAAGTCCATGTTGATTTTACATTTTAAAATGGATGTTTACCTTTCTATTTGCTTCCACTGTATTGGGTGTACTCCAGGCAATGTTCTCAGTGTCACAAGGGTTGGTACGTAATTTTACCTTCTGCCAAGTTATTGTTGGGACGCTAACTCATGTGATGCACAATTATTCACTTGGAACATCTTGTGCATCTAGGGTAACCTTATGTAAGATGTATTTTACTTAATGATCTAAAGCATATGTCAAGGAAAAATTAGGGAAAACTATTTTGCACATCTCTGGAATACATGCACATTTCCCCATGGTTTTTCTTTCCGTCTTTTTACAGTACAAAAACTTGCATAATTGAAGCCATAGTACTGTCTAATCATGATAAAGTGTAAGGCATGTAACAGTAGAAAACGTGATGTAAGCAGTGTACCACAGTAACAGACCAACCCAATGCTGAACCCTATATCAATCCATTACTCAAATTATCTTAGGGGTTGCTTGTGCAATCAATTGAAGTTAGAGTAACTGCAAAATATGACTCCATACGTATATCTCGTATAGTAAAATCTAAAGGACATTGCCCAAAAGATGAAGTAGGGAAAGGAGCAGATGAAAGGATTAAGAGGAGATGGAAAGAGGAAAGGGAGTGAAGGATGTGGGAAACTGAGAAGCGAGATGGTAAGCTTGCTGAGTGTGTGTAAACGACACTTTAGGCGTCTAAAGGTTGATATTCATATAGCTGGCCAGTGGAGTAAAGACCTGCTCAAATAGTTTGGTAGAGCATAATCCAAGAAACTTTGCATTGGAACGTAGAAATTGATTTCCGCATGTTTTATACTTTAATCTTGCTAAAAGTATAGAATATGATGCAATAAATGGTGTGCTCTTACCTTCCTGACACCAGTGTATTTATAGTTCCTAAATCCTAAACAGGTGGTGCTGCTTTACTTCACCTACAGGTGTAATGGTTCTTTACTTCATCTATGATTTGTTACATGGAATGAGTGACGCGGCGTGTGGGCAGAGCCCCACGTGGCTATGATGTTTTCAAATCTGACAGTACAGGGAGAAGTCTCCCTATACGATCTGTCGGGGGGGGGGGGGGGCAGGCGTGGCTGTGGCAACATGTTCCACCATAATAGCGGGTGAAACTTTGTTCCATAGGTGAACTTATCCTATTAACAAAGAGAACCACATGGTAACATGGAAAAGGAATGTCACAAGGCCTGACCAACAGAAAATAATTTCTTTACACAAGAAAGGTGAGGGGCGCCATGTTAACAACCTAAACCAGTTAAGAATGGATTATTTTGTCAGAATCTGAATTTTCATTCCTGGTTCTCGCATTGCCCAACGGTATTTTGGCAAGGTATTTAGAGTAAGGAAGGATTAGGTACTCATATCTTTTTATGCTGTTTTGTATCCCCCTAGGCTTTACCTCACTTCCTGTCTATTTTAACAGGTGTCGGATAGGACATAGTGGGGACATCGCTATGTACTGTGCACTACCCAGTCTTTTTAACCTCTTCCTGTCTGCCCTATAGCAGAAATACTGCTACATGGCGGCATGTGTGCACAAAATCCTGTGTGTGTGTTTTGCATTTTCAGGGTATGGGGTGTGGGTTCTGGCCGGTGATTGCAGAGGATCTACGGGGAGGAGAACGGTTTGTAAACAAACCCAGTTCTCCCTGTCAGCTCATGCACAGTGCTTTGGCTGTGCACAGCCATACAAAGCAGTGTGAATACAGTGAAGCACAAACACACGGCCCCTTAGTAAAACACACACAGAACACTTTGATCGCCCCTCATGTTAACCCCTTCCTGCCCACTGGCATTAGTACACTGTCAGTGTTTTGTTTGTTGTTTTTTTTTTTTTTTTTTTTGCACTCCCCCCCCCCAAAGAATGCCTGCCTAAGTCGCTGATCGCTGCTGTTACTAGTAAAAAAATTTAAATCCGTATGTATGTATATATACCGCTATTTGTAAACACTAACTTTCATGTAAACCAGTTACTTAATTTTTTTTTTTTTTTCATTTTGTCTCGTGCGCTAAAAAAAAAATAAAAACCGCATGTCAAATACCACCGAAAGCTCAATTTGTGGGGGGGAAAAAAGGACATTGATTTCATTTGGGTGCAGCATTGCATGACAGCGCAATTGTCAAAGTAACTCAGCGCCGTAACGTAATAAATGTCCTGGTCAGGAGGGCAAGTGGTTAAAGTGTGTTTCCATTTTGCAGTAATTGATAAACCCTGACCTTCCTATTTGTACAGCATACCAATAGAAAAACCTAATGCAAGAAGCCAAGCTTCTAAACCTTTACCACTGTTAGGGTGTACAGTGATCAAATGTAGTTTACAATTGAAACTGAAGATTTCCCACAGTACAGAGGAGCAATTTACATTTGGAGCAACTACATGGAGCGATAACATTTGTGCCCTGTTCATGTTTACTGGCAAGGGAATGCCCAGATGTTGCATCCCTGTCAGCTGTCCTATACATGTCTACAGCCATGTCCCAGTATGACATCCGCATGGGTACATGTTGGTGAGTTTGAGGCCATGCACCCACATTGATGTCACATTTGGACACAGCGGCTGTGCCCCATTAGACATGAGTGGGGATGCCAACATGGGGATCCATGCAACACCTATGCATCTCTGTACCAATAAACTCAGCCCTGTGCGGAGCATGGATGTAATTGCCCCATGTGAACAAGGCCTTATGTTAAACACAGCTGCCCAGCCCACTTGTAAGATTTAGTAGGCTTTTACAGTGTTGGAATTAACAAACCTCTAAAGCAGTGGTTCTTAACCTTGTTGGAGGTACTGAACCCCACCAGTTTCATATGCGCATTCACCGAACCCTTCTTAATTGGAAAAATAAAATATGTTTTTTAAAATTCAAAACATAGGTATATATTTAGGTATATATTTATACATAGGTGCACAAAATGAACAAAAACGGTAAGAACAAAGAACAAAACCATTAAAACATGATTTTCAAACAAAAACATAATAATGCATATTTACTGCACGATTCATGAGTCGGGTGTGGGTCTTCACCTCCGCCGAACCCGCGAGACTGACTCACCGAACCCCTGGGGTTCGATCGAACCCAGGTTAAGAACCACTGCTCTAAAGTAAGGTGGGTACATGTTCTCATCTATGTAACTAAAAATATTAAGTATGTTGGTCCAAACGATTCCACTTTGGGGTCTCGCGCACATTTACAGTTTTCCTTTGCTAAATCATATGTCCTTTTCTACTTTATAAAGCGTGTGTGTGATCTTTATTTTTTAATCTTCTCATCAGGCAAAAAAAAAATGAACACTTATTAGTGTCATGATATGCTTTTAGGTATCCAGACTTTTTTTTTTTTTTTTTTCTTTCGTTTTAAAAACATGGTTTTGTGTGTGAAATCCATGCCTAGTTAGAGTTGCTGACCACAATTTGTTTTGTTTCCTTTAACAAAGAGAGATTGGATATAGTCCAGACAGGGACAAGAGCTTTGCAAATACAAAGCCCCTTTCATATTTTGGGCTGGGTGGTACTTGAATAGCCAAGGCTATCAAGTGTGTGTTTTTTGTTTTTATTTTTTTTTTTTCTCTCTTAAAGCTGAACACCAGAAACTCCTCCCTTGCAGTGGGGCTGTGTCTGTACTGTAATTTATTATACAGGATTTATATAGCGCCAAGTTTGCGCAGCGCTTTACAATATAATGGGAGACCATACAGTTCAGTACAAGAGGGATAGGAAGCCCTGCTCCTGTAAGGTTAAATTGCTCATTTATGCATAGGGCGCTGGGTACTATAAAAGTGTTTACTTTTTTCTTTTTCTTTTTTTTTGCACTGTCCCTTTAAAAAAAAAAAAAAATCACTTATTTTTATCACAAGAAATGCATGCATCACTTGTGATAGAAATAATTAGTGACAAGTCCTCTTTATGGAGAGATATGGGGTCAATAAGACCCCACATCTCTCATTTGCACTGTAAGAGAAAATAAAGTGCCTTGCCATGCATATAAGGAGCAAATCCTGTTTAATACTTCATTTACAATATCAATTTAAATTTCTTTTTTAACCTTTTGCCGCCCCGCCACTGTATTAAAACGGTGGCAGGGCGGCACGGCTGCACAAAAGCACGTTTTTTAAACGTGCTCTGCGCTCCCGAGGTTTTCGCGGGGGGGGCACACGCTGACCCGCGGCTGTTACCATTTGATCCCCGAGGGATAAATCATTCGGTTTCAGCCAGTGATGTCCGGCTCAAATCGGATGATCGGTCCCAGTCCTATCCTATCCTGTCCTGTGTTGACATTTACACAGGACAGGATATGTCATTCTCTGCCTGGGCACATTCCATCCCAGAGAGAAGACACAGTAAACGTGAGTAAAACACTGCACATTTACAGTTAGAACACACCCAGGATACATTTAACCCCCTGATCGCCCCCCAGTTAACCCCTTCACTGCCCTGTCACCAGTGTCATTGATCACAGTGAACAGATTTTTACTGATCACTGTATCAGTGTCGCTGGCGACTTCCAATAGTGTTAGTGCCCCTCCCAGATAGTACCAGTTTGCCCACTAGTACACCAGTAATCCCAGTTAACCCCTTCACTGCCCTGTCACCAGTGTCATTGATTACAGTGATAACAGATTTTTACTGATCACTGTATTAGTGTCACTGGTGATGTCCGATAGTGTTAGTGTCAGCGCCCCTCCCAGATAGCGTCAGATTGCCGCTAGTACACCATTAATCACGTTTGACCACTTGCACGCTAAACCTCCATTGCTAGTATAGTGTCTGATTTCTGATCGATATCTTTGATCAGATCAGCCCTATACCAGCGTTCACATTACTATAGAATCCCCAGAAACGCAGCGTTAGCAGGATCAGTCCCGACACCTGCCAGCACCTGCGTTTAGCCCCTACGCCCCCCTTTTCCCCCAGCAAGTGCAGTGTCAGTGGATAACTGTCACTTGATACATTACACACAAAACCGCAGTGTTCACAGAATCAGACCTGATCTCTGTTAGCACTTGTCGGTAAATTTTTTGTAGCGGTTCAAGCAGTCCCTGACAGCCAGGCGCTCTTTTTTTCACGTGAGTCACACTAGGTTACTGTAAATTTAGTGGCCAAAATGTCCAACCAAAGGTACACTAGTGAAGAGGCCTATAGGATTCTTTGTTTATAGTGCAAAAAATAAAAAGCGCACAGGTGATCAAATACCACCAAAAGAAAGCTCTATTTGTGTGAAAAAGAGGACATAAATTTCATTTATGTACAGCATTGCATGACCACACAATTGTCAAACTAATGCAGCGCTGTATAGCAAAAAATGGCATAAATTACAGACACTAGACCAGGGGTGGGCAAACTTTTTGACTTGAGGGCCGCAATGGGTTCATATATTGGACCCGGGGGCCGGACCAAGAGTAGATGAATGATGTGTATGTGTGAATTAATATAAATTAAAATTTTACTTACCTTTGCTCCGCGCGTTCCTCTCTCCGTGTTCCCGCGCCGTTCCGGTCTTCAGGGCGGACTGTGAGAGGAGCCTAGCTCCCCTCATGTTCGTCACGCTGCCCCGCCTACACACATCCTGACAGCCAATCACTGGCTATCAGGATGTGAGTGGCAGCGAGACTGGCCAATCATTGCATTTGAGCGCGCTGAATGATGCAAATGTTTGCCTGCCCTAGCTGTTTTTTTTTTTGTATCGCGCTCCGCGGGCCGGAGCCCGTTTGCCCATTCCTGCACTAGACACTCTAACTTTCACACAAAGCAATTAATATACACTTATTGGGATTTTTTTTTTTACCAAAAACATGTAGCAGAGTACATTTTGGCTTAAATTTATGACTAACTTTGAGTTTACGATATATTTTGTTATAGCTGAAAGTAAAATATACAGTTTTTTTTTTTTTTTTTTTTTTTGGGCTTTTTTTTTTTTTTTTTTTTTTTTATAGCGCAAAAAATAAGCACAAAGGTGATCAAATACCACCAAAAGAAAGCTTTGTGTGACAAAAAGGACATAAATTGTTTGGGTACAGCATTGCATGACTGCGCAATTATTAGTTGAATTAGTGCAGCGCCAAAAAGCAAAAGGCCTGGTCATTAATGGGGGTAAATCTTCAGGAGTTCAAGTGGTTAATGTAATATTCTCCACTTCCATTTTGTGACCAAAGTATACCTGCTTGTGATGGACAACATGAATGCTCAGCTACATCTGTGAGAATTTCCTTCACATATTGAAAGACTGATTTTAAAGGGGCTGTTACAGCCACCAGTCAATTTCTGTGAGTGGGCTTGCACATATGTAGAACAAATGTCAGTTGGATATAATACAGTACATCCCTCACATTTTTGTAAATATTTTATTCTATCTTTTCATGTGACAACACTGAAGAAATGACACTTTGCTACAATGTAAAGTAGTGAGTGTACAACTTGTATAACAGTGTAAATTTGCTGTCCCTTCTAACTCAACACACAGCCATTAATGTCTAAACCGCTGGCAACAAAAGTGAGTACACCCCTAAGTGAAAATGTCTAAATTCGGCCCAATTAGTCATTTTCCCTCCCCGGTGTCATGTGACTCATTATTGAGAGCAATAACACCAGATTTAACACACCTGCTCCCCATTCACACCTGAGACCTTGTAACACTAACAAGTCACATGACACGGGGAGGGAAAATGGCTAATTGGGCCGAATTTTGACGTTTTCACTTGGTGTACTCCCTTTTGTACCCAGCGATTTAGACATTAATACATTAATGGCTGTGTTATTTTGAGGGGACAACAAATTTACACTGTGTACTTTAGCAAGATTGGTCCCTTATTTTTAAAATAAAACGGAACAGGCACTGAGGTAGTGTTTTTTGTTTTCCTTAACCTCAGAGTTCAGGGACAAGCGTAAAGCATGCCGCTACTGTGTTCTATTGCACTGTGACTTGTTAATTTTTGTTTAATGCTCATTTTAACACTTTTTTTTTTTTTTTTTTTTAGGTACTAGGATCATTTATGATCGTAAGTTTCTTTTGGACCGTCGCAATTCTCCTTTGGCTCAGACCCCTCCTCGTCGCTTGCCAGATATTCCTGGAGTTACCAGTCCTAATCCTCGTGTAGAAGAACCCAAAGTAGAAACAAATAATTTGAACAACCATGACAGGAAGACTGCTGTTGGTAAGATGTACTGGAGAGGAGTACACATGTTTGTTTTTTGTTTTTTTTGCCCCTGGTTCTCCAGGCCAGTGACACTATGTAATGCCCTGGTTTCAAGTTAGTTATATTCTAAAAGTATCTGATGACTAAGATACTGAAGTAGCTAATGCAGGGGCGTCCAACCTGCAGCCCCTGGGCTGCAAGCTGCCTAAGAGGGCTGTGAATTCGGCCCAACAAAGTGATAACTTGCCACCACTTGAGCTCTGAAAAGTTTTATCCCCTTCACGGCCAGGGATTTCTTTTGCTATTCAGCACCGTGCTACTTTGACCAATTGTTCAGTCACGCACCACTATACCCAAATGAAAATCAATATTGTGTTTTTGCACACAAATGGCTTTCTTTTGGTGGTATATGATCACTACTGGTTTGTTGTGGGTTTTTTTTTTTTTTTTTTTTTATGTTCTTGTATAAACAGACTGGAAAATTGAGGGGGAAAAAAAGATTTTCTACTTCTGAAACACATCTAATAAAAAAAAAAAAAAAAAAAAAAAATCACTTTATGGTAAAATGTATTCTGCTACATGTCTGGTTAAAAAAACAAAATCACAATAAGTGCATATTTAATGCTTTGATTTTTTTTATAGCATCTACAAACTATGCATATAGAAAAACAATTGGATTATGAATTTACACAGCGGTAGACTATAGTGGTAATGGCAGTGATCAGCGATTATAGTGCGACTCTGATAATATGGAAGGCAATCTGGCGCTAACAGACATTGGCTGAGAGGGACACTGATCAGTAATACTGTACTGACACTGACTGGGAAGGGGTTAACATCAAGGGGCAATTAAGGTGTTAACTGTGTGCCTAACAATTGTAATGTGTGCTGCTTTTACTCACAGATCTGGCTGTCCTTTGTCCCTACTTTTCAGGGAGAAGAAAAAGCCAGATTGCTGTTCTGTGTGTAAACACAGAACTCTGTACTGTGATTGGACACAGCATGAGTTGTCAGGAGGTTTCAGTCAATGACTGCCTGAAACTTGCTGATTGGCTGACAACTCGTGCTGTGTCCAGTCACAGCATTGGTCAGCGGGGGGGGGGGGGGGGTGCGTGCACACTTGCCTGACACCGGAAATCAAACGTTGACGTACATGTACGTTGCCGAGCCTGCTAGCAGTAAATGTGCTGTGAGCAGGTGGCAAGTGGTTAAAATGATTTTTTCTTGCGTTCATTTACAGACACAGCCTCTTCTTGATCCATGACCAAACAGGGTTTTATAGCCCCACTTACAGGAGTAGGATACTAGGCAGAAAAAAAATCTTGGTACAAAAATATCTGATGGGCACTTTGAGAATTGCTACTACATTCATTGAACCAGATTTTGATGCATTAATTTTATCAAACTGTCAAATATCACACTAGTTTCTTGTTGCCCTTTTACTTTTTATAATATTACAAAGTTTTCTTACTCGGGTACATTATCTATATCCGTAATCTGAGCTACTTTTTTTGCTCATCAGCTATCCATACTTTTAGTGTATTTTGTGTCCCAAGGCAATTCCTCTTCCAATGTGGCCCAGGAAAGTCAGTCACCCCTGAGCTAATGGGTTGACATTGTCACATGGTCCCAACATTTGATATACATTACCGTCCCTCCATACAGTCAACTTTGCCTATTTTTAATTGGTGTCCCTCAGTCACCAAGAAGAGTGTGTGTGGGTCCCCACAGGACCCTTGACCCAACATACAAATGAAGCAAAAATGCACACACACAGGGGCGGACTGACCATTTGCCCATTTGCAAACTTGAGCACTGCCTGTGGGACTGGGGTCAGTAAGGAGCCCCGTGAGATGCCCCTGGTACCTTTTTTTTTTTTTTTTTTTTTTTTTTTTTTTTTTTTTCCCCCCCACATAGGCTTTTTTGAGTTTGGGCGAGGACACGGGCCCCATGATCCCCTATTGCCCGGGGCCCCATGAGTTGTCGGTCCGCCCCTGCACACAAAGTAAACGAATTACCAATAACAAGTGCTGTGCTCATGCTACCCCTAAACCTGAGTGCATGCAGTCTTGAAACCACACCCCCATGCTCCAGTCATTCAGTTTGCTTATAATTAAATGGGGGAAAGGTAGCATTGTTGCTGAGTAATAACACGTGCCTCAGGATACCTAGCTATTATTTCCATAACTAAGCACCACCTTATGGCACACCAACTGAGAATGTAAAAAGAAGGGGGGGGGGGGAATACTCAAGTTAACCTTTTGAGAAATTGCTCATAAGAGAGTGGGGGTGAACTGTCATTCCAAAACCTAGGGACCAGCTCCAGTAGTTGAATGATATTCCATTCAGACTGATCACATCAAAGGGCAGCCTGCTACACTGTTGAATTTCCCTGAGCTTGGTAAGTGAAAGAGGTTGACTCCAAAATTCCTTTTGTCTGCATTTGTATCCTAATATTCCTTGTTAGTTTCTAGGAAGAAAATGTTAGCATGGCAAAACTATTGAAGGTCAGGTTTATATCTGAAACCAAAAAACACAGTTCGTGTGCATTCACTTTAGACACATGAAGGCTGATGCATCTTCACACAAATTTTCCCATCATGTGAAAAGCAAAACCCGGTTTAATTTCATCTGCACATGGTTGGCTAATTGAAGTGACTATTTATGCAATTGTGTTGAGGTTCTCCCACTCTTTTCGTAAATCAGCCCCATTAGCTACAACACTTCATTCCACCCCACTTTCTCTCCACAGGCAAGCGCAACACATTCCTCATTGTAATTCTAACAATATAAATTTGCTTCTGCCAGAATGGAGTGGTCTTCAACCACTTTGTGGTAATTAAGCGGCAGACAACAGAATTGTGAAAATGTTGTGTTTTTGTTTGTGTTTCTATTTAACCACTTGCCTACCGGCACTTATACCCCCTTCCTTACCAGGCCAATTTTCAGCTTTCAGCGCTGTCGCACTTTGAATGACAATTGTGTGGTCATGCAACACTGTACCTATATGAAATTTTTATAATTTTTTTTCACACAAATAGAGCTTTCTTTTGGTGCTATTTACTCGCAGCTGGATGTTTTATTTTTTGCGCTATAAACAAAAAAGAGCAAAAAATGTGAGTTTTTCTATTATAAAATTTTGCAAACAGGTAAGTTTTTCTCCACTGATGTGCGTTGTTGGGGTGGCACTGCTGGGCACTTGTGGATGGCACTGCTGGGCACCAATCAGGGCACTGATCAGTTCCGATCCTTCCTCTGCCAACTGCCGGTTCTCAGCAATTGCATTTCCTGGTGATCAGTGTGTCATTGGACACGACTGATCACGTGGTAAAAGGCCACTTTGATTTTCCTTTTACTATACCACGTGATCAGCTGTGTCGGTAGGACACGGCAATCACGGAAATTGCCGGGGGGGTGCGCAGGAGAGTCCTTTCTCTGAGGACATCATGACACCCAGAACTGGACGGCCGCAGTGAAGCCGTCATTCAGCGATCTGTGGTTGGCAAGTGGTTAAAGACCACTCGCCTGCAACGTATTGCAAACTGGCAGCATCTGCAGGACTAGCGACATACCCATACGTTGCTGTGGCTGTATCAACACTGTGGCACTGCAATTGTTAGATTAGCACATTTAACACTTTGGTCACCCAGCCAGTGCCATTAGTAGTGTCAGTATATAGAATTTTTCACTGATCACAGTATTATTGCCAGTAGCACCATCAGATGTCGTCAGGGACTGTAAGCTCCCCTCCCAGTCAGGGTTGGCAGTGTTGGATTACCCATACACTATCGCACTTGCGCTATAAATCACTGATCGCCGCCATTACTAGTATAGTGTTTGTACAGCTCAATATACTGATCACAAACAGAACTATACTAGTGCCTCCTTAGTATTGGGTCTCCAAAAATGCAGCATTGGCAGGATCAGCCCTGTTTGCTGCCAGCGCTAGTGTTTTTAGTCCTTCCACTGTTTTTCACAGAAGAGTTCTATCAATTGTGGGCCAAAGCAATTTATATGCCAACAATACATGGTCACCCACCCAAAAGTTAGCACTTGCCAGAAAATTCTTATGGAAACCTATCCCCATTTCCGACTGAAATGTGTGGGCATTAAAATAGAAAAGTGCGGTCATATTGATCCACAAACCCGATTCATCATATGCCCATGTTATTTGCTGTTACATATATGCCCAGCAAGGATCAGCAATGTACTGGTATGTTACTGGACTTTGAGTGGTTATACCAGGATGATGGATAAATGCGTAAATAGGTAGGCGCTAAAATGTCATGACAAATTATATAACAATAACTTAAAACATTATTTTAGTGACCGTCCCATAAAGATGTAGTCCCAGTCCCATAAAGATTTCCTCTTTCACCACGTGCAGACAAGTGAATTTCTCACTCCACCGGAAAAAATTGACCCCGGTTAAGGTGGTCAAATAGCGCTTTATTTTAAATATTGGCAACCAGCAATAAGCTCTCCTGGATCAGGCCTCCTGGTCTCCTAATATTATGTGTAGATCCAAAGGTTCAGAGATGGCTGCCCCAGTTGAGTGATCACAAGACTCTGGGTATACAAATAGTGGATGGATTCCCAATCCCAGGCTCCTCCAAGATATAGACATTGCTGCAAGCAGCTAAAATAAAACAAATACATTAAAATGCCCTAAGTGTAGTATTGAAAAATTTGTAAATGGATAAAATATCGATGCACTCACATGTATTGGTGCCCAAAAACCAGCACCAGTCTATGCAGTCTGGTTGTATTTCCAATGGTGATGGCTGGCGTGCGTTCCATGCCTCGCTCTCGGAGGCCCCGATATGGCGTCACTAAAACCCGGAAGTGATGGGATCAAGCTTCTACACTAACTTTTCTCATCAGCAGTTAGAGCAGTCTTGTGAGTTCAGCTGAGCACTGGTTCAAGCTTGTAGGAGCCGTTTTCTTTCTGCTCTAGGAGGATGTAAAAGTCCTGACCATCTGTCTGGACAGTGCGGATTGGCCCTTTGCTGATCACATGCATTCCACAGATTGGCCCTGTGCTGATCACATGCACTCCCAAGAAAGAGGGGGGGGGGGGGGGGGAAAGCATAAGCCTTTTAATGTTGTCCCTGAAATGCCAGGATAGTAGGAGCAATCCCTCAAATGACTCCTTTTTGGAAAGGCGACACAAGGGATTTAACCATTTCCTGTCCGGACACTTTCACCCCCTTCCTGTCCAGGCCAATTTTCAGCTTTCAGCATTATCACACTTTGAATGACAATTGCGCGGTCATGCAACACTGTACCCATATGAATTTTTTAGCATTTTTTTGAGACCGATAAATATATATTTATTTTTATATTTATATATATTTAGTGGTATTTATTCACCCCTGGTATTTTTTTTTTTTTTTTTTGCTATGTAAATGAAAGTCTAAATTTTGAAAGTTTTTTTATAAAATTTTGGTAATATTTCATCAGAAATCTTGGCCAAAATTTATTCCGTTATCTTTTTAGTAAAAAAAAACAAATTAGTTTATAATCAAAAATTATGATGTAAACAAATGTTGTTTTACTTTTATTTTTTTTATTTGTTTTTTACATACTGTCACCCTAGCAGTAGTGTCACCATGGTGACACTGTACTACTTGTGGGGTTTGATGTTGGTTTTTTTTTTGTTTTTTTTTTACACTAATTGCTTTTACACCCATAAAGGCTGTAAAAAAAAAAAAAAAAAATCATTTCTCCTCTAGCTGCATTCTTACAGCCATTGAGAACTACTGAGTGAGCTGTGATTGGTCACAGCTTGTCACATGGTACAAGGCTGTTGTGAATAGCCTTGTACCATTTGACCTCTATAATCGTTCAGATTTCCCACGTAGTAAGCAATGTCACAAGTGACATCTTGCTTACTGCTCTGCATGTGATCACTGATTGGCCAATCGGTGATCACATGATCATGACCTCACACAGAGGTCCCGTCCGATCGGTGTTACACTGTGTCCGGAGGACACATTGGGCACCGGATCGCGGTGCTGCGCGTTCCGAGGGAGTGTGCACAACTAGAAAATGTGGGTGCCGTTTATGAACGGCAACCCGCCCCTAGAGTGACACCGTCCTGCCGTTTTAAAAACAGTAGGTGGACGGCAAGTGGTTAAGAGGCATGGTGGCTATTTTGCAGATCTCATTTGTCGTTTTTGGAAAATGAAGAAAAACGAAAATGCATTTTCTTTGTCTTTCAAAACCCTGTGACATTAAAAAAAAATCTGAGAAATGCCCATCATGCCTTTTTATCCTTTGTCTACTTTCCAAAAAGGTCATTTTGGGGAGTGTTTTGTACTATCCTGGCATTTTAGGGCCTCCGAAACTGATAGGCAACGAGGAAGTGACATGAGAAAATACACCCTTTGAAAGCCTGGAGGTGGTCATTGGAATTTCAGGATCTGTATGTGGTAGCTAGGCTGCCAAAAAGTCTCAGATGTGCTATCATTCAGGAGAAGTAGCCGAATGTGTGGCTTTTTTTTTTTTTTATAAAGGGGGTTCCACATATATGGGTGAGCAATATATCATGTAAGTGGCAACTTTGTGTTTAAAGACGTAGGTTTAAAGTCGTGCCTCTCAACAAATTCCTTGATGTCTACTTTCCAAAAAGGGGTCATTTGGGGATGGGGGGTTTGTACTGCCCTGGCAATTTAGCCGATCAAGAAATGTGATTGGTGTATATGTTTTGGAATTTACACCGTTTTTACTTGGACTGTCTGTAGATGCTGCAGTGCCTTGAAAAAGTATTCATACCCCTTGAAATTTTCCACATTGTCATGTTACAACCAAAAAAATGTATTTTTGTTGGGATTTTAAGTGATAGACCAACACAAACTGGCACATAATTGTGAAGTGAAAGGAAAATGATAGTTTTCAAAATGTTTGACAAATATCTGAAAAGTGTGGCTTGTATTTGTATTCAGCCCCTGATTAATGCTGTCCTTGCCCAGGCTGTCAGTTTAGCTGGACAGCCATGTCTTGGTAGGTTTGCAGTTGTACCATACTATTTCCATTTTCAGATGGATTGAACAGTACTCCGTGAGATGTTCAAAGCTTGGGATATATTTTTTATAATCTAACCCAGGGGTGGGCAAACTTTTTGACTTGAGGGCCGCAATGGGTTCATATATTGGACCCGGGGTCGGACCAAGAGTAGATGAATGATGTGTATGTGTCATCCATAGTAAGTATAGTAATATTCCCCCATAGTAAGCATAGTAATTCATCCCCCATGTAGTAATTCATCCCCCATGTAGTAATTCATCCCCCATGTAGTAATTCATCCCCCATATTAAGTCCCCAAGTCCCCCCTGTGTCAATTCACTTACCTTTGCTCCGCACGTTCCTCTCGCTGTGTTCCCGCGCCGTTCCGGTGTAGCATGAAAATCTGTCTCCTATGAGGATCTGTCCCCCTCGACGTATCTGCGCATGTGCCAGTTTCAGGCATTAGCAGCCGATCGGCGATCTCCGGCACATGCGCAGATACGTCGAGGGGGACAGATCCTCATAGGAGACAGATTTTCATGCTACACCGGTCTTCAGGGCGGACTGTGAGAGGAGCCTAGCGGGAGCCTAGCTCCGCGGGCCGGATTAAAAGGTCCGCCGGGCCGTAGTTTGCCCATTGCTGATCTAACCCCACTTTACACTTCTCCACAATTTTATCCCTGACCTGTCTGGTGTGTTCCTTGTCCTTCATGAGGGCTTCACAGAACAGCTGCATTTATACTGAAAGTAAATTACATACAGGTGGACTCTATTTACTAATTGGGTAGCTTTTGAAGGCAATTTGTTCCACTAGATTTTAGTTGGGGGTATCAGTGTAAAGGAGGCTGACTACAAATACACACCACACTTTTCATATATTTGTTTGTGAAAAACAAATTTGAAAACAATTGTATCATTTTCCTTTCACTTTACAATTATGTGCTTTGTGTTGGTCAACATAAAATCCCAATAAAATTTACGTTTTTGCTTGTAACATGACAAAATGTGATAATTTTAAGGTGTATGAATAGTTAGTGCCTTGAAGAAAGTTTCTCAGAAATAATCATATCCAGTTGCTGCCCGGCCGCCATCTGGCTATAGAACAGCTCGTCCCTCCGGGTGGACGCCATATGGCGTCCTTTCAGGAACTCGCGTTGCGCATGCCTGTAGGGCTGCGCTGCATCGTGATTTGTCACCGGCAATATACCTCAAACTCGGCCGATGACAGATCTGTGTACCGACCCCCCTTGCCAGTACCATGTGACCTGCTGTGACCAATCACAGCAGGTCACACAACAGTTGTATAAAATGGATGGCTTCCTTTCATGCCATCCATTGTATACAAGTGTGTCTAGCTGTGAATGGTCACAGCGATCACATGCACAAGCTGGGCCAATCACAGCCCAGCTGTGTCATGTGATTAGCCGTGGCCAAATCACAGCTAAGCACAAAAAAAACCCCTGAATTAATCTATTTCATTCAGGTAAATGTTTGCTTATAGCAAAGTAATTCTTTGCTATAAGCAAATTGTGTAGTTAAAAAAAAAAAAAAAAAAAAAACTGATCACTTCCCCAAAGTAGTACAATGGTACGATGGTAACATTATACTACTTTGGTCATAGTGAAATATGAAGAAAAAAATCTAAAAAAGTAGTTAAATTTAAAAAAAATCAATATTTATTTTTTTTTTTTTTGTACTGTCACCAGTCAGTGTCCCTGATCACTGACATACCAGTTATATGTTGATGCTGTACAGCACTGCTGACAGTATGTATTAAATAAAAAAAGTTTCTTTTTTTTTCTTTTTTTTTTTTATTAATTTTTAAAAACATTATGACAAATTACAACTTCAAATAACTCTCCATGCCTGTTATGAAATATGTCGGACTGTCAACTTTGCAAAAAGGGGTCAATTGGGGGCTATCTGTACTGTTCTGACATTCTTGGACCTCAAGAAATTAAGTTGACTGTCAGTACTTCAGTATTATTTAGTCTGTAGGAAACTGAGTTCACAAACTATGGGATATATCTTGAAATTGATCGATCCTGATTTGGGTTATTTTCACCAAAGAAATGTAGCAGAACACATCTTGGCCTAAATCTGTGAAGAACAATTATTTATTTACAAACTTTTATAACAAACGTGTTTTTTTTTTTTTTTTTTTTTTTTTTTTTAAATTTCATTCTTGAGTTTAGTGAACATTTTTGTGTTTTCATTACAAACGAGAAAATATTTTGTTCAAAATTTTTTTTCATTTATATCACAGAAAATAAACAGTGGTGTTCAAATACCACAAGAGGGCTCTATTAGTGTGAAAAATATATATAAATTTTGTTTGGGTACAGCACTGCATGACCATGCAATTACCAGTTGAAATGGCACAGTGCCGAATAGCAAAAATGGCCTGGCCATGAAGGGAAAATCTTCTGGAGCTGAAGTGGTTAACTAGCAGACAAGCAACCCATTTAGTAATATTTACTTGCTGTCATCTACTGCATCTTGATTGAGTTGTAGGTGAAATATTCATTTATCACAACCAGACTGTAATCTTGATTTTTGCCTTGCTATTTGAACACTGCACCATGCCATTGTTAGACATTTGTTTTCAGCACTGTTCACCAGTAGTCTTCAGCTGGCAATACACTATTAGAAAATATGACCGTTTGGTCATCCGACAACCAAGAGGTGTTCGTTTTGTTGGTCAAAATCGTGGCCCACATTAACCAATATAAAAAAAAAAATGTATAATTCTGGTTTCATCTCATTAGGCCAATCTACTTTTAACATTTTTTCTTTTGTGTTTACAAAGATTCCTTGGACATAAACATCCGGGTCATCTCCTGTTTCCGCTCATGCGTGATAGCACTTGATAGATTTTTTTTTTTTTTTTTTCCCCTTACAAATGTCATACCACCGCATAGAAAATCAGTCGTTCGTATGCGAAACTGCACTTTTTCACTGTTGTTCAACTGGGTTTTTTTTTTTCTTCACAATATAGTTATTGGTTAAAACCATTCAGTGGTTCCACAAAATTTTTCGTACGATTTTCTTGTGTGTACGGGGCATTATCTGCAATAAGCTTACTAATTTATGGTTTTCCTTTATTCTTTTTTTCCTCTAGGTGATGAAGCTCAGTTTGAAATGGACATCTAATTTCCTGGATGCCTGTCAAGCACGCTCACAAGACTTGTGCGCACCTGGCTTGGCAAATAGGATCATGTAATGAGAAATCCGTCAAAGGCGCACTCTTGCGTAGAAACCTGCCCTTCCTGGTGCCAAAGGTCAACGCAACTAGGCTCCTTCCCTTTTTTTTTTTTTCCCTTCTCTTTATTTCTCCCCCATGATTAATCCCACCCCAACCACACTAAAATGTGGAGGTGGTGAATGGACTTGCAACTGATTTCAATGGCTTGATGTTGGCAAGTGGGAATTAACTTTTTGCCAATTTGTACTGTAGCTCTGCAAATACTTGTGAATGATGGGTGGTAGAAATGGAAATTGTGCAACTTTGCGCCCCCCTAAATTTTGTTCTGCGTATACTTTGAAAAAAAAAAAGAAGTCCTAGGCCTCAACTCCTACAAGTTGCTATGTACCTCACCAAACATGTCTGGGTACAAAAAAAACCTTGCCTTGTCTTTCGCCACTCCTTTTGTTAGCACTTGGCTTTTTGTATTAAGCCCTCTAAAAATAAAGCGCTTATTTTTTTTTTTTTTTTTCATTTTATTTATATTTTTTTTTAGACTATATTAACCAGGCCCATAATAAATGGGCCTGCTGCCTGTTTCAAAGTGCATTAGTTTGGGGTGATGGTTCCTTTTCCATTCCTCCCCTTTTTAGGGTTGGTACTGTGGGAGAATTGGATCTTGATTTTGAGTTTCATAGCAGTCAAAGATTTATTTTGGCCTCCC
Source organism: Staurois parvus (assembly GCF_062004578.1). Lineage (NCBI taxonomy): Eukaryota > Metazoa > Chordata > Amphibia > Anura > Ranidae > Staurois > Staurois parvus. The sequence continues at coordinate 1,280,606 of NW_028318189.1, read as the reverse complement.
AACCACCCCCCCCCAAAATCAGGTCCTGTTTAACCTGTGTCAGTCACGTAATGAAGCAAGGTCAAGGAAGTGGCTAAAACCGGTTTCTTTCCCAGAGACCTGGTTAAACGTATCGGTGATGTGCTGTTTGGCAGATGTCATTTAATCTATGTACTTCTGGGTCATCCATGGGCTTTTGGTGTGGCTCCACTTTGAAGGTGCCATGTCAGTTTGCATATATAAAGATATGCTGGTGTGGTGGGGCTTTTTTTTTTTTTTTTTTATCTTTTCCCCTCACAAAATATTAACTATTAAAGCTGTTACCAAAAAATGCATGACCCAGAGAGCATGGATTTGTTTTTTGACAATATTCGGTCTGTATATTTTCCTGGCTGGCATGTTTGGTGCTACCTTTAGCCAGTTTGTAAACCACCAAGTGTCCACACATTTTTCCTTTTATTTTTTTCTTTAACACCCCCGCCTCCCATATATAGAGCAGCAGTAAAGAAAATATTGTGGCCAAAATTGATCAAATTTTAGCTAAGGCCTAAAATATTGGGTAAAGTTTTTTTTGCATCCCCTTCTTTTTTTTTTTTTTTTTTTTTTCTCCCCCCCCCCCCTGGATTGCTGATAAAATTCAGATTGTTTTCAGGGGTTTTTTTTTCTGTAATTCATGTGTTTCTGCATTATACAATCCAAAATAGTGGACAATCTCAGAATGTGATATTGCCATCGAAGGGTTCCATTTTGGAGTATATACAGCTGTTGCTGGAAAACGTTAAATGCAGGGATAAACAAGCTTTGTGGGTCTTTGCCAGCCTCTTCAGCTGGCACCTTTTCTGTTTTGTACTGCTTTCCCCATTCAATATGCTGTTCAACTCCATTTTTCTCTCCTTACTGTTTGGAGCAAATCTTTTCATGGAAATTTTTAAACAAAGGTGAACTTATGACAAAAAAAAGTTTAAAAACATTAAAACACAACCAAACAATGCCTGGTTTATTTAGCTTGGTTTTGCTTTTTCCAATGTACATTCAAGATATATTTCACAATGAATTTAATTACCTGTATGTGCTACAAAGTGTAGCTGTTTAAATATTTTAATTTTCTTAAAAATGTGAATGATGAATTGTAAACTGCTGTCAGGAGATATTTTATTACTTTAGCATTTGTATACGCTAGTATGCAAACATGCATATGCCTATAGACTGCTGAGGGAAAGGATGAGGGTGATTTCCATTTCTTCCAGTTAACTTTGTGGAAAAGGCCCTATCCCATTTTAGTATTTGCGTTTTGTTTTTGTTTTTTTGTTTTTTTTGTTCTTTTTTTTTTTGTTTGTTTTTCTCCCCCTATTTTTCTCCTTCATTTGACAAAGTGCTGATGTTGAGGACAATTTATTGGGCTCAGATTATTGTGCTTGTCAGCCATGTCTCATTTTACAGGGTGTTTTCTTTCCACTAAAAGACTCCGTTTTCATCAGCATGATTAAAACTTTAACAAACTTGTCAGAACAAAAGCTAGCTGGGAAGAAAGTGTCGTACATCACTGATACAGAAATTCCATCTTGAGCCTTGCAAGTAGGAACTTTTTGTTTGACTTTGTCAGTGTTGGTAGCAGAGGTGTGGAGGGCTGCATATGTTTAGGTCAGGTGAAGAAAAAACAATGTAATAACGGAGTAATCCATTAACTGATCAGTGGAATGTGTGAGAGGAAAAAAAACACATGCCCTTGTCTTTTTCACCAAAAATGCTTATTAAAGTCACAGCCTAGAGCCGCCTGTCATTGTCTAGCTTGAGTATCAGACTTCATATAGCCTTCTATATGTGTTGGGCCAATGGACATTATTTAAAGCCCCAGTCCTGGCTGGAAAAATACAATTGCAGTGGTGCCTCTATTCTGCAAAGGCTAAATGCTTACGTTTAGGAGTGGAGGAATAAGTTGTAATACCTAATGCATACCTTGCTCCATCAAGCTTCCTCCGTGTCCGATCCCCCAAAACCTCTTTTAAGGTGTTCAGGCTGAAGCATCAATCTAATGCTGCATTGTATGGGAGGATTCAGATGGCCTGTCCACAACCTGGAGTGCTGTGGCTAAGAGTGAGGAATAAGAATAGTATTACAGCCTTTCCTCTACCCTCTAAACTTTGAGCATCTAACAACCCACTACGAGGTTGTGTGGTGTATTTGTTTTTTTTTTTTTTTTATATTATCCCAGAGTTCAGCTCAAGTAGGACACTGCGGAGCATGTTATTTGCACATTACTCACCTTACCCAATTCACTTAAGCGCATATTGGAACGTTCAGTACATTTTGAATACACAATTAAAGAATTTATTAAACCAAAAGAATAAAAAGCTTGCTCTAATTTCAAAATTGATGGTGACCTATTAGATTGTTCTATAGCAAAAGTGCTCAAACGTTAACTTGCCTTTAACAAAACATACAATGGCATGCATGAACTAAGGGAAGCTGTTGAGGAAGCAACATTTTAGATTGCTTTCATGTTGTACCAAATTTCTTTACCTTGTGGGATACAAAATGTATATAGTGGGAAAACCTGAACACATAATCTGTCAGTAATGAAAGGGATAGTGTGATAAGGTGCTAATGACAGAAGTGACCATACATAACTCTGACCATTTTTGTTTTTGCTTTTTGGTAACTATGAGAAATTATAATTGCTAGACTGTGCCCCCGTTTGCTGTCACAAGCCCGAGGCTGGCTGCAAATGTTCTGACCTTATGCAGATTTGTTTGTAAAACTCAGGTATATCAAAAAGAACCGAAAAACTTGCTTTGCTTTTGCCCAGGTCAGCCAGACCATTTAAAAAATTCTTGTATATAGTTGCTCTAATCTGTTATACAGTGTACAGAATTTTACACACGTGTGAAGGACTGTAAAACTGCATCAGTAATACTTTTGTTGACAGACAAAATGGAATTCATATGGAAAAACATGCAAGCTGCATTACTTGGGGTGATTACATTATCCACATTTTGTTTTTGTGACCAATTTAATGGGGTTGTCGACCTTTTTAAAATGTTGGTGTTTAGAGAAGTGGGGTTCAAGGCTAAATTCTGAATAGTATTAAAAATGCTCCCTTCGCTTTCTAAAATCTTGTGTAATGTATATACTTACTTTCAGGGCACTCCAGACATGTGCTGTCCCCTGTGTCATCCAGTGGCAGCTGCAAGGGAGAACGCTAAAATGGCTGGTAAAGCCTGGAGCAGTGATGTCACATATAGCCTCCTATACATGGCTTTCTTACACAGGTTAGTCAGCATAGCTGTTAGGAGGGGGAGCATTTTTAGGATTAAAGTGGAATTTAGGAATAAACCTATTAACAGGTTTTTAACTTAAATTGCCCCAAAATGTTAAATTTGGGCCTCCTATAGATTTTTTTTTTTTTTGGGACCCTTCATACTGAAGTGCTTTTGATGCATCCCCATTGACTTACAATGGAAGGTGCCTTTTTGTGGTGCGCTTTAAAAAAAAAAAAAAAACTTCAACAGAGATGCAGCATGCAGGACTTTTCAAAATGACATGCATCTGCACTATGAACAGTTAAGGATTTAATAATGATGTGCTTTTGTCACCCTGGAAGGTTGTGTCAAAAATGCAGCAGTATGAAAGAGGCCTTATTCTGTGCAGTTATCAAGCCAGGCTTGAGCAGTGGACAGCTTGAAACTGTTTAACATTTCTCGTTTACTGCAGAAAAGCCATTCTTTTAAAGAACTGGCTAAATAAAACATTCATCCACTAAACAGTGAAACATCTGTTCTGAGAGCACCTTTTAGTTTACCTACTGTAGAAGTGGTGTTTTTTTTGTTTTGTTTTTTTTTAAAGTGATTTCTCCACTCCTTTCTAACCCCTGCTTGTTTTTCCATCAAAGGGCTGAGTTAAATATTTTGAAAAATTGGCTTTTAAAATTAACAGAGGTAGCTATTCAACTAACTAGTCTTTTGCGGTAGACATCCCATTAAAGTACCTGTCAAGCGGAGAAAGCCATTTTGTGTGCTGAACAAATATTTCTAAGTATGCAGCTATCCATTCAATAAGGAACCAGTGGCATCACTGTGTTAGTAAAAGGTGTAATTTAGCCTTCTGCTGGTAATGGTGTAAGGTTGTGGATTTTTGCAGTTAGCAAAATAGCCAGCAGGGGTCAGCAAATATTCATAAATGCTTTCTTTGTATGAGAAGCCAGCGAGCACTTCTTTGCCGAATTGACCTTTACCACCAAACCTTGTAAATTAAAAATCAGGATTATTCTGAAACAACTGTCTTGTCGTTTGTTAAAAAAAAACAAAAATGCTACTTTTTCTATGCATTCTTTATTAGTAAAACCTAAAACCATTTTGTAAAGCTTTTTTTTTTTTTTTTTTATCTATCTATATACTATAGATATGGTGAGTTGAGTAGACATGGGCAACTGGTTAGAGGATTACTAGATGCAATTAAAGGTGGGGTTGTGATTGGCTGTTACAGCAGTCACATGATTGGAAAGGTTCCAATGGCAAGGAGAGATCGGGACCTTTCCTTGGGACGCAGACACGTACTGGGAGCCCGCAGTGCACGTGTTCTCAGGACATGTTTGTTTACCAATGGTACGCAAATATGCAGCCGCTCGGTGTCAAGGCCCAGCTGAAGAGATTAAGGGATAAACTCGCCTTTGCAACTATGTTACACCTGTTTTTAGGGTGAAACATTTAGCATATGCCTGCTACTGCAACCTCCCTCCTCAAATTCCTGGGATAGTGGGCCAGGGATCTTCTTGAACCTGTATACCCATATTGGAGGTGTGGGTAGATGGCTACACTGACAGTCTGCAAGAGCCTGACATTGCACTCATAAGCAGATCACAGGTGTAATGATTTACAGGCTTCTAAAAAGGAAACCTTTTTTATTAACCCCTTACCGTTTATGGTACGCATATATGCAGCCTCACTGGACTGGGCTTTTTTGCCATGAGGCTGCATACATGCATTTCTGTCTTTGCTGGGAGCATGCTACACTGTGTGCTCCCCGCACAGAGTGTACTTTCACCAGTTCCAGGTCACCTAATTGCTGTGATAGTCTCTGGCTATCACAGTGATCAGTCACTGTGCAGCCTGCCACTGTTTACTTTTCCCTTTTGCATGGAGATACATTTGTATCTATCTCTTTGCAGGAGACAAATATATTTGTAAACAAATATATTTTAAAATAAATAAAAATGGCTAGATCTAAGTTTGATCTAGGTCAGTTCAGGGGTTGGTGATTGGGTTAAGTAGGGGTCAAAGGTCATGGTCAGTATTTTTGGGCAGGATTATATAGCTAAAAGTGTGTTTTAGGTAAACAATGTGCACTATTTCTAGGCTGTACTATGGGTACAAATGACATACACATCGTATTGCTTTGATCATTAGGAGCAAGAACAGGTATTTAGGGTTGTCCTCTAGGTGTAGGTTATAGTAGTAACAAATATACAGCTACATTTTAACCACTTGCCTACTGGGCACTTTCACCTCCTTCCTGCCTAGGCCTGTTTTCTCCTTTCATCGCTGTTCAACTTTGACAGTTGTGCAGTCATGCAACACTGTACTCAAACAATCAAATTTTTTTTTTTTTTTTTTTTGGTGGTATTTAATCACCACTGGGGTTTTTGTTTGCTAAACAGCCAAACTTTTTTCTTACATTTTCAGCTATACAATTTTGTGAATAAGTAATATAAATATATATTTTCTTTTTCCCCTTTCACTGATGTGTGCTAAGGTGGCACTGACAAGTGTCACTGGGTCTACACTGATAAACGGTATGGATTATCAGCGTCAATGTCCCCTGTTTAGATTGCTGCTTACCAGCTCTCCTCCTCATGCTCTGTCAGTGTGAGTAGAGGACTGCTGCGTGCTGGCATTTCCTGTTCAGGCTGTAATTGGACATAGCTGATCACATGGTAAAGGACCATTCTGATTGACCCTTTACTGCGATCTGTAATCAGCTTTGTCCAAAGGACATAGCGATTACAGATTGTGTGTGTGTGCGCACAGTTCTGGGAGCATGTCCATGGATGCCCTCCCAGAACCAGCTGACCATGCTGTAACCCTGTACTTGTCTTGGCTATAGCATGGGTCAGAGTTGGGTTTTTTAACACACCATTTTGGACCGGTTTCCCTTTTTGATAAGAATCACAAAAATATGGAGATATTTATTGCCATTTTACCACCTTATGAAAGGCCAATTTTGTCCTGGAAAAAAAAACAAGGTATGATCTATCTCGATACACAAAGTAATTGTGGTATGTATGGTTTTACTAACCCATGTCAAAGTTGCAAAATTTGTTTTCTGGTATTAACATTTGTTTTAGCCTGAGTCACTAAGTGGTTAAAGGGGTGCCTGAGCTGCTGCTCTATCTGTCCATACAGACACAGTGTGGCTTGTCTCTACCCCTGCTCACTCCTCATTGGCTCACTGTCTGTGACAGTAGTGGGAGCAAATTTATGAGGCAGAGACCTAGAAAGCAGCTGCTCTTGTGCTGTTGGCTGGATTGAGATGGGGCTCAGGTAAGTATTTTGGTGGGCTGTTGCACCCAGAAGGTAAAAACATTTAGCCTGTAATACTACTTTAAAGCTGAACTTATCCTTTATAGCTCTTGCTGTGATTAATCATAAAAGAAAGTACTGCTACCCACTGGCCAAGTACATTGGTATTGTATTGATGGCTGTTAATGGTTTACGCCCTGGCCTTTTCAAAGGAACAGCTTATTTAAAGTGACAGAGAGAGAAAGTAACAAATAGGCATAACAAGAAAGGGTGGTTGTTACCATGTGAAAGGGGGAGTTTGGGCTTTAGCTTATACTACTCCTTAAGGCCATTGTCTAACAGATATAGGCAGTTTTGACTAGAATAGTGAGGACAATTGATTATATTATAGTGAAAAATTTATGTAAAAATTTGAGGATTTTCAGTGCTTTAGGAAAGCTCTATAACTTATATTTGCACTTTAAAGGTACCTTGAAAAAAAATAATTCCTATTTTCTGGAATTCTAAAAAAAAGGTAAGTGCACTTCCTGCTCTGTGAGTGACACTAGGTATTCCTATGCTGGCAGTCTTTTGGCTGTATCTCTGTGGTGTGAATTACCTCTCAGTGCTAGTTCCAGAAAATTTGTTTGTTTTTATGATGTCCTTGCTGTGCTGCTCACAGTTCTTCCTGGAGCCTTTGAGAGGAGGAAGTAAAGCCAAATCTTAATATGGAACACTTTTAGACTCTTAATAAGAAATGGGAATTTACCATGGATTCAAAAATTGAAGCTAAAACATTACTGGGCAAAAAAAATTATATGTGATGAAAAACTGTGTGCTGACACATAATTAAATGGTGAAACAATTGTGAGTATGAGCTGCTGCAACCATATAAAGTGTGTTTATCACATGTGAAATAAACCAATGTGTAATGCTGTGCTCCTCAAAACACTAAACATAATAGGCATATAAGTCTAAGAAACATAAAATAAAGTCCACAAGGAAAAACTCTTCAACAATGTAGGGAGGAAGAATGTATTTCTACTGGAGAGTAAGCCCACAATCCTAGTGCTGTAAATCTTTTAATGATGTGCATCACCACAGTGACCATATGAAATAGGTGGACACTCAACTTCATCTATGGGTCTGTATAGAAAACGGGTCAACCAGCCATCTCCCCTCCTAGTGGGGGTGAAAGAGTGGCCTCTCCTCTATGGATAACCCACCTTCCACCATTCATATATGATCACTGTATCCTCCATGTAAACCCTTTAATAGTAGAGCTGGCTCTGGGTAGCACTCAACCATATAAAGTGACCATAGTGCAGCATGTTTCTTAAAACCTCAAAGTTTATTAAAAATGCACTCACGTTACAGTAGTAAAAACTGCAGTGTGATAAAAGTTGTGAAGCTTTGATATACACTATGCAGTGTCTGTCTGTACTAGCAGTGTTCCGGCTCTTATGTCACCTGGCTTCTCCCCATGCGTATTGTCACAACCACGTGACTTCATCAGGGTAGCTAGGTGACCTGTGCAAGTTGTATTTATTGCTGGTGGGTGGCTTCCTATAATTACCTCTCATGCCATCTAGTGGTGAAACTTAAAATATATCCATAGGAGATAAGCAGAACTGTGTCAGGAGGTAAACATGGATGAGCAGAAGAGAAAGGAGGGCGCCAGGTCAGAGTGAGTAAAAAACATGTAAACTTTATTACAGAAGACTTGTATCTAAAATGCCTTCACTCAACAGGCAGAATGAGAAGGTAGACAGAGGAGCAGGACCACAGTTCACTCTGATGGATCGATGTCAGCAGCATAACCATGAAGGGAGCTGCTCGTGGACTCGGCGGCATTCGTTCAAAAATCCTGCCAGGTGGTAGAGGGATGAACATCGATCCATCCATCCTGCGCCTCTGTCTGCCTTCTCATTCTGCATGTTGAGTGAAGGGATTTTAGATGTAAATCTACTGTAATAAAGTTTACATGTTTTTTACTCGCTCTGACCTGGTGATCTCTTTTCTCTTCTGCTTGTCTCCGAGGGCTTCCCTACATCCTTGATGAGGAGCTGTCGGTCCTATCCTATGTGCCTTGTTCCTCTGGTCCATCTCTTGCTCAGTTCAAGGATGCACTGACTGTTTTCACAACTGTCATTACATCAATTGCACAGGATCTCCGTCATCCCTGATGAGTAGCTGCAGGTTCCATTCCATGTGCCCTGTTTCCTTGGTCCGCATCTTCCTCATTCTGCTCATCCTATGGACGCATTGACTCTTAACACCGTCACTATATCAATTGTATAGTCAGTCCTAACGTCTCCCTCTAATTGTAGACATCATCGCCATCCTATTCTGTATTGTGTGAGCGCTAAATATTGTTCATTGTATTGATGATCATTGTAGGTGAACATGGATATCTAAATATATTAGATATATAATGGCATACACATAAGCCTAACGGAAAAGGAGAAATGGGACAACAGCTCCTATAGAACAAAATATAAGAAGTATTGTGGTATCTAAGGAAATGTTTGGACAGTGGTGCTTAGTTGATCCTTTACTGATATTCGGAATATGCGCCTGAATTCTCATTTTTAATGATCTCTTAGCTCTCCCTACGTATTGTTTAAAACATGGACACTGAAGTATGTATACAACCCCCTATGTATTGCAGGTAATAAGCTCCTTGTTTGGTATTCCCGCCCTGTAGACATTGCAATTTTCTCCAGCAGCCTTCATTAGACAGATTTGCTTACAGTCTTCACTGTGTTTATATAAAACTAATAATTGCAGAGCACATTGAATGAAAGTTACAGAAAAACAGACATAAAGGTACATTTCTTTATCGAACATCACGGGCCACAGAGTAGGCTGTATTTATGACCATCTGTGTTATGAGACGCCTATAGGTGAATGGACACTGGCTGACCAGAAACAGGAAGTTTTCCCATACAGTAAGCACTCTATTTTGAACAGGGGCGGACTGACCATTTGTAAACTCGGGCACTGCCTGGGGTCAGTAGGGGGCCCCCGAGAGATGCCCCTGGTACCATTTTCATAGGCTTTTTTGAGTTTGGGCAAGGACACGGGCCCCATGATTCCCTATTGCCCAGGGGCCCCATGAGTTGTCAGTCCGCCCCTGATTTTGAAGGTTATGGTCGCTGAAGTTCAGCTCACTAGTAGTGCTGGTGGTCTCAAAATGGTTCCAGCAGGAATTAAGGGACTGCTTGGCTGGGTCCGTTCTTATGACTAGGCTGCTGAAATGGATGGTACCTGGGTCTCGCTAAGAAAAGATGGAAGACTCTTTGGGGATTGCCTGCAATGTGACCTTTTTGGCTGGACCCTCCATTACAGAACTCTGACCAGTTCGGCACTGACCAAGATGTTTCGGGCAGGGTGCTGTACAGGTCCAGGGCAGTAGACCTCAGAGCAAAGGGGGGGCAAGTCCTTGAGGGTCCTTAAAACAAAGCCTACTGTGTTTTGTTAAAATTGGGCAATAGCTTCGTAGGCTCCTGAGAGGCTGCAGTCTGATTGGAGAGGGACTCAGAGCAGGCTTTGTGACTGAGTACTGGGGTTGGATGCTGGCGGCCAGATATTCCAGGGTCCTGCATTAATATACTTAGTACTGCATTACTATTTATGCATTAGTGCTGAATTTGTACTGTAGTATTTTTGCTGCATTGTTGGGCTAAGTGCAGTTGACTGCTGACAGCCCTAGTTGTGAGTCACTGGGGAGTGCAAAATCTGGTGCAGTTCTGCACAGAAACCAATCAGCTTCCAGGTTTTATTGTCAAACTTAAAGGGTAACACCACTTTCATGGTAAAGCATATAAAAAAAAAAATAGTATAGCATTTACATTTGTGACTGAAATAATTGTAATTGTTATTAAAAATCACCTTTCCTTTTAAATCTACACTGCTGTAATTTTCTGTCAAATGCAATGCAACATGGCTACCCCGAGGTGTTCTGTGCACAGTGTGTACAGAACGCCCCTGAAAATGTCATTTCCTGCTTGTGTGATTAGTTTACTGATTTTCTCAGAAGTCTGCACTAAGATACAAGTCAGATTTTAGCATCCCCTGCAACAAAATGTCATTTTTTTGGTAAAATGCTCCCTATGGGGGATGCAGACCTTGCAGTTTTCCTCATTAGTGCCCTGTAGGTGCAGCAGCTGATTGATAATTAATCAGTTACTCCCATACAGATTCCTTGAGCACCTGGACACAAACATGTGCTTCTTCAAAATAACAAAAGGTAGGAATCTGCAACAAAATACACTTCTTGCAATGGACGTAGGTCACCCAGAGGGGAATGGGTTTTTTTTTTTCTCAACAAACTGGAGTCATTCTTTAATTGAGCAAGCTGCATTTAGAAGCTGATTGGCTTCCATGCACAGCTGCACCAGATTCTGAGTGCACCAGTTTTAGTAAATTTCCCCCAGTATGCTTAACCCCTTCACGCATAAGGGTAAAACAAATCTAAATGCCTAAGCACAATTTTGCAACGTTGACATGTGTTAGTAAAACTGTACATATCATCACAGCTACTTTGTACATCCAGGTGGCTTATACCTTGTTTTTTTTTCAGGAAAAATTGGTCTTTCATTTGGTGGTAAATGGCAATGGATATCTCCTGATTAGTTTTTTTTAATATCAAAGGAGAACTGGCCCAAAATAGTAAAAAAAGAATTTTTTTTTTTAAATTTAGCTGTGTGTTTCTTGTTACTGCAATAACCTGCCACCAAAGAACAACCCAAAATAAATTCTCCAGCTCTTGACGATCACAACGATACTATATATATGTATGTTATTTGTTGTTTGTAGCCGTAGTACAGCCCAGAAACAATAGTGCACATTGTCTTTTTTGTTTTTTAAAAAACTTAAAACACACTGACGCCAATTATTATTTTTTTTTTTTTTTATCCTGACTTTTTGACCCTGACCCAAACACTAACCCTGGCACTGAACTAGATCAAACCTTGATCTAGGTATTTTTTCTTTATTTTTTAAATATTTATTTATTTTAACAAACTTTTTTCCCCCTCTATGCCAGGAGTTAGAGATACAATGTATTTCTTTCCTCCATTCAGAAAAAAAAACAAGGGGGCTGGGCTGTACAGTGACTGATTACTGTGATAGCTAATCAGAGGCTATCACAGTGATCATGTGACTCAGAAGCGGGAGTCCTGGGTCCCAAGTGTTAGAACGGGACCTGGTGCTTTCAGTGACACCATGGTGTTTGTGCTTGGAGCGCACGGTGTGGCGCAATCCCAGCACAAAGACAGGTACGCAAATATGTGGCCCCATGCAAAAAAGCCTAGTTCTATGCGGCTGCATTTTTGTGTTATGTCGGCAGCAAGGGGTTAAGTGCCAGTTCACATTACATGCGTTTCAGTTGCTTTTTTCTGCATCCAAAATGCACAGGAAGTAGATTATATGGTTGTCAATGTCACAGTTCACATCGTGCTTGCAGTTTGTGTGTTCCGGACGCAGAAAAAAAGTAGAACATGCTGCATTTTTTCTGCACAGCACTGTACTGGAAAGCTGTAAAATACATAAACACACTGGAACACATATGTTCCTATTTAAATTGAAGAAAAAGAGAGGGGAAAAAATGAACGGGAATGCATAAACAACACACTGGAAGGGTTCAAAAATGTGGAAACAGCTGGAATGTGTTTCTGTAGTGTGTACCTGCCCTAAAGGGTAATGTCTTCATGAAAGCAAAGTGGGGGAAAGGGGAGGGATGTTGGGGGAGGGCACAAGCGCACAGCTCCCAGGTTGTGAGGATTCTGTGCTAATATCACCCGAAGGACCGGAAGCAAGTGCCAGGTCCAACTGAGCCACTGCATTTGGCATTGTAGCTATGACGAGTAGGCCTGGGAAACAAGATTGCTGAGATGATCGCTTCCATGGTACAAAGTGGTAGAAAGCAGGAAAGATCCCCAACACCTGATCTCCCTCTGATGGTGGAGGAGGATGTTGGATCAGAACTGGGGGAAGGTCGGGTGGAAGATTCTGTCTGAGGATTCTGAGCTCAGGATATCTGTCTCAGGCACAGAAAGTGCTAATGTAGTCCTTTTCTGAAATGGTTCACTCTGACTTTAGGTTGCCTCTGATAAAATCCTCAGCAGTTAGGTACTCCTTCCGGGGATCTCTGAGACCGCCGCAGAATGCTCACGCTTTTCCCTTACATCCTCTTTTATCCTGGTTCACACTAGCCTGCATCCTATGGGCCGGTTGTGGGAATCGATGTGATTCCCACAGCCATATGGTGTTTCTCTTGCGAGACGTGTGGTGGTGCCATTTATTCTGAATGGCAACCCCACGCAACTCATCCCGCAGTGGGATAGTGGTTGCGGGAACTGCACAGAAACTGCGTGCTCAAAATGACCATGCAGTTTCCCTGCTGATACATTTTGGAAAAGGTGCATGCACCTTTTCCTTGCGTGAAACATGGGCACAGAAGCTCATTCAAATGAAAGGGCTGTCATGCCCGTGCAACCGCAGGCCCTGCATTGATGTGAAACGGGCTTGAGAGTAGATGTTATATGTGAAATGGGACCACCAAGATAGGGTGTTTTTGCCACCTAAAAGATTCTCTCTGTCCTATGGAAGAGAAGTTCTTAAAGAGGTGGAGTATGCCTGCAGTGGATGCAACAGTCTCTTGCCTTAATAATAATTGAACTTGTCCAGTGGATAACGTCCAGGTTTTTAAGGATCCAGCTGACAAAAAACTGGAATCCCTGCTGCAAGCTTCTTTTGCCTTAGTGGGATCTGCTATGCAGCCCGATGTGGCAGCTATTGGCCTTGAGTTACAGCACTACTACCTCAATTTTTGCTGTACACATCCATCTACAGTTATGGTCCTATACTTCTATGTGTGATTATACAATATATCTACTATGATTTATTGTGAGGAGGGTGTGCAGGGTGCTGATCTTAGACGCTGCACTTTTCTCGTGTTTAATTTAGGACTATGTCCTTTTATAACAAATATGTTTTTTAATAAAAATTATGGATTTTCATTGAATTTTGTGTGGATTTCCACCTGAGGTTGGATATAATCGCACCGTTAAAATCCTGTACGCTACCCATTTTGTTTTTTCCAGATCAATAAAACTTAATTGATAACAATGTAATTTATAGCTGGGTTATCCTGTAGTTGATTTCTTCACACTACTCATTTGCCAAGGGTGCCGACTGCCCTATTTCACATGTTTATAGCCACAAAAGGTGCATCTAGAAATCTACTGTATAAAATTCACGCATGACCATGTGATGCAGCAAGTCAGCAAAAATGCAAGTCATGTACAAGAAAAAAATATAACTGCGGTAAACTGTCCATAAGTTCTTGAACAAAACATGTGCTTCAATACATAATATAATTTTCCTTTAAGAGGAATGCATTTAAAGAAACTGATTGAACAATGATAGGGCAGTAAGGCGTTGTTCACATGGGTGGCCAGGGAGTGGTACAACAGATGATTGAGCTGTAGTTTTTACCACTCCTGTCTACCCACCTAAATAACATGCAGCTGCTTGGGAGTATATGTATGCTGCAGCAACACTGCTTTGCTTCATGGTGGTGGTAAAAATTAAACACCTTGTCATTTTCAGTGAGCAGTACCACTGCTGAACGTGAACCATTCAAGTAAATGGTGCTGTGGTGCAACTGACTGCATCGCATGCAGTTGCAGCATTATAGTTTGGCCTTTTTAAAACAAGCACCGCATAGGCAACATATCACCTCCCAGCTGCCTGTCAGCCACCCTCTGAAAGGTGATCCAACGCATTGGTAATAGCTTCTGTTGACCATGTGAACAAAGCCTTACACACACACACATATACTGTATACACTGCTCAAAAAAAATAAAAACACTTTTTAATCAGAGTATAGCACCATGTCATTTAAACTCCTGGGATATTGATCTGGTCAGTAAAGGAGCAGAGGGGTTGTTAATCTTATATTGTAAAGAGCTGAGCAAAATGTTGGCACTATATAAATCCTGTATAATAATAATCAGTGTCAGCTGCTTTGGTGTTAATGAAATTAACAACAGGTGCACTAGATGGGCAACAATGAGATGACCCCCAAAACATGAATGGTTTTACATGTGGAGGCCACTGACATTTTTTTCCCTACTCATCTTTTCTGACTGTTTTTCACTAGTCTTGCATTTGGCTACGGTCAGTGTCATTACTGGTAGCATGAGGCGATACCTGGACCCTATAGAGGTTGCACAGGCAGTCTAACTCCTCCAGGATGCCACATCAATACTTGCCATTGCCAGAAGGTTTACTGTATCTCCCAGCACAGTCTCAAGAGCATGGAGGAGATTCTAGGTGACATGTAGTTACTCCAGGAGAGCTGGACAGGGTTGTAGAAGGTCCTTTATCCATCAGTAGGACTGGTGTCTACTCCTTTGTGCAAGGAGGAACAGTATGAGCACTACCAGAGCCCTGCAAAATTACCTCCAGCAGGCCACTGGTATAAATGTCTCTGACCAAACAATCAGAAACAGACTTCATGAGGGTGGCCTGAGGGCCCGACGTCCTCTAGTGGGCCCTGTTCTCGCTGTCCGGCACCAGAATTGAACACTAGAATTGGCAGGTCTGCCACTGGCGCCCTGTGCTTTTCACAGGTGAGAGCAGATTCGCCCTGAGCACATGTGACAGATGTGAAAGAGTCTGGAGAAGCCGTGGAGAACGAGAACGCTATGCTGCCTGTAACATCGTTCAGCATGACCATTTTGGTGGTGGGTCAGTGATGGTCTGGGGATGCATATCCACGGAGGGACGAAGAGACCTCTACAGGCTAGACAATGGTATGCTGACTGCTATTAGGTATCGGGATGAAATCCTCGGACCCATTGTCCCATTGCAGTGGGTCCTGGGTTCCTCCTGGTGCACGACAATGCCTAGCCTCATGGGGCGAGAGTATGCAGTCAGTTCCTGGAGAATGAAGGAATTGATACCATTGAATGGCCCCCATGCTTGCCTAACCTAAATCCAATAGAACACCTCTGGGATATCATGTTTCGGTCCACCGACGCCACCAGGTTGCACCTCAGACTGTCCAGAAGCTCAGTGATGCCCTGGTCCAGATCTGGAAGGAAATACCCTAGGACACCATCCATCAGCTCATTAGGAGATTTTTGGGGTGTCTGAATTCAGTCTTCTGTAGGTTGATAATTTTCATTTCCATCAAAAGACAGAGCATCCTTACGTTACTAACACATTACCCAGTCTATATCAGTATAGATATCCAGCATAATATTTTTCCCCATGAGATCGGATGTGTTTTCAAAGTGTTTCTGTAATTCTTTTGAGCAGTGTATACACTGCTCAAAAAACTAAAGGAACACTTTATAGCATCAAGTCAAACTCCTGAGATATTGATCTGGTCAATTAAGTAGCAGAGGGGGTTGTTAAACAGTTTCAGCTGCTTTGGTGTTAATGAAATTAACAACAGGTGCACTAGATGGGCAACAATGAGACGACGCCCAAAACAGGAATGGATTTACAGGTGGAGGCCACTGACATTTTTTTCCTACTCACCTTTTCTGACTGTTTTTCACTAGTTTTGCATTTGGCTATGGTCAGTGTCAATACTGATAACATGAGGCAATACCTGGACCCTACAGAGATTGCACAGGCAGTCCAACTCCTCCAGGATGACACATCAATACGTGCCATTGCCAGAAGGTTTTACTATAACTCCCAGGACACCATCCGTTATCTCATTAGGAGCATGCCCTGACATATATATATATATATATATATATATATATATAGTGGGAACTCGCTTCAAATGGTAGAGCTTGGTTAAACACACACAGCAACTCACTTGCTTTTTAAGCCCTTTTTAGCCCACTTTTAGTTAAATGAAAGTTCAAAACATCAGAAGTTTCCCACACAGGGGTATCTATCATCCACATAAACAAAATTCAGCCTCCTGGCTCTCTCAGATATAAGCACTCTTTCTCTAGCCTTTCTCTTCAGGCTTACATCTGTCTCCTGCAGACTCCTTCAAAATATTGGCTCTTGCACACAGCTAGCCACTAGCACACAGCTACTCCCAAGCAGCTCCTTGCCGCTTTTGGCTTCCACCTCTCCTTGGTGGAGCCCTCCTGACTCCTATCTGCCGGGGTGGAGCCCAGAACCCTGGTCCTGACTCTGAAAAGGCCTGCACACACCTGTGCAATCAGTATCCTGGCCATTTCCAAAACCTGGTCCCAAGATTGGAGATTTCATCCCTCCCAGATCTCTTTGAAATCTCCAGGCTCCAGATCCCAAAATGGACCTTACAAACAAAGGAGGAAAGTGAAAAGCCACTCTCCTCCGTATCAAACACCCTGGAGCCCCTCAATCTGCCTTGTTGAGAATCCTGGGTGACAGATCGCCACACTGTCACAATATATACACAATATATTGCCAAAAGTATTGGGACACCCCTCCAGATCATTGGATCCAGGTGTTCCAATCACCTCCATGGCCACAGGTGTAAAAATCAGGCACCTAGACACGAGGACTGCTTCTACAAACATTTGTGAAAGAATGGGTCACTCTCAGGATCTCATTGAATTCAAGCGTGGTGCCGTGATAGGAATCTAAACTAAATATTCCACGGTCAAGTGTTAGTGGTATTATAATAAAGTGGAAGTAACTAGTGGTATTATAATAAAGTGGAAGTAACTAGAAACAACAACAACTCGGCCACAAAGTGGTAGGCCATGTAAAATGACAGAGCGGGGTTAGCACATGCTAAAGCACACAGTGCGCAGAAGTTGGCAACTGTCTGCAGCACCAATAGCTAAAGACCTCCAAACTTTGTGTGGCCTTCAGATTAGCACAACAACAGTGCGTAGAGAGCTTCATGGAATGGGTTTCCATGGCCGCGCAGCTGCATCCAAGCCTTACATCACCAAATGCAATGCAAAGTGTCAGATGCAGTGGTGTAAAGAACGCTGCCACTGGACTCTAGAGCAGTGGAGACGTGTTGGAGTGACAAATCACACTTCTTTGTCTGGCAATCCAATGGACATGTCTGGGTTTGGTAGCTGCCAGGAGAACGGTACTTGCTTTACTGCATTGTGCCAAGTGTAAAGTTTGGTGGTGGGGGAATTATGGTGTGGGGTTGTTTTTCAGGAGTTGGGCTTGCCCCCTTAGTTCCAGTGAAGGGAACTCTTAAGGCACCAGCATACCAAGACATTTTGTACAATTTCATGCTCCCAACTTTGTGGGGCCAGTTTGGGGATGGCTCCTTCCTGTTCCCACATGACTGCGCACCAGTGCACAAAGCAAGGTCCATAAAGACTGAGCGAGTCTGGGGTGGAGGAACTTGACTGGCCTGCATGGAGTCCTGACCTCAACCTGAACACCTTTGGGATGAATTAGAATGGAGACTACGAGCCAGGCCTTCTTTTCCAGCATCAGTGCCTGACCTCACAAATGCGCTTCTGGAAGAATTGGTCAAACACTCCCATAGACACACTCCTAAACCTTGTGCACAGCCTTCCTAGGAGGGTTGAAGCTGTTATAGCTGTAAAGGGTGGGCCAACTCAATATTGAACCCTAACGACTAAGACTGGGATGCCATTACAGGTCATGTGCGTGTAAAGGCAGGCGTCCCAATACTTTTGGCAATATAGTGTGTGTGTGTGTATATGTGTGTATATATATATACAGTGGGGATCGAAAGTTTGGGCACCCCAGCTAAAAATTTGTATTAATGTGCATAAAGAAGCCAAGGAAAGATGGAAAAATCTCCAAAAGGCATCAAATTACACATTAGACATTCTTATAATATGTCAACAAAAGTTAGATTTTATTTCCATCATTTACACTTTCAAAATAACAGAAAACAAAAAAATGGCGTCTGCAAAAGTTTGGGCACCCTGCAGAGTTAATATCTTGTACTGCCCCCTTTGCAAAGCTGAGACCTGCCAGTGTCATGGATTGTTCTCAATCATCGTCTGGGAAGACCAGGTTATGTCAATCTCAAAGGTTTTAAATGCCCAGACTCATCTGACCTTGCCCCAACAATCAGCACCATGGGTTCTTCTAAGCAGTTGTCTAGAAAACTGAAACTGAAAATAGTTGACGCTCACAAAGCTGGAGAAGGCTATAAGAAGATAGCAAAGCGTTTTCAGATGTCAATATCCTCTGTTCGGAATGTAATTAAGAAATGGCAGTCATCAGGAACAGTGTAAGTTAAAGCAAGATCTGGAAGACCAAGAAAAATATCAGACAGAACAGCTCGCAGGATTGTGAGAAAAACAATTCAAAATCCACGTTTGACTGCACGATCCCTCCAGAAAGATCTGGCAGACACTGGAGTTGTGGTACACTATTCCACTATAAAGAGATACTTGTACAAATATGGTCTTCATGGAAGAGTCATCAGAAGAAAACCTCTTCTATGTCCTCACCACAAAAATCATCGTTTGAACTTTGCAAATGAACATATAGACAAGCCTGATGCATTTTGGAAACAAGTTCTGTGGACCGATGAGGTTAAAATTGAACTTTTTGGCCAGAATGAGCAAAGGTACGTTTGGAGAAGAAGGGGCACAGAATTTAATGAAAAGAACCTCTGTCCAACTGTTAAGCATGGGGTTGAATCAATCATGCTTTTGGGTTGTGTTGAAGCCAGTGGCACAGTGAACATCTCACGAGTAGAAGGAAAAATGGATTCAATAAAATTTCAGCAAATTTTGGATGGTAACTTGATGCCATCTGTGAAAAAGCTGAAGTTAAAGAGAGGATGGCTTCTACAAATGGATAATGATCCTAAACACACCTCAAAATCCACGGGGGATTACATCAAGAGGCGTAAACTGAAGGTTTTGCCATGGCCTTCACAATCTCCTGACCTCAACATAATTGAAAATCTATGGATAGAACTTAAAAGAGCAGTGCGTGACAGACAGCCCAGAAATCTCAAAGAACTGGAAGACTTTTGTAAGGAAGAATGGGCAAAGATACCTCAAACAAGAATTGAAAGACTCTTGGCTGGCTACAAAAAGCGTTTACAAGCTGTGATACTTGCCAAAGGGGTCAGTACAAGATATTAACTCTGCAGGGTGCCCAAACTTTTGCAGACGCCATATTTTTGTTTTCTGTTATTTTAAAAGTGTAAATGATGGAAATAAAATCTAACTTTTGTTGACATATTATAAGAATGTCTAATCTGTAATTTGATGCCTTTTGGAGATTTTTCCATCTTTCCTTGGTTTCTTTATGCACATTAATACAACTTTTTAGCTGGGGTGCCCAAACTTTCGATCCCCACTGTATATATATATATAGTCATTCTTTTGCTCACTCCTCTTTGTTAGTCAAGCTGCTACTACTATTTAACACCTATTACTGTACTCCACATAATTAAAGAAATCTTTTTGTGCATCAGTATGTCCACCACTGTGGTAGTAATTATTGTATTTCACTGACAGGCAGGTTGCTTACTGTTGTTACGTCATGTTTGCCCTAGCCAAGGGAAAGGGGAGAGAGAGAGAGAGAGAGAGAGAGACTATGCAACAGCACCATGTAGAGGGATTTCTAGGACTTGCAGTCCACTCTGAAGAAACTGACTCGTCGGGACACCATTGGCATGGACTACCGCCATCCTGGATTTTACCATTAATGGACCTATGCACGTATGCTGGGGCAGCCACAACTACAGTTGAGGAAAAGACATATTGTTCCGAAAAACTGTTGCACTGAAGTGTTTCAGTAAAGCCTTTAAATGTTGTTCTGCCTGGTCTGAAGTTATTCAAAAGGGGTGTATGAAAGTATCCGGCACATTACACATAGACTTCTGTAGCTTTGGTCAGTGAACGCACATTGGGGTATGAAGACAGGTTCTGCAAGAGTTGACAAGGTACAGAGTAAAGCAACATAGTTGCCAAGGGTAATGAAAGTCTAGTAACCAGTACAAGCAGCCTGTCATGAAGCTTCTTGTAGTGAGGGGTTGCTTCTGGGTCTCTCTGCCCTAGCGCTGCACCTCCGATAGCAATGGATTCAGATCAGCATCACGGAGGTCCTCTGCCTAGCCGCAAGGTACAGAAGAGTAAGAAGACCAAGTGTGCGCTAGATGCATGGCAAGACCCCATTCTGTCACTGGGAGTGGGGTGACAGAGGTACACTGGACGAGTGGATTGGGCATAGGCTCAGCATGTCCCTCCTAAATGCAACAGTTACAGTCAAGGTGTGCACTGACATGGGACCATAGGGTTAACTGGAGTCTGGTTTATTCATTCAGTGTACATCGTGATGCGGCCCATCTCTGGATGGAGTTGGAGGACTGCCTTAAAGTTGACTTTCCCTGAAAGTGGCCCCTGCCTTGTCCCACGGCATTGATGGGCATGCCACAGCAAAGGTACCCCATGTGCAGGGCAAGTGACCTCGTCCACAGTGCCTAGCATAGCCCACACGTTGGAGGCAGGCCAATTTTTTTTTACCTTGGTGGTGAAATAATTGAACAAAAAAATGATGCTGCCTACTGTCCCAATTCTCTACCTGCTTCTCTTTCAACAAATTGCTGACATGACCGGTAAACTTCTCTACAAACACTAAAAGCCCACTTTGTTTGACACCCCTACGTGCATAGTAGCAGGCTGGATTACCATTTGCTTTAGATTCAACAGGGTGTTGGAATCATTAATCCTTATTTGATATCATTACTATTATACCACCACTTGCCCTGCCATGTTCATATTAGTACAGCAATCAAAACTCACCAGGAAATCATGCCTGCCACAGCCTTGTTTCCTTTTCTTAGCCTGGATTTGGCCTTTTGCTCCTTTAACCCATATCCATTATAGTGTACATACTCTGTGATTATCCTTTAACCCATATCCATTATAGTGTACATACTGTGTGATTATCCTTTAACCCATATCCATTATAGTGTACATACTATGTGAATATCCTTTAACCCATATCCATTATAGTGTACATACTATGTGATTATCCTTTAACCCATATCCATTATAGTGTACATACTGTGTGATTATCCTTTAACCCATATCCATTATAGTGTACATACTATGTGATTATCCTTTAACCCATATCCATTATAGTGTACATACTGTGTGATTATCCTTTAACCCATATCAATTATAGTGTACATACTGT
Organism: Staurois parvus; assembly: GCF_062004578.1. Taxonomy (NCBI): domain Eukaryota; kingdom Metazoa; phylum Chordata; class Amphibia; order Anura; family Ranidae; genus Staurois; species Staurois parvus. The sequence goes on along the minus strand of NW_028318189.1, from coordinate 1,258,995 downwards.
GTGATTATCCTTTAACCCATATCCATTATAGTGTACATACTGTGTGATTATCCTTTAACCCATATCCATTATAGTGTACATACTGTGTGATTATCCTTTAACCCATAACCATTATAGTGTACATACTCTGTGATTATCCTTTAACCCATATCCATTATAGTGTACATACTCTGGTTATACATTGTGATTATCTTAACAGTTGTGAAATTTCTCTCAGCTTGAGCAAATATACTATACTGTTTAAAATCCAGTAATACACTGTCTTACTCTGCTCTGCACATGCTCAGTTGCTTTCTATTTTTTGGCCCTGTGCTGAAAATGTAGAGGCTGATCTACTGACAGCCTAAAGATTTAGTGCTGCCAAGGGGCTCAAAATGGCAGCCTTCAGCAAGAAGAAACCGGAGCAATGCTGGAGGCAATGTACATCATACAATAATTTTGGTAGCAGAATTAAATAATGTGGAATTTATTTTCCTTGCTAAAGAACATTATTTTGTTTCAAGTTTTTATGGGTTGCATTCCACTTTAAACGCACCTTGTTTTGTGCCGTCATTCCATTATTACCAGCCTCTGAAATTTGCAGTGTGCTGTCTCCATCTATAAGGTGTCTCCCTGGGGTCTCCATGAGCCTACGCATGCACATAATCGGCCAGCTGGCGCTACTTTGTCCAGTGCATGCACAGTATTTTGTAAGTCTGAGAGTGTTACTGCAAGATCAGAGCAGAAGACAAGTGGCTGCACTTGGCCAGTGCATGTGCAGTGCATTATGAGGAAGAGGGAATGCCTGTCTTAAGGCCCCCCTTTCCCTATGGGACTGCAGCAGTTAGGTAGTTTCTAGGCTCCCCTGACTGAGAGAGGGGGATAAAAGTTTCATGCCACCCCCTCTCACTTCAGGGGATCCACAATAGCAGGTTTCATGTCCCCCCCCACACAGCCCAGGTGTGTGTGGGGAGTGGTTTCAGTAAGGTCAGCTGACCCTTGCAAATGTTCTGGAATGTCAGGTGCCCTTCAAGTAAATTCTGGAAGGTCATTGGGGGGGCTATACAAAGGGAGTTCCGATCCCCAGAAGCTCACTTGCCTAGGGAGGCATCTCTGTGATGTTCGACCTACACTGAGCAAACAGAGTCTCCTCCTGGGGCTACAGATGAAGACACTCCTGAGGGGGATGATCGAGCACGCCAGGGGGGAAGGAGGAGAAGACTGGCTGAGAAGATGCATTGACTCACCAGGGACTCTGGGTCAAGCCACCCCCACCACTGGAGAAGACCCCGCTGCTGCCAAAGACATCTTGGATTCTGCTGTGGAAGACTTCCTGGTCCAGTTGCCCAGAAGAGGAAGAAGAGGCAAAGATAAACTTCCAGGGAGCAGCCAACAAATCAGCAACGGAGGCGATGCTTGTGCTGAAAAGCCAACGAAGAGGCAGCACCAATGGTAGAACCAGTACCCCCCTTCTCCTCCCAGAACAGCTGCCAGTCAAAGCGCTGGGGGGGGGGCATCTCTGCACAGGCGGCGGGGATCAGGTGACTGGGAAGAGACTTTTTTTTAAAATGTCAACATTCACCGCCAGAAGAACCTGAGAGAGAGCAGCATTCAGATCGGCAGCTGGACCCCCTGCGGCGGAGCACTGGACTCTACAGAGCATAGTGACATCATACCTGTACTCTGCCCTCTTCAGGATCATCTGTCTCAGGACCAAATGGTGCTGGGGAGTTATCCAATTTGAATGTGTGTCAACTATGACTGCTAACTTAGCTAAATTACTTCAGGATTTACTTGCAAAGGTCGGTAATTATGCTTCTGTTGATGGCTCTAGGTGTATTGCTGTTACTGCTGCTGTTTTTTGGTTGCCATCTAGAGCCTCTTTTCCTAATACTAACATTGAAACCAATACAGCAGTGTCAGCAATAACTAGAACTAATGTACCTGAAACTTGTTTAAAAGAAACATTGCCATGTACTATTTCTCCTCTTGTTTTTCATCCCTCTGGTACTATTACAGAAAAAGTATGGAGAATTTATTGATATCCTTTCTCTCTTCCATTAGAGGATGATCATAGAAGACCTGTGGCGCGTTCTTTTAATAAATGGCTTCAGGCCTTCTGTATTTTTGTCTAGTATAATGTGTGAACGTCATCCAGAAAAAAGTGGTGGTCTTTTTCATCACATTATAAACATAGAAAAGTGATGGCAGAAAGACTGGGTGATCCATCGAGTCTGCCCATTTAAATTTTGTGTGTGTGTGTGTGTGGTTTTTTTGTGTTTTTTCTTCTTTGGGGGGGATTGTTTTTTGTTTTTTTTGGAGGGGTAATTGTTTTTTTTTTTTACTTTTTTGTCTGAGAATAGATCTATGCTTGTCCCAAGCATGTTTGAAGCTACAGTATTTACTGTTGACTGGCTCACTTCCTCTGCTGCAAGTTTATTCCAACCATCAACTACTCTTTCAGTAAAGTAGTACTTTCTGAGATTAGTTTTGATATTGATTTTGTGTTGGTAGCTTACAAAAATGTTGGTGGTACAAGTTGGTTTACATATGATGAGTCTTTCCGGCAGAAACTCGCTGTTCACTCAACAATGCAATGGAGTATGAAGGATGTTGGTTTATGGCTTAATGTTTTTCTACTGCAAAGACCCTCCTTTACAAAGTAACAGTCAGTTAACAGTCCTGCTACTACTTCCTCCTATAAAAAAATTTATTTTTTCTCCTTCAATGACACAGTGCATGTGGCCTTCTACGTGTAAATATAGCCAAGAGTGTGCCTTCTGTGCAGGTGCTCACGCAATCACAAAGTGTTTTTAAAAAAAATTGGCTAGTACAAACCCACCACAACACAAGGAATTGCTTTTCAAAAGTGGCATCCCCGGTGAACATAATAGAAATGCTGCCTTGGCTTCAGGCATATCCCTACCTCCGGAAGGATCGGCTGATGTTTGGTTTTAATGGTTTTAGCCAAGATTTCATACTTCCTTCCTTTACAGGTGTGGGTTCCACTATAGTTTGTAATCTTCCATCAGTTTCAGGTTTACATGAGCCCAATGAGTACAGATGAATTCATCATTTATCTTTCCCTAAAGGGGCTTTGTTAAACGACCAAATTGACAATGACCTTTCTTCTGTTTCATATGCATTATTTGATCATGCTCTAAAAAAACTGCTGGGTAGTGAGGTTCTTTTAGAAAAAGCAGAGATTAAATCTGCGTTTCGCCTTTTACCCATTCATCCTAACTGTTTTAATTCCTTAGGTAAGTATTTACCCATGGAGTGTTCTTTGTCATGTTCCTACTTTGAAACTTTTTCTACTTTTTTAGAGCGGGTAATATCTGTGGAAACGGGCTTCCCTTTCCTCATTCTTTACCTCGATGATTTTTTTTTTCATGGGTTCTGCAACCTCAGATGATTGTCTGAGACTGTTGAACTCCTTTTTTTGATGTATGCATGCCTTTTGGAATTCTGCTGGCACATGAAAAAATAGTGTGGCCTACGTGTTGCCTAGATTTCCTTGGTATTACTGTTGATACTGAGTTAATGGAATTAGTCTTCCGATGGAAAAATTAGACAAAATACAGACATTGTTAAGGACTTTTATCAGGAGAAAGAAAATTACTCTAAAAGAATGCAATCATTACTTGTTTTGCTTGCTTTTGCCACCTGGATTATTCCTGTTGACAGAGTTTTTCCACATAGGTTGTATTTGGCCATCACCATATCACCCTATGTTTATGTGTGGGTTACACACGATATGCAAGAAGACCTGTTAGTTTGGTACCAATTTATAGACAAATTTAATAGCATCACAGTTTGGCAACAAGATTTTGTTTTAGATTGAAACTTTTGTCTTTTTACCGATGCTGAGAGATGTTTCAGCATTATGGAAAACACACTACGATGCTGAGACTTGGCATGAGAGATAAAGATGCAAAGGCTATTTAAAAAATATTGTACTTCTGGAACTTTTTTTCATCATAGTGGTTATTGAATTATGGGGAGAAAGTTTCTGAAGTAGGCGATTGCTTATCAGTACAGACAACAAAGAAATCTTATTTGCCATCAACTGTCTCTCATCAAAATCTCCACTAGTCATTGTTTTACTGTAATGTTTAGTATACAAATGTCTTCATTTAAATTTGTGGATAAAAATCAAGCATATCACTGGTAAAGATAATATTCTGGCAGATTCTTTATCTCGATTCCAGATTACGTGTTTCTTCAATATAATGCCAGAAAAGGACCTATGGCATGGTTTGCCCTTCTCATTTGAACCAAGTTATTGAGAGCATAAAAAGGTCTTTGGCTCCTTCCACGTGGGAGGGATATCAATCCGCCTGGTTGCTATGGCTGTCTTTCTTAGGATCCATGAACTCCATACTTCTTTTTCAGAAACCTTAAAGTGATTCTAAAGGTTTATTTGAAAAAACAAACTAACATTGTGACCAAATGAATATTTTGAAAATCCCAAAATATACAGCACTCTATAAACCGTAAAAATTAATTATATAAATCATATAATGAACCATCATATAATAAAAAAATGAATTAAAACACAAAAGTCCATCAATAAAGTCCTCATTATATCCACCATGCGAATTGAATAATGCACAATAAAATCACCACGTGACTGTAAAAAATCTTCAAAACTGTGCTGTGTTCCCCTTTAGGTGTGCACTCACCAGCTTTAGTTGCCTCCCACTCTCATGGTTGGCAAAATGCGCTTTTGTTTAGACATATTTCTCCAGATCAGGATATTCACTCATATACATTGATTCCTTCCAGAATGATTCCAACACTTCAAATAAACAGCCTTAGTACCAGACTTTCCACAATAATCTTCCCAGAATGGCTCCAACACTCCAGACCTAAATTTCTTGGAGATATTTCTCCATATTAAGCGAAAGAGAGGAAATAGAGACCCAACATAGTGTAGTGTCCTTAAAAACTCTCCAATCTCTGCTCAAAGAAACTCACAAGAACAAAATTCAAGTTAAGCCCAAAGATATATCTGTTTACACGCAGTGAAGGTAATGTCAGAGAGGGAAGACCACACAACGCTCTCACCGCTGCCGATCCTCACTCTCAAACAATGCGTGTCGCTTCCAGTTTTCGCTCAACATGTCTATACATATGTACCTGCTGTGTGCAGTGGTTTTGCACAGAGCTGCCTGGATCCTCCACTTTTTGGGTGCCCCGCAGGCTCTCCTGGCCCTTCCCTCCCTTGCTATGCGGACACCCACTGCTCAGTGTGTCCATTCACACACACGGAGCCGTGGCTCGGCCCCACCCCTCTCTTCTCATTGGCTCATCGGCTGTGATTGAGAGCAATGGGAACCAATGGCTCCCGCTTCTGTCTCAGCAAATGAGAATAGGGAGTTCAGGATAGCTGAGACTCCAGTGCACATCGCTGGATTAAGAAGGGACTCTCCTGGCCCCTCCCTCCCTTGCTATGGGGACACCCACTGCTCCGTGTATCCATTCACACACACAAAGCCATGGCTTGGCCCTGCCCATCTCTCTTCTCATTGGCTCATCGGCTGTGATTGACAGCAATGGGGACCAATGGCTCCCGCTTCTGTCTCAGCAAATAAGAATAGGGAATCCGAGGATACCCGAGACTCAAGTGCACATCGCTGGATTGAGAGGGGGCTTAGGTGAGTATTAGGAGGGGCTGGGGGGATACTGCACACAGAAAGTTTTTTACCTTCATGCATTCTATGCATGAAGGTAAAAAACCTTCTGTGCTTTAAGCCTTTACAACCACTTTAATATTGTTTAAAATTATTTATGAAATTTCCTTTTTTCTAAAATTAAACAATCTACCTTCTTGTTTTAGTCTTTTTTCAGTTCACCAAGCTCTAAAAGGTTACAAGAGACATCATTTTTAATCTGATTCTAGACAACAGATATTCTGAAACAGCTATGCTCTGTCACCCACTGTTTTTCTAATTTTGAAGCTTTTTTTGGGTGCTTTCTTTGCATTGAGGATTTCGGAATTAGTCTCAACAAACAAAAACGGTACCACAGGTATAAAAATGGAGGAGCTAGTGATTGGTGAACAATTTATAAAAATTTTGATAAAAAAATAAAAAACAGATCTTTCTTGGGTTATGCTACATGCCTCTCTGCAATCCCCTATTTGTCCGCTGCATGCAGCTGGTCGAGATAATTTTTTCATACACATTGATGGTAGCCTACGCATGAAATTTCAGTATGCTAGTGTTCTAAAAAAAAATGTCAGCAGCATTTACATCTAGATAACCTGCGTTTATCTACCCATTCCTTTAGGATAGGGGCTGCCACGGAGGCATCCAGACTAGGTTTAGATGACAAAATGATTAAAAAAGTAGGCAGATTGATTGCTTTAGACTATATATACATCCTAATATTTTTCTTTGACTTATTTTAGGTAGAAGCAAAGTATGGATTATAAGTCATTCCTTCGTCCATTGGGCACATAAACGTGCTTCTATCAGGGTGTATTCTGAAAATTTAGGACTGGATTCAGGAGTTTTCACAGTTTATTGGAGCAGTAGATGAGGAATGGTTTGGTCAGATTTAAAATTTTGAAATTGGAAGACTATGTCAGTGTTGGCCTGTACTGAATATTTTGATCCTCCATCTTGGGGGAAATTATATCGGGCAGGAGAAACGTTGGACTCTTTTATATTCAAGAAGACATTCATCGTTTTTATTTATTATTTCCAGAAACAGTGATTGTCTTCTCTGAGATTGTCCTGAGATTAGGATGGCTTGAAATGCCCTATCTCAGGTCCTTGAGAAAATTAGAAAATGGTTAAATAGGGCTATTCAAAAATATATGTTACATATCAATGGTTTTTCCTTTCGGCACAGGTTTAGATATTTTTAATGCTAACCTTGCTACCTGCATAGAGTTGTCCACAGTGCGAGTTGTTTGATGACAGGTGGCTTTAGCCAACTGTATTTTGGGATGGTTATTAAAGTGTTACTGAACCCAGGACCCTACATTCACTATATCTGGTCTCCCACAGTACACAGAGCATGGAAATGAAATTATTTTAGTAAATATAAAACGCTAAATACCTTTTCTCATCAGCAGTTAGAGCAGTCTTGTGACTTCTATCAGTGTCCAGCTGAGCACATGTTAAAGCTTGTAGAAGGAGTTTTCTCTCTGCTTTAAGTGGATGCAGAACCCCTGACCTCTATCTGGACAGTGCTGATCACATGCACTCTCTCAAGAAAAAAAAAAACTTCTCTAGCCATACACACCAAACTGAGCATGTTCATGATGTGTCCTTTCAGGAGATAAAAGGATGAGAGTGGAAGAAGGGGAGGGTCAGAAAAGTCAGGATCAAACAGCCTTTTTACACAATGCAGAGGATTAACCCTTTGGTTCCACAGTGAGTATAACAAGCATGCTTTACTGCATATACAGACTGATTTTACTGTTGTGGGTTTAGTAACACTTTATGATTGCAATAAAAAAGATACATGGTTTGAGTCGTAAGCCGTTCTGTTAAGTAAGAAAATTTTAAGTAAAGTATTTTGTTATTTGAAATATTCATATGCATGTGAATAAAAATGTATTGTTAAAACCAATAATAAATGCTTCGGCCAAGTTATCTTCCAAATGATTGTTGGTGTTATTCATTTATTTAGCATTTATTTATTTTAGCCTGTAGTCCCATTGGCCTGCTGGCACTGCTGCCATCCTACACTGGGCAGAGCAGCACCAACGGGCCCATAATGCACTCCGCTTGTGCCAGCCAAGCACACCACAGGAGAATAACAATAGCACTAAATATCTTCTTCATTCTAAAGTTTGGTTGAAAAAACTGAACCTCTTCCACAATGTCTGCATGATTTGATATTTGTGCTAAAGAGGAACTTCACCTTCCTCCATTTGTAATTTTTTTTTTCTTGGGTTATCTTCAAGACGTACTCTCCCACCCACCCAGCGAATCCAGTATTGTCGTGCTGTAAAATGTTGTCCTTAATCACAGTGCTTTAAACCAACAATTGTACAAAATGCTGAATTATTAAATTATTAATATACTGTATAATATCCTATGTAATGCAACTTTAAATAAAAGCGTCCATTCATTAATAACATCCTTCAAGTGCTGCTTGCAGCTATCCTTTATCTTGTGCAATACAGTTCAAAAAGTGCTCCGTGCAGACTGTGCAAACCAAATGCTGTTAATCATAAAGTGTCTTTCAAAAAGTGCTCTCTTGTTCAACAGTGAACCACCACCACATGCGAAAACTCACCAGACACAGAATAGGCCCCCTGCTAGAGAAGGTCAGTCAGCGCTTTCCCCCAAGGGGTTAATCATCCAAGCAGGGGCGGACTGACCATTTGGAAACTTGGGCACTGCCCGAGGTCCCAGGGTCAGTAGGGGGCCCCATGAGATGTTCCTGGTACCTTTTTAATAGGCTTTTTTGAGTTTGGGCAAGGACACAGGGGCCCCATGATCCCCTATTGCCCGGGGGCCCCATTAGTTGTCAGTCCGCCCCTGCATCCAAGGTACCACCACTCCTTCCTCTCACCATGATCAGGGATTTCATAAAATAGCTCCAATAGTGTAAAAAACCAGAGTGCATGGAGCCGGCAGCAGAGGAAGCAAGTGGGCATGGAGAGAGCAGGAGCTGCATGACCCGATGCTTCCTCTGTAGCGCCGGCTCCTGTCCCAGTGACACCAAGTGCACTTCCCCTTGGACCTTTCTAGCAGCCTGAAGAGTGATGCCAACAGAAGCTGGAAGAGGAAAAGATTAGTGTATTAAACATCACATACCCTGCGCTTTTGCAATGCTGCAATATTAGCACTTATAAAGAGTTATTAGGTCCTTTCAATTAGACTTTTTTGCAGGTTAGCTGCACTTAGCCAAAGACCTCTATTATTTCCTGTGGGTTGGGTACGCTTTCAGAAAGTGCACTACACCCGCAAATAGAAGACTATGGCTCAGTGCAGCTAACCCGCAGGAAAGACGCAGGTACACTGTGCTGCCAGGGCGGTCTTTAACACGGGGAAAAAGGGGCAGCTGCTCTATCTGGAAGGGGCAGCTGCTCTAGGCCCAGTCATTATTGTAGGGCTCAAAGCAATTGCCCCTTAAGCCCCATGACATGAGTCTGGTGGCGACGGGAAGCAGGGCAGCTTAACTAAATCTGGTGCCGACCGTGGTGTCCTCGGAGTGCAGGCAGGATGATTGCGCCTTGCTCCACAAGGTGAGCAGGCGGCCCCGGAGATAGAGAACACGGGGAAGGCAAGCAGATTGAGGGTGGCTAGGACTGAAAGCCCAGGAGAGAGAAGACCTCCACCAAATTCCTGACTGAGGTGAGCAGAAGCGGGCATAGCATCCCCGACACCTCCCAAAGACTGGACTTATTTTATCTTCTCTCCACTCCCAGCTCCAACATCAACAGGAGGATAGGCTAACCAGGGGCCCTGTACAGAGGATGAGGATGGGCGGGAGGTAGGTACTAAGTATCACACTCACCAACCCACAGACTGGAACTGGGGCAGGAGGGACTGCAGACAGGGGCAGGGCTAGGGGTCTCTTTCTCACCCCCCTCTCTCTCTCCCACTCCCCCTTGCTCCCTCATCCTCTCTCTCCAACCCCCTCTCTCACCCCCTCTTTCTTTCTAAATCCCCCCTCTCTCTCCCACCCTCCCTCTGCCATCCCCTTCTCTCTCCTCCCTCTTACCCTCTCCTCGCAGTCCCTCTCTCTCATCCCTCTCACGCTCTCTCTCTTCCCCCTCTCACCCCTCTATCCACCACTTCTCTCTCATCTCCCCTCTCTCTCATCCCCCCTCTTTCATCCCTCTCTATTTATCACTACCCCTCTCTGTCACCCCCCCACCCCCTCTCCCTACTTTCTCTCACACCCCCCTCTCTCGCCCCTTCTCTCTCTCTCTCTCACCCTTCTCTCTTTCTCATCCTCCCCTCTCTCTTTCTCACTTCCACTCTCTCCCTTCACCTTCTCCCTCCCCCCTCTCTCACCCCCACTCCCTCTCTATTATCCCCCCTTTCTCTCTCTCATCCCCCCTCTCTCTGATCCCCCCTATCTTTCTCACTCCCCCTCTCTCTTACCCCCCCCGCCCTACCACTCATCCCATCAACCCCTCAGCACTGCCACTGATTATACCCTTCCCCAGCATTGCTATCGATCCCACTCCCCCGGCACTGCCACACATCCCATTCTCCCCACCCCCAGCACTGCCACTGATCACACCCTCCCCCCTCAGCCCTAGCAACCAATGGGTGAGATGCAATGATGTGCAGTAAACTCTAGCAACCAATCAACAAGCAGAAATGATGTGTTGTAACCTCTAGCAAGTTATCAGTGAGCCGTAATGTGTGCTGTAACCTCTAGCAACCAGTCAATGAGCTGTAATGATGTGGTGTAACACTTGGCAAGCGATCACAATCGCTGCCTGATCTGCTGCAGTAAACTGATTTTGAGTCTAGCTGCTATTTATTGTATTAGAGCACATGGAGAGTGAAATTGCATGCAAGCAAGGGGAGGGAGTTGGTGGGTCCCAAGAAAACGTTTGTCCAGGATCCAATCAATATTAACCACTAGCCTACAGGGCACTTATACCCCCTGCCTGCCCAGGCCAATTTCCAGCTTTCAGCGCTGTCACACTTTGAATGACAATTGCGCGGTCATGCAACACTGTACCCATATGAAATTTTTATCATTTTTTTTGAGACAGATAGAGCTTTCTTTTGGTGGTATTTAATCACCTCTGGGATTTTTATTTTTTCTTAAACAAACCAAAAACCACAGAAAATTTTGAAAAAAAAACAGTTTTTTCTTAGTTTTTGTTATACAATTTTGTAAATAAGTGATTTCTCTCCTTCACTGATGTGCGCTAATGAGGCTGCAGTGATGGGCACTGATAGGCTGCACTGATGGACACTGATAGGTGGCACTGATGAGCACTGATGAGGAGGCACTGGTAGGTTGCACTGATGGGCATTGACAGGCATCACTGATGGGCACTGAAAGGCAGCACTGATACATGACACTGATAGGCAGCGCTGACTGGCACTGATAGGCAGCACTGACTGGCACTGTTAGGTGGCACTGATGCGCACTGATAGGCGACACTGACTGGCACTGATAGGTGGCACTGATTGGCGGCACTGATAGGTGGCACTGATTGGCATTGATAGGTGGCACTGACTGGCACTGATGGGTGACATTGAAAGGCAGCTCAGATGGGCACTGATATGTGGCATTGATGTGCACTGGTATGCACTGATATGTGGCATTGATGTGGCACTGATGGGCACTGGCACGTGGCACTGATGAGCACTGACTGCTGGCACTGATGGACACTGACAGGTGGCACTTCTGGGGCACACTGATCATCAGGGCACACTGATCATCAGTGCCCTGATGATCAGTGTACATATCCCCTGCGCGGAAAGCCGATTACTGGCTCTCCTCACCTCTTGAGCTGTCAGCGTGACAGCTTGAGAGGAGAGAAATGCCGCTAACCGGCATTTCCGTGTTTGGACACAGCTGATCACATGACCGAGCCGACATCTTCGGCTCTTTCCGTGATCCGCTGTGTCTGAGGGACACAGCGCACCGGCGATCGCATGCGCAGTGAGAATGGAAGGACGTCATATGACGTCCTGTCAGAACGAGAGAACCACCTTGCGCCCGTCATTGTACTATATGGCGGGCGGAAGGTGGTTAAAGATGGCCCTGTGTGCTGCACCCGCGGTGCATCAGTGTGAAAGCAGCCTTATAGGGGACTCAGGACAGTAAGTGCTCATTTACATTTGTGGTTTGGGGGGGTGGTAAAACCTCATAGTTCATTATGCCCCAAGACTGGTTACCAAATCACTTAAGTGGCCCTCACTCTTCAAAGGATTGAGCACCCGTGCTGTACAACTATTGCAGACAGAAATATAGTATTGCCTATGCAACTAGTGTGCCACCAAGGACTTGTTAGCTTACGTTTTTCTTGATTCTCAGGAAGTTAGTGTTGTTAAGGTGGGACTCCCCTAGAATTACACTATTATTTTTTTTTTAAACTTTGCTTTATGACTGGTTAAAACAATTGTTATTCAATTATTTTTATTACAGTGCAGCAGAAATCTGCATACTCTTCCAAGGTTTATACAGTATTTTTAAATGGCATTAAGTAAAATGATGGCATTGCCTTTTTCTATAAATTAACCTTGTATGGAGATTTAGAGTGCGACAGTGTTAGGGCGATGTATATGTTTTGATAAGGAATATAGAAAGATGTAGTTTACATGTTCAGCAGGGTCATAGCTGTGTGTGATGGGGTCCCATTGAAAAAAAAAAACAATAAAGAGAACCTGTCACAAACTAAAAAATTGCATGTAAGACCTCTTCACAAAGCTGATCAAGGCCATACACAGCCAATAATCAGTGTTTTTATGTGATGGGTATTTATACGTGTTTGCAATCAACCTTGGAAGCCTGTGCAAATTAGTGACAGGCTGAAAGGCGCTGCAGCTGTTTACTTGTAAATGGACATCCAGGATAGTAAATGTGATTAGGGACAGATGAGTAGTCCTGAACACAGTTTCCATCTGGGCCACTTATCTGTCTCTAATTGCATGTAACACCATTGATATCTCTGCCATCGATTTGTACATCTTTCTGGTTGTGGCTGATTGCAAACACCTATGACCCTGCCATGGAAGTATTCTGATTCTTGGAGGTATACAGCTTTGATCGGCTATGTGAATGAATCCTTAAAGTGTTACTAAACCCAGGACCCTGCATTCACTATATCTGGTCTCCCACAGTACACAGAACATGGAAATGCAATTATTTTAGTAAATATAAACTGCTAAATACCTTTTCTCATCAGCAGTATATAGCAGTCTTGTAACTTTTTGCAAGTGTCTGGCCAAGCACTGCCTTAAACTTGTAGGAGGAGTTTCCATTTTCCTCTGACTGTTCTAGGAGGCTGTCTGTCTAGACAGTGCTGACAGGGCCTGTGCCGATCACATGCACCCTCTACAATAAAAAAAAAAAACTATCTAGCAATACACACCAAACTGAGCATGTGCAGAGTGCCTCCTAGAGCTCTGTACTTTCAGCAGATGGATTGAGAACTGTGGAAGAAGGGGAGGATCAGAGAAGAACGGATCAAACAGCAGTTTTACACAATGCAGAGGGTTAACCCCTTAGGTTTCACAGTGAATATAACAAGAATGCTTTACTGCATATACAGACTGATTTTACTGCTGTGGGTTTAGTAACACTTTAAAGCACAGGAAAAAAAACAGAGATTTTAAACTGCTTACTTGCAGCATTTTTCTTTCCCATAAACATTTTTATTGACTGGCAATGTGCCTCTGAAACAGACTTGTTTTAGTTTTCGACAGTGTCTAGAGGGATTAGAACACCTGTCAGGTTTTTATTACTGTCTGTGCCCCTTTTAGGGAGATTCATCCTATTTGTTATGCACTGTTAATATCAAAAGTGGAAATGAAATGAAATTCTAAATTTTGGGTTGTCCCCAAACCAGTAACAGAGAAGAAATATTCCATTGGGAACACTAGTTCTGGTAGCCCTGGTGACAGATAGGGCTTTCCTTACTTTAGAGAGTTTTTCTCTCATTTCCTGTAATGACTAAGTAGAGGGAAGTGAAGGGAAATGTCCCCAATGAGACACAGATGGCAAAAAAAACTTCACACAAACCATTTTTAGGAACTAATCGATAACATCAAAAAAGGAGGCTTTTAGAGGCTTCCTGTTTGTTGTGTTATTGCTTCTGGTACAGAGCCTTTAAAGTCCCCTTTTTTTATTAAGTCGGTCAGTTCCTAAAAATGGTTTGGATAATTGTTTATGGGATGTACCACTGTACAATTATCCTCAGGATATGGCTGGTTATTTACTAGAAAAAAACGTATGCAGTTATAAGGCTACCTTACTTTATCCAAAATGAAAAAGTTCTTTAGTTCTACTTTAATGTTATTGTTATTATTATTATTATTATACAGGATTTATACAGTGCCAACGGTTTGCTCAGCGCTTTACATTATAGTGGGAGACAATACAGCAACAATACAGTTCAATACAAGAGGGAATTACAGTTCAATACAAGAGGGAATTAAGGGCCCTGCTCCTTGGAGCTTACAATCTAGGAGGGAGGGGTGAATGGTACAATAGGTAAAAACTGTGGGAGATAGAGTGGTTGGAAGAGTAGAGGATTCCAGTATAAGCAGAGGGTGGAAAAGGCTTCCCTGAAGAGATAGGTTTTCAGTGATAGGTAAGTAGAGTAGGTGATAGTTAGATAGATTGGGGTAGGGAGTTCCAGAGGATGGGTGACGCCCTGGAGAAGTCTTGGAGACGAGCATGGGAGGAGGAGATAAGGGAGCTAGAGAGTAGGAGGTCTTGCAAGGAGCTAAGTGTACAGTTAGGGTGATATTTAGAAATAAGATTGGATATGTAAATTGGGGCAGTGTTGTGGATGGCTTTGTATGTCATAGTTAGTGTTTTGAATTTTATCCATTGGGCAACTGGGAGCCAGTGGAGGGATTAGCAGAGAGGGGTGGCGGATACAGAACGGCTAGTGAGGTGGATGAGTCTGGCAGCAGCGTTCATGTTAACCAACTGCTAGTGCTACCTGCATAAAACACTGTGGAACCAGACAGTACTGGCCCCCACCGCGGTCACATGATTTGCTATGGCTTTTTAATATCTGTATGGACGTATCAATATAAAATGACATACATGAACAAATTATTTAAACTTTTTCTTCAGACTATTTTCACTTTGACATCACATTTCCATTTCGAACTTATAAAGTGGGGAACATGCAGTGCCCCTGGAAGGACTTACAGTTAGCGCCATATAAATTTGGACACAGGCACAATTTTAATTTATTTTTCAGGTATTTAGCAAAACATATACCAGCTATAGTTATATAATGTTTATGGACTGAAAGTGCACACTGTCAAGTTTAATTTGAGGGCATGTACATCCAAATTGGAGGAAGGGTTTAGGAATTACAGCTCTTAATGTAGGCCATAGACGGGTCTAAAATCGCCCAATTTTTCGGTCGAAAAAAAAAATCAGCCGATTTTTGCACCGTTAGTGGGATAATTGGTTGGCAATTTTTGGGGGTTTTTGCACATTTTTTTTATCGGTCATGTTGGAAAATTCGCGGCCGATTTTCCCGATAAAAACATTTGTGCATGAGCCATGACCTGGGAGGAAGAAGAGGCCGATTTTCCTGGCAATGATGGGCAAATCGGCCAATCGTTTTACCGATAAAAAAATCTGCGCATGAGCGAGGAGGAGGAATGGGAGACACCTGAATCCTTCCTACGAACTGGAAGTCCAGTCCGCTATTATATTTTATATGAAGTCGCAACAAATGTATCCATTTGTATCCAAATAAAAACATCTGTATCCAAATAAAAACAAAAACATTGTAATCCAAATAATTTATTTGTATTGCTGTCACATTGTATGGTGTGCTCCCCTGTCTCTGTCTAATGCTGGCCATAGACAGGTAGAAAATCGGCCGATTTTTTTAACGTTTGTGGTAACGTCGGCCGATCGAACGACCGTTTTTTTTTTTTTTTTTTTAAATCGGCTGATATTCGACCCGTCTATGGCCTGCTTAAGAGTAGCCATCCCCGCCTTTTCCAAGGGACCAAAAGTAATTGGACATGGCAATTGGAAAGGCATGGACGTCCTAGGAAGACAACAGTGGTGGATGGTTGCAGGATCCTCTTTATGGTAAAGAAAAACCCATTGACAACATCCAGACAAGTGAAGGACATTCTCCAGGAGGTGGGCGTATCATTGTCAAAGTCTACAATCAAGAGAAGATTTTATGAGAGCAAATACAGAGGGTTCACCACAAGGTGCAAACCATTCATAAGCCTGAAGAATAGAAAAGCCAGAATAGACTTTGCCAAAAAAAAATCTA
Organism: Staurois parvus; assembly: GCF_062004578.1. NCBI lineage: Eukaryota > Metazoa > Chordata > Amphibia > Anura > Ranidae > Staurois > Staurois parvus. Next base: position 1,243,085 of record NW_028318189.1, on the reverse strand, counting down.
AAAAAGCCGGACCAGTTCTGGAAAAGCATTCTTTGGATGGAAGAAACTAAGATTAATCTGTACCAGAATGAAGGGAAGAAAAAAAATGTGGAGAAGGCTTGGAACAGCTCATGATCCAAAGCACACAACGTCATCTGTAAAACATGGTGGAGGCAGTGGAATGGCATGGGCATGCATGGCTTGCAGGGGCACTGGGTCATTGGTGTTTATTGATGATGTGACAGAAGACAGAAGCAACTGGATGAATTCTGCAGCAAAGTTGATTGGACAGCGCTTCACAGTACAGATGGACAGTGATCCAAAACACACTGCAAAAGCAACCCAGGAGCTTTTGAAGGAAAAGAAGTGGAATATTCTGCAATGACCGAGTCAATCACCTGATCTCAACCTAATTGAGCATGCATTTCACTTGCTGAAGGCAAAGCTAAAAGCAAAAAGACCCACAAACAAAGAACAACTGAAAACAGCTGTAGTTAGAGCCTGGCAAAGCATCAGAAAGGAGGAAACCCAGTCTTTGGTAATGTCCATGGGTTCCAGACTTCAGGCAGTCATTGCCAGTAAAGGATTCTCAACAAAATATTAAAAATTACATTTTATTTATTATTATATTCATTTGTCTAATTATATTTGAGCCCCTGAAAATAGAGGGACTGTGTATAAAAATGGTTACAGTTCCTAAAATGTGCACTTGATATTTATGTTCAACCCCTTGAATTAAAGCTGAAAGTCTGCACTTTAAATTCATTTGGATTCTTTTTTAATTTATTCTGGTGGCATACAGAGCCAAAAGTATGAAAATGGTGCCTGTGTCCAAATATATATGAACCTAACTGTATATGTCAACTGTAGATCTGAAGTTATTTTTTCACAGCCACCACTGAGATTGCCAGGACAGGACCGATACCTATTAGTAGCTAAAGAATAGTAACTCCAGCTCATAATAATAAAATGCTGATAAATTGTGCATTCATTTCCTGGTATCAGGCACCGGTGTTTTGCCTTCATCCACAATTTTTTGTCTCTTAAAGAACCAACTGTGTCTTTGCTCTGTATTACATAAGGAGTTTAGATAAAAAGAACCAGAGCATTTATCATTACATATTCATTTTTGTTTTGAAAATCTGGTTCCGGGCCTGTATGAGAATCTGTGAAATGTCAGCAATAAATTATAGTTATTAGGTGATGAGATGCAGAGAATGGTGAAGTAATCATTGCTATATTTCCTTTGTGTAATCCCATAGAATAGTGTAAAAAACACTGGAAAACAATTCTAGGATCGTAATGTACACATAAACATTGTACATGAACTTTTGTACCATCTATAAAAGCTATAGCTATAACTTATTATATTTTAAATCATAGCATGGACCAGATGTTACATTTCAAATAAGAACAGATTCCAGTTCTTGTATATATGATGATAAATATTAAATTATATGTGTGTAATGTATTATAAATTAGGATTAATTCACAAGATGTATTTCCTCTCAATCGACCATTTTTTTCATGGAACAGCTTCTTATATAACTCACGTGTTTAACCACTTTATGTCCAGACACTTTTACCCCCTTCCTGTCCAGGCCAATTTTCAGCTTTCAGCACTATCACACTTTGAATGACAATTGCGCGGTCATGCAACACTGTACCCATATGAATATTTTTTTGTGACAGATAAAACTTTATTTTGGTGGTATTTATTCACCACTGGGATTTTTATTTTTTTGCTATATAAATGAAAAACTCCAAACATTTTGAAAAAAAAATGGTTGTTTGCGGTTATCACATTTGTTTTATTCATATATTTTACTTAAGATAATGCACTATGTGATTTTTCTTTTTATGTTGAGGTTTCTTTGTGAGCCATTGAAAGGCAGAATATGAAGATTGATGATTGAAGTTGACACAGAGTGACTTTTATATTTTATCTATTTTTGGACCTTTTTGGAATTTATTTGTGGGACATATACTTTTGGGAATATTATATTGGTATTAGCATATTCATATTCACAGTTTTACACTTTTTGGGTTTAGTGTATTTTTATGCTATTTATAGACTTGCTGTATTTAGTTATTTAGGGGATACCGTAAAATTTACATATATTAGAAGTGACATCTTGCTTACTACTATTCATGTGACCACTGATTGGCCAATCAATGATCACATGATTGGGACCTCACACAGAGGTCCTGTACAGCAATTGGTGTTCCGTTGTGTCCAGAGGACACAGCGGGCACCAGATCGCGGTGCCGCGCACTCCTAGGGAGCGCGGGGAGGACATTTATAAACAGCCACCTGCTCCTTCAATGCTCCCATCTGGCTGTTTATATACATGGACCGGACGGGAAGTGGTTAATCTGGCCATTTAAGGCCACCAAAACTCACTGTGTGGCTGGCCCTATCAGCATCTCCCTGCCCGAATCCTTTGATTGAAAAGTTGTCAGCTGAACACAGGGGTGGACTGACAACTCATGGGGCCCCCGGGCAATAGGGGATCATGGGGCCCCTGTGTCCTTGCCCAAACTCAAAAAAGCCTATGATAAAGGTACCAGGGACATCTCATGGGGCCCCCTACTGACCCTGGGCCCTCGGACAGTGCCCGAGTTTCCAAATGGTCAGTCCGCCCCTGGCTAAACAGCACCTGCATTTAACTAGATGAAGGCACTGTTTGGGTATTCTGACAGCAGGCAATACCAACTGTCAGACTGCTATAGCCACAGATGGAGATTCATCTATCCATGCTGTTTAACTGTTTAGATTTTTTTTTCCTTTATCCCACAGTCTGAATGAAATAAAACTGTTGGTGTAGGGACAGCTTTCAGGTTTCTTTGGTAAAAATCTGCCCAAAGTGCAGGCCATTTGAAACACACCTCTTTTTGCCTTGCTAAAGCTCAGCCCATTTCATTGAAAATGTACTAATATTCTTAAGCCTTGAAATAAAGAGCAATAGCTACATTCCTATTCTTATATCACAAAGGATTACCCGCTGACAGCAAATCGTATGTTCACACTGATACATACCTGTGGTTTTAATAGTTAATCATGTCAGCATCAACGTGAACACTTATTTTAACTAGTGTGGTGAAAAAGTGTACAGCATTATAGTTTCATAGAAACGAACATTATTCTTACTATCCGCCTCATTTAGGTTAGAGTGATACTAAATGAAAGCCTTGCTTTTCAAAAATAATCCTTACACATCGAATACTTAGTCCCGGTTCATACTAGTGCGACCTGAGTCACAAAGAATTGCATGACCAGGGAAATCTCATTGTTTTCAATGGTGCCCATTTTAATCAATGTAACTCTGCACTGTGCAATTTTGGACTATTTTGGCACAATTTGACACTGCGACTTGGCCCCATAAAATATGCAAAGTCACGCTGTAAAGCGCATCAAAGTTGCATTGCAGTAGTATGTGAGGCTTCAATGGCCTGTAATCTATTTATCATTAAATTGTTTCTTACTGTGTTTTTCTGTCTCATTGTAACATCTTTTGTGAGCTCCTGAACCTCTCCATTTGTCAGGAATGGACTCAGCACTGGTGGTGGGACTCACCTGCCGTGTGGGCTGCAGTACCAGGGCTGACCAGCGGGTGCTCTCAGCAGCCAGAAGCTCACTCCTGCAGTCAGCCAGCACCCGAAGCTGATTGCAGAATGTGTATTTAAGGACTGACCAGGCCTGTGATCAGGGCCTTGGTGTATGTTTCCCATGAGCCCCTGTACCTGGTATCCTGTGTTCCTGCCTCGTTGCTGACCCTGCTTTGATCCTGACCTCTGCTGACCATCTCCTGTTGAACCCCTGGCTTGCCTGACCATCCTTCTGCCTGATCCTCGGTACCGTGCTGCCCGCTACCTGCTGAACCTGGCTTGTGACCCCGACCATTCTCTGCTTGCTCCTCCTGTACCATTCCACCTCTCCAGCCTGACTACGCCTGTGTTCCTGAAGCCTGCTACTTCCCTGTGTCAGTCCACACATTTCTGGTCATACCCAGATCCCTAACAGAACACCAAGGCCAGTCCTGACCAGAAGTGGCTGCACAGGGAAGCCATCTTGGCTTATTGGTCTGAAGGATGCATCCTGAGGATGTTGTATATTTGTGTCTTCTAGTCTTTGATGACAGAGATTATGCCTATGAGACTCTGCAGGAGTATACCAGGGATCAGCTGCTAGAATGCATATGGATCGCTCATTTTCTAGTGGATCAGGGCACAGAGTTCTCTGAGGTGCAGCCATTGATTCAGGTTTGTGCAGAGTTGGCTTCGTCTGGTGCCCCTGAGGAAAGGGATGACTTTTTGCCGCCATTTAGTGCAGACCAGGTAGACTCCCTGGTATGGTTATTAGAGGATGATGTGGATTGCTTCTTGGAGCGTTATTCAGCATGTTCACAACAGGTGCTTAGGGATTGTATAAATGCAGTGCAGTCTTTGACCAGACGGGCTTTGTGTAAGCTGAGCTTTGTTCAGCCAGTACTGCAGACATGGTCAGATTTGTTACATCCAGCCTCAGTCAGCTTGCAACAACCCAGTCCTGCTTCTAACCATTACTCTGCTCAAAGCTCTCTTCCTCCAGTTCCCACAGCACCCCCATTGTTGGTGTCATTGCTAAGAATAGTGCACCATTGATGGTCTCAGTGGGAAGAGTAGTGCCCCATTGTTAGTGTCAGGAGGAGGAATAGTGCCCCATGGCTACTGTCAGTGGAAGAATAGTGCCCCAACGTTGGGGTCAGTGGGAGGAATATTGCCCCAGCGTTGGGGTCAGTGGGAGGAATTGCCCCTATTGCTGGTGTCAGTGGGAGAAATAGTGCCCTCTTATTGTTGTCAGTGGGAGGAATCGTCCCTATTGTTGGTGTCAGTGGGAGAAATAGTGCCCCATTGTTGTTCTCAGTGGGAGGAACAGTGCCCCATAGTTGATGTCAGTGGAACATATAGGGGTTTATTTACTAAAGCTGGAGAGTCCAAAATCAGACTCCCTTCTGCATAGAAACCAATCAGCTTCTAACCTCAGCTTGTTCAATGAAGCTTTGGCAATGAAACCTGGAAGCTGATTGGTTTCTATGCAGAAGTGAGTCTGATTTTGCACTCTCCAGCTTTAGTAAATAAACCCCATAGTGTCTTGTATCAATGGGAGGTAAAGTGCTCCAAAGGCCAGATAAAGGCAAGCAAAGGGCCTCTTCCGGCCCCCAAGACGCAATTTGAAGACCAATGCCATAGACCCTAGTATATCTCAGGAGTGAAAAAGACAGGGTGGCAATGCTCTTACTTACAGTGAGACCACTGAGAATGAATGTAGCCACCCTGTATTTGAATAGAATACTTAAAAAATACCAAAAAAACAAAACAGGATTTGGTGTCACTCTAAGTTCACAAGGTGTTAACTATAAATGTGTGTTGATGCGTGTGATTACATGTGGCATTGAAACATAATTATCCTGCCTTTGTTACATGTTTAGGAGGCATTTGTAAAGTGTGTCAAAAACTTTCAAAACACTTTGTTAAACCGTTTTGTTTGAAAGAAAATTAATTGAAAATGAAAGTGTCCTAACACCTTACAAATGTTTAAGGCACATTAAGTGTTTGTTTATACTTGTGTTGTCTTCTGAAGAGTGATTTGCAATGGATTGGTTTTCAGAGAGCATTTGGCAGGCAGTGAGGAGGCACCATACTACCTCCTCATCTTCTGTTTTAACCACTAAAAACCTGCACTACTTCAGTTGAATGGGTTCAGTTCTGCGGGTGGTACTGTCCACCAAATGTGTGGGGGATATAACTTTTGCTGTGTGCACCCCCATGCACTTTTTATATCAATGTGATACACAATTTGATGACTAACTTAATTTATATGGTACACTTTATGTTTTATTGCAATTGGGGATATATAGTAGGTGTATGTGTATATAGTATATCATTTGAAGCACTAGATAGGATTGATTTATTTTCATTCAAAGTGGCATGCTTTATAAATACAAATTTTTGTGGCAATTTCTCTTTTTGCTTCAGATGCCAGCTGCTCAGGGTTAGGTGCAAGTTGTAGTGCAAGATTGCTTATAATAAACATTGAATTTCTTTGACAGGATGACAATGCTTTTACAGTGAAATCACTGCCGGACTATCAACCTTGCTACTGCTGTAAATGCTTAGATGATGGTACTGTTGGTAGTCGTACCAGTGAATAGCCATGTCTAGCCTCACTCACAGTCTATTGGATTGATGGCCTATTGCTATATCTGCATGAAATTAGGGAAAGGATTCAACAACCCTATTTTGTCTCTCCTACCCTTACCAGCACGGTTTAGCAGGGTGCATGGGGAAATATAGCTTCCCAGGAAAGAATCATTGATTGTAAAAGTTGATTATTTTTATTTTAAATATTGTTTTGCATTAAACTACATAAAAATAAATTACAATAATATTTACAGAACATACATAATTACAGTAATTGTTGTTGGCCTGGCTGGATGGTATTTTCAGTCTATTGTTATTGAGGTTGTTAATCACATTGTGGCCTGATTACCATCTGTATCATATATAAGGATGAGTAGTGTATCCACAAATTCCATCTTTGCTCACTCCAGTCTATGTGAAACATTTAAGTTGGCACTGATGGATTCTGATATCAGCAGTATGACAGTAATATCTGTAAAACAATAAAACTGAAAATTGTTGTTTTAAGACCAGTCTTTTAGTTTAGGTTAGGTGTCATGTCACTGGCATCCACACTCTTCTACTATCATGGCTTCATGGCTTTGGAAAGCAATATCCATATTGTCATAGTAAGCCATACTGAGAGAACTCATCTTGATGGGAACGCAACACACTTCTGGAGCTTTTCTGCTGTTGTAGAAGTTTACCAAGCTCTGCAAAAAAAGACAAGAAGCAGTTATAGATTGAATATCATAATTTAGAGATTTAACATTTCAAGTTTCATAAAAACATTCTTTCTTTGTAGGTTAAATGTGGAAAGATTTTAAGACAGATACATATAAACACTTTAAATTAAGGCTTGCTGTAAATAAAGTTATCACTTGTTTATTGTGTTTATGGGGGCATCCATATTTCCCCATTTCAGATGCAAGCTCAGCTTCCTACTATGCAGTGCTACACAGTCCAGGAATATCAGTAAAGCCCCAAGAACCTTTATGGCCTTATAAAATGGTCTGCGTCAGATTAATAAATCCTTGTTGACCATTTGGTAACTTCACCGTCACATGCGGCCAATTCAGGTCATTCTGGTATTAAAACGTGGCACTACTACTGTGTAGGCAGCCCCAAACTACGCCATGTGGAGGGCCCTAAAGCTTGGGTCATACCATTTAACAAGGTTATCCAGGCCAACTTCTATACTCTGTATCTACCAAAGCCCTTGCAGACTTGCCTGTCTGTCATACACGTGGACAAATAGCACGTTGAAATCTTTAAACTCCACCCCCATGATCCAAGTCTATAACAAACCCTAAAAGCCGGGAGAACACTTCATGCAGGGCCTTGCAGTTCCAACATAATTCAGATCTGGGCTCTGGAAGTCCAGCTGAAAACATGAGATGTAGGTACTCTGGTCATCTGGCGTGCATTCAATGGGGGGTGTCTCTCTCAACAAGAGGGTGATTTCCTTCCCTAATACCCTAGTAGTGGCTGCACTTTATAAATTACATTCTCTTAGGTTTCCGTATTGATTACCAGTCTAGCATATTATGAGTTTATCTTGCCATTGTTTGACTGCATGCAGCCATGCAGCAATCATAACCACTTTACAGGCTAATACTTTAATGCACACACTCAGAAGCTTTTTCCATTTTCAGGAAACGCCTTAGTTGTAAACATGGCACGTTACTTGAACAGCACTTATCAGGTACAGTCCCAACAACATGGCAGGATTATAGACCTTTAAGGTGGTAGACATAGCCCAATTGTAAGGGAACCAGGTGTCCATGAGACTAGTAGGAACTTCCCAATCATAGGGTAAAGTGCCAGGTCCATACTTGTAAAAGGCTTATAATACTGTTCCTCTTGCTGGTGGCACAGGAGGGTTGCTGCAGTATTCACATTACTGGTGCATGGAAACATCACAAATAGGATTTTTTTTCCTTCTTTTCCAACTGTATGCCTGAGGCCTCTACGCTCACAAATCACAGTCCACAACAGAGGACACTGAAGTCCCCAATGAGTTCCCGCCAACCTGAAGAAGTGATATAGAACAGCAATGGGCAAACTACGGCCCGCGGGCCGTATACGGCCCGGCGGACCTTTTAATCCGGCCCGCGGAGCTAGGCTCCCGCTAGGCTCCTCTCACAGTCCGCCCTGAAGACCGGTGTAGCATGAAAGTCTGTCTCCGATCTGTCCCCCTCGACGTATCTGCGCATGTGCCGGAGATCGCCGATCGGCTGCTAATGCCTGAAACTGGCACATGCGCAGATACGTCGAGGGGGACAGATCCTCATAGGACACAGATTTTCATGCTACACCGGAACGGTGCGGGAACACGGCGAGAGGAACGCGCGGAGCAAAGGTAAGTGAATTGACACAGGGGGGACTTGGGGACTTAATATGGGGGATGAATATGGGGAATAAATTACTATATGGGGGATGAATTACTATGGGGGATGAATTACTATATGGGGGATGAATTACTATGGGGGATGAATTACTATATGGGGGATGAATTACTATGGGGGATGAATTACTATATGGGGGATGAATTACTATATGGGGGATGAATTACTATGGGGGATGAATTACTATATGGGGGATGAATTACTATATGGGGGATTAATTAAAATGGGGGATGAATTACTATATGGGGGATTAATTACTATGGGGGATGAATTAATATGGGGGATGAATTACTATGGGGGATGAATTACTAGGGGGATGAATTACTATATGGGGGATGAATTACTATATGGGGGATGAATTACTGTATGGGGGATGAATTACTATGGGGGATGAATTACTATGGGGGATGAATTAAAATGGGGGATGAATTACTATGGGGGATGAATTACTATGGGGGATGAATTACTATATGGGGGATGAATTACTATATGGGGGATTAATTAATATGGGGGATGAATTACTATATGGGGGATGAATTATTATATGGGGGATTAATTAATATGGGGGATGAATTACTATATGGGGGATGAATTACTATATGGGGGATGAATTACTATGGGGGATGAATTACTATAGGGGATGAATTACTATATGGGGGATGAATTAATATGGGGGATGAATTACTATGGGGGATGAATTACTATGGGGGATGAATTACTATATGGGGGATTAATTAAAATGGGGGATGAATTACTATATGGGGGATGAATTACTATATGGGGGATTAATTAATATGGGGGATGAATTACTATGGGGGATGAATTACTATATGGGGGATGAATTATTATATGGGAGATGAATTACTATATGGGGGATTAATTAATATGGGGGATGAATTACTATATGGGGGATGAATTACTATGGGGAATGAATTACTATGGGGGATGAATTACTATATGGGGGATGAATTACTATGGGGGATGACTTACTATATGGGGGATGAATTACTATATGGGGGATGAATTAATATGGGGGATGAATTACTATGGGGGATGAATTACTATATGGGGGATGAATTACTATGGGGGATGAATTACTATATGGGGGATGAATTACTATATGGGGGATTAATTACTATGCTTACTATGGGGGAATATTACTATACTTACTATGGATGACACATACACATCATTCATCTACTCTTGGTCCGGCCCCCGGGTCCAATATATGAACCCATTGCGGTCCTCAAGTCAAAAAGTTTGCCCACCCCTGATATAGAACTTTCTTTGGGTCAATGAAAAAATTGCAGCACACCACCTGCCTACAACTGCACCAAATTCAAAAAATAATTATCTCCAGTTTGAAATTAACAAAACTAGAGATAAATAATACAAAATGTAGGTTGGCATTAAAAAGATTTGCAATCCAGACCCTCATCCCTGAGCACACAGGGCCCTAAACGAGGGTACACTACATCGTCCAGCTACAGCCTGCCATAGATTTCGACAGGCTGCCTGTAGTGGAGCTGGACACTGCACCTGTCCCTCCTGGGTGCACTAAAACACCTTGTATCTCTCTTACAATTTGTGTCTATTTGACCCATATTGCCACAATATCCACTGGAGCATTTGCATTTTCTAGAGAAGAGTAGGGCTTGGCCAGAGAGGGATCACTTTGACACAGTTGGCCAGCTTAAACATGTATTGCAATATATGTGAGCAAAAAATCCCTGTTTTTGTGCAAAGTGTGCTAGAAAGGGAGTAACACAGCATGCAGGGGGTCCATCCAGAATTTTTAGTGTTAACATGTGGTCACACCCCGTTAGCACCTGATGGTTATATACAGTGTATGTATAAGCTATTGGGATTTGAGCACAGATATTATTTATTTCTGTTGCAGGGCAGGTCAATGTCCAGACCTGAACCTTGTGGCTCTCCTACAACTTGTGTCTATTTGCCCCATATTGGTACTAAATCCACTGGAGCATTTTGCAGAACAGAGTGGGGTTTGGTCAGAGAGGAAGTACTTTTATTCAGTTGGCCAGCTTAAACATTTATTACAATGTACGTGAATGGGAAAAGAAAATCTCTGTCCAAAGTTTCCTGGAAAGGGTGTACAGCAGAGCATATACATAGAGCCAGAGAAAAAATTGGCACTTTCACAATGCTTTGTGGACTCATTTGAAAAAAAAAAAAACAACCACAATAAATGCACATTTTCTTCTGCAATATGCAATGTCTTTTTTTTTCAAAATATGGACTTGGCCTTTAACTTAGGCCCACCTCCGAACATGCCTTGAATAATCATTTTGTTATATTATCTCTTCAATATCAGCTCTTATACATAGACTTAATTTGATAATCTTATAAAAAAATATGTTGATAAAGCCTTTATTTAGTATATAAAAGTATACATACTTTCTAAATGTGCAGCTTGGACCTGCCAGCTGTGTGACAACTAGTCTTAGACTATTTGTCTAGTTTAGGTCACTGTTTATTTATGCTTTTAATATGTGCTGCTATTTGTAAGCTTTGCTAAAGGATGCTGTTAACTGTTTTTCATTTAAATCTGAAGCAAGTCTTATGCTAATTGAACAGGACTTCCTGCTGATTGTCTCCCAGAGTGTAAGAATGTGAGGTTATCTCACTTTTTCTCACAGCAAGTGGCCAAGGATGCCAAAAGTGTAAAGAAGGTCAAACACTGAAGGGAACAAGTTCAATATTATAGATGATATATTATTATTATTATTATACAGTATTTATAATTTGCCAACAGTTCGCTCAGCGCTGTACATTACAAGATATACAGAAAACATTTGTTTTGGGAAGCAAAGCAGGCACGCAGGACTCAGGTTTCCCTTTTAAAAAGCACAATGGATTTCTTTTTCTAATAACTGTGATTTTAAACAAACATGCAACAACAATCCTTGGTGTCAGAATTTTTACAGTTCATACACACAGGGATTTTACAGGCATTTTGTATGCCTAGTGTAATTTTCTAGGGCTTTGCGGTGTCTGGGAAGCCTCACATGCAGCATACAGCCTGCCATACAAGTGAATGGCTGTACATGGTTGACCTCTTGAAAATTCTAATGCTCCTTTGCATCAGTGTTTACCCACGCATGCTCATGCAAGAGTTAACGCAGATGCAAAGAAGTACCAGCATTTACAAGAGTATGGCCACGTACACCATAGTCACTTGTATGGTAGGCTGTACGTGGCACTTGCAGTTCCGGTGGAAAATGCCAGGAAATTACACTAGGCATATAAAATGTTTGTAAAAGCCTTGTGCACATAACAGTGGAAAATAGATATGGCTGATAAATCAACATCAAGTCACATGCATACAGCTGATGTAAGAATGATCCTTTGTGCACGGTGTCTGTTTTCATCTCAGTCCAGGTGTATTTTTCTATTATAATTCTTACAATGTAGTTCTGCCAACAAGCTGTCAGAAAAGCATGTTAGACGATTACATGCAAAGAAAAAATTTGCAGCAGACAGGTGTTACAGCATTCTGGAGAATGGACTTTTTCCCATTTTACTTTCTCATACAATGCAAGCAGTTCCAATTCATTTTCATATGATTGGATCATGAAGCTCCTGCCACTAAATTGTAAGCAAAAAGCATCAGCAGCCTCTTTCTAGTGATCTTAACCTTATTTTTTTTAATGTTATTGTTAGATGACCAATAAATCTAAAATGACAACTTGGACACTGTTAAGTAGTGATTATGGGAAGGAATGTTTTTATATATGTCAGCAACTTACGTGTGGTAAAAATCCCAGGTATCTAAATACCTGCTGATATATACAGTATCTCACAGAAGTGAATACACCCCTCACATTTTTGTAAATATTTTATTCTATCTTTTCATGTGATAACACTGAAGAAATGACACTTTGCTACAATGTAAAGTAGTGAGCAGGGGCAGACTGACAACTCATGGGGCCCCCGGGCAATAGGGGATCATAGGGCCCCTGTGTCCTTGCCCAGACACCCAAAAAAGCCTATGAAAGGTACCAGGGGCATCTCATGGGGCCCCCTACTGACCCCAGGCCCCCGGGCAGTGCCTGAGTGCTCGAATGGTCAGTCCGCCCCTTGTAGTGAGTGTACAGCTTGTATAACAGTGTAAATTTGCTGTCCCCTCAAAATAAGTGTCAATACTCTGTGTGGCCACAATTATTTTCCAGCACTGCCTTAACCCTCTTTGGTATGGACTTCAGAGCTTCACAGGTTGCCACTGGAATCCTCTTCCACTCCTCCATGATGACATCACAGAGCTGGTGGATGTTAGAGACCTTGCGCTCCTCCACCTTCCATTTGAGGATGCTCCACAGATGCTCAATAGGGTTTAGGTCTGGAGACATGCTTGGCCAGTCCATCACCTTTACCCTCAGCTTCTTTAGCAAGGCAGTGGTCATCTTGGAGGTGTGTTTGGGGTTGTTCTCATGTTGGAATACTGCCCTGCGGCCTAGTCTCCAAAGGGAGGGGATCATGTTCTGCTTCAGTATGTCACAGTACATGTTGGCATTCATGGTTCCCTCAATGAACTGTAGCTCTCCAAACCCGGCAGCACTCATGCAGCCCCACACCATGACACTCCCACCACCATGTTTGACTGTAGGCAAGACACACTTGTCTTTGTACTCCTCACCTGGTTGCTGCCACACACGTTTAACACCATCTGAACCGAATCAGTTTATCATGGTCTCATCAGACCACAGGACATGGTTCCAGTAATCCATGTCCTTAGTCTGCTTGTCTTCAGCAAACTGTTTGCGAGCTTTCTTGTGCATCATCTTTAGAAGAGGCTTCCTTCTGTGACGACAACCATGCAGACCAATTTGATGCAGTGTGTGGCGTGTGATCTGAGCACTGACAGGCTGACCCCCCCCCTTCAACCTCTGCAGCAATGCTGGCAGCACTCATATGTCTATTTCCCAAAGACAACCTCTGGATATGATGCTGAGCACGTGCACTCAACTTCTTTGGTTGAACATGTTGAGGCCAGTTCTGAGTGGAACCTGTCCTGTTAAACTGCTGTATGGTCTTGGCCATTGTGCTGCAGCTCAGTTTCAGGGTCTTGGCAATCTTCTTATAGCCTAGGCCATCTTTATGTAGAGCAACAATTCTTTTTTTCAGATCCTCAGAGAGTTCTTTGCCATGCGGTGCCATGTTGAACTGCCAGTGACCAGTATGAGAGAGTGAGAGTGATAACACCAAATTTAACACACTTGCTTCTCATTCACACCTGAGACCTTGTAACAGGAAAGAGTCACATGACACCGGGAAGGAAAATGGCTAATTGGGCCCAATTTGGACATTTTCACTAAGGCTGGCCATACATTATACAATTTTCTTCAGAATTTTGCTTTAGATTTAGAAAAAAAATATAATATTGAGGACAAACCTTAACAACACTTTCAATTGTATCCAATTAGGCAGGACCTTGCACTACATAGTTGAAGGTAAATCTAAAGGAAATTGGGCAGAAATTGAATAGAGAATTCTATAATGTATGGCCAGCCATAGGGGTGTACTCACTTTTGTTGCCAGCGGTTTAGACATTAATGGCTGTGTGTTGAGTTATTTTGAGGGGACAGCAAATTTACACTGTTTTTAAAGCTGTACACTCACTACTTTACATTGTAGCAAAGTGTCATTTCTTGAGAGTTGTCACATGAAAAGATCGAATAAAATATTTACAAAAATGTGAGGGGTGTACTCACTTCTGTGAGATACTGTAATACCAGTTAGCACTTAGGGTGGCCCAAATTGTTTAATCCTGCCCAAGAACAGACCGATTCATAGATGGATCCAGTCTTGGCTGGTTCAATAGAAACCAACTGAAATTTGATCCATCTATGAGTAGGGTGGTTGTACTGAAGTCAATCAAGCGATCACCTTCAATACAACCAGCCTGTCAGATTTTTTTCATTCGATCACTACCAGTAGCTGTAGCCACCAGCAGTGATCATTGTGTTCTGCCAGCAGGGAAGGCTTCAGAACACAATAGCGTTGTGGGAGGGATTCCCCCATCAACACTTATTATGTTGACGGGGGAATAGAGCTTTCTTTTTTTTTTCTTTCCACCTGTGATGGAAGGATATAACATTGCATAATCTATGGGCTGCTTTAGACAAAAGATCGAATATTTAGGCCATTCTAAAGCCTAGTACACACAACTCTTTTTTTTTTTTTCCCCCGTTTTTGTCCCATGCTGTGCTATTGTGTTCTGACAGGGGGGCAACCCCCCCCCACCCCACCAGAACACTCTGGTCAGTGCTCTCAGCCATTGGCTGAGATTGTTGATTGGGAGCTGATCGGCAGACCTTTTTCAGTCATGCCCCTTCGACAGAAGTTGGCCGAACAGCTAGCTTCTGTCGGACCGGCTGCCGTAGCCACTGGCTGAATAGGCTTAAAGCTGGCCATACACTGGTAGATATTCATTCCAAATATCTTGTCAGTACATTAGCAAATGGCAACAGAGACTTGATGTATGTTCAAAAAAAGTCAAAATTTCATTTGCTTTTAAGATGAATGGTGTTTCCTGAACAAAAACCGTAATACTTTGTTGGAAATATGTTTATTCAATTAAAATTTTCCATCTTGATCCATCAAATGTTCTTGTCCCTACAACTGAATATGATCATCAATTTGATCATATTAACATTTAGAAAATCAAATAAATGTTCTGAAAATGAAAAATTGACATTCTACTAGTGTATAGCTATCTTATGTACTGACTAGGGCTAGGGAGTGATAATGAGCACATTCAAGCATGTAAAGTGCTACTATGATAGAAAGAAATCTCTTTACCATGCATGAGTGACTTTTTATTTCTTGTGCATCAAGACACAGAACAGCTCGAATCAGTGTGTTCAATCATGGGTAGATTTCTCACTTACTTCTCTCTTATCTTTTCTTACTGAGTGAGTGTAGTATAAGAAGAGTATAAGTAAAGACTGTGCACGTAGATTGAGTAAGACTGAACAAGCCACCAGAGTTTGTATCAACCAGGGGCGAACTGACAACTCATGGGGCCCCCGGGCAATAGGGGATGATGGGGCCCCAAACTCAAAAAAGCCTATGAAAAAGGTACCAGGGGCATCTCATGGGGCCACCTACTGACCCAGGGCCCTCGGGCAGTGCCGAGTTTCCAAATGGTCAGCCGCCCCTGGTATCAACCCATATATACTTAAAGCCACACCATCCCACATGGCAAATACCAGAGTTTGCCCACCCAATGACATTAAGACTATACCTAGAGTAAAAAAAAATAAGCTCTTACCTGTAAATATGAATGATTGTTAGGTTTGCCACCTTCATTCACAGGGCTTGGACAGCTTCCTTCACACCGATAGGCATTAAATTTTTTGGGGTGAATGATCCAAGCATCCCAGCCAATCATTTTGAAGTCCACAATGAAGTCCACTCTTCTACAAAGATTTATTTTATTGTCAGTTAGTGGGGGTTGTTTCATGCTAATGATACGGTCCCTAATCATGTGGCTTCTTCTCCGTCTTCTTGATGCAGATTTGTTCATCAAGAATGGGATTGTTGTTAGATATTTCGATTGTGTGGCATCTAGCAAGAGGGAAGCAGTTACAGAAGACCTCTCTTTCCTGGATAAATTGGAATATACAAACATCAACATCTGCTTATCTTCAGGTTTCTGCTCACTGTATCTCCTCTTTCCATGCTCAACACCAGACACCGTTTCTATAGGTTTCAAATGGACAGCTGTGTTAATATGACCAGCTTTATAGTTCCTTTGAAACCACTTACGGACTATGGCTGTAGCATCCATCACTATCCAACTCTCTGAGACTCTGGTTTTACAGGTACTTGAGCCCAGGTAGACATAATTGTGGCATAGCTCCTGAGAATCTTGGCAAGTGGAGTATTGATGAAATATGTCAATGTTAAGTGGCATCACATCACTGTGTATTTTTGATAATGTAGATTTCCCAAATCGAACCTCTGCATGTTGAAGCAGTTCATCATGACTCAGAGATGAGAAGTCAAAAATGAAGACATATCTTTCACCCACTTGCTCAAATTCTGAATGAAGAAAAAAAGAAATGTTATACCTCAACAGTAAATACAGTATCTATGATGCATCACTAAAACAAGTGCACATTTGTCAATAACGGCTCATTTACACTTTTGGTTGGGTGGGGGGGTGTTAAAAATAGCAAGTTGAGGCATGTTTTTACTGCACCCCAGCTCCCTTAAGCTGCAAAGGCAGCTGGCTGAGGCTATACACATGCCTCGGCCTCAATGTTTTGTTTCAGGGCCATGGTAAAGATTTCATCCCTTTTAACCTATGGTGTTATTATTACTATACAGAATTTATATAGTGCCAACAGTTTGCGCAGTGCTTTACAATATAAGGGAGACAGTACAATTACAATACTTTCAGTACAGAAGGAATAGGAGGGCCCTGCTCGTGGAGCTTACAATCTAAAGGAAGGGGGAGGTGATACAAAAAGGTGATAACAGCAGGGGATGATCTGGCGGAGGTGATTCAAGTACAGTTCTTAGGTGGAGGTGGAGGTGGGGTAGGCTTCCCTGAAGAAGTGAGTTTTCAAAGATCGCCTAAAGGCAGACAGGGTGGGGGCTGACCGGATATGCTGTGGTAGGGAGTTCCAGAGGATGGGAGAGGCTCTGGAGAAGTCCCGGAGGTGAGCGTGGGAGGAGGTGATGAGGGAGCTAGAGAGGAGGATATCATGGGAGGAGCAGAGTGGGCAATTTGGGCGGTATCTGTGGATGAGGTTGGCAATGTAGCTAGGGGCAGTGTAGGATGGCTTTGTAAGCTGTGGTTAGTATTATGAATTTTATACATTGGGTTAGTGGAAGCCAGTAGAGGGAATGGCAGAGAGGGGCAGCAGTCGCTGATCGGTTGGTAAGGTGTATGAGTCTAGCAGCATCATTCATAATAGACTGAAGGGGGGATAGCCTGTGTAACGGTAGACCAGTGAGGAGGGAGTTGCAGTAATGGAGGCGGGATAAAAATGCGGATTGCCTGCCTGTTCTTACTGCTCCCCCAAGGGCAAGAGTAAATGTAGCCTAATGCTCCGTACACACTATAAGAAAATCCTAGGAAAATTTTTGTGCGAGGACCAATCGTTTGATAATTGGATCGTTAGTACACAGCTTTCGAGAGCTGATCACAACAATTTGTGTGACAATATCCAAAAGGGACAAGCGCAAAAATTTTTCTTGTACGATACCAGATCATATGATTTTCTTTTAATTAGTACAGTAGTCGTCCGAAAATACAATACATGACATCACTTTCAAAAATCTTTTCTTTCGTAGGAGAATTATTGTATCTTTAGTAACCTTTTCACTTTCGATGTGAGAATAGCAGGCGAAAAAAAAACGGGCAATCATTCGTCCGATATTCTCATCGCGTGTATGAGGCTTTATAGCATCTGAAAATATTGTTCACCATGTCTTTATTAACTAGTTGTAGTAAATATTTACATGTGCTGTAAGATGGAGGTTCCCATTCAAGCATGTTTCTGTTTTGTCACCCAGTTCTAATCTCCTATTGCATCTCATTTTCTCTTGTGTACCTCTTTTGTATTAGTAGCTGGAAGGATTAGTTTTTGCTAATTTGATTTAGATAAGGTGTAAATTTATGCTTGTAGGGGCTGTCTTCACACTTCCTTTTTTTGCAACTGTAAAGAGTGACAAATGTGTTTTAAACAGTTCACACAATCATTATCATTTAGGTAATCCTTTTAGTGGGCAAATAATGCTTGGAAATGTTGAACCTTGGCAAAAAGTTACAAATACTGTAGCTACTTTTTATAACAGAAGCACATAGAGCTGCATATACAAACACAACGCAGATTTAAAAAAAAAAAGGCTTTATTCAAAACTGTTAACACTGTTTTGGATTGAGAGTCATAAGGATGGCCTTAATGTTTGAAAGGTTTTTACTAGTCTCTACAGCCCAGGTGCAACATATTAATTTCTTCTTTATTGACCTATCATTGCTCACCTGTGACTACCTGTGTCTGGGAAATCTCCTTAACAGGGACACCAACAGCAATAAAATCCCAACAGAGTATCTACACCATTTTATTTAACTAATGTTTTGTTCTACTTTAGCAGAAGGTAAATTTAAGCAAGAAAAGAGAAAGATGAACTGCCATGTTATTGGGTTGGGCATATGTATTAACTGCTTCCTGACTGCCATATAGCAGAAATACTGCTACAGGGCAGCACGGTGTGCAAAATCACATATATATACACATGATTTTGCATTTCCAGGTAAGAGGCGCATGCGCCCCCTACCCACGCTGCCAATCACCTGGTCCTGCCCGGTGATTACTCGCCGGCGCCCGGTGATTACCGAAGATCTCAGACCAGAAGAACTGTTTTATTTGCTAACAGTTCTCCTCCCTGTCAGCTCGGGCACACTGATGCACAGCACAGCCATCCAAAGCAGTGTGCTTACAGTGAAGCACACAGACACCGTCCCCTAGTAAAACACATGAAGCACATAGTTAACCCTTTAATCGCCCCTCACGTTAACCCCTTCCTGACCAGTGCCATTACTACAGTGTCAGTGCTTTTTGTTAGCACTGATCACTGTATTGGTGTCACTGGGGATGGCAGTGACACCAAGTCAGATCCTCACAGTGTCAGAATGTCCGCCGCAGTCATTCAATCCCACTATATATTGCTGATCTCCGCCTTTACTAGTGAAAAAAAAAATAATTCCGTATATATACACCGCCATTTGTAAACGTTATAACTTTCACATAAACCAATTAATTTACACGTATTAAGATTTTTTTTTTCTAGCAAAGACAAGTAGCAGAACACATTTTGGCCTAAATTTATGACAAAATGTGATTTTTAACATTTTTTTTACTGGACATTTAATAGCAAAAAGTCAAGAATATTGTTTTTTTCTCAAAATTGTTGGTCTTTTTTTTATAGCGAAAAAAAAAATAACGCACAAGCGATCAAATACTACCAAGAGAAAGCTCAATTTGTGGCAAAAGAAATGATGTAAATTTCATTTGGGTGCAGCCTTGCATGACAGCACAATTGTCAGTTAAAATAACACAACGCCGTAATGCGAAAAATGGCCTGGTCAGGAAGGGGGGGGGGGGTAAATCCTCAGGAGGGCAAGTGGTTAATATATAAAAACGTATTTACAAATTGCTAAGGATTGAATTACATTTTGTATTGTGGTAATACCCACAATAGCACGTGTTACTGTAATACATTATAATGTGCATTACATGCCCTGGTGCATCGCAGTTAAATTCACTTTGAATGACACCCCAATGCACCTGCTTTAGAGCATGCTGCAATGCGTGGCTACAGAAGGTAGGACAGAATATAAGTGAACGTCCCACACATAAAGGTAATGTACACTCAAGCTAATATAATGATGATATACACAATTCACTGCTTTTTCCTGCACTTTTTTGGAGCCAACTTTAACCCTGAACACTATTGCTATTTAGGATAATTATAATAAATTTAGGATAATGATTCATAACCATGTTTTTCTAATCCTAAAATTGCAAAAATTGCGTATTCCCAGGAAAAAAATCCTGGAAGCACGGTTGCAGTGTCACAGGTTTTATCATTATTTTTTGCATTTAACATTAACTTTCTATATGGATTCAGAGCGTGTATGATTGCTCAGAATTTCCAAAACAATGTTTTTGAAAAAAAAAAACAGCTTAACTTCATTGTAGAATATACTAAAGTTTAACTAAAGCTATTCAATCATGTCTGTACTTAGTTTAATGCACAAGATGTGGATTGCAGAACTTATGGGATTTCTATAGGGCTGTCTGACCTATGTCTCTGTTCAATGACCTAAGCTTTAAAAAGGACAATACTGATGAAGACTCCTAAGGTGCTGAAGGTTGGCAGCAGTCTTCTGATAAAGAGACATGCAGACAAGCTATGAAAAGGATGTGTATTAGTATTCTGTGTAATGAGTGCTTGTAAAGTGTGTCTGGTACAGAGATTTAAACATAGTCTGCATACCCCTTTCCAAGACATCAAAGCAAAATTGTAACACTGATCTATATGACTTTTTGGTCCAAAACTAACACCATTCATTACTGATCAACCCAGACAGAATAGTTATTCATCCAACACCAAGCAACCTTTATGATAATTTTTCAATGTTAAAATAACAAAATTATTGTTTCTGAATCACTAAAATCTGCAGTGACAGCTGAAAAAAATGTTCACGCATACCTTAGACCCAAATTCTATGTGTTGCATCATCAATAATTGAATTTCTACAATGCACGTTACAAGCCTTAATGCATTGCAGTGCTAATAATTTCAAATAGCAGTCCAATACACTTAGGCATTGCAGATGAATAGCAACAGGCTGCAATGTAATGCATTGCGACAGAAATTTTGTGACATGTCCAAGAATTGGAATTTTTTCTGCCTCGGAAGCTCATTTCAAAGTTTGATTTCAATGAGCTGCTTTAATGCAACACACCTTAATGCACAAAATAATGTAAATGGACTCTAAATGTTATACAACTGAAGACTCTGAGGCCAAAAAATTGGATGTCAATGACAATCAACTGAGCCTTTGAAACTGTATTTTCCTGTACAGATTTTATAGTAGAAAAGGCAATATGGCATGGAAAGTGTCTGTTTGGAAAGCCAGGCAAGGATAATGCATCTATTTGCTATTCTCTGATTGTGACAAATGGGAAATATTGTCAATCTTTATGTCAGACTGTGTATCAGACCCCATATTAGCAAAAGAAACAGATTAAAACTATTAAACTATATAATTAATATACTGTATATTACCAATTACCTTTTTGAAAGGCTAGCCAGAAACTGCATGAATTCTGTGCACTTGGCTAACATTAGAAGCAATATTTGATTAGTGTAAAGGACTTAAAGCAGAACTAACCCCAATGATTTAGCAATTTCTCAAAACAGACTGCTTTCACACTGATCAGTTTTTCCTGTTTTTGCATTAAAAAAAAAAGAGGAAGAAAAACACATGGACCATTAAATCGTATGGAACTCTTCACACTGGTCAGTTGCAGGTCCATTTCATTTTTCAAGGTCCTGCTTGCTGCGTTTTTGGTGCATGTTTGGTGTGGTTAAAAAAACAAAAACACACCTTCCATTTAAATGAATGGAAACTGCATCAAAGACGTGTCAAAAATGCATAAAAACGCACCCACAGTTGCTTTTTTTTTTGGTGTGGTTTTTGAGTAATGTGTACTTTTTTCACAGATGCAAGACGCACCAGAAATATGGCAAAAACGCATATCTGTTTTTAACAAAAGAGCAGTGTGAAAGTAGCTTTACATTGAAGGCATGCAGTGAAAGATAACTATCACATTCGCTTGTGCTCTTAACTTTACTATCTAAGCATCAAATGAATGGTGTCATAACTGATCATATGTGCAGCACCATATCAACTGCAGATCAAAACAGACTATGATGGCAGCTTATTTGACTGTAAAGGATTTGGTTCCACTTTAAAATAACCAGCTTCCAGTTCTAACAATGTTCTAGAAACCTTGCCAGCTCATCATTTAGTCAAAGATGTACAGATTCCTGTATGTGACTGGTTAGGACCCTTGATGGCATTAGTGTTCTGAAGGCAGGCAGGTCTTCTAGTTGCCTTTGACATCTGCCCCTCAATGGGAAGCCTGCCTTAATAGAAATGCATTTGTTAAAAGCCCATGCAATACCCAGGTTATGACATCTACCAGTGACATACTGTACATGGTAATCCCTTTGTATTTTACAAACACATACAGTAGCAGGGCTTGCTAATGCTAAATGTAACACTAGTAACACTTTCATTAACACTTTTATCACTTACTGAACTTCCCACTCAATTACTCCAAATTAATTAGTTTGTTCTGCTTAACTACTCACAGATATTCATTACTCAATCCAGATTATATGCAAAGGATCCCTAACAATCACTATGCATGTATCCCATCCAGCTCACCTCAAGAGAACAGTCACTCAGCTGGATAGGAGTTTTTTTTATCTAATAGATATTGGTTTCTCAATGCCAAGACCAGTTCAGGGATATATGTGCAATCTCCCCATTATGCTTGGAAAATATAAACATGGATGCAACACTTGTTTGAAGCAAATAGTGTTCAATAACTATAGTAGGCTGCCATATGCGAGTTCCTTCTGATGTCTAAGTCCAGCTCCACAATATAAGGTTGATTATATGTAGAACAAATTTTGCTTGCAATGCAACTCTTTTAAAAAGAGATATTTGGACTAAATATGGGATATGACAACCAGGGTTAGTCGTAGAGAATTTCCAGCATACTCCTCAGAGCAATTTCAATTACCTATTTTTCCACATCATTAGGAAACTATGCATTCATCATTGCCTGTTTGGGTACCAGTGCACAGTGTTTTGGATCATGTCCATAGTAGCCAGCAATGAGGTTGATTTACTAAAGGCCAAATGGCTGTTCATTTTGCAAGGGAAATTTTCCTTAGCTTAGTGAATGAGGTGAAGCTCTGATGACTTCAATCATCGAATCATGCATGAACATATACTGTGTTGTTTTTTTTTGCTTTTTTCCTTGCACTTAATTGAGTATTCTTTGCAAAGTGAATTTTCACCACATTCACCAAGCTAAGGGAGAAAATTCCTTTGCAAAACAATCTATTTGCCGTTCGTAAATCAACTCATATTTGGATTAAAAAAAAATCAACTCCAATATCTGTTTTTTAAAATGCCAACATTACTTTTGTGATACTTGCCAACATTTACAAGCTGTGACTGGTTCATGTAATGTCCTAGGTTAGAACAATGATTTATGATAGATCTATTTTTATAGAATATTATATTTAAAATCCTGATCCTAATATATTTCATTTTATTTTGCATAATGATATAGACCTAACAAAATATATAAACCTAAATAAAAATGTTCAGTACTGTAGATTCCAATTCAATTTACACTATATTGGATAACAGCTATATGAAACATCATTATTTAATTTATATACCTTAGAATTAATCCTAGTGTTAGAACTATTAGCATCAATATTCAAATAAACCAAAAATAACTGGTCAGTGTAGAGATAGCAATTTGATATGACAAAATTTATATTATAAGAAGAGCTGTAATCTTACCTTTAGCAGCTAGACTCCTGATAATATCAGCCTGTGGACTAGATGGGGACCTCAGTTTTGGTGTGGGTCTTTGCTCTGTGCCTTGTCTGGTCTCTAAGCGATGAACATTTTGGTAGAGACTCATCATGAAGTTGGGCAGTTCAGGAGGGACTGCATTTTTACCCGCTGCATCTTTTGTCCTATTGGCAAATTCTTGTAGGATGGCTGGCTCATCACTAGGATAACTCTTTGCAATGTAGTTAGCTACTCCAGGTATGAGTAGCATTATCAGAACACAATAGAAAGAGACAGACATTGTATCCCTGTATGTGTGTGCACTGGCTTTACTGACTGAGTGCAATGACAACAGCTTTTTGGTCTGAATGACTTATGCATATTCAAACATCTATTAGCTGGTCATTCAGCCTAAGCCTATTGGAAACCAAGGAAAAGTAACACCTTTCCCAGAACATTCACTCTGTTTGCCAATATGGATTAGGGAGGATAATATAACTGACACGCTATTTACGCATTAACATTATAAGGCATCATCCACTGAATTAAACACTAAAAATAAAGAGACACAGATTATTAATTAGTATTCTGTTTAACATCTGGAAAAGAAAGTATTTCCAAAATGCATACAACTTTCTAAATTGGAAACATATATAAAAGTGGGATTGTTTTGATAACATTTTTGTTAAGGGGGGAAACTTAATAGTGGAAATTCATATAGCAACCACAGAACAGCATTCATTCATTTTCCTCTGATTAATTAACAAGCCCAATTGACAGTAAATTCAGGATTTTACTCTTATTATTGGAGCAGCCTCTATGCTGTTTCAAAACTATTAACTATGCCTTGCCACTTCTTTTCACGGGAAGTTTAGCACATACAGCAGAAAACATGAACTCAGATACTTTCAAAATGAAATACTGGGGAAGCGCTTCCAATAGGATATCAAATACCATATAACCTCGTACCAAAACCTTTTAACATAAACAGATCCCCCAGTATTCTTTTATGAATGTGCAAAAAAAGTTATATATATATTTATATATATATTACATACATACACACACACACCACACACATACATATACACATATACATACACACACAGTATAGCTCTTGAAGCATAAAAGAAAAAATAAAACAAAATGTCTAATGTGAGAGTCCCATACACCGCAAAGCTGACTGGGGCGCAACACGTCAGATGGGCAGGGTCCTCATTACGCTGGGCGAAGCTTAGATGCCATTTTGTAAAGTCGAGCATGCTAATAGCCTGTGACATACCTCTATGAACTTTTTAACATGCAAGTGGAATTTTAACTAGTCTGCACTATTGGATGTTTCTTGGCTTACTTTTAATATATCTATTCCTGGGAGTACGGTAATGACCAGGTGAATGCGGAGGAAGATCGTGGTCTGTAATATAATAGCAATTCACCCTCCCTTTGCAGTGAGGTCTATGATAGCAGGTGAGCAGATAACCATTAGGTGTGGTGAAGAGCATGGCGGTGCTTGTTCTTGCTGAAGAAAATCATATTGTTGTTCTGCCAAGAATTAATATATCGATTGAGGATTGCACGAAGATTGGTTGGTGTATGGGATTTTCACATTAGACTATAAGTTGTTGTTTTTTTTCTATGCTTTAAGAGCTATACTGAGTGTGTGTATGTGTATGTATATATATATATATATTTTTTTTGCACATTCACAAAAGAATACTGCATACTGGTGGGATCTGTTTATGATAAAGGGATATGGTATGAGGTTATACGATATTTGATTGTTATGTCATATTGGAAGCACTTCACCAGTATTTGATTTTGATTAATTAAAACAGTGGAGTGATTGCACAGTTGAGTAGTAGCTGCTTTCTGGATTCAATTTGACTTAATTTGGCTTATTTTTTAGTTATATATTTATCTATTTTTAGTTGTGAGTACTAATAGCGCAGGGGTTTTTCTATTTTTAATTTTTTTACTTCAGAAACTTTGGAACAATGCTTTGAATTTTGGGTATAGAAATATGCAACAAGCTACAGTTGCAAGAAAAAGTATGTGAACCCCTTGGGATTACGTGGCGTTTACTATTTTACTATAATCTATAAACTGTAATAGATTACAGTAAAAGATCAGTTTACTAAGCAGGGGTAAATTATCGCTGCTTAGTTTTGTGGTCCCTCCGATTCTCCAGCTCTGGGCTGGAGAATCTGGAGGGAGAACACAGATCTCCAGTGAAGGACTGAACATGTTCTCCGCTGATCTGAGTGTCATAAACTGTGAATGACCAGAGAATAGCTGCGATCCTCTGAATCGCAGCTATTCTCTGTGTCATAAACGGACACCTAAAATTAGCTGAAACAGAAATAAGAATGTGCAAAATGCAGTAACCCCTAATGACAAAAAAAACAGGGATTGTCTTTCAATTTGCTTTACGAAATAACCCCATATATGCACATCTTAAAATATCATAACATGCTTCACTAGACAGTCTTTATATTTTATATAATAAATACATCAATTATTTTATTACAGGCAACCCATCTGCCTCAAAATGAATCACCCCACCCAGGGCTGCTGTTAGAAATAACGGGGCAGCTGTGCTGTTCCCCTCATATTTGTTATTTAACTGTGCATTGTATCACCAATTCTTATTTCACCATGTTTGTTTCTATGTCTTGATCTGTTGCTGCCATCTGCTGGCCAGAATTTGCATGCTGCATGCCTCTGTTATAGCTAGTAAGTGTTTTCTCTGCTGGGCGTGGTTTTAGGCAAGCCTTGGTTCTGGTCACTTCCTGCAGCCATTTTATCTGCTATATAGCTGTGTGACAGGACATTCAATACCCTGGGCTTGTGAAGGCATCAGTTTTTGATCAGCAGTTAGCCTCAGGAAAGATATCACAGGACAGCATCAATACCTCTACTACCTTACAGTATTGTATCACTGTTTGTCGCTGTATTTTGGACCAAATAAACCCACGCTGATTTCATTCCCGTGTATACGTTTGGATCCATCTAACCTGAACATCTGCCGGTCCGCTCTGCTCCACTGCTTGGATACGAAGGTAGGAAGTTACACAGCCATTATCAGATATACCTTCATTCGCCTTCATGTGGGGACAGAACAGTCAAAAACTGCCTTAAAGTCCATACCCCGCTACAGATTCCCTCAGAGTCCAGTACCACACTCAGGAATCTCCCTAGCAACAGGCCCACTTGCAGCAAATCTGCCCGGCTACAGTGCATGTTCCACAAGCCTATGCGGAAGCACTGCACATACGCAGTATCTATACTCTTGCCTGGAAGTCCTCCACAACTCGCCAAGCCACTCTTTACATCCTATATTAACCTTTGCTCGCATAATAGAAGTACTGTTTATGCACGCTCCTTACATTGTTGTGGCCCGCAAAACCCTGCAATTCACTCTAAGCATATTAGAAATTTTATCAACGTGCGCTATCGGAGCCGTACTGCGATTTTCAGCGTCCAATTCAAAAGTTCATTTTCTTAAAGAGACAGCGCACCTTAAGTCAAAATGGCCGAAAAGGACTTTGCACAGTTCCCCAGTGATGAGCTAAAGCAAATGCAACCTGATACTGATCATTATGAAGGGCAGGGAACAGAATCCACACTTCCAGCAGAACAAGTCGTGCGACCAAGACGCTCTCTCAAACCGACAGTAAAGGTCATTGAAAATTATCACACCACGAAAGATGAGCTATGTGATAACCTGGAGGAGCAATGGGAACGAGTTTCCTCCCTCATTTCCGGACTTAAATCCTCCTCAGGTGATGCCACAAGTTTACAAGTTGCCATCGGGCGGCTGGACACAGCTCAAGAAAGATACAAGAGACTGTCCACAAGGTATATAACCTTTCTAAAAGACTCTAATATCGATGAAGCCCTATCAGAACTGAGCAAGGCAGAATCAATAGACAGACAAAGAGACGTCATGGTGCTGGATGTTAAAAGTAAAGCGGAACTCCGTATCTCGCATTTGCAAGAAACTAGATCGCACAGATCAAATTCATCTAAACATTCCTCTCGGTCATACAAATCATCGTGCTCAAGAAGCTCAGCCTTGAGCGACAGATTACTAGAGGCCCGCATAAACGCAGAGCAATCCAAAGCGAGACGCTCCTTCACAGAAAAAGAAGCTCTTGCAAGAGCAGAGGCCAAGAGGGCAGAGGCAGAAGCAGAGGCCAAGAGGGCAGAGGCAGAAGCAGAGGCCAAGAGGGCAGAGGCCAAGAGGGCAGAGGCAGAAGCAGAGGCCAAGAGGGCAGAGGCCAAGAGGGCAGAAGCAGAGGCTCGAATAAAGATTTTTGAATCAGAGATGCAGGAGGAAATTGCATTAACTAAAGTAAGACTACTTGAGCAAGCATTGAGCCAAGGTCTTGATCCAGTCTGCTCGCTACCACAGGAGATAGATGATCCAGTTGACCGCACCAGTGACTATGTACTGAATCAGGTATCTGCGCCACCCCCAGTTTGCAGTACCGTCCAAGCCGAGAACACTGAAACCTGCAAGTCAGCTCTACCTGCGGTACCAGTGCCACCCACAGCACCCGAGCAACCTAATAACCGTTACCCGGAAGTGCCCTCTCAAGGACGGTTGTTACAGCAAGATCGCTATTAGGCATTTTCTGGCCTACCTCCACAGCTCAAGCAGCAGTCATCACAATATACAGAGGCTAAACGACAGCTCAACCCTGCAGCTACATCATTCTACCCGGAAGCATCTCACCCCTTTACGCCAGGCAGCCCATACGCCCCAGGGGCATCACAAGTCGTCATGGCCACAAGCAGTGAGAAATCAGATATGTCTGAGTTTGCCAGGTTTATGGTGAGCAGAGAGCTAATCAACACCAGTCTCTCAAAATTTGATGACCGTGCAGAGAGCTACAGAGCTTGGAAGGCAACCTTCAAGGCCGCTATCGCTAACCTCAACCTAACCGCAGAGCAGGAGTTTGACCTCTTGATCAAATGGCTGGGCCCAGGCTCCACAAATCGCGTCAAGAGCCTCAGAACTGTCTACATGGGACAAGCAGAAGCAGGTCTCGCTGCCGCCTGGCAGAGACTCGAACGTACCTTCGGCAGTGCAGAAGCAATAGAGAAGGCCCTATTCAAGAGACTGCAGAACGTTCCAAGGATCAATCTCAAGGATGTCCAGAAGCTTCAGGATTTAAGTGATCTGCTCATGGAACTGGAGCTTGCCAAGGGTGACCCTCGTCTGTCCGGGCTGTGCTACCTGGATACAGCTCATGGAGTGAACCCAATTGTCGTGAAGCTACCATACAGTCTGCAAGAAAAGTGGGCGGCATCAGTCTCAAGGTACAAAAGAGAGCATGACGTCACCTTTCCCCCATTTATTCACTTCTGTAGGTTTATCGATGAACAGTCCCAGATGAGGAATGACCCCAGCCTCGAATTCCTGGAGTTCAACACTACAGCTTCAGCGACATCATCACCAAGGTATGAAAGCGTCGTGCATAAACACAGAGACTTCAAGAGCAGCGTGAGTGTTAGAAAGACTAACCTACCATCTCCCGTAGTACCCACGGGTAAACAGTACACTACCTCATCAGGAGATAAGACCTTCAATCGTGAATGTCCCATTCATAAAAAACCACACTCTCTGAACAAATGTAGAGGGTTTAGATCCAAAACCATACAGGAGCGCAAGAAAATCCTCACCGAGCTCGGGGTATGTTTCAGATGCTGCGCTTCATTGGAGCACATGGCTAAGGACTGTAAATCTGTCATCGAATGTGAGGAGTGTCATAGTGAAAGACATGCCTCAGCTATGCACCCAATCCCACTCTCCAGAGATTCACCCACTGCCGTCACCACCAGTCCAGATCCAAGTCATGGCGGGGAGCCCCAAAATTACGCTAATGCAGCGACTGCTGTTTCCTGCTCATGCTTGGATGTATGTGGGGAGGGCCAGTGCGAGAAATGTTGTGCCCGAATATGCTTAATCAAGGTCTACCCAGAGGGACTACCAGAAAAGGCAGTAAAAATGTATGCCATCATTGACGACCAAAGCAACCGGTCGCTAGCAGGTCCTAAATTCTTTGAAGCCTTTGGAATAAAGGGACCATCCGAACCCTATACCTTAAACACCTGCTCGGGTCGCATAGAGACTAGCGGCAGAAGGGCACAAGGATTCATCGCTTCTCCTGTCAGTGGGGATACGGAAATACCCTTACCGACGCTGATTGAATGTGATCAAATACCCAACCATAGGGATGAGATTCCTACCCCAGAAGCTGCATTTCACCAACCTCACCTAAGGCACCTAGCCAACGTTATCCCACCTATGGACACCAACGCAGAGATGATGGAGTATCGTATGAGGGTACATGTGTTTGGAAACAGCCCTTCACCAGCCGTAGCGACTTACGGGCTTCGGAGAACTGCAATAGAGGGGGAATCTGAGTATGGTACAGATGCCAAAGACTTTGTGGAAAAAGACTTCTACGTGGATGATGGGCTCAAATCGCTACCAACTGAAGAAGCGGCTATCGATCTGCTCAAAAGGACTCAAAATATGTTGTACCAAGCTAAACTTAGACTACACAAAATTGCTTCAAACAGCCTAACCGTAATGAGAGCCTTCGAGCGAGGTGATCATGCACCTGGATTCAAAGACATTAACCTGGGACTGGACAGTCCACCTGTGCAGAGGAGCTTGGGCCTCAGATGGGATCTCTCGGCTGACTCCTTCGGTTTTCAAATAAGTTGTGCAGACAAGCCATTCACAAAACGTGGTGTCCTATCAGTGGTAAACAGCCTATTTGATCCGCTGGGATTTGTAGCACCCATCGCCATACAAGGTAAATCCCTACTGAGACAGCTTTCTGAAACCATCAAGGATTGGGATACCCCACTTCCCTCCGATAAAGAGCAAAAATGGGAAGCCTGGAAGCAATCTTTGTGTGCTTTGGATGAGATACGCATCCCAAGATGCTATATTAAAACCTCACTTACTTCTAGCGTAAAGAAGGAACTCCACGTGTTCTCGGACGCCTCCACAGAGGCCATAGCAGCGGTCGCCTATCTGAAGGTCACAGAACCCAACAAGCAAAATCACGTTGGATTTGTCTTTGGTAAGGCTAAGTTAGCCCCCAAGCCTGATCATACTATTCCCAGACTTGAACTCTGTGGGACTGTGTTAGCAGTGGAGATTGCAGACTTCATACAAGAAGAACTAGGTGTCAACATAGATGAAGTTCAGTATTACACGGACAGTAAGGTCGTATTAGGTTACATCTACAATCAGACGAGACGATTTTATGTTTATGTCAGTAACCGCATAGAGAGAATCAGGAGGTCCTCCAAACCTGAACAATGGTACTATGTACCATCCGAACTTAATCCAGCAGATCATGCCACTAGACCTATGTCTGTAGGTTCCTTTACTAACTCTACTTGGCTTACAGGTCCGGAGTTTCTGCTAAGACAGGCGGACGAATGTGTACAGGAAGTTTTCAGCATCCAGGATCCGGATAATGATCCAGAAATCCGCGCTGAAGTTAGTGCATTGGTCACTGGAACAAAGCAAACCTCCAGCCTCGGTTGCCAGCGCTTTGAACGTTTCTCCAGTTGGATGAGACTCGTCAGGACTATCGCAAGGTTAGTGCACATTGCGAAATGTTATCACAATACTCACAAAGATCAGGATTGTCACGGTTGGCACGTCTGCCATAAACCCTTCTCTGCGGAGAACATCTCTCATAGTGAGTCCCTCATAATACGTCATGTCCAACAAGAGGAATTCAATGTAGAATGGAAGTGCTTATACAACAAACAGCAGATTCCAATAAAAAGCCCTCTTGCCAACTTAAATCCAGTTATTGACAGTTTTGGCTTGCTCAGAGTAGGTGGTCGTTTGAATCAAGCCCACCTAGGAGTTGCAGAACAAAATCCTCTCATCATTCCCAGCAAACACCATATCACCGTCTTGCTGATCCGACACTACCACAAAAAGACTGAACACCAGGGCAGGCAAATCACTGAGGGCAAGTTACGGTCTGCTGGCCTTTGGATTATAGGTATGAAAAGACGTGTGGCCCAAGTACTGCATGACTGTGTTCACTGTCGCAAAGCTAGAGGAAAACAACTACACCAACAAATGGCTGATTTGCCTGCGGACAGACTATGTACAGAGCCGCCTTTCACCTACGTTGGCCTAGACGTCTTCGGGCCATGGATGGTGTCCGCACGCAGGACCCGTGGCGGTCACACAAACAGTAAGCGTTGGGCTGTACTATTTACTTGCATGAGTGTGCGAGCCGTTCACTTAGAGGTCATAGAATCCATGGACACATCCAGCCTTATTAATGCCTTAAGACGGTTCTTCGCAATCAGAGGACCAGTGAAACAGTTGAGGTCTGACCGTGGAAGCAACTTCATTGGAGCCTGTAGAGAAATGAACATAGACACCAAATCCATTCAAGATCACTTGGCGGAAAAGGGTTGCACCTGGATTTTCAATCCTCCTCATAGTTCCCACATGGGGGGCTCCTGGGAGAGAATGATCGGGATCTCACGCAACATCTTGAATTCTATGTTGATGGATGTAAACTCTTCAAGACTCACACATGAGACTCTAGTCACCCTTCTCGCTGAAGTTTCAGCCATCATCAATTCTAGACCCCTCGTGCCAGTATCTATGGATCCTGAAACACCAGCCGTACTGACTCCAGCTATCCTACTTACCCAA
Organism: Staurois parvus; assembly: GCF_062004578.1. Classification (NCBI taxonomy): domain Eukaryota; kingdom Metazoa; phylum Chordata; class Amphibia; order Anura; family Ranidae; genus Staurois; species Staurois parvus. The sequence continues at coordinate 1,210,666 of NW_028318189.1, read as the reverse complement.
AAAACTGAGATTACGCTATTGCCTAGTGGAGAATTTACTCATGCGAATATCTACCAAAAACACTGGAAACGTGTACAATACCTAGCTGATTACTTCTGGAACAGGTGGCGAAAGGAGTATCTCAATATTCTTCAAGGAAGAAGAAAGTGGCAACACCACAAACCAAACCTAAAAGAAGGCGACCTCGTGTTAATGAAGGAGCAACATACCGTACGGATTGACTGGCCTATGGGACTAATTACAAAGGTTCTTCCTAGCAAGGATGGCAAGGTCCGTAAAGTGGAGTTGAAGATCTTTAGAAAGGGTGAGCTTAAAATGTTCGCAAGGCCAATTAACGAACTCATTTTGATACTACCCATCGAGAACATTCCTGCTGGGTGAACTCTCCTGAACTTGAACTTTGTGGTTCTTCTCTATTCCAACTCGGAATCTACTATATTGTTATGTTTATTGCATTCTAACATGTTCTTTGTTACAGGTTGTTTTATATTTTATGGACATTCGTCATAGTGAAATCCCTTATGGAATTTCAGACGGGGAGTGTGCTGTTCCCCTCATATTTGTTATTTAACTGTGCATTGTATCACCAATTCTTATTTCACCATGTTTGTTTCTATGTCTTGATCTGTTGCTGCCATCTGCTGGCCAGAATTTGCATGCTGCATGCCTCTGTTATAGCTAGTAAGTGTTTTCTCTGCTGGGCGTGGTTTTAGGCAAGCCTTGGTTCTGGTCACTTCCTGCAGCCATTTTATCTGCTATATAGCTGTGTGACAGGACATTCAATACCCTGGGCTTGTGAAGGCATCAGTTTTTGATCAGCAGTTAGCCTCAGGAAAGATATCACAGGACAGCATCAATACCTCTACTACCTTACAGTATTGTATCACTGTTTGTCGCTGTATTTTGGACCAAATAAACCCACGCTGATTTCATTCCCGTGTATACGTTTGGATCCATCTAACCTGAACATCTGCCGGTCCGGTCTGCTCCACTGCTTGGATACGAAGGTAGGAAGTTACACAGCCATTATCAGATATACCTTCATTCGCCTTCATGTGGGGACAGAACAGCAGCCAATTGTCAGCCAATCTGACAGGCCCCCCCCCCAAAAAAAAAAAACACATTTTACTATGCTTCTGTCAGGGTTCGCCGCGGCGAGTAGGTCTGAGCATGCACAGATTGCCAAGACACACTAACACGCGGGCACTAGGACCTGGATGCCCGCGGCGGCAGTTGCGGCCGCGCATGCGCACTCATGCACACAGGCGCGCGCTTGTCACCAATGACAGCGCAGGGCGCTCTATTTAAAACCGGCTCTTGCAATGCTCAAGTGCCGTATGGTCTTACTTCTATTATCCTGTTGTATCCTGAGAGATTGCTTGTTGCCGACCCTGCCAGAACCATACGGCCACGACTGAGCCTGGAAGAGGTCCCTCTCCATTGGATGACATCTCTCAGCACCTGGTGGGCCTCACCCAAGCTGTCAAGATACTCCAAGAGGGATATACGCATCTGGAGGGGCGTATTCAGTCTCTAGCCTCACCGACAGATCCGCCCACAAACCCGGGAACTCTGCCTGCAGCCAGGGGGCCTACCGAAACCCCCACCGCAGCAATGGTTGCCATGCCTCCACCGGAACCTCGTGTACCAACACCAGAGAAGTTCAATGGGGATCGAGAAAAATTCAGGGCCTTCCAGAACTCCTGCCAATTATACTTTGAACTACAACCGCGGACCTTTTCTTCCGAAACCGTGAAGGTAGGATTTATCTTATCCCTGTTACAGGGTGAACCCCAAGGCTGGGCTCACCGTTTGTTGGAGACTCGCCACCCTCACCTGAACTCAGTTTCTACATTTTTTAAAGCAATGGCGGAACTATACGATGATCCGCAACAAGCTGCTTCGGCTGAAGCAGTTCTACATACCTTGCAGCAGGGTCGCCGGGCAGCAGAATTCAGGCGCTGGAGCAGGGACACCCAGTGGAATGACGCAGCTCTGCATCACCAATTCCACCTAGGCCTATCTGAACCACTGAAGGATGAGCTAGCCAGAGTAGGTGTACCTGGCTCCCTGGAGGGATTGATAACGCTGGCAATTCAGATTGACCGCAGGCTTCGGGAACGGAGGTATTAAAGATCCAGGCAAGGGTTAAAACCCACATGGATGCTGCCACGGGTTCTGACCTTTCTGAACTCCCCTGCCAGTATTCGGAATCCAAAACCTTCGGAGGGGGCCGAACCGATGCAACTAGGGTTGATGTGGCCCTCCCTAACGTTTGAAGAGCGCCAGAGACGCCGGGTAAACAACCTTTGCCTCTACTGTGTTCTTCCACTGCTTCTTTGACTCCTGCTTGTTTAGATAAACCCTCTCACTTAGCCCTACCGATCTCATTTCAGCTCCCTGGAAGAACCGTGCCGGTGACGGCCATTATTGACTCAGGGGCCTGCAGTTGTTTTATTGATCTCAATTTTGCAGCTCAGCAGCAGATTCCCTTACTGACCAAGGAGCACTGCCTAAACATCCTCTTGGCCGATGGGGCTCAAATTAAATCTGGGTTGGTAGACCGGGAGAAACCCCCCTATATGCACTATGATGGCCGGTCATCATCAAGAACTCCTCCGCTTGGACGCCATTGCGTCCCCACTATTCCCAGTTATTTTGGGGCTTCCTTGGCTACGTGCACACAACCCCCAAATTAACTGGAGGACTGGGTCAATTCAGTTTAATTCATCCTATTGTCAGGAGCATTGCTACCCCAGGTCACCACCAGACACCCAGACTCTGCTTTGTGTAAACGCAGACACTTAGCTAGCACAAACGGTTCCTACAGTTTACCACCACTACCTTGACGTTTTTAGTCCACGGGGAGCAGACATTCTTCCCCCGCACAGGGCGTATGACTGTCCAATTGACCTTCTCCCGGGATCTGAAATTCCCTTCGGACGAATTTTTCCCTTGTCTGAACGGGAGTTGGGAGCATTAAAAGAATATATTGACGAAAGCCTTCGAAAGGGATCCGTCCGTCCACGTCACCGGCGGGGGCCAGAATCTTTTTCGTGGAGAAAATGGACAAATCCCTGAGGCCCTGTATTGACTATAGGGATCTGAACAAAATTACAGTTAAAAACCGTTATCCTCTCCCCTTAGTCCCCAAGTTATTCCAGAGGTTGAAATCAGCCTCTATTTTTACCAAGTTGGATTTCAGGGGTGCGTATAACCTGGTCCGTATACGCAAAGGGGATGAGTGGAAGACCGCTTTCCGCACTCGGTTCGGTCACTTTGAATATTTAGTCATGCCCTTCGGGTTATGTAACGTACCGGCCACTTTTCAACACTTTGTAAGTGACATATTTAAAGATTTCTTGGACATCTTTGTAATAGTTTACCTAGACGATATCTTGATTTTTTTCATCATCTCTGGAGGCACATCGAGATCACATCAGGAGCGTGTTGGAGCGACTTCACCAGCACAAGTTCTACGCCAAAGCAGAAAAGTGTAGTTTCGAGCAGCACAGCATCGCATTCCTGGGGTTAATCATTTCCACCACTGGAATTGCTATAGACCCTTAGAAGATCTCGGCCATCCTGGAATGGCCGGTACCCACAGATAAGAAAGGGGTTCAGCGATTCATCGGCTTTGCCAATTTCTACAGAAAGTTTATTAAGAATTTCTCAGGCCTGGTATCTCCTATCACCCAACTCACGAAGATGGGAGTACACTTTCAGTGGACACCAGAGGCACAGGCCACCTTTGAGTCTCTAAAGAAGCTGTTTACAGCAGCTCCCATCCTAAGTGACCCTGATGCGTCACTACCCTATATATTGGAGGTAGATGCGTCAGTAAATGCAGTGGGGGCAATCCTGTCACAAAGAAAGGGTGTAAAGGAACTGATGCATCCGGTATCCTTCTCCAGGAAGCTTACCCCATCAGAGAGGCTCCCCAACTTACAGAGTAGAGAGGGTCTCTTATGAAAAGGGGAACAGATCATGGTACCGGAAGGAGCTCAGACCTTGGTCCTGGGCTACTGCCACGACCATCCGTTGGTGGGCCATTTTGGAATACACAAGACTTTAGAGTTGGTGCAACGCACATTTTGGTGGCCAAGTATGGCCAAAAATTGCGAGGCTTACGTAAGAACCTGTGCTGTCTGCAACAGGAATAAGCCCTCCAGGAACAAAGCTTGGGGCCTGTTGTGACCTTTACCAGTGCCCGACAGACCATTGAGCATGATCTCCATGGACTTCATAGTGGAACTACCGCCGTCACAGAATCATACTGCAATTTTCATGGTGGTGGACCGCCTTTCAAAAATGGCCCAAGGCGCAGAATCTAAGCCCCGACCTGCTTGTTCACCAGAGCCCCTGATGGTGGGGATGGACTTGGAGCAGGTCAAAACCAGGTCGTGGCCCCTGGTTACAACCAGCTGTGATAGAGGTACTTGCCAGTGGCACGTAGCTGGTGAGAGCCTGATGTGAAGATGTGAATTAAGCGTAGTCAGACAGGCCGGGTCGGTAACGGTGGAGGCAGAATGGTACAGAGCGGCAGGCAGAGGGATAAACAGGTCACAGGCCAGGTTCAGTAACAGGAGGTCAATATGTTCAGGAGCAAACAGAAGAATGGTCAGACAAGCCAGGATTTAGAGCAGGAGACGGTCAACGGATCAGGGTCAGGCAGGGTCGGCAACAAGCAATCTCTCAGGATACAACAGGATAACAGGAGTAAGACCATACGGCACTTGAGCATTGCAAGAGCCGGTTTTAAATAGAGCGCCCTGCGCTGTCATTAGTGACAAGCACACGCCTGTGTGCGCAAGTGCGCATGCGTGGCCGCAACTGCCGTCACGGGTGCCAGGTCCTAGCACCCTTGTGTTAGTGTGTCTTGGCAATCTGCGCATGCGCAGACCTACGCGCCATGGCGAACCGACACCAACTCTCTAAAGCCTGTGCTAGTCACCCCCATACTTAAAAAGGCGTCACTGGACCCCACATATCTTAGCAACCTAAGACCCATCTCCTTATTTCCTTTCGCCTCCAAACTCCTTGAATGTCCAGTCTACAACCAGCTGAGCTGCCACCTCATTGAGAATAACCTTCTCGATCCCCTTCAGTCTGGATTTCACCCACAACAATCCACAGAAACTGCTCTCCTAAAACTAACAAACGACTTGCTAACCGCTAAAACCAATGGTCATTATTACGTACTCTTACTCTTGGACCTCTCCACTGCCTTTGACACCGTTGACCACCCCTTCCTCTTCAAAAAACTCTATTTACTTGGCCTCCGTGACTGTACTCTCCGTTGGTTCGAATCTTACCTATCTCGCCGTGCCTTCAGTGTCACTTACAACTCTACTTTCTCTTCTCCTACTCCTCTTACCATCGGGTCCCCCAAGTTTCTATCCTTGGACCTCTCCTATTCTTGATCTACACTTCTTCCTTGGGTCAGCTGATAGCTTCCCATGCTTTCCAATTCCATTTCTATGCTGATGACAAAACAAATCTCTTTCTCTACTCCTCAGCTCACCCCATCAGTTTCCTCACATATCACTGATTTCCTAACAGACATATCAGACTGGATGTCACACCACTTCCTAAAACTCAATCTATCCAAAACTGAGCTCTTAATATTTCCTCCCCCACGTGCCTCTTCCCCTGATTTCTTGGTCAGGGTCAATAGCACAACTATCAACCCATCCCTGCATGCCAGAGTGCTAGAGGTAACCCTGGATTCTGAACTATCCTTTCAGGCCCACATCCAATCCCAGTCCAAATCATGCTGCCTCAACGTCCACAACATCTCCAGAATATGTTCCATTTTTAACCAATGATACCACAAAGTTCCTAATTCACTCCCTGGTTATCTCTCGCCTTGACTACTGCAACTCCCCTCTCATTAGCTTACCTTTACATAGGCTACCCCCCTCCAGTCCATTATGAATGCTGCTGCCAGGCTCATACACCTTACCAACCGTTCAATGTCAGCTACCCCTCTCTGCCAATCCCTCCACTGGCTTCCACTCGCCCAACGAATAAAATTAAAAATACTTACAACAACTTACAAAGTCATCCACAACTCTGCCCCCAGCTACATCACCAACCTGGTCTCAAAATATCAACCAAGCTGCTCTCTTTGATTCTCCCAAAATCTTCTGCTCTCTAGTTCCCATGTCAGCTCCTCCCATGCTCACCTCCAGGACTTCTGCCGAGCTTCTCCCATCCTGTGGAACTCCCTACTCCAATCTGTCCGACTATCTCCTAATCTATCCACCTTTATACGATCCCTGAAAACCTCTTTTTAAAGAAGCCCGTCCTGCTTCTAACTGGTAAACTGCGGTAGCACACCCTTGGGTGGAACTTGGCTAGATATATAGGTTCAGCTCTCACCTGAATCTGGTGACACCTCCGATTTATACCCAGAACACGTCCACACTCTGAGAATATTTTATATGGGTTTTATTGAAGAAGACAAACCCTGAAAAAGAACTAGCTGATTTAACACAGGAAATGTACATAAAACACAGATACCACTTTGCATAACACAGTTAGTAAGAAGTCACAATTCACTTGCCAAAGACTCCAAAACTGACTAGTATCACACTGACTAGGGTGACACATGAGAGCGACATTGACACATGAAACAATAACTGTTAATGAGATTTAGCAGCTTATTGACATTTGCTATAGCAGTACTATCTAGAGCAGAAATGTCCTGCCTAACCACTGACCAGTGAGATAAAACTTAAAGTCTCTCAACGTTGGGGCCCTTTAATCAATAGAAGAGCGCTCACTCTCTGCATGGGAGAGTATTTGTAATCCAGGAGTAGCAGGATAGCACAGTCTCCTTTAAACAGAATCTTCCAGTGAACATTGCAATAGAAGAAAACAACACTTCAACAAATCTTTACCATACAGGTGAAATCCTGATATACTGACACTTGCTCAGTATATTCAAAGCAGCAAGCTTCTGTGGGGACTTGGAACTAAACACACTCTTCAGCCACAGCACAAGTCTTGAGGAGACAAACCAGTAATATACAGAGACAGAGTTCTCTCATCAATCAGCAGCAGGAATAGCTAATTCTGAGCAGCTTGGGCTTTCCAAGATCTGTGTCACTCTGAGAATTAGAGAGCAGGCTTTCTCATGACCATTCACCAGAGATGAACAGCAAATGCAGCAATATCAAAATCCCCTTTCATCACAGAGTACTGTTTCTGGATTGTCCTCTAGATAGCATTAGACAGCAATAGAAATCCTCTTTCAGCAGCTCCAGACTTTAAGAGACACATGCAGTTGAGTGGCTGTAATCCTGGGTGTCAGGCAGGACAATCATTAGTTTGCACACTGTCCTCCTGCAACAATTTCTGTGCTTCATACTCCCAGCCCAGTCAATGGGCTCTAGCAGCACAGAGAGTGAGACTCTGTGATTTTACACCAGGAGCCCTTGCTCCATGCGGTCCCCTGAAAATGTCTCCTCCCCACATGTGCTTCTTCTTCCTTTTTTCTCTCTCCTCCACAGCCAATCATAAGTTCAGCTGCTACAGTGTTGCTATGGATGGATCCTTTTCAGCTGTAGCAACAACCAATTAGAGCACAGTCCTGCTTTTCTTGTCTGTCACTCACAAAGAGAGAAAAGAAAAAAAAATGTTTTGTAACTGCTGTTTAAGATTTAAAGCAACCAGCACATCTCTACACTACCTTTTACTTCCCTAATCAGCTCATCCCCCACAGCTATTACCTTTTGTATCACTCAACCCCTCCTCTTAGATTGTAAGCTCTAAGGAGCAGGGCCCCCTGTTTTCTCTTGTATCAAATTGTATTGTAATGTCTACATTAATTTTGTAAAGTGCTGCACAAACTGTTGGCGCTATATAAATCCTGTATAATAATAATTATGACAACAGCAAAAATAGTAAAATTATATGTATTCACTTGTTGTGAAAACGTATGTTAAATCTCAATCATAAGTGTCCAAAAAATAAGTTTGCGTAAATACATAAGTTAATTGATCATATAGTCCGTTAGTGTGTCAGTCCATTAACAATCAATGTGACTGAAATAAATTCCAGCAAATAGTGTGAATAAAAATAAATCTTCACAGGAGCACCACTTTCAAACCCCCCAGCCCCCCTCCCCCCCGCATTAGTGAGAAGACTCCACTACCAAAAGACAAAAGATGGCCGCTCACCTTTAAATAATAAAGTTCCTAATGCATGTGTTCCCCTTTAACATGATCCCCTTTAACCACTTGCCTACCAGGCACTTATACCCCCTTCCTTACCAGGCCAATTTTCAGCTTTCAGCGCTGCCGCACTTTGATTGACAATTGCGCGGTCATGCAACATTGTACCCATATGAAATTTTGATCATTTTTTTCTCACAAATAGAGCTTTCTTTTGGTGGTATTTAATCGCCACTGGGCGCTTTACTTTTTGCGCTATAAATTAAAAAAAGTGCAAAAAATTTGAAAAAAAAAAAAAGTTTATTTGTTTCTTTTATAAAATTTTTCAAACAGGTATTTTTTCTCCTTCACTGATTTGCGTTGATGAGGCGGCACTGATGGGCACTGATAGGCGGCACTGATGGGCACTGATAGGCAGCACTAAAGGGCACTGATAGGCAGTACTAATGAGGTGGCACGGATAGGCGGCACTGATAGACAGCACTAATTAGGGGTCACGGATAGGCGGCACTGATATGCAGCACTGATAGGCGGCACTGATAGGTGACACTGATGATGGGTACTGATAGACGGCACTGACTGGCATCACTTCTGGGCACTGACTGGCGGCACTGACTGGCACAACCCCTGGGCACTGACTGGTGGCACTGACTGGCAGCACTGCTGGGCTGCACTGGTGGGTTGCAGTGGTGGGCAGCACTGGTGGGTGGGCACAGGTGGGTGGCACTGGTGGGCACAGGTGGGTGGCACTGGTGGGTGGCACTGGTGGGCACAGGTGGGTGGGCACAGGTGGGTGGCACTGCTGGGCACATGTAGGTGGCACTTCTGGGCACAGGTAGGTGGCACTGCAGAGTGGCACAGGTGGGTGCACTGCTGGGCACAGGTGGGGGCACTGCTGGGCACAGGTGGGGCACTGCTGGGAACGGGTGGGCGGGGCTAGTGGGCGCACTGCTGGGCGGAACTTGCGGGTGTCACTGCTGGGCACCGATCATCAGGGCACTGATCATCAGTGCCCTGATGATCGGTGCCGATCCCCGCTCTGACAACTGCCGGTTCTCGGCAGTACTTTCCTCACGATCTGACAGCGTGAGGAAAGTGCAGCCGAGAACCGGCACTTGCATTTCCCTGTGATCAGCGTGTCATTGGACACCGCTGATCACGTGGTAAAAGGCCGGTGGGATCGGCCTTTCACCACATCACGTGATCAGCTGTGTCCGTAGGACACAGCGATCACGGAGATCGCCGGGTGCGCGCCCCCTGGGGCGCGCAGGAGAGCACGTTCTGGGAGGACGTCATATGACGTCCACTCAGAACTGGCCGGCCGCGGTGAAGCCGTCATTCGGCTATGCGCGGTCGGCAAGAGGTTAATATGATCTCACAGTGGAGCATCCCCTATTGTGTGGATGCTCCACTGTGATGTCATCAGGACAAAAAACTCAAGGTTGCAGCACCACTAATCCACCATTTTCAATGATTTCCTATGTGGAGGTTTACATTTAAGTGCTGCACTCTACTAAATATTTAAACCTAAGAGCTCACTCACACCAAGAAATGTGTGTTACCACTAATACAAAAATGCATGCTTTGCCGTGCATTTCAGAAATCACCATAATGGCAAGGCAAGTGCAATGTAAGTTTCTGAAACATGCTGCAAATCGTACTTTTTTCTCTTGGGGTTGGAAATGCGCAGATGCAAATACAGCCTAAATAGTAACACAAGCTTCACGCACACTGCCACACAATTTCATATATGCTGCAAAAACTGTGTTTGCTTGCGAGTTGCTGTACATTAGGAAATGTGCAGATGTGAACGAATAGTACCCCAAGTGCAGCGCACGTTTCTGCACACTTTCGAAACACACATTAAAGCTTGTGTTTTTCTGCGCAGGTTGCCATGCATTCGTAAACACGCAGATGAGAATCCAGCCTAAATAGTAACGCAAGTGTTATGTACATTATGTGAATGCATTTTCTTGCTTATTTTTGAAATGCATGGCAAAGTGTGCATTTTCTTGCAGTTTGACATGGGTTTGGAAATGTGCAGATGCGCACATTTTCTTGCCTATTTTTGAAATGCACAGCAAATGTGCTTTTTCTTTCAGGTTACCATGCGTTTGGACACACATTGCCACACTTTTTTGAAACGCACGGCAAAGGATTTCTTGCGGGTTGCAATGCATTGTGCAATGTGTATATTTGAATGAATGGTAACTCACGCGTAACAGCGCTGCCATGCCATTCTCAAAATGCATGGCACAGTGCTTTTTTCTGTGCAGGTTGCCATGCATTCAGAAACAAGCAGATAAGAACGAATACTAATGCAAGCAGAAATGCAGAGCGAATTATGTGTTTTCTGTGCTGGTTGCCGTGCTTTTGGAAGCATGCAGATGAGAACGCAGCCTAAATGGTGACGCAAGCATGCGTCTTCTGTGTGGGTTGCCATGCATTTAAAAATGTACAGATGTATACTCAGCCTAAATGGCACAACACGTGTTTGGTGGGCATTGCTACGTGGCAAATCATATGTTTTTTGTGCAGATTGCTTGCATTTGGAAATGTGCAGATACGGATGTTACCTAAATGGGAATCTGCTGCGTGTTTCTGAAACGCAGGTTGCTACACTGTCAGAAATGCAAATATGAACGCAGGCTAATTGTGAAGGACACCCCAACTACTGTTAGCAGACAATGTTTTGCTGCCAAAATGCATAACATGCCACAACGGAAAAGGTTCTTGAGCTACTTTGGGGCGTTTGTCACATGTAGGGCGGTCTATTCAAGTGAATGGGCTGCCCTGTATGTGATATATGTTTACACATGAAAACATGCAGAAAAAAAAAGTGAGCAGGAATGTGATTTTTTAGTACACTCAGGTGTGAATGGGATATGCTAGGAAGGAAGTTTTTAGGCCTCAGAAGTCTCAGTAAAGTTGCTGCAATTAAGACAAATGTATGGCTTGCTGGCAATTTTTCATTGAAGTCTATGGGAGTCGTGCAACACAAGAATTGCCCAAAAGTAAAGTTTTTTTTTGTTGTTTTTGTTGCATCGACTCAAGTCATGGCAATTAAGACATCGCCCATTAATATCTATCTGTGTTCACTTTACATGTTTTTTACATGTCCCCGCAATGTCATAAGTCACTGGAAAATTGCCCTATTATGAACCAGGGCTCATATTTTACCAGAAAATTGGGTGATTTATTGCAATTGTGTGCCCTGAAATTAAAATGGTAGTAAACTCTCATGTATAATTTTTAGCTACAGGTAAGCTTATAATAAAGCTTAGGTGTAGGTAAAATGAATATCTCCTAAATGTGCACTGTTTAGGAGACATTCTAGCGAGCTGCAGCCAGTGACATCACTGCCGCATGTGCTGTGAAGGAAAGGCCTACCCATGCCGTTCCCTCAGAGCTGTGTTCCGAGACTCCTGCTGGCATACGTTGGAGTGACATCATCACAGCTTGGCCAATCAAGTGACCGCAGCACACGAACCCGGAAGGAAGACCGGGTGAAGACGGAAGACTTCTCAGGGGTGACACTGTGCCGCTGGAGGACTTTGTTTTAAGGTGAGTCCTTCATAATGTGATAGTATACAATGCATACTAGCACATTGTGCCTTTGCCTTGCAGAGGAAAACTTTTTTTTTTTCGTGTTTAGTTTACTACCACTTTAACTTTAGAGTATTTTTACAGAAATTTTGTGTTTCTTAAACCTTTTCACCAATGTTGTGTAACATAAAAACTGGAACTATCACTATTTTGTTCTCTAGGGTCTCTGCTTCCCAATAAATACATAATATTTTGGGGGTTTATATAATCTTCAAGTCCAAATGATTTTTTAAACATGTAAACAAAAAACTCAAAAATGGCTCTGTCTGCGAAAAACTGAATTCCAGGTATGGCAATATTTACATAGTTCCACTGGTTCTGCTCCGACCAACGTAAGTATGTATGTGCCATACCTGTGGGATCCTGTGAAAGATGGAAGTTACTGTCGCTTGTCCCAAGCGAAGGACCCCCTGTGTTCACAGGGCACATGACCCAGAAGCAAGTGGACATCCCTGTGGTAGCGGTTTCTACTCCCCGCGACATGGCTCTGCTCTGTGTTACAGTGTGAATAGGGCACATAGAAAACAATAGCTTTCTGTGTTTACTAACAGTGACTGGCATTCTTCCATTGCGGAAAAATGTTAATGACTGCTACATATGTGAACTGGCACTAACTTACTACTGTCATACTATGGGTGAAATATCAGTTTTGGGTGGAATAATCCTGTCACAACTACAGGGACACATTACTCCTGTGTCTATCTGAGCGGGAAAACAGCATTGCGTACTGTGTGAGGGAGCAGTGGAGTACAACATTGGGGCACTAGAGGGCGCCAGAGGGATGGCCCAGAATGGATTTGAGTGTGAAGGCGCTCTGTGCCTGCTGGAGGACACAGCTCGTTGTCGGCTCATTCAGGGGAATGGAGTGAACGATTTCCAATAACTTTATCTTGTATAATTCGCAGTATGGAAAGGCTCGCTGTGGTGTCATATCAACGGCAGGTCGCAGGGCTGAAGGTTGGGCACTGTGTAGGACTGTGTACAGTATTATGGCACTGGGCAGGGAATGCCCCAGAAACGTCCAGAGTGTATTTCCCTTCGGATGGTGTGAAGGAACATCCACAGTGTTAGTATTACCCTGAACTTGGATACTGGGAGCTGAAATCACAAATATTATTTTTGTTTGTCTCGTCTATTATCATGCTTACCAAACAAGAAGAGAAAACAAACTCCCATCCCCTGGAATGAAGTCAGAAATGGTGGTATACCCGTATAATATATATATATATATATATATACACCTGTATAATAAATGTGTGTGTATATATATATACCTCTAATATATATATATATAAAATATATACCCCTATAATAAATATTGTAAATATATGCCTGTATAATAAATGTGTATATATAATAAATATATACCCCTATAATAAATATATACCAGTGTAGTGAACCTATACCAGCCATTTAATTTTAGTTCAAATCACTCCAGCTCCCCGAGATCTCCAGAATACACCCCTTTTTAACCAATGATACCACAAAGTTCCTAATTCACTCCCTGGTTATCTCTCGCCTCGACTACTGCAACTCCCTCCTCATTGGCTTACCTTTACATAGGCTATCCCACCTCCAGTCCATCATGAATACTGCTGCCAGGCTCATCCACAAACCTACCACCAGTCAGTGTCTGCTACCCCTCTCTGCCAATCCCTCCAATGGCTTCCACTCACCAAACGAATAAAATTCAAAATACCAACAACAACTTACAAAGCCATCCACAACTCTGCCCCCAGCTTCATCACCTACCTGGTCTCAAAATATCAACCAAACCGCTCTCTTCAATCCTCTGGTTCCTGTGTCACCTCCTCCCATTCTCTCCTCCAGGACTTCTCTGAGCTTCTCTCATCCTATGGAACTCCCTACCCCAATTTGTCCGGCTATCTCCTAATCTATCCACCTTTAGACGATTTCTTAAAACCTTTATCTTTAAAGAATCCTATCCTGCTTCTAACTAGTAAACTTCCTTTTATTTCCTCCATCAGCTCATCCCCCACAGCTATTACCTTTTGTATCACTCAACCCTTCCTCCACCTCTCAGGAACAGGGCCCTCTGTTTCCGCTTGTATCAAGTTGTATTGTAACTGTAATGTCTACCTTCATATTGTAAAGCGCTGCGCAAACTGTTGGCTCTATATAAATCCTGTATAATAATAGTAGTTTCGCACACACACACAGGACTCTAGTGGTAAGAATCAGCGGATTCTTGTGGCTGGAATGACAGGCTGTGTCCAAGCTCGGACACCAACCCTAACCGCAGGTAAGTACTTGGCATGCAGCTACATGCAAATAGCGACGGCAGCTGTCAATACTTTGTGCAGGCTGAACAGTTACCTCTATTCACATGCACCTGTCATTCCAGCTACAAGAATCTGCTAATTCTTGGTGCTGAAATCTGGTTTATGTGGCTAAACAGCTGTGTGGAGGATTCCTAAGCCTTGGTTCACACGTAAGTGGGTTGGGAATACTCGCAAAATTGTGTGCGTTCCTGACTCGCAGATAAAATGCGCTGCTCTTTAGCTGAATTAAATTTCATTTAAGAATGAATGGCACCCCCATGCATGGCGAAACGCCCACAAAACCTGTGCTGAAGCACCATGCAATTCTGTGCAGAGCAATTTTTAAGAATAGGTCTGTGACTTTCCTCACATTTCTGTAGGTAGGGTAGCCCAATGAATAGGCCGCCCTGCTTTCAGATTGCACCTTGGTAGGCGATTGTTTACACATGCGTTTGCTCTCTCAGAGGGTGTTTGACAGATGGTGAGAAAGATTTATGTTTCATAACAGCCCACACCACCATGCCGTGAATGAGTCATGTGCGGCGAGCAGTACTGCCCACTGAACGCAACAGGGAGTATAGGTTTTGCCGCACGTGTACCACTTTTGTGGCAGGTGTATACCCTATACGGCTGCTTTTACAGCTTGGTGGGGGGTAGAAAAGTGGCCTTAAAGGCCTCATTCATGCTGTAAGGCTGCTTTCACAGTGATCTGTATTTCTTTTGCTTTTGTGTTAAAAAAAAGCAGAAGAAAGACGTGTTACCATGTATTCCTATGGCAGGGCTTGACAAATTTGCTTTGAATCTAGAAGCCAGCTAAAAAAGTTAAGAGCCAGTTTTTTTAACCACTTGCTTACTGGTTACTTTTTCCCCCTTCCTGCCCAGGCCAATTTCCAACTTTTAGGGTGCATTCACACTTGAGTGATTTGTAGCTTGAAGCTCAAAGCTCCAAAATTGCTCAAACTTAAAAAATCAATTGTCCTCTATGGTGCCTGTTCACACGATCAGGTGTGAATGCAGCCTAAACGCTGTCACATTTTAAGCCCTGGTTCACATCTGTGCAGTCCTGTGGGCTGCGATTTGCGTGGATATGAGAGCCCATTCATTTGAATGGACTCCCGTGCCCCAGGACACGCAGGGAAGATGTCCCTGCACTACTTTGGAAATGGTAGCCCGCGCGGGAACCGATGTTCCCAGTACGGTTGCGATTTCCACTGCGGGCGGCATGCCATTAGATTCAATGGTACCCGCCTACTGGTCTCGCATTCCTCTATGTGGGTGGTGCAACTGCAGGTATTTGTGAGGGTCCCGCAACGGCACCACCTGCACAGATGTGAACCCCTTGGGTCCATACCCTTGTAAAGGACAAGTGTGTAGTCATGAAACACTACCCAAATTAAATTTTTATCTTTTTATTTTTTTAGCTCTGCTCCAAGGTGAGGCTGAGAGTTTTCCCGGAGCAGCAGGTGTCACTGAGAGCCGCACAGGGGACACTTCCTGCCAGCTCCACTCCTCCTATGACCTGCCCCTCCAACTAGTGTACAGCACCGAATCTCCCCTAACCCATGTACAGCCCTGAATCTCCCCTAACCCATGTACAGCCCCGCCCCACAGCTCCCCTAACCCACCTTTCACATTCCCGCCGCCCCCGCCCTCCCAGCACTGCTCCTCCCAATCCCCCAGTCTCACACACCAGCAACACCTGCAGGCTGCCTGGCAATGTTGCGCCTGGCTGTGCTCCCCTATGCTACATAACAACATAGAGGAGCACATATGACAACAGCCCATGCGCCAGGCCGTATTTTGTATTCGCCATGTCGACCTGGCACCTGGGATTTGTCAAGCCCTGTCCTATGGAAACTCTTCACACTGATCTGTTGTGGGTCTGATGCATTTTTTAATTTCCGCTTGCTGCATTTTTGGTGCGGTAAAAAAACTGCGCCAAAAACACACCTCCCCAATGAAATCAATGATAAATGCACCCACGTTGCGTTTTTGGTGTGGTTTTTTTAGTCATATGTCCTGTACAAAAACGCACCACAACGCGATCAAAACGTGAAAAACACATGCATTTTTGCCACGATTTTGCTGCAGATCAATGTGAACATAGGATGCAGTTTACATCAATTTTCGCATCAGTTTTTTACATCCACTACCCATGCAAAAATGGATGCAAAATGGACCATTTGTTCATTTACATCCATTTTTCTTTCTTTCCGTTTTTAATGGAGCAGAGCGGACACAGCCTGCTGTCCTCTGAGCGATCGGATGGAAACGGAAGGCCCAACTGACTGCCATCCGATCCAACAGATGGAAGGAGAATGTATCCCCATCTGTCTCTTTTTGGCAGATCAGATTGGATGTCGGTGGGTGTAAACGGACACATGTCCGTTTATACCTGCTGCTCCATAGAGGAGAATAGTTCCGATCGGGTCCGCCTGTAAAAAAAATTTTTACATTCTATCACCAGTCAGTGTCCCTTATCACCACTACACCAGTTATATAATCACGCTGCACTGGACTGGTGGCAATATGTAAAAATAAATTTTTTTAGATTTTAGATTCTTTTTTTTTAATTCATTTTCCAAAAAATTGTAACAAAAAATTACAACCTCCAAAAAACTCACCATGCCTCTTACTAAATACCTTGGACTCTATTTTCCAAAAATGGGTAATTTGGGGGGTATTTGTACTGTCCTGGGTATTTGTACTATCCTGGCGTTTTTGGGCCTTAAGAAATTAGATTGGCCGTCAGTACATTGATTAATCGATTGTCATATATATATATACCATGGTTTGTGGACTCTATAAGTTTCCTACAGACTAAATAATATACACTATTTTTGGGTATTTCTACAGGAACAATTGAGTACTGTCCGTGATACTTTTTTTATTTGCACTAACATACAATTTTGAGGACAAGCTTTCGGGGAATGTCCCCTTCTTGAGGTCTAAGCAGTACTGAAACAAAGATTTAGCAGAATGTTATAAGAGATGTAGGGGATGGGAAAAAAAAAAAACCAGAGATAAGACACAGCAAAAGCAAAGTCTGGAGGGGGAGACAACACTAGCAGAGGCAGTCATGCTTGAGCTGATAGTCATAAAACTGTTGGATAATGATTGAGGAATCCCATGTCCAAATTCAGGCCGTTATCTCTTTTTTTCTTTCCTGAATGGATATGAAATTTCCTTTAAGAACTAAAATATTGAAGTCTCCCAAAGTGTGGTCTGGTTGTGCAAAATGGTGTCCCACAGGTGTGCAAAGGTCATCTTCTTTATGTTCCTTGATGGTATGTCTGTGCAAATTCATCCTTGTTTGCAACTTCTGTCCTGTTTCGCCAACAAGATCCATTGCTACATTTTCTGCACTGGATAAGGTACATAATATTATTACAATCACCTCAAGCAAAATAGGTAGAAATGTAGCCGAATACATTTTGACATAAATTTATGAAGAAATGTTACATTTGCAAAAGTTTATAACAAAAACGAAGAAAAAGGAGGGGTTTTTTTTCAAAATTTTCAGGGTTTTTTTTGTTTAATTAGCAAAAAATAAAAAACTCGGTGATTAAATACCACCACAAGAAAGCTCTGTGTGAAAAAAAATTATAAACTTTTTTATGGGTACATGCAATTGTCATTCAAAGTGCGACAACTCTGAAAGCTGAAAACTGGCCTGGGCAGGAAGAGGGTAGGAAGAAAAAAAAAACGCGTGATCTGCTGAGCTCGCACTTTATACAAGCTGCTACGCTGTATTGCAGCTGCTGGTGTTAACCAGCCCTAAATGTTTGCAGCACTAGTTTGTAAGGTCACAACTACCAATGGACATTGATCACCAACTGGGACACTTAGACACCCTTTAGAAGTTTGATGGGGCACAGCACAGCACTGACAGGTACATGGCTAAGGTGCTTTGTACTGGAGTGGGCAGAGCCTGATGGGGAACCGAGAGATTAGTTCCTCATCTGGTCCGATTTACTTTTGATTATCAGTGGACGGCAGTGGGCTGATCTATAGCTGCTAGTCAATCCGATAGCGGCTTTCGACGTGGCCACTGCCATGCACTGTCAGTCAATAGTAGAGCGGACATGATGGGGAACTGGTCTCTCAGATCCCCATCAGACTCCAGCCACCCAGTGACAAGTCATTTCCAAAATATGAGCATTTCTCCATTTACATTTAGCTTTTGGCAAGGATATCTCTTGGCTGAATGGGTTCAGGGATACAGTACTGCCTCTGGAAGCTGTTACATACATGACAGTTTCCCAGCACAAGGCACTGCCCGCTCTGTGTACTGACATACAGTACCTCTGTATGTCAGCTTAGAGTTGGTCTTTATTGCTACCAGTTTCCTAATCTGAGGTGGAGTGTCATACATCTGTGCAGAGCCCGAGACAAAAAGGGTGACGACCTGTCTGAGCACCCCTGGAAGATGCCACCAAAGGAAACACATTTCGAGCACTATAACCCAGAGATTGCAGATGATCCACAGTTGCATGTGCAGCTTATATTGGGCAAGCAAGCAGCACTAGAGGCATTCGATTTGCACTTTGTGGTGCATCTCTGAGTATCTTGAAACCAGGTTGAGTGGTGTGGCATTGCCAGAGGATTAATATTGAATGTGTATGGGCCTATAATGTGTGGCCTCTGTCTTTGGTAAGCGACTTGTGTGCTCACTGGTCTGGTGCATGTGCGTTGATGTAGCTGGAAAGAGATGATGGGAAATCTGCATCAGTTCTGATATCCAGATGAACTATTTTTGAACTTTTTAATTTATTGCACAAATCGCATTACACTTTTGGTTTCTTGAAGTAGATAAAAGGTAGAAGGTGATCTGCTTACATGTTTTTATATTTCTGAAGTTTTGTAACTGATTTAATTGTATATGTATGAATTTATTTATGCACTTTTTTCATTTATGCACAATTTCAAGTTGTGATAATTTGATAACACACTTTATAATGGATAGCGCATCTGTCTCAGCTTTCTACTCCTGGAAGATGAGACTTTTTTTCTGTCTTTATATTTTAAGTGTAAAGTGTTAAAAAAGTAACATTTAAATATAGTTGAATGAATGTGTAAAAACTGTTAGCATCTTGCATGGACTCTTTTACAAAGGATGACACTGAATTTTCTCTTCTTCCTTAATGTATATATTTAGAAGACTGAACACGGCTTTTGTCACTCTTTTGTTTAGATTTTTCCATAATCTTGGCTCCAGACATATCCCATAAGTGTATCAATTTCTTACGCATGTATATTCATGTATATAACATAAGAAGTAACTGTAATTCACATTAGAAAAGGGAAATATAAAGAAAAACTGTCCTGGAAAATACAGATTGTGGACTGGGTTGTGATTTGTTACTATAATTATATCTTTGTTAGTGTTATGTAGTTTGTGTAGAAATTTTGGAGTAATGTTTACAGAAAATACATATTTTTGTCTCTGTTCCAAAAAGTCTTCGCTTTATGTCTTTATATTTAAGAAGTGAGAAAAATTGTGCTGGTCAAAGGAAATGAGGCTAGAATTACAATGTAAAAAACAGATGCAAACATAAGGTAAGCCATAAAAACCAGCATACAGTATTGTTGTAACATGTTATCTATTTTGTTTTTTTTGTGCCAGAAAAATATGATTCTAACCAGGTACTTCTGAGAACTCAGAAACCATTACTATAGTTTAAATACAACCTTTTATGAGGCTCCAAAAGTAAAAATAGATGTCAGTTTATGTTTTATAATAAGCTGTGATGGAATTCATAATTTAATTTTTGCATATTTGTCACACTTAAATGATTCAGATCATCAAACAAATTTTAATATTAAGATAACGTGAGTAAATACAAAATGCAGATTTTAAATGATTTAATTTATCAAGGAAAAAAGCTGTCCAAACCTGCCTGACCCTATGTGAAAAAAGTAATTGCTCCCTAAACCTAATAAGTCATCGTGCCACCCTAGGCGGCAACAACTGAAATCAAGTGTTTGTGATAACTGGCAATGAGTCTTTCAAGTCGCTGTGGAGGAATATTGGCCCACTCTTCTTTGCAGAATTGTTTTAGTTCAGCCACATTGGAGGGTTTTCAAGCATGAATGACCTGTTTAACGTAATCCACAGCATCTCAATCGGGTTTAATTCCGGAATCTGACTAGGCCACTCCAAAACCTTTATTTAGGTTATTTTGAGCCCTTTAGAGGTGGACTTGCTGGTGTGTTTTGGATCATTGCCCTGCTACATAATTCAAGTGTGCTTGCACTTGAGGTCACAAACTCATTCTCATTCAAGATATTCTGGTTGAGCGCAGAATTCATGGTTCCATCAATTAGGAAAGTTGTCCAGGTCCTGAAGCTGCAAAGCAGCCCCAGACCATCACACTTCTACCACCATGTTTGATTGTTGGGATGATGTTCTTTTTATGAAATGCTGTGTTAGTTTTACAGCAGATGTAACGAGTTGCACACCTTCCAAAAAGTTCAACTTTTGTCTAATCAGTCCACAGAATATTTTCCCAAAAGTCTTGGGGATAATCAAGATATTTTTTGGCAAATGTGAGACAAGCCTTTGTGTTCTTCTCACTCAACAGTGGCTTTCGCCTTGGAACTCTCCCATTGATGCCATTTTTGCCTAGTCTTTTTCTTGTCGTTGAATAATGAACACTAACCCTAACTGAGGCAAGTGAGGCCTGCAGTTCTTTTGATGTTGCTCTGGTTTTTTTTTATGACCTCCTGGATGAGTTGTTGTGCTCTTGGAGTAATTTTGGTAGGCCTGCCACTCCTGAGATGGCCTACCACTGATCCAAGTTTTCTCCATTTGTGGGTAATGGCTCTTGCTGTGGTTAGCTGGAGTCCCAAAGCCTTAGAAATGGCTTTGTAACCCTTTCCAGACTAATTACTTTGTTTCTCATCTGTTCTTGAATTTCTTTAGATCACAGCATGATGTGTTGCTTTTTGAGATCTTTTAGAGTTGATTCACACATATGCAGTGCAGATTGAAGCTCAGGTTTCACAGCTATTTGATACAGTAGTTGTTCAGCATTTCATGTTGGGTTTACATCAGGTTCAGGACAGGATTAGCTCAGGATCATAACCTGTTCTCACATGTGCGGTCTAGAGGTGATCCCCATAGAAGTCAATAGACTACAATTGCACCTCAACCTAAAGGCACTGCTCAGAAATCATATATGACTCTTTTTCAAACCACACTGAATCAACACCGGCAGTGCACCTGGACATATGTGAACAGGCACCATCGGAAGCAATGTTTTTTCACATGTGATGCGGATTGGATGCGGTTCAAACTGCATCCAATCCGCATATATGTGAACCAACATTTAGCATGCTTCACTTTCAGACAGCTTCTATTTAAGTGATCTTGATTCAACAGGTCTGGCAGTATTCAGGCCTGGGTGTGGAAGTGATACCATGATTGCAGCAACACTGTTGATGCTTGAATAAAAGTATTAGAAGAATGTAGATTGAAGTGTCGCTCTTATTCTTCTGTCCTTTATGATGGTGAGCAAGGAAAGGCTTCTTTGAGCTGGCACCCTGCTTATTTGTAGACAGGTGAGGGGAGAATGTCTGGAGTGGTGTTGTGGGTTTGGGGTGTTTCAAATATGCATGCAGTATTTAAAGCCAGCTATACATGGTTTGAATTCCGGTCAGTTGAGCAGGCAACAGCCGAGATTAGAACCGTGTATGGGCAGGCTGAATGTACCCAAGTTGATCAATTGATCAAACATGGGTACAATCAACCTGCCGGATTTTACATATGACTATCACTTGCGGCTGTTATAGCCGATGGCAATAATCGCTGCCTTCTCCCTGTGGGGACATCTCCCCTGTCCTCCGCTTCCCCACCAAGAGAAGACCGTGGCTCAGCGTGAG
This sequence comes from Staurois parvus, assembly GCF_062004578.1. Classification (NCBI taxonomy): domain Eukaryota; kingdom Metazoa; phylum Chordata; class Amphibia; order Anura; family Ranidae; genus Staurois; species Staurois parvus. The sequence continues at coordinate 1,188,714 of NW_028318189.1, read as the reverse complement.
GGATTCCCCTATCAAACCGTGGTTGCAGGAAAGAAATTTGCACCATCTGTGGCCTGTCTTAGTTACTCTGAATAAATTAAATTGCTTTCAATACCTCTGTGTTTAGAATCCATTCTCCTCTGATATCACCTTTGGACATGTGCAATAGGATGTGTTTCAAGGTATCTCACCTCATCCTTCGCCTCAGCCCCATTTTTGGGGATGATTTTATTTTCTACAGTAAGTCTTAAAGTATTCACAGTGTAAATGTAGTTCATGTATTTATTTTTTTATGAAGATGTAAAGGTTTAGTTGGTTAGGAATTGATGATTAACTGTAGACCTTGCTGACAAGGAGAGAGTTAAATAGCTTGCGAATGTGGAGAAAGAATTTGAAGTGAGATAAATACAGAACAGTGAAGTGCCAGTTCTTTTCACACAGTTGCTGCAATCATATTATTTATTCATTCACTTAACACTGGAGCCCCACCACCCAGAAGCATTAAACTGAGTATTTCAGCATACAGTAAATAAGAACTACTTAATGTCTTTCTATTTAGGGAACCGGTTTTAAAAGTACAGTAACCGGAGACATGCTTAGATTGTTATTTTTATGAACATTAGGACATTATCAGTTATAGTCATGGACAAAAAAATAGGGATGAAGAATAAACATCCTTTTTTCTTTGCATTCTTACCTTTAGACTGTACTTATTTAGTAGGCTATTCCGTGTGAGAATTTATATTGTATGCTGGAAATTTTAGAGATCTCTGTTTAGATGCAAGGATGGTTATCCTTCCAGATATAGTTTCCAAATAAAATATATATTTTTTTTTTTGCTATAAAAATTTTATATAAAGCAGAACTGTAGGCAAACAGCCAAATTCACTATTGAAATACATATGTGTGACCTATCTTAGCTGCCAAAAGATTTCTAATTTTGTACAGTCTGTTTTACTATCTAGTCTGTCTTGCCAGACAGTGTAGCCAGATCCCTGACTTAAAGCGGTATCAAACACAAAACCAAAAAGCAGTAAGCATTTAGCCCATTGGATGAAAATCTGCCTATGATGTTATTTATGAGTCTGTTTAGCAACACTATTTATAAGCAATAGATGACAAGGTAACTGTTCTATTTATTTTGAAGACTTCAAAATTTGGCCTACTTAAAGCAAACCTCCACGCTGAAAACACATACCCTCTACACACACTTTTTTAAATATTTTTGCTATACTTATATTAAATTTGACTGTAATCTAGCTTGTCACATGACGTCCCATTTTCCTTCCTATACTGCTCCAACAATGGTGGTGATATGGAGACGAGCAGAGCTGATGTAACGCAGCATTGTACTGTTAAACCAGGCCGATCTGGAGACACTACCCCAGGCTGTGTACCCATGACAACCTAGGGGCCAGAAAGGTTGTTGACTTTGGTTCTTGTTCAACCTGGAAGATGACTGATGACCAATAGTTGACTTTCTACAGGGGAAATTGCCTAAGATAGATAAATATTGTAGTGAAAGCTGGATTTTGTATTTTAAAACTTCTGGCCAATTTCATTTTTTTAAAATCATTTTTACAATGGGAGTGTTTTAAATGAATATTTGCACAGGATTGCTTTTCCTGCCTTCTATATTTCTGTTGCTCTTTATCCTTTTCATAGTTAATCTATCGGAAGCAAAATCTTTATCTAATAAAAGAAAATATGGTCTCACCAAATAGTTTTGTTTCAGTTAAACCGCCATGTGGAAGTTTGGATTGTGCATCTGTACATAGTCGGCAGCTTACTCATACTGCTGCTGAAAGAGGTCATTATCTATCTGCACATAACAGTAAGTAATCAGTGTGAAAGATAGAACTATGAAGACACATGCTTTGCAGATTTGATAAAATAACCGCTAAACACAGCCTTTTTCAAATTAATTTTTTATTATTCATTTAGCAGTTATAAGCAATACCAAGAAAATCCACATTATTTATATAAACTGGATCTATGCTCAAATGTGTACTTAAAGTGTAGAAGGGCTCAAATACTTACATGCTCCTGGATAAAATGCTGCCCAAGCCTCCCTCTTTTGCTGGTCAACTGACTGAAAGTCTAGGCCTTTGGTCACATGAGCTCTATTAGAAGGGAACAAGAAGCATTTGAAGACTTTTGAACCTGGGAAGTTTCAGGATGATACCTTTATAATTTGACAATACCTTCAAGTCCAATTCCAACCTTTTTTAGTTTGATCTGAGTGGGGAAAGGAACCCGTTAGGGTTTTTTTTCTGTGTTTGCATTGAAGAGGTTTTCCCTTACTCCTATTCTCTCCAATGGGGGCTGCCCTGCTAAAAACGTGGGGGGTTTTCTGGGACTTTTCATTGAATGACAGGGTGATTATCATAGCTGTAAAGTGTGCAAACCAGAGAACTCAAATGCAGAGGTCTTTCCATCTGACTCCCTAACAGATAAGAGAAATCATTATGTTATTAACCTTTCAGAAATAACATAACAACTCGTACCCAGCACACAAAATACTGTAACGTCAATACTCAACACACTGGACAGAGAACATACAGCAGACACAATACTCAGCACACTGGTTTCAGCACACATCAGCCAAATTCCCAGCACACTGGTCACAGCATGCCTTTCCTTAGCACACACAATACCCAGCACACTGGACTCCACACCACATTGCATACAGTACACAGAACCACAAGTGATGCATAGCATTTGACACCGCCCCCAGCTTATCTGATGAAAAACATCAGCAGCATAATAAAGGGGGGGATGTCCCATAATGCATCACAACATGACAGATTGAGTATTTCTGACATTAATGGAGCTTATTTTTAATGTTTAAGCGCTTTGCCGCTGTCCTGTAACAAAAATACTGCTACAGGGTGGCAGGGGTGCACAAAATCACATATATACGTAATTTTGCATTTCCGGCTACAGGGCGTGTGCGCCCTACCCGTACTGCCGTTCGCAGCCTCGGTTGTCAATCACTGGGTCCCGGCCGGTGGTTACTCGCCGGCACCCTGTGATTGCCGAGTAATACCGACAGGGGGAGAGAACTGTATGTAAACAATATACAATAAATATATATAAGCTGCAAAACAACTTATATCCACGTGCTTAAATAATGGTGAAAATAAAACACTAGATTAATATGGTCATGTAAACTATAACAAAGCAGCCATTTTGAATAATAAAAATATTCAAATTAATGAGTAATTGAATCGTCATAAACCGTGCTCAGTTATACTGAATTTGCCCTGAAACAAAGGGTCATATGTACACCAATATCGCATAAAAAAGGAAAGGAAATATAGAAACTTCCACCAAAGTGTACAAATGTGAATAAAGCTCAGTGCATTCCATTGATGGTAGTATTCCTTTAAGATTGTTCAATCCACCATCATTGTGATCCTGCAGTGATTAACACTCAATCAAATTGAACATTCACCAGATGCTGGTGAGTAACCAGCAGTGGAAAATCAACCTCCTTGATGCTGAATGATTGTTATAGGACCAACAATGGAATATTCAACCTCAATATCACAGATCAAGATCACCATCCATCCAATAAAGTATTGATCACTCTCCTTCCAAACCTCATCATCAAGATTTATTCTTAATACTCCAACTCCATATGTGGGCAAAGTAAAAACAACCACATAGTGTAATTCCGTTAGCACAATTATTAACCAAAGCCCCTCTTAAAATGGAACTCACATTGAGTTAAATAAAAAAGTACATTGTGTGAATAGCACTCCAAATATTCTCACCGCCGCTTCAGCAGCAGGTGACAGTCTCACCACACACTTGCTGATACGGGCTCTCGGAGCAGCGGTGACATGATTACACCACGTGGTCCCGATGTGCGCGCTGGGCGTGACCATCTTATAATGAAATTAGATTTTTACATTTTTTTTTATTGGACGTTTAATAGCAAAAATATTATTTTTTCTCAAAATTATCTTTTTTTTTTATAATGCAAAAAATAAAAAAATGCACAGGCGATCAAATACCACCGAAAGAAAGCTCTATTTGTGGTGGAAAAAAGACATAAATTGTGTTCGGGTGCAGCGTTGGATGACCGCACAATTGTCAGTTAAAGTAACGCAGCGCCCTAACGCAAAAAATGGGCTGGTCAGGAGGGGGGGGGGGGAATCCTCTTTAGGACAAGTGGTTAAAGTGTGTAGGTTTTGCTTTATTTTGTGTCTGCAATATGTAGACACTGGTTTTGCATGCAAGAACAATCTTTGGATAGCTTAATGAAAATAAAATTTTAAATCCATGTTTGATATATTTTGTGCTGTCTGTGACCCATTAGGGAGATTTCCAACATACAGCTGACAGTGAAAGGAAATCTATTCCAAGTGAAGAGAAATATTGTTTCAGGACAGGTGTCACCACTGGAAGATGTTCCCTCCTATTCTCTTTCAGTGACAGCTGTAAAATTTAGAATTTTAGATCATTTTCTGTCCTGGTGACAAGAAAATGATTGGAAATCCAAAATGTTACGGAAAAGAGAGAGTAGCACAAACAGCAATACAAACCTAAATGGGGTTTGAATCCTTCCTCCATCAAAAACTAAAATATCACTGCAGACAAACTTTATCAAAAAAGTTGGTGGTTCTCCTTAGTTAAGAACAAGATGATGTGGCATATGACCAATGAAAAACTTGCTGCCATTCTTCACTATAAAACCCATACATTTGAGAAAATCTGGTCTCCTTGGATTGAGTCATGCCTCCCGTGAGACTTTGATAAATCCTTGTTACACATATGATCTACAGTAATTACTTGTTCATATTGATGTCCACTTTCTTAGTCCTCCTTCCAGACTTCCTCTCTGGCCCTTGCCTTCTTTTCTCTTTTCCCTTTCACTTATTCTTGACCTTCATATCTACACTATGATAGTAGAATGCTGGGTATACCTTAAAAATTATTCTATATTATTATTATTAATATAATCTTTATCATTCATTATAATTCCATACGATTCATATTAATAACCATTTAAGATTTTTTTTAAATGTAATTTTTATTTAAAGAGTTTTCTTACAAAACTGAAACATACAAAACAGATGAATAGTAGCAAACAAAGCGCTGCAGTCTTCAGCATGAGCAGCAAGGCAACGCCATTCACAGTACAGTCAGGGAGTCACAAAATACAATAAACGTAACAGTGTACCCAAAAGTGTAGGAACTTGCACTAAAATAATGAGACCCGTCTGCTGGAAAACAGAACAGCGAGGGACACTGCAGCATTGTAGGAGCATAAGGCACCAAAACTGTAGACCCCAAGATTGCATTAAGTTCTGAGGAAATAGGGAAAAACGAAAACTGGGAAGGGGGGTTGGTAACACCTCACTAACAGGCGGATGCCAACATATAAAATACCAGGACCATAATTGCCCACACCAGTCTGTACAGCTTTTTTAAAAAAAAGGGGGAGTATCAACTCCAAGGCTGCTACGAAAAAAAAAAGGAAGGACATCTGAACCAGGCAATGGCTACACAAATTAATGAAGTACTTTAAGCGTATGCTCTGCCACTATAATTGACACAGGGTCTCCGTTCACTACTCTTCTTTTTCACAAAAAAACCCCCCAGCATCAGCAGGAAAAGAGGAATCCCTGGAATAGTAAATTCGCAACATACTCCACAGCCTTATCCTCCAAGACAGAAAGAGGGCAAATTCATGAGGAGGAATGGCACCAGGTTGAAGATCAGTTGTGTAGTCATAAGGCCAACGTGGTGACAAAATACTGGCCTGACTCTTGTAAAAGACATCAGAGAATTTCCGGTACTCCTCTGGAAAGAAGAGACAGAAGACGAGCACAAGACCCTACTCACTTTCTGAAAACAGGTATTAGTGCATTGTGGCGGCCATGACAGAACTTCAGCTCTATGCCAAGCAAATTAAGGATTGTGCTTCGGTAACCAAGGATAATCAATGACAACTGGGTAATGGGGTGAGGAAATTACTTGAATTGGGTTATCTCATGGTGAAGAGCCCCTATAGCCATGGTCAGTGGAGCGGTTTCATGGGTCACATGGGCAGGCTGTAGAGGTCTCCCATCAATAGCCTCAATGGCAAGTGGGTAGGCACGAGGCTGCAGTGGTATTTAGTGCTTCAACATGAAGGCACTATCTATGAACAAGGCTGCAGCCCCAGAATCGATTAGTTTCTGGGTGTCGATGGAAAAAGGGTAACTGGAACTAGAGGCTTATCTTTAGGGATAGCTGGGGATGCAAAGACGCCACCTAAGGTCTATCCCCTACAGGACCTCGGGCATTTCCCGGACAGATTGGACAAGACTTCAATAAGTGACCTGCTTGGCCACAGTAAAGACACAATCTCTCCCTTCTTCTAAAGACCCCTCTCTTCAGCAGAGAGATGTGTGAAGCCCAGCCGCATGGGCTCTTTTTAATTGGAGGACTCAGGCCCAGGAGGCATGGTAAGTGAGGGAGGCATGGGTGGGAATGCAAAGCTCGGAGCCAAACATACAGGAATCTTCAGCATGCGTTCCTTAAAGGAAGGTCTCTCTCGGAGTCTGGTATCAATGAGAATGGCAAACTAGATCAACTCCTCAAGATTCTTAGGTATACCTCAAGCTGCAATCTCACCTTTAATGGTATTAGAGAGACCATGGGAAAAAGCAGCCACAAGAGCCTCATCATTCCAACCAACCTCTGCTGCCAGAGTACGGAATTAAATAGCAAAGTCGGCAACAGTTCTTGTACTCTGTTTAATGGACATGAGGCTCTTGGCAGCAAAGGTGGGCAAGCAGGAATATCAAATTCCCTATTAAAGGAGGCCACAAACTCAGGGTAATTCTGGACAACTGTTTTTTGTTTTCCCATGGGGGGGTTTGTCCAAGTCAAGCAAATAAATAATGAAGCCTACTTTGTCTCTGTCCATAGGGAACGTCTGGGGCAGCATCTCAAAATATATTCCAACCTGGTTGAGAAACCCCCTGCAGTAGGCTGGATCACCCCCAAACCTCTGGGGAAGCAGAGCAGAACCAGTAATACCTCTTACAATGGTAGTATCAGAGGTGGCTGCCTGAACCAAGATAGGAGCAGCAGCAGAGATGGCTTGCAACACTGGGTATATTGGGGCAGGAGGATCAAGATGAGCAGTTTGGATTAGGAGCGTTTGTAATACTATGGCAAACTGATCCAAGCGGTGGTCCTGTTTGTCCATTGTGGAAAAAATATTATGACTAGGTGGATTGCCTGCATCTTCTGAATTCATGGCCCTTGCGTAATCTCAGCAACCATATACCAGGCAGAGACAGTGCAGTTAAGAGCACACCTTTAAAGAAACAGCAAATATAACATAGATCAGGAATGTAGTCAAAACAGAAGCCAGGGTTTGGATGCCAGTGTGGTTAATCAGATGGGCCAGGGTCAGGAAACCAGAAGTCAGTGTAGTCAGGAGCCAAAAATTAGGAACAGGAACCAGAAGAGATGTCAGCCAGACCGAGTTGTACACCGGAACACAGGCAGGAACACACTGGAGATCACAGGCCACACAAGGGCAAGGAGGAAATGAGCTTAGTTGCTAAAATAGCAAAAAGGGCTAGCTGTAGGCTGGACTAATGAGGCAGGTAAGGGGATCCAGGTGAGTCACTATGGAGACAAAAGGCTGGTAATTAACCGACAGCTGAGCAGCTTCTGAGTACTGAAAGAAAAGAGCTGCTCGTTAAGTAGCAGAAGCCCAGCCCTGACAAAAAGGCCATGCATTCTCCCGGGGGGGAACCACAGCTAACCCCCCAATGGAGCCAGTGGGGATACAGAGGGGGCCAGAGAAAAAAGTTGGCTAACTCAGTCCCAAACACACAAGGCATAGGTTGTTAATAGATACATGGTCTCTGACAGTCCTCCTGTACTCACGGGGCAACCATGGGGTGTAAGATAAATGATGTCCCGCCAAACATTTCTCCAAGGAGACCCATAGTTTGCTGTGGCCATGAAAGCGCCAATTCAAAATCCACTGGAGAGCAATAGCCCTATAATACTTCTGGATGTCGGGAAGTCCCAAACCCCCCACCTTTTTTAGACTGTAGTAGCACTGTCATTGCTAGTCAGGGTTTCCTCCCATTCCACACAATGAGAGTGCTTTGGAGCTGAGCAAAGAAGTTTTTGGGTAAGGGCACAGGCAGCCTTTGCATAAGAAAGTACTCTAGGAAGGACGTTAGTTTTAATAATATTAATGCAGCCCAGCCAAGTGAAGGACATTTTCTTCCAGGTCTGCAAGTCTTTATGAACAACATTTAACCGCTTCCTGACCGCCCTATAACAGAAATACTGCTACAGAGCGGCATGGGTGCACACGTATATATACATGATTTTACATTTCCAGGTAGGGGGCACGTGCAAGCCCTACCCGCATTTGCGGCCACCAATCACCGGGTCCCAGTCTGTGATTACTCGCCAGCGCCCGATGATTACCGAGGATCTCCGACAGGGAGGAGGACTGTTTTGTTTACAAACAGTTCTCCTTGTCAGCTTGGGCACACTGCTTTGGATGGCTGTGCACAGCACAGCCATCCAAAGCAGTGTGCTTACGGTGAAGCACACTGACACAGCCCCCTAGTAAAACACTCCCTGCACATGGTTAACCCTTTGATCGCCCCTCATGTTAACCCTTTCCTGCCCAGTGCCATTAGTACAGTGTCAGTGCTTTTTTTTTAGCACTGATCACTGTATTGGTGTCAGTGGCACCATGTTAGTTCCCCCCAGTGTCAGAATGTCCGTCGCAGTCCCGCTATAAGTCGCTGATTGCCACCATTACTAGTTAAACCAAAAAAAAAAAATCAGTATCTATACCACCGTTTGTAAACACTATAACTTTCATGTAAACCAATTAATTTACATGTATTGGGATTTTTTTTTAGCAAAGACATGTAGCAGAATACATTTTGGTCCAAATTTATGATGAAATTTGATTTAAATTTTTTTTTACTAGACATGTTTAATAGCAAAAAGTAAAAAATATTGTTTCTTTTTTTCAAAATTGTCGGTCTTTTTTTTTTTTATACCGCAAAAAATTAAAAACGCACAGGCAATATAATACCACTGAAAGAAAGCTCAATTCGTGGGATAAAAAGGATGTAAATTTATTTGGGTGCAGCGTTGCATGACTGCGCAATCGTCAGTTAAGGTAACAAGGCGCCGTAACGCAAAAAATGGCCTGGTCAGGAAGGGGGGTAAATCCTCAGGAGGGCAAGTGGTTAATAGAGTAGAATAATTGCTAGAGTATAGCATCTCAAAGCAATCTGTAAGCTGGACCCCCAAGTATTTCAGGGAGGACTTAGCCCAGGTGAAAGGGAAAGCCCTGCACAAAGTAGAGGATAGTGTTTCGGGTAGAGTAATCGCTTCTCGGCCTTTTGGCTAAGATCAAGTGTAGTATCTGTTCTTATCAGTGTCCAGTGGGGGTGCTCCCGGCCATTCTAGCTTTGCGGGGATGGCTGTTGTATAGTACCCTCACTGGTATGATGGGGGTCCGGAAGGCTAATACCGGAGGGACAGAAACTGGGGAGCGCCATGAGTCATTCTGGGGTCCTGGGAGTAATTCCTCCGAGAAGACTGGAAAGACCCAGTACCTCCTGATTTGGACGGATCTACCTTGGTCTGGCCAGGGGCTGAGGAGGCAGAAAGTCCGCAAACACGGTGCCCCCTGAGTAGTCGCCTCAGGGGTGCTCTGAGTAGCACTTGGGTGTGGGACCCCACGTTGTGAATGAGCACATGGTCACCGCGTTTAAAACACTTTTTGCACTGCGCCTCTAGGACCGGGCCTTTTGGCCAAGTCCTGGGCAAAGTCCTGGGCAACTGGTCAGTGCACAATTTGGGCACAACACTTTTTTATTATTTTTATAGATTCATTTAATTATTTATTTTTTTTTTTTTTCTCACCCCACGTTTGTCACTTTTACTTATGTGTGTGTTTTTCTCACAGGATGGAGGGTGTGGGTCCTCGGGCCTGCCCTGAAGTCTAGGGGGAGGATGTGTGGCCTTTTGGTTCCTTCCTCCCCTGTCCCTGGGGGGTTTTCTCTTCGGGAGAGCCCCCCGACCAAGTACTGGATGTCCGGCTTCGGCTGGACATAAGGAAAGGTGGTCCACCAGGCCTTTTGGCCAGGAGGACCAAACGGGTACCTTGTCCCTGTCAGGAGCTTCGTGCCCCGGGGGATCAGGGTAGTGGTCCAACCCCTTCGGGGGTAGGACAAAGCACACCCCTAAGTGCACTTTTTGTGTGGTGTTTTTGCACTTGCACTTTTTTGTGAAACACTTACGGGTTTTTCGTTCTAGTTTGCACGTTTGCGGACTTAAAAATACGTAGAACTGCGGACTTAGCATAATTGATCTTGAAATTAGATATCTTACCAAATTGCTGAAGTTCCCGCATCCGGTTAGGCAACAAGACAAGTGGGTCCAAAAGGTGGAACAGGACATCATCAGAGTAGCCTGCTAACTTGTGTTCTATGGTGCCCACCATTACCCCTCTGATATTCGGAGCACTGGGAATTGTGTACAGAGCCATGATCTACTACAGCATTCGTGGTCCCAAGCCCAGAGTTTCCAGTACTGCCCTAAGATAAGACCAATCTACATGGTCAAACGCTTCCTCAGCATTTGTGGAAGTCCGAATGGCATTATCTCTAGTTTCCTGGCTGGAAATAAATCCCATCTGATCTGGGTGTACAATAGATGTTAGGAGATAATTCAAGCGATTCATCAGAATCTGTGCAAATATCTTAATATCTACATTAAGCAGTGATATCAGGCGGTAGCTTTGTGGCAGGGCAGGATCCTTATTCTCTTTGGGAAGCACTGTGATGTGGGCCAACAGAGCCTCCGGAGGATCGGGCTATCTTTGAAGAAAGAATTGAAGTACCTGCATAGGGGGTTAAGTAAAAGTGGGAGAAACTTGACGCCTTAGTATAATCATCCGGGCCAGGCCTCTTACCACTGGGTGGTGATTTCACCATGGCTTCAATTTCCAGGGGAGATATAGGGGACTCGAGATCCGCCTGTTGCTCTGGCGTCAGGGAGGGAAGGCCAGCAGATGTTAAGTAATCACTAATAGCTTGTGACTTAGAAACCCTAGCACTAGGAGAACTGTCACTTTTAATTTGTAGAGTACCTCATAATCATGAAACAGCGAGGCAATCTTAGAAGAGTGTAAGACAGCCTCCCCAGTAGGGGTCATAAGTTTATGTACATGGGTTTGGGCATGCCGCTTCCGAAGAGCTCTGGCCAACATGCAGCCACATTTGTTACCATGTTCATTTTATTTGTGTGATCGGTAACGTAGCTGTCTACAAATGCCGCAGTCCAAAAGGTGAAAACAGCTCTCTGAGACCAGTCAAACGTTTAAGAGCCTCGGGGTCACCATGATCCTTATGCTGGAGCTCAGCCTGTTGCAGTGCTGTCAGAACCTGTCGGAAGTCAGCCTATCTTTCCATTTTATGTTTAGACCCCAAAGAGCTCAACTCACCGCGTAGCACCACCTTATGTCCTTCCCATATGATCCCCTCTCCGAGATCACCAGAGGTGTTTTCTTAGACTAATGTGTGATTGTGTCAGTAACCTTTGCTATTACTGAAACATCATCCAATAGGTTTTTGTTCAACCTCCAAGCCCAAGCCCTAGGAGTTCCGATAGGCAGTTCGAGTGTGGCAGAGACTGGTGCATGGTCAGAAATAGTGATGTTCCAATCTCAGCTGACTGCAACAACTCAAGAGTGCCATGATTCACATATAGAAGATCTATGCGAGTGTAAATATCATGCACCTTTGAGTATTAGCCAAAGTGCCCTCCAGTTGTCTACAAGCAGGTTGGTCTGCAGTGCCTTACGGAAATGTATAAAAAAAAGCATAAGAATGTGTGGGTCGGCGGTGTGACGTATCGATGAGGGAGTCAAGGCTAACACTAAAGTCACCCCCTAGAATCAGAAGACCCTCCTGGAAATCTGCCAGCCTATCCAGGACTACATCTAGGAAGGTGAGTTGATGTGAATTTAGTGCTTAAAGCGTTGCAAACGTGTTTACAAAACCATAGCGTCCTTGCGAATCTACATAACTATCCATAGGTTGGAAGGGGCAGGATTTGTAAATAGCAATTGTCGTGCCCTGGGACTTTGCAATGGGAGAGTTGCTAAAAAATCATTGACTATAGAGGTGTGTGGGCAACTTATGGAGAGACTTTTGCATGAAGTGCATTTCTTGTAAGAAAAGCACCTGGATCTCCAAATCTTTTGAACTCCAACCATGTTAACTTTGTGTGGAGAGCAGAGACCTCTTACATTATAAATAAGTACTTTAAGTGAAACAGCACCAGATGTGAGAAATGGTCAAGCAGCTGTGCAGCTCCAAAAGACGAGGTGTGGGCGAGGTGATGCAGGTGTGTCCTAAAAACAAACAAAAAAGAAAAGCAGGGGGTTGGGGGGTAGGAGAACAGTAAAACAGAAATAGAGATACAATATCAAACAATGGGATGGACCAAGGATAACAAGTATGGCACCTAAAACTACAGCATGTCAGGCCCAGGGCATAACTCCTCAAAGGAGAGATCCCTAAGCATTAGCCTGGTGCCCTTAAAAAGGGCTGTCACCTAAATAGTTATGGCCTACAAGGGGAACATGGGCAAACATACAGGAGACATGATAGCTCACTCTCCATCCATACCATTTAATGAGCAGAAGGTTAAGGGGACACTAAGAAGCATCTACCAAAGCCTGTGCATATTAAAATGGAGGGCACGAAATTATAATAAAAAAAAAAAAAAAAAAAAGGAAAGCTATATAACAGAAATATGTGGACTGCTATTACTGCCTCTTCTTTTTTTTTCTTTTTAAAGGCTATGCTAGTTGCCTGGCAACCAGGCTGCTGCAGTGGCTTTTATTAATTTCTGAGTCACTTGCTCAGGACAAACATGTAGCAAATGAAGACAGAAGGACATTTGATATGCATAATTGTTCTAGATCAGTGACTCAAAAAGTATTGAAACCAGAATATTTGGATCGCAGTCAAGCAACTAGCATTTTCAGAAAGAGACTGGGAGTGACAGTCTGCCTCTTTCTATTAGCACAGGGTTTTTAGTGCTAAACTTTAGGCAGATATTAACCCTTTCTCTGCCAGAGCCATTTTTTAATTTTTTGCACACGTGTTTAAAAAAAATCATTTAGGCCTAAAGATTACACAAAACCTCCAAACATTATTTTCTGAAAGCAGACACCCTAGAGAATAAAATTGTGCTACTTCCAATTTTTTATGTCACATGATATTACTGCAAAGGTCTAGGAAATACAAAATGTCAGTAAAAAAACACAAAAGTGAATTTTAGGGCAAACACACACAAATTACCCAACTTTTTGGTAATATATGAAAGGTTGTGCAGAGTAAATAGATACCCAATATGTCAAATCTTAAATTTGTGTGCACCTGTAAAATGGAGACAAACTTCAGTACCCTATATTTTCTATAGGTGACTCTTCAGAAGCCCTTACAGATCATAAGTTTAGTGTTTAGTGCTAGGTCTTGTGCTAGAATTATTGCTCTGACTCTGTGCTTGGTTGTAACTTTATTTTTTTTGCAATGAAAAAAAAAATTTTTGCTTAACTTTTTTTTCATCACATAGGGGACACAAAATTGCCTATGTGATGACTTTTAGGTGTCAGGCTCTCTTTAATGAGACATGCAGTGTCTGAAAGACCCTGCATGCCACCTCTGGTCTTCACTGGATGTAATGCAATGCAGATTGTAAGTAACAGCGGTGACCCAAAATTGACATCAGAAATGTCTCTTTCCGGGTCACAGCCCTCTACCCGCCAGCACCCACTATGTCGGGCCTGGGCCCGTAGATGGGCAGTACATGGCAGGAGTGCATGCACACGCAGAGGCGCTGTTACTGGGGTCCATGGAAGCAATCGGACAACAGTGCAGCAGCCCAACTGCTTCACCTAACAGGAGTCTGCCTGTCAGTTTTAGACACAATCCTGGTGGCTGCAGCAACTGGATTGTGTGTAAAGTGCTCTGCTGTCAGGTCTGTACGATGTATGGATTGGATTTTAGGTCAACGTTGCCCCTACACTGTTTGCAGCTAGGAAAACATAATAATTGATGCCAAATACTTAAAGCAGAGCTTCACTTAAAAGTGAAAGTTCCACTCATCTTCCTCCCTTCCCCCTACTCTAACATTTTTTTTTTCTGGGAGAGGATGTGTTTTTCTGAGAGGTGCCCAGCTTCCACTTCCGCAGTTCTTGCCTAGGCGAGAATGACATTAGCTTGGCCTGCCCACAGCTTCCTAGGACACGTCACAAGTCTCATGAGGCAGGATCAGTATGAAAGCACAGCATGATCTTGTTTATGCGCAGTGGGGAGCCAGCTATGAAATAGCAAGAAGTCACTGCCTGCTCTTGCATCTAAGATGGCTTCATCGGGGATCCGAAGCCTGGGGAAAGATCAGCTTTGGTGAAGATATTGCTGGACTCCTGAGCTAGTAAGTGTCTGTTTGTTAAAAGTCAACAACTACAGTATTTGTAGCTGCTGATATTTAATGTTTTAAAACAGAAACAAAGTTCCTCTTTAAATGTCCCCTGGAGCACTCTCTCTGTGGCAGGGCAGTGGTTGCCTCTTACTTTCGTACTAATGCAACCGGTAAGGGCTTATTCACATGAGCACAGAGACGTACACTGTGAAAAATTAGTGTATCTTGTAAAAGACAGCTGTCTGTATTTAGGGGTGCACATCCATCCCTGTATGCAAGTAAATATGCAAGCATGCGGTTGCCCAAGTACATTTGTACAGGCAGTTGCACACAAACACTGTGATTTATGATTTGTGTGTTTATCCCATAGCAGGGCCCTCGAACCCCTCGTGTATCACACTGTATTGTCATTGTACTGTCTCATGTATTGTCTCCCATTGTAATGTACAGCGCTGAGCGAACTATTGGCGCCATATAAATACTGTATAATAATAATAATATCTGTGCAGTAATCCAATGTTAAGCTTTGCCTCTCTGCAGGAGCTTCCTGTAACAAAGACCTGTTACTTCTGCTTTCTCTCTCTTCTTGTGCACGGTGACTGGTCTTGTCTCTGCCTTCTCCTGTAGTTTCCCTGCAGGCATCCTGTAGTGGGTGGAGCCTACTGGGCCCCTTCCACAGTTATTTTTTCCGCACAGAATATGTACAGCACAGTGATGTCACTGCTGCTTGGCAGGTTATACACAGTGTGCCGGTGTATTTTTCTGTTTGCCTTCAGTTCAGCTTCAAGTAACTAGAAAATATTCCAAAACCATACCAAGGGCTCTAATTATAAAAAATTTGCTTTGCAAATGTCTGAACATTCGTTCAAGTATAACTAATAATACGAACGTTTGTAATATGTGTGCAATAGTTTCTTTGTTGCCTTTTGCCAGGTGTATGTAACATTCCCTAACATTCGATCCTATAAAAAACATAGCCCTGGGAACATTCAACCACGAGAGTTAACATTCACTAACAGAGAAATTAGCTTAACACTATGGGCTATGAACATTTGACCAGCAAGGGAAATATTATGAGGGAGAACTCTGTACTATGTACAGTGAATGGAGATTCCTGTGTGAATGGACAAAAAAACAGTGTTTGGCCAAGCAAGCCTCCAGCTGCAGTGTGAAACACTTAGCATTATTACCAGGACAGGGCTGTGTGAATGAGGCCCTTGTTCTCATGAACATGGAAACAAGGTGGTTTGCAAGGGGTTTCCTCTGGCAAGGTACCCCCCATGTTGAGTGCATGTGGGCCCCCTCCCCTTTCTGGCCACCAAGGCTGTGGTTCCTGGATAAAGGTCTGGTTTTGATTTGGGAAGGGGCTTACACTTTTTCCTTTTTTTTTTTTTTTGCATCAGGCTCCTCAATATCCAAGTTTAAAGGGTCTGGTGTGGATTTTGGGGGGGACCTTTTTTATTTTCATGGAGTCCCCCTTAAAATTCAGACCTAAAGGGTTTGGTATGAATTTTTAAGGAGTGACCCCTGCTTTTTTTTTTGGTTTTTTACACTATCTCCACTGTATACATTCACCTGGCTGAATGTTCGGGGTGGGGATGAGTCACTGATTGTTAGGATGCCAGCAGAAGGAAGCTATCACATTTAGCAGTGGTAACAATAATACACGTTTCACTTCACACTGCATGTGGAAGATTGCTTGGCTGAACACCCATTTGTTTGGCCTTTTGTACAGGAACCCCCATGGACAGTACATAGTGCAGAGGTCTCCCTCATATTATTTCTCCTGATTGAATGTTCTTAGCCTATAGTGTTAGGTTATTATCTCTATTTATGAATAACTCTCATGATCAATTGTTCTTAGGTCTATTGTTCTTTTATGATCGAATGTTAGGGAATGTTACATTTGTCTGGCAAAAGGCAAAGAAACTTACAAGCATTACAGGTATTATTCCTTACACTTGCACAAATGTTAAGACATTCTCAAAATAGATTTTTTATAAATAGACCCCTAAATAATTTCATATTTGTTTTTGTATTATACGGTATATAATTTTCAAAACTACATTAGGTGTTCTGAATGACCTGTGTCATTTCTAGAAGACATTGATGGAATTTTGGCATTTTTATTAATATCCATAAGCTGTGGGTCACTCTTTAATTAGACGAGGGAAGGTAAACGTGCATTTGACATCTCTTCAAAGAGTTAAATGACTGATAAGGCCGGTTTACTGCATTACCCAGCATAGAAGCATTTAGTATATGTTAATTGATTGTTAAAAACATCCTGGATTCAATTGAGATAAAAGATAACTATAGCTAAGCATTTGTATTTGAGAGAAAACTAAGTAATGTGAACCAAAGCTCTGTGGAAGCCCCGTGTTCCCCTACCCCCCCATCTCCTAAATCCAGTGTGATGGTGTTCCTGGGAGGAGCATGTGCAGCTCAGAGAGCAGAAAACTGCTAGAGGGATCCCGCCTCTTCTCTGCACATCTGTATTCAACAGGAGAAGACAATACCAGAGGAGACGGATACCCTGGCATTAGAAGAGAGGAAGTCAAGAGAGAAGCAGTGCCACATCAGGGAGAGAGGAAGCCCCTTCTCCACAGCTGTGGGTTTATTTCCAGTTTAAATCCTATGTCTTAGCAATGCGTAGACCAGTAACTATCTGTTATTCCTGTATCAGTGCTCTCTTTGTGCTTCCCTCCGTCTGCTCTTTTGCTTCTGTTTTCTCAGTGTGTCTGTCTGACCCCTATGCCTCTGATCAGACAGTCTCCTGTGATGCTGACTTCCTTTTCTGCTGCTTTTCTTTCCATCCTTCTTCTTCTGTGTTTGTCAAAACCCGTCTCCATGCTGTGTTACTAAGTCTATTAGCTTTCACTTTTAGTAAGCTGTTCTAATCATACCGTCATTTCTGTTCCAGGCTACCTGTGTTGACTAGGACATTCATTATTTATTTCCTGTCCCTTGACTATAAACTGCAATTATGCAGCAATCACAGCCATGGTAAGATGAAAATCATTTTTTTTACATTTCTTTTCTAACATAATGAGATATTGTCATGTGCTGTTGCTTGTGTCATTCAAACTTGTCATACACAAGCAGATCTTCTGTTCATAGAAAGTGTTTGCTAAGCCCCTATATAGCAAAAACCTGTTCTAATTTGAAATATTATTTTTTGATTATTTATTGCTCTCATTAGCAATAGTTTCTTAACATTCTGACAAATTATTCCAAGAGATTCTTGTACCAGTTTTATCGCATAGGAGAGTTGCATACGTTCACCTTTTCCATTACAGCAGAAAAGCTTTATCTTAAAATGCCAATAATAAGGCTATACATTTATACATACTGTATAGTGGTGTTCATATGTTGGTTGAATAAATTGCATATGAAGGAATACATACAGAAGGTGCCCTATATAAAAGACTAGCTCTGTAATTTAACATGTGGATGCTGGAATGTGATCATCCTGAATAACCAGCCAGCGTCAGTCATAATGCAATATTATTGGGAGGTTTAATACTTGGATATACATAGCAAAGAACAAATGCTGAGGAGCTGGTCTTTGAAGAAAATAGAAAAGAACATATGTGAAATATGAAGGATAGTGCGTGTGTGTCTATGTATACTATATAATTTTTTTTAAATTCTTCTCTGTTTAATTTTTAATAATTCTGTTTGTACATATGAATGTGATCTATATAATGTAAGTATTCCTACCAATGCATTTTGGTGTTTATGACAACAACTATTTTATGTTGCATTTTTAAATTTATATGTATGCATGGACAGCTATATACTTAGTATTACTTCACGGCCATTCTACTTTGTTGTCTTTTTTCATCCTCAGCCTGACTGCATGCTGCTAATTGAGCTTATCTCTGCAGTCATTTAGCTGGTTTGCAGACACAATACTCTCAGGTGAAAGCTACAATAATGATTTAAATGTGTTCACATTTAAAATACACAATCATATCTCCTTGAACCATCTGACTGTGCATGTATAATATTACCTCAAGTTATGTAGATTTTAAATGAACCAACCCTTGTAAAGCCCTTCACCTTCCTTTTACCACTGTAAATAATGGCATTGTTTCAGTGCTTTGCCAACTCCAAGTTCCTCATCCATGATGCTAAATGCTTTTGCTGACCTTGTTAATGGGGGGGATTTCCTCTAGACATCAATTAGGATAGGAACTTGGGAATCAAGCATGGAAACTATGCTAGGCTTGAGTAAGTTATGCCACTGATTGGTGATTTTAGAATGATGAAGCCTGAGAAGATAATTTATCAGGGGTGATATTTAGGAATAACTTAAAAGACAATAGTGTATTTATATTCAGCATGTGCTAAGGATTTTGTCTCCATTCTGAATTCTTGAGCATGGTAAACTATGCTAAATTATGTAATTTGTTGTTTAAATCGCTGAGATGCTTCATATCAAGCTATAATCTGCTGTTTTGGTGGTAAAGGCTTGTGGTTGTTGTTGGCTAAAATAAGGCTGGTGTGAACTATAACTATTTTTTATGAAGAAGTGGTTGAATTACCTCACATCTTTGGGTTTTTTCCTGCGGCTCCTGGTAATTGAAGTGGGCTCTAAAGAAACTGCACATGCTCAGCAAATATGAGTATACTTGGGAACGTAACATTTCCTGAAAATATTTTGGCCGAGAGTTTACACTTTCCTGAACTGATGTCCAAGACTGTGTTAGCTCCATTGTATATTTCATTTTCACAGCACGTTATTAAAGGTATAGGAGCAGTCCTTGAGTGAAGTAGTTTAAGTAACTTCTGAAAGGTGTAACATTACATTCCAGTACTTTACTATGGGTAGGAAGTGATGCATACGATTTTATATTTAGATATTCTTTACCAGTAATCTATCAAAGTGCGGAAAAAAGTTCAACTATGCCCTATAGTTTAGTTTCTATCTTTCATTTTTAGCAAAGGTTTAAAAAGAAATTTTAAAAATATTTACTATGTACAACTATTTTTACTTTATTTTTTAAAACCTCTTTCCCTTACTTTTTGTTGTGGAAATACATGTCAATACCAGAATAAGATGCTACTCTTGCTCACCTACTGTTAGACAATCATTTACCAGAAACTGTGTCTAAATTATTGTCTTGCATTGCTTGAGTGTATGCATTTTACTGTATTACATAAGGCAAAATATACAAGTTTGATTAAGCATGTTGTGTTCCTGAATTTACTTATTAAACTGTAAATCAAACTGCTGGATTTCACAGGTGAATCTGTAAAATCCACACATAGTCACCAATATATACAGCTATCAGTCAATAAAGAGAAACCATATGGTAGAAAACAAATAGGAAAGCTTACCTTATAAACAATTACTAATTTTACCTGGCCTTGCTAGGTATATAGTTAACATAATGATCCATTGGTAATTCTAAGTATGTGCTAATTAAGAAATTAATATATTTTGTAAAACTTAACAGAATGTTAACAGAATGTCATACAGTGCAACTGGGATTGTAAATATTTTGAAACTGGTAGATCCTTTGAATAAACTTTTAGCAGAAATTGTATGAATACTCTGCAGTATAATTTAAACAAGCAGCGAGTGTATCGTGAAAAATTATGTTAATAAGTTAAAATGTCCAAGCACTGTAGGATACTGCTGTCTGACCAGACTCAACTCTGGTTTAGGTGTTCGTGCTTGTAAATAGATCTGAAAGGGTAGCAGGTTTTGTTCAAAATTATTTTCAGATTACACAGGGATAATAGATGCTATCATAAGATGGCTAGAACCACTGACAGATGCATTTAGTGTGAAATCCCTTTTCCACATAAATCAACTGGTAACCAAATGCATATTATAAATAGAATATAGAATTGGTTTTACCCTGTATGTATAGATAAAATCTAAAATTTGAAAAACACACCATGGCTGTTCACCAATGTTCCATGAGTGTAGACCTGCATTTTGCAGAAAACATACAACAAAGTTATGAAAGACATTATATAACAAAGTTCCCAGGTAAAATCTTACCTGTGGTCACTGCCGAGATCTAAAGCTACTTATAGACAGAAAATTGTAACCTGATCTAGCTGTTTTCAGGCAACAACTTCATGTATGTGAGGTACCTGTAGACACCAGCTAAGCTTTACTGTACCCCAGCCTCACTGTGTGTACCCCAACCCTTTGTGTGTATTTTGCTGTGCTTGTACACAATGGGTTTAATTTACTAAAGGCAAATATGCTGTTTACTTTGCAAGGCAAGTTTCACTTTGCAAGGGAATTTTCACCACCGCTTAATGAATGTTGTGAAATCTCACGTTAATTATAGCCAACCACATGCAAGGAAAACAGCTTCTTTTCTTGCATAGGTTTGGATGATGGAAGTCAATTTCCTTGCACAATGAGCAGTCAATTTGCTTTTAGTAAATAAACCTCAATGTCAGAAAGGCTTCAGTCGCATCACTTCATTGTTGCACAATATCTACTTTGGATTGGGTCAAATGGCAAAACAGTTGTATTTGGAATCTCTTTCTGCTTCTACCATGATGCCACAGGATATAGTTTGCTTTACATAAAGATGTTTGAAAACCAGATGCATATGCAATACTTTTCAGTATGAATGCTTTATCTCTAATTTAAATGGCAGACAATCAAATTCCAAAGAATGTTTCCACTGATACCTGAGATAAGCACACTGGGGGATTAATTATGTAACCCTTGCCTTCATGCACATAAAATCATGGATGATTATTTTTCATATTTTCTTAGTGGTAATTCTTAAGGATAAACATGAAGTGAGTTTATTGCATAAAAGAAGAAAAATCTCTTCTAGCTTAGTTAAATAGTAATAAATATTCACACCATCACCGTGCTATAAAAAAGACATTTTTTATTTTACCATAGAACAGCAACTCCCTGGCCTCAGTTTGATGACCAGTGTTGGATATTATATTTTTATGTTGTCTCTGATATATCTTTGGTTTTGTTTGATCCACCCCCAGGGCCACTGATCCTGTAGGAATGCAGGTACAATGAAGGCTAGTGGTTCCTCTCAACTTCTCACTGAATAAGAGCCTAAAGCTGGCCATAGATGGATCGAAATTTGTCCAGTTCAGTAGGGACTGGTCAAATTTTGATTCATCTATGGCAGTTCTCATTTGAAAGCAATCAATCTAAGGACTGGCTGCTGTTGAAAGGCTTGATTGGAAAATTTTTTTTTGGTACTATACACCAGTGGCATCGATAGGATCACAAGAAAAAAAGAAAGAAAAAAGGAATACACCACAGCAGCAGTGCTCAAAATGCCATATAGGCATTCAGTACTGCCATCAATAAATTATAGACAGCGCTATGTGCATTAAAAAGGAATTTGCCAACATATAAATAAATATGAAAGCAATGTCCACATATTAAAGCCCACATTTTAAAGTAATCTTGTGCAAATGCTCTCTACAAATTCTGGCACTATGGCCTCAATAATGTGTCCATGCAATTGATTTCATACAATTATTCCTGTGCATAATCTTCAAACAAAAAACAGTGTGCTCCAGTGATTGTCCACCAGAACACACCAGATATATTTGACTACCAACTATAGGTAAGTCATAAAGCGCTTGTTATACAGGGTATTAACACCATCCACCTTCCACCAGGGTCAGTTACTTCACTCTCCTTTTACTTGAATGCAGTCTGATGAATTAATGCTACATGAGGAGGGAATAGAGGGAGATCGCCATAGTATAAAACCTTAAAGTGCTTTATTTCTCCTAAACCACACAATTCTGCTGACATTAAAAAGTGCTTTGCCATGCACTAAGGGGTATGCACATAGATATTTAGCAGTGCTTGGGTACCTGCTCCATCTGTTACAATGCCGAGCGGTTCCTTTCCTGAGTGTATACAATGGCACTTCCGAGTGTACTGTGCCGAATGATGTCACTACCTGGCCCACCCTGACGTAGCGTGTTTTTATCCTGACGTTATCAAGCGGTGTGGGGCTCATTTTAGCTCTTAGGTTAAGTTTTAGGGTTAAGTTTCAGTGTTGAGGTTAAAGTGGAAAAAATTCAGTCACTGAAATCTCTCTTAAAGGTTAACTCTGCTTTTGTGGGAAAAATATAGCAAATTAAAAAAATATACAATATACAATTGCTATACAAGCCATCTTGTAAATGTTATTAAGTTTGTATTTTTATGTAAAATTTAATACAATATAGCAACCTGGAGGCCTTCTATACACAGTTGTTGTATAGAGCTTCCCCAGAAATGTAATTTCCTGCATGTGTTATTGAATCACTGATTTTCCCATAAGTCTGCAGTAAGATGCAAGTCAGATTTTAGGCATCTTCTGCAACAAAAATGATATTTTTGTTGAGCTACTCCAAAAGATCTAATTACTTCTAACAGAATGCAGGCCCTGCCACTTTCCTCATTGGAACACTGCAAGTTCATCAGGTAATTAATACTGAAAGAGTCACCATCATTTAGATTTATTCTGCACATGTCCAAAGAAGAACAATCACCTTTTTCCTCAGAACAGAAACTGGTCGAAATCTGCAACAAAGTTTGTTAAAATCCTCTCAATATACCTACAGTAGATCACCCAGATAGGAGAAGGTCAGTACGATTAGACTCAGGGCTGTCACAGGTGAAGATGGCAGAAGGAAAGGTAAATATCAGTGGTTAAGGAAATAGGCTATTAAGAAAACCTTTGACTTTGCCCATTCAGTAGCAAAGTCTGCTTTTTATAATAAAGCTTACCTGTAGGTACAGTGAATATCTCCTAAAACATGCACTGTTTAGGAGATATTTACATGTGTAGCAGCTAGGGATGTCACCAGTGCATGCCCATTGTGCTCTCAATGGTAGGCACACTCTAGTATTCCATCTATTGAGATAGCTATGCCTCAACCAGGAGCAGCATCTTTGCAGCTTGGCCATTCAAACAGCCGGAGCCCGCGAACCCGGAACAAAGACTGGTTGAAGATGGAATCCCTGTCAGTGCTGATAGCGTGCCGCTGGAGGGATCACATTATGACATGAGCCTGTGGGGCACCAGATTTTTTTTTTTTTTTTTAACACTGTTTACTGTTGCTTTAAGGAACAGGATAAAGAGTAACTCAAAGAATTCAGACACTTTCTAAAATCAGCTTGCTGTCCAACAAGGTGAATGCTACATACAGCTCAGCTCTACCCACCCCTCCTCTCTAGGGTCCATTCACAGAAGGCTTTGTATTTTGTAAAAGTGTTCACATAATTCAAAGCGCTCTGTGATTGGACCAGTATCCTTATCAGTGTTAAATTGTTTGTTACAGCTCTCGAACTGCCACTTTTGCTGGACAGTTTAGGCTGTTAAAGGAAGTTCAAAAAGAATAGACTTAGTGGCTGGATCACCGGGTAATAAAACTTTGTTACAGCAGGACTGTGCTAATGCTAGTGACATTTTGCATTGTACAGTGTCATTTTTCTTTGGCCACTTTAACCCATTGTAAACCATAGTACATTTTAGAAACTGCTCAAATTCCTGGAGTTCAGATTCGATGTATTTAGAAGTTAGAGTGTTGACTGATTTAGAGGTTAGAGCAAGTGTTCACTAAGGGAAGGGTTAAGCAGTAAAGGTATAATTTAGTGCATGGCAAACTGATCTGGTACTGAGTTTTCCTTTTTTCTCAGTGCCAGAAGCTTTGTAAAGAGGGCTACCAGCCCTAAAACCCCACTGCCAGTACAAAAAAGCATTCGCATAGATGGTACTGTTTCAGTATGCTGGTCATGCAAAAAGGTTGGGTATATCCTGTTTGTCTATTTTACTTAGAACTCCTTTTCTTTTTTCATTCCTTTTTTGTTCATGTTAGACCTAATAAGGTGGACTATAAAGGTCAACCAAGTAGAGATATGAAAAACAGAAAACCACCACAATAACCATGAATATAAATGAAAATAAATAGAACTGTTGCCGCTGATCACTGATGTGCGTTCCCACACCTAACAATAAAAATACAAAAGTGCAGCGCAACCAAAAATTAGTGAAAAAAATGTTCAATTAATAAACAAATTGACATTAAATGACCAAAATAATATGTATCTGTGCATGTAAACTTATGATTTCCTTATCATATCTCTTCCATTGATGTCCAGGCTTAAAGGAACAGGATTATAGAGTGTACCTTTCTTGTAAACAACTTTTTAATGTTTGACGAATAACACTCAGAGTGGGTTTATACTATACTGTGAGATCCTTCATTCTTTTTATCTCCTGCTAAATGGGAAAGTTCCTATAATGCTGAGAGAATTGCTGCATTCTTTTAACCCTGTGATCTGGGAGGGCTGTACGTGACTTTCACCATATGGTGGATCATATTCTAAGGTAAGAGGCAGCAAAGACAGGTGTTAAGTCACAGTTGTGATTTTGTTTGCATGTTTGATGTTGGAGCATGCATGTCACTAACTACGTATTATTTATAATACGTGAATACTGTGGAGACGCTTGAGTATTTAGAAGAGAGTTCTGTAGACTTTTTTTGAAAAAGGATTGCGCACATATTTTTCATCACTTGAATGGACATTGGATGGTTAATATATATTATTATAGATATAACATTATATGTTTACATGCACAGATATATAATATTTTGGTAATTTATTTATAAGTGAATAATTCCTTTAGTGAAAAAAAATCTTCAAATAATTTTTGGTTATGTTGCAGTTTTGTATTGGATTTTTAACCAAGTAGAGTTCTATATACAAATCAATGCACTCCAAAATGTTGCACTTGTTCTTTTGTGATGTGATCTTTCTGCAATTAAAGGTTTGGACAAAATTTGAAGATGCTTGGTGTGCTGGCGAATATATGTGCATTGATCTGTGATGTTTCCAGAATCCAGCTGTAGTCGGTGCAGCACCCACTACTACTGATGAGCCCTGTTTCCATTGTGTGTGATGGGAATATAGACAAAACGTTCTATATACAGTACATCAAAAGTTACAATAAAATGTTAAAGATCACCTAGATCACAGAGAAGCAGATTTATTACTGATTTTTTTTTTATGTTAGTACAGGGGATAATTTCAGCCTAAAACTCAGAGCTCTGCAAAATCTCTGCTTAGTCTTCCACCAGAAAGCCAGTACTAAATTATATTACAATACTGATACATATACACTAAATGAAGGGTTAAAAGAAATCTGATTTGGGATAAGAACCAATATCTTGGATTCAAGGTCATTATATAGTATTAAATTGCATACTGCATCTATACCATATTTTTATGTGATGTAGATTTATTCTGCCTTGTTCCTAATCTGTTCAACTAGTGGTTGAATTAATTCAGTTAGAGTACAGCTATATTTTATGGAAATGTAATGTTGTGGATCAGCAGAAATATCAGTTGTAGTGTTTGTAGCTGGCATTGCAGTGGAACACTGCATACCTTTTCCAGCTTTACTGCTTTTAGCTAGCAGTCGTCGTAATCTGAAAGGAAAAAACATGATGCAAGACAACTTTAATATTAGTTAACACAGTTCTTAAAGAGGAAGAATTGCCACAACCTATAAATCCTTTTTAACCACGTATACTTGTTGGCTGGTAAAGAGAATAAATGTATAGATATCCCCCAGGGTTTCTGATAAGGAGAAACAAATTACAGTTTATATGGGGAAACAGATTGAAAAATGAAAGGGAAAAAATAGATTGCTTGTTGTAGGCAATGCGATCATTTTCCTGTTAGGCATTTCTTTATGCACAAGGTCCTCCTGGGAACAGTAACCACACCCTTTACACAGAAGAAGGTCTTAGCTGATTTTGAAGCAGCAGAAAGTGAATAGAGAAGCTCCATATCTGTTTTTTTATGTGAGCACTGTGTTGGGTCTTTCCCATTACTCCTTGAACTAAACATGAGCAATATATGCTATTTTGAGCATGCAAATCTTACTGTAAGCAGGGTAACCACTGGAAAAAATTATTTAAATAGCTTTTCTAGACAGAGATCATCAGGAGGAGTTTAATAATGAAGGGACACTGCAACTCCAATACTAGGAGACATTTCAGTGCCCATTAATTTTTCACTGCAGCATATCACTCATCAGAGATTATTTGTCACATGGCATCTGTTTATCACTAATTTACCACATTTTAATTCTCCTGCAGCAAGGGCGGACTGGCAACTCATGGGGCCCCCCCGGTAAATAGGGGATCATGGGGTCCCTGTGTCCTCTCCCACACTCAAACCACACCAAAAAAGCCCCAACTACATTACATGCATTCATGGCAGCCATCCTCAACATATTGCAGCACAGCTGCAGAGAAGGGCCAATCAGCAAACCAATGCCCAATTCTTTTTTGCAGATGGCTGGCAGGCTCCTGGAGATTCCCATTGGCATTGCTGGGAAGCCACTGAACACCTTCAAAGGTGGCGTGCGTGCCATCCGATAACCTTTCAGGTGCTTGACGCTTTTCTAACCATGCCTTCAGGAACCTCCGTGGGCCTGATCATTTGGTTATTACAGCTCAGCTGAAAAGAGGGGGCACTTAAATATCTACCACATAATAGCCTGCATGGAAGTTTGTGACGTCTTTTGAAGCTGTTGTGCATGAGAGCGAGAGGAGGAGGAGAGAGAAGGGGGGTAAAAGAGAGAGAGGGTGAGGGGGGGAGAGAGAGGTGGGGGTGGGGTAGGTAAGAAAGAGGGTGAAAGTAAGAGGGGGGAGTTGGGGTGGGGGTGAGAAAGGGTGGTGAAACAGAAGGGGGGTGAAAAAGAAGGGGTGATAAAGGCAGTGAGGAGGGTGATGGGGGGGAGTGAATGAAAGAAGGGGGATAAAAAAGAGAAGGGGTAATAGAGGCAGTGAGGTGGGTGAGAGAGAGAGAGGGGGTGAAAGAAAGAAGGGGGGTGGGGTGGGGGTGAGAGAGGTGGGGGTAAAAGAACGATGTATGTATCTAAGAATCCATGCTCTTTTTAAAGCAATACACTGAGCTGACCAGAACCAACTCTTGAGGGAGCCTATTCCACATTTTCACAGCGCTTACTGTGAAGAAACCTTTCCGTATTTGGAGATTAAATCTCTTTTTTTCTCCAAATGTAAAGAGTGCCCCCTTGTCCTCTGTGATGACCTCTGGGTGAATAACTGTACACAGAGTTCATTATATGAACCACTGATGTATTTATATATGTTGATCATATCCCCCCTTAATCTCCTCTTAAGAGAGAGAATAAATTCAGTTCCTCGAATTCCTCTAATCTTTTCTCATAGCTGAGCTCCTCTCCAGTCTCTTCCCTTATCCTGGGCTCCCGTTCAGCTTCCTCCATGGTTGTCTGCCTAGATTATCGTCACTAATGTGAGCGCTTATGAAAGGTACCAGGGGAAATCTCATGCAGCCCCCTACTGATCCCGGGCCCTCTGGCAATGCCCGAGTACCCAAATGGTCAGTCCGCCCCTGCCTGCAGCTCATAATAGGAATACTCAGAATGCAGTCTTTTTTCTGCCCTTCTATTAGGATTTGGCAAAGGGAAGGGCCAGCTGAAGGGTAGGCTGACATATTATATTTTGAAAATTTATTAGCAAGGGTATAACGAATGTTGCCGCTCATACCCACCTACCCACCCACTTTGTTATGAATTTGGATAAAGTAGAGACAGCTTCATTAGACAGTTTTACCTTCACTGTTTTCATGGCAGCGTTTTCATAAGCCAGAAAGTTGGGAAAAGTCTGCAACAGGGATCCAAACTAAAGTAACAAGCTCACAGGAGTTCTAGCTTTTTGCCCTACTCTAACTAGGCCCCTTTCACACTGCTGCGGTTTTGCCACGCATTTCCAGGATGACAAAAATGCAGGAAAACTATTCCACAATAAATCCTATGTATCTGTTAACATCACTAAAATGTGCATGCGCTATGTTTTGAAAATTCCTGCATTCTAATTCTTTGATGAAGATTTTCAAAAGTGCACCAAAAAGGCACAGTCCATTGTAAGTCAATAGGGAAGCATAAAAATCGCACTGCATCCACGGTTTTGGTGTTTTGTTTTTTTTAGTCCACTTTTCACACAGGGCTGCTGTTAGAAACCACAAGGCCCAAGACAGCCAACCTGACAGGTCCCCCCCCCCCCCAAAAAAAAAAATAAACACAGTTTTCTAGGCTTCAGATATGAATGAACACAGTGAATGATTGGGACCAATCACTCATTGTGTTAATTTAGGAAAGGAAGGGGCTGATAAATGTGAGATATTTACTGGACCCTTCCCCCACTCTCCATCCTGAAGTGTCCTATTGTGTGCTTGCAGCTGCCAGTGGTAAGGAGAGGAGGGAAGCTGCCAGCACTGTGAGGCTGGGGGCAAACAGGGGGGCCTGGGCAGCAGGGGGAAATTTATGGTGCAAAGGGAGAGTGATGGGTGCGGTGGGGAGGGGGCAATTACTGGAACTAATCCCCTGTATGATTCTCTCTGCAGCAGCTGAAAACAAGCGGAAGGGAGAGAAGAAGCCAATTTTCAGCTGCTGCAGAGAGAGCAGTTCAGTTGATTGGTTCCAGTAATTGCACCCCCAACGTACCGATCACCCTCCCTGCCCACATAGGATTCATCCAGCTACCCGGGCACTCCTGCTGGCCTGGGCCCCATACAGGAGGACATGTTGGTGCCCCCTTATCAATGGCCCTGGTTTCACAGGTGCATGCTGGGAGTCAGGAAGCCAGGAAGTGCACCAAAAACATATTAAAAGCATACCACATTTTTTAAGTGCACCTGTGTGAATGGGCCCTAATGACAAAAAGATTCACAGGGTCTTGTTTAGGCTATGACCAGAGCAACTTGGCGCTTACACAGGGTTTTTCTCTTCAATTTCATAGGCAAAGGTCAGCGCAGGTGATGTCATTGCACCTGACCTCTACCTCCCGGGATAGCTTGACATTTGAAATTCAATGAGAATGCAATGCAGCCTTCTGCAGGAGTACATTTTTGCAGGATATTGAGTGCCCAGGAGACAGCGGGAAGATGCAGTGATGTCACCTGTATCTCCCAGAAGCTTGGGGCCAAGGTGCATTTTTGTATATATATATACACACACTATATTGTCAAAAGTATTGGGACACACCTCCAAATCATTGGATTCAGGTGTTTCAATCACCTGCATGGCCACAGGTGTATAATATCAAGCACCTAGGCATGCAGACTGCTTCTACAAACATTTGCAAAAGAATGGGTCACTCTCAGGAGCTCAGTGAAGTCAAGCGTGGTACCGTGATAGGTTACCACCTGTGTAAAAAGTCCATCCGTGAAATTTCCTTGCTACTAAATATTCCACGGTCAACTGTTAGTAGTAATATAACAAAGTGAAAGCAACTGGGAACAACAGAAGCTCAGCCACAAAATGCTAGGCCATGTAAAATGACAGAGCGGGGTCAGCACATGCTGAAACGCACAATGTGCGGAAGTCACCAGCTGTCTGCAGAGTCAATAGCTAAAGACCTCCAAACGTCATGTGGGCTTCGGATTAGCACAACAACAGTGCGTAGAGAGCTTCATGAAATGGGTTTCCATGGCCGAGCAGCTGCATCCAAGCCTTACATCACCGAGTGCAAATGCAAAGTGTCGGATGCAGTGGTGTAAAGCACACCACCACTGGACTCTAGAGCAGTGGAGACATGTTCTCTGCAGTGACGAAGAACTCTTCTGTCTCAAGCAATCCGATGGACGTGTCTGGGCTTGGTGGTTGCCAGGAGAACTGTACTTGCCTGAATGCATTGTGCCAGGTGTAAAGTTTGGTGGAGGGGGGATTATGGTGTAGGGTTGATTTTCAGGGGTTGGCTTAGCCCCTTAGTTCCAGTAAAGGAAACTCATAAGACATCAGCATACCAAAACATTTTGGGCAATTTCATGCTCCCAACTTTATGGGAACGGTTTGGGGATGGCCCCTTCCTGTTCCAATATGACTGAGCACCGCTGCAGAAAGCAAGGTCCATAAAGACATGGATGAGTGAGTTTGGGGTGGAGGAACTTGACTGGCCGGCACAGTCCTGACCTCAACCCGTTTAGAACACCTTTGGAATGAATTATAGCAGAAACTGCTAGCCAGGCCTTCTTGTCTGGCATCAGTGCCTGAGCTCACAAATGCGCTTCAGGCAGAATGGTCAAACATTCCCATAGACACACTCCTAAACCTTGTGGACAGCCTTCCTAGAAGAGTTGAAGCTGTTATAGTTGCAAAGGGTGGGCCAACTCAATATTGAACCCTACGGACTAAGACTGGGATGCCAATAAAGTTCATGTGTGTGTAAAGGCAGGCATCCCAATACTTTTGGCAATATAGTGTGTGTATGTGTGCATATATAGATATAGAAGGATACACAGGGCTCAAAAAAAAAATTAAAGGAATACTTTTTAATCTGAGTATAGCATCAAGTCAGTTAAACTTCTGGGAGATTGATCTAGTCAGTTAAGTAGCAGAGCGGGTTGTTAATCAGTTTCAGCTGCTTTGGTGTTAGTGAAATTAACAGGTGCACTAGATGGGCAACAATGAGATGACCCCCAAAAGAGGAATGGTTTTACAGGTGGAGACCACAGAAATGTTTTTCCCTACTCCATCTTCTCTGACTGTTTTTCACTAGTTTTGGATTTGGATAGGGTCAGTGTCACTACTGGTAGCATGAGGTGATACCTGAACCCTACAGATGTTGTGCAGGCAATCCACACTCCTCCAGGATGGCACATCAATACGTGCCATTGCCAGAAGGTTTTCTGTTTCTCCCAGTACAGTCTCAAGAGCATGAAGGAGATTCCAGGAGACAGGCAGTTACTGGACAGGGCCATAGAAGGCCCTTAACCCATCATCAGGACCGGTATGTGCTCCTTTGTGTAAGGAGTAACAGGATGAGCACGGCCAGAGCCCTACAAAATGACCTCCAGCAGGCCTCTGGTGTGAATGTCTCACACCAAACAATCAGAAACAGACTTCATGAGGGTGGCTTGAGGGTCTGACCTCCTCTATTAGGCCCTGTGCTCACTGCCCGGCACAAGAGAGCGCAATTGGCATTTACCATTGAACACCAGAATTGGCATGTCCGCCACTGGTGCCCTGTGCTTTTCACAGATGACAGCAGGTTCACCCTGGGCACATGTGACAGACGTGAAAGGGTCTGGAGAAGCCGTGGAGAATGTTATGCTGCCTGCAACATTGTTCAGCATGACCTTTTGGTGGTGTGTCAGTGATGGTCTGGGGAGGCATATCCATAGAGGGACGCACAGACCGCTACAGGCTAGACATTGGCACCCTGACTGCTATTAGGTATTGGGATGAAATCCTTGGACCCATTGTCAGACCCTATGCTGGTGCAGTGGATCCTGGGTTCCTCCTGGTGCACGACAATGCCTGGTCTCCTGTGGCGAGAGTATGCAAGCAGTTCCTGGAGGATGAAGGAATTGATACTATTGAATGGCCCCCACGCTTGCCAGACCTAAATCCAATAGAACACCTCTGGGATATCATGTTTTGGTCCACCGCTGCTGTTAGGTTGCACCTCAGACTGTCTTTGAGCTCAGTCTTTGAGCTCAGTGATGCCCTGGTTCAAATCTGAGAGGAAATACCCCAGAACACCATCTGTCGTCTCATTAGGAGCATGCCCCGACGTTGCCAGGCATGCATACCAGCACATGGGGGCCATACAAACTACTAAGTACCATTTTGAGTTGCTGTAATGAAATTTCAGCAAAATGGACTAGCCTGCTGCATCATTTTTTCACTTTGATTTTCTGGGTGTCTTTGAATTCAGTCCTCTGTAGGTTGATAATTTTTATTTCCATCAAAAGATGGGGCATCCTTATGTTCCTAACACATTACCCAGTCCAAATCAGTATAGATATCCAGCTATTTTTCCCCATTGAGATGTGTTTTCAAAGTGTACCTTTAACTGCTTCCTGTCCACCCTATAGCAGATATACTGCTAATAGGCGGCACGGGTGTGCAAAATCACATATGTATATATGATTTTGCATTTCTGTGTATCTGAGTTCTACCCACGCCGCCGTTCATGGCCGTCAGTCGCCGGGTCCTGGCCGGTGATTGCCGAGCATCTCCAACTGTAGGGAGAACTGTTAGTAAACAAAACAGTTCTCCCTGTCAGCTCTGGCACACTGCTTTGCATGGCTGTGCACATGCAAAGCAAAGTGTAATTTCTTCAGTGTTGTCACATGAAAAGATATAATAAAATATTTACAAAAATGTGAGGGGTGTACTCACTTCTATGAGATACTGTATACTGTATATGCAGGAAGGTGGACCTTTCATTTGCATTTAAGGGCCACTTTAACCAGTCACTTCCAGCTGCATGGGGTCACCTTTTCTTCAATCTTCCGTTTGCTCTCCCAATTGAAGAGAAACGCCCTGGAACTTTTGGTTACGAAAAGAGGTTGCACCAGCCTTGCACGTTACCTTTTTGACAGCTTTATTGTGTAAATAAATAAATATATACTCACGACTCATTAATGAAAGCACATCAAAATCCACAATGCACTCAAAGCAACCTGGTCACCTAGGCAAGTCCTAACCACAAGAGGACCATCCAAAAAGCTGACACGTTTCAAGGGGGGGGGTCCCATCTTCCTCAGAGCCAGTTGTGAACACTGCGTTGGGTACTCTTGTTGGGATTTGGCTCTGAGGAAGAGGGCACCCTCCTCAAATCGCATCAGACTTTTGGATGGTCCTCTTGTGGTTGGGACTCGACTAGGTGACCATATTGCTTTGAGTGCATTGTGGACTTTGATGTGCTTTAATTAATGAGTTGTTTTGTGAGTATATATTTATTTTATTTACACAATAAAGCTGTCAAAAAGGTAATGCCAAAGGCTGGTACGCCCTCTGTTCATTGTTTTCCAGTAGTTCTCCTGGGTTTCCCCAGACCTTAGAGAGCAGCAAGGCCTGCGCCAGCCTCGGAACAGCCAAGGGCCTGAGGTCCATCACTTGCCAGTGATAGCAATATTTTGTTCTTCTTTTAACTTGGAGCTTACAGAGGGCTTTTTCTCTTTAGTTTCTCTTTAGTAGAGGCAGGGAAGCAAAGTGCAGACATGTTTAAGCAGTTTCAAGATGGGGATGGGGGTATTTTATAGGTATTTGACTGTGGCAAATGTTTACTATAAAACTGATATAAAGTGCATCTTCAGCCTCAGCTGTTTCTTGTGGTGTTTTTTTTTTTTTTTTGTATAGCATAGGAAGAGGCTTACTTCCTACCCCTGGACACTCTGCCACATGCTGACATATATCGTGTCATCGGCACAGGAAGTGCAGTGAAATTTCCCCATGGAGACTCAAACAGCAAGAAAAATTGTGATTTTATGGAAGGATTTTTGTTTCTTCCAGGGATACTGTATAATTTATATTATTCCTGGAATTATGTTATAACATTCCTAGCATTATGTTATAACTTGTCAGATAAAGTCAAAGCTAAAACAGTGTTTTAATCTGTCACCTTAGTGCTTAATTGGGTGAATTTTGTACATTGTACTCTGTAGCCTGAATTGTTTGTATTGGGCCTGTTTCACACCAATGCATTTTGTGTTTTAGGTGTGTTGTTGGTGCATTTTGTGTTTGTTGTTGGGGGTTTTTCTTATGCCTTCTTTTGCTTTCTTTTGGTTGGTGGGCAGATTAAAAAATGCACAATGCATCAAAAACACGTCAAAATTATGTACAAAATGCACTTCAAGCATTTTCTGCTGCATCTCCATTGAAATTCGTTGAACCAAAAATGCACCGTTTTGCATTTAAAAAAAAGTCCCTGACCCTTTCCAAAAACACAGTGGCTGAAAAACGCATATATGTGACCGTGTCCCAAAGGAAGCCATGTTAAATAGATATAATACATTTCTGCAAAATAGACTAAAAAATGCATTGGTGTTAACCAGGCTTAATAGATGTCTGAATACTGTATGCAAGTGAATGCATGCAGGTAAAAAGATTAAAAAAAAAGAAACAATTCGTAGCACAACATTGGCTAGCTATAAGGCGCCAGAGTGAAGTTCATTACTCCTCATATATCTGCCCAATATTTAGATTTTATATAAAAACATAAAATGTTTGATAGTAAGTATAAACATTTACACTATAAGGAGTCTCCAAAATGTCAGTAACATGTATGCAGAAATTTTGTATATATCTAGAACCTTGCTCGTGCTTGCACTGCTGCTTTTTATAACAAAACAACTAAATTATATTACTACTGCCCTATCAGCTTGCAGTCTGAAATACTAATGTTCATATTAAAGTTAAAATATTGCAACCAGGAACAGTCGTTTCCTTTTGTGGTAAATTTAATTTTTTTTTAACAGTCTGTTTATAATCAGCTCATGTATGGGATACAGATGGTTTTCCCAGTAGCCAATTCCTGCTTGGGTATCTTATGAGCATGGATGAGAAACTCTGGTCACAAGAAAGCAAAGAAAGTCATGTATTATGTTAGCCAGGAATAAGAATACAGGTAGAAAGGGCCTGGTGTATTGTGAAGTCAATCATTTTTAGTTGCTAGCTAAAAATATTAAAAATCCTAGCTTTTAAAAAACATACTTCCATTGTATAGACAGTTTAAAAAGAAATCTAGTACCTAATTTGAACAATCTTGAAGGTTGTAAACTTATTTGTGAAGAATCACATATTTCTATTTCTTTTAATTTTGTGACACATATTCACTATGCCCTGTGATTAAAGTGGGACTTCATTCTCTCAATCAACATTGACTATTTTAATAATGCTGCTAATATTGGTAAACAGATAGGAAAGTATATCACATGTAAGGACAGATGGCTTCCAAATTACAGGAAGTAAATTCATCTGCCCTTACTTAAGATGGCCATGGCCAGAAATGCTAGAGGGGTGTTTTTCAAAGTGCTTTCTCAGCAAAATAAAGTATAGAGACATGAATGGATGGGGGAGTTTGCTTTGCACATTAAAAATGAATTAAACAGTGTTTTTTGGTTTGTTCTGCTCAGATGCAGTGTAGTTCCACTTTAAGCAATGCAGTGTCAGAGATCTCACAGCCTACAAAGTTTCTGAGAAGAGTTTTAGTAGGCGGAGTCAGTACAGGAATCACAGCTTGTAGGCAGCAAGATACCATAGGATATGTAGTCCTTAGAAATTATAAGGAAAAGTAAACAGTAGAATAGATCTTTAAAGCATGCAGGTAATCCATAAAGTTGTGGAAAGAAAAGGCCAGCAGACAGTCATAACTCACAGCGTGAAAGGAGATTTTTCATGTAAGCTTATATTTTGTTGTAAAAAAAAAAACATTTGTTTGTATTGTTATTCCAGTCACTATAGATCTCCTTTAAGGATGTCATAATGTACATCCATGTGTGTTTCCTTTGTAAGACATGCAGTTTTATGCTTGATGACACATTTTCAATGTGTTTCTTAATTAGAATTTGGATTGGATAGCATGAATAGCTCCCCCCCCCCCACCGTAATCTTCTGGTGCAGCAGGGGTCAATAGAGCCAATGCACCTGTGGCATCTAGAGTGCTGACTATACCCATCCTTTCTGCCTAGTTCCTCCATTAATAAAATATGTGTGTGTTAGTTTCTATGAATGAAACACAATCAGTGAATGGAGGACGGGCAGATGAATGAAAGGTCTGCCTTCTCTATTCATAGATCGTGCTTCATTTATAGAAGCTGTAGCATGGCGGTGGTGGATGGAAAGGGCAGACATAGTTGGCAACCTTGATAAGTGCCTGTCACAGTTACCTTGGTTCTATTATACCCCAGCTACACTGGAAGATTATGGTGGGGTGGGGAGAATTTGGAGGAGGAAGATTTTTTTAGTCTATGTTTTATTACTATTTCCATATCAATAGGGAAAAAAAAGAAAAAAGGAAGACGGAAAAAACTGAACACAAAATCCGTAGAAAAAGGGTCTTTGACCCATTCATATTTCCATATATTAAAAAAATTCAATAATATAATAATGTACATACTACAAAACAGCCTACTCTATTAAGTTTGCTATGACTTCTCTTAACCCCAAATATTGGGTTAACATATGCCAACCTTGTACATTAATATGTAAAAGAATATCTTACCCCCCAAAAAAGGAGGAAGATTTCAGCTAATTCATAAGCCTGCAGCTCAAGAGACTAAACTCATGCCCCTTTCACAAGAACGTACTGATACTTTTTTTTTCAGGTTACTTAAAGCCTTAGGCCCCTTTCACACGGTGCAGATGCCACTTGCGATCTGGAGCAGGTGGATTTACGGATCCCTGTCTGCTCCATTTATGCAGCGTGGACACAGACACAGCCCGCTCTGCTCTATGGCCTGTTAGATGTAACTGGACTGGCTGTCTATTTACACCCGACTGCCCTCTGATCTGCCCAGAAGGAAGGGAAAAGATCCCCTTCCGTTTGCTTTTGATAGATCAAATTGGGGGTAGGCGGGTGTAAACAGACACATGTCAATTTACACCCGACTTCCCATACAGCAGAATGGAGGATCTGAACGGGTCCATCTGTCCATTAGTCTGGTGGATCCGATCAGACCCGCCATTCTGCTCTATAGGCAGTGGGTGTAAATAGACTTGTCTGTTTACACCTCCCTACCCCCAATTCGATCTACCAAAAGCAAACAGAAGGGGATCTTTTCCCTTCTGTCTGGACGGATAAGATCAGAGGGCAGTCAGGTGTAAATAGACAGCCGGTCCATTTACATCCGACTGCCCATAGAGCAGAGCGGGCTGTGTCAGCGTCCGCTCTGCATAAATGAAGCAGACATGGATCCATCATCCGCCTGTTCAGCGGGGGATCACAGATCCCCCGCTGAGCAAGTAGATCGCAAGCGGCATCTGCAGTGTGTGAAAGGGGCATAAGGCTTTAAGTAATCTGAAGAAAAAAAAAAGTATGGTTAGTTTGTGTTTGATACAGGGATTGAAGATGCGCCAGTTTATTGAGTGGTGTTATCTATACAGGGTTAATCCACAGGTAGGTGTCCTTATTTTGCCTTCTCTTGTCTTTGCATATAATTTTCATACCCAGCCTTTGTTTATTTAAAAATGTATGTAAAAACAACATATACAGTATATGTTGTGTTGTCATAGATTTATTTGCATAGAGACGCACTGAAGAAGACCAGCACTCCCTCTTGTGGCTGGTGAATTTGGATGCATTTATTTCAGCGGATACAAGACACTAACAAGTTTCTAAGATTAAATTATCCTGGGTATTGCAGTAATTTTAAATTGCCCCTGGAGTGCCTATATCATTAGTTTGCGTTCAGCTGCATTTTTGATACTTTTCAAGATGCTAGAAAGCAACTTTTTTTTAGAAGAAAAACAAAGAGTCTCACCAAAGTTATAGTCAAACGCTTCTTAGTAGTGACTAGAATGCAATTGCAGCACATTTTCATTTGTTGAACTGAAATTTGCAAGTTGCCAATACCAGTTAAACTTTGCAGACAAGATCCAAATCTATGCGTAGTGACACAAAATGAAGCAGATGAGCAGGGAATGTTACTCTGTATTAGACCTCAAAGAATAGGCATCAATGAAAAGCTTTATTGATGCGAAGCAAATGTCAGTTATAAGTCCCTGTTAACAAGACCTTGTGGTTATTTCCCTTTTTTCAGTAAGCGCCTTGTTGTTAGAACAGATGATGTAAAATTCTGCATATAACAATGATAAAAGTAAAGTGAACAAACATATTGGATTCAGTGTGTTTTTGTTTGGGAAGCAATATCCATTCTAATGGTGATATTGTTATCTGTTATTATCAGCATTTAGCAGTGATCTAGAATAATGAATTCTCCTAGTTCATACTAAAAATGTTGACCTACTTAATGGAAAATGTAACATGTCTGTGAATATTTTTTTATTCCACAGTCAGCCTAGGTTCACACATGTGGGTTGTAAAATCGCTCAGTTATGTAGTGTGATTTAGGGTGC
Organism: Staurois parvus; assembly: GCF_062004578.1. Lineage (NCBI taxonomy): Eukaryota > Metazoa > Chordata > Amphibia > Anura > Ranidae > Staurois > Staurois parvus. Next base: position 1,150,360 of record NW_028318189.1, on the reverse strand, counting down.
GAATCACATGCATTTCTGTTTGAATAGCAATGCATTGTTAATGTGCTTTACAGCTGCTTTGTCCATAGGTTCTCTCTCACTCTCTTTCTCCTGTCAGCCAGGTAAATGCACTGAAAAACTCAGTGTAATCTCATCTCTCCCATTCAAATGTGTAGGCTGTGAGTTTGGATCGCACAGGACCCTTTTTCCAAATCACACTGTGGCTAGAATGCATCTATTTAAATGTCCTTCATAGGAACACATTAAATTTCACTTGTAATGCGAAATGCACATCTGTGAACCTGGGCTCACTTATGAAGTGGATATATTATTTTTGAATATAGATACTAAATACATTATGGTTGAGCTTGGACAACTGGAACACAAACACTGAATTGCTTTTTTTTGTCCACACTCCTTCTTGTCTTGCTTTTCCAATATAACATGGGTATCCTCTGGCATTATAAACTTTGAGGGTGCATAGAACCAAACCAGACCCATTTAACATGTTCAAGCATTGTCATGCATCATCACTTATTTTCAGGAAGCCTCTATGCAATGTAGCATGCCCTATACATACACAGGGCCAGAAAGGAACTAGCCAGAATGTTATGGCAGGGTGTGCACACTATAAGGCACACTGTTCTTGCACCAGCTGCTCATTTACCACTACAGAATTGCTCCCAGTTTTTTAAGCAGCTTAGGCAGTGTTGTTCAAATCTCACCTTACATTTATTTTAAGCACTTTTAGATCTGGTGGAGGAGTTGGCTGGAAAGTTTGTATGGGTCCAATGAGCAAATGACAAGCAGCTGCAACTATTCAACAGTTAATTGTGGTGTCACTCTATTAGCCACAGTATAGGAAAGGTGCATGAATTACAAGTGTGAACCAATAGAATTAAAAACATTTCTGTATGTTAAAAAGTTCATATATCTGTATTGCAGTAGGGTGTTTTGCTGTTTGGCTGGAGGTCTGCTTTAAAGCCCAGTTCCTGACACAGCTTGGCCCTCCCACACTGCAAAAGTTACAAGCTCATTAAGTCTAAGGCGTACAGGAAAACACTGCAGTACTTACATGACTTCCTGTTCCGGTCTATCAGTGGTCCTTCAGTGTCATCATGTAGTGGGAATGTGCGACCCTGCTGGAGAGAGGAAAAAGGTGGGTAACAGAGCCTATTCTGCAACCGCCTAGACTTAATGTGGTTCCAAAGGCTAGACATTTTTGCATTCCCTGCATTATGGGAAAAAAATGGCCCACTAGTTGTATTGCCCCCTCACCTTCCTTTTTACTTACCGGAGTCCTATCTCAATCCAGCACTGTGCCCATCTACAGCAGCACTGGTCTCTCTGTCTCTCCTCACATGCTTAGGGACAGCAGCATAAGCCATTGGCTCCCACTACTGTAATCAAATTCTATGAGCAGAAAAAAGGGGAGGGGGGCGGGGCTGAGCCCATTGTTAATTTTGACAGCAAATTTCTCTTTAGTTGTAGTCATAGTATTCTGACTAAAATGCCATTTTAGTTTTAGTCAAATTTTAGTCATCTGAATAGCTTTAGTTGCATTTTAGTTGACTAAAATCTCCAATATGTTTTAGAAGACTAAAATTATTTTAGTTGACTAAAATCTAATGGGTTTAGTTAAATTGTAATGCATTATTTAAGCGTTTCTCTAGAATTTCCAAACTCACTATATACTCCTGGAGTAAAAAAATCTAATAACATGTTTATATTTATGGTATTGAGTTTTGAACATGCACTACAGACACAGATTTAGTTGTGACATATAACCAGTGTTAATTTTGATGTCACAATTCAATATAGTTTTAGTCACAGTCTTTTGACTAAAATACCATTTTAGTTTTCGTTGTAATTTAGTCATCTGAATTGTTTTTATAAAACAAAAAATGGTAGCGCTATCAAATTAAATATTTAATTTAAATAGTGATAAATAAAACAGTGAAATATTAATTTAACTGACCAAAACAATGTCTTTAACAATTTTCTCTTTCCATCAACCGTTAACAATGTCCATCACCATAAGAACATATTTGTGCAAATCCACCACCAACAGAAATTAATAACCTCACCAGAGCAAATTGCCAGTTAAATTAGAAACCAGCAATTGCACTTTTTTGCTCTGGGAGCAATACTCTGCAGGCAGACTCAGAGGTGACCAGCTTTTCAAAATATTCTTCTCTCAGTTTGTAGATGTAATATTCTGTAGGTCAGGGAGACCCAGATATCCAGACACTTAATCTATCTACCTCTGGAGCAATACTCTGCAGATCTATAACTCAGCAGCGAAAACTTCCAAACCGAATTCCAAGAACTTCGTGCACAGGCTCAGAAAAGAAAGAAAAACAAAACAAACAATCGTGTGATACCGTATGACACGTTCATTGGTAAAAACTCATCATAATCCACTCACATGGAACAGTGTCATGGCCGACACTAGCAACAAACACATTTCGTTAAAATCACAGCTGAGATGACAGCCTCTTACAGAACGTAGTGACCTTAGTACGAAGCTCCACCTTACGTGTTTCGTCATCCGACGTCTTCACGGAGCGGAAGGATGAACTGTGAAGACGTCGGATGACGAAACGTGTAGGTTGGAGCTTCGGACTAACGTCACTACATTCTGTAAGAGGCTGTCGTCTCGGCTTTCTGTGATTTTAATGAAATGTGTTTGTTGCTAGTGTCGGCCATGACACTGTTCCATGTGAGTGGATTATGATGAGTTTTTATGAATAAACGTGTCGTACGGTATCACACGATCATTTGTTTTGTTTTTCTTTCTTTTCTAAACCTGTGCACGAAGTTCTTGGAATTCGGTTTGGAAGTTTTCGCTGCTGAGTTATAGATCTGCAGAGTATTGCACCCAAGGAAGATAAATTAAGTGTCTGGATATCTGGGTCTCCCTGACCTACAGAATATTACATCTACAAGCTGAGAGAAGAATATTTTGAAAAGCTGGTCACCGCTGAGTCTGCCTGCAGAGTATTGCTCCCAGAGCAAAAAAGTGCAATTGCTGGTTTATAATTTAACTGGCAATTTGCTCTGGTGAGGTTATTAATTTCTGTTGGTGGTGAATTTGCACAAATCTGTTCTTATGGTGATGGACATTGTTCACTGTTGATGGAAAGAGAAAATTCTTAAAGACATTGTTTTGGTAATTTAAATTAATTTTTCACTGTTTTATTTATCACTATTTCATTTAAATATTTAATTTGATAGCGCTGCCTTTTTTTGTTTTATGAATGCAACCTTTGTTTAAGGGTAAGGTTTAGCAGCTTATTTTAATTGATTACATGTGAACACTTTTGGCACTATTTTCATTTATATTTTTTCTCTGAATTGTTTCAGTCGTATTTTAGTCGATTAAAATAGTGTTAATTTTGTAGGTGAAAATATTTTCATTGACAAAATTAACACTGGCTGAGACAGGTTGTCTCTGTCAATGGACGCACATAGCCCGACTCAGGAGTGAGGCCACAGGTGTATAATATCATAGAAAGCAGCACAGAGAAGAGAGGGAGCCCAGAGTGCTAGCAGAAACCCCAGAAGAGGTCGTTCCTGGCTGCTCTGTCCAATATTTCACAGAGCAGGTAAGTATAACGTTTATTATTTTTATTTAAAAATAGCCTTTCCACTTTATTGTGCATTTAATCCTTGCGCTGTCAGGGGCCCTATTGTAGTGGTATTTTTGTTATGTCCAGAGCTGGGCTAGCTGGGCTTATTGCTAGTTCAGGCCAAAGTAACAAGTTTATTTAATATTCTAGTCAAAGCTTACAAAAGAGCTGCTAAGGACACTACTTTGTTCCTATTAAATAGAGCGTAGGTCTGATGACTGTCTGTCCCAGTATCCTGCTCTGAATCATGGGAGAAAGTCAGAAGCTCCCCTATACCCAGATGTGTAAAGGTTTTCTCTTAGCTCCAATGGTGAACAAGGTGACAGTAATGTGTGAGGAGGGTAGGAAAGTATCTTGAAAGTACAAATTTACTTTCAGTCAAGAAGTAGTGTGTTGTGAATAAAATATGAACAATAAGATTACAGTTTATTTGATCAATTGCATTGGGTGAAATGCTATTTTTCTTTACAGAAAGATTTGAAGTTTCAATTATTGATTTTTTTTTTTTTTTAATAGTGAAGGTTTTAGATTGGCAAGAAAATCTGGTTCACCTTAAAGAACATATGTACTCGCAGCAGTGGTGTGTAAACCTGTATAAGTGGGGTCATACATAGTGGCAATAACATAAAAATGCCAGTACTTATAACTTTGTTTCACTTTTCCTGTCAATGGAGGCATACCGCTCTGGAAGGAGCATGGTATACTGTCACGGTGAGACTCCTGCTCGCACACTTAGCACCACCTGATGAGAGACCACTGCATTATCCATCCACTGTCTTTATGCAGGGAGAGAGAAGGAAGATGGTGTTTTCAATTTTTGTTTTTGGTCGTGCTCAGATGACAACCAGTAATGTGAGGTTGATTATGGACTATGATGGTCCAATTGCTGTTCAATGCTCTGATTATGGTCTGATGATGGCTGTGTGTATTGTTCAGTTTTTTACCTCTGTCTTTTTATTACTGTTGTAATATTTGGAATGTTAAAATTTTACATTATTCAATAAAAATTATTATGGAAAAAAATGCCAGTACTTTTGACATTTTCAGTAATATACTACCAAAAGTTAAAGAAAAATCTGATGTTATTTAATTTAAAAAAGTTGAATGAGAAAAAATATTTTTTTGCAACATGTTGATTTTGGTGATTCAGCCTGACCCTTCTGTATCCTCCTTGATGGGATAGACATGGTGTACTTCATATTTCCTTCCAGTAGATGGTGCTGCACATCAGTTGTCTGAAGCTGTTAATTGTTACGATGACAACATGATGATAAATATAAAAATTAAGAACACAGAGGTTTGCAGTTTTACAGTTGATCAAATATTACATAACCATGCATGTCTGATTCCCAGTATTAATTCGCTAATGGTATTGTGTGTAACTTTTTTTTTTTAATGTATGGCGCAAACAGACTTACATTAACAAACAAGTCACTTTTATTACATGATAATGTCATGCAAGCCAGTCAGCTTTCCATGTACAGTATGTTCACTGAGGTCTCAGCAATAGACATACAAAACATGTCAGTAGCAAATCCAGCTATTAAAGTGTAACCAAAGGCAAAACTTTTTTTCCTTTTTGGATAGAGTAAGGGAGGGTTATAACTCCTGTTATGCTCTTTTTTTTTTTTTTGCCATCTCCTGTCATGCTCTTCTTTTTCTTTTTTTTTTTTGCCATCTGTGTCCCTTCGGGAAGATATGACTCATAGCCAGAGCAAGTAGAAGTAAGAGGAAATCCCTCTGATAATATTAAACAGGACAAATAGGGTGAATCTTTCTGATGGGAGCCCATAAAGCAGTAAAAACATCACAGGGGTTATAACCCCTCTCCACAAAAAAATGTCTTTGGTTATACTTTAAAAATCCTTTGAATGCTGAAGGTATAGAGGAAGGAAAAATAATTCTGCCCACAGCAAGCAGTAAAAGTTTATAATTCCTATTAGTCTAGTGTACATTACAGAATGAAAGCTGGCATCTGATTGATTACTTTTCTTTCCTTCTTGAATCATCCTCATAGATGGGAAGGGCATCGTTCACCTGATTTGGATGTAAATACCCTCAAATTAAAGCTTACAGTCTGCAGTTAAAGCACATCTTGTTCGTTTCATTTCAAATCCATTGTGGTGGTGTATAGAGCCAAAAATGTTAGAATTGTGTCGATGTCCCAAAATTTATGGACCTGACTGTAATTCTGTGCCTAATGTGTTATTAACCACATGCCGCCCAGCCACTGTAGAAATACAGCGGCAGGGCGGCACGGCTGGGCAAAACCACGTTTTAAAACGTGTGTTTTTAAAACAGGTAGGGGGCACGCCGCCACCCTACTTGTCCCGCCGATCACAGCCGCGGATGTCAGTCGCCGGGTCACAGCCGGTCGTTACCGGCTATGTCCCAGCGATCGGCGGCAATCGTTGACAGAGAACACAGCTGCAGTAGCTGTGCTTTCTGTCAGTTCCCTGACAGCTCCAGGACACGCTGATCGGGACAGAAGAGTTTCTCTCTCCCGATCAGCGGTGTTCCCTGCAGTACACACCCCCGCCCCCTAGTAAAACACTCCCCTCACAGTTAACCCTTTCCCTGAATAATAAACTTAACCCCTTCCTCCCCAATGCCATTAGTACAGTGTCAGTGGGGTTTTTTTTGCACTGATCACTGTATTGGTGTCACTGGGGATGTCAGTGACCCCAAGTCAGTACCCCCCAATGTCAGAATGTCCGCCACAGTCCCGCCATAAGTCGCTGATCGCCGCCATAAGTCGCTGATCGCTGCCATTATGAGTATAAAAAAAAACTAAAAATCCCAGTATCTTTCCCGCCATTTGTAAACGCTATAACTTTCACGTAAACCAATTAATTTATACGTATTGGGGTTTTTTTTTAGCAAAGACATGTCGCAGAATGCATTTTGGCAGAAATTTATGACTAAATTTGATTTTTAAATTTTTTTTTACTGGACATGTTTTATAGCAAAAAGTCCAAAATATTGTTTTTTTTCCTCAAAATTGTCAGACTTTTTTTTCATAGCGCAAAAAATAAAAACCGCACAGGCGATCAAATACCACCGAAAGAAAGCTCAATTTGTGGGAAAAAAAAGGATGTAAATTTCATTTATGTACCATTTTGCATGACTGCGCAATTGTCCGTTGAACTAGCGCAGCGCTGTATAGCAAAAAAATGGCGTAAATTGCAGTATCTATACCATAGTTTGTAGACGCTATAACTTTCACACAAAGCAATCAATATACACTTACTGGGATTTTTTTTACCAAAAACATGTAGCAGAATACATTTTGGCCTAAATTTATAACTAATTTTGAGTTTACTATCTATTTTTATAGCTGAAAGTAAAAAATATTGTTTTTCTTCAAAATTTTTGGCCTTTTTTTGTTTATAGCGTGAAAAATAAAAAGCGAACAGGTGATCAAATACCACCAAAAGAAAGCTCTATTTGTGTGAAAAAAAGGACGTAAATTTCGTTTGGGTGCAGCATTGCATGACCGCGCAATTATCAGTTAAATTAGTGCAGCGCCGAGTAGCAAAAAGAGGCCCGGTCATTAAGGGGGGTAAATCCTCTGGAGGTCAAGTGGTTAAACTCTTTGTAAAAATGTATATATATTTGCAGTGTGGCATGACTCTGCCCAATCCTTAAATGTTTGGCTTACTGTGTTGACCGACACTCATTCAAATTGTCCATGTGATGGTGAGCTCTTATGTGCCTACCAAGCCTGTCTATTTGTTTCTATTCAGATTCTCTTTCAGTTTCTGAGCCTCACTTCATAGCTGCTATTCTGACCACTGCCTTTTCAGGTAGGCCCCATTCATTGCTCTTGGCCACTGACTATCCTGGTAAAATTCAAATGTCACTCCTGACCAATGGCTATAATGATAGGCTCCATCTATTGCTCCTGATCGATGGCTATTCTGATACATTTACAAATTGGCCAGTTGTGAATGCTCACTAACCAGAAGTTCAGGGAAGCTCTGTGAGGAGAATACAAAAGTGAGTCTTTGGAGCAAAATAACAGCAATATTTCATAAAAAGAGTGAGGAGTTTTATGAACAAGAAGTGATTGACAGCAGCAGATGTGGATGAAATCAGAGGACTTCTCATGAGTTGTTCCAATACATTATTTCACACTCTCAAGGCAGCAGTCTTTTGGGGATGTGATGTCACATGTGGTCATGTCAATCAGTGTCCATCTGTGTCTCTTCCTTACAGCGCTTCTCAGAATTGGGAATGCCCATCCATTTCATATCCTCTATTTATAGACAGCTAATTGCATTCAGATTTACTTATGACAAAAATAACTACAGATGTTAGAAAACAATGTACACAAATTATATCCCAGATGGTTTGTTTAATATAAAAAACGTAATTTTAAACACTGTGCAGAAGGGACATAACATTGCTTTCTTTTCATTTTATGTACTCTTCACTTGCCTATAATGCAGCTAAGGTTTCTGGAAGTAACAGGGAAAGAACGGCTCTGTTAGGAAACTGGCAAAGTTTTCTTTTAGCAGCTGGAAAAACAAGCCTCTGCTTCAGGAGTCAGTAAAGAGACAGACTAGAGTTTAATGGTGTCTGTTGGAAAGACTCCTGGATGTGTTTTCAAAACAGAATTGGGGGGGATTTAGTAAAACTGGAACACTCAGAATCTGGTGCAGCTGTGCATGGTAGCCAATCAGCTTCTAAATTTAGCTTGTTCAATTAAGCTTTGACAATAAATTTGGAAGCTGCTTGGTTTCTATGCAGAGCTGCACCAGATTTCTCCTCTCCACTTTTAGTAAACTTCCCGCAGTACGAAGAAGGTATAAAGTGGTGCGTGATGGCTCTTATGTTCAAGATACCATGCATCATACTGTACATGTGTGGGTCTAAGGGATCTGTAGTTTAAACTAGCTGGACATGCCCACAAAAATATATAGCATCTTTGTTATCTTTCTGGTTATCTAGAACAGTGGTCTTCAAACTGAAGCCCAGGGGCCGGTTTTGGCCCTTTGCTTTCTTTTATCCAGCCCTTGGGAGACTATTTCATCTACTGATCTCAACAATGGGGTATAAATTCCTACCACTGACACCAATGATGGGGCACAATGTCTCTCACTGACACCAAAGATGGTGTTGGTGTTTTTTTCCCACTGACTTTGGGACCTTTTCTACTCCCAATGGCCACAGTCCACCTCCGCTAGAGTCTGAAAGAAGTAAACTGGCCCTTTGTGTAGGAAGTTGCACACTTTCAACCATGATGACTAAAAGTAAAACTAAATATTGGTAGGAACAGCAGTGATATTAATATTTAGAACCAATTCTAGTATATTATGTCATCACCAATAATTATATTTCAGTATTTTATTGATTATAATGTATCCAATATGATAATCGCATATAAGAGATCATAGAGTGTGGTTCACAGAGTAATACATCACCAAGTCCTTAAATTGACTAAATAATTGTTGTTTTTTATATGTCAGTATTTTTATTCAGTTTATTATGTCCAATATGAAAACTGCACATAAAAGTCCACAGGGACTCAGTGTCAGGTGATATCGAAGAAGTGTTCCAGGAGCCTGTCATCATGGAAGTGTAGTTCCAGTGGCGAATGCAAGAGAATTTCTCCCAGTACTCAGAGCCTAGTACTGCCCAGGACATGCTGGAATTGAGAGATGCGATCGTGAGCTCTTGATGGAGGCTGTCTAAGTGGAGCAAGACTATTATGGAAAGGTTCTCCCTACATCCATGGATATGCACTGGCTGCAGTTGGACCTGCGTATACCATTCCTAGAATAGCATCCTCAAAAGGAATGGCTGATGGAGCTGGAAAGGCTGGTCCAGACAGAAATGGTGGTGGACGATGGTTATTGGGCTCTGCAATGATATGCTACCTAAGTTTGTATGTGAAGAAGGCTATGACTACAGTGGACTGATATTTGAGATGCTTCAGGAGGATCCACATTTTGGTAATGCAGAGGAGTAGAAATGGGAGGACATCTGAGATTTTAGGGAGTTGGAAGTGCCGGCAGTGGGCCCAAGTGCCCCCAGCCTGTGCAATTCCAGAGACTGGGGATTTAATAGACTTTTTTGCTAAGGAGGAACAACCCAGTAAGCCTCCAGTAGAAGAGCTGGCATCGAGACAGAGTGCTGCTGACCTCTGCTTACAAGAATTGGTGGCCCTGGAGGATTTCTGCAAGGCCACAGAATTTTCAATTTACTTCGCAGCAGAAGAGCTGGCATCAAGGCAGAGCACCACTGATTTCTGCCCAGCACCAGCAGGACTTCCGGAGCTTCAGGGAGCCAGGGTGGGCAGCCCTTCTCCCCAGCAGCAGGCCAATACAGTGGAACTCCTAACCCCAGCTGAAGTGCTGGCAGTGGGGCAGAACACCTCCAGTCTCTTCCCATAGAGTCCCAGCAGAAGAAAAGGACAGAGGGTCCAAGACCTCTGCCCTACACCTGCAGAAGTTCCAGGGGCCCAGGGAGAGGAGGCAGCCATCCTTCCTCCCCAGCGACAGTTCAGGGACTTGGGAGTGAAGGATGTCATCCATGCTCTATAGCAGGAGTCCGGGAGTTCAGGAGATGGAGCAGTTTTCTCTTTCCCCAGCAGCAGTTCCAAAGCCCGAGAGAAGAGGTGGTTGTCCTCCCTCCTAAGTGGCAGTTCCACAGTTCAGGAGAGGAAGTGGTTGCTCTTCCTCCCCAACAGTCAGCCAGAGTGGAAGAAACTGTTTTTCCTTCACAGCAAGGATCTGTGCACCTGGGAGACAGTACCAGAGAAAAGTCGCCCCAGCATCTGGATGAGGGTATGGGAGATGGAGCAGCTGGCTCATCACCCCAGTGGCAGTTCAAGGACCAGGGAGGGGAAGAAGTTGTCCTCCCTCCCCAACAGCAGTTCCACAGTCCAGGAGAGGAGGTGGTCGTCCTCTGTCCCCAACAGTCAGCTATAGTGGAGGAAACTGTTTTTCCTTCCCAGCAAGGATCTGTGCACCTGGGAGACAGTACCAGAGAGATGTCATCCCAGCAGCCGGATGAGGGTATGGGAGGTGGAGCAGCTGGCTCATCTCCCCAGTGGCAGTTCAAGGACCAGGGAGGGGAGGAAGTCATCCTCCCTCCCCAGTGGCGGTTCCACGGTTTGGTAGATTAGGTGATCATCTTCCCTCCCCAGCAGCAGATCCAGTCTGGGAGAGAAGGTGGTTGTCCTCCTTCCGCAGCAGCAAGTCCACAGTCTGGGAGAGGAGTTGGTTGCCCAACAGTCAGCCAGAGTGGAGGATGTGGGTTCCCCGGCTGAAGAGCTGGCAACAGGGCAGAGCGCCGCCGGCCTCTGTCCAGCACCTACCGTGTTTTCGCAGCTCCAGGGAGTTGGGGCAGTTGACCCCTTGCCCCAGTAGCAGACCGAGTCCTGGAAAAGACCAGCAGCCGGACAGAGGGTACAAAACCAAAAGTCTTCACTGCAGCCAAGAATGGAGATCATGGGGATTGACTATGCGGTTTGACTTTGCCCAACTAATGCATGTCCAGACCAGGCAGAGGTCTGGGACCTGGTTAGTCTATTTAAGAGGGGGGAGATATGTGACAGACCCAACGGGGACAGGGGCTGTTGAGGGTCTAGGGGCTAGCCTTCTACCCACTGATTGTGGTCCATTGGGGAGACCAGGGATTTTGTCTTTTTCTCCCTATCAGAGCATGGAAAAGTGCTCAGTTCAGCCTCTGAACACATGGAGAGAGTGGATCAGTCTGTGATGATGGATAATAACGTGATGAACGCTGAGAGCGAGGCTTGGATTAATTCTCTGAGTAAAGACAATACAGCGTCCCTTCTGGAGTGGATGGAAAGGTGTAATATTAATCTTAAACAGCTTAACGGTCAGAGGAAATATGAAAATATGGGGCCCTCTTGCAGACTGGGTTGGGGAAGCTCCTCCTTTTGGGACATAAATATTTATCAACAATCTCCCTCAAGAAATCTATGAAGACAGATGAATTCCACTTCTTCGGACTGTTGAAATATTGTACGAGTTTTGTCTTATTATGGACAGATTGTACAAGTAATAGCAAACACCTGAAAGACAGCATGTGTAATGGACTTCATTTATTCAGGGTTGGAGGTGGTGGACTGTCTGGGGTGGGCTCCCTGTCTTGTCTATGTGCTTGGCTGTTGATTGGCATACTGTTAATTAGATCACTGTTACGTGTTAGTTGCCAGCTGTTGATTAGCTTACTGGTAATTTAGATCACTGTTAGCTGTTGGCTGTACTGTTTACTGTTTGCACTAATTAGGATAATCCGGTCAAGTTCTAACCTAACCAATTTGGGATGTTTTTCCCAAAGTGTAATATTTGTTTTTATTGTTCATGTGAGGACTGCTCCTATTTCTGAAGTGTATAAAAATCTGTATTTCTGTTCAATAAAGTAGTTCCAGTCTTTGCACCTAAGCTAGTGTCGTTTGTCTTGGATGCGATGCCCAACTATAATACCTTGGTTTTGTGTCCCAATTGGGGTGACAGGCGGTCCGTCACAAGGGCTAACAACAAAATGATGAGGAGAGCGGTGTCTCAGCTTGAGACCAAGTGGATTGTTGAACACGGATCTTTGCATCCCCGAGGCCTGAATGTGGATTTGGATATTAATTGTTTTATTGATAACAGTTGATTTTTTTTTATCATTTTGGGTTATTGTTTTTATTCTTCATTTTTATTTTTGTTTTTAGGTGTACCATTTTGTCTACTACATTTATACATGTTTTATTGTTTATCTACTGTGCAGGAGGGAGTTGGTTTTTACTGTTTCTGGATGGGATATGGTTTTAATATATGCACCTTATTTAAATTAAGATACATTTTATAGGTGCAACTTCTTATTATTATATTTTAAATATATCTATGGTTTTATCTTATTTTTTATTGACTATTAGTTGTTGTGCGGGATGTCGCTTTACTAATACAATTGCCAACAGATTTGTTGGCGTTTATATAACGTGATTTCCTAATGTGGGATTAATGTCAACACATAAGCCATACACATAAGTTTTTCTAGCTGTTTTTATGTTGTGTATGCTATTTATTTTTCGGTGAGTTTATGTATCTCCATGTCTATGGACCACTGGACGATTGTCATTTGGACTACAATAATATGGAGTCCTGGTCCCCTTTAACAATGCTTATATATATCTGTGACAGCTGCATTCGTGCTACTCTGGGGATTTGTGCATTTGTACTACAACAATATGGAGTCCCGGTCCCTTTTAACCATGTTAATTTATACCTGTGATAATTGCATTCATTCCACTCTGGGGGTTTGTGCAATACAGGTATATCCAGAGAATGCATGATGCACCCACGTGTAGTTGGGGATGAGATCCCTGCTGTGGTTTTCATTTGACTGTCTCCCGCCCCCTAACTTGTGGACGGGTTTGCGATAGTCCTGATTGTATTACAACAGATGACCCGCCCGCACGTGCGCAATAGGTGCCGCGATTGTCAGCGGGTGACGTCACTGACGCATGCGCGCTGGCCCGTGGTGATGCGCGGTGTCTGCTGCGCATGCGCGATCGCCCTGATTTAAACTGGCGCCCTGGGGACTGGATTCACCCCTTTGATAATGAGCTTGTGTGCTCGAAACATGTTGGGGGATCCACCCAGTTGACGCCATTAACCACCAGGGAACCTGGAAATATACCGGGAAATATACCTGGAGATACTTGATGAGAGCTCAAATGCTCGTTGTTTGCGAGCCGTGCAAGGTGGATTATCTCAGGAGAAGTACCACCAGGAGGCTGGACGTCGTTGGACCCACCGGTGAGCCAGATGTGACCCCCGAGTGTGTGCTGACATCTCCGAGTGTCTACCGTGGATGACCGGTTACTGCCCACATTGCTGTCCAGGCCTTTCCATTCGCTGATGATATACCTGATGACATACATACAACGCTTAGTTTGTATGTTCCTGTGGTAAGCGCATTATTGTACTAGAATCTTCAGGATTTAGGATCAATTGAACATCTGAAGCTCCTGTCATTTGTTTATATTTTATATGTTTTCCATCTATACGAGCTTATTGCTTTATCTATTCATCGCACATAAGACTTTTTATGCTCATATTGATGTTAATGTGTTTCAGCAGAAATGCTGTGATTTGATGTCTTAATGTGTATGACGGTGTATTATTTATATATAATTTTGTTTTTAGCCCTGGGGGATTTTTCTGCCCCCAAAATGCATTAGCTATTGTTTTTCTGTCGGTTGTGACTTGATTCTCTCCACAGCATTCCATCAGCAACTAAAAAGGAAGTGATGTCTCAGGAAAATACGCCTTTAAAACCAACAAAACAAATGAGAGTGCATTGCAGCATGCTAAAATAATGCTTTACAAAAATTGTGCAGTTGTGTGAACAAGCTCTTAATGTTGATAAGGACATTTGAAATGATTTAACATGACTGTAAAGCCTTTCATTTTATATTTTTTTAAATAATAAACAGGTTTATAAGCTTTACCTAGCCTGTACAATGGAATTGCACAGAGCGGCCCAGAACCTCATCTTCTTGTGTCCCTTGCCGGCACTCCTGACTCTTCCTCTTCTTGGTATGTTACCTTAGGAAGCCAGCTCCTATCGTGGCACACCTGCATTCTCGATCCTGAGCAACGCTGCCTGTGCCCATTGACACAGACAGCGAGCATCAGTCTCGCCCCCCCACTCCCTCGTCACAAGGTTTGACTGACAGTAGCAGGAATCAATGGCTCCTGCTTCTCTCAGCAAAGCCTGTGAGAGCTGGTAGAAGAGGAGAGAGCCACTGCAGACAGGCACTGCACCGGATCAAATGAAGGCTCAGCTAAGTATTGGGGGGGTGAGGGGGGGGGGGCAATACTTTAATCTAAAAAACATTTACCTTAATGCAAGGAATGCATTAAGGTAAAACATGTTTAGGCTTTAGAGCCACTTTAAATCCTTGTGCAAGATTGTACTGAAATGCAATTATCTTTTTAAGGGTTTTAGGTTTGGCAGTGCAGATCACTATTGTGATTTATTTGCAGACAACAATATGTTAGGGAGTGTCTTTACCTACTATCATCCTAGCTTACTCATTTTTCAAATATATTTCTGATTATCTCTGAACTAGAAAAAGTAAATAACTAGAAATAAGAAATCCTAAACCTCAATATTCAGATCAGTTGATATAATTTTAAAGGGTTGGTTCACCCTTTCAGAAAAATGTAAAAGATGAACTAACATCCTACACCTTCCCCACTCATGTGCTTCCCACTCTACGTATCTCCATGGGTGATGAGCTGTCACTGCCCAACCAGCCAGTGTAGCAGTCCAGGGATTTGAAATCCCCCCTCCTTTTCTTCCATCTTTTTTTTTGCAGTGCTCTCAGGATGGATCAAAGTGATTCTCTGTGCCTGAGCTGACTAATCACAGTTTCTGTCCCAGAAACCCAACACAAAGAAGAGGGAGAAGAGCAGACATTCTTGATCCTTGAGCCGTTATATTGGCTGTGTGGGCATTGGCAGCTCATCACTCATGGAGGTAAAAAAAGAGTGGGGACCGGGCAGGTAGGGAAATTGTATGGTGTTCACCTTTTCATATTTTTCTGAAAAGTGGATTTACACTTTAAAATTAATTTTGTATTTTATTTAGAACACTCTAAACAACACATCAAATTTTGGGAAACCTATTCATTGTCTAGGTAGTGGTACTTTTAAACTAACGCCCCCCGCCCTCAACAAAAATAGACATCTCCTAGTTCGGTGAGCAAAAGAAAACGTATTAGAATTGCAGGCCTTGGATTGTGGCTTCACACTGCTAGGTAGCAGGTAGCCAGGTATAGCCTGCACTGGAGATACATGCCAGTGGGTTTCCTGTAGAACACCTTCATACATGTGAATTGAATACCTTTTCCCTGCAGGCCTTGAGGGAGACCAAAATACACATTTTTTTTTAGGCCAAGGTCTGCATGAGCAGCCTATTAGAAAAGAATAATTTAAAAAATATAATGCTCCGAGGACGCATGCGCGGCCGGCTTTGATGGACGCTCTGATCTGAGAGCTCCGTCCACCCGCCAGCACTAACCCGGCACACACTGGCCCAGGGAGACAACAACCCCACAGTGTCATCCCTGAAGCGTGCCCACACCTCTCCAGGCATGCCCCGCCGATGGAAAACCCCGGAACAGCCGGGTAAACTCACTAATTTCTTCCCGGCGGTCATGCCGGGAATCCAAGATGGCGCCGGCAGCAGCGTCCAGGGAGGCAGCAGGAGGCCTGAGGGGGACCACAATGACCAGCAAACAGATGCCAGGCTGCGGCACTCGCTTTATCCAGGGGACCCTGGTGAGTTGTCACCCCCACTGTCCCCCACAACTAGTAGCCCAGCCAAGTCTCGGCCATGACTAGACCATGACTTTGATCCCTCACTTCAGGCCCTAAACCTTCCGCCTATGCCACCCCACGCAGTATTGCCCGACATCGATTCGTTCCCAGTGTCAGATCAACCGCTGACGGAAATATCTATGAAGGGTATGCTGACATCACTGCGCCAGACATTAAATAATGATATCTCCACATCGCTGAGTCAAATTACTGCTGCGGTACAGCGACAGGAAAGCAGAATTCGCCATATTGAAAGTAACATGGGTGACGTAATAATAGAACACAATGATTTGATTGATGCTCACGCTGACCACACATCTGACATCGAACAAATTAACCTAAAATTGGCTGACCTGGAAGATCGATCAAGACGCAACAACATTAAATTTAGAGGGATCCCCGAATCAGTCACTAATGAGACACTATTACCCTACTTACAGCAATATATCAAATTCCTTATCCCATCAATCCCTGACCTGGAGCTAGCAATTGATCGTGCTCACCGATTGCCAAAAGCGACATTTTTGTCAGCATCTATTCCAAGAGATGTATTAGCCCGTATACATTTCTACCATGTTAAAGAAAGAATCATGATGGCTGCCAGGAATCCGCCCCCGGTCCCGCCATCACATGCTAATCTCCGACTATACGCGGATTTATCTAAAGCCACACTCCTCAATAGGAAAAAAATGATCTCCATAACCAAAGCTCTGAGAAACCACGGTATATCATACCAATGGGGTTTCCCCACAAAGCTCATAATACGGCACCTTGGCAGAATTTTTACGGTAAAAACCCTGGAAGCAGGCCTGGACCTACTTAAAGCCTGGAATATCCTTCCCGCGGATGCACAGGGAACTGCATCTGCCTCCATTCAACATATGGAGGCATCATAATCAGGAAGCGGCACACTTTCTCCTTAAAAAAACGTACTCTTCTCCCTAGAGGCTTTTTTTTCAACATACCATTTTCTGGCGATCGGCCAAAACTCGATGTTACCTGTTCAACATTTTTCTAATTGGCATGACCCCTTCGGTGGTCAAAGCCTGTTCTCACCCCCCAGTTCCCAAGTAGCAATGGATACTACTTGGTCTACTTGCATTTCTTGCAAGTGTTTTTTTACTGTTTTTTGTATCCTTACCTTCCCCCAGTTGAGGCACCATCAGACACGCAGCTACAACCCCAGCTATGAATACCCCGCACATGTCTGGAAAGCTCACCCTATTTCTCCAATCGAGCCTAACTCAATCTACAATAGCTTCACCGCACTCTCTCTCATAGAAATATCTGTTAACCTACGATCCCTTCAAATAACGCTCCAACTAATTGTGAACTCAGAGAAAATACGTACCAATGATTAATATCACATCTCTCAACGTACGAGGCCTAAACTCGCCGTTCAAGAGATCGATGCTAGCCAAAGAAGCCCGGAAATCCCAAGCCGACATACTCTTCATACAAGAATCCCACTTCGCTACGGGAAAAACTCCCAAATTATTTCTTCACCGCTTCACCCAAATATTTTTGGCAACCAACATCCAAAAGAAGAATGGAGTTCTTACTGCCATTAACGACTCTGTTTCATGCCGCATCATTTCGCAAACAGCCGATCCACAAGGGCGCTACCACATACTTGTATGCCAGCTTAATGACATAACCTACACCTTAGTGAACGTCTACGGCCCAAACTGCAAGCAGATGCGCTTCTATCATAAGCTCCACAAAGTCGTTGCCCGCCATAAACAAGGCAGACTTATTATTGGTGGTGACTTTAACATCCTGAACAACCCACATCTACACTCATCCTCCAGCGAAAGACCCGCCAAACTCAACTTTAATCAATTTCTGCATAACCATGACCTGTATGACATCTGGAGATGTCATCACGGTACTGAAAGAGACTACACATACTATTCCCCGCCTCATCTGTCATACTCTAGAATCAATTTTTTTGTGACTGATAAATGGACCCTACAACACGTAACGTCGTCCAAAATCGGGACTATAACTTGGTCTGATCACGCTCCAATCAACATATCCTTGGACAGCAATCAACGCTCGGCAATCCCGCCCATATGGAGACTAAACTCCGCAATTCTGAAGAATCCAGAGAACCAGAAACATTTGCTAGAAGCCCATAATCTCTTTTTTGACATAAATTCCACCCCTGATATCTCTATCACTACACTCTGGTCAACATACAAAGCTTACATGAGAGGTATCCTCATACAGCTGAATTCCCGTATTAACAGGCAAAGATCCCAACAAATTGACCAACTACTAAACTCCATTCAATCGAATGAAGAGATCAACAAATAGAACCCAACTCCCTCCACTGCCACAGCCCTAAACCGGGACAGAAACAAATTACGTACCATCTTACTCCATTACTACGATATTAACCTTCAAAAAACGAAATCCAAATTTTATGCTCTTGGCAACAAGGCAAACTCTCTTTTAAACAAAACCATTAAGCAAAAACGCCTTAAGACCAAAATCTCCACAGTCCAGCACCCCACCACACACACCCTGCTAACAAACCCACAGGATATAGCCAATGCTTTTGCCTCATATTACCAAACACTATATAACATAAAAGACGACCCAATTATGACCCAACCAACAAAATTGTCCATTGAACATTTTTTATCCAGCATCGACCTACCCCAAATTACTCAGTCCCAACTTGAATCTATTTCTGAGCCGATCTCTCCCAAAGAAATTGAAAAAATCATAAAAACCCTCCCCTTAAACAAATCACCAGGCAATGACGGCTTCACAAATGAATTTTACAAAACTTTCACACTCAACCTTACGCCACATCTCTCTGCCCTATATAATCAGGTTGCCTCTAAAGGGGAATTTCCCCCCGATATGCTCCAGTCAATAATTACTACTATCCCGAAGCCGGGCAAAGATCCCCAATTAGTCCTAAATTATAGACCGTTTTCACTTCTCAACACGGACATAAAAATATACGCTAAAATAATCACTCAACGATTGCTTCCTCTTTTACCTAAACTGATCCACCCAGATCAGGTGGGGTTTATACCGGGCAGACAAGCACCAGACGCTACCAGGCGAATTATATCCCTTCTACACCACCTCGAGTCTAATAAACAACCTTCCCTTCTCCTATCATTAGATGCGGAAAAAGCATTTGACAGAATCCATTGGCAATTTATGACACTTACACTCCAAAAATTTGGAATAACAGATTGGATGCTATCGGCAATTCTATCCCTATATTCAAATCCTTCTGCCAGAGTCCTAACCAACGGTACTCTCTCACAACCCTTTTCTATATCTAACGGAACCAGACAAGGTTGTCCACTTTCCCCTATAATTTTTGCCCTACTTATTGAACCGTTAGCATCTAACCTTAGAAATGACCCGAACTTCACGGGTTTCACCTATCTACATAAGGAACATAAAATTAGTCTGTTTGCGGATGACATTATCCTAATGGTCACAAATCCCTATAAGTCGCTTCAGTCAATACGCACCCATATCCATAACTATACTGCAGTCTCATATTATAAACTTAATGAACCCAAATCATCTATACTGAACCTTTATACACCTACTGCAACCCAAAAATTTCTCTCTAAACATTTCCCGTTCACCTGGGAAACGAACAGCATCCCCTACCTGGGGATCAAACTCACTGTTTCTACCAATCAGCTTTATACCAATAATTTCCAACCACTGCTTGACACTGTCCCACAGGAGCTTAAAAACCTTCGCACATCCATGCTATCGACACTAGGCAGAATAGCTACCTTGAAAATGTGCATATTGCCCAAAATTCACTATATATTCCGTACACTCCCTATCCCGGTTCCCAGCACTTTCTTTTCTAAATTACAAGTAACTCTAAACAAATTCTTATGGAACTCAACAAGACCCAGATATACCACGAATCTCCTCATACGTCCACCCTCCAGGGGAGGAGCTGGACTTCCGCATTTGAAATCGTATTATCAAGCTGCCCTACTAGACCAACTTTTTTTCTGGTGGCACCCTACCTCTGAAAAGACCTGGTCCACTATGGAAACCTCCCTGACTTTACCACACCAACTCACTGACAGTCTATTCATACCCCAAATACTCCAACCTAAACCTCTACAAAAACACCCCTGCATACAAGCCTCTTTGACCGCTTGGTTTGACTTTTTAAAGTATAACCAGCTAAACAAAGATGCCCTGTGAACCCCTATCCCATTATCCTCCCTACATTTCCTCATTCCTCAACTAAACCTGACAATGTGGAAAGCTGCTGGTTTACTCAATTTGCAGGACATACATACTAAAAATACATTAGACTCATTCTCTAATATCCAAAAGAAGTTTCACCTCACTGATAAAGAACAATTTACACACATGCAAATAGCCCATGCACTGCACGGAACGAACTTACCACTGGCGGTGAACATCCCCGTAATGGCGCACCATTTCTTTCAGAGAACATCCCACCCGAAGAAAGGAATCTCAACTTTCTACACAATGATGATTGAATCACTATTCACCACATATACCACTCCAATAACCAACTGGGAAAAAAATCTTTCCCAATCAATAACTCCACACACATGGGAAAAAACGTTCACCATCACCTTTAAAGCTTCAAAATGCAGCACCCATTGGGAGGCATATTTGAAGACCCTCCACCAATGGTACCTAACCCCTACCAAGCTATCTTTATACTACCCCCAACATTCTCAAGCCTGTTGGAGACATTGCGGAGAAACGGGCTCACTCCTCCACCTACCCTGGGCATGTAAATCCCTCAAATCCTATTGGAACAAGATTTTTCAGATAATCTCCTCAATCACGGGAACTCAGGTAACCCCTAATCCGGCTCTAGCTCTTCTCCACATCGGAATCGATAAATTCCCTATAAATTCGCGTACCATTATCATCCATACTCTAGCAGCCGCAAAAATTAACATCACCAAATTATGGCGATCCACTACCACTCCCCTTCTGTCTCGCCTCATATCAGACTTAAATCACCAATGTGAGATGGAAAAAAGATTTGCCCTCCACAACGCTTCTTACGACAAGTTCACCAACCAATGGTCTCGATGGTTAAAAAATCCTAATTGCTCATTACACTGATAGCCAACAAATACTGACCTATTATATCCTACCCTAACTGTTTTGGTGCCTTCCTATTCCCCCCCCCCTATCCCCCCCCCCTATCCCCCCCCCCCCCCCTTATGTTTGATATCTTACTTTTTTTTCCCTAACTACACGCTACTACTGCACCAACTTGGTTCACATCTCATCGAGCATACCTCTCATGTATAAAAGACAAGAACCTTTAGATCCCCGGCCTAACGGCGGGGACCATTATGTTTTCTACCCCTTATGCTGTGCTCATACCATTGTGAACCTTTCATGTTTATGTTTCTATATCCTCACTTATATGTTGAAATCCTTCAATAAAGAATATTTGAATATAAAAAATAAAATGCTTCAAAGTATTCGTAAGATACTTGCAATTATGTGGGAGTAATAGAGAAACATTAGTTGCACAATAATTGTTTTTTAAGCATATAGAGGATTAAGATGCATTCCAATCAAAAAGAGCAAAATGGCAGCTGATGGCATTTAGGCATCCCACAGGAGTTTGAATAAAACTGTTCTGAAGGACATGTAATTATTAATAAATAATGGAAAGATTTTTAAAAAATTATGAAAATGTCAAACTGGAATTTAAAATTGGACTAACAATTAAACTAAAAATTAAACTGTAGTGGTTTCTGTGCTAAACTATTTTTACTTCTCACACTGGATATTAGAAACATTACATAGTTTCATCCTTTATAAACCATCTTTTCATTTTCCAGTTGCATTGTATGTTACTGCTCCAAATGATATAGGAAAATGTATCTTTTATGCTGTGTTGCAGGGAATAATTACGTCCTTACCCAAGGACAGTTCATTTTGTGTTTTTGCTTTGCTTTATAATTGTAGTGAATATAAGTATAGTACATACAAAAGTTGTGTAAGATGTTTACCTGCTTTTTCTGCCTCATACATACACTATATTGCCAAAGGTATTGGGACACCCCTCCAAATTATTGGATTCAGGTGTTCCAATCACCTCCATGGCCACAGGTGTACAAAATCAAGCATCTAGGGCCTAGGCAGAAGACTGCTTCTACGAACATTTGTGAAAAAATGGGTCGCTCTCAGAAGCTCATTGAATTCAAGCATGGTACCGTGATGGGTTGCCATCTGTGTAGTAAGTCCATCCTTGAAATTTCCATGCTACTAAATATTCCATGGCCACTTGTTAGTGGTATTATAACAGTGAAAGCAACTGGGAACAACAGCAACTCCATGTAGGCCACATAAAATGACAGAGCGGGTCAGTGCATGCTGAAGCACACAATATGCAGAAATTGACAACTGTCTGCAGAGTTGATAGCTAAAGACCTACAAACTATGTGTGGCCTTCAGATTAGCACAACAACAGTGCGTAGAAAGCTTCATGGAATGGGTTTCCATGGACGAGCAGCTGCATCCAAGCCTTACATTACCAAGTGCAATGCAAAGTGTTGGATGCAGTGGTGTAAAACACGCCGCCACTGGACTCTAGACCAGTGAAGATGTGTTCTCTGGAGTGACAAGTCATGCTTCTCTGTCTGGCAATCCGATGGACATGTCTGGGTTTAGCAGTTTCCAGGAAAACTGTACCTGCCTGACTGCATTGTGCCAAGTGTAAAGTTTGGTGGAGGGGGGATTATGGTGTGGGTTGTTTTTTTTCAGGAGTTGAGCTTTGCTCCTTAGTTCCAGTGAAGGGAACTCTTAAGTTGTCAGCATACCAAGAGATTTTGGACAATTTCATGCTTCCAACTTTGTGAGAACAGTTTGCGGATGGCCCCTTCATGGATGGAACAGTTTGGGGATGGCACCAGCGCACAGAGCAAGGTCCATAAAGACATGGATGAGCGAGTTTGGAGTGGAGGAACTTGACTGGTCTGTACCTCAACCCAATAGAACTCCTTTGGGATAAATTAGCGGAGCCAGGTCTTCTCGTTCGATATCAATGCCTGACCTCACAAATGCGCTTTTGGAAGAATGGTCAAACATTCCCATAGACACACTCCTAAACCTTGTTGACAGCCTTCCCAGAAGAGTTGAAGCTGTTATAGCTGCGAAGGGTGGGTCAACTCAACATTGAACCCTACGGACTAAGAATAGGATGCCAATACTTTTGGTAATATAGTGTATCTTGTATCTCTACACGCCCATACACACACATACACCTTTTTGCTAGTTATACTCTTAAATCATGTGTCAGTGTGTTCTGTGCAGACGTAATTTCATGTGTGCTTATTTTGGACATTGCAAACGCTGATTGGTCGGGATCTATTTTTAAGGAAGTTAATTGCCTGTGCTATGGTAGCTCATTATAGAATTTGGCTATTGGCTCTGTGTGTGCACTATACTTGTGATCTTCTCTGTCAGTATGGCTTAGTTTCATGCTTGCAAGTGGGCACCTGCTCCATCTTTGATTTGCTTCTGACTGCTGCCTCTCGATTTGATTCTGATGCTTCATCTTGATTGACTGTCTCGCATGACCCATTGGTGCCATATCTGTCTGGTTTTGATCTCTGATCCATTGCAATGTTTGGGACTGTCTGATGTTTGGGAAAAACACACATAAAATTTGAAAACAAACAAAAGAACAAGGTGCCCCAGCCTAGTAAATTACTGTAAAACTGTTTAATGAATAAAATGTATATCAAAATACTTACAAAGGGAGAAAAATCACAAGCGTATCATAAACCAATCGCCACCAGACGCATCACCATCAGGTAAGGTGCAGCTGACACGTTTCGAGGGTTTATGATATGTGTGTGTCTTTTCTCCCTTTGTGCCTATTTTGATATACATTTTTTTTTCATTAAACAGTTTTACATTAATGCACTAGGCTGGTGCACATTTTTGTTATTTATTTCAGGTACTTCTATAGCGCCATCAATTTACGCAGCGCTTTACCTATATATATATTGTACGTTCACATCAGTCCCTAACCCTCAAGGGGCATACAATCTAAGGTCCCTAACTCACATTCATACATATACTATGGACAATTTAGACAGGATCCAATTAACCTACTCTTTGGAGTGTGTTAGGAAACCGGAGTATTTGGAGGAAACCCATGCAGGCACAGGGAGAACATGCAATCTGCAGGCAGGTGGTGCCGTGGTTGGGATTCTTATGCTTGTTTATAGTCCTGGTTCTCCCCAAATTGAAGAGGGCAGCAAGGGGTGTTGCAGCAGTGGTGATCATTTGTGATGAGTGACTTGTTCCATATAATTGAATTTACAAATAAAACCCCATGTTATCACTAAAATCCACTGCTATTGCACTCAGTTTATAATGTATTGTTGCTAGTCATATCTATTATATGAAAACAATCCCTTCTTACCCATTATCTGTATTTGAGATCATTTTCTAGTAGTAGTGGCAGTTACTTAGCACATTTTAGGAGCCTCTGATGTTTGCTAAGAATGCTGTGATTGTACTATCAAATAAAGGGCAGTTGTATATCGACAAGGTGGATCTGTAGTACTTTAATATGTTTATTATTTGCAAGTTGGAAGGGGTAGTAAGTGATGAGTTAAGACAACAGTAGCAGAGGCGACTGTGATCTATCCATAGTGTAGAAATGTAAATCCGTCCTGTATCAAATGTTTTTTTTATGCACTGACATAGACCCAGTCTGTCAAGAGAGTATGTCATCTGCTGACATGGTACTATCCACAGCCTCATTTACGCTTTAATAAGATACAGACGTTGAGTCCAACATGATTCTTCATTCTGATACTGTATGTGCAGTACAGATGATGTTTTTCCAGTTTTTTGACATGTAAGAAGGTAATGACTTTCCTAAGCCATGTCTGACTGACACTGTGGGATTTATTTATTAAAGCTGGAGAGGAAAAATCAGGCTCACTTCTGTATGGAAACCAATCAGCTTCCAGGTGTTATTGCCAAAGCTTAATTGAACAAGCTGATTGGTTTCTGTGCAAAAGTGAGCCTGATTTTGCACTCTCCAGCTTTAGTAAATAAACCACTGTGTGACAATTTACTACAGTGGATTATTAGATGTGATATAGGGGATCTCACTACACATGGAGGACAGCACTACAAGGACTTGGGTTAGGCTAGGGCATGAGAACTGTTACAAGTACAGGTCATCAGATGAACTGCTGCTGAAAATATGCTCCTTCCAAATTATATATACATATGCAGGGACGTATTTACCACAAGGCAAACAAGGCATTTACCTAGGCTGGCATTTTTCAGGGGGGCAGCACTGCACTGACACAGACCCAGTCTGTCAAGAGAGGCAGCACTGCCCCCCTGAAAAATGCCACCCTAGGTAAATGCCTTGTTGGGGGGGGGGGGGGGATTTTTGTGTTGCATAGGACAGCACAAAACCTAAATACACCACTGTGCATATGTATCATTAAAATATACTACAGCAAGACCTAAATCATGACACATACTCCAGTATAGACAAGTATAGTGTTTATATTGCTGACAATATATACTGTATGCAGTGGTAGTAATAAGTACATTTAGCTTGGGAACTTTGGTTTGGTTGATAACCAGAAGTGCTGATCCAATGCTGAATTTGTGTAGCATTCATGGAATGAGATTTTTAAACTTGATTATGAATTTTGAACATTGCAGCTTGGTTTTTGGTAAGCTGTTGCTAGAATGTGTTGGAAGACCAGCACTGCCTAGTTTCTAGGACAAAGTTGTCCTGTTTTTATTGGGTGCTGGAAAAAGGTATGTGGGTTATTTAAAGTAATTAATTATATAGTTCAGAAATAGAAATTTGTAGGAAATCTGGAAGTGCTGATTGTTATCCATTATTTTTTTTATGTTGTATGCCTATTGGTAAGGCAACCTCCAATAATTTCAAAATTCTAGAGTGTGTTTTTTATTATTTGCTCTGTAACCACTTCCTTTTGTGTACAAGCAGCTCTCAGTAGGAGAGCTAAGCTCATATTAGCATTGTTTGTTTAGCTAATTAGTGCATTCCTTAATTAGTTTTATTAGGTCAATGCCATGCAGCTTATTTAATACACCAAAATGACAGATAATGTACAACTGGGATTTATCTTAAGCCTGATTATTTTTAGGATAGATTCTGATAAGACTGTATAATTGGCTGTAATAACCTGAGAAAACCAAATACAATGAGAACCATTCAATGCTTTCCTCATTTTAATTTTTTAATGTATTTTATACAACCTTAAGCAATATGTTGTTAAAATGACAATCACACACCTGAATCTATTCATTTCTACAGTGGAATGTGCAAATTTCAGTACTTATACCAACCAATGCAGATGTTGTACTAGGCTGACTTCAGTGGACTGAATTTTCTTTGGTTGATATAGATTAATGCACTTTGAAATTAACACTCTTTGTTCTGGCATTGCTTGTTAAAAATACTGAATTGTTTGAAAAAAAAAATAGAGGGATACGAAATTGTAGGTTCTGCACAGAATAACCAAGTTAATTGTGAATTTTTTTTTCCTATTGTATGTTAGAAATTAAAGAGTAAGTCGGTAGGATTTATTTTAGTAAAGGCACCCTTTGAAATCCTGCAAAATCTGCAAAAGTCATCCCATTCTGAAGTGTAAAAGCTAAGCGAATAGTTTTACATAACCCAACAACATCCACATATGTGTGCCACCCAATTTTGCAAACTGGCAGTGACTAGTATTCTAGCATTTCTCTTCTTCCTCATTTTCTCAAATTCTCTGTGCTAACATGACCCCAGTGCTGATGGAGAGGGCCAGAGGAGGGGCAAACAAAATGTTATGTAGGTGGCCAACATCCTGACTATTAACCAATTATGTAATTTCTTGGTAGAATGCTAGTGGCTGGCCAGCACGGTTCCCAAGGTTGTAATGCTGCACAATGAAAACCTGTGGCTTTGTGTAACAAAAAGGCAGGTATGGTCCACTTTTTATCTTATTGCCAATTTTTGGGCAATTTGTGGCAATTTGCAGGCATTTTGCCAAGGCACCCCAGAAGAACCCAGAAGGCACCCTGGTTGAAAAAGGCTGACTTAGGGCATGTGATGAAATTTCTCTTAGCTTAGTGAATATGGTGAAAAATCCCTTCGCTAAAACTGCCAAAACATGGGCAAGCGAAAAAATAAACTGTATTCTACCCTGTTTTTTAAACTAAGGGAAAATACCCTTGCAAGGTGAACAACTTATTTCCCTTTAGTAAATAAACCCCATTGCTTTTGCTTCATTGATCTGCTTTTTCTTAATGAGACCTAATATATCTTTACTCAAAAATACAGTTTTTTACAGATTTCTAATAAATATGTTTAGAATACTAAATTCTAGATAGATTTCTGTTAGAGAAGGGGCCTGTTCATACTATATGCATTAGGCCTCATTTAGGCCACTGCAGTGATGTGCACTTTTAAAAAAGTAGGACATGCACTACTTTTTCTCTTTCGCTCATTGATGGATACAGCTTCACGTCTCTCTATATTCATGACTGATAAGGTTTTATAGCTCCACCTACCAAGAGAAGGACACTAGGCAGGAAAGTGTTCGGCAGTTCTCTGTGCATTAAAACCCCTCTCACTGCATAGGCCACTAGTTCTTCTGCCTAGTTTTTCAGGAGTATGAACCTAATTCCCTGATGTGACTTGTGGTCCCACTGATTTTTTTTTTTTTGTTATCTTTTTTTTTTTAAGCGGAGGATGTTCAGTCAACAGCCAGGCTGGATGATGGGCTGGATATTTGAAATCCAAGTGGTCACCCCAGTCTGGCCATCGAGCACAAGCAGGGCCTTAGCTACATGCTGGGTTGGCTGCGACAGCCCCAACCTGAACGTCTTGCGGGGACACATATGACTGGTCTGAGTCTGTGTCAGTGTTATCCTGACTGATAGCCCCTCCCCCACTTTGGTAGAGAGGTGGGTCTGTCACAGGAGCCTTACGCTCATGCTCTGCTGGACTGGTAAGTAGCTGCTCCCTCCCCTTCTTGACTAGACACAGTGTGGGGCGCGGGTGCTCCTTGGGGGGGGATTAGTTCTGCAGATGTCCTTCCCTCCTAACATTTCCCTGGCCTCTGATATCCCGTACTGATGTGGACTTCTGGGTATCCCTGAGGGGGGAGTTGGTCCCTTCCAGTTTGGCATGGGGGACACTGTTGGGTTACCTCCAGAGGGTCTGAGATGGCTGTATAGCCGGCATGTGCTCCTGAGGGGCCGGCAACCATTTTCATGTAGCCACAGTGGCCATTTTAATGGGGGTCTCAGCAGTCATTTTCATGTACTTTGCCACGGCAGCCATTTTGCTGTGGATCTATTGCATAGCCTTGCATGACTAGGGATGAACGGGCTGACATTTTCTTGTGGTGGTCGGAGGGGAAATGGGAGTGGGTACCTGTCAAAATGAGGTAAACCAACATCCCCCCCAATTCCTTACCAAGAGTGGGGGAGGAGGCCTTAAAGCAGAATTTCCCCTTTTGGGTGGAGCTCCGCTTTAAGGAGATATTTGGTCCCCTGGGTCTTCGGGACACAGGCTCCAAACCTTTTAAGGCCACCTGTGGGCAGAAATTCTGTCAAAATGGGACAGATGTCCTCTCTCTCTCTGGACAACCAGATTCGCCTGGATCCGTCGATGATGGTGCTATGGGCTGTAAGTCCTTTCTCCCTCTTCATTGGACAATATTCACGATGGATGCCAGTTAGTATGGGGAGGAGCCCTGGGTATGATTTCAACTCAAGGCTGCTGGACTCCAGAGGAAGCTTGACTGTCCAGCTATGAGCAATTGGGTTATACCTGGAGCACTAGTTGGATTGTCTCCGGGGGCTGCCAGTCAAGATTTCAATGGCACCATGGTGTCCTATATCCATCACAAAGGGGGCACAAGGGAAGGGGAGGAGCCTGAACATGGCGGCCGAGGAGAGGGCAAGGCAGTAGCTCCCTGCTACTTCCCGACCTCCCCAGGGGCCCTCTAGAGTTATGTAAAGGAGGGGCAGACTCACCAGAGTGCGGAAGGCCTTGGTAGAGTAGCCGGAGAACCGGGGATGTTCCCCTATTCATACATTCGATATGCATGGGGGAATTCTCCCACTGTACTGGCCAAATTTAAATCCATGTATGTGACATACAATAACCACCCACACCAATAAATTAATACATAAACAAATTTTAAGTTGTAGCTGGCAGCTCTTGTCCCACAGGTTGTGAAATAAATATGTGATACCAGTGGTGCTTGCTAACCACCATCATCCATAAACGGACCCTATATTTCAAATGTGTTCAACAATACATAATGACTTGTGCAGATATCAATAAGAGTTCATATGTATGCTTAAATTCATAATAGTGCAAATAATAATAGAAAATCCACATATGCTTCAAACGTGTTCCATAAACTTCTGCTTATTGTAAATAACTTAAAATTCCATATACAGTGAAGAAAATGCTTGTGTCCACTGTTCCCACAATTTAGGATAACTTCAATACAACCAGCCTGCCCATGAATCGAATCTTGGCTTGTCTTTGCTGAACCTGCCGAGATTTGATCCAGCTATGGCCAGGTTACATTTCTCACCCGCTTCCACTGAGCCCAGATAACTAATGTAGGGAGCAGGGAGCAGGTCATTTCAAAGGTTGGAGATCTACTTTACAAATCATATAAAACATAACCGGTGAAAGTAGATAGCAAAGTGTATGTCCGGTCTGTTTAGGTTTTCTGAACTCCTGGGGAGTTGAATCAGCCATTGGACTTATTCTGTGTCCTAGAGACTGAAGAGGTGAGATTTTGTTCTACTTGATCCCACAGATTTACAGAACCAGAAGATGCCTCATGCATTACAGAGTCTGAGACTCTGCCAGTGAAGGAAATGTAATGGTCAGCATTGGACGCTATTAAGCTTTTAGGATTTTTTTCCACTAAACTTCCTGTAACACATGGTTACAAATTGCCATCAGCCTTTTAATCACCTCCCAACCACCATATGTACAGTATATATACGTTCTAGATAAGTGTTCATACATATATATATATATATATATATATATATATATATATATATATAAGGATTATGCACAAAACACACAAACACATTCATGGAGTTCTGCCTTAACATATCATTGTGCAGTGGACCATCAATGGCAATGGAATAACATCCTTCAGGTATGCTTCAGCCCTCCTCAGATCAGGGGATCTAGTAGACGACTGTAAAAGAGCAGTGCAGAAAAGCGTAGTGCATTTCTGAAGGTTTATTGCATGAAAGACATACAGGCAAATGAATACTCACAAAGGTGAAATATGTATAGTCATAATCCAGTGCCGGAATAGTGTGACCAAACACTCCTTGACGCTATACACTATGTCTTTCCTTCAATAAACCTTCAGTAATGCACTAGGTGTTTGCACCCTCCTGTGTGCTCTTTTATATACCTGGATTTTGGCTGCAGTAATGATTCTAATATCAAGATTTTCAGCTAGCGATGGGCTTTACTGTAAAAGTGATCAAGCTCTCTACAGCTGCCCGATGACTTTAACAGTGCTCAGAAGAGGACACTCTTACAGCCACCGCCTGCCACTACAAGCAGTCAGGTTGGTTGTGTTATAAATGAAGCCAGTTTCAGTTCTTTGTTTACTTGGTCGTTATTGGCCAGGGAGGCAGCTGAGCAAACCAATCTGGGTTTTTATTGACTACTTTGAAGGGTAGAGGAGGGATTGGGGGGGTCTAATAGACCTCTGATTTCTCAATATATAGTACATGTCATTGCCCAAACAGTCACAAGGGCTGTTTTTTATCTCTTGTAATAGCAATAAAGTTGAAAAAAAAAATTCAAAGCACCCCTGTCCCCCCATGCACATGCGCATATGTGCACTTAGGTCCTGTACGCATATGGTGATTGCACCACACGTGGTATTGTGTTCATGTACACTAAAATGCATTTAGGTGTATTTTGTCCTGAAAATTTGTGTTTGATAGATGGCTGCACAAATATCTTGCAACATAAAAAAATGTTACAACAACCATTTTATTCTCTAGGTCCCCTGCTTTCAGAAAACATTAAATGTTTCAGGATTCCAAGTAATTTTCTAGCAAACAAATGCTGATTTTTACAGGTATGGGAGAAATGTCAAAATTGGCCCGGACCGTAAGTGGTTAAGTTAGTTCTTGTGTCTTGGACACTGCAATATATTGTATTACAGAAGTGTTTGGAACTGGTAAATTTGCAGCCTATTAAACTCACTTCTAGAAAAAGTGGTGATCACATAGCAAATAAATATTTATAGACCGCAACCTACTTTCAATTACAAGAAAACATGAATTACTATTGCACAATTACCTGTGTGACAAGATCCTAAGCTGCAACTTAATTGACGTTGAAAAGGAAAATCTCCATGTCATTTATACAAGTTACAGTAAAGAATATAGATTTATCCCTAAGAACATAGGAGAGTTCATATGCTCAAGACCTTTGTGTTTCTCAAACCTTAGGCACAGAAGAAAAACCCGTTCCCATGAAATCATCAAAGGAAATATATGCTCTTTATTTCTTGTTTCACCAGCAGTTTAAAAATACCCCTAGCTATGAATGGAGTATATTTAAATTTCCAAATCTCATTGCCTATGTAGAAAAGATTGTGGACATAATTCAGAGGTACATGCCCCCAGGAGCACATATGAGTCAATGTGAAGAGATCATTTTGAGATGAGACTTTGCTAGGCCAAAATGGATTGTGTAATCTTATGTTGTAAAATAAATCTAAAACAAAACGGTTAAGTATGGACCCAGGACAATTACAAGCCAACAAAAATTTGTTGCCTTTCTCTCGCCAGTTTTTATTTTGCCTCCGTCCTTGCAAATGGAAGTGCAGTTAGAGATTAAGGTCTCAGACTATCGCCTTAGTCTGTGTTCTCATCGGTGCAGAATGTGGCAGTCTGATTTCTTTATTCACATTTATTCTTACTTTTAAAATATTTCTCATGTAATTTTTTTTACATATATGTAATTACCTTTCTTTCACCATTTTAACTATTCTTTACTTTGTCTGCCCACTTTTTACAATTTGCTGGTTGTTTTTGCTGATCTGTTGATATGTGGTCTGCTATGTTGATTTACAAGATGGCCATTGGAACCAACCTAACCCTACTATTTTCCCTGCTGAAATATACTATATTGCCAAACGTATTGGGACACCCCTCCAAATCATTGGGTTCAGGTGTTCCAATCACCCCCATGGCCACAGGTGTATAAAATCAATCATCTAGGCATGCAGACTGCTTCTACTCACCAGAGCTCAGTGGATTCAAGCACTGTACTGTGATAGGTTGCTACTTGTGCAATAAGTCCATCTGTGAAATTTCCTTGCAACTAAATATTCCACGGTCAACTGTTGGTGGTATTATAACAAATGGAAGCAACTGGGAACAACAGCAACTCCGCCACAAAGTGGTAGGCCACGTAAAATTACAGAGCAGGGTCAGCGCATGCTGAACCGCACAGTGCACAGAAGTCGACAACTGTCTGCAAAGTCAGTAACTAAAGACCTCCAAACTTCGAGTGGCCTTCAGATTAGCACAGCAACAGTGTGTAGAGAGCTTCATGGAATGGGATTACGTGGCTGAGCATCTGTTTCAAAGCCTTACATCACCAAGTGCAATGCAAAGCGTCGGATGCAGTGGTGTAAAGCACGCCGTCACTGGACTCTAGAGCAGTGGAGACGTGTTCTCTGGGGTGACAAATCACAGTTCTCTGTCTGGCAGTCTGATGGGCATGTCTAGGTTTGGCGATTCCGAGGAGAATGGTACTTACCAGACTGCTTTGTGCCAAGTGTTCAACCCGATAGAACACCTTTGGGATGAATTAGAGTGGAGACTGTGAGCCAGGCCTTCTCGTCCGACAATGCCTAACCTCAGCATTGTGCTTCTGAAAGAATGGTCAAACATTTCCATAGACACACTCCTAAACCTTGTGGACAGCCTTCCCAGAAGTGTTGAAGCTGTTATAGCTGCAAAAGGTGGGCCAATTCAATATTGAACCCTACGGACTAAGACTGGGATGCCATTAAAGTTCATGTGCGTGTAAAGGTAGGCATCCCAATACTTTTGGCAATACAGTGCATGTTATTCTGTTTAGCCACAACTTCCCAACTGGATCACATCCCTACCATATTTCTTCCTAGTTCCTTCTTTCTTTCATCCTTTCTTACCTTCTTATCCGTCTTTCTCTTACTATCCCCCTTCCAACCTTTATTAATACTTTCCGCAATGCCACGATGATAAAGGAAAAAAAAAAAGAGATATTAAAGGTAGAATTAAAAAAATAAACAAACAGTTTATACTTACCTGCTCTATGCAAATGGTTTTGCATAGGGTAGCCCCAGTCCTCCTCTTTTCAGGTCATCCACCAGTGCTCCTGGCTCCTCCTCTTCTCCAAGTGCCCCAATAGCAAGCTGCTTGCTCTGGGGACACTCATGTATGCACACTATGGAGCCCCGCTCTGTGTGTCCATAAGACACACAAAATAGGGCTCAGCCCAGTCACCCAATTCCTCCTCAATGGCTCTGATTGACAGCTGGAGCCAAAGTGTAGGTTTCCCATGCCATGCGACCTCTTACTAATATGTCATTGCTGTGAAGTATTGAGTATAAATAAAGATTTACAACAATTACAGAAGGGAAAGTTCGTTTTTCTGCATGTTTTTCAGCATGTAAAAAGGTAAGCATAATTTTTTTTTTTTTTAATCAGAGTGAATCTTTATTGAACATTTTTAAGAATATAGATTCCACAAATTCTCAAAGCATAGCATCCAGTGCATCAAGTCAGATAAACTACTTTACTATGGTAAAGAAAAACCCATTCACAATATCCAGACAAGTGAAGGACACTCTCCAGGAGGTGGGTGTATCATTGTCACAATCTCCAATCAAGAGAAGACTTCATGAGAGCAAATACAGAGGGTTCACCACAAGGTGCAAATTATTCATAAACCTGAAGAATAGAAAGGCCAGATTAGACTTTGTCAAAAAACATCTACAAAAGCCAGACCAGTTCTGGAAAAGTATTCTTTGGATGGATGAAATGAAGATTTATCTGTACCAGAATGATGGGAAGAAAAAAGCGTGGAGAAGGCTTGGAACAGCTCATGATCCAAAGCACACAACGTCATCTGTAAAACATGGTGGAGGCAGTGTGATGGCATGGGCATGCATGGCTTCCAGTTGCACTGTGTCATTGGTGTTTATTGATGATGTGACAGAAGACAGAAGCAACTGGATGAATTCTGCAGTGTTCAGAGATATACTGTCAGCCCAGATTCAATCAAATGTAGCAAAGTTGATTGGACGACGCTTCCCAGTACAGATGGACAATAATCCAAAACACACTGTAAAAGCAATCCAGGAGCTTTTGAAGGAAAAGAAGTGGAATATTCTGCAATGGCCAAGCCAATCACCTGATCTCAACCCAATTGAACATGCATTTCACTTGCTGAAGGCAAAACTAAAGGCAGAAAGACCCACAAACAAAGAACAACTGAAGACAGCTGAAGTTAGAGCCTGGCAAAGCATCAGAATGAAGGAAACCCAGTCTTTGGTAATGTCCATGGGTTCCAGACTTCAGGCAGTCATTGTCAGTAAAGGATTCTCAACAAAATATTAAATATAAACATTTTATTTATGATTATATTCATTTGTCCAATCACATTTGAGCCCCTGAAAATAGAGAGACTGTGTATAAAAATGGTTGAAGTTCCTAAAATTTGTACTTGATATATACTGTATGTTCAACCCCTTGATTTAAAGCTGAAAGTCTGCACTTCAAATTCAATTAAATTGTTTCATTTTAATTTATTCTGGTGGCATACAGAGCCAAAAGTATGAAAAGTGTGTCTATCCAAATATATATGGACCTAACTGTAGATGTATCTACTAGATTAACTAGAAGGGAGATAAAGGCACTGCTTGATTACTATTGTACTATTATATTTAGAGATGAGCGAATCGAACTTGGCGAAGTGGAATTCGTTTCGAATATTAGGAAAAATTCGATTCGCACCGAATCCGAATTTTAGCAAACTTCGGGTGCACGAATCGAATTTTCCCCGATCAGCCGGCAAAAAGTGTCACTGCAGAGAGCTCCGCTATTTCTGACAGTTCTCTGACAGTTCTGACAGTTCATTTACAGCGGTTGAAACATTGTATCTATTTGTTTCCATTTAGGATACCGATGTTTTTATTCGGAAATAAATAGATACAATGTTTCAACCGCTGTAAATGTGAAGGAACTGTCAGAGAACTGTCAGAAATAGCGGAGCTCTCTGCAGATACACTTTTTGCTGTACTGGAATTCTTCTTCTTTTCATTCTTCTTCTTCTTTTCATTCTTCTTCTTTTCATTCTTCTTCTTCTTCTTTTCATTCTTCTTTTCATTCTTCTTTTCATTCTTCTTCTTTTCATTCTTCTTCTTCTTCTTTTCATTCTTCTTTTCATTCTTCTTTTCATTCTTCTTCTTCTTTTCATTCTTCTTCTTCTTCTTTTCATTCTTCTCATTCTTCTTTTCATTCTTCTCATTCTTCTTTTCATTCTGCTTCTTCTTCTTTTCATTCTTCTTCTTCTTTTCATTCTTCTTCTTCTTCTTTTCATTCTTCTTCTTCTTCTTTTCATTCTTCTTCTTCTTTTCATTCTTCTTTTCATTCTTCTTCTTCTTCTTTTCATTCTTCTTCTTTTCATTCTTCTTTTCATTCTTCTTCTTCTTCTTTTCATTCTTCTTCTTCTTTTCATTCTTCTTTTCATTCTTCTTCTTCTTCTTCTTTTCATTCTTCTTCTTCTTTTCATTCTTCTTTTCATTCTTCTTTTCATTCTTCTCATTCTTCTTTTCATTCTTCTCATTCTTCTTTTCATTCTGCTTCTTCTTCTTTTCATTCTTCTTCTTCTTTTCATTCTTCTTCTTCTTCTTTTCATTCTTCTTCTTCTTTTCATTCTTCTTTTCATTCTTCTTCTTTTCATTCTTCTTCTTTTCATTCTTCTTTTCATTCTTCTTCTTCTTCTTCTTTTCATTCTTCTTCTTCTTTTCATTCTTCTTTTCATTCTTCTTCTTCTTTTCATTCTTCTTCTTCTTTTCATTCTTCTTTTCATTCTTCTTCTTTTCATTCTTCTTCTTTTCATTCTTCTTTTCATTCTTCTTCTTCTTCTTCTTCTTTTCATTCTTCTTCTTCTTTTCATTCTTTTCATTCTTCTTCTTCTTTTCATTCTTCTTCTTCTTTTCATTCTTTTCATTCTTCTTCTTCTTTTCATTCTTCTTCTTCTTTTCATTCTTCTTTTCATTCTTCTTCTTCTTTTCATTCTTCTTTTCATTCTTCTCATTCTTCTTTTCATTCTTCTTTTCATTCTTCTTCTCATTCTTCTTTTCATTCTTCTTCTTCTTTTCATTCTTCTTTTCATTCTCCTCATTCTTCTTTTCATTCTTCTTTTCATTCTTCTTCTCATTCTTCTTTTCATTCTTCTTCTTCTTCTTCTTTTCATTCTTCTTCTTTTCATTCTGCTTCTTCTTCTTTTCATTCTTCTTCTTCTTCTTTTCATTCTTCTTTTCATTCTTCTTCTTCTTTTCATTCTTCTTCTTCTTTTCATTCTCTTCTTCTTTTCATTCTTCTTCTTTTCATTCTTCTTTTTCTTCTTTTCATTCTTCTTCTTCTTCTTTTCATTCTTCTTTTCATTCTTTTCATTCTTCTTCTTCTTTTCATTCTTCTTCTTCTTCTTTTCATTCTTCTTCTTCTTTTTATTCTTCTTTTCATTCTTCTTTTCATTCTTCTTCTTCTTCTTTTCATTCTTCTTCTTTTCATTCTTCTTTTCATTCTTCTTCTTCTTCTTTTCATTCTTCTTCTTCTTTTCATTCTTCTTTTCATTCTTCTTCTTTTCATTCTTCTTCTTCTTCTTTTCATCTTTTCATTCTTCTTTTTCTTCTTCTTCTTTTCATTCTTCTTCTTTTCATTCTTCTTCTTCTTCTTTTCATACTTCTTTTCATTCTTCTTCTTTTTATTCTTCTTCTTCTTCTTTTCATTCTTCTTTTCATTCTTCTTTTCATTCTTCTTCTTCTTTTCATTCTTCTTCTTCTTTTCATTCTTCTTTTCATTCTTCTTCTTCTTCTTCTTCGTCGTGCCCCGTGACTGCCCAAATGAGTGAAGTGTGCGGTGATTCTAAGATCGACGGCACTCATCTGCATGTCATACTGACTGACAGTATTATTTCTCTTCCCCAGCAGACTCCAAGGGCATTTAAATTAAAGGTACAGTGTTCTGCACTAATATAAAGGCTCTCTGAAGCCTAGAAACCCTTTTAATAAGTTAAATTCGCAGCGAATAAATTCGCATCGAATCGAATTTCTCCCGCAAATTCAGCGAATCGGCCGAATCGAATTTTTGAATAATTCGCTCATCTCTAATTATATTGTTATCATATTGTGGTTGAGTATTATGTTGAAAGAGAGAGGGAGATGGGAAACACAGCCAGATATACTACTGTTGTTTTTTTCTACTGTTTTTTAAATTTTTCTGTGTGGTGTAATTTATCCCATATATGCATTTAATGAGAAATATGTTAGGTAAAACCATAAATATATGCTCCTGGAATGTCCGAGGATTAAGGATCCTGTGAAGAGAATGGCAGTTTTATTTCTGCAGCAAAAACTTATAATGCTTCAGTACTTTGCCTACAGGAGATACACCTGGTCAAGGATACTATTGATCATTTAAAGCATAAACATTTTAGTGTACGGTATCATTCAGTTTATGCAGCATAGTCTAGTGTGTGTCTTGATTGGGTCTGGGGTTTTTTCCTGCAGGCATTCCTGTATTGATGATGGGGGGCGGTATGTCTTTCTTTTTTGTTTTGAAAACATCTTGTGTATATTGGCAAATGTGTATATTCCCCCACTATTTAAAGGCAAGGTTTTGCATCATTTGATGTGATTTATTGCAGATAAACCTGGAATGCCAGTATTAATGGTAGGGGACTATTAATATGGTGCTGGATGCAAAGATGGATAAGCTCCCACCCGGCATAATGGCAGAAAGTAGTGTGAATAATATATTTGCTCAACTTATTAAAGAAACAGGATTATATGATGTGTTGCTTGTTGTTAGTATTCCTGCTTTTCCCATACTCATTTTACACTCTCAAGGACTGACCTTGCCCTGGGAAATGATAATGCCCTGGGTTTTATATCTAGTGTAAATTACATGCCCAGAGGCTTTTCTGATCACTCGCCCCTAATTCTGTTGATGCATCTGTGTGGTATTCATCATCCAGCTGAATGGAAAATAAATCCCTTTTGGTTTGAGCTAATAGGGAAGCCAGAATTATTGTTGATGTTAAGGGAGTTTATGGAGATGAGTGTAGGTATTGTGGCCCCAGGGGTAATGTAGGATGCTCTCAAGACCTTTCTTCGTGGAGTATTAATACAGCAAATTTCAGGGATAAAGAGGTGACACTGGCGGGAAGAACATATGTGGATCATCCAGCTCCTGGTGCGCTTCTTTATTGGCTGAATAAACAGAATATAAGAATCTAGTCTTTGAGAAGGCAGAGAATGAAAGGTTGTTTCATAATATGTGTTGCTTTGAAGAAGGGGGAGGTGTAGGTCTTATGCTGGCATTAATAGCAACAGCAAATTCTATCTCTTCTGTTGTACCAGTTATTAAACACGGGTAGAATCACCACATACTCCCCAAAAATTGTGGATACTTTGTATTATGAGGGGTTGTAAACAATAATTCTTCCCACTGTATACATATGGAAGGAGAGATTTGGGATTTTTTTTTACATTTCAAGGATTCCATGGAAGGATAAAGAGATGCTTGATGCTCCTATAACTTTGGAAGAGTTTCAGGCTGTGGTAATGGCAACCGCAAATCAGAAATCTCCAGGGCCAGATGGCCTGCCAGCAGAAATATAAGTATTATGGGAATATATTGCTATCAGAGTTGTTGCAGGTTTTTAATGGAGTGATACTAGAAGGAACTCTACCTCTGATGGCGGCTACTATTATTGTTTTGCCCAAAGAAGGAAAAGATCCATTTAAACCAACTTCATATAGACCAATATCCCTGTTGTGTACAGATGTGAAACTTTTGGCAAGGGTTCTAGCCAATAAGCTCAGTAAGCTCATTCAAGTACTTATACAACCATACCAGTCTAGGTTTATACCTATTAGATCAACTAGTGTGACTATAAGACAAGTTTACCTTAACTTACAGATCCCGACGTTAAATATGGGATTTAGAGCTATGCGGACTCTTGATGCAGTCAAGTTTTTGATAGCCTAGAGTGGTATTATCTTTGACATGCGTTGGGGGGCTTTTCAGTTTGGTCCCGCCTTCATTAATTGGGTTAGGTTGCTTTATAAGGCTTCTGGAGTGAAAGTAAGCATAAATAAAGACTGTTCAGAGACCTTTCCTTTAGCATGGGGGATGAGGCAGGGGTGCCTTTTGTTGCCCCTCCTCTTCTCCCTAACATTGGAACCATTGGCAATAGCCATTAGATCATCACCGGATGTTCAGAGGTTCCAGAGGATGTATAGGGAGGAGAAAATAGCTTTATATGCGGATGTTATCCTCCTATTTCTGGGGGACACTCAGTCCTCGATTAATTTTTAGAGGACTAATTTGAAGAAAGGGGGTGTCAAGGATATGCTTAGGTACGTTACAATTGCCAAAGGGAGACTAGTTTTGCCTCACCCCTGGAGCTATTTTTTGGCTTGACAGTTACAGCACTTAAGGAATAGTGGATTAACAGAAGGGGAGGATGTATGTAGCGATATGGTGATGACCTGTATTGGGCACAATATGGTGGTGGAGGCTTTAGAGGCGGAGTCTTTCATTTTGAAGTGTCCTACGCAGTTACTGTTAATAAAATGGTGGCAGGTAGTTAAGGCACTAATGGGGTTTCGGGGATTCACAGAATTCTCCCCAATTTGGGATAATGAAAACCCACAGGAGCTGTTTAGTATAGGAAGAATTGAGGAAGGAGAAAACTGTGGCATAATACATCTGGCCCAGCTGTATATGTCTGATTCACTGAAAACATTTCAAGAATTAAAAGAGAAGTTTGCCATCCAACATCAATCTTTCTACAGATCTCTGCAGGTTAAGCATGCTCTATAGGAGCAGTTTAAAGGAAAGATATTAGAGTGGAGTGGGATACCCCTGTTACGTAAGGCAATATTTGAATCATCTTCTAAGGGAATGATGTCTGATGGTCATGCTGCGACATATTGCGGCATAAAAGGGAAATGTTGATTT
The DNA here is from genome assembly GCF_062004578.1 of Staurois parvus. Classification (NCBI taxonomy): domain Eukaryota; kingdom Metazoa; phylum Chordata; class Amphibia; order Anura; family Ranidae; genus Staurois; species Staurois parvus. The sequence goes on along the minus strand of NW_028318189.1, from coordinate 1,110,057 downwards.
CTCATGCAGAAGTAGATGGGTGGAGGATATAGGGAGTATTACAGAAGAGGAGTGGAAATCTATATTAGAAGCAGTATTATTGGTGTCCATGTCCCCCTCGCAGACAATTTCACATTTATTTTTATTATGTGCTTACCATACCCCTGTCACAAGTTAGCCTCTTGTTTGTTTATTCTTACCTCCTTGCTGCTCCTGATTCCTTTCACATGTGTGGTTTGTCTTTGCTCACCTATGGGCGACATCTGCTATCCTCTGGGTTTTATTTCCTTCCCTTCCATCACTTTCTGGCCTGCCTCCTAGTTTGCTTGTCTATATAAGACATGCTCAGTCTAGCCCACTTTGCCTGAGCAACTTCCTAGTTGTCTGAGCTCCTGTGTGGTGCTACCGCCTGTATCCTACATTGACTACTCATGTACCGACCCCAGCTTCGTTCTCTGACTGTGCTTGTTTTCTGCCCGTCCTGACCTCGGCTAGTCTATTGGATTTCTGTTTGTCTCCTCTCATTGTACTCTGTTCTCGCGAGCGGTCTCCTCATCCTCAGCTGGGCATACCCGGGGACCGCGACCTGGTCCCAGCTTGCTGCAAGTCAATCCCCACCATCAGGGGCTCTGGTGAAGAAGCAGGCTTGGGCTTAGACTCTGCGCCCTGGGGAACCCCAAGTTGACCATCTACAAGGGCTCACTACCACAAGTGCTGACAACCCTCAAAAGATTGTTTACATTTGGAAGACGTCCAGATGCTGCATGTCCGCGATGTGGGGATCCAACTGGTGACCTCATCCATATGGTCTGGAGATGCCCCAAACTGAATAGGTATTGGTTAAATATTCTTAGTAGTATACATTTTGTGTTTGGGGTTCCCTGGGACTGGATCTTAAGCTATCTGTATTGGGCTATATGGATGAGTTGACCTTGCCATATAATACACAAATTACGATGTTTATTTCAGGCTCAGAAGCTTATTGCACAAAGATGGCTGGCATCTGACCCATAGAATGGGTTAAAATAGTAAAAAAAATTAATAAAAAAAAAGTGAAAATATTGTCTACCCGAAAAGGAGGTGTCTTAAGATTAACCTCTGAGAGGGTGTTGAATAAAAGTGTTAGAATAATTTTAAAATGTGGAAATAAGAAATGACTGTATATTATGTTTATATTTAGGAAAATGGCCTAATTGGCTTAACAATATGGGTAATAGAGTGATACACCAAAGTGTGTGGGAAAGGGGGAGGGGGCTATGGTATGTTATGTCATTTGCATGTATGGAATATGTGTGTAGATGTAAATTAAAAACATTTTTCAATAAAAATGATTTGATATATATATAAAAAAAAATTATACTGCTTTATTAACCACTTGCCTACCTGGCACCTTTACCCCCTTCATGCCCAGGCCAATTTTCAGCTTTCAGTGCTCTCTGAATTACAATTGCGCGGTCATGTTCACACAAATAGAGCTTTCTTTTGGTGGTATTTAATCGCCACTGGGTGTTTCATTTTTTGAACTATAAACAAAAAATGCAAAAAAAAAAAAGTTATTCTTTGTTTCTATTATAAAATTTTGCAAACAGGTAATTTTTCTCCATCACTGGTGTGCGTTGATGAGGCTGCACTGATATGCAGCATTGATGGGCACTGATAGATCACGGAGTAAATACAGTTGCCGGTTATCGGTAGCACTTTAGTACTACCAATAACCGGCAGCTGTCACAGAGGAGATCAGCACTGATGATCAGTGCCCCCCACCAGTGCCACCCATCAGTGCTGCGCAACAGTGCCCATCAGTGTCTCCAGTCAGTGCTGCCAGTCAGGGCTGTCAGTCAGTGCCGTCAGCCAGTGTCACCCATCAGTGCAGCATCATCCGTGCCTCCTCATCAATGCCCACCAGTGCCACCTCATCAGTGCAGTCTATCCATGCCACCTCATCAGTGCCCATCAGTGCTGCCTATCAGTGCAGCCTTATCAACTCACATCAGTGAATGAGAAAAATTACCTATTTGCAAAATTTTATAATAGATACAAAAACACTCAGTGGCAATTAAATACCACCAAAAGAAAGCTCTATTTGTGTGAGAAAAATGATACAAAATTTCATATGGGTACAATGTTCCATTGTAGACAACAAAAAAAAACCTAGCATAGGCCATGATCTAACCCTTCCCTAGCTTTTCTACTCTCAAGTTGCCCATCATAGGATTTGGGGGATGTTTGCTTTTTTGCCATTTTCTTGCTGGCTATGCCTCTTCTGTCCTTACTTGAGCTCTGCCTGCCTTTATTTTGCCTTGATTCCTAAATACATGTTTGTTCCCTGCTTTAATTTTAAAGTTTAGCTGTTACTCCTGGCAACAGCCTACAGATATACTCCTAAACAATCTGGACAGCTCTTAGTTTTTCTACTTTACTACTTCTCTTTCTATTTTAACCCTTGCGTGTAGCATAATTATGCAGTAGGGCTTCAGCCACCCTACCAATGCTCTGTAATATGCTGTATATTCCATATACCACTGCATGTGCATAAAGAATCTTGCTGAAGGTGAAGAATAGTAAAAACTTTATTAAACCCTGATCTAGTTCCTGTACCTTTATGGTTTTTTATACTGTTATTTTTTTTTACATTCATCTGTGTTTCTTATCTCTGTCTTATGTTTATCCGCATCAGAGAGCAGCTGCAAAAGTGTGCATCTCAGGTTCTCTGTAATGATGATCAGTTAGGACAAATGTTCATTAGTTTCTTCTTCCTGTCCTTAGGTAAGGGTCATGAGTTGAAGAATGGTAGCACATTTAATAAGCAAAGCTGTAACAGTCATTCTGTGCTCTAGTACAGAGGTACTCCAAACTTTAAAAACAGCCAGTTTACTGCTATTGAAAATCAGAGGAATAGTGTGTGATATCAGTGGAAGGAATAGTGCCCAATGGGCTGGATAGAGGCAAGCAAAGGGCCACAATTTGGAGACCCCTGCTCTAGTAGTTAGGCTGATCCATGGACCTTTATTGAGCTTTTTCTGTAATAATAAATGATAGCTTGGGCATGGCATTCTCAATTTTCATACTTTTAGTCAAGTTCTTTCAGTCTCTAAGAACAGATATTTGCAAAAATGGAAATAGGAAATTGAACTAGTGAGTCATTAAATACTTTTTTTTAGGAAACATGCAATCTTATAACTAGTGCAACAGGAGTTGACATTTACAAGTAGTATATCAAATAAGCAAAATCACATGACCAACAACTACCGAACACATCATTCTGATAACAATTGTGATAACTTTTAGGCTAGCAAGAGAATGGCATATGTCCACCACTAGGTAAAGAAACATAAGCCAAAGTTCTGTGTTGGAACCCACTGTTGCTGCATTTTTGGCTCACCCAATGTACTGAAGTGGTACATGCTGGTTTATTTATGTATGACAAGCACTTATATAGTGCCGTCATTTTACACAGCGCTTCACATATATATTGTACATTCACATCAGTCCCTAACCCTCAAGGGGCATACAATCTAAGGTCCCTAACTCCCATTCATACATACATATACTAGGGCCAATTTAGACAGGAGCCAATTCACCTACCAGCATGTCTTTGGAGTGTGGGAGGAAACTGGAGTATCCAGAGGAAACCCACGCAGGCACAGGGAGAACATGCAAACTCCAGGCAGGTGGTGCCGTGGTTGGGATTCAAATCAATGACTCTAGTACTGTCAGACGGAAGTGCTAACCATTTAGCCACTGTACTGCCCATGGTTATCGACTTGCTTTTTTTTTGCCAGGTTACACACATATTTTTCAACTAGCTGGAGATTCTTTGTAATCTAAGCAATAAGTAAGGTGCCTTTTAAGCAATAATGTACCCATTCACAATTGCCTCCTAGAGTGACTCTATATTACCCAATCCTCGCCTATGTACTATATGGGTCCTTAATTCAAGGGAGGGATGGAGTTGTTTATGGACACCTAAAAAACGTTCTGCAAATACATTGGGTAATATGTTGGATAGCAGGAAGTTATCAGTCTGAGCAACAACTTTATTATCAAAACTGCCCATAATAGTTATATAGAGCCCAAGTTCCCCTACTCCATACTGTGGCCCTAAGATGTCATGTGCAACATTGGTTCAACGTCCCAATACAATAAGATTATAGTAAAGACTACTTACCTGCTCCAACAGAGTTGGACCCTCACTGGCTAAGAAGCTACAGAAGCTATTTTGCCAGAAAGGCAGCATTGAAGCGACACCTTGCTGGTTCAGTCAGCGAAGCAGGTAGAAGCAGGTGAGTACAGTGGGGCAAAAAAGTATTTAGTCAGCTACCAATTGTGCAAGTTCTCCCACTTAAAAAGATGAGAAAGGCCTGTAATTGGCATCATGGGTAGACCTCAACTCTGAGAGACAAAATGAGAAAAAAAAACAGACAATCACATTGGCTGATTTGGAAAGAATTTATTTGCAAATTATGGTGGAAAATAAGTATTTGGTCACCTACAAACAAGCAAGATTTCTGGCTCTCACAGACCTGTACCTTCTTCTTTAAGAGGCTCCTCTGTCCTGCATCATTACCTGTATCAATGGCACCTGTTTGAACTTATCAGTATAAAAGACACCTGTCCACATCCTCAAACAGTTACACTCCAAACCCCACTATGGTGAAGACTAAAGAGCTGTCGAAGGACACCAGAAACAAAATTGTAGACCTGCACCAGGCTGGGAAGACTGAATCTGCAATAGGCAAGCAGCTTGGTGTGAACAAATCAACTGTGGGAGCAGTAATTAGAAAATGGAAGACATACAAGACCACTGATAATCTCCCTCAATCTGGGGCTCCACGCAAGATCTCACCCCCCGTGGGGTCAAAATGATCACAAAAACGGTGAGCAAAAATCCCAGGACCACACGGGGGGACCTAGAGAATGACCTGCAGAGAGCTGGGACCAATGTAACAAAGGCTACCATCAATAACACACTATGCCGCCAGGGACTCAGATTCTGCAGTGCCAGACGTGTCCCCCTGCTTAAGCCAGTACATGTGCAGGCCCATCTGAAGTTTGCTAGAGAGCATTTGGATGATCCAGAAGAGGATTGGGAAAATGTCATATGGTCAGATGAAACCAAAATAGAATTATTTGGTAGAAAATCAACTTGTCATGTTTGGAGGAGAGAGAATGCTGAGTTGCATCCAAAGAACACCATACTTACTGTGAAGTATGGGGGTGGCAACATCATGCTTTGGGGCTGTTTCTCCGCAAAGGGACCAAGACGACTGATCCATGTACAGGACAGAATGATTGGGACCATGTATCGTGAGATTTTGAGTGCAAACCTCCTTCCATCAGCAAGGGCATTGAAGATGAAACGTGGTTGGGTCTTCCAACATGACAATGATCCCAAACATACCGCCCGGGCAATGGAGTGGCTTCGTAAGAAGCATTTCAAGGTCCTGGAGTGGCCTAGCCAGTCTCCAGATCTCAACCCCATAGAAAACCTTTGGAGGGAGTTGAAAGTCCGTGTTGCCCAGCGACAGCCCCAAAACATCACTGCTCTAGAGGAGATCTGCATGGAGGAATGAGCCAACATACCAGCAACAGTGTGTGCCAACCTTGTGAAGACTTACAGGAAACGTTTGAGCTCTGTCATTGCCAACAAAGGAAATAAAACAAAGTATTGAGATGAACTTTTGATATTGACCAAATACTTATTTTCCGCCATAATTTGCAAATAAATTCTTTCCAAATCAGCCAATGTGATTGTCTGGATTTTTTTTCTCATTTTGTCTCTCATAGTTGAGGTCTACCTATGATGCCAATTGCAGGCCTCTCTCATCTTTTTAAGTGAGAGAACTTGCACAATTGGTGGCTGACTAAATACTTTTTTGTCCCACTGTATATTCCATGTAATTGATCTGGTACTTAGGAAACATACAAGATTCCTACATCTACATTATGGGGAACATGTATCAGTTCTCTTGAACAGCAAGACAATGTTAAACAGGAGCAGCGAGACAGTTTATGAGACAGATTTAACAGAATTAGGTAGGTTAATGCAAACTTTTCTCTCGCGGCTGCTCTAAAGTACTGCTATGACAGAATGAAATGTGCCCCTGACCACTTCTTAAAGTATAACAGACAGCACAACTTTTTTTAGTTTTGGATAGAATGGAGAAAGATTAGAAAAGGTGTCTGTGTCCCCATTTAGGAGGTTGCACTCTTTTTTTCCTGGTCACTGTTGTCACCAAAAGCGAAAGACAATTCCAAATTTTAAGTGGGCAGAGGAACAGCAAAAAAGGGGAAATTTTGCAGTGGGGACCCTTAATTCTGGTGACCCCGGTGAAAGCCAGGGGTTTCCTTCTGTTTGGAGGGATTTCCCTTCAGTTCTTCTTGAGGCTGTGGGACAGGATGTGAAGGGAAATCTCCCCAGAGGGACACAAATTGGCAAAAACATGACAGGGGTTATAGCCCTCACTTTCTCTACACAAAATGGAAAAAAGTTTTGCCTTCTTTAACCCTTTTGCCGCCACCTATGTAAAGCTTTACATATGCTTTTACACACACTCCAGGCAGGTGCAACTGCCAGGAATGTTTTTGAATGTTCTCAGCCATCAGATCACTTCCACAGGCACTTGAACAGATTGTTTCCCCCCACCCCACCCAATTTGCATACCAAGTCTGCCTGTGTTTTAGGGTTCCCAGAGTACACATGATGAGTTCACAGATTTGAAGACACAATACAGCACAGTGGCTAAGTGGTTAGCACTTCCATCTAACAGCACTAGGGTCGTTGGGTCGAATCTTAACCACGCCACTACCTGTGTGAAGTTTGCTTGTTCACACTGTGGTTGCGTGGGTTTCCTCTTAGTACTCTGGTTTCCTCCCATTCTCCAAAGACATGCTGGTAGGTTAATTGGTTTCTTTCTAAACTGGCTCTAGAAAGTGTATGTATGATTTTGAGTTAGGGACCTTAGGTTGGAAGCTACTTGAGGGTTAGGGATTGATGTGAATGTACAATATAAATAAAGCGCTGCATAAATTGACAGCTCTATATAAGTACCTATAATAAATAATAATTGCAGTGCTAGCATCAGATTTGCTTTAAAGGCCAACCTCTCCTTATGAAACCTGTCACACCTGTATTTAATATGTTACATGTTGCTAAGCAACCCCCCCATCCCCAGAACACCCCTTTTCTGTGACAGCATTCTTCTCCCCCGCAGCCACTGTCACTTTTGAAATTTGTGCTGCTCATTCACCAAGATCTGTCAATGAATGGACTACAACTCTTGGCTGCCACTGTGGCACTAATGTTCTAGTATTACCATTAAAACTTCTTCCAGCTCTCTGACTAAAAGCCCCTGCAGGAGCATGGCGTTGCACTTGTGATCCTCTGATTGCAGTTGCAATACTTTGCAGGCATTTGTGAAAAAAACATAATAAATGCACATTTTTTCCCGCAAAAGCATGTAAATTTATTTTTTTCTTTAAGGTGAACTTAGCCTTTAAACTCCTTGACAATACTTTCATCTTCTTTTCTGTCCAGAAGGAAAGAACCATCATTGTTCACGTCTTAAGCAGAGTCGTCATTAACTTCCTGGACTGATATGCTGGCTCACTGATGCTACAGGCATGTAATCCTGGTGCTTGTGTAGTTCCTAGCAGTGTTGTACCTGACACAGATCAGCCTCTTGCTGCAGTCTCCCACTTTTGACTAAGGTCACACTGCAGTACAATCTAAAAAGCACTGCACAAAAAACATGGTGATGCACAGTGGTGCAATAAAAAAAAAGGGCTATGCACTTCTTTTGTGTGATTTTTACAGTGAGGAACAGATGTATTTGAACACCCTACGACTCCAACTTAGAAATCATGGAGGGGTCTGAAATTCACATTGTAGGTGCATTCCCACTCTGAGAGACAGAATTAAAAAACAAATTCAGGAAATCACATTGTATGATTTTTAAAGAATTTGTCTTGCACTACTGAACATAAGTATTTGAACACCTGAGAAAATCAGTGGTAATATTTGGCACAGAAGCCTTTGTTTGCAATTACAGAGGTCAAACGTTTCCTGTAGTTCTTGACCAGGTTTGCACACACTGCAACAGGGATTTTGGCCCACTCCTCCACACAGATCTCCTCTAGATCTGTCAGGTTTCGGGGCTGTCGCTGAGCAACACGGAGTTTCAGCTCCCTCCAAAGATGTTCTATTGAATTTAGGTCTGGAGAGTGGCTAGGCCACTCCAGAACATTGATATGCTTCTTACGGAGCCACTCCTTGGTTATCCTGGCTGTGTGCTTTGGGTCGTTGTCATGTTGGAAGACCCAGCCACGACCCATCTCTGACTGAGGCTGGGGCGGACTGACAACTCATGGGGCCCCTGGGCAATAGGGGATCATGGGGCCCTTGTGTCCTTGCCCAAACTCAAAAAAGCCTATGAAAAAGGTACCAGGGGCATCTCATGGGGCCCCCTACTGACCCTGGGCCCTCGGGCAGTGCCTGAGTTTCCAAATGGTCAGTCTGCCCCTAGACTGAGGGAAGGAGGTTGTTGCTCAAAATCTCACAATAAATGGCCCTATTCTTCCTCTCCTTAATACAGTGCAGTCATCCTGTCCCCTTCGCAGAAAAGCACCCCCAAAGCATGATGTTACCACCCCCATGCTTCACAATAGGGATGGTGTTCTTGGGATGCAACTCATCCTTCTTTTTCCTCCAAACACGATGAGTGAAGTTTAGACCAAAAAGTTCTACTTTGGTCTCATCTGACCACATGACTTTCTCCTATGCCTCCTCTGGATCATCCAGATGGCCATTGGCAAACTTCAGACGGGCCTGGACATGTGATGACTTGAGCAGGGGAAGCTACCATGCAATGCATGATTTGAAACCATGACGGCGTAGTGTTCTACCGACAGTGACCTTTGAAACCGTGGTCCCAGCTCTCTTCATGTCATTGACCAGCTCCTCCCTTGTAGTTTTGGGCTGATTCCTCACCTTTCTTATCACCAGTGATACCCCACGTGGTGAGATCTTGCATGGAGCCCCAGTCCGAGGGAGACTGACAGCCGTCTTTAGCCTCTTCCATTTTCTAACAATTGCTGCAACAGTTGATCTATTTTCACCAAGCTGCTTGGCAATTGCCCCGTAGCCTTTCAAGCCTTGTGGAGGTCCACAATTTTGTCTCTGGTATCTTTTGACAGCTCTTTGGTCTTGCCCATGGTAGTAGTTGGCGTCTGACTGAGGCACAGTAACAGGTCTTTGAGAGCCAGAATTCTTGCTGTTTCTTAGGTGTTCAAATACTTATGTTCAGCAGTGCAAGACAAAAAAATTCTTTAAAAATCATACAATGTGGTTTCCTGATTTTTTTTTTAAAATTCTGTCTCTCAGAGTGGGAATGCACCTACAATGTGAATTTCAGACCCCTCCATGATATCTAAGTGGGAGAACATGCAAAATCGCAGGGTGTTCAAATACTTCTGTTCCTCATGTATGTGTAGGGCAGTACATTAAAATGAATGGGATGCCCTATGAGTGGCGTACAGAACCATGCAAATATACCCACAAATGCGTGCGCACCGTTCCATTTGCGTAGGTGTGGGCAGAGCCTTAGCAGCTCAGCTAAACCTGGTCACCCTTCCCCCAGAAGTGATTTTGCAGCCTTAAGCCAGTCATATATGGATTGAAATTTACATTGAATTTGAATTTTGATTCATGTATCTTTCGATCAACTTGTATACAATCAGCCTGTTGTTTTTCTTTCAGAAGAATTAGTGCCTTCGGCTATAGCTGGCAACACTAATCATTGTGTTCCTGCATAGAAGGCTCCCCACCGACAACACAATAGGGCTGCTGGAGGGATTCCCCCAATCAACACTGTGTTGATGGGAAATTGAGCAATTTTCTTTCTTTTCATGGTGGAAGGAAAGAAAATTGTATAACCTATGGCCTGCCTTAAACACTTTAAATATCTAATGTAAATACAGAACATGTGCTCTGGGGGAAGTGAGGGGGCAGGGTGAGCTAAACTGCAAAGGGAACAACTTGATAGTTTTCAATTTGTCATTTTCTTTATGTATTTATTTATTTTGGTCCTTAGGTGATTAATTTAAAGCACCTCTGTCATGAGAGTAGTATGGGGCTGCTATTGCTGGGCTCCTTTTAAAAATGCTAAATTCTTTGCTGTGTCTGACCACAATACACTTGCGTTACAGATTCACAACAACCATTTTGTAAATGAGTATTAGGAAAGTGTCAGAATTCCTTCCAGGGAATTCATTAAAGCAGCAATGAAACTTTTCTGACAGTAGGTCCCCTTGGAACTACCTGCACCTAATTCAGGCAAGCATTTGCTCTAGTTTCAGTAACATTGCCAACATGGACAACAAATTCAAGTGGTTTTAACTACCACCACATTAAGAACATGTCACTATGGTAGTGACAGATTGGTAAAGAAAATCTATGGTCACAGTAAAAACGTACATTTGATAACCTCAACATTTTAATAGTAATACAAACAATAGTTAGTTTTGACATTTAAATATAGGCTTACTTGAAAGATCTCCTTTCATTTTGAGTTCTGCTGGTCATCTCTTTTCACAACTTGCTGGATTCTCTGCATGCTTTGCAGTTTCTCCTCTACTGTTTACTCAAAAATTCCAAGGACTACATATCCCATTGTACCTTGCTGCCTGTAAACTGTAATTCCTGTACTGTCTCCTCCTCCTATCCGCACCTCTGTAGTTCAGAAGGCAGGTTCTGTGAATTCTATGACACAGCAGTGCCTACTTACAGGACATAGTGAATTTCGTGTCACAGAACTCAAGGAGATAATGTGAAGAGATCTTCACAATATAAGTCTACAAATTTCAAGATTGTTCAGCGTAATATGAGTAGGTTTGAAATTATTAAAATACATTGTGTAAATGAACATATGAACATCTGAGCTATCTTGGTGAAATAAGAATGAATAAGCATAAGCCCTTTAATTACGTTTATTGCCAAAATAGGGGTTTAATGTCTTGGCTGCTGGAAATAGATTCCTTTAGGACCCCTTCACATGGGTGTAGAGAGCTGTACACCATGAAAATCTAGTGCATCTCTGCACCCGGGATTAAAAGGTTTTTGCGCACAGCTGCCAATGCAGATTAATGACAGGTTGCTACTGTACACTGCTGACTGCGCATCCAAGCTTTTATTCACATACAAGGATGGATGAGTGACCCTAGACACAAATCACCTTTGCCCAGAGATGCACATTCCTGTGTGGAGGTAGCTATCTTGGTACTGGTAGGGCTTTCCTTCCATTCTTCCTCTTAGGGTTTCCCTATGCTGCAGGCCTCAGATACAGCTTGTTTCCCAGCAAGGAGAACAGTGATCTGAACAGCAGTGACTTCCCTAAATCACACTACAAACCTGTTTAGACTAGCAGTCAAAGGCACAGCGTCTTAGTAGATCTCATTCTATAGATGTACAGCTATGAGGGTACAGAACTGGGTACAGGCAATGTACTACTATTTTTCAGGAGGATTCTAAAACAAAAGGTACTGCTTAGGCATATATATATGTCTAGATGATCCCCAGCAAATCTTCAATTTTTAAAGAGTATTCAACAGGTGTATGGACCTTTTAGTTGTTAGTGCTCACAAACCATGATTAACCTCCCAGCTGTACTTTATTAGGTTAAAAATATTCAACATATCTTGCTCGGGTGGAGTATGGGCATACAACCGGTATAGAGTAAATATGTGCAGTATGTATCTCCAAAACGTTCTTTTTTTTGGCGGGGGGGAGGGGGGTGAAGTGAGAAAAGGTTAGAACATTTGACATTTTATTATTACTGTCTTTGTTCCTATTGAGTAAATTTACCCTTTTTTTTATAACCTGATAACCACTAAAGAAAAATCCTATCGACCCCTGTTCCAGTGACAGCTGCCTCAGAGTGGATTTCCCCCTTACTTTTAAGAAATATCTTGCTTCATGTTGCATCTTGAGATAGTATGTGAAAGAGAGTCTTCCAATGGGACACAAATAGCAAAAAATACACTGACAAAAATTCAACTCTTCCATACTCTATCTACAATGAAAAAAATGAGGCTTTACAAACACTTTTAAAGTGTTATTAAACCCACAACAGTAAAATCAGCCTGTATATGCAGTAAAGCATGCTTGTTATACTCCCTGTGAAATCTAAGGGGTTAATCTTCTTCACTGTGTAAAAAGGCAGTTTGATCCTTTCTTCTCTGTTCCTTATTATTATTATTATTATACAGGATTTATATAGCGCCAACAGTTTGCTCAGCGCTTTACGATATAAGGGGAGACAATACAGCAACAATACAGTTCAATACAAGAAGGATAGAAGGGCCCTGCTCCTTGGAGCTTACAATCTAGGAGGGAGGGGCTAGTGGTACAAAAGGTAGTAACTGTGGGGGATGGACTGGTTGGAAGAGTAGAAGATTCCATTATTAGCTGAAAGCAGGATAGGCTTCCCTGAAGAGATAGGTTTTCAGAGATGGCCTAAAAGTGAGCAGAGTAGGCGACAGTCTGATAAATTGGGGTAGAGAGTTCCAGAGGATGGGGGAAGCTCTGGAGAAGTCCTGGAGACGAGCATGGGAGGAGGAGAGAAGGGAGCTAGAGAGCAGGAGGTTGTGCGAGGAGCAGAGATTACGGTTTGGGTGATATTTGGAGACAAGATTGGTGATGTTATTTGGGGCAGAGTTATAAATGGCTTTATATGTTATAGTTGATGTTTTGAATTTTATCCGTTGGGCAATGGGAAGCCAGTGGAAGGATTGGCAGAGAGGGGTGGCTGATACAGAACGGTTAGTAAAGTGGATGAGTCTGGCAGCAGCATTAATGATAGACTGAAGAGGGGATAGCCTGCGATGAGGTAGGCCAATGAGGAGGGAGTTACAATAGTGAAGGCAAGATATAACCAGAGAGTGAATAAGTTGCTTAGTAGTTTCTGAGGTTAAGAACGGCCGTATCTTGGAGATGTTGTGGAGGTGAAGTCTACAAGATTTGGACAGTGAATGGGTTTGGGATTGAAAGGACAGATGGGAGTCTAGGATTACACCTAGTACCCTGGCATGAGGGGAGGGACTGATGATTGAGTTATTGATCTTGATGGAAAAGTCAGGGGAGAGGGCACGGGCTGGAGGGAATACTAAGAGCTCAGTTTTTGAAATATTGAGTTTGAAAAAGTGGCGTGACATCCATGCCAATATGTCGCTTAGTAGGTTAGTAATGCGAGAGGAGACTGAAGGGGTGAGGTGAGGGGTAGAAAGATAGATTTGTGTGTCATCAGTGTAGAGATGGTACTTAAAGCCATGGGAGTTTATCAAATGACCAAGGGAGGAGGTGTAGATGGAGAAGAGTAGGGGTCCAAGGACGGAACCTTGAGGGACCCCTACAGAAAGAGGGAGTGAAGAGGAGGAGGCAGAGTTATAGGTAACACTGAAGGAGTGTTGCGATAGGTAGGAGGAGAACCAGGAGAGAGCAGAGTCTCAGAGGCCAAGAGAGTGGAGTTTTTTGAGGAGGAGGGGATGGTCAACCGTATCATAAGCTGCAGAGAGGTCAAGTAGTAAGAGTATGGAGTAGTGGCCATTGGTTTTAGCAGTTAGTAGATCATTAGTGAGTTTTAGTAGGGCAGTTTCAGTGGAGTGTAGTCAGCGAAAGGTTCCTCCCCTTTTTCAAGTGACCAACTCGTATCTCCTGATAAGACAGACTAAACCATAGGCATTTGCACATGCTCAGTTTGGCATGTATTGCTAAAGAGGTTTTTTTTCTTGGGAGAGTGCATGTAATCACCACAGGGCCAATCAGCACTGGTCAGACAGAGGTCAGGGGTTTTGCATCCTCCTAAAGCAGAAAGAAAACTACAAGCTTTAGCTAGTGCTGGGCTGGACACTGATTGAAGCCACAAGGCTGCTCTAACTTCTGATGAGAAAAGGTATTTAGCAGTTTATATTTACTAAAATAATACAATTTCCATTTTCTGTGTACTGTGGGAGAACAAATAGAGTGAATGCAGGGTCCTGGGTTTAGTAGCACTTTAAGTCCGAGGAGGCTCTATAATACACTATATTGCCAAAAGTATTGGGATGCCTGCCTTTAAACGCACATGAACCTTAATGGCATCTCAGTCATAGTCCATAGGCTTCAATATTGAATTGGCCCACCATTTGCAGCTATAACAGTGTCAACTCTTCTGGGAAGGCTGTCCGCAAACGTTAGGAGTGTGTCTATGGGAATGTTTGACCATTCTTTCAGAAGCGCTGTGAGGTCAGGCACTGATGTTGGACGAGAAGGGCTGGCTCACAGTCTCCTCTCTAATTCATCCCAAAGGTGTTCTATCGGGTTGAGGCCAAGTCTTTCTGCAGGCCAGTCAAGTACCCCAAACTTGCTTGTCCATGTCTTTATGGACCTTGCTTTGTGTACTGGTGCACAGTCATGTTGGAGCAGAAAAGGCCATCCCCAAACTGTTCCCACAAAGTTGGGAGCATGAAATTGACCAAAATGTCTTAGTATGCTGATGCCTTAAGAGTTCTCTTCACTGGAACTAAGGGGTCAAGCCCAACCCCTGAAAAACAACTCCACACCATAACCCCCCCCCCTACCAAACTTTACACTTGGCACAATGCAGTCAGGCAAGTACTGTTCTCCTGGCAACCGCCAAACCCAGACACGTCCATCAGATTGCCACACAGAGAAGAGTGACTCGTCACTCCAGGGAACATGTCTCCACTGTTCTAGAGTCCAGTGGTGGCGTGCTTTACATCACTGCATCTGATGCTTTGCATTCACTTGGTGATGTAAGGCTTGGATGTAGCTGTTCGGCCATGGAAACCCATTCCATGAAGCTCTCTACGCACTATTATTGTGCTACTCTGAAGGCCACGCAAAGTTTAGAAGTCTTAAGCTGCTGATTCTGCAGACAGTTGGCGACTTCTGCGCGCTGTGTGCTTCAGCTTGCCCCACCCCGCTGTGTGATTTAACGTTGCTTACCACTTTGTAGCTGAGTTTCTGTTATTCCCAGTTGCTTCCACTTTGTTATAATACCACTAACAGTTGACCATGGAATATTCAGTAGCAAGGAAATTTCACGGATGGACTTATTGCGTGGGTGACAACCTATCACGGTACCACACTTGAATTCACTGATCTCCTGAGAGCGACCCATTCTTTAAAACAAACAAATGTTTTTAAATATTTTGGATAGCGTAGGCTAGTATTAAAACTTTTGTCAGTCTTTTTTTGCCAAAAGTCTCTCATTAGGGAGATTTCATATCACTTACTGCCCAAAATAGGAACACAAATTAGAAAAACTGACAGGGGTTCTAACTCCTCAACGCTCTATCCACATCTAAAAAAAAAAAAACAGTTTTGACTTTAGTTACACTTGAAAAGTTCCAAAGTGCACATACAATTTACAAAAAATGCAATATTAATGCATTAACTGTCATTGTGAATGCAGGTAACACCAGGTAATTAATTTTGCTAGAGTCTAAATAATTTTTGCTTAGTGAAAATGTTTAGATGTTAATAAGCTTAGGTGGAGTGAGAGGGCATATCAATAGGCAGTGTGCCAAAGTGGGTACACCTACATTCTTCTTTTGAGAGCAGTAAATTGCATGCAATCCCCACATAGGACAAGTATAGGTGTGCAGTACATGAAAGTCTGTACATTGTTAGAAGCAAAATGTATTTGGAAATTATTCTAGGGTATGTAATTAAAGCTGAACTTTAGCATTGATCTTGCATACTTACATTGTTATAGCACAATATAAGCATACATATTTCATACCTGATGGGCCACTGGGGAAACTGACCATCACTGTAGTAATCATTATTACTGATGGCTGCGATCTTCCAGGTTCTATGCCAAGGGCCTTTCTTCCCCTTTACACACTGATCCCAGGGAGTTCCTTTTTCAATTTATACAAGACTTTCCCTGACTGGATGAGGTGGAAAGGAGGGGCAATGGTGTCACAATCTCCATCTTGTCCAATCAGAGCATGCCTTGTATTCACTGAAAAAAAAAAAATACAAAATGCAAAAATGGCATCAGTACCCAGTGATGGACCCCCTGTGGTTAGTTTGCAGAAGCTGCTTGCAAAGGACCTGGAAGATCACAGCTATCGCTTTATTAGTACCAACTATAAGATATTCATACTTAGATTGTGCCAAGCTGTATGCAATGATCATCATTCTTGGAGATTAGCTTTCATTTTGATTCTGTGCAGTACCTTTACTAGCCCATACCTTTGTATAGTATAAATTCCTTCATTGTTACTGTGCAAGTGCATATTGCTAATATTGATTTACAAAGTGCCAGTGCTTCCTCTGGGCTATGTAAAGTGATGTTATACAGAAGCTGTAGAAAACTATTGTTAGGTTAAATGATTGTATAAAAACTAATGTTATGTTAAAGCATTGTTAGCGTGTTATGACAGCATGATTTATTAAGGATGCCATTCAGTGCTAGGCTTATTATGAGGAGTGCAGTAAAACTGTAATCAGCACTTCCTTTAGCTGCTACTACAAAGTAGCCAACAGAGTTCCTGCTGCCTAGGTAGTTGCATCAACTATGTTCCCTGATTGTATGTGCAGTTTCTGCTGCCAGGAGTACCGGGTCATTTGATTGGCAGAAAGGTCTGAAATGGAGCAGGCCTTCTTTTCAATAAGCCCTCCCCCACATCCTCCAGCACACAGACAGTCAAGGCTATTATGAAGGGAAATACACTGCTTCAGCAGAGCCTCTCTCTAATTCAGCCTGCTCAGCCCTCAGCAGAGAAAACACACTTCTGAAAAGGATTTGCTACCTCCCAGCCCAGCCCCCAGTTGCTCCTTTGAAGGAAACTTGTGTGATACTAGGGACGGTGTCTGGGGGTGCTGGATGGATTATACTAAGAAGCATGTGGGTCTTTTTCATCCTCTGAGATAAACGAAGGTTTTATTTCCTGGTTTTTACGTTTCATTTAAGCCCTGTTTGCCGAGCTTAGAGGAAGCTGAATGAACAGCTGGACAGCTGGATATCAGGTATTACTGAAAACTGTTGTAGCTCTGTTGACGCATTTGTGCTGTTTGTGGCATATAAATAGAATGAATCAAACTCATACAATTTATGTACATAAGTCTAACAGTCCTTCTTTGGTTTTAGCATCAGAAAATTGCTGTTGCCTCCTTATATAATTCAATGACCGTTCTAAAAACATTTATCTTGGTACCTTAGATTGTATTGTAACTGTACTGGTTCACTTTATTTTGCACAGTGCTGTGTAAGCTGTTGGTGCTATATAAATTATGCATAATAATAATGTATTTTATGGAATGTGAGCTGGAGAAAATCATACATCAGTAGGCATGTGTAGTTTACATTTGCTGCTTTTTATTACAGGATTTGTGTTATGATACAAAGTAATTTGTGTTTGTACAACTTGTGTGCGAAAGATAAACTACAACTACCGGTAGTTACATCTCAGCTGTACAAGCTTCATTCAAACTGATTCATAATACAGACTGTAACTTGCACATTCACAGCATATACAATCCTATGGCACATGTGTTTATTGTTATCTGAACTATCTAAATCACATCATATCTCAGGATTGTGTCATGGTGAGATAAACTGATTTTAAAGTGGCCTTTTTCCTTAAGAAAAGTGGTCCCGTTGAATACAGAGAAATGCAATTTTTGGATCATTCAGTAAGGATTTAAAATGTGCTTATTGTAGACCTAATTTGTAATATAGGTTTATGTTTTCACTAGGTTTAGATTAGGTAGAGAATTCAGCAACTTCCAAGTTTGTTCTTGCTATTTCTTACTGTGGTTTGATTTAACATTTCTATCCACAAGACTACAAAGCAGCTGCATCCCCCAGAACATATTTTAGGATGTAAGGCATCAGTAGCTAGCTTCTCATTTTTTGTTACTGTTATTATCACTAGAGTTTTTTATGTTTATGAAAGCTGACCAACAATCCATCACAGGCCTTATTAAAGCATTCTCTTAAGACAGAGTGTCTTTGGTAAGAAGAAATGTCAGTCACCATTTATTTTGTTGAACTTGGGTCATGTTTGAATGAAAATTCAGTAACCTCCCATCTAGAAGCCTAGCTCTAAGCTGCTTCCACATCTTTGGTATGCATTTGTCCTTCATTAGCATACTAGTGATTACATAGCCTTTTGTCAATGTAAACCACTGTTTGTTACTTTGTAGTGTAATGTAGGCTCTTCCAGCAGGAAGGAGTTAAATTGAATGCAGTGCTAATGAATGTGTAAGCTGTAAGAAATGACTAGGAGGCCCTGATAAACATTTGGAAGTTGCATTAACTCTGTATTCTACAAGATCAGTAACACATGGTTTAACTTGCTTGCTACACTCAGCTGGAAAGTTTTCCCACACTAAAAACTGCCTGCTGCATTCAGTCCCTTTTATAAATGTTGCCAACCCTCCTGCATTAGCTATTGTGACCTGGCTGTGTTTTCCCCTGTCACCCCTCCTTCTACTGAAATTCTACACCTTGCCCTTTATTTGCCGCTCATCCTTTTTATCCTGGAGACCTTGAGGAAAAGAAGTTTGCTCCGAAGACTGGATTATCAACTAAAACCTATGTAGCACTACCCCCTTAGGAGTTGCCGAAGTTTCATTCAGATCTGCATCCAGGAAACCGTAACCAGTTCTTGAACTAGTTTTGATGCTTTATTAGGGGATAATAAACTTGGATGGGGTGAGGGGTGTACTGGATGCCCAATAACTGCAACTGCGGACAAAATTCCTGAAACTATTTACAAGTCTTTACAGCAAAAAATCCTCTTCTAGAGAGCTAGCCAGCCTCTCCTGATGTACTACCCTAGATTCTTTTTAATCCAACAGTTCTGGGTAAATCCCTGGGCAGGGGATCTAGTGCCTGTCCCTTTAAATAATTAAACAGTCATGGGTAGCGGCTAATCCAGTTTCCCACCAGAGTGCTCCTTCCCGTTTGTGGCCCAGGGGGTGCAGGTCTATTTACCTGGTCCCTCTCCTGTGCTGCCAGTGGGTCGGTGGCTGCTACTAGGCCTTCTAGCTGGGTGGCTCCTTCAATGCCACATAGGTGGTCCCCTCTTAGGGGGCCGGTGAAGTCCAGAGCTTTCAGCCTTGCAGGATCCTATGCCTGCAGGTGAGCTTCTTTCCACCTGGGCCCCCTCGCAGGCTCCTACCTCTCTTCCTCTTTCACATATTCCACCCAACTCCTTCTCCAACCACTCTCCTCCTGCTGAGCAGGCTCAGTTACTCTTATAGGTTGTCCTCGCCCCTTGCCAAACTTCCTGTTGGGGATTGGCCAGGATAGTCTAAAAGTACAGACCAGTCACTCCTCAGTTTCCCCCACTGCTTCTAGACTTTCCTCAGAGTTCTAGAGCAGAGGGAAATTCCAGAGTACTGGTCTGCAGAGCCTCTCAGTTCTGACCAAATTTCGACCCCTGCTAATTATCACCCCTGCTACTCAGCCCTAGCCAACAATTGGCTAACTAGGATGGTGCTACATCTGTTTGTGGTATGACACTGAATATGTGTAAAAAGTCAAATCTGCATTTAGAAGGGAGAGCTTAATCTGGATTCATTTTTTCTATATAATGAGACTGATAGAGGCTTTGTCATTGGTAACTGTGTAACCTACGGGTCCAATGGGTGGTCTCTTCAATAGTTCAAAAGATCTGAGATGCAGGCATCTTGAGTAGAACCGAGTACAAGTAAGAAATAGAATTAACAAAAAAAAAAGAAGAGTAGGGAAGAAGAGAAAGAGAGTAAAGAGGCCACCTGCTACAATGCCCAATCAAGACCGGAGACAACCACTTGCACACACCCCACAGCGACCAATGAAGGATCAGGTGAGGGGAGTCTTAAAAAGGTCCCACAATTCCCAGACCTGGTTGTGGATGTCCAGAGACTCATTCAGGGAAGTGTTGGGTATTACTTCCTCTTCCCATCATGAATCCTGGTGTGCAATTCAACCAAAGAGGGAGGTTCCAATTTCTTCCATTTGAATGTGACCAGGAACCGCAGTGCAGTCAGTACCTGTGCTAGAAGCTTTGTAGATGTTTTTGAGGAGAATCGATGGGGGAGTCCCAGGTTAAAGATTTGGGGCAAAGATGGAATGGACTAAAGAGTGGACCGTGCACCAGTAGGGGGTGATCAGTGGATATAACCAGTAAATGTGATACAGTATACCTAACTCCTGTCTGCATCGCCAACAATGGCTGTCAGCGGAGGGATTTATGGAGTGAAGCAGGTGAAGAGTTTGATACCAGTGGAAGAGGATTTTATTTCCTTATACAAGGTGCAAATAGCTTTTGAACGCATGAGACCTAATTAGTTGCAAGGGGGGGGGGGGCAGGTCTTCACCCAAGACCTGCTCTCATTTCTCATATATGTATATTATGCTGGGCTGAGGACTGCATGGGGACAGAAATAAGGAGTTTGTAGATTTGGAAGATCATACCCTTGATGATAGACCTTCCAGAAAAATGTTCAGATATTCTGCTATGTCAAATAGCAGCATTGAAGAGAACTCTAAAGAAGTCAGACCTTAGCTTTTTCTTTGCTCTGATAAAAAAAGTTTGATGGTTAATAATGCCCTGAGAGTGGACCACATTCCCACTGGTGATATAAGTGTAGTACCCTCCTAGATAGGTGCTAGGATAAGTAAATTATAATTGGCTCCCCTGCTTAACAGAAGAACTGTTAGGAAAATGTAATCAGGCTTTCTGCTTAACAGAGAGCTACAATCATTTTGTGATGTCCACTCAGTGTGTTCAAGTGCTGTTGGTTTTGCCTCTGGCTTCCTATGTAACTAAGTAACCTGGGAAGGTTCTGGATGAATAGGTGGAACTCGTGCAGAACAGAGTATAAATATGAAAGCCAATCCCACGGAGTTTAGCCCTGAAGGATGGTGAGAGAGGGTATTTATTCTTTGGGCACACTGAGCCCTGAGTCTTTCCTGGAGAGGATTGTACCAGCCTGGTGGGAGGGCACACTGCCTCCCCAGGCACCTGCTACCATGCGGTCTCAGGTGGGCTACCTGAAGGCCTTGATCAACAGAGAGAGTGACCTGGTTTTTCAGAATGCTTGATAAGAGGTGTCTACTGAGGATCTGGTCTGGTATCACGGAGAAGACACTATTGGCTGTTCTTTCGGGACTTCTGACTACAGACATGCTAAGTATCTCATAGATTGTTGCTGTTAACCCCCCCCCCCCCCTCTGATGTGCTAGAGTCAGCTAAAGGCCCAGACAAGGGAACACTGGCTAGTGTTCCGAAGAGCTTTGTCCAGTTAACACTGCTGCCAAGAGACTTTGCTTAAATACTGCTGTTTCACTACTAGTTACAAGAAGTCTGCCAGCTGCTTCCAGCACGAACTTCATCTAAAGCTCAACCAGAGACCAAATAGTGTCCTCCTTTTAAATAGTTCTATTCTTGGAGTTGCCTACTAAATCCCCTTTTCCTATTCAAGTTCTCCAACAATAAAACTACAAAATAACAACCCCTAGACTGATCATTGAAGACAATAAGCAGGTGTGTGTGTGTATGTGGCTGTGAAACTACTTTGTGCCTGGCTGTTAGACTAAAGTGGGGCATACCTGGGCAATATCCTAGTGGCTCCTATGGGGTTAATGCTACAGAAGAAGTGACTGGTAATTTCAAGAGCTTGCACTGCACAGAATGTAACAATAAAGAGATGGAACAGTTCTGTTTGCTTACAACTGTGGGTATGCTCAATGTCTAAAACAGGGCACACACAGTATATTACAATTGCCTTTAAATTTGCTTACAACTATATAGTATAAGGCAATAAAATCATCATATATCTAATGAGGTAGGCTTTCACTCTATCTAGTTGTTGGTCTAAAGTCTAAAAGATATTGTACAGTCATGCTGTAATGTGTGTGGCCAGCTTTATTCATTATTTTTATTACTGAAACATGTTTGATGGGGCATTTGATGACCACACAAACAGATATTGGACCTATATATCAACTGGTTCTGTAATATCTTAGATCTTAGCAGGGCCACGGGGGCCTTCTTGATATGTGGACCAGAAATTAAATAAACTGGTTTGATAATCTTTTATCAAAAGGTGCATTTGCAGGAATTGAAACCATGCATGTGATGTAAGCAGCTTTCTGTTATGTGGTGCTCTGAACATCTCAGAAGCTGGCAGAAAAAAGTTTTGCAGTCTTTATGCTCTGACATAACTATTAGGCTTTAGAACCAAGAAACCTGCTGTTTCTTTCATTTTATAATATAAAAGGCGGGCAATGCATTGAAGTCACCAGGAAAACTCCAAAAAACAGAATTACATCTAGCTAACCTAAAGGATTTTGGTGGGGCACTGTACTATAAAAATAGAAATTCAGATGTGTCATATGCCATTCCAGAAGAAGTTTAGAGGAACCATGAACTTTATATGTAAAGTAATGTTGATCGTGCATCCAGAATTCAAATAGAATTCCCTGCATTGTTAATTTATACAAATGATCACTATCAGGAGAATGGCAGATCTACTTTAGTTGTATGTACAAGGTCACATCTATGTATTGCTCTAACTCAGGTTCTGTAGAAGAAATCTGTTTTGTTTTATTTCTAGATACCTAACCACATCCCTTGTAACAAATTATATGTGGTGATGTCACAGTCTCTACTTTGCTGCAAAGAACTTCATACTCAATGGAGTGCTGTGGTGCAGTGTTTTCTGTTGATCTAATTGGATGCTATGATCAACAGCACTATTTCTTTTTCTTGTGTTTTTTATAACTGTTCTGGGAGGATTCATAAATCTAAGCAATCAGGATTTTAGATTTACATTTCCATGACTGCTTACCATTTGCTATTGTTACAGTCTTGTGTGCATCGTATTAAGTTCAAATCAAACTAATAGGTCCACTCAATAGCCCCCATCCTTTCTTGTTGGTCTTAACTCTCCTGCACTTACTTGCAAATTGTTTTCATGTAAGATAAAAGTTAAATATCTGGTACTTCTTAGTATAGGGGAGCATATCGTCAGCTAATAATGGAATCTTCTACTCTTCCTACCAGTCCATCCCCCACAATTACTACCTTTTGTACAACTAGCCCCTCCCTCCTAGATTGTAAGCTCTGAGGAGCAGAGCCCTCCTATCCCTCTTGTATTGAACTGTATTGTCTCCCATTATATTGTAAAGAGCTGAGCAAACTGTTGGCACTATATAAATCCTGTATAATAATATCATTCTATCTTCTTTCTTGCATTATGCAACATTGGGTGCTACTTGTCAGGTGTAGGTACTGTTATTTGGGGTTAACTTTGAGCTTTTTAATTTAGTTACCTCTTAGCTGGTGGTGGAAGAGTGCGGGGTAGGTGGTAGATAAAAGGAGTAAAAGCTTGGTGGTATGGGTGGGCTATTACAGTAGAAATAAAGGCAAAACTTTTTTTTGGATAGAGTAAGAGGGTCACAACCCTTATCAGTTTTTTGCCATCTGTGTCCCACTGGGTAGATTTCACTTCCTGTCCCATAGCCAAAAGATGGTTCTATGGATATGAAAGGAAATGCCTGGAAAGTGAAGGAATCCCTGGTGTCCCCATTGGAAGATTTCCAACACAAAATTAGAAATTTTCTTTCACTGTCTGTGATCATGATAAACAGGGCAAACAGAGAGGATGAAAAATATCTCAACAGGAGCACAAGCAGTAATAAAAACCTGACAGTGTCTCTAATAAATTTCTCCTCTATCAAACTAAAAAAAAGAAAGTTTTGCCTTTAGTTATAATTTAAGATCTTGTTACATTGCCCGTATGTGTCATATTGTACATCTAGACTGCCAGTTGCTTGAACATCCAATAGCAGGTCAGTGCTCAGCCTTCCCAGAAATATGTCAACATTTGAATATCCAAGCTTTGAGGCTTCCTGGGTTATGAAGACTCTGCCCTATGGTATGTGTGCAGGCACTGGATGATGGCTGTTTTTGCCTCATGGGAACAGTTTTACAGGCTAATGTCATGACAGGTTTACTTTCAGTTAATAATTTAGTAAAGGTCTAGTATCGTAGCTATTAAAGCTTGTCACATGTTTAGCATTTTTGACATGAAGCTAGACTGCATAACCTAGATTGAAAAAAGATGACTAGCAGTTTGATAAACTGGTTTCTAAAGATGTCCATAGCCATGTGACTCCCATTATCTGATAACTGCAGCTTTGTCAGATTTCAATCAGATTGGAGAATAAAAACATGTAATACATAGGGGTCCATTTATAAAGCAGAGAATATGACTTTCACAAACATTTGTTGGTGGAGAATCAAGCACCCCCTAATTTAAAACACATACACCTCTATGGTTCTCCACCAGAGAATGTGAAGGTCACATTCATAGTTACATAGTTAGTCTGGCTGAAAAAAGAAAAAGTCCATCCAGTTCAACTATTAAAAAAAAATTGGATATTCCCTGGATCAACTTTACCTATAAATGTTAGTATTCAGTTATATTCTGTGTATCTAGGAAATGATCCAGGCCTTTTTTTAAAGCAATCCACGTAGCTGGCCAGAACCAACTCTTGAGGGAGTCTATTCCACATTTTCACAGCTCTTACTGTGAAGAAACCTTTCCATGTTTGGAGATTAAATTTATTTTCCTCCAGACGTAAAGAGTGCCCTCTTGTCCTCTGTGATGACCTCAGGGTGAATAGCTCTACACCGAGTTCACTATATGAACTACTGATGTATTTGTACATGATGATCATATCCCCCCTTAATCTCCTCTTCTTAAGAGAGAATAAATTCATTTCCTCTAATCTTTCCTAATAGTTGAACTCCTCCATGCCTCTTATCAGTTTGGTTGCCCTTCTCTGTACTTTCTCCAGTTCCTCAATGTTCTTTTTGTGAATTGGTGCCAAAAACTGAACTGCATATTCCAGATGAGGTCTTACTAATGATTTGTACAGGGTAAAATCTCTTTCTCTCTCTCTCTGGAGTCTATACCTCTTTTAATACAAGAGAGGATTTTGTTCGCGTTAGAAACCGCAGCTTGGCATTACATGCTATTATTAAGCTTGTGATTTACCAGAACTCCCAGATCCTTCTCGACCATTGATTCCCCAATTTTACTCCCCCAGTATGTATGATGCATGCATATTCTTAGCCTCCAAGTGCATAACCTTAAATTTATCTTAGATTTTAAGCTCCAAGGAGCAGGGCCCTCCTAACCCTCTTAAATTGAACTGCATTGTTCCTGTACTGTCTCCCTTTTATATTGTAAAGCTCTGAGCAAACTGTTGGCGCTATATTAATCCTGTATAATAATAATTTTCAACATTAAACCTCATTTGCCACATAGTTGCCCAAATAAACAGTGCATTGAGGTCGGCTTGTAAGTTGAAGACATGCTGTAAGGACGTTATTCCACTGCACAGCTTGGTGTCATCTGCAAAGACTGAAATGGGATTTTTAATCCCATTCTTTTCTTTATAACTTTATAAATAGTCCCTGTATTGTCTGGTGGCCAATAGAGACCAACATTGTGATTTGTTTTGATGGAACATTTTGTGCTGCCCTTTGTTGTTTTCCAATATCGTTGTGCAGATAATCGAGTTACAGTCACAGCGAATCACGTTTAAAAGTGAACTACATGTCACACATTTTTATATGATATTCCGTGTAAGAGTGTGTGGCTTGTTACATAAGGACTAGTTTTGTCTGTGCATATAGCCGTGATTTATTTTTCCTATGATCATTCTCAATTACAAACTAACATACACAAATAACCACATCATACAATTAAACACACAGACCCAGTTGTATGGGTGGGTTAATGCATTTTCAGATCCTAGTCCAGACCCACTGGAGCTGGCTTGCCAGGGCCAGCTGTAAGTGGCCTAGGCATTCCCTGCGCCATAGCCACACATATATGTGACCATTGTATATGTGAAGCTGCAGGACAGGGAATGCCCCAGGCACAATGTTTGGCCCAGTGCAAGTGGCAGGCTCATGCAGGTGGGTCTGGACTAGGTTCCAAACATACCTGAGCTCATCCCTAGACTTGTAAGTAGAAAATTGTAACATCTAAGTAGCCATTAGTTGATTACATACAATAGCCCAGACTTGCATCTCATTTTGACACTGAGAATTGTTTTGATATGATCCTAGATACTGAGTTCTTATGGGGGCTGTCCTTGGAGGGCCCATTCACTTTTTTGCAATGTTTGCTACCAGAATGAATGGCAATGCACATTCTCTGTGTGTGGTATGTTACAGTGCTATTCAATGGGAATTGCATCCCAACACATTATACAATAAAACCCAACACAGCACAGTGTACTACAGTGCATATACTGTGTTTTGTGGTGCATTGCGTTTTTAAGAAAGGGTCATGTACATTTTTTCATCTGATATTTTAAAGATGGTCTGCCTTACTACAGCACACCTTAATGCGTATACATTTACAGACCCCCTATCGTACACCTAAACAGCGATTATTAGTTTTTATTTTTAATAATTTTGTGTGAAAAATTGGTTCTTTGTGATAAAAACAGATGGTTTTGGTACTTGCAGTTTGAGAAACCCTCTTTGTCATTTTTGTACAACACGTACCTTCATATGTTCTTCATGCCTGAGATGTCTCTAAGAATCCACATATAGTAAACATGCTAACAGTAGGAAAGGACTAATAGTAAGCGTTCTCTTGTATTATATGAAAAATAGCATCCTTGTGTCTCCTTTGCCATACATTCTCCCTGCTCAACCTTGTCAGCCAGGAAGTATGTATATGTAAAAGTATGTCAGTGAATACATCTTTAGTATAAAAAATTCTATGCGGAGTGCCATATATCTGCAGTTGACTTCCTCGGGATATAGAAGTAATGTTAAACTGGCAGGACCAGAACATTCTCAGTACAGAGGGCAGAATGAGAAAAGGAATAATATGAAGGGATATATATAGAATCTGTGATTGAAAGAGAGACTTACTAAAGTATATAGTTGTTAAATCCAGCAATAAGTACCATACTCCTATAATAGGCTTGGTGGCAGAGTACAAGTGGGAACTAAAAAGGGAATATGGTGCTGCTTTACAAGAGATTTAAAACATTTGGTGAATGATTTAGCCCGTGTGCATTTAATACTAAGGGACTTAGACTTAGTATGGGAGGCCCTAAATCCTCTGCAACTCATCTGGCTCAGAGAGAGCTGATGTAAGCAAAACCAGAGTGCCTGTGTTCTAAAATCTGAGGTCTGTATTTATATTTATTTTAGGTGTTTAGAGGGCGGTGGCTTTAGATATCTTCAACATATATTCGAATTTTGGACAAATAGACTAGAAAAACAATTTCTTCTGCCCATTTTTCACATTGGACATGCAAGGATTGTTGAAGTTATAACAAAAGCCTTGTGTCCTTCCAAACTTTCTAATCAGACAGTAGTGGCAGTCTATGAATAGAAAGAAATTGCAGTGTTCAGCCTCCAAATAGGCAGTTCCTTTGTCAGACGGTGTCTGACAGTGTCATGCTCTGTAGCCTTGTGCTGTACTTTTCTCTAGCTCTCTCCACAGCATTAAATACAATTATATTTATTTGAACTTCAAATGGCTGTTCATAATTTTAAGCTTCAGGCTCCATGCACACGGGGCGTTTTAATAACGCTGATAACGTTAGCTGTGTAAAGTCACGTTAAAAACGTGAGCTTTTCAGCGTTTTGTTAGCATTTTTGCATTAACATTTAGTTGTGTTTTGCCACATTTTTTTAGCTTTTTTTGCGTTTCTGTTTTTTCGTGTTTTTGTTTTTTGTTTTTTGTTTTTACCAGAAAAAAAATTTTTTTTAGCTAACATGCTAAAGTCCAAAAACACTGGTTTACTGTGGTTTACCACATTTTGTCACATTTTTCAGCATTAGAGCATTTTTACAGCTAAAAAAACTCCTCTAGAAACCCACTAGTTCTGTTTTTTTTTTCCAGCCAAAAAAACGCCCCTGCCAAAAAACGCTGATTACAGTCTATGTGTGCATGGACACATAGGATAACATGCTGGGGAGTTTACTGGCTGTAGAAAAAACCATCAAAAGCCAAAAACAGCTGCTGTAAAAACGTCCAGTGTGCATGAGGACTCAGCAGTTATCCTTTTTTGTATTTGCTGATTGCATTTTAACATTTTAACCTTAAAACAGTATTAAACCCCAAAACTAAATGCAGTTTACCTCTTCTTAGATGTGGATGTATTTTATCCTCTTTATTTTTTTTAGGTCCCCCCCCCCTTTATTTTCAGTAAGTCTATTTTTTTTTTCAATGTCCTTTAGCAGACTAACCTGTCTAGCAATTGTGGCAGTTAGAGGGATGAGACTAGGAATGAGCTCAGACATGTTTGGACACAAGTGTGAACCAGCCTGAGATATCCTCTCAGAAGGCTGTCAGAGCCAACAGCCAGTCATAGGCAGCAATTGCATTCCCTTACCCGAAGCCACACATATTCAAGGGGCATGTAAATGTGTGGGGCGGGGAATGCCTCCAGCACATATGGTTGGCTTTGACAGCTTCCCAGTGGTATTGCTCACATGGATTCAGACTCGCAACCAAACACACCTGAGCTCATCACTGGTTGAGAAAAACATTTAACACTGACAGGGGTGCTCACAATGATCAGCTTTTATCATTTATGTAAAACCTTTATCCCAAAAGGAAAAAACTGTTTACTGTAACTGATTAAAAAGTATTGGGGGGGGGGGTCAGTTTTAATTTGTTAGCAAAGTCCATCTAAATCTGCTAGTGATCTAACACTGTCCTGTCCCCAGATTGACAATTCTGCTGTCCAAAGGCATCTCTGTAGCTTCTCCAGAGTACAGACACCCAAGGATGGGAAGTATGTTATTGACAGGGTCACTAGGTCGTAAGAAAGAAAACAAGATAATTGGTAAGCTAAAATACTGCATATTACAGTTTTGTGTATGGGCTTGTTACTGCATTAAATGGTAAAAAAAAAAAAAAACCCCATTGAATTAACCATGCTTGTAAGATGTCCATTTACTAATAACTGAAATTTTCAGGTTTAGATAGAACATTGTGTAGAGCAGGACTGTAACTAAAGAAGATAACCTCAGGACACGGTAGGCATAACACATGCAAAGCACTTTGAACTTTTTAATAAGAAAGCCAAGCGCGGTCTGCATGTCTGCTAGAAGTCTGTGGAAGATTTACTTGTTAAAAAGACCTCTTTGCCAATTGAAACAATAATCCTCACCCACTCATATTCACCGTAGACTTCATGACTAAGGGAGGTTATATACCCTGTTTTTTTTTTCCATCTGTGTCCCATTGGGGAGGTTTCCCTTCACTATCTGTCCCATAGCCAAAACAGGAAGTAAGAAGTAATCCCTCCAAAATGAAGGCATTCGTGGTTGTTCCCAGAACTAGTGTTCACCAGTGGAAGATTTCCCTCTTACCCTGTCCTGGTGAAAACTCTAAATATGGTATTTTCTTTTACTTTAAGAAACAGAGTGACAATAAAAGACACAGAAAGGCAAATGGGTGAGAAGTTGTACTTTGAAGAGAACCTGTCACTTTGCTCTGATCGGGCAAAGTGATATTTAAAAACATTAAAACAATTCATGTCTCAGTACTGAACACAATAAATAATGAAAATGTTACCTTCCTTATGAGTACAACAAAATAAACATTCCCCAGTAAACGATTTGTTAAGTCTTATCTGGTACGTGCATTTTATGACTTTCAATGCTGTTGGCTCTTGTTCTCTCAGTTCTGCTTCCTTCTACTTTTCACAGGAAGGCATTAACAGTGCACAGTGCAATCCTAAAAGCCCCATGCACGCGATCAGAATATCGGACAAACGATCGTCCATATCTTTTTGCATGCTAGTCTCGTATTGAAAATAAAGAGGTTACTAAAGTTACGAAAATTCTTGTATGGTGGAATAAAAATTAGAAAGTGATGCAATGTATTGTATTGCATTTGTATTGTATTTTTGGATGAAAACTGTACTGATTAAGTGAAGATCATATAAGCTGGTATCGTACGAGAAAAATATTCCTGCTTGACCCTTCAAATATTTCTGGACGAAAGCTGTGTACTAACGATCATATTATCATACGATTACTTTGAAAGCTGTATTTTTCATAAATTTTATGATTGTGTGTGCTAGGCTTAAGTTAGTCCTTCAGTATCGAGGAGGGAGTAGCAGGGAGAGGACTGGGTAATGTGTTAGGAACGTAAGGATACCCCATTGTTTGATGGAAATGAAAATTATCAACCTGCAGAGGGCTGAATTCAAAAACACCCCAAAAATCTAAGTGAAAAAATTATGCAGCAGGCTAGTCCATCATTGCAGCAGCTCAAAATGGTACTCAGTAGTTTGTATGGCCCCGATGTGCTTGTATGCATGCCTGCCAATGTTAGGCGAGACGACAAATGCTGTCCTAGGGTATTTCCTCCCAGATCTGGACCAGGGCATCACTGAGCTCCTGGACAGTCTGAGGTGCAACCTGGCTGTGTCGGATGGACCGAAACATGATATCCCAGAGGTGTTCTATCAGATTTAGGTCAGGCGAGCATTGGGGCCATTCAGTGGTATCAATTCCTTCATCCTCCAGGAACTGCCTGCATAGTCTTGCCACATGAGACCGGGCAATGTTGTGCACCAGGAAGAACCGAGGACCCACTGCACCAGCGTAGGGTCTTACAGTGGGTCCAAGGATTTCATCCCGATACCTAATGGCAGTCAAGGTGCCATTGTCTAACCTGTAGAGGTCTGTGCGTCCCTCCGTGGATATGCCTCCCTAGACCATCAGTGACCCACCACCTAAACTGTGATGCTGAACGATGTTACAGGCAGCATAACATTCTCCACGGCTTCTCCAGACCCTTTCACATCTGTCACATATGCTTAGGGTGAACCTGCTCTCGTCTGTGAAAAGCACAGGGCACCAGTGGCAGGCCTGCCAATTCTGGTGTTCAATGGCAAATGCCAATCGAGCTCTATTGTGCCAAGCAGTGAGCACAGGGCCCTCTAGAGGACATCGGGCCCTCAGGCCACCCTTATCAAGCCTGCTTCTGATTGTTTGGTCAAAGACATTCACACCAGTGGCCTGCTGGAGGTCATTTTGTAGGGCTCTGGAAGTGCTCATCCTGTTCCTCCTTGCACAAAGAAGCAGATACTGGTCCTGCTTCTATGGCCCTGTCCAGCTCTCCTAGAGTAACTACCTGTCTCCTGGAATCTCCTCCATGTTCTTGAGACTGTGCTAGGAGACACAGCAAACCATCTGGCAATGGCACATATTGATGTGCCATCCTGGAGGAGTTGGATTGCCTGTGCAACCTCTGTAGGGTCCAGGTATCACCTTTAATTTATATTTATATATATATATATATATATACAGTCATGGCCGAAATTGTTGGCACCCTTGATATTTTTCCTGAAAATCAAGTATTTCACACAAAAAAGGTATTGCATTAACACATGTTTTGCTATACACATGTTTATTCCCTTTGTATGTATTGGAACAAATATAAAACAGAGGCAGAAAAGCAAATATGACATAATGTCACACAAAACCCCAAAAATGGGCTGGACAAAAGTATTGGCACCCTTAACTTAATATTTGGTTGCACACCCTTTGGAAAACATAACTGAAATCAGTCGCTTCCTATAACCATCAATAAGCTTCTGACACCTCTCACCCGGAATTTTGGACCACTCTTCCTTTGCAAACAGCTCCAGGTCTCTCTTATTGGAAGGACACCTTTTCCCAACAGCAATTTTAAGATCTCTCCACAGGTGTTCAATGGGATTTAGATCTGGGCTCATTGCTGGCCACTTCAGAACTCTCCAGCGCTTCTTTGCCATCCATTTCTGAGTGCTTTTTGACGTATGTTTGGGGTCATTGTCCTGCTGGAAGACCCAGGATCTTGGACGCAAACCCAGCTTTCTGACACTGGGCCCTACAGTGCGACCCAAAATCCTTTGGTAATCCTCAGATTTCATGATGCCTTGCACACAGTCAAGGCACCCAGTGCCAGAGGCAGCAAAACAACCCCAAAACATCATTGAACCTCCACCATATTTTACCGTAGGTACTGTGTTTTGTTCTTTGTAGGCCTCATTCCGTTTTCGGTAAACAGTAGAATGATGTGCTTTACCGAAAAGCTCTATCTTGGTCTCATCTGTCCACAAGACGTTTTCCCAGAAGGCTTTTGGCTTACTCAAGTACATTTTGGCAAACTGTAGTCTTGCTTTTTTATGTCTCTGTGTCAGCAGTGGGGTCCTCCTGGGTCTCCTGCCATAGCGTTTCATTTCATTTAAATGTCGACGGATAGTTCGCGCTGACACTGATGCTCCCTGAGCCTGCAGGACAGCTTGAATGTCTTTGGAACATGTTTGGGGCTGCTTATCCACCATCCGGACTATTCTGCGTTGCAATCTTTCATCAATTTTCCTCATCCGTCCACGACCAGGGAGATTAGCTACAGTGCCATGGGTTGCAAACTTCTTGATAATGTTGCGCACTGTGGACAAAGGCAAATCTAGTTCTCTGGAGATGGACTTGTAACCTTGAGATTGTTGATATTTTGCCACAATTTTGGTTCTCAGGTCCTCAGACAGTTCTCGTCTCCTCTTTCTGTTGTCCATGCTTAGTGTGGCACAGACAGACACACAATGCAAAGGTTAAGTGAACGTCTCTCCTTTTTATCTGCTTTCAGGTGTGATTTCTATATTGCCCACACCTGTTACTTGCCCCAGGTGAGTTTACAGGAGCATCACATGCTTGTAACATTCTTATTTATCCGCAGTTGTGAAAGGGTGCCAATACTTTTGTCCAGCCCATTTTTGGAGGTTTGTGTGACATTATGTCGAATTTGCTTTCTTTCCTCCCTTTTTTTGTTTTGTCCCAATACACACAAAGGGAATAAACATGTGTATAGCAAAACATGTGTTAATGCAATACGTTTCGTGAGAAATACATGATTTCCTGGAGAAATATCAAGGGTGCCAACAATTTCGGCCATGACTGTATCTATATATATATATATATATATATATATATATATAATGCTTGGGGGTTCTAAGTCAATTTCTAGCTTAAAATGCAGATTTTTACTTGTATGTATGAGAGAAATATCAGAATTGGCCTGGGGGTCAAATGGTTAAACTAGAACATAGGCAAGGATTAAAATAGGAAGAAGTTGTCTACTCAGTAAGGCTAGATTCACACTATTGCGGGCCAGATTTGCACAGGCACAGATTAATTTGAATGGCTGCTGTGCCTGCATTTCATGCAGAAAATAAATTTCTACAGCACTTTTACAAATGCAGCAGCCTGTGGTTGCAAATTCACTGTGGTTTTAGATACGCGGGGGTGCTATTAAGAAATGCCATCCCCACTCATTTTTAGCCTTGGTTTCACACTGTGAATTGCACTGTATTCCTGTGCAAATCACATACGATTCTGTACGGTGCAGTTTAGGCCGATTCATTTTGAATGGCTCAAATCACACTGGATCCACATCAAAAAGGTGCAGGTGACTCTTTTTTCATTTGCACTTTTTTTATTTGCACTGGAACCAGTGCTCACAGGGGTGTTTATGCAATCACATACGGGGCTTGTTAGCCCACTTGTAATACCAAAAAAGTTAAAAAAAAAAAAAAAAAAAAAGTGTTAAAAAAAATTGTAATAAAAAAATTAAAAGCACCCCTGTTGCCCTACACATACATCCTATTGCAAACGCTCATGTGGGGTGCACAAGTGTATGTAAACAGCAATTGCACCACACGTGATATATTGTTGTGAAGGTCAGAGTGACAGCAATAGTTACTATTGAAATAAACTTAAAGGCGATATAAATGTTATTGGGTTCCGCTACACTACATTAGTGCTGTCCAGTAACCAAAAGAACATAAAGCTAAGGAGTGTGTGAACAAGGTGTTCACAGAGAAGGGGTTACAAAAAAGGACAATGCGGTAAACCAAGACGTAATTTTGAAATGCTTTTATTAGCAAAAGATACAATGTATACCAAAAATTTGTAAAAAGTTGACTGCGTGATAACCATCACCACACCTCAGACAACGTAGTCTATGCAACCTAAAATAACAAAAGAGACATCATAGCATGGCCATAATACATAATTGTGCTAAGATGAAAATGACAACACTGTCTTTTGCCAAAGTGCAACAATAACCTTGGGGTGCACCACCGGGATATGCACTGTAGACCTCGTGTATAGTCCTCCAATAAAATTAGCTGGGTATGGATAATAACAGTGAACTAGGATATTAGGTATGTACAATCCTGTCACAGTGGATAAGATGTGGCAGTCCTGGAAAATAGGGTGTGTAGCTTAATACAAAATAAACCCAGGCTCCTGAGTCAGGGCTTGCAAAGTCAATTCAAGATTATAGTGTGTGCAGATGGCGGCACTGTATGGCATAAGCATCAGCTAGATCAAAACATCAGCTGCTTAGCAGGTTGCTGGCATACAAATGTCAATTGGGAACTTTCGTTGAAATCATCCAATATGTGCTGTAAAGGGATCCTTACTGGCAGTATAGGGTAACATGTGGAGAGTAGTTCACCCTCATTGAAAGTGCCATGTCGAACACATATGAACGGAGTGTAGGAATTCAACACCTGCTGTTGCCGATAGTAGACAAGTTCACCCTTGCTGCAATGGATGTAGATCCTAGATGGGAGTCCGTATGGTGGCCGCCAGAGATCGAGATTCGCACGGGCAAAGCCCTGCCACAAAATCAGTAAGCCATCAATTAACAGTCTGCATAGAGTGATCTTGCAGCCATGACTCCTTGTGTCACTTCCCGGAAAAGTGTGTGTCGCCCCAATGGAACGAGGCCAGCCGTGACGTCACTGACGTATGACTTCAAGACGTTTTGCTGATGGGCGTATCTTACTCAGCTTTGTCAGAACAATGGAAGGCTTGTTATTACATTACTTTATAGCGGACAACGCCGCCCATCAATGTCAATCACAGGTAACGAAAAAACCCATTGGTATTTCATTTAGTATGGTCAAATACTGTCACTCAACACATCTAGGTAAATCACAGGGTAAGTAATGTAGTGACATCAGGGAGAACAAAAAAAAAAAAAAAAGTATACATAAATAACATACAAAATAATTCATTGTTGAAGATTAGAGTTCCTGGGACCAGCTAGATTCCCTAGAGTTTCAACTTTTCAAGAAGACTTGGAGATCTAATTCAACATTTAACCCCTTCGGGTACAGCGTATTGAGCTTATAAATCCAATGTTTTTCATTTACCCAATTCATCTCTGGGAACTCTAGGGGGTATATATGGCTTTTATACCAGGTGAAGATATTGAACAAGAAATATACAAGGCTTTCCTGACAGAAAACTCTATCTCAACTACTGAGGATGAAGAGATTAAAACTCGGTTTAAACAACATAAAAAATTAGTAATTAAGCATCTTAACTGGAAATGAGATGTATGCTTCTTAGAGGCTTATAGTAAACAAAACATTATTCCCCGCAGTTTAAGAAAAGGTGGTACCAGCTGAATACCTACATAATGAAAGATTTTTTAACAAAATGGAAAGCTTTGTGTATTGAACAAGGGATTAATGGAATTAAATTGATTGATGAAGAAGAGAAGTTACAGCTTCAAGAAATTAATATAGCGATTGAGGAAAGTGTAAATGGCCTTGATCCTTTTAAGACAACTGAAGGTTTTGAGAAACACAATGAAGTTCGAAAAAAAGAGGTGGAAAGTGCAGAAAAATCTTAAAGCAACCAAGCAAACCAAATTTAGGCGTGACCTTAAGGATTGGGAAACGGGAATTTTTTTATCTAACCATACCGTAGAGGTAGAAGTTGTTCTAAGAGAGGGTTTTTCCGTTCCCATTCTAGATCGGTAGGTGAAGCTCCATCTAGTGAAAGTGACTCAGAAAATCTATATAAATCAGTCTCCATTTTAGAACAGAGAGAAGGAGTCTCACCAACTACGGATCAAACTGAAGTAGGAAGATGAATACAAAAAAGAAAAGAGGAACATGTGAAGGGAAAGCCAGCTCAGGAAGGCAGAGTCAGAAAAGGTAGACATTAATACTTATGGAGATCAGAAAGTCATCAATCTTTCAGAGTTTCCATTAGAACAGGGACATATAAAATTATTGAATAAAGGTATGTCTTTTTCTCCAATTGTGTCAATGGATAAATTTGAGGTATTTAGAGATGTCAATTTGTTTCTGAAGAAAGTTTTTCTCAGATTAGTACATGATAAAGTAGACAACCAAAGTATGACTGCATCAGAGACATCCATTGAAGACAGAGAAACTCTTGAAATGTTGATTTCCCTAGCTGAAGAAGGTGGAGTGGATGGGGATGATGATAAAGATCAAATATACCCAATAAGGAAAGTAGATTTAAAAATAAAAATAAAATCAACTAGGATGCCTAAAATTCATAGTAATAGATGGATTGCCACGTTTCTAGACCTTGTATCAACCGATCTAAAATCTTTGGATGGAAAATGCCCTTTGGTGACAATCTCTCCAAGTGTAAGTGGAGAGCTCTAAAAGAATTGTGAGAGGTGAAGGATATTATTTATTTATTTATTTCAGGTACTTATATAGCGCAGTCAATTTGCGCAGCGCTTTACATATATATTGTACATTCACATCAGTCACTAACCCTCAAGGGGCGTACAATCTAAGGTCCCTAACTCACATTCATACATACACATACTAGGGCCAATTTGGACAGGAACTAATTCACCTACCAGCATGTCTTTGGTGTGTGGGAGGAAACCGGAGTACCTGGAGGAAACCCACGCAAGCACAGGGAGAACATGCAAACACCAGGCAGGTGGTGTTGTGGCTGGGATATTATAATTAAGAGAAGTGATAAGGGAGGAAACGTGGTAATCCTGAAAGAAGAGACTTACATGAAGGAAGTGAAATGGCAACTAGGAGATTTCAATACATATCGTAAATGATCTGAAAAAACCATTCCCCCTCTTGGTTAAAAAACATAACTCCATGTTAATCTTAGGGAAAGAAGCCAATTTACTCACGAAGAAGGAACTTGAATTTCTTAGAATTGATGAGTTTAATTACCCAACTTTTTATATAATTCCCAAAATCCACAAAGATTCACAAAATCCTCCGAGTTGACAGCTCAGCTATTAATGGACCCCTTGAAAGAACAGATAAATACGTTGACCTATTTCCTAAAGAAATGGTTCTGAATTTAAAATCATATGTTAGAGATACAAAGGATGTTCTGGCAAAAATTCAGGAACTTGAAATCGATGAGGATTCCATTCTAGTGAGAGTGGACGTTGAGTCTCTTTATACGTACATTCCCCACGAATGTGGACAGAAAGCCATCTGCTACTTCCTGGAGATGAATTACCCGAATATGGGTGGGCAAAATGAATTTATTGTTGAACTTTTGCATAACAACTTTTTCAGTTCAACAACTGCTTCTATCTGCTTCTATGAACAAATTAGAGGCGCCTCTATGGGGGCACATGGGCCCCTGCATATGCCTACCTGCATTTAGGGTACTGGGAAGAGCAGCTGGTTTATAAGTCATCATTATTTCTCACTCATGTGAAAATTTGGTTGAGATTTATTGACGACGTGTTTCTTGTCTGGAAAGGGTGTGTTGAGGATTTAAATCAATTTATAAAGGAGTTGTATCACAATTCAATGACTATAAAACTAACCTATATGTATGATTGGTATAAGATCTTTCTAGATCTCAACATTAGATAGATATAAAAATGGTAAATTGCCACTAACTCTTTTTGGAAACTCGCGGCAGCAAATAGGTTATTACATGGTGGAAGTCACCACCCACATTCTCTAATTAATGGCAGTCCAATAGGTCAGTTTCTGCGGTGTTGTAGGAACTGCTCTAATATTAATGATTTCAAGCTAGAAGCACAAGACCTTTATAAAAGGTTTAGACAACGGGGTTATTTACATTCCCAAATAAGGAAGACGAGGAAAAGAGCCTATGGAACAGAAAGGAAAACACTACTGGCCCCTAAGAAAGATACTAATGAAACTAATTGTAAGAAACCTCAACCAGTTAGGATGATAATTCAATAGTGGAAAGAAGTTAAAAAGGTGTTAAAAAAAATTGGAGGATATTCATGGAATGCCCTAAATTAAGAAAAATAGTGGGTGAATACCCACAAATGGTGGTGAGGAGAGCACCAAATCTTGGTGACCTCCTAATTCACTCTGATTATAATCCCACGGAGCAAACCACCTGGTTAACTTCGCTTTCAAAAGGAATGTTTAGCTGTGGTAAATGTCAAATGTGTAGGTACGTTGATTGTATGAACATATTTTTGGATTCTGATAATGTACAATATAAAATTCAAAGTCTCATCAGTTGTTCCACTTCTAGAGTGCTTTACATGTTGACTTGCCCATGTAATAAAATTTTTGTGGGGAAAACGAAGAGGCAACTGAAAATACGTATAGGTGAACATTTTAGGAATATTAAGTCAAAAGAACCAAATAGTAACTTAGCTCAACATTTCCTGAAATTCCATGACAGTAAGCTAGAGGGGACCAAAGTGAAGGGATTCTGTGCCCTTAATTTCCCAATCAGAAGGGGAAATTTTGACAGGGAATTGTTAAAACGTGAAAAACATTGGAGTTATAAGCTTAATACGCTGTACCCTAAGGGGTTAAATGTTGAATTAGATCTCCAAGTCTTCTTGAAAAGTTGAAACTGTAGGAACTCTAGCTGGTCCCAGGAACTCTAATCTTCAACAATTAATTATGTTGTATGTTATTTATGTATACTTATTATTTTTTTCTGTTCTCCCTGAGGTCACTACATTACTTACCCTGTGATGTACCTAGATGTGTGTTGAGTGACAGTATTTGACCGTACTAAATGAAATACCAATGGGTTCATTACCTGTGATTGACATTGATGAGCGGCATTGTCCGCTATAAAGGAATGTGCTAACAAGTCTTCCATTGGTCATGACGAAGCTGAGTAAGATACGCTCATCGGCGAAATGTGTTGACGTCCTACGTCAGTGACGTCATGGCTGGCCTCGTTCCAACGGAGCGACGCACGCTTTTCTGGGAAGTGACACAAGGGGGTTTATTTACTAAAGCTGGAGAGTTCAAAATCAGACTCCCTTCTGCATAGAAACCAATCAGCTTCTAACCTCAGCTTGTTCAATGAAGCTTTGGCAATGAAACCTGGAAGCTGATTGGTTTCTATGCAGAAGTGAGTCTGATTTTGGACTCTCCAGCTTTAGTAAATAAACCCCAAGGAGTCATGGCTGCAAGATCACTCTATACAGAATATTAATTGATGGCATACTGATTTTGTGGCAGGGCTTTGCCCATGGGAATCTCGATCTCTGGTGGCCGCCATACAGACTCCCATCTAGGATCTACATCTATTGCAGCAAGGGTGAACTTGTCTACTATCGGCAACAGCAGGTGTTGAATTCCTACACCTTGTGTGCTACAAGGCACTTTCACAGAGGGTGAACTACTCTCCACATAACAACCCTATAGGGTAACAACCCTATACTGCCAGTAAGGATCCCTTTACAGCACATATTGAATGATTTCAATGGAAGTTCCCAATTTACATTTGTATGCCAGCAAGCAGGTGATGTTTTAATTCGGCTGATGCCATACAGTGCCGCCTTCTGCACACACTATAATCTTTTATTGACTTTGCAAGCCCTGACTCAGGAGCCTGGGTTTATTTTGTATTAAGCTGCGCACCCTATTTTCCGGAACTGCCACATCTTATCCACTGTGACAGGATTGTACATACCCAATATCCTAGTTCACTGTTATACCCAGCTGGTTTTATTGGATGACTATTTACACTAGGTCTACAGTGCATATCCCAGTGGTGCACCCCAAGGTTATTGTAGCAATTTGGCAAAAAGACAGTTTTGTCATTTTCATCTTAGCACAATTATGTATTATAGCTATGCTATGACGTCTCTTTTATTGTTATTTTAGGTCTCATAGACTAAGTTGTCTGAGGTGTGGTGATGGTTATCATGCATTCAACGTTTTACAAATTTTTGATATACATTGTATCTTTTGCTAATAAAAGCATTTCACTATTATGTCTTGGTTTACCGCATTGTCCTTTTTTTGTAACCGCTTCTCTGTGAACACCTTAACCTGTTAACACATCCTTTAGCTTTGACAGCAATAGCTAACCC
This sequence comes from Staurois parvus, assembly GCF_062004578.1. Lineage (NCBI taxonomy): Eukaryota > Metazoa > Chordata > Amphibia > Anura > Ranidae > Staurois > Staurois parvus. Next base: position 1,069,874 of record NW_028318189.1, on the reverse strand, counting down.
TAAATGTATAACCTGTAAAAGCATTTAAAGCACCGCATAGGGGTATCATAGTTATTCACCATTTCATGTACTTTAACAATTTAAGGCTTGATATGTTGGGTATCTAACCTAAAAAAATGGTATTATGTTGCTTTTGTGTGTCCAAAAACTAATTTAGTTTTTTTTTTTTTTTTTTTATGTGTTTATGTGTTTGATGAACAGTTTCATAAATGTCCTGCATAATAAAAAAAAAACTGCCGCCATTTTATTGTACAGGACCTCTGCTCTAGGAAAAGATAATGTTTGAGGGTTTAAAGAAATTTTGTAGCTAAAGTGCAGATTTTAACGTGCGCAAAAAAAAGTTAAAAATGCCCCTGTACACAATTGGTTAAAAATCTAAGGGTTTAATATCACTTTAATTCTGCATCTTGTATGACTTAACAGCTTCTCAGCAACCTACATTGTTCTCTGTAGGGCAGCAAGTATTCTGCAGGAACATTGTACTTCAAATGTTCAAAGCTACAAAGCAAGGGTGCGAATTAAATACTGCAAACATGATAATTGCTTTGTTTAAACATGTCTGAAGGTGGATTAGTGAAGAATTATGATGAAAGTTAAAGTAATTTTCAGACAGACTAAGGAAGCTAGGGTGAAATTGAGGGGCAGTGGAGAATGCAGTGAGCACAGAGCCCATGAGCAACATACCAAAACATAAATGCTCATTATTACTAGCTGTGTGGTCACATTACATTTTGTACAGAATTCAGTAGTATATTACTCTTCTGCACATCTTATCTTAGTGTGATATTAAAGCCAGCCATAGATGGATCGAATCTTGGCAGGTTCAGCAGGAAAATTAAATCCATCTATGAGCAGGCTGGTTGTACTGAAGTCAATCCATCAATCCACTTCAGTACAACCTGTCTGGATTTTTTGCATGCTATCACACCCAGCGGCTATATCCAGCAGTGATCATTGTGTTCTGCCATCAGGGAAGGCTCCTCACCAGCAGAACACAATAGCTCTGCGGGAAGGGTTCTCCTATCAACACTGACTGTGTTGATGGGGGAATCGAACACATTTCTTTCCTTCCAACCATCATGGAAAGAAAGAAAATTTGTATAATGTATGGCTTGCTTTAGACTATTTAGTTGACTCTAGTGGGATTGGGAGGATTGGTCTATGGGGGGTAGAGTGTAAATCCTGCCTTGGTCTTTGACTCCTTTTGACGAATTACATCAATCTTTTTTTTTTCTCTGTCACAACAGCAAAACTACATTTACCATGGAAGTCTACATTTGACAATTGTAATTCTGATGCTAAATATTGTCCTCTGCTTTTGCTTAATCGTAGAAATCCTTGCCTATATTGTTTTATGTGCTAGTACATGTGAAAGACACAGGTTTTGCCTTCTGGTTGATGACTCAGAACATTGTAAACATAATCTTTAGCTGAAGTATTCTATTTATATTCTCCAAGGGAAATATAAAGCTGTTCCTTTTTTTATCTAGCCACACAATAATTTCACTAACTGAAACAGGAGATGGTCTTTACTAAGGCTATTTTAATGCAAATGAATCATTGAAATCTATGGCTTGTGTTGTGCAATTATAATATGAATATCAAAATTATGTCTCTGTAAACTGCACTCAGCACCCCCAGTGTGGGGACAAATGTGTGATACTCCTGGAAAATGCATACAAATCTCTTTCCAAGAAGAGAAATATCTACTTAGTTTAATGCCATTTTGGAAAACACAGAAGGGCATGTGTATGAAGCAACAATAAGGTGGTTCAAGCATACATTTTGTGCAGGGGTCCTATTTAAATATGCAGGGGTCCTATGCAATCCAAAATGTTGAACATTCAGTGCAGCATACACAACAGAATTTTGCTTACTATTAAACTTGTATAACTCGGTTGTTGCAATCACTACTCCTAGCTCATTACATTATAAACCTTGTTTCAAAGCCATTGGCCCATTTAAAACAGGATATATACCATATATGCAGTGTGTGTGTATGTATATGTGTGTGTATATATATCATATATATATATATAGCAAAGAGGGTACAGCACAGTGAGTATACATGTACAGTTGTAATATAGCGACTTCATGATATACTGCCCTTTAGGCCTCATGTACACAGGACATTCTTATTGCTGCCATGCACACATAGACTTTTAGCAGCATTTAGTGGCAGGAGGGTTTAGAGGTAGGGAAGAAAATCCACTGCTAGTACATCCTGGAACAGCAGTGATTTGGTAGAAGAAACACTTAAAGCTTCTATAGGCGTCTAAACACGTGTTAATGCTAGGCATGTTTAGTGCTTCAGTGTTAACTAGTTGCCGACCGCAGATAGCCGAATGACGGCTGATGATCAGTGCCCTGATGATCGGTGCCCAGCAGTGCCACCCGCAAGTTCCGCCCACCTGTGCCCAGCAGTGCGCCCACTAGCTCCGCCCACCTGTGCCCAGCAGATCACCCACCTGTGCCCAGCAGTGCACCCACCTGTGCCCAGCAGTGCACCCACCTGTGCCACTCTGCAGTGTCACACACCTGTGCCCAGAAGTGCCACCTACCTGTGCCCAGCAGTGCCACCCACCTGTGCCCACCCACCTGTGCCCACCAGTGCCACCCACCTGTGCCCACCCACCAGTGCTGCCCACCAGAGCCACCCACCAGTGCAGCCCAGCAGTGCTGCCAGTCAGTGCCACCAGTCAGTGCCCAGGGGTTGTGCCAGTCAGTGCCGCCAGTCAGTGCCCAGCAGTGATGCCAGTCAGTGCCGTCTATCAGTACCCATCATCAGTGTCACCTATCAGTGCCGCTTATCAGTGCTGCATATTAGTGCCGCCTATCCGTGACACCTCATTAGTGCTGTCTATCAGTGCTGCCTATCCGTGCCACCTCATTAGTACTGCCTATCAGTGCCCTTTAGTGCTGCCTATCAGTGCCTATCAGTGCCGCCTATCAGTGCCCATCAGTGCTGCCTCGTCAACGTACATCAGTGAAGGAGAAAAAATACCTGTTTGATAAATTTTATAATAGAAACTAAGAAACTTTTTTTTTTTTTCAAATTTTTTGCACTTTTTTTTATTTATAGCGCAAAAAGTAAAGCGCCCAGCGGCGATTAAATACCACCAAAAGAAAGCTCTATTTGTGAGAAAAAAATGATCAAAATTTCATATGGGTACAATGTTGCATGACCGCACAATTGTCAATCAAAGTGCGGCAGCTCTGAAAGCTGAAAATTGGCCTGGTAAATAAGGGGGTATAAGTGCCTGGTAGGCAAGTGGTTAATTTATTTCAGTGACCAGAATCAGTTATTATTCTGGCCAATGAAATAATTACCACTCAGTCGCTTGATGCCTGTAAATGTGCCTGAACGCTTGTAAAAGCATTAGACACTTTTTCAAGCATCAGGTGTTTTTTTTTCTGCAAAAACACTTCTGCCCGGAAGAAAAGCTTTCAGGAGAGTTTTCAAAACACCCTGAGTACATGATGAGAACAAAGGACGTCCTATCGGCTGCATTCCAAACAATCCACTTTACTGAACCAAGACAAACCCAATACAGACAGTGAAAATACAAGGGGGGACTGGCAGGTAAACGCGTTTCACGCTAAAGGCAGCTCTTATGCATTACCAATAATAAAGCGTTGTCTTTAGCATGAAACGCGTTTACCTGCCAGTCCCCCACTGTATTTCCACTGTCTGTATTGGTTTTATCTTGGTTCAATAAAGTGGATTGTTTGCAGTGCAGCCAATCGGACGTCCTGTGTTCTCATCTATGCAGCACATGAGCTGAACTAGCACCTACAGGAGTTGTGCTTGGAGATTGGGAGTCTCTCTGCCTTGAGCAGCGGTAAAAATACCCTGAGTACATGAGGTCTTATAGTTACCAACCTGCATCATACAGTATCGTTGGAGGTATCCATACCTCCAGTTCTATTGCATGTTGGGGCTTGATAACTATTAAGGGTAGGGGATGCCTGAAGTTGCTATATTATGGGCTATAAGTGTATACTTACTGTGCTGTAAGCTCTTTGCATTATATATTAATAAATTTGGTGCTTTTTGGGGATCTACTTTGTTACTTATATAGACGACCATGTTTACCTACTGGTGCTATATAAATATATATATTGAGAGAGATTTTTTTATTTGCCTGAACTTACATTTACTGCATAATGTTTTATAGTTACGTTCTATATTATATTTTTTGATTTACACATATTACAAACCTAACTTTGATATGATGACAGTTCAGTTCATGAAGTACAATAGGTGCAATAACACAGGAAAAAAAAAACTTGTTGGAAAGTGTGACAGATTGCATAAATTTCCGGCAGCAAAGGATGTATCTCTTGGCGGTGCCTTCAGCCACACTAACTATGCAGATGTTTCTGTACCCAGTGTATAAACAGGAAGATGGCAGGTACAGATAGTAATGTTCCTTATGTCTGGCTCTACATTTGTCTTAGAAAGCCTAATGTTCTAAGTGACAGCTTTAGTACAGAACTGCTTGTGTCTTAAAGCAAATGTCTGTTCTTTGTTGTTCTCATTACTTTCAAGTAAATCCAAGTGCTTTAGATGTAGTGATGATAATAAAACATTTGCTTGTTTTTTTGTAAATGATAAATATTGTATTGAGGAAACTGTGTGGACGTGTATACCGCTTTAGTTTTATACTTTGTACAGTGATACACAATAATGTATTCAAAGATATTGGAAGCTGATACATACATAAAATTTAGCTATATACTTGTTACCCATGTCAAAATTTTCTGCCTTTGGCTTTTTTTTTTCAACAAAATGTTTTACCGGATGTGCAAAAGGAAATGGCAAAGTGTCATGAAGTCACTTCCTGATAGTGTCTATAGCCTGTTGCTGTCACTCATATAATAGTAACTTTGCATCTCATTCCTGCACATTTCCATCTGCCTTTACTTTCAAGCCCCAGTACTTGGCATATGTTCATGTTTGATTTATTTTGAGAATAGTAAAGTGTTTTTGAAAAAATATCTGTATGCTTGCATAACTGTTTCCTATTATGATAAAATGGGATAATGTATCTTCTTGCATTTGAGTTAAAATCCAGTTATTTATTTTTTCTGGAGGGGAGTTAAAATGGGGACATTTTCCTTCACTTCCTTCCCCTCTGATGACCAATGGGAGAATTAGTAAATACAGTTGTTACTGGGGTAGGAAAGCACAATCAGAAATAAAACATTGTATGAAATCCTAATTCATCCCTTCTCTAGTGAAGATTGTTTGTTTTTGTTTTGGACAAAAGGAAGTAAAAACCCAGCATAGCTTCTAACCATTCTCTTGTTTGTCGAAAATGCAATAAAACATTTTGGCTGGAGTTGGGCTTTGAAAGTTAAGCATTTTCATAATGGTACTGAGGTAGTCAAGTGGAGGTAAACCCTAAAGTGTATTACCATTAGAGTGCAAGGAAATTTTCCAAAGGTAAAATCTGTTCCTGTGACATTTCTTCGAAAGCAGATTTAATTTCACTTCTTATTGCCACTCCAGTCCAAGCACATAGACAGCTAAAAAAAAGCTAAAAGGTAGAGTGATTGTAGATGCTAGATTTTATTTATTAAAATAACAAGCAGGATATACATATCTGCTCTGTGTAATAGTTTTGCACAGAGCAGACCTGAACCTCCTCTTATCAGGTCCCCTGCCAGCGATCTTGGATCCTCCCTTCTGCCATTTGCCACCATAGCAAGCTGCTTGCGTAATAATCCTGTATGAACCTTCCTCAAGCCTCCCCTTCCCTGAGCCCAGCAATGTGCATGGGAGCAATGGCTTTCTCTGCACTCTCTGTCCTCATTGTCAGTGATTCACAACAGCAGGAGCAAATGACTTCTGTTGCTGTATCTGAGCTAATGAGGAGGGAGAGTGGCGAGAAAGTCACTGCTCTTGTGCACATCTCTGGATCGAGATCGGGCTCAGGTAAGTATAAGGGGAGATGGGGGGGGGGCTGCATGCAGAAGGTTTTTGTACCTTTGCACTTACACATTTTGCTCCTTTCTTCTGACCATACATAACTTACCTTTCCTCTCCACAGGTGCATATTTCATCTTATCTGATCGATGTGGCTCCATTAGCCGCACCTTAGCAGTAGTGCTTCATAGACTTCATTGAGTCTCCCCTCCCCTCTGCTGTCCATTCAGAGAAGCCTTTGTAGTTTGCGAATGTGTTTACATAAGATCAAGGCTTCTGTGATTGGGCAGGAGGAGGAGACTGGCAGCTATACAGACTCTCTTGTTCAAAATGCATAGCTCAGAAGGATCAGCATCGCTCTCCTAGAACTACAGAGATAGCTGTCCCCCAGAAGTACTATAAAACTGTCAGATATATATAATGGAATAGAGCTAATGCACCTCACTGGACCTAAAGTATTATTAAACCCACAAGAGTAAAAACATTCTGTACATGCAGTAAAGCATGCTTGTCATACTCACTGTGGATCCTAAGGGGTTAATCTTCCACATTGTGCAGATAGGCTTTTGATCCTGTCTTCTATGATCCTCGCCTTCGTCTACTGTCCCCAAACCATCTGCTGATAGTACAGAGCTCTAGGAGTCACTCTGCACATGCTCAGTTTAGTATGTATTGTTAGAGGTTTTTTTCTTTGGGAGGGTGCACAGGGCCAATCAGCACTGTCCAGACAGAGGGTCAAGGGTTATGTAGCCTCATAGGACAGTAAGAGCAGAATGAAACCTCCTCCTACAAGCTTTAACCAGTGCTCAGCTGGACACTGATAGAAGTCACAAGACTGCTATATACTGCTGATGAGAAAAGGTATTTTTGCAGTTTATCAAATATTTTTTGGAAACTACGCTAAGTGTACAAAAATTAATAAACAAGCAAGTCACCACAGCAGCACTGACAACATAAAATACAATAAGTCCTTATATATACATCATAAAATTGCTGCGTTGTGTGTCTCAAATACTAAGTGTTGTCCCTTAAAGGGATTTTAAATAAATGAGTAAATTGAGACACGCAGCGGAACAATTTTATGGTGTATAGATTTAGCAGTTTATATTTACTATATTTAAAATAATTGCATTTCCATGTTGTGTGTACTGTGGGGGACCAGATATAGTGAATGCAGAGTCGCGGGTTTAGTAACACTTCAACACATATTGTGGCTTCATTTTTTGTTTTTTTTTTTTACAAATGAGCTGCTTTCCTGGAATTCAGCTTTAAACATACACACAGATTTCAATGCATTCATTAATGATGGTGTCAAGAGAACCAGAGAACACACAGACAGATTGCACAAAACCCAACGTGTGGGCGTTTACTGGGGAGGCTTTTGGGGCACAGACAACAGTTCCTTTAGTCCGCAGAACCACACCAGACACAGCAACACAGTAACGTTCTCTGGAAGGCAATATGGAACAACAGGGGTATGGTAATCCACAGGGTTCAGTCTTTTGGTCAGCACGGGGTTAGTCCACTTACTGGATGCGGGGAGCCGGACACAGAGGGTTACAGCCCACACAGGCAGCTCCAGGCAGGGAAGGGTTAAGTCCGTCCGGCTCACAGGCAACAAAGAGTTAAATCCAGCCAGGGAAGATGTCCAGCCCGCAGGCTCACAGGGAACAAGAGGTAAGTCCAGGCAGGGAAGGGATTCCAGGCAGCAGAGAGTTCACCCCACACAGGAGAGGATCCAGCAGCAGACGGGCAGTCTGGTCAGCCAGGGAGATGAGGAGGGAGACGAGGGATGGTCGTATGAGAGAAGCTGGCACTCAGCACAGCCTTCTCTCACACACGCAGCCAGGAGAACACAAGGGGAATTTTCCTTGCTCTCTCTTAAGTAGGGAGCTGGGCGCCTTGCTGCTGCATTGGTAGCCCGATACTTCCTGTTGGGTTACCATGGCAACGGGTCCTGTCTCCCAGGTCTCCAGACCCGCCCAGGGAACACGGCCTCTGGCATGGAGCCTGGGAAGATGTGCATGAGGGGGAAGGGAGGAGGGGGGCCTGTTTGTGGATTCCCTCAGCAGGGGCCAGACTGCCGGGGACAGGGGGGTGAGGGGCTGCTGAGGGCTGCCTGTGTCAGGGACACGGAGGACTAGAAGTCCCAGCATGGACGGGACAGAAGAGTGAGGGTCTGCTGAGGAGTGGGGGGTGGCAGGCAGCAAACCTAGAGGATGGGGGAGGAAGGACCAGCTCCGTGACAACCGGGTATACTTTATAGCCAAAACATGTCTGTCAAATATTTAATACTGTGTTCATCTTCCCTTTTGGGAGATTTCTCCTTCCTTTCTGTTTGCTGGGATACAGAAAAAGCATTAAAGCGGGGATCTGATGTCACACACTGCACAGCATAGACAGTAGAGCTGCGTGTAATCTGAGACTTGAGTGGAGGGAATGGATAAACTCCCTTGGACACAGTCTCATATGGAAACACACACAGCTGAGGCTGTCAGTCACCTGCTGTGTGCTGGGGTGGGGGCATCTCCTTGGATTCTGTGGTCTCAGCATAACCTGTCTGAAGTGACTCATGCAGATAGCAGAGGAAAGGCAAAGCAGTCAGAAGTCACACTAAGTGGTTTGGATTGAGACTAGTAGACACCATAGAAGTACATTCTTTATTTTACCACACGTAAGGGAAAATATTCCCACTTCTTGTCTTGATGCTTGTCAGACTGAAGAGGAAATGATTGAATATCCAAATGTGGGAAGCAGGAATTAAGCTTTAGAACTGTCTATGTCACCAATGAAGGAGGCTTCCTGTCCAGATGATGGATGTCAAACAGAATAAGAAGAGAAAATATTTTTTTTTCTATGTACCCACAGAAAACTCAAACTTAGTATTTTGGCAGTGTAGATAGGCTTTAAAGTTGTAATAAACCCAAAAGCAAACATTTTATATATTGCAGCTTGCCAATTAGATGTAGTAACTGCAATAATTTTGTGTTTTATGTTTTTTTTTCCCCTTATTTTTGCCTGGTGACCTGAAAGCCTAATACACACGATGAGAGATCGGATGAAAAATACTGCTTTGGAAGCGATCGTCTGCCTGTTAATTCGCAGCTTGCGAGAGCTGATCACGACAGTTCTTGCAAAATTATCCGAAGGGAGAAGAACAAAAATTTTTCTTGTTCTTTACCAGAACGGATGATTTTCATTTAATCAGTACAATATTCTTCTGAAAAAAATTGAGTGACCAAGATCATGTTTTTCAGTGCAATAGACAATCATTTTACTGAATGAAATCAACTGGCCACAGCTAATCACAGAACACAGATGTGCTGTGATTTGCGCAGTCTGTACCATGTAATCACTGTGATCAATCACAACTAGCAACACAATTGTATACAATGGATGGCATGAAAGGAAGCCATCCATTGTTTACAATTGGCACGTGACCTACTGTGATTGGTCACAGTAGTCACTTGATACTGGCAATGGGACCGGAAACAGATCAGTCATCGGCTGTGTCCAGCGATCAAGGTTGCTTTTCGGGAAGACTTCATATGATGTCCACCCGGATCGACGAAAGTCCCACTTGGCCATCATCTTACTATAAGCCAGACAGGAACTGGTTAAAAAAAACGCACTGAAAACCTATGTAAATGCACATGCAGAAACACACAGTGAATGAGGAGATTGTGGTGTAAATAAGCTCTTAAATTCACACATGGTACCATGGTGCACATGGTAAATTACATTTACCATGTGCACCATTCATCACCTTTATAAATACAGCAGTTCTTACCATGAAGGCAAATTCAAACAGACCCCAGAGATGTTAAAAAGAATGTTCTTCACTAAAAATCTTCTTTTTTCATATACACCTTTTATGAGGAGATGGCAGTGAGATTAATTATGTAAATCTTTGATACAGCATTGTAGACGTTTTGTATATTGATTTGCTAAACTATATGATTAACTATTTCCTCTGTAATAAAATGCATTGTGGAGGTCCTTGCCTCCCTTGTCAGTCAGTGTCAGTTTCTGTATGTTTCCATGGCCTTGTGGAGACGGTGGTCCCATCTAATGCCCATAGAACCCTACTTAACACTTTATTGTTTTATGCTCATAAGGCTATTATTCTGCACTGAAATAAACCCAGTGCCCCAATGGTGTCCTCCTAGGAAGGCCTAATGAATTCCATGATCCTGTTATATAGGGTCACCTATCTTTCCAGGGGATGTGCAAAGAAATTTGGCAAAGTTTGGCGAACATGGCATTGCACATTCCTCCAATGAGGTCATATCTAGCCAGTTTGAGCAGTTCTACACAGAACTCCACAATTTACAGAAGGCCTTGACAGACATAGATTCTGTGTCCTAACAGACACACCTCATAGACGATTTTCTGAAACAATACAACCCTAAACCACTCTCTAGAGCCCAGGCAAGGAAGCTTGAAACTACACTTTCAGGGACTGAATTCAATAAAGCTCTGAAAGAAATGAAAACAGGTCCTGAAGGCTTCACCCTTCAGTACTTCAAGACGTTTGCTGACCTTTTCAAGCCTTAATACTTGGCGGCTTTTAACTCTCTTCCCAAAGCGCCTGCCCTTTCTCCTCAACTTTTGGAAGCTCACATAGTTGTAACCCCGAAGGAAGGCAAGGATGACACGTGTTCCCAACTACCGACCAATCTCCCCCCTCAAAGTGGACATAAAGAGATATCCAAAGATGTTGACAAATAGGTTACCTCTCATTCCTTCCCTGATCACGTTAGACCAGGTAGGATTTATCCCAAGAGACATAGTCATGCACTGGAGCAATTGTGGCGTAAAACCAAATCCCAGCAAGCATTCACCCTATTTAAATCTACTTTCTTAAAATACAATTCCTCCCTCCATGCTACAAAACAAGCCTACTTTGTCACTCTTATTAATACCTTTTCATCCAGTCCTTGTTGTCTTTTCTCTACTTTTAGCTCTCTACTTTCTCCACCTCTACAAATCATTTAAAAAACAAGATTGATACAATTCGTAGGGGCATCTCCACTACACAGACAACTATCCTACTTCGCATACCTTATACTAAACCTCCCTCAACACTTTCCTCTTTTGACCTTGCTACTACTGTAGAGGTCACTAAAGTTTTCTCAGAAGCCCATCTCATCACCTGCTCCCTGGATCCTGTTCCCTGACAACTACTATGGTCACCTTCATCTTCTATCCTTTGCTCCCTCACTCACATCTTCAATCTCTCTCTCTCTACTGGCACCTTACCCTCCCCTCTAAAGCATGCACAGATCACTCCCATACTTAAAAAGCCCTCACTGGACCCCAGCAACCTGAACAACTTATGACCCTGCTCCCGTTTACCTCTAAACTCTTAGAACACTTAGTCTGCAGTCTGGCTTTTGCTCACTACACTCTACTGAAACTGCCCTACTAAAACTCACTAATGATCTACTAACTGCTAAAACCAATGGCCACTGCTCCATACTCTTACTACTTGACCTCTCTGCAGCTTTTGATACTGTTGACCATCTCCTCCTCCTCAAAAAATTCCACTCTCTTGGCCTCTGAGACTCTGTTCTCTAATGGTTCTCCTCCTACCTATCGCAGCGCTCCTTCAGTGTTACCTATAACTCTGTCTCCTCCGCTCCACTTTGACTTTCTGTAGGGGTCCCTCAAGGTTCTGTCCATGGACCCCTTCTCTTCTCCATCTACATCTCCTCCCTTGGTCACTTGATAAAAACTTCTATGGCTTCAAGTACCATCTATATACTGATGACACACAAATTTATCTTTCTACTCCTCACCTTGCCCCTTCAGTCTCATCACGCATTACTAACCTACTTAGTGACATATCAGAAGGGATGTCACTCCAATTCCTCAAACTAAATCTTTCTAAAACGGAGCTCATACTATTCCTTCCAGCCAGTGCCCCCTCCCCTGACTTCTCTATCAAGATCAATAATACAACCATCAGTCTCTCCCCTCATGCCAGGGTACTAGGTGTAATCCTGGACTCCCATCTGTCCTTTCAGCCCCAAATCCAATCACTGTCCAAATCTTGTAGACTTCACCTCCACAACATCTCCAAGATACGCTCATTTTTAACTACTGAAACCACCAAGCAACTTATTCACTTCCTTGTTATCTCTCGCCTTGACTATTGTAACTCCCTCCTCATTGGCCTACCTAATCTTAGGCTATTCCCTCTTTAGTCTATCATGAATGCTGCTGCCAGACTCATCCACCTTACCAACCATTCCATATCTGCCATCTCTCTCTGCCAATCCCTCCGCTGGCTTCCCATTGCCCAACAAATAAAATTCAAAACATTAACAATAACATATAAAGCCATTTATAACTCTGCCCCAAATTACATCACAAATCTTTTCTCCAAATATCACCCAAACCATCCTCTCCGCTTCTTCCATGACCTCCTGCTCTCAAGCTCCCTTGTCTCCTCCTCCCATGCTCATCTCCAGACTTCTCCAGAGCCTCCCCCATCCTTTTGAACTCTCTACCGCAATCTATCCGACTATCGACTACTCTGCCCACTTTTAGGCGATCTCTGAAAACCTATCTCTTCAGGGAAGCCTATCCTGCCTTCAGCTAATAACTGAATCTTCTTTTTCTCCCATCAGTTCATCCCCCACAGTTATTACATTTTGTACCACCAGCCCCTCCCTCTTAGATTGTAAGCTTCAAGGAGCAGGGCCCTCCTAACCCTCTTGTATTGAACTATATCGTTGCTGTATTGTCTCTATATATATTGTAAAGTGCTGAGCAAACTGTTGGCGCTATATAAATCCTGTATAATAATAATCCTGGGTAGAGAAGGCCACGACAATACGATTAAAGCCCTAAACCTATATTATTGGCTGGCAACCCAAGCCCAACAGGGTTTCTTTTCTTCTCTTACACCGAAAAGGCATTTGTTAGGGCAGCTTGGGACTACATGGATGCAGTCCTCCACTCTGTTGGGACCTTCTGCCCCATATTTGCGTGTATATAATCAGGCATATTATTGAAATATGAGTAAGTGTCAACGGCCAACTTTTGGAGGCTTTAGTCTGCACAATGGAACCAGACAAGGATGTCCCTTATCTCAGTTGCTGTTTGTATTATGTTTGGAACCCTTCTTAAATACACTCCGACAGAATCCTGATATTAAGGCAATTCAAGTCAAAGACCATCCATATAAAATAGCAGCTTTCGCGGACGACTTGCTGCTTTTTCTGACTGACTCACACATCATTATTCCTAATTTGCTCTGAGACCCAGATTATTTCCAGCAGCTCTCGAATCTAAAAATCAATTACTCCAAATCTAGAGCCCTTAATATATCCTTCACCCCTGACAAAGTACACCTTTGCAAGTCAAACTTTCCCTTTTGGTGGGTGTGACGATCGCGCATCAGACCCCTGACCTTCTCACCAAACTCGTGACCGAAGGACTAGCCAATCTGACACTGCGATGTCACATGCGTAACAATGGCATGTCCAGCTGCACCCTGCACAATGATTTTCCAGCTAATGGGACCACAATCGATGTACCTGCAGCCTGGGAGCGTTTGATACTGGGTCAAGTTAATTACGCAATTAACCCTTCACACTGCCACCATCTCCTTTTTATACAGAGAAAGAGGAAACTCAGCAATACACTAGGATGATTGGTTAATCGTCGGTATACCGCTATCTCTGCGGACAGGTAATACGGAGGGTTAAACACTCATAGTAGCGCTCTTCAGCGGCAGGGATTCGTAAGTCACATTCAAGAGCTATAGAAACAGTTCAACACTTTCAGAAAGTAAGATTTATTACTAAAAGGTCAAAAGGGTGCAGTAGAAATATTTACAGAAAAAAGCTGTAACCAATATATATATATATATATATATATATGTATGTATAAATATACAGAGCACAACAGCACAGCAAACAGTTAACAGAAGTTTAGGAAAATAAGTACTTGCCAAATAGATGCCTGGGGTTAAGCAGTTTCAAGTCTGATGAGCTAAAAAGGGATTTCTGGTCTCGCACTCAGTTTTGTTGTTACAGCGAGATTCCCCTTTCTCTCTGTCTGCTAGATGTTAAAACGCAGAAGGTCCTCACTTCTCTGTCTACACACAAAACATAACAGCCTCTTTTTCTACCCAAAATCAACGGGGTGTCTCTTACAACAGAACCCAATTGCCTTATTTGGTAAAAGGATTGTATAAAGGCAGGGACTAGCAAGGTACACTGAACGCATTTCTGAGGGAGGGGGGAAATCGGAGGAGGGAGACTGATTTGGAATTTAAGATAAATACCAAAATGCAGAAGTTTGGAGCAAAATGGAGAACCGCGCCTCTCCCTGTGTGCATGATTGTGACAGTGGGCATCTGATACCATAACATACTTGGGAATAGAACTAACCTACTAAACCTTTTTTGTATAATCTCTGTTTATTGTTATAAAACAAAATAAAAGTACAATAACAATATAGATGGTCAAGGACAAAGATAACAATACAGTTTACAAGTTTAGAAATTCTGTGTCAATAAGCCCGAGCACCGCTCCATCAACTGCCCGCTGCTATGAGCCGCAGGGATAGTTGCCATTAGAACTGAAATCCCAGTGGTCATGCAGGAGCTACGTCTCTGCACACGACTGCTGGTCTCCGAATAGGCAACTGAATTGTAACTAGATACAGGCCATTAGAAAAAATCTGACATAGTACTGTGCCTTGTCCTGGCATGAAGTGAAATACAAAACACAAAAATATAAGGGAGAGAATAAAGAAAATATGGCTGAGACCAGTAGAGCAAAATTATAAAACGGAGAGATAAAACAATCACTGGGTTTAGCATGCTAAAAATGGGATGAGCATACATGTTACATATACAGTGGGGCAAAAAAGTATTTAGTTAGCCACCAATTGTGCAAGTTCTCCCACTTAAAAAGATGAGAGAGGCCTGTAATTGGCATCATAGGTAGACCTCAACTATGAGAGACAAAATGAGAAAGAAAATCCAGACAATCACATTGGCTGATTTGGAAAGAATTTATTTGCAAATTATGGTGGAAAATAAGTATTTGGTCAATATCAAAAGTTCATCTCAATACTTTGTTATATATCCTTTGTTGGCAACTCCCTCCAAAGGTTTTCTATGGGGTTGAGATCTGGAGACTGGCTAGGCCACTCCAGGACCTTGAAATGCTTCTTACGAAGCTTCTTCCCGGTCGGTATGTTTGGGATCATTGTCATGTTGGAAGAACCAGCCACATTTCATCTTCAATGCCCTTGCTGATGGAAGGAGGTTTGCACTCAAAATATCACGATACATGGCCCCATTCATTCTGTCCTGTACATGGATCAGTCGTCCTGGTCCCTTTGCGGAGAAACAGCCCCAAAATATGATGTTGCCACCCCCATGCTTCACAGTAGGTATGGTGTTCTTTGGATGCAACTCAGCATTCTCTTTCCTCCAAACACGATGAGTTGTTTTTCTACCAAACAGTTCTATTTTGGTTTCATCTGACCATATGACATTCTCCCAATCCTCTTCTGGATCATCCAAATGCTCTCTAGCAAACTTCAGACGGGCCCGGACATGTACTGGCTTAAGCAGGGGGACACGTCTGGCACTGCAGAATCTGAGTCCCTGGCGGCATAGTGTGTTACTGATGGTAGCCTTTGTTACGTTGGTCCCAGCTCTCTGCAGGTCATTCACTAGGTCCCCCCGTGTGGTCCTGGTATTTTTGCTCACTGTTCTTGTGATCATTTTGACCCCACGGGGTGAGATCTTGTGTGGAGCCCCAGATCGAGGGAGATTATCAGTGGTCTTGTATGTCTTCCATTTTCTAATTATTGCTCCCACAGTTGATTTGTTCACACCAAGCTGCTTGCCTATTGCAGATTCAGTCTTCCCAGCCTGGTGCAGGTCTACAATTTTGTTTCTGGTGTCCTTCGACAGCTCTTTGGTTTTCACCATAGGGGAGTTTGGATTGTGACTGTTTGAGGTTGTGGACAGGTGTCTTTTATACTGATAACAAGTTCAAACAGGTGCCATTGATACAGGTAATGAGTGCAGGACAGAGGAGGTGCTTAAAGAAGAAGGTACAGGTCTGTGAGAGCCAGAAATCTTGCTTGTTTGTAGGTGACCAAATACTTATTTTCCACCATAATTTGCAAATAAATTCTTTCCAAATCAGCCAATGTGATTGTCTGGATTTTCTTTCTCATTTTGTCTCTCATAGTTGAGGTCTACCTATGATGCCAATTACAGGCCTCTCTCATCTTTTTAAGTGGGAGAACTTGCACAATTGGTGGCTGACTAAATACTTTTTTGCCCCACTGTAAAAGGAACCGAGGACCATAGGTCTATGCGTATACAACCAGTATAAACGAAATACCTGATTGGTCAAGTGTCTCTAAACAGTTGTGATGTCATCTAAAGGCAACCCATAGGGGATTCCCCGGAAGTAATAGCAGTCGGGAGTCAGTGCCAATTGGACTATCCAATTCTACACAGTAGTACATCCAGCCAGACCATATGTTGTGAAACCTGTCGAGTATTATTAATGATATGGACATGGATATTTGCTCGGCCTCCATTATCCTATCCACATCCCCCCTCCAATCCTTTAAAGTTGGTCAAAAAGGCTGCTTCCAAAATTGCATTATAGGGCTCTTGGCCGCATTCAGGAGATGCAGAGAAACACTATGTTTATATGATTTAAGAGAGGAGGGAGTAGCATGGAAGAGACAGTGGAGGGGGTGAGCTGTATGGGCTTAAAAGTGGTCCTTTGTATCCAGGGCAGGATATCCTTCCAAAATTTTTGGATTTTGAGGCAATGCCACCAAATATGCATAAAAGTGTCGTCTTGCGCACTGCCTCTCCAGCAATTACCATCAGCTCCTGATGCCACGGCCTTGTAATATAAAGAGATATCGGGCATATCCAGTCCCCCATCATCTTCCTTACTTCTGCAGAGAATAGAGTATGCCAGTCTAGGACTTTTCCCTTGCCAAACAAAGGTTGTAAACATCCATCGTACTCGTCGGAAAATAGAGAAGGTAGATGTATGGGCACTGTGGACAGTAGTTCCAAAGTTTTTGGCAATATTGTCATTTTAAGAGTATTAACACGTCCCAAGTGAGTGTAGTTGCCTGGCAAGAATGCAAGTCTTTCTCAAGCACCTGTAAAACTACCCCATAATTCACTGAGTATAACAGTTTGGGGTCAAAAGATATATGTGTGCCCAAATAGGACAAGGTATGCGATTTCCAGATGAACAGAAAATTGAAGCGAAGTTGTGACTGTAAATCCGCCGGAATTGTGACTACAAGATTTTCCGATTTTCCATAATTAATACTAAAATTGGATATCTGACCATACCTCTTGAATTCCAATCATAAGATCGGTAGGGTGGTGAGTGGCTGAGATATGTAGAATAGAATATCAGCGTATGCAGATAACTTATGCACTTTTGGTCCAATAAGCACTCTCTGAATGTCGTCATTTTGCCGAATTTTCCGTAGCAGAGGTTCTAACACCAAAGCAAACAGAAGTGGGGATAGTGAGCACCCTTGCCTAGTTCCTTTGCAAATACTCCATGGGTCAGAGAGTTCCCATTTACATTAACTCTAGCTTCATGGTCGTTATAAAACGCAGAAATCCAACCCAACATCTTCTGCCCTAATCCTAATTTGAGCAGGGTCTCCTCCATGAACAACCAATCCACCCTATCAAGAGCTTTCTCAGCATCTGTTGACAGAAGAAAAAAGGGGAATTGATCCGGACCATAGCGTGTCCGGTGAACGATATTCAGATATTCAGTGCTCGAATGGTATTATCTTGAGCTTCTCTGTCTTTAATAAATCCTGTTTGATCAGGGTGGATGATCGTAGGGAGGAGGTCCTAAAGACTGGAAGCTATAAGCTTAGAAATGATTTTAGTGTCCGAGTTCAGCAAAGAAATAGGGCGATAATTCTGACAATATGTCTGGTCCTTCCCAGGTTTCAGTATGACAACAATATGGGCCAGCAGTGCTTCTTTAGGTAAAGGTTTTTAAGGGTGAGGGCATTGAAATAATCACATATGGGTTCTTCCAAGAGGTATGCAAACTTCTTAAAATAAGCCGCAGTGAAGCCATCCGGTCCAGGGCTCTTCCCTTTGGGAAGGGCCGAAATGACTGAAGCAATCTCCAGAGGGGTAAAGGGTCTTTCCAGCTCTGCCACTATCTCCTCAGGGAGACTAGAGAACTCCACTTCCTGTAGGTATTGCTGTATTAGGGTCCGTTGTCTCTCCGCCAGAACCAGGTCAGGCAGTGGTTTAAGATTGTATAGAGAGCTATAGTAAGAACAGAAGGCTGCCCCAATTCTCCCAGAGTCTACCACTTGTTTGTTCTGAACATTCAATTTGTGAACATAGGAAAGAGCATGTAGTTTACGTAAAAAGCACACTACTAGGCGGCCACATTTGTTCCCATGCTCATAAAATGGGCATAGTAGTGCAGCTTGTTCTGAGCTTTCCTCTCAAGGCATTCTGACAATTTAGACCTCAAATCCGTCAGTTGAGTCAGGTCATGTGGAGTCGGCTCTTATGCATCTGTTCAAGTGAACGAATTTTGTCCACTAGATTGTCAATTTCTTTAAGTTTGGCCTTCTTAACTCGAAAGCCGTGAGCTATCAATACCCCTCGGATCACTGCCTTATGACCCTCCCATAGTGCCTGCCCGGACACCTCGCCAGTGGAATTCAGCTTAAAGTATGTAGGGATGGATGATTCAAGATCATTGCAGGAGACATCATCATCCAGTAGTGTCTCATTTAAACATCAGGTCCATGCTGGTCTAGTGGAGGTAAACAATGCAGCGTCAAGGAGACTGGAGCATGATCAGAAATAGTTATAGGGCAATGTTCCAAATTAAAAGGTATGCGCTAATAACAAACTTATACAAAAGTGTATGTCATCATCCAAAAAACATTAGTGTTTTAAATAAATTATAGTGTCCAAACATAAATTAGTGTCCAAAAAAAAATATATATCTTCAGTGACTTGAACCAATTGTGAGAAATCCACCACCAAAGGAGATTAAATAAACTCACCAGAGCTAATGGCTGGTCAGATTATAAACCAGCAACAGCGCTTGTGCTCTGGGAGCAATGGACCCGATGTCCAAATAGATATGGTGATGTTTCAGATACTTCCAGATAATAATCACAGCCAAACAACTTTGCAGCCCAAGCTCTTATGATGAACTTCTCCACTCTTTCTCATACCTCCATGAGAGCATGCAGTACACTCAGGGACAAAAAAGAGAACATAATGGTGCAATACATTTTTTTCATTTATCTCTTTAATAAAAAAGGTATAAGGAAACTCACAAAGAAGGTGTCCAACAGACACCAGCTTCAATCGCAAAAAAGGGTTGAGATACAGTTAACGCTCACCGCAGATCTCTCCCATACAGCACAGACCAGCAAGGCTCTCTAACGTCCACATCAAATAGGCTACGCCCAACCGGTTTCGTCACACCGACGTCATCAAAGGGGCGGTACCTTTGATGACGTTGCCAAAATTTATTTTGGGTGGGATATGCTGCTGACACTTTGGTGTTTTTTGTAAGTGGCGCTTTTTTCTTTTTTAATTTGGTATAGGGCTATGTTCGCACCTTTGAGTCTGCTAAGATAGTACTGATCAATGTATATGAGTTCTATTCTCGAGTACGGATTATGGACCTGGGATTAATAACTATAGTCCCTTGCAGTGGGATGGGCCTCCCGCCAACCGTCCACCAGGTGGAGGTCTTGTAAAAGTTTGCGGAAATGTTTCAGGGCTTTAAAAGCAAAAGATGATATTCCTGAAGAGGTGTCCCCTAGAGGCTCAGGGGGGAGGTTGAAATCTTCTTGAAGCAAGAGGAGACCATCTTTAAAATCGAGGAGCCTCTGCAGCGCCCTAGAGAGGAAGTCAACCATGTAAGTATTAAGTGCATAAATATTAGTTATAGTATACATCTCATTACATATAGTGCCCTTAATAAATATGTATCTACCTGACTGGTCTACTGCACGGTCAACAGGCAAAAAAGGGCAAGACTTATGAATGGCTATCACTACATTCCTTGCTTTAGGAATCGGGGAACGACACAGAAACAATGAATCGAAAACCGACTGTGGAAGGTGGGGTGTGGAGGTCGCCGTAAAGTGGGTCTCCTGAAG
This sequence comes from Staurois parvus, assembly GCF_062004578.1. NCBI lineage: Eukaryota > Metazoa > Chordata > Amphibia > Anura > Ranidae > Staurois > Staurois parvus. The sequence goes on along the minus strand of NW_028318189.1, from coordinate 1,049,746 downwards.
TAGTACTACAAAAGGGTTTATATGGTGGAGTTCCTGCCATAGTTTGCCCCCCTACTAAACCTTCTGATATATACCTGATGAATTATGTACTGGCCTTAGACAATGCATGTAGAGACCTGAAGAATTGGGCTAGCCTGAAAGTCTCATGGTTTGGTAAGGCAGCCCTTATCAAAATGATAGTACTCCCAAGGTTTCTTTATAATATGCAGACTGTTCCGATTTTCCTCCCCCCGCCTTTTGTTTCCATATTGAAAAGGATGTGCTTGAAATTTATCTGGCAAGGGAAGCCCCCTAGGATAAAATACTCCCACCTTACATTACCAAAATCTAGAGAGGGCATATTTTTTCCTGACCTAGGGAGGAACGTAATTATTTGATCCCCTGCAGATTTTGTAAGTTTGCCCACTTACAAAGAAAATAATATAATTATAAAATAGTTGATGAAATATTTTTATCATAGATGTAATTTTTATTATTGCGTGTAGTTCTGGGCTGATTCCTCACTTTTCTCATGATCATCTTTACTCCATGAGGCGAAATCCTGCATTGAGCTCCAGACCGAGGGCGATTTATGGTTATTTTGTATTTCTTCCATTTGTGAATAACCTCTCCAACAGTTTTCTCCTTCTCACCAAGCTCCTTGATGATGGTCTAGTAGCCTTGTGCAACTCTAAAATCTTGTCCCTGATGTCATTTGACAGCTCTTTGGTCTTGCCCATGATGGTAAGGAAGAATGAGATTCTGTGGACAGGTGTCTTTTATATATATATATTACAAGTTGTCATTAGGAGCACCTTCTTGAATTGACAGGAGTGATCTGTATACCACATGAGCTCATAGCCAGTCTGTGGGAGCCATAATTATTGTTGGTTGGTAGGGGATCAAGTACTTATTTTACTCACTGAACTGCAACTCAATTTATAACATTTGTATCGTGCTGTTTCTGGATTTTTGGTTGATATTCTGTCTCTATCATTTAAAATACATCTATGAAAAAAATTATAGACCCTTCATTTCTTTGTAAGTGGGCAAATTTACAAAATCTGCAGAGGATGAAATAATTATTTTCCCTACTGTATGTCATTATCACCAAGCTTAGCTATTGACTCAGTTTGTAGATTGGTCTGTCCACAACAATACAAAGGGGTGGGTCCACCTTGAAAAATCACACCTTCCTAAGCAAATTAGATCTTTACCTTAGCTATTGCCACAACAAACTTCTTTAGAAGCTCAACAGCATCCTCTGATAGGTCCCACCCTAGCTACCTATCCCAGAGCAAGAAAGACTTATAACACTTCCCCTGATTATGGCCCACTGACTTGTTTGGGATTAAATCCTTCCTTTCTACAGGGCATGACAGCCTCCTTTTTGACCTGGATGTGGCCCCACAGAGATGTCTTAGTCACATATTGTTATAGGAGTAGTAAGCTCCTAACTCTAACTGAAGTAAACACCGTAGTAGTTCCACATTTGATACCATTCTGGACTTACAAATAAGGCATTTCTTAACCTCTCAGGGTGTCCCTCCCTGGACTAGACCTCATAACATGCTTGAAACTTTTTGCTGTAGAAGGTAACCCCAGTGTCATCTTATTTCTCAACTATAGTCCTCATTGTTTGGGGAACTTTCTGCTTTCTCCGGCTCCTCTAGCTTAGTATTGGAATGGGAGATGGACGTATCTTTCTCAAATACTGACTGGGAATCTATTTGTTCGTTGGTTCATAAGGGCTCCCTAATGTTGCAACCCAGGAGTGCTGCTATAAAATCTACACAAGACGGTACTGAATTCCAACCCTACTACATAAATTCTCTCAGACAATATCAGACCTTTGCTGGCATTGCAATAGGGAGGTATGGACAATGTTTCATATCTGGTGGTCGTGTTCTAAGCTACCTTTCTGGAAACTGGTACATGAGATCACTACATGGTTTTTGAGGCTGAACAAAATGGAAGAAAATGAAGAGCTATTTAGCATCTCCCAAGATAATATTTCTAAATTCACCTGTACATGGTCTTGTTGGATTCATTATTAAAGCACCCAACAATACTCTGCTCTGCTCGTAATGCCCATATGGCCATCAATGGAAGTTACATTGGACTGTCCAAAGCAACCTAGATCATCAGTCACCCATGGTGATCAGCCGTTTGACACTAGACATTACTCATTGCTAAGGGGGGGGCTGCTGGAGGTGCCTCTACCTTTATTTTACTTTCTCCTGTGTTGTTCTAAACTTTGAATGCGGCACTCTACTGTAGTGAATCCAGTTCTCTTGGTACTTTTGGGGATGTGAGGCCAGAGGGGAGATGGGCTGGGAGTGGGGGGCAGGGGGAGTTTTTTTGTGGATGGTGTAGTAGGTCTCTGTTATTTTTAGATAGCAGCTCAGGTATAAGCTCTCAACAATGTATATATTGTATGGCCCCGCGTGGCCTTAAGTTTATAGCAGCACTCTGTGATGCAAGGCTGCCTAGGTTTGTGCATTTGCACTTGTGCATAAATTTTCAATAACAAGAATTTTTATACAAAAACAAAATATTTCCTCTGTAAAACCTGGATCAATTGGACATGCTTTTTCGCTTTAACATTTTTACTGGTCTTGCCTCGGGTACAAAATAGTCTAGTACTGGCCCAGGAATGGACTGACAACTCATGGGGCCCACGGGCAATAGAGGATCATGGGGCCCCTGTGTCCTCGCCCACACTCAAACCACACCCAAAAAAGCCTATGAAAAGTACCATGAGCATCTCATGGGGCCCCCTACTGACCCCAGGCCCTCGGGCAGTGCCCGAGTTCCCAAATGGTCAGTCCGCCCCTGTACCGGCCCTGTCTGTAGTCCCCAGAAACTGAACAGCAGAGGAGAAGCTGGAAAGCATGCAGGGGATCCACGAAGTTGTGGAAAGAGATGGCCAGCAGACAGCCAAAACTCACAACATAAAAGGAGATTTTTCAAGTAAGCTTATATTGTATTGTCAAATATAACTATTGTTTGTATTGTTATTACAAGGCTGATGTAAAATTAAAGTGTATTGATAGATGTCCTTTAATTAGTATTATAGTAGAATAGAGGGTAGATTTATTCAAATAAAATAATATTACTTGGCATAAAACAAGTGTATTGGGTGCGAAATGCAGTTTAAGCCCTCATTAAAGCTTTGTACATTGCACACTTAAACTGAGAAGGAGAAGACCAGACAGATTACCACGCCCCATGCCTTACTTGTTATAACTTCAGATTTTGAATAGTAGTATTTAAGCAACGTGTAAATTCTTAATAGCAGCTGCCATTACTCCCATTTATTTTCACCTGTATTAGGCAGGTGGAATATAAAAATGGCTGGGATTATTATCAGTTATAGAAAGATCTTTTGGTCTTTCAATTTACCAAAGTACATAACAATCCAGTGCAATTTAATTTCAGTTTAGGTGATCTATTTATTTTATTTCATGCAGTGAAAAAAAATGTTTCCTTTTCTGTGGATCAAAAGGTAATGTTCCTTATGTAAAATGTTAGAAGTTCTGGCCTTCTACTGTGCTAAAAAATGTTCTGCTTTATTTGTCTATGTTGGGAGATTTTTCTCCAACATAGGGACAGGAAGTGTGGGGAAATCACCTGAGCAGGGCCAAAGAGACCAGTAAAAACTAAGAGATCCTAACCCTTCTTTAGTCTATCCAAAAGTAAATAATATATTTCACTGGAGCTATGCATACAACAAAACTGTAACAGGGAATTATGGAGACTGCATTACTAACCTCTCCTTCACCGTCACTAAAGAACTACCTATGCAGGTAAGGGATGTCTGTGGATAAAAACAAGCTGTGTGTCTCTGGCTAGTTGAATAATATCCTTGCTATAGGTGTAGGCCATTTACATACCTCATGAAGCCTTACTGGAATACTCCCAGGACTTTGCTAAGTACTTCCAGGACGTTGTTAAATGAGGCCTAGTCATTACTGTTCACCCCCACCATCCCAGGAGTGAGCTTTTTCTCTGATTCAGACCCCCTCACATGCTCTTTTCTCTCCCCTGATGTAGTGGCTCTGAGCTCAGCATCTGAGAGTTCACTCCTGTGATGGTGGAGGTGAACAGTAATGACTAGGCCTGACTTGACAATATCCTGTGAGTATTCCAGTCAGGATTCATGAGGTACATAAATGGCCTACACCTATAGAAAGGATATTATTCAATTTTAGTCAGAGCTGCACAGTTTATTTTATCTACAGACACCCCTTATAGCATAGGCAGGGATGAACTATCCCTTTAATTTTAGTTAGTAATTTCTTATTCTCCAACTTGGAACACATATGAATTTACTCTGCATAATGTCTCTGAAAAGCAGAGACAGCTGAACAACTAGCATTTCGTGAAGGAGGTCAGTGAAGGCCCATTCACATCCTTCTTTTCTGGGGCTTTGCACAAAGGCAGCCCATTCATTTGAATCGACTGCCAACTGGAGTGCACCAGAAAGCAGACATGCACCATCTTTAGCAGTGCAGCTCACTTCAGTTATGCGTTTCCATGAGTTGAAGCTATCTGAAACACCAGTGAAAATGAATTGAAAATAATTGGCATCTAATTGCATTACTGCTTTAGAGCACAGTTGTGAATAGGCCTTTAAGGCAGCCTCTGTGTTCCACTCAGTATATGTTTCCTTGAATGAGCTGCAGATTTTTTTAGATGTGCACTAGCAAGTTTCATATCTGTTTAATTCCCATTAGTCCTTATAAATGGTGGCTACCTGAATTTTGGTCTACAATGGCTACTGTTGCTGGCCACCTGCTGAAAGTGCTTTTTTTGCCTAGCTTTGTCTGACATAAAGTCCCAAACCTGGAATATGCATGCTATAAATGAATGTCAGAGTTTCTTTTCCCTCAAATTGCTCTGGGTCAGGGACTCACAAAAATCCTTATAAATGGTGGCTACCTGAATTTTGATCTAAAATGGCTACTGTTGCTGGCCACCTGCTGAAAGTGCTTTTTGCCTAGCTTTGTCTGGCTTAAAGTCCCAAACCTGGAATATGCATGCTATAAATGAATGTCAGCATTTCTTTTCCCTCGAACTGCTCTGGGTCAGGGACTCACAAAAGGGACTTATGAAGTATTAAAGTTGAAGCATCCTCTTGACAGTCAAGAAAATAGATTTTTTTTGTAAGTAATGGTCAACACTGCGGGGCCTTCATGATTCTCTCACGTCAAGTTTCCATTAGGCTTTCAGCACAGCAGAGGATATACAGGTGAAACTCGAAAAATTAGAATATTGTGCAAAAGTTCATTTATTTCAGTAATGCAACCTAAAAGGTGAAACTAATATATGAGATAGACTCATCACATGCAAAGCAAGATAGTTCAAGCCGTGATTTCTCATAATTGTGATGATTATGGCTTACAGCTCATGAAAACCCCAAATCCACAAGCTCAGAAAATAAGAATATTGTGAAAAGGTGCAATATTCTAGGCTCAAAGTGTCCCACTCTAATCAGCTAATTAAGCCATAACACCTGCAAAGGGTTCCTGAGCCTTTAAATTGTCTCTCAGTCTGGTTCAGTAGGAATCACAATCATGGGAAAGACTACTGACCTGATAGTTGTGCAGAAAAACATCATTGACACCCTCCATAAGGAGGGAAAGCCTCAAAAGGTAATTGCAAAAGAAATTGGATGTTCCCAAAGTGCTGTATTAAATCACATTAATAGAAAATTATGTGGAAGGGAAAAGTGTGGAAGAAAAAGGTGCACAAGCAGCAGGGATGACCGCAGCCTGGAGAGGATTGTCAGGAAAAGGCCATTCAAAAGTGTTAGGGACTTTCACAAGGAGTGGAATGAGGCTGGAGTCAGTGCATCAAGAGCCACCACACATAGATGGATCCTTGACATGGGCTTCAAATGTCGTATTCCTCTTGTCAAGTCGCTCCTGAACAACAAACGATGTCAGAAGTGTCTTACCTGGGCTAAAGAAAAACAGACCTGGTCTGTTGCTCATTGGTCCAAAGTCCTCTTTTCTGATGAGAGCAACTTTTGCATCTCATTTGGAAACCAAGGAGGAAGAATGGAGAGGCACACACTGCAAGATGCTTGAAGTCCAGTGTGAAGTTTCCACAGTCTGTGTTGATTTGGGGAGCCATGTCATCTGTTGGTGTTGGTCAACTGTGCTACATTAAGTCCAGGGTAAAATCAGCCGTTTACCAGGAGATTCTGGAGCACTTCATGCTTCCTTCCACAGACGAGCTTTATGGGGATGCTGACTTCATTTTCCAGCAGGACTTGGCACCTGCCCACAGTGCCAAAAGCACCAAAACCTGGTTCAATGACCGTGGGATTACTGTGCTTGATTGGCCAGCAAACTTGCCTGACCTGAACCCCATAGAGAATCTATGGGGCATTGCCAAGAGAAAGATAAGAGACATGAGACCGAAGAATGCAGAAGAGCTGAAGGCCGCTATTGAAGCATCCTGGTCTTCCATAACACCTCAGCAGTGCCACAGGCTGAAAGCTTCCATGCCACACCGCATTGAGGCAGTAATTGCTGCAAAAGGGGCTCAAACCAAGTACTGAGTACATATGCATGCTTATACTTTTCAGAGGTCCGATATTGTTATATGTACAATCCTTGTTTTAGTGATTGCATGTAATATTCTAATTTTCGGAGATTGGATTTGGGGTTTTCATGAGCTTTAAGTCATGATCATCACAATTACGACAAATCACGGCTTGAACTATGTTACTTTGCATGTAATGAGTCTCATATATTAGTTTCACCTTTTAAGTTGCATTACTGAAATAAATGAACTTTGCACGATATTCTAATTTGTCGAGTTTCACCTGTAGACATGGGAGGATTGTTCAGTCAGCCTATTTGAACGATCATCCTTGTAGATAGCAGTAGATTTTACACACTCCTGGAAACTTGGAGGGTTTTTTAAAGCTTCATGTTTCTTAGACTAGGGTCACATCTGTGATGGTGCAGGGGTGTGTGAAATGCACGCGGTCCCGCTGCCGCACACAAAACACGCTGCTTCTAAGAAAATGCGCAGGGGTGCCATTAACACTTAAAAGCATCTCCATATACTGAATGCAGTTTCTTTGCAGCCGTGTTTTGGAAAAGTTGCTGGGATTGTTTTACCCTGCAGGAAAATGTAAGTACAGCAGCCCATTCAAAGAAATGGGCTGCTGTGCCTGTGCAAATGTGACACATCGAACCATATGGATGTGAACCTAGTCTTAGGGGAATTGGATTTGAATATATCTGATTAAAGCAGAACTTTCATCCGCCTCCCAGGGGCAGCAGAGCCTGTCGTAGGTTTCAGACTACCCTGGTAGCCATCTTTGTGCATGCGTGGGAAACCCCACGTGTGTGCAGATGGCTGGGGAAAATGGCGCATGTGCTGATCTGCCACAACTCTCTCTTGGGACCCAGGCCTTGGGGCACATCTGTGAATGCACAAGGGGTAGGGGGAAACTCTTGTGCATTCACAAAACTTAAAAAAAACCCACACATATTTGTCCATTTGTAAGAGAGGGAGGGGGAGAACACAGGGCAGCACAACATGGCATAGATGGTAAAGGTCCCCTTTACCTGGTACCATAGATGAATATATCTTCATTTAATATAGTTATAAAGTCTGAAGAAGGGATTTAAGAAATTCCAAAAGTTTTCATGTTAGAAAGTAAAAGGTATTGCTTAAACTTTAAACTTTCTGTGATAGTATATACAGTAGTATAGCTACAAAAGTGGCTTTTTGCTAATGTATTTGTGAATTAGACACATAAAACATGGGTGTAAGATGTTTTATAATTAATCAGTTTGAGTAATTTATTTGGAGTGGTAAAGATTTAGGCTCCATGCACACTGGGCATTTTAGTAACATTGGTAATGTTAGCTATGAAAAGTCACGTTAAAAACGTGAGTATTTCAGCGTTTTTGCATTAGCGTGTAGTGGTGTTTTTCAGTGTTTTTTTAGCATTTTTGCATCAGCGTTTTGCCACATTTTTTCATGTTTGTATTTTTAGCAGGGTTTTTTTGCTCTAAAAAGTCTAAAAAACGCTGGTTTGCCAAGTTTTTCAGTATTAGAGCGTTTTTACAGCTAAAAAATCCCTCTAGAAACCCACTAGTTCTGGGGGTTTTTCCAGCCCCTACCAAAAATGCTCATTACAGCCTGTGTGCATGGACACATAGCATAATATGCTGGGGAGTTTACTGGCTGTAGAAAAAAAATGCCAAAAGCCAAAAACAGCAGCTGTAAAAACGTCCAGTGTGCATGAGAACTTAATCTCACATGACATGTCCCAAAATGGTGATTATTTTGTGCTGAAGCTTCTAATAACTGAGCTTGTCTAGGCATTCTACTCCTCTCTGCAAGATTTACCCAGTAGAGTGATGTCTTCAACATTTAAGCTTCAACCTTTGCTTACAAAGGAAAAGCCTTCGGGAATTTAAAAATGAATTGTTCACTTTTTAGGGAACATCTTAGTAACTAGTACAGAACTATGCTTTGCTTCCTTTTTAATTTGTGAAGTGCAGGCAGATGTATCCTGCAGCTGTACAGACTTCATATTCCATGAGACACATTACTATATTTAGTTGCATTGTGTTTGAAATGCAATGTTAATAGCTACCATATGATGCATAGCAGGCTACTTGCCTATATATTTACACCTTCTTGGTTCCTGCTGAAGCCTGTTATGACTGTCTATTTGAATCAGATTTTAAAAGTAAGATGGTCATCACATCACACGTATACAATTAGGCTACTGAAAAAGAGAATCCATGCATACAACACCTGAGCAGGTTGTAATTGGCATAAACTCAGGGGAGCCGTAGCAATTGCCAAGGAGACACCAACTTAACTGACCAACTTTTCAACTGAGAACAGTTGTTAGCGTATCATTTGCTTTGGCTGCTGACAGTGTAATGTTGATATCATTTGCCTTACAGTTGTCTGCACAAGTGTGAGGGAAAAAGCCCTAAAAGAGAAAACTAATGCAGCCACCAATAAGCTGGAACATATATTTTTGGTTTGGGTTTTTTTTTTTTACAGCTTTAATTTGAAAAACAAACTGCATAAAAAGTAACCCTCTGAGTGCAGAACAAAGGTTCAGCACTATGGAGAGCACTATTTCACTAAACTTGTATTTTATACCTTTGTTGATACATTTGTCACATATTGCGCCAAATGTTGCTGATGAATGATGGTGAAGCAGAAGAAGGCAATCGACTTCATAGTGCCAATCTGATCATGATATTGGAGAGAAATTATTTCTGAAATTTTTAGTTTATATGGACATCCCATTTAATGATGCGGGTACTCTGACTTCCTAACGTATATTCAGTTTGTTATTCATTTACATGCAAGTGCAGGGACACAGATCAAGCTGGACTTCCACTTGTTAAATGTTATATGCTGATTTTTAAATAGTTTTGGTGCATTTAACCTGTTCAAGACAATGTACACTTTCAGCTCTGGAGTTTAGTAAGTGATCGGCAGGTGTGAGCAGTGCACCCTAGGGTTTTAAATTAGACACTTTCGTGTAGGGGGCATAACTTACTGCTTTCTTGAGGTTTTTCTGTGCTCTTGATTGTCACAAGATTCACATGTATATGAAGAAATTGTATTCCAGTCTTCTAAGAAGATTACTACTACAGTCAGTGGTGACCATGTAAGACTGGACAGCACCCACTTTTTGTCAGCAATTATGCAGTGTACATACCATGTTCCCATGTCTAAGAATTCCTCTTTAGGTTTACATACAGTGGGGCAAAAAAGTATTTACTCAGCCACCAATTGTGCAAGTTCTTCCACTTAAAAAGATGAGAGAGGCCTGTAATTGGCATCATAGGTAGGCCTCAACTATGAGAGACAAAATGAGAAAAAAAATCCAGACAATCACATTGACTGATTTGGAAAGAATTTATTTGCAAATTATGGTGGAAAATAAGTATTTGGTCAATATCAAAAGTTCATCTCAATACTTTGTTATATATCCTTTGTTGGCAATGACAGAGGTCAAACGTTTCCTGTAAGTCTTCACAAGCTTGGCACACACTGTTGCTGGTATGTTGGCCCATTCCTCCATGCAGATCTCCTCTAGAGCAGTGATGTTTTGGTGCTGTCGCTGAGCAACACGGACTTTCAACTCCCTCCAAAGTTTTTCTATGGAGTTGAGATCTGGAGACTGGCTAGGCCACTCCAGGACCTTGAAATGCTTCTTACGAAGCCACTCCTTCGTTGCCCGGGCGGTATGTTTGGGATCATTGTCATGTTGGAAGACCCAGCCACGTTTCATCTTCAATGCCCTTGCTGATGGAAGGAGGTTTGCACTCAAAATCTCACGATACATGGCCCCATTCATTCTGTCCTGTACATGGATCAGTCGTCCTGGTCCCTTTGCGGAGAAACAGCCCCAAAGCATGATGTTGCCACCCCCATGCTTCACAGTAGGTATGGTGTTCTTTGGATGCAACTCAGCGTTCTCTCTCCTCCAAACACGACAAGTTGTGTTTCTACCAAACAGTTCTATTTTGGTTTCATCTGACCATATGACATTCTCCCAATCCTCTTCTGGATCATCCAAATGCTCTCTAGCAAACTTCAGACGGCCCCGAACATGTACTGGCTTAAGCAGGAGGACACGTCTGGCACTGCAGGATCTGAGTCCCTGGCGGCGTAGTGTGTTACTGATGGTAGCCTTTGTTACGTTGGTCCCAGCTCTCTGCAGGTCATTCACTAGATCCCCCCGTGTGGTCCTGGGGTTTTTTGCACCATAGTGGAGTTTGGAGTGTGACTGTTTGAGGTTGTGGACAGGTGTCTTTTATACTGATAACAAGTTCAAACAGGTGCCACTGATACAGTTAATGAGTGCAGGACAGAGGAGCCTCTTAAAGAAGAAGGTACAGGTCTATGAGAGCCAGAAATCTTGTTTGTAGGTGACAAATACTTATTTTTTACCATAATTTGCAAATAAATTCTTTCCAAATCAGCCAATGTGATTGTCTGGATTTTTTTTTCTCATTTTGTCTCTCATAGTTGAGGTCTAACTATGATGCCAATTACAGGCCTCTCTCATCTTTTTAAGTGGGAGAACTTGCACAATTGGTTGCTGACTAAATACTTTTTTGCCCCACTGTAAGTCTCATTGACACCCAATGGCAATAGAATTGGTTGGACCTTTAGATAAATAAACTGTCATGGGCATTGGAACTTATGAAACCCCTGATTCTTAAACTCCAAACTGCTACAGTTGTATTTTATATATGCAATTTGAGTATTTTTGTGCTAACAAATTGTGTATTTTTTGTATGCTAAAACTTCATTTCCAGCTGGTTATAATGAAGTGGTTTAATTGTGCTGGAATGATCTGGACACTCAACCACCTTTTTTCAAAAGCGTTTTGGCATACACACACTCTCATATCACCTGAGGATATTTTTCCCTAGATAACGGTTGACTGAAGATGTTTTCTAACATCTTGAAAAGGGCTCCTTTACACGGTAAAGTCTCTGTATGATTAGGCTTTGATGGATACACACATTCTCCAGTGCTTAGGTTGTACTAGTTTTAAGTCAGTGACTCAGGGAATATATTTCACTCACTGCCTTAGGACTAGTATGTGACACACTGTATTGATTTACTAAAATTGGAGAGTGCAAAATCTGGTGCGGCTCTGCATAGAAATCAATCAACTTCCAGTTTTTTTGTTTTTTTTTGTCAAACCTTAAAGTATAACTAAAGGCAAAAACACTTGTCAGTTTTTATTGCTTTCTGTGCCCCCCTTACAGAAATTCACAATCTCTTTGTTCTATTTACCATTATAATTAAAAGTGAAAGTAAAAGGAAATCCAAAATTTTGGGTTGTCCCCATAAAAGTAATAGAGGGAAGATCTTCCAATAGGGATACACGTTCTGGTAACCTGGGGGTCCTCAAGGAATTCCCTTAATTTTCAAGGATTTCCTCCCACTTCCTGTTTGGTTATGGGACAAGAAGTGAAGGGAAATCTCCCCAATAGGACACAGTTGGCGAACAAAAATCTGACAGTGGTTATAACCCTACCTTTCTCTATTCAAAATGAAAAAGATGTTTTGCCTATAGTTCTACTTTCATTGAACAAGCTGAATTTAGAAGCTGATTAGGCTACCATGCACAGCTGCACCAGATTTTGTACTCTGCATTTTTCTTAAATCATCCCCAGTGTATCACTTACTACTCCTAAGGCAGGTAGTTGAACATATTCCCAGAATATTTACATATTTGTAAATAACCCCCAACGTCTTCAGAGACTACACACGTTTGATCAACAGTTTTTGCCCCCAACTTCTTTTAGTTCCGGAGTATACACAAACCTGGATATTACAAACAATGTTGGGGCATGGTAAAAGAACATATCACCACTTCTCAACTGCCCAGGTCAAAGTCACAGCAGGAGGGGGCCCCACCAAATTGTGTCTCTTTCTGGATGGACCAAGGCCCTTGAGCTGCCTACACAAATGGTGCATCTATGACAAAATAACAGTCCATTACTGGGGCGGACTGACAACTCATGGGGCCCCCGGGCAATAGGGGATCATGGGGCCCCTGTGTCCTTGCCCACACTCAAACAACACCCAAAAAAGCCTATGAAAAGGTACCAGGGGCATCTCATGGGGCCCCCTACTGACCCCGGGCCCCAGGGCAGTGCCCGAGTTCCCAAATGGTCAGTCCGCCCCTGGTCCATTATTAACATAACAATTGTTGCAGATTTTGCCATAGCTGGCTGTAGCAGGTAACAGTCTTCTAATTTTGCCATAGCTGGCTATGTCAGTAACAGTTGTCTATCATCTGTGGGCTTTGCCCTCCTTTTGAAAGGTTGTATAAAAATAAAGATAGCAGTTGCTTTCTTTCTATCAAACACTTGTGTTTATCTGGCCCGTGAACTGTGTTAACCCTAATGTGAATTACATTGTCTGTGTAATCAAAAGCTCATGTGTGGGGGTGTTATAAACAGGTCACTGCTCAACAGGAAACAAGCTCCCAGACTTCTACCTTGATACTAACAAGACAGAAAGCCTCTGACTCAGCCTTCATGACAGTTTTTGCCACATATAACAGAAGAAATTAAATCCTCATTCTTTTTATCATTTTTTGATATTGATTGTGTGTATGGTTTTCTAATAAAATCTGCAAAGAAATGATCAGTGTAGAAAATCGAATTGCACTGATTTCTGGTGGACTGGTCATAGCTGTTTCCTGAAACAAGTATGATTGTAGCTCAGGTCAGTGGGTGGGTTTAGGTGGCCTAAATGTGGTAGATACTAACATCAGCATTTGTATTTTCAGCTCTGAGTGTAAATGGGAAGGGAATTACACTTTCTTAAATATAATTTCCATAATTTACCAGCACAGCACCTGCTAGGTTGTGGAAAACATTCTTGCAAAGAAAAAGGGTAAGGAAATTAAACTCTAACAATTTCCATTTGCCCTTTAGTTATAAACCTGCCATGGTGTTTGGGAAGGCTAATCTTAAGTTATATAGTAGAACTGAAGGCATTTTGTTTTTCATTTGGATAGTGTAAGGGAAGGTTATAACCCTTGTAAGGTTTTTCTTTGCCATCTGTGTCCTATCGTGGAGATTTCCCTTCACTTCCTCTTTCCTGTAGCTATTACAGGAAGTGTGTGGAAATTCCTCCACAGTGAGTATTGCCTTTTGTTATACTTTAAACTCTCATCCTTTTTTTTTTTTTTCAAATATCACTTATCAAGGGAAGTTGCATTTTGCATGGGAATGTTCCCCAGATCTTAGTGATTGAGGTAAAACTCTGTGCTGACTTCCATCATTCCATCATCCAATCACGTGCATTATTGTTCTTTTTTTTTTTAATTGCTGGAGTGGCTGGCTCAGGCACTCAGAGGTGCACTGAGAGGCTGGGCCAGCTGCCAATCAGGCATATTGGTGGATCCCGACATTATCGTCAGGATCCTTGCAGAGCCTGGGCCGACTCCGAAGTCAGCTCACAGCGGCTATAGCCCCCTGTTGGCTGAATCAAAGTGCATAACTTTGTGCACTCCTGTGGCCCACTGGAGGAGTATGGCCAAAAGAGCATTGGCCATACTTCCCCTTTAATTTAATATACAATATATACAGTATTTTAATTATATTGACATATGGGTTTAATAACACTTTAAACCCTACCTCTTGTAGATAAAATGCCCCACCTATACAACAGAATACAACACTGTAACCACGTATGTGGCTGCATTGAGGTTAGTTTGTGGAAAGTTCTGTGTTGCTTCATAGAATTAGTTTACTGCTTACCATTAACTAGTATCAACTGTAAGACTAAAGTGGCTGCAGAAAGAAAAAGCAGATGCCTAGGGCCATGCAATGTTTATTATGCAGATACTAACTTAGGTTCCTGATGTAGGTGACCTGGCCTACCCTCTCCAGTGCTTTAACCACTTCCAGACCGGACACTTTTACCCCCTTCCTGACCAGGGCAATTTTCAGCTTTTAGCGCTATCACACTTTGAATGACAATTGCGCGGTCATGCAACACTGTACCCAAATGAATTTTTTACCATTTTTTTGAGATAGATAAAGCTTTATTTTGGTGGTATTTATTCACCACTGGGATTTGTATTTTTTTTGCTATGTAAATGAAATGTCCAAAAATTTTGAAAAAAAGTGTTTTTTTTATAAAATTTTGCAAATAAATAATATTTCATCATAAATCTTAGCCAAAATTTATTCCGTTATCTTTTTAGTAAAAAAAAAAAAATCCAAATTAGTTTATAAGCAAAAATTATAATTTTTAACCTTTTTTTTTTACATTTTTATTTTATTTTTTTATATTATTATTTTTTATTTTTATTTTTTTTTTTACATACTGTCACCCTAGCAGTACAGTGTCACCATGGTGACACTGTACTACTTGTGAGGGGTGATGAAGATTTTTTTTTTTTTTTTACACTGATTGCTTTTACACCCATATAGGATGTAAAAGCAATCATTTCTCTTTCTCTCTGTGTGCATTCTTGCACTCATTGAGAAGAACTGAGTGAGCTGTGATTGGTCACAGCTTGTCACATGGTACAAGGCTTTTGTGAATAGCCTTGTACCATGTGACCTCTGTGATCATTCACAGATTTCACACATAGTAAGCAATGATGTCAGAAGTGACATCTTGCTTACTACTTTGCATGTGATCACTGATTGGCCAATCAGTGATCACATGATCGGGACCTCGTACAGAGGTCCCGTCCGACGATCAGTGTTTCACTGTGTCCGGAGGACACAGCGGGCACCGGATCGCGGTGCTGCGCGCTCCCAGGGAGCGCGCACAAGCAGGGTGCGGGGAGGCTGTTTATAGACGGCCACCCGACCCTGCAGTGCCACCGTCCGGCCGTTTATATACAACGGCCAGTCGGGAAGTGGTTAACATCGGTCAGCGAAGCGTTTAATCACAATAATGGACCAATTTTCAGACACAGGAGGTGGAAGGGAAATAACCAGAGCTCTGACTTCAGAAACTGAAGACAGTGGGGTTGATTTACTAAAGGAAAATAGACTGCAGTTGCTCCAGAGCTTAGTAAATAAACTGAAGCTTCACCTTGAGCAGAGGCCCACGAGTCTTATGGCAAATGCAATCAGGCAGTATTGTAGGGCAGAGCGATGTTTGAATTTACATCATATAGCTGTTTAGCCATGTCTTTTGTCAAAAAGAAAAGCAGTTTCTGGATTTTGCAAAAGAGCTTTTAAATATATATATATATATATATATATATATATATATATATATATGCAGTAGGAACTTGTGCCAGTAGCTGTTAAAGTGGGTATAAAAGCCTAAACATTTTGTACCTAAACGCATCACTTGCATTAGGGTAAAAAATGCTTAGGCATCAGTATCCTTATCCCCCCCCCCATACTTGAGCCCTCAATCGATCCGGCACTGTGCCTGTCTGCAGCTCTTCCCTCCCCTCACATCCTGGTCACGCAGGCTTTGCTGAGGCAGCAGAAGATTTGGCTCCCACTTCCTGTCAATCAAAGCCAGATATCAAATCAAAGCTTGGGGTGAAGCCGAGTCTCTTTGTCTGTGTCAGTGGATGCAGACAGTGAGACTCAGGAGAGAGCCTGAATGAGTGCCTCCACAGAGAGTGACGTTCTGTGGGGGCACTTGCTCAAGAGGAGGAGCTAGGAGTGCTGGAGGAGGGGGGACCTGAGAAGAGATGGTTTGGGCAGCTATGTGTAACTTGCAGGTTTCATATTTGTTTGTTTTTTTAAACATTTACAATCACTTTAATTATATGATATTGCTTATTCACATACATAATGATTAGCTAGTCTTTTCTATACAGAAATGTTTTATGCCTAGGGTTTGTAGTCATTTGAGTTGAAAACAACACCACTTTGACAGGCAGATGATCAGCATTAATTTGGAATATCCCCTATATGTGTGATGTGTTAATTCTTAACATGCAGGGTGTAGGTCTCTGTATTATGTAAAACAGTATTATTAACACTTTTTGTTTCTAAAGTAAACTTGTGTACTACAGTTGTACTATTTGTGGAAAAGGTGTACTACAGTCTACAGCATTGTAAACAAACATTTTTGTAGTCACTTTGACATCTTTAGGGTGTTTAAAATGTTTTGTCACACCTTTGCTAAGTAGACTGTGATAACTAGAAAATATTTAACTTTGCATTGCAGTTTTCTTAACATATGTAATTAGAGTACTGTGCTTGAATAGCCTATGCAAATTGTAATTTACACATGTACACAAAAACCATTTAATGAAAAGACAATTTCTTTTGTATTTGGTAATTTACAGCTGGTTTATTACAGGTAGCACATCTGGTTGATTATCTTCTGTTATCCCATTACCAGAATGTAAAGAAGCCCTGATTCCAGTCTTTTCATATTGCATGTCTTGTTTTGTTTGATGATGATAATTTTTACTAAACAAACACGATCCATCGATTTACATGTGTTCTCTTAGGTATACAGTAATACATCGGTTTACAAATGCCTCGGTTAACATAATTTTCGGTTTACGAATGAAAATCCATTGAAAATAATGCCTCAGTTTACAAATTTTTTACAGTTTTTTTTTTTTTTCAATACGAACTGTAATACGAACTGATTTTTAAATACAATTGCCGGCATTTTTTATTCTTCACTATAGCTCACAGAATTATCTGTCACTTTTCCCAGAGTTAACAGAAACTTTGTTTCTTTTAATAAACTAACAGGAAACATTGTTTCTCTTAACTAGGGGAAATAAACTAAAAGAAAACTTTTTCTTTTAGCTGGGGGGAAAGTGACAGCTGAACTTCTGAGCAATAGTGATGAAAAAAAAACGGTAATTACATTTAAAAACCGGCACCATAATAAATAAAAAAAACAGTGAGGGGTCCCCCCCTCCCATCCATACCAAGCCCTTTGGGTCTGTTATGGATTTTGAGGGCAACTCCCATGCCAAAATAAATAAAATAGCATGGCCCCCCCCCCAAATCCATACCAGACACTTATCCGAGCATGCAGCCCGGCAGGTCAGGAAAAGGGGCTGGGCGAGCGAGAACCATACCAGGCCACATGCCCTCAACATGAGTATGGGGACCATGTATCCCATACTCATTCACATAGGGGAGGGGCGGGATCTGGGGGTCTCCTTGTTAAAGGGTGCTTCCAGATTTCGATAAGCCCCCTGCCCGCAGACCCCCACAACCACCAGCCAGGGTTGTAGGGAAGAGGCCCTTGTCCCCATCAACATGGGGACAAGGTGCTTTGGGGTGGGGAGCCCCCCATGTCCCAAAGCACCCCCCCATGTTGAGGGCATGTGGCCTGGTATGGTTCAGGGGGGGGGGTGCTCATTCATCCCCCCCTTTCCTGACCTGCAGGGCTGCATGCTCGGATAAGGTTCTGGTATGGATTTTGGGGGGACCCTCACGCCTTTTTTTTTATTTTGGTGTGGGAGTTCCCCTCAAAATCCATACCAGACCCGAAGGGCTTGGTATGTATGGAAGGGGGACCCCGACCGATTTTTTAAATTATTTTTTTAATTGCCGGCAATTCTTTTACATTCAGCTGTCAGTGGGGAACTCCGCTGACAGCTGAAACATTAACACATGGTTGTCACTACTAAAATACCGCAGGACTTGATAAAATAACTCATGCGTTTTTTTAGTAGCGTTTACTTTTTTCTGACCTCTGGAACGGATTACTTAATTTTCAATGCATTCCTATGGGAAACGGCGTTTCGGTTTACAAATTTTTCGCTATACGAAAAGTCCTGCAGAACGAATTAAGTTCATAAACCGAGGTATTACTGTAGTTTCTAGTAGCATAAATCATTCATGAACAATCCCTGGAGTTCATTAAAGTGTTGCCGACACTCATTTGAAATTTGTATCTCATCCATGCAACAAATGATGTAACTTGCGACATTTTCATTTTGCTGTCAGAGTAGTGTATATGAATCTGTTGCAGAATTGCCTCCAATAGAAACTTGTCTGTGACACAATGTGGGCAATCTACTTTTCCCTAACTGTGACTTTTTTGAGGCAAGTTTGATGTTTTGGTGGAATTACTGGGCTGCTCTGCAGACACTATAGTATGTGAAAATGGGAAACCAGAAAGCTAAACTGTCCACCATTGTAGGTCTCGGCAGAGGGTAATTTACACACTAGTTCCCATATTTGTGAACATTTTTTCTGTAACTATTGAGTGGTTTTTTTAGTGGCACATTGCCATTAAAATCACACCTTACAATGGACTTGTCATTAAAATTCACACTTCATGTGATTCAGTAGATGATATGTCCACCTTAGGGTAAGAGCTAAATTAATGTAAGGTGGTGACTATCAATCACCTGCTCTGTGCTCTGCCCCTGCAGCGCTCACTGGAGTACTGGAAGGGGTGGAAGCCACTGGCTCAGGCTCTCAGCGACTCGCTGAGAGGCTGAGCCAGCTGCCAGTCAAGGCTTCTGGGCAGACCCCAGCCTTATGGTCAGGATCATTTCAGAGCTTGGACTTTAGCCTGCTGTTGGCTGATAATGAGTCACAGTAGTGCAGAATTAACTACATTCCTGTGATCCATAGGGGTAGTACAGACAAAAAATCTCTCACCTTAATAGGTATGTCAATAATAATTTTCTATATTGTATACAATGCTCCATCTCCACCATTACTTTCTGTAAACCAGATGCGCAGTACAAAGTGTTAAAAGCAGTGCAATAGATATACTGAAAAGGTAATATATGCCAAACTATGGCCAGATTTACATGCAAACAAATAAGGGGTGCCAAGCTTGCCACTGGCGAGACAACAGTTATGGTAATTTTAGTGAAATAAGCAAGGACTCAGCTGATTTAGGGTCGGTTCACACTATAGAAACACAGTCCGGATGCGTTTCTGCATGTGCATTTTTGGCGCTCTTTTGTGTTTGTTGATGCATTATAGTGCGTTCTTCATGCGTTCCAGTTAATTTTTTCCCTTTTTTTTTCTTCAATATAAATAGAGACATGCATTCCAGTGCGTTTTTGGTTTGTTACGGTACGTTTTTGATGCATTTTACTGTGCTCCAGTACAGTTCTGTGCAGGTAAAATGCAGCCTGTTCTACTTTTTTTTCTGCATCCGGAACTCATTTGAACTGCAAGCACTGATGTGAACTATGACATTGACAACCGTATAACATACTTTATGTGCGTTTGGATGCAGAAAAAAAGCACACTGAAACACATGTAGTGTGAACTGGTCCTTAACCCCTTGACGCCGACGTAACACAAATATGCGGCCTCACGGACCTGGGCTTTTTTCCGTGGGACCGCATATTTGCGTACCTGTCTTTGTGTTGGGAGCGCGCCCCTCGGCGCGCTCCCAGCACCGAGACCGCGGTGTCACTGAGAGCTCCGGGTCCCGGTCTAACGATCGGGACCCGGGACTCCCAGTCCCGGGTCACATGATCGCTGTGATAGCCTCTGATTGGCTATCACAGTGATCAGTCACTGTGCAGCCCGGCCCCCTTGTTTTTTTTTTTCTCTCTCTCTATGAATGGAGAAGAGAGATACATTGTATCTCTCGAACTCCTGTCAGAGAGGAGAAAAAAAAAAAAGATAAATAATTATTAAAAAATAAAAGAAAAAATAAAAAAAAATACCTAGATCAAGGTTTGATCTAGTTCAGTGCCAGGGTTAGTGTTTAGGTCAGGGTCAGGGTAAAAGGTCAGGATTTAAAAAAAAAATTGGTATCAGTGTCAGTTAGTGTTAATGTCAGTGTCAGTTAGTGTTAGTGTGTTTTAGGTAAAAAAAAAAAAAAAAAGACAAAAACAAAATGCGCACTATGGTTTCTGGGCTGTACTACGGGTACAAACAACAAATAACATACACATATATGGTATCGCTGCGATCGTCAAGAGCTGGAGAATTTATTTTGGGTTGCTCTTTGGTGGTAGGTTATGGTCGTAACAAGAAACACATAGCTAAATAAAAAAAAGGATTTTTTTTTACTATTTTTGGCCAGTTTTCCTATGATAATAAAAAAAAAATCAGGAGATATCCATTACCATTTACCACCAAATGAAAGCCCAATTTGTCCTGAAAAAATCAAGGTATAATCCACCTGGATGTGCAAAGTAGTTGTGATGATATGTACGGTTTTGCTATCACATGTCAACGGTGCAGAATTGTGCTTAGGCCTTTAGATTTGTTTTACCCTTAGGCGTGAAGGGGTTAAAGGGGTTAAACATTATTGATTTTGTCTCATCTTAGTTGGCAGATCTTCCAAACACCCTTGTTCCACCATTTTTCAACAGTCATCAGCATACTTATTGTGAAATCTGCATCAGCATGTGTCATGGCTTAGCATGAGAAGTGGCCTATTTTTGTAGGTAAAGTAAAATGTTGTCTGAGTGTACAGTTACTGCATGATCAAGTGCTAGCTTTTGAATAATAGACTATCTACAAAATGCCCTCCTCTAAGATCTAGTGCCTATCCTTGTCCTACTACTCGTGGCAGGACAAGGTCATCCAATGCCCAGGGCAAAGGTGCTAAATTGCACCCCCCAGGTGAATTACAGAGTGGAGTTGGGTTTACAGTGATGCACAAAGCATACTACATCGAAACATATAGTTTAAAAGTGATACACATTCTATCCCACAGTAAAATATGGAGCTAACCGTGACCTAGAAAGAGGCGCTCAAGCATTGGCGTGAGGAAAAATACCCCTGTGTTGGTGTAAATGGAAGGAAAACTGCCTCTACATTGGGGGTATCACTAAAAGAAAATATGCTCTTGCATTGGTGGTGTTACCGAAAGTAAATATATTCCCTGTGTTGGTGGTGTCACTGGATGGAAAAATGGCTCTGTGATGTCTCTGGAAGGAAAATTGCCCTTTTATCCATGTTGTCACTGGAAATAAAAAATGTCCCTACATCAATGGTATCACTAGAAGGAAAAATTGGCCCTGCATTGGTGGTGTCATGGGAAAGAGAAAAATGTCTCTTTGCTAGTTGTGTCACTGGAAGGAAAAAAATTCCCTTCATGTCAATAATGTTATTTTGAGGAGTACTGATTTGGTGGTAGTATGAAGAGGGAAGTAAAGCAGGAGGGTGGGAGCCCTGTATGGCTCACATTAGCACTAGCCTTTTTTTAGAGGGTGTTTTAACCACGAAAAGTGCAGTCCTATTTAGATGGCAGGCAGTATCACAAGAGCGAGTTTAAATCTTGCATGTGTACACCCTAGTCTGCTGCCTTTACAGCTTAAAGGAGAAGGGTGAGGGTACAGTAAAAACATGGCTCAGCAGCATGTTTTTACCACCCCCAACCACAAGTGTAAACTAGCCAGGAAGGTAGGGTGGCTTTTAGAAGGAGAGGGGAGCTCTGTGGTTAACTTAGTTCACTCCACTCTGTGTACTTTCAATTCAGACCTCCTCAGAGTGGTACCTTCGCAGGAATAAAGGCAGCTGCTGCTTCTTCCTCTTTTTGGCTGTGTGATATGTCACATGATAAAGGGAGATCGGAAGAAGGGCAGTCTTTCCTTACTCTCCAACAGGCAACCTTGCTGAGAAGTTGGTATCTGTGTATTCTGCTGTTGGCCGCCCTGTCTTCTTTCTCCCACTCACATTAGACTGCTGCTTGTATCTGCTATTGCTCTGTTCTTTGCTCTGTTCTAAATGACAGGAGTGATAGCAGTTGACAAGATCTCTGCACTCCCCACATAAAAATATTGCCCCCAGGGCATGTGCCCTTCCTGCCCTCCCCTTGTCTTTGTCTTGCTGCGTATACATTTTTGGAAGGCTTTCGATAAACTGCCAAGGTATTCAAACTATTAAAAACACACAGAGATGGTGATGGACCCCCTTCTCCTGTTGGAGATTAATTGTATTTCTTTTTTCCATCTGTTTTCTTTTCTTTCCTCTACTGACACTTCTATCAAGAGCTGACTTCTGTACATCTTGGAAATCACATCCAAACCCCATAGCAGTGGGACCTGATTGTAATGTTTGTGTTGGGCACTGGATCCTGCATTCGAGTCTCATCTTGGTGTGTGGTACAATGAATGGGTTAGCTGCAGGATGCTACACAGGTCTAGGGCCGTGGTTCATTCCTGTAGCACCCAGGCCCTGAAGACCCCTTCTTGACAGGTGAAAATTGGACCCTGAATAGGACCAGTGATATGGACAAAGCAAAACAGGGTTTCCCTCTGTACCTTTTTATACCGATTCCTGGCTATATGTCGTGTCTGATCATTACTTGGATCTGTAGTATACAGTCCATTATATCCTTTCCTCCTACAAGACACACTGCACACAAGCAATTTTGATGGCACAGGTTCAGTGGTAATCCACACTCTGTGTGCTGTTACCCTGGTCATTACTGTCTCCCTTATTCGGCATTATAGGTAACAATTTTATAGTATTTCCCTATTTAAATTTGGTAGCCTGTCTGACTAAAACAGAATTTTATGCCGCTATGTTTGATCTACTCTAGAGGCTTTTTTCCACTTCTGGAAATGACAGGTGCCATCCGCTGGAAATGCACCTTCTGCCTCTCCTCTCCATGACTATATTCCTGGATTACAACCTGAATTGACTGGCACAATTTATATTTCCCAAAGGAAAAGGGGACTTGGTAAAGAAAATCTTCAGCAGCCTCTGTTGAGATTTCCACCAGAATTTTTCACCTTCTTGCACATGCTGGCTATGGTGGCAATGCATACTAGTCTCTGGCTAGACATACCCAGCTCTCTACAGCCTCCACATACTCCAAAAGGCATAAAAGGAATACCATTCTTAAAAGCCTTTCCCTTTTGATCAAGCTGATATAATGACTGACCCAAATCCAAGAGGTTACTCACCCCTCCTGGTGTTTTTTGTTGTCTTGTACTCTATGGAATAAGAATTTCAAAAATAAATTGTTCCCACTTTAGACCTAGCCATTCTTGCACTAAATAATCAGTTTACTGTTTCTGTTGAAGGCGTTCTCTCCAATAAGGGTTCAGTTGATAGAAGTTTGGAAACTCTTTTGAAGTGCTCCTTTGCTGTGGCAGGTCCTGCACCTGGCTATTGCCATCTTGTCAGTTGCCCAGACTATGGTGAACTGGGCCAGAAAGCTCAGTAGCAAACTGTCTCCTGATATATATATAATTCTATGTTTTCTGCAAAATTACAGCTCTTGTGTTTTGGCCTACCTTTCTGAATAGATGCCATGGTGAATATAATTCGTCAGATCTCTAGAATGTCCTTACTTTCAGTGCATATACACAATCTTATGACTTAAAGTTTAATCAACTGACACTACTCTGGAAAGGTACTTTTTGTGCCTTGCCTTTTAAAAGTGAGCTGCTCCTTGGAAAATCCATTAAGCAAATACATTGAGGCGATTAAGGAGGGAAGGCAGTTCTCACACCACTATCCTCAATTACATCTTCATAATATTTTCCCTGCCTCTACCTTACGCATAGGATCTGTTCGCCCCCTCAAGGCATCATCTATTGCAGGACCATTTTTTCCTGGCAGACCCTCCAATTCTAACCCCAGACTTTATCAGAAACCTTCTTAAAACTGAAGGTTCTCTTCCACCCTTGGAGGTGTAAGAACATCTACTGACATTTGCTCCAGCTTAATACAGAAATGTCCCAAACATTTTTTTAAATCCGCTTTTAAGAGAGGTAGACAAATAGTCTGTATTGTTGTCCTCTTCCTGTCCCCTTCTACTGCTTGTTCCTACTTGCTGCTTCACAAAAGCAGACCGTTTTCCTATACCTCCTTGCAGCTTATAATCACAAGGGGTGGTTATCTCCTTCCCTTTCAGGGAAAATAACAAGAACTTCCAAATCCTGCATGTATTCATGTCCCATTATGCCTTTAAAACCTCTATTCAAATTCCTGCAATAACTAGGCAGTCTACTATTGGCCTGCCACTATGCCTACTGCAGCAGCTAGGCTTCTGCCTGGTCTCCTATAGACCTGCCACTGTATCTCTCCTATGACAAATTTTCTAACTTTATTAGCAAAAGCAACTTGATGAGTTATACTCCTCAGTTATTGACACTTGTAATGTAGCCCTTACATTGCTGAAAAAAATCATCACAATCTGTGGTACTGCATCATTAAAGCCTTAAGCACATCCTGAACATTCATACCCCAGGTTACCATTGGAGATCTTTTTTTGCAAGGCTACTAAGACAAATCTTGAATGAACCAAATGCCCAAACGCTGGTGCTCACACTTCTCCTTTCAGTTGATATTGCATCCTTCTCGGGCTCTTTACCCAACCTTATACTGCATGGGGTATTTGGGTCTAACCATGACATCATTCTTATTCTCATTTCCTTCAGCACACCATTCTGTCTATCACTGACTGACCCCATGTTCATGAACAGTCTGTCATTAACTCCCTTCAGATGACTCTCCACTCAAGGTCTCTGGAACTCTTCTTCTCACAACAGAGATTAGCTTTACCACCTAGCCCCCTCTTTACACAGACCTCCTTGGTCTAAAACCTTCAGACTCTGCCCTGAGATTACCAAGTTGCCTGTTTTACGAGTTGAGAAGTCATTCTGTCTTTCCTGCTCAAAAACCTGACCAGTCGACTCCACCATTCACCATCTTAGTACTGTAAGCGTTGCATTGCTGCTTTTTTCCTTATTCCCTTATGCTTTGGTTTCCTCTCCACATACTGTACAGCAGGGATCCTCAAACTTTTTAAACAGGGGGCCAGTTCACTGTCCCTCAGACCGTTGGAGGGCCGAACTATAGTTTAAAAAAAAAAAAATTATGGTCATCTCCTGTACTGTGTCTGCATTTGTTCAGAGACTGCGGACATACAACGGCGGTGGGAATACTGGGCCGGCCGCTCTATAAGACGCACAGACATTTCCCCCCAAGTGTGTCTTATGGAGTGAAATAGTGTCCCATCATTGGTGTCAGTGGGAGGAATAGTGTCCCATCATTGGTGTCAGTGGGAGGAATAGTGCCCCACCATTGGTGTCAGTGGGAAGAATAGTGCCACATCATTGGTGTCAGTGGGAGGAATAGTGCCCCATCACTGGTGTCACTGGGAGGAATAGTGCCCATCATTGGTGTCAGTGGGAGGAATAGTGCCCCATCATTGGTGTTAGTGGGAGGAATAGTGCCCCATCATTGGTATCAGTGGGAGGAATAGTGTCACATCATTGGTGTCAGTGGGAAGAATTGTGCCTCATCATTGGTGTCAGTGGGAGGAATAGTGCCTCATCATTGGTGTCAGTGGGAAGAATCGTGCCTCATCATTGGTGTTAGTAGGAGGAATAGTGCCTCATCATTGGTATCAGTGGGAGGAATCGTGCCCCATCATTGGTGTCATTGGGAGGAATAGTGTCCCATCATTGGTGTCAGTGGGAGGAATAGTGTCCCATCATTGGTGTCAGTGGGAGGAATAGTACGTCATTGGTGCCAGTGGGGGGGGGGTGGAATAGTGCCCCATCGTTGGTGTCAGTGGGGGGAGGAATAGTGCCCCATCGTTGGTGTCAGTGGGGGGAGGAATAGTGCCCCATCATTGGTATCAGTGGGAGGAATAGTGCCCCATCATTGGTGTCAGTGGGAAGAATCGTGCCCCATCATTGGTATCATTGGGAGGAATAGTGCCCCATCATTGGTGTCAGTTTGAGGAATAGTGCCCCATCATTGGTATCAGTGGGAGGAATAGTGCCCCATCATTGGTGTCAGTGTGAGGAATAGTGCCCCATCATTGGTGTCAGTGTGAGGAATAGTGCCCCATCATTGGTATCAGTGGGAGGAATAGTGCACCATCATTGGTGTCAGTGGGAGGAATAGTGCCCCATCATTGGTATCAGTGAGAGGAATAGTGTCCAGTCATTGGTATCAGCGGGAGGAATAGTGCCCCATCATTGGTGTCATTGGGAGAAATAGTGCCCCATCATTGGTGTCAGTGGGAGGAATAGTACGTCATTGGTGCCAGTGGGGGGGGGTTGGAATAGTGCCGCATCGTTGGTGTCAGTGGGGGGAGGAATAGTGCCCCATCGTTGGTGTCAGTGGGGGGAGGAATAGTGCCCCATGATTGGTGTCAGTGGGAGGAATAGTACGTCATTGGTGCCAGTGGGGGGGAGTGCAATAGTGCCCCATCGTTGGTGTCAGTGGGGGGAGGAATAGTGCCCCATCATTGGTATCAGTGGGAGGAATAGTGCCCCATCATTGGTGTCAGTGGGAAGAATCGTACCCCATCATTGGTATCATTGGGAGGAATAGTGCCCCATCATTGGTGTCAGTGTGAGGAATAGTGTCCCATCATTGGTGTCAGTGTGAGGAATAGTGCCCCATCATTGGTATCAGTGGGAGGAATAGTGCCCCATCATTGGTGTCAGTGGGAGGAATAGTGCCCCATCATTGGTATCAGTGAGAGGAATAGTGTCCAGTCATTGGTATCAGCGGGAGGAATAGTGCCCCATCATTGGTGTCATTGGGAGAAATAGTGCCCCATCATTGGTGTCAGTGGGAAGAATAGTACGTCATTGGTGCCAGTGGGGGGGGGTTGGAATAGTGCCGCATCGTTGGTGTCAGTGGGGGGAGGAATAGTGCCCCATCATTGGTGTCAGTGGGTGGAGGAATAGTGCCCCATGATTGGTGTCAGTGGGGGGAGGAATAGTGCCCCATGATTGGTGTCAGTGGGGGGAGGAATAGTGCCCCATCGTTGGTGTCAGTGGGGGGAGGAATAGTGCCCCATCATTGGTGTCAGTAGGAGGAATAGTGCCCCATCACTGGTGTCAGTGAGAGTAATAGTGCCCCATCATTGGTGTCAGTGGGAGGAATAATGCCCCATCATTATTATCAGTGACACCAATGATGGGGCACTATTCCTCCCACTGACAGCAATGACACTTAACTAGCCAACCCCTGTTCCAGCATGGTGCTGCTGTAGCCAGCATACCTGGTTGCAGCAGTACCATCTGCACGGCACACTTACCGGGCGGTCAGCTGTCCTCCTTCCTTCACTTCGGCCTCTCCCTCCCATGATTTTCGGCTCCGCCTCCTCGCTGGTGATTGGCCGCCTGTGTGCCTTTCCTGAGCTACAGTACTGGCGCCCAATCACCGGTGAGGAGGCGGAGCCGAGCGGCAGCGCGGACATCGAGTGAGGGAGCGGCCGGAGTGAAGGATCTGCGCATCCTGGACTGGATCGTCGTGGGACTGGAGCCAGGTAAGAGACAGCAGCCCACTGCCCACCCCTGTACTTAGTGTCCCCTGCTGGCAAGCCAGATGAATGTGCTCGGCGGGCCGCAGTTTGAGGACCCCTGCTGTACAGTCTGTAGATGCCGGACACATAGCTGTATTTCTCACCAAACCTATTTAGTTGTATGAATGCTCTAAAAATTATTACCTAGAGTTCTTCCAGCATGGTACAAGGTTGGGTACCCCTCTTTCTTGGTGACATGCAAATCACACCATACTCTGCAACCTATTATGTGAGGTAGATTTCACCTAGAGCGATGGGTAATCCCATCCTAAAAATTACTCCAATTCCTCATCCCAGGACTTCTTCTTTTGGGAATCACCAAACACCAAGTACTTGGTACCCTGTATATCCTCTTCTTAATACCTTTGCTTTTCCAGTCCCTGTGCACACTTTTGCCAAAAGTTGTTAGTTTTCGTTGCTTATTGCAGTTTTCTATGCCACCCCGGGCCTTCCTAAAGTGCTCTTGATCAAACAGAGCCCTCCTTTTGTGCTCAAAGGGTTACCTCCTTAAAAAGCTCCTTTACGAAAGGATTTTTGTTCCCTTCGTTGCCCCTGACAGCCATATTTCTGCCTTGGCTCTTACTATTTTCTTCCTGGGGGGCCTTTTTCTTTTTGTATGCTACATAGGGACACATTTTCTTGGAAGCCAGTTATCCTTACTTTCATGGAGCTCTTCCTATTGCCTTCTTTGGGAATGCCATTCTGCCTTGCAATGTCCTGCTCAGCTGTGTACACTGAAATTTATTCTTTACCCAGTGCTACTCCATTGCAAAGTCTGTGCTATACATCCTATATCTTGCCTCTGTACTGCAGTGTTTCTTAAAGTGTTTCTATTTTTTGTTTTATATAAAGTAGGGAAGGTTAAATGATAAGTTCACCTTTGGGAATACGTTAAATGTTCTACCCGTTTTTTGGGTGGAACATGTAACGTGCGCATGGCTGCCTCCTCATACTATGTAAAATTTGAAAACAGCATAGCTGTGTGGGGCTCCGCCCACATGGCCGCATCATTCATTCACAGACTTCCGTGAATGAATGAACTGCAAGTCCTAACAGCCTTAGTGACTGTAGGCTTGTAGTTTTCAATACCAAGGTGTTGTAGTTCGTTGAAGCTTTCTGTTGGTAAATCTGCTTGCTCGTACATCCTGTACAGCAAGCATATATTCTGACAGGTCTGCAGGAGACCTGCATGGCATCAGCAATCTACTGATCGCTGGTTCAATGCTTTCCAGGCTCCTGTAGACAAAAATAATAAATGCACATTTTTTTTACCTGAAAAAAAATGTACATTTAATATTTTTGTCTAAAAGGTGAACTTATCCTTTAACCTCCCTAGCGGTAATCCGAAGTGTGACTTGGGGTTTATTTACAGTACCAAAAGCGGTAACCCCGAGCCACACTCGGGATTACACTATAGTGCTTCTCGTGCGATACCCCAGTCCTTACCTTGTCCTGCGATCCCGTGATGTCCTCTCGCTGTGTCCTACGGCTGATGCCGGCATCCATCTTCTGGGTTCTGTTCCCTGCGAGCGTCGGGACATAGGGGGGTGGAACCAGCGGGAGATTCCAAAAAGTAAAAATATGACATACAAACAATATATTGGAATCTGTTAGTATTACATTACTGTATCAATACTAACTAACTGTCCCTAGTGCTTTGTCCAATGCCCTGCCTGCACTTTTACTGTTCTTTCTGCCTGAAAACTTGAGAACGTCCATGGCATCCAAAAAGCGTTCCTTTAGGTCAAAAACTGTTTTAGCTAGAAAACAGTGATAGTGAATTAGAATCACTTGCAGAATTGAGTGATGGTGATTTGTGGGGAAATTCGACATCAGACACTGAAAACGATTCTGCGACTGAGCTCAGTGATGTGCGAACTTGGTGCTCTATTTTACATTTCAGTGTTTTTGGTTTGATTACATTTTTGAATTAAATGTATCATTATTATATTATTTTTTATAATTATTTATTATATTATAATTTATGATTTCGAGTTTCAAACGTTTTTATACCCTGGATGTTTACTAGACTCTTGTTTGGACAGATTTAAGTGAGTTATTCCTAAAAATTACAGGCCTACAATATAAAACAACAAATTTTAATGCAAAACAATGTACCGCTTTGATATTCATAAATATTGATTAGTTAGACCGCCAGGAAGGTTAAGTAACCCTTTCAGGTTTTCCTTGTGGTTTGTTCCCCTATTAGGGATATTTACCATCTCTGTTTGCCTTAATGACCATTGTCACCAAGACAGAAAATGATTTTCTTATAAGAAAAACAGCAACAATGGGGAAGTCTTCCAGTGGGGACACTGGTTACGATGACACTTTGGAGAGATTTCTTCTCTCTGTTGAGTCTAAGGGACAGGAATTGGAGGTTAAACATCTCATTTGGAAACAAAAAAAAACTGACAAGTTTTAACCTTTCTGACTTTTTGCATTACTAAATTAATTCTTATACTGTAGTCATTAGATTAGATTACATCTATATTCAATAATACATCATACAAGTTATTTATAGACAATTGGTCACTTAAAAAAATTTAAAGCGGTAATAAACTCAAAACCAAACATGTAACATTTAGAAGAAGATGGATTAAAATCATCATCCAGCAACGTGAAAGGTTAATTGGCAAGGTTCATACACGTATTAGGGAAATAGAAAATGATTTAGGCGGGTACACTCATGTACCAAATTTCTCTGAATGGGATAGGCATATCAATGACCAAACAGTTGAATTTGAGGCTAATCTTTTCAGTTCTAAATCTAATAAGTTTGAGAGAGATAGGAAGGACATTTTACAGGGTCATGATCATGGGTGGAAGAAATCTAGACCAACGAGAGACATTTGGTCTCAAAATATTCAAAAGGTCACAAATCATGACCACGTTATGACACCCAGAAACCGAGGAAAACCTAACCCCAACTGTGTTAAGCCATCCATAAACATCGACAGTCTATTCACAGGGACACAGAGCCCAGCTCGCCCAACCTAACAGAGGCAATTTTGCACCATCTTATCACAATAACAATCATCATAGCAATAAGAAGTGGACCACTTTTCAATGTCCCTCAGAGGGGCAAACATGGGAGACAGAACAATAACAGAAATTTCTATGAAAAATTTAAATATCCCACAGACATTGACCAGAGCAGTAATAACAACACTAGCCCGATGGCAGTTTCCCATTCTATGCCATCTACAGCTCCGAAGTACAATGGTAATTCACACACTAATCATATGCCTCCAACAGGAGAAATTTATTCAGTGCCAGCAATAGTCCATCCAGTACCAGCATCCTCACCCCCAGTAAATATCACTTTTTCATCTCCCTCCCCTTCGTCTCCTCTTTTTTTAGAGGAAGTCATACCCTTGGGAGGAACCAACAGGAGAAAGAGAGTAGAAAAACCAGTAGAGGAAAGTGAGGAGGCAAGAAACATAAAAGAGGCAAAATCTTGGTAGACACTGTGATACCATCAAAATTTTCAACCTTACCCAAATTGTCAACCTTCTCTAACTAACATTCAGTGAGGTTTAACTATCTCTCTTAAGAAAAGGCCTAAATCTTGCCCCCCCCCCCAAACCCCTCCAATGTATTAGAAATATTTGTTGATCTTAACAAATTCATTTGTCATCTCACTCTAAAGAGATATTATTCCATGAATGACATTTCCAACAATACCAGGATACCACTGATGAAGTCTCTGAAGCATCAGATGTTGGTGATATTGCTACTTTGCAAACATTGGAAGATCTCTGGGAGGAGGAATTTTGTGATCCAGAAAATCCTGAACAGACTCATGCATATCTCAGCATGGCTGACATCACACACCCATTTTAAAGCAAAATCTATTTTTTATCCCCATTAGGCTAAGTGCAACATCATCTCATTTTATGAAGTTGTATATTCAGGACCTAGTAAGCTATGCATCACCACCAGACAGGATCACACATCAGAAATGTCTCGATTAGAGAAAACAACATTGGAAAGCCTCAAGAACAATTCAGAAATTGTTATCAAACAAGCAGATAAAGGGGGAGGCCTAGTTATACAAAGACTAGATTATCTCACAGACACCACAAAGCTTCTAGGAGACTGCGAAATTTGAGAAATGTTCGGAGGACCCCATCAGGCCCTATAAATTCTCCCTCAAATCTTTACTAGACCAAGCACTCAAGTAAGGGGTGTTGATCAAACAGGAATGGCAATTTTTGTATAGACCATTCCCCCTCAGCCCACACTTCTATCATAATCCAAAAATACATAAAGATCCCATCCATCCGCCTGGAAGACCCAACATATCTTGGATCGACCACCTCACCAGCAATGTGGAAAATTACATCAATCATTTCTTACAACAATATGTAACTTCACTCCCTTCACATGTCCGTGACTCGGGACATATGCATGACATCTTATCACATTACCGTTGGCAACTGGGCTACAGGTGGGTTTCATTGGATGTGGCCTCTTGATATACCTGCATAGTACATATACTTGGGCTATTAGCAGTCCAACATTTTCTCTCTTTGGGTAACACCTTACATCCCTTGCAGGCATATTTTATCATTCAATGTATCGAATATTGCCTTGCCCACAATTACTCTGTGTTCCAAGACACCTTTTTTAGACAAATTAAAGGCACAGCCATGGGAGCTGGGTTTGCCCCTAGCTATGCAAACTTATTCATGGGCTGTTGGGAGATGTTCCTCATATGGAGTAACAACCCCTTTGGAGCGAACCTAGTTTTCTTTGCAAGGTACATTGATGATCATTTGGGACGACACAGATAATGAGTTAGATCAGTTCCTCTCTCATTGCCGGAACAATCCCTTTAACATTGAAAGCTGTAGATGACAACACACTTGTGTTTCTGGATCTAGAGCTTATGTTCAACAATGATTTTAACATTATTTCCAAGATGCATTTTAAACCCTTGGCGGGCAATTTGTACTTGCTCTCCAACAGCCATCACCATCCGAGACGGATTAAAAATTTACTTTTGGGGCAATTCTGTCAGCTGAAGAGAACCAACACGCATCTTGAGGATTATGATGCACAGAGCACCATCCTCAGGAAGAAGTTCATAGAGAAAGGATATGCTGCAGCGACCATTGAACAAGCATATGCCAAATATAGGGCGCAGTATTCCACTGACACTCATGTGATAGTCACCTGTGAAGCACCCCCAGAGAAAGAACAGCAGGCAAAACGCATTGCTTTTTGCACTCGATACAATCCCAAAGCTTTCCACATTAAAACGTCCTTAAAAAGTATTGGGGTATTCTACACCAAGACCCCTTTCTAACCAATATCATCTCGGAAAATCCAGAGGTAAGTTTTAGGAAACCCAAAGATTATAGGAGCTTCATAGCAACAAATAGGGTCAAAAGTGTCCAGACAACTTTGGTGTCCTCTTGGATTACACTATTTGATCAAAA
The DNA here is from genome assembly GCF_062004578.1 of Staurois parvus. Lineage (NCBI taxonomy): Eukaryota > Metazoa > Chordata > Amphibia > Anura > Ranidae > Staurois > Staurois parvus. The sequence continues at coordinate 1,016,603 of NW_028318189.1, read as the reverse complement.
AGGCAGCTACAGATGTGGAACAAGCAACTGTGGATGTTGCCAATTCATATGGCATAGGAAAAAAGAAGTAATGGGCAATGATGGCAATTCCTACAAGGTTAAACAATTTATTAATTGTAGCTCACAATACGTGGTATATTGTCTCATTTGCCCGTGCGGCCTTTTATAAGTGGGTTGTAAGACCCGCACACTGCATATCAGAACATAAAAGAAATGGTCATGAGGGGCATTCGATTTCCAATCATTTTAAAGAAAAACATGACAACAACCCAGTGGGTCTCAGGGTTTTTGGGCTAGAAAGAATTCTCAGACACACTGACACCGGTAGGCGATTTTGTCGATTATGTCAGAGACAGACCTTTTGGATTCACCATCTGGGGACCTTGTCACCCAGAGGACTCAATGAAGGGCTAGAAATAAATGCTCTGATCCATTGATAGCACTGGTAGATGATTTTTCAGATCATGCCAGAGAGAAGGCATAATGTAGGGCTAAATGTAAATGTTTTGATCCCCCGATAATACATTGGTTCTTCCATAAATTGGTGGTTTCCATCCATCATCTTCAACCTGTTCATTTCTACCTTGATATGCATCCATTAGTGTCATGAATTTCATATACCCATTTTTTCATATATAATAATCCATTTTTATTTTTAATGTTTGTCTTTATATTTATCATCATTTTTGATAATAGCAAAAAATGCTTCCATTTTTCCTTTTTCTTTTTTTTTCTTTCTGTTAGTTTATTATTTATTTGTTCATTCACGTTTTTACTTATACATTCTATTATTTATTTATTTATTTTCCACTCATTCATTCAGTGTTTCACCATCTTTGTATACAGACACTCTTCTTAATTTCTTTTCTCTTCTGCAATTTTGTGCCCAATATGCTGGATTCACACCAGGTGTGGTGCCGCAGCAATACATCCCCAGTCTCCTCCGTGAGGCGTGCGGTCCCCCTGGTGCGTTCCAGCAGCTTGCCTTGTGAGTACTGGATATGACATCATATATGACACACTTCTGGTTGGTTACTTCCGGCGTTTGGAATGAAAAACCACAGAATATGGGAAATCCACAGAAGGACTAAAAGTCTGGATTTTTAAAAATATCACTAACAGTGGTTCTAAAAACAAGTGTGTTAAAAAGCTCTGTCAACAAGATACATATTGGATGTTTATGCTTTTATTGAATATTATTTACACTCCTTTGTTTTACTACAATATTGTGTTGGGTTTTTTTTATAGTATATTTTTGCATGTTGCTCTTACAACTATATTTTTAGCCCTTTTGTAAGAGACATACATGGTAAGGTTTTTTTTGGTTTGTTTTTTTTTGGTGCATGTATTGTATTTTGTGAATATATTGTTTTTTTGGTTTTAATTTATTTTATTTATGGCATTGCCATCCATTCAAACCTTTTTTCCATTTATTCCTGCCATGCCATGTAGTCTTATAGTTTCTTGGTGTTTTCACAATAGCTTCCCTCATAGGATGGTATTAGGATTGAGAAAGGGGTAATGCTGTCCTGAAACATGTAGCCACACCACCATGTGTGATGTCATTGCTTGCGATGGAGGAGACCGAGCATGCATTTTTAATTTTCCCCAGCTGCCTTCAGCTCTGCAGATAGATATCAGCCCCTTCTCCTGCTGCAGACAATTTACTGCAGGGTGGACCCAACTGGATCTGTGGTACTCAATATGCCTTTTACTTCATGTTACACATCGAGTGCATACACACATATGATTTAATTGCAATACCAATGAATTAAACTCTATGCAATATAATAAATGTTTACCTTTGGTTTTAATACTGCTTTAAAGTGTGTGTGTATGTGTGTGTATATATATATACAGTTGCAAGAAAAAGTATGTGAACCCCTTGGGATTACGTGGAGTTTTGCATGAATTGGGCATAAAATGTGCTCTGAACGGCATCTAAGTCACAACAATAGAAGAACACAGTCTGCTGAACATAATACTACACAAATATTAGATGTTGCCATGGTTTAATTGCACATAACATGTAAACATTCACAGTGCAGGAAGGAAAAAGTATGTGAGGCCCTAGCTTAATGACTTCTCCCAGAGATAATTGGAGCCAGGAGTGAGCCAACTTTGACTCCAATCAGTGTGATGATATTGGATGTGTTGCTGACAGCTGTCCTGCCCTTAAAAAACACACACCTGTTTTGGGTTTACTGGTTTCAAGAAGCACTGTCTGATGTGAACCATGCCTCGCAGAAAAGAGCTATCAGAAGACCTACGATCAAGAATTGTTGACTTGCATGAAGCTGGAAAGGGTTACAAAAGTATCTCCAAAAGCCTTGATGTTCATGTGTCCATGGTAAGACAGACTGTCTACAAATGGAGAAAGTTTAGCACTGTTGCTACTCTTCCTAGGCGTGGTCGTCCTGTAAAAATGACTGCAAGAGCACAGCGCAGAATGCTGCATGAGGTAAAGAAGAATCCCAGAGTGTCAGCTAAAGACCTACAGAAATCTCTGGCACATACTAACATTTTTGTTGACACATCTACAATAAGGAAAACATTAAACAAGAATGGAGTACATGGGAGGACACCACGGAGGAAGCCATTGCTGTCCAAAAAGAATATTGCAGTACGTTTGAAGTATGCAAAAGAGCACCTGGATGTTCCACAGCACTACTGGCAAAATATACTGTGGACAGATGAAACCAAGATTGAGTTGTTTGGGAAGAACACACAACACTATGTGTGGAGAAAAAAAGGCACAGCACACCAACATCAAAACCTCATCCCCACTGTAAAACATGGCGGAGGGAGCATCATGGTTTGGGGCTGCTTTGCTGCCTCAGGGCCTGGATGGATTGTTGTCATTGATGGGAAAATGAATTCCAGAGTTTATCAAGACATTTTGCAGGAAAACGTACGACCATCTGTCCGCCAACTGAAGCTCTGCAGAGGATGGGTGAGGCAACAGGACAATGACCCAAAGCATACAAGTAATTCAACAAACCAATGGCTGCAACAGCACAGAATACGCCTTCTGGAGTGGCCCAGTCAGAGTCCTGACCTCAACCCGATTGAAATGCTGTGGCATGACCTTAAGAGAGCGATTCACACCAGACATCCCAAGAATATTGCTACACTGAAACAGTTTTGTGAAGAGGAGTGGTCCAAAATTACTCCAGATCGTTGTGCAGGTCTGATCTGCAACTACAGGAAACGTTTGGTTGAGGTTATTGCTGCCAAAGGAGGGTCAACCAGTTATTAAGTCCAAAGGTTCACATACTTTTTCCTCCCTGCACTGTGAATGTTTACATGTTATGTGCAATTAAACCATGGCAACATCTAATGTTTGTGTAGTATTATGTTCAGCAGACTATGTTCTTCTATTGTTGTGACTTAGATGACGTTCAGAGCACATTTTATGCCCAATTCATGCAAAACTCCACGTAATCCCAAGGGGTTCACATACTTTTTCTTGCAACTGTATATATATATATATATATATATATATATGTATATATATATATATATATATATATATATATATATATATATATATATATATATATAAAAACATTTTTAGGTTTTGAATACAGTAGGTAACGTTAATGTCTTTTTTTTTGCTTTGTTGCACAATAGGAAGTGAATGAAAAACTCTCTAAAGGTAGTGGCTTATCCCTGTTTAGACAGTTGTCACAGGAAAATGTGTCTCTGCTGGTAGATTCCTGTTCATCTCCTGTTCAAGTGACCACCATAAAATATTGAATCTCCATTGACTTTCTGCCTATACGTTTTCTGTCACATTGACGATGGTCACCAGGACATATAGGGTAAATCTTTCCAGAGAAGACACAGATAGGAATTACAAATATGACTTGGGTTTTAACTGTTCCCCACTCTGCCCAAAGCTAAAAGAAAAAAGTTTGGGTTTTGGATAAATTTTAACTATTTTAATTTCACTGCTTGAGGGTACTTGGGACTGCGTAACTTCTCACAGTAGTTCTTCATTACACTTTACCATCTTAAAGTGGAGTTTGGCCCCCCTGCTAAAAAAAAAACAAAAGTCAGCAGTTACACATACTGTAGCTGCTGACTTTTAATATTAGGGCATTTATCTGTCCAGGGATCCAGCGGAGTCCTTAGCCTGAGCTGATTCATCAATTGGCTGTCAGGTGCTGGCACTGCCATCTTGACTAAGGGAAACCAGCAGTGAAGCCTTGCAGCTTCATAGTTGGTTTCCTACTGCGCATGCGCGAAGCACGCTGTGCTTTGTGAGTCCTCTGGGGCCTGCAGGGGACGCTGGGGACAATTACCAGCTCCTAGGAAGTGGGAGCTGGTAATTGTCAATTGTCAAAACTAGGTACCTGCTTCATTCCCCCCCCCCCTTCTTCCCAAAAGGTGCCAAATGTGGCAGCAAAGGGGGGGGGGGGGTGGGAGGCAGATAAGCGGAAAAACATGGTATACACTCATACAAAACATTGGATATGTTCGTTAACAGATACCCCCTCCCACCCCATCCTTTAAGTCACCAGGTGCTGGATTGCCTTCATCGTGATTTTTCATCATACATGTCCCATCCTCAGCATACCTAAATTGCTTGTGCCTCGGATCCTGCTCTTTCCTTCAGGCAGCTGTCATTGGTAAACATTTTCCCTTATTTTACTTGCATTTGCTATTGACAAGCAAGCTGCGTTTGCTATGGTGTAAAAATAAAGTGCACTTTTGAAGGAAGTCTTTTTTTTTTTTTTTTTTTTATACACTTTACATAGACATTGTCCTAGATGCCATAATTTATTTTTATGTCGACTAATGTAATGAGACATTTTGTGAAACCACTTTAATGCACTATTTACTCTACTCTTATGTCTCCTACAGGCATTTTATAGGAATTATATTTTTTAGAATGTATGAATAGAGCTTTTCATTATTAAACCAGTTTTATCTTTCAAGTGGAGTGGAATTGAGTGCCACTGAAATGTTATGTAACTGCAGGACTTAAGGATCCATTTTCATATTGACATAGAACAACTCTAATCTCTAACAAATGCATTATCTGTAGTTCCTGAGCACTTTGTGTAGTGACTGACTTGGGGAAACCTTTTTTCTACAAACCAAGTCCATTACATTCTGGTGCTCCGTAGTAATGAAAAAAGTTCACCTCTCTAGAAAATTTGATGATGATTAGACATGACATAAATATGGTATGTACATTGTGTTTTCTGAATACTTGTCTAGTAAGATTTAGGGTACTTTTTAACATGCATAAAAAGAATAACGATAAGGACTATAAGAAGCAGCTTTATTTCATCTGCAATAGGACTTAAGGAAACTGATTCATTTTATAAGATTGGATATAGTGGGAACACTGTGACTTACCAGTTTACGTTTGGCTTCCTCAGTGTGGCAGCACACAGGATGGATTTCAGCTTCTTCATATAAAGCACGTGAGTGGTTTCATTCATATTTTAGGGAAATTGTGAGCCAAAAAATATAATATGTCTAATATACTTCTTATGTCTCTGTACGCAATGGGCCTGGATCTGTAGTAGCTTTCCAGCCCCTACTGTAACCCTATTCCAAACATATTTAGTTAGATTACTAACCATTTGGGGAAAAAAAACTCAATGTGTTAGACATAAATGGTGATCAAATGCAGGAGCACAATCCAATCATGTAAATAGCATGTATATTTTAATGATTGTTGCATTAATGTGTTTTCGTATAATTCTGAATGTTTTGTGTTAGTGCCTTGAAGAAGAAAGACACCCCCAGCAGTGGCTTTTTTTTTTACTAGTGATCTACTAAAAAAAATACTAATTCAATTAGAGCAATCATTCAAAAAGTATGCTGGTTTCTGTAATGGAAACAAAGGTTGCAAATTCCAACTGAAATAAAAAGGGTTTTGCTGCACAGATGATGGCAGGCAGACAAGCAGGCACCTATCGATACCTCGTAACATAGGTTTTGTAGAAAACAGTTGATTATAAAGCTGATTGTTTAGGCATTGGGTATCTTACCACTGATAGAGACCCTCCCCCCTTAGGACCACTCATATTTTTGCATCTGTCTGTAAATGCAAAGGACAATAACCTGTTACTCTAACACTGGACACAGTTTTCTTTTTGAAATATGTGTAATGTGTCATAAACAAGGTAAGAGGTTCACTTATGTGGAGAAAATTAAATGATCAGCACTCATTTCATGGAGATTTTCCTTCATGTTGACTTGGAAATGGTTGTTATTACACTGCACCAATGGCATCTCCAACATAGCATGACTGACCATCACAAGTCCAAACATATTTTCTATAGCTAGCAGAACACTGGTAACAGACCTGCCTTTAAGGTCGGCAGCTTTGTGGGAGGTGGGGGAGTCAAGGGTCTCCCTTGAGTGCAGTACTAGGGAAAAGTCTTCTGTTATATGGCAAAATGAAAATCATTTGCCATGAGACCCGTTGTTAAAACTGCAAACAGGATTTCTTTGTAATATGTGCATAACAATTGATCTCCAGACATGTGACTCCCTTGAGTGTTGTCTTCTTAGAACAGCTTTTAATTATATTATTCTTTTATCAGATGCTAATGATCAACCCCTGCCTAATGAACACAAGGTTAGCACAGCTGTTCTAAAAATATTCTAACAAAGCTAAACTACAAATTGTAATGGAAGAAATCATGTTCAGTCAGTGGGAACAATTCTTCTGTTAACCTTCATTATCATGTTATGATCCTACATTAGAATTTTTTAAATAAAACTTAATAAAGATGTAACCTACAGTAAACTTGATTAAGAAACCATTAACACTATTGGACTTATGAAAATAACTGTAACTTTTATTTTGGACATAAGAATCTTTATACTGGTTTGTTTTGTGAATTGAGATGAATACATATTACTGTACATGGCTTATGTTGCAGACCTATATATTTCAGTGTGCTACAGCACATTTGCTCAGATCAAACATGTAGCCTATACATAACAGGCCATGTGATTAAAAGTGACATTAAAGGCTTGTATTTTTTTCCCCCAAACTAAAATAAGACGTTATACTTACCTGCTATGTGTAGGAATATTGCACAGAGCGGCCCCTTACCTCCTCTTCTGGAGTCTTTGCTGGTGCTGTCCACTCATTCTCTCTTGCGTGTGCCCCCATATCAAGCTGTGTGCTATGGGGGCACACATGTAGGTGCTCTCCAGAGCTCCCGGGGGGAGGGTAAAACACCTAGTGGAAGTTTTTTTTATGTTAATGTAGTTAATGCAATAGGATAAAATTCTTGTGACTTTTGAACCACTCTAAAGTATATGAGATCCCTTTCCTTGTAAAAAAAAAAAAAAACCCCATTCAGTTTAAAATGGAAATGAAAGACAAAACATTTGTGTAAATACTTTTTTTTTTTTATAAGTGATTTTTATGTCTTTGTCCTGAGCTGCATAGGGGGCTTGGAGAGGTGAGGGTGGAGAAGTAGCAGTACGCTGATCTTCTCACTTAATGGCTGTGTGGAGGTGGGGGGCGTGTAAGTCTGATCATTGGAGGACAGGCAGGCTGTTCTCCCAGTACAGCCAGAAAATTGACCATGCTGGGATAGATGTGTTCTCATGCCTAGCGTGGTCAGTTTGAAAGAGGAGAACAGGCAGACTGGCAGGATCACCAGGTATTTCACATAAAGGAAGCAATACAAAGAAAACAGGATTCTTTTTAAAACAGGTATATGATACAACAGGCACATATCAGAAATATGAAATGTTGGGGTAACATATTCTTTAATAAAGAGATTTTGGCCTGAAGAGTCCAGATTCCAGCCCCTGCCTGATGAGATTGACATTGTGGATCCTGCAACCTGATCCATGGTGGCACATTTTGTAGCCATATACTATTGTTGAGAATTTTAGATTCTCCTGGATGATCACTGGAATGGCAAAACCATCCATTCTTTCTAATCATGTACATTGCTTATCATTTACATTTTTTGTATATGTGAAAAGATGCATTCATATACTATATACAAGTATTCTGAAATGCTCTGACTAACTATAAAACTCACTTTATGCTTTATGTTGTCACCTGTTGGCAACAAGTGGAACTTCAACAGCTGTAATTTGATTTCCTACTGTCTTCCAGCTATAACTGTGAAAACAAGTGATGCATTGGCTTGTGTTCTTTCAGTAATTTCCCTAGTAGGGTCACAGCACACTGCAGTGAGGAGTCATTTAACTTAATAACTGAGAGGATGGTAGTGTGCAGTGCTTGCATATACTAAGGGGTCTATTTATAAAACATTCCTTGGATCAGATCTAGGCATTTTACGGATGTTTGGCTGTCCCTGTCCAGAATGTGTAAGGTCACTCAGAAATTAGAAATCAAATGTAAATAAGTGCACACCATGCATGCAATACAACTGCATTGCTTTTGTTTTGAAGGCAACTGCTAGGGTGACAGTGCTCCATAGCCCCGGGAGAGGGGTGTGGATTCTTTCTATCTGGGTTGGCCAATGAACAAGATGATGATTGTGCTTCTACCCTTGTGGGTTCACTGGTCGCCAGGATGGCAGCTGTTGCACGTCCTCCTTTTCCAAGCAGCTTTGGCCATGTAGAGGGGTGATGTTGCCCCTTGAACAAGTGGGACAGACTATGGGAGATGGGCAACAAGGATATGATGTGGGTGAGGGCATGTAGAGAGGTGGTGACAGGTCTCACTCTTCAACCCTATTCATAAGGGGTATAGCCTACACCCCCACTAGTTGGCCTTCTGCCTTGCTGTGGGAATGACATAACAAGCTGGGGGCGTGTATAACAGTGGAGGGAATATATAAACACCCTCATGGGGTTCTCATAGACAGGCTGCTCTGCTGACTTTCTGTATGTTTGGCTCAAGGAGGTGCTAGAGGGGACTGAGATGCAAGTAAGGGTAAAGTATTACCTAATGTTTGTTCCCTATATTGAAGGGACTGCATTAGTGCTTGTAAACCTCAGACATGAAATATAAACAAAGTATATCCCTCTACTGTGTGTATTTGTCTCAGTTAAGAGCACTGTCATTTCTGTCTGCTTCATTCATCTGCTATCAGCATGACTCATGTCTAACAAGTTTTCCTGACACCAAGAGAAGCAAGGTAATAGGGACCTCCAGCAGAGTGACAGCCTCAGCTCTGGTCCTGTGTGCTGTGTGCAGAGGGGTGTGTCCCATCCTTCCAATCAGCTCTCAGAGCTTTCCTCACTGAGCTCTACAGTGTGTAATTTCAGCTCTCTGCCCCCTGTTTTCTGACAGCTCAGACAAGCTGTATAATTTTTCGATTTTGGATGTAGAGAAGACTGTAGATAAACAGGTACCACCTATGTAGGATTCAATTTATGTTGCACGGTATTTGCACAGCAGTTTTTTAAATGCATTGTTTTGGGAAAAAATACACTTTTTTGAATTTTAATGCAAAAAAACAAAATACATAACCTATTTTTTTTGGTAAAATATAAAATATGACATTACACCAAGTGAATAGATACCAGACATGTCACGCTTTCAAATTACAGTGCAACAGCGACAAACACAGTCAATTTTACTATCCATAGGACTCTTTAACCCCTTCCTGTCCGGACACTTTTACCCCCTTCCTGTCCAGGCCAATTTTCAGCTTTCAGTGCTGTCACACTTTGAATGACAATTGCGCGGTCATGCAACACTGTACCCATATTAATTTTTTAGCATTTGTTTGAGACAGATAAAAATTTATTTTGGTGGTATTTATTCACCACTGAGATTTTTTTTTTTTTTTTTTAAAAAGTCCAAAAAGTTTGAAAAAAAGTGTTTTTCTTAAAATATTTTGCAAATAAATAATCTTGCCCAAAATGTATTCAATTATCTTTTAAAAAAAAAAATAACCCAAATTAGTTTATAACCAAAAATTATAATTTTTTAAAATTTTTGTTTTCAATTTTTCTTTTCTTTTATTATTATTATTTTCTTTAACATACTGTCACCCTAGCAGTACACTTGTGGGGGTTGATGAAGATTTTTTTTTACACTGATTGCTTTTACACCCATAAAGGCTGTAAAAGCAATAATTTCTATTTCTCTCTGGCTGCATTCTTGCAGCCATTGAGAAATACTGTGTGAGCTGTGATTGGTCACAGCTTGTCACATGGTACAAGGCTGTTGTGAATAGCCTTGTACCATGTGATCTCTGTGATCATTCACAGATTTCACAAGTAGTAAGCAATGATGTCAGAAGTGACATCTTGCTTACTACTATTCATGTGATCACTGATTGGCCAATCAGTGATCACATGATCGGGACCGCACACAGAGGTCCCGTACAGCGGGCATCGGATCGCGGTGCCGAATGCTCCCAGGAAGTGCACACAGACTAAAATGGCGGGCGCCATTTATAAACGGCAACCCGCTCCTGCACTGCTCCTGTTCAGCTGTTTATATACATGGGCCTTACAAAAAGTGGTTAAAAGCCTTCACAGGTTACCACTTTAGATTTACAAAGGAGGTCTGGTGCTAGAATTACTGCCCATGATCTTACGTGCATGGTGATACCTCACACGTGTGGGACAATCGCTGTTTGCGTACGTGCTGGACTAACGTATGAATTTGCCTGTGTGCGTGAGCACAGGGGGGACAAGGCACTTTAATTATTTTTTTATTCATTTATTTTATTTTTACACTGTTGCTTTAAATTATTTTTTTAAACACTTTTATTGCTGTCACAAGAAATGTAATCATCCCTAGTGATAGCAAAAGGCACGTGATAGGTACTCTTTATGGAGGGATCTGGGATCTATAAGACCCCAGGTCCCTCCTCTGCACATAAAAGAATTCAAAACACCAAGATCTCTATTTTTGAATGCATTTGAGTTTTTAAAAATGACGCTGTTTACATCTGGGTAACCCAGAAGTGATGTCAGGTCATTGATTCCGGATTACCATAGCAGAGAGCCGATCAAAGCTGATCTGATTTGTTCGGCTGTCCGGCCAGTCGGCAGATGCGCTGACTGGTTGTTTGGGTATCCCAGTGGGATAGGAGAGCCCAAGAAAGCGGCGGGAGGGGGAGATGTCCCCTCCCGCTACTTGTAGTAGCTATGGAGCGGCTAGTTGCTGCTCCGATCGCTATTATAAAAGAGCCGACCGCCGACACTAAAAAAATGGTACCGGGGTGCAGCTGCAGGCATCACCCTGGTCCAACCACTTGAAGATCAATGATGTATCAGGTACGTGACTGGTCTGCAAGTGGTTGAATAACTAAAGTTACTTGATTGGAAAATTCTCAGTTAATTATTGGCATTGCAACTGCAATGCACGTTTGTAGCATGTTTTCTTCGTGTTTTTGAAACACGGTCAAAAACACTTGTTTCTGTACGTGCTCCAGAATCGGTTTAATCCAACCTAAATTAATTCTATTTTAGAGTGTTATGTCATGGTTTTATGTGTGTGTGTGTATATTATTATACACTATTCAGATGATATTAATGATTATCACTGTTGGAGAGAGGGAGCAAATTTCCACTGCATGAAAATCCCATGTTTGCCCCTCCACATGTTGTAGATGAGCTGGTGTAATAATGGATTGTACATGTTCTTTTTAAGAGCAAAGCCTTCGCAAATGTAGTCAACAGTGTGTGGGTGTAGTTTTAAAGATGGGTTTGTAATTGTACTTGGTAGCAAAATAGAAGCTCATATCTGATACTGTTTTGGAAGCAGCATTTTGTCTCCTGGGATTCAGCGCTCATTTATGCTCTGTTCAGATAACATAAACGCTGCCTATTATGGTGTGGCCTCTGATGAGAATTTAGGACTGTAAAATAGCTTTAAAGCTTTGGCTCTATAAAGATTGGATATTCTGTGTGAACTGTGGAGCACTGCTCTAGTCACATATGGGACAAAGATAAAAATTTTATTTTATTATGTGTAAGAATGAGATCTAACCAATAATGAAAGCATTATTATCTAGTGACAGCAATTGATGGTACAGTTGCCAGCTGGTAAAAATCGAAAACCTTTCTTTTGCTTTGTTTTATTGCCATTCTTAGCCTTTCATCTTCTTAACTGTATTAATACACAAATATATTTTCTGTATAGTTTGTATCACATACCTCCCTCTATGCAATGAGCTGTTTAAAAACTGTTCCTTATCTCTATATGAAAGGTTGTGGTGCACTGAAATGAAAACTCTTGGATCGAAGCCGAAAATTCAGGAGGCATTTGGCCGAAAACTGAAACCAAAATGTACAGTGTAAAAAAAAAAATATATATATATATATATTATTCGACTTTTTAATTAATATCATGAATTTAATTTATTTTTAGCACCTTTTGGCCAATAAGCTGCTTTCACACTGAGGAGTTTTTGCAGTGCTTTTGCTTTAAAAAAAAACAAAAGGAAAGCAAGAAAAATGCATCCCTTTAAATTCAATATATGTCTTCACACTGGACCTTTGGGCTTCCCTTGCGGTGTTAAAAATCCTGTTGGCCTCATTTTTGGTGCATATTTGGCGAATGACAAAAAGCATCAAAAACACACCTCCCTATTGAGGCATGCTTCACATGAGCCCCATTTTTGGGGCTTTTTGCAGAAATGCAATACAGTCCATTTAACATGGTTTCCTATAGTACACGTTCACATCTATCCTTTTTTTGAGCTGCTTGCGTTTTTGGAAAGGGTCAGGGACTTTTTTAAACGCAAAATGTTGTGTTTTGGTTCAGTAGACCAATGTTTCTCAACCGGGGTGCCTCCTGAAGTCCTCAGGGTGCTGTGACATCGTGCTTAAAAAACCTGTCAGATCCGACCAAACTTCTGCTCTGCTGAATATTACAAGAGCATGCACTCGATCAGCACAGTGCAGTGCAAAGCAGTGGCAGGGGGAGGCACCTTTCTGAATACTGAGTTCTCCGCCTCCCCCTACCGGACAGTACCCGGCCAGCATCGCCCACAGCTGTGTGGATTGCAATAGAAGAAAGTCCTGACCCAAGGCTCTGGTAAGTGGAAAGCAGGGTGCAGAGGGCATCAAAAGGGAGGGTGGAGGTTAGCTTGTAGCATTTAGCAGAGAGAGTGGTGTACATAGGAGAGCTAACGGGGTTTTGTGGTGTGTAGGTGAGCAGAGAAGGTGATGTGGAAGTGAGCAGAGAGGGGTTTGGGACATGGAGGTAAGCAGAGAGGGGTTTGGGGTGTGGAGGTGAGCAGAGAGGGATTGTGGGTGTGGAGGTGAGCAGACAGGGGGTTTTGGGGTGTGGAGGTGAGCAGGGGGGGGGGTCCAGGATACAGAGGTGAGCAGAGATGGAATTTATGGATATGAAGGTGAGCAGAGAGGGGGGTTCGGGGTACCAAGGTGAGAAGAGAGGGGGGTTGCAGTGCAGAGGTGAGCAGAAGGGTTCTGGGGTACAGAGATTAGCAGGGGGATTGGGGTCCAAAGGTGGGCAGGGTGGGATTGGGGTACAGAGGTTAGCAGAAAGCGTAACATGAAGTGTGATTTTGCAGCCTATTCATTTGAATATAGTCCGGTGCTTTCAAACACACTGCATTTGCGATCTGTGATTGGGATGCCGTTAACAATGCATTGGCACCTACATGCAAATCGCAAGGGCAATGCAGTCACTTGCAGTGCGGTTAATGCATGCGGAGCGCTCCTTTTCTGTACCACTTTCTGGTGTGAACTTGCCGTAGTGCCCAAGCCATTTTTGTTTAAAATTGCGCCACAACGAAAACGCACAGCATTTGCTAATGCATGAGGGTTACATTAGGACTTAATTGCACCTTTGTGCGTTTGCTAAAGAGCAGTACCTTTGTGTGCACATTCCCCATCATGCAGTAGTGTGAACCAAGCCTTAACTAGGTTGCCTCGAAAATGAAAATAAATTTCAAGGGTGCTCTGACAGGAAAAAGGTTGAAAAACACTGCAATTACACTTCAATGGAGACACTGCAGAAAATACATGTAGTGTGTTTATGACACATTTTCACGCATTTGCCGTGTTTTTGATGTGTTTTGCATTTTGATCTGCCTGGCAACAAGTTGGCCAAAAAACATTTCAAAAACATGCATGCAAAAACGCAAACACGTTTTTGATGCATTTCGCGATTTTAAGCTGCCCAGCAGCAACCAAAAAACACAATGCATATAAATATATAAAAAATAACATGCATGCACAAGCACACTGCAAAACAGACAAAACACAAACTGCATTGGTGTGAACTAGGCCTGAAATGCATTAAAAACAGCAAAAAACGCATGTGATGCATTTGTGATGCGTTTTGCGGTTTTAATCTTCCCAGCAAAAACTTGGCCAAAAAAGGGAACATTCAAAAAATGCAAAATGCATCAAAAATGCACTGCAAAACAGACAAAATGCAAACAGCACTGGTGTGAACCAGGCCTGAAATGCAGTGAAACCCCATCAAAAATGCACACGTGTTGCATTTTGATGTGTTTTTATGAGTCGCATGATCTAAGAAAAACACACCCTATGCGTGGTAAAATCGCAGCTAAATAATGCGTTTTCGGCGGCCATTATCGGCACCTTTTTTCCTATGGCAAAATGTCAATAACGCTCTTTTTGGCCGATACATTTCAGCTGATGATATATCGGTACATCCCCAAGGCTCCATTTACACTTGGGCATTTCAAATTGCCATGATTCTGCCCGCGATTTGAAAACACGCTGTGAAAATGATTGCGCAAACAAAATCGCAGGACATCCGTGATGCCCTAAAATGGTTTGTGCATTTTCACAGCAATTTCGCCCACGATTTATAATGCCCTAGCGTGAATGGAGCCTAAAAAGGTATTGTTTACTGTTATAAAAGCGTAGTGCTTTTATTTTATTGCTAAATAAAACAGATTTTTATAACTAATCTTATGTTCATGAACACCTACTTTAAAGCTGTCCTGTAGCAGACTATGTGCTGCAAAAAAGAAGTGAGAGTTGGTGATATCCATACTTTTCAAAATTTCATCTTGTATATGTAGTGCTGTGTGAAGCTTATAGGGAAATCGGTCTTGTGGTAGAATTCAATTACCCTAGCAATCAGAGGAGAGAGGTAACAGATGAAATCAATGTGTAAATCTACTAATTTGTGTTTCATTTAGTGTGCACAATACTTATGCTTGTACATATATACAGTTCATGATTCCTAGGCTAGCCACACACACATAGCTGTCTCTCGTTCAGCTTGTTGGCTGAACTAGACAAAATCAATAGATTCCTCCATACATGCTGAACAGTATGGATATGGGAATCTGCACTGCTGGCTTGTTGTATCCAAACTCTATGGTGGGTGATTGAGAAATGCCCAGGACAAATGTTCATGACACTTAGGAAGCCCATACAGTAATCATTTTTTTTCATCCAACCAGCAGGTTGACCAAAAAAAAAATCAGTTTCCCCCATCCACACATTTGAGGTGGTTGGGGGAATCTTTTCCACTGTGGTATTGTATTTTGATAGCTGGGAGCCTTCCCTGATGTCAGAATACATTGATCAGTGTTAACAGCTGTACTGATCATTTAGGAGAAACCTGACAAGCTGGTTGTCCACAACTCAATCACTAGATTGACTTGTGTACAACCAGCCTGCCCATATGTGAATCAAAATTTGGATGCTCCCTACTGAACCAGATGAATTTCAATCCATGTATGGCAAGCTTTAGTGGCGTAATTCAAATGTTTATTGATTCAGAGCATCAGGTGAAGCCTCCTTTTGTATTTGGACACCTACTTCCCCGGCCATCTAAATAAGTGAGCAGTGACTGCATCTGATTGGATTGTCACTGTTTGGCTGACAATTTTCCACCAGGCTCAGTCGATTTTTGAATTGATTTTTTATTGAGCTAGGTCAGTGATGGGCAACCTTTTTTTCAACTGAGCCAAATCTCGCCAAAACCACGATTGAAATTTATTTTGAGAGCCACATTTTTAAAACTGAAAATACATAGGATGGTACACTGTTTTTAGTTTCAATAAGTTTTTATAGTAATTCATCCCCCATAGTAATTCATCCCCCCATATAGTAATTCATCCCCCATAGTAATTCATCCCCCATATAGTAATTCATCCCCCATAGTAATTCATCCCCCATATAGTAATTCATCCCCCATAGTAATTCATCCCCCATATAGTAATTCATCCCCCATAGTAATTCATCCCCCATAGTAATTCATCCCCCCATATAGTAATTCATCCCCCATAGTAATTCATCCCCCATATAGTAATTCATCCCCCATATTAATTCATCCCTCATATAGTAGTAGTAAGTAAGTAGCAATTAGTAAGCCAAGTCCCCCCTGTGTCAATTCACTTACCTTTGCTCCGCGCGTTCCTCTCGCCGTGTTCCCGCGCCGTTCCGGTCTTCAGGGCGGACTGTGAGAGGAGCCTAGCTCCTCTCATGTTCGTCACGCTGCCCCGCCTACACACATCCTGACAGCCAATCACTGGCTATCAGGATGTGAGTGGCAGCAAGACTGGCCAATCATTGCATTTGAGCACGCTGCCCTGGCTGTTTTTTTTTTGGATCACGTGTAAAGAGCCGCGGCTTGCCGACCACTGAGCTAGGTGGTACTGACAAGGCTACCCATGGTTCAGATTTTGGCCGAAATTCAAGCCGCATATAGAATGCTTTAGTTACCACGTGCTAGGATCATCAATTATGTCAATCGTTGCTTGAACTTCAGGTAGTGTGTGGAATATGAAAATTGGGACTAACCTCTTTTGCCATGATCTAATAATAAACTCTTTGATCCCTAAAAGATTGCAACATATAACAAGCCAACAGGAGACACTCCTGATTCTTTGTAAAGATAACAGCTATGCCAACCAAACCTGCCTGAAATCCTAGCAGATTCCAGTAGCTCAGCAGACATTCAGGAGTTTAAGAAGGTTTCTTGCCACACTTATTTAGACTGAGAGATCAGCATTAATCTAGACCCCTTTCACATGGGCATATCAGTATGGATCCATCTGTCAGTTTTCCAGATGGATCTAGACTGAACCAAAATGTATGTCAATGGCAGGCAAATGTAAATGGATCATGTCCGTTTACATCCATTCCATTTATGTCCATTTATAGGCAAGAAAAATGTTTTGTTTATGTTTTTGTCCCCTCTGATTTCTAACTAAAAAAAAAAAGAATGCAAAAACGAATTTAAACTGATGTTAAGTGAACTAAACTGCATATTGATCTGATTTTAACTGAACCGAAGATGGATGTCAAAACTGACTGAATCCATTTTTTCTTAACAAAACATGACTCAAAGGATGGCACTCATGTAATAAGGGCCCTAAAGCAGAGCACATTTTCCAAGACAAAGCTTAATCAAGTATAAGAGGCACTGTTTAGTGCTCTCCACCCCTGAAAAATGTACGTGAATATTTTGCGTGCTGTATACAATTTGTCCATAAAACCAATTATGTCATTTTTCAGCGTAGTTGTGAAGTTGTTTTTGTGACAGCAGAAAGGAAGTCCCAGATATAACATAAGGGGTACTTCCTCAGAAGATGCGGTCTGGGAGCACAGGACAATGTATGGCAATTACAATGATTACCAGTCTACAGTTGTGCTGCTCTATGATAGCAGGAGCAGGAAATGCCTGACAAATGACGTCTTCATATAAACATTATAACAAAATAAAGACATTATTAATAGTGTTGAATAATTCTAGCGATCCTTCTTGATATAGTTTATTTTGTCCAGGAAGGTTACTGCACTCTGGGTTTTTGCAAGTAGGGCAATATTGGTAAAACTTTTTTGTTTTCCATGCAACACCTAATGTTAAACAAAGACATTTAGTGTATGATGAACAAATTTTAATGAATTGCATCACAGTATATGGCTGCTCTTTATCGAGCTAAGGGTAGAGGACAAAATGGTAATTTATGCACACAGTTTTTGTTTCATTCAGCTGTATTCACTCAGTACAACTTATAACATCCAAGTGAAAGATATAACACCAATATTTCAGAAAACAAAAATCAAAAACAGAATCACTGAGTTGGAAAAAGGATCACCCTCCTTCTAAAATGACTCAAATCAGGTATAGCTAATCTCCTTCTCAATGGCACACAAAGCCATTTGACTTTCAACTGTGATCAGATGTGGTATTTGATTAGCTCAGCATGAAAAGAACTATCCTGGAGCATTTCAGTCCATGGTAGTGCAACTGAAGCAAACAATCAGCCATGGGTGGCAAGGCATTTGTCAAAAGATCTCCAGGATAAAGTTGTGGACAGGCACAAGTCAGGAGATGGATAAAAAAAATAAAAAGCTTTATCAATGCCTAGAAGCACAGTGAAGTATATTATTAAGCAAGTGTAAGGTATTTGGTACAACACAGACCCAACCCCCCCCCCCCCCCCGGATCAGGACGTCACTCCAAATTGCATGAAAGGGCCAGCAGGAAGCTGGTCAGAGAGGCTACCAAGAGGCCTCCAGCAACCCTGAAGCAGTTGCAGGAATTTATGACAGAGTGGTTGTTGTGTGCATGTGACAACAGTATCACAAATTCTGCACAAATGTGGCTTCTATGGGAGGGTTCCAAGAAAAAAGCTACTTCCAAGAAAGCCCACATTCAGTCACGACTGAACTTTGCCAAAACACACCTTGAAGATTCTGACGCCACATGAAAAAAGGTGTTATGGTTAAATGAGACTAAAATTTAATGTATTGGCCTCTGGCAGAAATCCAATACAGTGCAGTATCCAAATAACACCATTCCTACAGTAAAGAAGTTGTGAATGGGAAGAAAATTTACCTTCCAACATGACAATGACCCAAAACACACAGGAAAAATGACCACACAGTGTTTGAAGGAGAAAAAGGTGAATGTCTTTTCATGGCCCAGTCAGACCCCAGACTTGAACCCCATTGAAAATGTGTGGAATGACCATCAAATTTAACTGAACTTGAGTAGTTCTGCAAAGAAGAGTGCGCAAATATTGCAGTCTAGATGGGCAAAAATGAGGTAAAGTTTAGTTATATGCTAGGTAAGAGTAGATCCCGCCACTAAAGATAATGCAAGGCATATTTACTAGCTCTACCTAGCATCAGTGAGCATTAGTAAGCTTCACTGCCTGTTCATGTTTTAAGTAAAATAGCTATACAATTAATGCCCAGTAACCTAAATTTCACTGGTAGTAGATTCCAGCCCTAAAAAAAACATTAGGATAGTAGGTTGGGTTATTTTTTTTATTTCTGTGCACCACATCAACCATGACCAGGCTGTTTCTAAGAGCCACAGTCAGAAGTAAAGACACGGAAGCTAAGCACATTGCTCCCAACTAATGCACACTGTCATTTGTAGATGGCCATGGTCAATTCACAGATTAGCACTATTTTGTGATATGTCAGCTGATAAAGTAATTGCAGGATTAGCAGTGCATTAAAGATTGCCCGATTTGCACATTCCTGCTGTGAACAATTAGAAATCAGTCCATTTTATAGTTTTGCTTATTGTTTACAAAAACTAAATGTTTGCTAAATTAATTTTAAAATATGATCAGTAATTGCCATACAAGCCATATTGTGATTTAACCTAAATCAAAAACCAAAAGATTCAGAAGTTGCCTCCTTGTAACATAACATAATGGGACATTTTGTACTACAGAATTTGTGGATTAATTTCATGGGAACAATATAAATGTCTCCTGCACATAAGTGTGGAGGACTAAAGACAGTGATCCTAGTTGAGCTCCAGTATGTGTGTATTTTAGAGTTGACCAACGGATAGACCAAGCCTTGCTGTAGTCCAGATAAAACTGCAGAAAGACAAAGCAAGAGTCCCCTGGCGTAGCACATTATCCCCAAAAAAGATTTATTGTAATGTAGACAAAAACATACTCACAAACATAAGATGACAATTCACATATCAAATGACAGCCACTTAGTGCAATGTCCGATAGGAACCAATAGACCCTGACGCCTAGATGATAACCATTCCAGGGCCTAGGTAAGGCTGATGCATTTAGAGGGTAACCCTCTTCTTCGGAGCCAAGAAAACAGGATCCTTCTAATATCTCACATCCCCTGATGTCTCTGACTGATGATCAGCGACTCCTCCGTCCCTGCAGGGGGCGGAGTTGATAAGTATAAATATATTGAAACAAATCCCCATAGTGTTGTGTCGCTGGGGAGGCTTATTAAGATCTGTAACAGTCTATAACAAATTGTATAAATATGTGTGTGTGTGTTTGTGATCATTGTTCCTTTTCACATACCGGACCCTCCCTGGTCTTCCCCTGGACTGTAATAAACACAAAAGCAGTAGCCAGGTCTGGATGCATGGACAGGAGGAACATGTAGACCCCTGATAGCTGACAGGATGGCGTGGAACGCACGCCATCGTCAAAACCGGAAGTCCAGACCAAATGTGCCTGTGTCATTGGATCTCTGCTTTTCAGTAAAGTCTGCACTCAGCTTATTGTCAGATCAGAGCCATCCCCAACAAATAGTTTCATTTTCTAATGGCTAAAGTTATTGAAATTATACTCCTTTTTCTATTACCACACCAAGATTGCATCGTTGCCGATAACAGAAAAATTCTTCCACACTCCCAGTCAAATTGACAAGAGAAGAAAAAAGTAAATATTTTCTTCTCTAACAGACAGAAACAATTGAGTACTGTCCGTGATACTTTTTTTATTTGCACTAACATACAATTTTGAGGACAAGCTAATACGGCTACAATACGGCTACTAATACGGCTACAATCACCTCAAGCTTCTCTAACAGAGAAAGGTAAGACTGCAATAAAATCGTATCGGTGAATATAGCGGATTTGTTTTTCTCTGAAAATCTGGAGTATCACTTTATGAAGCAGAAAGGGACTTCTGACAATTGTAATAACAACTTGGAAGATCTCAATTGATGGCAGTAGGCATACTGTTATATGTGGCATAGTAAGGAAAATTATTTTCTTCAAACCATATACCTGACATAATTTCAACATATAGAAACTTCAGTGTGTTCCTTTGCAGTGTTGCACTGTTTTTCCCGCATAGATAAATTTAGATAATGACAGGTATTGGGTATGGCACTTAGAACATGTGACTATATTGCTAGCATACCTTAGGGCACTACATTGTTTTTTCAAGGAGCAAATCAGGCCTGTCAGGTATTTTCAATATTGCACTAGACCGACTTTTGTAATTTGGTTAGTGCACTGCACAGGCCTGTATCTAAAGCTGTAGAATTTTGGCCAAACATTTTCATTAGATTCTGTAATTGTTAGTGGGGTCAAATTGATAATCATTTTCTATCATGGTGATAAGAAAATTCAAAGGAACAGGATGGAATTTTTTTTTTTGGACCAAATTACATTCTAACAGTGTATGTGGTTTTTGTTATTAAAATCCATTTGTTCCAAAATCTAATGTTAAAAGCAAACAAAATTATGAACAATTTACGAATAACATTTGGGAAGCCGTCAAATGTACTGGCAATATATACATTTTAATACTTTACATTTCTACTATGTTCTCATGGGCTTTTTAGCCAACTTGGTCATTTTATTATGATTCATGAAGACAGGATTGGGGCTTCAGTGTTATATATATTACACTAAGTGGTCTAACTGGGACAACCTGGATTGTTTATCGTGATGTTTTCACTCTGTCTGCACATTTCACTTAGATGGTGGTTATGTATCAACCGTTCTCCCATGAACCACTGTCTCTGTAATAACCACTGTGCCTTAAATTGATTTTGGAATTTAACAACAGTGCAATAAATTAAAAAAAATGTAATCTTATACAAAAAAGTAAAAGTACAGGTGAACGTTTGTTTTAAATCAAAATTCAGTTAAGAAAAATGTGAAATTTCTTTTTGTGAGTAAGAAGTTAATGTACTTTAGTTTGAAAAAATTGCATATGGCTCTACACAGACCTCAGATGCAGCAAGAAACTGCTCCCCACTGCTGATGCCTCTGCCTCACAGGTTAGTGTTTATATTGATGGGAATTGTTCCTAAACGCATATGTGTGAACAGGATAAGATCCTGAGCCAATCCTGTCCTGAACCTGATGTAAACCTGATGTGAACCTGTGAACAGCTACTGTATCAATTAGCTGTGAAACCTGAGCTTCAATCCGCAACGCACATGTGTGAATCGGCTCTAAAGACACTATCTGATGACGTCTGACAAATCCTTGCCAGATGACATGGCACCTGAGAAGTGGCAGGCAGCTGACCACAGGGACTGTAAGCATATTCAGCACCTTCATCTCCGTAATCATTAACTGACCTACAGCTTTAGTGGCATTTGAGCCATCCTCTGTAAAGGCTCTATCTGATGATATTTGACAAATCCTTGCCAGATGACTTGGCACCTGAGAAGTAGCAGACAGCTGCCTTAGCTCCCAGGCTTAGAGAGATCATTTTGCCTCTTATTGATGCGGTACATGCCACCTTACAAATGGAAGAACAGTCTGTAGTTTATGCTAGTGCTGTTACTAGTCAGGAATCCCAAGAAGAAAAAAAAATAAATTTACATACATGCTACATGTATGTACATGATACATGGTACCTCCACACATCCTGTGTAGAGTCTTCTGATAAACTGTTCACATCTCCCAAACATATTGCAGCTTAATATCCTTTGAGGAGTCCTTTATTAAAGGGGTACAGCATTATCATCAAAAAACAAGGGGATGTGAAGAGGAATTCACAAAGAAAGCGGTTACATTATGGACAGAAAGCGATACTCAAAGTTACTCAAGCAATTATGCTTTATTACACAATGCATATATAGACATATAAGGTAAATACCTCAGTTAGCCATCACCTCAAAATGGGATAATACATCAAAAATGACCTAAAATCAATTAAAAACAGACGTCATGACCTGTCTAAACAGTATGATGCTGTAAATATAGTGACACATGGTCTAATATATATGCAGCACTGACACAATGGTTACACCACCATGTAGGGGTGTTTCAAAAAATTATACCAAATGGCTGAGCAAACAAATGCAGTATAATTGCTGATCATAAGTACCAGACAGTGGATATGATAGCCCAATAAGTAACCTAAACAGGTATATAGTAACTGTGGAGAGATATATGTAAGCAATCTACCCCCACAACCACTACCTGGGTAATAACCAATACAGGTAGTAGTTATAGCAGGCTTAATAAAGCGAATATAGGTGGTGAGATTTCAAACAGCAGCAATCATGTCCATGATATTTGATAAGATGAACTTAATAGCCATGATATTGTCACCATGTAACTTCCACAATGTAGTAGGAATGGCAGGGCCCTGCCAATATACAAAGGGGTTCTTAACTGCAGCATGCGGGCTAAACACCTCCTTTTTAAAGATACTGTGATGTAAAGTACAGGAGCATCCGTGCCTGAAAATAGATATAGGGTGCTGTACACCTTTCAAGTTGTGTAACATGATGTCCCCATCCTGCAATAAACAAGTGACATATTGAAAGTCAGTGGGTTTGTCACTTTAAGTAGGTAGGCAATGGCATTGTGTGCCGTATTTCCTTTTATGTATGCTGTATATTACTCACCACCCACGCCTTAGGTGATATTCTTGTAAAGTCTCTCTCATCAGGGTAATCGCCCGTGGTCCCGGAGGCAGCTGCAACCATCGGGACTAGAAGCAGGTGGGCTCCGGTCCCATCCTGGTACTCTTGCAGCCTGGTAATGCCGAATGCCGGCGTGTATTACCGCATAACGCGTTTCGCCGATGGGCGTATCTTACTCAGCTTTGTCAGGACCCATGAGATGCCTACATTACATGCATTATTTGTATTAGGCTTCTAACCGCCCATATATGTAATTCAGCTGGTGGCAAATTAACTCATTGGGAAAAAGAACTAAAATAGTTCGCAAAAGAACTGGTTATAGAAAATAGATAAATATATTGATACCTGGCTCCACAGTGGGAAAAATATATTTTTATATTCAAACCATGTCATTATAATGGAGTTCTTAATGACTCTTTTAATCAGCATTATCAGCCTGGGAGGTGGGGAGTGTTAGATGTACAAGCAGATATAGATACATCAGAAAACGAAAGCCACACTCTAGCTCACAATGCAGTTACACAAGCAGTTACATAAAAAGTTATTTTCCTTTGGGATAAAGGTTTTACATGAATAAAAAAAAGCTGATCATTGTAAGCACCCCTGTCAGTGGTAAATGGTGTGTCTAAGCACCAACATTTGCAGAAGAGCTTGTTCTGTTGAAAAACAGACTTACTGGCTAGATCACCAGATGAAAATAAAGGAAAGGAAGCCTAAAGAAAGCTAATGCAGCCATCACATCTAAGAATTGGTAAGCTGCAATATATAAAGTGTTTGCTTTTACGTTTAATACTGCTTTAAGAATTGGGATGTTCTAACTATTGATCTTGCAGTGACACGTCCTAATAAAACACTGAACATTCCTAGTGGATGCACCAGTGTTTAAGTATCTCATTGATACATATGCTTTCCAAAACCTTGTTTTCTGTGGCATCTTCTGTATCGCAATCTAAAATGACTGTGATGTTAGTCTGTCAAACTTTGGTGGAATGTGATTTTTTTCCATCCACACTGATCCTCTATTTGTAAAGTGCCTAGGGCTTAGGCCTGCTGCCTTACACTACTGCATAGATGGTTTAGTAAAGGTCTTCCTGTCTTATTTCCCGGAGTCTCCTTTCAGTGAACAGTCAGAGAACTTTTGTTTTAAATGTTGGTCTGCAGAGCAGGTTTGCAAAACGTGTCGTGTGCTTCCCCTTCGGGGATCAATGTCTCTTTAGAGCTGCATTGTACACCCTTATTAAGAATGTCATTGGAGATGAGAGCACTCCCAGTAGAAGAAGCCAAGACTTTAAACTGGGAGGACTCAACCTCCCTCTCTGAGGCAAAGAAGAGTTCATTGTGTTGTTTTGAGGCTTCAACCTCCTAAAACCAATCTCAACCATCTTAAGCCCAATTCAGCCACAAACCTATGCCTCCCAATCCCCCAAAACTGCAGACCTCTTCAGCATGAAGGGATGCGTGCCCACTTTTATAGTTGAGGGGGGGATGTCTGTTAGCATTCATATACATCCGCACAGATAGCATCTTGGATGCCTGGTTACAGGAGGGAATTTTCAAGGGCTATCTGACCCCTTTACCTCCTTCATGTCATCCAACCTTGCTATGTTAGTGCACAATAACAAATCTAAAATAAAATAATTACTGTGCTGAAAGTGACAGAACAAAATATAAATGAGTGGCCAGCCTACCAAGTATAGGATACACACCAATATACAATAAAATCCAAGAGGTGCACCTCTTAAAACAAGTAAAATGTAAAATAATAAATGATCATATGATAGTCAACAGTAAAACAGTGAAGTAGTTGAAAGTTGTCGTATAATAATCTACAGTATCATTCATGAATGACTTCCACCAGTGAGTTCCTAAGAAACAATCATGCGTGATCTTCCTCTTTAAATCCACAACAAGGGCAGGCAGTCACCAACTCATGCCCCCTCAACCACTCTGAGGCTTATCAGAGAGATTGTGACCCTCAAATGAGAAGTAAGCGAATGCTTGTTGTTTTCATCAATATAGAACACCTTGGTATGAAGTAGCTTAAACTCTCTATACAGACAAGGCCAGGAATATAAACATAAAAGGCACAAGACCACTTCCAATAGTGTAAATCTGGTATGTATTATGCTTAAAACTCGTTAAAAACACTCATATGAATGCTATGCATAGAAAGACATGTAAACTACAACACCCAGGGTACAAGTTCACTGACATTACTGCTTTCGGCTCTGTCCAATGCGTTTCATCATAACTGACGTCATCAGGGGCAACTCATCACCTATGTCAGTGCACAGGTTACCAGACGTCTATGGAGCCATTGAAGGTATTCTAGATTGGAGGTTATTGCCTCATTTGCTGTGACAGATAGCTTTCAGTTATTTTATTCCAACCTTTTCACCGATCCCAAACCAGAAGGGGCTCTCACTACGTCTTGGCTCTACATATCTTCATTTGGACCCAAAAATTCTGCATGTCTGTCAAAGTCTCCCTCCATCAGGGGAACTCTCTGACCATTGTAGATATCAAGAACTCCTCTTTAAAAGTCCCTATTTTTCCAGCACATCAGTGATTACTTCACTTTGCTGTTGGTCTCCAACACTTTGAGTTTTACCATTCAGCCTCTCTTCTTTCCTCTCTTTCTGACTGCCTATCACATTTCTTAAGATGCTGAAATGCCAGGGAAGTACTACAAAAAAAAACCAAATGACCCTTTTTTGGAAAGAAGATACCCCAATGAATTTGCTGAGAGGCATTTTGAGCCTATGGAAGGTCTTATTTTTTGTTACAAGTTTTTTTTTTTTTTTACACAAAGTTGTAATTTTAAATGATATATTGCTCACACATGTCATGGGTATATGCGGAATTACACCCCAAAATACATTTTGCTGCTACTCTTGAGTATATGGATACAACATGTGTGAGACTTTTTGGGAGCCTATCCGTGCACAGGCCCGAAAAGCAATGACCACCTTCAGGCTTTCAAAGGGTGTTATTTACCATATTTTCCGGCGTATAAGGCGACTGGGTGTATAAGACAACCCCCTAATTTTCCAGTTAAAACATAGGTTTTGGGCTATACTCGCCATATAAGACTACCCCCCTTCTGAGGCAACACCATTTAAAAACATCAGATTTTTTAATTGAAATGGTTATGACTTACCGGTACTTAAAATCCTTCAAAATCCGCATGTTCATCCTCTGACATCATAAGTTCATGAATGACATCCTGTGATACATTTGTAAGACAGTCATCATATGGATAAAATTCCAAATCAGATGGTTACCGTTGGATGTGCGGTAATACGGTAGCTTCGGCTACATACAGTATATATACAGCCCACTGGATGTGCAGTAATGTACATACAGTATACCAGGCTGAGCCTGGCTCAAAACAACTGTCCCTATGACAGATTAATCTGTCAGCTCGCTGGATGTGTGGTATATACAGTATACTGAGTATATACCACTGTGGTATATACAGTATACTGAGCCAAGCTGTTTCAAAACGTACCAGTACGTCCCTACTGTAATCAGCCCGCTGGATGCGTGTATGTACATAAGCTGCGGCTACATACAGTATACACTGGGCCAGTCACGGCGAGCGATGTATTCTACTAATGAATACAAAGCCTGCTCGGATTGGCTGAGGTTGTGACATCATAAGCCCACCTCTCTGACTCAGCCAATCCGAGCAGGCTTTGTATTCATTAGTAGAATACATCACTCTCCGTGATTGGCCCAGTGTATACTGTATGTAGCCGCAGCTACCGTACATACACGCATCCAGTGGGCTGATTACAGTAGGGACGTACCGGTACATTTTGAAACCGCTTGGCTCAGCGCAGCATACTGTATATACCGCACATCCTGCGGGCTCACAGATTAATTTGTCATAGGGACATTTGTTTTGAGCCAGCTTGGCTGAGCACGGTATACTGTATATACAGTATTACCTGACATCCAGCCAGCTTGACCCAAACAAACTCAAGGTTCACATTTTATACCCCGCGTATAAGACGACTCCCAATTTTTGGGGTATATTTTTAAGTATAAAAAGTAGTCTTATACGCCAGAAAATACTGTACTAATTTCCCTTCCTCACTACCTATCACAGTTTCAGAGGCCTTGAAATGCCAGGATACCACAAACCCCCTCAAATGACTACTTTTTCAGAAAGTAAACACCCCAATCTATTTTCTGAGAAGAATGTTGAGTCATGGAACATTTTATTTTTTGCCACAAGTTTTTGGAAAGTGACAAAAAAATTTTTTTTTACGCAAAGTTGTCATTTAAATGATATATTGCTCACACATGCTATGGGTATATGTGGAATTACACCCCAAAATACATTCTGCTACTTCTCCTGTGTATGGGGATACCACATATGAGAGACTTTTTGGCAGCCTAGCCACATACAGGCCCCCAAAATCCAATGACCACCATCAGGCTTTCAAAGAGCATATTTTCTCATGTCACTTCCTCACCATCTGTCAGTTTCGGATGTCCTAAAATGCCAGGATTGTCCAAACAACCCCCAAATGACCCCTTTTTGGAAGACACCCCAAGGAATTTGATAAGAGGCATGGTATTTTGCAGATATAACTTTTTGTCACAACGTTTTGAAACATAAAAAAAGAAAAGAAAAAATTGTGGCAACAAATATGATCAGTACAATACTCACCATGCCTCTCGGCAAATAGCGTGTCGTGTCTAATTTCCAAAAAGGGGTTACTTGGGGGGTGTTTGAACTGTCCTGGCATTTTATGCCCAACATTGGAGCTTATGCCACACATTGCCTACTCTTCTAACCACTTGAAGATCAAGCCTTTTCTGACACTTTTTTATTTACATGAAAAAAATCAGCATTTTTTGCTAGAAAATTACTTTGAACCCCCAAACATTATATATGTTTTAAAGCAGTGTCCCTAGAGAATAAAATGGTGTGTGTTGCAATTTTGTATGGCACACAATACGTGTGCAGCAATGTTTTAGAAAAAATACACTTTCTTGAATTTTAATGCACAAAAACACAATATATTGCCCAGTTATTTGTTAGAATATGATGTTACACCGAGTAAATAGAATAGAATATAAGGATGTAGCGCTGTTCCTAAAATATTAGGTGGTGCTGACACTTCACAGAAGTGTGTCTAGAACTGCAGTACACTGTAGATTGGGTTCTGATCCCTAGATAACAAAAAAAATGTCATACTACAGGACACCAAAACTAATCAGAATGAGGTAAGATAGGATATAGAAGAAGCTACTCTTAGGCTGGCCATACATTATACAATTATCTTCCAATTTTCTGCCCAATTCCCTTTAGATTTACCTTCAACTGTGTAGTGCAAGGGCCTGCCTAATTGGATACAACTGAAAGTGTTTATGTTTGTCCTACTATTATATGGTTTTTGGTAAATCTAAACCAAAAATCTCCAGATAATTGTATATGTATGGCCAGCCTTAGGGAGTCCTACAGGGCACTCTGATGTTATGTGAGTGAACCAGGTGAGTAGGCGGAAACCACAATAGATCAAACCAAAAACCTCCTCAACTAAGTGATAAAGCATAAATGGGCGTAAATAAGCAATAAGTGCTCCCTATGGATGGTGCACCTGATTGTAATGTTAAGTACACCTCCCCCAAGGAAATGTGATATATAGATGCAAAAACACAATGTGAAATAAATATAATAAAACAAATTGTGTGTAGTGCTATAGTGCACCTCCCCCCTAAAAAGAGAGATGCTGTGAAACAATACCAATATGTAAGCTATAATATGCAATGAACTGTGCATCAAATACCAAAAGATGTGCAAATAAAATGCATAATAGAACAAGTAGTGTATGGTGCTATAATACACCTCCTCCAAAAAAAGAGAGAGGAATGCTGTGCATAGGTTCACCTTCTGTGAGGTGAACCACCGAATAAATAGAAAAAAAAATTGCATAAAACTACATACATTTTTTATATCCATAGGCAACACATTAAAAGCCTTTACAGGTTACCACTTTAGATTTATACAGGAGGTATAGTGCTGGAATTACTTCCCTTGTTCTGATGTTAGCGGGTGATACCTCACACGTATGGTGCAATCGCTGTTTAGATACCGCCACGGGACCAACGCTTGTGTTCGCTTTTGCACGTGAGCTCCGGGGGGGGGGGGCATGGGGGTGCTTTAATTTTTTTTTTTTATTATTTTGCTTTTTTTATTTTTACACTATCCATTTTAATTTACATTTTTTATTCCTTTTTTTGTTAAGTTAGGGAATGTAAATATCCCTTGTGAAAGAAATAGGCAGTGATAGGTAATCCTTTTCTGAGAAATCTGGGGTCTAATAGACTCTATGGGGTTTATTTACTAAAGCTGGAGAGTCCAAAATCAGACTCCCTTCTGCATAGAAACCAATCAGCTTCTAACCTCAGCTTGTTCAATGAAGCTTTGGCAATGAAGCCTGGAAGCTGATTGGTTTCTATGCAGAAGGGAGTCTGATTTTGGACTCTCCAGCTTTAGTAAATAAACCCCTATATCTCTACTCTGCCCATAAAGCACCTTAAACTACTATCAGGGCTGATCAGGTTTGGTTTTTTTTCACACATTTATCACAGGTGCACCAGCAATGCTATGAACCGTCATGAATGGGTTAAGTTCCTGACAGTTCAGAATACTGGTGATCTGTGATTGGCTACAGCGTGCTGTGGTTGGCCCAGGTGCCATGTGATACCATGTGAGACAATCACAGCTCACTAGTATCAGAAGCAAAGCTGTTATGAATAAAATTAATTCATAACAGCTTTGTTGACATCGTGATCATGCGATCACATGGCGATCACATGGCGATCACATGATCACCGGGTCCCAATTACTGGGATCCCCATTCTACCGGTGGATAAAATGGTCACGGCCCCTTGTGTCAGTACAGGCAGTGCGACATACAGGTACGTTGCGGTCATGACCTGGTTCACCTGCTGGTGTCACTGTGCTTCCCTAGGTGGAAAGCTGCAGTTTTAGTGTCCACCAGCAGATTTCTCCCACCTGCTGGGAGGGTACTTAAGTTAAACTTCTTCTATGGCTCCTTGCGTCATTGTTTTGGCTGCTCTTGCTTTCGAACCGTTTGCCTTGCTGCTGCCAGACTCTGTTGCCATTAGCTCCTCTCCTGCCCCTGCCATGTTTGTTGCTCTGCTGGTGTGTAGTTATCTAGCATCCACCGTAAATAAATTTCACTTTAAAGATATATAAGTATGGTTTGGTCCCAGTTTCTTGGTGTAGCTACATATATCTGGTTATCCCAGCTGCTGACTCCTGACATAACACTAACACCCACTAATGACCAGATCAGCTACACCTGAGAACTGGGAGCCATTTACTTTGAATCAAGATGCTTCAAATGCAGGTTATTGTCCTGTGCAACTTGGATCAGAAGATGAAGATTTTTGTTTCTCACTTTGGCGGAACCTCACGGATGAGGGACTGTTGGTGAAGCATTCTTACAGCACAAGCTTTAGTTGATGAGGGCAAATTCTCACTTAGTACAATACAGCCTTTGGTTTGGGTCTGTTCTTAATAGTCCTCCTTTTACTATGTTTAAGACCGGCCATACATGGGTCCATTTCCGAAAGATTTTTCTCCTTTCAGGAAGAAAATGATACAATGCATCTTTCTCTCCATTCAGAGGAGAAAAACACGGGTGGGCTGTACAGTGACCGATCACAGTGATAGCCAAGCTTACCTTTACATAAGCTTTACCCCCTTAAGTCCACCTTGAATGCTGCTGCAAGTTTCATGCACCTTACCAACGTCCCTGAGTCTGCTACCCCTCTCTGCCATTCCCTCCACTGGCTGCCACTCACCCAACAAATTAAATTCAAAATACTAACAACAATTTACAAAGCCATCCACAACTCTGTCCCCTGGCTACACTAACCTAGTCCCAAAATACCAACCAAACCATTCTCTTCGTTCCTCGCAAGACCTCCTGCTCTCTAGTTCCATTGTCACCTTCTCCTATTCTCGCCTACATGATGTCTCCTGAGCCTCTCCCATCCTCTGGAATTCCCTATCCCAATCTGTCCGACTATCTCCTACTCTGTCCACTTTAAGATGATTCCTAATAACTTTTCTCTTCAGAGAAGCCTATCCTGCCTCCGTCTAACAGGGAGGCCGCATGTATGTGTACAGTTGGCAGCAAGGGATTCATGCAGATGGGATTGTTTATAAATAATATAGGGCAACCTTTCTCTATTGGGGAGTCGCCTGAGATCATTGGGGGTGTTGCTGTATCCTGGTTAAGAAAAGGTGTCAGATGAGATTAATCTCCCTGTCATCAGCCAAAGCATACATCAGCACTGAAGCAGCTCGGACAGCTAGCAAATGCACTCTGAAAAGTGAAAGTTAGGGAGGGGGAGGTGTCTTCTCAGCATGTGCTGTGTTCTCTGCCTCCCTCTACAGTGCAGTACCCGCCTGTGAGTGAAGGTACTTATTTGAATATTTTAAGTGTGTGTGTGTGTTTTCATATCTGTTTGAATGTGTTTGTATGTTTATATGTCTGTGTATGTTTATGTGTGTTACTTTTAATCCTGACCCCCTATTCCTGTACTATCAGAACCGTTTTTTTTAAGGCTCGTTTATAATCGCACCAAAGACCGCAGCTCCTCTGAAAACCGATTCATGCTCTGCAGAGGCAGTATGTGTACACCCCCTTCTGCTGCCTCTTCAGCTAAAGGGGGATTGGGGGCTCAACCGTGTGGTTTTACCATCTCCGAACCTCACATCTGTGTGACTGCATGCTGTGTGTAGGGCAGGAAATTAATTTCATTGGGATGCCCTACCCATAGTACCGCAGGGAAAGAAGTCCCACCTTTTTTTTTTTTTTTAATCACGCCACACCAAAAACACACTGTTTGCCAATGTGTCGGGTACCATTAAGAATTAATAGCACCCTTGCACATCTGCTAAAGAGTAACACATTTGTCTGCATGTCAGGAACGAGAACGCTTTTGCTTTCTATGATGCACATTACTGTGAACCAAGCCTTAGATTTGGGTGCTGCGAATCTGAAAATATTTTTCAAGGATGCTCTTACTCGAAAAAGGTTGAGAAACACTGACATAGGAATTAAAATGTGTAATTTTGTCTATCTTTCTTGTCCTGCTTAAGGTGTCCCACATTGCTGAGTGTGCACAATGGGAATAGGGTAATCTCGGTCTTACTTTACTCATGGCAGTATATATACTGGAATTTTTTTTTTTTAATACTAGTAATGGTGGCAATTAGCGACTTATAGCGGGACTGCTGGACTATGGCGGGCATTCTGACACTGGGTGGGAACTGATTAACTGCCACTGACATCCCCAGTGACACTAATACAGTGATCAATGCTAATAAAAAGCACTGTTACAAAAGTAACGTGGGGTGATCAAAGGGTTAACTGTGTGCTGTGTGTGTTTTACATTGCTGTGCAGAGAGATAAAAAGCAGGATGTCCATGCTGACAGGAGAGAGAGCTGAGTTGTTTACACACAGGTCTCTCCCCTGTCAGCTTTTCAGACAATCACTGAGTGCTGGTTGGGAATCGCGGGCCAGGATGCGGTGATTGACATCCCCAGCCACCAATAGCGGCACATATTTATTTGTGATTTTGCGCAGCCCTGCTGCCCTGTAGCAGTGCTTCTTCTATAGGGCGGATGGCTAGCGGTTAATAATCATGTCCAGGTAAAAAATATATGGTTTTATTTGTGATTATCCTTTTTTAGACTAATTCTGTTTTATGCATTGTTACATTTTATCTGTAGGCGCTTGTGGAGCATGGGTACAACTGCCAGTGCAGCTCAACAGCCTGCCCCAATAGTACCCCCCAGTGACAGCATCCAAGGAAATGGCAGTGGAAGTTCAAGTGGAGAAGACAGAAATAGCCTGAGCATTCATTCATTCCAGACAGTAGGCATCCACAATAAAGCAAAATCCATCATCACCAATAAAGTCGCCCCTGTAGTTATAACGTGAGTATGGAATTAAGATGTTTTGCATTGAGTTACATTGCAGTCTGATAAGAATTTTTTAGTGGGATAATCATTAAACACACTTTCCAAAGATTATATTTATTTTTTTAAAGTTGATTGCTAGTGTCTGCTTCAATGTTTCTCTCACAACAGGATTACTTTCAATGGAAACTATAGTATTTTTATTTATATGCTTTGTGGCAGCCAAATTTGATTGCTGCAAAAGCACAGCCAAATAATAATCACCTCTGTGTCCATAATCCAGTTGCTTTGCCTTAGCAGTCTTCACTGACTTGACAAGATATCACCCTTGAAGCTTATTCTTGCTGTCCATGTTATCATGCATTTTGTTGTGTTTTTTAACATGGGGAACAAAAAATAGACAAAGGAAAACCTGTTGTTTTCTCTAGCACCCATTCCCACCAGCTCTCTGTATTGCAGTGCTGGGGAAAAGTCCTACATGCTGCATTTATGTTGTTTTGTCCCACTGCAATCCATTGAATGGGATACTTCAAAAGAGCAGGTAAGCATCTAAAATGCAAAAGGTATTGTGGCAATGCATTAGCCACACTGACTTGACTTTTTGTTTTGGCAGATGTGCAGTATAAGAGATAGGAAGCTTACTATAATTTCCACATTATATTTAATCATTTCAGTTTAGTGATTTTATTTATTTTTTAATTCATTTATTGTAAGAGAAATCTATTTTGGTATTATAGTTTGTATTTCACATTTCATTTTTAATAGCCCACTTTCGAATTTTTGTTTATCACTTTTCTGGATCAAGTATGTACTTGCCAGTGATTGCTGTATAAGTTTTGTTATAAACCATAATCTGTAGTGAGGGTGATCTAGATGTCTTTCATTTCAGGTACAATTGTAAAGAAGAGTTCCAGATTCATGATGATTTGCTTAAAGCAAGTTACTCTGTTGGGAGGATTTCTGAGACAATGCCAGAACACTATCTTGTACAGGTAAATCTTGTACAATATATTACTATTACCTAAGGTTGTCACTGGCATATTGATTCAAACTGTGCTTTACATACAATGTTTGTGATGCATTATCTGCAGTAAGGCTGGGACAAGCCAGCTCTAGATTATTTTTAAAATGTAACTACAGGCAAACATTTCTTAGTTTTGGATAAAGTTAAGATACCTATTGCTCTCTGGATCAGGGGTAGATGTACCTGAACAACATGAAAGAGATCCAAGATCACCAGATATTTTGAGAAATAGGCCTAACTAATTAGTAAGAAAAAATATAATAAACCAAATGTCACTGTAAAAATATTTATTTTTATTTATTTATTTATTTATCGAGTTTATATAGCGCCAAAGGGTTTGCTCATATATATAAAAATATAAATGTAGCCTACCTTAAAAGTGGATATTGTCAGTCAGAAGAGCAGTAGTCAGTGTCAGTAGGGCAGTGAACAGTGTGTGGATGATGTCAGTAGAGCGGTGGACGGTGTCACTATTTTTTTTCTGTTATTTTTTGCAAATTCTTCTTTTTTTTCTGGATGCAATTTGATTTTTTTTTTATAATTTTTTGCAATTTTTTTTAGCAGCCCTGTTGGTGGAGTTTGGTGAATTATCAGGGGGTCTAAACGGACCCTTAATGTATTTTGGGATTGAGGATGCATACAGTCCTCAATCTCCATATCTGCAGCCTCAGCAGAACAGAGTAAATGAACAGGAAGAGCTCTGCCTCCCTCTGTATTCACAAACTGAAGCATAGTAAACACAGTTTACTATTTTTAAGTCATGAATAAACAAGTGAGTGATCGGTACTGATCACTCATTGAGAAATGGAAGGGGCTCACTCTGCTGCTCTCCTCCATCCTGAAACGATCCCCGCATCCGGTTGGAGAGGAGGGGAAGCTGGCAGTGTTGCGAGGGGAATGGGGGGGGGGGACCAGTGGAGCACACAGGGGTCCCGGGCAGCAGAGGGAAGCAGAGCCTTGAAAGGAGGGGCAGCAGGGGTGGCAGGGCAGGAGGGAGAGGAGGAAAAGCAGGCTTTCAGCTCCTGCAGGAGGAAAATACAGGGAACGGTTCCAGTAAATGCCACTGATGCTCCAGGCATGCAATTTCTCTATCAGGTACCTGAAATGAATGGGTAGATCGCAATTGATGGTTTATCATCTCCTCCTCTAGATGTTATGTTTCACTGCTGGCCAGGGGGATTACAGAAGTGATTACCATTGTTGGAACCAGAAATAAAGAGAAATCTATCACAAACAGCAGAAAAAGCCTGAAATTGTAATCCCTTTATTACTGTATAAAAAAAAAGAATTGGCTGAAGTTCCATTTTCAGTAGAGCGGCCTTTTTAAATGTGTTAAGAAGATAATGCAGGTACCTTTTTGGTGTCTGTGCCCGCTGTGCTTTACTTTCTATAGCATCCTGGTACTTTCAAATTCTGGGATGCTTTAATACAGAAATAAACACCACAGCACTCACGTATGGTCATGTGATGGCCTACCACTTCCCACTCTCCCCATTTTCCTGTTTACCCAAACAAGTGTGGCAGATGGCCTAAATGACAAGGAGAATTGTACTCACTGTTATGGATTTCTGTCACAAAGGAATACTTTAGACTCTAAAAAAACAGAATTCAACTTTTTCAGGTGTTTATTCTCTAAAGTTTAGAGAATAAACACCTGAAAAATTTGAATTCTGTGTTTTTTTTCTGCCAAATTAGTTAATTTATAAAAAGCCAGTGGGTTTTTTAAGTATAGAAGAAGATGTCTTCCATGTTCAGCGTAAACCAGAATGCTTACAGTGATGTAGGGTGTGCTATATGTGATTTTATTAAAAAAAAAAAAACTAAAGGTACAATATTTAAGTTTGTGGCTAAGTAAGGATAGGTTTTCTTAAAATATAGGCGCATATCATGCGTGCTGTATGTGGTCTTTATTATAAATTGCTGCATACCTGTTCTATGCCACTGATTCAGAAACTATTAAAGCCGGAGAAAGGTAGGAAAGTAGGAATCTCTTGCACATGGGTCACCTGAACCCGGTCAACATAATTGAAGCCCTATTTCCACTGCCCAGGCAGCCCAGATGCAGTGTAAAGCCTGTCATGGTCATGAATGGTTGCGCACCACTGTACTTTTGTATACAGCTGTGGTATTGTAAACACAGTACAGCGTACAAGTGTATGCAAAAAACACAAAAATGTATATCTTTCGCATATCTTTTACGCTGTATGTGTTGTATACGATGGCACCAGTGTATACAAGAGTGTATCAGAGCACAGCCATTCATGTCAGTAAAAGGTTGTATGCTGCATCTGGGCTGCCTGGGCAGAGAAAAGATGGCTGCAATTGTACTGAACTGGCTCAGTTGCCAATGTGCCAGAGCTCCCTAACAGGAGATCAGCAATGGTAATTCCTGTATTTTGCCCATCCAAAATGCCTGTCATGTTGTTATCCGTTACTTCACTTTATGTTTTTCCTTGTGTCAGGGAAAATATTTTATGGTTCATGATGTGTACAGCAAGCTAGATGTGTTAAACACAACAAGCAGTTGCGGGGCACCTAATTTCCGTCAAGCCAAAGGAGGTTATGAAGTCTATGGAATGGGCCAGCCCAGCCTGAATGGTTTTAAGCAAGTGTTACAGAAGCTACAGAATGATGGACATAAGGTATGAAATTGTGAGAAAGGCATGACTTTATTTACTAATCACATAGATAACAGAAACAATAATGTGACACTGATCTAATGGGCCTTAATCAGCAGTTATATCCAGTGTTCTTTTGTTTAATAGTGGTACAAAGTCATATAGTTAACGTTCTCCCACACATATTACTATAGAAAACACAATGTCAGGGTAAAAGTGCACAACACGACTGGCTGCACCATGGTTTTGCCAGCAGTAGTTTTTGAACCAAATTCTCAGACATAGGTGAAAAGTTCTGGGAAAATTTAATGGGTTTATTCTAGAACATGTCAATAGTTTTCGAGCTTTTTCTATAATGATTTTAGACCAGTTTGCCTGTTCTACCACTCACTTGTATGTGTTTTACCACACCTGCTTAACCTTTTGTGAAAGTAAGAACCATTTACCTCATCACTACAGTAATGTAAAATGTGGGAAAGTGGTTTATATAACTTATATTATAGCTTTCAGTGAGGTTTGAATGGAAGAAAGATTCTGTGGACAGGTGTCTTTTGTACACATAACAAGTTGTCGTTAGGAGCGCATTCTTAAATTGACAGAACTAATCTGTGTACCACATGAGCGTATAGCTAGTCTGTGGGAGCCAGAATTATTGTTGGTTGGTAGGGGATCAAATACTTATTTTACTCACTGAACTGCAAATCAATTAAAAACATTTGTATCGTGTTTTTTTCTGGATGTTTGGTTGATATTCTATCTCTATCATTAAAAATACACCTATGATAAAAATTGTAGACCCTTCCTTATTTTCTTTGTAAGTTGGCAAACTTACAAAATCTGAAGGGGATCAAATAATTATTTTCCCCACTGCATATGTGTGAATGTGTTTTTTTCATTTATGCAATAATTTTACAAGTTGGGGGGGTCTAATTTTTGCTAACCATACAATTTATAATCTGATTGTACAATCTCATTTAATAATATAGTACAAGGGACAGTGCAGTTAGATACAAATGTAATGGATTGGTTATTTTTGTCTGCATATCAGTTTTGGTAGTTCAAATGGTAAATCGGATGAACATTGTACAGAGATTGTACAATCAGATTGCATAGTGCATGGCAGATCCACTTTACTAAATATATTTACTGTGTATTTCAAATATATTTCATTTTGTTGATCCTGCAGGAATGTATGTTCTTCTGTGTCCGTGAGGAGCCAGTTGTTTTCCTGAAGTTAGAAGGTGACTTTGTGCCTTACACTCCTAGAAAAAAGGAGAATTTGCATGAAAATTTGCACAATTTAGAGAAAGGCCTACGAGTGGAGAATCTGGAACTTGCTATTCGGAAAGAGGTATCCTACCTGCATATCTGATTCCTAACTTTTATAGGGTTTTTTTTTGTTTTCCACTTATACTTCAGAGTGCTCAAAATAGGAACAATGAACAGAGATAGGTATATAGGTTAAAATATTCAGATGCCATATACTATAGTTAATATTATTTGTATTTTTTACCTAGTTAATGTCATTATTTCAAACACCCAATCAGTTTAAGAGTCCACACAATAGTGAAATTTTCATAGGTGACAACCAATAGCCTGATTTTTTTTTTTCCATAGAACCTGTTTTTCTGGGTGTTCTTGCCCTTCTGTTAATAGTTCCACTCCTCCTAATGAATGCATTCTAATATGAAATAAAAATAAAATGGGAGAGTGAGATATACCGCAGGAACTGTGTGTGTTTCGTCTTGCATGGGTCCTGAAAAGCTCCTGTTCATGAATGGACCTTGAGGCTTTCAAATTCACTGTATTTTCTTTTTTGCTCAAACATGTTCAGAATTAATGAATAATAATATAGTGTAGCGCAACAAACTAATATATCACATAAAATGTTCAGAATTGTCAGTCTAAAATCAAGAATTTTATTACATTAGTATGCATGTTGTCTTGTGTGATTTTCCAGTAGACACCCCTGTCACAGGCGTGCTTGTAGTGAACACTGAAAAATGACTCCTTCATCGAAGTCTTTTCATCATGCTGTCATTTCTTAGATGGGTTATCACATTAGAAGAAAATCCTAGTTTGTAGTGGCATACCCATGGCCTGTCTTTCTCATGTGCTATTCTCATTTGTGTTTTTTTGCTTACAGTAAAGGTCTTTAAGATATATGTTAGTCATCGACATTCTGAATGTCCCTTTGTAAAGCTAATCAGTGGCATAACTATAGCCAAAGCAGCCCGTGCAGTTGCTATGGGGTCTGGTAGAAAGGTTATGGCTAAGGGAAGTGTTGAGGTCTTCTGCCAGGTGGAGTGTTGTATGCAGAAGCTCCACCTCCTTCCCCTGCCATTCAGCCTACAGTAAGTAACTCTCACTGCTGCTCCTCGTGGATCATCTGGTCTCCATTCCTTGGATTGCCTTGAGTTTGTGAGTAGACTACTCCTGGGACTTCTCTTTGGGCCTAGTTGTTTTCTGCTACCTGATACAGCATGTCTTGTTAAAGACTTGCAGAGGAGAGTCCTACTGCAACAGGTGATCTTAGCCCATACACCTTTACTTCTTTTAGGGTTTTTTTTCAGTATCCCCAGAAGGAAGCGATACCTGTAACCTAGATAATGAGATTCCTATTATTATAGGGTCATCCTGGTTGGAGTCTTCTATAGCTCTGCGTGGTAGTGCTGAGATCTTTCATGTGTGCACTGGGCCCCTTGTGTCCACTTCAGACTTTTTCTTGGTGTCTGCAAAATTACTGGAGCAAACTGCTAGCAGAGGCTCTAGGCATGCTCGGGCACCAACCACGGCAGGGGCTTAATCTGACCCTACTGGGCCTCCATTGCGAAGAGTGCCTGAGGCTCCTGTTACCACCTCTGATGCAGATTGAGTCCTCACAGTCTGTATTTGATAAAATTCCTTATGACTCAAATTTACAAAGAGTTGTTTGTAAGCTGAGTTACGTAGTATGTTTTACCCGGTATTTGGAGAATCAGCCTGCTGTTTCAGGCCTAGGGCCTCTAGGCGGACTGGAAACAACCTACACAATCATGGGCCACTCCTGACAACACGAAAGAGCTTTTCTTCTTTGAGAGTTTATTGCAAAATGAAAAATATGTTGCCAGCACACCAAAAGCTTGTCCAGGCTTGTGTATCACATGGGGATGATGTCTGTTCATTTGTGCTAGAGCATTTTGGCTATGTGCCTGGGATGTCAAGGATGTGCACATGGAACAATCTATTTACTTGCCCTTTCAGGAAGAACATCCCCTCAGACCTGCCCATGACAATGTAATTCTAGATCTTACTGAAGGTCGGAATGTGCACTTGCCTTAGCACAGGAAGTCTGTGTTTGGAGCAGAAGAATCATTCACCTATTGCTGCAGTAGAAGCTCGTTAGCAAGTCCACCTGCCACTGAAGCCACAGATCTTGAAGCCAGAAGAGTTTTCTGTCTCCTCTGCTCAGCCTTCTGCCTGAAGGCAGGTTGTTTACCCCACTGAGTCCTTACCTCCTCACAGTTTGGATTTTCCAATGTAGACCTTTGAAGGCAGCTCCTTTGGGGATTTCTTCACCCCAGTTTGCTTTTCTTAGGGTTGTTTGAGTTCCCCACACCCTGGGATCTCTAGTTGCTACCTTGATGGGAACTTGTCATTGGGAATTAAACTTGCACCCCTTCCCACCTAGGAGTCCTTTTCCATCATGAATGATTGAACCCCTTGCAGTGCTTGATTCTCCTTACACAGAAAAAAATGGCAGTTGACTAGTGCATAACCGCCTAAAAAGTGGTTAATTAAATACCATGCGGAGTAATATTCACTACAAAAAAATTCAATGCTATGTTGTATTTATTAGATCACATGGATCATAGAAAGGTTGACATTAACATGGTGAACATGTTGCAATCATAGTAAAATCAAAGAATTAAAATTAAAACAACCATTCGGCGTCTTCAAATATGGCTGTATGGGCAAGAATGGATCCATATGAGGCAATGGGGTTTCCTTTCTGTATTCATCAGCAATAAAGGTCCATATAGTACATCCTAGTGAAGAAAAATTCTTCTTGAACTGTTCCTTCATGAAATACACAGTGAAACTGGATGAACTCCTAGGGATAAAGTCATGGAAAAATGATGAATGCAGAGGAAACAGAGGATAGTCACTTTTCATTCACCTAAAGGGGTGCACATGCTCAGATAGCCATGTATAGCTCTCCTTTACCTTCTCATTGACTGTGCCATCATGAATACGTAATGGATGTAAAACCTTCCTGGATAACCACCCCAGTTGGAAATGAATCCACAATAGCAAATGATTCTAAAAGTGATTAAACGTAAATGGTGAAAATAGAATATCAGTGATACTGGAATATACAGTTGTGTTCAAAATAATAGTGTGTTGAAAAAAGTGAATAAAGCTCAAAATCCTTTTAATAGCTTTTATTTCCATACACACAAATGCATTCGGAACACTACACATTC
The DNA here is from genome assembly GCF_062004578.1 of Staurois parvus. Taxonomy (NCBI): domain Eukaryota; kingdom Metazoa; phylum Chordata; class Amphibia; order Anura; family Ranidae; genus Staurois; species Staurois parvus. The sequence continues at coordinate 975,001 of NW_028318189.1, read as the reverse complement.
TATTCCAAATGAAAACATGAAGAAAAATATATCAAATTTGTATTGTTCCTCTAAAAAGAAATTGAAGAAAAGTTAATATTAGACTGTTCAAAAAAATAGCAGTGTTTGTATTCTTCTTTACAAACTCAAACATTCACTATATAAACTGAAAAATGTTTGAAGATTTTGCTTTTCTTTGAATCACTTCATTAATATTTAGTTGTGTAACCACTGTTTCTGAGAACTGCTGTACATCTGTGTTGCATGGAGTCAACTAACTTCTGGCACCTGTGAACAGGTATTCCAGCCCAGGATGATTGGACTACATTCCACAGTTCTCTATTTCTTGGTTTTGCCTCAGAAACTGCATTTTTGATGTCACCCCACAAGTTTTCTATTGAATTAAGATCCAGGGATTGGGCTGGCCACTCCATAACGTCAATCTTGTTGGTCTGGAATCAAGATGTTGCACGTTTACTGGTGTGTTTGGGTTCGTTGTCTTGTTGGAACAACCATTTCAAGGGCATTTCCTCTTCAGCATAAGGCAGCATGACCTCTTCAAGTATTCTGATGTATTCAAACTGATCCATGATCCCTGATATGCTATAAATAGGCCCAACACCGTAGTATGAGATACATCCCCATATCATGATGCTTGCGCAACCATGCTTCACTGTCTTCACAGTGTACTGTGGCTTGAATTCAGTGTTTGGGGGTCGTCTGACAAACTGTCTCCGGCCACTAGACCCAAAAAGAACAATCTTACTTTCATCAGTCCACCAAATGTTGAGCCATTTCTCTTTAGGCCAGTCAATGTGCTCTTTGGCAAATTGTAACCTCTTCAGCACGTCTTTCAATGAGAAGGCATTGGTAGCGGCACTTATTGATTCGGTGCACGAAACTTCTAAACACTGAGGACCCTGCAGGGGCAGCTTTTGTGGTGCCTATTCCTTTTTGTATGCACAAGCCTGTTCGGGCTGCTAAGGTTTTTCCTTACTCCGAATATTTTTACAGATTTGTTTATAAGGATTGAAATAGGCCAAAGCATCCACTTGTGCTTCCCAAAAGCTTTGCAGTGTGTTATCCCTTTGAGGAGGCTCTTCTGAAGAAGTGGACCGAAGGGCGAAGGCGGTGGCCCGTTCAATTTTCACTGTCCCCGGAATGGCACTTAGGCTAGTGTAGGCTACGGCCTTGGTGTCCAAGACACTGACGGAATTAGCCATGGCTCTACGACAAGGCTTACCTTCTACTCCGTTGCCCCAAACATATGTGGGACTGGTGGACCAGTTGGTCCAGGGCTTAAAGTACATTTGTGACGCTGCCCTTGATGCAGCTCCACTTCTTTCCAAACTGTCCATCTCGGCTGTTGTGTTCTGGTGGGTCCTTTGGTTCATGTGTTGGTCGGCGCACCAGACCTCCAAGAAGGCTCTGGCATACCTTAACTTCCTGGGCCACCGTCTTTTTGGGGCTACCCTGGATGACATCATCAAGAACCTTACTGGGGGCAAGAGTACCTTTTTCCTTCAGGCCAAGAAAAGGAAGGAACCTGGTCGGAAGTTGGAACCAACGTTTATGGCACATAAGTGCATTTTTTTGTCCCTCTAGCTCCATAGCCAAGGGCTCCAGGCCCTTGAAAGCCCCCGCAGGTGGCATCAAGAATCCCTGGCCTCAGAAGCCCTCCAAGCCCACAGATAAGTCTCCCTGGGCATAAAGGTTTGTCCCGACCCGCTTCAAGGGTGGGGGGGCATGTTCACAGGTTTCCGGGCCCGTGGACCTCCCTCGTTCATGACAAGTGGGTTCACAAGATCATTCCATCAGGATACAAGATCGAGTTTCATTCTCTTCCGCTGGACAGATTTTTTACCTCCAATCTATGGCTTTTGCCAGGGCATCTGCAAGCCCTCTACGGAGCTGTGCAGGAACTGCTGCTCCGTGGCTTGCTCATCCCAGTACCTGATTCAGAGCGTTTTCATGGCTTTTACTCCAACCTGTTCACAGTTCTCAAGACGGACAGGGTTCACCCAGTCCTGGACCTCAAGGCCCTGAATGTCGTAGTGTGGGTTCACAAGTTCAAAATGAAATCCATTCGGTCTGTGGTGTCCTCTCTCACCAGGGAGATTTCCTGGCCTCCCTGGACATCAAGGACGTCTACCTGCACATCCCCATTTTGCAAGGGGCGTCAGCACTTCTTATGTTTTGCCAACAGGGACGCATATTATCAATTTGTGGCATTGCCCTTTGATTTGGCCTCTGCACCCCGGGTGTTTACCAAGGTCCTAGCCCCGGTTCTGGCATTATTGAGACAACAGGGGATCACAGTGATTGGCTACCTGGACAATTTGCTCCTGCGTACGGAGACTTACTCCTCATTATTAGACAGTGTGGAGATCACCATGCATTCTCTACAGGACTTTGTGTGGATCCTGAACTTCAGGAAGACGTTGACTCTGTTCAGGCGCCTGGAGCATTTGAGGCTTGATTATTGATTTTGGAAAAGGCCAAGGTGTTCCTCCTGTTGGAGAAATTTTTTAAGCTCTGGACGGCAATTCGGCAACTCTTGGCTTGCAGGCGGCCCTCTCTGCGCATTTGCATGCGGGTATTAGGCTTGATGGTGGCTACATTCGAAGCAGTTCCTTATGCCCAGTTTCATATGAGAACACTGCAGAGGGAAATCCTATCAAAATGGAACAGGGATTATGCCTCCTTGGACCTTCAGATTCACCTGGAATGGTTGACAAGGGCCTCCATTCTTTGGTGAATGAGGTTCCCGGCTCTACAGAATGGAAAGTCCTTCCTCCCCAATCACTGGACTCTGATCATGACAGATGCCAGCCTGTCGGGCTAGGGAGGAGTCCTGGGATCGGACTCTGCTGAGGGTTGCTAGACTCTGAGGAAAGCTCGCTTACCCATTAATATCCTAAAGCTTAGGGCGATCAGGTTGTCGCTGACACATTTGGACGGGACCGTCTTTTGGGTCTGCTGACCAGAATTCAGTCAGAAAACGCCACTGCTGTGGTGTATATTGATCATCAAGGGGGCACGAGAAGTGCAGCAGTGGCTAAGTCTGCTGTACACATTCCAGGCATTGAAAACTGGCAAGCGGATTATCTCAGCCGTCAGACGCTGGATCAGGGCAAGTGGTTCCTACACCCGGAAGTGTTCTATCAGCTCTGCATTCACTGGGGGACACTGAATGTGGATCTTCCGGCTTCCTGCTTCAATCAGAAGGTTCATGGCACAATTGTTGGATCCCCTGGCAGATGCAGTGGATGCGCTGGTGGCGCCGTGGGATCAGTACACTGTCATCTACGCCTTCCCACCCCTTCAACTGATTCCTCATCTAGTACGTAGGATAGAGGCCAAAGGCATTCCAGTCATCCTTGTTTCTCCGGACTGGCCTTGTTTTACGCGGTACGCTGACATGGTGCGATTCGTGGTGGATATTCCCTGGAGGCTGCCTCTTCAGAAAGACCTTCTGTCTCAAGGGCCAGTTTTCCACCCTGCTTTATCGTCGCTGGCTTTCACAGCGTGGCTATTGAGAGCCAGGTTCTGAAGGAGATGGGGTTGTCTGACTCGGTGATTCCGACTATATTGAAGGCCTTTAAGTCTACCTCCCGGAAGATTTATCATTGCACCTGGAGAGCCTATATTGGTTGGGTGTTGGCCTTCCTCCAATGGGGTGTGGATCAGAGGCTTGTTTTGAGTACAATCAAGGTTCAAGTCTTTGCTCTGGCTGTTTTCTTTTAGTGGCCCTTAGCTACACATTCTTTGGTTCGTACTTTCATTCAGGGGGTTCATTACATGGTCCCACCTCTGCGCTCCCATTTGTCACCATGGGATTTGAATTTGGTGCTGTCAGCTCTTCAGAAGCCTCCATTTGAGGCCATTCGGGACATCCCCTTGCTTACGCTTTCACAAAAAAGATGCCTTCCTTGTTGCTATCACTTCTGCTCGGAGGGTGTGAGAGTTGGCGTCTTTGTCCTGTAAGCCGACTTACATGGTTTTGCACAAGGACATTGTGGTGCTTCGGCCTTCCCCTTCCTTTCTACCAAGGTGGCGTCGAATTTTCATGTGAATAAAGATATTGTTCTTCCCTCACTGTGTCCTCGACCGACACACCCTGAAGAGGTAGCCCTGCATTCCCTGGATGTGGTCCGCGTGATGTCTGTGTACCTTTCTGTAACGGCTGCATTTCTGGTTTAATTTGAGGGTATGTACATCTAAATTGGAGGAAGGGTTTAGGAATTACAGCTCTTAAGAGTAGCCACCCCCCCTTTTTCAAGGGACCAAAAGTAATTGGACAATTGCATCAAAAGCTGTTTCATGGCCAGGTGTGGGCTACTCCTTCGTTATTTCTTCAGTTAAGCAGGTAAAAGGTCTGGAGTTGATTCTAAGTGTATTTGCATTTGGAATCTATTGCTGTGAATCTACATTATGTGTTTAAAGGAGCTGTCCATGCAAGTGAAACAGGCCATTGTAAGGCTTCAAAAATAGCACAAATCCATCAGAGAGATAGTAGCAACAATAGGAGTGGTCAAAGCAATAGTTTGGTACATTCTGAGGAAAGGAGAATGCACTGGTGAACTCAGCAACATAAAAAGGCATGGAAGACAACAGTGGTGGATGATCACAGGATCCTCTCTGTTGTAAAGAAAAACCCATTCACAACATCCAGACAAGTGAAGGACACTCTCCAGGAGGTGGATGTATCATTTTCAAAGTCTACAATCAAGAGAAGACTTCATGAGAGCAAATACAGAGGGTTCACCACAAGGCGAAAACCATTCATAAGCCTGAAGAATAGATAGTCCAGATTGAACTTTGCCAAAAAACATCTAAAAAATCCAAACCAGTCCTGGAAAAGCATTCTTTGGACAGATGAAACTAAGATTAATCTGTACCAGAATGACGGGAAGAAAAAAAAATGTGGAAAAGGCTTGGAACAAGATGGTGACAGAGATCCCCCTGTGCTAATATGGAACCTAATTTCTATATGCTGCTAACACCCTATCCTCTACCTGTAAGTGGACAAATATAAGTGATAAAATATAATAGTGGTGTAGCGCTGATAACTAAATGTGCAAACTCCACAATGATAAGAAAACATAAATCACATGAATGAATGAATATAAAATATTTAAGTGATAGATCTTTCAAGATCTAGAAAAACAGTGTCTCAAACTGTGATATGCCCAGACCTTCATACAGTGACAATACCCAGTCCCACTTGGGACCAAACCCCAAAAGACTAGGTGCTGTATACAGTGGATCCCAAAATAAAGGATATGATCACAAACAAAGTGAATGATATATAAAGTGTATCCCAAAATTGTGATATAAACCAAATAAAGTGACTATTGAATAATGTTAAACACAATATATAAACAAACTTCATAAACGCATAAAACGATAAAAAGTGTCCAACAAGTTGCCAAGAATAGCAAAGATGGCAATAACTGCCAAAATGTGCCTATATCTTCAAACCATGTGCTATAGTGCTGGTGCAGATGGTGAGCATATATCCTTAGATGGCAGGCATGCTGCCTCACCTCTTTGCTGCGACCCAAAAGGGTCAACACACTTTTTGGATCACTCTGGATCCTACAGGAACCAACTCTCCAGGGCATAGGACCAGCTTCATCATATGCACTTTGTGTACTGATAATATCACAGTTTGAGACACTGTTTTTCTAGATCTTGAAAGATCTATCACTTATATATTTATATTCATTCATTTATGTGATTTATGTTTTTTATCTTATCATTGTGGAGTTTGCACATTTAGTTATCAGCGCTACACCACTATTATATTTTAAGGCTTGGAACAGCTCATGATCCAAAGCACACAACGTCATCTGTAAAACATGGTGGAGGCAGTGTGATGGCATGGGCATGCATGGCTTCCAGTGACACTGGGTCATTGGTGTTTATTGATGATGTGACAGAAGACAGAAGCAGCAGGATGAATTCTGCAATATTTAGAGATATACGGTCAGCCCAGATTCAGCCAAATGCAGCAATGTTGATTGGATGGCACTTCACAGTACACATGGACAATGATCCAAAACACACTGAAAAAGCTACCCAGGAGCTTTTGAAGGAAAAGAAGTGAAATATTCTGCAATTGCCAAGTCAGTCACCTGATCTCAACCCAATTGAGCATGCATTTCACTTGCTGAAGGCAAAACTAAATGCAGAAAGACCCACAAGCAAAGAACAACCAAAGACAGCTGCAGTTAGAGCCTGCCAAAGCATCAGAAAGGAGGAAACCCAGTCTTTGGTAATGTCCATGGGTTCCAGACTTCAGGCAGTCATTGCCAGTAAAGGATTCTCAACAAAATATTAAAAATGAACATTTTATTTATGATTATATTCATTTGTCCAATTACATTTGAGCCCTTGAAAATGGGGGAACTGTGTACAGAAATGGTTGCAGTTCCTAAAATTTGTACTTGATATTTATGAATTAAAGCTGAAAGTCTGCACTTCAAATTCATTTGGATTGTTTAGTTTTCATTTATTCTGGTGGCACACAGTCAAAAGCATGAAAATTGTGCCTATCCAAATATATATGGACCTAACTGTATATTTGAAATATTTTGAGGGGTTTGTTCTAATTGCTTTTGCAATCTTGTTCGTTTTGAATTTTTGCATCCTTGATTTTATCTTTTCATATTCTGTTATAGAATTTATAACATTTAAATGATGATAGAGTTCCTTAATTTTCATCCTTAGAAAATTTGCTGTCTTAAAGTATTTTTATTTTTCCAGTATGTGTGTGTTTACAGTTAACATTAAATTAAATCATGTTATGGTCACAGCTACCCAGATGTTTTTATATGAACATTAGTAATAAGCTCTGCATGCTTTGAGATTACCAGGTCCAGCAAAGCATCATTCTTATGTAGGCCATAGATGGGTTGTTTATCGGCCGAATTTTCGTCCGTATGAAAAATCGGCCGATATTCATGCCGTTTAGTGGGGCCAGCCCGTCGGTCGTTTTACGCGGATCTCCACATTTATTTTTATCAGTCATGCTGGAAAATCCACGAAAAACAGCTGTGGCATTGTTGGCAGCATCGGCAACGGGGCCGACCAATGTTTGGTTTATCGGCCGAAAATTAGGCTGATAAACGGCCCGTCAATGGTCTGCATTAGTCGGGGCCTCTATGAACTGTACCATCAAAATGTCTTGTAAGAGGTTTATAAATGTTTGCCCTTTAACTGTTTCAGCAGTGCCAATACTCCAATTAGTATCAGGGTAGTTAAAATCCCCCATTATTATCTCTGTCCAAGCACATCCACATGCAGTTCCACCCATAATGCTTCATCACACTCTCCATCAACCAGGTTCTCTTTCGCACTCACTTTTAAGATCACTTCCCACATAGAGACAGACACCGTTACTTTTACGTTTCACCCTGTCTCTCTGAAAGAGAGCGTTTATCTACAAATATTAATAGCCCAGTCATGTGAGGAATGAAACCAAGATTCAGCAATACCAATTAAATCATAGTTCTCTTTGTGCACTTATTTTGCTTGGCATACTTCTGGCATTGGTTTACAAACACTTTAATTCATTATCACATGAACTATGATTTAATTGGTATTGCTGAATCTTGGTTTCATTCCTCACATTTTGCTCTTGTGTTTTGCATATCTTTTAGTAGTACAAATAGTACTATAATTCCCAATGGTTGTTTGTAACATGGGAACCTTCTTATCACCTGCCATAACCCTCCCCCCATCTATCCCCATTCAATCCTCCCTTATTGTCTGACCCCTAACTGACCTGAATTCTAGTTCACCTTCCCTCCCTCGATCCTATTTTAAATACTCCTCCAGCCTTCCCATAAACCTCTCCCCAAGCACAGCAGACCCCCTTCCATTTAGGTGCAAACTATCTTTAGCGTATAGGTTCTACCCCAATGAACAGTCAGCCCAATGCTCTAGAAACCTGAATCCTTCCCTTTGTAGCCATGCATTCAGTCCTCTAATCTCCCCGTCTTTTCTGTGTTGCTCATGGCACAGGCAATATTTCAGAGACTATCACCTTGGAGGTCCTTTCTTTCAACTTTTCAGCCTAGTTCTTTAAATTGATTCTTAAGGAGCCTCCACTTTTTAGGTATTCTGTCATTGCTTCCAACATGGACCAAGACAGCAGGGTCATGCCCAGCCCTTCCCAGTAATTTATCAACCATGTCCACCACATGTCAAACCCAGGGAAACCGCAAACCATTTACTTGATGCGATCCTGGCAACAAATTATTCTGTCAGTCCTTCTGCTTATAGAATCCCCTATTACCACCAACTATCTAGGCCTTCCTGCACTACCCTCACCACCCGTACTAGATGGGCTGCTCTCCTGACTGTTAGGGGTAGCAGTGAGATCCAGGGCTGCCACCTCTGTGTTTGCCACATAATCGGCATATACAGTGGGTATAAAAAACCACCCCCTTTAAAATAATCAAATTTTGTTGCTTTACAGCCTAAAATGAAGACAGGCACAGTTTTTGTTTTATCCAGCAGTATTTACTCAGTGCAGCTTATAACGTCCAAGTGAAAGTTATAACACCAACTTGTCAAAAAAAAAATCAAAAACCGAATGAGTTGGAAAAAGGATCAGCCCCTCATGTCAGTATTTTGTTGAACCACCCTTTTCTTTAATTCCAGCTTTTAGTCTGTTGGGATATGTCTCTACTAACGTTGCCCACTCTTCTTTGCAGAACTGCTCAAGTTCAGTTAATTTGATGGTGACCATTTGTGGACTGCAGTCTTCAAGTCATTCTGCAGATTTTCAATGGAGTTTAAGTTGGAGCTCTGACTAAGCCATGCAAGGACATTCACCGTTTTCTTTTTCCACCACTGTGTGGTCATTTTTGCTGTGTGCTTTGGGTCATTGTCATGTTGAAAGGTAAACTTTCTTCCCTTTGATAACTTTCTGGCAAAGGGCAGCAGATTTTCCTCGAGTTTGATGGTATTTTGCCGCATCCATTTTTCCTTCTATCTTAACAAGTGCTCTTGTTCTTGCTGCAGAGAACCCCCCACCCTCATAACAGGATATTCCCATGCTTTACTATAGCAATGGTGTTATTTGGATGGGGAGCTGGACTGGATTTCCACCAGACATATTGTTTAGTGTTGAGGCCAAATAATTCAGTTTTAGTCTCTTCTGGCCATAACACCTTTTTTCCATGTGGTCTCAGAATCTTCAAGGTGCGTTTTGGCAAAGCTCAGTGGTGACTGCATGTGGCCTTTCTTGAGGCTTTTTCTTGCAACCCTCCCATACAAGCCCCATTTGTGGATGATTTATAATATTGTTGTCACATGCACACAATGACCACACTTTGTCTTAAATTTCTGCAACTGCTTCAGAGTTGCTGTAGGCCTCTTGGTAGCATCTATGACCAGTTTCTTCCTGGTCTTTCATCCAGTTTGGAGCGACATTCTGATCCAGGGAGGGTTTGTGTTGTACCAAATACCTTCTACTTCTTAATAATAGACTTCACTGTACTACTAGGCATTGATAAAGCCTTTGAACTATTTTTGTATGCATCTCCTGACTTGTGCCTGTCCACAACTTTATCCCGGAGATCATTTGACACTGCCATGCCACCCATAGTTGATTGTTTGCTTCAGTTGCACTACCGGGGACTGCAATGTCCCAGGAAAGCTCTTTTTATGCTGAGCTAATCAAAATGACCATAGCTGATAGCAGTTGAAAGTCAAATGGCTTTGTGTACCCTTGAGAAGGTGATTAGCTACACCTGACTGAGTTTACAAGTCACAATTAGGAGGGAGGGTAATCCTTTTTCCAACTCAGTGATTTCTGTTTTTGAATTGCTAATATTTTTTTTCTGACATGTTGGCGTTCTATCTTTCACTTGAATGTTATAGGGTGCCTTGAGTAAATACAGCTGGATAAAACAAAAACTGTGTCAGTCTTCAGTTCAGGCTGCAAAGCAACAGAATGTGATTATTTTAAGGGGGGAGGGGGTGATTTTTTCCCATACCCCCTGTAGGAAGGGGTTAAAATTATTTGTTATATTTGTGCATGTGTGCGTGTATATTTATATATACTGGTGTGTGTGTGTATGTGTATATATATATTGTGAGAACTCGCTTCAAATGGTAGAGCTTGGTTAAACTCGCTTATTTTTCAGGGCCTTTTTAGCCCACTTTTATTTAAATGAAAGTTCAAAACATCAGAAGTTTCCCACACAGGGGTATCTATCATCCACATAAACAAAATTCAGCCTCCTGGCTCTCTCAGATATACACAATCTTCCACTGGCCTTCCTCTTCAGGCTTATGTCTGTCTCCTGCAGACTCTTTCAAAAACATGGCTCTCGCACACAGCTGGCCACTAGCACACAGCTACTCCCAAGCAGCTCCTTGCCACTTTTGGCTTCCACCTCTCCTTGTTGGAGCCCTCCTGACTCCTGTCTTCCAGGTGGAGCCCTCCTGACTTCTATCTGGCGGGGTGGAGCCCAGAACTCTGGTCCTGACTCTATGAAAAGGCCTGCACACACCTGTGCAATCAGTCTCCTGGCCATTCCCAAAACCTGGTCCCAGGATTGGAGATTTCATCTCTCCCAGATCTCTTTGAAATCTCCAGGCTCCAGATCCCAAAATAGACCTTACAAACAAAGGAGGAAAGTGAAAAGCCACTTTCCTCCATATAAAACACTTACCCTGGAGCCCCTCAACCTGCCTTGTTAAGAATCCTGGGTGACAGATTGCCACACGGTCACATATCCCCCCCCCCTTTGTTTTGACATCGTAGAGGGCAGAACACATAACTTATATCTTCTGGCACCTCTGTGCCAGCTCTCACTTATAGGGGTCCAATCTGGTCTGACCCTACCTTTCCTAAAGGGGAACTCTACCCAATGACTCCTTTGGTGTCTCTCCCCAAGCCCCATTGTCACTCTGCTATGGGCTCTACTCAGACCTTCCTTATTCTTTTTCCGGGTGCATTTCCATAAACACTTTCTCTCCTGAGATCTTAACGGGGTCCCCCTGGCCTTTCTATCGACCTTTCTGCCCCTTTGCTTCAGGTTCCAAGGTTTCCTAATACCTCTCTCAGTATTACTGTCCCAAGGCTGTAGGGGAACTATTTCTACTGTATTTGTACCCGGACCACCCCCCTGATTTCTTGTACCTTTAGCTATCAAACCTGCATGACTCATTACCACAGCATTCAGTTTACCATGAACCGTTATATTCCAGTCAATATTACACCTTTCAATATCTTTTCCAGCATTTGTTAGGACAGTGTCTGCAGAGGGCACACACACCATAGGGCAGCCATCACCCACATGAACCTCACAAAATGCCACTTCACCTGGTGTCATGCACTCTGCAAGCAGCTGTCCAACCATTTTAACTTTTCCTACACCACTTGGATCTGTATCCAAACCCGGTACAGATGAGCTGTCTTTTGATCTATTTTGCCAGTTTTCACATACCATTTCTCCCTGTATTTCAGGTGTCTTATCAGACCTGCTACATAAACCTCTTTTTGGCCCAATGACCCGGATTTCTTTATGCACATCCGTTTGAACCCTGGTCAGGATCTCTGCTGTTCTCTGGTCCATGCTCGGCCCTTCCATCTCATGTGGTTTGTCCACTGGTGCAGTCAACACGCCCTTCACTGACAACTGATCAGCACCATCCTGGACCATAGCAGCAGAAATGCTTCCCACCTGGCTGTTAGGAGGTGAAACCTTTGACTCATTTTTCATTTCTCCAAAACTTCTCTCAAATACATTGACAGGCAGTCCAGCAGCATACCCTGATACAACTGTTAACACCATCAACAAATTCCGAAACAAACAACTTTCTTGTTTCCCTTTGATCTGTACAGCCAGCCATTCGGTGCTCCACCTAGTGGTACTCCGCAGTACCAGACCATCCGACCGTGGAGGAGACACCCCAGTATACATTGGTTGTACATTCCAAAGTTCAAGCATCTCCTTTAATACTTTGGTTACAACCCAACCACTTGACTCTAAACCTAAGACCTTTCTGACCATATTTAGGGCACTGGAAACGCTGAGAGACTCGCCTGCTGAGACTTGATAAGTTGAAATTTTTAAAGGGACCTCCTGCAAGCTGGAGATAACCACAGCCTGGTGCTCCACCAGAGCGCTGCCATGTGCTGGGCTCACTCTCAACATCTCAGATTCAGCATCCACAAGCTGCCCCTGATCATTCCCAGTGACAACATAATTTTGACACTCCATGCCAACATCACTTTTGTGGGTCACAGATAAAGTCTCTGCTGTATACACGCCCTTATCTATAGGCTGTTCTATAGATCCTCCTGCTGGCACAGCAGAAACAGTGTCCACCTTATTTTTTTGCATAAAAACCTCATCTATCAACGAGATTAGCCTTTTACCCCAACTATCCCAATCCATTGTATATGTGCTCAATTCGCCAGTGCTCCTCAGCACCGATCCATCCGCCCAAAGAGACACATAAGAATAGACGGGCTTAGTTGCATATCTATTGCACAAATCACTCTGGATCATGTCAGACTTAGGTAACACCTGTTTTCCGACTGCAGGTTGCAATACCTCACATCCACCACTTTGCTCTGGTGGTGCTTCCTGAATTACCCACACATTTGCATTTTTACCAGGCTGCATTAACCCGCTGTTCACCTGCACACTTTCAGTAATGTTAGACTGCACCAACACACTCCTATTACAAGGTGCAGTTCCACTCTGCTCCACCCGAGTGACATTGCAGTTGTCCAGGGCAACCTCCAGCTCCAATACACCTGGAGATGTCTAAGGACACCTGTGCTGTCTTACCACCAGTTGCTATGGGAAACGACCCATCTTTTATTACCGCTTTTGCACTGCAAGAGCTCAGGGTTTTCCCAACAGCAGTACATTTCACATCAACAACATTATCAGCTCTTGTGGGCTGTGCTAGCCCACTACCAACCTGTGGCTGGCACACATTAGTAACATCACTTTCTTTTTGAGAACCACGCACAGGTTTTACTTTGACCCCTAACTCCCCACTGTACAAGGCACTGCACAGGGAAAAGTCACTCTCAAAAGCACATTCAGTGGCCCAACTAACTGGGTTCACTCTGACATCAGAATGGACAGTCTCATAACCAGTCCTTCTCAACCTAACAGTCCCAGCCATGGTTTTATCACACACAGTCTTACCCACCACAGTAGTAGGTGTCACCATCTTTATTTGAGTGCATTGTCTCATAAACGCATCCTCAACTGCACTTTCCTTGGCAACTTTTCCCTTGCCCCAAGGTGAAGTAACAGACGCCCTCATAGGCTCCATAGACTCTCTGGCACCCCCTCTTGATGCCACTTGCCATGATCCTTGTACAACATAGCCCCCCGTACACAGACAGCCCGACTGGCCTCCTCTGTGTTGCTATGGGCCTTCACTCTTGGTCCTGGCCTCTGGTCAGCCCCTCTCCTTGCACATAGCTTGAGCTTCTCTCTGCTGGACTCTCTTTCAAGCCATGACACATTCACATTTTTCACAACAGCTACTGGTTTAACTGCAGCAGCGTTGCCATGGGTGACAACACCCCTCTCCCAGGTACGGACATCCTGCAGCTCTCTTCTTGCACTGAAGGTTGGTTTGCTTTCCTCTTTAGGTTGGTTCAATGCTGCCAGGTGCCACTTGCACCAGTCCACAGCACACTCACCCACATCTAAATTTCCCGGCTTGGCTGGGGCATATGGTATATAACCCCCTAGCCACAGGACTCTATCTCTCATTTCAGCAAACATTGCCTCCTTTTTCTGGTTTGACTGCCCCATCTTTGCAGTCATGCACACAGCAGTGTGTTACACAGTTCAGCAACACCATGAAACACTGTTTCTTTAAGGCAAAATCCTTTTCTTTAGCAGGTTCTTCTCACCTGCACACACAGATAGTGCAGACTTATGCACCAAACACAGTTCATTTAACAAATGAACTTACTTCAATCGCCGGGATCTCCAATTCTGCCCACTGCATCCGCCACCATATGTGAGTTCTCGCTTCAAATGGTAGAGCTTGGTTAAACGCACACAGCAACTTGCTTATTTTTCAGGGCCTTTGTAGCCCACTTTTATTTAAATGAAAGTTCAAAACATCAGGAGTTTCCCACACAGGGGTATCTATCATCCACAAAGAAACCAAAACAAATAAGTTCAGAAATTAAGTTATGTGTAATAAAAAGAAGTGACAAAGGGAAAACATATTGAACACAATAACTAAAATATATTTAATACTTCGGACAAAATTCTTTGTTGGTAATTACAGCTTCAAGATACCTCCTGTATGGAGAAACTAGTCACATACATTGCTCGGTTTGATTTTGGCCCATTCTTCCACACAAACAGTCATCAAATATTGAAGGTTCCGTGAGCCTCTTCTATGAACTCTTAGCTTTAGTTCTTCCGATAGATTTTCTGTTAGATTCAAGTCAGGTGATTGGCTGGCCTGTTCTAGCAGCTTTTTTTTCTTTTTTGAAACCAATTGCGTTTCCTTGGCTTTGTGTTTGGGATCATTGCCCTGCTGAAATGTCCACCCTCGTTTCATCTTCATCATTTTGGTAGATGGCAGCAGATTTTTATCAAGAATATCTTGGTACATTTTTCCATTTAACCTTCCGTCAATGATATGAAGTTTGCCAGTACCATATGCTGAAAAACAGCCACTCACTGTGATGTTTCCACTTCTAAACTTCACTGTTGGTATGGTGTTTTTGGCGTGATGTGCAGTGCCATTTGACCTCCAAACATGGTGTGTATTATGGCATCCAAAAAGTTAAATTTTGGTCTCATCTGAGGCTTGTCTAAATGCTGCGTAGCAAACATTAAACAAGCTTCAACATGCTTTTTCTTCAGCAGTGGAGTCTTGCGTGGTGAGCGTGCGTACAGGCAATGGCAGCAGTTGAGTGCATTAGTTAGTGTGTGTGTGTATATATATATATATATATATATATATATATAGATATAATTATCAGGTAGTTTGGAAACATCAGCCAGTCGAATTGGTAAAAGCAAAGAGTCCTTTTATTTTTAAAAACAGCCATACAAATTAGCTTTCTTCAGCAAAACAAGTAAACAGTAGAAAGTTCTAGCACAACAGAGTTATGTAGCAGGCTCACTGCCAACCTCTTGATCCCACACTGGGGTAAGGGTTCCTCCTTGTTAAGGGTGCAAGACAAGCCGCAGGGGTCCAATAACCAGTGTCTCAGTTTGCCAGAGAGCTCCTTACTTGCTCACAGCATGGAAGCCTTTCTCTCCACTCTACCTCACTGACAAAGGTGCTGATTTCCCTCTGCTGCCTTTCAAGCCTCTCTTGCCCGGGACTTAGCCCCTTCAGTAGTCAAGGTTTGAAGGTTCTTCCCTCCCAAAACTCTTTGAACCTATGAAATACCCGGTCCCTAATGACTTATCAATCAGAGAGTACTGGAAATTGATCTGTTCCAGTATAACTTCCCCCTCAGAACGCCTAACCTTGTAACAACTATTGAGATAAAATGTCAGCCACAAAGACAATGCATTTTTAAAGCCTTCGATTGGGCATACAACTTTTTTAAAAGAAGAAATTGGCACAAGAGAGAGTACTTACTATTAATGTCATGTGCCCATTGTGCTGATGGCTGCTATTAACAGTGGTAATATTTTGGTGCTGCAGGGTCAAGATACATGTGACGGGTACTCATCAAGAGTACAGACTATGCCCACCTTCTCTGCACCCTCTCCTCCATTCATAGAAGCCTTACTTCCTCCTCTATTTACAGATAGTTTTTCAGCACAATACTGTATATGTGTATACGCACATATATAATATATGTGTATACACACATACAGTGTGCTTATATATGTATATTCCTGAACCCTCACCACACTTAGGACATTTCTGGATCTAATAAGATGTAAATTAATTGGCTATATACTATAGAAATAAACTTTATTTGCAGTAATGTAAACATTCTTGTTTGTTCTGCACACAACAATATGTTTTTAAAAGAATGTTGGTGGTTGGCAAACTGTCCCATTTATATTATGTTGTCTGCTTTTATTATGGATTGCACAAGTTATTTAATTTATTCTTTTCTTTTTGAAGCTGTATGACTTTGCCCAGCTGAGTGGGAACAGTTATTTTGTATATAATGACATTGAACATTTTAAAGATGAACCTCACGCTATTAAGATTGAGTGTGAAGAAGATACACATGTAACAGAAGAAGTATACAACAGACCTGTGTTCTTACTTCCATCCTACAGGTAACAGTTGGCATGCAGTGAAAAAGCTTGTAATTACAGACAAACCTGCTTGGCTTGCAAACAAGTCATTCTCCTACAATATTTCTTACTTACTTTTACTTTTGTAAGCCTTTCTTCCCAGCATAGTGACTAGTTGATGGTTTCTTTTATTGAACATTTATTAATTTTGAATAAAACTGAGTGTTATATCTATCCTTCTAGGTACCATCGATTACCCTTACCAGTGGATGGTGCACCCATAGAATCTCAGTTTGATGCTTTTGTAAATTTTCTCAGGGTAAGTGCCTACTATACTGTAATAATTACATTTGTGAATGCTGTGTAGACACTGTGTGTGTTAACATTTTAGTATAATTCATTCATGTGACAGCCTAGTGCATTGTATAGCGTAATGTTCTGCATAGATAGCGTTTTCTTTTGTTACATTATAATACCTTCTTAGTTTAATGCATTAATAAGGGAAATAATTCACAAAATTAGAACATGCAAAAAAATATTTATCAATCTATAAGTTATTTTTTCTAGACACCTATAAATCCGGCACAAAATACCCAGCATTGAATTCTCCTTTTTCAGGCCATATTCTTGATCATAACGTGGCTTTACAAACAAAAATTTCAGGCAAAAAACTATTTCAAGCAGTTCCATTTGTAAACAAATGTTGAACAGATCAATGTAACCTTCCACCATTATATAACACATTCTAAAGGTTAGTTCAAGCATGTAGACCGCATCATCATAAACAGGGCCATAAAGAATTCATAGACTCAATTCTGCCCACTTCTTAATACAATGTGTTCTGTTAAGTAGCCAGCCGCTATCACTGTTAAATAATATGTTCTGTTAAATAATATGTTCACCCTACCTGAAAAGAAAGCTAGAAGTGTGTGATTTTATTACTTCAAGTGGCCATGTTGGGTGATATGCAGATTAGATGCTGGTTTTCTTCAAGGGGTGGTATGGAAGCAGTGTGTTCATGTATTCAAGGAAAATAAAGCTATTTGCATGCCACACCAGTATAAACAAGTGACAGGTACAAATTTAAGATTTATTTGTCACTGTTAAGTTTAATGTCACATAAACTTTGCAGAAATTCAGCGCTGAACTGATCAATAGCAGGATCCCAGATAGTAGTTTCATGACAAAGGTAATAAATGTGGTTGACACAATAATGACTACTCATTTCATGACCATGTTTGGACTTGTTTTTGTTTCCATCATGATGGTGCTTTTACTACGTTTACAGACATTAAAGTCTAACTTCAGGCAAAACGTTTTATTTCATCTTGAATACAGTGGTGAAGAATTAGAACCCCTGCCATGCTTCTATTGCAGTCTGTGTCCCTACTGGAGAGAGTTTTTCTCCTACTTGCTGTTAGGACAAGATGTCAGGGGAAATCTCTTCAACAGGTACACAAGAAAAAATATATTTGTAGTAAACTGGACAAAGGTTGAAACATCTGACATTTTTTATTACTCTTTGTGCCTTCCAATCTCCTTGACAGCCTCAGTTCTAATTTCTTGTATGAATCATCACAGGGACAGAAACTGAGGAAAAATCTGCACAGTGGGATCACAAACAGAGATAAAAAAAATCAATAAAAGTTGTAACTCTTTTCCATAAAACCCAGGAAAAAAGTGTTCTCACTACGGTTAGGCTTTAAGCATTTAATAGACTTACTATTGAGTATTTTAACCACTTCCCTAACACGCTATAGCCTAATGACTGCTACAGCGTGTTTGTCCAGCTCCGGGAGGGCGTTCTATGCCCCAGCGGTGCACTGTCTGTGATTGCTGTGTCTTTTGGACACAGCTGATCACATGAAGTGGTAAAAGGCCAATCACATTGGCCTTTTAACACATGATCAGCTGTGTCCAGGGGCGGACTGACCATTTGGAAACTCGGGCACTGCCCGAGGGCCCGGGGTCAGTAGGGGGCCCCATGAGATGCCCCTGGTACCTTTTTCATAGGCTTTTTTGAGTTTGGGCAAGGACACAGGGTCCCCATGATCTCCTATTGCCCGGGGGCCCCATGAGTTGTCAGTCCGCCCCTGGCTGTGTCCAATCACAGCTGACCAGCATGTAAATACATTTGTTGGTTATCAGCAGTACTTTCCTCACGATGTCACAGTGTGAGGAAAGTACTACCGATAACCGGCAACCTGAATATCAGTGCGGCCCCAATAGTGCTGCCCATCAGTGCTGCCAATCTGTGCCTGACAGTGCCACCAGTCAGTGCCCTTCAGTGCTTCCTATTATTGCAAATCAGTACCACCTATCAGTGCTGTTTATCAGTGCAGCATCATCAGTGCAGCCTCATCAATACACATCAGTGAAGGAGAAAAATTTCCGGTTTGCAAAACTGTATAATAGAAACGAGGAAAACTTTTTTTTTTCATAAATTTTGCTCTTTTTTCGTTTATCGTGCAAATAATGGTGATTAAATACCACCAAAAGAAAGATCTATGTGTGTGAAAAAAACAATAATTTCATATGGGTACAGTGTAACAATTGTCATTTAAACTGTGACAGCATTGAAAGCTGAAAATTGGCCTGGGCAAGAAGGTGGGTAAAATATTGAGTACTTGAAGTGAGTCTGGAATGAAGCCTTACTTTTGTGTTAACAATAGCAGAAGGTGGTGCACAGCATTGCTAGATGTATGAGGTTTGACATGTTCACTATAAGCTATTCTCCCGACTTATGACATTACTCTGTTCCTCCTCGGAGGTGTTCGCAGGATTTGTTTTCTAACCTGCATGTTTATTAAAAAGAATTTGTAAAGATAGAAGAATAAGAGTTTCCATGCCTTGTTTAAAATATGCATGTTTCAGGACTGTCATCCTGATCTTAGCTTTGCTACTTAATGGATCACACCGCTCTGGAACAACCATGCAGCCCGTGATGTCTAAAAAGTATTAATTCTTGCCTGCATGCTTGTCCCCAGCAGGTGTATTTATTTTACTAATTCTGTGGTTTTTTTTTTAAATGAATACAACCCCAATTTCAAAAAAGCTGGGAAACTGTGTAAAATCTACTTACACACTGAATGTAATGATTTGCAAATCTCATAAATCCACATTTTAGTCACAATAGAAAATATAAAACAAATGTTTAAACTGAGAAAATGTACCATTTTAAGAAAAAAATAAGTTTATTTTGAAATTTATGGCATCAACACATCTCAAATTTGGGATAGGGTCATGCTTACCATGGTATAGCATTCCCTTTTCTTTTAACAACACTCTGTAAACATCTGGAAACTGAGGAGGCAATTTGTTAAAGTTTTGGGAGTGGAATGTTGTCCCATTCTTGCCTAATTCAAGCTTCTAACTGCTCAACAGTTTTGTGTTGTCTTTGTCATATTTTCCATTTCAAGATTTGCTGAATATTTTCAATTGGTGAAAGGTTTGGACTGCAGACAGGCCAGCTAAGCACCCGGACTCTTTTACTACAAAGCCATGCTCTTACCATAGATGCATTATGCGGTTTAGCATTGTCCTGCAAGGCCTTTCCTAATAAGAGCAGTTGTCTAAATGGGAGCACATACTGCTCTAAAACCTGGGTATATCTTTCAGCATTGATGGTGCTTTTCCAGATGTGCAAGAGGACCCATTCCATACGCACTAATACACCCCCATACCATCAGAGATGCAGGCTTTTGAACTGAGTGCTGATAAACTGGAAGGTCCCTCTCCTCTTTAGTTCAGAGGATGCCGTGCCCATGGTGGCCAAAAAGAATGTCAAATTCATCTGACGACAGAACAGTTTTCCACTTTGTAGCAGATCATTTTAAATGAGCTTTGGCCCAGAGAAGACTGAGGCATTTATGGATCATGTTAAGATATGGCTTCTGTCTTTTTCAAGATAGAGCTTTAAGTGCAAACTGTGTTCACATACAGTGATTTTTGGAGGTATTCCTGAGCCCATCCAGCGATGTCCATCACATAATCATGCCTGTTTTGAATGCTATGCCATTTGAGTGTCTAAAGATCATGGGCATCCAGTATTGTGACTGTATTTACTCTGTGATCTGCTGTGTCATTGGATACAGCTGATCACTTGGTAAAAGGCCACTGTGATTGGTAGGACACAGTGATCACGGAGATCGCTGGATGCGTGTTGCTGGGGGCACGCAGGAGAGCACGTTCTGGGAGGACATCATATGACGCCCTCCCAGAACTGGATAACCACCCTGTGGCTATCATTTGGCTATAGTGCAGTTACCAAGTGGTTAATAAATCAATACTCTATAACTTCCCACAGAAAAGTCAAACTTCCACCCTTGAAAGTGCAAATAACATAAACCTTTTCAATAATCTATATATACCCTCTCCTGCAGTCTCATACTGCTCATAAAATGTCCATAACACAGTCCATAGTCCAAAATCAAAAATCCAAAAGAAATAAAAATAAAAATAAAAATAAAATAAACAAAAAACAAAAACACAAAACAATACTCCAAATGTGTAAATGTCCAAATCTTTCCGTTCAATCCACAGGCACCTCAAAAAATAAAATAAATATAGTGCAT
Source organism: Staurois parvus (assembly GCF_062004578.1). Lineage (NCBI taxonomy): Eukaryota > Metazoa > Chordata > Amphibia > Anura > Ranidae > Staurois > Staurois parvus. The sequence continues at coordinate 954,213 of NW_028318189.1, read as the reverse complement.
TATCTTTGATACAAAATTACTGTAAGTGATAACATGCAATCACACTAGTGATATAGATCATACATGTGAAGTGAAGGTGAATACACCATATCACTAGTGGTCCAGTGAAACAACCACTGCAACCGTGAAATATCACGCTGTGTGTTTTTTGTGATATTTCACGGTTGCAGTGGTTGTTTCACTGGACCACTAGTGATATGGTGTATTCACCTTCACTTCACATGTATGATCTATATCACTAGTGTGATTGCATGTTATCACTTACAGTAATTTTGTATCAAAGATAATGCACTATATTTATTTTATTTTTTGAGGTGCCTGTGGATTGAACGGGAAGATTTGGACATTTACACATTTGGAGTATTGTTTTGTGTTTTTGTTTTTTGTTTATTTTATTTTTATTTCTTTTGGATTTTTGATTTTGGACTATGGACTGTGTTATGGGCATTTTATGAGCAGTATGAGACTGCGGGAGAGGGTATATATAGATTATTGAAAAGGTTTATGTTACCAAGTGGTTAAAATGGTACATTTTCTTAGTTTAAACATTTGATATGTTTTCTATTTTCTATTGTGAATAAATTATAGATTTATGAGATTGGTAAATCATTGCATTCTGTTTTATGTAGATTTTACAGTGTTCCATTTTTTGGAATTGAGGTTGTAAACATGCTGTATTTGTTTATATAATTCTTAAGATAAACAAATGAAAGCGGTGCTTTCATTTCATTCTAGTATATAGCATAACACTAAAGATCAGTAAAGGGGTGAAAGTAAACCATTAGAAAAAAAGTTCAATAGATATATTAAAGAAAAAATCCTCTTGCGCTGCCAAACCTAATATGATAAAGAATGGCTACAAACACAAAACTGCATTCCCACAACACTAAAAAAAAAAAAAATTAATTGATAGACAGTGCTGCGCTACTCACTAAACTTAACCATAAAGCAAAAAGTAAACACCTCACAGAGCCCTTAACTAAGGTGATATAAGTGCATACCTAGAGAATAACCAAACACAAGTGAATGAAAATTTCCAAACAAACTAGATGCCCTGCTAGGCAATACCAAATATGAACAAATCAATAAGTGAAATTTCAACACATATGGAAATAGACAATCTCAGTGATATATATCAAGGGATAAAAAAAAATATATATATATATATTGTGGGAACTCGCATCAAATGGTAGAACTTTTTTAAAGCACACAGCAACTCGCTTCTTCTTTTTAAGGGCCTTTTTGCCCAATTTTATTTAAAAGAAAGTTTCGGAACACAAGTTTCCCACGCAGGGGTATCCACCATCAAAACAAATGCAACAAATATTCAGCCTCCTGGCTTGTACACAGTTTTATGTCCGTCTCCTGCAGACTCCAAAAATTTCCAAAAATGGCTTTTTCGCACACAGCTAGCCACTAGCACACAGCTACTCTGGCTTCCACCTCTCCTAGGTGAAGCCCACCTGACTCCAAGGCAGTGACCTCCTGTCTGCTGGGGTGGAGCCCAGAATCATGGTTTGGCCTCTACAAAAAGGCCTGCACACAACCGCGCAATCAGTGTGCTGGCTGCTCTCAAAACCTGGACCCAGGATTGAAGATTTCATCCCTCCCAAATCTCTTAGAAATCTCCAGGCCACAGGTCCCAAAACAGGCTTTACAAACCAAAGAGGAAACTGATAAACCAGTGTCCTCTGCATTACGAGAACTGCCTGGAGCCCCTCAACCTGTATAGTTGAGAATCCTGGGTCACCACTGTGATTTCCACCGTGGCAGGATACCGCACTGCCACAATATATATATAAATAAAACAAAGCACACAAAATAAGAAGAAAGTGTTGAATAATAAACACCCAGCTGAGCCCTCAACCCAGTGACAGCCTGTGAATAAATGTAGTAAAAATCAACATTTGTACTGCAGAAAAATCTTCAAATCAGCATATATTTCACACTTGACTTGAACAGTGTTAACCCTTAAAAATCCTTCACCAGCTTGAGTGCATGCTCATCTCCCATTTTGACCTATAGGGAATATAGGTCAAATGCACTTTAATATCAACCCAAAATCCAAACAGCTCTCCTCTGTAAGCGTACTTTACTGGCTACTTCTCCAATTCCTCATCAGAAATCCATGTTCAAAAAAACATCAAAGGACATCTCATAGCGTAATACGTCCATGTTTAATGTATAAAATTATGTCACTGCACTTCCTTCCTATGCGTTACATCACGAATCACATGGCTTCCTCAGGGATAGCTATCCAGTAAAAAAAAAATTTAAAATCAAATTTCATCATAAATTTAGGCCAAAATGTTTTCTGCTACATGTCTTTGCTAAAAAAAAAAAATCCCAATACATGTTATAGCGTCTACAAATGGCGGTATATATACTGAAAATTGTTTGTTTTTTTATATACTAGTAATGACGGCGATCAGCGACTTCTAGCGTACCGCTAGAAATCGCTGATCGCCGTCATTACTAGTATATAAAAAAAAAAAACAATTTCCAGTATATATACTGCCATTTGTGGCGGACATTCTGACACTGGGGGGGGGGGGAACTGACTAATTGTCACTAACAACCCCAGTGATGCTAATACAGTGATCAGTGCTAATAAAAAGCACTGACACTGCACTAATGACACTGAACAGGAAGGGGTTAACATCTGGGGCGATCAAAGGGTTAACTGTGTGCTGTTTTACTGTGTGCGTGTTTCACTGTGTAACCACGCTGCTTTGTATTGCTCTGCTATGCAATACAAAGCAGCATGCTGGAGCTGACAGGGGAGAGATCTGTATTGTTTATATACAGACCTCTCCCCCCGTCAGTGTTCCTCTGCAATTGCTGGGTGCCAGCAGGGAATATCTGGCCGGGACTCGGTGATTGACAGTTGAAGCCGCTGATGGTGGAGCGGGAAGGGGACGCACGCACCCCCTACCCATAAATACAAAATCACGTATATATACATTATTTTTCACAGCCCTGCCACCCATTAGTTCTGCTATAAGTTGGTCGAGAAGCAGTTAAAGATATAGGCTATTTGGTTAAAGTAAAAATTTATTGAACTTACAATATACATGCTGTTTTGTATGTATCAACTATTCAGGGTATTTTAAATAGAACATTATTTCTTTGCATAACTGACAGAAAAGTGTGCAACAAAATATTTTTATGAATATATTGCATTCTAGCTTAACTTCAACTAATATGTTTATGCATTTTAGGAAAACCCATGTCTCTTGCTGCTTCGTGATGCCAGCTGCCCTCCACCAGCTTTGCTTTTCAGTTGCCAGACAGGAGTTGGCAGAACAAACTTAGCCATGATTCTGGGGACATTAGTTCTCTATCACCGTAAAGGAGCAGCTGGAGAACAGATGTGAGTCCTTCATCTTTAATTTCCCATGTTTATAGGAAAGTGCTGGCTTCATGCTTTTTTTTTTACTTCGTGTGGATTTCACCAGAACTAAATGTGATGCCATTGTTCATTCTCTTATCTAGTAAGATTATATTTAAGCTGACTATCATCAAAGTTATCTTCTATATTTGTGAGGAGGCCAAATCACAAAAGTTTAATGCATGTCATATTTTCATCCATGTGCATTATATCTTACCTTTTATAATAATATATTTTTTTCCTTCCACTAAAGGGTTTATTGCATGGATCAGCTAAATTTCTCACATGTACGTTTGACAGTATATTACCTCACATACTCTTATTCTTTAAAATATCTCTGCCTGGTGCTTATTCTTTCTGTGAGTGGCTTAAAGGCTATGCCTTGTAAAAAAAAATTATACAGGCATACCTCGGTTTACGAATTTAATTTGTTCTGTTCGACTTTTCATATAGCGAATAATTCGTAAACCAAAACTCAGTTTCCCATAGGAATGCATTGAAAACCAATTAATCCGTTCTAGAGGTCAGAAAAAAGTAAACGCTACTAAAGTATTGCATGAGTTATTTTATCAAGTCATGTGGTATTTTATTAGTGACAACCATGTGTTAATGTTTCAGCTGTCATTGGGGTTCCCCACTGACAGCTGAATGTAAAAGAATTGCCGGCAATTAAAACAATTATTTAAAAAATGGCGTGGGGTCCCCCATCCCATCCATACCAAGCCCTTGGGGTCTGGTATGGAGTATGAGGGGAACTCCCACACCAAAATTTAAAAAAAAATGGTGTGGGGGTCCCCTTCAAAATCCATACCAGAGGCCCAGGCCCCCCCCCAAAGCACCTTGTCCCCATGTTGATGGAGACAAGGGCCTCTTCTCCACAACCCTTGCCGGTGGTTGTGGGGGTCTGCGAGCAGAGGGCCCCCAGATCCCGGTCCCCCCATGTGAATGATTATGGGGTGCATGGTCCCGCTACTGATTCACAAAAAACAAAAAGTGTAGTGTGAAAAAAGACAGGACATGGTCTTTGACAATTCCTTTATTAAAAGAAAAATCTAAAAGAATGTCCCCCTGCAGTAGATCCAACGTCAATCAGGATGTCCGCATCTGACCCAAAAAAAGAATAAAAAAGTAAAGGCTCCACTTCCAACGATGGCTCTTCCATATGCCTGCTGCGGTGGTTTGACAGTTCTTAAATATGGAAGGGGTGGGGCCACCCGGGGCAATCACCCGAGTGACCCCGTCCCATGTGATCATTGATATCACATGGGGTGAGGTCACATGCATGATGTCCCTGGGTGGCCCCGCCCCTTACTTATTTAAGAACTGTCAAACCGCAGAAGCAGGCATACGGCGGGAGCCATCGTCGGAAGTGGAGCCTTTTTTTAAAAATTTTTTTTGGGTCGGTGGCAGATATCGTGATTGACGTTCAACCTACTGTGGGGGGCATTCTTTTAGTTTTTTCTTTTCATAAAGAACTTGTCAAAGACAATGTCTTGTCTTTTTTCACACCACACTTTTTTTTTTTTGTGAATCCGTAGTGGGACCATGTACCCCATATTCATTCACATAAGGGGGGGGGGCGTGATCTGGGGGTTTCCAGATTCCGATAAGCCCCCTGCCCGCAGACCCCCATAACCACCTGCCAGGGTTGTGGGGAAGAGGCCCTTGTCCCCATCAACATGGGGACAAGGTGCTTTGAGGGGGGAGCCCCCCCTGCCCGACAGCACTCCCCCATGTTGAGGGCATGTGGCCTGGTATGGTTTCCTGACCTGCCGGGCTGCATGATTGGATAAGGGTCTGGTATAGATTTTGGGGGGGTCCCCCACGCCATTTGTGTTTTCGTTTTGGCGTGGGAGTTCCCCTCAAAATCCATACCAGACCCGAATGGCTTGGTATGGATGGGAGGGGGACTTCTTCACTCCGTTTTTTTTATTTATTGTGGTGCCGGTTTTTAAATGTAATTTCACTATAGCTCAGAGATTAAGCTGTCCTTTTCCCCCCAGCTCAAAGAGAAAGTTTCCTTTTAGTTTATTTCCCCGAGTTAAAAAAGAAACAATGTTTCCTTTTGGTTTCTTAAAAGAAGCAAAGTTTCCTTTAGCTCCGGGGAAAGTGACAACTAAATCTATGAGCTATAGTGAAGAAAAAAAAAGTCAGCAATTGCATTTAAAAATTGGCACCGACATACTCTTTGTATTGCTAGAATTTTTTTTTTAAAAATTCATAAACCAAGACATTATTTTCAAAGGATTTTCATTCCTAAACCGAAAATTACGTTAACCAAGGTACACCTGTATATTGATCCCACCTTTATGCAAACTTAGTAATGAGAACTGGACAGTTTAGTGAATTCATCCCATTACTTTATCCAGAAGATGGACTATATTCGTTCAAACTTTTAGACGTTGCACAAGGGCTTTAACATTTTTTCCTGGCATGTTTTTTGTATCCTATGCAAAATGTATGTGCTTTCTCTGTATGCCTTTTTAAGGGCTTGGACAAATTTTGTGATGCTTGACCTGGTCAGTTTTGTTCTTGGGGATTTTATAAAATCACTCAGATGGCTGCTGTTAGCATCAAGCTACACAGAATACCTGCACCAATTGCTTCTGCTCCCTCTGTGATATGTGGTGATGGCAGTGTCTGCCAGCGGTACTTATCACCACCTTTCTCTCCACTCCATTCACATTTACAGGATTCTGCCTAGGAGAAATTAGCTGTTGACAGACTCACTAGCCACTCTCACTGCCTGAAGGTGATCGTGCATGCAAAAACAATTGTCCTTAAAGTTCTGTGAGTGGTGTAAGACATGATCCAGTTGCTGAAAGATCTTGGTTTCACCTGAAACATACATTGAGATCTGTGGTATGTTGCTTTGTCTGCATTGATGTGGGGCACTGTAATCTGTTTGCAAACACTCTACAAAATAGCATAAACGATCACCCAATGGAGAAAGGGGTATGCCCTGCTCTTTAGGCTACTTTTCTCAAAGTAGTCAAACTCCATCACTGATGACGTTTTTATAGCTGTGAGGAAGGCTTTTGACGAGTGTTAAAAAAAAAACTACCCAAACAATAAGGATCTCCTGCTGAGGCACTTGTATGTTTCTGGTAATGTGACAGAACTAGTGTAAACTGACAGGTGCACCAACAAAGAGTCATAATCTCCCAACAAGCAAAGTTTCAGACTTGTGTTTTTCCACTTTATATATCTGCTGGAGTAGGGAATAAATACCATATATTGAATAAGTAGCAGTAAAGTAAATCAACCAATTTAAAGCATTTGTATAGCTGTGTTGTGGAACCATTCTATATTCCTAAACGTATCTGTACATTTTAGCATATTAGCAATATTTAACAATATTATCTTAAAACAGAATATGCAAATTAATATAAATGCCTGTAAACACTGGGAAATGCTAGGTATAACATCAGTGAAATGTTGCTGAAGCATGCATCATGTTCCTATACTAAATATGCTACATCTGGTAATCACATAGATGCAACACATTTTTCAGATTCCTTTTGAATTTGACAAAATGAAAATCAGATTTATTTACACAGTGAAGCTTGCAGACAGGAGCTTCTTACTATGTTACTATGGCAATAAGTCTTCCAGAAGCTTAAGAATATTTGTTGTGAGTGTAATTTGGCAAGAAAAGTCATTTGGCTTCCTTCTAATTAAATCTGAGTAAGAGCTGTTTCCTAATTAATTGGTCTGCCTGTATATTTACGTAGGATTTTTTTTCTAGTGTCTTGAAATGCTTTTTGTTATAATGCAAAAAATATACTGTTGCAGATTTACTGTGTTACCTTTAGTTTCCTAAACATATACAAATATCAAATGACATATAGAAAAAAAATTCAACAACTTTGCTACAAATCAAATCAATGCAAAACAGAAACAGATTTATTTTATAACCATTTTCTATAAGAAAGTATTTTTGATTCAGTAATTCATTTCCCTGTTGCTGAAACATAGTTTTATGCCAAAATGAAAACCTGACCACTTATATGGTACAGAAGATGGTCACCACCTTAGATCTGACGTAAATCTTCCTAAAGTTTTACAGTGTGCTGTCCAAGGTTGCCGATGCAGAGAATACATACTGTACACATGTCCAGCAGATTAAGGAATCTACCTAATGCAAATCAAGTGGTACTATCTGTTGTGTTACATTGATGTAGAAAAATTAAGATTGCCAAATGCTTATAATCAAACAATTGACCCTACTGACTAATCTTTATTTACTATAACTTCTGTTACAGCGCTACACAAAGCACAAATGATGTACCAAAGGAACGTTTTCAGGTCATACAGAACTTCATCAGTATGATACCAGATGGAGAGAAAATCATTGCAGAGGTAAAGTTCGGTTTGTAATGGTTAATGTAATTATATTACACCATTGATGACCTATACTACCCACAGGCAAGTCATCTACTACAGTGGTTTTCAACTACCAGGCCATGGCCAGCTTCTGGAACACAACTTCCCTCCTACTGGGCCTCAATTTCCTGTATGTCAGACCTCATAAGGTGTAGGAAAACACAATGCCTCTAATACCAGTCTGCAGCCACTAGATGGTGCTGTCCCCACTAATGAAGAGCTTTTCTATACTAGTACACTCAAGGTACAGTTATTGGGTTTGTTTTGGTATCTGCTGGTGGATGTGAAGGATGACAACTGCCGAGGAAAGATAACCTTACGGGCTCACACTTGGATGCTTGATGCTGGTTATGGAGCCATGACTCTCTGTGACTTGTAGTGGGCAGTATGCATAAACATTGCAGCTGCTTCACTCACCCCCGGAGATGTGAGGGGTGCTGCATGGGAGCAGAGGGTGGAGTGAAAGAGACTGTGGGAGATAGACTTCCAGAGAGAAGTATGAAAAGCAGCATCTCAAATGGAACAGTCTGTAATAATTGCTGCTGATGTGGAAACAAGTTTGTGTGTTCTCATTTATTGGCACACTGTGAGAATTTAATGTTAACCTAACCTATATTACCTATAATTACTGTATTACTTTATGGCCAGGCTGAGCAACAAATACCTATTGCTTGGGTGTAACCACAAAAGGGTGGATGGACAGAACAAGAAGGAAGAAGGGAGAGAAAGAGACAGGCAAGGGGAAAAGAAGGCAAAGAGGGAGAGAGAATGAGGGAGAATGAAAAAGAGAGCAAAGGAGGGAGAGCCAAAGAGAAAGAAAATGAGTCGGAGAGAAGGAAAGCGAGAATGAGAGGGGAAAGGAAGGAAAAAGGGAGAAAAGACAGAGCAATAATGAAATAAATAAAGCTTTAAATAGACTTAAACAATGTTTGTCATTGTGTCTACTTAAATTGCAGTAATCCATATTGTTGACTGATTACTCTCTTGTTAATGCATTTTAAATACATATTTTGCATCCTCATACTTTTTCCGTACTTTTATTTTACCAGTATAAGGTTTTTTGTTTTTTTTTTAAAGAGAAGTATGGGCTATGCAAAAATAAAAACATTGTACTCACCATGGTGAATGCAGCACTGTTCTAATGCTACATCTCTTCCCTGCAGACTCTGCAGTGAGAACCGAGTGATCAAACACTGCTGATTGCTCAATTCTCCCCTCCCCCTGTGGCTGGGCTGTGTGTGTGTGTGTGTCAACCTGGGAGCAGCTGGCTCAACCTCTCATCGGCTTGCTGAGAGGCTGAGCCAGGTGCCAGTCTAGGGATCTAGTTGGATCTTTTCAGAGCCTGGACTGGCTCTGTGATGTCAGCCGACAGTGGCTTTAGTCTGCTGTCAGCCTAAAATGAATCACAGGAGTGCAGAATGAACTGCCCTCCTATGATCCATTGGAGAAGGACAGCCAAAAAAGCTTTTCAAATACGTCTCCTTTAACCATTTGGTCATGGAAAGTTTTGGAATAATTTTCCAGGCTCTGGTTTCAGTATCACTTAAAAACCTAATTTTGAAAAATCCAGACTTCATTCATCAGACTGGAGCATCAGATGGACACAACAGTGTAATCGTACCACCTACTTACTTTTTAGAAACTATTAATTTTGAGTATATCTGCAATCTATAAAGCTGCTAAGGGCTTTCAATCATCGTCTTCATATTTTGACAATATAACACTAATGCACCCCTAATTCACCTAAATCTACCTTATACAGTGGGGAAAATAATTGTGTGATCCCGTGCAGATCTTGTAAGTTTGCCAACTTAAAAAAAAATGAAGGGTCTATACTTTTTATTATAGGTGTATTTTAAGTGATAGAGACAGAATATCAACCAAAAATCAAGAAAAAAACACGATACAAATGTTATAAATTGAGTTGCAGTTCAGTGAGAAAAATAAGCATTTGATCCCAAGCAAAACATGACTTAGTACTTGGTGGAGAAACCCTTGTTGGCAATCATAAAGGTAAGGCGTTTTTTGTAGTTGGTTCCCAAGTTTGCACACAGGAAGGGTTTTGGTCCACTCTTCTTTACAGATCTTCTCTAGATTCTTAAAGTTTCTTGGACGTTGCTTGGCAACGCAAAGTTTCAGCTCCCTGCATACATTTTCTATAGGATTAAGGTCTGGAGACTGGCTAGAGCACTCCATTACCTTAATGTCTTCTTGAGCCATTCCTATCTTGCCTTGTCAGTTGTTTTGGGTCATTGTCATGCTGGACGACCCATCCACGACCCATCTCCAGTTTTCTGGCTGAGGGAAGAAAAAAAAAAAGACACTCCACAAATATCCACACTCACAAAAACACATACACCTCATTTAGCATCTCCTTTAATCACCATTTTGTACATTTAGATTGCAATATCAACATGGTACCTATTCTATGAAAGATCTCAGAATAACACAGTTCATAAACTCAATCCAAGGGAACCAAACCGACAGATACTTATGATAACATTCATGTATAGTTGCTGTCAGTTCCTCCATTCTCTTTATTCTGTTTATTTCATCTATCCACTCAATAGAGGGGAGAACTTGAGTATTCCAATATCTTGGTATTACTGTACGTGCCGCAGAAAATAAATAACATGACAGTCCTCTTTTTAATGCTCTCTCAGATTCTGGAAAAATAGATAATAATGCTATTTCTTGGGACACCTGATAAGATGTGCCATTGATATGTGAGCAAATCCGGAATACTTATTCCCAAAATGGTTTGATGCTAGAACAGGACCACCATATATGTGTCACTGTGCCTACATCCTCCCCAAGATGCCAACATTTTTCAGGATAGATCGGAATTATCTTATGTATTTTCACTGGGCAGCTATACCACCTTGTTAGTATTTTATAGTTTTTCTCTTGAATGGCAGTTGAAATACTAGATTTGAATGTTAGCCTGAAAGACCTTTTCCACTCCCTCTCAATTACTATCTGGCCTAGTTCTCTCTCCCAGTCTCTGGTATAGTAAGGCTGATGTGGGTATATGTGAGATAATAATATACCATATATTGTTGAAATAGGGCGTGAACCCATCAAGCTCCTCATACAGAGTGATTCAAAAGGGGTTAGGTCTCTATGTAATGATCCTTTTTTATATAAATGTTTGTAAAAATGTTGAAGTTGAAAAGAATGGAGCCAACAGCCAGTACACAGCCAGTATACAAATTATCTACAGGTGACAATTTGTTAAGTGGTAAAAGTCCCTCAGTAGCAACAGCCCGTTTAATAGGAGAAGGGGCCACAGACGTCGAGCATAAAAATCTAGCTACTGTTAGTCCTGGCTCAAATTCTGGGTTCCTCATGATTGGGGTAAGAGGGCCAGGTGTTGTAGAAATACCCAATTTTTGAATGGTCCAATCCCAGGTTTTCAACACAGATTGTGTCAGGAATTATATTTTTTGTCTAGAAGAGTGCAACATAGGCTCGATCCATGGTAGGGAGGTCAATTAAATTGGGGACATTAGTTGATCAATAGATACCCACTGTTTTGAGTGGCTATGATAAAACCAGTCAAGAATCCTGGTCAGTATAGATGCTATATGATAAAATTCCATATGTGGTAATCCAGCTCCCCCCTCCATCTTCCTCATGACCAAATTGTCATGCCGAGTTCTAACCAAAGTATTTGACCAGATATAACAAAGTAGACTAGATCGTAAGGAATGGAAAAACATCTGTGAAAGAGAGATGGGAAGTGTTTGGTATAAATATAGAAAACGAGGGAGAACATCCATCTTAAAAATTGCCATCCTCCCAAACCATGAATGTTTACCCTTAGTTCTAGACTGCAACTCAATAATTATAGAATTTAATAGGGGTAAATAATTTAATTCATATATTTTTTCCTCTAAAGGAGTTACATATACGCCTAGATACTTAAGGCATTGTACCTCCCAATGAAATGGAAATTTGGCTTCCATCTTTTCTTTCTCAGTAACTGATAAGTTTATATTTAAACATCAAAATTTTGTTACATTAACTTTAAAATTACTGAAGAAGCCAAATTGTTCCAGTTCTTGGAGGATATTTGAAAAAGCTATTTTTGGATTAGATACATATAAAAGTAAATAATCAGCAAAAATACTCAATTTATATTCCCTAATACCCATCCGTACTCCCTAAATAGTATCGTTCGACCAAAGGGCAGTCGCCAAGTGCTCCATAGCCAGAACATATAGATATGGAGAGAAATGACAGCCCTGTCGGGTCTCATTTGAGATTCTAACAGGTTGAGATAAGATGCCATTAAGGAGCAATAGAATCCACAAATTATTTATAGAAGGTTCCCGTAAATCCATCTGGTCCTGGACTTTTACCATGCTTTAAGGATCTAATAAGCAATATAACTTCCTCTGCTGAAAAAGGATTTGAAATTATTTTTACCTGTCTCTCTGTCAATCTAGGTAAGGCTGTCCGTTTTATATAGTGACCAAGTTGAGAGGAATTAGTACTATCTGAAAAAGATTCTGTTGTGTTTCTAATATTATATAATAATAATATAATATTAACTGCTTCCATACCGGGCACTTTTACCCCCTTCCTGCCCAGGCCATTTTTCAGGTTTCAGCGCTCTCACACTTTGAATGACAATTGCGCGGTCATACGACACTGTACCCAAACTAAAATGTTATCATTTTCTTCACACAACTAGGGCTTTCTTTTGGTGGTATTTAATCACCACTGGGGTTTTTATTTTTTGCTAAATTAACAAAGTCCGAACATTTTGGAAAAAAAAACACATTTTTCTTTGTTTCTGTTATAAAAGTTTGCAAATAAATAATTGTTCTTCATAAATTTAGGCCAAGATGTATTCTGCTACATGTCTTTGGTGAAAATAACCCAAATTAGGATGTATTATTAAGTTTGTAGGAAAGTTATAGAGTTCACAAACTATGGTATATATCTGAAAATTGATCAATCCTGAAGTACTGACGGCCAATCTAATTTCTTGAGGTCCAAGAATGTCAGAACAGTACAGATATCTCCCAAATCACCCCTTTTTGCAAAGTAGACCATCCGACATATTTCATAAGAGGCATGGCGAGTTTTTTGAAGTTGTAATTTTTTTGTCATTTTTCGGAAAATTAAAAAATTAAAAAAATAATTTTCACAATTTTTTTTTTACATACTGTCACCAGTGCAGTACAGTGTCATCATATAACTGGCAGGTGATCAGGGACACTGACTGGTGAAAGTACGAAAAAAAACATTTGATACATTTTTTTTTAAATTTTTGTATTATTTTTAATTTTTTATTACATTTTTTCTCTTTTTTTAGGTTTTTTTTTTTCATATTTCACTATGACCAAAGTAGTATAATGTTACCATAGTAAGTGATCAGTATTTTTTTTTTTTTTTTACACAATTTTCTTATAGAAAAGAATTACTTTGCTATAAGCAACCATTTACCTGAATGACATTGATTCATTCAGGGGTTTTTTTTGTGCTTATCTGTGATTTGGCCACAGCTAATCACATGACAAAGCTGGGCTGTGATTGGCCCAGCTTGTGCATGTGATCGCTGTCACCATTCACAGCTAGACAAACTTGTATACAATGGATGGCATAAAGGAAGCCATCCATTGTATACAACTGTCATGTGACCTGCTGTGATTGGTCATAGCCAGGTCACATGGTACCGGCAACGGGGTCAGTACACAGATCTGTCATCGGTCGTGTCCGAGGTACACGGCTGGTGACAGATCGCGCTGCAAAGCGGCCCTGCGGGCAGGCGCGCTGCGCATGCCTGAAAGGACGCCATATGGCATCCACCCGGAGGGACGAGGTGCTTTACTGGCCGCCTTTGTGCTATTGGCCGGGCGGGAACCGGTTAATATAGTAAGAATAATAATCATAAAAGGTTTAAGCTATTTGCTCTGAAGCATGCACAAGACCCTTCTTTAGGCATATCATCTTCATTATAAACCTTTTAGAATATTTGTTTCAAATTGTACGTATTAGAGCCCTACTACTTTTATCACCATATTCATAAAGGACACGGTGCACGCATTCTCTGCTTTAAATATGATTGATCAACTAATGCATGCAACATAGTTTTGTTTTTTTGTTGTTGTAATCTTTGAAAAATGGAGGTATCTGCCCTATGCTTGTTTATTTTCTAAATCATGTATATCCTCAGTTAGGGAGGCCATATTGGAAGCTCTCTCTTTTTTCAATCTTGAACCATGAGAAATAAGAACTCCTCTCAAGACACATTTCAACGCTTCCCACTTTATCATAGTCGACGTGGTATCATCTACATGGTCTACAGAGATGTTTGCCAGTGTCTCCACAATGGCCTCCCTTTCAAGAGGATCATTCAATATATTCTCATTCATTTTCCACGTTGGGTGCATTTTACATGTATTGGAAATTTTCACTGAAAAATAAAGTGGGAACTGGTCTGACCACAGTTGGGTGCCTATTTGAGACCATGGATCCCTATCTAATAAGCAATGGGAAATAAAAAAATAATAGGGTCATAGTCAGCATTTTCTTCCTCCAAACACTGCGAGTCAAGTTAATGCCAAAGAGCTCAATTTTGGTCTCATATGACCACAGTACTTTCTCCCAGTCCTTCTCTGAATCATTTAGATATTCATTGGCAGACTTCAGATGGGCCTGTACATGTACCTTCTTAAGGAGGGGGAACTTGCGGGCGCTGCAGGATTTCAATCCATGGCGGCATATTGTGTTACCAATGGTTTGTTTGGTAACTGTAGTCCCAACTGCCTTCACAAGCTCCTTCCATGTAGTTCTGGGCTGATCCCTCACTCTTCTCATGATCTTTCTTACCCTATGAGGCAAAATCATGTATGGACCTCCAGACCGAGGGTGATTGATGGTTATTTTGTATTTCTTCCATTTGTGAATAATCGCTCCAACTGTTGCCTCCTTCACATTAAGCTTCTTGCTGATGGTCTTGTAGCCCATTTCAGCCTTATGAAGGTCTGTAATCTTGTCCCTGACTTCCTTTGACAGCTCTTTGGTCTTGCCCATGATGGTGAGTAAGAATGAGATTCTGTGGACAGGTGTACAGGTACACATAATGAGTTGTTAGGAGCACCTTCTTAAATTGACAGGACTAATCTGTGTACCACCTGAGCACATAGCCAGTCTGTGGGAGCCAGAATTATATTTGGTTGGTAGGGGATCAAATACTTATTTTACTTACTGAACTGCAAATCAATTTATAACTTTGTATCATGTGTTTTTCTGGATTTTTGGTTTATATTCTGTATCCTTTAAAATACACCTATGATAAAAGTTATAGACCTTTCATTTTTTTTGTATGTGGGCAAACTTACAAAATCTGCAGAGGATCAAATAATTTTCTGCACTATAAATGCATTTTGACACTTTTAGGGCTCTTTCACACTAGCAGGGGGAGCAATAAAAACAGGCGGCTGAACAGCGGTTTACCGTTCACTGGCTGGAATTCTAAAATTACAGCCTGACAAGAGATTGGCAACAAAAACAGGTGTCGTAGATAGCAGTAGTGCCTCCCAAAAGCCTTCTGGCTGCTATACTGCCCTCTGAAAAGCAATCCACCACAGATCACCTTCAGACTGCCTGTCTGAAAGAGCCCTAACCCAACTTATTGTGCTAACCTCCACATCACCTGTCGCTGATATAGTGATATTTTGACTGTGTACATCTATCACCAATGCTCATGCTTTATGCTGATTTCAGAGCTCTAAGTCTGGCCAAGCAGGGGAAGGCATGTTGAACTGCTACAGATAGATGCCCTGTGTGAAAGCAGTGATCTATCTTTATCTGCAGCCAAATGCCAGGAACAATGTTTTTTTTACAGAAGATGGGGCTGATTTAAAAAAGAAACCAATGTAAAATATTTGGTGTTTTTCTGCATCTTTAACTATAGACTTAAATTTAAACTTTAGTTGGATTTTAAGATCATCTACACACTAATATCCAAATATGAAGACACAAAAAGCAATTAAACCCTGATT
This sequence comes from Staurois parvus, assembly GCF_062004578.1. NCBI lineage: Eukaryota > Metazoa > Chordata > Amphibia > Anura > Ranidae > Staurois > Staurois parvus. Next base: position 938,418 of record NW_028318189.1, on the reverse strand, counting down.
CAAACTCTTCACAAATCATCTTTTTTCTTCCTCCCTTAAGGGTCACGGGTATATAGTAATACTTAGACCTATGGGTTATACTGCTACCTACCTACCTCCAACCATCACGCCTCTTTTTTTTATTAGTGTCCTATGTGGTTGAATGCCTTTTTCTCAGCTACTCTGAAGAATGAAGAAAATGTCAAAATCCTAGCAAAAGTACAGTTGGAGTTTTCCTCAATCATTTTTTTCTTCATGATATTTGGTACACCATAGATACTTTTTGCTTTGGTGACTTCAATCAAAACGCTGCTTGAGCTGGTCCTGCAAAGCAGCTATCCTGGATCTGTTAATCCTTAGCAACAGCTTTGGAGGCTAAACCTGGACCCCACTGGACTGGAAGATTACATGGCTAGCCTGACATGTGACCTTCAGACACTGGGCTCCACATTGTGGTGCTTTCCAGGTCTCTATTTACTATGCTAGCTAAAGGATAAGTTCACCTTCTGGGAAAAAAATAATAAATGCACATATTTTTGCAGGAAACAAATGTGCATTTATTTTTTTTTTCCCTAAGGAGTCTGGAAAGCATTGCACCCATGATCAGTGGATCACAGGTGCAATGCCAAACTCCTGCAGACAAGCCCTGCAGCTTTCAGCCCATACTTTTATATGAACTACAAGGCCACTCATCAGCAACCCCACAGTCCATTCAGAAGTACAGGTCTGAAGACTCGAGCAGTGAGTAAGTCTCTGGAGATGGCAAGGCTAGCCTGGAATGTTACCTTTAGGCACTGGTCTGTGCATTGTGGTGCTTTCCAGACCTTCAGACAGCCGCTGAAGTGACCCAGTCTCTGAGGATAAATGCAGTGAGTAAGGCCAGTTAGACTGGAGCACTGGGAGTTACCTCGCAGTTGGTAGCATTGGGCACCATTTTAAAATTCCCACCACTGGCATCTTACACTGGTAACAGATATGGCTGAGTGCTGATTTCATCAGCCACGCAAAGTGTTGTGCCTGCTCCACACCCTTTCTCCTGCTACACATGTAGTCATGTACATATACACATATATGGTCAATGTCATTGGCTAAATATAGGCATATGAAAATAAAAAATGGCCAACTTGCGTAATAAATGAAAGAATCCAAATATTATAAATGGGAGCGTGCTAAAATTAAAAATTGATCATTCCACCTTTATCTTAAACCAATAACCAAGAAACTGTGCAGCACTACCCTACAAATTGAGCTCTATGTGTTCATGAGGTCTATTTGGCATAAATCCCCACATGAGAATAAACCAGGGGTTTTCAACTTGTGGCCTGCGACATCAAACCAGAGAAGCACATGCCCAGAGTCGGCAACCCTTTTGATAGCAATCTGGGCTTGCCTACCTGCCATCTCTGAGCATCAGAGTGCATGGGACCGGCCCTGGCAGCAGAGGAAGAAGGCATCCATGGAGGGAGCAGTAGTCGCATAACCCAGTGCTTATATCTCGTGGGTTTGGTGCCCTTTCAGAAAGTGCACCACATCCTCAAGATACAATAGAAGTCCATGGCAAAGCACAGCTAACCTACAAGAAAGCCACAGGTGCACTACTCTGCACTAACAGTGTGGGTAACCCTCAGTGCATTAGTGTGAAAGCAGCCTTATAGGGGTTCAGGACAGTAAGGGCTCATTTATATTTGCAGTTTGGGGGGCAGTAACACCCCATAGTGGAGACGTGTTCTTACTTGATAATCATGGTTTGCATGCAGAAGTGAGCCTGATTTTGCACTCTCCAGCTTTAGTAAATAAACCCCTATGAGTGTTCTTTTCTTTTGTTATGCTGAGGTGAGCATCAAGGAGCACTGTAAGAGCTGGATCGCTGAAAAGGAGACCGGATTTTCAGTTTATTCCCATTTGAGAATTTATGCCAGACCTCATGAGCATATAGAGATCAATCTGTAAAGGTGAGCAGTTTGGAGTTATATTGGTTGAAGAGTGAGCACCACTTGAGTGTGAAATTTAAAGAAAGGAATTGATCACATTATTGGATTGGGACTTGTTCAGTATTCTTGGTTATTCCGTCACAGTGTTTTGTGTGATTCTGTTTGTGTATGTATGAATATTTGTGCCACATTTATTGTATGCACTGATTTGTAATGCACTATATTTTTATAATGATTATTATATCATACTATGACACTGCATTCTAATTTGTCTATTCACTTATTTATACACTTATTTTAGGTGGTAATTGATTATTGATTCCCAATAGGATAGTGCTGCACTGTATTTTTTTGTTATAACTATAGGCATATTTCCATATAAGGACACTAATTTCACCAGTATCCTCCTCCTTTGTTTACATGTGCTTGGTGGTGGGGTTTTCTCCAGCCCACAGCTGATTGGACTTCAAAACAGCACAACGTGGATGTTTGGATAAAGATGTGCTTGGAGGGCACCCTGAGCTCATTTTTAGTCTCTGTCCACTTTAGACACTTCAGTCATCCACCCTAACAAGCATACTACCAAACAAGTTGAATATATTCTTCCATTTGAGGATTTTACTTACAGACAGTTGAATTTTCAACTAGGTCTTAGTTTGAGTTATCTGGAGTGTCCTCTGTTGGCGGTGACTCAGATTTGTGAATCCATGTCATTGTTGATGAAATCTCTTAAAGGACTCCTCTTCATTTTGAGAACAAACCCTCATGTCCTGAAGCTTTTGAAACAAATGTCTGGAGCCCTGTCCTGTGTTTTAGCTGAAATTGTCTCTTTTAAGCATCTAATGTGTGTTCAGATGGGTAGTTTGGTATGCCAAAGAGAGGCTTAAGGGAAAGATGATATACTTGCCTTTTAAAAGGTAGACATTCCTTTAGTTCTGCCTTTGAGAATGTCCTTCCTGGTGCTCCGACTGCTCTCCTGCCTCAACACAGGTGATCTTGGGATAGGTCAGAGGAAACCCATTCTTTGTTTGTTACTACAGTAGCACCTCATAGACTATCACAGTCTATCTTCCACTCAAGCTGCAGAACTTGATTCAAGAAATCCTCCATTTCATTTGTTTAAACAATTTTCCTTAAGATACACTCTTGTTTTTGCAGGTGGTTGGGGGGGGGGGGAGAGCTTTGTGTTCATTTTGCTGGGTCTCTTGGTGGTTTATCTCTTTGCAGTTTGGATACTCAAGCTTCATCTGTTAGCTTCCACACTAGACCCTTAAATGCAGTTCTCACTACACTCTATTGTGCTTTTTCCCAGGCTTGTTGGGTTCCCTAGCCCCTGTGATCTGATTTTCTACTATGGTAGCACCCTGCCCTTGGATTGCTATCCCATTTAGTCTTGCACTCCACTTCACACAGGAACCCTTTTTCATCACATAGGTTACTTGACTCATTGACTCTTTACTATTTAAATCTAGTTAAATTGAGTCTCTCGACTGTGTCCCTCTCCTGAGGAATCTCATGGCCTGCAAGATTTACAGTTGCTACTGCTTCTTCTACATTTTAAACACTTAACTCTTCCGTGCCCTCAAGTTGTTCTGGGTCCTACCTATGACACTGACTCTGTTCATCCAGTGTGTTTTCCTGGAATTTCCATTTTGGAACGCTCAGGTGACTTTCACTACAAAGAGTTTGTGTCCTAGTTGTTTGCACATTATGCTAAGAAACGGTCCTATTGGTGACACTCATTGTGGACCTTTGTCCCTTACCTTTTTGAGATTTAATGAGTTGGTTTAGGAATGCCATTTAATATGGTCCCTTTTCTCTTGCTGTCCCTTAAAGTACACACTGTAGAGGGATATGCTTTGCTCATTTTTCATTACAGGAGTTTACAGTCTATACCACTTAGTGTGGATCCTGTCTGCTCTCTCCTTCTTCTGCTTTTTGCATGAGTCACTTCTGACAATTTTTGCCAACATGATGCAATCATGGGAGACACAACCCCCAACCCCCCCACCCCCGGGTCCCCACCAGCATACAGCAGGTGATTGAAAACCTTAGCTGTGCCTGTACCCTAGCAAAATCATGAGGGGGGTCCATTCTCTGTACTTAGGTCTCAACGTACGCTCAGATCTCTGCTCTGTGCTGTGCAGAGTGTAACATCAGATTCCTGCCCCTGCCTCCTGGAAGCTTAGAAATTATCTTTGATCTGTGTATTTTGAATTGAATAACCAAAGACAGAGCTTATGTAGGGCTTATGAGGGTTTGCTTCATCACTGTATGTCACATGAGGCCAGCCACTTCTGAGGGCTTATGTAAAGATTTATTTTCACTTTAATGCTTTTTTGTTTTCTCCGTCCCAGTTAGAGAATCTGGATTTTGGACAGGTGTCAAGCTGGTCCTTGGGACCAAGCAGTCCTGCTATTTGCTACTGTGGAAATTTTCCCTCCCCTCTCCCATCTTGGGAGTTTGTTCAGTAAAGGCAAAGATCCATTAGAAAAAGACAGTTTGCCAAGTCCACCTGGAATCTCTCTTGTTTGCCAGTCTTTGAATCTCACTTCATCTTGATCTCATCTGGTGGTTCAGAGAGTGAGAATTCTGCATGTGAGTGTTCTTCCTTGCAAGAAGTATCCATTTCTAGCCAGGGTACTCTTCTCACCTACTGCAGAACTCCCCTAGGCGGAATAGTGTTTGGACCCCTAAATGGGACCTGGATACTGTAAGCTAGATCCCCTTTGACTAAACTGGAGTCTTCGGAGGTTGTTTCTTTATATTCCTTCCTCTTCCTAGTGTTCCATGGAGGCTTCTGGCCTTTACACGGCTTAATTTTCAGATTCCTAAAACCATATATTTCGTAACTGGTCAGACAGTGCAAATATCATACCCGAGTCAGGACTCCTGCTCATTCTTAAGTCCTGATATCCTTGTACACCAGTTTGGGTACGATATGTTCTCTCCTGCCAAATCCCTTTTTTAATAAAAGTGTTGTTGGTCACCCCACAATCTCCTTTAAAAGGATTTAGGGTTACTGCCCTTTAGTTTTCCTAGCTCAGTGGTGGGCAACCTTTTTTTTCAACTGAGCCAAATCTCGCCAAAACCACGATTGAAATTTATTTTGAGAGCCACATTTTTAAAACTGAAAATACATCCCCCATATAGTAATTCATCCCCCATATAGTAATTCATCCCCCATATAGTAATTCATCCCCCATAGTAATTCATCCCCCCTATAGTAATTCATCCCCCCTATAGTAATTCATTACCCATATTGTGTCAATTCACTTACCTTTGCTCCGCGCGGACTATGACAGGAGAGGAGTTCGTTACACTGCCCCGCCTACATCCTGACAGCCAATGTTTGCCACGCTCCGCGGGCCGGATTAAAAGGTCCACTGAGCCATATGCGGGCCGTAGTTTGCCCATTGCTGGGCTAGCTGCAGAGTCCTGACTTTTGGGGCGGCCGCCCGAGAGGAGGGGAGGGGAGCGGGCGCCCGGCACACAGAAGAGCCGCATTAAAGTGTGCAAAGAGCCGCATGTGGCTAGCTTAATGGTTTCTTTTCCACCTCCCTATTTAGATTCGCTGCTGAGAGAGCTTTCATATCCACACATAGCTCTTTAAGCGGTTACTTATTTATCATCCTCTTTATTATGAAACTCCCTCTCCCTCAAGTGAAGGGATTCATGTTTCTGCGTAAACCTCCAACATTAGATTGGTTTGTCTTTTTTTCTGGACATACCTCGTCTATCCAAGCTTCCTTTTCCAGAATTCAGGGGTTTGCATGTTGGGTTGAACCCTTTGCTCTAGTAAATCAATTTAGTTGATGTTATTGTTGACCAAAAATTTTATTTTTTATAATATTTTGGTGATGGATTATATGTTGGCACCGTTAAAAATCCCCTTTCTTTGTTAATATTTGCCATTTCTGTATTTGAGATTGGGTGCCTTTGATTTCTGGACACCTGACTATCTTGCTAATAGTTCTTGTTGACCAATTTAGCTGTTGGTCCAAGTTTTCTTCCCCTGTTTGAGTAGTTTGTTAGTAATTGTTTTCTTTATTGGCTGTCCTCCACATTGCTAATTGAGGTTCATCGTTCTTCATGTGCTCGTTTCCCCCTAGTGGCAGTCACCTGTCCTTGTCTGGAGCACTAGGCTGATCCTCAGTGTCCTCCTCCTGTATCATGGTAATTTCCATATTTAACTCACCCTGCTTCATCTATCCTTCTTTCAAGGGTTGATCCCTTTAAATACTCTGTTTTACTGGATCTCACATTGGCTACTGCCCACTCATACGCTGGACTGCTATCACTATATTCCTGTGTCCCTCAGTGGATGATAAAAAAAAAAAGGATTTTGGCACTTACTGTAATATCCATTTCTTAAAAGCTATTGAGGGATGGAGGTTTTGGCTTCCTGCGGGCAACAGTATAACTGAAATGTCTAAGGATTTATTCATTTGTCAATGGCCTTTAAGAAAAAGATTTCAAAGAAAGTACAAAAAAAATGTTTTTTTACTTGGTGCCTCTGTCCCCATCAGAAATATATCCTATTCCTGTAATTGTCATACCAGATCATAGAGATATGAAGGTACCCTCATAAAAACCTGTATGATATTCCAGTATTCTATCTCTCTGCACAAAACTATATTGCTGAGCTTTAATTGTGCAGCATGATTGATACAATTGCATAAACATATAGTAACACATTTACATAATCTACAAAGTTACTTTTTGCACAGTTCCATAAATGCTCAGCTTTTTGTATTGGGTGTGACACTTGCCTAGCAGTGACAGCTTCATGCAAACTTCATGCAAAGTCCTTTCTCAGGCAAATATTTACCAATATACCGTTCAGTTTGTTAGACAAATAAGGAACATATACTGTATTACTTTGTATTTGGATAGAAAATGATACATTTGTTATCATTTATTTTTGTACATTAAGCTAGCGCAAACATTTTTTATTTTGGTGAAGACTTTAGAGATTTAGGAGGCAATAGAATCTTGTTAATCCAATGTCATTTTTTCACATGCTTGAATCCCCATAATGGACAAAATAGGCTGGTGTGGACAATGATGCTTTTGCTACTATGTTTACTGTATAATATGTGAACAAATATTGATTATATTGGTTTGATTTCTGCCATAGGTAGACCATGCTATTGCCTTATGTTCTGAAATGCATGATATTAAATCAGCCATATATGAATGCAAGAAAAAGCTGGAGGGCATTGGTGAAGATTACCAAATTCAGGTATTGTTATTCTTTCTGCAGTAAATGTTTATAAAGTTAGTCAAACTGAATATAAAATGTAACTCAATTTACTTTTTCAAAATTGGTGTTTTAGGGAGGCAGATGCTCTAAATCTATATTGCAAGTATAACTCAGGCAAGCATGCACTAGTTTTTTTTTCTTATCCTTCTAAGCAAAGTTTATCCTGGCAGAAGAACATGTGACAATAAACTGGAGCGCCTGTAGCTGCTGTACAAAAATGTTGCATCGCTTTAAATTCAGACTAACATTGCAAACTGTACTATTAAATATACAGCACTTTAAAATTCCATCAGTTGCTTAGCAGAAAATGACAGTATTTGTGTAGCCTTCATTTCATTCACGTTTTTTTCATATTTTGTGGCAGTCTTTGAAGAGAGCCACTTGCAAATTAACTTATGTAATAATTGAATGTCCACTTTTGAATAGTTATAATAGCAGCCTTTTGCATGGATTACTTAAAGTGTATGTTAAGGCACCTTTCACATGGGCATTCAGTCTAGATCCATCTATCAGTTTTCCAGACGGATCCAGACTGAACCACAATGTATGTCTATGGAACGGATGATCATCTGTTTACATCCGCCTATATCCATGTCAGTTCAGGTCCATTTTTTAAAGCGGAACAGCCGATGTCCAGATTCATTGAAATGGAACAGATGTAGACTGATGTAAACCAAATTTAACTGATATAAACTGATGTAAATTGAACTGATATAATATGAACTGAACTGAAGATGGATGTGCAAAATAATGTAAACTGAATCTGTTTTTTCTTTTTTTAAAACATGAATGAACGGATGATGTCTGTGTGAAAGGGGCCTAAGCATAAAAAAATCTCTAGTTTTGGATAGAGTGAGAAAAGATTAGAGCTTTTACTGCTATCTGGGTCTCTGTTAGTCACCGGATTTAAAATTGTGCGATTTGTGTGCAATTTCAGGTGTGATTTCTGAAGACTTTATTGTGACTTTCAACGATTCCTTGCAATTTGCTTTGCGATTTCCATTATATTCTATGAATGTGAAATCGCAAAAAACTGCTGAAAAAGTAATGCAAGAACTACTTTAGCAATCGCACTGCAGCAAATTGCACATGTTAAAACACTGACATTCATGTTCATTAGATGCGATTTCAGGTGCAATTTCAATTTGCAAATCGCACCTGACAACGCACCAATATGACCAGGCACTTTGAGAGATTTACCTTAAATTCTTTTTGCAAAATTTGCAGCAGGAACACAGACAGAATAAAGATCTATAAATTGAAAACTAAGGAATGATCCTTCATCATGTATGTATGTATATATATGTATATTAACCATATAATAAATACAAATATGCTCAGTGGAAATGTCACCTTGGTAATGAAGATAAAGAAACGTAGATGTAAAGGCTTATAGAGGATCCTAGAGGATCCAACTCCCTGCATTGTGTGGGACATACTTAATCACTTACATTGGATATAAAAAGTCTACACACCCCTGTTAAAATGTCAGGTTTCTGTGATGTAAAAAAATGAGGCAAAGATAAATCATTTCAGAACTTTTTCCACCTTTAATGTAACCTATAAACTGTACAACTCATTTGAACAACAAACTGAAATCTTTTAGGGGGAGGGAGGTAAAAATAAAAAACTAAAATAATTTGGTTGCATAAGTGTGCACACCCTTAAACTTATACTTTGTTGAAGCACCTTTTGATTTTATTACAGCATTTAGTCTTTTTGGGTTTGAGTCTATCAGCATGCCACATCTTGACTTCGCAAAATTTGCCAACTCTTCCTTGCAAAAACACTCCAAATCTGTCAAATTGTGATGGCATCTCCTGTACACAGCCTTCCTCAGATCACCGCTTAGATTTTCGATCAGATTCAGTTCTGGGCTCTGGCTCGGTCATTCCAAAACTTTAATCTTCTTTTGGTAAAGCCATTCCTTTTGTTGATTTGGATGTACTGTATGCTTTGGGTCATGCTGAAAGATGAAGTTCCTCTTCATGTTCAGCTTTCTAGCAGAAGCCTGAAGGTTTTGTACCAATATTGACTGGTATTTGGAACTGTTCATAATTCCCTCTACCTTGACTAATGCCCCAGTTCCAGCTGAATAAAAACAGCCCAAAGCATGATGCTGCCACCACCATGCTTCACTGTGGGTATGGTGTTCTTTTGGTGATGGGCAGTGTTGTTTTTGCACCAAACATATCATTTGGAATTATGGCCAAAAAGTCCAACCTTGGTTTCATCAGACCATAACACATTTTCCCACATGCTTTTGGGAGACTTCAGATGTGTTTTTGCAAAATGTAGCCATGCTTGGATGTTTTTTTTTTCGTAAGAAAAGGCTTCCGTCTTGGCCAGACTACCCTATAGCCCAGACATATGAAGAATATGGGAGATTGTTGTCACATGTACCACACAGCCAGATATTCCTGCAGCTCCTTTAGTGTTGATTACCCTCTTGGCAGCCTCCCAGACAGTTTTCTTCTCATCTTTTCATCAATTTTGGAGGGACATCCCGTTCTTGGTAATGTCACTGTTGCGCCATATTTTCTCCACTTGAAGATGATGTCTTCACTGTGCTCCATGGTATATCTAATGCCTTGGAAATTCTTTGGTACCCTTCTCCTGACTGATACCTTTTAACGATGAGATCCCTCTGATGCTTTGGAAACTCTCTGCGGACCATGGCTTTTGCTGTAGGATGCGACTAAGAAAATGTCAGGAAAGATCTACTAGAACTGCTGAACTTTATTTGGGGTTAATCAGAGGCACTTTAAATGCTAGCAGGTGTGTACTGACTCCTACTTAACATAATTTTGAATGTGATTGCTTAATTCTGAACACATCTACATCCCCAGTTATAGGAGGGTGTGCACACTTATGCAACCACATTTTTTAAGTTTTTTATGTCCCCCCCCAAAGATTTCAGGTTATTTTTCAGTTGAGTTGTACAGTTTATAGGTCACATTAAATGTGAAAAAGTTCTGAAATTATTTATCTTTGTCACATTTTTTTTACATTACAGAAACCTTACACTTTAACAGGGGTGTGTAAACTTTTTATATCCACTGTATGTCCTTGTAGCCAGAACCATTAATGTATATGGTAGAATAGATGTCCCAAACATAGACTATATTATAAAGATATGTTATCACAACACAAGAAGTGAAATAAATCATATCTCAGAAGTGTAGATTGCATATTGCAATTATAATCTGCATAAAAAGGAAACTTTATTCAAATGGAGCAATTCTCAGTCATGGATTTAAGCTTGAAAATATATGATTATGAAAGACTTACATGATAGTTGCCATCTATATGGATTGTTGATCGACTGAAGTGTACAGTAATATTAATTAACATTGCTACACTATTATATAAATAATTGGCTATACATATCTCCATAGTGCTTGCAAAAGAAAAGCCAGTTATTCAATGTGTGTTTTGGTCCTTCTATTAAACAATACCGACTAGAAATACACTTGAATATGCAATTCCAACATATGCAGTATTGGCCATAAATTCACCCATTTGGGAGCCACAAGGTGGATATCTGTCACTGAATGAATACCAAAAACAAATATACTGTATCAGCTCAATTATATCCAACATAAATGTGCATACTTGGCACTGTCATTCATCCAATAGCACTCTGTCAGTCCAAATGCTTGCACCACTGAACTTGGCAGGGCAAGTGGGTACAAAATGGAAGACTAAACTAAATCAGCATGGCTCATTGGAGAGATCAGACATGACTAATGCATCCCCAACATGTTTCCCTGCCCAGGCATGCATCAGCTAGAGCATAGTGTGGTTAAAAATCTACACAGAACGGGGTCACAGTCACATGACCAACCCACAATATACCATGTGTGCTCCAAAAATCTAGAAGAGCCTCCCAAGCAGTGAACTTCACAAGCCAGGCAATTGCATCATAGCTTGGCTTACAGCTATTCCGAGGAAAGGAAGCTCACAGAGGAAAAATTACTAACTCATAAACTCAGAACCTGTTATAGAGAAATTATATATGACTGTGCAATCAGTTTACAACTAATATATACAAAATATATCAAAAGCAATACATTATGTTAGCCAGAGGCCTAGAGTGGACAGATGTCTAGTCTACATTCACATGGGTGTTTTACCTTGGAGGAAATGGCTGTGGCAGGAATTTTCTGATTCCTGCTGCTCTTTTTGACACATGGGAGTGGCTAACTGTAGCTGCCGAGCCCATACAATTTAATGACAGGTTGCCAGTGGCCGTAGCATTTTGTGTGCATCCAGCAGGGTGTACTGCAGGTAATCGCTGGCAGTACAAACAGCCATGAATAGTTCCAGCTGCCAGCAACCTGTTATTAAAGTGTATGAGCTTGGCAGCTACAGCTAGACACTCACAGGTGTCAAAAACAGCAACAGGAATCAGCTGATTCTTGCTGCTGCCATTCACATAAGGGTAAAATGCCCAATGCGAAGTAGCCTTAAAATAAGTAATTATGTTTACATTCACATAATTATCAATCTTAGTGAAAATGTTTACATATTTACTTTTGTATATACAGTTAAAATGGGGAGGGTGGGAGAAAAGAATACCCAGATAGAAAACAAGCAAAATGTATACTGTCATATAAACCAGGGGGTTTGCTTGCATACAACTATCTATCCAATCTCATTGTAGCAGAATATTATCTAGAATCCCACCTCTTGGTACCCTGTCCTATTATTGATGTCAATGAACACAATAATAAACCCCACGCTGCAAAATGTCAGTTTTTGGAAACCTATATAAAACAAACACATATACCAGCAAACGTACAGAGGGTGCAAGAAGAGTCAACACTTTTCATGCTGATTTAGTGCTTACTCATGACATGGTTGCAGGAAAGAAATTGCCCAATTCCCCCATCAACACTTAATTTCTCCCCCGGAGCTATTGTGTTCTCCCAGCAATGGCAGGGGGAGACAATTTTAACCAGGTTTCCTCTTCCCTATAGCTAGAAGAAAGTTTGCCTCATCCTCTTAACTGCTCAGTACACATCACAAGTTCTTCTGGCAGCATTTGTGCTGTTAGTTTTGGAAAGGAAGGAAACTGTGTTTTTTCTGATTCATAACAATCTGATCTTGCAGTATAAACAGGACAGACTTGATGTAAACAATGTCAGGAAGGTGTATTTAGCATGCTTAAAATGTGTCTTGGTGACAAGTTCCTTTAGAGATGCTGAGAAATACCGGCCATCTCTCACAGTTTTTCACATTCAGGAAGCATCAGGAATTCAACATTTATTCCAACAGAGCACTTTCATGGAGATCTGTGTATCTCTGCATGTTTTTTTCAAGAGTTTGGTTAAATCATACAGTCTGCGTGCATAACAGTGAGGCTTATAACGGACTCAGAGACTCTGAAGGAAATGTCAACATTTGCAATGTCCTAGCAGATTATCTGATAGATAAGCATCATCTGTCCTACTTACAAGATAACACAGAAATCGTCAGATTCTTTTTGATACTGTCATACGGTCAGGAACAAAGCTCTGCTGATACCAGTGGCAAGGAACAATCTTTTCGAAAATATGTCAAATTTGTCAACCTACAGTTTCATATGCCATGTTAGTGTTATAAAGAAGAACATGAACATTAACAGATGTACCATGGAAACTAAACACAATGCTGTATTAGCTGTTGGAGGCAGTCTTTTCAGATAAATAGGCTAAATAGTCATGCGTAACTGTTTAGTTGTAAATATATCATGCAAGGTTATATCCATACTAATGGTTTGGTTTGTACATGACTACTATATAGTTACATAGTTAGTTATATACAGTGCCTTGAAAAAGTTTTCATACCCCTTGAAATTTTTCACATTTTGTCATGTTACAACCAAAAATGTAAATGTATTTTATTGGGATTTTATGTGATAGACCAACACAAAGTGGCACATAATTGTGAAGCGGCAGGAAAATGATAAATGGTTTTCAAAATTTTTAACAAATAAATATGTAAAAAGTGTGTGCATTTGTATTCAGCCCCCCCCCGAGTCTATACTAGAACCACATTTCGCTGCAAGTCTTTTTGTGGTTGTCTCTATCAGCTTTGCACATCTAGAGAGTGACATTTTGTACCATTCTTCCTTGAAAAATAGCGCAATCTCTGTCTGATTGGATGGAGAGTGTCTGTGAACAGCAATTTTTTAAGTCTTGCCACAGATTCTCAATTGGATTTAGGTCTAGACTTTGACTGGGCCATTCTAACATATGAATATGCTTTGATCTAAACCATTTCATTGTAGCACTGACTGTATAAACAAAGAGAAGGGGATGATCAGCGCAAAACTACAAAGTCCTGGGCTATCCTGGTGTGGGGTGCTGGTGGTGTTGTGGATGAACTTGGGTTGGCCCGTATGGCACTAAGGGCAATGCTTCTCACAAGTACTGTAGCAGACTCTGTAGGGTGAGAGAAGGAGAAGAAGCACCTCTAAGTGCAGCATATCACTTTATTAAGGTTGAAAGGTAAAAGCACTCACATGGTTGAGGTTAATATAAGCATAAAAAACTGTAGTAGGTTGTAACATCGGTCAGATGGGTATACAGGGTGAAGAGCTGTCATCAGAACGGAGGATGGTGTAGTCAGCGTGCCATTGGAGCAGCGTGGTGGCTGGAGGGGAAAAGCTGAGGAGCCGGCCGGCGTGCATGTCCTCCCTTAAGAGCCGGGTGGACCGCACGCTGGAACGCAGCGGCAGGGTGTCCGTGATGACGTCAGATACCCAGAATGCACTGCAACGCGTTTCAGAGCATGCGCTGGCCTGCAAAGGCAGAAGTGCGCTCCTTTATCAAGCAGGGGGAGGTGGAAGAATGATATTATCTTTATATGGAAATGGGAGGCTAATTGACAGTTCAATTAACCAATCAGATGGGTACACATGTGATTAAACAAGTGATTAAACCATTGTTGTAAGAAGATAAGTAGATTAGAGTGTAAGTGGATGGAAAGTCACAGAGAAAAAAAGGGGGCAAATTTACAAATGAAGAAAAAAATTTAAAAAAAGGGGAATAAAATTGTGGAAATTGAATGTGGAAGATAAATGGATGGGAACGGTGAACCAATAAAAAAAGAACATGAGATGGGTGAAAAAATGAAAAAAGTCAAAAGAAAAAGGATGGTAAAAATAAAATAAAACCAAAACAAAAAAAAAAAATCAGAAATATAAATATATATATATATATACAAAAATGAAAATAAAAATGAGGGGATCGCCTTGCACCAGTGATACATCAACATGGGAAGACAGTGGTACACTTAGTAAATAATGAATAGTAAATAACAAGTAACAGTGGTATGACAAATAGCGCATATGGTTGAAAATGGTGTGATGATAATTGGATTGTGGTGATTAAGGACTTAATAGAAGTGGTGGGCATAGTGATTGTAACAGATGGAATAAAAATAAATGATATAATTGTAATAGTGAGGATGATGAAAAAAAAAAAGGGGGGGGGGGAGTTCTATGCATAATCCTCCCTTGGATATTAGTAAATGGTGTAGATAGTAAACTGAGGGTCAGGAATAAAGATGGTGTAGATAGTAAACTGAGGGTCAGTGCATATTCACTCTAGCACTGACTGTATGTTTAGGGTCATTGTCCTGCTGGAAAGGGAACCTCCTCCCCAGTCTCTAGTCTTTTGCAGAGTCTAACAGGTTTTCTTCTAAGATTGTCTTATATTTGGCTCCATCCATCTTCCCATCAACTCTGACCAGCTTCCTAGTTCCTGCTGAAGAAAAGCATCCCCACAGCATTATGCTGCCACCACCATGTTTCACAGTGGGGATGGTGTGTTCAGGGTGATGTGCAGTGTTAGTTTTCCGACCACACATAGCGATTTGCTTTTAGGCTAAAAAGTTAAATTTTGGTCTTATCTGACCACAGCACATTCTTCCAAATGTTTGCTGTGTCCCCTACATGGCTTCTCACAAACTGCAAACAGGACGCCATATAGCTTTCTTTCAACAATGGCTTTCGTCTTGCCACTCTTCCATAAAGGCCAGATTTGTGGAGTACATGACTAATAGTTGTCCTGTGGACAGATTCTCCCACCTGAGCTGTGGATCTCTGCAGCTCCTCCAGAGTTACCATGGGCCTCTGGGCTGCTTCTCTGACTAATGCTCCTCCTTGCCCGGCCTGTCAGTTTAGGTGGACGGCTATGTCTTGGTAGGTTTGCAGTTGTGCCATACTCTTTCTAATTTTGGATGATGGATTTAACAGTGCTCCATGAGATGTTCAAAGCTTGGGATATTTTTTTTTATAACCTAACCCTGCTTTAAACATTTCCACAACTTTATCCATGACCTGTCTGGTGTGTTCCTTGGCCTTCATGATACGGATTGTTCACTAATGTTCTCTAACAAATCTCTGAGGGATTCACAGAACAGCTGTATTTATACTGAGATTAAGTTACACACAGGTGGACTCTATTTACTAATTAGGTGACTTCTGAAGGCAATTGGTTCCAATAAATTTTAGTTAGGGGTATCAGAGTAAGGGGGCTGAATGCAAGCTATACTTTTCAGATATTTATTTATAAAACATTTTTTAAACCATTTATCATTTTCCTTCCACTTCACAATTATGTGCCACTTTGTGTGTGATCTATCACATAAAATCCCAATAAAATATATTTATGTTCATGTAGTTCAACCAACAAGAACAATATATTGAGAACCGCTATATACACAATCTTATACCCACTGTTGATCCCAAGGAAGACACAAAAACCAAATAAGGCATGATCCAATTCAATCCCGTGCGGGAAAAAAAATTCCTGCTTGATCCCCTGGAGGCAATCGGATACTCCCTGGATCAACTACCCCTGATGTTATTACCTCTAAATATTAATATACAGTTATGTTATGTGAATTTAGGAATGCATCCAGACCTTTTTTTTTAAACAATCTACTGAGCTGGCCAGAACCAGCTCTTGAGGGAGTCTATTCCATGTTTTCAAAGCTCTTACTGTGAAGAAGCCTTTCCATATGTGGTTAAATCTCCTTTCCTCCAGACGTAAAGAGTGTCCCCTTGTCATCTGTAATGACCTGAAAGTGAATAACTTAACACCAAATTCACTATGGACCACTTTTGTATTTATAAATGTTAATCATATCCTCACTTAATCTCCTCTTCTCAAGAAAAAATAAATTCAGTTCAGCTAATCTTTCCTCATAGCATGATTCCTATCAGTTTGGTTGCCCTTCTCTGCACTTTCTCCATTTCTCTGATATCCTTTTTGTGAATTGGTGCCCAAAGCTGACCTGCATATTCCAGATGAGGTATTACTAATGATTTTCACAGCAATATATTTTTACTGAATAAGTGAGTGACAAGAAAGGCAAGTCTTGTCTGTACCCACCCATGTCTATAAGTCTGCTTCATAAGTAATTTTCAGAGTTGTAGCTTATGATAAAATAATATTGTTAAATGCTATTTTTATAATCAGCACTGGTTATATTTTCATTTAAATTCTATCTTCTCTATCAATGTCACATTTGAGTGATGTTTCACACAAGTAACACTCTAATATAACGTGGGCTTTTGTAAATTCTAGACCATATAGTTTTTATTGTGGAACTAGAAGTCCCAGTTTCCAGCAAGGGGCCTTAAAAACAGAGGGAATTTTAAAATATATTTAATAAAATGACCCCCCCCCAACTGCTTACTTACCTAAATTGGACAACCGTGGCCCACTGACATCTTGTTTCCCCTGACCATGCCTGTGTAGTCTGTCCCCATAGACTACTATGGAGCATTTTCTGTTTCAAGAGCCTGTTATGTTACAAATAACACTTTTTGCATTGACATGCCTCCTTAGACCTAGTTTGTCTGGACAGTAAGGTCACCTGCTTACTTGGCACCTTCCACAGGCAGCTTAACTCTTCAATAAGAAACCGAAGTTGAACCCAATGCAATTTTACTTCAACTAATTACAGTAGTCTTTTGAAGTGTAAGAAGACAATTACTTTCCTAAGCCCTGTCTGTGAATAAGGCCTTATGCACACTGGGTGCTAAAAGCAGCACTTTTAGGAGCGTTCAAAAAAAATTTTTCTGCCTCTAAACAATCCTCAATGTTAGCCTATGTGTCCATGCACAGATGGGAAATTACAGTTGTTTAGAGGCAGGGGTATTTAGAGGCAGAAAACTAAAACGCTGCTAGCACAGGAGCAGCAGTGTTTTGGTAGAAAAAAAAAAACACGGCTTTAGGTGCATTTTTGATGCTGCTTTCTTCTCCCAGGAGAAAGGTGTTCAGGAGAGCTAGGCAAACACCCAATGTGGATGACGCCTTACACTGACTTAGGGAGCACTGACGAAGTTGGAAGGGTCTAGCTAGGAGTAAACCAACTAGCACAAAACAGAAGGGCAGAGGAAGATACCAGAATCCCTTTAGTAAACTAGTTGGAGTGGCCTGAAGATGTCACTAGATGTCAGCATACTACAGAAAAATGATAACATCATGCAGTTCAACACAAGTTATAAATATACATAGAAGGGGGGTAGAACACAGCCCCATAGAGGTCTATTGGATTTTGACTGTGCAAAAATGTCAAGGGAAAAGATTTCCCTTGGTAGTCCTATAAAAATAACTTTTAACTAAACAATTTGTTCCCTTTACATTTGAAAGAGAACAGATGGATGCATCACATGTACTGATCTATTAGATCCCTAATGTCTCCCCTGCCCTCCACTGCAGCTTCACAGATTGTGCTCAGTTAGCTGCATTCTTGGCTACAGTAGTCTGGGAATGACAGCTGTGAACCCGGAAGATGACATAATATACGTTGCTTCTGGGTTATTTAGTCAATTGTTTCCTGATCTCCTTCTGCTCTCAAAGCTTTGGCAATTTACTGTGCTCTTTGGCTCCCCACTCTGAACTTTCCGGATCACTTTTACCAGAAAGTCCTTTGCTGGTTTAAAAAATTGATTTTGTAGTCCAAATCAGGTAGAGCAACCTAAGGTGACAGCACTGTTTCTTCATAGAAACAATGCAGCTAGTGTTTATTACCTTAAGACAGGAAATATTTTACTGACAGGATCAACATGTGAAAAATGTCTGAAAAAAGAAAACTAGTACACCCACTATCTAAGGACTGTGAAGTCTCAATATGTTACATTTTGTTTTTAAGTTTAGATGTACTTTAAAATTGAATATTGCACTAATTCTTGGTAAAAAATCCAATCCTGAAAGACAGATCAGACAGTAACTGTTTGATGAGACAGCAAATAGCAGACTGAATGGTTTGCGTGTGAGCGCATATACAAGCAATGCAACCTAATTTGAAGAAACAGCTCAAAAGGTTACACTGGGAATCAAGGATAATAAAACTATATTGCCAAAAGTATTGGGACACCCCTTCAAATTACACTGTTCAACAAATTTTTATTTTTTGCCAGTTTTGGAAACAAAAGGATCCATTTCTTAATGAATTTCACATTCTGAGTTCAAATATAACAATGAAATTTGTCAATTGGCTCTAGTTTTTCTGTAAACGGAAAGTTTTCTACTATAGGCGTAATGACTACATAATGCACAATAATTATATAGATAGATGTCTTTCCACTTTTTCTTCTTATTTAGCCCTTTTACAATTGGAGGCACCATACAAAAGTAACAATTACTAACATGATCTGTTGGCTCTCTCCAAATCATTGGCACAGCGAAAGGCATAGATGCCTTTTTTCCATTCAACCATTGCTCCAGTGCCGTCCCACAAGAATTGCAGCATATATGTGGTGCCCAGCTCTTGTCCTGGTCTCCTATCTTGCAGCCAAAATACAAGTTGTAGGCTTTCTTAATCATTCCTGTTATCCTCCTTTTTTGTGAGATAAAAGTTATTTCACCGCAGATATAGCAGAAATTATCTGCTTTATTCACACAAGTTCGAGGCATTACTGAGTAGCCTATATAAGCATAAAACGAAATGTAAAGACGCTGTCGAACTCCAATCAGCTACAGATACTGCAGCTTTTATGCAGTGAAGTGATGCAATTAAAGGCTAATATTGCATCATCTCAGTATACATGCGATTTTCTATTGGTCACCAGTATCAATTGCGCAATATGCAGCTGAAGTTGCATCATAATTTTGAATGGCTTACGTCATTAGATGGGTGAATATATCATGGAAACTAGAGCCAATCAACATTTTTTAGGGTCATTTTCGTTTTCAGCACCCCAAAATTATGTAAGATTAGCTAATTTTATGCCCAAAACTTTTTACCTGTTGAACAGTGTTATTAGATTCAGGTGTTCCAATCATCTCCATGGCCAGAGGTGTATAAAATCAAGCACCTAGGCATGCAGACGTCTTCTACAAACATTTGTGAAAGAATGGTTCGCTCTTAGGAGCTTAGTGAATTCAAGCATGGTAACGTGATAGCTTGTCACCTGTGCAATAAGTCCATCCGTGAAATTTCCTTGCTACTAAATATTCCAAGGTCAACTGTAAGTGGTAGTATAACAAAGTGGAAGCCACTGGGAATAACAGCAACTCAGCTGTGAAGTGGTAGGCCATGTAAAATGAGAAAGCGGGGTTAGGTCATGCTGAAGCACACAGTGCGCAGAAGCCGTCAACTGTCTGCAGAGTCAATAGCTAAAGACCTCCAAACTTCATGTGGCCTTTAGATTAGCACAACAGTGCATAGAGAGCTTAATGGAATGGGTTTCCATGGCCGAGCAGCTGCAACCAACCCTTACATCTCCAAATGCAATGCAAAGCGTTGGATGCTGTGATGTAAAGCACGCCACTACTGGACTCTAGAGCAGTGGAGACATGTTCTCTGGAGTGACAAATCACACTTCTCTGTCTGGCAATCCGATGGATGTGTCTGGGTTTGGCGGTTGCCAGGAGAACGATACTTGCTTGATTGCATTGTGCCAAGTGTAAAGTGTGGTGGAGGGGGGATTATGGTGTGGGTTTGTTTTTAAGAGGTTGGGCTTGACCCCTTAGTTCCAGTGAAGGGAACTTTTAAGGCGTAAGCTTACCAAGACATTTTGGACAATTTCATGTTCCTAACTTTGTGTCGAACAGTTTGGGGATGGCTCCTTCCTTTTCCAACATGACTGCGCACCAGTGCACAAAGCAAAGTCCATAAAGACATGGATGAGCAAGTTTGGGGTACCGGAACATGACTGGCCTGCAGAGAGTCCTGACCTCAATCCAATAGAACACCTTTGAGATGAATTAGAGCTGAGACTGCAAACCAGACCTACTAGTCCAACATCAGTGCCTGACCTCATAAATGCACTTCTGGAAGAATGGTCAAACATTCCCATAGAGACACTCCTAAACCTTGTGGACTGCCTTCCCAGAAGATTTGAAGCTGTTATAGCTTCAAAGAGTGGGCCAACTCAATATTGAACCCTACGGGCCAACTCAATATTGAACCCTACAGACTAAGACTGGGATGCCATTAAAGTTCATGTGTGTGTATAGGCAGATGTCCCAATACTTTTGGCAATATAGTGTATGTAGGAGTAAACAATGATGTATACAGGGCCAAAGGAAAACTAGGCAACAAAAAATACTTATCAAAGGTTAGTGTTGGACATGACAACTAAGCTTGGATACAAGGCTTATAGCTTTATGCACACTAGGAGCAGAAATAAATATGGAAAAATGCTGTATAAAACATGCTTGATATGAGCATTTTTTTCCAGCATTTTTCCCTTTTGTGTGCTGATGTTTTGCTGGCATTTAGCAGTTTACCTGGTTGTTAAAATGGTTGTAAAGGCTCAAGATTTTTTACCTTCATGCATTCTATGCATGAAGATAAAAAAACCTTCTGTGTGTAGCAGTGCCCCCATCCCTCTCAATACTTACCTGAGCCTCATCGTGATCCAGCGATGTGAATGACATTCTCGGCTGTCCTGGGTCTCTGCCTCCTCATTGGCTGAGAAAGCAAGTTCATTGGCTCCCACTGCTGTCAATCACAGCCAGTCAGCCAATGAGGAGAGGGGGCGGGGCCAATCCACAGCTCCTTGTGTGAATGGATACACAGAGCAGCAAGTGCCCTCATAGCAAGCTACTTGCTGCGGGGGCACCCGACAGGAGGAAGGGGCCAGGAGAGCCTGCGGGGGACCCGAGAAGAAGAGGATTCAGGCTGCTCTGTGCAGAACCACTGCACACAGCAGGTAAGTATATCATATTTGTTATTTTCCCCCCAAAAATGTCACCTTTAGAATTTCTTTAAGGAGCAGGCTAGCAAGCTGTATAAAATATGGGAATATCCTCCTGCGCTTAATATGGATGAGTCCCTATCCTAACAGCTGCTATCACTCTGCCTTAACCAATAAGTAATAGAGTACCAAACACCAAAATAGTGAAACGCTAAAATAAATCCCTATGTGCACACACAATGAATATAATATTATCCAAAAAAATATATAAATTCCGTATACTCCAATGAAAATATATAACCATCTGTGGGATATCTATACATACAAAAAGATATATCAAACAAAAAAAACCTCATAAAGATAAATAAATCCGTGATAAAAAATAAATAATAAATAAATAAAATATAAAAACTCCTATGCCCTTAATTATTCTTCAAATCAATCAGTGATACGAAATAAAAATCCGTAATAATACAAATAGAACAGTGATGCAAAATCGAAATCTGTGATTATAATATTCAAAAAATAAGATAATGCTATCTATAATACATGTGACAACCTATAAAATAAGAATTCATAAACTGTGATTCTCAATCAAATTTACGTGATTAATAATTAATTGTGACAAACCATACATCAAACTATTAAATATTAAATCCACTATATCTTGTGATAATTAAATATAAAAATGTGTCCATAAATGAACAAAAAAAGTCCATGCAATAAGGTGAAAACAACACTCAGTGATCTTCACTTCTAGTGCTCAAAAAAAGGAATCCTCCAATGGCAGCAATGCCTGCTCACCTCCCCACCTCGACCCACAGAGGGCCACAAGGCTATAGCTCTCCTCCAGGCAATCCTTTGCTTCCAGGCAGCTCAGCAAGGAATCACAGGACTTCCACTCCACCTCCTCTCAAACGTCATATAGGACACAAACAGAGCTTCCCATAGTGTAATACCGTTTATTTAAGACGCTCCTTATAACATACTGTTTCCACTCACATGTGTTTTCTCATTGAAAGGCGCAATCCTCCTCATTCCATGGGTGCATTCACATGTAAATAGGGAAACAAATATGGCCGCTGTGCTCGGACATACGTCCCCACGTGACCGGAAGTGATGTGTCTCTGGGCTGGGAATAGCGTTCCGACGCGTTGCGTCACGTGCGTCGTGACTTCATCGTCAGGCATGCATAAAGCACGTGGGGACATACAAACTACTGAGTACCATTTTGAGTTGCTGCAATGAAATTTCAGCAAAATGGATTAGCCTGCTGCATCATTTTTGTAGTTTTCATTTTCTGGATGTCTTTGAATTCAGTCCTCTGTAGGTTAATCATTTCTCATTTCCTTCAAAAACGATGGGGCATCCTTATGTTCCTAACACATTACCCCGTCCATGTCAGTATAGATATCCAGCATGATATTTTTCCCCATTGAGATCTGATGTACAGCATTTTCAAAGTGTCTCTTTCATTTTTTTCAGCAGGGTGTGTGTGTGTGTGTGTGTGTGTGTGTGTGTGTGTGTGTGTGTGTGTGTGTGTGTGTGTGTACACACACATACTGTATATAGATGTTATATAGTATTGTAGGATTAGTGTTACTCTCTAGCAGATTTGTTTATTATTATTTTATTATTATACAGGATTTATATAGCGCCAACAGTTTGCTCAGCGCTTTACAATATAACGGGAGACAATACAGCAACAATACAATTCAATACAAGAAGGATAGGAGGGCCCTGCTCCTCGGAGCTTACAATCTAGGGATAATTGTTACAAATTAAAAAAAGCCGTATCTCAAGAAGTGTTTGACTTGATTATATCTTAGAAGCACAATTTAAAATCTTGTCAAGAACATAACATAAAGAACCAGTGTTATCTTTAATACATTTACAGATTCTGGTTATTGATTAGTGAACACTTGAACCCTGAACCTAGAGCAGGGGTCCTCAAACTACGGCCCGCGGGCCACATGTGGCCCGCTGAGGCCATTTATCCAGCCCGCCAGCAGGGGCGTATTTTCCACGAAGAAGGGACACTAAATACAGGGCGCTGCTGTACCTTTCCTGGCTCCGGTCCCAGTCCCACGATGATCCAGTCCAGGAAGCGCTGCTCCTTCATTCACTCCGGCCACTCCCTCACTCCTGACGCTCGGCTCTGCCTCCTCACCAGTGATTGGGCTCTGGAACTGTAGCTCAGGAAAGGCACACAGGTGGCCAATCACCTGTGAGGAGGCGGAGCCGAGTGGCCCCGCGAACATCGAGTGAGGGAGAGGGCCAGAGTGAAGAAGGACAGCTGACAGGTAAGTGTGCCGTGCTGATGGTGCTGCTGCAACCAGGTATGCTGGCTGCAGCAGCACCATGCTGGAACAGGGGTCAGCAAGTTAAGTGTCATTGGTGTCAGTGGGAGGAATAGTGCCCCATCATTGGTGTCACTGATAATGATGGGGCATTATTCCTCCCAATGACACCAATGATGGGGCACTATTCCTCCCCCCACTGACACCAACGATGGGACACTATTCCACCCCCCACTGACACCGATGGGACACTATTCCACCCCCCACTGACACCAGCGATGGAACACTATTCCTTCCCCCACTGACACCAATGTTGGGACACTGTCCCCCCCACTGACACCAAAGACGGGTCACTATTCCCCCCCATTGACACCAATGACGTACTATTCCTCCTACTGACACCAAAGATGGGGCACTATTCTTCTCACTGACACCAATGATGGGACACTATTCCTCCCACTGACACCAATGATGGGACACTATTCCTCCCACTGACACCAATGATGGGGCACTATTCCTCCCACTGACACCAATGATGGGGCACAATTCTTCCCACTGACACCAATGATGGGGCACTATTCCTCCCACTGACACCAATGATGGGGCACGATTCTTCCCACTGACACCAATGATGGGGCACTATTCCTCCCACTGACACCAATGATGGGGCACTATTCCTCCCACTGACACCAATGATGGGGCACTATTCCTCCCACTGACACCAATGATGGGGCACTATTCCTCCCACTGACACCAATGATGGGGCACTATTCCTCCCACTGACACCAATGATGGGGCACTATTCCTCCCACTGACACCAATGATGGGGCACTATTCCTCCCACTGACACCAATGATGGGGCACTATTCCGCTCCATAAGACACACTTGGGGGGAAATGTCTGTACGTCTTATGAAGCGGCCGGCCCAGTATTCCCGCCGCCGTTGTATGTCCGCAGTCTCTGGTCATCTCCTATACTTTGTCTGCAGTCTCTGGTCATCCCCTGTACTATGTCCGCAGTCTCTGGTCATCTCCTGTACTGTGTCCGCATTTGTTCATAGTTTTTTTTTTTTCTTTTTAAACTATAGTCCGGCCCTCCAACGGTCTGAGGGACAGTGAACTGGCCCCCTGTTTAAAAAGTTTGAGGACCCCTGACCTAGAGATTTGATGGCATAAAACAATGAAAAGCTTGAATATGGTAACTCTACTGTAAAGTAACCTACAAAAAAAATCAAAGCTTTGGTATAACGGAGGTCCTAGCCACCTATGCACTCATATCTGTTGTGGGGCATATTCAAAACAGAAATTGCACATTTTTCATGTATTTCTGCATGAAAAACACAGATTGTGGACTGTCTCTGCAGTGGGAATGCAGTCAAAATTACATCCCAACCATCTGGTGTAAGGGGGCCCTAAAAGCAGATTTCACTTAGAGCTGTTGACTCCTTGAGGTCCTGCAGTTACGAAGAAATGAACTGCCATTCTTTGCCTTCTCAGCAGCATTATGGTATGTACATGGTGACTTCTGGTGAGAAGGCATAAAGCCTTACTGCTTTGTGTTTGTCTATAAATCACACCATGGGGAAATGTAAAAAAGTCAGCAGCCACCTGTTCTCGTCTTATTAGGCAATTATCTAGCTTCCTTCCCAAGCTCTACTTAAAACCCCCCAGGCCTGCATGAGCATGTTTCTAACGTTGCTGTTTGGAGCTGACATTATGAAAGATCAATAAAAACAAAATAATGGGGACTAAAGTTGGGCTTTAAGCTGCAAAATTTATAAATGAAACTCAACCTGGCAGTTGCAACAACATATCCCTATATTGTATCTCCCCAACCTACATTACAGGCTTCTGCACAGGGCGGAACTAAATTATTTTTACATATTGTATCCTTAGCTTTCCACAGTGAACACTGTGTCATGTCACCCACACTTAGATGAACAAGGAAGAAGCCCATGGGGCATGGCAGGGAATACTATCTCTGCTCTAAAACTATAGCATGCTTGTTTATGGATTTAAAGTTAGTTCTAAAATCTAAAGGCCATGCATAAGAACAAAAATTGTCAGAATGAGCTGGAAATCAACAGTTTAGCCTTCAATCTGCTCTGTTTGCCTTTTGTGCCATTTTAAAAGTAATTGTTAGTATGGGAAACAAGATATTTTGTTAGAACTGTTAGCAACAGAATATTTCTTCCTCAGCAGAGTTCCTTAATTGCCAGATCTTTTCTCTGTAACCCCTTAACAGCTCGAAGAATCTGCTTCAAAAACCTTCTGTGGCCAGATTGCTGGTTGGGAATGGGTCTGCAGAGAGAGCATTGCATGTCATCGGTGACAGTGGAAAATTACTTTGACTTGACCATAAATTGAATCCACATAGCTGTTTATTCACAGCTCACATTAGTAATAACATTTTTAAACACACAAGATTTACATCAGGAAGGAGTGAGACTTTTATAAGCAGCACCAATATAGCAGGCATCCTTCTGAACAACTTAACCCTTTTAGCACTTACAGGATTCCCCAAATTATTCCTATATACGTACTTACTGTGTTTATATATAATGGTGTCTGTGTAAAGTGTCTGTAAAATGTAAGCAATTTCAAATGACATATTTCGGTTGACTATTTTTATCCATAAGCCTTGCAGTTTTGTAATATTAAGAAGCATGCACAAAAGCAGTTGTGGAGACAACTTATTTCAACCGCCAAATTATCAGTTGTAACATTTTGAAAATGTAAATCTGACACTCTTCTCACAATTTACACAGATGTTTCTTCTCTGTGCATTTTTGGGGTATTTGTTTAGTAATAATGGGTACATTTATTTTTGAATTATGAAGTTTTTACAAAACATAGTACATATATCCCCATGCCCATCCATTCCCTTTCTATTTGTGGCTCTGAAGAACCTAGAACAGTAAATAAATTTCCATTGGCTTCTGCAGTAGTAGGTAATTTTTTTCTATTACTTCACTTGGTACACCAGTTCAACTACAAGCGTTTGCATCAGCCATTCAGTATCTACAGTGTCTTCAAAAAGTATTCATACCCCTTGAAATTTTCTGCATATTGACATGTTACAACCAAAAATGTAAATGTATTTTATTGGTCTTTTATGTGATAGATCAATGCAAAGTGGCACATAATTGTGAAATGGAAGGAACATGATAAATGGTTTTCAACATTTTTTACAAATAAATATCTGAAAAGTGTGGTGTTCTACATTGTAGAACCACCTTTCACTGCAATTACAGCTGCAAGTCTTTTTTGGGTACGTCTCTGCTAACTTTGCACATCTAGACATTTTTGCCCATTCAAGCTCTGTCAGATTGGATGGAGAGCATCTGTGAACAGCAATTTTCAAGTTTTGCCACAGATTCTCAATTTTATATAGGTCTGGACTTTGACTGGGCCATTCTAACACATGAAATTACTTTGATCTAAACCATTCCATTGTAGCTCTGGCTGTATGTTTATGGTCATTGTCCTGCTGAAAAGTGAACCCCAGTCTCTAGTCTTTTGCAGACTCTAACAGGTTTTCTTCTAAGATTGATCTGTATTTGGCTCCATCCATCTTCCCATATACTCTGACCAGCTTCCCTGTCCCTGCTGAAGAAAAGCATCCCCAGAACATGATGCTGCCGCCACCATGTTTCATGGTGGTGATGGTGTGTTCAGCGTGATGTGCAGGGTTAGTTTTCCGTCACATATAGTGTTTTGCTTTTAGGCTAAAAAGTTCAATTTTGGTCTCATCTGACTAGAGCACATTCTTCCACATGTTTGCTGTGTCCCCCACATGGCTTCTCGCAAACTGCAAATGGGACTTCTTATGGCTGTCTTTCAACAACGGCTTTCTTCTTGGCACTCTTCCATAAAGGCCAGATTTGTGGAGTGAATGACTAATAGTTGTCCTGTGGACAGATTCTCTCACCTGAGCTGTGGATCTCTGCAGCTCCTCCAGAGTTTCCATGGGCCTCTCGGCTGCTTCCCTGACTAATGCTCTCCTTGCCCAGCTTGTCAGTTTAGGTGGACAGCCATGTCTTGGTAGGTTTACAGCTGTGCCATACTCTTTCCATTTTTTGATGATGGATTGAACAGTGCTGTTCAAAGCTTGGGATATTTTTTTATAACCTAACCCTTCTTTAAACTCATCTACAACTTTATCCCTGACCTGTTTGGTGTGTTCCTTGGCCTTCATGATGCTGTCTGTTCACTAATGTTCTCTAACAAACCTCTGAGGGCTTCACAGAACAGCTGTATTTATACTGAAATTAAATTGCACACAGGTGAACTATTTACTAATTAGGTGATTTCTGAAGGCAACTGGTTCCACTGGATTTTAGTTAGGGGTATCAGAGTAAAGGGGGCTGAATACAAATGCACGCCACACTTTTCAGATATTTATTTAAAAAAAAATCTTAAAAACCATTTATCATTTTCCCTCCACTTCACAATTATGTGCCACTTTGTGTTGGTCTATCACGTAAAAACACAATAAAATACATTTATGTGTTTGGTTTTAACATGACAAAATGAGGAAAATTTCAAGGTGTATGAATACTTTTTCAAGGCACTGTACCATAAAGAATGAGTTCACTTCAATAAATGTTTAACACTATGCCTTGTAGCCTTATTTATATGAAACATTGTGATTTAACATTCAGGCTAACTGTGTCTTTCTTACATAACCCCTTCATGCCTAAGGGTAAAACAAATGTTAATGCCTAGGCACAATTTTGCAACTTGTCATGTGTTAGTAAAACCATGCATATCTTCGGGGTCGGGACAGAGGGTGGGCAGGAGGGATGTCTGCCCTGGGAGATGTTGTATAATGCAGAGATGGGGGCGCCGCTGTTCTGACTGTATGGATGACAGGAGTAGTGACAGCGGCATCACTACTCCTGTCAGCCAAGCGCTGGGAGCAGTAGAGAGCCAGGAAGCTGTGCTCTATCTCCTCCACCTTCCAGTGCAGCTCCTGTATTCAGAACCCAGCAACACTAATCACAGAAATACAGGAGCTACACTGGAAAAAGGGAGGAGGGAGAGAGCGCTCAGCTGCCATAGCTGAGTACTGAGGCGAGGTGGAGTTCTCTCTCCCTCCAGCTCTTCCCTCCTGTCAGTGTCTGTACACACAGTTGTCGGCTTCTACTTGCATGAGTGCTGTCAGATCAGGACTGTGTGGGGTTTGCTTACACTCCCTTCGCCCCCGCCACACCTACATCATTATTCTGTTATTTTACTCCCCTTCCCACCAATTTTCCACTGGCAGCAGAAATTGCAGGTGGGGGGCGAGTGAACAGACCCAGCAAAGTCCCGATCTGTTAGTGCACCTGTATTATGAAGCCGGCAGCACTGTCCCCAGTGCTGCCCAGATCTGGTATGTATGGCTTTGAATACCTTCACACCATTGATTATATATGAATGGGTTTTAAGGTAAACAAAGCTATTCATATGAATGTATAAAGCTAAATTGAGGACAATGGTGAATGAACACTGTCCTCACTTCAGAGATCAGAACTTTGAATGAATCTGCTGAAAAACACAGATTCATTCATAAATGTTAAAAAAAAAAGTGATAAAAATAAACATATGTAACAGACAAAGGAATGTGCAGTGATGCCGTACTGGAACGACCTACAGGCTTAGTCCCTGAATTAATATATTTATCCACCAAAACATCTCAAAAGAAATAAATGGAGAGAAAAAGTTTGATGCTATGAGTGAGGCTACACAAGTTACAAATACATCCCCAGTATCAATATTTGTTAGTTATAATTAGCTTTGTGTATTTTATCACAATCATATAATGCAGCATCGGAAGTGAGACTCCCAAATAAGAAAATTCACCAAATAAAATTGTGAAACAAATATGCACATTAAATTTCACCAAACACAGTTCAAAGAAGTCAGTGAAACAGTAGGCATATAGAAGATGTGGTTCTCATACAGGTCTTGCCCAATATTCCTAATACCCAAGGATTTCATCATGTGACCCCTGTGGCACAGAGGGGCCACATAACATGGTGGAGTGAGCATATACAACCCCTGGCAAATAGTATGGAATCACCCCTCTTGGAAAATGTTCATTCAATTGTTTAGTTGTGTAGAAAAAAAAACAATCACAGACAGGCCTCAAAACTATTTTCATTTAACATTCCAATCTTCTGGCTTTAAGAAACACTTAAAAAAATAAAAAAGGAAGAAAACTGTAGTCATTTGCAACAGTTTTTGTAGATCAAGCAAAGTAAAACAACGTGGAAACACTCAATTCTGAGTGAAATATGGAATCACCATGTACTTTGCAGTTCTAAAACACATCTGCATCAGATTACATCTGCTAATTAACCTGTAGTTAAAAAAAAAAAAAAGAGTGCTTGCACACATGGGTGAGCTGTTGCACCAAGCTGATTGACATGAATCATGGCTCCAACACAAGAGATGTCAGTTGAAACACAGGAGAGGATTATAAAACTTCTTCAAGAAGGTAAATCATTACGGAATGTTGCAAAAGATGTTGGTTGTTCCCAGTCAGCTGTGTCTAAAATCTGGACCAAATACAAATCAAATGGGAAGGTTGTAAAAGGGAAGCGTACTGGTAAACCAAGGAAGACATCAAAGTGTCAAGATAGAAAACTTAAAGCAATATGCCTTGAAAGCAGAAAATGCACAACAAAACATGAGGAACAAATGGGCAGAAACTGGAGTCAATGTCTGTGACCAAACTGTAAGACAGCACCGAAAAACAAAGTGGGATTTATATACAGTAAAGCCAAATGAAAACCATCATTAACACCTAAACAGAAAAAAAACAAGGTTTCAGTAGGTTAAAGAAAAGCAATCATGGACTGTGGATGAAAAGATGAAAGTGATATTCAGTGATAAATAACGAATCTGCATTGGGCAGGTTGATGACGCTGGAACTTCTGTTTGGTGCGTTTCCCATGAAATGTATAAAGACAACTGCCTGAAGAAAACATGCAAATTTCCACAATTATTGATGATACTGGGTTGCATTTCAGGTAAATGTACGGGGGAGATGACATTCATTAAATCTTCAATAAATGCACAAGTTTATATTTAGATTTTGAACACTTTTCTTATTCCATCAATTGAAAGGATGTTTGGTGATGATGACATCACTTTCCAAGATGATAATGCATCTTGCCATAGGGCTACAGCCACGAAAACTATAATTTTCAATGGCATGGGCCTGCAAATAGTCCGGACCTCAATTCAATTGAAAATCTATGGTGGAAATAAAGAAAATTGTCCATGACAAGGCTCCAACCTGCAAAGCTGATCTGACAACTGCAATAAGAGAAAGTTGGAGCCGGATTGATGAAGTGCACTGTTTGTCGATAGTTAAATCCATGCCTTAGAGAATTCAAACTGTTATAAAAACCGGAGGTAGTGCAACAAAGTACTAGTGGTGTACTATAGTGTTTTTTTCATGATTCTATAATATTTTCCTCAGAATTGAATGATTCCATATTTGTTTTCTCTGCTTGATCTGCAAAAACAGTTGCAACTGACTACAGTTTTTTCTTTTTTTAAGTGTTCCTTAAAGCCAGAAGGTTGGAATATTAAATGAAAATAGTTTTTAAGCCTGTCTGTGATTATTTTTTTTCTACACAATTAACTGCTTAAGAACTACCCTATAGCAGATATACTGCTATAGGGTGGCCCCTGTGCACAAAATCACGTATAAAAACGTAATTTTGCATTTCTGGGTAGGGGGCGCGTGCCTTAACCACGCCACCATTTGTGGCCATGGGTGTCAATTAGCGGGTCCCGGCTGGTGATTACTGGCGATCACCAACAGGTAGGAGGGCTGATTTGTTTACCAACAGACTTCCACCCTGTCAGTTTGAGCACACTGCTCTGGATGGCTGAGTAGAGCCATCCAGAGCAGTGTGCTTACAGTGAAGCACACCTCCCCCGCCCCCTAATAAAACACTCCCATCATACAGTTAACCCTTTGATTGCCCCTCATGTTAACCCATTCCTGCCCAGTGCCATTAGTACAGTGTCAGTGCTTTTTTTAAAAATGTAAATGGGGTATGTAGCGCTAAGGAATGAATAACAAGCAAGGAGGGTGTCACCATATATAGTAAAAATTCAATAGTTCATATAGTGTAGCAAAAAGGAAGCTGGATATGATCCAATGGTGTTTCCAAATCCCATTCAGTAGAATAAGAAAAGAATTTAGTGAGGTTGTGCGCTTAGCACAAGTACACACAATGTAAGCATTGTATGCAAATAACTGGGCGTCACGGTCTGGTCAGCAGCCTGGGCAACATCTGGTCATATGAGGACATCTGGGTCACAGGTCCAACGCTGTCCAGGCCCCCTCTGGCTCTCAACTCCAAATCGCCACCTTACAAAGCTCATTAACAAACGAGCTGGGAGGCAAGAAAGTGTTAATAGTGAAGTACGTTTATTAAGAGCATAAAAAGTGAGCTAAAACAGCAACAACTCACATTGATAAAGCATACAACCAGGCCCAATAGATAGGCTCCCTGGGGGCTAGTAGTTCAGTCAGCATACAAAAATATACACCTCCAGGTCCAATAGATAAGTCCCTGGTGGCTAGTGGTATCATCAGCATAAAGATATAAAGTTTAAATTTTTTGTGATGACAAAAAGATACTCATCCAGGTCTGGTGAAGGTATTCCCTGGTGGCTAGTGGTTCCCTAATAGTAAGGCGTCAATAGGGTGGATCCCCTAACATGTTTCGAGCTAAAGCTCTTAATAAACGTACTTCACTATTAGCACTTTCTTGCCTCCCGGCTCGTTTGTTAATGAGCTTTGTAAGGTGGCAATTTGGAGTTGAGAGCCAGAGGGGGCCTGGACAGCGTTGGACCGGTGACCCAGATGTCCTCATATGACCAGATGTTGCCCAGGCTGCTGACCAGGCCGTGACACCCAGTTATTTGCATACAATGCTTACATTGTGTGTACTTGTGGTAAGCGCACAACCTCACTAAATTCTTTTCTTATTCTACTGAATGGGATTTGGAAACACCATTGGATCATATCCAGCTTCCTTTTTGCTACACTATATGAACTATTGAATTTTTACTATATATGGTGACACCCTCCTTGCTTGTTATTCATTCCTTAGCGCTACATACCCCATTTACATTTTTATATTCCAAGGTATTGAGGATTACCCTGTATGTTAGCTGCTCACCTGATCTGTTACCCTCTATTTAGTGCTTTTTTTTAGCACTGATCACTGTATTGGTGTCACAGGGAATGTCAGTGACACCAAGTCAGTTCACCCCCGTGTCAGAATGCCCGCCGTAGTCCTGCAGTCCCGCCATAAGTCGCTGATCGACGCCATAAGTCGCTGATGAACACCATTATTAGTATAAAAAAAATTCCAGTATCTATACCGCCGTTTGTAAACGCTATAACTTTCATGTAAACCAATTAATTTACATGTATTGGGATTTTTTTTTTTTTTAGCAAAGATGTGTTGCAGAATACATTTTGGCCTAAATATATGACGAAATGTGATTTTTACATTTTTTTACTGTACATGTTTAATAGCAAAAAGTCCAAAATATTGTTTTCTTCTCAAAATTGTCGGTCGTTTTTTTTTTTTATAGCGCAAAAAATAAAAACGCACAGGCGATCAAATACCACCGAAAGAAAGCTGAATTTGTGGGAAAAAAAGGACCTAAATTTAATTTGGGTGCAGCGATGCATGACCTCAGAATTGTCAGTTAAAAGGTTAAAAGGTGAAACTAATATATGAGATAGACTCATTACATGCAAAGCAAGATAGTTCAAGCCGTGATTTGTCATAATTATGATTATAGCTTACAGCTCATGAAAACCCCAAATCCACAATCTCAGAAAATTAAAATATAGTGAAAAGGTGCAATATTCTAGGCTCAAAGTGTCCCACTCTAATCAGCTAATTAAGCCATAACACCTGCAAAGGGTTCCTGAGCCTTTAAATGGTCTCTCAGTCTGGTTCCGTAGGAATCACAATCATGGGAAAGACTGCTGACCTGACAGTTGTGCAGAAAACCATCATTGACACCCTCCATAAGGAGGGAAAGCCTCCAAAGGTAATTGCAAAAGAAGTTGGATGTTCCCAAAGTGCTGTATCAAAGCACATTAATAGAAAGTTATGTGGAAGGGAAAAGTGTGGAAGAAAAAGGTGCACAAGCAGCAGGGATGACCGCAGCCTGGAGAGGATTGTCAGGAAAAGGCCATTCAAAAGTGTTGGGGACTTTCACAAGAAGTGGACTGAAGCTGGAGTCAGTGCATCAAGAGCCACCACATACAGACGGATCCTGGACATGGGCTTCAAATGTCGTATTCCTCTTGTCAAGCCGCTCCTGAACAACAAACAACGTCAGAAGCGTCTTACCTGGGCTAAAGAAAAACAGACCTGGTCTGTTGCTCAGTGGTCCAAAGTCCTCTTTTCTGATGAGAGCAAGTTTTGCATCTCATTTGGAAACCAAGAACCCGGAGTATGGAGGAAGAATGGAGAGGCACACACTGCAAGATGCTTGAAGTCCAGTGTGAAGTTTCCACAGTCTGTGTTGATTTGGGGAGCCATGTCATCTGCTGGTGTTGGTCCCCTGTGCTTCATTAAGTCCAGGGACAACGCAGCCGTCTACCAGGAGATTTTGGAGCACTTCATGCTTCCTTCCACAAACGAGCTTTATGGGGATGCTGAATTCATTTTTCAGCAGGACTTGGCACCTGCCCACACTGCCAAAAGCACCAAAACCTGGTTCAAAGACCGTGGGAATACTGTGCTTGATTGGTCTGCAAACTCGCCTGACCTGAACCCCATAGAAAATCTATGGGGCATTGCCAAGAGAAAGATGAGAGACGTGAGACTGAACAATGCAGAAGAGCTGAAGGCCACTATCGAAGCATCTTGGTCTTCCATAACACCTCAGCAGTGCCACAAGCTGATAGCTTCCATGCCACGCCACATTGAGGCAGTAATTGCTGCAAAAGGGGCCCAAACCAACTACTGAGTACATATGCATGCTTATACTTTTCAGAGGTCCGATATTGTTCTATGTACAATCCTTGTTTTATTGATTGCATGTAATATTCTAATTTTCTGAGATTGTGGATTTGGGGTTTTCATGAACTGTAAGCCATAATCATCACAATTATGACAAATCACGGCTTGAACTATCTTGCTTCGCATGTAATGAGTCTATCTCATATATTAGTTTCACCTTTTAAGTTGCATTATTGGAATAAATAAACTTTTGCACAATATTCTAATTTTTCGAGTTTTACCTGTATACTTTTTAGAGCTGAAAGTAAAAAAAATGTTTTTCTTCAAAATTTTCAGTATTTTTGTTTATAGCATGAAAAATAAAAAGCACACAGGTGATCAAATACTACCAAAAGAAATCTCTATTTGTGTGAAAAAAAGGACACAAATTTTATTCGGGTACAGCATTGCATGACCGTGCAATTATCAGTTGAAATAGTGCAGCGCCGAATAGCAAAAAGAGGCCTGGTCATTAAGGGGGGTAAATCCTCTGGAGGGCAAGTGGTTAAACAATTGAATGAACATTTTCCAAGAGTGATGATTCCATACTTTTTGCAAGGTGTTGTATAAGCTCACTCCACCATGTTATGTGGCCTCTCTGTGCCACAGGGGTCTCCCACCATGCACAGCCTCAGTTCTTGTGATGACTCCACTCTTAATAAAAATCTTCCTATTGACAAACGAATGACTTCTGGAGGTGGGATCCCCAAAGTTTGCATAAAATGAGGAGGGAGCGCAGTTTGGCATCTTTGCCCTGGGCACTAGATGACCTTATCCCAGCACTGCATATCATCACAACTACTTTGTGCATCCAGGTGGACTATAACTTTTTTTTTCTCCAGGACAAACTGGGCTTTCATTTGGTGGGAAATGGTAATAGATATCTCCTGATTTTGTTTTTATTATAAAAGGATAACTGGCCCAAAATATTAAAAAATTATATTTTTTTAAATGTAGCTGTATATTTTTTGCTACTACCATAACCTACCACCAAAGAACAATCCAAAATAAATTATCCTGCTCCTGATGATTGCAGCGATACCCCATATATGTATGTTAATTGTTGTTTGTACCCGTAGTACAGCCCAGAACTATAGTGCGCATTTTGCTTTTTTTTTTTTTTTTAACCCACCCAAAAAGCACACTGATACTAACTGACACTATTACAAATTTGGAAACAAATTCTCGATGGGATCTGGGTCTTTGTGCTGGGAGTGTGCCATGTGGCGCACTCCCAGCATAAAGACAGATATTTAAAATTTGCGACCCTACGGAAAAAAGGCCAGTCCAGTGGGGACACATACTTGCGTACGCTCGGCGGGAAGGGGTTAAGCCCCGTACACATGGGCCAAACATCAGGCAGTATTGGCCAGTTCAAGAGAAACCAGCTGGCCCCCTGCCTGTGTGTATATTAGCTGGTCTGGCTTCTGTTGAAGGGGCATGGAAAAAAAAAAAAAGGTCTGCCGATTGGCTTCCGATCAGCACTCTCAGGAATGGCAGAGAGTGCTGACCAGTGTGTTCTGGCGGGGAGAGAGCAGTCCCTCTGTCAGAACACAATAGCACAGTGAGGGAGATCACTGTACTAACTGCACTTCTGTTAGTACAGCGACCTATCAGTTATTTTACGTTCAGTCCACTGGGTTGAACGAAAAAACTGATAGTGTGTGTGGGACATTAGGGTCTCTTTAGAAAGTAATTACACATTGGTGGAAATTGGTAAACATATTTCTCCTTATGTATCGAGGTGTTCATTGTTGATATTCATAAAGAAACGGGTACAAGTGATGTGATGTCCATTTTTAACAGGTAAAGCATCCATTGTAATTTTTTCCTGTCATATACTAGTTTAACTGTAACTATACACTTGGGGAGTAAGTGAATTTAAACAACATAAACATGGTAAGAACAGGTCTATAACTGAGCTTGTTTGTCATGATTTTAAAACATTAGTTTAAAAAAAACCCCAAAAACTTTTTGCAGCATTGGCCAGAGAATGAATGAAAATGCATTTATTCCAGTAAACAAGTCACATTCTAGGCAGACAAGTAAAAATTTTCCACTAGCAGATGTCTATTACAGCTAATTATCCTGACACACTGGGTTAAAGTGCCTATATTTCTTACACTCATTTAATTAAAGTGACAAATTCCTAGTAATAGAAGACAGTTTATATTCTATCTACAGGTACGCATTCATAAAGCCCCTTATAGAATGCTGTCAATTTCAGTCTTGATAAAGTTTACGCTGACCAGCTAGTGCAAGATCTGATCTTTTGGTCTGTACAATCTGTGACAAAATGATGTTCTGCAGAATTACTGTTATCTTGAACTGACTGATATCTACCTCATCTTGTGTAATTTAAGATTAGTAGTCATTCTCAACATCACAAGATGTTTTGGTGCTTGTTAGATCTATGTAGATTGAAAAGATTATTGCACATAAGTGGATTGCTTAGCAGAAACAAAGCTAATTGGCTTAGTACTCTATGTAGTATATGTGCCCCTGATGCAATCTTCTGTTGAAATAGGTAGTTTATTGTACAATTGTTTGGTTCTGGCTTTCCTCTTTGCTACTCAATATATGTTCATCTTAACACATTCTGCAACAGCTTTGGAGAGATGCTTACATAACATCTTAAGATAACAGAATGAAAGTATGTATATGTATGTATCTGCAAACATACCTTCTGTTTCCAGACATAATAAACTCACCGCAGTAGCCATAGCAATTCTGCTTGCAATAATTATCCAAAAATTAATCTTTAAGACTCCATTCACATTTCAAAATCGTGCGATTTTAATTGCAACTTGAAGCGACTTTGGATGAATGCAACCTTGGTGTGACTTTGGCTTTGACCAAGGATGATTGTTTGTGCTCTACAAACTCACACACAAGTCGCATGTATATTATTCAGGTGCGACTTTCATGCGACTTTGGAGGGTTTACAGTTAAGTCTATGGCCCTCAAGTCAGACCAAAGTAGTGCAGGAACTACTTTCAAGCTGCTGCGACTTGAAGTCACACAGATATGAATGGTACTCACTGGGAAACATGGGGTGTGACTTTTCATGCGACTTTGGACCCCAAAATCACATGATCAGTTGCACAAGTGTGAGCGGGACATAAGTTTAGTAATACATTTTTAGTCTTGCTTGTGTATAGATACTTGTTGGTACTAATGTAACATTGACTGTATGATACTTTTTTCTGTTTTAGGGAAGTAGTACCAAAGAATATTTCCTGCAAGGAACCCTTAATAGTCTTGAGCGTTACTTTTATCTAATAGCTTTTAACTTCTACCTTCATGAACAGGTAACCTCAACTTAAGTTATAATACTGAAAAAAACATTTCTATTGATTCCAGCAGCATGTGATGTTATAACTGGAAAAAAGTTAATATAGCATGTTAGATTGGGTCTTCTTTCTTTAACAAATGTTTTATTGGCTGTAAGCAGATTATACAAACAGGAATTGTCAACAGAGGCCACACTAAGTACACAAATGAAAAAATGTAGACATCAGCTATAAGAGGCATCGAAAATACAGCCAAAGAGAGTGCAATTAGAAGTGTTCATAACGAAAACAACACAGAACAGAGTCACAAACTGAAGGCTGCCTTGTATAAACCAGTGCTAAAAACACATAAAGTCAAGTGTAAATGTCGATGGAGCTTCTCCAAAGGGAACCTAAGAGAAACCAGCTCTTTGAAGGGCTGCCTAAACCAGAGGATACCTTACCGATAAATCAGAAAGAACAAAAAGTGGGAAAACGGGGGGTACAGAGAAAAGGAGAAGGAAAAAAGGTAGAAAGAAGAGAAAAAGCATAAAAAGAAAAAGGGGTCCCAGCGGATCTCCATAACCAAAAATTTGGTATTTTTAAAAAAGATGGTCAAATCTAGTTGGATGGGCATAGTCAATTGATAGGTGTCAGATCTGAAGGGATAGCTGTCAACATTTGTTGATCACAATATCAGTCATGCAGTGTTTTACCGCCTCAAAGCAAAGGGTAGGAGATTTCCAAGACCCAGCAATTGTTAATTTAGTAGCCATTAAAAGATGCGCAGCTTGTTGGCGATCTGAACAGAAGGGGGTGGGTGTTCTAAATTGGATCATCTTTGATAGTGAAACTAGCAACTCAAATGTTTTGTGTGCGCAAGAAAATGAGTAAAATTGTGGCACAACGTTTTGTGTGTTCATATATGCTAAAATATAACTTTTATGACTTTCACCGATTTTTAATTTTAGTGCAATATTGTGTATTTCCTGTGTTCTCCTTACATGTCCCTGCTGACAGTATATTCATGCATCATTTCAGTACCCCTTGGCTTTTGCACTGAGTTTTAGTCGGTGGATGTGTAGTCATCCTTGGATTTACAGACTCCACGCAAGCATGAATTTATCAGAACTCACTGTATCAGGAGAGTTAATAACCAAAGGGACTCGGGTATTGGTATGTTTTCTCCATTTTATTTTTTTTATACTTTAATAAAATACCAGCAAATTTCACAGAATATTATGGGGTAGACAGTCTCTCCCCTCATACACAG
Source organism: Staurois parvus (assembly GCF_062004578.1). Taxonomy (NCBI): domain Eukaryota; kingdom Metazoa; phylum Chordata; class Amphibia; order Anura; family Ranidae; genus Staurois; species Staurois parvus. The sequence continues at coordinate 899,210 of NW_028318189.1, read as the reverse complement.
ACAGTCAGGCACACAAAATCTGGTGCAGCTGTGCATAGTAACCATTCTGCTTCTGTATACAAGAGGAAAAGAGGGCTTTTTAGGTGACATACATAACCCAAAGAAATGGACACATAACCTCCAGTATTAAAATTCCAAATGTTTTATTACAAGCTAAAGCTTAAAAATCACTTTGTGTATACATTTATTAGATGGGATGTGGTGCTGTTTTTATCAAGCTGTATATTTCTTCTAATCACAACCAATTTGCTTCTAACTTCAACTTACCTGAGCCCCATCGTGATCCAGCAATGTGCATGAGAGCCTCGGCTCTCTGGAGACTCTCCCTCCTCATTGGCTGAGAAAGCAGTGGGAGCCACTGGCTCACGCTGCTGTCAATCACAGCCAGTGAGCCAATGAGGAAAGAGAGAACAGGGCTGAGCCACAGCTCTGTGTGAGAATGGACACACAGCAGTGGGTCAGGAGCGATCCGGCTTGGGTGCCCCTATAGCAAGCTGCTTGCTCTGGGGGTACTTGGCAGGAGGGAGGGGCCTGGAGTGCCTGCAGGGGACCCAAGAAGAGGAGGATCGGGGCTGCTCTGTGCAAAACCACTGCACAGAGCAGGTAAGTATGACATATTTGTGTTTTTTGTTTTTTTTTTAATATCACTTAAATTTTAGGCAATAAAACCTAGAAGCTGATCTTTCTGCTTTCAGAATACACTGTTCAGTGACTGCAGCCGCTGATCAACAAGTCAACAAAAGTTTTCCAGTGTGTCCATTCGGGAGATGTTGATCTAACGATAATCAACTTCTAAGAAAAATTAATAATAGCGCCTATGGTCAAAATTATATAACTTACTAATAGTGTACCAGCTGCAAAAAATCACCATATATAAAGTGTACCAATAAATAAATAATTTGTGCTAGTAAATGTGTATAAATATATAAATATATATAAAGAAATCATCAAATCATAAGTCCAGAAAAAATATATATATGCCAATACCACAAAAAAATATAAAAAAACTTTTAAGTGCAAAAAACTTTTGTGCAAAAAAAGTGTCTAAATATGAAAAATTTCACCAAAAAAACCTTGATAATATAATGGCAGATCATCCATAAATATATCTTCAGAAACGGAAACTCTGCAACACACCGATCCTCATCGATCGAAATAACAGGATGAAAAACTTTGTAGTTAATCGAAAATCCACTTCTCCAATAGATAAAGGACCACCTTCAAACATATCCATAGGGGGAAATGCCAAGCACTCGAGAGAAACAGAAAGACTTCATGGTGCAATATTATAAAAACCAATTCCTTTATTAGGTAATAATTGCACTTACTCAAGAGGTGTCCCAGCCGACACCAGCATCAACAGCATAACAGCAATCACATAAGCGTGCCTGGCTACTCAGCACATGCGCAGTAGCTGGCAGCCAAAAACGTAATGACGTCACATCAATCAAGCTCCGCCCAAGGCTGCCAGCTACTGCGCATGTGCTGAGTAGCCAGGCTCGTTTATGTGATTGCTGTTATGCTGTTGATGCTGGTGTCGGCTGGGACACCTCTTGAGTAAGTGCAATGAGTACCTAATAAAGGAATTGGTTTTTATAATATTGCACCATGAAGTCTTTCTGTTTCTCTCGAGTGCTTGGCATTTCCCCCTATGGATACGTTTGAAGGTGGTCCTTTATCTATTGGAGAAGTGGATTTTCGATTAACTACAAAGTTTTTCATCCTGTTATTTCGATCGATGAGGATCGGTGTGTTGCAGAGTTTCCGTTTCTGAAGATATATTTATGGATGATCTGCCATTATATTATCAAGGTTTTTTGGTGAAATTTTTCATATTTAGACACTTTTTTTGCACAAAAGTTTTTTGCACTTAAAAGTTTTTTTATATTTTTTTGTGGTATTGGCATATATATATTTTTTTCTGGACTTATGATTTGATGATTTCTTTATATATATTTATATATTTATACACATTTACTAGCGCAAATTATTTATTTATTGATAATCAACTTCTATTGGATTGAAATTCAGCTGGTCCCTGCTGAACTGGCCAAATTTCAGTCTGTCCACTTTGAGATTAAAGCAACTCTGTTGCCGATTTAAAAAAAAAAAAATCTAAAAAATAATCTTTTTAATACTTAACTATCCAATGCCTTTTCCACTTCCACCTAATGTGGTTCTACTTGTGGGCTTCTGTCTCTAAAGAACTCAACTATCCATAAGTTTTGGGGGGCTGTAGGAGAGAGCACCTGGAGTAGCCACATGCTGACATGGGGAGAATTTACAATGTAAATCATTTCTGTTGTACTGCAGAACCATAGTGCAGTACAACAGAATCCAGTACTGCAGAATCATAGTGTTAACCACTTGGCAACCATTTTGTACAAACTGGAAAAAAAGAGAGTACAAATATATTTCTGTGGAAAGTTATGTAGACTTCATTTAGCTTTCTCATCCTTAATCTTATTGTCTTTCTTTGCATAACTCTCAACTCACTGTTTGTGCTAAGGGCTCTTGAGAGTGGTAGCGAGGCAGAATACTATGATGTCTCCAAGAAGCAATGTACTGTACCCTGGCTTCCCTTTCTTCTGTCCATGCCTACGTTACACAATCTGCGTACATTACAAAGAATTGTTACAAAGAATTACAAAAACCCAGCGATTACATTACTGGGTCTGAAATAAGGTGTGGAATAGAAAAGGATTTAAATAAAAAATATTTAATTAGCATGCGGATATTGGGCCGGGAAGGGGAGGGTGTCGGGATGTAAGTAGATTGAACTTCAGCTTTAAGATAAGTAATGCAGACATTTTTTGGACAAACAAAAAAGGCCTTGTTTTAGCAGTATTGTTTTGTTTTGTTTTTATGCACTTTACAAACAAATATGTAACAAAACAAGTTTAATTTTAGAACATTACTGTAGCTAGTAGTACACATTCAAAAAGTACCCTCCAATAATATCATCTAAAATTTTGTTTATGGTACAAAGTATTGCAGAGTATTTATTTAGTAAAAAAAAGTCGTTTTCACTCCTTTGATCTAAAAATTAATGAAACAGAGTAATTACTATGTAACAATATTTTGAAAACTGTTTAGAAGCTTATTTAAGGCTAGATTCACACTGTTGGTGGTCCATACAGGCTCATTTGTGCGGGTACAGCAGCCCATTCATGGGAATGCAGGCTGCACCTTTTCTCCCTCTCCTGAATACCCATTATATAACTATCTAAATAAATACAAACACACGCACAATCTATAATGGCAAAATTTTGGCCGCGGCACTTTATTGGTTTAACCACCTCCCGCCCCCCATGTAAGGTAATGACGGGAGGGCGGCGGTTGTCTCATTCTGGGAGGACGTCATATGACGTCCTTCCACTCTAAATGCACGTGCGTGCTCTTGGGGGTGCACGACGATCAGCGGTGCATTGTGTCCCTGGGACACAGCGGATTACCGATCACTGTAAAGAGCCGATGATGTTGGCTCTGTCATGTGATCAGCTGTGTCCAATCACAACTGATCACATGTAAATAGGAAATGCCGGTTATCAGCAGTCCTCTCCTCCCACTGACAGCTCATCAGGAGAGGAGAGCTGGTAATCGGCATTACTCAGAGCGGACATCTACACTGATCATCAGTCCCCTGATGATCAGTGTAGCCCCATCAGTGTCACCTGTCAGTGTCCTTCAATGCCACCTGTAAGTGCCCGGCAATGCCACATACCAGTGCCCATCAGAGCTGCCTTTCAGTGCTATCAGTGCCAGTCAGTGTCACCTATCAGAGTCACCAATCAGTGCTGCCTATCAGTGCCCCCTGTCAGTGCCATCTAACAGTTCCAATCAGTGCCACCTATTAGTGCTACTCAGTGCCACCTATCAGTGCCATATATGAGTGCTGCCTTTCAGTGCCTGTCAGTGATGCCTGTCCATACCCATCAGTGCCTCCTCATCAGCGCTGCCTATCAGTGCCCATCACTGCAGCCTCATTAGTACACATCAGTAAAGGAGAAAAATTACTTATTTACAAAATTTTATTACAGAAACTAAGAAAAAACTTTTTTTTTAAATTTTCAGTGTTTTTTAGTTTGTTTAGCAAATAATAAAAATCCCAGAGATGATTAAATACCACCAAAAGAAATCTCTATCTGTCTAAAATAAAATGATAAAAATTTTGTTTGGGTACAGTGTTGCATGACCGCGCAATTGTCATTCAAAGTGCAAAGAAAGCTGAAATTGGTCTGGGCAGGAAGGGGGTAAAAGTACCCAGTAGGCAAGCGGTTAATAAATAAATAACAAATACTATAAATAATTAATAATCATGTTTATCCTTCTCTTATCAAATAACAATCAAATAGCTCAGTCGTTAAGGACTCGAGCTCAAACTGAATAAATATAACAACATTCTCCCCTTTAAATGTAAAGGGTGACAATACCACATAACATGCATTGCGACAAAAAAGGGGTGGGGGGGGGCTCATTGCACTGACACTGACCAGCTGGCAATCTCCCGCTGATGGAGCTCCTTTATATAATGAGCCCCGTTGTTCTAGAACTTTCCACTAGTCATGCAACCTTCTGGAATTTTCTCCTGGGTCATGTGCTACTTGTTTTCCCACCACCTACCCATGTTATCGGGCCCAAAGGATTGAGCCCTCTTAATGCATTAGGCAAACATGGGGAAGAAAGTCCCCAACCCTTTTCCAAAATTCAAAAACGCAGTCACATGAAACCACATAGTACTGTTGCACCATGAAGTTTTGTGCCTCCGAAAATGCACGGTAGTTTCCGATGCGTTGGTGTTAGAGGACATGAGGTGTAAAGAACAGCGTGTTTTGCCTGTGTGTCAGGGAACATGTTTGATTTACACACATTCCCAGATGCACTACAGTGAGATCCTAGCCTTATATGGCTCAAAATGATAGCTGGAGTTTGCTGGCAATAGTGTCAGGGAGAACAAAGCCTAGGAGATATGCCCTAGGATGTTTATTGAAGTTTTTATAGAGTCTATCTCCTAAGCCCAAAATCTGCAGTTTCTGTTTCCAAATTTGAAATTTTGGGGTTAATTTACTAAAGGCAAATGAATTGTTCACTTAGCTTAGTGAATGTGGGAAGCTGTGCTGACTCCTATCATCCAATCACGTGCAAGCAAAAATACAATGTTTTTATTATCCTTGCACATGATATGATATTTTGTATAAAGTGCATTTTTACCAAATTCACAAAGCTTAGGAATAATTTCCCCTGCAAAGTGAACAGCCTATTTGCCTTTAGTAAATAACCACTTTGGATTTGGTCAGTGCCCCTCCATTTTAATAAAGTATTACAGAATTACTTATTCTATATATAGTGCAGTATAATAAATATAGGTAATTTACAGGATAGAAATGCAGAAGCTGGGGGCGTGTCCAAGATGGCGACCGGACAAGTCGCATGACCTGGAGCTCCGGCGGCTCGCTTTGTAATCCACTGGCATCCAGGTCGTATAAGAGGGTAGGGTCGAGCGGGTTACTCACCCGTCCCTGCTACATTGCGGCCGGGCAGCCGGAGGCACTTTTGGAGCCGTCCTGGGGTGGCGATTTGGTGCGGCCTGTTGCGGCCGAGTGGAGCCGCGGAGCCCTCTGGCGCATGACGGGCCGGTCAGCGGTGGTGTGACGGTGGGTGCAGGATCTGGAAGGGGGAGGACTGATAACCCCTCTTCCCGCTCGTTCTATGGTCTGTGGTCTGCTGCCTGTCATCCCTCCGAGCCGTCCTGGGGTGGCGATCTGGTGCGGCCTGTTGCGGCCGAGTGGAGCCGCGGAGCCCTCTGGTGCATGACGGGCCGGTCAGCGGTGGTGTGACGGTGGGTGCAGGATCAGGAAGGGGGAGGACTGATAACCCCCCCTCCCGCTCGTTCTGTGGTCTGCTGCCTGTCATCCCTCCGTGCCTGTCAGGACGTCCTGGAGGAGCATCCTGATCACCTTCCCTCCCCCCCATATGGGATACAGGGGTGGCGAGGATTAGTGCGGCCTAGTGGGCCCAGGACCTTTCCCACCCTACACAGGCTGGCTGCAATCACACCCAAAAGAGGATTACTTGCCAAGGTCACATACCTCATCCCTCAGACAACTACCAGCATTCCAGGGTCCATCGAGACATCCCCCACACAAACCCAGGGAACACAGGCTTATTGCGGAGACCTTGCTACAGCCCATAAAGAAGGAAGCTGTGCTGAGATTAGGCCTACGGTTGTTACATCACCCACAGATTCTTATACAGGGAAGGCAGCGATAGTCACTGCATTTCCACAGCAAAATAAGTGTCTTCCTTGTCTCGCCTTTAATCTCAAGCACGCGGAGACGAACAGTACAACTTAGGGCTTGTTTTCCACTATCTATCCCTATTTTCACTTTCCAGTTTTGGGGGACACAGTCTGACCCCAGAGAAAATGGTAATATAATTCCTTGAGCCTTGACACACGTAGGTGGGGCTACGCAATCAGAATCAAGACTCGCCGCCGACATGGGGAAAGCAGATAAGAAGGCTGTCACTCCTCGCTCCAGATCCCCTCGCCGTACAGGTGGTCCGGCTAATCGCAGCATTCCGGAATTATTTCGATCTCACACTCCGGATCACGCAGATTCATCCGCCCTTGCCTCCCCATTGCATTCGCCTGCAAAGGAGTCCCCTTCTCAGCCTTTGAGCTTGGCGGCAGCTGCAGCAGCGGGTCGTTCTGAACCTGCTCACCTCACCATAGGGGACTTGAAAGCAGTTGCGTCGGATATCAAAGAGTCTCTTTCCGCGGCAATAGCTGAGCTACACATTGACTTACAGGCAGTAGCCTATAGGCTGGACTTGGTAGAAGATAAAGTTAATTTGCAAGGCCTTGCTATCCATGATATGCGTAAGCAGGTTGACACACACACCATGCACCTAAGAGAACTCGATCGTCACATCGAAGATTTGGATAATAGGGGAAGAAGACACAATTTAAGGGTGCGCGGTGTACCAGAAGCAATTGAGCCTAGCCACCTTACCCAAGCTCTTCTCTCCATCTTTAATGATCTATTAGAAAGACCACATGAATCTCCAATTGAGTTTGAACGCCTCCACAGGGCTTTGCGTCCTAAAGGCAGAGATTCTGACCCACCGAGAGATATAGTTTGCTGTCTAGTCGACTTCCGACTTAAAGAGGACATATTACGCAGAGCTCGAGATAAACAACGCTTGTTGTATCAGGATTCCGAAATTAAACTATTCCAAGATCTTTCCCATCTTACTCTACAACGCAGGAAAGACCTACGCCCTTTACTAGATCTACTTCGCTCTAAAGGTATCGCCTACCGTTGGAAGTTCCCGTTTGGTCTCTCTGCAACACATTTGGGGAGATCAGCTCTCATGAGGTTTCCGGAGGATCTTGCACCATTCTGTGAAATCTTGAGTATCCCATTACCTGATATTCCAAATTGGTCCACTGAACCTTTTCTACAATCGCAGCCAGATGAAGGCCCTATGGAAGCGCAATCTACTGGCCCCTCGAGCGGAGACAGACGACGCAAGCTAACACATCAAGCCTCAACTTCCCCGGTTCGTAGGAGGCTTATTACTGGAGACAGTCTACCAGCATCACCTGCACACCGCAAGGCGCGCCATGAATAACTTCTCCCCGTTACCATTTACTACGGCGAAGGGGGATAAGCAACCCTGCACTTCGAGACTACTCCCCTAGTGGATCGTGTCTGCGCCTCTCTTTGTATTCTAGGTTCTGTTATATGTCCTATCTAACTTCTCTGGTATACCTGAAGTCTGGACTTAAGGGTATGTGTATCGCATCACGTTGTTAAAACCTTTACGTATATTATTTCTCAGTGATATATATTTGTCTTGCTGGCATATAATTATTGTTGTACCTTCGGTTGTGATATTGCTGAGCTAGGTCAGGACAACCCTACTGATATTCTTGTGCATATCCCTACCAGTACTACAATTTACTAACGTGGTAAGAAAAGGCCCAACATAACACATGATGAACCCTGTCGGATATAGGAGCGAAAACGCGGTTGGGATCCAGAGACGCGGGCTAAGCCCTTGTTTGGGCTGCGGCCTGCCTCTCTGGATCCCACTATATTGAGAGCATGTTACAGGTGGTTGGAGAGTCTTTCTGTTCCTACTATTTGCATCTTAATATTATGGTCTTTGAGAGTTCTCTGTCATGTCTATCTCTCTATAAACTGATTTGCCTTGGGCCTAGCCTCTACACATATAGTTACTGTATTGACAAAGGATAGCAGCCCCTATGGCTTAATATTGCACGGAGAAGCGTATTTCGCTCCTACTGTATACTAAGACATGATGCGGTGATCTGGATTCCTGGGACTCCGGACCACCTTCATGTACCGTTATACATAAATTTCTCTGACCCTTATCTTTTAGTTTGATCATTGTAAACAATATTTTAATAGTATTCTCGCACGTCCCCATCGCTCTCCTTAAATGGTTTGCGTACTGCATAGCAACTGGAAATGCCTCAATATGCATTTTGGGCCCTGGCTTATTACATACCTTCTACTTAGATATGATTAGGGTGGTATCTCAGCTATAGGAGTTGGGACCGTCATATTTGATATTTACGTTAACAGTCTATTCCGTGGTCAGGTCTAGTTTGGCCCCAAAAATTTCGCTGCTCTGATCAGTAAAGGGATCATTTTGGGCCACGGATTTTTGGACACATCCCCCCCACCATCCTGTATCTGTTCGGTAAGCAACGGGGTGTTCAGCGATATATTACATCCCCGGATTGGGTCTCATATTTCTATTGTCTCAAGCACAGTTTAAATAGAGGTTTGCTCTGAAGCCTACACGCAAGTTTACTCATAAGTGCTATTGTTGCTACTGTCATGTAATGTTTCATGTGAAGTAGATATCTTTATTCGCAATTGAGATGGCTTATGGAAATCTCTCGTTAGTTGACTTGATTGTTTTTTTTTTGGCTTGGTTTACAACATCTTCACGGAAAAGACAGATTATAGATTGCATTATGTTTTACCTGTGATAACATAACATCTTTACAGTTAATTTAAGCTATGCGCAAGTGATTTGTACTTTCTCAGTATCTGTCCAAATTCACAGGTAGTACACTCATAACTTATGGTTTTTTTTTTTTTTTTTTTTTTTTTTTTTTTTTTTTTTTCTCTCTGGTACACATTCAATATCACTCCTATAGTTACACTTCACTGTTCTTGAGCTTTGATATGGTCCAAGTGGATGCATACACCATTTTGCTCAATATGCTTTGGCATATAATACTCTAGCCTTTATCCACCCCCTGCTACACATTATTTATCTCTCGTCTTCAATGAGCCATTTCCCACCTACGTTTATGTGTCAAGGACACCTCATGTTAGATTACTTCCCCTCTACACCTTTTACTCAGGAGAGTTAGGCCTCTTTCAGATTATTCTGTATTTTATCAAAATCGGCCGTCTCTGGGTTTGAATACCCTCCGACTCTAATTTCAGACTCCCAGATAACATTTTGCAAATAACCAATTCTTGGGAGCTGTACTATGAGATAGAGTAGCTGGTCTATTCTACCTCTGGAATATAATCTTTAAAGGAAGTGGAAGGGAAATAGCCTCATACATACTTTTGGGTTTATGGGGCATACACCTAACACTCCCCTTCTTCTTCTTCAAATCTCTTGAATCTTTCCTGTATGATTCCGTCTCTATTTTAACTTTTCTGTTACTTCATATTAGTCTCTTTCCAGTCTTTATACTATTCTTTACTCCCCTTTTCATCACCCCTGCCCCCCTCTGCCCCCCCCCCCTCTACCCCTCCCCCCCCCCCTTTTTTTTTTTTTTTTTTTTTTTTTTTTTCTCTTCTTTCCCTACCCGCGTGATACTCTTCTGGTACACATATTGCCCTTAAGCAACCCTTTTGGGTAGATTCCACAATGACGAACAACCACACATCGAATCGGTCAATTTGCACACTTTCCGTGGCCTCTCTTAACGCGAGGGGCCTAAACGTACCTGAAAAACGCTCGCAACTTCTTACCTACATGAAAAGCCTTCGTGCTGATGTGCTCTTTATCCAAGAAACTCATTTCCGAGCAGACCAAGTCCCTAGATTCTCCAATGTTCATTATCCCACGGCATACCATTCGGTTAATGCGGAGGTGAAAGCCAAGGGGGTATCCATTTTACTTTCCAAGACTCTTCCGTTTGAACTTTCTGAATCGCTCGAGGATCCTGAGGGAAGATTCCTTTTTCTTAAAGGCACCCTCTTTAATAAACCACTTACCTTGGTCAACATTTATAGTCCCAATACAGCACAAGTAGGATTTTTTCGTAACATAGCTAAGTTACTTGCTACATTTCAATCGGGTATTGTGATTCTAGGCGGCGACTTTAATGTAGCATTGAACCCATTGGAAGATACATCTTCGGGGGTCTCATCCACCCCGTTCCAAGCACTTAAGCAAATTAAAATTGAATTGAAAGACCTTCTCCTACATGATGCTTGGCGTACTTTGCACCCTTCGGACAAAGATTACACCTTTTACTCTGCGCCTCACAAACGCCATTCCAGAATTGATTATTTCTTTCTTTCGCAACAAGATTTATACGCCTTGAAGTCAGCCTCGATCGAACCGAAGATCCTTTCAGACCATCACCCGATTATGATCACTTTGCAATTCCTGGATACACCAAGTACTTCCAAAATATGGAGACTGGACCCATTTCTCCTAACGGACGCATCAGTTATTCCTCAGATCCGTAGTTCTTTGACGAACTACTTTCAAGAAAATGCATCCTCGGACACATCCCCTCTCGTACGGTGGGAGGCGCACAAATGTGTGATACGTGGAATTCTAATATCTATCTCGTCTGAGCGAAAACGTATGGCGCAAGCATCATTCAACGCATTATTGCACAAAGTCCGCACACTTGAGTGCTCCCATAAACGATCTATGGCAATAAGATCTTTTAATGAGCTGGAGCAAGCACGTAAACAACTCAGCGAGGTAGTGGAAAAGAAATCTAAACGTAATTTTATTCTTCAACAAAAACTTTTCTACGAACATGGAAATAAGAGTGGCAAATTTCTTGCTCGGGCTTTACAATCCAAAAAGGCTGCTCGGCACGTATATCAGCTCCATTCCAAAAATAGACGCATACTGAAAACACCGTCGGATATTGCGGCGGAATTTGAGGAGTACTACTTTAATTTATATAATTTATCCCTACCGTCCAAACCAGCAGCGGATACTAGGCCACGTGAGGTCATTATACAGTCATTCCTCACACAATATCTTCCTAAACCGATCTCTAGATCGCAAGCAAAAGAATTAGAGAGTGCTCTGACGTTAGCGGAACTACAACAAGCTATTACGCAGTTGAAACCTGGTAAAAGTCCAGGACCTGACGGTTTTATTAATTCTTATTACAAATCTTTTCTTGACGTATTAGCACTCCCATTTCTCCAGGCTTTCAATTCATTAAACACTCCGGGGCAGTCCATGCGCAATCTTTCCGAGGCTCACATTACAGTTATACCCAAAGAGAATAAGGATCACACGTCCCCAGCGAACTACCGACCTATTTCCCTATTGAATGTTGACCTGAAGATCTTTGCCAAGATTCTGGCTAATCGTCTGCTACATGTTATAGACTCCATCGTATCTCCGGATCAGGTGGGTTTTGTTCCGGGAAGAGAAGCCAGAGATAACACAATAAGGGCCATAAATATACATCATTGGTTAACCCAAAATCAACAGTCCGGATTCTTTCTCTCTTTAGATGCCGAGAAGGCATTTGACAGACTAGCTTGGGATTACCTAGAGGCAGTTTTGATTGGCATTGGACTGCCTTTGCGCTTTTTGACCTATATTATGTCTCTATATAAAGCCCCCACAGCGCGAGTGCGAGTGAACGGACACCTATCAGACTCTTTTCGGATCAGTAACGGGACCAGACAGGGATGCCCACTGTCACCTCTCTTATTCATTCTTACACTGGAACCCTTATTGAATTGCATTAAAGATAATGCCAACATTAAAGGGATTGTGATCAATGGCAAAACGCATAAAGTGGCAGCCTTTGCTGACGACATACTGCTTTTCCTGACAGATCCTCATATCACGATACCTAATTTGTTACAGGATTTCAAATTATTTCAGTATTTGGCTAACTTCAAAATTAACTTTTCTAAATCCCAAGCGCTTAATGTATCATTGAAACCGGAGGTGGTTAAACAAGCGACATCGAATTTTCCCTTTACCTGGCAACGAGAAACTATCACTTATTTAGGTATCCAACTACCCTCCCATCTTACCGAACTATATGCAACAAATTTTCTACCCCTCTTGCGTAACATTTCCAAAGACCTTCAGACGTGGAATAAACCTTGGTTCTCTTGGTTTGGTAGAGCAGCCATACTTAAGATGAACGTGCTCCCCAGAATATTATATTTACTACAAACAATACCCATTCAATTACCAAATTCATTCTTTCAATCATATAAAACGCTCTGCTCCTCTTTTCTTTGGTATAATAAACGCCCAAGAATCAGCTTCACCCAACTCACTATGCCCAAGCAGAATGGAGGGATTGGATTACCGGATATTTCTCGTTACTACAGGTCTTGCCACCTAGCCAGATTAGTAGACTGGACCACGAATCACATTCGTAAGATCTGGGTCGGTTTGGAGGCTGATTTTTCAAAGATACCACTTTCCACCTCCCCATGGCTGAAAACCGCCCATGTCCCTTCTGAATTTCGGATGCACCCACTTATAGGTCCCACTTTACGATGTAGCGCGCAAGTATTTCAGGAAAAAGTACTTTCTTCCTCTCCGAGCCCTTTCACTCCGCTCAAATTGAACCCGGACTTTATTCCAGGGATGTCTACGACCTTTCTCGCTGGGTATAAACGGGAAGATAACCTAACAGTACGTCAATTTCTCAAAGATTCTAAGCTCCGATCTAGAGAAGACATTACAAAGGCGTGGCCAGCCCTTACCTTAACGCCTTGGATGTATAGACAAATCCACCATTTTCTACGTAACTCCCCACATCTAAAGGATTATTCAAGACCACTTACAGCTTTCGAAAAACTCTGCTTTACAGATCTCCCACAGAGGCATGTAATATCCAAATTATATTCCCTATTGGAAAGTTCCAATACATCTCACTCACTGAAGGCCTGTGCAGCCTGGCAACATGATCTAGATATTTCCATCTCACCTGAGGAATGGAACCACATTTACGATCACATGCATAAAGGTTCCATATGTGTTTCTACACAAGAAAGCAACTACAAAGTTTTTTCCAGATGGTACAGAGTTCCATCTGTGATTCATAAATTTGATCCTAAAGTGCCAGATTTATGCTGGCGATGCTCCCAGGCAAAAGGTACTCTTCTCCATATATGGTGGGAATGCCCGCTGCTACAGCCCTTCTGGAGAAAAGTTTTGGACATCATTAGACAAGTAACCACTTACACCCTAGACTTTACACCAGCACAATGTCTACTCCATCACTCCTCCCTTCCGGTGAGGATCTACCGTAAGTCCCTTGCATTACACATGTTAAATGCGGCAAAGCAGTGTATCCCTGTTCATTGGCGATCAGCCTATATTCCCACCGTACGAGAGTGGATTCTTAGGATCCAGAGGATTGCTGAAATGGAGGAACTGATCTCAGTGGCAAAAGATCACCCCGAGCGATTCAGGAAGACTTGGGCTTGTTGGACCCATTTCCAATCTACTGATACTTTCCTTGGTTTGCTGAAGGATTGAACGAGAAAGACTTGGAGACACAGAAGGCCTCTAGAACTTTCACCTCGGCAATAACTCCATTAACGGTCATTCACTGAATTATATCGCTACTTAAAAAGATGGAATTAGATACAGCCAGGCTGTTACTAATAGATGTAACTGGTTTGGTTATGCTTATTTAAATATGAACCTCATCATCCAACCACTTCCCCCCCCCCCCCTGTTGTTTTGCTTTTTGTTTTTTTTTTTTTCTCTTTTCTCCCTCTTCTCTCCCTCTCTCTCTCCCCATTCCCCCCTTCTATTTGTTATGTGGGTCTCCTCCCACCTCATTTTGATATCTCATCTCATATTCTTCCTCCATCCCCACGCTCCTCTCTTTCTTTTCTTTTCCTTCTCACATTTACACCCGCTTTTCTCATAATCTAATTAGCTATTATTCTCATTCGGTACGGAACACTCATAGCTATACAGATGTAACGATATTCTACAACAGTAGCCCACATTTTTTAGAGATGGAAATATATGTCATAGATGCCTTGTGAGGATACTTTTGTCGATCACTTCAGAATCCGCTTATGTGTACTCTCCTTACATAGAGCCTAGTGTATAACATAATTATCTAAAGTACTTGCTGCTGTCAGTATTACTATGGTTACGTCTATCACTTTTGCCTTACTGTGGAACTCCGTCCTCTGATGTTCTACAAATTAATATATTGTCTTGATCCCGTCTGCGTTACGGGAGAACGTACAAGAAATTTTGCACGGACTGCGATCCGTATCTGTCTATCATTTGTTTACCTTTCATACTTCAATAAAACGTTTTTTTGGAAAAAAAAAAAAAAAAAAAAAAAAAGAAATGCAGAAGCTGTAAATGAAAATTTTGTCAATTTGAGTCTTTTTTGCTAGAATGTGTGTTTAATTAGTTAATTATTGTTTCAGGTATTGGATGATCGGTTCTCACCAGATGTGCTAAGTACTGTGAAAGAAATGAATGTAGCCAACTTCAGAAGGGTTCCCAAGATGGCCATTTATGGCACTGCTCAGCCAAACTCCAAGGTGCAGTACTACTAATATCCAGTTGCAGGTCTTTGTTTTTTTTTATGCTGAAAATAAAGATTGTCATAGCTTTACTAATATAATTTTAATGGAAAACCTTTTAAGCTCCCTGTAGCTCCACTGTCAACATTTTAAAGCACAAAATCTCCTATTATTGGTATATATAAAGGGTCAAGCCACTATAAATTGTTTCCTCTATATTTTTGGGACTGTTGTTGGTGAAATATCTGCTATTTCTGTGTCTGTATAAAAGCTTTGGCCATTTTTAGGAAGTCTGTTTGTCCAGTTGGATTTTTGGTTAGCTATATTTCTCAAATTTTCCATTAGATTTTATTTCACTTTTTTTTTCCGAACACCAAAAAAGTTGTTTACAAACACACAAAAACAAAATACAAAAAAGGTTACAAACAAGCAAAAAAACAAAAACAAAAAACCCACTACTTTATTTGCATTCACAAATCCAATAAAGAACACAGAACTGCATAGCACATTTAAAATGTGTGTGACAACAACCCTAATAATATCTGATCTGTGGCATTACCTGTTATTAGGAGGCAATACTATAGAAATGTCAAGCTTAAGACCCCCAGCTTAATAGGAGGCCATATTTTGAATTAAACAGATGACCAGGGAGCACAGCCACCAAGCCTTTATATCAGCTGTAATATCAGTGTAATTAAAGTGACACTAAAGCTAAAAATGTTTTTTACCATATTGCATTAAGGCAAAAAACGTTTTCTTTTTCTCTGCCCCCCCCCCCCCCGTGTTAAAGGGAAGAGGGGGGGGGGGATGGATTTAGTGCTGTGCACGGCTGCATCTCTTCTCCCCTCTCTTCCTCTTCACACAGCACTCGAGCAGCAGCAGGAACCAATGTCAATCAATTGCAGTGAGGAGGAAGTGGGGGTAGGTAGCTCCATAGAAACACAGCTCGGGAGTGTGCAGCCACGGTGTGCATCCATAGTAGCTTGCTATGGGGACACATGAAAAAGAGGAGCCAAGATCACCGCATGGGGACCCGAGAAGAGGAGGATCAGGGCTGCTCTGTGCAATACCACTGTAGTATAACATGTTTGTTATTTTAATTATTCTTTTTTTTTTACTTTGGTAACAGTTTGAGAACAAAGCTAGCAACTTGACTATTATAAAGATAGATCATGTATAATATTTCTTGGATTTTCTGTCTACCTACACCAGATAGTTTAAAGTGGTTCTAAAGGCTGAAGGTTTTTTATCTTCATGCATTCTATGCATGAAGGTAAAAAAACCTTCTATGTGCAGCTCCCCCCTCCCAGCCCCCCTAAATACTTACCTGAGCCTGATCTCAATCCAGTGATGTGCCCCAGAGCAGAGGCTTTCCCAAAGATTTCCCTCCTCATTGGCTCAGAGACAGCAGTGGGAACCATTAGTTTCCGCTGCTGTCAATCACATTCAGTAAGGAGGGAGCGAGGGGCAGGGCTGAGCCACATTCTATGTATTTATGGACACACAGAGTGAGGCTTGGAAGTGAGTGTGCGTAAGTGCGTGTAAAGCAGGTTGATATGGGGGTATTAAGGTAAGGTAGCCAGGAGCGCTGACCTGAAAAGAAGAGAATCAGGGCTGCTCTGTGCACAGCCATTTAAATTATTTAAGCCATTCTCTGATTGGTATACACTATAGTGCCAAAAGTATTGGGACGCCTGCCTTTACACGCACATGAACTTTAATGGCATCCCAGTCTTAGTCCGTAGGGTTCAATATTGAGTTGGCCCACTCTTTGCAGCTATAACAACTTCAACTCTTCGGGGAAGGCTGTCCACAAGGTTTAGGAGTGTGTCTTTAGGAATGTTTGACCATTCTTCCATAAGCGCATTTGTGAGGTTTGGCACTGACGTTGGACGAGTAGGCCTGGCTCGCAGTCTGCACTCTAATTAATCCCAAAGGTGTTCTATAGGGCTGAGTCCAGGACTCTGTGCAGGCCAGACAAGTTCCTCCACCCCAAATTCGCTCATCCATGCCTTTATGGACCTTGTATTTTGCACTGGTGCTCAGTAATGTTGGAACAGGAAGGGGCCATCCCCAAACTGTTCCCACAAAGTTAGGAGCATGAAATTGTCCAAAATATCTTGGTATGCTGACGCCTTAAGAATTCCCTATACTGGAACTAAGGGCCAAGCCCAACCCCTGGAAAACAACCCTACATCATAACCCCCCCCCCTCCACCAAACTTTACACTTGGCACAATGCAGTCAGCTAAGTACCGTTCTGCTGGAAACCACCAAACCCAGACACATCCATTGGATTGCCAGACTGAGAAGCGTGATTGGTCGCTTCAGAGAACACGTCTCCACTGCTCTAGAGTCCAGTGGCAGTGTGCTTTACACCACTGCATCCAACACTTTGCATTGCAGTTGGTAATGTAAGGCTTGGATGTAGCTGCTTGGCCATGGAAACCCATTCCATGAAGCTCTCTACATCTACACACTGCTATTGTGCTAATCTGAAGGCCACATGAAGTTTGGAGGTCTTTAGCTGTTAACTCTGAGTATAGGGAAGATGCCATGCTGACTGACACCCACTTAGTTCTACTGTAGAAATACAGGGATCTTAAATACCACAGAAAGATTATAATTCAAGCAAAGTGAGGTACAAATGGTATAGCCAGTAATTTCCAAGAATTGTTTGGTGGTCGTATTCAAGACTTTATATATCATATAAAGAGCTGGAAAATCCAAATGTGTTTTGTTAATATTTTACTAATGTCCAAAAGGCGTAGGGAATCACCATCCCCAAAATAGTGTGCAGGGGTGTGGACATTTTTTAAAAAACTACTTGTCCAAGGACTAAATCAGGGTTCCAATCTAATTGTCCCTCATAACAATCTATTTGTTCTGATGATAAAAATGTTTTGCCAGTTTGGAAAATATGAAAAGTTGATTTTTTTTTTTTTTATTAGGCAGAGGTGCTTTTAGGAAAGTCTGGGGCTTTTAAAAACAAAAGGAGCTTTATGGCGACTTAAACTGATAGAAAATTTCTTAAAACGCCCAAACATTTTTTTTTCAAAGCAGAGGCCCTAGAGAATAAATTGGTGAGTTTTGCATTTTTTTATGTAACACTGTAATTGCGCAGCAGTTTTTCAAACGCAATTGTTTTTTGGAAAAAAAACACTTTTTTTCATTTTAATGCAAAAAACACATTACTAAACCCAATTTTTAGTAAAATATAAACGATGATGTAACGCTGAGTAAATAGATACCACACTTTAAAATTGCGCATGCCCGTGCAGCGGCAACAAACAACATAAATTTTACTGTCCAAAAGCCATACTTTAAAAGCCTTTACAGGTTACCACCTTAGATTTACAGAGGAGGTCTGGTGCTAGAATTGCTGTCCTTGATCTAACATTCTCAGTGATGTATCATGTGTGGGCCGAATGCTGTTTGCTTGTGTGCAGGACCGACGCATGCATTCGACTTTGCGTACATGGACAGGGATGCTTTTAAAAAAATAATTAAATTGTTTATTTTAACACTGTTGTTTTAATTTTTTTTTTTTTCACTTTTATTGCTTTCACCAGGAATGAAAAAACATCCCTTGTGACAGCAATAGGCAGTGACAAGTGCTTTTTATTGAGCGATCTGGGATAAATAAGACCCCAGATCCCTCCTCTGCCTTTAAAAGCATTTGATCACACAAGATCGGTGTAATTAAATGCTTTCCATTATTAAAAATGGTGCTGTTTATGTCCAGGGAACCTGGAAGTATGCTTTTATGATCAGTTGGTAGAAGCATCATATGGTCGATTAGGTGTCCTGGTGTGACGGGACAGCCCGTGCAAGGGGGATGTCCCCTCTGCCATTTGTAAAAGCGATCCAGTGGCTAGTTTGCTGCTCAGATTTCTTTTAAAAGAGAGCCGACCGTTGGCTCTAATTCCTGCTGCTTGCCCGCAGCAGGGATAAATGTAAAGAAAAACCTCTTGCCCGGTGCCCGGAACTGCATGTCCCGGGCATCAGGCTATAGGGATTGCACATCCCTGAGTGTGTTGTGGTGGTGTTTACAGTAAGAGTCCTAAAACAATAATAAGAGTTCCTGATTCACTACTGGTCTGTGTTCTGCATGTATGAGTACTTTGAGATTACTAAAATACTTGTTACATCTGCTACCAGGCCACAGGCTGTGTCCTCAACTATCTAACTGATGCAAAGAGAAAATATTCCAGCATTCTGTGGGTGAATCTTCGAGAAGATGTTGTACTTGAAGGCAATGAACAAATATACTCTGAAAGGGAACCAGACAACTTGGATCAGCATATTGCAGTAACTGCTACTTCACCAGAGCAGCTTGAGGTGAGAACCTCTGACAGCTTATTACCATTTTTTTTAGCAAACATTTGTTTCTTCTTTACATTCTCTCACATCACTGGCCTGCTAAGTGTATTTTATATATGTGCATTCAATAGATTTTTTTAATGGTGTTCCAAAGTTTTGTAGCAATACATTACTATTACATAATATAAGTAAATAAGTACACTATATGTAAAAGTGAATGTGAAGGTTACCAATGAAAATTTTATAATTTTTTTTATCATGTCTTCAAAATAAAGGTACTCTGCTAGTTTAAACCACTAGAGGGCAGCATATCCTACCAAACCCTAATGAAAAGAGGGTCTACTGATGAATATTTAAATTAACTTATAGGATTGTCTGTGGGGAGTAAAAAAAACATGTGCTCTCTTTTTTATATTTTTACAACATGCTTATTGGTTTTGTCAGTAAAAGTATAGAAAGTACAAAAACAATCACAACAGTTATACTATTGTCTCATGTCTCTTTACATCAAATCACTACAAGTAGATCAAGGCATATACAGGGCAAAAATAAAAATCATTCGCATATATATAGAGCTAATCAGGACTCTGGATCCAGAGAAACAATTGTGTGTGCATGAAATCCATGTACCCCATATTTTAATCAAAGACCTGTTGCTTTTTCTTGAGTCTGTAAGTGAGTTTATACAATGGCAGAATGTTGTTAATCAGTTTTTTCCAATACATAATATAAGGGGGAGAAGACCCTTTCTATTGTAGGAGGATCGCCTTTCTAGCATAAAAACAGACTGTATGGATAGCACTTTAGTATATTTAGAAATTAGTACTTCTCTGCTAATTCCCAATAGGCAATTTTTTGCGATGAAAAATATTGGGAAGTGCCTGGACTGAGGAGATAAAATCAATGGGATAAATTTACTAAAACTGGTGCACATGTGCATGGTAGCCAATCAGCTTCTAACTTCAGCTTGTTCAATTAAGCTTTGGCAATAGAACCTGGAAGCTGATTGGTTTCTATGCAGAGCTGCACCAGATTTTGCACTCTCCAATTTTGGTAAATCAACCCCACTGACCCTTATCAAATGTATTTGACGTGCTGACATGGCCATAAACTGTGAAAAAATTAATTTGCTAGTGATCTAGCTGGGGTAAAGTTTCTGAGATGGAACATATTGAGTTGTGTCACTTTTTTCCCTAGAAGAGATCACTAACTCCTTACAGGTGAAACTCGAAAAATTAGAATATCGTGCAAAAGTTAATTTATTTCAGTAATGCAACTTAAAAGCCGTGATTTGTCATAATTGTGATGATTATGGCTTACAGCTCATAAAAACCCCAAATCCACAATCTCAGAAAATTAGAATATTACAGGCAATCAATAAAACAAAGATTGTACATAGAACAATATCAGACCTCTGAAAAGTATAAGCATGCATATGTACTCAGTACTTGGTTTGGGCGCCTTTTGCAGCAATTACTGCCTCAATGCGGCATGACATGGAGGCTATCAGTCTGTGGCACTGCTGAGGTGTTATGGAAGACCAGGATGCTTCAATAGCGGCCTTCAGCTCTCCTGCATTGTTTGGTCTCATGTCTCTCATCTTTCTCTTGGCAATGCCCCATAGATTCTCTATGGGGTTCAGGTCAGACGAGCTTGCTGGCTAATCAAGCACAGTAATCCCACGGTCATTGAACCAGGTTTTGGTGCTTTTGGCAGTGTAGGCAGGTGCCAAGTTCTGCTGGAAAATGAAGTCAAGAAAAAGAGAGGAAGGCGCCTCTAAGTGTAGTATTGACAATTTATTCAGTAAACAATGGAAAATTTGCACTTACAAGATAAACCATTAAAAAGGCTCATCGTGTGGTAATTAGATCCAGGTGGGACATCCAGCCGTCCAGCAGCACACTATGCCTATAGGATCAGGAAGTAGAGACCAGGATGTGCCTGTGCATCAAAAATGAAGCTTGGAGAGCAGAGTCAGATGTAGCAGGTGAAGGGGGCGGTAATGCATTTCAGAGCATGCTCAATAGGCTTCTTCTTCAGACCTGAGCCCCAGTAGAACCCTGACATTTTTATAGTGTGAAGGGAATGGGAGGGAGGCAAGTAATTCCTGGGTCCTAAGGACCTACATGTTTTCCTGCATCGTGCAAGAATTAATACAAGTATAAAAAAGATATAAAACAGAAATAAAAATAGAATAAAAACACACGAGAGAATAGCTCTAATGCTTTAGGGTTAAAAAGTATACGAGTGTGTATGTATACATATAATAACATATATCTAAAAAATGGCATATTCGATAGAAGGGAAATAGAAAATGACAATTATATCTAAAAATAAATAAATAGAATGGACCAATGGAGGTGAAAATAAATATTAATAATAATGAATAAATCAATGAGGTAGTGAAAAAGGTAGATTATTGTACCATAAATAAAAAATTAATAGAAATAAATATAAAAACAAAATAAAAACAAAGTTAGAAAAACACATTTTAATAAAAATGCATTATAATAAATGGGCTTGCTATACTAGTATGTGAATTTTATGTATCTCCTTATTATCCCTTTGTGATGTAATAAAAGGGATCATAGTTAAGTGAGAGAGGGATAGGAAAGGGATATACCTAAATTAGTTGAAAAAAGTACAAACAGCTGCATAAGGATATTGTGTTGATATTTATAACCACCATTTGGAGGGAAGCGAATGTCTCTATAAAATGGAGCTTATTACAAGCTCTTCATTTAGGCCACCAGGGGATAACACATCCAAGGTGTAGATCCAAAAAGTTTCCCTCTGACAGAGACGCAAAAAACGCTCTGCCAGAGGGAGGTCCCGTGGCATTCCTTCAATGATCCACACATTAAGACCGTCAGTGGATTTTTCGTGGCATTCAAGGAAATGTCTGGGTATGCTATGCTGATCTTTTCCATCCTCTATGAGTCAACGGTGCTCACCAAAACATTTACGAAGGGTACGTGTGGTTCTACCCACATAGTTCAGACCACAAAGACAAATTAGACAATAGACCACGTATTCAGAAGAGCATGTGTAAAATTCCTTAATCTGATATAATATCCCTTTAACAGTGAACTCCTTTTGTCCATGATGAATAAACTGGCATGTCTTACATAAGGGTTTTTTGCACTGATACATACCATTATTTTGCTGAGAAAAAACTTCGAAAATTACTGCCTAGCATTTCTAGCCATGGTCAACTTGAGCAAGGGCAGATTATTCATGTAGCATTTACTTCCTGGAATACATCTGCCCTTAGCTCAGGCATTAAAGCATGCTTAGTTCAGAAAACCCCTCCTGAAAATTCCTGGTATGTATGACATCATTTGCCTAGGCTTAGAAACCAGGAAGTAACTGAAGAAATGTAAAAAAAAAAAAAAAAAAGTAAATGTGATAAATAGATATTTACTTTTATATTTAATTTTTCTATCTATTTACTAATGCTAGCAGCACAAGGATTAAACTATTCAAGGCTGATTGAGAGAGTGAAGTTCTGCTTTAAAGTCAATTGTTTTTAATTTCTAGTTTATAAGCAAAGGCTTAGCCAAAGTGACACTGTAATTTATTTCATATCTTGGAAAATCTCATACAGTGTGTATCTTAACCAGTAGTACACTGTATGTATCCCTAAGGATAAGTCTGGGTGGCTCAAGTGCTCATTTTTTCCCCTTTTAAACTGTACATATCTTTGCAGATATAACAATAAAATACCAAAATGTTCTAATTTTTTTCTCAGGAATTGGAAACCACAATAGCAAATCATATTTTGAGTTCACAAAAATGGTTAGAGGTCTACCTGGAACAGGAGAAGCAGATGAAGATGTTTAAAACGTGTCTGACAATGCAGGAAATCTTCAACCAACAAAAGAGCTCATGTCCAGGCCTTGCATATAGACGAATTCCGATTCCAGATTTTTGTGCTCCCAGGGAACAGGTGAGGAGGAAGAACAAATAAACAAATAATATGGTACTCAAATTACTGGAAGCTGCATTGTCGTACTGGTACTTTATGGAGAAATAAACTCCACATTAATGACATCTTCTATAACTGAATCCAGGGATGCTGAAATTATTGTACTCCGAGAAAAACATTAAAAAATAAATAAATATTTAACGACTGCTTGGAATTCAGGAACTGCTGAGATAATAAACACTGTGGTCAGGAGTATGTCATTATATTATAGAGTACAGTGTTCAAAAGTATGCAATGTTTAGCCCAGTGTACAGAGTACAGTGGTCAGGAGTATGTAGTGTACATGGCTGCATATAGAATCCATTGATCATAAACATGTAACATACAGTCCAGCAAATGGGGTGAAGGGGCCATTAGTGTGTCACAAGTATGGCACTTAGGAGTATATTACTCCTGGAGATTTACCTTCATTTCCTGCCCCATAGCTAAAATAGGAAGTGAGAAAAATCCCTGCAAATTAAGGGAATCCTTAGGGGACCCCCAAGTCACCAGAACTAGTGTCCTCATTGGATGATTTCCCCTGTGTAATTTTTCTGGGGACAACCCAAAATTTGGGATTTTCTTTTACTTTCACTTTTGATTATAACAGTAAACATGACAAATAGAGAGGGTGAATCTCGCTAATGGGGGCAAAGACAGCACAGACAGCAATAAAAACCTAACATGCATTCTAATCCATCTACACTATGTTCAAAACTAACAAAAAAAACTTTGTCTTTAGTTATGCTTTAGGCAGAAAACAAAAATCACCTGCAACAGAAAATCACCCCTCTTCTGCAAAATGCCCCTACCTCAGGAAAAAAATCTTATCAGACCCCAGAAGCAGAGCAATGGCTGGCATCTACTGAGAGAATGTCCTGCCATGCCTCTCTTCAGCAGCGTCATATGACATTTCAGAGACAAGAAAGTGCATGAGAGAATTTTTCCTCTACTCTGCGACATACTGTTTCTGGAGTCCGTAAGGCTCAGTTCACACTATCAATTGGTCAAGAACACGCAGAGCGTTCCTGTTCAATTCACATGCGATTCAGTGCGGTGAAATTTGAGCTGATTTATTTTGAATGGGCTCAATTTATACTGTATGGCACCAAAAGTAGTGAATGCACTATTTTTGGAAGCATACTGCACCTGTATGGCATGGCATATTTATACATGCGGTCCGGTGCAGGCAAACACATTTTTGTGAGCTGTGTTTGGGGTGTCACTAACTTAACCTTGACACCCCTGCAAATTGCAAATGCAGTGTGTTTTGAATGCAGGAATGGTGCATGGACTGCGGATTTCCTGCACCATGTTGTAGTGTGAACCTAGCCTAACAGCACTTTACCACAATATGCAGGTTCTCCTGCATGGCTATGTACGATGTATTGCAGATTTGTAGGGACTCCTGCATAGTGGAAAGATGCCTGCTTACCCTGGGGCTCAGTGGAAAAGACCCAGAGCAGGGGGGCGTTGTGACATCCATATCTGAACCTCACATCCACACAATCTGAAGTTTTTCTTTTCTTTTTGTGATCCTGTCTGGCTTGCCATAAACAGCCATCATTTATATTTCTGTTCCTCTTTAGAAAAGGAAATAAGTGCTGTTTCCAATCATACATCGTGACACTGTAAAAAGCACTAGGGTTAAAGAAAAATGTTCACTAGACTTTTTAAATTTTTATTTAACCCTGTGGAAGACCATATATATGTAGCACTTGGTCTCGATGGAATGGGTCTTGCCATTGCTAGGCTACATTATTGGACATTTTTCCCCCGCATTGATAGGAAGGAAATGGATTTGTGAGTGACAATACTGGTCTCTGGAAAATAGGGGTTTCTCTGGAGACCAGCACTGCTATTCTCAAAGATCACACAGCCTGCTTCTATGACTGAATAGACAGCGCTGTGAGCAATGTCATGGCATCATCATCATCTCGACAGCGATGATCAGTCATTCATAAAAGTGAAGGTGGACCCCTTTGAGATTAAATAAGTTAAAAAATACATGAGAGCTCTTCATTACATATTTTATTTTAGTATATTGTGTGTGACACATTACAAGCAAAAACAATTAAGAGTATTGTTATCTTGCAGGATTTTGACATGATTCTCCAAGCTATGAAGTGTATACTTGCAAGGGACTCCAATGCCGCCTTTGTCTTCAACTGTCATGAAGGAAAAGGAAGGACAACAACAGCAATGGTCATTGCTTTGCTTATTCTCTGGCATTTTAATGTGAGTTTTAAATCAAAATACGGGAGTATTCGATCTTACTCAGTATATACTGTATGTGTGTGTGTATAGATGATGATGATTATTATTATTATTGCAGACCATTCCTGAAATCAGTGAGGATGAAATTGTTAGTGTTCCAGATGCCAAGTACACAAAGGGAGAGTTTGAGGTGAGACAGTTACTATAAATGATTTAATTTCCCTTGATTAATATACACATGTGTACTCATTTATATCATACATGCGAATACTAATGTGAGTAGATTACTGTGCTGGCAGTGCTACAAGGGTTATATATTCTAATCAAAATGCCAGGTTTTTCCCCACTGCATGTCTATTGAAGAGGAGGGGATTTGACATAGTCACAGATACCACAACCCTCAAAAAGTATATAATTAATTTGGAATGTTAATGATAAGTAATGTTTATGTTAATATATTCTTAAAGAGGCACAAGTTTAAATACCTAAAAATGTCAGCCCCCTCCCTGTTTGTATGTCATAATTGTATGGCATAATTGCATGGCATTATGACATACTCTGTGCTGAGTGGTGCTCTTTGTTTATTTACAGGTCTCATAAAAAGTAATGCAATTTTAGCAGGAGAAATGCTTGGCAAAAGCACAGATCCCTTAAAAGACCTGTAAATAAGAGACAATGCTACTTTGCTTTTGTAAGTTTCACTGTAGTGAAAGCACTGGTAAAAAAAAACTTTATAAGACTTTATAAAATAAAATCTCCATGCCACCGGGCTGCCATTGCCAGTACTGGAGCCCAGAATTGTTAAGCCCCATCCTGAAGTACAGTGTCATCAATTTGAAATGTAGTGAACAAAAGGAAAATACAGTGAGCACTGAGCTGTTGTGACAGTATGCATAAAATCCAATTGCCAAAGGGATAATAACAGATGGGAAAATGCAACTCCTATACAGGTCAGTTTAAATGCCTTCCAGACATTTTCATGCCACACACTTGGTAGATAATTTGTGGTTAGTGCTTTCATGGCAACGTACAGCAGGGACTAATCCACATCACATAATTCCATGTAGTATTTAGTTTGATCAACTGCCAGGTGCTATTTGTTGCCTGAAGTATGCTGCCGAGCGGAGATTTGTGGCACACCGCAGTAGGACCTCCCACGGTTCTGTAACAGGAAGTAGCAATGAAATACTCCCAGTGTTTAAATTTTTCTTGTTATATTGAAAAAAATATACCCCAACATTTTTTAGTATTGTCTAGTGTATGTTTATTAAATCATAAGTATAATTGTTATTGTTAGTTGTAATTGTTACAAGCTAGATAAAACAAAAGCTGTGTCAATCTTCATTTCAAGCTGCAAAACAACAAAATGTGATTATTTTAAAGGGGGTGATTATTTTCTGTACCCACTGTACATGTTTATTACCTTCAAATATAATAATGCACAGAGTAAGTTTGATTCCATAGTACAGTATAAGTCCTCGTGCACACTGGACATTTTTACAGCTGCTGTTTTTGGCTTTTGGTGTTTTTTTCTATAGCCAGTAAACTCCCCAGCATGTTATCCTATGTATTCATACACACTTAGGCTTTAATCAGCGTTGTCTGGCAGGGGCATTTTTTGGCTGGAAAAAAAACCCCAGAACGAGTGAGTTTCTGGACCAGATTTTTAGCTGCAAAAATTCTCTAACGCTGGTAAACGTGGTAAAACGTGGCAAACTGACGTTTTGGGGTGTTTTTTTAGCCAAAATTTTATTTTTTTTTTTGTGTAAAACACAATGAAAAATGCAGCTAAACACTAATGCAAAAACTCTAAAAAAAAATGCGGAAAAACAAGATTTTTAACATGATTTTATACAGCTAACGCTACTGCCATTTTTCAAATGCCCAGTGTGCATGAGGACTGTACTGGATCAAGATAATGGACTTCTATCATTTAGCTCCTTGAAACATTTTGTTGCATTTATTTGTCTGTTACATTGTTATAATTTCAGCAAGACCAATACATCCTAATGAATGGTTTGGTGCTAAAACAATTCTTCTAGCAGGCTCTCAAGTACTGAAACAGTTAATATGTGTTGTGTCTTATGGATTGCTTCACACTTTTTTAGTGTTAATAAGGCAATACCTTTTCATTTATTCAATGTTTCAGGTAGTGATGAAGATTGTTCAGCTGCTGCCTAATGGACACAAAATAAAGAAAGAAGTGGATATGGCACTTGACGCTGTCAGTGAAACCATGACTCCTATGCATTATCACTTACGAGAGATCATTATATGCACTTACAGACAGGTAAGTAGCTGTTTATACCTACACATTTACCAGTATGTGATACACAATGAAGTAAATAATTTTCTTGTTTAACCATTTGCTGCTACACCACTGAAGATTTATTGAGGTGGGGGAGGCACGAGCGGACTCAGTTACGTGTATATATACATGACTGGCCTCTTCCAGGTCTGTGGGCATGTGTATGCACATGCCCTGCCGACTCACACTGTGATTGGACACAGCAAGATTTTTTCAACAGGTTTCAGCCAATGATTTTGTCTGAAACATGCTGATCAGCTGTGTCCAATCGCAGGCCAAAATCCCGTGTTGACAAACACACAGAACTCTTTGTAAACAAAAGGGCAATCTTGCTGTTTCTTTTCCCCGAAAAGCATGGAGAAAAAGATTGCAAATAAAAGCAGTACATATTACATACATTACACATTGTTAGGTACACAATTAACCCCTTAATCAACACTAGATGTTAACCCCATTCTATCCTCTGTCATTAGTACAGTGACACTGTACAGTATGAGCACAGATCACTGTAAAAGTGTCTTTGATGTCAGTCTCAGCTGGTCAGTTATTGTACCTTCTAGCCAGCGTTAGCTAGCAACAGATTGCCCACCACACTATCACAGTCCCACTATAAGTCACTAATCACTGCCATTACCAGTATAGAGTCATAGGTACAGTTGCAAGAAAAAGTATGTGAACCCCTTGGGATTACGTGGCGTTTTGCATGAATTGGGCATAAAATGTGCTCTGAACGTCATCTAAGTCATAGAAGAACACAGTCTGCTGAACATAATACTACACAAACATTAGATGTTGCCATGGTTTAATTGCACATAACATGTAAACATTCACAGTGCAGGGAGGAAAAAGTATGTGAGGCCCTAGCTTAATGACTTCTCCCAGAGCTAATTGGAGCCAGGAGTGAGCCAACCTTGACTCCAATCAGTGTGATGATATTGGATGTGTTGCTGACAACTGTCCTGCCCTTAAAAAACACACACCTGTTTTGGGTTTACTGGTTTCAAGAAGCACTGTCTGATGTGAACCATGCCTCACAGAAAAGAGCTCTCAGAAGACCTACGATCAAGAATTGTTGACTTGCATGAAGCTGGAAAGGGTTACAAAAGTATCTCCAAAAGCCTTGATGTTCATGTGTCCACGGTAAGACAGACTGTCTACAAATGGAGAAAGTTTAGCACTGTTGCTACTCTCCCTAGGCGTGGTCGTCCTGTAAAAATGACTGCAAGAGCACAGTGCAGAATGCTGCATGAGGTAAAGAAGAATCCTAGAGTGTCAGCTAAAGACCTACAGAAATCTCTGGCACATGCTAACATTTTTGTTGACACATCTACAATAAGGAAAACATTAAACAAGAATGGAGTACATGGGAGGACACCACGGAGGAAGCCATTGCTGTCCAAAAAGAATATTGCAGCAGGTTTGAAGTTTGCAAAAGAGCACCTGGATGTTCCACAGCACTACTGGCAAAATATACTGTGGACAGATGAAACCAAGATTGAGTTGTTTGGGAAGAACACACAACACTATGTGTGGAGAAAAAAAGGCACAGCACACCAACATCAAAACCTCATCCCCACTGTAAAACATGGCGGAGGGAGCATCATGGTTTGGGGCTGCTTTGCTGCCTCAGGGCCTGGACGGATTGTTGTCATTGATGGGAAAATTAATTCCAGAGTTTATCAAGACATTTTGCAGGAAAACGTACAACCATCTGTCCGCCAACTGAAGCTCCGCAGAGGATGGGTGATGCAACAGGACAATGACCCAAAGCATACAAGTAATTCAACAAAACAATGGCTGCAACAGCACAGAATATGCCTTCTGGAGTGGCCCAGTCAGAGTCCTGACCTCAACCCGATTGAAATGCTGTGGCATGACCTTAAGAGAGCGATTCACACCAGACATCCCAAGAATATTGCTACACTGAAACAGTTTTGTGAAGAGGAGTGGTCCAAAATTACTCCAGATCATTGTGCAGGTCTGATCTGCAACTACAGGAAATGTTTGGTTGAGGTTATTGCTGCCAAAGGAGGGTCAACCAGTTATTAAGTCCAAAGGTTCACATACTTTTTCCTCCCTGCACTGTGAATGTTTACATATTATGTGCAATAAACCATGGCAACATCTAATGTTTGTGTAGTATTATGTTCAGCAGACTGTGTTCTTCTAATGTTGTGACTTAGATGATGTTCAGAGCACATTTTATGGCCAATTCATGCAAAACTCTACGTAATCCCAAGGGGTTCACATACTTTTTCTTGCAACTGTACATAAATTCTAGTATATATACTATAGTTTGTAGACTCTATAACTTTACACAAACCAGTTATTATACACTTATTAGGATTTTTCTCACCAAAGACATGTAGTAGAATACATTTTAGCCTAAATTTATTAAAAAAATAGAGTTTAACTTTTCTCAAAACTTTTGGTCTTTTTTTATTTAGAATAAAAAAATAAAAAACCCAGTGGTGATCAAATACCACCAAAAGAAATCCCTATTTCTGTTAAAAAATGATATGCATTTTCTTTGGGTACAGTGCTGCATGATTGCACAATTGCCAGTTAAAGTAGTGCCGTGCCAAATAGCAAAAAATGGCCTGGTCATGAAGAGGGTAAAACCTTTTGGTTAATTATCATTTACAAAAGATAATTATACACACAAAGAGGTAAGTTGTTATTATACCTACAGATGTACCAGTATGTGATACACATTGTTTATTTAGATTAATGCAATGTTCAGGAAACAAAGATCTGTGAAAGTCTAAAAGTAGGTTTTGTTATGTCCGCTCACGATGAAGAAATATATATTCACATTTGATCAACGTCCTAACAGTGTACTCCAGGGTTTCTCAGCCAGGGTTCAATGGAACCCTAGGCTTCCCCCATAGGTAGCTGGGGGTTCCTTGAGCAATGAGTAGTTTCTGACTCTCAGATAAGTTCCCACTGACTCCAATGATCTTTTTAGCTGTGTGTCAGGAGTATTTCTTCCCAGTGACCCAACATAAGGAGCATTCTTCCCATTGACCATCACATTAACCATTTCACTGCCAGGTCTGTATGTTGCACGAACCTGACAATGGGGCTTTTACACGCAATCTGGAGGCTACAGCCACCGGGATTGTGTAAAAAAACTGACAAGCAAATTCCTGCCAGTCAGGTGGAAGCAGATTCCTTTCACAGACCCTGGTAACAGCGTCCCTAAACCCCTTCCTCTCGGGGCGCACCCCCACCATGTATTCCAAGCTCCGCTTGCTCATCTGCAGGCCTGGGAAGCATTGTGTATGACGTCACTTCCGGGTCACCTTGTCACTTTCCCTGGCTACAGTAGCTGGGGAGGAATGTATTGCAATGCATTCCGTGGAGCAAAAAAGTTGAACAAAAAAAAAGATACATCCAAGCATATAACATCCTCCCCCCAAAAAAATTCTAAGGTTTCAGCCAATGATTTTGTCTGAAACATGCTGATCGCCCCCACATATACGCACATACGAACGTAAAAGCATGCATCCAACGCGCCAATGCGTGAAAACATTGATTGTGATGTGTTACATATCGCTGCAGACGCCAGAGTTAGAGCAATAATTCTAGCACAAGACCTCTTCCGTAACACTAAACCGATGACCTGTAGAGGCTTTTGAAGCATCGCCTATAGAAAATATAGGTTACTGAAGTCGCCTTTTCACAGGCGCACACAAATTTAAGGTTTGACATGTTTGGCATCTATTTACTCACTGCAACCTCTTCTTTTATATTGTACCAAAAACTTGGGTAATTATTGTGTTTACCCTAAAGTTCAATTTAGTGTGTTATTTACTTCTGCGGTAATATCGTGTGACATAAAATATTGGAACTACTACTATTTTATTCTCTAGGGTGTCTGCTTTCAGAAAATAGATAATTTTGGGGGGTTTTGTGTAATCTTCAGGCCTAAAAAGATTTTTTTAATGTCTGCAAAAAAAGTACAAAAACAGCTCTGGCAACGAAAGGGTTAATGTATCATGAGTTGTAGATTTTGTAACTTTTAGCAGAGGTTCCCTGAGACTGAGAAGTTATTTCAAGAGTTCTTTTGTGTTGAAAAGGTTGAAAAAAATATATTTAGTGATTGTAAAATAATTTTTTTAAAATAACAATCATGATATGCTTACCTGCTGTGTGCACTGGAATTGTACAGAGTGACCTCCAATCCTTTTCATCTCAGGTCCCCCACCAGCGTTTCTGGTTCCTCCCCTTCTCAGTGTGTCACCATAGGAAGCCTTCCTATGCTGGCACATCTGCGGGCTCGATCACGAGCCACGCTGCCTGTGTCTTTAAGGGCTAGCTGACAAAGGGCTAGCTGAAAGTGAATGAATTGAAGACTAATAACACAAATAATGAAGAGGCTTCTGGTGCGTAATTCATTTCATATCACCATTTGTTTTCTAAACAAAATATATATTACAAAATGGTGATTCAGGAATTTTTGTATTGCTGGAATTTGACTTTCTGACATTTTAATTGAGTTGTGTTCTGGCTGGAGTAAATCTCTGATGGGTTTGGGTGTTAACCAGTGTTTGAGAACAAACAGCATGGTAGGCTAGAGAACTGTGTAGCATTTTGCACATACTAGTAACAAATGTAACAGGCAGTAACAAACACTGCAGATAGCCCAGGTACTTTGTACTCAAAAGAAATATGAAACGAAAGCTGACTGACTGAGCTGCAATTTTATTTTTGGAAGTCATTTGTTGCAATGACAGAACTTTGTTGTTGTGTGCCTGAACATGGGCAATATTAGTGCATTATGTATATGTGAGTAATTTGG
Organism: Staurois parvus; assembly: GCF_062004578.1. Taxonomy (NCBI): domain Eukaryota; kingdom Metazoa; phylum Chordata; class Amphibia; order Anura; family Ranidae; genus Staurois; species Staurois parvus. The sequence continues at coordinate 866,794 of NW_028318189.1, read as the reverse complement.
ATAAATAAAATCACTCCTTGTTTCTAACTTAATAAAGTTAAGAGAAGAGTTTCAGGTCTTTAGGTTTCATTCACATAGGCATTTACTCACGCAACCATATATTTCAAAACATATTTTGCGTGTTGAAAAATGCACTCATACACATGAACGAGTAAATGCCAGGGCCATCAGTTACGCACACACTGTGTTTTCGGTAATGCACTCCTATGGGCAAAAACATACTACAGCTGTGGCTCCTAAGCTCCACAACAATAGACATTTTACACTACTTACCCAAACGCTGTTCTTTACAGCCATGTACAAGAGGCCTAAGAGTTCATGCACACTGACTAAAATAGGAATTTTTTATGCCTAGTGTAAATCTCCCCAGTGCTTTCCCACGCCTGTGGAAACGCAGGTGCTACATACAGCCTGCAATAAAAGTGAATGGCTGTACACCATCCTCTTATACATGCCAGTGCTTCCTTGCATCAATGTTTACCCACGCATACATGTCCACTGTCCAACAGTTTTTCTAAACATGGCGGTTTCAGGTTCAATACATATATTAGACACACATGCATAGGTAAACACAAAAACGCTTATTTTAATCCATGTGTATGAACCTTTGTTGTAGCTACCAGGGGCTACAATGTATAGCAGTATAGCTTTATTCAAGGCTGTTTATGGCTGCAGGGAATTTAACATATACACATACAGTTGTGTCCAAAATTATTCAACCCCCAATGCTGTAAAGGGGTTTAGGGACTATAGTGTACATTTGGAATTGTATTCAGAATCAAATCCTACAAGGACGTTGTAACTACCCAAATGCAACTAAAATGACATCAATTGTTTATGTAATACAGTAGTAAATGGTTCTTATGTGGTTTCTTCATTGCCACAATTATTCAACCCCTTAAAGACTACCACTCTGAAGAACAGAGGTTCATACAGGTGCTTTCCATCAGGTATTGAAAACACCTGTGGATGTCACCGAGCAGCAATCAAGCATAATAAGCACCAATTAGGCAGCTTTAAAATGACTGTGATACTCAGCTCCTTCTAGACATTTACTGGTGTGGTTACAAACATGGTGAAGGCAAGAGAATGGTCCAGGACGACAAGAGAAGAGGTGATTTCTCTTCACAGGAAGGGCAATGGCTATAAGAAGATTGCAAAGATGTTAAACATACCAAGAGACACCTTAGGAAGCATCATTCGCAAATTCAAGGCAAAGGGCACTGTTGAAACGCTACCTGGTCGTGGCAGAAAGAAGATGCTGACTTCGACTGCTGTGCGCTACCTGAAGCGTAGAGTGGAGAGAAGTCCCCGTGTGACTGCTGAGGAACTGAGAAAAGATTTGTCAGATGTGGGTACAGAAGTTTCAGCCCAGACAATAAGACGCACACTGCGTAATGAAGGCCTCCGTGCCAGAACTCCCAGGCGTACCCCCTTGCTGTCTCCAAAGAATAAGAAGAGTCGACTGCAGTATGCCAAAAGCCATGTGGACAAACCACAAAAGTTGTGGGATAGTGTTCTGTGGACTGATGAAACAAAATTAGAACTGTTTGGGCCCATGGATCAACGCTATGTTTGGAGGAGGAAGAACAAGGCCTATGATGAAAAGAACACCTTGCCTACTGTGAAGCATGGTGGAGGGTCAATCATGCTTTGGGGCTGTTTTGCTTCTGCAGGTACAGGGAAGCTTCAGCGTGTGCAAGGTACCATGAATTCTCTTCAGTACCAGGAGATATTGGATGGAAACGTGATGCAGTCCGTCACACACCTGAGGCTTGGGAGACGTTGGACCTTTCAACAGGACAATGATCCCAAGCATACCTCCAAGTCCACTAGAGCATGGTTGCAGAGGAAAGGCTGGAACATTTTGGAGTGGCCATCGCAGTCACCAGACTTAAATCCGATTGAGAACCTCTGGTGGGACTTAAAGAAAGCAGTTGCAGTGCGCAAGCCTAAGAATGTGACTGAACTGGAGGCCTTTGCCCATGAAGAATGGGCGAAGATACCCGTAGATCGCTGCAAGACACTTGTGTCAAGCTATGCTTCACGTTTAAAAGCTGTTATAACTGTAAAAGGATGCTGTACTAAGTACTAAGATTGAATGTCACTTGGGGGTTGAATAAAACTGATAATGCTGTGAGCACAGAAAAGACATTTGTGGTTATTTCATTATAACTGTTATGTTATATTTGTCTGACCTACAAGTGCCTCTTTAATGTAAATGTAAGCAAGATGACTGAATGATCAAAAGCAATGTCAAACTGGCCAAAACACTCAATTTCAGTGGGGGTTGAATAATTTTGGACACAACTGTATATTGTAAAGGTTCTCAGAAAGTAAAGCTTCATACATGAACATACTGTATATACTTACACTGTATGTCATGAAAAGTGAATGTATGATATTGGCTACATTTCTATGCTTTCAAGTAACTTGAGTTTTTTCTCATTAGGTGACAATTATTGACGCTGCTCTAAGCCAAGCCAACGCACACAATTCAGGGACACCTGTTGCAAATATGCTATATGAGTCATGTCTCTTAACTGATCATGAAAATTGGTCTGAATTATACCTCATCCTTGCTATATGAAAAATGAACAGGTGTTCTTGAATATGTCTATGAAAATACAGTATAAGCTGGCTGAATGACTGCTTCTGGGATACTGACAGATGTTTAATGCAAATTAGTTGACGTCTGGCAGGGTATTTGGTATGGCATAAGAGTTGTTCCTTTGCCATTGAATAGCCATGAAGGTCTGTAGCCAATTAAAGCAAACAGTAGAGAACTGAATGTATATTTATATAGGTAAATTTGTATCACTATATTTAAATTTTCACACGATTTCAGCATAGTTATTCTGTATGTGTTACAGTTTTATGTTACTTTGCATGGGGCACAAATAAGTATACCAGCATATGTTAAAATTCTGGTGTTTTGGTAAATTTCCTGATGGGTCCCAGTCCATGGTGCAAAGAGGAAGTGATATCATGCATTACCGTTTCACAATATGCTCTGAGTTCTTTATGGGCATGACATGGAAAAAAAGTACACTTCTGGATGTCTACTATTTCAGATTAGACAGAAGCCTTCATGTAAAAACCACAGTGGTGCATTTGTAAAACAGCCTACTTTAGTTGGCACAGTAAAGAATGGTATTTAGTTTTCAGCATCAGGAGCCCAGCACAGGATTTCTTAGTGCAAGACTTTTGGCAGAGAAAACAAGTGATTTAATTTTCCTAAGCTACAATGTCCTCAAACCTGTTCAAAGAGTAACTCCACTTTTTTTGAGAAAAAGACATTCCCATCTGGGTGATCAGTGTACACTGCAGGGATTTTAACAAAATTTGTTGCAGATTTCTCCCTTTTTGTTATTCTGAAGAAATAGTTTTTTGTCTGTGCCCATGTGCTGAGTGAATCTGTATGGGAGTGATTTTATAGTGAACAATCAGCTGCTGAACTTGCAGGGCTCTAATGAGGAAAGTTTCAGGGTCTGCATTCTTTTAGACATGATTTCCCATTGGGAGTATCACACCAAAACTGACATTTTTTGTTGCAGACAATGCCCAAAATCTGAATTGTATTCTGGGAAAATTAGTAAGCCAGTAATCACTCAAGAAGCAATTTACATTTTTGAGGGTGTTCTGTACGCCATCTGTGTACAGAACAACTCCAGGTAGCCGTATTGCACTGCATTTTACAGAAAATGACAGCAGCTGCAGATTAAAAAGGAAAGGCATATTGTTTATTAACACTCAATTACAATATAACTTGTGTAGCAATTGTATACTATATATATATATATATATATTATATATATATATATTTTATTTTTATTTATTTATTTTTTTTTCCCATGAAAGTAGAGTTACCCCTTAACCTATTACTTTACAAAGTAAGGCAGCCTGTCACGAATAAACACAAGAGGTGATATTGCTCATTTCTTTTACTACAAATGTTAGTGGTATGGCTGTCATGCTGGGGCTTTTTATAATTTTGAACCACAGACCCAGAACAAGTATGATTTATGACTTTTCTCTGATTTTTGTAATCTGCATACTTGTCAGTGACTTGGTGGGTCAGCAAAGTGGCCAGCCCCCTTATTTCTCTCACAACAGTTTTACTTTTACCTTCACCCACTAACCCATATTCCAGCAGTATTTAACACCTACAACAGCATACTAACCCTATCAGGAACCTGAGGCATTGACCCTGAAAGCAGCCAGTCCTGTTCTAAGATCTCACGACATTGAAAACTAGTAATTCTGCAAAGAATGCATTAAGAGCCTTGTTTTATCCTTATCTACTAACGGAAGTCAAATAGTATTGATGGATTTGATACTTTCGCACTTCACTCTTTGCTACCTGAAACTGCTCTAAGTGATAATGCAAAAGTTTCCTCTTTATGCTCTTACTTTCAAATTTATTCTGATTAAATACTTTGGTAGGGCAATGAATGCAATGAAGCTGTATTACAAATCTTCTATTGGCTTTCCCCATAGTGTATCAAATACACTGGGGTATGAAAGGCATCATTTTAGTAAATTAGTCAATCTTAACTATGCTAACTGGTGTATGTTATATAAAGCAAAAGAAAATATATGTAAAAAATATAACTTACAGGAGGGAGCAGCACTACCATGTAGAACTGTGTTATACAGCCACCCACCTTGCACATACAGTATATGTGACTGGTTTGCCTCTTATAACCTTAAACTTTGGGTTGTGCTTGAACATAGTCTAGCTCCTCTTCCTTTAACTACTCTTCCTTGGCTGACCCCCACTTCATTCCGAAAACAGATAGCTATACCTTTTTTTCATCCCCATGGTGCTTAAGGTCTGGCAGTCTACAATGATCAAATTTCAGCTATCCATATATCCTGCCCGCTCACTCCGATTTTGGGCAGCCCTGATTTTTCACCAACTTGTAACATTCAAACATTCCATCATTGGTGGACCCATAAACCTTCTTACATTGCCCAATGCTTACATCAAGGATCAAAACATATTCCGATGCAACTTTTCCACCCTCAGTCTCTACCTAGGGGTGTCTAGATGCAGTACCACCAATTATGACAGTTTGTTAATATGTTTAAAAGCATAAACAATTATTCTGACCATTGACCTATTTTAAGCAGGCATGTTAGTCGAATGACTCACCTTATCATCCTGTATCTCTCTTCCATGGAACTTTACTTTCACATACCCAAACAGAGAAACTATACTTTCTCATGGAATGGGAAGAGAAACTGCGTTAAATTCTCAAAAAAAGATAAAACCACGAGCTTCTGCCTAATCCACAAACTATATATGGACAGTACAACCCAAGAAAAAAAACTTTAACATCATAATTTTTTGGAAGGAGTCCCCCACATAAATTAACATGAAACTTTCCCAAATGTGCTGAACCTCTGCTGGCATTGCCATTCTGCCGTTAGCCACCTAACCCATATTTGGTGGGACTGTCAGTTGCTTAAACCCTTTTGGGATGAGATAGTTCATATGCGTGTTAAGGTCACCGCATATAAAATCCCCTCCACATCTATCTAGCCATCCTTTCTGTATTCCCTTACACTCTGTCTACATATAAAAAAAAAATCTCAGGATGGGTTGCTGAGGTTTGTCGATTAATGAGAATGGAAGAACTAATAGCCCACTATTATGATGCATTCAAAGCCTTCAGAGACAAATGGTTACCTTGGATTATGTTTATAGTCTTGGGCCAATGTTCTACCCCTCCCCTCTCCTTTCCTCTCCTTTCCTTTCTTTTCCTTTCCTTTCCCCTTCTAGTGCCCTTTCTGCTTTTCTCTGCATCTCTATAATATCTGCACTAACCTTGACCCATAGGCAGGACATACCTGATGCATAAGTCAGTGGTCACACATAAGGCCCACTATATTTAGTAAGTTGATAACCACTGTACTAGAGTTCTGCTTTGGGAAAATACATTGTATGAGGGAGTATAATTATTCTAAGATGGTGTACTTCATGTTTAACTGATTTTGCTATTTTAGTGGCAGATTCTTACTGTAAACATAAAACATGCATAGAATGAACCAAATCTGTGAAGTTTACCTGCCCCCAGAAGTTGAAGCTCTATACAAATGTAGGAGCTCAGTGAGGGATCTTTCTTTAAGGCAACATAATATACCAACTCGAATCACCTTTGTAACATTTGTATATGTAATATGTAAATGTATCACTTTTCTGTTATAATGGTGTATAGGTTTGCTTAAGCTGGCACTATTATATCTTCATGGATGTGTATGTAATTTTTCCCAACTGGTGCACAAACTTCACCAGGTCTGTTATTACTTTTTATTTAACTATCTACTGGGAGCCCACATTCCACAGAAGTTAGCTTATGAAACTCTGGCAGCTGCTTACTGGCTGGTGGAATTTGTTGGGGCAGTAATTGTAAACAGGAAAATGCCTGATAACAGTAGCAGTTAATGTTGGACTTAACATCTGGGTTTCCAGTAAGCACAAAGCTATAAAACTAATGCCACGATCTAACACAGAATTGCTAGACAGCAATAGCTGGTCACATGGGTTAAAAGGTGTCATCTGGATCATCTGCATTTGTGTACTGTACTTGGAAAAAAAAAGATACTGAACTCAGTTTTGCAACAATTGTCAGCAAAATATTATCTCTAAAGACTGAGAATAGGAAACTTAATGAAGTGATATGTAGAAAAGGAAAGCTTGTAACATTCCTTTCTCTATAGTCCAAACCAACAGCATTATTACAGCCCTGGCACACTAGTTTGAGATTCTTTTCCATGGGCAGTATTACAAGGATGTATGTCTCCAGAGATGTAATTCACACTATAAGTATACAGTAAATCAAAAATGCTTAAAGGGAGATTTATAATTATTTTACTACATTTTGTATAAAACTATTATACTTTAACAAAATAAATGCTGGCAGAACAAATGTAAAATTATATTTTTTCATTACCCATCAAACTGGGGTCGAATGATAAATGTCCTTCAGTGGGGCTCATGAACTAGGATTCCATGTATTATCAGATGTTGACTAAGCATTGAAAATCTGTAGGGATGCTCAGGCTGTGCCTGTAAACAAGCAAGAGTGCACAAGTTCTAAAGCATATATAGCATTTAAATTGTCAGATACATTCCCTGCCAGTCTGTGGATGGTAAGGTGGCACTGGATAGTCTGTTTAGGTTCTGCTGGGTGACTTAACCCCAAGTTTAGGGGGTTTACCTGGAGGTAGCATGCTTGGACTATTGATTTGTCCTAGGATGCTCAACTTCCGGAGGAACCTGTCAGGGTGTGGTTCAGAGTAACAACAAAATAACTTGAACATTTGGTGGTTGAGAGAATTTGTATAAAAAGAGTAATAATACTTTGTGTTCAAGATCCAGTATAAATATATGCCAATGGTCAAAATGAAGTATAGACAACATTTAAGATCAGTTCACAGCTTCTTAAAGGCTAAAGAACAGAACTGAAATTACATATACATTTAGGATGACATTACAGGGAAAAGTTAACAAACTGATAGCATGAAGACATGGAGCCATAGCGGTGGTGCTTCTTATCCACCAAACTTTGAAGAATCTATGGTATGTGTATCTTTATTGTTCTTGGACATTTCCCTTGATTTCATTGCAAAGCAAATATTCATAAAATCCCCCTTTTTCTGCATGTTCACTTAAACTTTTATATCACTTGTGAAAGTGAACTCTTTTAAATGTAATCATAAGGTAAGTTAAATAATATTTTGTTTAATTGATTTTATTTTGTGGTACTGGTAGAAGGGACTTGACAGGCAAATAAAGAAATATATTGACTCTCAAAGGTGCTGGAGATTAGAAATTTAGAGTTCAGTTATTTGATCTTTTTAATCGTATGTTGGCAACAATTAACAACAGAGGCGTCCCTAGGGTTGGTGTCACCCGGTGCGGTAACACGTGGTGTCACCCCTCCAGAGTGGAAGGAGCAGTGCCGGTGTAGCGGTAAAATGAGTATCCTATGAAGATATATATTCCCTGAAGCAACTGCGCATGTGCCGGTTTCAGGCTGAAGAAGCAGATCTCTGACTTTAGCACAGAGCTGCCACAGTTAACCCCTTACAGGCTGCAAACCGCTGAAGCTGATCCCACGGATCACTATGGGTAACTGTGGCAGCTCTGTGTTAAAGTCGGAGATTGGTGATCGGCTTCTTTGGCCTGAAACCGGTACATGTGCAGTTGCTTCAGGGGATACATATCTTCACGTTATACTAATTTTACCGCTACACTGGGGGCAGCTGTCACTGTGCCGGGAATATGGGATCACCCCAATAACTGGCCAGAATCTTCACAGATCCAGAAGCTCTGCTGGCATCCTGCTCCCGCACCCCCTGTGATGGTTTCACCCGGTGCGGCCCGCACCCCCATAGAGATGCCACTGATTAATAACAAATGCTTGTATTTATAGGGATCCTGTTCTCTTGCTGTGTTGAACCAACCCTGCCTAAAACCTATAGTTGCCAAATCTTGTATTCAGGAAAAAAAAGTACAGATTTTCCTTTGCTGAAAGAAAAAGGTGCGCTACCTATTAGTATTACTTCTGTATTTATACAAAGCCAATGCAGCAGAGTACCTGGAACCATTCACAGATTTCCTGTGCCATGGGAGCTTACAGTCCAATGTCTATACAGCACTTATGAAAAAAGGCAGTGTTAAATCCCTCAACAAGAAGTGATTATATAAGAAATCATAAGCTAAAAAATGTTTTGATAATAAAAGGGTTCTGAAAAAACAATGGCCAATACTCAAAAGGGATACAATTTTTAGACCAGTTATACCAGATGACCCTAATGTGGTGTAGCACTACCCCCTTAGGAGTCGCTGAGTTTTGGGTCCCCTTAAAGCCCTGTAGAGCCAGGGAACATGCATTTTCTTCCACACTTTGCACATGGAGTCAGTAACCAGTTCTTGAGCTTGGTTTTGTGATTTTATTAAGCGGTTTAGAACTTGGATGGGGTTGGGGGTTGTATGGGATGCCCAAGGAACTATGGAAACTTGACAACTCAGAGCAACTATGTACAAAGATGTTGACAAAAGAAATTGAAATAGCCTCTCCTCTGAGAGCATTCAAAGCCCTCTAGTGTACCTCTTCAGACCCCAGATGAATCCTCTTCTTAACCCAGCTATACTGAGGGCATTCCCTGGGCAAGGGGACCCAGAAGCTGCCAATATAGAGCAGTCCCAGATGAGAAGCTAGCTGGGTTTTCCACCTGACTGCCCTCTCCCCTTATCTGGTCCAAGGGGTGTAAGGGTACTCACACTGTCCTTCCTGTCAGCATGGTGGGTTGGTGGCTGCCTTTCGGCCTTCCACTGGGCTGGCTCCTTCCCTCCTGCTCAGGATGTCCAGCACCTGCCTGTAAGTAGGCCCCTTCCCTGGCTCCACACTACAGTCTTCACTCTGTCTTCCACCCAACACTCATTGACTCACTCCCCAAGCTCTGTCATACTTAAAGGTTGCCTTGGTTACCATGCTCAGCCTCCTGCCAGGGGTTTGGCCAGGATCCCTCAAGTATGCAGATCTCTTCTCTCTCCTCCATCTCTCCTCCAGAAAGCTCTCAGGTTTCTGAAGAGGTGAAAAGACTCCAGAAGCTCTGACCTTCAGAATCTCCCTAGCCTGTTTTGAGGTAACCTCTCTACTTAATACCCAGACTGCTACTCAGCCTCTGTCTAAAAACACAAAGAATGGCCTGTCTGGCTAACCTGGAGGGCATTACAGTGGTTTTTAGATGGGTCCCCACTATAACGAATCGAATTTCACAGACAATCATTGATTCGTCAGTTAAGCCTTTTTTCTTTCATAATTTGCAAGGTTTTTTCCTTATAATTCTGTAGGAAGTGCAGAGTTTTCCCATATAATTCTGAAAGGAAGGAAGATTATCTTCTTTCCAGGCTAATACCACAGGTGTTTAGTATGATAATAAACCATTTGTCACTTGTGTCACTAAAAATTATGTCTGTTTGCGGTGGTGCCCTTGTGGTCTCCAGTACATGAAGGGGGGGGACCACTAGGGCACTGCAGGTAAGGTTTAATGAACACATTGGAAACTTAAAAAGGGGGTAGAGTGGTCACAGCATGTCTAAGCACTATGCATTGTGTCATAACAAGAATCCCTCAGGGACTGATAGATATGATCCCCATTGGAGGGGTAGTTATGCTAGAAGAACAATATCCAGACTTGAGATTTGATGGATTTTTATTTTAAAGGTTTTTCCTCTCATGGTCTTAACATTGAGTAATATATAAACTCATTTATTAGTAATGGTTAGGTTTGGATCTGATAACAGTTGGGTGTGGGTGTGATATTTTGAATATGTCTGCCCTTTTAAGGGTTTTAGGATTTGCTTGCTATGTTTTCATATGATAATAAAATAATTTTGGGTTAACCTAATGTGTTTGTATTTGATTTTATATTGTTTGATTTACAGTGTATCTGCCATTTTTGTGCAGAGCAGGGTGGCGTTCTTGTTTTAATTTTTATCCTTTTATTTTTATATTAGGTTTTTGTGTGTATATTTTAAAATTTCTTTTTTATATACATATTTTGTATATGTACATCAGTATTATATATAGTGGTATTCTTTTTCTGTAGATACACTGTAAGCATATTATTGGAGGTACTGCACTTTTTTTTCTTTTTTTTGTGTGTGTCTGGAGTTTTCTTTTCAACCACAAGATGGCTCTACATAGTGGTTGTAGTATGTCTGGTATTTTCCTATTGCAGCTGGCAATTATGTAATTTACATGGGTCCACCCTCCTCTTTTCAAGCTATGTATTGTGCATGATGAGCAGCTTTCCCCACATCCCTGAGAGACACTGCACACCACTAGCTCAACAGGTGGAAAGGAATGTGAATGGCCTCAGCCTTGAACTCCTCCTAAACCACATCGCTGATGCATTTTGCTCCACTTAATGGGGCTTAGGCATAGACCCTTCTACCAAAGCTGGCCATATTTGACTCATTTTTTGTACACCCAGCAGGCTGAACAAAAAAATAAAGAACAGATTCCTCTATCCACACAAGCAAGGTATATGGAGGAATTCCACAGGACATTGTATTCTGACAGCGGGACTCTCTGCGGTCAGGATACCCTGATCAGCGGCTGCAGGCATTGATCAAAGTTTTTTCCAACATTCCTATATGACAGAAGTCGATCTAACAATCAAATTTTGTCAAACAGGAACAGCTACATGTAGATCAAAATTCAGCTAGTCGCTGCTGAAAGGTTGATCTGTGGCCAGCTTTAGAGAGGATATACAACATAGACAGCTTTATTGAGAATGTAACAGACTTTTTTCTGTTTTCAGAATGTAATGTGCTGTACAGACTACAAAGATGCTGAAGAGCATGTAGGCAACTCACTGGAAAAATTATATATAAATATAACTCCAATAGCATTACTTTTTGGTATATGTTTGTGTGCATGTGTGTGTACATACTGTATATGCCAAGTATTACTGGTGAAAGATTTTTACAAGCAGTCCATAATTTGTTTACCCACTGCATGACTGTTGCAGGTAAACAACTATCAAACCTTCTAAATAGAGTGTGACTGCTCTACCCAATCCTACAATGGTATTAAACCCAGAAGCACACATTTATTATATTGCAGTTTACCAATTCTTTGATGTGATAGCTGCATTAGTTTTATTTTTTTAGACTTTATTTCCTTTATATTCACCTGGAAATCAAACCAGCAAGTCTGTTGGTTTTTTAACAAACCAGGCTGCCCTACAGATGTAGCAATTAGAGGGTTGAGATAAACCATTTAACATTGAGTGCTTACAAAGATCAGCTTTTATTTATGTAAAACCTTTATCACAAAGGAAAAAAACTGTTTATTGTAACTGCATGAAAAGTTACCTGGAGTGTGGCTTCAGTTTGTCAGTGTACCTAAATCTGCTAGTGCATCTAACACTACCCACCCCCTAGATTAACAATGCTGCTGGCAGAGGTGTCTCTGTTGCTCTTTCGTCCAGACTGCAGGCCCCCTAATACAGAAAGTGTTCTACTGGCCAGATCACCAGATAAACACAGAGGGGAAAAGCCTAAAAAAAGCTACATATTGTAGCTTACCATATCTAAGGATTAGTAAGCTACAATATGTACAATTTTGATTTTGGGTTTAATAGTGCTTTAAAATGTATCTGTGGTCAAAATTGAAACTCATATATTATCATTTTCACATATTATTTCAGTTTTTTCTAGGCTACGCTTCTTTACCTGAATTATTTTGAAGTTTGTAAACTTACTTTCTCCACACATTTACTTCCTTGAATTCTGTGATGCATATTCACTATGCCCTGTTCATAGGCACTGATGTGTCACAGAATTCACAGAGCCTGTCTTCTGAGGTGCTGAGAGAAGGAGTTGCGGGAGGTCAGTACAGGAATCACTAGTTTCAGGCAGAAAGGTACCATTGGGATAAGTAGTTCTTAGAAATTGAAGGTAAAAATAGTAGAGGAGAAGCTGCAAAGCAAGCAATTCAAAAGTTTGTACAAAGAGATGGCCAGCAGACAGACAGCACTCGCAGCATTAAAGGACATTTTTCAATTAGGCTGATATTGTATTGTCAATAACAACTATTAATTTTATTGCCATTACAGTGCTGATGTTATAAAAAATTAAGTTTGTTGTGGCTAGAGAATTCCGTTACTTCCTTTTGTTTTGTTTTTTGTAAAGCTAAGTAAAAATTTTTTAAGTAAAATGTTGATAAAGTATATCATGTCCGAATTTGTTATTAAGCTTGTGTTAAAAATCAAATGCAGAACTAGTATACTATTTTGGCACAGATGTTAATTTTAAATGTTTCTTAAACCAACAATGTCTGCACAGTAAAATGCTTAGCACAGCATTTTGATATGTAATTTATCTACTGCTAACCACAGAAGATTGTGACTGGATCATTATGGCTCTTAACAAACAAATACAACTTAAACAGCTGAGTTTCATTAATTTATAGGTTTGTATATAAACGGTTCATGTGCTTGCATCATTATTCAGCTAAATTACAGTTCAGACGTTTATAGAAGCTTAACACTTAAGTGATTGGAGTCTAGGAAACTTTTCATACTGGCAGCACATGCAAAATTTTGAAGGCTTTGTGTTTGTTCCATATTAGTGAATTATCATATCGACTGTAGGTAATTTCAACTGTATTTTGCCCTGTTTATGCCATGGACATGCTTACACACAGGTGTGAAATGGCACACAAGAGGGCTGGAGGATCCTCCAGCTGAACAAAATGCATTTAAAAAGTAGCTAGATGGATCTAATATTGACTCATTTATTTCTGTTATTGTAGCTGTCAATGTCATACCTTCCTCTCTGTACCAATCGTTACACTCCCAAGGCCCCCAGCCATGAAATTCCCATCAATTATTTTGCCTACCATCTTTTGCAAGTCATAAAATGACTGACAGCTGCCGCCTGGGTGTGACCTTTCTTCCTCTGCACACATGCCTGCTTGCTCAGCAGCAACGAATGTGCAAAAAGAAAAAGAGAAAAAAAAAGGACAATGTCGGACCACCTGGCCTCCTTCTCCCGTCAGCACCTTCTGCAACCTGAATAAAAACCAGTCTGTGCAGCTGTACCCTGGGAGTTTCAGGAAACTACACTGCTGAGCTGGTTGGCTGTGTGAAATGGGTGTCTAAAAATGCAAAGAAGAGACACATGGCATGGCCACGTTTTTTAAATAAGTGAAAGAGAAGTCCAAACTAATAATATAAACCAACTGACAGAATATTAACAATTGTATCCTATGGCACAGTAAGAAAGGAATTACTTATTTAGGGGTTAGTCATTCACTCCTGAGCTGGCAATGCTTGTATTTATACTAATATATTATACATACACTATATTTCCAAAAGTATTTGGACGCCTGTCATTACACGTACATGAACTTTAATGGAATCCCAGTCTTAGTCCGTGGGGTTCAATATAGCGTTGGCCCACCCTTTGCAGCTATAACAGCTTCAACTCTTCTGGGAAGGCTGTCCACAAAGTTTAGAAGTGTGTCTATGGGAATGTTTGACCATTCTTCCAGAATCGCATTTGTAAGGTCAGGTACTGATGTTGGACGAGAAGGCCTGGCTTGCAGTTCTTGCTCTAATTCATCCCAAAGGTGTTCTGTAGGGTTGAGGTCAGGAGTTAGGAGCATGAAATTGGTATGCTGACGCCTTAGGAGTTCCCTTCACTGGAACTAAGGGGCCAAGTCCAACTCCTAAAAAACAACTCCACACCATAACCCTTCTTCTCCAAACTGTACACTTGCCACAATGCAGTCAGGCAAGTACCGTTCTCCTGGCAAACGCTAAACCCAGACACGTCCATTGCCACACAGAGAAGCGTGATTTGTCACTCCAGAGAACATGTCTCCACTGCTCTAGAGTCCATTGGTGGCGTGCTTTACGCTATTGTATTCAACTCTTTGCATTGCACTTGGTGATGTAAGGCTTGGATGCAGCTGCTCAACCATTGAAACCCATTCCATGAAGCTCTCTACGCACTGTTATTGTGCTAATCTGAAGGCCACATGAAGTTTGGAAGTCTTTAGCTGTTAACTCTGCAGGTAGTTGGCGACTTCTGTGCACTTCAGCGTGCGATGACCCCACTCTGTCATTTTACGTGGCCTACCACTTCATGGCTGAGTTGCTGTTATTTCCAGTTCCTTCCACTTTGTTATACTGTAATACCACTAACAGTTGACCGTGGAATATTTAGTAGCATGGAAGTTTCACGGATGGACTTATTGCACAGTTGGCAACCTTGCACGGTACCATGCTTGAATTCACTGTGCTCCTGAGAGCGACCAATTCTTTTACAAATGTTTGTAGAAACAGTCTGCATGCCTAAACTTAAATAAAACAATGCTGTGCTGCAAACAAATAAATGAACAAAAAGCATATATGAAGCTGTACAGAGTGTAGTATACACTAAATATTAAATTAATGTCCATAAACCAAGTCCATATTATGTGAAATAATCAGTGATATTGTGAACAAATCAACTCTTCACAGCTCACTTGCTTCTTCATGTGCTCAAAACCCGCACCATTAGATAAATGTATAACCATGTAGGTGGTGTCACCTCAGTGCTCACAGAACTCTCACCACAAATCAAATTGCGCTTAATAATGCCACATCAGTAAGGATTCCTTCACTAGCACTTGCACATGAGCATTAATTTAATATTTTGTGTATACTACACTCTATACACCTTCATATATGCTTTTTGTTCATTTATTTGTTTGCAGCGCAGCATTGCTTTATTAATGTTTATCGTTAGATGTGGGAACAGAATTTAATGCTAGCAGCAGCTCCATTTCACTACTGTTAGTCTTCACTCTTTCTTTTTGTAAATTCACAGGAGATTTTTTGATTTTGTTTAGTCTGCATGCCTAGGTGCTTGATTTTATACACCTGTGGCCATGGAGGTGATTGGAACACCTGAATCCAATGATTTGGAGGGGTGTTCCATTATTATAGTGTAGTTTGACCATATAATTTAGCCAGATCAAAAAAAATAACACTACATAAACTTTTAAAAACTGTGTACTGTTCATGATAAATTTTATTTCCACTAACATTTACATTTTCAGGACATGCTTTTTTTAATTATTATTATACAAGATCTGTATAAAGTCAACAGTTTGCGTAGCGCTTTACAGTATCAAGGCAATCAGTGCAGTTGCAATACAATTTACTACAACAGGAATCAGAGGGCCCTATTAGTTAGAGCTTACAATCTAAAAGGAAGGGTCAAGTGATACAAAAGACAATAATTGTGAGGATTGAGCTGAATGAGAAAATAAAAGATCAGTTGTTACATAGAGGCAGGATAGGTTTCTCTAAAGAGTAAGAGATAATCCGATTGGGATAAGGAGTTCCAGAGGATGGGAGAGACTCTGGAAAAGTCTTAGAGATGAGCATGGGAGGTGACAAGGGAGCTAGAAAGCAGGAGGTCTTTGGAAGAGTGAAGAGAACAGTTTGGTTGGTATTGTGTGACAAGTTTAGTGGTGTAGCTGGGGACAGAGTTGTGCATGGCTTTGTAGGTTGTTAGTAGTTTGAATTTCATTCAGTGGGTGAAGAGAAGCCAATAAAGGCATTGGCAGAGAGGAGTAGCAGACACTAAACATTTTGGTAAGGTGGCTTAGTTTGGCTATAACATTCATAATGAACTGAAGGGGGGATAGCCGGTAAGGTAAGCCAGTGAGGAGGGAGTTGCAGTAGTGGAGGTGAGAGATAACCAGGAAGTAAATTATAAGCTTTTTGGCATTGTCAGTTAAGAAGGAACATATTTTGGAGATGTTGTGGAGTTTGAGATGGCAAGATATGGACAAGTGATTGGACGTGGTGATGAAAGAACAGTTCAGAGTCCAGGATTACACCTAGCACCCTGGCATGTGGGGATGGACTGATAGTGCCATCAAACCTGACAGAGAAAACAGGTAAAGGGTCACGTGGTGGAGGAAATATTATGAGCTCAGTTTTGGATAGATAGAGTCTGAGGTAGTAGTGCAACAATCTTACTGATATGCCTGTTAGTAAATTAGTACTGCATGAGCAGACTGATGGTGTAAGCTGCGGAGTAGAAAGATCTAGGTATCGTTTGCATAGAAATTACATTGTAAACTGTGGGAGGCCATCAGCTGACCCAGGAAGGAGGTGTGGATTGAGAATAAAAGAGGTCCAAAGACAGAACCTTGAAGGACTTATGGAAAAAGGAAGAGGAGAGGAAGTGATAGAGTTGTAAATGACACTGAAGGTATGATGAGATATATAAGATAACTATTTAGGAGTACAGTCACGGGGAACAAGTAATAGAGTTTTTTTGAGGAGGAGGGGATGGTGAACTGTAACAAAGGCCACAGAGTGGTCAAACAGTAAGAGTACAGAATAGCGACCATTGCGTTTAGCAAGTTGTTTGTGAGTTTTAGGAGAGCAGATTTTGTTTAAACTGCTTGGACCAAGAAGAAGGAAAAACCCTAAAAGCTTGTCTGAAAATTTAATGTTAGTGAAAGTTTTTTTAAAAAAACCGCAGATAGCACTCAGTAGTTTTTGTTGCAAGTGCATTAATACAGCTACAGTCACTTATATAAGCTTTTTAAACTGTAGCACTGATGACTGATTTTGATATTGCTTACTCCCTTCTATTGACTAGTCCTAATGCTCCTGCTGTCTCTCGTTTCCACTCTTCTTCTTTACCTACCCAGAGTTCTTCTTTTTTTCTCTCCCCTTTGGCCCATTTTCCTCATTTCTTTGACTTCCTTCAAACACCATCCTTTCTCTTCCTGTTCAGCTCTGTACCATTGGTCCTCATCTTTATCATACTTAGCACTGATGGCAGATTTTGATATTGTTCAGCTTAAGGTTGAACTTAACACTTTATTAGATAAACTGTTCTGTCCTGGTGAATTTTTACCCACCTCTTCGCTTGCTAGGTTTGGAAGACTAATGGCAGAATTTGCCCTGACCGATGCTGATTGATTGACTAATGACACCCAGCAAGGGGAGTGGTCTGGGAGGAAGTATGGGGGATATCCCACATCCAGCAAACAGAGTAACAATATTTTTGACAGGAGGGACTACTCATATTTTTTTGCCTCGCAAACTACTATGTCTAGCATTGATTTTATCCTCCTGTCAAAAATATTGTTACTCCATTTGCTGGATGTGGGATATCTCCCACACTTCTCAGACCACTCCCTTTGCTGGGTTTCATCAGTCTATCAATACCGGTATGCCCTACCAACTTGGCACCTCAGCCCCTTCTGGCTGACAATATTGAATGAGTTGGGTGAGCTAGCTTGGAAACAGGATACCTTCGTAAGAAATCAGGGAACTGCCTCAGTAATTTCAGTCTGGAAATCTTTTAAGTTTTATGTCCACTCCACAATCACTACTAGTATTACTAAATTTAAGTCCTCCTTGAAACTTGCCATTTCCCAGGCTCTCCCTCACCTAGCCCCTACTGAAGCTGAATTTGTTAGAAATCCTGATCCTGGAAGTTGCTTCCAGACTAAAATTGCAGTACCCTAAGGCTAAACTTAAGGTTGAACTTCATAAATCCTCCTCATCCATTGTCCTCTCTTCATAGTGTTTACTCCCTTCTGTTGGCTAGTCCTGGTACTCCGCTCTGTACCATTGGTCCTTCTCATACCTTGCGACACTTTTTTTTAACATAATTTTTATTTCACAAGCAGGTAATACAGTAATGGACAAGACAAATTTAAAATTAGAAGACTTTGTACAATTTGTGGATTAGGTTTTTTGATCATCAAACGTGTCTATGGATTAGAGATGAAGATGGATTAATCCAATAGGGAGATTCAACCTCTATATTTGTCCTGTTAACCTTTATCATCAAAAGTGAAAGTTAAAGAAAATCTCAAATTTTGGGTTGTCCCCAGAACAGTAATAGAGGGGAAATCTTCCAATGGGGACACTCTGGTAACCCTCCCTTACGCTATCCAAAATGAAAAAAAATATATATAGTTTTGCCTGTAGTTCTAATTTAAAAAATAAGTTCACCTCTCTAAAAAAATAAATAAAATAAATGTTTTTGCAGGTAAAAAATTTACATATATATATTTCTTAGGAGCCTGTAAAGCATTGCACCTGTGATCAGCAGATCATGGGTGCAATGCAGGGCTCCTGCAGACTCAGTTTATCTGTCTGCTCATACCTCATTTGGGCAGGCAGTTACACAATGACAGGAAGGCTCAATGAACTACCTAGAGTGCTCACTAGCGCCCTGGTAGTTCATTAAGATCTACAAACTGTCAGCAGCAAAGGCTGTCAGTACTTATAGTTCATCCATTCATGGGACTCAAATTCAAATTGTGATGGGGTGCAGGGAGAAGATCCCCAGCTCACTGTCACAATTAGCAGGGGGATCGTGGGAAGGCTGCCAGAGCAGGAACATGATACATGTCCCATCCTAAAAATGGATGGAACATATAACACTTTCCCAAAGGTGAACTTATCCTTTAATAATGTAACAGCCAAACACAGCAAGGGTGGAGAAATAAGATAGAGGGGGAAGGGAGGCAGCAAGGCTCTGACCTGCAGACCTATTTCATAAAACAGATACTGGGAGCAGAGTTTGAGAGAAGAGTTGCTTCTAAGACCATGTGGATATGTGCAGATAGTGAACACAGATTTGCATTACACAGGGAATTCCATAACTATCAGGGTAATCTCTCTGCTTGTAATAATTCCTGGTAATCGGTTAATTATGTCACACTGTTTTCTGAAGAGGTAAAAAGTAACCCATTTCTGTGTGTGTAATTTTCCTGTATGCTGTTATATACTGTACATCTTAGATGTGTTTCACTGAGCACAATAATATAGAAATCCGACTTGATTTTTTTCGTCTGATTATACTTGCACGAATTGGTCATCATCCCTAATACTTAGCAACATGTGCAATAGGGTATTATTGTAGAAATATGGTAGTGAAGAACTGTGAAAACAGTATATACAATACTGAAAGAGTTATATATATATACTATTTTGAAAAGGTATATTATACCAGAGAAATGTAATTTCAGCTTGAGCATGCCTTAAATGTAGTGGTGGTAGAGACAAAGAGCATATGACACTTTTCATTCTATCAGGAACTGCTGAACTTGAGACGATCTCATTATTTGTAAAGGAGCATAGGGTCATACCAAGTGATTAAACTTGCCCTTGAGTTTTAATGCTTCCCCTTCTAGGAAGGAATCTAATTAATTCCTGAATTACCTTCAGCTTTTTGGCCTCATTCATTAAGCCCAGTAGGCATCCCCAAACATTTGCAATTGTTCAACTTGAAAAGTGTTTCCTGATGTGTATGTTTGGCTCTAGTTGGCTTCTGCTCTTGGGTACTGCCTTCTATTTGAGTCAGCACCATATAAAAACCAATGTGCAGTCTATTAAACATACCTATGCAGCTGAAAAGTGTCTTCACTCTGAACTTGATTGAAATGGCAAGGGCCTACATTTTTTGCTCTAGTATCTTATTATTTTTTATGAAGCAGGATTGTAGAATTTATTAACTGCGCCGAACATACAGAAGATACTGTATGCATGTATTTACATTTGTTCCTCACCTAGGTCACGACAATATATGTAATTAAAAGAAGACTTTAGAATAGCAATTCATAATTGCATACAATACTTAAGACTTTTTAAGCCTTTTGTACTACCGCTTGGTAGGACTTGAGTACATAAAAGACCACCCAACTGTGTAAACTTTTCTGGTTGTCAGAAGCCTCCTTTTTTTAAAAAAAAACACCTCTTTAAAGACAGTGACTGTACCGGTTAGGAATTTCCATCCAAAAGTTTTTTCACTAATTGAGTAGAGCTAATGTAACGTTTGAAGCTTACTGGCTGGCAGACACAGGCAGGAAACTCAGATTTTCATCAGAAGGCCAGCAATGGCATCCCCCTTATTTCTGTCATGACAGAGCCACTCTAAAGTCCCACTCTGGGATAAAAGCCCTGCAAGGAGTATTTGCAGGAATCTATACCTGGGCTAAGGCTAGATGAAAAAGGGCCAAAGTAATATGGACATTTATATGAACAAATTGCAGTGCATATAATAGAACCTTATGACAACAAATAAATAGGAATAACTCTTCCAGCACTAGGTATTAAATAAGGTACAATGTTCCTTGTATATTGATTGCACCAATTATCTTGCTGCGAAATGCAACATCAGAAGTGAGACTTATGTAAGATGCCAGGTTTTAAGACTTAAGGATCAGCTTGTTTTTATCCTGTTGTAGCTACTGATCTAAGTTTTTTTTTTCTCCTGTTCAGGAAGTTTGTTGCTTCACCTGTTTTACTTTTGATGCATAATTGGTTCTCCGCATTTTTAGTCGAGTAACTTGGAAATCCATACTATAAAGGATATTAGGGGTGCATAATATAAAGGATGTACCTGATGGATAAGCCATGTTTCAACAGGCAAGCAAAGATGCCTGCCTAAGTATTTATTAAATACATGATTCCAGCAATCATAAAACTTAGCCCTGTAAAAGGCAAAATCTTTTGCATAGGAGCTAGGAGTAGGTATCCTTAAACTAGTACTAGAAACAATTAGCCTAACAGAGAGTAAGAACAGAATCTATCTTCCAACATTTAGGTCTCATGAAGGCCTCAGGACATGTGCTATCTGTTCTGTCTACTGACCTTACAGGGAAGTAAAGAGCTTATAAAAGACATTTCTTTGCAAGGAAGAAAGAAGGCACATGTATTTAATATACATAACCCTCACTGAGTAAAGTGCAGAAATTCAGATGCAGGGATCTAGATGTAATACTTGAGTCTAGAAAGACACACTCCGCACTGTCCAGGGTAGGGAATCAGTCACCCAGTCAATTGCAGAACGAGTTCTCATTTTTTGCCCTGGAAGTGAAGATTTTGCATCCTCCAGATGAAGTCCAGTGGAGGACAGATTAGAGACTGACCAACTGAGAAATTTCCCTGAACTAGGGAAACTAACTGTTAAGTAGCAGTAGACTTAAGGAGTAGATAAGTTGATACATCCAAAAAGAGAATTTTCTCAGGATGAAAGAAGGAAAGGAATAATTCCCAACCTGAGCAAATTCTGACAACTAGTGGGACTAGTTGGTCAGAAAGACCATTTTGTGCATTGCTAAAATTCCAGATTCTCAGACTCAGGAGAAGAATTTAAAAGTACTAAGGTATAAAAGGAGAAGGGGGACTATGTGGAAAGAGTTTTCCTGAAATTCCTTAAAGAGGGAAATGGGAGAGAATCTGCTGTATTCAAGGAATGTAGAGGATATGATCCTTGGCTCAGCACAAAGCTGACAAAACTATTACACAGTCTTGTTTTAGGAAAGGTCTCTTGGGCATTGTACAATGGGTAAACCAGAAAAAAAGGGCTTCTGGGTGGACATACCAGCTAGTGCTGTCGGTAGGGTGTATAAAATCATACATATCATACATTAAAATGTCACTCTCTCATGAGGGCAAAGGAATAGTAGGAACTATTCCCTGTTGACTTAACTCATGAAATCCCTAAAAAGAGGAATAGGGCTTAAGAAGAGTCAAAGAGTACAAACCAACTTGTTGAAAAAAAAAACTCTTATGTGGTTTCCTAGGACTGGGACGAGTGGCCGATGCTGATAGTATCTATGATCAGTGATATCTTGTGAGTGTTTTTAACCATTTGCCAAAAAATTGTTCATTATAATATTGCACTTAGTTGGCGGTTCCCTTTTTTCTCTCTCTTATCCTTACACAAAGCTAGACAAACCTGAGGATCACCGGAGCTCACTAGCAATTTTATAGATATTATTTTCTAGAATATTTTAGAGTGTATTATTGGCAGGGTGGGCACTGACTTTCTGTGTACCAGAACTCCTCCAATAAGTTGTGGAACTAGATTAGAGACCAAATGGCTTACAAAGTGTTTCAGAAGCAGGAACAGCAAGAGAGAGGTGATTGCTCTGGCTGAATGGCGGGAGAATGAGCTTTTGCAACACTCCACCTAGAGGATGACATCAGCATTCAGTACCCTCAGCCTTGAGTGTTAACGTTGTAAGATGGCAGGAATTTTAAAATGGTGCCCAACTGCACCAGGTTTGAGGTAGTTCCCAGTGCTTTGGATTGCCAGTAGCATTTACTGCATGAGTCTGCAGAGACTGAGTCACACTAGAGGCAGCGCCCTGAGGCTGCTTTAGAACAATGCACATATTTGCCAGTACACCATGTATCGCCAAGTATTATCCAAAGCTTTTATTGAACAAAGATCAGATCACAAAGGACAGAGTCTCACAGGACCCCTTCATCAGGCATGCAATGATAACAACGAAGGGGTCCTGCACGACTCCAAAGCTTTACACTTGATTTTTTGTGATGTGATCATATATGTGCATTGATCTGTGACGATTCCAGTTTCCAGATGGTAGTTGCTGCAGCACCCGATAATTTCAAACCCATTTTCAATAACGTGCAATGGGAATATTAACAATACCTGAGGCTACTAGAGTACACAGAGAACTGTAAAGTGCCATAATGCAAAGTCCAGTGCCCAAAAGCCACATTTCAAGTTCCACTAGAGGCTGTGCCACAGCTCTGGACCTGGAGGCTTGGCAGATCAATAAACAGTACACAGAGGTCTGGAAAGCACCACAATGCAGAGCCCAGTGACTGAAGGTCACATTCCAGGCCAACCTTACAAATTGTTTCCAGTCCAGCAGGGTCTGGGAATGGTGTCTAAAACTGTCTGGATAGTTGGTGTATAGAAACTAGCTCAAGCAACTTTTTTTTTTTTTTTTTGCTGTATTGACTGAAGTAATTGGAGAAAAAAAGTATATTGAAAATACAAAAAAAAAAGAATAAAAAAAGGCAATTATAGTTAGTTTTTTCCAGCTGAGCTGAGGGAAAGGAATACATTCTGGGACATGGCCGCATGACCATTTGTGGCAGGGTTATACTAGGGCTGGCTTAACATGTCTTATTTTCCAGTGTCCAAACCTCCTGCAGGATGAATCATAACCAAAATGTTTAGGAAATACTATATTCCTGTATTCTTCAATAGATGATAATGGAAAATTCATTATTGTTCTGTGAAAAGGGGCAGGTTGTGTGTTTTTTGTTTTTTTTGTGCGCTGACAACCTATTTAAAATTAACGAGCTGCCCTAACTCAGCTTACCTTAATGTGATAATGGATAATGTAAATCTAGCTTTAGGGAAGGTGGCAGGAAGTAAGGGTGATAATTTATGGTGCCTCTTTATATCATGACATTCAGGACCCTATGAGCACTCCTTGAGGACCCTGTAAACCTCTGCCAGCCAGTGGGCAGCATCCACATCAGCAGCAGACTGAGGTAGGCGCTGTAAGAATGATCCTCCTACATCCACCCAGTGGATAAGAGGATAAAGAGTTTGTTTTTGTGTTAAATGGAGATAAGTTGGTTGTGCTTGTTTTAGATAGTGGGGGGGAAGGATTGAACCTTTTTTCACAATTTTATTGCTGTAATTTTCCCCATTGGGGAATTTCCCATTATTTCCTGTCCAGGTGTCAGAAGGACAGGAAGTGATGGGAACATTGACAGTCAAAAACACTTTTTAGTACAAAAGGGAAGGTTCGTTTTCAATGCTGTCTGTGCATTCCTGTCCCAATAACCCCGGTTGTTTGCTTTCACAGGGATAATAAATAAGGGTAAAGTTTCCAAAATCACAACCAGTAGTAAAAACCTGACATAGGTTGTAACACTTCCTCATTCTACTCAGAAATATACACTTGCAGCAGAGATAAAGTGCCATGTTCCTTTGTTCACAAATCTGGTTATGGCATAACCATATGTAGCTGATTAAGTTAAAGAGCTTGAGAGTAAATGCATCACCACTGTACCAAAGAACAAAGTAAAGTATTTTCTGTTTCCTTTAACTGTTGTTTGATTTCTAGAAAAACAATTTACAGATTTATCTGAAATGCTTATTGTCTTTGATACATCACTGTGAAAATTTTGTAACTGTATTCACTGTGCAGTTGTAATACATGAAAATCAACTATTGTGGTATTTAGATTAAGCAGTATTCTTGAAACAAAGTGTTTCTTATTGTAGAATCTCCTTTCCCATCTGAAAGTCACACTAAAGCAGACCCTACTACCAGTGATCTGGTTATACTGGCAGTTTATGTTATGTTATTTCACAATAAAACCTGTCAACGTGTCAGCAGTATGTGGTATTGGTTGGGACTTGCAAACGAAGACTAGTATCTCATGTCTCCAATATCAGATGTCGTTAAATTAAGAACAACTGTTCTAGAATGCTAGCTGTAATTGCCTTTGCCATGTGGGGAGATGACAAACATATTAATTTGCATGTCAGGATCTGTGTCTTTCCAGGAAGTGGTTATATTTAAATGAACCATTCAACATTGTACTATATTTTTCTTTTGTCATTCCAGAAATATGTTGTAAAAAGCATTTGTATTAAGATATTTTAGCGCCAAGATGATTATTCATTGGTGGTTTTATACATCCTAAAAGTCATAAGTTTATTGTATGTGTAGCGCCACTCCCATAGGAGCCAAAGGAATACTGTCCAGGTTTTCCCCAAAAGCTTTGCCCCGCAGCTAAACAAATAGGCTCAATCACACTTTTCTTCAATGACCAGTCTAGGGGTGTTATTTTTGTTGTTTTTATTTTTGGAGAACTTGGATAGTGTTGAGGGAATTAGGTGGGATGCTCCAAAAACAAGAAATATGTACAGCTGTGGACTTTAGGAATTCTTTCAGATAAGCTATAATGAGGTCCGTGGTTGAAACAAACAGTAGAATTCAGCTTTAAGGCAGCAGTAGTAGTAGCAAACTTGAGCAGAGTCCCTTTAGGTAGGAGATTTAGTGGACAAAGCTCTTTGGAACACCAGTCGGTGCCCCCTTTAGCTAGACCCACAGCTGACTCCCTAGCATGAGAGGCATTTAAGTAGCACACAAGATCCTTTAGAGGTGTCAGTACTCACAAGGCCCAAGAACAGGTGGTTGCTATCCTCCATGATACCAGACCAGTAGACAGCACCTCAGTCAGCTTTACAGAGCCCAGGTCTCAGCATTCAGGCCCTTAGGTTGTGCACTTGAAGCCTATGGCAGTAGATCCAGCAGCATTGCCTAGGAG
This sequence comes from Staurois parvus, assembly GCF_062004578.1. Taxonomy (NCBI): domain Eukaryota; kingdom Metazoa; phylum Chordata; class Amphibia; order Anura; family Ranidae; genus Staurois; species Staurois parvus. The sequence continues at coordinate 841,121 of NW_028318189.1, read as the reverse complement.
GGCGGCATGTCCTCTCCAGGCTTGAACAATCCTATACAGGAAAGACCCAGAACTTGATGCGCTCACTGAATATATACAGTTACCCAGCATGTCATCAGAGCCCCTCTCTCTGTAATAGGCCAGGGCTGTATCAATATTCATGCTGCCATCTGCATACCTCCACACCTAATATCCAGAAGCTCCTCAAGCGTTCTGGATGCAGAGGGAGCTATCAGGCTGACAGCAGCTGAACATACTGAGCAGACCTAACTCGCAGAACACAGCAACACTGATTACAGTTATGCTTTTACCTAATAACAATTACAACTACACTGTCTACAGTGTGACCAATAAATGTAGCTATCAAAACACAAACTAAGTTTATCTATACCTATCTAGAAGGGTACTACATCTAGTTTATCTATCAGGGGACCAGGATTGTTATTGTAAATAACTTTTTTGGGTATTTAATTTTTAGGCCTCATGCACACTGGATGTTTTTATAGCTACTCCTAGGTACATCTGGCATTTTTTTCTCTGCCTCTAAACTCCCCTGCATGTTAACCTATGTGTCCAAGCACACATAGGCTTTTATTTATTTATTTCAGGTACTTATATAGCGCCGTCAATTTACACAGCGCTTTACATATATATTGTACATTCACATCAGTCCCTAACCCTCAAGGGGCATTCAAGCTAAGGTCCCTGACTTACATTCATACATACAGATACGAGGGCCAATTTAGACAGGAACCAATTAACATACCAGCATGTCTTTGGTGTGTAGGAGGAAACCGGAATACCCGGAGAAAACCCACGCAAGCACAGGGAGAACATGCACACTCCAGGCAGGTGGTGCCATGGCTGGGATTTGAACCAACGTCCCTAGTGCTGCCAGGCGGAAGTACTAACCATTTGGCCACTGTGCTGTGTTACAGCGTTTAGTGACAGGAAAGTTTAGAGGCAGGAAATAAAAATAAACACTGCCAAGTGCATCCAGGAGCAACAGAGTTTTGGCAGAAAATATGCTTGAGGCTGCTAGGCGCATTTAGCACTTCAGTGTTCATTCATCTCAATAGCCAGAATAAATTAAAATTCTGGCCAGTGCAATAATAAACGCCCATGTACCAAATGCTGGTCAACTGGTTTGAAAAAACACAGCTTAGGTGAGTTTATAATGCTGATTTTCTCCTGTCAGGAGAAACAGCGTTTTACAATAAACCTGTGTGCATGAGGCCTTATATTTAAAACATATGTATGCAGTAAGTACTAGTTATAACATTTATTTCTAGAGAGCAGTGTTTTCTGATATTATCTGCTTTAACAGACGGGTCTCCACTGTGCTCTAAGTCCAATCTCCAGTAGAAAGCCTCGTATTTAGTGGATTTCTATAGGTTTTCCAGTTATGGTTTTAAACTGTAAAAGAACAAAGAACTTTTAATTGTTGTACATCTGCAATGAATAAGGGGAGGTGCAGAGCTCTGACCTGGGAACCCTGAAAATACAAAAATGTAAATTAACCTAATGAATGAATGAGTAGTGCTGTGTTTTACCAAACTGATATCTGGCCTTGTTGGTTAATTGTTTGTGGAGCTTGGGAGGGCTTGGAGCTTTTAGGTGGCTGGAAGGGTGAAGTTGTAATAAGGAACTGAAGTGAGAAAACCATTTATTAAAACATGCTAGTATAAACACAAAACTAAATTCCTCCACTGTGTGCTTATGCAGAGCATGTTTGGCTTTGTTAAGAATACGCTTTTAAGTTGCATTCAGTATAGCAATTTCTAAGTAACTGTTTAAATATTTTGAGACATGGTACCACAAACACATCGGAATGCCTGACGTATTCGTTTTTAGTTATGGCAGTTTTCAACACAGCTCTTGGAGCAAAGCTGATGACATACACTAACACCCAATTCATATAAACCCTCTCTGTGTTTATGTTGACTTCTCTTATGTGGGAACATCAAAGTCCAACGTTCCCTGTGACAACAGATCAGCTATCATTTTAGGAAATCCTGGGGAAAATGTAATAGAAAGGGAGGATCCTATTCAATATAGCACCTGGCAGAGGAATTATGTAGTCCGTTTTCACCACTGGTGCATAGCCCTTGCCCGCTAACAAAGACATGTTTAGTCATTCAGGGATGACTGCCTTTTATCTACAAAAAGGCAGATACACAACACTGCCTGCATGCTTTTTGGTAGTCTGTGTGTACTGACTATTTAGGTTGTCTCTATTTTAGCTTGGAGAGATTGAAAGGGCTGTGTCTGCTATTCAGAAGTACAAAAGTTTCAGAAAAATCCCTTGCAGAGTTCCTGATATTTTTCCGGTTTTGCTTCCTAATGGTAAAAATGAACTCTACAGCATTCCATACTCACTTGATAAAAATGCATTTACAACTGATTTAGCACAGAACACAATTATGAAAATCTTTAGTGAGATGGTCATAGCAGCATGCCTTTTATATCTAACCTTCAGCCTATCTGCGTGAATAGGAATCCAAAGAGGATTCTGTGATTCCCTGATTTTAATATAATTTCCTTAGAGCTAACACAGCCAAAATAATGAAAAAATGTTCAGAATATTTTAGCTGCCCCATAACACACAACCCTTTAAGTCCAGCAAACCTCATGACTGTGGTTTACCACAATGGCTTCTACACACTGTTGTTCTGGGTAGCAATATTATCACAGTCCCCTGCCATTAAAAACATTTTTGTACTAAATAACGTTATTTCCCTGCCCAGGGGCCCCAAATTACCTAATTGTGAGGAAGTATAATGGATAGACATAAAACCTAAATACAGATGCAAACAGGAGTTTTAAAGTGCTTCCTCAGCAGTGCATTTAAACCAAATAGTTTCTTATTTGGAAGTATTTTAGGAATTTTAGACAGAAAAAAAGAACAAAATGTAAACCATATTTATTGCAATGTTTTGGCTAATCCGTGTGCGTCAGAGGGACTCTCAAGCATTGTCATTATGTACTCTGCATCTTGGCTGTTCTGAAAGCTACTTGCCCCAGGGTCTAAAGCTCTGAATTATGATCTTTCAAGTAAATTTAGGACAAGTGCTTTGAAAAAGCTGAAACAAAGTGGACCAGCATGTTTTGTCATTTTACAGTTTGATTGTGCCAGGAGAAGACCTTCTGATTTCATGTCATGCCCTCTAAATCCTAGCAGAACAACATTTAAAGCCGAATGCCACCAAAAACTGTGACTTCAGCAAGCAGACCTCTCAGTTTCAGCTGTGGCAGCTATGGCAGAGTTGTGACCCAACATTCTGAATTCCTAAACTGCAATTCATTCAAAAGAAATTAATTTGGAGAATTTACCAGTGGGACAGTGAAACAGAACAGAGTTAGCTTGATGGATTTTATTCGTAATTGTTGTTTACCACTATTATCCTTACATGCTTCCTTATTGGGCATTATTTTTCCAATATGGATCTTGGTTGTTATATGACCACAGTCACTGAGGAGTAGAAACTTTACAGGAGCAGATTCCTGAAAATATCAGTACATAGGTAATGGAGATGGATCAGTATATGGGTACCTGAAATGTTAAGCTACTAAGAAATGGATGGCATCCATTCCTGTTTTATGAAACATTCAGAACCTCAGACCAGCACTATCACACTGGAACAGGCTATTGCCCTGCAAAAGCTATGGCTTAAGTGATTTGTAGCTTACACAGGGTGGCTTCTATTGCTTTGAAGGAAGAGAATGAAAGGAACATGTAGGCTGCTATACTTTCCCTAAAGGTGTATTAATGTGAACCTGCTGTAACAATTTGGATGCCCTAAATGTATTTATATAAGCTTTATTTGCCCCCAGGGATCTTACAAAGTAAAGCAAGAAGGGCACTATCCAAAAAAAAATCAGCTTTATGTCAATCAAACATGTTTTGCCAGTGCAGGAAAAAGCAGCAGGTTCACATTAATCCATCCTTAGGGGAAGTATAGCAGCCTATACTTGCCTTTCATTCTTTTCCTTCAAAGCAGGAGAAGCCATCCTGTGTAAGCTACAAATCACTCAAGCTATAGCTTTTGCAGGGCAATAGACTCTACCAGTGTGGTAGTGCTGGTGCTGGAAATAATGAAGGAAAGGTGAGTACTATTGTTACTGCTGGGAAGAAGAGAAAGGAGGTGGGAGCAAAGCAAAGACAAAGAATGAATGAACCCTGATGTCTCCTTAAAGATAACCTGTCACCTGCACCCTCTGTGTTAGCAATAAAGTTAGGTGATACAAAAGTTGAAAAAATTAACGTGAAGTATAATCAGTAAAGACACCCTGAATACTGTATATGTATATTTTAAATCCACCTGCCCCCCTACACAAATGCACGTAAAAACAAATGTGCATGTCAAGGGTGCAGACATACAAAAATAAATGGGTTTGATAACCAATTGCACTGATATCATGTGACATTAAAAACTATAATCACAAATATTATTTTATATATTACTTTTACTGACTCTGCTTTCAGAAAATATATAATGTTTGGGGTGTTAAGTAACCTTCAGACCTACAGTATATTATGGATTTTACCTGTGTATGATAAAAATGGAAAAACAGCTCTGGCAATAAAAGAGTTAAATGTTACTGTGTCTGTCCTCATATGCTTGCTTGTTCTGGGCATGTGACTCAGAAAGTACTGAAGTCAGAGAGTCTGCATACTAGCCAAGTAACTAGCATCTTCAGGAAGAGGTCTGCAGTGGTAGCCAAAATATTTCTCTTGGTAGAATTTCACTTTATGATATAGGTATAGTTACAAAGGAAGTGTAAGTTTGCTTTATTGCACTAACCAACATGTTAAAGTCTGCAACATATCTTTAAAAAGGGAGATATGTTTTGGCAACCATATAGAACACCTCAGCATTCTGTTCATTAAAGAAATTGTTTTTCATGGCCATCCAGTGTCTTCAGTCTTTGTAGTTTGAAGTGTGCATGGTTATGTCATTTGGTTACCATGTGAACAAAAACATTGGCAAGCCTGCATTTAGTAATACGTGACACTAAAAGCTCAGGTGGGACTCGAACGAAACATTTGTAGGTTATCATTAGAGTCCAGTCTTTAAAGCTCGATATGGGTAACAAATCAAACCTTCTTCCAAAAGCGAGGCTAAAATGATAAAATAGAGATTCAGTTATAAGCAGAATGTGTGCTGCTTGTTCTTGGAGGCTCTGTGACTCATTTTATTTATCCTTATTTTTGGCTAACAAAAGTACACCATCAGGAGTATGGTATTGACTGTATAGGGCTGTATTACCCTATACAGTCAAAACCATATGTCTATAAATGTTCTTCATTACATATTACCTACAGTGTTCATTGTGAGCAGCTCTGTAGCTGTCTATATGCCTGTATGATATTAATCTGCCAAATTTTATATTTACTCTAAGGTTGCTTTATTTAGTGAAATGTCACTGTATGCAATGTCCTATGATTTTTAGTAAACATTGTTCAATTTTTATGATAGGTTTTACTTTCAGTTTATCAGGATACAATGTAGTAAATGCTAGAGGGAAAAAGAGAGAGACCAGCATTACAAATCTTAAGTATGCAGATGATTGTCTTCACAACTGCCATTTTCATTTTCAATGTATTGTTTTTTGCCACTATTGTATAGAAATACCTCTTGAAACACAAACGTACATAGAATAGTTCTTCGGTATCCTTTAGTATAAATTTCTAATATTAAAAGGCAACATTTCCAATGTGTCATAGGCCTTGCAGCCTTCCAAAAGTGTAGGTTACACTTTAACAATAACTAGTAACTGTAAAGTTATGCACACATGAAAATGCACCAAATTAGTGCATTACCACTAGACACATTCACTGTTAAAGGTGAACTCCAGGCTGGAAAAAAACCCCTTACAATGGGGAGGCCCCGCACTTCAAGGGTTTAATGCTGATTAAGGCTATACAGGAGTAATACATTCGTCCTGCTCCAGCAGGTTTACTTCATGCATGCACATCTTCAAGGCATTCTCAGTTGCATGCTCTCCTCTTCCACATATAATGTGGGATAATAGCCCTGCATTATACTTGATGATGCAGAGGGACCACCCTCAGTGCCAGAGAGAAGAGAACTGAGGCCAGTTAGAGTGGGAAGTATAGCAAGCAATAAATCCTGTTCCGATACCCCTAGAAATAATGAGTGTTTACAGCCGCTGCTGTGCAGGGGGACCTCACTGCAAAGGATTTTTTTTTTCCAATTCCGGAATTCAGATTTAAAATTCAGTGGGGTAAACAGGTCAGTTAGGGACCAGACAATAATGGAGCATGGAATGAGGATAGATTAGGGAAGGGTTATAGCAGGTGATAAGAATGTTCTCATGATACAAACAACCATTGGAAATTACAGTACTATTTGTACTACTAAAAAAGATATGTAAAACACAAGAGCAAAATGTGATAATGAATTAAAGTTTTTATTCACCAATGCCAGAAGTCTGCCAAGATGATTTAATTGGTATTGCTGAATCTTGGCTTCATTCCTCACAAGACTGGGCTATTAATATTCCTGGCTATGCTCTTTTTCAGAGAGACAGGGTAAAAAGGAAAGGTGTTGGAGTCTGTCTCTATGTGAGAAGTGATCTGAAAGCGAGTGTGAAAGAGGACATGGTTGTGTGATGGATTTGGTAAAATGCGTATTCGGTTTCCTGTTGAATATATACATTTTATACATATTTACTTTTATACTTTTTCATATTTCTAAATATATGTGTTGTGCGTATATCTTTTGTCTGCTGGGCTTTGCAGTCCTCCTTAACTCAAAAATGTTTGTTCAGCGATGTTCTCAACCCCTCCCGTCGAACTGTGAAGATCTTGTACCTAGGCCTTGAATATGTGAGGGAGTAAGAGATAACGGGCGACAAGCAAGCTTCAAGTTCCTGCCTTCTTTCTATATTTCAGCCAACCAAAATGTGATTTTTAGACTATGATCACATTTACATAATAATGACGTATACCCTATTGTTCTCTGTGCATAAAAGGTTAAGCACTGCCCTGCAATAAACAGAGATGAGGAATTAATTGAACTGAACAGGTGTCAGTGTAATTATTTCCGGTGTGCACGTGCAATCCATTTCTCAAAATTAGGAGCAGCAGCAGATATCCAACCCTGAACCTGATTGAGGTTCTCACGACCATTTTAGCTGGCAACCAATGCTTTGGGACCCAGGTTCTGACCGATGGTAGACCGCGTGAGGGACTGAGCGGCTGGCCGGGACAGACCAAAAGGGGCCTGCGCAACCCCTGAGAGTATGGTAGGTACTTTTACTCTTACCACTGTATGATTTGTTTCTTTCCGGTCTGGCCACCGGTCTTGTCGGCTTCCGGAGGCCATGTAGAGGCAGGTAATTTTTATTCCTCACCTGGGGCTGTTTAACGAACCTGCCACTGGATTTCTGCTGACTGTGTATTATTTGTTCAGTGTCTGTCGTCCTGAGGGTCTGCGACTCAGCAGACTGAAAGAATAGTTGCAATTGAGTGTTCTGATCCAGGTGAGCTGTTGGCCCCTGAGAAGAAGGAACTTTGCAACAAGCGTCTACAGATGGTGAATCGGGGTTGACGGTGTGGGAGACCCCTGAGGGTTAGCTCAGCTGCTGAGGCTTTGCGGCACTGAGGGGCGGCAGGGGTAATGTCTTGTTCTGAGTGTGTTTGTGGATTACTGTTTAACATATATCTCGGCTGCCCGCGGGTTCGCGCATGTGCAGATCGCCGATGCGCACTAGCTGGCGAGCACTGGGACTTGGGCGATTGTGGCGGCGGCCACGCATGCGCACTTGTGATCGTGGACGCGCGCCTGGCACCAATGAGAGCACAGGGCGCACTATTTAAACCAGCCCTGTGCATCTCCAAATTGCCTTATGGTCTTGTTCCTGATTGTTCCTGTATTCCTGAATGCCTTGTTGCCGACCCAGCCTGATCCTGATACTGTTGTCCTCTCCTGCTCTGACCCTTGGCTCGTCCTGACTATTCTCTGATCCTGATTGCCTGACCTCCTGTTGCTAAACCTGGCTCGTGACCTGTTTATTCTTTGCCTGCAGCTCTGTACTGCCTGCTCCGCTGTTACTTACCCGGCCTGTCTGACTACGTTATACCTCTTCACATCTGGCTCTTACCTGCTTTACGCCATTGGCAGCTGCCTTTACCACAGCTGGTGTTACTCGGGGGTCGCGACCTGGTCTTAGGCTGCTTCAAGTCCATCCCCACCATCAGGGGCTCTGGTGAACCAGCAGACAGAGGCTTAGACTCCGCGCCCTGAGGGACACCGGCCAGTGGGTCGCTGGAGGCTACCACCAGTCAGCTTCTGACAGAACCATAAAGCCAATGACTGAGCCAGGAAGAGGCCCCTCACCTCTGGACGAAATATGCCAACATCTGGCGGCACTTGCCCAAGCGGTGAAAACACTTCAAGAAGGGTACACACATCTGGATGGGCGTATTCAGACCCTAACCACACCAGCAGCCGCGCCACCAGCCACGGCGGGTCCGCCTCTGGCCCGGGGCTCCGCAGAATCCTTCGCCGGAGCTGTGTTCACCATTCCTCCACCAGAACCAACGCCCGAGCATTTTCATGGGGATCGGAAGAAGTTCAGGGCCTTCCAGAACTCCTGCCTGCTATATTTTGACCTCCAACCCCGAACTTTTACCTCAGAATCTGTAAAAGTGGGGTTCATTATATTCTTATTGCATGGGGAACTCCAAGGCTGGGCCCACCGTTTGATGGAAGATCATCATTCGCATTTGGACTCTGTTTCGTCATTCTTCAAAGGGATGGCACAACTCTATGACGACCCGCAACGAGCCGCTTCGGCTGAGGCGACTCTGCATACCCTGCAACAAGGCCGCCGGGCAGCAGAAGATTATGTGGCTGAATTCAGGCGCTGGAGCGGGGATACACAGTGGAACGACGCAACTCTGCGTCACCAATTTAGTTTGGGTCTGTCCGACCCACTTAAGGACAAGCTGGCCAGAGTAGGCATACCCGACACATTGGAGGATTTGATTAGTTTGGCCATTCAGATCGACCTCAGGCTGCGGGAACGTCAGCAAGAAAGGGCCAATCCAAGTTCCAGGCCAACATGGGTGTTGCCTCGGGTTCCGCTCCAATTTACTTCTCCAATTGGGAATCGAGGTCAGGAAGTGGCTGATGGGCCTGAACCGATGCAGATCGGATTGATGCGGCCCTCTCTAAACTTTGAAGAACGCCTGAGGCTGCTCGCTGAATAATTTATATCTATATTGCGGAGCAGCTGGCGATATAGTCCGTTCTTGTCCTGAGAAGATGAGCAAGTGCGCATCTGTTGCTTCTGCTGTGTCTCCTACTTGCCTAAACAACGCAACTCACCTAGCTGTGCCTATTTCTTTCCAGCTCCCCGGAAGAATTGTACCAGTGATGCCCATTATTGATTCAGGAGCCTGTAGCTGCTTTATCGACCTTGGCTTTGCAGCTCATCAGCAGATTCCGTTGCATACCAAAGAGCGGGGCCTGAATATCTTTTTGGCGGACTGGTCTCGGCTAAAGTCCGGGTTGGTAGATCGAGAGACCCCTCCGATCCACACTACAATAGCTTGGCACCATCAGGAGCTCCTCCGTTTGGACGCCATCTCGTCTCCCGTTTCCGGTTATCCTGGGACTACGTGCCCATGACCCTCACATTGACTGGAAGACAGGCGCAATTCAGTTTATGTCTCCTTATTGCCAGGAACACTGTTGCCTCAAGACACCAGTAGCCACTCAGTCCCTGTGCTGTGTGACCACGGATGAAGAATTGAACCAAGCTATTCCGCCGGCCTACCACTCATATCTTGACGTTTTCAGCCCACGGGGAGCGGACATCCTTCCCCCGCATCGGGCATATGATTGCCCAATTGATCTGCTTCCAGGTTCGGAGATTCCTTTTGGCCGAATTTTCCCTCTATCAGAGCGGGAGTTGGGAGCATTGAAAGAGCACATCAAGGGGAGCCTCAAAAAGGGATTTATCCGCCTGTCCACATCATCAGCGGGTGCCGGAATCTTTTTCGTAGAAAAGAAAGATCAGTCGCTGAGACCCTGTGTGGACTACCGGGAATTGAACAAAATTACTGTCAAGAATCGCTATCCTCTCCCCTTAGTTCCCGAATTATTCCAGAGATTAAAGGCGGCTTCTATTTTTACAAAGCTGGATCTCAGGGGCGCCTATAACGTGGTCCGTATCCGCGAAGGGGATGAGTGGAAGACAGCCTTTCGCACCCAATTTGGGCACTTCGAGCACCTGGTTATGCCATTCGGGTTGTGCAATGCCTTTCAACACTTCATAAATTACATCTTCAAGGATTATCTGGATATCTTCGTGGTAGTCTATCTTGATGATATACTAATTTTTTCCCCATCCTTGGAGGCACATCGGGGTCACGCCAGGAGCGTGCTGGAGCGGCTTCGCCAGCACGGACTTTATGCCAAGGCAGAGAAGTGCAGCTTCGAGCAAGACAGTATCCAGTTCCTGGGGTTAATCATCTCCACCTTGGGAATTGCCATGGACACCCAGAAAATCTCCGCAATTCTGGAATGGCCAGTCCCTGCAGATAAAAGAGGCGGTCAGCGATTTATTGGCTTTGCGAACGTTTACCGAAAATTCATTAAGAATTTCTCAGGCCTGGTCTCTCCTATCACCCAACTTACTAAATCGGGGATACGTTTTCATTGGACACCAGAGGCGCAGGTTGCCTTCGAGACCCTGAAAAAGTTGTTCACGGCAGCCCCCATTTTAAGTCACTCGGATGCATCCCTGCCATACATTCTGGAGGTAGACACATCCGAAAATGCAGTAGGAGCTATCCTGTCGCAAAGAAGAGGCGTAAAGGAACTCATGCATCCAGTAGCCTTCTTTTCCAGGAAGCTCACCCCGGCGGAGAGGAACTACGATATCGGGGATCGGGAACTTCTGGCCATTAAAGCCACACTAGAAGAGTGGAGATACTTACTGGAAGGAGCCCTGCACCCAGTCTTGGTCTACACGGACCACAAAAAGTTGGAGTACCTAAGGACGGCCAAGCGCCTTAGACCACGGCAAGCCAGATGGGCGCTGTTTTTCTCGAGGTTCACCTTCCACATAACCTACCGGCCTGGCTCCAAAAACACAAAACCCGACGCCCTGTCACGAATGTTTGAGGACCCCAAAGAAATTCCTAAACCTGATACCATTCTGCCAGCAGGTAACTTTTTGCTGTTACAGTCAGAACTTCTGTCCAAGTTGAAAGCTGCATCTATGGAGGTCCCCAATCCATTCGGAATCTCGGTGCAAAACAGAGAAGGATAGCTATGGAAGGGGGAACAGATTGTGGTTCCTGAAGAAGCTCGAACCCTGGTGTTGGGCTACTGTCATGACCATCCATTGGCAGGGCACTTTGGAATAGGCAAAACTTTAGAGCTGATCCAGAGCACATTTTGGTGGCCAAGTATGGCCAAGGACTGTGAAAGTTATGTCAAGACCTGTGTCATCTGTAACAGGAATAAGCCTACATGGAGTAAGGCCTGGGGCCTACTACGACCCTTACCGGTACCTGACAGACCATGGAGTATGGTGTCTATAGATTTTATTGCGGAACTACCACCCTCCCAAGACCATACCGCAATATTTGTGGTGGTTGACCATTTATCCAAGATGGCTCACTTTCTGCCGTTCAGGAACACACCCTCGGCTCCCGAGACCGCACAGCTCTTCATCAAAGAAGTAGTAAGGCTCCACAGAGTTCCTAGGAACATAGTATCAGATCGAGGAGTCCAATTTACATCAAAGTTTTGGAGAGCTCTGTGCGAAATGCTGGAGATCAAGCTGTCATTTTCCTCGGCATACCACCCACAGACAAATGGGCAGACGGAGCGGACCAACCAGATGTTTGAGCAGTACCTCAGGTGCTATACCTCTTTCCTTCAGGACGACTGGCTGGCACTCCTGCCCCTAGCGGAGTTCGCCTACAATAATGCAAACCATTCCGCCACCAAGCAATCGCCATTTTACGCCAACTTTGGGTTCCATCCCACTTTCCTTCTGGATCTGATTCCAGAAAACTCAGTGTCGGCAGCTCAAGATGCCTTGAATGTTTTCACATCCAACAACAAGCTACTAAAGGAAGCAGTAACAAAGGCCCAGGAGGATAACAAAAGAGCATTTGACAAGAGGAGAAAGGGGGACTTGGTCATACACCCAGGAGATCAGATTTGGTTGGCAACGACCAATCTGAAGTTGGCATGACCATCGAAGAAGTTGGCACCCAAGTTCATAGGCCCGTTTCCGGTAAAACGACAAATCAACTAAGTAGCTTTTGAATTGGCACTGCCAGAATCTTTCCGGATACACCCAGTGTTCCACGTATCCCTGTTGAAACCTGCAACTCCAGATCCTTTCCCAGATCGCAGATCAAGACCTTGGTGGCCTTGGACATTGATGGAGAAGAAGAGTTTGAAGTGGAGGCAATCTTGGATTGCAGGAGGAGAGGAGGTCAGGTACAATACTTGATTAAATGGAAAGGCTATGGCCCAGAGGAAAATTCATGGGAACCAGACCAAAACGTCCACACTCCCAGATTGATCCGAGAGTTTTGTCACAACCACCCACAAAGGAGAGGTCAGTTGGGCATCCGGAGGCTGCCTGTAGGGGGGGGCAATATCAGGGATCTCGGCTGCCCGCGGGTTTGTGCATGCGCAGATCGCCGATGCGCACTAGCCGGCAAGCACTGGGACTTCCCAGCTGCCCGATTGCAGCTGGAGGAATGGCGTAAATTATTGAAGGAACAGAGAGGGGTTTTATGTGATAAAGGTTTGCTGAATGTGGCAGAAGCTTGGTATAGAACTGCAAAAGCGTTACATAAAGAAGGCTGGATAGAAGAGGTCCAGGAAAATGGTGATTGTACAATGTATGTTTATCACAAGGTTGAAAATGGAAACTTGCCAACACCACCTCCCTATGGAATGTGAGACAGAGGAGGGCAGGGACAGCCCTGCCCTTTGTCTAACGCCCACTTCATTCCCACCACTCCAGCCCAAGCACAACCGACCAGTACACTTCCCGGTAGCAGCCATCTTGCTACACCTTTATTGTCACTTCCTGCCCAGCCCAGTACACTTCCTGGTATCAGCCATCTTGCTGCACCTGTATTGTCACTTCCTGTCCAGCCCAGTGCACTTCCGCCTTGCGGCCATCTTGGTACACCCAGAAGGCCCAACCAAGGCGTATACGAGTTCTTCCTGTTCTAAACCAGGATGGCTCATATCACATTCCGGTATTCCCTACAGTAGAAGCCGGACATATGAATGACAACGCATTCGAGTCGGATGATCAACAGCCGCAAGCGGCAAGGACACCGATAGATTTGATTCCCAAACCTACGCACAGTGGAGTACAACCTAAACAGGAACAGTACACAGGACAGCCCCGACATCCAAGATTACTGGAAGGGGCACCGGTAATGTATGTCGCTTTTACCCCATCACAAGCAGCGGCCTTAGTGACGAGTCTGTCTGACCCAGAGAAACAGCCAATGCCCTTCTACCGCAGGGTAGTGCAGATACAAGAAACTTATGCAGCCGCCTGGACAGACTTGATCAGTCTATGCCAAATTAAAGCTGGACACGTTTTCTGGCCGGTCATGCAGACGGCTTTCAATGATGCCTGCCTGACAAGTGCTTTTTCTTATTCCTCAGGTGTGGAGTTCTGTGCCCAACTCCACAACTGGGCACAGGAGAAATTGGCGGATCAGAGCACCACGATCCAAGATATCACCCAAGATAAAGGGGAGTCTGTGGAGAAGTATCATGCCAGACTCATACAGGCCTTTGATGATCTGGGCTTCCCTCAATATGAAAAGGCACACACACACATGTTCTCAACTGCTTTTGTCTCAGGGCTCAAAGAGGATATCAGAAAAGGTCTGATGGTGGCCGCCCTGAGTACCACTCTATGAAGATGTCTGATTTACTGTTGTCTGATTACCAGAGGCATAGAAAACCAAAAAGGGAAAAAACCAGCGCCCCTCATGGTGGTCAATGATGAAGATCCCACCTACACTCGTCCACCACCACTGCCCAATATCAGGGAAAGAATCACCTGTTACACCTGTGGAAAACGGGGACACTTTAGAAGAGAATGCACAGCCCCAAGACATCCCAGACAAGACAGGGATCCCCGGGAAGGGCAACGCGAATATCAACCACCACGCCCCAACTCTCGCTAGGAAATGGGCAAACCCGTGTCACCCCTTATGGCAGTGTCCTCAAATGGGACTGGGGGACCCCTTGCAAAGGTCACATTACCCATACAAGGAGCATTACCATCAACTGTATCTGCCCAGGAAGCAGAGCTTCAAGCCCTCACTACAGTGTGTAAGATGGCAGAAGGTAAAAGAGCCAACATTAACACAGACTCAAGGTACGCCTTTGGAGTAGCTCATGACTTCGGTATCATCTGAAAAGCCAGAGGGTTTCTGACAGCGGCTGGAACACTAGTGAAACACGGCCCAGCCATCAAGAATTTAATGGATGCACTGCTCCTGCCTGACCAAGTGGCTGTTTTAAAGGTTAAAACACATGGCAAACTTGAAAGTAGGTAGGTGGTCTTTTTCCTTTTCCTTGGGGGCCCCCTCAAGATACCAACGGTCACACCTGGACACAGCTACGAGATCTCGGAAAGTGAATGCACTCAAATCACCTCAGTTGCGATTGCAAACACTTCAGTTTTATTGGCATAACATCAGGGTTATTATACTGTAGTCTTTAGGCAAACACACCCTCAGACCTTCCAATCAAATACATGTACATTGTTTTACCTTAACTCAACAATTATTTGTATGAGGTTTGCATTTTCACTCTTCTGCTTTATCTACCATACCATATCTGCTCTAAAGCCCAGACCATGGCTTTAATCTGACCCAACGCCCAGACCATGGCTCTAATCTGACCTAACACCCAAGTTGTGGTTAAAACTTTTCAGAAGTGAGAGTAAACCTTATCTGCTTTTTTGTACGGTTTGCAAAACCACTCATTTCTACATGAAGCTGACATAGACAGTTTTGTTAGTGTGCACACATCTCATATATATATATTAAACTAGCATCTTGTATTAGTGTATACAAAATGGATTCAGTTATATTCCATTTAATCCTTTCAGTCCCCTCTTTTATCACATAGTGATAACACTTTTCATTGACTTACTCTCCCTATCGTCTCAATCCCATGCATTTCCTCATATTGTTGAAGCAAAAACATTTCCTCCCTTTCCTTCTCATTAATTCTCATTTTGATACACATGATCATTCAGTTGTGATGAGGTAACCCCCTCACCCATGCTGAACTCCCAGAGGGTTTTTGAACCACTGGCTCCTTTCTATCATATGAATTCTCCAATAGAAACCAGAGTGGGACAATGATAACAGTCACTATGGATAAGATAATAATCAAGTTCATCCAGTCCTCATGGGGATCCAATAGGTTGGGTAGCAAAGTTCTTGGCTCCTTCTTCTGTTGGTTGATCAGCTTGATTGTGTCTCTCATCTTGGGAAATCCTTTTTACTCTTGATGCATGGATCCAGGTGCCTGATCCTTCAGTAAGAACAGCTGTACGTGTAATGGCCACGATCACTGTAGGTTCTCCAAACCGGGGTCTCACCCTTGGATCCAGTCTTCGGATCACCACTTGATCACCTACCTCAAAGGGGTGGGTTGGTTGATCTGCAGGTAAAGGAAAAGAGGCGGCAACATCACAATATTCCCTATTCAGCTTTTCACACAATGCTTTTACATATTCTGCCTGTATCACCTCTAAATCTCCTTTCTGCCACAGAGGGGGTTGCTGTCTAGTCCAAGGGGTAGGGAATGGTCTGCCCATTAGTATCTCAAAGGGAGACAACTTACTCCGTTTATGAGGTGTCATCCTTATTTCAGCTAGTATAGCAGGTAACACAGCTGGCCAATTCTTCAGAGTCCCTCCTGTGGCTTTCACTAATTTATCCTTAATTGTTCTATTCATTCTTTCCACTACTCCAGAACTCTGAGGGTGATAAGGAATATGGAGCTTCCATTGAATACTCAAAGCCTTTGAGACTCCCTGAGTCACTGCTGCAGTAAAAGCTGGTCCCTGATCGCTTTCTATGAACAAAGGACAACCCCATCTGGGGATGATTTCCTTACACAAAACCTTGACCACTGTCTCTGCTGTTTCATTCCTACATGGAAAAGCTTCCGGCCAACCTGAAAATCTGTCTAATACCACCAACAACTTATCTCCTTCTTTTGATTTAGGGAGATGTGTAAAATCTATCTGTAGATGTGTGAATGGTGCCTCAGGGGGTGTTAAATGTTCATGTTTCCCATGCTGGCCATGCCCAGGGTTGTTTTGTAAACAAGTAAGGCACCTTCCCAATGTTTCCTCCACCAAATCATGGAGAAACCATACACAAAATCGTTTGCACATTTCTTTCTCCACTAACTATTTTCCCTTATGACCTACACCATGAAGATTTTGAATGAATAATACAGCAGCTGCCTGTGGAAGTCCTACAATCCCCTCTTTTGACATAAGACCATGTTTGTCTTGTGTCAAACCTCTGCTAGCCCAAAAATCAACTTCACTCTCAGAGGCTTGTGCCTGCAGTGTACCTAAAAGCTCATTTGACAGTAGGGATGGAGTGGACAACATTACCATAGATAGATCTGCTCGATTATGCAGTTGCCCTGCAGTTTTTGCAGCTGCATCTGCCATAGCATTGCCTTTTGTGACTGGGTCTTTGGCATTAGTATGTGCCCGCACTTTAATGACCGCTATCCTTCTTGGAAGTTAGAGTGCAGCAAGCAAATCCTGGATCAAAGAATGATGGGATATTGACTTGCCATCGGCCGTAGTGAAACCACGGCGTTGCCAAATACGGCCAAAATCATGTACAACCCCAAAGACATATTTAGAATCTGTGTATATGTTAACATCTCGATCTTGATAAAGAGTGCAAGCTCGTGTTAGGGCCACTAATTCAGCTGCTTGTGCACTGGGGTAGGGGATGGAACCTGTTTCAATAATAAGAGGTGGTTCTACTACTGCATAGCCTGTGATGTATGTAGCATCACTAGGGCGTGTACAAGATCCATCGACAAACACATCAGGGGCTCCAGGAATCGGAGTCTCCAACATATCTAGTCGCGGAGAAGTGTCAGCTTGGATAACATCCAGGCAATTGTGTTCCTCCTGCAATTCTGGTGACCTTGTGTTGTGAAGATTAAGCAGGGAGGACAATAAAAGAGATGGTCCTGATGTAGATGGGCTGTATTTAACTGTGAGATTATTGGTGGATGTCAAAATTACTTCACATCCCGCCAGGCGTTGTGCTGACATTTGTTGAGTGTTAATGTTTTTCAGTACATGTAGGACATGATGAGATGTGTGTAATATCAATGGGTTTCCCAAAACTATGATAGATGCCATTTCCACAGCCAAGGCACACACAGACAAAGCTTGGAGACACCCCGGCATGCCCTGGACCGGGATGGGCATTGTTTTTGATAAATATGCTACCGGCCTCATGGCACCTCCGTGCTCTTGAGCTAGTACTGCAGCCATGGTTTTACATGCAGATTGACAATACAAATGAAAGGATTTAGTATAATCCGGTAACCCTAATGCGGGAGACGAGACCAGTGCTGTCTTCAAATATTCAAATGCCTGCACCAATGGCAGCGTCCATTCAATACGGTCTGGTTGATCTTTCAGTGTTACTTGGCGTAATACATTGTCATAATAAGAACAGTCAGGAATCCACTGTCTACAATAGTTTACCATACCTAGGAAGGATTGCATCTGAACCTTAGTTTCTGGTTTTGGTTGTTGACATATTGCTGCCACTCTCCTTGGGCTCAGCCCCCTCTGGCCCTCAGACAATACAAATCCTAGGTACTCAACTTGTGGTGCCACAAACTGCATCTTTTTGCGAGAGACTTTTTGTCCCTGATCAGCCAGAAACCGTAACAATGATAATGAATCAGCCTGACACGCCTTCTCGCTCACAGAACTAATCAGTAAATCATCCACGTATTGGATAAGTACTGAACCATGGGTGGGTACCCAGTCATTGAGCATGGATCTACTGGCCATGGTATATGCTACATAACCCTGAGGGAGACAGGTCCAGGTTAGCCTCTCCCCTTGAAAACAAAAAGTAAACAATACTTGTGTCTCCGGGTCAACTGGGACACTAAAAAATGCATTTGACAGATCAATTACTGTAAAATGTGTGGCGTTGGCAGGTATAGCATTTACCAAAGTTGTTATATCTGGGACTACAGGGGCAATAGGAATGACCAGATCGTTAATCGCCCTGAGATCTTGTACTAATCTCCACTCACCATTGGGCTTTTTTACCGGATTAATGGGAGTATTGTAGGGGGATACTACCAGCTTCAGTATTCCCCTCCTTTTAAAATCCTCCACAATAGGTTTAAGTCCGTCTATTTTATCTTTGGACAGTGGGTATTGTTTATGATAAACAGGGTTCCTGGTTTTAAGGGTGGCTTTATACGGTGTGCAGTCAATGAGGCCTGCATCCGTTGTGCTCTTAGTCCATAGGTTTTCAGGGAGCTTATTTAAATCATGATCCATAGCTGGACAGATTAGGAAAGGTGTGTCCAACTGCATACCTTCCTCTGTGATAGACATCACGACTTTAAGGTCAGCTAACAAATCTCGGCCCAATAGGGACACAGGACAATGCGGGAGCACATGAAATTTATGATACCAGACCTGTCCATCTTTTGCTTGTACCGGGAGGGGAGGTGTAATGCAAGTGGGGGTTTCCTTTCCCTCGATCCCTATTGATCGAGTGTTACTCGAGTAAATATCCAGGGGGGTCCCATACTTACAATGCCATTGTTTTAAAAATTCCTTATTTAATGTTGAGGCAGTAGCCCCTGTATCTACTAAAAAAGTGCAGGGGACTTCACCCACTGTAAGTGTAATCATGGGATTTTCCGAAAATGAATCGGAACAACTAAAAGATGGAAACAAAGGCACGGTTGAAGAAGCATGCTTGAGCGGACCCTGGCCTCCCTATTTATTTTTATTAGTCCAGTCCACATTGTACCTGGGGCGTTGTCCCTGAGGATACTGTTGTTGACCTCGCCTATTGGCGGCTGCCTGTTCCCTTCTCACCTCATCAAACTGTCTCTCCTCATCCGTGGGCTCCCTTCTCTGAAACTGTACTCCTGGAGCAGTACACTCCCGACGGAAATGCCCCTCCTCCCCACAATTGTAACATCGTAGGACCCGTTTAAAGGGCCGGCGCTGGTACTGACGCCGCTCCCTGGGTCTGTCCTCCCAGTCATCCCTATGTGCCAGTGCCTGTACTTGGGGCTTCTTTGTTCCCTTCTCAAAAATTCCTGCTGCATCTTTACTAAGAATCCATTTTTCAAAATCTAGTGCAGATTTATCTTCCCAACCATCATACAATTGTCTAATTGCTAAACTAACATATGGTAGTGCCCCATTCATCCAAGATTGGATAAAAAGTGATCCACACTCTCTACCAATCAGATCCATTCCCCCTTCCTCCAACCAGACTTTCTTAAACCTTTTAATAAAGTCAGTAGCAGTCTCCGTGACATTTTGTCGACATGCTACTATTGAAGCAAATGATTTCCTTTGTTTGTATAGCCTAAACAATTCACATGTCACCTCCTCCCATGCAGCATCCCATTGTGCTCTAGTACGTAAAGGATACTGATCTACTCCCTGTGATGGGTCCCACTTTTTGTAACCAGCTCCATCTTCATTATTAAAAATTTTACAATTTTCCCATTCAAACTCTCCTGTAATATCTCCCAATACTTTCTCAATTATCAACCTGCAATCTTCCATTGTATAGTTCCTTTCTACACATGTCCTTTTTAGCCAGGATACCGCCCCACCCGGGGATTTCCTTGGATTAGGGCATCCCTGTACTATAGCATCCAGCTCCTTGGGATCTATTGCCTTTAAAATCAGCTGCTCCCCAATCATCATGAATGGAAAGGCTGAATTCATCATATCTAGCTCAGCTGTCTCATCTTTAACTTCCCCCTTGTTACTTTCTGCTGACCTAAGAATTCTATCACTCTTTTCTACCTTCTTTGTCTTCCTCTTTACTTTCCCTTTACCCCTCTCAGTATCCCTTTGACTAACACTCCCAGTTTCCCCATCTGAGCTAGATTCTTCTGACTCCCCTGTATATATCTGGGAAGCAGCAATAAGAACCTCTTCATCTTCATCTACTTGTTTTACCTGTGGGAGTGCTGGGTATAATGGGGCTGCATGTGGAGCTGTAGGGGCAGGACGTGCCTCACTGTGTTTGTATGGCGGTGGTGGTGTGAAATCATTTGCTACAATTAGAGTCTTATAGCCTGGTGCATACTTCAACCAATTCTTACCCCCTTCATACATATAATTCTTGTCCCAATCTGGATTTCCAGTCCCCCAGATACCTACCTGAGGCTGTTCATGCAAACACATTCCTCTAATCATATCCATACACATAGTGTCATTTCCCCCTTCACAAGGAAAACTAGCTCCACCCAGTCTTTTTGACCATCCCACTAAATTATCCACCCAGGGATTAACATAATAAATATCATAAGGGGATACCCTTGCTACATATTCTTTACAAGTTTCATTTAAGGTAGATGTGTTCTTTCCCCTCAGCTTTCTAGTTTTTCTAAACAACTTAATCAACTTTTGTGGCGGCACATGACGAGGTCCTTCTTCCTTACCTGAGGAATTACCCATAGCAGTAAATTAGTAAACTAACAAACAAGACAAAAAAACAACAATAACACACTTTTTACAAATAATACAAAGTGCTGTGCCAGGTGTGTCCTGGTATTATTCCCCGAGCCGAGAATCCCTTAGTCTCGCTCCTAAAACTCCAACCACCAAATTTCCCTGAAGTTCAGAATAATTACCTCGGTAAAGAAAGCATTAAAAAATAAAACTCTCACTTACCTTGGCAATTATCCCACTTTCTGACACCACTGAAAGTAGGTAGGTGGTCTTTTTCCTTTTCCTTGGGGGCCCCCTCAAGATACCAACGGTCACACCTGGACACAGCTACGAGATCTCGGAAAGTGAATGCACTCAAATCACCTCAGTTGCGATTGCAAACACTTCAGTTTTATTGGCATAACATCAGGGTTATTATACTGTAGTCTTTAGGCAAACACACCCTCAGACCTTCCAATCAAATACATGTACATTGTTTTACCTTAACTCAACAATTATTTGTATGAGGTTTGCATTTTCACTCTTCTGCTTTATCTACCATACCATATCTGCTCTAAAGCCCAGACCATGGCTTTAATCTGACCCAACGCCCAGACCATGGCTCTAATCTGACCTAACACCCAAGTTGTGGTTAAAACTTTTCAGAAGTGAGAGTAAACCTTATCTGCTTTTTTGTACGGTTTGCAAAAACACTCATTTCTACATGAAGCTGACATAGACAGTTTTGTTAGTGTGCACACATCTCATATATATATATTAAACTAGCATCTTGTATTAGTGTATACAAAATGGATTCAGTTATATTCCATTTAATCCTTTCAAAACTGAATTCTCAAGAGGCCAGGGCGAACCACTTGGCAGATATAGCTGCCAAAGAAGCAGTGAAAAACCAATGAAAAATGGCCGAGGAGGAGAGTGAGACCTCAGCACAGATGCTTTTGGCGGTGCATGTGCCATCCGACAAGTATTACCTAGTCTCTATGCAAATGGCTGCTTACACTGAAGAAAGGTTGGAATGGATCGATAAAGGAGCAGACTACGATGGAGAACTGTATTCAATGAAAGGAAAAACTTGTTTACCAAAATATATGTACCCAGCAGTCGTCCAATGGGCGCATGGACATGCACATCTCTCTAAGAACTTAATGAATTCACTGATCAGCAAGTATTACTGGGCTCCAGGGATAACCACCTTAACCAGAAATTACTGCGCCTTGTGTGTAGTATGTGCAAAATGCAACCCGGGGAGGACAGAAAAGACACCGCAGAAACATCTGGCAAAACCCCTCTATCCATTCCAGAGGGTACAGATTGATCATATACAGATGCCAAAAAGTGGCCAATACGAATATATGCCCTAGTGGTGGTGGATATGTCCTCTGGTTGGCCTATGCTGTTACAAACATGACAGCCAAGACCACGGCTAAGAAACTACTGAGTGAGGTAGTCTGTAGATTTGGGGTCCTAGAGGTGATAGAGAGTGATCAGGGTCCAGCCTTCACAGCAACCCTTACAAAAGAGATTTGGACAGCACTGGGGGTTCAGTTGGCCCTACACACCCCATAACACCCTCAAAGCAGTGGGAAGGTAGAAAGGATGAATGGGACTCTAAAAAACAGGACGCTAAAGATGGCCCAAGAGACTAACATGAGTTGGCCAGACAGTTTGCCCATTGCCCTGTTTAGTGTCAGACACCCCCCCCCCCACCCCGGGGGAAACATGCCCTGTCCCCTTATGAAATTTTGTTTGGTTCAGCCCCCAGACTTGGCTGTTACTTCCCACAGCAGTTGCAGTTACAATCTGATGTGTTAACTAGCTATGTCACACGTCTGTTTAGAGAATTAACCAATATCCATTCTCCATCCTCCATTCCAGATCCAGAGACAGACTCGGGAACCCACAGTCTTCAGCCAGGAGACTGGGTGTTGGTGAAGAAATTCACAAGGAAAAATTTACTTGATCCCCGATTTGAAGGACTATTCCAAGTCCTGTTGACCACAGCCACTTCTGTAAACCCGGGATATATAGTTACCAAAATCCCTAAGCCTGGAGAGGGCATCACTATATATCCTGGGTTTCGGAACCAGTCCCCCCTTAAAATGACTATTTTACTCTGTCCCTTTAAAGCCTAGCTCATCTGTCCTTATGTACCTTGGAACTGTTTTATGCTGTACGTTAGATAGGTGATGGAGAAATGTAGGTGTGCTGTTGTCTACAGCCTTGCTTATTAACTTCTTTACAAATGGTAGAATACAGCCCTGATTGTTGATGTAAACTGATGAGGCTGAAGCATTGTGGGTAGAACTGCTTATGGATGTGCATAGTTCACATAATGCTGAGAACAGCTTACGAAAACAGGTGTTTCCGCAATGAGGCCCATCTCAGTATTGTATAAGCAATTTGTTACTACAAAAAGTAAGCTTGCTTATATGATCACACAGGAAAATGATATAGGTACAGAAATTGACTAAGAGGAATGGAGGAACTGGTATTAACCTCCCTGGCGGTATTCCCGAGTGTAGCTCAGGGTAAACTTTCAGTACCAAAAGCGGTAACCCCGAGCTTCACTCTGGAATACCCTGCAGCATTGCTTTGGGATCCCTGTTTCACTTACCTTGTCCCGCGCTCCTGCGATGTCCCCCCTGCAGCGTCCCCAGCCATCTCCTCCGGCCGATGCTGGCATCCGTCTTCCGGGTTCTGTTCCCTGCGAGCGTTGGGACGTACGGGGGACAGTACCAGCTGGAAATTCAAAAATTTTAAAAGTGACATTCAGTCAATACACTAAAATCACGTAGTAAAACATTACTGTATCAAAGCATTTCACATACATTTTGTCCCTAGTGCTTTGTCCTGTGCCCTGCCTGCATTTTTACTATTCTTTCTGCCTGGAAACTGAGAAAAGTCCATGGCGTCCAAAAAGCGTCCCTTTAGGTCAAAAGCGGTTTTAGACCAGCTAGAGAACAGCCATAGTAAATCAGAACCACTTGCAGAATTGAGTGATAATGATTCGTGAGGATATTCGTCATCAGACACTGAAAACGATTTTGCGAATAAGCTCAGTGATGTGCGAACTTGGCGCTCTGTTTCAAATGTCAGTGTTTTTTGTTTGATTACATTATTGAATTAAATTTATTATTATATTATTTTTATGATTATTTATTATATTATAATTTATGATTTCGTGTTTCAAATTTCATCATACCCGGGATGTTTACTAGAGTTTGAACAGATTTCAGTGAGTTTTTCCTAAAAATTACAGGCCTATAATAAAAAAATGACATATTTCCATGCAAAAAAATGTACCACTTTGAGCACAGAAATATTGACATACTCATACCACTAGGGAGGTTAAAGAACATATAAAGTGTTATAAATGCTGTATTTATCTTGGCCAGTTACAAAGTATTATCTCGCTGGTACCTAGCACTTGATCACTTGACAGTGACAAATGTTCACTGGTTCCTCCCCACTCTGTTTTTGGGGCTGTGGTGGATGTGTTTCTAAGGTCAAATGCTTTTGGATGAGAGTTCATGCCCTGATTTATTCAGTTACAATGCTAAATATTGTCAAAAACCCTAGGGTTGCTCTTATTACTGAATCAGGAAAAAATGGATGCTGAGACATGCTCAAACATTAATATATTTGATGTTCTCAGCAGCCAAAATAGCAATTGCTACTGCTTGGAAGAGCTCCATAGTGGATCTGATGGTGACGAAATGAAAAGTAACATGGATAATGACCTATAAAAAAATGGTCAGTGTTTTGAAGGATACTTCCCTGAGGTTCGAGAAGGTCTAGAATCCCTGGATACTTTGTATTGAAACGTCATCTCAATAGCTGATGCTGTGACGGTTGGCGTTTGCTCCTGGACAGGCTATGGTTCACCTTACTTCTCCCTTTCTTTCCTTTCCTTTCCCTTACTTTTTTCTTTTATATTCACAAGCATAATACCCTATGGAGTCACATTGGCTATACATTAGTGTGGTAATTCTTTCAGCCTTATATGATTGATCAATGGTGGGCAGTTGTTTCTATAGAGGTTAATGTATTGAGTTCTCAGGCCCGTCATATCTGACTACTTTAATGAAACGCACTGTTGATATGGTTTGACCTATGTTGATTTTTACCGGTGATACCTGTGCTTTATCTTTATCAATATTTTGCCCACCTGTGTCATGGCATTCTTACTTTTATTATTTTAATGACGCCTGATTGCTGTTTACTAAGTGAAACTCTCAATACAAAATTATTGAAACAGAAATGACATTTGTCATAAGTGCACTTTCAGAATGTGCCAGAATAAAACAAATGAAGAATACTTCTTTTTGTAATCTTATCAACAGTTCCCTCATTCAAACAAAATTTATTAAAGATGAATTAAATGGATTTTGCTTCTCTCAGTGAATTGTATTTGCTTCAGTAACAGATGCTTTATTGCATATCATTTAACCAGCTATTGAAGATTTGACCTGCTGCAAACCAAATGAAAAATAAACTGCATGCTTAGCTTAAGCATACTTAGCATATATATATGCTATTCTTGTACATTTATTCTTGTACATTAAAGTAACTTTTTCTTATCTGAATTTTAATTAAGAGGAATAAAAGGGCAAAGGCTCCATCCATGATCACTAACTTTTATGTGCTAGGATAAATTCTGTTATTTCAAGGATTCAGGAACAATAAGGTCAGAATGACTGGGGGATAGGGGAAGAGAACAAGGTAATGTTATTTCCACTGCTGTGATATCCTTGGCATGTTGTTTTTAATTCTTTGCCTTGCAGCAATATTTATTTGTGCTCTCTGGGCACAGTAGAAAAATCATATTGCGATCGTAAAATTTTCCATGTTTTAAAGTCTGTTGTAATGCATTTATTTTGCATTTCAGAAATAAACTTGCTTTGTTAGACTATCTTCATGTCAGACACTGACATCTCACAGAGGGGTCAATATTTCTACATGCTATGTGTAGGGAAAGTGTGGCTGATGGTGGAAGACCATATTTGTTTTCATGCCCACCTGAATCAGATAATACCAGGAAACCTGCTTGCATAAGACAAAGCTGCAGGTGTTTAGGAGAAAAGAAATATTAAGTATAGGGATTGCAGCTTTGTCCTGCGGGTTACATTTTTAGCTCATAGGGCACAGTTACACCCCCATGTTCCTGCTAATATATTACAGAGAAGCAAGGTGTTGTAGGAAAATCTTCTAAGATATAAGATGTTGGTCCATTCTTTAGCAGAAATGCAGATTCTTCTAATCCTCAAAAACAACAGTATCTGTTCTAAAGTGATTGAAATATATATTATTGTAAATGATATAGTATGTTGACACTGTTATTTCATTATGCTTGTAATCTCCAATTTTTTTTCAATATTAGTGTATACTATCCAGGTATATACTTTGGAATACTAATATGACATTTACATTAGAGTTAAAGTATACCCAGGCAAAAACGGTGTTAAATTGTGTGCTGTGTCCATTGCTGATCAGCGTTTCCACTTCTAGTGTTCAGGTTTCTTTCTACTCATATACGTGTCATCATGCAAGTGCTAAGTTTACCAAGTTTGGTGCATTTGCCCTAGATGGCCAGTTGTGATTATTGGTAAACAACAGCCAATGGCATTCGTAGCTGGACCTGGTGCATACATGCTTGCTTAAAAACGGGCAGAAGAGAATTGCACTCTGGAGGGTAGATAGGTTGCTAAGGTTAACTGAAAAGTTACATTAGGTTTTTGCCTGCAACATAAATTACAGGAGAGGAATAGCAAACATGCTGATCTATAACTTCAGTTCTCTATGAAGGATTTTTCAAACTGACTCAAATTTTTGTGTGTACAAGTACTGTAGGCATAATCTTTCATATTGAAGTTATAATTTTTACTCTAAAAAAGGACTTTTACTTCTGCAGCATAACGGCACCATTTTGCTTGGTGAGTTGGCTGCTTGTTATCTCTATTTCTTTCTTATGTTTTCTTAGCTCAGGTTAATATTCACATCCAAACCAAATGACGTAGTAAGTGCATCCATACTGTACTATCCAGACAAATGCACAAATCCTTCTTTTATTGTTGAATTAATTTCTTTTGAGGCAATCAGTTTGGTTATTTCATAAGAGCATGCTTGCATAACAAACAAATTGCAAAAATAGTGATTTTTTTTTAACTTCACAAAGATAAACACAAAGATACTATGCTGGATTCAAAATAGAGAAAATAAGACTACACTAAGTAAATTGCAATTATGCTTGTATTTGTGTACCCAAAGAAGTGTAACTGAGTGTCAAAATATTTTGTAGTAGTACTGAAATGTCAGTTAGTGATAAAAGATGTACATTAGCCCGGCGCACACCAATGCGACATTGTCAAATCGCTTGACAAGTCGCACCCTATGATCTGCAATGGAACCATTCTAATTGGTGTGATTTTGAAAGTAGTTCCTGCACTACTTTTTGCATTTTCAGGTGCAACTTACATAGACATCTGTGCATGAAGTGGCACAGGTGTCTTCCAAGTCGCACCTGAAGTCACCATGACATCCGACTTTGAAATTGTGCAACTTCAAGTGAAGTTGTACAATTTCAAAGTCGTATCCAGTGTGAACTCGTGTTAGTGCTGCCATAAAACAAGCTAATTTTTTATTACACCATCTGTCATTGGAACTGTAAGGAATCAACATCTGTCCTATTAAACACTTTACATAATCTACAACAATTCATAGATGATAGATGTATTTTTATGGTCTCAAGTTGTCTAAGAAAAAATTCCAGCACAAAGTATGCAAATCTGAAATACGTATGAAATCTGCCAATTATGATGGATAGACATGGCCAAAAATATTGGCACCCCTGATAATGCACCACTTCACCCACAAAATTGTTGCAGTTACAAATGTTTAGGCATTCTCATATTTATTTCTTTTGTTTGTATTGGTGTGACATAAAAAGTGCAGAAACAAAAAAGTCAAATCTGACACATTCCAGGCAAAACCCTAAAAATGGACTAGACAAAATTATTGGCACCTTCAGTTTCATATTTGGCAGCATACCCCTTGGAAATAAAAATCCGGAAATCAATCGCTTCCCGTAACCTTCAATGAGTTTCTTACATTTCTCTACTGGCATTTTAGACCACTCTTCTTTCACCAACTGCTCCAGGTCTCTCAAATTGGAAGGGTTTTTTTCCCCAACTGCTGTTTTTGAGATCCCTCCACAGGTGCTCTAAGGGATTGCGATCTGGACTTATTGCTGGTCAGTTCAGGACTCTACAACACTTTGTCTGAAACCATTTCTGGGTGCTTTTTGATGTGTGCTTTGGGTCTTTGTCCTGCTGTAAGACCCATGACCTCTGACGGAGACCCAACTTTCTGACACTGGACCCTACATTGCCCCCCAGAATTCTTTGGTAGTCTTCAGATTTCATAATGCTATTCACACGGTCAAGGCATCCAGTGCCTGAAGCAGCAAAGCAACCCTAAAACATTGGTGAACCTCCACCATGTTTGACTATAGGGACTGTATTCTTTTCTTTAACCTCCCTGGCGGTATTCCCGAGTGTAGCTCGGGGTAAAATTTCTATACCACAAGCGGTAACCCCGAGCTACACTCGGGCTTACCATGCGGCGCTGCTCTGGGGGTCCCTGCAGCACTTACCTTGTCCTTCGTTCCCACGATGTGTCCCCTGCAGCGTCCCCGGCCATCTCCTCCAGCCGATGCCGGCATCCGGCTTCTGTGTTCCGGTCCCCGTGACGTCGGGACGTACCGGCGCCGGCGGCGGCGGGAAATTTAAAAAATTTTAAAAATGTCTTTTTTTTTTTTTCAATTTTAAATAGTAAAACATTGCTGTTTCATCCCATTTCACATACATTTTGTCCCTAGTGCTTTGTCCGGCGCCCTGCCTGCATTTTGTCTGTTCTTTCTGCCTGGAAACTTAGAAAAGTCCATGGCATCCAAAAAGCGTCCCTTTACGTCAAAAGCGGTTTTAGACCGGCTAGAGAACAGCGATAGTAAATCAGAACCACTTACAGAATTGAGTGATAATGATTTGTGGGGAAATTTTCCTAAAAATTACAGCCTACAATAAAAAACTATTTCCATGCGAAAAAATGGTACCGCTTTCAGCACAAAAAATCAGAAGGAATCATACCGCCAAGGAGGTTAAAGGCCTGGTTTATTTTTCTGAAAACAGTAGCATGATGGGCTTTACCAAAAATCTGTAATTATGTTGCAACTGTCCACAGCACATTCTTCCAAAAGCATTTTGGCTTCCTCAGGAAAGTTTTGGCAAACTCCAATCTGGCTTTTTTATGTTTCTGTGTCAGCAGTGGGGTCTTCCTGGGTCTACTACCATAGCGTCCCTTTTCATTCAGATGGTGACTTGTAGTGCAAGCCTACACAGTTGTACCCTGAAGTTCAGCTTGAATTTGTCTGGAAGTTGATCAAGTTTCTTTAGCCATCATTCAAATAATTCCTCATTTCGATCTTTCTCTTTCATCCATGTTCAGGGAGATTAGCTACAGTTCTATACATATGGAATGGCGCTGTTCACTGATATCAAATCAAAAAGATGGAATAACTAAAAAATATGCAAAAAAAATCAGTATATAGAAAAAGTCCCCTTGTGCAAATTGTGCTACAAGTTTTGTGCAAAAAACGAATAAATTGTAACAAAACCTCCAATGCACATATAGTCTAATACAGTATGATTAATACATGACATTCATTCTTAACACATTTGAAATATATGAAACAGATTTAACGAATTATGAAGTAATTGGCGCAATCAATTACATTAATAAAGTGCCAGAAAATGTGTCCATTAAATGACTCTGAATGTCATTGCATCATTACCAATATAACTCCTTATAACCATCCAATCCGTGCAATTCCTTGATGTTAAAGTGCTATTAGCCGTGCAGATTCCACTATATCAATGACACCACCAAAAATGACGTCACTACGCACAGCGTTGTCTCATGGTAATAGTTTCTACACGACCGGGGATAACGTCATTCATGATTTATGCCTGTTTCAGTTGTGTCAGTGGAGACACAGAACATTGTAAGTGCACACACTTTGGAGTTTTAATAAACATTTGAAATGGTTTTATGCTATGGAGGCTCCTTCTCTCCTTTCTTTCCTATGAGTGGTATATCAATTTAAGAAGTCTTTGAAGATAGGACTGCGGGCTGTAGCCTGTCAATCTCAGACCAACAAGCATTTATGCTGGTCTATAATTTCACTAGCATATCGCTCTGGTGAGTTCACCCAATTTATCTGGTGGTGGATGGAGCACAACATTTTTGTTGGTGTCATTGATATAGTGGAATCTGCACAGCTAATAGCACTTTAATATTGAGGAATTGCACGGATTGGATGGTAAAAAGGAGTTATGCTGGACTTTGTGATGATGCAATGACATTCAGAGTCATTTAATGGACACATTTTTGGCACTTTATTAATGTAAATGATTGCACCAATTACTTTATAATTCGATAAATCTGTTTCATATATTTCAAATGTGTTGAGATAGAATGTCATGTATTAATCATACTGTATTAGACTATATGTGTATTGGAGGTATAGGAGGTTTTGTTACATTTTATTAGTTTTTTTTCACAAAACCTGTAGCACAATTTGCACAAGGGGACTTTTTCAATATATTGATTTTTTGCATATTTTTAGTTATTCCATCTTTTGGATTTGAAATCGGTGAACAGCGCCATTCCATATGTATAGATTTGTTAATTTAAAGGGATTCCATTAAGAATGGCAGCTACCTGGTAGTTTTGTGGTTTTTTTTCTCTTTTTTTCTCACTGTGAGTGGTCTAGGGGTCCACAGCGCAGTCCTACTTATTATATTTAGATTAGCTGCAGTGCCATGGGCTGCAAACTTGACAGTGTTGTGCACAGTGTACACAGAAACATTAGGATCTCTGGAGATGGACTTGTAACCTTGAGATTGTCCATGCTTTGCCACAATTCTTTACTGCCCTTTTTCTTCTCCGTGCTCCATGTGGCACACAACAGAAAGGTTGAGTAAATTTTTCACCATTTTAACTGGTTGCTGATGTGATTTCTATATTGTCAGCACCTGCTAATTGATACGGGTGAGTTTAATTACAAATTACAGGAACATCACAAACTTGGAATGCAAATATTTCTTACAATTTTGAGAAGGTGCCAATAATTTTGTCCAGTCCATTTTTGGGGTTTTGCATGGAATGTGTCAGATTTGGCCTTTTTGTTTCTCCACTTTTTTGTGTCATACCAGTACAAACAAAAGAAATAAACATGAGAATGCCTAAACATTTGTAATTGCAGCAATTTTCTGGGCAAAGTGGTGCATTGTCTGACAGAAATACAGGGGTGCCAATATTTTTGGCCATGGCTGTACGTGGTTAAGAGGATCTAGCTACTGTATAATAAAAAAAGCCCCAACAATGTTTTAGTATTACTGAGGTATATAGACAGGGTGGAAAAGGTGAGTGACGAAGATCTACTAAATAGGTTTTTTATATTGAAAGAAAAAATGAGTGCAAAAGCGTGGGGCAAGATTTGTAAAATGAGTGAGGTAGCATTCGTGGCTAGTGTTAAAACACGTTAGGATTTGCAAGTGGATAAGTATTATTGACATCTATATATTAGAATAAGAAATCTACAATGTCAAACTGTGGTTATTTCCAGTAGTTTGTATAATTGTGTTCTCAAATTCATGTGCCATACTTGGGAGCTGCAGGACTATTCTGCTGCTACATATTTGTGTTTATTACATTTGATCAGTACTATGCAGTAAAGACGACATAGTAGAGAAACTTTGGTTTGAAATGTAAGTGCAACCAACTACCTTGAGCTCTGGTTCACACTGATGCGGTGCGAAATTTGCAGCGTTTTCAATATGAATTCTGCACCGCATCACAATCGCACCCCATTCATATGAACCAATGCGGGTGTGTATGTTAAGTTAACAACACCCCGACATCGGTCCACAAAACGCTGTGCGATGTGCAGAATCAGGTTGCATAGGTGTGAATACCTATGCGATCTGATTCTAGTGCAGACCAAAAAGGGCCCTGCACATTTTTGGAGCGCGTGAGGCGAGAATAGAGCCATACAAAATGTATGGCTCTAATCACACCGCATACAAATGGCATGTGATTTGTACAGGAATGCGGTGCGGTTCCTGTGCGAATCACATGGGATTTACCGCACCGCTGTAGTGTGAAGCTAGGCTTAAGAAGCTATGGCAGCACATTAATAAAATATTTTAAACAAAATAAACACCATCCAATATAGACATGGAGCTTTAATGAGACCTTAATTGGTCACCTGGCAGCCTTCCAGAAGATCTGAATGCATTTCACAGCCTACCATAATATATTTTTTTAATTAAAAAATAGGCTTCTAACATACTCATCGGAGTTTGATTATACCCAGTAATTTCTTTACTATCTAGAAATGTGTGTCTTTACCTAATGGTCTACTCCAAAATTAGTTATCGTGGCATAGTACATTTTGGGTAATATTTGCTATAAAATATTAGTAGTACTTGTAGAATAACTAAGGCTAGAGTCACAAAATCCTAATTGCATACAATATTGATATTCTTGGTCCTTATTTGATCTTTTTATGACTGGAAAAAAAGTTACTACATGGATCATATGAATTTACTAAACATGTTATATTTACTGCCTGCATGTCATTTTATTTTGGTGTGATAAAAGCTACCTTTGTACCATGATATTGCTCTGGTGTCATTGCACCTTTCTGAACCATGGAATCACCGCATTTTTCCTCCTTTGTCTCTGTTAACAATGCTTGCTCTATCTGCCATAGGACAGTGTTCTGTGATAATCTGGCACAGTTAACCTCTATTTCAGCAAATGTTACTGCTCAGCTGTCATGCTAAAACTTTAGTTTGAATGCTAAGTCACTGACCAGGAACATACAGTATACAGAGTATCTCACAGAGGTGAGTACACCCCTCATAGTTTTGTAAATATTTGATTCTATCTTTTCATGTGACAACACTTTGCTACAATGTAAAGTAGTGAGTGTACAGCTTGTATAACAGTGTAAATTTGCTGTCCCCTCAAAATAACTCAACACACAGCCATTAATGTCTAAACCGCTGGCAACAGAAGTGAGTACACCCCTAATTGAAAATGTCCAAATTGGGCCCAAAGTGTCAATATTTTGTGTGGCCACCATTATTTTCCAGCACTGCCTTAACCCTCTTGGGCATGAAGTTCACCAGAGCTTCACAGGTTGCCACGGGAGTCCTCTTCCACACCTCCATGATGACATCATGGAGCTGGTGGATGTTAGAGACCTTGCGCTCCTCCACCTTCCATTTGAGGATGCCCCACAAATGCTCAATAGGGTTTTGGTCTGGAGACATGCTTGGCCAGTCCATCACTTTTACCCTCAGCTTCTTTAGCAAGGTAGTGCTTGTCTTGGTGGTGTTCGGGTTCGTTATCATTTTGGAATACTGCCCTGTGGCCCAGTCTCTGATGGGAGGGGATCATGCTCTGCTTCAGTATGTCACAGTACATGTTGGCATTCATGGTTCCCTCAATGAAGAGTAGCTCCCCAGTGCCAGCAGCACTCATGTAGCCCCAGACTATGACACGCCCACCACTATGCTTGACTGTAGGTAAGACACACTTGTCTTTCTACTCCTCACCTGGTTGCCTCCATACAATCTTGACACATCTGTACCAAATAAGTTTATCTTGGTCTCATCAGACCACAGGACATGGTTCCAGTAATCCATGTCCTTAGTCTGCTTGTCTTCAGCAAACTGCGGGCTTTCTTGTGCATCATCTTTAGAAGAGGCTTCCTTCTGAGATGACAGCCATGCAGACCAATTTGGTGCAGTGTGCGGCGTACGGTCTGACCACTGACAGGCTGACCCCCTACCCCTTCAACCTCTGCAGCAATGCTGGCAGCACTCATATGTCTATTTCCCAAAGACAACCTCTGAATATGATGCTGAGCATGTGCACTCAACGTCTTTTGGTTGACCATGACGAGGCCTGTTCTGAATGGAACCTGTCCTGTTAAACCACTGTATGGTCTTGGCCACCATGCTGCAGCTCAGTTTCAGGGTTTTAGCAATCTTCTTATAGCCTAGGCCATCTTTAGGTAGAGCAACAATTCTTTTTTTTCAGATTCTCTGAGAGTTCTTTGCCATGAGGTGCCATGTTAAACTTCCAGTGACCAATATGAGAGAGTGAAAGCGATAACACCAAATTTAACACACCTGCTTCTCATTCACACCTGAGACCTTGTAACAATAACGAGTCACATAACACCGGGGAGGTAAAATGGCTAATTGGGCCCAATTTGGACATTTTCACTTAGGGATGTACTCACTTTTGTTGCCAGTGGTTTAGACATTAATGGCTGTGTGTTGAGTTATTTTGAGGGGACAGGAAATTTACACTGTTATACAAGCTGTACACTCACTACTTTACATTGTAGCAAAGTGTAATTTCTTCATTGTTGTCACATGAAAAGATATAATAAAAAATTTACAAAAATGTGAGGGGTGAACTCACTTCTGTGAGACACTGTGTGTGTGTGTAATATATATATATACACACACACACACACACTATATTGCCAAAAGTATTAGGATGCCCGGCTTAACACGCAAATTAACTTTGATGGCATTCCAGTCTTAGTCTATAGGGTTTAATATTGCACTGGCCACCCTTTGCAGCTATAACGCTTCAACTCTTCTGGGTAGGCTGTCCACAAGGCTTAGACGTGTGTCTATGGGAATTGTTTGACCATTCTTCCAGATTCGCATTTGTGAGGTCAGGCACTTATATCGGATGAGAAGAACTGGCTCGCAGTCTCCGCTCTAATTAATCCTTAAGGTGTTCTATTGGGTTGAGGTCAGGACTCTGTGCAGGCCAGTCAAGTTCCTCCACCCCAAACTCGCTCATCCATGTCTTTTATGGACCTTGCTTTGTGCACTGGTGCGCAGTCATGTTGGAACAGGAAGGGGCCATCGCCAAACTGTTCCCACAAAGTTGGAAGCATGAAATTGTCCAAAATGTCTTGGTATGCTGACGCCTTAAGAGTTCCCTTCACTGGATCTAAGGGGCCAAGCCCAACCCCTGAAAACAACCCCACACCATAATCCCCCCTCCACCAGTCCAATGGCGGCATGCTCTACACCACTGCATCTGATGCTTTGCATGCAAGGCTTGAATGCAGCTGTTCAGCCATGGAAACCCATTCCATGAAGCTCTCTATGCACTATTGTGCTAATCTGAAGGCCACACGAAGTTTGGAGGTCTTTAGCTATTGACTCTGCAGACAGTTGGCAACGTCTGTGCACTGTGCGCTTCAGCATGCACTGACTCCACTTTGTCATTTTACACGGCCTACCACTTCATGGCTGAGTTGCTGTTGTTCCCAGTTGCTTCCACTTTGTTATACCACTAACAGCTGACTGTGGCATATTTAATAGCAAGAAAATTTGGAATTATTGCCCAGATGGCAACCTATCATAGTACAATGCTTGAATTCACTGAGCTCTTGAAAGCGACCCATTCTTTCACAAATGTTTGTAGAAGCAGTCTGCATGCCTAGGTGTTTGATTTTATACACCTGTGGCTATGGAGGTGATTGGACCACCTGTCCCATCCAATGATCTGGATGGGTGTCCCAATACTTTTAGCAATATTGTGTGTGTATGTATGTATATATATATACATTGGGGTTTATTTATCAAAGGCAAATACGCTGTTCACTTTAAGTGGTTTCACTTTGCAAGGGAATTTTCAACAGAGCTTAGTGAATGATGTGAAGCTCTTGTAAATTCCATCATCCAAGCACGTGCAAGCAAACATGATAGTTTATTTTTTTTTACACATTGATTGGGTAATCTTTACAAAGTGAAATGTTACAATAGTCGCTAAGCTCTGGGAAAAATTCACTTGCAAAGGGAGCAGTCGATTTATATTTAGTAAATCATCAACATTATCTTAAACTTTGTTATATCCAGGTCTGTGACTGTAACATTTTCAGAAGGAAGCTAGCAATGGCTGTTTAAATATTTCTGCCATTAGAGATTGATTACCTGACAAAGAGGTGTTGCTATTAGTACTTAACTTTAAACTGAAGCAAGCCATAGATTATGCATTTTTCTTTATTTCAATCACAGGTTGAAGGAAAGAAAATCTCTTAATACCCCATCAACACAATCAAAGTTGATGGGAAATCTCTCCCACTGCACTATTGTATTCCTATTCTGACAGGGGGAGTTTCCCTACTATCAGAATACAATGATCACTGCTGGCTGCTATAGCCACCTACAGTAACCGCATGAAAACAGCACGACAGACTGGTTGTACTGAAGTCAATTTGATAGATCAACTTCAGTATAACCAGCTTGCCCATAGATGGATCGAAATTTGGCCAGTTCCTGCTGAACAG
Organism: Staurois parvus; assembly: GCF_062004578.1. Classification (NCBI taxonomy): domain Eukaryota; kingdom Metazoa; phylum Chordata; class Amphibia; order Anura; family Ranidae; genus Staurois; species Staurois parvus. Next base: position 804,910 of record NW_028318189.1, on the reverse strand, counting down.
GATGAATTTTGATCTGTCTATGGCCAGCCTGACTCAACACATTGCAATCTAATTGTACAATATCTGTATGATCTCCTAAACAGAGAGAATTATACATACTCCTACATTTACAGAGATGTTTACAGTCTCAGGAGTCTACCTTTACAATATATTAAATTTATATCCAATTAGCTCTTGCTGTACACAGTTGTTAGTAAATTCAAAGTAGATTGCTTAGTAGGGTTATAATGTGCGTGGCCATTTTAACAGGTAGAGTAGCAAGAGGGACAGACTGGACCACAGTGGCACACAGTGCATTAGCACTTTGTAGAATGGTTGTAAAAAAAAAAAACAACAACAACACAAATCTTTTGTTTGGAATTACTATAATTTATTATGTTCACACACAAAGTAGCAAAAACATATGTTCCTCTTTTACTTTGATTTTGAAAAGTGGAAGCAACATTAGAATAATACATGGAATTCTTCACCCTCCAGAGAGATTGCCTTGCATACAGTGTTCAGCTGTATTAAACATATAAAGAGCAATAAATGCTATTCAATTATTATATTAAAATGTTTTTTAATTATGTATTTAAGCGCTGAGCAAACTGTTGGCGCTATATAAATCCTGTGTAAGAATAATAATAATAATGTAATTGTTTGAAAAAGGGTACTTTCACATGTTCCACTCTGTAATGTGAAAAAGCAGAAAAATCATAAAAAATTCACCTGCGGGCATCTATTATTTGAATCTCCACTCTTGAAGTGGTTCTAAAAGCAGAAGATTGTTTACCCTAATGCATTACCTGCATTAAGGTAAATAATGCTCCAGTGAAGTATTGCCCTCTTACCCCCATACATACTTAAGCCTGATCTCGATGCAGCTCTGTGCCCGTCGGCCATAGTGCTGGTCCCTCTCTGCTCACAGACAGAGAGGCAGCAGGGAGAGCCATTGGCTCCTACTACTAATCAAATCCTGTGCACAGAGACAGGGCTAATCTGCACTGTTTGTGTCAATGTACACACAAAGCAGGGCTCAGGAGTGAGCCCGCAGGTGTGCCACTATAGGAAGTGACTTCCTATGGTGGCACATAGAAGCAGCATCGGCAGGGGACCCCAGAAGAAGAGCACAGAGCAGGTAAGTATAACATGTTTATTATGTTAATAAATAAAACATAGCCTTTGCAAACTCTTTGAATTGGTATAATACTGCTTTACAGGAATCCATTTTATTATTTACTTGTATTAAAGTGGAAGTAAAGGTAAAACCTAACTAACTCTAAACCTACAGCCGTGTTTTTAGATCTTTTTGTCAGATGTTACTATGGTATACTGAAGTATAATTACAAGCATTTCATAGGTGTCAAAGGCTTTTATTGACAATTGCATTAAATGTATGCAAAGAGTCAATATTTGCAATGTTGACCCTTCTTTTTCAAGACCTCTGCAATTTGCCCTGTCATGCTGTCAATCAACTTCTGGGCCTCATCTCGACTGATGGCAGCCCATTCTTGCAATGCTTGGAGTTTGGTGGTACTCCGATCCCGCAGCTGAATCAACTTTGGGAGATGGTCCTGGCCCTTGCTGGACTTACTTGGGAACCCTGAAGCCTTCTTCACAACAATTGAACCTCTCTCCTTGAAGTTCTTGATGACTCGGTAAATGATTGGTGCAATCTTAGTACCAGCAATATCCTTGCCTGTGAATCCTTTTTTGTGCACGTTTCCTTGCAGGTAACAAAGGTTACCAGAGGAAGAAAAATGATTGCAAGTGTTGCATGACCACACAATTGTCATTCAAAGTGCAACAGCGCTGAAAGCTGAAAATTGGCCTGGGCAGGAAGGGGGTGAAAGTGCCTGGTAGACAAGTGGTTAAAGTGATTTTATTGCTTGTTTAGAATATGTAAATACTTTATTGTGCATAGCCTGGGTACAGTTTCATATTCACATTAAGAGTAAAGATCTATTGCTTATAGATGCCCATTCCCAGCTAGCTCTCAACATGTGTGTAAACTGAATAGGATGTTATAAGTAGTAGGCTGAAATCAAGGAATTACAATGCAAACATGATTTGAGAAACATGTTGCATCAGTAGCAAAAACATTCCAGATTGCTTGAAAATCTATTGTTTGACAATTAAATTGTCTAACCACTAGCAAACCGTCCCCTGTAGATATGTGTATGTATGTAGTGGTACCATCTTGAGGGTCGCTGTGTTTCTGGATCCCCCTAAGCTCCGCCCAGCCAAGCAACACACATTTTCCACACTTGTATCCACAGTCAATGAACAGTCCATGAACTTGGTTTTTGTTATTTTATTAGGGGAAATAACTTGGATAGGGTAATAGGGATTATGGGAAGCCCAGTTTTACTGAATCAGTGCATGGGGACAACTTCCTATTTACAGAAACAGATCCTGGACTGTTCTTTTCCTTGAAAGCCGTCAGCCTTTGTGGATCAGTAGCAACAGCCCCCTACAGGCTAAGGACTCGAAGCCCCCTTGTAGGACTGCTTCCAACTCTACAGCCTGCAGACACTACCAGCCCTCCTGACTACTCTGAACTCCCGCGACAAGGATAAAAGATTAAGCCCAGCGCTGTCCTTTGAAAGCTTTCTACATGTGGCTGTTTCTCCCCTTGTAAATTCCTTGGTGTGCTGATGTACTCACTCTGTCTTCTTTGCTCCCTCTGCTTGCAGGCCTTGCAGGCCAATGACTTATGGACAGGACCTGCTGATTGGCTTAGCAAATTATAGTACACATCCCTGTGTTTACTAACACAGGACTCTGTACACTAAAAACAGTCACATTTCTTATTAAAATCAGCACACATTGCACACATTATACTTGTTCGCCACACAGTTAACCCTTTGATTGCCCCAAGATAATAACTCCTTCCCAGCCAGTGGCATTAGTACAGTGACAATGTATAATATTATCACTGTATTAGTGTCACTGGAGATGTCCTTGTCAGTTAGTTCCCACTCAGTGTCAGTGTCAGATTGCCCTCTGCACAGTCCCACTATAAGTCGCTGATCACTGCCAATACTAGTATAAAAATTAATAAATATTTCAGTACATATAGCATGGTTTATAGACACTACAACTTTCAAACAAATCAATTAACCTCTTCCCATCCACCCTATAGCAGAAGCACTGTTACAGGGCAGCATGGGTGCGCACAATCCCGTATATATACATGTGATTTTGCATTTCCGGGTAGGGGGCGCACGAGCCCTGGCCGTGCCACTATTCATGGCCTCGGCTGTCAATCGCTGGGTCCCAGCCACAAAACAGTTCTCTCCCCTGTCAGCTCCTGCACACCGCTTTGCATGGCTGAAGCACAAACATAGTCCAGTATGTAAAACTGCGCACAGCACACAGTTAACCCTTTGATCACCCCACGTGTTAACCTCTTCCTGCCCAGTGCCATTAGTACAGTGTCAGTGCTTTTTATTAGCACTGATCCCTGTGATGGTGTCACTGCGGAAGTCAGTTCCCCCCAGTGTCAGAATGCTCCCTGCAGTCCCGCTGATCACCGTCATTACTAGTAATAAAAAAAAAAATCACAGTATATATACTGCCATTTGAAAACGTCATAACTTTCACGTAAACCAACTAATTTACACATATTGAGATTTTTTTTTTTTTTTTTTTAGCAAAGACATGTAGCAGAATACATTTTGGCCTAAATTTATGAAGAAATTAGATTTTTAAAATTTCTTTACTGGACACTTTTAATAGCAAAAAGTTAAAAATATTGTTTTTTTTCTGAAAATTGTTGGGCTTTGTTTTTTTTGGGCAAAAAATTAAAAACCACACAGGTGATCAAATACCACTGAAAGAAAGCTGTATTTGTGGGAAAAAAGGGACGTAAATTTCATTTGCGTGCAGCGTTGCATGATCATGTAATCGTCAGTTAAAGTAACTCAAAAAATGGCCTGGTCAGGAAGGGGGGTAAATCCTCTGGAGGGCAAGTGGTTAATGAACACTTATTGGGATTTTTACACTTTGGCCTAAATTTATGAAGAAATTAGATTTTTAAATTTTTTTTATTGGATATGTTTTATAGCAGAATTTTTTTTCCGTTTATATAATTAAAATAATTTAAAAACGACGTGGTGATCAAATACCACCAAACAAAGCTCTATTTGTATGAAAAAAATATATATACATTTTATTTGGGTCCAGTGCTGCATGACCGCGCAATTGCCAGTTAAAGTAATCCTAAAGGTAGAGTTTTTTTTTTAAATAACAAACATGTTATACTTACCTGCTCTGTGCAATGGCTCCTGGCTCTTCCTCTTATCCAGGTGCCCTCATAGCAAGTCATTCGCTATGGGGAGATATGTGCGTGCTCGCTTCCGAGACTCGCTTTGAGTGTCCATAAGACACACAGTACAGGGCTGAGACCTGCCCCTCCTCACTCCTCCCTGGCTGTGGTTGACAGCTGCATGAGCTAATAGCTCCCACTGCTGTCTCTCGGCTAATGAGTATGCAGGGACCTGGGAGTGCATCCACTCTCATGCACATCACTGGATCGATATTGGGCTCAGGTAAGTATTGGGGGGAGCTGCAGGGTAAGCTGCATACTGAAGGTTTTTTACCTTCATTCATAGAATGCATGAAAGTAAAACCCTCTGCCTTTAGAACCACTTTAAAGGATAAGTTCACCTTTGGAAACATGTTACATGTTCCACCCATTTTTAGGGTGGAACATGTAACATGTTCCCATAGCTGCAGCCACGCCCGCCGCCCCCCTCCCTCTGAAAGATAATATGGGGAAAAGTCTCCTCATACTATCCGTCAGATTTGAAAACAGCGCAGCTGTCAGGCTCCGCCCAAAGGGATCTCTAGTGGTCCACGGCACGGGGTTTCCCAGGACGCGGAGTCTAAGTCCCAGTCTGCCTTTTCACCAGGGCCCCTGATGGTGGGGATGGACTTGGTGCAAGACTGAATCCAGGTCGCGTTCCTGGGCACCCCCGGCGGCGGCAGAGGGGTCCCGCTGAGGGTATGTGCCCGGATTGAGCCTGCTGTGAAGGGGACGACAGATCCCGATCCGAGCGGGATGGATGGGATGACAGATCCCGATCCGAGCGGGATGGATGGGCGACTGTCAGGAGTAGGCGAGGTCAGACTAGCCGGGTCGGTATTGTGTGGGCAGCGTGGTACAGGGGGAGTAAGCGGAGAATGGTCGGGGTCACAAGCCAGGTTCAGCAGGTAGCGGGCAGCATGGTACCGAGGGTCAGGCAGAGGGATGGTCAGGAACGAGCCGGGGTCAGAGCAGGAGAAGGTCAGCATAAACAGAACAGGCAGAGTTTGGCAACAAGGAAGCGTACTTACAGGACAGGAAACAAGACCTTGCGGCAACTTGGAGATGCACAGGGCAGCTTTAAATAGAGAGCCCTGCTCTCCCATTGGTGCGGCCGCGATCGCTACTGCGCATGCGCGGCCGATGCGATCGCCGAGGACTCTGCGCTCGCCGGCTGGGACGGATCGGCGGTCTGCGCATGCGCGCGCCGCCAAGGACCCGGGATCCCTGACATTGCCCCCCCCCCTACAGGCAACCTCCGGATGCCCAACCGACCCCTACTCAACGGCTGGTTCCGAAGAAATTCCCGCACGAGCCTTGGGGCGTGCACATTTTGGGCCGGCTCCCATGAATTTTCCTCCGCCCCATATCCTTTCCATTTAACCAGAAACTGAGTTTGGCCTCCCCTCTTCCTGCAATCTAAGATAGCTTCAACTTCAAATTCCTCCTCCCCATCCACGTCTACTGCCTCCGGTGGTTTAGACCTTCGATCCGGGAAGGGGTCTGGAGTTGCTGGTTTCAACAGGGACACATGGAAGACCGGATGAACCTTCATAGATTCGGGCAGTGCCAGCTCGTATGCCACCTCGTTGATCTTACGTTTGACCCGGAAAGGCCCCAAGAACTTGGGAGCCAATTTCTTTGAAGGGCAGGACATTTTTAAATTTGCGGTGGACAACCAAACCTGGTCCTCTGGCCGCAAACTCAATTCCCCTCTTCTTTTCTTATCAAATGCCCTCTTATTGTCATCCTGGGCCTTTGCCATTGCTTCCTGCAATACCTTGCTATTGGTTGACAGAAAGGTCAACATATCCTGCGTGGCTGGGACTGCAACCTCCGGGATTAGATCTGGCAGGAATACAGGGTGGAACCCATAGTTCGCGAAAAACGGGGACTGTCTAGTAGCAGAGTGACTTGCATTATTATATGTGAATTCCGCAAGCGGCAGTCATCCCAGTCATCTTGGAGGAAGGTGGTATAGCACCTGAGGTACTGCTCTAGGGTCTGGTTTGTACGCTCCGTCTGGCCATTGGTCTGTGGGTGATAAGCTGAGGAGAACGATAACTTAATTCCCAGGGTTTCACATAGAGCTTTCCAGAACCTGGACGTAAACTGAACCCCTCTGTCAGATACAATGTCCCTGGGAATTCCGTGGAGTCTTACCACTTCCTTAATAAACACACGTGCTGTCTCAAGGGCCGTAGGTGTGTCCTTTAGAGGTACAAAATGGGCCATCTTGGACAGGCGGTCTACAATCACAAAGATTGCTGTGTGGTCCTGAGAGGGTGGAAGTTCCACGATAAAGTCAATGGAAATCATGGTCCATGGCCTGTTGGGTATGGGTAATGGGCGCAAGAGACCCCAAGCTTTATTCCTAGTGGGTTTGTTTCTCTGACAAACGGGACAGGTCTTTATGTAGGTTTCGCACTCTCTGGCCATATTAGGCCACCAGAATGTACGCTGCAGCAGCTCCAAGGTCTTACGTACCCCAAAGTGCCCGGCCAGCGGGTGATCATGGCAGTATCCTAATACCAATGTACGGGCCTCCTCAGGGACCACAATCTGACCCTCCTTCCAAAAAAGTCCTTCCCTATTTATAAGGGGACACCGGGTGGACCTTGCATTCCTACGGACGCGGTCTGCAGTTGAGAATGGAGCTCCGATTGGAGAACTAGGAAATTTCCTGGGGACAGGATAGTGTCTGGCTTGGGATTCTCTTCGGGATCCCCAAACATGCGGGAGAGCGCGTCTGGTTTTGTGTTCTTAGACCCTGGCCTATAGGTTATATGGAAAAAGAACCGGGAAAAGAACAGCACCCACCTGGCTTGACGTGGCCTCAGACGTTTAGCTGTCCTCAGATATTCTAGGTTCTTATGATCCATAAAAATCAAGATTGGGTGTACCGCCCCCTCTAACAAGTATCTCCATTCCTCTAGTGCCACCTTAATCGCCAAGAGCTCCCGATCCCCGATATCATAATTCCTTTCCGCAGGAGTTAGTTTCCTGGAGAAGAAAGCCACCGGGTGCATGAGTTCTTTGATGCCCTTCCTCTGGGACAGGATCGCCCCGACCGCATTCTCGGATGCGTCCACCTCCAAGATATATGGCAAGGACGAATCAGGGTGGCTCAAAATAGGAGCTGCCGTAAACAATTCCTTTAAGGCTTCGAAAGCCCTCTGTGCCTCAGGTGTCCATTGGAAGCGAACCCCCTGCCTGGTCAGCTGGGTGATAGGGGACACTAGGCCCGAAAAGTTCTTAATGAACTTTCTGTAGAAGTTCGCGAAGCCGATTAAGCGTTGGACCGCTTTCTTATCAGTGGGGGCTGGCCAATCTAAAATGGCCGAAACCTTTTGGGGATCCATGGCTACTCCTGTGGGAGAGATGGTTAGACCCAGAAACGAAATACTACTCTGTTCAAAGCAGCACTTGTCTGCCTTGGCATATAAGCTGTGTTGGCGGAGCCGTTCTAACACGCGCCTCACGTGACCTCTATGGTCCTCCAAGGTTGGGGAAAAGACAAGGATATCGTCCAGGTATACGATGACGAAGACATCCAGGTAGTCCCTGAACACATCGTTTATGAAATGCTGGAAGGTGGCAGGGGCGTTACATAGGCCGAAGGGCATAACCAAATATTCATAGTGTCCGAATCTGGTACGGAATGCTGTCTTCCACTCATCCCCCTCTCTGATACGAACTAAATTATAGGCACCTCTCAAGTCTAGTTTAGTGAAGACAGATGCTGACTTCAGCCTCTGAAAAAGCTCGGGGACTAGTGGTAGCGGGTAACGGTTCTTTACTGTGACCTTATTCAAGTCCCGGTAATCTACGCAGGGCCGGAGGGACTTGTCCTTTTGTTCCACAAAGAAAATGCCCGCCCCGGCTGGTGACGTGGAGGGTCTAATAAACCCCTTATGGAGGTTTTCATCGATATATTCTTTTAGCACCCCTAACTCCCGCTCGGATAAGGGGAATATCCGTCCAAATGGGATTTCCGACCCTGGGAGGAGATCAATTGGGCAGTCATAAGCTCGGTGCGGGGGAAGAGTGTCCGCCCCCCGCTTGCTAAACACATCCAGAAAACTATGGTAGACTGACGGAATGACTTGCGCCAGCTCCGCATCTGTCTCTAGACACAACAAAGTCGGCGGAATCGGGGAGATCTTAGGGAGGCAATGCTGCTGGCAGTATGGGGAGAGGAACTGCATAGAACCCGCCTTCCAGTCCACCTGGGGATTATGGGCTCGTAACCACGGGAGCCCCAAAATAATTGGAAATAATGGGGATGCTATGGCGTCCAACCGAAGGAGTTCTTCATGATGGGTCGATACGGTAGTACGGATAGGTGGGGTCTCGTGGTCCACCACCCCTGACTTAATACGTGATCCATCTGCTAGAAAAATATTCAATCCCACCTCCTTGGTTTGTAGGGGAATTTGTTGCTGAACTGCAAAGTCTAAATCTATGAAGCAACTACACGCCCCAGAATCCACAATTGCTGTGGTCACCACTGTTCTCCCCGGCAGCTGAAGTGACACAGGTACCGCTAGATAACTAGTGTTGCCCACACTGTTAGAAGTGACCGTAGAGAAAACAGCGGAACACTTACCCCTCTTGGCTGGACAGGTACGTACCACATGGCCTGCTCCCCCACAGTAGAGGCAGAGATGGTTGGTAAGACGCCTCTGGCGTTCCTCAGGCGTAAGTGTCGGCCGGATCCTTCCCGATGGCCCGGTCTCGGGTGTATCCATAGCATCCTGATTCTGGCTTGCCGGCTGTAACTGGGTTGAGGCCTGAGGGGGTGTTCCAGTTGGTCCTTGTCCTTGGTTGCACCTTTCCTGCCTGCGCTCCCGCAACCAGCGGTCAAATAGTCAAAGCTATTAAGGCCTCCAAAGTGCTAGGTATGTCTATTCGGGCCAATTCGTCCTTCAGGGATTCAGCTAACCCTACGCGGAACTGGTGGTGCAGAGCCGCCTCGTTCCATTGGCTGTCACTATGCCAACGCCTGAATTCGGCGGCATAGTCCTCCACTGTCCGGTGACCCTGCCTGAGCGTATATAGGGCCCTCTCGGCCGTTGCGGTGCGCAGCGGGTCGTCATACAAGAGGGCCATAGCCTCAAAAAATACCGTCACTGACTTCAACAGTGGGTTTCGATTCTCTCGGAGCCGGTGGGCCCAGTCTTGGGGTCCCCCCTGTAGTAGGGAAATAATGAACCCTACCCTCACCGATTCGGAGGAAAAGGTCCGAGGCTGGAGGTCAAGGTATAGCTGACAGGAGTTACGAAAGGCCCTGAATCTACTTCGGTCTCCGGAAAAACATTCCGGTGTGGGGACACGGGGTTCTGGTGCGGGTAACAACCCCGGAGTCTCCCTAGTGGGTTCCCCGGACCCCCTGGTAGAGGTAGCTAAGGTCTGCATGCGACTGTCCAATACCGTATAACCTTCCTGTAGGCCCCTAATTCCCAGTGTAAGGGTCTCCATCTGTTGGCAGATGTCGTCCAGAGGGGAAGTTCCCCTTCCAGGCTCAGTCATGGCCGCAAGGTACTGTCAGGCTCCGCCCAACGGGATCTCTAGTGGTCCACGGCACGGGGTTTCCCAGGACGCGGAGTCTAAGTCCCAGTCTGCCTTTTCACCAGGGCCCCTGATGGTGGGGATGGACTTGGTGCAAGACTGACACCAGGTCGCGTTCCTGGGCACCCCCGGCGGCGGCAGAGGGGTCCCGCTGAGGGTATGTGCCCGGATTGAGCCTGCTGTGAAGGGGACGACAGATCCCGATCCGAGCGGGATGGATGGGATGACAGATCCCGATCCGAGCGGGATGGATGGGCGACTGTCAGGAGTAGGCGAGGTCAGACTAGCCGGGTCGGTATTGTGCGGGCAGCGTGGTACAGGGGGAGTAAGCGGAGAATGGTCGGGGTCACAAGCCAGGTTCAGCAGGTAGCGGGCAGCGTGGTACCGAGGGTCAGGCAGAGGGATGGTCAGGAACGAGCCGGGGTCAGAGCAGGAGAAGGTCAGCATAAACAGAACAGGCAGAGTTTGGCAACAAGGAAGCGTACTTACAGGACAGGAAACAAGACCTTGCGGCAACTTGGAGATGCACAGGGCAGCTTTAAATAGAGCGCCCTGCTCTCCCATTGGTGCGGCCCCGATCGCTACTGCGCATGCGCGGCCGATGCGATCGCCGAGGACTCTGCGCTCGCCGGCTGGGACGGATCGGCGGTCTGCGCGTGCGCTCGCCGCCAAGGACCCGGGATCCCTGACAGCAGCCATGCAGGGCTCCACCCACACGACCGCGTCATTCATTCACGGACGTCCGTGAATGAATGAACTGCAAGTCCCGACAGCCTTAACGACTGTAAGCTTGTAGTTTTCAATGGACTACCATGGCTCTGTGGTAGTTAATTGAACCTTCCTGTTAGAATATCTGCTTGGCCAAACATCCTGTACGGCAAGCAGATATTCTGACAGGTCTGCAGGAGACCTGCATGGCATCAGTCATCTACTGGTCGCTGGTGCAATGCTTTCCAGGTTCCTTTGGACAAAAATAATAAATGCACATTTTTTTTTACCTGAAAAAAATTAGCATTTATTATTTTTGTCCAAAAGGTGAACTTATCCTTTAAAGTAGCGCAATGCCAAATAGCAAAAAAATGCTCTGGTCATGAAGGGGGTAAAATCTTCCAGATCTTAACCACTTCAACCACTTCACCCTTTAGTAAAAAAAAACAAAAACCCAAATTCGTTTATAACCAAAAATTATAATTTTTCAAAAAACATTTTTACATTTTTATTTAATTTTTTTATATAATTTTTTTTTTAACATACCGTCACCCTGGTGACACTGTTCACTATGGTGACACTGTACTACTTGTGGGGGGTGATGGAAGATTTGTTTTTGGTTTTTTTTACACTTATTGCTTTTACACCCATAAAGGCTGTAAAAGCAATCATTTCTCCTCTCTGGCTGCATTCTTGCAGACATTGAGAAATACTGTGAGAGCTGTGATTGGTCACACCTTGTCACATGGTACAAGGCTGTTCTGAATAGCCTTGTACCATGTAATCTCTGTGATCATTCACAGATTTCACTAGTAGTAAGCAATGATGTCAGGAAGTGATATCTTGCTTACTACTATTCATGTGATCACTGATTGGCCAATCACTGATCACATGATCGAGACCTCACACAGTGGTCCCGTACAGCGATCGGTGTTCCGCTGTGTCCTCCAGACACAGTGGGCACCGGATCGTGGTGCTGCACGCTCCCAGGGAGCGCGCACAGGCAGGGAATGTGGGAGGACATTTATAAATGCTCACCCACTCCTGCACTGCTCCCATCCGGCTGTTTATGTACATGGGCCAGACAGGAAGTGGTTAAGCAAGTTGTTTTCAAATTGATAAACAGTGGCAAGACTGAAATCTTAAGTCTCTTGAAACCATTGTCAAAGCATTGTGTTTAGTTGAAAAAGCAGGTGAACACCTTATCTTACATTGTGTCATGATGAAAAATCAGCCTCTGTGGACAGTAGTCTTTTCGAAAAATACAATACATTGCTTGAGGTGTTTATATCTGACTTTTCAGACTCTCTGACTGGCTTGTTATGGGGCTGATTTAGATATGGTTCATACTAGTTTGATGCGTTGTGAATGCAATTTGTGGTTTGATAATATAGTACAGGTGCTGTACTACTATTACTGCTAGTACTACTGTCCTGGAACGAACGAGTATAGTTCACTAAATACACACCAAAATTGCATCAAAAACACATGTACATGCATTTTTGATATGTTTTCATTCAAGTCTCTGGGTCACGAAATCATACTGCATTACACCAATGTAGCACAGGACCCTTACCCAACCTCTCATTGCAGTTGAACTGCATCAATGTGAATGCTATTTCCAATGTCATTCTATTCTGTATGACTCAAGTTGCATTAGAAAAAAATTGCACTAGTATGAACCAGGCTTTACTAAATGTAAATAGGCTGTTCATTCCAGAGCTTAAAGAATGAGATGAAACTGTGCTGACATCCATCATCCAGTCATGTGCAAGCAAAATACTGTGTTGTTGTTTTTTACTTGCATGTAATTGGGTATTCTTTTTAAAGTCAATTTTTACTGTGGAAAAATCCCCAAATCACCAGCTTTATTGCCTTAGTTAATCAACCCCTATGTGTCCAAATTCAATCCATACACTGTATTGATAGTTCAAATTATTACTTGGATCTTAGATAAAATTAGTGCTGAAATGGCATATATCTAGAATGTTATGATTTCATATTTCGAAATCTCAAAATAGAAGATTTACTTCACTGTGTTTTTTTCTCCATCAGATTAAAACTGCTAAAAATGTTACAGAAATGCAGCTACTTCAGCTTCACAGCCTTCAGTACTTGGAGAGATACATTTATCTGATCCTATTTAATGCCTACCTGCATCTGGAGAAGAAGGACACATGGCAAAGACCCTTCAGCAAGTGGATGCATGAGGTGTGTACAGCTACTTTTTCCTGTTCTATGTTTATATTACAACTTAAATACAAGTGCAGCACTTATAGTTAACAAATAGTAAATCATAAAAAACTGTTCAATCTCATATACAATTATAATGCAAAAAAAAAACTCCCACGAAAAGTCCACCATAAAAAGTGCAGGTTCAGTGCCTTTCTCACGGAGAAAAGAAAAGAAATGTTCCAAATCAAGGCAAAAAGAACTAGACACTTCCACCAATCCACCACTGTGCATGTGATTGGACCCTTACCAAATGATACGACCACCGGTTAGGGTATGGTCATAAAAGCTTCAAATCAATCCACGCTTGGGATATGTTTATCTTGGATATCAAAGTTCCTCCCGACGTAGCTTCTCAAAGATATCAATAAAAGTAAGTAGAAACACCAGGGACTCTCATAGTTTAGTAAGTAAAAAACTTCACAATTTATTAAAGATTAAAACTACTCACAAGAGTGTATAAAAGCCAAGCAGTAATCATACAGTCTTCACAATATTTTTCCTCCTCTGCTTGTGTTGTGCAAAACTCCACTTCCAGGTCTCTATCAGCATAATGACGTCACATCCTGTGGCCTTGTCTGATGTGATTTATCATAGCTAACATCAGGGGGAGTGGCCTAGGCCACGTTGTTATGCTGATTGAGTGGAGTTTTGCACAACACGAGCAGAGGAAGAAAAATACTGCGATTTTTAGGTCCAATCTGAATGGAGCCTTAGCATTTTATTAGCGCTTTTACAGTACATCTAGAGGAAAAAAAAGGTAGAAAAAGCTGTTAGGAGCGTTTTAGCCGCATTTAGGAGCGTTCAGTGTTTTTTTTTCTGCTGGCAAATCGCTCCTTGAAACTGCAACAAAAAGCTTTTTTTTCTGTTCCTAGAAGCTTAAAAAACGTTTATAGCCTACGCTAGTGTGCATGGACATATAAGATAACATTTGCTTCTAGGGGCAAAAAAAACCCCACTCATAACCAGCTGCTAGGAGCTTAAAATAATTTAGTGTGCATGAAGCCTTAAACTGCAGAGTGCTGCAAACTATTAGGATTAGGTCAATGTATGAAGACTGGAAGCAATTATACACTGCTCAAGAAAAAAAAAGGAGCACTTTGAAAATACATCAGATCTCAATGGGGAAAAATATCATGCTGGATGTCTATACTGATATGGACTGGGTAATGTGTTAGGAACATAAGGATGCTCCATCGTTTTTGATGGAAATGAAAATTATCAACCTACAGAAGACTCAATTCAAAGACACCCCAAAAATCAAAGTGAAAAAATGATGCAGCAGGCTAATCCATTTTGCTGAAATTTCATTGCAGCAACTCAAAATGGTACTCAGTACTTTGTATGGCCCCCACGTGCTTGTATGCATGCCTGACAACGTCAGGGCATGCTCCTAATGAGACGACGGATGGTGTCCTGGGGTATTTCCTCCCAGATCTGGACCAGGGCATCACTGAGCTCCTGGACAGTCTGAGGTGCAACCTGGCGGCGTCGGATGGACCAAAACATGATATCCCAGAGGCGTTCTATTGGATTTAGGTCAGATGAGTGTGGGGACCATTCAATGGTATCAATTCCTTCATCCTCCAGGGATTGCCTGCATACTCTCACCACTTGAGGCAGGACATTGTTGTGCACCCAGAGGAACCCAGGATCCACTGCACCACTTGCAGTTGTCTAGTTTTAAAAAGTGCAACATCCAAAAAGTTGGAAAGTAGACAGATTTTGTCATTTTCATATTTTTTCTTTATTTTTCCTCTATTTCTATCTGTTGAACATAACTTATTGCCATAGATTATAGTCAAAATATGATTCAAAATGAGGGAATACACTCCCCATACCAGCTTCACAATCAGTAAACCTCTCGGAAACAAAATTTCCCATGAAAAAAAACAAAATAGCTTTTTGACTTTGATAAATAGGCCCCTAGAGCAGAGCTGGATTTGTTAAATAAGTATCAGGTCTCCTGCAGTGCTCTAACTGAACAGCAGTGCACAGATGTTTTCATTTCTAGGGAAAACGTAACTACTTCTAGGAATGAATCTAAACGGAGAATTCACTTATATCATGAATGTCAGCTCTTACCAAATTTTGGGAGAATGCCCAGTCTTCTGTGTTATTTTATATATGAACCTAAAGAGTAATTTATAGCAGTATTGACACCAAAACAGGTTGCTATGCAGTTACCCTTTTAATTGCTATCACGTAGATGGTTCTGAAAAAAACAGATCAATTTTACTGTTGTGGGTTTAGTAACACTATAAAGCTAGCTAAATCAGTCAAAATCCCACAAAAAAAGTCTAAATGCACATGGCTGCGATCAGCTACAAATTCATTCTAACTCGTGGTAAGGTTATTTACACATCATTCTTTTTTTGGTGCTGTTATTTTGCGAAAGCTATTTTTCAGAACAAGAGAGTTAAATTTTGGCGTTAATACTTTCAGCGCAGCGTAACTATTGGATCAATAGTCAATTGACCTTGCCAGCGATCAGCAAATATACAGTAGCCCCTGTAGAGAAGATTGTTAATGCTTATCTTTCCTCTTAAATATCTCACTTGATAAGGAATCATGTGCTGTCTGCTGGGAAACAAGCACTTCCAGGAGTAATGATTTTTTTGTAAGGAGTGGAGGTTGGCGGTGAAAGCTGCAGGGGACACAGGAGGAGATCAACACTTGTGGAAGTGTCAAATGTCCCAGCAAACATTGCAGTACCAGTCCTCCTAAATCAGCAGGGTTGAGTACCAGAGACAGAAGGAGGGGAAAGTATTTACCTTTTTTTTTACAGGTTGCTGCTTTATTTTAATTTGCAGATTGGCATTAGAGTCACATTAGTGTTTTTTTCACAGGTTAAACTAGCCCTGAAATCTGGACAAACAAATATTGTTGAAATACAAGAAGCATATGTATTCTTTCTTGAATCCTGCATTTGAATCTTGAATAGGATTCAAGTGTATTCTTACTTGAATCTGTGCAGTAATCTAGCATGAACGCACCCATGCACATTGCCTCGGCAGGAGTTTCCTGTAATAAACACTGATCTCTGCTGCTCTCTCCCAGTATAGGGTGACAGGTCTTGTACCTGCTCCCCTGTGGCTTTCTGAAGACAAACTGTAATAGGAGAATGTTGTTGGGTCCCTCATACTGCTCTGTTCCGTGATGATGGTGATGTTACCACTATTTTTACAAGCTACTAATATCTGAGTTTGCAAAGACATTTTGAACACACAAAGCAGATTTATATCCATTGCAACAATGAAGAAGTATCTTTAAATAATATTGTGTGTACCTGGAACTCAGCTGTAAAGGAAACCATGCTTAGAAGAAGGTTGGCAGTAGCCACCCCCATTCTCCCCTAGTGTTGCTTTGCTGTCTCTGAAATCAGAATCGAGTCACCAGCCTGAAACAAATATTTGGATTGAAAGCCGCAGTGAAGTCAGAACTTTTGATTTGCATATATTCTAGGTCAGTCATTAAAAGTATATAAGCCAACTGGTTAGTGTGGAATCAGGGGAGGTCAGCAGTGACAAGCTGCATATTCTTCATATAGGTATGCTTTTAAGGCTCCTTTCCACTTGCAATTTGGGGGTGGTAAAGTATTTGTACTGCCCCTCAATTGTCCCCCCTTTTGCTGCAGAGGCAGCAGCTGGGGGATTTACACATCCTGCAGCTGGAATTATACTCCTGTTGCGATATTGCCAGCCGAGCATGACCTATTCAATTAAATGGGGCTGCTCTGCAACCGCCCCACAACTGCTCCCAACACAATACAAAACCTCACTGAATGCGGGTCACTCTTCAGAGAGCAAAGCAGGTGAAAACTAGCCCCAAGGGTCAAATTACACTTAAAACTGATTTCGACTGAAATTAAGTCATGTATGGCCAGCTTTGTTGTTAGTTAAAGGATTAGGTTGAAGTTGTTAGATATAGGATTAGGTTATTTGGTAAAGTAAATGTAAACCCTCATTAAATAACATTTTAGTTTTCTTAACCTCTTCCTGCTGGCCGCACGCACATATGCGGCCTATTGGTTGGTGGGCTTTAACGCCGAGCGGCTGCATATATGCGTCTGTATGTAAACAAATGACTGTGCTGAGAGTGCATTTCCAGCACAGTAACTAACGTGTCATGGAAAGCATACTTGCGATCTGGAGCTTTCTGATCATGTGACTGCTATGACAGCCAATCATATCGATCACATGATTGAAATGTCTGCCTCCGCCTTCCGGCATTTCATTTCACTAAGGGGCAGAAGGTGGCGATGGAAAGGGGTTAAGCACTGAGTATAATAAACAAGTACCCTTTTGTTAAAATACGTTTTCACTTTTTTTTTTCTTCATTCGTTGCATTTCTGTGCTGCTCATTTCCTGCAGCAACTTTTAGTTTACAGGCATGCATGCCAGCTATGATTCACGGCATTTTTCAGCATGGATTTCCTGATGGTGACAACCGTAGACAATGGGGTTGATTTACTAAAGGCGCGTAGATTGTGCACTTTACAAGTGCAGTTGTACTCTGCAAGGATATTTGATCCAGAGCTTAGAAAATGAAGGCAAGCTCTGCTGACTTCCATCAATCAGTCATGTGCAAGCAAAAAATGCTGTTTTTTTTTTTACTTGCATGTGATTTGGTTCTCTTTGCAAACTGATACCTTGCCTCATTTACTAAGCTGTGGAACAGATGCCTTTGCAAAGTGCACAATTTACCTTTAGTAAAACAACCCCAATGTCTGTATAATTTGTGTTTAAATGCCACTTATAGTCAACATCAGATATCCATGTAGCTAGTTATATTTTATACAGGATTTCATAATGCACAGTGCCTTGAAAAAGTATTCATACCCCTTGAAATTTTCCACATTTTGTCATGTTACAACCAAAAACATAAATGTATTTTATTGGGATTTTATGTGATCGACCAACACAAAGTGGCACATAATTGTGAAGTGGAAGGAAAATGATAAATGGTTTTCAAAATGTTTTACAAATAAATCTGTGAAAAGTGTGACGTGCATTTGTATTCAGCCCCTCTGAGTCAATACTTTGTAGAACCACATTTCACTGCAATTACAGCTGCAGGTCTTTTTGGGTATGTCTCTAACAGCTTTGCACATCTAGAGAGTGACATTTTTGCCCATTCTTCTTTGCAAAATTGCTCAAGCTCTGTCAGATTGAATGGAGAGTGTCTGTGAACAACAATTTTCAAGTCTTGCCACAGATTCTCAATTGGATTTACGTTTGGACTTTGACTGGGCCATTCTAACACATGAATATGCTTTGATCTAAACCATTCCATTGCAGCTCTGGCTGTATGTTTAGGGTCGTTGTCCTGCTGGAAGGTGAACATCTGCCCCAGTCTCAAAACTCTAACAGGTTTTCTTCTAAGATTGCCCTGTATTTGGCTCCATCCAGCTTCTCATAAACTCTGACCAGCTTCCCTGTCCCTGCTGAAGAAAAGCATCCCCACAACATGATGCTGCCACCACCATGTTTCACGATGGGGATGGTTTGTTTAGGGTGATGTGCAGTGTTAGTTTTCTGCCACACAGCGTTTTACTTGTAGGCCAAAAGGTTCATTTTTGGTCTCATCTGACCAGAGCACCTTCTTCCACGTTTTTTGTTCCCTACATGGCTTCTTGCAAACTGCAAACGGGACTTCTTATGGCTTTCTTTCAACAATGGCTTTCTTCTTGCCACTCTTCCATAAAGGTCAGATTTGTGGAGTGCAAGACTAATAGTTGACCTGTGGACAGATTCTCCCACCTTGGCTGTGGATCTCTGCTGCTCCTCCAGAGTTACCATGGGCCTCTTGGCTGCTTCTCTGACTAATGCTCTCCTTGCCCGGCCTCTCAGTTTAGGTGGACGGCCATGTCTTGGTAGGTTTGCAGCTATGCCATACTCTTTCCATTTTCAAATGATGGATTGAACAGTGCTCTGTGAGATTTTCAAACCTTGGGGTGTTTTTTTAATAACCTAACCCTGCTTTAAACTTCTCCACAACTTTATCCCTGACCTGTCTGGTGTGCTCCTTGGCCTTCATGATGCTGTTTGTTCACAAATCGTCTCTAACAAACATCTGAGTGTTTTACAGAACAGCTGTATTTATACTGAAATTAAAGTACACCCAGGTGGACTCTATGTACTAGTTAGGTGACTTCTAAAGGCAATTGGTTCCACTAGATTTTAGTTAAGTGTATTAGAGTAAAGGGGACTGAATACAAATGCACGCCACACTTTTCGGATATTTATTTGTAAAAATTTTGAAAACCATTTATCATTTTCCTTCCACTTTACAATTATGTGCCACTTTGTGTTGGTCTATCACATAAAATCCCCCCAAAAAAACATTTACGTTTTTGGCTGTAACTAGAGATGAGCGAATCGAACATGGCGAAGTGGAATTCGTTTCGAAGATTAGGAAAAATTTGATTCTCGCCGAATCCGAAAGTTAGCAAACTTCGGATGCACGAATCGAATTTTCCCAAAAATGGCGGCGACGTGTGGCGACAGAGCGGGGATCTCTGGGAAGGCGCGCAGACAAGGCACGCTGACCCATAATGCATTCATTCATGACATGTGATCGCATTAGCCAATCGCCAGCCAGCCAGCACTGTGTAATGGTGGAGCTATAAATCGCGGCCATCTTAGAATTCTCCATTAGCCTCCGGTCATTCAAGAGAGACAGACCTGTCTGTATTAGGGACAGAGTTAGGGCCACAGAGACTTTAGGGCCACAGAATCGTTACTCAGGGACACAGAATCGTTACTCAGGGACACAGAATCGTTACTCAGGGACAGACACAGAATCGTTACTCAGGGACACAGAATCGTTACTCAGGGACACAGAATCGTTACTCAGGGACACAGAATCGTTACTCAGGGACACAGAATCGTTACTGAGGGACACAGAATCGTTACTGAGGGACACAGAATCGTTACTGAGGGACACAGAATCGTTACTGAGGGACACAGAATCGTTACTGAGGGACACAGAATCGTTACTGAGGGACACAGAATCGTTACTCAGGGACACAGAATCGTTACTCAGGGACACAGAATCGTTACTGAGGGACACAGAATCGTTACTCGGGGACACAGAATCGTTACTCGGGGACACAGAATCGTTACTGAGGGACACAGAATCGTTACTCGGGGACACAGAATCGTTACTCGGGGACACAGAATCGTTACTCGGGGACACAGAATCGTTACTCGGGGACACAGAATTGTTACTCAGGGACACAGAATCGTTACTTTCTGCTTCACAACCACTATTGAATTAAAGAGTATGTCAGACAACACGCAGAGGAGTGGCAGAGGAGGCAATGTTTCAGGAGCGAGCAGACGTGGCAGCAGAGGAAGGGGTCGAGGCAGCACTAGTCGCAGCCAGAGGCCAGTGCTCCCGGTGTCATCCAGCGGTTGTGTCTCCACCGACAACCCTGCCGTCATCGATTGGTTGACTCGGTCGTCTTCCTCTTCCCAGGTCACCTCTGACACCTACAGCCAATGGTCGGTGGGTACGTCAGACACAACCGTTAGTTGGCATGGCCCGGGAGCAAGCCCACTGAAATCACGTGTCCTCTACCTGCCCCTGTCCTTTGGTGTTCCCTCACCAAGCGAAGTATCGCATGCTGTGGGCTCAGCCCCACTGTACAGTGAGGAAGAGCTAACAGAGTGCGGTCAGGAACGGGGGGAGACATCCGCCTCTTCAGCAGCCAGGCGAAGAAGTACTGGCGAGGAGAGTGGCTCGGTAGCCGGTCTAGAGACAGGTCTATCTCCTGACCCACACGCAGCCGAGGGGGCTAGTAGTGACGCGGAGACCCTAATTGATGATGATGAGGCTGATCGCACTTGGCAGCCTCGTCGTCATCAGGCTATTGCTTCCGCATCATCAGGAGAAGAGGGTGCCAGCTTGGCAGCGAGCAAAACAGTCGGTGGGTTGCCCAGGAGGCAGCAGGGTCGCAGCAGTGTCAGTGGAGGCAAACGGCCACGGAGTAGAGCACCAGCTCCACTGCAGCCTACCACCACGGCCAGTAGTGGTGCCGGTGTGCACGAAGGAAGTAGCAGTCAGCCAGTGAGGAGTAGCGGGGGCAAAGTTTCCTACTCGGCGGTGTGGCAATTTTTCGTCAAGCCGCCCGAGGAAGTAAACGTAGCCGTATGTCGACTATGTGGCCAGAAAGTCAAGCGTGGCCAGGGGGCCCATGTTGGGACTACAGCGTTGCGTCAGCATATGCAGTGTCGCCATTCGGTGGCCTGGGAAAACCGTGATAAAGATACGGCGGTTCTGCCTGCCCCAGCCCCCGCTCCATCACCCGCTCCGTTACTTGCTCCGTCACCCGACGTCAATCGCCCTCTATCAGCCAGTCAAGGCTCCAACACCTCTGCTGAGGGGAGTTGTCGCTCGTTGGCATCTTCCGCTCGTTCAGATGCTCCTTCTCCTGCTACTCCTCTTCACGGATTCCGTCAGCAGTCTTTCTTGGAATCCGTTTCCAAGAGACAACAGTTTGCGAGCACGCACCCGACGGTGCAGAAGCTGAACGTCCTCCTGTCCAAGTTGCTGGTGCTGCAGTCCCTCCCTTTCCAAGTGGTGGACTCAGCACCTTTCCGAGTAATGATGGCTTGTGCCGAGCCGCGGTGGAGAGTGCCAAGCCAGCATTTCTTCGCCAAAAAGGCAGTGCCAGCCCTGCATTCACATGTAGAAGAGATGGTGGGCCAGTCTTTGAGCATGTCGGTCTCTGCCAAAGTGCACGGCAGCGCCGACGTGTGGAGCTGTAACTACGGTCAGGGACAGTACATATCATTTACGGCCCACTGGGTGAACGTGGTGCCGGCACAGCCGCACCAGTAACTTGGACAGGTCACGCCGCTTTTGCCTCCACGTTTGCACGTCCTTGGTCCAGCAAAGATGTCCGCCTCTACCACCTCTTCTTCTGCCGTGTCCTCAGCCGCCACCCCCGTGCCAAGTCCCATTACCCGACCGGCATATCACATGTGCAGGGCGCAACGGTGTCACGCTGTGCTGCACCTGGTATGCCTTGGCGAACGTAGTCACACAGGGGAGGAACTTCTGAGTGTAATGAACAGAGAAATCGACAGATGGCTGTCTCCGCGCAAACTGAAAATCGGAACCATGTTGACCGACAACGGAAAGAACATGGTGTCTGCTCTGCGTCAAGGAAGGTTGTGCCATGCGCCATGCATGGCTCACGTGTTCAATCTGGTTGTCAAGCGGTTCCTAAAATCCAACTTCCCACTGCAAGACATCCTTAAAATGTCACGTAAACTTTGCATGCATTTCAGCCATTCCTACACCGCAAAGCACACCCTCCTTGAGCTGCAGCGGCAGAACGGAATTCCACAGCATCGCCTGATGTGCGACGTTGCAACAAGGTGGAATTCAACCCTACATATGTTAGACCGCCTTTACGAACAGCGAAAGGCCATCACCGATTTCCTGATGTTACAAGCGGATAAAGGTACTCCCCTGTGTAACTTAGATGTCAGCCATTGGCAGCTCATGCGTGACACCTGCCGCTTGCTCAGGCCCTTTGAGGAGGCCACGCTATTCGTGAGTCGGCAGGACTATGGGATGAACGACGTCATTCCTCTGTTGCACGTCCTGGAACAAATGCTGTTAACAATGGCTGGTCAGGGTGCGGTAGACGTGGCTCACAGATCTCAACGCCACATGACCCCTGTGGGGGCAGGACAGGAAGAAGAGGAGGAGGTAGAGGAGGACATTGGTGCTCAGGAATTATTGAGTGAAATGGGTGGTTTTTCCACTCAGCGGACAGGAGTGGAGGAGCAGGAGCATCTGGTAGAGGAGGAGGAGGAGGAGACAGAGGACCCAGACGCACCGTGGCAGTATGCTGTGGAGATGGAGGCAGGGAGTCCCTCGCATTCCTTGGCACAAATGGCCCATAGCATGCTCGGTTGCTTGCGTAGCGACAGCCGAATAATAACCATCAGACAGAGGGATGACTTTTGGCTGTCCACCTTGTTGGACCCTCGCTACTGTTCAAAAATGGTGGCCTTTTTCACACCTGCTGAGAGGGAGGCCAAAATAAAGTACTATAAAAACCACCTATGTAGTCAGTTGGTCTCTGCCTTTCTGCGCCAACGTCCATCCTCAGACACTGTGGGCCCTGTGCGCTCGCGTTCCGCTGCCATGGCAGCAGGGGAAGGGTGGGGTGGTAGGAGCAGTGGCAGCTCCACCAGCAGCGGCTGCCTCAGTCTGCAGTCGATGATGAGTAGCTTTCTTCACCAGCGCAGTGAGGAAACTACTAACCAGCCGCAGCAGCAGCAGCATCAGGTGGACCTGGAGCAGGACCTCAAACAACAGGCTCGGGCCTACTTGGACAGCACCCTGCCAACCGAGGTAGACAATCCCCTTGACTACTGGGCAACGAAACTTGACCTTTGGCCCCAACTAGCTGAATTTGCCCTTGAAAGGCTGTCATGCCCAGCCAGTAGCGTGGCATCGGAGCGCGTGTTTAGTGCGGCAGGAGGTATTGTAACTCCGCGGAGGACACGACTGTCCACCCAAAGTGTGGAGAGACTCACGTTTGTGAAAATGAATCAGGCGTGGATTAGTCTGGATTTCAAACCACCAGTTCCTGACACAACTGACTAAATCCGCCATGAATCATGCCCCAAACATGTTATTATTTTTAACATAGGCCTCTGTATGGCCTTCAATTTAAGCTGCTTACGCTTCGCCACTCTGCCATGGGCCCCTGTACCGCCTCCTCTTGCTGCTGCCAGGTCCAGAGTGTGTCATGGGTCCCTGTACGGCCTCCCATTGCTGCTGACTTCATCACCAGACTCTGCCATGTGCCACTTTCAGGTCTCCTTACACTGTTGGTGGGTTCCATTTTGTGATAGGGTGCTGTATGGCCTTCCATTGCTGCTGCCTCCACCGCCACCCTGCGCCATGTGCCTCTGTCGTCTGCTCACGCTGCTGACGGCTTCCGCTTTTTAACCTAGGCCTGTGTATGGCTTCAGAATAATGCTGCCTACACCGCCACCCTGCGCCATGTGCTTCTGTCGTCTGCTCACGCTGCTGCCAGGTCCATACTGATTCATGGCCCCCTGTACCGGCTCCTCATGAACGTGGTTCAGCGGGTTTGCATCACTTAACGGCAAATCGTTGACAAACGCTGGGACGTTCAGTGTTGTGCGCATTAAGCCAGACACCAAAGGGCAGCACAGACCTGTTATTACTCGCTCAAGCATGGCTGAACAACACCAGTCTCTACCACAAATTGGACCCAGACCTGCCCAGGGTCTCGTAAGTAGATTGCACGGAGGAGTAGAGTTATCTATCAAGAGTCCAATGGCAGAGTGGCGGAGCAGAAGCAGCTTCAATTGAATGCCATACACAGGCCTAGGTTTAAAAGTCCCTCACAGTTAATTCCAATAACGAACTCTACTCCTCTGTGCAATCTACTTACGAGACCCTGGGCAGGTCTGGGTCCAATTTGTGGTAGAGACTAGTTTTGTTCAGCCATGCTTGAGCGAGTAATAACAGGTCTGTGCTGCCCTTTGGTGTCTGGCTTAATGCGCACAACACTGAACGTCCCAGCGTTTGTCAACGATTTGCCGTTAAGTGATGCAAACCCGCTGAACCACGTTCATGAGGAGCCGGTACAGGGGGCCATGAATCAGTATGGACCTGGCAGCAGCATGAGCAGACGACAGAGGCACATGGCGCAGGGTGGCGGTGTAGGCAGCATTATTCTGAAGCCATACACAGGCCTAGGTTAAAAAGCGGAAGCCGTCAGCAGCGTGAGCAGACGACAGAGACACATGGCGCAGGGTGGTGGTGGATGCAGCAGTATTCGGAAGCCAAACACAGGCCTAGGTTAAAAAGCGGAAGCCGTCAGCAGCATGAGCAGACGACAGAGGCACATGGCGCAGGGTGGCGGTGGAGGCAGCAGCAATGGAAGGCCATACAGCACCCTATCACAAAATGGAACCCACCAACAGTGTAAGGAGACCTGAAAGTGGCACATGGCAGAGTCTGTCGATGAAGTCAGCAGCAATGGGAGGCCATACAGGGACCCATGACACACTCTGGACCTGGCAGCAGCAAGAGGAGGCGGTACAGGGGCCCATGGCAGAGTGGCAAAGCGTAAGCAGCTTAAATTGAAGGCCATACAGAGGCCTATGTTAAAAAGTCCCCCCAGCAGCAGCGTGGGGAGACGACTATTAGTCGTCTCCCCACGCTGCTGCTGGGGGGACTTTTTAACATAGGCCTCTGTATGGCCTTCAATTTTAGCTGCTTACGCTCCGCCACTCTGCCATGGGCCCCTGTACTGCCTCCTCATGCTGCTGCCAGGCCCGTAATCTGCCATGGGCCCCCGTACCAACTCCTCATGCTGCTGCCAGGCCCGTAATCTGTCATGGGCCCCTGTACCGCCTCCTCATGCTGCTGCCAGGTCCAGAGTGTGTCATGGGTCCCTGTACGGCCTCCCATTGCTGCTGTCTCCATCGCCACACTCTGCCATGTGCCACTTTCAGGTCTCCTCACACTGCTGGTGGGTTCCATTTTGTCATAGGGTGCTGTATGGCCTCCCATTGCTGCTGCCTCCACCGCCACCCTGCGCCATGTGCCTGTTGTCTGCTCACGCTGCTGACGGCTTCCGCTTTTTAACCGAGGCCTGTGTTTGGCTTCCGAATACTGCTGCATCCACCGCCACCCTGCGCCATGTGCCTCTGTCGTCTGCTCACGCTGCTGACGGCTTCCGCTTTTTAACCTAGTCCTGTGTATGTCTTCCGAATACTGCTGCCTCCACCGCCACCCTGCGCCATGTGCCACTTTCAGGTCTCCTTACACTGTTGGTGGGTTCCATTTTGTGATAGGGTGCTGTATGGCCTTCCATTGCTGCTGCCTCCACCGCCACCCTGCGCCATGTGTCTCTGTCGTCTGCTCACGCTGCTGACGGCTTCCGCTTTTTAACCTAGGCCTGTGTATGGCTTCCGAATACTGCTGCCTCCACCGCCACCCTGCGCCATGTGCCTCTGTCGTCTGCTCACGCTGCTGACGGCTTCCGCTTTTTAAACTAGTCCTGTGTATGTCTTCCGAATACTGCTGCTTCCACCGCCACCCTGCGCCATGTGCCACTTTCAGGTCTCCTTACACTGTTGGTGGGTTCCATTTGTGATAGGGTGCTGTATGGCCTTCCATTGCTGCTGCCTCCACCGCCACCCTGCGCCATGTGCCTCTGTCGTCTGCTCACGCTGCTGACGGCTTCCGCTTTTTAACCTAGGCCTGTGTTTGGCTTCCGAATACTGCTGCATCCACCGCCACCCTGCGCCATGTGTCTCTGTCGTCTGCTCACGCTGCTGACGGCTTCTGCTTTTTAACCTAGGCCTGTGTATGGCTTCCGAATACTGCTGCCTCCACCGCCACCCTGCGCCATGTGCCTCTGTCGTCTGCTCACGCTGCTGACGGCTTCCGCTTTTTAAACTAGTCCTGTGTATGTCTTCCGAATACTGCTGCCTCCACCGCCACCCTGCGCCATGTGCCACTTTCAGGTCTCCTTACACTGTTGGTGGGTTCCATTTTGTGATAGGGTGCTGTATGGCCTTCCATTGCTGCTGCCTCCACCGCCACCCTGCGCCATGTGCCTCTGTCGTCTGCTCACGCTGCTGACGGCTTCCGCTTTTTAACCGAGGCCTGTGTTTGGCTTCCGAATACTGCTGCATCCACCGCCACCCTGCGCCATGTGTCTCTGTCGTCTGCTCACGCTGCTGACGGCTTCCACTTTTTAACCTAGGCCTGTGTATGGCTTCCGAATACTGCTGCCTCCACCGCCACCCTGCGCCATGTGCCTCTGTCGTCTGCTCACGCTGCTGACGGCTTCCACTTTTTAACCGAGGCCTGTGTTTGGCTTCCGAATACTGCTGCATCCACCGCCCGCCCACTGCTGCTGCCAGGCCCGTAATCTGTCATGAGCCCCTGTACCGCCTCCTCATGCTGCTGCCAGGTCCAGAGTGTGTCATGGGTCCCTGTACGGCCTCCCATTGCTGCTGTCTCCATCGCCACACTCTGCCATGTGCCACTTTCAGGTCTCCTCACACTGCTGGTGGGTTCCATTTTGTCATAGGGTGCTGTATGGCCTCCCATTGCTGCTGCCTCCACCGCCACACTGTGGCTCCACACTCTGGTTTTGGCCCCGTGACTGCCCAAATGAGTGAAGTGTGCGGTGATTCTAAGATCGACGGCACTCATCTGCATGTCATACTGACTGACAGTATTAGTTCTCTTCCCCAGCAGACTCCAAGGGCATTTAAATTAAAGGTACAGTGTTCTGCACTAATATAAAGGCTCTCTGAAGCCTAGAAACACCCTTTTTATAAGTTAAATTCGCAGCGAATATATTCGCCTCGAATCAAATTTATTCCGTGAATTCGGCGAATCAGCCGAATCGAATTTTTGAATAATTCGCTCATCTCTAGCTGTAACATGACAAAATGTGGAAAAATTCAAGGGGTATGAATACTTTTTCAAGGCACTGTACATTAAGATGCTAAAGCTTATATGGGTTTACACATACATCAAAGTTAGGGTATGTTAAGTGCTATTTTTTTAACTAGTTTTGGTAGAGGAAGATGTTAAATGTTGTGATGTCATAGTCTGACAGACTATACTGACCTGAATAGTTAAAGACTAGGTTCAACTTTGCCCCATTCTAGATTTTGCATTCGTATTAAGGGTGTAACATGGTGCAAAGACCTTCCCTCTCACTCTCAAGAGGTACAGGCAGAAAGCTTTAGGAAGAGTTTACAGGAGCCCGACATTGCAACCACGATCCCATGCTGCTTTGTAGACACCTGTAAAAGAAAAAAAAAGTCTGCATCTTTTCTGCAGGGCTGTTGGGCTTGATTTTGTTCCATGTTACTAAACACTAAAGGAATGAAATATATGATCAGACCTAAAAGTATCTAGTTATATTCTTGAACCTTGAATGTGTAGTCCAGAAATGAATAATGTAAAGTGTAAGTAAAGGCAAAACTTTTTTTTTTTTAGTTTTTGGAGAGAGTGGAGAGGGAGTAGAACCCCTGTCAAGTTGTTTTTGCTGTCCATGTCCCTATTAGAGAGATTGACCCTCTTTATGTGTCCTCTTTACCATTATCACTGAAAGTAAAATAAAATTTCAAATGTTGGGTTGTCATCAGAACAGAAATAGAGGGGAAATCTTCCAATGTAGACATTCATTCCTGTATCCCTAGTGACATGTAGGGATTCCCTTACTTTACGGATTTCCTCTCACTTCCTGTTTTGGTTATGGGACAGAAGGTGAAGGGAAATCTCCACAGTGACACACAGATGGGGAAATAAAATTGATACTGTAGTGTCCTGTTAACCTCCCCCCCCCCCACCTGAAATCTATTTAATACTTCATACAAAATCCTTTGTTGGTAATGACAGCTTCAAGACGCCTCCTGTATGGAGAAACTAGTCACATGCATTGCTTGGGTGTGATTTTGGCCCATTCTTCCACACAAACAATCTTCAAATCTTGAAGGTTCAGTGGGCCTCTTCTATGAACTCTGAGCTTTAGTTCTTTCCATAGATTTTCTATTAAATTCAAGTCAGCTGATTGGATGGGCCATTCTAGCAGATTTATTTTCTTTCTTTGAAACCAATTAAGGTGTTACTAACCCAGAACAGTAAAATCAGTCTGTATATGCAGTAAAGCACGCTTGTTATACTTACTGTGGAACCTAAGGGGTTACTGCTCAGTAGTGTGTAGAAAGGCTGTTTGATCCTGTCTTCTCTGCTCCTCCCCTTCTTCCAGTGTCCCCTTCTTATCTCCTGATAAGACATATTGTGTGGAGTCATTCTGCGCATGCTCAATGTGGTGTGTATTGCTAGAGAGGTTTTTTTTTTTCTTGGGAGAGTGCATGTGATCAGCACAGGACCAATCAGCACTGTCCAGACAGAGGTCAGGGGTTCTGCATTCTATTAGAGCAGAATGAAAATTCCTCCTACAAGCTTTAACCAGTGCTCAGCTGGCTACTGATAGAAGTCACAAGACTGCTCTAACTGCTGATGAGAAAAGGTAATTAGCAGTTTACATTTCCTGAAATAATTGCATTTCCATGTTCTGTGTATTGTGGGAGACCAGATATAGTGAATGCAGGGTCCTGGGTTTAGTAACACGTTAAGAGTTTCCTTGGCTTTGTGTTTGGAATCGTTGTCTTGCTGAAATGTCCACTCTCGTTTCATCTTCATCATCCTGGTAGATGGCAGCAGATTTTTATGTGTTGGTACATTTTTCCATTCATCTTTCCTTCAATGGTATGAAGTTTGCCAGTACCATATGCTGAAAAAAACACCCACACCATATTGTTCCCACCTCCAAACTTCACTGTTGGTATGATGTTTTTGGAGTGATGTGCAGTGCCATCTGACCTCCAAACATGGTGCGTATTATGGCATCCAAAGAGTTCAATTTTGGTCTCATCTGACCAGACTGTATTCTCCCAGTATTTCACAGGATCGTCTAAATTTTGTGCAGCAAACTTTAAATGAGCTTCAAAATGCTTTTTCTTCAGCAAAGGACTCTTACGTGGTGAGCGTGCATGCAGGCCATGGCGGTTGAGTGCAATACTTATTGTTTTCTTTGAAACAATTGTACCTGCTAATTTCAGGTCTTTCTGAAGCTCTCCACAACTCTTCTGATAATTCTTTTCACTCCTTTGACAGAAATGTTGCAAGAAGCACCTGGTTGTGGCCGGTTTATGGTGAAATGATGTTCTTTCCACTTCCGGATTATGGCCCCAACAGTGCTCACTGGAACATTCAAAATTTTAGAAATCCTTCTGTAACCAATCCCATCAGTATGTTTTGCAACAATAGGGTTGGGAAAGTCTTGAGAGCTCTTTGCTTTTACCCATCATGAGATGTTCCTTGTGTGACACCTTGGTAGTAAGACACCTTTTTATAGGCCATCAGTTGAGACTGAACCAGCTGATATTAATTTGCACTGGCAAGGGGCAGGGTTGCTTTCTAATTACTGATAGATTTCAGCTAGTGTCTTGGCTTTCTATGCCTTTTTGCACCTCTCTTTCTTCATACATTCAATACTTTTCCCCTGTGTCATTCCATTTTATTACACATAACTTAATTTCTGAACTTCTTTGTTTTGGTTTCTTTGTATATATTGATGTTACCGACATGTGAATATTTCATGTCAATAGCACCTTTAGAAATATATTTACTGAAGAAAATGGTGACGCGCTCAATACTTATTTTAGCCACTGTATATAAGGTTTTGCAGGGGAACAATATAAAATAAAAAAAAATACAAACCAGCATTGCCATACAGAGCACTGAATAAAACGAACACACAATTGCAGCTTTAGATGAAAAAAGTTAACTATTAGGCTACTGTAGACCTTCACAATTACCTGTGCTATTATTATGTGAAAGCGATGAGATTTATGTCCTGTCACTTTGGTATTCCAAGTCTCAAACTGAAACAATGTGAGATCCCTCTTAGTTTGGAAGTGAATTCCAGTGGGTCTACATTACTTTTGTCATTGGCCACCATTGGTATTTTCACAGTTGCAGACAGCTGTTGCCAGATGTAAACAGCTAAAGTATGAATACATACCATGCAATATGTGAGCAGAAATCCTGTTCTTTGCCTTTCTTTTTTACTGCCTCACAAAGTCCCTTGTACAGCTGCTTCATAGGGGAACAGTAACTTGCATCTTCATGGTGACTCACTTAGGAGATTTTGTGAGCTTATTAGGTTTCTTTTTGTTGTTTGCATATGGGACTCCAGAGTGTTTGGTCTCTTTTTTTGTTGACAAATCTGTTCATCCCTACAGTTTGGTCAGCTGTTTGTGAACAGTAGTAGTGGAATTCATTAGAAAAAAAACAGCTTTGCCAAGGATCTTCTTCATTCCCATATGAACGGTTTATATTTGTAAAGGTAACATGTCAATCATTTAAATATACATTATAATGCTAATAATCCAGATGTGTACATGCATTTAAAGGATAAGTTCACCTTCAGAACATGTTCCACATATTTTTAGGGTGGAACATGTTAAAATGTTCCAGCATCTGCAGCCTCTAACCCCCCCACATGACAGAGGGCATGGGATCTTCTCCCTGCACCCGCTACCACAGTTTGAAAATAACGTGGCAGGGCAGAGATTCGCCTACATGGATGCATCATTCACTCACAGTTTTTGTGAATGAATGCCTGCAAATGCCATCAGCCATTGTAACTGACAGCTTGTAATTCTCAATGACCTATGAGGGCGCTGGTGAGCACTCTTGTAGCCCATTGAGCTTCCTGCTCTCAGGTAACTGCCTCCCTGTACAAAGTATAGGCAGACCGCTATTCTAAAAATCTGCAGGAGCTTGAAATTGCACCCACAATCTGCTGATCACGGGTGCAATGCTCTTCAGGCTTCTTAGGAAAAAAAAATAAATAAATGCACATTTTTTTTTACCTGCAAAAAATAAATGTGCATTTATTATTATTTTTTTTCAAAAGGTGAACTTTCACTAACCTGTGTAGTGCCTATTAATTGTGTGTTCCAACAAGACAGAGGTCGAAAAAAGTTTTTTCAGGAAAAGTTCAGTAAATGTATGCAAGGAAGGCTGAACTGATAAGAGTTGGCTCTAAGCTTTTTCATGAACTGTGGCATAGTTGACAGTAGAGCTTAATGCATTCAGCCTTACAGCGCTCCAAGCAGCAAGAAGTGCAGTGTAAAACCTGGCTGGTCCCTTGCTGCACTCTTTGCTTCTTCTGGATGGCTTTTATACCTCTACCAGGGCTGCAGATTGAAAGAAGGGGACCAGGAATCAGACTGTCAGAAGTGGTGGATTCTGTAGTTTTTAAGCCAGCTCTTTCTGTTCATCAGAGCAGAGTGGTATGGACGCCAGGAGAGGTGCTAGATGTACTCTGCAGGGGCATATTTTGTTTCCACATGAATTTTAGTGGCAGAGCTTTATTTAACCACCATTTCACTTCCCCTTGTATCAGAACATGGTATTAACACAAACACTCAACCCTGGATCTTCAGCTTTGGATTTGATCTCCGTGTAGGAACACTAATATTAAGTCACAAATCAAAATACCTGTGTAAGTTATTTCTGCTTGAAATGCTTGTATGCCAAGGCAGGGAAAAGCCTAGGGACATGTGACAATAGCTAAATTTGTTCAGCTTTATTGCCCTGGAACTAGTAAGCAGCCTAAGAAGTACAACAACCTCCAAAAACTTCACATGCCAGTACTTAGCTTGCCATTTGGAATGAATGGCACATAAATGCACATACACTCATGCAGTAACTGTAAGTCAGGCCATAGCTGGTGCACATTTCTTTAAATTTGCAGGATTCCCCAATCAGCACAGAGAGTGTGGATAGGGGAATCCCTCCTGCCGAGCAATTGTCTTCTCCCAGTGGGGGAAGCTGTTCCCGCGGGAGAAGACAGTGAATATTGCTAGTGGCAATAGTAGTCGCTAGTGTTAATCACTAGTGAATCTGGCAGTCTGGTTGCACCTAAGTTGATCGATCGATCAACTTGGTACATTCAGCCTGCCCACACGCAGTTCAAATCTCGGACAGCTGCGGCTGAACCGTCTGTGGCTGGCCTAAAACTCATATGTTATTGTACAGTATCACAATGCACATATGTGAATGGGTCCTAAATATTATAGAGTCACATTTTAGAGAGTAAGCGTTTCATCTATGTTGTTTATTTAAGCTTATAAAAAAAAACAAAAAAAACGAACCTTTGTCACATAAAATAGTCTTAACACCAGAAAATGTAGACTCTGCTAACTGATGTGTGTATCTGAATAAAAACCAGCTGCAGGATTTATGAGAACTTAATGTCTATTGTATTAAACATTTATTTAAAAAAAATTCCAAATGAAACAATTGTCTATGAAACAACCAAACTTAAGTTATATCTTTTCCTTTATACTTTGCTGAGTTGTATTGGAGACTTGCTGATTTTGGGTTGTGGGAAAGCCCAGGACCTTCCATCTCAGCTAGTCCTGCTAATTCATAGAGACGTGGCTGATCTCAACAGCGAGAGATGAAAGGCACATCTGTCAACCCCATTTAATCAGAGCAGACTGGTCTAAGCAGAAGTAGATGCCACTTGTCTTACAAGTACACTGCTACTCTCTCCGTAGGTGAATGCCTGTCTGTCAACCTTTGTCAGGATTTTTCATACAGTACTCGTGGCAATCAGGGAGGCTATATCTATGGTCCCTTTTATTTTGTGTGCATGATTTTGGGCTGCAAATAATATGAATTATTGTTTTAAGGTTTGCTTGTCTAAACAGTTGTTGCTTGCACCGAGTGGCTGTTTGTGAAAACTAAAGGAAAAGTTTATCTGTTGTCCAAAACAACCACCTATGTTTTTTCCTTTTCATTCCCAACAGCAGTGGGTGGACATACCTGGGTAAACTCACCTCTGTAGGCAAAAAGGAATGGTTTTTAAGTCATGGTGGGTGGAGCCTAAAACAGTGACAGGTGGAGTTAATTTTATAATGTGATATATTTCAGATTGTATAAACAATATGTTTGGATATAAGAACATATTTTCGTTTTTACAAATACCATAAGCACTTAATGGAGAGGGTGTATTACATAAAGTATAATTAAAAAGTGAGAAAAGGCCACACAACTGTAAATCACTGTTGTATAATCACCTTTATTTAGAAAATTGCCAAACAGGGTAAAAACTTCAGGGAAATAATAGAGGAGCAGGGTGACCCGCTGACATCCTTTTCAGCACACTAGCACTTACTCATAACAGTCAATAAGCACTAATGCAGTGTGAAACATATCAGCAGGTCCTCCGCTGCAATTTCCTTGATGTTTTTACCGTGTTTGGTGATTTTCTAAATAAAGGCAGTAGTATGGCCTTCCTTTTTCCCTCATAATCAGCTGTGAGCTGAGCCAGCACCTGTTCAGCGATATCACGGCAGTGTTTGCATGGTGGACCTAGAACAGTGTTTTCTCTCTTTAGACTCAAAAAGGTTCTAGGTAAAAAAAAAAGACTATTGGTATGGCGAGAGATAAATGATAAATATTTATAAGGATCTAGTTCAGTAATATTTCAAGAAATATAAAATAATAGTTATAGTTTGACAAAGTATTGCAAGCAATTATTTATGGTTACCTAGTGCACCCAGAAAAATAATTTCAGCTGTTTAGTGTAGTAAAGGCTCATGGAATTTGCAGATTACCATTCTGTTCATAAGTGTTTAATTTTGTAAACACTAAAATGAAAGTGATTGTCAAAATGTTACAATAGGACTGCTACATGTCAGGTCTGTACTGAAGTCTAGGGTCATACACAGAAAACTGTGAAGAAAATACCTCTTGAGGGACATGGACACCACATGACAAACATTCTGCTCCCTCCCTGCTTTATCCAGTATTAAAGTAAATGTAATATCATATTAAAATTAATATTCATTTGTGAGCACATTAGCTGCCACCCCCTCAGTTGCCTGATAGTCGAGTTATGATGCCTGGGACATGAGCACTGTGTAGGTGATAACAATTGGGAGATGAGGAGAATTGGAGAACTGAAAGTGCATGTCACTACACAGAGATGTTTGCCATAGTGGAAAATCTCAGATCATTCCCTTTTCCTTAGAGAAATGGGTATGGTTTGTGCACCATGTCACATATAAATGTCTTTGAATTTGGAAGATAGGAGCTGTAGGTCTTGATGGAGATCTAAACCTGCTTGTAAGACCTCTTGCCACCAGCTGTCTTTAAGAATTATCTGCTCATGCACACACTGCTTAAAACTAGCTATACATGGATAGCTTTCTCTTCAAAAGATTCCACCAACCCAACTAAATAGCTGTAGTGGAGGATCTGCATGGTCAGCTGTAGTGTATTCAGGCAGCCGTGGCACCCGTGGCTCACTGACTGCCTCCTGTTTGGCTTACAATCTTCCACCCAGCCCCTTCATTTTTTTTAAATCAAGTTTTGTCAAGACAGGTGGTGGCATCGTTGCCAACCACAGCTCGAATTTTAGCCAATTTATCAGGAATCTACTGAAATTCAAGCCATGTATGGCCAGCTTTAGACTTGTGAGAAATACGTCATTGTTGTTGCTGTGGAGTATCATTTTACTACACTAAATATGCTCCTTATTTCTGTGTGCATAGCTGTGACAAATCTATAGTTTATTGCTATGATAGAATGGCTTTGGTGAGCAGCACAAGTACTAGAATGAATTAATTTTCAAACAAGTACATTAAACAAAAGCAGAATTTTAAGATGAGAACCCCATATATTGTGTACTGCTTAATTTTTTAAAATACTTTGCTTCACAAATAACCTTTTGAAAACATTTCATTAACATGTTATCCCCTTGTTTATGTACCTGCTCCCTATGGACCTTGCCTTTTCTCAATTCGTTATTCTTTGTGAGAATGTGTGTCTGCTGGAGCTGTAGTTTTTCATGAAAGGAGGTCTTTTCACTGAACTCCTATCAGTCTCGCCTACTTAATAAAGTTCAGCACTTTCACTAACAACAAGGAAACATTGTAACATTTGCAGCAGTGTGCCAAAGAAAACAAACCGAGCAAAATCTAACAAACCCTTCAGAAGTCAGGAGATTCTGACCATATGAGAGCCAATTTTTGCTTGTCAAATATAACTTGCATGGACCCATATGTTTGCTAAAAAAATATCCACATGAAGGTTTATAAATTCAGGCTGAACTTGTTTTTAAAGATAAGTGATCATTTACCCTTTATGGAACAGAACAGTTTTTTTTATTTCAGCTAGCATTCCATGTATTTTGAAGGTTAAAGACAAGCAAAAACAGAAAAACATTTTTATGGTTTTAACATAAAAGATTGTTTCTCTTCCATTGTTTGCAATTGTTACCATGCTAACATGTTGCTGGTACAGGTTAAGTAATTTACAAAGAAAATAAATGTATTTTAAATGTTGGGCATCTTTACCACATTTCAAAACAAATTCAACAAGACTTTATCAAATGAGTAAAACTTTTGTGTACCAATACATAAACAAAAAAAAAAACTAAGGCAAGAAGGAAAGAGGAAAAACCTTATATAGGGCAAGTTAAAGTGGTTGCTAGTTTTTTTTTTACCTTATGCATTCTATGCATGAAGGTAAAAGCCCTTTTGTGTGCTGCTCCCCTCACAGACCCCCTAATACTCACCTGATCCCCCTCCCTCTCCAGTGATGTGCACTGGGGCCTCGTCTGTCCTAGGTCTCTTTCTTCACAGCCAGTGAGCCAATGAGGAGAGAGTGGGGGACGGGGCCGAGCCGTGGCTCTATGTGTCTTATGGATGCATAGAGTGGGCATGGGAGCGAGCAAACACCAAAGCCCCCTTTCCAAGCAGCTTGCTATTTGGAGCTCTGGTCAATGAAGAGTAGCCAGGAGTGCTGGCGGGTGCTCCATGAAGAAGAGGATCGGGGCTGCTCTGTGCAAAACCATTGCACAGAGAAGGTAAGTATGACATGTTTATTATTTAAAAAAAAACCCACAACAAATCTTTAACCAGTTCCCTTCTGCTCTATAGCAGAAATACTGCTACAGGGCGGCAGGGCTGTGCAAAATCATGTATATACACGTGATTTTGTATTTATGGGTAGGGGGCACCTGCACACCACCCACACCGTCATTGGCGGCTACAGATGTCGATCATCGGGTCCTGGCCGGAGATTTCCCGCCGGTGATCGCTGAGGAACATGCTGCTTTGCGCTGCATAGCAGAGCAATGCAAAGCAGTATGTTTCCCTAGTAAAGCACACACAGTAAAACAGCACACAGTTAACCCTTTGATCACCCCAGATGTTAACCCCTTCCTGCCATTAGTACAGTGTCAGTGCTTTTTATTAGCACTGATTACTGAATTAGTTTCATTGGGATGTTAGTGGCAGTTAGTCAGTTCCCCCCCCCCCCCCCCAGTTTCAGAATGCCCGCCGCAGTCCCACTATAAGTCGCTGATCGCTGCAATCACTAGTATAAAAAAAAAGAAAATTTCAGTATCTATACCGCCATTTTTAAATGCTATAACTTTTACATAAACCAATTAATTTACACGCATTGGTATTTTTTTGTTAGCAAGACATGCAGCAGAATACATTTTAGCCTAAATTTATTCTGAAATTTGATTTTTAAAATTTTTTTTTACTGGACATGTTTAATAGCGAAAAGTCAAAAATATTGTTTTTTTTCTCTCAAAATTGTCGGTCTTGTTTTTTTTTATAGCGCCAAAAATTAAAAAAATGCATAGACGATCAAATACCACCAAAACAAAGCTCTATTTCTGGGGAAAAAAGGACGTAAATTTCATTTGGGTGCAGCAATGCATGACCACGCAATTGTCAGTTAAAGTAACACAGAGCCGTAACACAAAAAATGGCCTGGTTGCTGAATGATCATTGTCGTTTCAAAGCTGCACTGATTGACTCTGGCTGACAAACTGGGATTTTATCTGCCAGCAGATCAGTGAAAGTGGGGGTGGAGGACCAATGCATATAAATATATTGGAGGTATAGCACCCTCCTAGTCAGCTAGAGGGAGATAGACTCCAATTGTTAGTGAGGAGGGCTGAGTAGCAGCCTGGGTATGATAGCTAGCAGGGGTCAAACTTTGGTCAGAGCTGAGAGGCTCTGCAGACCAGCCCTCTGGAATTTTCCCCTGCTCTAAAACATTGGAGAAAGGTCTAGAAGCAGTGGGTGGATCTGAGGAGTGGCTGATCTGCACTTTTGAGAGATTCTTTCCAATCCTCAACAGAAGGCTTGGCAAGGGGTCAGGACAACCCTCAAAAGCAAGAGAGCCTGCTCAGCTGTAGGAGAGTTCAGGTGGAAGACAGAGACAATGCGATGCTGAAGGCAGGAGCCTGGGAGGGGGACCAGATGGAGAGAGGAGCTCACCTACAGACAGTGAAGCTTGGAAGGAAGAAAACTCAGACCCTCACCAGTCCCCAGAGTGAAGAACACCTATGCAGCAAGGAAGCTAGAAGGCATGGTAGCAGCCAATAACCCACCAGCCACACAGGAGAAGGACTGAGTGAGTAAGCCTGCACCCCCTGGGCTAGATAGGGGAAGCTGCACTCTGATGTCCCTGGTGTCACTTTATTTCTCAAAGTGACAGGCACTGCATCCCCTACTTAGGGATTACTCCAGACAGCTGGGTAAAGAAGAGGCTTTATCTGGGTGGTACTACAGGCCAGCTCTCCAAAAGAGACTGTTTTGCTGAAGAGGCTTGTAAATAGTTCCAGGACGTTGTCCTCGGTTTCTCGGTTCCAGTGGGCAGTTGAAAAGTTGAAATTCCCCTATTGAAATTCAAAAACCCAAGCTCAAGAACTGGTTACTGGCTCCTGGATGCAAGTCTGAGTGTTGTTTGGCTGTGCTGGACTATAGGGGGACCCAAATACTCAGCAACTCCTAAGGCAGTAGTGCTACAGAGGCTTTGAGAATTATGGTAGTACTCACACTAGTAAGGTGCCAGCAACTGTTTTTGTATTTTAGGATGCCATTCTCTAAATGAGCAGTGTGTTGCAGCATCATTCATTTTCATAAAATATGAAAGGTTACAAGGCCATCAGTAAAGTCCCCCAAGTCTGCTTGGAAGCCAATACTTTTGGGAGTGTTGATCTCCTTTGTCCTCCTTCACAGGTCTTACTAGTACTGTAGAAGGACACAGTAGTAAAATGAAAGGTGAAGGAGTAAGGACTATTGTGTCTTGCCAGAAAAACAGGAGATCTGCACTCTTGGAAGTGCCAGTTTCCTAGAAAACATGGATGATTCCTCAGCAACAGAGCATCATTTGACATCACAGGTGGCAGGCTAAGTTAAGCTTTTACATAAATTGGCTCATGCAGATAAGAGGCCCCAAGTAGATTAAAATGCACTGTGCCATGTATAAAAATATTGTTGAATGCAAATGCCATAGCTGTACATCTTTTCTGTCACCCATGAAACATGAAATACTCCACGCCACTGTGGCACTACAGCTGGTCATAGTAGACACACTGATTTTTAGGCTGAACAACAACAAAAAAAGATCTAACCGATTCCTCCATCCACGCTATAGAATGCAGATAGATGAATCTCCAGCTGTAGCCATTGTATTCTGAAAATATCACAATGGTTCCTGCACCTGATTGGATGCAGGCACCGATTCTTCACTTTTTCAGTTGAATGATTTTGGGTGAGAGGGCGCCGACAGAGCGACCCACAAAGCCAATTTTGGTTGGTTCATCTTTGTATGGCCAGCTTAAAAGAGAAGTATGAAGAAGTAGAAGACAAACAAAACCACACATACCAACCTAATTGGATGCAGCATCAGTCACCGGCTCTCTGCTCTGCCCCTCCAGTGCCCACTGCGCTGTGTAGGGGGCAGGAGCTGCTGGTTCACACTCTTAGCTGCTCGCTGAGAGGTTGAGCCAGCTCCTGGTCCAATTATCTGGGTGAATCCTGATATTAAAGTCAGGATCTTTACAGAGCCTGGACCAGCAGCGTGATGTCAGCCAACAGCAGACTTTAGCTTTGGCCCTACTTTTCCTTTAACTTTCACTCCTGCATCAAACGTGTAGTCAGAAAATGTTGCTTAGTATATAGTTTGCGGTAAAAACTAGGGCTGCTTAATTGGGGAAAAAAAAGTATTTTTCAGATTTTTAACCCCTTCCTTTTCAAAACCTAGATAATTTACATATTTAGATCTAATACCAAATTAAATCTAGATCTACAAGATGTACAATATAATAAGATATAATGGCTTATAAAAGCTAGTAAAAAAGTTATAAGTAATGACAGCTCCAGAATACTGAAGTAGTTAACTAAAAATGTACAATAAACTTTAAAAAATGACATGCATAAAAGCTAATTGGTTGACAAGGAAATATTAGATATTATAACTGCAGTAAGTAGGCTATCACACCATAATGAATGAAGAGAATATATGGCTCTTTGGCTAGCTGTCAAAATCTCTCATTAAACCAGTCAGAGCTCCACACCTTCTTTTCCCGGTGCCTCCCCAAACCTACACTGAAACTTATTACTAGACTGAAGAAGATTATAGATGGCAATTGTTACTCTCTTAGAACGAGAACAGTGCATCATATTCATCATACAGAGGATGAATAAGTGCTGACTGCTAACATGCAGACTGCCATCTTCTGCAGTTTTTTTAGACTGACTAGCAGAACAACTAAGATACTTTTTTTCTGCAGTAGCAGGAGCTGATGGTTTTACTTCGAAAAAACTGAAACAGCGACTACCATTTCCAATAAGTTGGTTTGTTCTATAGATGCTCACAGACTGCAATTGAGAACTGACAGATTGCATCTAATGTTGCTCATACATGTATATACAATCTGTGTAAAAAATTGTTTTGATGTCAAAAGACTAACATTACAGAAATCACTTGATAAAAAGTCATTCGATAAGCAAATGATCATTCTGATCATAAATGACTGATCAATTTTTTTTTTTTATGGTTGAACTGGATGGACTTTTGTCTTTTTTCAATTGGACTAACTATGTAAAGTATAGGGTTATGCGATTTGTAAATCATTGCATTCTGTTTTTATGCAGATTTTATACAACGTCCCAACTCTTTTGGAGCTAGGGTTGTATTAAGGCCTGACCCAGGAAACTGTCCAGGTGATAGTGTTTTGTGGACTTGTTGAAGACTCTTGACAAATCACTCAATTTGCTTTTGCGTGAGGGTTCTGGGAAAGATGGTAGCTACCTTCGAGGCAGTGCCCTTTGTTCAGTTTCATTACAAGCCAATCCAACGGAATGTCTTGGTGGTGTGGAACAGGAGGATGGAGTCGTTGAATTCCCTGATGTTCTCAAACCCCAGCATGAGGCATACTCTGGACTGGTACATCTCCTAATGGATGCTGAAGATGGCAGAATTGTTTCCTCATGGATGCTGAAGATGGCAAAATTATTCCTCCTTTTATCCTGGAAGGTCTTGATGAGATTCACCAGCCTGATGGGCTGGTGGTGTTCCAAACAATTTCTTGGGCTAGAGAGCTTGGTCATCGCAGGAGAGATAATTGTACATCCACTTCCAGGAATTGAATGTGATTTGCTTTTCCCTTTGGCATTGGTCAGTGCAGCTAAAGCGCCTTCTGTAAGAGATTAGTGTCACAGCGCCATGGCAGTAGCATACATAAATCATCAAGAAGGCACCAGAAGTCAAGCTGCTCAGGAGGAAGTGGATCATATCCTGTTCTGGGCAGAACTCCATGTTACCGCATTGTCCCCCATCCATATTCCAGGCAACTGTCTCTGGGAAAGTGGGCTCTTCACCAGGAACTCTTCGAGGAACTTTGTCACCAGTGGGGCATCCCACATGTAAGTCATCTGGTATCCAGGTTCAATGCAAAGCCTGCACAGGCTTGTCTCCAGGACCAGGGATCCTCAATCATTAGCATTGGGTGCCCTGGTGACACCATGTGGCTAATCCCCCCTAATGTACTGTATGCCTTCCCACAGTTATAGCTTCTACCTTATCTGCTTCGCAGGATTTGATTTCAAGGAATTCTGGTGATTTTCATTGCCCCAGCCTGACCCAGGAGAACTTGGTGCTCCCAACACTGGGAACATGTTGGCCGATAATATTTGGATCCTTTTCTATGGACCCGATCTTCTGTTGCACGGTCCAATCTTCCATCCTCCTTTACAGTTGCTGACTTTAATGGTATGACTACTTACGCTAGGGTCTTAAGACAGAGGAGTCTCTGATTTAAGAATTCCTACCCTACTGATGGCTTAGAAGGTGACCTCAAGATTTATCACAGAACTTAGAAATTTTATTTTGCTTGGCATGAGGCTAAGGAATGTTATGCTCGCAAATATGTTGTGGGTTGCATCCTGGCTTATATTCTATCTGCAGTTGATCTGGGAAAGATCAAGAGTCAAATTTCAGCCTTGGACGTCTTTTTTCAGAGAGCGATTACATCACATTCCTTGGTACTAGAGTCATGCGTATTGTTCAACCGGTCAAGATTCCTTGGGACCTCAACTTGGAAATTTTTGTATTGTAGAAATCTTCTTTTGAACTCATCTGCAATATTGCTTTAGTCATTCTCTCTGAAAGTTTCAGAATTGGCTACTGTTTCCTGTAGGGAACTGTTCCTGGTGCTCCATCGTGACAAGGAGGTTCTATGACCTCAGCCATCCTTTTTACCTAAGGTGGTTTCTTCATGCCATTTCAACTAGGAGAATGTTTTGCTGTCTTTCTGTTCTAAGCTCTTCATACTTTGGGTCTGGATCACGGTAACAGGTGTTACCTGAAGTCGACTGCTGCTATTCATCTCCCATTTTGTGCTTCTGAAAGCCTACACAGATACTGCCCCTCTTTGTGGTTCATGGCTTGCTACTAAAACTAAATCCCTGCCGAACACAGAGGTGTTTTGTCTAGGAGGGAATTTCCTTTTTCTTTTTTTTTTTCTTTACCAGTGTTCAGTTATTTGAGGGTGGTAGCATAACCCCATTGTCATGGATATGAAGATGCTCTGTCTCCTGTGGTGTACTCCAAGAAATGGATTTTACAGGTAAACCAAAACTACAATTTTGTTTATATGGCTATTTTGTACAGGTTTTATACACTTATTTAAGAGTGCCAATTGTTTAATTGATATAACATAAGACATTTTTTTGCACTTTCACATAGCAACCATATCAGATAAATTCCTATGGAAAATAAAAACAGTTAGTGGTATGCCTAAACCTTGTACTGCAGCTATATAATAAATTACAACAAAACATGTACGTGTATCATTGTGATAGACTTAAATCCAGTACATCACTAGGCACAAAAAAACAGCAAATATAATGTCTTTACATGTATGGAGCTTTGGATATCTAAAGTAAAATAAAGTATACAAAATAAACACCAAGTCTGTTGCTCTCAGACATAGTAGTCTTTTAGCCTAGGGTAGAGATTTTAACCATCAGAAAAGCACTTGTGGCACAATTCACCCTGCTGAACCTAGTCATGCAATGTCTGCTTTGCTTCCACAATATATTAAAGTAGAACTTTAATATAACAAAAAATTACATACAGTATATATGCTGCAGTCCCTGAATAGCAGTGCAGTTTTTGTTTTTCAGATTCTCCTCTGTAACTATTACCTGCTGATCCTGTCCATGAAGTTGTTCATTTTTTCTATTTCATTTAGCTGTTCATTCTTCATTGAGATTGTGCAGTAGCATTGTCACCTTGTGAACAGGGTTACATAGTTAGTCTGGCTGAAAAAAGACCAAAGTCTATCCAGTTCAACCAAAAAACAAAGTTATAATCTTATACGCACAGTTGATCCAGAGGAAGGAAACAAAAACAGCAAAGCATGATCCAATTTGTTCCTGCAGGGGAAAAAATTCCTTCCTGATCCCCCGAGAGGCAATCGGATATTCCCTGGATTAACTTTTCCTATAAATGTTAGCATCCCGTAATATTGTATGTATCTAGGAAAGAATCCAGGCTTTTTTTTAAAGCAATCCACTGAGCTGGCCAGAACCAACTTTTGAGGAAGTCTATCCCATATTTTCACAGCTCTAACGGTGAAGAAACCTTTCCGTATTTGGAGATTAAATCTCTTTTCCTCCAGATGTAAAGAGTGCCCCCTTGTCCTCTGTGATGACCTCAGGGTGAATAGCTCTACACCGAGTTCACTATATGAACCATTGATGTACTTATACATGTTGATCATATCCCACCTTAATCTCCTCTTCTCAAGAGAGAATAAATTCAGTTCCTCTCATCTTTCCTCATAGCCGAGCTCCTCCATGGTTATCAGTTTGGTTGCCATTCTCTGTACTTTCTCCAGTTCCTCAATGTTCTTTTTGTGAATTGATGTCCAAACAAAAAATCTCTCTCTCTCCCAGGAGTCTATACCTCTTAATACAAGAGAGGATTTTGCTCGCTTTAGAAACTGCAGCTTGGCATTGCATGCCATTATTAAGCTTATGATCTACCAGAACTCCCAGATCCTTCTCCTCCATTGCTTCCTGCAGTTGTACTCCCCCTAGTATGTATGATGCATGCATATTCTTAGCCCCCAAGTGCATAACCTTAAATTTATCAACATTAAACCTCATTTGCCATGTAGTTGTCCAAATAAACAGTGCATTGAGGTCGGCTTGGCAGTTGAAGACATCCTGTAAGGACGTGATTCCACTGCACAGCTTGGTGTCATCTGCAAAGACTGAAATGGGATTTTTAATCCCAGACCCTATATTGTTTATAAATATATTAAAACGTAAGAGTCCCAACACTGAACCCTGGGGTACACCACTGACAACCCTAGACCATTCAGAGTATGAATCATTAACCACTACTCTCTGAATACGATCTTTTAGCCAGTTTTCTATCCAT
Organism: Staurois parvus; assembly: GCF_062004578.1. Classification (NCBI taxonomy): domain Eukaryota; kingdom Metazoa; phylum Chordata; class Amphibia; order Anura; family Ranidae; genus Staurois; species Staurois parvus. The sequence goes on along the minus strand of NW_028318189.1, from coordinate 760,725 downwards.
TTACATACATATTTTTCCAAGCCTGTAGACTTTACCTTACACTTTAGCTGTGTGTAGGAAACTCTGGCAAACGCTTTTCAAAATCCAAGTATACCACATCTACTGCCACCCCTCTGTCCAAGGTTTTGCTCACCCTCCTCATAAAAAGAAATCAGATTTATTTGACAACTTCTGTCTTTCAAGAATCCATGCGGTCTGTTGCTTTAAATATTTTTTTCCAGCAAGAACTCATCTATGTGGTCTTTTATGAAACTCTCCAGTATCTTCCCAACTATATAAGTTAAACTTTTTTGAGATGGTATTTTACCCCATCTCGATTAGCTAAGTGTATACCAGAATATAACTCTCTGTGTTTTTGGGGCTGCTCTCTAGAGGGTACAATGCTCCACATTTGGTGGACCTGTCCAGTGGCCCGCCACTTGTGGACTAGGGTTTATAATCTTATTTATTCAGTTACGTCCATTAGCCTTAAAAAGACCCTATTGAAGCCTTACTTTAGGCCACTTTATGGCCTACCCCGCTCACTGGTCAATTTCTTTTTTATGGTTACTAAGCAGACTATTGCTGGCTCTTGGAAGTCTCCCACTTTACAATTTGAAGAGGTCAGGTCTAGGATCCAAGGCTTCTTTATCAACAAAAAATTGACGGAGGTGTTGGAAGATAAGCATGATAAGTTTCTCTCAGTCTGGCAACGTTGGGTGAACTACCATCCGGTTTCTCCTTTTACCATGAAGCTCATTAATCTATGATGTGTTGGGATTTACCCCTTCAGTCCCCCTAATGTAGGGATCATGTCTCCTAGCTCTGCCCCCCAGGCCAACTTATTTTCTTTGCTGTCCTGTTTCTTTCTTCTCTCTGTTATTTTCCTTCTTTTTTGTTTTTCTTTTTCCTAGATTGGGGGGGGGGGGTCTGGGGTTTTTGACCCCTTGGCCCTCTCTGGATCTATTCGACCCTTTTATCTTCTTTCTTCTTCCATATGGTTTGTTTCCATTAGACCAATTGCCTATCATCTGTTGTTGTTGTGTAACAAATCTATGATTCTCAGGAATAATATTGCCTCAAGAGGGTGAAGCTCTCTTTGTGCTTTATTTTTGCTGCCTTTCTTTGACTGTAGCTTTTATATTTCAGGATATGATTGTGGGCCTTGCGGCCCTCTGTTTTACACATTGTTATCTAGACCCTGGTGTGGGCCTCATATGTGTATTTCTGTGTTTTGTATGATGTTTTGCTACCCACTATTGTGTGATGTCGCTTTGTATCATACGATTTGTCATGTTTTATATGTTTCTTTCAACATGCTTAATAAAATCTTTGGTAAAAGAAGTTAAACTAACAGGTCTATAATTACTTGGTAAAGATTTGGATCCCTTTTTAACCAATTCAATACCGTACAATTTTACCCCTTCCTGCCTAGGCCATTTTTCAGGTCTCAGCGGTCTCACACTTTGAATAACAATTGCGCAGTCGTACAACATTGTACACAAACTAAAATTTTATCATTTTCTTCACACAACTAGAGCTTTCTTTTGGTGGTATTTAATCATCGCTGGGGTTTTTATTTTTTGGTAAATTAACAAAAAAGACCAAAAATTTTGAAAAAAAAACACGTTTTTCTATGTTTCTGTTATAAAAGTTTGCAAATAAATAATTATTCTTCATAAATTTAGGCCGAGATGTATTCTGCTACATGTCTTTGGTGAAAATAACTCAAATTAGGATGTATTTTTTAGTTTGTAGGAAAGTTATAGAGTTCACAAACTATGGTATAGATCTGAATATTGATCAATCCTGAAGTACTGACAGCCAATCTAATTTCTTGAGGCCCAAGAATGTCAGAACAGTCCAGATATCCCCCAAATGACCCCTTTTTGCAGAGACAGTCCGACGTACTTCATAAGAGGCATGGCAAGTTTTTTGAAGTTGTATTTTTTTTGTCATAATTTTTCGGAAAATGAAAAAATAAAAGAAATTATTTTCACTATTTTTTTTTTTTACATACTGTCACCAGTGCAGTACAGCGTCATAATATAACTGGCATGGCGGTGATCAGGGACACTGACTGGTGACAGTATGAAAAAAATATATATAGATATTTTTTTGTTTTTATTTAAAACATTTTATTAAATTTTTTTTCTTTTTTTTAAGATTTTTTTTCATATTTCACTATGTCCAAATTAGTACAATGTTACCATAGTAACCATAGTAGTGACATGTGCATGTGATTAGCTGTGACTATTCACAGCTAGACACTAGTATACAATGGATGGCATGAATGAAGCCATCCATTGTATACAACTGTCATGTGACCTGCTGTGATTGGTCACAGCAGGTCACATGGTACCGGCAACAGGGGCCGGTACTCAGATCTGTCATCGGCCGTGTCTGAGGTACACGGCCGGTGACAGATCGCGCCGCTGCGCAGCTCTGCAAGCGTGCGAACTGCGCATGTGCGGAAGGACGCCATATGGCGGCCTCCCGGTAAGCTAATACATTTTTGCGGACGCCATTTGGCCATAGGCCGGGCGTCAAATGGTTAAATATAGGCACCACATTGGCCTATGTGGTACTATGTCACTCATTAAAAAGTCGCTAAATATGAGAAACAATGGCTTTGAAATGACAGAGCTCAATTCTTTACTCACTTGCCTACTGGGCATTTATATCCCCTTCCTGCACAAGCCGATTTTCAGCGCTGTCACACTTTGAATGACAATTGAGCAGTCATGCAACACTGTACCCTATTAAATTATCTTTTTTTGAGCTTCTTTTGGTGGTATTTAATCAACACTGGGTGTTTTATTTTTTTGTGCTATAAACCAAAAAAGAGCAAAACATTTGAACAAAAAAAAAAAGTTTTTCTTTGTTTCCATTATAAAATTTTGCAAACAGGTAATTTTTCTCCACAGATATGCATTGATGAGGCGGCACTGATATGCAGAAATGATGGGTACTGATAGGTGGCACTGACTGATGGCACTGCTGGGCACTGCTCGGCAGCACTGATGGGGGGCACTGCTGGGCACAGGTGGGTGGCTCTGCTAGGCACTGATGGGTGGAACTGATGGGCACAGATGGGTGGCACAGGTGGGTGGCACTGCTGGGCACAGGTGGGTGGCACTGCGGGGCATTGATCATCAGTGCCCTGATGATCAGTTCTGATCTGCTGACAATTGCCGGTTATCAGCAGTACTTTCCTCTCGCTGTGACAGCATGAGGAAAGTGCAGCCGGCAACTGCATTTCCACGGTGATTCTGCTGTGTCATTGGACACAGCTGATCACATGGTAAAAGGCCGCTGTGATTGGCCTTTTACCACATCACATGATCAGCTGTGTCCGTAGGACACAGCAATCCCAGAGATCGCCGGGTGTGTGCTGCTGGGGGCGTGCGGGAGGGCGTCATATGACGCCCTCCCAGAACTGGACAACCGCGCTGTAGCCGTCATTCGGCTATAGACCAGATGTCACGTGGTTAAGGACCCATGGGTGTATACCATCCAGTACAGGTGCTTTATTCACATTTATTCTGTCTAAATATTTCTGGATCACATCAATTGTGAGCCAATGTGGATCATCTGGAGCTGTGTCAATACCATGCCCATTATGGACAGGAGCTCCCCCATGCTCCTTTGTATACACAGAGCTGAAGAAGGTATTAAATAAATTTGCCTTCTCTTTGTCTCCAGTCATCCACTCTAGATTATTTTGTAAAGGGCCTACATGCTCAGACCGGACCTTTTTACTATTAATATATTTGAAGAATTTTTGGGGGCATGTCCTGCTATCTTTTGCAATCTGTCGTTTTCGATTTTTGTGACTGATTTCCTTTTTACATATTCTGTTATAGTCTTCTTTTTTATATTTAATAAGAACTCTTTTCTTATTATTTATAGCTTTTTTTTAACATTGGCCATAAGCCACATAGGTTTGATTTTTAGACTTTTAAACTTGCTGCCCACGGGAATATATTTTGCAGTGTGTTCATAGAGTCTTTTTGAAGAATTCCCATTTCTGTGTTGTGTTCATTAATGCCAATATATAAATGAAATCATGTTATGGTCACTGCTACCCAGATGTTCTTTTATATGGACACTAGTAATAAGCTCTGCATGGTTTTAGATTGCCAGGTCCAGCAGAGCATCATTCCTAGTTGGGGCCTCTATGAACTGTACCATAAAATTGTCCTGTAGTAGGTTTATAAACGTTTGCCCTTTAACTGTTCCTGCAGTACCATTACTCCAGTCAATTTCAGGGTAGTTAAAATATCCCATTATTATTACAGTGTTAAGTACACACACAGTGAAACAGAACACAGTTAACCGCTTTCATCACCCCACATGTTAATCCCTTCCTGCCCAGTGCCATTAGTACACTGTCAGTGCTTTTTATTAGAACTGATCACTGTATTAGTGTCACTGGGGATGTCAGTGACACCAAGTCAGTTCCCCCCAGTGTCAGAATGCCTGCTGCAATCCCGCTATAAGTTGCTGATCGCCTCCATTACTTTTGGTGGTAATTGATCGCCTGTGCGGTTTTTTATTTTTTATTAAAAAAAAGACTGACAATTTTGAGAAAAATTGTCCAGTAAAAATTTTTTTAAAAAATCTAATTTCGTCATAAATTTAGGCCAAAATGTATTCTGCTACATGTCTTTGCTTAAAAAAATCCCAATACGTGTAAATTCATTGGCTTACATGGAAGTTATAGTGTTTACAAATGGTGGTATATATACTGGAATTTTTTTTTTATTTTACTAGTAATGGCGGTGATCAGTGACCTATAGTGGGACTGCGGTGGGCATTCTAACACTGGGGGGAACTGGCCTGGCGTCACTGACATCCCCAGTGACACCAATACAGTGATCAGTGCTAAACAAATAACACTGACACTGTACTAATGGCACTGGGCAGGAAGGGGTTAACATGAGGGGTGATCAAAAGGGTTACCTGTGTGCTGGGTGTGTTTTACTATGGGCCATATGCTTGTGCTTCACTGTAAGCACGAACTGGCAGCGAGGAGAACTGTTTTGTTTACTGTTTGTTTGAGATCCTCGGCAATCACCGACCGTGACCCGGTGATTGACAGCCGTGGCCGCAAATGGCAGCGCGGGTAGGAAAACCTGAAAATGCAAATTCGCATATATATATATATATATACAGTATATATATATATATATATATATATATTGCCCTGTAGCAGTATTTCTGCTATAGAGCGGATGGGAAGTGGTTAAAAAAAATTGCCTTAGTAACACTTTAATGGCTTGTAAACAAACTGACCCCGTACGTGACAAAATCTTCATTGTTTGCGGTTTCTGACGTCACAGAGGGGAAGGAACAATAGAAGTTCCTCTTACTCTTCCTAGTGCTACTGATGAGACTGGTCACATTAATACCGGGCTCCCCAGTGGGATGGGAGAGCCCTATAAGGGTAGCAAGCAGGAGGAGGGGGGGGTTCACCTTTCCACTACCTGTAAAATTGATCAGGTGGCTGTATAGCTTCTTGGATCACTTCTATATGAAAGCCCATCGCCTGAGCTAAAATATGATAGCAGCTGCAGCCATGACCGAGGGATCATCACTCCCCTCTGAGGACATATAAATATTGTACATATGGTGGATAGGAAGTGGTTAAATAATGCAGCAAATATAAGCACCACAGAGCAGTTGGGTTGACTTCTGCTGGTAATAGTGCATTGTGGCGCTATCCACCTCAATTCACACATTACCGCGCTGGTGTAAAGGAGGGCAGTCTAACTGTTGTAATCACAAGTAAAAACTGCTTATCCTGTATATAAATAGTTACACAAAAGCTATACAGAATACTATATTGTTTGTTCACAGCCTCTTGTCCTGAGAGTCTGGAACATAAGGCAAGGCACAAATCTATCACCAGTACAGCTCTAAATGTCAATGGAATGATTGTGTCAGGGCTCCCAGGTGTGACCAGAGGTGTGTGGCTGACGCAGGGAAACGCAGACCTCAGATATGTTATAAACAATATAATTTATTAACACTAACAATACAAACATAAACGCAGTGCAATACTAAAACATAATACAGTGCAACCAAACCAAACCAAACCAACCACCCACAGATAACAGTACATACAAGCAAGCGTCGTCAGGCAGGCCAGGTCAATATCAATAGGGCAGGTAGGTACAGGGGGAGCAAGCGGAGATTGGTCGGGGTCACAGGCCAGGTTCAACAGGTAGCAAGCAGCGTAGTACAGAGGGTAAGGCAGAGGGATGGTCAGGGTCACAAGCCAGGGATCAGAACAGGTAGCAAGCAGCGTAGTACAGAGGGTCAGGCAGAGGGATGGTCAGACAAGCCAGGGATCAGAGCAGGGTCAGCAGAGAATCAGACAGGAACAGAGAGCAGGAACAGGATACAGGGCCCAAGAGAACACAACACCAAGGCAGAGTCTGCAAGTCTTGCCATCCCTTAAATACCCCAGCATAATCAGTTCCAGGTGTTAGCTGGCTGCAAAGTTGAGTCTCTGATTGCTGGGAGCACCCGCTGGCCAGCCCTGGTACTGCAGATCAAAAGGCAGGTGAGTCCTACCATTGCTGGCTAGTCCATTCCTGACAGATTGTCACTTGTGATCAGGTACATTTAGAAAAAAGGTAGGAATATATACAAAACTCTTAATATATTTTTAGGATATATTTCTATGTTCAATGAGAAATATACACCCACACAAATGCTATCAATCTATCTCAAACTCTATAAGGACAATGGATTTTCTTGTCAGGTCAAACTGTTAAAAGTATGTAAATTTGTGTAACAGATAATTTGAGCTTCAAAAATGAATGCTCACACGGAAAAATATTATTAGTGCCGAAATTGCCTTGTTTTCAGTTTACTCTACTTTCATATGACAAGCTAATTGCAGGATTAATTCACATTTTTGTTTTCTGGCAGGTGGCATCTAAAGCTGGTATTTATGAGGTGCTCAATCAGCTGGGCTTCACTGAATTCGAGAATGTGGAAGAGCAGCCTTTGTGCCGGCTGCGCTATCGGTGGCAACAGCAAAATATAAACTCTCTTCCCTTCCGCGGAGAATTTATTTAAAGCTACAAAACCTACTCTTTTCTGTCTTTCAAGGATAACTATTGCTTCCAGTTCACAAGAAACTACCAAAGGCATCAGAAAGAAAAGTCACTGTTTTCTGGGATTACTGTGATCACAATGCATTACCCATAAGTGGGCATGAAAATGTGGAAGTTATTGGAAGAGACAATAGTAAGAAGCACTAACAGAATGATGCACTCCAATAGAGAAAGGTTAACTACCAAATGCATACATACTTTTTTTTTTTTTGTGCCATTTTTGTCATGCATTAAAAGTAGATTCAGTCTTATATTTTAACAGTTATCATACAGATGGTTTGAAATAAATGGAAGGGCTATGCTCTTTTTTTGTCTTCACAGTGAGCATAACTGTTTAGGAGTCATCTTCTATCCTTTTTATTATGTTAGTGGTAGAAAAATAACTTCAGTGTACTTTTCCCATGCAAATTATACTCAGCAAATGTGTACTAGATATGTAAGGCACAAATGCCGTTATGACGTGTAATTTTATAAAATATCCTGTGTTGACATCAGTTACAATTTACAAAAAAATGTAAATGTTAAAAGCAAACAAAAAAAATAAATCAGCATATGGGCTCTTTCACACTCGTGGTGCAGTTTGACCGGACTGTGGGTGTAGCGCAATGTACCCAGGGACTTGGTGTGGGATAGCTGTGCTTTCCCATAGAGTTCTATTATGTCCTGTGGTTTTGGGGCACTTTCTGAAAGTGCCCCAAAACCACAGGACATAATAGAACTCAATGGGAAAGCACAGCTAACCCACCCATACCAAACCTGAGGGTGCACTGCGCTGCATTCGTGGTGCTGTCAAACTGCACCACATAAGTGTGAAAGAGGCCTAACTGTAGACAAACAAGTCACCCTAGAAGCTCCCAATATATATTTTTTTACTTATTTTTGGTAGGTTGTGTTTTTAAACATTTTCTTCTATACTGTACATATGTTTTAAAAATATGAACATAAATTATATTGGTCTGGTAAAATATTACTTCAAGCCCATTTCTTTCTTATAAAATAGTTATTGCAATAATGAAATATATATTGTCTACATTGTGAAGCTGATTATTAATTCTTAGAAGTAAACAGAAACGTCATATTTACTATATAGCATGTTTGAAAAGGATAGATATGGAGAACTTTGTTTATCAAGTGTCCACAGCAAGAGCTGTCTTACATCAACCAAAATATTATTTTTCTTCTCTCAAAATGGGAGATTGAGACTGTGAATCTGATTTCCATGAAACAACCCAGACTCTTCTTATATCAGACTCTTTCACAAAAATTATGTAGCACTGCACAGTTATATTTTGTCATGTACTATGCAGCATGCAATGCAGTGTTAGAGGATAAGGGGATGTGTCTTGCTTCCTGGAAAGACTGCAGTTTCCATTTTTTTTGTATTTTCACTGTACCCTACTGAGGTATTTACCAGACCAGTAAATTTGATGCACGTCACTGTAACTGTTAGCATTGGGTAGCTTTTTACATTCAAATTACTTACGGTCATGTGATAAAAAAATATTTAGTAACATCATGTTTTTTGAATAGTTATAAATATTTGTTGTTTTTAATATTATAAAATGTATCAAAGTGGTTGGATTTAAATTTTTGTAATAAACAAAAACTGTTTTGCCCTATATGTATTGTGTGTTCAACGTTTTTCGGCATCAGTGTGCAAGAGGCCTTAGGTACTTTAAAATCACCTGGCACCATCATCTGTGTTTGTGAGGTCAGACCAGAGGTCAGATTCACAATTGTAACCACTTGTGGATTAGTAACGTACCCATACGTTGCTGGACTTTCAGTGATTATCTTTTTTTCAGCCGATGGTCAGCTTTCTTATAAAAGCAATCCAAACAGCTAATTAGCCGATTTATTGCCTTCACAAGCGGCAAGAGGGGTAGTTCCCCCCCCCCCCGTCTTACATGGCTGTCCTGGGCTTTCTTGTCCCACCGGGAGATCTGGGTGTACAGGAGGCATTTCCACCAGCTGACAATAGAGCTGATCAGTGACCAGAACAGCCTTGATCTTCTGTATGGTCTAAAAAAACAGAAACCACAAGAATGTAGTAATTTCCATTTTCTCTGCTTGTAAACAAACCATTAGTGGTTTGAAAAAAGCATCAGATCATACTGACATACTGATCTTGGTATGATCCAAAGCTTATAAAAGCAGAGGAGAAATCTTGGGTCTAATAGACCCCAGATATCTCAATAAAGAGCACTTGTCACTGCCTATTGCAATCACAAGGGATATTTACATTCCCTGTGATAACAAGTGATCAAAAAATAAATAAATAATAAAGGGATGGTGTAAAAATAAATAACAAAAATGTAAAGCGCCACCCTGTGCTCACGCACCAAGGTGAATGCACGCAATGGTCCCGCACACAAACGTAAACAGTGATCCCACCACACATGTAAGGTATTACCACGAACGTCCAATTGAGAGCAATAATTCTAGCACTAGACCTCCTATGTAAATCTAAAGTGGTAACCTGTAAAGGCTTTTAAAGCATCTCCTATAGATAATAAAATGTACGTAGTTTGTCACCGTCGCACAGGCGTGCACAATTTTAAAGCGTGACATGTAGCCGTAACATCTTTTATATTTTATTTAAAAAGTTGATATTATATTGTGTTTTTGTGCATTAAAATACTCACCAGCTATGTCCTGGTCCCCTGACGATGTCCAATAGATAAAATGCATTGGGAAGGGCTTCAACCTGTGACATCACATCTGCTGTCTTGGAGCACACAGCCATTTTGGAAGCAGGAGCATGTGAGATAAACTGACAAGCGTTTTTATCCACTATTATGTGTTTCCTTCCAGCTGTTTGTTTTGTGGCACCATGGAAAACTGTGGAGAGTGCAAAAGAGTAGCATAAAGTAGATAAGTTAGAGGAAGAGGATAAGAGCCGGAGGAGCTGAAAACATTTAAAGAAAGCACATTACTACGACCTTCCTATTAAGATAAGAGGTCATTTATAGCTGGTGAGTGTTTTCACAAGAGGGATGAATGGAGTCACACTGGAATTCACTAACATTTGAGACACTTATTCTTAACTGAAAAGTGTAACAAGAAAGGAAGCACTAGGGATACAGCACAGCATAGTGTCTGATTCACATATGGACTGGAGCAACTTAGCAGAACCTGAGATACAGTATCTGCACTGAATACTGGGATTTTGTTGCACAAAGTTTGTTATATACATTTTTTTGGGAAACATGGTACTGGCACTTTGGTATTTACAGTGCCTTGAAAAAGTATTCATACCTTTTGAAATTTTTCATATTTTGTCATGTTACAACCAAAAACGTAAATGTTTTTTATTGGAATTTTATGGGATAGACCAACAAAAGTGGCACATAATTGTGAAGTGAAAGGAAAATGGTAAATGGTTTTCAAAATTAATAAAAAAAAAAAAAATCTGAAAAGTGTAGCGTGCATTTGTGTTCGGCTCCCTTTACTCTGATACCCATAACTATTTACTAATTAGGTGACTTCTGAAGGCAATTGGTTCCACTAGATTTAATAGTCCACCTGTGTGTACTTTAATCTCAGTATAAATACAGCTGTTCTGTGAAGCTCTCAGAGGTTTGTTAGAAAATATTAGTTAAACAGCATCATGAAGGCCAAGGAACACACCAGATGGGTCAGGGATAAAGTTGTGGAGAAGTTTAAAAAGGGGTTAGGTTATAACAAAAAATATCCCAAGCTTTGAACATCTCACAAAGCACTGTTCAATCCATCATCCAAAAATGGAAAGAGTATGGCGCAACTGCAAACCTACCCAGGACATGGCCGTTCACTTAAACTGACAGGCCTGGCAAGGAGAGTATTAATTAGAGAAGCAGCAAAGAGACCCATGAGAACTCTGGAGGAGCTGCAGAGATCCACAGCTTCACAAGGCAACTATTAGTCATGCACTCCACAAATCTTGCCTTTATGGAAGAGTCGCAAGAAGAAAGCCATTGTTGAAAGAAAGCCACAAGAAGTCCCATTTGCAGTTTGCGTGAAGCCATGTGGGGGACACAGCAAACATGGAAGAATGTGCTCTGGTCAGATGAGATCAAAATGTAACTTTTTGGCCTAAAAGCAAGACACTATGTGTGGCAGAAAACTAACACTGCACATCACCTTGAACACATGGTGCATGAAACATGGTGGCGGCAGCATCATGTTCTGGGGATGCTTTTCTTCAGCAGGGGCAGGGAAGCTGGTCAGAGTTGAACAGAAGGTGGATGGAGCCAAATACAGGGCAATCTTAGAAGAAAACCTGGTAAGAGTCTGTAAAGGACTTGAGACTGGGGCAGAGGTTCACCTTCCATTAGGACAATGACTCTAAACATACAGCCAGAGCTACAATGGAATGGTTTAGATCAAAGAAATTTCATGTGTTAGAATGGCCCAGTCAAAGTCCAGACCTAAATTGAATTGAGAATCTGTGACAAGACTTGAAAATTGCTGTTCACAGACGCTCTCCATCCAATCTGACAGAGCTTGAGCTATTTTGCAAACAAGAATGGGCAAAAATGTCACTCTCTAGATGTGCAAAGGTGGTAGAGATATCCCCAAAAAGACTTGCAGCTGTAATTGCAGTGAAAGGTGATTCTTAATTAAAGGAACACTTTTTAACATGAAGTCAATTAAACTCCTGGGATATTGATCTGGTCAGTTAAGTAGCAGAGGAGTTTGGTAATCAGTTTCAGCTGCTTTGTGTTAATGAAACAGGTGTACTAAATGGGCAATAATGAGACGACCCTCAAAACAGGAATGATTTTACAGGTGGAGGCCACTGACATTTGTTTCCCTACTCATCTTTTGTTTTTCACTAGTTTTGCATTTGGCTAGGGTCAGTGTCACTACTGCTAGCATGAGGCGATACCTGAACCCTGCAGAAATAAATATACAGAAATCCCCCTGCGCTCCACAGAACCTAGTGAGTTAGCTGCTATCACCTAATTCTCTATACCGCAAGATATGTAAAACAAAAATAATATAAGTGGTGAAGCGCTCAACTTAAATAATCAAAAACTAGTGCAATATCCCCATATATAAATATCACATCCCTAGTGGTATAATGATACCCAAATGATAACTCTTAAGCTATGCAGATATACAAATAATAATAATATAAATAATAATGAATGAAAAACTAGTGCAATATCTTCATATATACATAATATATCCCTGGTGATATAGTGATAAACAACTAATATCTCTTAGACTGTGCAAAAGTGATACTAAAATACAATTAATAATACCAATTTACATGAAATATTAATTACAATAAATTAAATAGTGATGCCACACTGTGCAAAATTATAGAAAAGTGTTCAAATAATGTCACTCCATGCTACAATAGTGCTCTTCGTGAAAATCTTGACGTGACTCCCCTCAATAGCAGAAATGCCCCCTCACCTTCCACATTCGACCCTTGCGGGTCACAGAGCTTTTTATATATATATCTCTGCCAGATATTAATCTCCTCCACTGCCTCCACCGACCTTGATCCTCCTCCAGGCAGTAAGTAACACTCCAATAACTCCCCTCATACAACGAATTCAAGCATCAGGGCAGGCCAGAGAGCTTCCTTCGTGTCCCAGGAGAGCTTGCTTGCACCTAGTCTGCTGCAGTCAATTAAAGCTGCCTGGACAAAGAGCCTCAGGAGTAGAGGAGGAAGGAGTAGACGAGGTTATCCTTTGTTTCCAGAATGGCCAAATGATAAAATAACAAAAAAAAAGAGGAAGGGGAGAACGAATTAAAAAACAAAAGCAAAAAAACAAAATAAAAACAGGAGCTAATCTTAGTGGATGAATCATCTCAATGCTGAGCGCAGCTGAGGCTCTTTGTCCAGGCAGCTTTAATTGACTGCAGCAGACTAGGTGCAAGCAAGCTCTCCTGGGACACGAAGGAAGCTCTCTGGCCTGCCCTGATGCTTGAATTCGTTGTATGAGGGGAGTTATTGGAGTGTTACTTACTGCCTGGAGGAGGATCAAGGTCGGTGGAGGCAGTGGAGGAGATTAATATCTGGCAGAGATATATATATAAAAAGCTCTGTGACCCGCAAGGGTCGAATGTGGAAGGTGAGGGGGCATTTCTGCTATTGAGGGGAGTCACGTCAAGATTTTCACGAAGAGCACTATTGTAGCATGGAGTGACATTATTTGAACACTTTTCTATAATTTTGCACAGTGTGGCATCACTATTTAATTTATTGTAATTAATATTTCATGTAAATTGGTATTATTAATTGTATTTTAGTATCACTTTTGCACAGTCTAAGAGATATTAGTTGTTTATCACTATATCACCAGGGATATATTATGTATATATGAAGATATTGCACTAGTTTTTCATTCATTATTATTTATATTATTATTATTTGTATATCTGCATAGCTTAACCACTTGAGCCCCAGAGGATTTACCCCCCTTAATGACCAGGCCTTTTTTTGCTGTTTGGCGCTGCACTAATTCAAATGATAATTGCGCGGTCATGCAATGCTATACCCAAACAAAATTTACGTCCTTTTTTTCACACAAATAGAGCTTTCTTTTGGTGGTATTTGATCACCTGTGCGCTTTTTATTTTTTGCGCTATAAACAAAAAAACCACGAAAATTTTGAAAAAAAACAATATTTTCTACTTTCAGCTATAAAAAATATATCGTAAACTCAAAGTTAGTCATAAATTTAAGTCAAAATGTATTCTGCTCCATGTTTTTGGTAAAAAAAATCCCAATAAGTGTATATTGATTGCTTTGTGTGAAAGTTATAGCGTCTACAAACTATGGTATAGATACTGTAATTTATGCCTTTTTTTGCTATACAGCGCTGCACTAACTCAAATGATAATTGCGCGGTCATGCAATGTTGCACCCAAACGAAAATTACGTCTTTTTTTCACACAAATAGAGCTTTCTTTTGGTGGTATTTGTTCACCTGTGCGCTTTTTATTTTTTGCGCTATAAACAAAAAAACCACAAAAATTTTGAAAAAAAACAATATTTTCTACTTTCAGCTATAAAAAATATATCGTAAACTCAAAGTTAGTCATAAATTTAAGCCAAAATTTATTCTGCTACATGTTTTTGGTAAAAAAAATCCCAATAAGTGTATATTGATTGCTTTGTGTGAAAGTTATAGCGTCTACAAACTATGGAATAGATACTGTAATTTATGCCTTTTTTTGCTATACAGCGCTGCACTAACTCAAATGATAATTGCGTGGTCATGCAATGCTGCACCCAAACGAAAATTACGTCCTTTTTTTCACACAAATAGAGCTTTCTTTTGGTGGTATTTGATCACCTGTGCGCTTTTTATTTTTTGCTCTATAAACAAAAAAACCACAAAAATTTTGAAACAAAACAATATTTTCTACTTTCAGCTATAAAAAATATATCGTAAACTCAAAGTTAGTCATAAATTTAAGCCAAAATGTATTCTGCTCCATGTTTTTGGTAAAAAAAATTCCAATAAGTGTATATTGATTGCTTTGTGTGAAAGTTATAGCGTCTACAAACTATGGTATAGATACTGTAATTTATGCCTTTTTTTGCTATACAGCGCTGCACTAACTCAAATGATAATTGCGCGGTCATGCAATGCTGCACCCAAACGAAAATTACGTCCTTTTTTTCACACAAATAGAGCTTTCTTTTGGTGGTATTTGATCACCTGTGCACTTTTTATTTTTTGCGCTATAAACAAAAAAACCACAAAAATTTTGAAAAAAAATAATATTTTCTACTTTCAGCTATAAAAAATATATCGTAAACTCAAAGTTAGTCATAAATTTAAGCCAAAATGTATTCTGCTACATGTTTTTGGTAAAAAAAATCCCGTGCATTAGCGGGCAAACTGGCGCTATCTAGGAGGGGCGCTAACACTATCGGAAGTCACCAGTGACACTAATACAGTGATCAGTAAAAATCTGTTCACTGTAATCAATGACACTGGTGACAGGGCAGTGAAGGGGTTAACTGGGGGGGGGGGCGATCAAGGGGCTAAATGGGATTTCTGGTGCACTAGCCGGCAAACTGGCGCTATCTGGGAGGGGCGCTAACACTATCGGAAGTCGCCAGCGACACTGATACAGTGATCAGTAAAAATTGGTTCACTGATCAGTGACACTGGTGACAGGGCAGTGAAGGGGTTAACTGGAGGGGGGGGTGATCAAGGGGTTAAACGGGATTACTGGTGTACTGGCGGGCAATCTGGCGCTATCTGGGAGGGGCGCTAACTCTATCGGAAGTCGCCAGCGACACTGATACAGTGATCAGTAAAAATCGGTTCACTGATCAGTGACACTGGTGACAGGGCAGTGAATGGGTTAACTGGGGGGGGGGGGAGATTAAGGGGTTAAATGGGATTACTGGTGTACTAGCGGGCAATCTGGCGCTATCTGGGAGGGGCGCTAACACTATCGGAAGTCGCCAGCGACACTGATACAGTGATCAGTAAAAATTGGTTCACTGATCAGTGACACTGGTGACAGGGCAGTGCAGGGGTTAACTGGGGGGGGGGGGCGATCAAGGGATTAAACGGGATTACTGGTGTACTGGCGGGCAAACTGGCGCTATCTGGGAGGGGCGCTAACTCTATCGGAAGTCGCCAGCGACACTGATACAGTGATCAGTAAAAATTGGTTCACTGATCAGTGACACTGGTGACAGGGCAGTGCAGGGGTTAACTGGGGGGGGGGGCGATCAAGGGGTTAAACGGGATTACTGGTGTACTGGCGGGCAAACTGGCGCTATCTGGGAGGGGCGCTAACTCTATCGGAAGTCGCCAGCGACACTGATACAGTGATCAGTAAAAATTGGTTCACTGATCAGTGACACTGGGTGACAGGGCAGTGAAGGGGTTAACTGGAGGGGGGGGGCGATCAAGGGGTTAAACGGGATTACTGGTGTACTGGCGGGCAAACTGGCGCTATCTGGGAGGGGAGCTAACTCTATCGGAAGTCGCCAGCGACACTGATCAGTAAAAATCGCTTCACTGATCAGTAACACTGGTGACAGGGCAGTGAAGGGTTAACTGGAGGGGGGGGGGCGATCAGGGGGTTAAATGTGTCCTAGAGTGTTCTAACTGTAGTGTAGTGCTTGTGTACTCACTTTTTGGATGTCTTCTTCTCTGTCTGGAACGGAATGTGTCCAAGCAGAGAAGAATGACATCATATCCTGCCCTGTGTATGTCAACACAGGACAGGATAGGACAGGGACCGATCATGTGATTTCAGCCAGAAATCACTGGCTGAAATCTAATGATTGATCCCTCCTGGATCAAATAGTGTCACCCGCGGGTCGGCGGGAGCGCGCGCGCGCCCCCTGCCGGCAAAAGTGTCGGGAGCGCGGAACCCGTTTTTAAACGTGGTTTTGCGCTCCACTGCCGCCCTGCACACGTATATACACAGTGGCAGGGCGGCAAGCGGTTAAGAGTTATCATTTGGGTATCATTATACCACTAGGGATGTGATATTTATATATGGGGATATTGCACTAGTTTTTGATTATTTAAGTTGAGCGCTTCACCACTTATATTATTTTTGTTTTAGATACCTGAACCCTGCAGAGGTTTCACAGGCAGTTCAACTCCTCCAGGATGGCACATCACTACGTGCCACTGCCAGAAGGTTTGCTGTGTCTCCCAGCATAGTCTCAAGAGCATGGAGGAGATTCTAGGAGACAGGCAGCTACTCTAGGATAGCTGGATAGGGCTGTAGAAGGTCCTTAACCCATCAGCAGGGCCGGCATCTGCTCCTTTTGTGCAAGGAGGAACGGGATGAGCACTGCCAGAGACCTACTAAATTACCTCAACCAGGCCACTGCTGTGAATATCTCTGACCAAACAATCAGAAACAGACTTCATGAGGGTGGCCTGAGGGCCCGACATCCTCTAATGGGCCCTATGCTCACTGCCCAGCACCATAGAGCTTGATTGGCATTTGCCATTGAACACCAGAATTGGTAGGTCTGCCACTGGCGCCCCGTGCTTTCCACAGATGAGAGCAGGTTCACCCTGAGCACATGTGATAGACATGAAAGGGTCTGGAGAAGCCATGGAGAACATTATGCTGCCTGTAACATCGTTCAGCATGATCATTTTGGTGGTGGGCCAGTGATGGTCAGGGGAGGCATTTCCATGGAGGGATGCACACACCTCTACAGGCTAGACAAAGGCATCCTGACTGCCATTAGCGGTATCAGGATGAAATCCTTGGACCCATTGTCCAATCATACACTGGTGCAGAGGGTCCTGGGTTCCTCCTGGTGCACAACAATGCCTGGCCTCATGTGGTGAGAGTATACAGGCAGTTTCTGGAGGATGAAGTAATTGATACCAATGAATGACCCCCACGCTCGCCTGACCTAAATCCAATAGAACACCTCTGGGATATCATGTTTCGATCCATCCAACACCGGCAGGTTGCACCTCAGACTGTCCAGGAGCTCAGTGATGTCCTGGTCCAGATCTGGGAGGAAATACCCCAGGACACCATCCGTCGTCTCATTAGGAGCATACCCCTACATTGTCAGGCTTGCATACAAGCACGTGGGGCCCATACAAACTACTGAGCACCATTCTGAGTTCCTGCAATGAAATTTCAGCAAAATGGACTAGCCTGCTGCATCATTTTTTCACTTTGATTTCCTGGGTGTCTTTGAATTCAGTCCTCTGTAGGTTGATAATTTTCATTTACATAAAACGATGGGGCATCCTTACATTCCGAACACATTATCCAGTCCATATCAGTATAGATATCTAGCATATTTTTTTCCCATTGAGATCTGATGTGTTTTCAAAGTGTTCCTTTAACCACTTGCCCTCCTGAAGATTTTCCCCCCTTCCTGACCAAGCCATTTTTTGTGTTACAGCGCTGCATTACTTTAACTGACAATTGCGCAGTCATGCAATGCTGCACCCAAATGGAATTTACGTCATTTTTTTCCCCACTAATTCAGCTTTCTTTTGGTGGTATTTGATTGCCTGTACGTTTATTTTTTGCTCTATTTGCAAAAAAAGACTGACAATTTTGAGTAGAAAAACAATATTTTAGACTTTTTGCTATTAAACATGTCCAGTAAAAAAATAAAACAAAAAATCTAATTTCATAATAAATTTAGACCAAAATGTATTCTGCTCCATGTCTTTGCTAAAAAAAATCCCAATACATGTAAATTAATTGATTTACGTGAAAGATAGCGTTTACAAATGGCAGTACAGGGATTTTTTTTTTCTACTTGTAATGGCGGCGATCAGCGACTTTTAGCTGGACTGCGGCGGACATTCTGACACTGGGGGGCAACTAACTTGGTGTCAATGACACCCCAGTGACACCAATACAGTGATCAGTGCTAAAAAAAAAAAAGCAGTGACACTGTACTAATGGCACTGGGCAGGAAGAGGTTAATATGAGGAGCAATCAAAGGGTTAACTGTGTGCTGGGAGTGTTTTACTAGGGGGCGGGGTGTGTGTTCTTCACTGTAAGCACACTGATCGGGATGGCTGTACTGTGTACAGCCATCCCGAGCAGTGTGCCTGAGCGGACAGGGAGAAATATTGTAAATAAAACAATCCTCCTCCCCATCGGAGATGCTCTGTAATCACTGGGTGCCAGGATCCATTGATTGACATCCGTGGCTGTGAATGGCGGCATGGGTAGGGCGCACCCCCTACCCAGAGATGAAAAATTACTTATATATACGTGATTCTGCAACAGGTGCTGTCCTGTAGCAGTATATCTGCTATAGGGCGGTCCTCAAGCAGTTAATTTTTTTGAGCAGTGTAGTCTAGTGTTCAACTGTTGGGTTCATAAATAAGAAGAGTGAACCCTTCATTAACGTAAAATATTTTAACTATTTTTGCCAAGTAATATTCAATCCATCCCTGATAATAAACTGCCTTTGACTCATGTGTTGTTGCTTATTCACATATCTCCCTGTGACTAGTCCTCTTCATTGTTTTCCATGTTCTGTTATACTAAAGTTCAATAAAGAAATATTGATTAAAAAATAAAACAAACTGCCTTTGGCCCTATCTATAGTGGACAATTAGATCTTTCATTGCTTGTCCACACATCAAAAGTGAAGCAAATTACTTCAAATGTAATCCTGCTCATACTGAATATGGCTACCTACTGTACTGTGTTATGCAACCCAGCAACACACCAGATCACTCTCACCAGTTACCACAGCACATTTGCAAAAGTATGACATGTTATTCAGCTAATAAACTATGTGAAAAAATACTATGTAGCAAAAAGAATAACCAAAAATAACCATCTCATTAAATAAATAGAAAAATAGACAAAGAGTGCACTCCCAATGTCCAATTATGGTCCTGAAAGGACAATCCACCTAAAATGCGAATATTATATGTTTAAACTTACACATGCAGTGCTCCCAGGTCACCAGAAGTACCAACTTCTTACTGGATTAAAAGGATCTCTAAGAAAAAGAGATCAAGAGCGTTTAAACACAAATATAAGGTCACTCCAGGGGTCCACTGCCAGTTTCCAAACATATCTAAATCAATCCAGAAATCGTGAGAATACCCAACCTTTCCTCAGGGATAGTAGAAAAAGAAAAATAGAGGTCCATAGAGTAGTATCACAATTTATTATCCATAAAATATACTCAAAAAATGTCACAGGACTCACGGAAGGGAGGAGCCTGACCATGGCGTGGAGGGAGAGCTCGATTTGAGAGCTCTCAGCTTTCCAGTACCTCAGAGTGTCCTGCTAAGAGAGGAATGACCGGAAAAACACAGTGAGACTTACCTGTGAGAGAGGGGGTCTTGCTGGAAGAGTGGGGCCTCGAGAGAGCTGCAAAATGAGGAGAGGAGATCGTGGAGACAGGCCGGCGGGAGAAGTAGTGCTGACTGTGTGATAGCCACCGCAGCGGGACGGCCGTAATCTCGGTCTGGCGCGGTGTGTTGCCCAGAGGACGCTGGGATGGCCACGTGATCCGCCGCAAAGGAGCATTGGCCAGCGTTCTCGGAGAGAAGGAGACGCCAGATCTCCCCTCTCGTATCCGGGACAGTTACAGCCAGGGATCCATAGAAGTCATTGGGCAGAATCCCCCTCAGCAATCTGTTTTCCAAGTGGAGGGGCTGTCAGAAAGTAACAACCCCCAGAAGAAAGTAACTGAAGCTGCCTCACACAGGAGAGAACAGAGAAGGTGATAAGAGGGTGAGTGAGAGAGGCATATTACAGTGAGTAAATATATATAAAAGGAATTGAACTATGTATTAAAATCGGAGGGAGGTTCACCCAGGGGGTCTAAGAAAAAAAAAGGAAAAGGAGAATAAATTAAAACAGTTTAAGACCCAGAAGAAATGGATCCTGGCGGAAGAGCTTAGGAGAGGGGAGATAGGAAAAGAAAAAACTAGAGATTGACATCGGTGGAAAATTTAATCTTGATAATAATATAAAATTAAATCCCCCAGAGCTTGAACAATTTGAAATAGTTATTGACTATATGAAAAATAAAGTGTCTAAGGGAGGTGGGCCTAAGGCTTCCCTAATAGGTTCAATTAAAAAATATATACCCTCACAGGAGAAACTGACTCCAGAAAGACATCAGGGAATAAGTGAAAGGAGTGAGCTGGAAATCAGTGTGGGAGAATGTTCCAGACTATCCCTGGGAATAGCTAATATTAGCCAAGAAACTGAAGAAGTGGGAATGGAAAACGTAGAAGAACAAGAGAAGAGCTCACAAAAGCCCACTAAAACAGAAATAGCAGAAATGTTTAAAGGGCTTGAAAAATCCATAAAACAGGAAATGGCGAAAATACATAAAGACCTGGGGCAAATATTATCAAGAGTGGAGGAGACAGAAGAAAAATTGGATAAACATGCCCAAATTATTCAGAAATTATAAAAACGGACGATAGAAATGAGAAAAGAACAAAGAAATCTGCTATATAAAATAGAAGATCAGGAGAATAGGGATAGGAGATGCTATATAAGGATACGAGGAGTTCCAGAGATATCACAAGGAGAAGATTTAATGGGAATAATAAGGAAAATGCTGAATACTATAATGGATAGAACTATATCAGAGACTCTTAAATTGGATGGAGTATATAGAATAGGAAGACACCAACAAGAAAGTGGTACAGAAAAACCGAGATGTAATTATGCAATTTCATAATTATACTGGAGAAGCGTAAATGATTAGAGCACCACCTTAAAGTTGAATCAAAAGTGGGTTAGGACCACAAATGATTTATAGGCAAAAAAGTAGCCTGAAGGGGGGTAGGGGGTGGGGTGAGGGGAAGAAGGGGAGTGGGGGTGGGGGTGAGGGAGAAGGATATGGGGGGGTAATTGGCAGCCTTAGATTATACGGGAAAGTAGGAGGCATACTAGTCTAGAGAAAATCTAGAGAACAAAGGGGAAGATACGGTGAAGAGAGGGAGAGAGAGGAGAAGGGCGAAGAGGGATGAGAGGAGGTGATTAAAAGAGAAGAACGGAAGAGATTCACTTTGTGACTTATAATGGTAGAGGTTTAAATAGCCCTGGGAATAAATTTAGGATTCTTAAAGAACTTCAGCATAGACTTTCCTCAGTGGTGTTTCTACAAGAGACACATTTAGTACAAGAAACAAATGTGAAGCTACAATCCAGATATTATCCAGAGTGGTTTTATGCAGATTCCCCAATTAAACGTGCAAAGGGAGTGGCAATAGGATTTGTGAAAAACATAAGGTTTAAGTTGGAAGAGAGATTGGTAGATCTGGAAGGGAGATTCCTGTTTTTGAAAGGAAAACTACAGGAAATATAATGTAAAGTAACAAATATTTGTTGCCTGAATAAGAAACCGGAGGTATTCCTAAAAAATATTCTGAGGCAATGAATGGAATTCAAAAAAGGTAATTTGATTGTGGTAGGAGATTTCAATAAAAATTGAGTAACAAAAGAGATTATGCAGAAGATAAATAAAAGAGAAGAATTAAATAATTTTCTGGAAGAGGATAAGAGGAGAGTGTTTACCAAAATGATAAATTAGAGGTATAGATGGGGGGATAGACCAGGAAAATATTTAATAAGGGCTCAGAGGAAAAACAAATTTAGGAATTATGTAGAGAAAATAAGAGATAATAAAGGAGAATTAGTCTACTCAACTAAAGATATAGCAAAAGTGTTGAAAGAATATTATAATAAGTTATACAATATTAAGCCCCACGGTACCGTAGGAGTAGATGAAGTAAGAAAAACAGAAAGAAGACAGGCATATATAAAAAAGGCGGGATTACTGAAACTAAGCGAAGAACAACTAAAATCCCTTGAACAGCAATAACACAGGAAGAAATATATCTAGCATTAAAAAGTACTGTAGCTGAGAAAAGTCCAAGACCCGATGGGTATACAGTGAGATACTGTAAAAAATACGAAGAAATATTACTACCTAAACTGAGGATATATATGAATGCTTTAGGAGGAGAGATGGAAATGAGGAGGGAATCTCTAAAAGCTCATGTGGTCCTCATACGTAAGGAAGGCAAAGATGCACTTATTGTTCACATTATAGACCGATTTCCTTATTAAATACAGATACTAAACTATATGCAAAGGTACTGGCAAATAGGTTGAAAGACCTAATGCCAAAATGGATACATATAGATCAAGTAGGGTTCGTCCCAGGGAGAGAGGGTAGAGATAACGGATTAAGATCTCTGTTTCTCATACAAAAAAGTAGGAAAGATAAAACTCCTCTGTTGGTACTCTCAATTGATACTGAAAAGGCATTCGATAGAGTAAATTGGGGATATATGTTAGACACTTTGGAAGTTTTGGGAATGGGACCTAGAATGAGAGATTGGATAAGGAAATTATATAGTCAACCTTCGGCTGCAATCATGGTCAATGGGGAATTATCAGAGTATATAGAGATGCAGAATGGAACAAGACAGGGATGCCCTCTGTCTCCATTGTTATATGTCTTATCTCTGCAATCTCTCTTGGCTACTATCAGGAATAATATAGATATAAAAGGAACCTAGGTAGGAGAAATAGAGCATAAGGTGGCAGCTTATGCAGATGACATGCTGTTCTATGTAGGAAATCCTAGGATAACATTGCCAAACTTAATGAAATCTTTAAAAGAATATGGTGAGATGTCAAATTTAAAAATTAATCCAACTAAACAGAGATCTTAAATATAAACCTTCTAAATAGAGAGATAAAAACGTTACAGGAGGAATTCCCCTTCGTCTGCAGAGAAAGAGAACTAAAATATATTGGTATAAAACTGACTGTATCTTTAAAGAATTTATATATAGAATAAATTATATCCCACTATTAAATGAGATTAAGGATGAAATAAAGAAACTAGGATGGGATCTCCGTCATGGATCGTACGGATAAACCTGATAAAAATGTTAATCGTTCCAAAAATTCTATATAAATTCCAAATGATACCAGTTAAACTACCAGAAATATATTTTAGAATAATTAAAAAAAATTCTAACAAGATTTATCTGGAGGAATAGGAAGCCTAGAATAAGTTATGAAATTCTAAGTACAGACAAAGAGAAAATTGGATTGGGAGTACCAGACCTGAAAAGTTACTATAACTCAGTAATATTGGCGAGAATTTTTGACTGTACATACAATGCACAGGGGAAAAGCTGGGTAAAAATAGAAAATACATTAAGTTATATGAAGTTAAGTAGAATTCTATGGTTACCTCCTCAATACCGTGGATTAGCAGATAGCACAAGCTTGTTTACACGTAATGTTTTAAGAGTTTGGGATGCTTTACACAAACAAATGGGGTGGGAATTTAATTCACTGTTAATGCTTCTAGGGTCTAGAGTTTTTCCCTCCAGGTAAAGAAAGTATTACAGGGAAGTGGATAAAAAAGAAAGACGTACAATTAAGAGAAATAATGGTGGGTGTCAGGAATGGACTCGCCAATGGTGGTGGGACTCACCTGCCTTGTGGGCTGCAGCACCAAGGACGGCCAGCGGGTGCGCTAAGCAGCCAAAATCTCACTCCTGCAATCAGGCCATCACCTGAGGCTAAAAAGAAAAATGTAGTGAGCGCTCTTGCATACGTATAGCAGCTAGAACACTTGAGGCAACCACAGTACCTTTGGAATAGCAATAAGAATAATAAAGTGCAGCGCTATAAATGAACAAAATGCAGCAAAATTAAAAATATAATAATAGATAAAATATAAGTCAATCAGATGAAACAGGTAGCATCCACGGTGTTCTCTAGAAAGATGAAAAATTCCAGAGCCTAATGCCTCAAATAGTAGCAATGCGCACTAACCAGAAACGCATGGATTATGTGCATGTAGGAATGATCCTCCTAGATATTAAATCTGCCATGAGGGCTTTTTATACACTTAAAAAATTTAACATCAGAGATCAAAACACTTTGGGACATCTCATTCCTGGAGAAATATATAAAGGAACAGATGGTCCCCAGATCACTCCGCTGGGATATTTACCCAGATTCAGAAGATCCCAATTGTCACCTTGAATGGTATCAATTCTTCAATAATACTGGAATTGATTTATTAAAATTTCTGATTGTTGTGCAATTGATAGCCCCTGCGTGGGCGTGTTTTATTGCCTCTGTTTTATACTGTTTAAAAAATTAATAAAAACCATTGAAATAGAAAAAAAAAAATTCTGATTGTACGTAAAAAGAAACTCGCTTACCTGGATAAAGAAATCAATCTGGTACGCGAGAATTTAGCCCCTTTTAAGGGGAACGATAACTATAGAGTTGAATCTGACAAATTGAAAATACATGGAACGGGTAGAAAAAGAACAAAAAATTAAAAAGAAGAAAAATTATCATAGGGACTATAAGGATTACTCTGACAAAGTGGTGTTTGATTGGCAGAAGCAGAATGAATCTGTTAATCCACCTAACTCTAGTTTTAAACCTCCTGCAACAGGACCTAAGATCAATAGAAATTATAAAAACAAACCTAACACTAATGTTTATGATTAGCGCCATTATGACTTACCCATTTCAAATAAATTTGAACCTTTACAAGACCTATATGATGACAATATAGGCTCACTAGATTACCGTTGGCATCCCAATAATGCCAATTACTCCACCTAGGAAGAATCATACATCCTTCCATACCAATCAAAATACTCCTCATAGAAATAATTACCCCTCACATTTTCATAATAACAATCAATATCAAGCTCCGAAACATAAAGGACAACAGAAAAAAACCCATTTTTCATCACCACGGAATAATAAAGGGTCTAATGGTCAGAATAGAGGAGCTCACTATCAGTCAAACAATGGAGACTGCTGGCAAAGGTCTACAAATAACAATAAACACTCCTACAGTAACTCCTACAGAGCACCTCTATCGAACCCTGAGTATGTCAATAGCCATCAACCAGCTAATTACCCCAGGCAGCCTTTTTTAGGGGAAGGCATGACGCGAAAAAGAAGGGACACCGGAGGGGAAAGAGAGGGGGAAGGAGAACGAACAGATACCCCCAAGAAAAGAAGGGTATAAAAGGACAAGGGATCTTTAATCTTAGCAAAACGAACCTCACGGACAAGGAGCTACAACTATTAGACAAAGGATTGAAGTATGCCCCTACTAAAGGTCTGAGTAAATTTGATACATATATAGACATACACAAATTTGTACGGCAATTATCCCTCAAATGATATTTTGCCACTAATCCTATCTCCAACAACACTTCCTCAGATGGGTTCACCCATTCTCATTTACACAACGCATCCACTTATAATCCTCCTCCTCAGGCTCATTCTTATGTGAGTCTGTTCAGGGATAAGGTCCTTAAAGAACTAAGAGATATACCATTTAAAAGATCTTTTGGGAGTGCGCATGCGCGGCCGCCGGGATCGGATGTCCCGGCATTAGCTCCGCACATCTCCGGCACTGACAGCAGCCCATAAAATGGCATAGTGCCTCTTCACCCCTGGGGCCCCCCGCCTCTCTCCGGATCTCGGGCACCTGATAATATGCCCGGAAAGACGGCAATGAAGAGCCGTGGAGGCTCCCAGCTGCGGCTCCCTGCGGGGACTGGGAGGCCCAAGATGGCGGCCGGATCGGCGCCCGCGGCTCCTGGGGTCTCCTCTGCCTCTCCTGCAGCAGCACCTCTCCCTCGGAGAGAGAAGATGGGCTCCTCCTCCCGTGCTGGGCCAGGGAGGACTACAGCAGCATCATCAGCTGGGTTGAGTGACTCCCTGCAGCCCCCCCAGTCACCCTCCAGCCCTGTGCCACTAGAGTCCCAGGCTTCGGCCTGTCCATTGAGCCATGACTCCCTTGCATCCTCGCCCTTGAGCAGCGAAATAGCTGCCATTTTTTCAAGCCAGCATAGCGGTCCGGAACCCGCTGATGATAGCCCGGCTTCCTCGCCAACGATTCCTCCTGACCCGCCTCTATACTCTGGTGATGCGACTTTGATAGCTCGGTTCGCAGATTTGCTGCAACGCGAATTAGACAGAGCTACCTCAAAACTGGCGGCTGATCTAAAGCAGGATTTTCAGGCCTTGGGCCACCGTCTAGACAGTATTGAGGCTAAAGTTGATGCGACAGTCCAAAGTATCTCCCAAAATCCTAACATGATCACCGACTTGCAAGATCGCCTGGAGGAGGCGTATTCTAAAATTGATGACCTGGAGAATCGGGCCAGGCGATACAATTTTCGCATTCGAGGTCTTCCTGAGTCGGTTAAGGAGCTTACTAGCTGCGCACACACCCTCATGCGGTCCGCTATGCCCGATATTGATGACCTTCATCTTGAGATTGATCGCATTCACCGGGCACCGATCCCCCCCCGGCAAGGGGGGCCTCCTAGAGATATCATCGTCAAGCCTCATTTTTTCCAGGTTAAGGAAGCGGTTATGTGGTTTGGCAGGGAGATATATAGAGCTTGCAGGGCACAAGGTACAAATCTTTGCTGATGTCTCGTCGGCCACTATCCAGAGACAGCGATCCCTCAAGCCACTTCTCTCTCACTTGGTTCAAAAGGGCATTAAATATCGTTGGGCCTACCCTTTTCGTCTACAGTTCACTCTTAATGGAAAGTCCTATGGGTTTGCTACATTCCAGGATGGCGAGGAGTTGCTGCTTCAGCTGGGTATTATATCTCGCAGTCCGACGTCCCATTCTCCTACGGAATCGGCTCCTCGACCTCCGCTGCTCCAACCATTGTGGACTACTCCATCATCTAAGAAGAAGGGGTCCCGGAATCCACCTGGGAGGATTTCT
Source organism: Staurois parvus (assembly GCF_062004578.1). Lineage (NCBI taxonomy): Eukaryota > Metazoa > Chordata > Amphibia > Anura > Ranidae > Staurois > Staurois parvus. The sequence goes on along the minus strand of NW_028318189.1, from coordinate 733,392 downwards.
TGAACTTTTGTGTTCTTTTCGGGACTTTTCGCTGGGATATGTTAGTTGATGGCGGCCTCTCTGTGGCTCTTAGGAGCGTTGGCCGCTGTTGCTGTATTGGTGCGGGGGGATGGGCTGGGGGTGGGACTTGGGGTGTTAATTACATCTGTTTGCTGAATACCATTTTCAGTGGCTTTAATTGCTTTGTTTTTATGTTCAATGCGCTGTGCGTTTGATTTATTGTTGATGGGTTGTACTTGCTGTTGGTGCTGGAGAGTGTCTTTGCGCTCTCCCTGATTGGAAGACTCTTCCCCGGGAATGTTTCTCTGGGCAGACCTATTCCACCACAGGGCTATTGCTCTGTATTTCCTGGTACATTGTTTCATTCATTTACTAATATTGTTTCGTGTACCGCGGTCACTTGGCATTTGGACTTTTGTGTTCCAAATGTTCTCTTTTCTTTTTTTTTCTGTTTTTTTTTCTTTTGTTTTTTTCTGATTTTTTGGGGGGTCAGCTGGCGACATTTAGGGACTTCTAGGGATCTTCATACTTTTAAGGAACGAGGGGTCTTTATTATGCTTAGTTCCATAATTATTTATCATGTCTTCCGTACGGTCCACTAGCGGAGAAAATCGCTTCCTTTCTCACAATGTTCAGGGGTTCAATTCCCCATCCAAACGTATACAGGCTTTTAGCTCATACTACTCCCTTGGGGCGGATATAGTTGCCTTACAGGAGACTCATTTCCCCCCCTCCTTCTCTCCACGTTATATTCATAAAAATTACCCTCTCTGCTTTTTTGCTAATGCTACAGAGAAAAAGCGGGGGGTGGCCGTATGCTTTTCTCGCCGAGTGTCCTTTGTTGAATCTAAAATTATCCGGGACAAGGAGGGGCGATATCTTTTGGTGAAAGGCCACTTGGGAGGAAACCTTATCACTTTTATAATTTATTATACCCCCAATACCAATCAGGTTGAATTTTTCCAATCTTTGCTAAGCACTCTGGTCGGAGAATTTGAGGGTGACGTTATTCTAGCTGGTGACTCTAATTTAGCATTGGATCAGACTCTGGATCGTTCCCAAACCGCCACGCTTCAGCCTCCTTCTAGACGGAGCCGTAAATTGGCTAAACTTTTATATCGATATGATGCATGGAGGGAGGCTAATCCTACTTCTCGAGACTACTCCCACTACTCCAGGGCTCATAATAGTTATTCTCGCATTGACCATATTTTTCTTCATACATATTCACTCCCTAAACTTGTCACTGCTAAAATCTTTTCCACGCCCTGGTCTGACCCAGTTTCTATCACCTTGTCGTCCGAGACTCTTGGTAAGACGGCTTTTCATTGGCGTCTTAATGGCTCTATTTTGGGTAATCCCTCTCATTGCGGGAAATTTCCTCACACCTACAAATGTTTTTTGATTTTAATAAAGCAGAGGACACGAACCTGGCGATTAATTGGGCAGCTCATAAGGCCTCAGTCAGGGGATATATTATTCAACTCTCTTCTCGTTTAAAAAAAGCCCGAACTGACCTACTTGCTACTAAAACTCAGTTGTATACTGACCTGGTTGCTCAACATAAGCAACATCCCAGTTCTGATTTGTTACTTAAACTTGACCAGGCCCAACTGGAACTTAACTTATGTCTTACTACCGCTGCGGATAAACAACTTCGTTGGTCTAATCATAAATTCTTTACTTGGAGGGACAGGCCTGGCACCTTGTTGGCACGCAAGCTGACTCCTAGACATTCCCAGACGGCCCTCCCCAAGCTCAGACTGGACAATGGTTCGTTATCCCAGGACCCGGGTAAGATCCTCCACAAATTCCAGTCTTTTTACTCTCAGCTTTATAGTTCGCCCACGGGGGGTTGTTCTTCTTCCTCTCTGGAGGCTTTTTTGGAGTCTATCTCATTTCCCCCCCTCCGGGAGGCACATAGGGAGCTAATGGAACAACCTATCTCCTGTGAAGAAGTTGGGAATGCGGTGAAATCCCTGGCCTCTCACAAGGCCCCGGGACCGGATGGTCTTCCCAATACTTACTATAAAGCTTTCCTGGACATTCTGATACCCCATATGGCCCTGTACTTTAATTATTTGCGGGAGGGGGGAGTGGTTCTCCCAGAGGAAAATAAGGCATTCATTAGTGTCATTCCCAAGCCTTTCAAGGATGCCGCTATGGTCTCCAATTACCGGCCTATTTCTTTAATTAATTGTGATTTAAAGATTCTTACTAAAATCCTGGCCCTACGGCTCCATAACTTCTTGGCTTTATACATTCATGATGACCAATCTGGATTCATAAGTGGTCGACAAACATTGGACCAAATTAGGCGGACTATAGCTTTGCTGTCAGCTGTGCAGTCCAATTGGGATGGATCGTCGCAAAGGGAAATTTTACTACTGTCACTGGATATTCAGAAGGCATTCGACAGTCTGTCCTGGGACTATTTGTTTAGAACGTTGGACAGGTTTGGGTTTGGCCCTTATTTTATGACGCTGTTGCGGGCCCTCTATTCTACCCCGTCAGCTCAAGTATCCATTTGTGGACATAAATCAGTCCCTTTTTCGATAGAGCGAGGAACTAGACAGGGATGTCCTCTTTCTCCGTTGCTCTTTGCGTTGGCGATAGAACCTCTTGCGATTGCTATTCGTGCTGATTCCTCTATATCGGGTGTTACCTGTGGTCAAAGGGTTCATAAATGCGCCCTATTTGCCGATGATGTTCTTATGTATATATCTGATCCTCGAACGTCTCTACCTGGTTTCTTCCATCTGTTTCATCGGTTTTCTGAGGTCTCCGGTCTTACGCTCAACTCATCTAAAACTGTTGCTTTGAATATCTCGTTACCCGATTCAGAGGTTTTGCTACTGCCGGGAAAACTTTGCTTTTCAGTGGGCCCCTGGTTCTCTCCCCTATCTGGGGATTCTCCTTACGAAATCTTTATCGATGCTATACCAGGCCAACTATCTCCCGCTTTTCAAACGACTTAAAAATGACTTACTAGCCTGGCAGGATCTTTCACTTTCCTGGTTCGGTAGAATTAATTCTATTAAAATGACCTTCCTACCTAGATTATTATACTATTTTAGGACGTTACCAATTCTGATTCCCAAACGAGAACTAGTCTTACTACAGGCTGCAGTCTCCAGATTTGTATAGAGGGGAAAGCGCCCTAGGCTGAACAAATCTACCTTATTTTCTTTGAAGAGGCATGGTGGTTTGGGACTCCCTAATCTTTTCGCATACTTTCAGGCGGCCCAAATAGCACAACTATCTTGTACTACGGCCAGGGGATATGTCCCCCAATGGGTTGGGATTGAGGCTCTTTCGTGCCGTCCACATGCTATTGGTACTCTCATGTAGCTTCCCAATAGATTGCGCCCTCCTATTTTGTGTCCTACTCTATCCTATTCATTGTCAGTGTGGGATAGATGGCAAGCTCGTAAACCTTTCTTCTCTCCGCATACCCCGTTGGCTCCGGTGTTTGGTAATCCTGAGTTTGCTCCGGGTTTATCTTTCGCGAGGTTCCAATGGTGGATTAATAAGGGGTTGCTACGTATTGGTGATTATTTGGATGGGGTTCGCCCTCGGTCTCTTCATTATTTTGTGAATTTTTGTGGGATGCCTCGTGGAGAGATATTTCGTTACCATCAACTTCGCTCTTTTATTGATAGCAAACTTAGACTACTCACAGAACCTTGTGCGCTTACTTCCCTCGAGGTCTCCTGTGGGGCAAGTGAGATGATGCGAGGTCGTTTATCCATTATTTATGCTTCGTTGGTTGATCCCCTCACTAAATTATCCTACACGACCCAATGGGAGAGGGATTTAAATAGTTAATTAGATTTAGATACATGGCGGAATGCGGCTCATACTCTATCGAAGATTTCGATTAACACTGATCTTGTTGAATCTAATTACAAAACGCTACTTCGGTGGTATTTGGTCCCTGCTCACCTAGCCATAATGTATCCTTCCGTTTCATCTGGCTGTTTCCGACGCTGTGGTCAAGAGGGTACCATGTTCCACGTCTAGTGGAAATGCCCAGTCGTGAGTAGGTTCTGGATCCGCATATTTAATTTTCTTTACTCGGTGACAGGAATTAATATCCGTAGATCGCCGGAAGTAGCCTTGTTTAATATACTACCCTCTGATGTTCCCAAAAAATCGATTAAATTAATTTATATATCATATTGGCGGCTCGCATTACTATAGCTAGGAGTTGGAAGCAATCCTTGATCCCGCTGGATAGGGTGAAACAAAAACTCAACTGGATAATGGGTAATGATAAACTGACGAGTATCGTCTCTGATGATGTGTCCGGATTTGAGAGGACTTGGGATCCTTGGATTACTTATATTACTGTATCGTGAGTGTCTGGCAGCTGACCCCCCCCCCCCTTTTATATAATTTTTTTTTTCTTTCAATTAAGAGTACTTTCTTTTTCATCTCTCTTTTTTTTCTCTTTTTCTACTATTTGTTGAAACATTTTTATTTCTCTCTGTTATTTTTGGTCCATTTTGACTTAATTTTTGTTTATTGATCTATGAAACTTGTATGTTTTGATGGCTATGACATTTTTTATGTGAATTGTAATGCTAGTGTCTGCTAATTTTTTTCTTTTTTTATTTACCTACCAGTATTATGCTTATGATTCTGAATCTTGTTCCACCTTATGGGTGGGCCCTTTCTTTTTCTCTTTTATTGTTTGCCATCTTGTTTTAATATGCTTGTTTCTTAATAAAAATATTGAAATATAAAAGATCTTTTGATAGATCAGGTGACTTGAAAGCTATCAAGATGTTACTCGAAAGAAAGGATCTGGTGATTAGACCGGCCGATAAGGGTGGTGGTGTGGTGGTTTTAGATAAGGAAGATTACATTAATGAAGTTAATAACATTCTCAGTGACACAACCACTTACACCCTTTTATCCAAGTCCCTATGCTTGATTACAAACGTTCTCTTAAAAATATCATCAATAAAGGCTATGAAGAGGGTATCTTGAATAAAAAAGAGAAAGCGTTTTTATGCCCTACCGCCCCTAAACTACCAGTTCTATACATACTCCCGAAGGTTCATAAAAATCCTATTAAACCACCAGGCAGACCAATAGTGAGTGGAATTGGGTCTCTATGCTCTAGGATTGGAGAATATGTTGATTTTTTCCTCCAACCGCTGGTCTCAAAAACACCATCCTACTTAAGAGATACTAAGCAGGTTCTTAATGAGGTCAGCAGTATAAGTATATCTCCTGAGACATTTTTGGTGACGGCAGACGTCGCCTCTCTTTACACTAATATTAGCCACAGCGATGGTATGGAAGCGGCTGACTTCTATTTGACGCACTATAGCACTTTACCTGCTACCCAGAAGAACTTTATCTTGAATCTACTAGAGTTTGCTATGTACAGAAATTATTTCTGGTTTAATAAGGCATATTATTTGCAGATTAAGGGCGTAGCAATGGGGGCCAAGTTTGCCCCCAGCCTAGCAAACTTATTCATGTCCCGTTGGGAAGAAGACCTCATTTTTGCAAGGGACTGGCCCGAACTGATGGTTTACAAGAGATATATAGATGACATCTTCCTTCTATGGAATGGGGAGGAAGAGTCTCTTATTAACTTTTTTACTTCACTCAATAATAATAACCTCAACATTAATCTCTCCTATACATACAGCCGGCATGAGATTAATTTTTTAGACCTTACCCTTGTTAATTTTAATGGAAAAATAATTACTAAATCATTTTTTAAATCTACAGACCGCAATAGCTACATCCCTCTTGGTAGTTGCCATCACCCAAAGTGGCTTGCAAATATCCCAAAGGGTCAGATAATGAGGATTAGACGTAACTGTACAGATAATGATACCTTTCAAGTACAAGCTAATATCTTGAAAGATAGATTTTTGGAGAAAGGATACAATGAGGCGGTTTTAGATCATACAATCCAGACTGTGGCACAGATGGATAGAAACACTATGTTGTTGAACAAACCCAAAGTAAATCAAACAAAAATATGCCCCTTCGTTACTACTTTTTCGACCCAGTACAAAGTAATCAGTAGAATTATTAATAACAACTGGGGCATCTTGAAAATGGATCCGATTTTATCAAACATCTTACCTGAAAAAACGGAAATAATTTACCGAAAAGCCACTGCTGTCAGGCATATGATTGCACCTAATATTGTAGACCCCCCTAAAAATATCTCTCTATTTAATGAGCTAAAGGGTTTTCATCCTTGTAATAGGTGTATCATCTGTAAGTGTAATAATACTAGAAAACATAGAATTGATACGTTTGCGTCAACTATTACTGGTAAATCGTATAACGTAAAGCAATTCATATCCTGTTACAGTAGATTTGTAGTATAATTACTACAATGTCCTTGCCAGAAACAATATGTGGGCAGGGCAACAAGACGTTTACGTGACCGTTTACGTGAACATGTATCAAATATCAAAAAGGGCTTTAGGGAACATTCACTCTCTAATCATTACCGGATTTATCATAACAAGGATCCATCATCTTTGAAATATGTGGGTATTGAGGTCATTAGCAACCATTGGAGGGGCATTAATAAAACAAGAGCGGTCTCCCAGGCAGAAACAAAGTGGGTTTTTGAGCTTAATACATTACACCCCTTTGGGCACAATATAGAAGTGGATGTCAATTGCTTTATCGCCAACAGCTGAGTGATGCGTTTTTCCATCCTTTTACTTTGTGCTGAAGCATATATACTTATACCTAAGGCTTTCTGGTTAGCACAACCTGGGTATTTCTTGTTCATGCGTTTTTAATATGGATTTTTAACTCTTAATTATGGCGTTTTATCTTTCTCATGCATTTTATATACATTCTTTGGTGTACATTTTATATTTATTTATATCAATCCATTTCACAGTTGGGATATAATTAATGGAGGGATTGTTTTTATGGGTTATTTTATTATGTTTTATTAATATATTTTTTGAATCTGTCGATTCCGCTTCCATATATGTGAACACCAAAAAACTAAGTATATTGATCTCTATAGAAGATTTTTATTCATTTTGTCTACCTACTTACCTTTTGTTTTTAATGAATGTATATTTATTATGCGATTTAGTGCACCCACCTTGCCGTGGTCCGATAATATAATTTTTGCCATTCACTGAGGGGCCATTACAATGCCCCGGGTATTGGTAGGAACACTTCACGGTTTTACTATGATCTAATAAGTTTATTTGGTATTTCTACTGTACTCATTAGCATGAAGACGGTATAAGTATGCCCATTTTATAATACGTTCCCTGGGGTCTGTGGTTTTTACTTAAGGTTACCTCCGATTAGAGAAGAGAGGAGTTACTCCCTATCCTATCTATATAATCGCGGATCCACGGCAAAATGGCGCCGTCGTGCACGCGCATGCGCACTGTACGATCTTCGGGAAAATGGCCGCGGCTAATTGCGCACGCGCTGTTTTCCCCTATAAAAGCTATTGACGTCTGTCACGCCTCTGTAAACCTCCCCTCTGATGATGTGCCTGTAGCACGAAAGGCCTAAGGAGGAGCTGTGCAGAGCGTGACGTCATTCTGCCGCCGGAGCCACGAGGAGGCCCGGCGGCCATCTTTAAAAGGGTCAGTAGTGCATTGTTTATACTGACATACTGATGTATATATGCATACTGCCCTGTTTTATTATTTATTAATAAACATTATTTTGGAACATATTACACTATCTCTGGCACCTGTTTTTGGGGCTCCTATGTGGAGCTATTACCCCCACAGAGAAGGTGCCTTTACTATCCAGAGGAGGGAGTATTATCATTCAAGTGGATTACCCGACTGACCTTAAGGGGATCTCTGGACCTGAGCTGGAGCTCTCATTATACCCAAACCTGATGACCAACCCTTAGATGGATGCCCACCACCTGGCTCATGACAGATTTAATATCTAGGAGGATCATTCCTACATGCGCATAATCCATGCGTTTCTGGTGAGTGCGCATTGCTACTATTTGAGGCATTAGGCTCTGGAATTTTTCATCTTTCTAGAGAACACCGTGGATGCTACCTGTTTCATCTGATTGACTTATATTTTATCATAATTTTGCTGCATTTCATTCATTTTTAGCGCTGCTATTATTCTCATCACCTGAGGCTGATTGCAGGAGGTGTATTTAAGCAGGGCCAGGCCTGTGATCAGTGCCTTGGTGTTGTTTCCCATGAGCCCCTGTACCTTGTATCCTGTGTTCCTGTTCCTCTGCCTATCTGATTTGTTGCCGACCCTGCCTGATCCTGACCTCTGCTGACTTCTGCTCTGACTCCTGGCTCGTCCCTGACTATTCTTCTACCTACTCCGATGCTGTTTGACCTCCTGTTGCTGTACCTTGGCTCGTGACCCGTTTACTCTTTGCCTGCTGCTTTGTACTGATCTGCCTCCACCGTTACCGACCCGGCTTGTCTGACTACACTACACTCCATACTGTCATCCATCCCGCACGGATCCAGTCACTACTGTCCAAACCTGCCAGCCCCTTCACATTAGGTTTTCCCCCGGTACATACCCTCAGCGGATCCCTCTACCACAGTTGGGTGCACTCAGGGGCCGTGACCTGGTCTCAGTCCTGCGCCAAGTCCATCCCCACCATTAGGAGCTCTGGTGAAAAGGCAGACTGGGGCTTAGACTCCGCGCCCTGGGGAATCCTGTTCTGTGGGCCACTAGAGATCCCGCTGGGTGGTGCCTGACAGTACCTTACAGCCTGCCTGACCATTCCACCTCTCCAGCTAGACTACGCCTGTGTTCCAGAAGCCTGCTGTTTTCCTGTGTCAGTCCACACATCTCTGGACATACCCGGATCCCTGACAGTGGGAGAGGAGGTGTGCTCACTTAATAAACTGGAAAGTAAGAGGGAAATATTTACGAGAATGGATGAATGGCGTTATTTTCAATTAAAACATTTTATAGGGAACCTCCCAAAGCCACTAAGAAAAAAAAGAGTATTGGAACCCCTTTGATCACTTACTAGATACACGGGGAGATAGGAAGCACAGGATTTCTAACATATATAAGATTCTCACAGGATTAATTACGGTTATAAGCCCACCATTCATAGAGAAATGGGAAAGGGATTTAGGAGTAATAACTGATGAGGAAAACAAAAGAAAATGTATAGATGTAAATATGAAGGAGGTAGAAATGAATTACAAATGTTTGGCAAAATGGTATATTACACAGAGTGTAGCACATAGAACAAGCGGAGATAATTCACCTTTATGCTGGCGTGGATGTGGAGATAGAGGCACAATGTTTCACCTATGGTGGGAGTGTCATAAAATTCAAGAGTACTGGGGGGGTATAGTATGCTTAATTCAGGAAATAACGGAGGTCAATATCCAAAAGGATCCAGAGACTTGTCTTTTCTATGGTACTGAGCTTTCAGTAAAAAAATATAAAAAAACTGGATTATTGTACTATTTGAGTACAGCGAAGGTCCTGATACCAAAATTTTGGAGGGAACAACAAGCACCGAAAATAAAGGATTGCATAGATAGGGTGGAGAAGATGTATAGATTGGAGGAACTTTCCCATATGGATGAAAATAAAATGGAGGTTTTCCATATAAGGTGGAAAAAATGGGAGGAATTGAAAAAGTCAAACTTATACCTAGAATATATGTAATAGAGAAAAGAAGTCATGGGAGATAATTGTAATATTAAATTACTATTTTCGGAACAGGATCTATAAAACTAGTAGAAAAATGCAGAAATAAGGCTGTGTAGGGAGAGGGGGGAGGAGGTATGGGGTATGTAGGGTGGAAGGGGAGAGGGGAAAAAGGTTACCAAGATCAATGTTAATATCTTGATATAAAGTCAGACAAATTTGAGTATTTTGTGCTGTCTGTTTTATTAGCTTTTGTGTATATAAAATGGTAATTTGAAAATTAACAAAATATTTAAATTAAACCCCCCCCCCAAATGTCACAGGGTACATAAAGCATCATTGCCACGTCCATATGTGTTTATCTGCCGCTTGTCTGCAAACAGGAACTTTATTATAGAGAAGAGACAAAGTTTTATCATAGATGCAGCTACAAATTTATAAACACTGCCATCTACTGGTTGACGAATATATCTCTACTTAATACTGATAGTTGTTGCACAAAATACATGAACAATATATTTCAACACCCCCACTCAACAACTACTATTAGTTCCATTTCAGATCTCATTTCTATAAATCTAATTCTTGTAAGCGGTTTTGTCAAAGCATCTGATCCACTTTTGTTTCTAATGGGTTGGAAGTCTCTGCATCTTATCCCATTAATCTGGCTCTGCTTTTAATGATACATGAGCAACATAGGTCAGACGTTTGACTGGGAAGTCTGGCTTTCAATAGATTTCCTGATTGAAGTCTCTTGTGGCCTGATTTCTTCTTTTACAATATTTGGATTGCCTGCGTTAATTTCTATTTATATGTCACTTTTTTGCTTATCTTCATGTGACACTGATGTGGAATTACCCTCAGTTTGAAGTGTTTTTGTTCATGAAATTTTCAACACACAGAATTTTGTATCCTATTTGAGATTCACTGTACCCCACAAGTACACCTTCCTTTGTGCAAGCATCCCATTTTGTACCTTTGTCTTTTGGAATGTGCACATATTCGGCCTTTCCTTTCCACAGTTCATACGGAGTTTGCTCAGTTGATTTTCCACTGGTAGTCGATTTTGGAGATAGGTCTTAATTGCCTTCCCCAATATGTGGTTGGCATATCTGCATCAAACAGCATGGTTTTTCCACTTTCACATAAAGTATGGTTCATTCTTTCTGCAACCCCATTTTGTTCTGGGTTGTATGGTACAGCAGTTTGAAATATTATGCCATGCTTTCTGTGTGCGTAATACACTCCTATATGTATATTCAGTATCATTGTCTGTGTGCGTAATACACTCGGTATTTTGCCAAATTTGTAGCTTACTTGAGGCAAATAATAGGCAAATACTGTTTGTTTCTCTGGTACTTAATTTTTGTTGTGTAACAGATATAGTGTAGTACACTTGGAGTAATCATCTATAAAAGTGAGAAAATACCTCTTCTTTCCTGGAGTCATCTTTTCCATTGGACAGCAAAGATCTGAATTAAGTACAGTCTCTGGTATGGAAAGGCTTTTCTTGTAATTTTTTCTTTTATACAGCTGGTGCATTTCATTGTTTGAACACATGGGCTAAATTTCATTCCATTTGCATAGTCATTCTCAGTTAATTTCTTTATTATGTCAGAATTGCTCAAGTCATCTGTGCCATATGTGAATGCAGTTTGCATTTGCACTATTTTCAGGGTGTGCCTTATGTAATCATGCACATCCTGGCCTTTTCATCAGCCCGGTTTGGTATAGCTTTCTAATCAAATAAAGTTTATTGCTAAGATTAGCTTTTTTATGCACCTTTTGTAATCCTTCCCACATTTCTTTAGCAGTTTCACACTTATATATATATATATATATATATATATATATATATGATTTGATCATCTTCTATGCTAAGAGAAATTGTGCTCTGAGCTGTTTGATCGTTCTCTGTCCACTCATCTGAAGGATGTTCTGGCCTGACTTTATTCATACATTTCCCCAAGTACCTTCTCTAACTTGCATAATTTTCATCTAGAATTGCCAAGACGGGCAGTTCTGGTTTGTCAGATTTAAAAATGAAAGCTTTGTTGCAGCTGTGTTACTGGCCATTTTCTTTTATTCATTTGCAGTCTCCTTTCTGTTGCTGTATCTTGCACCTGTTTTGCTGTAGCTGGCTATGACTGGGTGTTTGGGCCCATAACCTGTTCGAAATTCTGTATATAGCCCTACAGAACAGACAGCCAATGTATTTATCTGCCGCTTGTCTGCTAACAGGAAAAAGGAAAATCATAGATGCAGCTACAAACATATAAACAATGCCGTCTATTGGTTGAAGAATACATCTCTACTTAATACTGATAGCTGTTACACAAAATGCATGAACAATGTATTCCTACAATAATGTCACAGGCCTCTGGGCAGGGTCAATGGCCTATGATATCATGCTCACTGGGGTTCAACCCAATGGGTGCGTGTTAAACTGTTCTGTTTGAATATATTTTAAAAACAGTGCATTAACATCTATCAATTTGAAAACATGAAACTAGTTTTCAGTATATACCATATTTTCAGTTTTATTTCCCCTTTTCAGCTATAGTTGTTTTTTGTTCTTTGCATTTCCCAGTATCCGTTATTCCAGATGCAGACCTGTGTGCCTTGGATATTGGTGAGCTGGCTCTTATGGAGAGGTGTATTTGGAATTCCTGTGATTTTATACAGTTAGTAAAATTTTTTAAAGTGCACTGCATATGGCTAAACAATGAAAACATCTAATTTCAAAGGTGTATATTTGTCATTTTTTTTCTTTTCAATGGTGTGTACATTGCACTGTCAGCCCATTACATTTAAAATTTTTATGTTTAAAACAAAATTGTGACTCGGATGTATTGTTAACCACAGTCTATGGTCTGTCCACAGTCATCAGCCTGAATATTTCTAAAGCTATGCACTTTACTCATGAGGTAAGAATACTGTTATTGCTGGTCTCTGAGAATGATTCTCATAATCATGGAAATGTTCCTACTAATAATCAATGTAAAGGACTGCTATTAAAACTGGAGCCCCCTCCTTAAATTAGGTTTCCCAGAGTCCTCCCTCCTTACAGCAGGATCCCAAAAGTTCCCTCCCCCATCAGGGTCAGTCCTTTACAGCATGGTCTCCAGAGTCCCCCCCCCCACCTTACATCAGGGTCCTCATAGGCCCTTCATTTACATCATGGTCCCCCAGAGCCCCCTCCTTAAATACAGATCCCCATAGTCCCTACCAATTACATCAGGGTCCCAAGAGCCCTCCCCCCCCAATACATCAGGGTCCACCTTTACATCATGTTCTCCAGAGTCCCATACCCCACCCATAGACCCTCCCCATACATCACGGTCCCCCAGAGACCCAGATCCCCCTCCTTAAATAAGGGTCCCCAGAGTTCCCCCCTTCCCTTACATCAGGGTCCCAAACGTCTCCCCAGTACATCAGGTTCCCCCTATACATCATGATCTTCAGAGTCCCTCACCTTACATCAGGATTCGTAGAGCCCATTACTTTAATTTGGTCCCCAAAGTTCCCCCTGCCCTTACATCAGGATCCCCCCAACCCCCCTTACCTCAAGGTCTATTCCATTCATTCCTCTAGGCAGCTACACGAGCTGGAAGAAGTCCTGTCCTTGCCGCCCTCCTCCTCCTCCTCTGAATGTCGTGGCCTGGGGGCGGGGCAAGCACCTGATTGGTTGTTAGGACCGCTAATGTCATAACAACCAATCACATGCTTTTCCCACCCCCACTAGCACTGACAGTGACAACACAGGCCAGCGGCACGATGGGCGTTCCCCCCCTGCCGGAACACAGACGAGCCACCTCCCGCCCGAGCACACACGAGCCCGCTCCCCTGCCTGAACACAACCGAGCCTGCCCCCCCTCCCAAACACAGCCGACCCCACCCCCCCTCCCAAACACAGCCGACCCCACCCCCCCTCTCAAACACAGTCAAGCTTGTCCCTCTGCCCAAGCACACACGAGCCCGCCCTCCTGCCCGAGCACAGCCGGGCCTGTCCCCCTGCCAAGCACACACGAGCCCGCCCTCCCGCCTGAGCACAGCCAAGCCTGTCCCCCTGCCCAAGCACACATGAGCCCACCCTCCCGCCCGAGCACAGCTGAGCCTGTCCCCCTACCAAAGCACACACGAGCCCGCCCTCCCGCTCGAGCACAGCCGAGCCTGTCCCCCTGCCCAAGCACACAGTAGCCCGCCCGAGCACAGCCCTTTGTAGATGGCACTGGTCCTTTCTGCCTGGGGGCTATGCCGCCTCCCTAAAAAATGAATCCCCAAGGCAAGTGCCTTGTTTGCCTCACAGCAGAGACTGCAAGGTTATACTCAACTTGAAAGTCATCTTCAGGCCCTGCCAGCACCTGTGACATCTGCAGCAGCTACCTCTACCTCTGCAGCTATGTCTGTTGTCCAGACTCCCGCATCTGCTACTCCTACGGTGATGATGCTGCCCCGAGCCAAGAATTCCCACTCCAGAAAGGTTTGCTGCTGATCAAACTAAATTCGGTGCATTTCTCAACGCTTGTCAGTTATACTTTGCGTTGCAGCCCCGCGCATTCTTACTGGAATCCACAAAGGTGGGATTTGTCATCTCGCTGTTACAAGGTGAACAGCAGACCTGGGCTTATAGTCTCCTGGAGAAAGGACGCCAAACTATCTACTCTCAACACCTTTTTTGACACAATGGCTCAACTCTATGATGACAATCAGCTTCTGCAGAGGCAGCACTCCACTACGTTCAGCAGGGTCACAGGGCCGTCGAAGATTATGTGACAGAATTCAGACGCTGGAGTTCTGACACAAGTTGGGATGATGCTGCCCTGCGTTACCAATTTCACTTGGGGCTTTCTGAACCACAGAAGGATGAACTGGCCAGGGTGGGAATACCTATTCCCTTGGAAGGACTGATTGCTTTATCCATCCAGATTGATTGGCAACTTAGAGAACGTCGGTTAGAACGGTCCACCGGCCAAGCCCATCCCATCTGGATGCTACCCAAGGTATCCGCATCTTCCAGTCCACTGTCTACCAATGCACCTGTATCTGATGAACCTGAGCCCATGCAGTTGGGTCTCTTATGCCCTTCCCTCACACCAGAAGAGCGTCAGCACTGCAAACAGCATAATCTGTACCTCTATTGTGGAGAAGCCAGCCATTGTGTATGAAACTGCCCTGCAAAACTGCATAAGTGCCTGTCCCTGTTCTCTACCAGTAATTACCAGCTCTGGCTACTTACGTGCAAGTGACACTCTATCTTCTTTCAGCTTTCGAGAAGAACTATTCCGGTGTCCGTGATCATTGATTCTGGGGCCTGCAGCTGTTTTATAGACATATCCTTGGCTACGCAGCATCAGATTCCTCTCCAAGCCAAGGCCCAAGGACTTTCTGTGTTTCTCGCTGATGGATCTAGCATTAAGTCAGGAATGGTGGCACAGGAAACTATTCCGCGACCCATGTCTACTGCTTCAATGAGTCACTATGAACGTTTATGTCTAGATGTCATCTCCTCACCTCTGTACCCTGTCATCATGGGTATGCCTTGGCTACAGGCCCATAATCCACGTATCAACTGGGCCACAGGAGAAGTCAATTTCCAGTCCTCTTACTGCCAAGACCATTGCCAGCCCAGCCCATCAGTTCAGTCCTAGGCCCAATGACCTGCATTCAGTGGTTCCAGAGGCCTACCATGACTTCCTAGATGTCTTCAACAAACAAGGGGCTGACACTTTACCACCACACAGACCTTATGATTGTCCCATTGAACTTCTACCTGGTTCTGAAATTCCATTTGGACGAATATTTCCTCTTTCAGAATGAGAACCTGAAGCTCTGAAGGAATATCTGGACGACAGTCTCAGCAAAGGGTTTATTCGGCCTTCCACTTCTCCAGCTGGGGCAGGTATTTTCTAAGTGGAGAAAAAAAAGATCACTCCCTCCAGCCCTGTGTAGATTACAGAGACTTGAACAAGATCACAGTGAAAAATCGAAACCCCTTACCACTGGTCCATGAACTTTTCCAAAGGCTTTGGTCTG
This sequence comes from Staurois parvus, assembly GCF_062004578.1. Lineage (NCBI taxonomy): Eukaryota > Metazoa > Chordata > Amphibia > Anura > Ranidae > Staurois > Staurois parvus. Next base: position 717,720 of record NW_028318189.1, on the reverse strand, counting down.
CTGTAATCTTCACTAAACTAGACTTGCTGGGGGCCTATAATCTTTTACGGATCAGAGAAGGAGACGAATGGAAAACAGCCTTCTGCACGGAGTTTTGCCATTTTGAGTATCTTGTAATGCCCTTCGGATTATGCAATACACCGGCAACATTCCAGTACTTCATTAATGATATTTTTTAGGGACTTTCTGGATATTTTCATCATCGTTTACCTTGATATCTTGATATACTCAGTTTCCCTAGAACTCCATCAAATACATGTCAGGAATGTTCTTCAGAGGCTCAGGCTGCATGGACTTTATGCAAAACCGGAAAAGTTTGACTTTGAACAGCAAAGCATCCAGTTTCTGGGATTAATTATCTTCAACAAGGGATTTGTGATGGATCCACAAAAAGTCTTCGCCTTCTTAGACTGGCCTACCCCAACCGATAAAAAGGGAGTGCAGTGGTTCATTGGCTTTGCCAACTTTTACCGGAAATTCATTAAGGGATTCTCCACAATTATCGCACCAATCACACAGATAACCAACCAAAACAAAAGACTGTTCACATCTGCAAAAATCAAGAGAAAAGAAAATAGGCTGAACACCTAGAAGGCTAACCTCAACGACATTTTTATTCATGAAGCACAAGCACAGTGAAAACATTGCATCAGAGAGCTGGTGTACATACCCAGTTGCAAGGACCCCCCACCCCCGCCATGGGGAACCCTCCCATGACAGACACTCACCAGTAGTAGCTAGGTGTGTCCCCTGGGTACTGATCACACCTATACCTCCCCAATGAGAGACCCACTTGCCCCCCGCCAACAACACCAAAAACAAAACCAAAAACAGAAAAAACAAACAAAAACAGAAAAATACCCCCTATGATGGCTAATGGGGTGGCCCCGTGCTCCTCCCACAAAAACGCCCTAGGAACCCAACCACCCTATTCCCTAGGGGAGAGAAAGGAGCTGAGGTGAGCCACTGACCCTATTTTGCCCCCCTACCCTCCAGATCCCGCTAGATAATATGACCCATCTAGCAACATACCTGTGTATGAACCAGCAAACACAAATGCTCCTGCGCTTGGGGATGGACTCGATGCAGGCTACAACCACATTAAGAATGTCCTGGAACATGCACACCTTGCTGCCCTCGAATGGACCGGGGGAATCCAAATATACTGAATGAAGAAAGAACAAAGACAGGGCGCACAGGCCTAGTGCATTACCATAAAAAATGTTTAATAAGAAATAAAATGGGTGTTGTACTCACAAACGAGAATAAAGTCAAGGCACATAGTAAGAGGCAAGTCCTCGAAACGCGTCAACCTATTGGATGTCTACACTCCCCATTGCAGACTGTTACTCAGCGTGGTGTTGACTCAGCTGTTTTTTTATAACGTGCCTTGACTTTATTCTCGTTTGTGAGTACAACACCCATTTTATTTCTTATTAAACATTTTTTTATGGTAATGCACTAGGCCTGTGCGCCCTCTCTTTGTTCTTTCCTCATACCTGTGTATAACCCTGGAATACTCCAGGGAATATAAACCAGACAGTGAAAAAGGCACAACCTACTTGCATGTATAACAACCCAATCAAGACCTGAGGATCATATATGTAGTATATAGGGCCACAGCCTCAAAATCCAATCCAACAATCAGGTACATGTGTTCAGGTATAGTCTGGTATAACCAGACCAAGTGCAAAAGAGGGTGTGTCTATATTGTAATCCAGTAGTAAAGTCCACTGTGACCAGAGATGTTGCAAAAATCAAGCGACAGGTGTTAACAGGCAGCCTGCAGTTGTAGTCCGGCTCGTTGTTGAGCAGTACCGGTACTGTATATGGGATATGAGCCTCTGAATGGAATCCAGTCAGAATATGTAGGACACAATAGAGCCACCAGATGTGATTCAGCAGTAAGTATGGGTACCTGCCACAGCAACCTCAGTGTGTGTGATCTGTTCAGCCTGTGCAACCTGCACAGCTGATATGACCTTGGTGACAGTGCAGGGTCGCAAGTACTCATGATACGATGGGACCGTCAAGGTCTTGTAGGAATAGCTGCAGCTGACAGTCCCAGTGTGGTAACCCGATCCTGTGGAGGCTCCTGCTGTGATCCCAGAATGGCTGCCGACTAAACAGACTGGACAAGTTGTTGTGTCCGTGCTTGTAATGTTCTGTTGGGGTCCAGTGGAACACCATACGGTATGGGGATGGCATGTGGGAAAGGGAGGGGAGGGGGGAGTGACCACTCTGACTTGTTTCATCCCGCCTACTTCCCGGACTTCATCAGAGCTTTTCATGGTTTCTGTTCACATCTGCCCCATCTTGAGCCAACCTGACCCAGCTCTCCCTTATATCCTTGAAGTGGATGCTTCTGAAAACACGGTAGGAGCAGTCCTATCGTGCCGTCAGGAATTAAAGACTCTGTTGCACCCAATTGCATTCTTCTCACAAAAACTCTCTCCAGACAAGAAAAACTGTGATGTTGGTGACCGAGTGTTATTCACAATCAAGTCCGCTTTGGAAGAATGGAGGTACTTACTGAAAGGAGCAGCTCATCCCATCCTGATCTATACTGATCATAAAAATCTGGAATATCTAAAGGCAGCCAAGCGACTGAGGCCTCGTCAAGCCAAGTGGGCACTTATTTTTTTCAGATTTGTGTTCCACATCACATACAGACATAGATCCAAAAACATTAAACATGATGCTCTATCCCAAATGTTCGATGCTTCCAAACAACTCCTGACAACATGTTAATTCCTAGCAACAAAGGGATTTCTGTGGTTAGGAGATAAGATTTTTGTGCCTGAAGGGATCCGTCTGGTGGTACTTAATTTGTTCCATGACCACCCACTAGCTGGACATTTTGGTATCAGTAAGACCATTGATTTAGTGCAACATTTATTTTGGTGGCCAGAGGTGATCAAGGACTGCAAAGCCTATGTATGCTGTCCACCGCAAATCTGAAGCTGGCTTGTCCCACTGAGAAGTTGGGTACTAGACTGGTGGGGCCTTTTCCGGTTAGAAGATAAATCCCATGGTCTTGGATCCCTTTCCAGGTCGCAGCACAGGTCCACTGGAATCTATGATTATTGATGGGGAAGAAGAATATGAAGTGGAATCCATCATGGACTGCAGGCAGAGAAGGAATCCATTACAGTTCCTTATAAAGTGGAAAGGGTACACAGCTGAATTCTTGGGAACCGGAGACTAATATACATGCCAAAGAACTGATCCAAGCATTCTTCCATAGGCATCCTGAGAAACAGGCTCAATTGGGCATCCGGAGGCTGCCTATAAGAAGGGGGCAATGTCAGGAAAGGAATTCCCTCATGTGCGCAGGCACATGAATATAAATGCGCAGGCAGGTGAGCGAACTGATGCGCAAGTAGGCGCAAATTCGCATTGGCGCCAAAGGGACTATTTAAATTGCACTATTGTCTTCAAGAATTGAGCTCTGTCATTTCAAAGCCATTGTTTCTAATTTTTAGGGACTCTTTAATGACTGGCATAGTACCACTGGATTGGCGTATCCCTTTTTAAATATTGGCCAATGTGGTGCCAATATTTAAAAAGGGATCAAAATCTTTACCAAGTAATTATAGACCTGTTAGTTTAACTTCTATAGTTGGGAAGATACTGGAGAGTTTAATAAAAGATCACATAGATGGAAAAAATATTTTAAGCAACAGAAAGCATGGATTCATGAAAGACAGAAGTTGTCAAACAAATCTGATTTCTTTTTATGAGGAGGTGAGCAAAACCTTAGACAGAGGGGTGGAGGTGGATGTGGTATACTTGGATTTTGCAAAAGCGTTTGACACAGTTCCCCACACATGGCTAATGTGTAAGGTCAAATCTACGGGCTTGGAAAAATCCGTATGTAAATGGATAGAAAACTGGCTAAAAGATCGTATTCAAAGAGTAGTGGTTGATGATTCATACTCTGAATGGTCTAGGGTTGTCAGTAGTGTACCCCAAGGTTCCGTGTTGGGACCCTTACTTTTTAATACATTTATAAACGATATAGGGTCTGGGATTAAAAATTCCATTTCAGTCTTTGCAGATGACACCAAGCTGTGCAGTAGAATAACTTCCTTACAGGATGTCTTCAATTTACAAGCTGACCTCAATGAACTGTTTAATTGGACAACTATGTGGCAAATGAGGTTTAATGTTGATAAATGTAAGGTGATGCACTTGGGGGACTAAGAATATGCTTGCATCGTGCATACTAGGGGGTATACAATTGGGGGAATCAATGGTGGAGAAGGATCTGGTGGTTCTGGTAGATCACAAGCTTAATAATGGCCATGCAATGCCAAGCTGCGGTTTCTAAAGCAAGCAAAATCCTCTCTTGTATTAAAAGAGGTATAGACTCCAGAGAGAGAGATCATTTTACCCCTGTACAAATCCTTAGTATGACCTCATCTGGAATATGCAGTTCAGTTTTGGGCACCAATTCACAAAAAGAACATTGGAGAACTGGAGAAAGGGGGCACTCTTTACATCTGAAGGAAAAGAAATGTAATCTCCAAACATGGAAAAGTTTCTTCACAGTGAGAGCTGTGAAAATGTGGAATAGACTCTGTCAAGAGTTGGTTCTGGCCAGCTCAGTGGATTGCTTTAAAAAGGCCTGGATTCTTTCTTGGATACACAGAATATAACTGGTTACTAACATTTATAAGTAAAGTTGATCTAGGGAATATCCGATTGCCTCTCGGATCAGGAAGGAATTTTTTTCCCCTGCAGGAGCAAATTGGATCATGCTTTGCTGGGTTTTTTGCGTTCCTCTGGATCAACTGTGGGTATAGGATTATAACTTTCTTTTTTTTTAATAGTTGAACTGGATGGACTTTTGTCTTTTTTCAGCCAGACTATGGAATTGCAGCCTGTCAGTGCCATTTGGTCTATTGCGTTCCTGTGTTGCTGATACCAGTTACTGCCTGATCTTCTGTTATTGAACTGGTCTGCCCCTGATTCTACTCTGATTGCTGCCTGTACCGACCCATGGCCTGTCCTTGAATTACGGCTCTGCCTGCTTCTCCTGTCATATACCGTCTGCTGTTACTAACCCTGGCTTGACGTCTGACTATGCTCCTGCCTGCCGCTTGTATCTCATCTGCTAGCTAGTTGCCGACCCAGACTGTCTGACCCTGCCTTGTGCCTGTTCTTCAGCTTCCTCTGCCATCCTGTGTCAGCATCAGTTCCAGTTCATCTGCCAACCTATCCAGTCCTGGGGTTCTGCTCTTCTGATGACACACCAGCAACAACCAACGAGAGACTATCAGGCACTCTTGCCACCTCATGCTCTGGCGTTCCCTGTCACCTTACCAGAGGCTCCTGAACAAGGGCTGTAAGAGAGGCCTTCCCCTAGCACTTCAGGCTCCTCCATCAGGTACGTTACAGGATCATTTGGGGATGTGTCAATATCATCCCCTTTATGGACATGAGCACCCCCATGCTCCTTTGTATACACAGAGCTGAAAAGGGTATTTAATACATTTGCCTTCTCTGTTTTCCCAGTCACCCACTCCTGATTATTTTACAAAGGGCCTACATGCTCAGAACTGGCCTTTTTACTATTAGTATATTTGAAAAAAATTTTTATTTTTTTTTGGGGGGGGGGGGTTGTTCTGATTTCTTTTTAAATCTGTCATTTGTTTTGATTTTTTGCATCCTTGATTTCCTTTTTTCAGGTCCTTTTTAGAGGAACAATAATACAGGACAACAGTATGGTCAACATGACCATCTTATTTATTTCAGGTACTTGTATATTGTACATTCACATCAGTCCCTAACCCAAGGGGCGTACAATCTGAGGTCCCTAACTCACATTCATACATACATAAACTACAGCCAATTTAGACAGGATCCAATTAACCTAACAGCATGTCTTTGGAGTGTGAGAGGAAACCGGAGTACCCGGAGTAAACCCACGCAGACACAGGGAGAACATGCAAACTCCAGGCAGGTGGTGCCATGGTTGGGATTCGAACCAACGACGCTAGTGCTGCCAGGCGGAAGTGCTAACCATTTAGCCACTGTGTACAGATTGATTTCACACACATACCTAACAATAACATTTAAACGATGATAGTGTTCCTTCATTTGTATATTTTTTAGAACCTCTTTTCTTAATATTCATAGCTTTTTTAACTTTGGACGTGAGCCACATTGGTTTAATTTTTAACCTTTTATACTTACTGCCCATGGAAATATACAGTTCGATCTATATATATTTGGACACAGGCACAATTTTAGGTACTTTCAGGTATTTGCCAAAACATATTCAAGCTATAGTTATATAATGGATATGGACTGAAAATGCACACTCTCAGGTTTAATTTGAGGGTATGTACATCCGAATTGGAGGAAGGGTTTAGGAATGACAGCTCTTAAGAGTGGCCATCCCCCCCTTTTTCAAGGGACCAAAAGTAATTGGACAATTGAATAAAAAGCGGTTTCATGGCCAGGCGTGGGCTACTCCATTATTTCTTCATCACTTAAGCAGGTAGAAGTGGGGTATTTGCATTTGGAATCTATTGCTGTGAACCTACATCATGCTGTCCATGCAAGTAAAACAGGCCATTGTAAGGCTTCAAAAATGAAACATCCATCAGAGAGAGAGCAGCAACATTTGGAGTGGCCAAATCAACAGTATGGTACATTCTGAGGAAAGAAGAACACTCTGGTGAGCTCAGCAACATAAAAAGGCATGGACATCCACGGAAGACAACAGTGGTGAATGATCGCAGGATCCTCTCTATGGTAAAGAAAAACCCATTCACAACATCTAGACAAGTGAAGGACACTCTCCAGTAGGTGGGCGTAACATTGCCAAAGTCTACAATCAAGAGAAGACTTCACGAGAGCAAATACAGAGGGTTCACCACAAGGTGCAAACCATTCATAAGCCTGAAGAATAGAAAAGCCAGATTAGACTTTGTCAAAAAACATCTAAAAAAAGCCAGACCAGTTCTGGAAAAGCATTCTTTGGACGGATGAAACTAAGATTAATCTGTACCAGAATGATAGGAAGAAAAACGTGTGGAGAAGGCTTGGAACAGCTCATGATCCAAAGCACACAACGTCATCTTTAAAACTTGGTGAAGGCAGTGTGATGGCATGGGCATGCAAGGCTTCCAGTGGCATTGGGCCATTTGTGTTTATTGATGATGTGACAGAAGCAGCCAGATGAATTCTGCCGTGTTTAGAGATATACTGTCAGCCCAGATTCAGCCAAATGCAGCAAAGTTGATTGGATGGCACTTCACAGTACAGATGGACTTTTGAAGGAAAAGAAGTGGAATATTTTGCAGTGGCCGACTCAATCATCTGATCTCAACCCAATTGAGCATGCATTTCACTTGCTGAAGGCAAAACTAAAGGCAGAAAGACCCACAAACAAAGAACAACTGAGGACAGCTGCAGTTAGAGCCTGGCAAAGCATCAGAAAGGAGGAATCCCAGTCTTTGGTAGTGTCCATGGGTACCAGACTTCAGGCAGGCATTGTCAGTATAGGATTCTCTACAAAATATTACAAATGAACATTTCATTTATGTTTATATTCGATTGTGGAATTACGTTTGGTCCCTTGAAAAAGGGGGGATGGCTACTATTAAGAGCTGTAATTCCTAAACCCTTCCTCCAATTTGGATGTACATACTCTCAAATTAAACCTTAGAGTGTGCACTTTCAGCCCATATCCATTATATAACTATAGCTTGAATATGTTTTGGTAAATACCTGAGAAAAACTAAAATTGTGCCTGTGTCCAAATATATATGGACCTAACTGTATTTTGAAGTCTGTTCACATACAGTCTTTTTAAAGAATTCCCATTTCTGTTCTGTGTACTTTGATTCCAATATTTTCCCCCAATCTAAGTCTTTGAGAGCAGCCCTCATCCTTGGAAAATTTGCTCTCTTAAAGTTAAGTGTTTTTATCTTTCCAGTATGTGTTTGTTGTTTACAGCTAACTTTAACCACTTGCTCTCCTGAGGATTTACCCCCCTTCCTGACCAGGCCTCTTTTTGCTATACAGCTCTGCACTATTTCAACTGGTAATTGTGCGGTCATGCAATGCTGTACCCAAACAAAATTTATGTCCTTTTTTTCACACAAATAGAGCTTTGTTTCACTGGTATTTGATCACCTGTGTGCTTGTTATTTTTTGCACTATAAACAAAAAAAGACCGAAAATTTAAAAAAAACAATTTTTTTTACTTGCTGCTATAAAAAATATATTGTAAACTCACAATTAGTCATAAACTTAGGCCAAAATGTATTCTACTACATGTTTTTGGAAAAAAAAATCCCAATAAGTGTATATCGATTGCTTTTTGTGAAAGTTATAGCATCTACAAACTATGGCATAGATAATAGAATTTACACTGCTTTTACTTTCTGACTGCCCATCACATTTCTTGAGGTGCTAAAATACCAGAACAGTACAAACACCCCCAATTGACCCCTTTTTGGAAAGTAGGCACCCTAAGCTATATGCTGAGAGGCATATTGAGTCCATGGAAGATTTATTTTTTTCCCCACAAATCTTTGGAAAATAACAACTTTTTTTTTTTTACACAGAGTTGTCACTTAAATGATATATTGCTCACACAAGCCATGGGTATATGTGGAATTACACCCCAAAATAAATTTTTCTACTTCTACCGAGTATGGGAATACCACATGTGTAAGACTTTGTGGGTGCCTAGCCACATACAGGAGCTTGAAATCCAATGACCAATTTGAAAGCCCGATAGTGCATAACTTCCTCACTACCTATCAGTTTTGGAGGCCCTGAAATGCCAGGATAGCACCAAACTCCCCCAAATGACCCCTTTTTGGAAAGTATACACCCCAAGGTTTTGAAATATAAGAAAAGAAAAATGTTTTTGTTTTCTTTCTTCATTTTCCAAAAACTCGTGGCAACAAACGAGATCTGCAAAATACTCACCGTGCTTCTTATCAAATTCCTTGGGGTTTCTACTTTCCAAAAAGGGGTAATTTGGGGGGTTTGGTGCTATCCTGGAATTTCAGGGCCTCCGAAACTCTGATAGGTAGTCAGGAAGTGTAATGAGGAAATAAAGACCTTTAAAAGCCTGACGGTGCTTATTGGATTTTGGGGTCCTTTACTTGGCTAGACTGCCAAAAAGTCTCTCAAATGTGGTATCCCCATACTCGGGAGAAGTAGCAGAATGTATTTTGGGGAGTAATTTCACATATACCCATGGCATGCATGAGCAATAAATCATTTTAGTGACAATTTTGTGGAAGAAAAAAAACTTTTTTTTTGGTGTCATTTTCCAAAAACTTGTGCTAAAAAAATAAATTCTATTGACTCAACATGCCGCTCAGCAAATCGTTTGGGGTGTCTACTTTCCAAAAAGGGGTCATTTTGGGGGGTGGGGGAACTTTATGCCCAGCATTAGACGTTTATGCCACGTAATCCCCCTTGCACCATGGTAATTCGCCTTCTAAGCTACAGGGACAGAGATTCGATGCTACGTGCTGCTCGCCTGAAAGGAAGCCTTCGCATCGACAACACTGTGGTGTCTCTGTTCCCTGATTATTCTATGGCAGTTCGTAAGCTCAGGGTCAAATACCAACATGTCAAGCAGAAGCTCCGTGAACATAGGCTGTCCTACTCTATGCTTTTCCCTGCTACTTTACATGTGGTACGTACATCAAGATCAAGTACACTTCTTTCAGTCCCCTGACATGGTCCTCCCATGGTTTGAGGCCCTGCCACGTCCAGCAAGATCTGCTTCTTCTCCTTCGGTCATAAGCGAAATCTCCTGCGCTCAAGGACTCAGGTGGGTGACGAATAGATGGAACCAGACCTGGAAAGATCGACCACCAATGCATGTAGAGTTGTGCAGCTCCAAATAAGGGCATCCCTTCTTCATCAGAGCTCTGGTGGGCCAACTCAATATTGAACCCTACGGACTAAAACTGGGATGCCATTAAAGTTCATGTGCTTGTAAAGGCAGGCATCCCAATACTTTTGGCAATATAGTGTATATCTTCTGTGCTTAGCAATGGTGTTATAAACCGCCTTTTACTTCTTCATTCCTTATCACCTTTTATGCGCCAAAAATGCTGTTATAAGTGAAACCCACCATCAGATGTGCTTTCACCTGGGGTATATGACCAAACCACTAAGTGAGTCATATAACACCTGCGTCCTCTCTCATAGGACTAATTAGGAATGATTCCTCGGCGTATTAGATGATTCCACTTCTCAAATGATTATGCACTGCTTCTTAATACTTCCTTCATCCCACACTTCATTCCTCCTCAGCCATACATGTAGAAAGAGAAACCACCATACATAGCGTTGTATTCATATAAAAGCTTTATTTACCATAAAATCAATACTCCCAGTATTGCACTCACATGTAATTGGTGCTATAGCACACCACACTGTTCCACACAATATGAAAACAAGATCACATTGATGTTGTTTTCTCCACTGTATAGTTACCATTATATGCTGCTCTCTTTAGGTGATAGAACACTGGCAAAGCTTTTGAGAAGTGTCCTTAGGTGATGGAGCTCTTCTATGGTGAAGATTCTATTATCAAGGTCCAATTGCTTTTTGCCTCAGGGTTCACTAGCTGTTTCTGGATCAATTACCCTCAATGTACATCTTGGAAACCATACCCAGACCCTGCAGCAGTGGGACAGGACTGTAATGTTTGCTCTGGGCACTGGATTCTGCATTCGGTGCTCACTTTGGCATGTGGTGCAACAAGTGTAGTTAGCTGCAGGGTGCTATACAGGACCAGGGCCATGGTCCATTCCCATGGCACCTAGACCCTGAAGACTCCTTATGGGCTTTGCCCCTCATTATGTTTGGTCCGTCTGGATACCTGTGGTGTGGATCGGAAATACAGGGTTTCAGTGTAATTATGACAGTAATATGTAATTATGAGTCTTGCTTTTGCGGGTGTGATGTTATTCACTTAGAGTATTATCTCTCTGTAAAAGTTTCTACTGTGTTGGCAGTAGGTAATGTCTTTATATTTACCTTTTTAAATTTGTTGGGGTTTTCCCACTCAGTGTTGCTGCTTGGGTGATGTCATAATTGCAATATGCCATGTGCCTTCCGTCTGATACACTTCCGCCCATCAAGAATGCAAGAAGCATGTTGGCTGATCTCCCAACTGCCTGCATTTCCCGGCTGCCTATTGGTCCCAGCTGTATTTGTGGACTACCAAACATCTACGTTATAGAGATCAAAGGAGGGGGAGGTGTTCTGTAGTGCTGTCCTAGGTTGACAACAATGCTTCTCCATAGATACAGTACAGAAAGTGTTGTCACCCCAGGACCAGGTGAAAAACATGGAAAAGAAAAAAAAACATGCTGCCACCACATCTAAGGTATTGTAAGCTGCAATATAGTAAATGTATGTTCTTGTGTTTTAATAAAACCTTTACTGTTAAAAGCTTTATTTATTTGGAACTTTTTTTCCGCAAGTTGCTACAGTATATCAAGGAGTATTTTATCATTATCTCAAATGCTACTGTAGCACCTTCCTAGTTAGGCTTTTTAGTTTTTGGGCTTCTGCTGTATTCAAAAAGCAGAGATTGTTTAGTTTGCTCTGCACAGGGCCTCCCAGGCTGGAAGTTTAGTTGCTTCCCCCTGCCTTTGAAAGACGTTTCTAGAGCGTAGGGAGGGAGGATTTAAATACCCAACCTGAATATTTAGTATGGCCTAGCCATTCCCTGGGAAAAGTCTGAAGCTCTGTCTTTTTTTCCCTGTGGGGATGGATATGTGAGCAGAGAGGAGGGGGACTGCCCGCCCTTGGACTCCCTTTACCCTACTAGAGGCTGGACTACCTTAAACTAAGGATACACCCATGGAGTGACCATTGCCAGGGTCTTGTAAGTAGAGCCTCTTTATCTGCACTAAAGCTGATTCATGGTCCACAACCGTGAACTGTGGCCTATCCAAGTCCGCCTTTATCTGTGATCATTCTGTTTCATGATCCACAGCCATGAACCATGGGCTACATTAGTCTACCTACATTAGTGCTACTGCTGCCAAGTGAGAGTTGTCCTCGGCTAGCAACATATTTAGTTTTGGAGTATCCTGCATCACCCTAGATCCCCTCCCCAGTTCTACCAGAAAATACATCTCTAAAAAGCTAAATCCTTAAACTGCTTATTGAACCAGAGTAGATGGACTGTTGCTGTGTGCCTGGCTGCCTTGCACTAATTTGGGAAAGAACCCATGGAATCCACTATGGCCTCTGCAGGAGTAGTGCATCAATTTCCTGCTTTCCTCAAAAAACTCCTAAAACAGCTAATATTAAAGTGTAATAACACAGTTGGGGAACCTTTTTTAATTGACTTTTACATTGATTTTAATCTTAAACAATCTTTGTAATAACACAGACACTGTTATAATAGCAATAGTAGTGGCAAAACCCCACTACTTACAGAGCAGAACAAATTAGCAACATTATACTTGTTTGTGAAAGGTGTGGGAACGAGAAAAATCATCCCAAAAAAGTGCTGTGCTACAGGAGCAAGGAGTCCAGGTGCTGACTGAAAATTGGGGGGTCTTCAGGGACAGGGCTCTACCACAGCAGATCATAGCCATAGACCCGTATAGCACCCTACGGCTAACAACACACTACGCCATGTGCCAAGGTGAGCCTCACACATGATCCAGTTCCCAAAGCAACTTTATAAACTGGCATCTGTGTATGGTCCCCTAAGGCTCAGTCAAGGAGCCAACTGATCTTGAAAACTGCTGAAGCAGAGCTGCAGTACCTATAGTGCAGCTAGAATCTTGAGGAGAAAAAAACCTCAATACAAGTGAGGTAAGCTTTTCTTAGTATGGAAAAGCCCCTCCCTTAAGGACAGTAGTAAAAGCTGTGGCTTGCTGGTAGTGAAAAGGGTTATATAGGGATGTCCGTGGAGCGTTTTTTGCCAGTGTCCAATCCGCTAAAGGTAGGTGCATGTAACCAATGGTTAAGGATAACATCATGTGTCCTGTACTGTACAATAAGAAAAATTGCTTTATGAATTTAGCATTTTATCTGCTTTACAAGCTCTTCAATACCAAAATTCACATAAGCATCAAAACACACAAGCCTATATAGTAATAGCTTTAACTACTACAGAAGTTATGAAATTACATTATGGAAACAGGAAACTGTATGCATGTGCTCATCCTTCAAAAATTCTCTAGCTTGCACACTTCACACCTCTGGGTGCCTTGGAAAATGAGTGGGTATCTCTAGCTGTCTACTTCAAATGGGTATCCAGAATAAAGTACATAACATGTAAAACCACTTCCTAGAGGATTCTGGGGTTATTGCCAAACCATCTGGAAACTGTAAAATTAAGCAAATAAGTTGCAAGAAGTCAACTAGAGGTATCACTTAAAGATGATGATCTGCAGTACTACTGGGACTAACTATAAAGTATTAAAGGCCAAAAACATTTCATGGTAAACGTAGTTATGGAAAGAACGTCAGTACCTCCCAACACTTATTAAAATACAATTTTAAAAAAACTGTTTCTAATCTCTTTCACTGGTAGTAAGAAGCAGTGGTTTGAACTTCTAAAATTCAATAAGCTACTAATTTTGTATTTTTTGTTTATTTTGATTGTCATTCAGTGCATGCTATGTCATTTTTTATTGAATTAAGTTACTTTTATTATAAAAAAAAAAACAAAACTGCATGATTACTTCATGTAATAATAGGATTGTATATGTGTATGTGGTTACTACATTTAAGAACAAAACTGTATCTATGTATCTGGTTAGTATATAGAATGATAACATTGTATACCTGTATGTGGTTACTACATGTAAAAATAACATTGCATATCTTTAGGTGGTTACTACATTTACCTAAAACATTGTATACATGTGTGGCATAGGAAGAAGGGTCAGCCACACACCGCAGGATAGATGAATATAGTGTGTATTTACTGATCCATAGGACACACAAAACACCAGGACATGAATACAGGACCTGTTAACTTGTTTCACACGATCTCACGCTTAATCATAACCAAATATGCTTAGGATTAAGCACAAGATCATGTGAAACCTGCTAACACGTCCTGTATTCATGTCCTGGTGTTTTGTGTGTCCTATGGATCCATAAATACGTACTATATTCTTCTATCCTCCGGTGTGCGGCTGACCCTTCTTCCTATTGCATTGCGTGTGGTGGCGAGCCAGAGCCTACACCTGTTGTGGATTGATCTGGATTGTTTGCCTGAGCAGTATACCTTTGTTCTTTTGATTCTACCTGTATGGTATTACTACATGTAATGATTAATTAGTATATCTACAGTATACAGTTGCAAGAAAAAGTATGTGAACCCCTTGGGATTACGTGGAGTTTTGCATGAATTGGGCATACAATGTGCTCTGAACGTCATCTAAGTCACAACAATAAAAGAACACAGTCTGCTGAACATAATACTACACAAACATTAGATGTTGCCATGGTTTAATTGCACATAACATGTAAACATTCACAGTGCAGGGAGGAAAAAGTATGTGAGACCCTAGCTTAATGACTTCTCCCAGAGCTAATTGGAGCCAGGAGTGTGCCAACCTTGACTCCAATCAATGTGATGATATTGGATGTGTTGCTGACAGCTGTCCTGCCCTTAAAAAACACACACCTGTTTTGGGTTTACTGGTTTCAAGAAGCACTGTCTGATGTGAACCATGCCTCGCAGAAAAGAGCTCTCAGAAGACCTACGATCAAGAATTGTTGACTTGCATGAAGCTGGAAAGGGTTACAAAAGTATCTCCAAAAGCCTTGATGTTCATGTGTCCACGGTAAGACAGACTGTCTACAAGTGGAGAAAGTTTAGCACTGTTGCTACTCTCCCTAGGCGTGGTCGTCCTGTAAAAATGACTGCAAGAGCACAGCGCAGAATGCTGCATGAGGTAAAGAAGAATCCCAGAGTGTCAGCTAAAGACCTACAGAAATATCTGGCACATGCTAACATTTTTGTTGACACATCTACAATAAGGAAAACATTAAACAAGAATGGAGTATATGGGAGGACACCACGGAGGAAGCCATTGCTGTCCAAAAAGAATATTGCAGAACGTTTGAAGTTTGCAAAAGAGCACCTGGATGTTCCACAGCACTACTGGCAAAATATACTGTGGACAGATGAAACCAAGATTGAGTTGTTTGGGAAGAACACACAACACTATGTGTGGAGAAAAAAAGGCACAGCACACCAACATCAAAACCTCTTGCCCACTGTAAAACATGGCGGAGGGAGCATCATGGTTTGGGGCTGTTTTGCTGCCTCATGGCCTGGACGGATTGTTGTCATTGATGGGAAAATGAATTCCAGAGTTTATCAAGACATTTTGCAGGAAAACGTACGACCATCTGTCTGCCAACTGAAGCTCTGCAGAGGATGGGTGATGCAACAGGACAATGACCCAAAGCATACAAGTAATTCAACAAAACAATGGCTGCAACAGCACAGAATACGCCTTCTGGAGTGGCCCAGTCAGAGTCCTGACCTCAACCCGATTGAAATGCTGTGGCATGACCTTAAGAGAGCGATTCACACCAGACATCCCAAGAATATTGCTACACTGAAACAGTTTTGTGAAGAGGAGTGGTCCAAAATGACTCCAGATCGTTGTGCAGGTCTGATCTGCAACTACAGGAAACGTTTGGTTGAGGTTATTGCTGCCAAAGGAGGGTCAACCAGTTATTAACCATTAGCCGCCCGGCCAATGGCCGTTTGGCGGCTTCAGAAGTGTCTCTCCACTCCGGGTGCACGCCATTTGGCGTGCTCCCGCACATGCGCCGTTTGCGCTAATGCAGAGCGGCGCAGCAGTGCGATCTGTCACCGGCCGTGCACCTCGGACACGGCCGATGACAGATCCGAGTACCGGCTCCCGTTGCTGGTACCATGTGACCTGCTGTGACCAATCACAGCAGGTCACATGACAGTTGTATACAATGGATGGCTTCATTCATGATGCCATCCATTGTATACTAGTGCCTAGCTGTGAATGGTCACAGCTAATCACATGCACATGTCATGTGATTAGCTGTGACCAAATCACAGCTAAGCACAAAAAAAAAAAAAAAAAGCTGAATGAATCGATTTCATTCAGGTAAATGCTTGCTTATAGCAAAGTAATTCTTTGCTATAAGCAAATTGTGTAAAAAAAAAAAAATTCTGATCACTTCCCCAAAGTAGTACAATGTTACTATGGTAACATTGTACTACTTTGGTCATAGTAAAATATGAAAAAAAAATCTTAAAAAAAATAAAAAAAAATGTAATAAAAAATTAAATATAATAAAAAAATTAAAAAAAAATATATATATATATTTTTTTCATACTGTCACCAGTCAGTGTCCCTGTTCACCGCCATGCCAGTTATATGATGACGCTGTACTGCACTGGTGACAGTATGTAAAAAAAAAAATAGTGAAAATAATTTTTTTAATTTTTTCATTTTCCGAAAAATTATGACAAAAAAATACAACTTCAAAAAACTTGCCATGCCTCTTATGAAGTACGTCGGACTGTCTACTCTGCAAAAAGGGGTAATTTGGGGATATCTGTACTATTCTGACATTCTTGGACCTCAAGAAATTAGATTGGCTGTCAGTACTTCAGGATTGATCAATATTCAGATCTATACCATAGTTTGTGAACTCTATAACTTTCCTACAAACTAAAAAATACATCCTAATTTGGGTTATTTTCACCAAAGACATGTAGCAGAATACATCTCGGCCTAAATTTATGAAGAACAATTATTTATTTGTAAACTTTTATAACAGAAACAAAGAAAAATGTGTTTTTTTTTCAAAATTTTTGGTCTTTTTTTGTTAATTTAGCAAAAAATAAAAACCCCAGCGGTGATTAAATACCACCAAAAGAAAGCTCTAGTTGTGTGAAGAAAATGATAAAATTTTAGTTTGGGTACAATGTATGACCGCGCAATTGTCATTCAAAGTGTGAGAGCGCTGAAACCTGAAAAATGGCCTGGGCAGGCAGGTGTAAAATTGCACGGTATTGAAACGGTTAAGTCCAAAGGTTCACATACTTTTTCCTCCCTGCACTGTGAATTTTTACATGTTATGTGCAATTAAACCATGGCAACATCTAATGTTTGTGTAGTATTATGCTCAGCAGACTGTGTTCTTCTATTGTTGTGACTTAGATGACGTTCAGAGCACATTTTATGCCCAATTCATGCAAAACTCCACGTAATCCCAAGGGGTTCACATACTTTTTCTTGCAACTGTATGTGTTTAATACATGTAATAAAAGCATCGTCATACATGGGTACCTTAAAACCTAAATGCTGAAATCAGATTGGCTGATATATTTTATTGTATATACCTTTTGACTACATAATTAAAAGGTTAGCTAGATTTGATTAAAATGTGCTTCGTAAATAAGTGCTATAAAGCAAGCTGCTAAGGGTGCACTAATATGTCTGATTTACAAAAGGAGACAAAAATCATTGATGAACACTGAACATCTGAATTATCTCTAAAAGAATATAAGAGACATTTTATAATAAACAAGCAAATAGGAAAGACATCAATATGAAGTACAGCATCAGTTAGAAGACGGCGCTTAACACTGTATTTTCTGACTCTTAATTCCCCAAAATAGTATGGTCACACATGACCTGGCAGCACCATTCTCTCTAATCTTTTCTGAGTCAGCAGGCAGTGTGAGCATTCCAGGCATGCTTGTGGACAGTGGAATCACAATTCACTGTCCCTTCTGGAGCTCTGCCACAGAAAAGCAGTGAACACATGTTGAGAATAAATTGTAGTATTTCCATGATGTTTTAGACTATAAAACACTAGATTTAACAAATGCAGCAACACACAGGCCTCTTAAGACTGTTTATCAATTTTCCCATATCACAGAATACAAATATATATTTCACATTCCTGATTGTGTAAACTGTGAGATATTCATAAACCTCTGTATGTAAAGTCAGAAGGCAAAATGTAAACACAGAAATAACTTTCACATGGTCTAGTTTTATTAAGCTGTTTTTCAGGTGATCCTCTTTTTTATCCCCCAAGAACTCCAACATACATTACTAAAGCTGTACTCATACATAAAAAAAACCCAAAACACATGCATTAATAAAAAAAATCAACTGTTAATACTGCTAGTATAGGTGTATGAAATCTCTCTTCTCTATATATTATCTTCCTTTCTCAGGCATAAGGAGAACAGAAGAATATGGGAAGGAACTATAAGTCAATGTACTGCAATGCACATTACTGTAACACTGGGAGCTTGTTTATATGAGGGAAGAGTACAGGGATGACTTCATCAGTGTTCTGCCTCATTTTTGGAGGGGGTGACTAAGGAGACAGAATTTTGGTCAGCCACTTTTCCTGCCGTCACCCATCAGACAGATGAGTACTACTATACTTTTGAGAGTGGGTGCTGAACTGTGCACATAAAGCACACTTGAGGCTTTAATAGTGACATAGGACAACATGAATATATGAGAACCTGCCGTTAAAATGCTTGGGTTCCATTTTAATTCATGTACCAGATGGTTCTAGAAATTACCTTAACCCAACTAGAAGTGTTATCACAAATCAGAAATAACTTGTCTGTCTGTCCTGATCTGTTGTGTGGCTGCTGAGCATGTGGCCAATGTGGTTCATTCACAATAGTAAAAAAAAAAAAAAAGATCAGTTAGTGCTGTGAGGTAGTTTTATCTGCCACATGCTAGTAAACATTCACTGCTAGATAGATAGATCAGATCAGAGCCCCGCCAGAGCTGACATATCATTTACACTTGTGAGTGACTTCCACTCCATCCCCTTATCTGCTGCAAAAATAGCTACCGCTATTATTACCCTGTGTAGAACTCTGGAAGTCCACATCTTTCCTGGCAGATATATCACAGTCACTGTTCCCTCGGGCACCACCTCCTGTTCCATCCCCATCATCTGTCGCTAACCTAGATGCTGCTATTAATACCATGTATAGAAACCTGGAAGTGCACATATATCCTGTCTGTACTGGACTATAGAACAATTGAGGAATAGCTAATGCTAAATTACCTCGTGTTGCTCCACAGTAGTAATATCATTCTCAATTTTACTGGTATTTTGCAATGATATTCTGAGTGAGGGGGCTGTGGCTAATGCTGTGCTATAACTCCCCCATAGAAAAGCCTATAAATTGGGCTTTAGTCTGGGGTTGAGCTTTAGCATAGCACAAACAGAGAAACGTGCTTTTATTTCCAAGCCACAGCATAGATCTGAATGGGGGTAAGGGCTACATTCACTTGGTCCTGAGAACTTCAAAAGGGATTTTTAATTTGTGGCGGTGCTTATTTCTTAAAGAGTAAAGGTCTTTTTGAAAAATAAATAATGGCTATGTTGCATATCATATACAACCTATTTATATCCAGAAGCTTGCAAATATTCATTTATATAACCAAACACCTCAGTACCTCAAAATTACAGCCATGTACAGAAGTAAAATGTGTAAAAGGGAGAGGAAGAAAGAAACCGGCTATAAATGTTCCCTTGTCATATGAAAGTAGGCATTACTTCCCAGTCCTTTTGATCTATGACCCAGTTGTATGTGGATAACCTAAATAAGCACAACTTTGCAGAGAAATACTCTAATAATCTAGGAGATGTCATACTTTCAACACCGGGGGCCCTCCTAGCTACAAACTGAGCACCTAAGGCTAAAACCCCTCTCAAACCTATATCACTAATCAAAATTGACATGTATCTACAAACAATATGTTTTATCACTTAACATTCTAAACTGTAACTCGTAGAAAAGATGGTGGACCGAAAGTCTCGACTAACATGTTTTTCGCCTATCATTTTCCTCATTGCCCTTCAAAAGAATTCTCATGGGTTGTCTCTAACATTAGTATTTGTTTTTCTTTTAATAGACTGGTCAAAGTCACGGTCCAGGAATTTCCTCTCCACCACTACCTCCCTCTCAAAGCTCTCTAAGGTGGAACAATTAGGCCTGCACATACACCTTCTGGTCTACAAATAAGCCACGTAAAGTTAAATCAAAATCATTAATTTGGGATACCAGCTTTTCTCCAGTAAGACTAAGATTACACTCCTTATTCAGATATTCCACAAAAAAGCTTCAACAGAAAAGTCCTGTCACATGATGAACAGGAGATTGGCTGTATACTGTGAAAATAATCGTATCTGGACTCTAAATGGGTTAGTGTCTCCAAAAGGTGTGATGCTTTTTCCACCAACCCATATTTATATTGGCATGGCGTGAGCGTAAATGTTACTCCTATGGATCTTACTGGAGATAATAAACTCCATCAAGCAAAAAATAATTATGCCTCAAAAGAACATGAACCTCTTCCACAATGAACATCCTTTGGTCTAAAGAAGTGTAACAATCAAGGTGGTGTTTGAAAGCCTTCAATCCCAAGTTGTAAGGTATACTGGAGTACAAAGAAATAATATCACATGTCAGCCATTTGCCATCTGTCTCTAATAGTTTACTATTTAATATTGCAATAATAGGTCTGGTGTCTCAAATGTGTAGGCAAAGTAGTTAATAGAGGCTGGAGTTGGTTATTCACCAAGTCCCCCAAAGGCTCATAAGGGGATTTGATACTGGCAACAATAGGTATAACATAAACCTTTTCACAAATCTATAAAAACCCTCTCCCACAATCTTATACTACTCATATAATGTCCAAACCATAGTCCATAGTCCAAAATCAAAAAATAAAAATAAAAATAAAACAACGATATTCCAAATGTGTCCAAAAATCTTCCCGCTCAATCCATAAGACCCTCAAAAAACAAAAGTAAAATATAGTGCATTATCCTAGATACAAAATTACTACAAGTGATATCATGCAATCACACTCGTGATATAAATCATGTATATAACCCTAAGGGTCGTGACGTCGGACGCTGAGCCGGAAGGAGCAGGGCGGCCATTTTTGAATTACTCACAACAGTGAACGGACTAGAGCGAGGATGGACGGTATATTCTAAGATGTAAGTGTTTAAATAAAGTGTAAATTACTTTTTACTCCACTGAGTCTGCTCCTATTTTCCGGTGAGGAACGGGGACCCCGGTACCTATGACCTGTGGCTATATGGAAAAGGGATCCCATTGTATATGACTGAGAGGAAGACGCACCTCCTAGGAATGTTATCTTGTGGCATAAAGGAATCCTAAATGCTTTGATTTACAGCAAGAGGGTAATTGCATTCTATCCCCTAACAGAGTGTGGCACTGTATTTGGCACTACTGTCACGGATCATTATCTCACGGATCACGCTGTGTGTTTTGTGATATTTTCACGGTTGCAGTGTTGTCTCACTGGACCACTAGCGTTATGGTGTATTCACTTTAATTTTATATACATGATTTATATCACGAGTGTGATTGCATGGTATCACTTGTAGTAATTTTGTATCTAGGATAATGCACTATATTTTACTTTTGTTTTTTGAGGGTCTTATGGATTGAGCGGGAAGATTTTTGGACACATTTGGAATATCGTTGTTTTATTTTTATTTTTTGATTTTGGACTATGGACTATGGTTTGGACATTATATGAGTAGTATAAGATTGTGGGAGAGGGTTTTTATAGATTTGTGAAAAGGTTTATGTTATTTAGACTTTCAAGGTTGGAAGTTTGACTTTTCTGTGGGAAGTTATAGAGTATTGATCTATTATTTACAATAGGTATAACACCAATTTGTGAAAGAACCTACATAAGGACTCATGCAAGGTAATATGCTATATATCTGTAATAATGAACCGCTTATATATACACAAAACATGAGACAAAATTATTGGTACCTTCTCAAAATTGAGAGAAATAATTGCATTCCAAGTTTGCGATGCTCCTGTAATTTGTAAATAAACTCACCTGTATCAATGAACAGATCTTAATGTTCCTGTGTCCCTGGACGTGGACGAAAGAGAAAAACTTGATCAAAGATTGCAATGAAGGATTGTTTGAATGGTAGATAAAGACCCTTGACCAACTTCCAGACAAAATCAAGTTGACCTTCAGGTACAGGCTACAACTGTGTCAGCTCGCACTATACATCACAATCTAAATGAAAAGGGAGGTTATGGTAGCAGGCCCAGGAGGACCCCATTGCTGACACAGAAACATAAAAAAGCCAGATTGGAGATTGCCAAAATGTACCTGAGGAAGCCATAATCCTTTTGGGACAATGTACTGTGGACAGAATAAACAAAATTACAGCTTTTTGATAAAGCCCATCATTCAACTGTTTTCAGAAAAAGAAATGAGGCCTTTAACTACTTGAGCCCCAGCCACTGCATTAAAATGTATGCAGGGCGGCACGGCTGCGCAAAACCACGTTTTAAAACGTGGTTTTGCAAAACAGGTAGGGGGCGCGTGCGAGGCGCGCGCCCGCCCTACCTGTCCCGCGGGTGTCAGCAGCGGGTCTCAGCCGCCGGGTCACAGCCGGTCATTACCGGCCGTTTCCCGGCGATTAGCGGCAATCGCTGACAGAGAGCAGGGCTGCATTGTTTACACACAGCCCTGCTCTGTCAGTTGCCTGTCAGCTCCTGACAAGCTGAACCAGAGAGAAGAGTTTATCTCTCTGGATCAGCCTGTCCCCGTCCAGCACACACCCCCGCCCCCTAGTAAAACACTCCCCTCACACAGTTAACCCTTTCAGTGAATAAAAATGTTAAGTCCTTCCTCCCCAGTGCCATTAGTACAGTGTCAGTGTTTTTTTTTTTTCACTGATCACTGTATTGGTGTCACTGGGGATGTCGGTGACCCCAAGTCAGTTCCCCCCCAGTGTCAAAATGTCCGCTGCAGTCCTGCCATAAGTCGCTGATCGCCGCCATATGTCGCTGATCGCCGCCATTATTAGTATAAAAAAAATGAAAAATCCCATTATCTTTCCCGCCATTTTTAAACGCTATACATTTCATGTAAACCAATTAATTTACACGTATTTGTTTCTGGTGTCCTTCGACAGCTCTTTGGTCTTCACCATAGTGGAGCTTGGAGTGTGACTGTTTAAAGTTGTGCACAGGTGTCTTTTATACTGATAACAAGTTCAAACAGGTGCCATTGATACAGGTAATGAGTGCAGGACAGAGGAGCCTCTTAAAGAAGAAGGTACAGGTCTGTGAGAGCCAGAAATCTTGCTTGTTTGTAGGTGACCAAATACTTATTTTCCACCATAATTTTCAAATAAATTCTTTCCAAATCAGCCAATGTGATTGTCTGGATTTTTTTTTCTCATTTTGTCTCTCATAGTTGAGGTCTACCTATGATGCCAATTACAGGCCTCTCTCATCTTTTTAAGTGGGAGAACTTGCACAATTGGTGGCTGACTAAATACTTTTTTGCCCCACTGTATGTATGTGTTTCGCGCTCCCGTGGTTTTCACACCCCTCCCAGATAGCCTCAGATTGCCAGTCAGTACACCAGTTATCACATTTAACCCCTTGATTGCCAGGAACACGCTCATGCACAATAAACCTCCATTGCTAGTATAGCGTCTGAACTGGTCAATATCTTTGATCAGGTCAGCACTATACCAGCGTTCACATTAATATAGAGTCCCCAAAAACGCAGCGTTAGCAGGATCAGCCCCGGCACCTGCCAGCACCTGCATTTAGCCCCTACGCTTACCCCCCCCTTCTACCCCAGCAAGTGCAGTGTCAGTAGGTCACTGTCACTTGATACATTGCACACAAAACCGCAGTGTTCGCAGAATCAGGCCTGATCTGTGTTAGCACTTGCCGGTAAATTTTGATGTCTCTCATATGCAGCAGAGTGCCAGTACTAGTGCCGCTCTACCTTTTGGTGAACTGGCGAGTACCAGTGGTCTAGTACATCTTGGTCTTTCACATACCTCCTTGATTTTTGGAGCTGTTTTTCACAGAATATCTGTATGCGTTGATTGTGGATCAAAGCAATTTATATGCACAACAATTTATCGCCGCCAACCCAAATTCAAACCTTGCCAGACCATTCGCATGGAAACTCATTACGGTTTTCAAATTTACATTTTTTTGGGGCCTAACCCTCAACATGGGTGTAACGGAAGCGCAGGCAAGACAGAGCACACGGAGAAGATGGGGAACACACAAAGCTTTACTGAAGCAACAAAAGGACAGACACTCAATGGGGAAATGGCAGGGAGGGTGATGTGTGCGCAAACCAGGGACGATTCCAGGCATGGGGGGTCTTCAGCGACAGGCAGGCAATCTACCCCCTAGGCTTGGGGCCTCAGCCGAGCTCCCTCCGTGACTGGACAGCGGATTGGAGACTCGGGCAACAGGAGGCAACCTACCACTGGGCAGGGACCTCGGGCAACAGGCGGAAATCTACCCTTGGGCAGGGGTTTTGTGCAACAGGTGGCAACCTACCACTGGGCAGGGGCCTTGGGCAACAGGCGGCAATCTACCACTGGGCAGGGACCTCGGGCAACAGGCAGTAATCTACCCCTGGGCAGGGGTCTCGGGCAACAGGCAGCAATCTACCCCTGGCCAGGGGTCTCGGGCAACAGGCGCCAACCTACCACTGGGCAGGGGTCTCGGGCAACAGGCGGCAACCTACCCCTGGGCAGGGGCTCGGGCAACAGGTGGCAACCTACCACTGGGCAGGGGCCTCGGGGACTCAACGGGACTCTAGCTGTGGAGTCTGGCCACAGCACAGCTCCCACCAAGCTTTCTAGGGTCATTGGGTTCACGGGGACTCAACGGGTAGCGATGGCTCAAGCACTCAGGGGCACCACAAGTAGCTATACTCCGGGCATGCCATCAGGGCACGGGTGGTCAGTGCACACACAGCGGTGCAGTTCAGAACACGGGTGGTCAGTGCACACAGCGGGGACAGTTCAGGACACGAGTGGTCGGTGCACACACCGTGGACAGTTCAGGACACGGGTGGTCGGTGCACACAGCAGGCACAGTTCAGGACACAGGTGGTCAGTGCACACAACAGGGACAGTTCGGGACACGGGTGGTCGGTGCACACAGTGGGGACAGTTCAGAACACGGGTGGTCGGTGCACACAGCGGGCACAGTTCAGGACACAGGTGGTCAGTGCGCACAACAGGGACAGTTCAGGACATGGGTGGTTGGTGCACACAGCGGGGACAGTTCAGAACACGGGTGGTCGGTGCACACAGCGGGGACAGTTCAGGACACGGGTGGTCGGTGCGCACAACAGGGAAAGTTCAGGACACGGGTGGTCGGTGCACACACAGCGGGGACAGTTCAGAACATGGGTGGTCGGTGCACACATCGGGACAGTTCAGGACACAGGTGGTCGGTGCACACACAGCGGGGCAGTTCGGAACATGGGTGGTCGGTGCACACAGCGGGGACAGTTCAGGACACGAGTGGTTGGTGCACACACCGGGGACAGTTCAGAACACGGGTGGTCGGTGCACACAGCAGGCACAGAGTTCAGGACACAGGTGGTCAGTGCGCACCACAGGGACAGTTCAGGACACAGGTGGTCGGTGCACACAGCGGGGACAGTTCAGAACACGGGTGGTCGGTGCACACAGCAGGCACAGTTCAGGACACAGGTGGTCAGTGCGCACAACAGGGACAGTTCAGGACACGGGTGGTCGGTGCACACACCGGGGACAGTTCAGGACACTCACGGTAAGCAGCTTGCAGACTCTCAGCGGCAGGCGGCTCCAGACAGGGACGACCAGCGGTCAGCATTCCAGGGACAACCAGCGATCAGCAGACAGCAGCAGCTCCCAGGGCACTCAGCAGCAGACAGCTTCCAGGGACACGCAGCCACGGACAGTGTGCAGGGTCCTTCAGCAGCAGCTCCCAGGGCACTCAGCAGCAGACATCTTCCAGGGACACGCAGCCACGGATAGTGTGCAGGGTCCCTCAGCAGCAGCTCCCAGGGCACTCAGCAGCAGACAGGGTGCAAGGGTGCCCAGTAGACAGGCTTACAGACTGGCAGGGTCTCAGCTGTGGGGTCTGACCTTTGAGGAGAAGGCTCATGCAGAGCTGTGGAGACTCCCAACCCTGGAGTATTGCAGAGGGCTACAGTCCTGACCTTTTGGGGGTCTGCAGAGTGCACAGAGGGGATGGCTGGGGAGGCTCGGTCCCCCTCCCCCTAGCCTCCCAGCATCTTTCTGGGAGCAAGATGATTCCAGCAGCATGGACAGGAACAGAGAGAGAAGGGCTGCTTCCTGTGCGGGTCTTTTGAAGACCATGTGGGACGCGGCTAGGTTGCCTCGGCAACGGCCGGCCCAGCCCTGTCCATGGAAGCCCCACAGACCTCAGAATGTGCAAGGGGGAAGGGAGGGGTGGAGGGATATGGCGGGGGATGGAAGAGGCACTGGCAGTCCGTGACAATGGGCATTACTAAAAGAAGTGAATTGCGGTTGTATTGGTCCGCAGACCCAATTCATCAAATGCCATGTTCTCTGCTGCCATGGCCAGGCATAGATATGAGAGTATAATTTGTTTTATGCATTTCAGCGACAATACACTCTGTCATCCTCGGGGTGACCCTGAATTTGACCGGCTACACAAAATTCAGCCCCTCGCAAATCACCTTATCCTAAAATTTGCAGATGTCTATACTCCCCAGCAAAACATCTGCGTTGAGGAGTCCCTCATTAATTTTTTTGGCCGCCTTGCATTCAGACAATTTCTCCCCAGCAAGCATGCCAGATATGGGGTCAA
Source organism: Staurois parvus (assembly GCF_062004578.1). Lineage (NCBI taxonomy): Eukaryota > Metazoa > Chordata > Amphibia > Anura > Ranidae > Staurois > Staurois parvus. The sequence goes on along the minus strand of NW_028318189.1, from coordinate 691,013 downwards.
TATGTAGAAGACCTGTGAGAGGACAACAGGCTATACTTATAAGTTTTGGATTTACGAGGGAAAAGATAGTCACGTGGAGCCCCCCCGGATGCCCAGACTACATGGGGAGCAGTGGCAAGATAGTTTGGGACTTCATCCTTTTTCCATATGGGGTACCACTTATACGTAGACAATTTTTATTCAAGCGTGCCACTATTTAGACATTTATTCAGTCTTGGAACTGGCGCTTGTGGCAAAGTGTGACCTAATGTGTGCCCACCATTAGAAGTGGGTGGATGCAGGGTGGTATATTCTAATGGTGGGCATACCACACACTTTTTCTGGCAGAGGTTTCTTCTCATTATTTCATTCAGTCCACTGGCTGCATACAAAAAAAAAAAAGAACATAGCATATATAACCAACAAGGACCAGCGATGTACTGGTACATCACTGGATTTGAATGGTTATGCCAGGATGATGCCTATAGCTGCAGGCATCATCCTGGTATCGTTTTTTTCAGCCGGCGATCGGCTTTCATGTAAAAGCAATCCTAGTGGCTAATTAGCTGCAAGATTGCTTTTACAAGCAGTGGGAGATGATGTCCCCCCTAACCTGCTGCCTTCCACGGCCTTCTCAGGCAGTCCCGTGCCATCAGGGGAACCTGAGAATGCAGCCGGTGTTTCTGCCAGCTGACCATAGAGCTGATTAGAGACCAGAATGGTGCCAATCATCTCTATAGTCTAAGAATTGGGAAGCTACAAGCATTTCATCACTTCAGTTTCGCAGGATACAAACAGCGCCATTTCTAAATTGTGAAAGCATCTGATCACACCGATTTTGGTTTGATTAGATAATGTAAGGGCAGAGGAGATATCTAGAGTCTGATAGACCCCAGATTTCTCAAAAAAGAATATATGACAATGCACATTGAAGTTATAGGGGTTATTTGCATTCCCTGTTATAGCATTAAAAGTGATCAAAAAAAAAAAAAATGAAAGGTACAATGTAAAAATAATTATAAAAAAATCAAAATAACTAAAAAAAAAAAAAATTGCCCCGCCCATGCGCGCACACCTGTGTGCACAAGCCTTGACCCTGTGCCGTTATGTAAACAGCGGTTGTACCATGCATGTGAGGTATTGCTGTGAATGTCAGATCAAGGGCAGTAATTCTAACACTAGACCTCCTCTGTAAATCTAAAATGGTAGCTTTTAAAGGCTTTTAAAATCATTGCCTATGTATATTAAAATGTTTGCAGTATGTCGTCATTGCACGGGGCATGTGCAGTTTTAAAGCATGTCATGTTTGGTATCTATTTACTCGGCATACCATTATCTTTTATATTTTACCAAACAATTGGCCAATATATTGTGTTTTTGTGCATTAAAAGTAAAAAAAGTGTTTTTTTTTTTAAATTTGCTTTTGAAAAATCGCTGGGCGAGTACTATGTGCCATAAAAAATTGTAGTACCCACCATTTTATTCACTAGGGTGTCTGCTTTAAAAAAATATATAATGTTTGGGGGTTTAAATTAATTTCCTAGCAAAAAATACAGATTTTTTTCATGTGATTAGAAGAGGTTGGAAGAGTTAATGATGTGTGGCATAAACTTCTAATGCTGGGCATAAAACGCCCCCACCCCCCAAAACGACCCCTTTTTGGAAAGTAGTCACCCCAAACTATTTGCTGAGAGGCATGTTGAATCAATAGAAGAATTTATTTTTTTACCACAAGTTTTTGGAAAATGACAAAAAAAAATATTTTTTTTTTTACACAAAATTGTCACTTAAATGATTTACTGCTCACACATGCCATGGGTATATGTGGAATTACTCCCCAAAATACATTTTGCTACTTCTCCCGAGTATGGGGGTACCACATGTGAGAGACTTTTTGGCAGTATAACCAAGTACAGGACCCCAAAATCCAATAAGCATCTTCAGGCTTTTAAAGGGCTTTATTTCCTCATTACACTTCCAAACTACCTATCACTGTTTCAGAGGCCCTGAAATCCCAGGATAGCACCTAACCCCCCCAAATTACCCCTTTTTGGAAAGTAGACGCCCCAAGGAATTTGATAAAAAGCACGGTAAGTATTTTGCAGATCTCATTTGTTGCCACAAGTTTTTGGAAAATTAAGAAAAAAAACAAACATATTTTTTCTATTTTTTTTATATTTCAAAACCTTGTGAGAAAAAATGAGATCTGCAAAATACTCACCATGCCTCTTTTTAAATTCCTTGGGGTGTCTACTTTCCAGAAAGGGATCATTTGGGGGGGGGGGGGCTATCCTGGCATGTCAGGGCCTTCGAAACTGTGATAGGTAGTGAGGAAGTGTAATGAGGAAGTGACGCACCTTCAGGCTTTGGGTTTCAGGCTCCTGTATGTAGCTAGGCTCCCAAAAAGTCTCACACATGTGGTATCCCAATACTCAGTAGAAGTAGCAGAATGTATTTTGGGGTGTAATTCCACATATACCCATGGCTTGTGTGAGAAATAAATCATTTAAATGACAACTTTGTGTAAAAAAAAAAAGTTTTTGTAATTTTCCAGAAACTTGTGGAAAAAAAATAAATCTTCCATGGACTCAATATGCCTCTCAGCAGATAGCTTAGGGTGCCTAATTTTCAAAAAGGGGTCATTTGAGGGTGTTTGTACTATCCTGGTATTTTAGCACCTCAAGAAATGTGATGGGCAGTCAGAAAGTAAAAGCTATGTAAATTCCATTATCTATACCAGGCATGTCCAAAGTCCGGCCCGCGGGCCATTTACGGCCCGGGGGTCGGTTTAATACGGCCCTCCAACAGCCCTCCCTGCTCTGTGTAATGTGGCCCTCCCACGGCCCTCCCTTCTGTGGCAGACAGTCTTCTGCTTGAGAGTAGTGTGCATGCGTGACTGCGCCGCGCTGGGAGCGACAGAGGGCGGTGACGTCAGGGCCGGGCTTCCAGCGTGAAGTGTGTTTCTCTTCCCCTCCCGGCTGCCGAGCAGAGACTTCAGCTCCAGCTACCTTTTTCACCCTTCACATTAGTGCAGGTAAGTTTTTTTTAAATGTATTTTCAATACATTGTGAAAACTCAGCTGTCAGTTGATCTTAATGTTATGAAATGAAAAGTATGTGGTTTGCAATTAACTTGGCATAAAATAATTTATTTGCATTTAATTGTAATGGTTCAAAGAATGTTCGGAAAAATGTTCGGCCCTCCACCATGTTCACTTCATCCAATCTGGCCCTCTTTGAAAAAAGTTTGGACACCCCTGATCCATACCATAGTTTGTAGACACTATAACTTTCACAAAAAGCAATCAATATACACTTATTGGGATTTTTTAACCAAAAACATGTAGCAAAATACATTTTGGCCTAAATTTATGACAAAATTTTGTTTTTTTTAGATATTTTTTATGACCAAAATGAGAAAATATTGTTTTTTTTCAAAAAAAATTTTTTTTCTTCAAAATTTTTTTGGGTTATAGTGCCAAAAATAAAAAGTGCACAGGTGATCAAATACCACCAAAAGAATGCTCTATTTGTGTTAAAAAAAGGACATAAATTTCATTTATGTACCGTATTGCATGACCGCGCAATTGTCCGTTAAACTAGCGCAGAGCTGTATAGCAAAAAAAGGGCGTCAATTGCAGTATCTATACCATAGTTTGTAGACGCTATAACTTTCACAAAAAGCAATCAATATACACTTATTGGGATTTTTTTTACCAAAAACATGGAGCAGAATACATCTTGGCCTAAATTTATGACAAAATTTTGTTTTTTTTAGATATTTTTTATGACCAAAATGAGAAAATATTGGTTTTTTTCAAAAAAAATCTTTTTTCTTCAAAATTTTTTTGGGTTATAGCGCCAAAAATAAAAAGTGCACAGGTGATCAAATACCACCAAAAGAATGCTCTATTTGTGTTAAAAAAAGGACATAAATTTAATTTATGTACCGTATTGCATGACCGCGCAATTGTCCGTTAAACTAGCGCAGAGCTGTATAGCAAAAAAATGGCGTCAATTGCAGTATCTATACCATAGTTTGTAGACGCTATAACTTTCACAGAATGCAATCAATATACACTTATTGGGATTTTTTTTACCAAAAACATGGAGCAGAATACATCTTGGCCTAAATTTATAACTACCGTATTTTCCGGCGTATAAGACGACTGGGCGTATAAGACGACTCCCTACTTTTCCTGTTAAAATATAGGGTTTGAGCTATACTCGCCGTATAAGACTACCCCTCTTCCAACGCACACCAAATAAAAATGAAAAAACATCAGATTTGATTTCAATATGGTATGCTATTTCAGTATGGTATTCCAATGATGGGGTGCTATTCCTCCCACTGACACCAATGATGAGGCACTACTCCTCCCACTGACACCAATGATGGGGCACTATTTCATCCACTGACACCAATGATGGGGCACTATTCCTTCCACTGATACCAATGATGGGACACTATTCCTCCCACTGACACCAATGATGGTGCCCCATCATTAGTGTCAGTGTGTGAGGAATAGTGCCCCATCATTAGTCAGTGGGAGGAATAGTGCCCCATCATTAGTCAGTGGGAGGAATAGTGCCCCATCATTGGTGTCAGTGGGAAGAATCGTGCCCCATCATTGGTGTCAGTGGGAGGAATAGTGTCCCATCATTAGTGTCAGTGGGAGGAATAGTGTCCCATCATTGGTGTCAGTGGGAGGAATAGTGCTCCATCATTGGTGTCAGTGGGAGGAATAGCGGCCCATCATTGGTATCAGTGGGAGGAATAGCGCCCCACCATTGGTATCAGTGGGAGGAATAGCACCCAATCATTGGTGTCAGTGGGAGGAATAGCGCCCCATCATTGGTGTCAGTGGGAGGAATAGCGCCCCATCATTGGTATCAGTGGCAGGAATTGCGCCCCATCATTGGTGTCAGTGGGAGGAATAGCGCCCCATCATTGGTGTCAGTGGGAGGAATTGCGCTCCATCATTGGTATCAGTGGGGAGAATAGTGCCCCATCATTGGTGTCAGTGGGGAGGCGGAATAGTGCCCCATCGTTGGTATCAGTGGGAGGAATAGTGCCCCATCGTTGGTGTCAGTGGGGAGGAATAGTGCCCCATCATTGGTATCAGTGGGGAGAATAGTGCCCCATCTTTGGTATCAGTGGGAGGAATAGTGCCCCATCATTGGTATCAGTGGGGAGGAGGAATAGTGCCCCATCATTGGTATCAGTGGGGAGAACAGTGCCTTATCGTTGGTGTCAGTGGGGGAGGAACAGTGCCTCATCGTTGGTGTCAGTGTGGAGGAGGAATAGTGCCCCATCGTTAGTGTCGGTGGGGGAGAGGAGCAGCTGCTCCTTCTTCCAGTTCAGTGGGAGGAATAGCGGCCCATCATTGGTATCAGTGGGAGGAATAGCGCCCCACCATTGGTATCAGTGGGAGGAATAGCACCCAATCATTGGTGTCAGTGGGAGGAATAGCGCCCCATCATTGGTGTCAGTGGGAGGAATAGCGCCCCATCATTGGTATCAGTGGCAGGAATTGCGCCCCATCATTGGTGTCAGTGGGAGGAATAGCGCCCCATCATTGGTGTCAGTGGCAGGAATTGCGCCCCATCATTGGTGTCAGTGGGAGGAATTGCGCTCCATCATTGGTATCAGTGGGGAGAATAGTGCCCCATCATTGGTGTCAGTGGGGAGGTGGAATAGTGCCCCATCGTTGGTATCAGTGGGAGGAATAGTGCCCCATCGTTGGTGTCAGTGGGGAGGAATAGTGCCCCATCATTGGTATCAGTGGGGAGAATAGTGCCCCATCGTTGGTATCAGTGGGAGGAATAGTGCCCCATCATTGGTATCAGTGGGGAGGAGGAATAGTGCCCCATCATTGGTATCAGTGGGGAGAACAGTGCCTCATCGTTGGTGTCAGTGGGGGAGGAACAGTGCTTCATCGTTGGTGTCAGTGTGGAGGAGGAATAGTGCCCCATCGTTAGTGTCAGTGGGGGAGAGGAGCGGCTGCTCCTTCTTCCAGTTCAGCCGCTCGATTTTCGCGGGGCCGCTCGGCTCCGCCTCCTCGCCGGTGATTGGTCGCCTGTGTGCCTTTCCAGTGCTGGCGCCCAATCACCGGTAATGAGGCGGAGCCGAGCGGCCGCGTGACCATTGAGCGGGCGAACTCAAAGAAGGAGCAGCCGCACTTCCTGGACCGGATCGTTGTGGGACCGGGGCCAGGTAAGGTACAGCAGCCCCTCTGCCCACCCCAGCCCCTCGAAAAAGTGCCGCCCTGACACCGGCTCGCACCGGCGTATAAGACGACCCTCGACTTTTCAGAAGATTTTCAGGGGTTGAAAAGTCGTCTTATACGCCGGAAAATACGGTAACTTTGAGTTTACTATATATTTTTTAAAGCTGAAAGTAAAAAATATAGTTTTTTTTCAAAATATTTGGTTTTTTTTGTTTATAGCGTGAAAAATAAAAAGCGCACAGGTGATCAAATACCACCGAAAGAAAGCTCTATTTGTGTGAAAAAAAGGATGTAAATTTCGTTTAGGTGCAGCATTGCATGACCGCACAATTATCAGTTGAATTAGTGCAGCGCCGAGTAGCAAAAAGAGGCCTGGTCATTAAGGGGGGTAAATCCTCAGGAGCTCAAGTGGTTAAAGAAAAGTATACAGTCCTTACAGTCAAACATGGTGGAGGTTCACTGTTGTTTTAGGGCTGCTTTGCTGCTTCAGGCACTGGATGTCTTGACTATGTGCATGGCATTATGAAATCTGAGATTACCAAAGAATTCTGGGGTGCAATGTAGGACCCAGTGTCAGAAAGTTGGGTCTCCAACAGAGGTCCTATAGCAGGTCAATGAACCAAAGCACACATAAAAAAGCACTCAGGTTTGATTTCAGACAAAGCACTATATAGCACTGAACCAGCAATGAGTCCAGATCTCAATCCCATAGGGCACCTGTGGAGAGATCCCAAAATATCAGTTGGGAAAAGGAAGCCTTCCACTCTGAGAGATCTGGAGCAATTGGCGAAAGAAGAGTGGTCCAAAATCCCAGTAGAGAGGTGTATGAAACTCAGGAAGCGATTTCAATTATTTTTAAACAAACAAAAGAAAGAAACATGAGAATGCCTAAACATTTGTAATTGCAACAATTTTCTGGGCGAAGTGGTGCATTATCTGACAGAAATGCAGGGGTTCCAATATTTATATATATATTTGACACTGCTAAAAAAAATTTAAGTAAAACTTTTTAATCAGAGTACAGGATCAAGTCAAACTCCTGGGATATTGATCTGGTCAGTTAAGTAGCAGAGGGGGTTGTTAATCAGTTTCAGCTGCTTTTGTGTTAATGAAATTAACAAATAGTGCACTAGATGGGCAACAATGAGTAGACTCCCAAAACAGGAATGATTTTACAGGTGGAGGCCTCTGACATTTTTTCCCTACTCATCTTTTCTGACGGTTTTTCACTAGTTTTGCATTTGGCTAAGGTCAGTGTCACTACTGGTAGCATGAGGAGATACCTGGACCCTACAGAGGTTGCACAGGCAGTTCAACTCCTCCAGGATGGTGTATCAATATGTGCAATTGTCAGAAGGTTTGCCGTGCCTCCCAGCACAGTCTCAAGAGCATAGAAGAGACTCCAGGAGACAGGCAGTTACTCTAGGAGAGATGCATTGGACCATAGAAGGTCCTTAATCAATCAGCATGACCGGTATCTGCTTCTTTGTGCAAAGAGGAACAGGATGAGCACTGCCAAAGCCCTACAAAATGACCTCCAGCAGGCCACAGGTGTGAATGTCTCTGACCAATCAGAAACAGACTTCATGAGGGTGGCCTGAGGGCTGACGTCTTCTAGCGGGCCCTGTGCTCATTGCCCAGTACCATAGAGTTCGATTTGCATTTTCCACTGAACACCAGAATTGCCAGGTCCACCACTGGCGCCCATTGCTTTTCACAGATGAGAGCAGGTTCACCATGAGCACATGTGGCAAACATGAAAGGGTCTGGAGAAGCCGTGGAGAATGTTATGCTGCCTGTAACATTGTTTATCTGGATTACGATTCCGAGACGATCCTAATTTTTATCTATATTTTAGTACATTCATAGATTTACAGAAGTTTATTAGAAAGGTGATTAACTGCTTTTCCGCCGCCCTATAGCAGATATACTGCTACAGGGCGTCAGGGATGCGCAAAATCACTTATATATACACGTGATTTTGTATTTCTGGTTTAGAGGGCACGCATCCTACCCGCGCCGCCATTCACGGCGGTGCCTGTCAATCACAGGGTCCTGCCCGGTGATTACCCACCGGTGCCCGGTAATTACCAAGCATCACCAATGGGGAGGATGACTGTCTTGTTTACTAACAGTTCTCTTCCCTGTCAGCTCGGGCACACTGCTCTGGATGGCTGTGCACAGCACAGCCATCCAGAGCAGTTTGATTACAGTGAAGCACCAACACACCACCCCTAGTAAAACACTCCCTACACACAGTTAACCCTTTGGTCGCCCCTCATGTTAACCCCTTCCTGCCCCTACAGGATGTCTATGCAAATCACACCAAAAGTGCATGTACAACTTTTGAAATCGGTGTGGCTCCAACCAAGTCGGAACCGCACCGATATGTCCGCTCCAATTGTGGACAATATAATGCAACTTGGCATGCGACTTGCAAGTTGCATGGCATGCAAATCGCATACCAAGTCACACCGATGTGAACAGGTGTTAAAGTTTACATAACGACTGCATCACCGTTTTTGCTTAGATTCTTACTTCTCATTCGGCCTGCTCCCTGGAGCCATTTCTGCTGTCTGACTAATTAACCCCATTTCCTTCTCCTTGCCTCCATCCCCTTAACTCCTTTTCCTCTCTCCTCTTCCTCCCAAACTGTCATTTCTTTTGCTTGAGTAAGAAGAAGCTTCTGGCGGGTGCTTCTAGGAGATGGCTCCATGTGGAAGAAAGTGAAGTCAGAGATGTATAATTGGTGGTTTGACCGCCCGGTTTCATTATTGTCAGTAAACAGTTAAATAAACCATACAATATGTCTCACTGCTCTTCTCTATCCCTTCAGCAGTGGTTCTCTGCTTGGGGGAGCAATGTCTTCCAAGGCTGTTGCCTCTCTTAGCTCACTATATGTACCCTTGCATAAGTTGTCATGGCTCCTTCAGGCAATGGGGATCACCTGAATAAGGTTTCATGGAATGTCAAGAGGCTTTGCTCCCCTAACAAACACATGCAGATTTTAAGACACCTAAAGCGTTTATGTGTGGACACAGCACTCTATCAGGAGACTCACGTAACTGCTGAGGATCTTCCTCACCTTCGTAAGTTATGGGTAGGGTAAGTCTATGGCTCCTCAGCTGTATGCCTTAAGGCTGGGGTAGCCATTCTACTTCACAAACGCCTCAGATACTCTACTAGATCCATGGAGACTGATTTGGATGGTCGTAGGTTAACATTACACCTAACAATTGCTTCTAGAGACATAGCTGCCACCAACATCTAAGCTAACACCTATCCTAGCACCTCCTTTTTTCAAAAATTGGTTTCCTCAGTACTCCTAGTTCCAAAATCCCTACACTTACTAGGAGGAGATTTTAACTCAGTCATGGACCCCTTCGAGGACTGCTCCGGCCATCTCTCCATTAGGTCCCCAGAAGGAACCCCTTCCATATCTACCCCCACCATCCTAGCCAAATCTATTGCTTCCATGCATTTCCTTGAGACTTGGCGCCTGACTCACCCTACTGACTGGGAGTTCTCTTTTTTCTCGCCCCAACATAATTCTCTCTCATGCATTGACAATTCTTTTTGCTCTCCAGCGCTTTTCCCATCACTGCATAACTCACAAATTGGAGATATTGTGATCTCTGATCATAGCCCTATTTTGGTGGAGCTGTCTGGATTACAACCATCCTGTGACCCATCAGTCTGGTGATTTCCCTCATACCTTGCCAATAGTGAAGATTTTAAACATGCACTATATCAGGCATGGGCTGAATATGCTACCACCATTTGAGCTCACCTGACCAACCCTAATCTATTCTGGGAAGCAGGCAAGGCTTTTCTCAGTGGTAAAATTATCTCATTCACCACCCAATTTAAAAAACATTCCTGTCAACAACATCTATGGGCCAGTGAATCCCTGAGACAGGCGCAGCCAGCATTTTTACATCAACACACCTCAGCCAACAGGCAAACATGGCACAATGCCAAACAAAACTTTGATTTCTGGGCAGAACAGGAAGCAGCTAAATTATCTTACCCTGCTCTCAAATTTTATAGGTTTTGTAACAAGGCAGGCAAGCTCTTAGCCAAATTATGCTCAGGCCCCAGAATGCCCACTTATATTGCTGTTCTTAAAATTGAGTCGGGCTCTCTTGCCACCATGCCTTGGGAAATCAATGCATTACTGATTACTCATCTCTCTACGCAGATGGCCTTATTGATGAAGATGTTGCCACCGCTCTGTTGGCTAGAGTGCATCTGCCTAAACTTTCTCCTCAACTTAAATTGCTAAATGACCCCATTACCCCAGAGGACATATTAACAACCATCAAACTACTCCCTACTGCCAAAGCGCATGGCCCAAATGGGTTCACAGCCGAATTTTAAAAGCTCACTAAAGAATTCATCCCAGACACGTTACATCATGTCTTCACAGCTATGTGGGACATGGTCCATACCTCCCTACAGGAGTGTCAGTGCAGGAGCCGCGGAACGGGCAGGCAGGCCTAACAATGTAACGCACTGGCTGACGACAACCACCACCCACAGACCGAAGTCCCTCAGGGCGCGGAGTCTAAGTCCCAGGCTGCCCTTCACCAGGGCCCCTGATGGTGGGGATGGACTTGACGCAGCCAGGAACCAGGTCGCGGCCCCCGAAACACCTCAGCTGCGGTAATGGCCGCCGCCAATGGCGTGTAGCTGGTGGAAGAGACAAAAGAGTAGTCAGACAGGCCGGGGTCAACAACAACAGGACAAAACAGTACAGGACAGCAGACGAGAATCACAGGTCACGAGCCGGGTTCAGCAACAGAGGGTCAGATCAAAGGAGAATACAAAGAATAGTCAAGTCACAAGCCGAATCAGATACAAGGAGAGTCACGAGAGTCAGAACAGAGTTGTGAACAGGTGTTAAAGTTTACGTAACGACTGCATCACCGTTTTTGCTTAGATTCTTACTTCTCATTCGGCCTGCTCCCTGGAGCCATTTCTGCTGTCTGACTAATTAACCCCATTTCCTTCTCCTTGCCTCCATCCCCTAACTCCTTTTCCTCTCTCCTCTTCCTCCCAAACTGTCATTTCTTTTGCTTGAGTAAGGAGAAGCTTCTGGCGGGTGCTTCTAGGAGATGGCTCCATGTGGAAGAAAGTGAAGTCAGAGATGTATAATTGGTGGTTTGACCGCCCGGTTTCGTTATTGTCAGTAAACAGTTAAATAAACCATACAATATGTCTCACTGCTCTTCTCTATCCCTTCAGCAGTGGTTCTCTGCTTGGGGGAGCAATGTCTTCCAAGGCTGTTGCCTCTCTTAGCTCACTATATGTACCCTTGCATAAGTTGTCATGGCTCCTTCAGGCAATGGGGATCACCTGAATAAGGTTTCATGGAATGTCAAGAGGCTTTGCTCCCCTAACAAACACATGCAGATTTTAAGACACCTAAAGCGTTTATGTGTGGACACAGCACTCTATCAGGAGACTCACGTAACTGCTGAGGATCTTCCTCACCTTCGTAAGTTATGGGTAGGGTAAGTCTATGGCTCCTCAGCTGTATGCCTTAAGGCTGGGGTAGCCATTCTACTTCACAAACGCCTCAGATACTCTACTAGATCCATGGAGACTGATTTGGATGGTCGTAGGTTAACATTACACCTAACAATTGCTTCTAGAGACATAGCTGCCACCAACATCTAAGCTAACACCTATCCTAGCACCTCCTTTTTTCAAAAATTGGTTTCCTCAGTACTCCTAGTTCCAAAATCCCTACACTTACTAGGAGGAGATTTTAACTCAGTCATGGACCCCTTCGAGGACTGCTCTGGCCATCTCTCCATTAGGTCCCCAGAAGGAACCCCTTCCATATCTACCCCCACCATCCTAGCCAAATCTATTGCTTCCATGCATTTCCTTGAGACTTGGCGCCTGACTCACCCTACTGACTGGGAGTTCTCTTTTTTCTCGCCCCAACATAATTCTCTCTCATGCATTGACAATTTTTTTTGCTCTCCAGCGCTTTTCCCATCACTGCATAACTCACAAATTGGAGATATTGTGATCTCTGATCATAGCCCTATTTTGGTGGAGCTGTCTGGATTATAACCATCCTGTGACCCATCAGTCTGGTGATTTCCCTCATACCTTGCCAATAGTGAAGATTTTAAACATGTACTATATCAGGCATGAGCTGAATATGCTACCACCAATTGAGCTCACCTGACCAACCCTAATCTATTCTGGGAAGCAGGCAAGGCTTTTCTCAGTGGTAAAATTATCTCATTCACCACCCAATTTAAAAAAACATTCCTGTCAACAACATCTATGGGCCAGTGAATCCCTGAGACAGGCGCAGCCAGCATTTTTACATCAACACACCTCAGCCAACAGGCAAACATGGCACAATGCCAAACAAAACTTTGATTTCTGGGCAGAACAGGAAGCAGCTAAATTATCTTAGTCTGCTCTCAAATTTTATAGGTTTTGTAACAAGGCAGGCAAGCTCTTAGCCAAATTATGCTCAGGCCCCAGAATGCCCACTTATATTGCTGTTCTTAAAATTGAGTCGGGCTCTCTTGCCACCATGCCTTGGGAAATCAATGCATTACTGATTACTCATCTCTCTACGCAGATGGCCTTATTGATGAAGATGTTGCCACCGCTCTGTTGGCTAGAGTGCATCTGCCTAAACTTTCTCCTCAACTTAAATTGCTAAATGACCCCATTACCCCAGAGGACATATTAACAACCATCAAACTACTCCCTACTGCCAAAGCGCATGGCCCAAATGGGTTCACAGCCGAATTTTAAAAGCTCACTAAAGAATTCATCCCAGACATGTTACATCATGTCTTCACAGCTATGTGGGACATGGTCCATACCTCCCTACAGGAGTGTCAGTGCAGGAGCCGAGGAACGGGCAGGCAGGCCTAACAATGTAACGCACTGGCTGACGACAACCACCACCCACAGACCGAAGTCCCTCAGGGCGCGGAGTCTAAGTCCCAGGCTGCCCTTCACCAGGGCCCCTGATGGTGGGGATGGACTTGACGCAGCCAGGAACCAGGTCGCGGCCCCCGAAACACCTCAGCTGCGGTAATGGCCGCCGCCAATGGCGTGTAGCTGGTGGAAGAGACAAAAGAGTAGTCAGACAGGCCGGGGTCAACAACAACAGGACAAAACAGTACAGGACAGCAGACGAGAATCACAGGTCACGAGCCGGGTTCAGCAACAGAGGGTCAGATCAAAGGAGAATACAAAGAATAGTCAAGTCACAAGCCGAATCAGATACAAGGAGAGTCACGAGAGTCAGAACAGAGTAATAGCAATACAAAGACACAAGTGCAAAGAGCATGTGCGGGCCACAGGCTTATATGTCATCAGCCACGCCCCTCTGGGGGGTGGACCTCAGAGACCTGAAGCATAAAAGGATTCCCACCATGCACAGCAGAATCCAAGATGGACGCCAGCACATGGAGTAACATAACCTCAGGGAAAAGGTAGGACCTTGACAAGGAGCTCAAGCTCATATCAAACTCATTTCTAAAAAAAAGGGATCCTTTCCAACCGGGATCAAATAGGTCAATCTCCTTTATTAACGTAGATGCAAAAATCCTTTCTAAAATTGTGGCATCTAAACTAGCAGCACTTCTTCCACTTATCATACACCCAGCTCAATCAGGGTTTGTCCCAGGATGCTCAGCAACACTGAACTTCCGAAAGGTCCTTATGGTGCTCGAGTTTGCCAAATCCCATCCAGACGATGACATGGCCCTTATATCTCATGATGCCGAAAAGACCTTTGACAATATAGCTTTGCTTGGCTATTCATGGTCATGCGGCAATTTGACTTCTCGGGACCCATAATTTAATTCCTACAATAAGTATACCTTTCCCACTGTGCATTTGGTCCCCCCAGACTTCATATCAGCACCTATCCCCTTAACCAAAAGCACGAGGCAGGGATGCCCAATATCCCCCCTTCTCTTCAACCTTGCGATTGAACCCCTGTCCAGGATATTAAATTAACTTAATGGTGTTAGCGGTATATCTATTGGTGGTCAAGTTTTTAGAACTGCCTTTTTTGCGGACAATATTTTATTATTTTCCTCAAACTCTTCTACGGATTTTAGTATACTCCAGAATCTACTTGTGACCTTCTGATTCTGCTCCAGGCTATGGGTCAACTTTGACAAAACTGAAGTTTTAATTTTAAATCAGCATGCCTCAGTCAAGTGGCGGTCTTCTTTGCCTTTCAGCATTGCAAAGCAATCCATCACTTACCTATGTATAACGTTTGAGCGTGAACCGTCCTCCCTGTATCATTCTAACTACCCTCTTTTAATAGCGAAGATTATGCAGGAGTTGAAAGCTTGGACAGCTTTGCCCCTATCACTGTTCAGAAGCTGTCACTTGTTCAAAATGGTATCTTTTGCACGCTTGCTTTACCTCATGCAAACTATCCTTCTCCTGAAGCATTCAAATGTACAGAAAATCCATACTGCCCTATTGGCCTTTTTATGGCATCACAAAAAAGCTTGCATTGCTTTACAGAAGCTGTGTCTCTCCAAGAGTGAGAGGTGTAGGCCTGCCTAACCATAAGGTTCTACAGTCTTTCCTGTTTGCTTAGACAAGGTCTAGACTGGCTCTCGGGCAACTCACCATATACTAACCACACTCTTGAGAGTGCCTTGGTGCATTCATTCAACCTAACAGCTTGTTCTGCACTCTCCCTTCAAAGCCTTGATTTGAACCCCAACGTCTTGATCAGGGACACAGTCATAACTTGGAGAGAGATACAAAAACTCTTAGGATTACCATCCAGATACTTACCTATACAAGACAAACCCTGTTTCCCCAGTCTACTCAACACAAAGCCTTTGCCCATTGGCATTCTTCTGGGCTCACTACTGTTACAAAAATTTTCCTCAACAACCCAGCTACATACAAGTCTTTCATGGAATTCTCTCAAGAGCACGCCTTTCCTCCATCACATAACTTTCACTACCATCATTTACTAAGCTATCTTTGGACTAGCTATGATCCTAAACAAGACCCTTTGCGAAGTTCCTTTGTCGAAATGGTGCTACAACATAATTGATATTCCATCTCTGACTTACAGTATATACTCATCTAATAACACATCAGTCAACTAAGTATCACCTTACCCAGCTGCAATAGTGAGTGCCTACTCTTTATCAGGATAATGCCCCTGAACTGCTCCTAACAGGATATCGGAAGATATGCCACCTCATCATCTGTGAAACTTGGCGAGAGACTCGGTTCAAACTAATTCACAAAGCATATTACCCTTTCTGCATGGTTAAAGGAGACCCTTCCCAGTCTAACTGTCCATGGTGCTCCCTTCATCTACCACCTCTATACACCGCATGTGGGAATGTCCCACTATTGCTCTCTTCTGGGACAAAGTATTAGCCTATATTGCAAAGGTATATACAACAAAACTACCCAAAAACCCACTGATATGCCTCTTTAGTTGTGTTGATCCGAGCACACAGATTTCATCTACTACCACAACGGACATACTACAATGGTCCCATATATGCTTACTAGTAGCCCGTAGAGCAATTTTCCAGACTTTGATACAACCATTACCTCCATGCCTTATTACTGTTAAGAAAGCTCTGCTGTCATTATTTACATTGGAGAAGCTGAACACTATCACACTCAACTTCCAGCCTACAACACGTTTCTTCGTGAGATGAAGACGCTATATGGAGTACTCTTTCTCCCATACAGAGCTCATGTCACATATGCAACCTTTCTGATATACTGACCAGTATCTGAGAGCAGACCTCTCCAACTCCCTAGGCAAGCTTAAAATATCTGACTTTGAACAGACTCTTGACTCTCCTTTTATTACAGCTTCTGGTTCATTGAAACCCTCACCCAACTAGAATCCTTATTTATCTGGTATTCGCATCTGGATTAATCTATCTAGTGTGCTTGCAGTTACCCCATGACTTATTGCTGATGATATGCTGAGAAGTTTCCACTCCTAAGAATATTAGTAGAGAACAGTACATAATTGTTGTTAACATGCTGAACAAACCACTTGCTCGTCCCTTTATTCTCTTTTATGTTGTTTGATTGTCTTTTCTTTATGTTGGATTTATTGTCATTATGCTATATCCAACTCTACCGCTTGGTGAAGGCCAATAAGCCTCCCCCTGTGGTCTTCACAGTAACTAATGTTTATGTTGTTTTCTCTACGTAAAAACCTAATAAAAAAATGTTTATAAAAATACTACTACAGCATCTCTTTTGTCTGCATTTTTAATGGTAATGGTTGGATTCTCCTTAAGGGAATCCAAAATCTTTCTCTCCTGTCCACTTATACTGTAGTTCATACTATGAGTGCCCGTTCTCACCTTCTCCACTGTCTCTCCATTACCAAATCCTATTCTAAACAATTTTTAAACAATTCCTGCTTTTCACCCCTATTATGCACATGATAGTCACTGGACTTAAATCTAAAAGACTTCAATTTTGGGCACTCTCTGTATTCTACCCATGATTTTAAAACCTGAGTAACCTCCCTTATCTATGGAACACAAATTATGAAGTGTACACAAATCTTGAAAATCTAAGTGATTGTCATGACCATAATGAAAAGATAAGACACAGCTAAACACAAATCTTTTCTTTTCCTTTCACTACCTATAAAATGTGAGCCCATTGAAGACACTGGTGGTATAGAGGAATTTTCCTTAATGCCAGGAAAACTAACCCTCTTATGGGGTTTTGGTGGGTGTGAAACAAGATCTTAAAATAGAGCCCCTTGACCATAAAAAAACAGCTCCTCTTAAACCTATAGCTGGACCTATCCCAATAGTAACTATTAATATACTTGAAGTCCCATTTGACAATTATAAATTTAGTCCTTTAGTATGAGTAATTTCTCTTTCCAACGTGCTGAGTTTAGCATTTAGTTTATCATTTAAAGTTTGAAAACACCATACCCCCTTTAACGTCTCTGATTCAGTTGTTATATTCTGTATCTCTACCTCAGGCTCCTCCAGGTTTGCTGCTCACGATAACCTCATTAGCTTAAAAAAGGTCTCACTGAGAATCATAATCCAGTTCTTCCTAAATTTTTCACCAGTGACATCAAAGGAAATACAAACAACACAAAATAGCAAAATGTTACAAGATTATCAAAAAGTCCATTGTGTTAATATGGAAACCTTTTCCTTGCACCCCCCCCCCCCCCCGGCAACGATTGGGTAAAATGCAGCAGAGTGGGGAGTCTCTAGGCAGGGACTTTTGTGCTTGTTTGTGAAATAAAGCTGTAAATATTGTGACATCATTGGTAGGCTACGATCAGCTATGTTCTGTAAGAAAACACCTACCATGGTCACCAATCACTGTGACATTCTTTGTTTCTTTGTTTGCTGCATCTTACACCCACAATCATCCCAACTAAAAAAAAAGGCAGCTGGTTGTGTTTATCTTCCATGCCAAAAAGTCTCATTTATCCCTTAATAGGTAAGATGCGAACTTGCATACTGAATTTATATGGTCAAATGCTGCTACAATTGTTACATTTTGGGTGTAGTAAATATACTGTATTTTTCAGGTATGTGATAAGCGGTCTTAACATTTCTGGAGGGCTGAAAAAAGATTAAAAAAAAAAAAAAAAGAAGGTTGCAGATCAAGCACACGAGAGAACATTGGTCGAATGCAAGGGTCTCCAAACTTTAACATAGGGCAAGTTTATTTTTTTCTTCAGACTTAGGGAGGTCAGACTATGGCCAGTGGGAATGGAAATTTTCCCAGCATCAGTGGGAGTAAACATTGACACCAACATCGGTGCACTATTTCTCCTTCAAAACCAAATGTGACAGTGAGAGAAATGATGCTTCATTGTTGATGTCAGTTGGCAAAATAGTGTCTTGTATCAGTGGAAGGAGTAGTGTCCCAAGGGCCAGATAAAAGGAATTAAAGGGCCACAGTTTGGAGAGTGCGCATGCGCGGCCGCCGGGATCAGATGTCCCGGCATTAGATCCGCACATCTCCGGCGCCGATAGCAGCCCATATAAGGGCATAGTGCTGCCTCACTTCCAGGCCCCCCCCTGCCCTGAACCGGACCTCGGGCACCTGACCTAATGCCCGTAAAAATGGCGGTAGAGAGCCGTGGAGGCTCCCAGATGCGGCTCCCTGCGGGGACTGGGAGAGCCCGCGGCCCCTGGTGCCTCCTCTGCCTCTCTCACGGCAGCACCTCTCCCCCAGAGGGAGAAAACGGGCTCCTCTTCCCACACTGGACCAGGCAGGATTGCAGCAGCATCATCAGCTGGGGTGAGTGACTCCCTGCAGCCCCCCCCAGTCACCCTCCAGCCCTGTACCACCAGAGTCCCAGGCTTTGGCCTGTTCCTTGGGCCATGACTTCTCTGCCTCCTCGCCATTGAGCAGCAAGATCGCTGCCATTTTTTCCAGCCAGCATAGCGGTCCAGAGGCCGCAGATGACAGCCCGGCTTCCTCGCCAACAATTCCTCCTGACCCGCCTCTATATTCAGGTGATGCGACTGATAGCTCGGTTCACAGATTTGCTGCAATGCGAACTAGACAAAGCTACCTCAAAATTGTCGGCTGACCTTAAGCAGGATTTTCAGGCCTTGGGCCACCGTCTAGACAGTATCGAGGCTAAAGTTGATGCGGCAGCATATAGTGTCTCCCAAAATTCTAACATGATCACCGACTTGCAAGATCGCCTGGAGGAAGCATACTCTAAAATTGATCATCTGGAGAATCGGGCCACGCGATACAATTTTCGCATACAAGGACTCCCTGAATCGGTTAAGGAGCTCACTAGCTGCGGACAAACCCTCAAGCAGTCTTCTTTGCCCGACATTGATGACCTTCATCTTGAGATAGATCACATTCACCGGGCATTGATCCCCCCCTCCCCGGCAAGGGAAGCCTCCTAGAGATATCATCGTCAAGCCTCATTTTTTCCAGGTCAAGGAAGCGGTTATGCGGTATGGCAGGGAGAATCCAGATCTAGAGCTTACGGGCACAAGATACAAATCTTTGCTGATGTCTCTCCGGCCACTATCCAGAAGTGGCGATCCCTCAAGCCACTACTCTCTCACTTGGTTCAAAAGGGCATTAGATATCATTGGGCCTACCCTTTTCGTCTGCAGTTCACTCTTAATGGAAAGTCCTATGGGTTTGCTACATTCCATGATGGCAAGGAGTTGCTGCTTCAGCTGGGTATTATCTCTCACAGTCCGGCATCCCATTCCCCTACGGGATCGGCTCCTCGACCTCTGCTGCTCCAGCCATTATGGACTACACCATCATCTAAGAAGAAGGGGTCCCGGAACCCACCTGGGAAGATCTCTTGAACTTCCGTATCCTTTTGGGGACTTTTCACTGTGATGTGTTGATTGGTGGTGGCCTCTCTGTGGCTCCTAAGAGCGTTGGCCACTGCTGCTGTGTTGGTGTGGGGGGATTGGCGGGGGGCTGGGGGCGGGACTTGGGGTGTAAATTGCATCTCTTTGCTGAATACCATTTCAAACGGTTTCATTGTTTTGTTTTTATATTTCAATGCACTATACTTTTGATTTATTGCTGATGGGTTACTGTTGCGGTCGGTGCCGGAGAGTGTCTTTGCGCTCTCCCTGATTGGAAGACTCTTCCCCGAGATCGTCTCTCTGGGCAGATCCATTCCACCACAGGGCTATTGCTCTGTATTTCCTGGTACATTGTTTGATTCATTTATATAGTATTGTTTCATGTACCGCGGTTACTTGACATTAGGACTTTTGTGTTCCGAATGTCTTCTCCTTTCTCTTCCCTTTTTTTCCGATTTTTCTCTCTTTGTCTTTCTTTGTTTTTCTCTGGGGTCAACTGGCAACATTTAAGGACTCTTAGGGACCTTTTCACTTTTTGGGAACGAGGGGTCTCTATCCTTTTTAGCTCCTTAATTACTTATAATGTCTTCCCTATGGTCAACTAGAGGAGGAATTCATCTAATTTCTTACAATGTTCAGGGGCTTAATTCCCCATCCAAACGCATACAGGCTTTTAGCTCGTACCACTCCCTTGGAGCAGATATAGTTGCCTTACAGGAGACACATTTTCCCCCCTCCTTCTCTCCACGCTATATCCATAAAAATTACCCTCTCTGCTTTTTTGCTAATGCTACAGAGATAAAACGGGGGGGGGGGTGGCCCTTTGCTTTTCTCGCCGATTATCCTTTACCGAATCTAAAATTATCCGGGACAAGGAGGGGTGATATCTTCTGGTGAAAGGCCACTTGGGAGGAAACCTTATCACTTTTCTAATCTATTATACCCCCAATACCAATCAGGTGGAATTTTTTCAATCCCTACTAAGCACTCTTGTCGGAGAATTTGAGGGTGACATTATTCTGGCTGGTGACTCTAATCTAGCATTGGACCAGACTCTAGATCGTTCCCAAACCGTCACGCTTCAGCCTCCTTCTAGACGGAGCCGTAAGTTGGCTCAACTCTTATACCGCTATGACTTTATTGATGCATGGAGGGAGGCTAATCCTACTTTCCGAGACTACTCCCACTACTCCAGAGCTCATAATAGTTATTCCCGCATTGATCATATTTTTCTTCATACACATTCACTCCCCAAACTTGTTACTGCTAAAATCTTCTCCACGCCCTGGTCTGACCACGACCCAGTTTCTATAACCTTGTCATCCGAGACACCTGGTAAGACAGCTTTTCACTGGCGTCTTAATGACTCTATTTTGGGTAACCCCTCTCATTGTCAGGAAATTTCCTCACACCTAGATATTTTTTGACTTTAATAAAGCAGAGGACACGAACCCGGCGATTAATTGGGCAGCTCATAAGGCCTCAGTCAGGGGATATATTATTCAGCTTTCTTCTCGTCTAAAAAAAGCCCGAAATGACCTACTTACTACTAAAACTCAGTCATACACTGACTTGGTTGCTTAACATAAGCAAAATCCCAGTCCTGATTTGTTACTTAAACTTGACCAGGCCCGACTGGAACTTAACTTTTGTCTTACTACCACTGCTGACAAACAACTTAGTTGGTATAATCATAAATTTTTTACTTGGAGGGACAGACCTGGCACCCTGTTAGCACGCAAGCTGACTCACAGACATTCCCAGACGGCCCTCCCCAAACTCAGACTGGATAACGGTTCGTTATCCCAGGACCCTGGTAAGATCCTCCACAAATTTCATTCTTTTTACACTCAACATTATAGCTAGCCCAAAGGGGGTTCTTCTTCTTCTCTTGATACTTTTTTGGAGTCTATTTCACTTCCCCCCCTCCAGGAGGCCCATAGGGAGATGATGGAATGACCTATCTCATGTGAAAAAATCGGGAATGCGGTGAAATCTCTTGCCTCTCATAAGGCCCCAGGACCGGATGGTCTTCCCAATAATTACTATAAAGCTTTCCCTGATATTCTGATGCCCCATATGGCCCTCTACTTTAATTATTTGCAGGATGGAGGAATGGTACTCCTGGATGAAAATAAGGCATTCATCAGTGTCATTCCCAAGCCTCTCAAGGATGCCGCTATGGTCTCCAATTACCGGCCTATTTCCTTAATTGTGATTTAAAGATTCTTACTAAAATCCTGGCCCTACGTCTTTATAACTTCTTGGCCCTATATATTCATGATGACCAATCAGGATTCATAAGCGGCCGACAAACATCGGACCAAATTAGACGGACTATAGCTTTGCTGTCAGCTGTGCAGTCCAATTGGGACGGATCTCCACAGAGGGAAATTCTACTACTGTCACTGGATATTCAGAAGGCATTCGACAGTCTGTCCTGGGACTATTTATTTTTAACGTTAGACAAATTTGGGTTTGGCCCTTATTTTACGACGCTGTTGCGGGCCCTCTATTCTACTCCGTCCGCTCAAGTTTCCATTCATGGATATAAATCAGTCCCTTTTTTGATAGAACGAGGGACTAGACAGGGATGTCCTCTTTCTCCATTGCTCTTTGCGTTGGCAATGGAGCCACTTGTAATTGCTATTCACGCTGATCCCACTATCTCTGGCGTTAACTGTGGTCAACGGGATCATAAATGTGCCCTATTTGCTGATGATGTTCTCATGTACATATCTAATCCTCGAATGTCTCTGCCTGGTTTTTCCATTTGTTTCATTTGATTTGGAGGTTCATTACTGCCTGGAAAATTTTGATTTTCAGTGGGCCCCTGGTTCTCTCCCCTATCTGGGGATTCTCCTCACGAAATCTATATCGACGTTATACAAGGCCAACTATCTCCCGCTTTTCAAACGACTTAAAAACGACTTAGTAGACTGGCAGGATCTCTCACTTTCCTGGTTCGGTAGAATTAATTCTATTAAAATGACCATTCTACCAAGATTATTGTACTATTTCAGGACGCTACCAATCATGATCCCCAAACGGGAACTGTTATTACTACAAGCAGCAGTCTCTAGATTTGTGTGGAGGGGAAAATGCCCTAGGCTTAACAACTCTACCTTATTTTCTTTGAAGAGGCATGGCGGTTTGGGACTCCCTAATCTTTTAGCATACTTTCAGGCGGCCCAAATAGCACAGTTATCGTGTACTACGGCCAGGGGATATGTCCCCAATGGGTTGGGATTGAGGCTCTGTCATACCGTCCTTATGCTATTGGTACTCTCATGTGGCTTCCCAGTGGATTGCGTCCTCCTATTTTGTGTCCTACTTTATCCTATTCATTATCGGTGTGGGATAGATGGCGAGCTCGTAAACCTTTCTCCTCTCCGCATACCCCGTTGGCCCGGGTGTTTGGTAATCCTGAGTTTGCCCCGGGTCTATCTTTCGCGAGGTTCCAGTGGTGGATTAATAAGGGGTTGTTACGCATCGGAGACTATTTAGATTGGGTTCATCCTCGGTCTCCTCATTATTTTGTGACTAATTATAAGATGCCTCATGGAGAAATATTCCGTTATCACCAACTTTGCTCTTTTATCAATAGCAAGCTTAGATTACTCACAGAACCTTGTGCGCTTACTTCCCTCGAGGTCTCCTGTGGGGCAAGTGAGATGATGCGAGGTCGTTTATCCATTATTTATGCTTCGTTGGTTGATCCCCTCACTAAATTATCCTACACGACCCAATGGGAGAGGGATTTAAATAGTTAATTAGATTTAGATACATGGCGGAATGCGGCTCATACTCTATCGAAGATCTCGATTAACACTGATCTTGTTGAATCCAACTATAAAACGCTACTTCGATGGTATTTGGTTCCTGCTCGCCTAGCCATAATGTATCCTTCCATGTCATCTAGCTGTTTCCGACGCTGTGGTCAAGAGGGTACCATGTTCCACATTTGGTGGAAATGTCCAGTTGTGAGTAGATTCTGGATCCGCATATTCAATTTTATTTACTCAGTAACAGGAGTTAGTATCCGTAGATTGCCGGAAGTGGCTTTGTTCAATATACTACCCTCTGACGTCCCCAAAAAATCGACTAAACTAATTTTATACCTATTACTGGCAGGTCGCATTACCATAGCTAGAAGTTGGAAACAATCCTTGATCCCGCTAGATAGGGTGAAACAAAAACTTAACTGGATAATAGTTAACGATAAACTGACAAGTATTGTCAATGACGATATGTCCAGATTTGAGAGGACTTGGGAGCCTTGGATTAATTACATTACTGTATCGTGAGAGTCTTGCAACTGACCCCCCCCTCTTATTTTCTTCCTTTCCCTTAGGAGTAATTTCCTTCTTCTTTTCTCTCTTTCTTCTCTCTTTTTCTACTTTATTTGCTGAATTATTTCTGTCACTTTTGGTTCATTCCTTCGGTTCAATTTCTGTTTATTGATTTATGAAACCTGTATGTCTTGATGGTTATGGCACTCTCTGTGTGTATTTGTAATGCCACCTTTTGATAATCTTTTTTGCGTGCCTATCAGTGTTATGATTCTGATTCTATATCTCGTTCCACCATGTAGGTGGACTTTTTTTTTGCCATCTCGTTTTATGCATTTATATGCTTGTTTCTCAATAAAAATATTGAAATATAAAGGGCCACAGTTTG
The DNA here is from genome assembly GCF_062004578.1 of Staurois parvus. Classification (NCBI taxonomy): domain Eukaryota; kingdom Metazoa; phylum Chordata; class Amphibia; order Anura; family Ranidae; genus Staurois; species Staurois parvus. The sequence goes on along the minus strand of NW_028318189.1, from coordinate 666,767 downwards.
GAGACCACTGCTCTAATGGATTATAACTAGGGCATATACTGTATCTTCATCAGTTACCTTGAGGGAAAAACTGTACCTATACAAGGGGAATCAAATAAAGTAGCAAGCAAAACAAACGAGACCCTTTACTAATTTTTTTCTATAGTTACCTGTATGTACCCAGGGGTCCATGCGCAATCAAACAGTCTTTCCAATGAAATATCCTGTAGTGAGCACATATAGGAAAATGGGCATGCTTGCACATATGGAAAGGGAAGGGGGAGCATTTAACATAACCAACTCAAAACAGGGCTACAAACACAAGAAAGTTCCCCGATCGAAATAAAGTCAATAGTTAGAATGAAAGGCCCAATTTTACAGCAGCAGAAATGTGTTTTAGAAATGTGCTTATCCCATTACTTGCGCTGGGATTCAAAGCAAGTGGAGCCTCATTAATATCAATGATCAAAAAAACAAACAAACATGGGGCAAAGTCTTGTGACTGGTCTCCTCACATTACAGGGTGCTCCCAGCAGCAGCAAGCAGAAGGCAATCCTTGAGACACCACAGGACATTTATGAATACAGTTACCCATAGATGTGTCGTTTTTATTATCAGCCAGTAGAACCAACCAATTTCCCATCCACACAAGAGAGGTGGACACTGATTTGGCTACAGCCACTGATTGAATAAAATTTCTTCAACATTCCTGTTCGACAGTAGTTGATTGTTAGAGAGAAGTCGATTTCCTGATGTCTTTAGGCACCTTTAGAAAAAATACAGCGAACTTTAAACTTAAATGTCAAATCAGCTTTCAGAAATGCAGTTTATTTAGTTGATCAGTGTGTAAATAGATTGAGAATAACTGCTTTAGAATCCGTTCCATTTTCTACTTGTCTCTTACCCAGCACTGTCATTTACAGCTAGGGAACATCATAATACATTACAGTTTGTTCATTTCCAAAACTACAATACATCAGCACTGTCATGTTGAGGACAGATAAAATCCGACTACTTGCTGCATCAAGACAAAGAAGGCTAAAGTCTGTACAAGTCTAACTATTGGGAGGAGGTAAAAAGGACAATGATGAGAAACAGGTCAGACAAAGGTGGAAACAGACGGAGAAGTAGACTGATGTAGACACAAACATGGAAGTAAAACAGTCATGGAAAAAACAAAACATCCACAAAGAAAGAAACAAAACAGACACCATAGAAGACAAACATACAAAGAGGGAAAATTACAAATCATTGGATTTAACAGCAGACACACAAGGGCAAGAGGCAAAATTAGGGAAATAGAATCAGATACTGTATATGGAAATAAAATCCCAGCGCTGAAATACAAAATAAAACAGATGAAAAGGATATGAGATACATGAAAACAGATGATTTGCTTTATACATTTAAATTAATACCACTTCCTAAATAAATAAATTCAAACTCAAATTCAACTCCCCCACAGCACAATCACCACCTTCACCCCCGAAGGTGTAAAAATAAAATAACAATGAATATGCTACAATATAGTTGAAAATTTACCTACAATTCAAGTGAAAATAATAATAAATATACCACAATATAATTGAAAAAGCTCCCCTACAGTTCAAGTGAAATCAAATCCCCAAAATTGTCCAAAATATCAAAAAGGAAACACCAATATGTCCCTCCTGTATAATGAAGATGAAATAAGTGTGTCCAAAGAAAAAAATATCCTCCCAACGGTTTCCACGATTTTCACTTGAATTGTAGGGAAATTTTCAACTATATTATAGCATATTCATTGTTATATTGCTTTATACATTATCCTGTTAGTATATCCCTCTTAGACATCCAAACTTTGGATTTTAAAGTTTTAAGGGACTAACTCTCCCAACATGAAGTCTTCTTAACCATGTCCTTGAGCAAAAGTCTACTCAGACAGTTCGAAAGTGAAATCCAAGGCAGAAGAGTGCACAAAAGAGGAAGTAATTGCTCATTCAGAGCCTGGCATCCTGGGGCATTGTGTTAATGTGTATTTTTTTACTCAAATGAATTGGCTGGCAAACTAATACATGCAATCCACCATTGTTGGCAGCACAGTGCACCACAACACAGGTAGTGCATTGGCATAGCACCATGCTGACACACAACAGTGCCAGGTGCCTACTCTTTAACCATCTCCCACCCGCCATATATGATGGGCACAAGGCTGTGCTCTCGTTCTGGGAGGAGATGTCATATGGGGGTTTATTTACTAAAGCTGGAGAGTCCAAAATCAGACTCCCTTCTGCATAGAAACCAATCAGCTTCTAACCTCAGCTTGTTCAATGAAGCTTTGGCAGTGAAACCTGGAAGCTGATTGGTTTCTATGCAGAAGGGAGTCTGATTTTGGACTCTCCAGCTTTAGTAAATAAACCCCATGATGTCCTCCCACTCTAACTGCACATGCACGGCCGCAGGAGTGCGCCAATCGCTGGTAATCTGTGTTCCTGGGACACAGATCATCATTGATCATGGTAAGAAGCTGTTGGATGCGGTTCTTGACCACGTGAAAGGCTGTGTGCAATCACAGCCTGTCATAAATGTAAACACAGAGCGGTAACTCATTGTTACCAGCTTCCTCTCCTCACACACAGATCTTGTGTGAGGAGAGGAATCTTCTAACAGTGAGTTACCGTTTTTTACAGTACATACACAGATCACAGTGCCCATCAGTGTACCTGTCACCCATCAGTGTACCTGTCGCCTATCAGTGTACCTTTCGTCCATCAGTGTACCTGTCGCCCATCAGTGTACCCGTTGCCAATCAGTGCACCTGTCACCCATCAGTGCCCACCAGTGTACCAGCTGCCAATCCGTGCTCCTGTTGCCTATCAGTACCCATCAGCAGTGCACCTATCGCCCATCAGTGTACCTGTTGCCCGACCAGCAGTGCACCTGTCGCCCATCAGTGTATCTATTGCCCATCAGTGCTCACCAGCAGTGCACCTGTCACCCAGCAGTGCCCATCAGTGTACCTGTCACCCATCAGTGTACCTGTCGCCCATCAGCAGTGCATCTGTAGTCCATCAGTGCCACCATCAGCAGAGTACTGTCACGCAGCCACCATCACCAGAGTACCTGTCCTACAGCCAACATCAGCAATCTACCTGTCCCAGTGCTACCAGAGCCAGCCATGTCAAAACAAGTTTACATTAGTGAGGAGGCGGTCAAAAATCCTCCGTATGATAGATGAGAGCAGCGGGGAGTTCTCACATTCTGATTCAGTGTATGAGCCCATAGAAAGCAGTGGATCAGCGACTGAATCAGAGGAGGAAAGGGTCCCTCCTAAAAGGATACGGCCCTCTGAAAACGAGGCAGCCACCAGCAGCTCCATATACCCCAATGGTCAATCTGCAAATGCCAATGGCGCTAGACCCATAGAGGAAAGACCCAGTTACCAGCACCGGAATATTCCATCAACCCCCAAGAATCAGGGCCCAAACACACCTCCCAGATGCTCTTGCCAATCCATTATGGCTGCCCTCCAACTCCGAATTAGCAAGCATTCCCCCTTTCACCGCACGGCCAGGTGTGCAAGCCAACACTGAGAAATTTCAGCAATTGATTTTTTTTTATTTATTTGTGCCTGACATTTTACTACAGTTTATTGTGGACCAGACAAACCTTTATGCCACCCAATTCATTTCTAACAACCCCAGTTCAGCCTATGCCCATTCATTTGAATGGAGACCTCCTTACATTGGAGGAATTTAAGTTATTTTTGGGCCTTACCCTTAACATGGGGCTTACAAAAAAAATGAAGGACATGCATTCTGGTCCACACACCCAATCCACCACATGCCAATTTATTCTGCTATAATGCCCAGGTCACGCTAGGAGATGATCATGTGTTTCCTTCATTTCAGTGACAATACCCAGTGCCCTCCCAGAGATCATCCCAACTATGACAAATTATACAAAATTTGCCCACTTCTTAATTTTATTTCCCAAAGATTTGCTGAACTTCTTGTCCCCGATAAAAACGTATATGTGGACAAATTCCTTGTCCACTTCACTGGCCGGCTATGAATTAAGCAGTATATTCCAAGTAAGAGGGCGAGATATGGAGTAAATCTCTACAAGCTTTGTGAAAGAGCCACAGGATATTTATATGCATTACGTTTATATGGAGGCAAAGATTCCCAACCTACATTGGAACAAGTGGGAAAATTGTCTGGGAACTGGCTTATCCGCTTTTTCAAAAAGGTTATCACATTTACATGGATAATAGCTATACCAGTCTGCCCCTTTTCCAACACCTGTACCATGAGAAAACCTTGGCCTGCGGTACCTGTGGTTCCCACAATATCTAGTGAATACCAGGCTACAAAGGGGGACTCAGCAAGCCTAAGAAATGACAAAGTGTTGGCCCTGAAGTGGAAGGATAAGAGAGACGTTTACGTCCTGTCCACCATCCACAACGACAGCTCGGTGGAAATTACTGGAAGACACGGTCCAATTCAAAAGGCTGTGGTCATCCAAGATTATAATCTCTACATGGGGGGGTGGGGGGGTGATTTCAACGATCAAATGTTGCAGCCCTATTTAGCAACAAGAAGGTATAAAAAAGTTGAAATCGATTGTATTAATTTGGCTATATATAATGCGCGCCACTTCCCTAAGAGCATTCCATGAACAGAAGCAGGTCAAAGACGCCAAAAAAGATGTCGGGTATACAGCAGAAGAGGAGTTAGAAAAGATACAAGTTTTCACTGTCCCCAGTGTCCCTCCCAACCAGGCCTGTGCCTCGGAGACTGCTTCCAACGATTTCACATGTTGCTAAGATATTAGCCCATATTTCCAACTGCCTGCCATTTCCCCATTTCAATATCTCTGCTGATCATTTGCCTGCTGCCCCAACCAACTATGCTACTGCCTTCTACCTTAACCAACCTCGGCCTGTTTATCGACTATGTCTTTGCCTGCAGTTTGCAATGTTTATCCACCACGTTGCTGCCTTCCACCTGAACTGACCCTGGCCTGTTTATCGACTATGCTTCTGCCTGCCGTCTGAATTATCAACCGTGTTTATGCCTTCTTCCTGGACTGACCTCGCCCTGTTAATCGACTATGTTTTTTGCCTGCCGCTGGATTGATATTTTTCCCTGCTACTGTAGTAGTAGGATTCAAGATAACACAGGGGTCTCACATATGTGAGGGGCTTCAGTGTAGAGTTCTGAGTAGAGAAAAACAGTTTTTGGTTTTCTCTGGGTTTTGTAATTCCCAGAACAGGGTCTGTTTGTCTAGAGGCTTTGAAGAGATTGGGTGAGACAAAGCCTCTACCCCTGTGCCCTGGTCCTACCTGACCAAGGCCCTAAGCCTGCCTGCTGCCTGGACCAATGCTTTGGCTGTGCTGACCATATTTCTGCCTACTGCCTGTACTGACCCAGGACCTTTTATAGGCCATGTTCCTGCTTGCTGCCTGGACAAAAACTTTGGCTGTGCTGACCACATCTCTGTCTGCTGCCTGTAATAACTCAGGACATTTTATGTACCATATTCCTGACTGCTGCCTAAACAAATACCTTGACTGTGCTGACCATATCTCTGCCTGCTGCCTGTAATGACCCAGGACATTTTATGGACCATGTTCCTGCCTGCTGCCTGGACAAATACTTTGGCTGTGCTGACCATATCTCTGTCTGCTCCCTGTAATGACCCAGGACATTTTATGGACCATGTTCCTGTCTGCTGCCTTAACCATACTTTGGCTGTGCTGACCATATACTGTATCCACCAGCTGCCTGTCCTGACCCAGAACTTTTTATGAACCTTGTTCCTGCCTACTGCCTGGATGTCAGCCTGCTGCCTGTACTGGATAGAGAGAAAACAGGTGGCGCACACACCTAGTGCATTATCCAAGGTTTATTGTAGGAGTGAAAGAATAATAAAAACATACTCACAGACGAAGCATGTATCTAAAGAGCATAGAAAAATGACAATGGCCACAACGGCAGGCAAGGTGTTCTCACTGTCAGTGCCGTCAAATGGTTGACGCGTTTCGGGGACGAATCCCTTTCCTACATTCAAATAATAAAGTGATTTTAAAGATATTTTTGTTGCAGTGCCTATAAAATCTGCAATTTGGCCTTTTTTATTTGGTTCATCTTATTATTTTTTGCCCCTAGAACGCTTAAAGGTGCTTCTTTGGATGTTGGGGCTCTCTATGTGGCCAGGCTGTGGAAAAGTATCACATATGTGGTATCGCCGTAATCAGGAGAGGTATCTTAATGTATTTTGGGGTGTAATTTTTGGTATGTACATGCCATGTGTGAGAAATATCTTATCAATGGACAACATGTTTTAAAAAAGAAGTTTTCATTTTCTTTCCACATTTTCTTAAAACTTGTGGAAAAAAAAGACATGTTCATAAGACTCATTATGCCTCACATAAAATACGTTGGAGTGTTTGCTTTCCAAAATGGGGTAATTTTGTGCGTGTTTCCACTGTCCTGGTGCTCCAGGGCCTTCAAAAACATGATAGGTTGTCAAGAAATTAGATGTGTAATTTTTGCCCCTGGAAGGCCGAAAGGTGCTACTTGGATGTTGAGGCTCTCTATGTGGCCAGGCTGTAGAAAAGTCTCACACATGTGGTATCCCGATACCCAGGAGGAGTAGCTGAATGTATTTTGGGGTGTAATTTTGGTATGTACATGCAATGTGTGAGAAATATCTTATCAATGGACAACTTGTTTTAAAAAAATAGGTTTTCATTTTCTTTCCACATTTTCCAAAAACATTTTCAAAAGACTCATTATGCCTCACAGAATATACATTGGGGTGTTTGCTTTTCAAAATGGGGTAATTTTGTGATTAATTCCATTGTCCTGGTGTTCCAGCGCCTTCGAAAGTGTAATAGGAAGTCAGGAAATTAAATGTGTAATTTATACACCTAGGGCACCTGACGGTGCTCTTTGCATGTTGGGCCTCTGTATGTGGCCAGACTGTAAGAAAGTCCCACACATGTGGTATCCCCATACTCAGGAAGAGTAGCAGAATGTGTTTTTGGGGTGTAGTTGCAAGTATGCATATGCCGTGTAGGAGAAATAACCTTTTAATATAACAAATTTGTTGAACAAAAAAAAAATCTTCATTTTCAATAGAATTGTGGTAAAAAACTACAAGTTCAAAAAATTCACCGTGCCTCTGACTAAATACCTTGGAATGTCTACTTTTCAAAACAGGGTCATTTGTACTGTCCTGGCTTGGGTGTACTGTCCTGGCTTGAGTGTCTCAAAAAATGAGAGAAGACATCGTGTGTGATCAGGTATGATCAATTTTCAATGATTGGTACCATAGCTTGTAGATGCTATTACTTTCACAAAGACCAAATAATATACACAGATTTAAGTTATTTTTTACCAAAGAAATGTAGCAGTATAAATTTTAGCCAAAATTTATGAAGAAAAATTACTTATTTGCTATATTTTACAACATAAAGAAAAATTAGTTTGTTTCATATTTTTTGGTTGTTTTTTCATTTATAGCGCAGAATATAAAAAACCTAGCGCTGATTAAATACCACCAAAAGAAAGCTCTATTTGTGTGAAAAAAAGGACAAAAAATTCATATGGGTACAGTGTTGCATGACTGAGTAATTGTCAGTCAAAGTTTGACAGTGCTGAAAGCTGAAAATTGGTCTGGGCAGGAAGGGGGTACAAGTGCCATGTAGGCAAGTAGTTAAAGTGTTACTAAACCCAGGACCCTGCATGCACTATATCTGGTTTCCCAAAGTACACAGAACATGGAAGTGCAATTATTTTAGTAAATATAAACTGCTAAATACCTTTTCTCATCAGCAGTTAGAACAGTCTTGTGACTTCAGCAGAGCACTGGTTAAATCTTATAGAAGGAGTTTTCTTTCTGCTCTAGGATGCAAAACCCCTGACCTCTGTCTGGACAGTGCTGATTGGCCCTTTGCTAACCACATGCACCCTCCCAATCAAAAAAACCTCTCTAGCAATACACACTAAACTGAGCATGTGGCTACAGGTTCAGTCTGTCTTATCAGGAAATAAGACGTGGACATTTGAACAAGAGGAGGGGCAGAGAAAACAGGCTCAAACTGCCTTTTTCCACAATGCAGAGGATTCACCCCTTAGGTTCCACAGTGAGTATAACAAGCGTGCTTTACTGCATATACAGACTTGTTTTACTGTTGTGGGTTTAGTAACACTTTAAGGTGCATTTACACGTTTCCAGTGAAAACATCATGGTAACATGCACTTTGCATGTGTTATGTTGCAGTGCCATTCATTTCCAAAATGCTTGTTAATTTGCAGACATTAATGCAACACACCAGGATACCAAGGTTTGAAAGGTCTCAAAGTTATAAAAGGTATGCAATCATCATTGTTTAAGAGGAACAAAAAGTGTTCCAATGACTTTCAAAATAGTCTTACAATTAGTAACAAAATTATAAATAGAGTTGGGCATGATCTTTGAGTCGAACATAAGGCCGTACGTGTGTTCGGCAAAAATACCAATGATAAGTGTGTTCGCAGTCAGGCCGTGCATTGTGATTGGCCAAAGCAATGCTCCTGGACCCCTTGTGAAGTCATCACAGTAGTTAAGAACTATCATCCGTGCGCAGCTGTCAGACGGCGGGAGCCAACATTGAGAGTGAGCTTTTTTTTTTTATGTTCGTGTAGGCGGTGGCATCGTGATTGATGCTGAATCTACTTTGGGGGGAGGGGGGGGCATTTTTTTTTATTTTGGTTTTTAATCATGGACTTGTCAAAGACTGTCTACTGTAATTTTTTAAACTGTCTTTTTTGTGAATGAGTAGCGGTACCATGTACCCCATACTCATTCACATGGGGGAGGGGAATCTGGGATTCCAGATTCTGATAAGCCCCCTGCCCCCAGACACCCCCAGCCACAGTTGTGGGGAAGAGGCCTTGTCCCCATCAACATGGGAACAAAGAGCTCTTGGAGGCAGCCATGTTGTCCCAAAGCATAGCCCTTTCCAGCCTTGTGGAGGTCCACAATTTTGTCTCTGGTGTCTTTTGACAGCTCTTTGGTCTTGACCATGGTAGTAGTTGGCGTCTGACTGACTGTGGGGTGGACAGGTGTCTTTAAAGAGCAGACAGGTGCTACTAAGTTAGATTAATGAGTGACGTAGAGGTGGACTTTTTAAAGGCACAGTAACAGGTCTTTGAGAGACAGAATTCTTGCTGTTTCTTAGGTGTTCAAATACTTATGTTCAGCAATGCAAGACAAATAAATTATTTAAAATCATATTTCCTGAATTGTTTTTTAAATTCTGTCTCTCAGAGTGGGAATGCACCTACAATGTGAATTTCAGACCCCTCCATGACTTCTAAGTGGGAGAACTTGCAAAATCGCAGGGTGTTCAAACACTTCTGTTCCTCACTGTAGATATATATATATATAATGCATAATGCATAATGCATGTATATATATATATATATTGCAAAAAATTAAAAACCCAGTGATCAAATACCACCTAAAGAAAAAACTATTTGTGTGAAAAAAATTAAATGCATTTTGTTTGGCTACAATGTTGCATGAATGCAAAATTTTCAGTTAGAGTAGCGCAGTGCAATATAGCAAAAAATGGCCTCGTCATGAAGGGGGTAAAACCATCCATGGCTGAAGTGGTTAAAAATATCAAGAATTGGGGGTGTAGCCCGGCAATGGTGGTGTGCGGAAGCATACTAAGCAAGCACTGCACATCTGTACTGCTTTAACCTAACCTTGTTATTTCTAATCCTCTGCACCACCATGGGAAACCCTTCAAGCATGATGTTGGCCACCGCAATCGACCACTATTTTGGATTGGAAAGAGCTCTGAGCATTCCAGGTAATCCCCATAAGGCCCAGACGTTTGCAGCTCATTTGACAAGCCCACGAGATGGCTACTCTTCCCCATCAGTACCAGTTGGCAACCCAAGGGTGACACTGTCTAGACACCTAGGTACTCCCCCTCCTAGATCAGGCTCCACATCACCAATTTGGTGGGAAGACATCTTAAAAGCTGACTCCAAACATGGATGTCAATGACTGTGGAGCTTATGTGATTTTACAATCCCTTCCAACAAAGAATTTTAGAATTTTGTAAGCTTCACTAATAATTTGAAGAAGGACATACAACGCATCTGTCAAAACAATATTAACCCCTTGACGCCGACGTCACACAAATATGTGGCCTCACGGAACTGGGCTTTTTTCTGTGGGGCCGCATTTTGTGTACCTGTCTTTGTGCTGGGAGCGGCCCGCACTGTGCACTCCCAGCACAAAGACTGCAGTGACACTGAGAGCCCTGGGTCCTGTTGTAACAATCAGGACCCGGAACTCCCGATTCCAGGTCACATGATCGCTGTGATAGCCTCTGATTGGCTACCACAGTGATCAGTCACTGTGCAGCCCGGCCCCCTTGTTTTTTTTCTCTCTCTATGAATGGAGAAGAGAGATAAATTGTATCTCTCTAACTCCTGGTATATAGAGAAAAAAAAATGTTTAAAAAAAAAAAGATAGGGGGCGCTCGTGAGCAGCAGCCAGGATGGCTGCCTATTAATTTACTGTCTCGGCCGCCGGACACATCGGCCGATTTCTGACCCTCAGGGGGGGGTCCCTCCGCTTCCTCCCTGGCCCCCTGTCCTTCCAGCACCCTGATGGGGAAAAAAACCCCGGCCCCCCGCACCTCCAGCGTCCGGCGGACCGTTCGGGAGGTTGCGGCCTACCCGCCGGAGATCGCGGGTGAAGCCGCGGCCTCGATTTTAGGCCGGCCGCCGGAGGCTTCCAGGACCCCGGCCGCGGATTCGCGGTTTTCGCCCCGGACAACAGCTGAAGCCCTGGCTGCAAGTTTGGGTCCCCTGCCATCACTACCTGCAGGTGAGATGGATCCTGGCAGTGGGGAGGACCTGGATCCCGAGCCATCCCAGCGGTCGCACATTCCATCCCTGCGGGATGCTGAGCTCCTGCGCCGCTTTAAAAGTATGCTGCAAACAGAATTGTCCTCCGCTACCACCAAGCTGGCCGACCGTCTTTCGCGGGAAATTTGGGATTTGGGCAATCGGACGAATGATCTCGAAGATAAAATGGACGCTGCGGCCACAGTCATTGAAAATCACGAACAGGACCTGTGCGACCTTAAGAAGGAATTGGCGGACGCACTTCTGCGGCTTGAGGATTTCGAAAACCGTTCCCGCCGTGGCAATTTGCGATTAAGGGGTATTCCGGAAACGGTCACGGATCTTACCTCCACTGCTACTGCTCTGTTTCAGGAGCTGACACCCACTATTCCCATTGACCGGCTCGAATTTGACCGCATACATCGTTCTTTGGGCCCTAGATGACCGGATGGGCCCCCGAGGGACATTGTCATCAAGTTTACTTATTACCGCACTAAGGAAACTATCCTCTTGGCGGCCAGAAATAACCCTGATCTTAGCTTCCAGGGGCACCGCTACCAGCTTTTCGCGGACCTCTCTCAGACCACTCTCCAGAAGCGACGCCAGTTGAAGCCCTTCACCTCGGTCCTGGTGAAACACAGAATTAAATATGCCTGGGGCTTTCCGTTCCGCCTCACCTTCACCTACCAGGGCCGCAGTCATTCTGTGGCTACGCCGGAGGAGGCCCATTCTCTCCTGGAATCTCTACATCTTCTCTCGCCGGAAGCTGCTGATCGGAGCCCGGCTCATTCCTCTGGATCCTCGGCAAGGCCGCCCCCTCTGGGCCGCATCTGGGAGCGGTCGTCCAACAGGAGGGGGGCTCTCCCTCAGACCCCTTCGCGATCAAGTCCTTCCTGTTCTTCTCCAGGCTGAAGATGCGCCTTGGAACTCCCACATATCGTCTCACCGAGGGACTACCCTGACGAGATTGTGAGTTTGGCCCTTAGGGCCTCCCCGGTTTGTCGACATTCTAGGTTGAGACTGCTCCGGCTTGCCCTTTTGGGTTTCATCCTGGGTTGGGGGGGGGGTCTCTTCCTGGACTTAGGAATCGGGACTTTTTGCTGCCGCAGCCTGTTTTGGGTCCATGTGATGGTGCTTGGGTCTACGTTTGTGGCATTAGGTGATGGTTCCCTTGGGCTCCGGGGTGGGAGGTTGACCCGGTGGGCCTGGTTGGGTGGAGGGGGGTTGGCCCCTGTGGTTCTCTGGGTTTCTATGGGGAGGTTCCTGCTCCTGGGACTTTTAGTTTATTAAGATTTACTATATTCTAATATGTACATTGCCTTTTTGCCCCCTGAGGGCTTCTGTTTTGATGTTTCCATTTGCAGCCATGTGTCCGGTGGTAGAGTTACCCCTAACTGTATCCTTCATGTGTAGGATGCACGTCACCATTGGTGTGACACGATTGCACTGTTGTGTATACTTTTTGTGTCTTTTTCCTTTTTTCTTTCTTTGTTCTTCTCTTTTTCTCTGTTTTTTTTTTGTTTTTGTTTTCTGCAGGGTTTCGGGACGCCATGGTCCGATCGCCATTGGGAGTGGAAATTGCTGGCTGCTTTGGGCTTTTTTCTGCTGAGCGTGTTGCGTTGATACCGCCATGGCCTCACCCCTTTTGAAAATACATTCACAAAATGTTCAGGGCTTCAATTCGCCTCAGAAACGGACTAAAGTTTTTCATCACCTCAAGTCGCAACAAATAGATGTGGTATGTCTACAGGAGACCAGGTTTTCTCAGTCCTCCGCTCCGCGTTATCTTTCACCTCACTATCCCATCTTTTACACGGCCTCGGCTCCTGAGAAGCGTCGGGGTGTTCTGATAGCTTTTAAATGCAATCTCCCCTTTGTCTGTGCTCGGAATATAGCGGACCCCACGGGCAGGTATTTGCTTCTGCAAGGCACCCTCTGGGACCAGGAGGTTACCTTTGTCTCTTACTACGCGCCTAACCGTTTCCAGCATAAATTCTTTTCGCATCTTTGCACCATTATTTCTCGACACTCTAAGGGTCTTCTTCTTGTTATGGGGGATTCGAATGTTACCTTAGATTCCACACTGGATAGGCGCTACGCACAAGGAGCGACCCCCTCTCATGACTTGGTGCTGGAGGAACGTATGCGCTCTCTTTTGCGGACGGCGGGGCTAGCGGACGTCTGGAGGGAACTTCATCCAACTGAACGCGACTTTACGTTCTATTCTAACCCTCATGACAGTTTCTGTAGAATTGATCATATATTCATGCAGGTCCAGCAACTCCCCTCGGTCCGGCGGATAGCTATTCCCTCCCCACCCTGGTCAGACCATGATCCTTTGGTACTCCTCCTTGCCCTTTCCGGGTCAGAACGACGCCCTTTTCATTGGCGCATCAATGACTCTTTACTGACCACTCAGGCTACCTGCCAAGAAATAGAATTCTTCTTACGGACATACTTTACGGAAAACTCGGGATCGGTCTCTTCAGCAGTGCCCCTATGGGAAGCGCATAAGGCCACGGTGCGGGGTCATGTTATACAACTGGCTGCAATCCGGAAGCGGGAGCGGGAACGTCGACTCTCAGAGCTTCATTCTCTCCTGGCCTCTGCGGATGCGCGTTGGAAGTCATCTCCATACGTGGCCCATAAACGCGCTCGGGACGCTCTGGCGACAGAATTGGACCTCCTTGCCTCTTCGGAGGCGGAACAGGCCTTGCGTTGGACCAAACATAAATTCTATTCCTGTGCTAATAAGCCCGGTCCCATGCTAGCCAGGAAACTCAATTCTGTGGGGAAACCCCATAAACCGATTCGGCTTCGACTTTCCACGGGTGGCTGTACTTCTAATCCCCAGCAGATTGTTTCCCGATTCTCGGACTTCCTTTCGCGCCTCTATGCTGCCCCAGATCCCTTCCCTGTGGCCCAGGCAGAGGCATTCTTTCAGGACCTCCATCTTCCTGGATTAACCGAGGCAGCACAGGTGGCCCTCAACGCAGGTGTCACCGTACCGGAAGTGCTACAAGCAATCAAATCTTTACGGTCCACCGCGGCCCCAGGTCCAGACGGCTTCTCCGGTCTCTATTATAAAAAATTCTCAGCCCTATTGGCGCCCTTTTTAGCTGCCTACTTTAATGAGTTACGACAGGGCTCCTTGCCCTCTCCGGACGCACTTAGGGCACATATCTCTATGATTCCTAAGACGACCGCTGATGTCCAGGAACCGCAAGCCTTCCGGCCCATCTCTCTTCTTAATGAAGACTTGAAAATATTGGGCAAGATCCTTAGTTTTCGCATCAATAAATATTTGTGTAGCCTGGTCCACAGGGACCAAGTAGGGTTCGTCCCCGGGAGGCAGGCGGGTGATAATGTCCGTAAGGTGGTCCATCTTATACATTTTCTGCAACAACGGAAAATCCCAGGATTCTTACTGTCCTTGGACATATATAAAGCTTTTGATTCTCTATCCTGGGAATATCTGCGGTTTGTGCTGTCTCGCTGGGGTTTCGGGGATTCTATTCTCTCTTAGATTCAAGCCTTGTATTCCTTTCCTTCGGCTTCCGTTAAATACGCTGGGTATTTCTCGGATCCCTTTCCTGTTGGGCGAGGGACGAGGCAGGGCTGCCCGCTGTCCCCGGCGCTCTTTGTCCTGGCGCTTGAGCCACTGGCTTTAGCGCTCCGGACCGACTGCAATGTATCGGGGGTTCCATACGCGGGACAGGAGTTTAAGCTGAGCCTCTTTGCGGACGATGCCCTCTTGACCCTTACTAATCCTCTGACGACGCTTCCTAATTTGCAACGGGTTCTTGAGCGCTTTTCCTTGATCTCGGGTCTACGTATTAATTTGGATAAAACCGTTGCTCTCAATATTACTTTGGCTTCAGATTTGGTTTCGCGCCTACAATCCCACTTCCCTTACCGGTGGGCTTCCTCTTCTCTTGAATACTTGGGCATTCGCTTGATCCCCACCTATGACTCCCTTTTTGCTGCAAATTATTATCCTTTGCTTAGCTCCTTATCTTCTCTTATGCATTCCTGGCAATTTCCGCACCTGTCTTGGATAGGACGGGTTCATTCAGTGAAAATGACCATCTTGCCGAAATTGTTATATTATTTTCGCACCCTCCCAGTGCAAGTTCCCCCTCATTTTCTTCGGTTGCTTCAGGCGAAGTTTATGCGTTTTATCTGGGCCAATAAGCATCCCAGAGTTTCTAGAAATACGCTCTTTGCTCATAGACTCCAAGGTGGTCTTGGGGTACCCAATGTAACTAAGTATTATCAGGCGAGCCAAATTGCCCCGCTGTCTATGTTGCACGCTTCCTCCGATGTTCCTCTCTGGGTCCTGCTGGAACTGCCTAATTGTGCCCCTATCGACACTTCTATGGCTTCCCCCTGCCCTGCGCCCTACGGTGCTGAGTCCGATGTTGCTCCATGGCCTACGAGTCTGGGACTCGGTACGTTACTCCAGTGGCCTGATGTCACCTTTCTTGCCCTTGCTTCCAATCGTTAATAACCCTCTTTTCCCTCCGGGTCTAGATCACCCGAGGGCATTTTCTTGGTGGGTGGCTCATGGTTTCTCACAGGTGCGACACTTTTTGATTTTTCGGTCCTTTCCCACCTGGAATGTCCTCCGGGAGTCTCGGGATGTTCCCCCAGCGGAATTTTTTCGGTACCTTCAATTGCGGCACTGGCTACTCTCGCTGAGGGCCACTTCTGCTTTCCCATATCAGACATCTGCCTTTGAACGGCTTTGCCAGCAGCGTCCGGGCGCCCCGGGCCTTATCTCCCTTCTTTACGCAGCTTTGAACAGATGCTCGTCGCACACTTCTCTTTCATATGTAGTTCAGTGGGAACACGACCTGGGAGTGGCTGTGGATCCGGAGGACTGGAATAAAGCCTGGTCACTCATAGCTAAATGTTCGTTTAATACGACCACGCTGGAAGCAGCCTATAAGGTATTGTTTCGTTGGTATTGGGTGCCGGCTCGTTTGGCCCAGGCTAACCCTGCCTGTAGTGATCGATGTTTTCGGGGTTGTGGCCATCGTGGCGATGTACTGCATATCTGGTGGTCATGCCCGAGGTTGGTTCATTTTTGGTCTCGTGTGTTTGGCCTCCTTTTCACTTTGTTTCATCTCTCCATACGCCGGGATGCTCGGTATGCTTTGCTTCATTGCCCCATACCGGGCCTCTTGGCTCGTCAGCAGCGATTGGCTTCCTATTTGTTTTTATCGGCCACTAGGACAATTGCCCAGGCCTGGAAGAGTCCGTTTGTACTTTTTCAGGGGGTGCGGGATCGTATGACTACTATGATGCTCAATGAACAGATGTCGAGTATATGCAATGACTCTCAACATAAATTTTTGAAAATATGGGAACCGTGGTTGCAATATGCCTTTCCCACGCTCCCCCCGGCCAGTGTAGGGAGGTGATGGAGTTTTGTATTGGCGCTCATGGACCCTTGCTCTCTGGTGTGTGTTTTTGTTTTTGTTTTTTCTCTTTCTTTCTTCTCTGCTTTTCTTCTTTCCTTTTCTGTTTGTTTTGATGTGACAGTGGACAGCTGTCTTTAGTTGCGATAATCTGAGTTTCACTGATGTTATTGTTACCTATGTGCCATTGATAGCCCCTACGTGGGCATACGTTTTGCCTTATTGGAATTAGAGCGTTGTCTGCTCTATTATACATTTTCTATCGGTGCAATTGATAGCCCCTGCGTGGGCGTGTTTTGTTGCCTCTGTTTTATACTGTTTAAAATTAATAAAAACCATTGAAATACAAAAAAAAAAAGATAAATAAATAAATATTAAAAAATAAAATAAAAAATAAAGAAAAAATACCTATAGGTGAAACTCGAAAAATTAGAATATCGTGCAAAAGTTCATTTATTTCAGTATTGCAACTTAAAACGTGAAACTAATATATGAGATAAACTCATTACATGCAAAGCAAGATAGTTCAAGCTGTGATTTGTCATAATTGTGATGATTATGGCTTACAGCTCATGAAAACCCCAAATCCACAATCTCAGAAATTTAGAATATTACATGCAATCAATAAAACAAGGATTGTACATAGAACAATATCAGACCTCTGAAAAGTATAAGCATGCATATGTACTCAGTACTTGGTTTGGGCCCCTTTTGCAGCAATTACTGCCTTAATGCAGCGTGGCATGGAAGCTATCAGCCTGTGGCACTGCTGTTATGGAAGACCAGGATGCTTCAATAGCGGCCTTCAGCTCTTCTGCATTGTTCGGTCTCATGTCTCTCATCTTTCTCTTGGCAATGCCGCATAGATTCTCTATGGGGTTTAGGTCAGGCAAGAGTTTCTGGCCAATCAAGCACAGTAATCCCACGGTCATTGAACCAGGTTTTGGTGCTTTTGGCAGTGCGGGCAGGTGCTAAGTCCTGCTGGAAAATGAAGTCAGCATCGCCATAAAGCTTGTCTGTGGAAGGAAGCATGAAGTGCTCCAAAATCTCCTGGTAGACGGCTGCGTTGACCCTGGACTTAATGAAGCACAGTGGACCAACACCAGCAGATGACATGGCTCCCCAAATCAACACAGACTGTGGAAACTTCACACTGGACTTCAAGCATCTTGCAGTGTGTGCCTCTCCATTCTTCCTCCATACTCTGGGTCCTTGGTTTCCAAATGAGATGAAAAAGTTGCTCTTATCAGAAAAGAGGACTTTAGACCACTGAGCAACAGACCAGGTCTGTTTTTCTTTAGCCCAGGTAAGACGCTTCTGACGTTGTTTGTTTTTCTGGAGCGGCTTGATAAGAGGAATACAACATTTGAAGCCCTTGTGCAGGATCTGTCTGTGTGTGGTGGCTCTTGATGCACTGACTCCAGCCTCAGTCCACTCCTTGTGAAAGTCCCCAACACTTTTAAATGGCCTTTTCCTGACAATCCTCTCTAGGCTGCGGCGATCCCTGCTGCTTGTGCACCTTTTTCTTCCACACGTTTCCCTTCCACATAACTTTCTATTAATGTGCTTTGATACAGCACTTTGGGAACATCCAATTTCTTTTGCAATTACCTTTTGAGGCTTTCCCTCCTTATGGAGGGTGTCAATGAGGGTTTTCTGCACAACTGTCAGGTCAGCAGTCTTTCCCATGATTGTGATTCCTACAGAACCAGACTGTGACCCCATTTAAAGGCTCAGGAACCCTTTGTAGGTGTTATGGCTTAATTAGCTGATTAGAGTGCGACACTTTGAGCCTAGAATATTGCACCTTTTCACAATATTCTAATTTTCTGAGATTGTGGATTTGGGGTTTTCATGAGCTATAAGCCATAATCATCACAATTATGACAAATCACGGCTTGAACTATCTTGCTTTGCATGTAATGAGTCTATCTCATATATTAGTTTCACCTTTTAAGTTGCATTACTGAAATATGAACTTTTGCACAATATTTTAATAGTTTCACCTGTAGATCAAGGTTTGATCTAGTTCAGTGCCAGGGTTATTGTTTGGGTCAAGGTCAAAAGGTCAGGGTCAAAGGTCAGGGTTTAAAAAAAAATTGGTATTAGTGTCATTTAGTGTCAATGTCAGTGTCAGTGTGTTTTAGGTGAAAAAAAAACAAAATGCGCATTATTGTTTCTGGGCTGTACTATGGGTACAAACAACAAATAACATACACATATATGGTATCGCTGCGATCATCAAGAGCTGGAAAATTTATCTTGGGTTGTTCTTTGGTGGTAGGTTATGGTAGTAACCTACCACCTAAATAAAAATAGATTTTTCTTTTACTATTTTGGGCCAGTTTTCCTTTGATAATAAAAAAAAATCAGGAGATATCCATTACCATTTACTACCAAATGAAAGCCCAATTTGTCCTGAAAAAAACCAAGGTATAATTCACATGGATGTACAAAGTAGTTTTGATGATATATACAGTTTTACTAACACGTGTCTACGTTGCAAAATTGTGCTTAGGCATTTAGATTTGTTTTACCCTTAGGCATGAAGGTGTTAAACCATGCAGCATCCCTGAGGCCACATTGGGGCTAATCTACTGGACAGCATTACTAAAATCTTGACTCCAGGTAGAGAGACTAGTTGACATATGGCATACAACTCACAGCAATCGAAAGGGCTTGCTGAAAAGGTTAGTTATGAATTAGGGTTATCGCCTTTTTGTATAGCTTGTTTACTGGATTTGACATGGATGCCTTCAACTGCCATTGTGCTCTTGCTGGGTGTACAGTGTGTCTCTGTGCCTTTAAGGAGGGGTGGAAGGCAAACCTTCCCTTAATTTATCCACTGTCATATGTGCTCCAACTTCAAGATTCTCAAATATAGAGGTAGAGCCACAGTAAACAGAGGAAACTTGTGAGGCACTGCCACTTTCACATATAGGTTCTAGGTGTAATCCTGGACTCTGAACTATCCTTTCAGCCCCACATCCAATCACCGTCCAAAGCTCCTAAACCTCTGCAACATCTCCATGATACCCCCCTCCTAACAAATTACACTACAAAGCTTCTAATTCACTCCCTGGTCATCTCCCACCTCGACTAATGCAACACCCTCAGCAAAAAGAATAATTAACGAGCGCTTGAAGATGGATGGTAAGCAGCTAGCATGAAAGGCACAAACCTCAAACCTTCACACTATAGTAACAACACATGCAGCGCTATAGATAGTAAATATAAAAATATAAAAATACATATAAGGTGATAAGTGATGGGCTATTGGTGCTTAATAATAATTAATAATTAATAAGTGTCCTCATATCATGATAAAATAGTCCCAATAAGCCGTGCAAGGTTGGTTGACTCCGTGCTGAAAGGTGTCAAATATTATGCACTCACCAGAAAGCGCATAATATGCGCATTTGAGTTGTCAGACCACTCCTGGTCCTAGAAAGCTGAACCTGTGTGGATCATCTGGCAAGCTGTCACTCTGATGGGGATATACTTTTCCTTGGCCAGCAGGGGGATTCCAGACATCCAGAGACCCTTTATAGCACTGATCCAGATTCCTCACCCAGGGCACTCATATGAGGTATCCACCTTAAGAGAGGGGGGGGGCTCACCTCCGCCTTGTGCTCTCTTCCTCACTGGCTTACCTTTACGTAGGCTATTCCCTCTTCAGTTCATCATGAATGCTGCCGCCAAACTTATCCACCTCACCAACCGCTCCGTATCTTTTACCTCTCTCTGTCAATCCCTTCACTGACTTCCGCTCACCCAACAAATTAAATTCAAGATCAGCTTGCAAAGCCGCCCACAACTTGGCCCCCCATTACATTACTAACCTTGTCTCAAAACACCAGCTAAATCATTGTCTTCTTTCCTCCCAAGACCTCCTGCTCCCTAACTCCCTTGTCACCTCCTCCCATGCTCGCCTCCAGAACTTCTCCAGAGCCTTGCCTATCCTCTGGAATTCCCTACCCCAATCTGTACAACTATCTCATTCTCCATCCACTTTTAGACGATCTCTGACAATTAATCTCTTCAGAGAGGCCTATCCTGCCCCCACCTAACAACTGTACATGTATTTTGTCCATCAGCCCACCCCCCACAGCTATTACCCTTTGTATCTTTTGACCGTCCTGACCCTCTAATTCCTACTCTATTAAATTGTATTGCAATTGTACTGTCTGCCCTTATGTTGTAAAGCACTGTGTAAACTGATGGCACTACATAAGTCCTGTATAATAATACAAATATGAATTTGCAAAGGTTTGCAACTAAATCCTGTTTTTGGTGTGAATTATTAGCCATTTTTTTTTGCAGGCTTGCAAGCTGGTAAATATTTTGGGAAATTTTTTGATTGTTTGCCCTTGCATTGCCTTTCCATATGCATCTTACTGCAAGGGCTAGTTATAAATTGGGTTGCTTTCCATTTTATTCCATAGCCTACACGACCCATCATAACCAGACTGTATAGGTTACCCACTTACCTTCACAAACTTTTTCCACAGACCTCCCCAAAGTGCCATGAGATGTAACCTAGAACAAGAAATATTTCTCTATATATTCTACAACCCCTCTGGTCAAATCAGTCATCACTAATCTCACAGGCATAGGCCCTGAAGAGGACCCGACGACCTTCCTCCTTCCATCAACAATGACATGCATTCAAGATATTCTCATTCATCTTATAAACAGGTCAGAACCTGTATTCCATTATACTGGAAAAAGACAACTCCCTGACCAATATCTCTCTTTGGCGCTCCAAAGTCTCCATAATCCGCAAAATATTCAAACCTCTTCCCTATAACATTGAGCAGCTACACAGCTTGGTGCACAGTCCACATCCTTGGAAGCGTACTGCTTACTCTTTACAGATTGAGTAGAACCTACCTATCCACCAGACATCTTTTTAGACCCACATTGAGAAATCCAGCACAAGGACTCCCAATCACTCCTATTCCCCCTCCCCTCTACCCAAATGTCCCCTTCCTAACCTTCACCTATTTATCTTGTTACATAACCCCTATTTTCCCTCCCCTCTACTTCTTATGTATACTCACCGACCACTTTATTAGGTACACCTTGCTAGTACCAGTTTGGACCCCCCTTTGGTTTCAGAACTGCCTTAATTCTTAGTGGCATGGATTCAACAAGGTGTTGGAAACATTCCTCTGAGATTTTGGTCCGTATTGACATGATAGCATCTCGCAATTGCTGCAGATTTGTTGGCTGCACATCCATGATGCGAATCTCTCGTTCCACCACATTTCAAAGATGCTCTATTGGAATGACATCTGGTGACTGTGGAGGACATTGGAGTACAGTGATCTCATTGTCATGTTCAAGAAACCAGTTTGAGATGATCTGAGCTTTGTGACATGGTGCATTATCCTGCTGGAAGTAGCCATCAGAAGATAGGTACACTGTAGTCATAACGGGATGGACATGATCAGCAACAATACTCAGGTAGGCCGTGGCATTTAAACGATGCTCAGTTGGTACCAAGGGGCCCAAAGGATGTATCCATGCTTTCATGTTGCTTATGCCAAGTTCTGACCCTACCATCTGAATGTCGTAGCTGAAATCGAGACTCATCAGACCAGGAAACATTTTTCCAATCTTCTGTTGTCCAATTTTGGTGAGCCTGTGCGAATTGTAGCCTCAGTTTCCTTTTCTTAGCTGACAGGAGTGGCACCCAGTGTGGTCTTCTGTTGCTGTAGCCCATCTGCTTCATGGTTCGATGTGTTGTGCGTTCATAGATGGTATTCTGCATACCCTGATTGTAACGAGTGGTTATTTAGTTACTGTTGCCTTTCCATCATCTTGAACCAGTCTGCACATTCTCCTCTGACATCAACAAGGTATTTGCGTCCACACAGCTGCTGCTCACTGGATATTTTCTCTTTTTCAGACATTCCCTGTAAACCCTAGAGATAGTTCTGCGTAAAAATCCCAGTAGACCAGCAGCTTTTTAAATACTCAGACCAACCTGTCTGGTACCAACAACCATGCCACGGTCAAATTTACTTAAATCCCCTTTCTTCCTCATTCTGCTGCTCGGTTTGAACTTCAGCAAGTTGTCTTCACCACATCTAGATGCCTAAATGAATTGAGTTGCTGAAATGTGATTGGCCAATTCGCAATTTGTTTTACCAAGTAATTGAACAAGTGTACCTAATAAAGAGGCCAGTGAGTATATATAACAGTCCATGGCCCCATCACATAGCCATCACATTTATCTGGCCCCCTTGTCTCTCTTCCTTACCAACTCTGACCCTTCTATCCCCCATTCTACTTTTACATGTCCCTATCAAAAATAAATAAATAAATAAATATAAACCTTTACTCAGTAGGCCTATTTACTACCACAGTAAAGCCACACAGTTGGGAGCAATAGCCTTGACAAGGCACACAAATGCTCTTCATACTTAATATTTCAGGCTCTTATGGACGTTACTACTTATTTCTCTGTGTTTCATATTTGAGATAAATGTAACATTTTATTTTAGATATAAACACTATACTTACCTGTAATAGCCTGTTTCCATTTGACCACAATGATATGTCACGTTTGTTGGAAATGATAAATCAAGAAAAAATAGCAAGCATTCATTAAGATAACTTAAATCTTTAATTGAAAATGCATGCAACTAACATTTTTGGGCGATAAAAATCACCAAGCATGGATTTGTAGTTAGCCAATTGGTCTGGGAAACTTTAAGAAATGCTGTTGTCCCTGTCCAGACTAATCACTTTCTCATCTAGACTCAACCAGACAGAAAAATAAATCATATGAAAGCATGGGAATCTGATTTATCCTCATAAAGCCCAAGTAAGATTTGTGATGTAATCTTGCAGTCTGTCTGTATTCTTATCTAGGTCATGTTCAGTTAACGCTCTTACCTTGCTACTCAGTGTCCTGTGTAAAAAAAAAAACCACTCGGGGAACTATATGCATGAAATTTATATGTTCTCTTTTTGTTTGTATGGGTCTTCTCAAGGTGCTCTGGCTTCATTCCACATGAGCAATGCTGTCTGAGCAAAACAAGCGCTTCTTCTGTACACTGTATCGGTCTATCTGAGCTCTTGTAAATCATTTTAAGCAGCACAAATGAATAACTGATCATTTAAAGTGGACCTATTCCCAAACAGTTTTTCCTGGCATGAACAATGGGTGCTAAGAGGGCTAAAATACTTGTTTTTCTTGAACAAAGTAAAAGCTGCTTCAAGCTGATCAGTATGTTGTGGCACTGGGTCTTCAGCACTACATGCATTCAGTTTTCAACCTGCATACTTTTGACAAAATATTTGTGCAGTGTTTTTTAAACACAAATTCTTTGGAAAATATACACTTTAATGAATTTTAGTGCACACAAACACAATATAATAAATATTTTTGGTAAAATCTAAAGGATGATTTTTACACCGCGTAAATAGATACCTAACATGCAATGCTTTAATATTGCGCAAGCTCGTGGAACAGTGCCAAGTAGTTAACCTCCCTAGCGGTATTCCCAAGTGTAGTTTGGGGTAAAATGTCAGTACCAAAAGCGGTAACCCCGAGCTACACTCAGGCTTACCATGCGGCGCTGCATAGGGAGTCCCTGCAGAGCTTACCTTGTCCTTCACTCCCGTGATGTTTCCCCTGCAGCGTCCCCGGCCATCTCCTCCGGCCGATGCCGGCATCTGCCTTCTTTGTTCCGGTCCCTGTGACATCGGGACATACGGGCGCCACTGGCGGCGGGAAATTTGAAAATTTTAAAAAATGTCATTTTTTTCCAGACAAATTTTACATAGCAAAACATTGCTGTTTCAACCCATTTCACATACATTTTGTCCCTAGTGCTTTGTCCTGTGCCCTACCTGCATTTTGTCTGTTCTTTCTGCCTGGAAACTGAGAAAAGTCCATGGCAGCCAAAAAGTGTCCCTTTAGGTCAAAAGCGGGTTTAGAGCAGCTAGAGAACAGCGATAGTAAATCAGAACCACTAGCAGAATTGAGTGATAATGATTCGTGGGGAAATTCGTCATCAGACACTGAAAACGATTTTGCGACTTTGCTCAGCAATGTGTGAACTTGGCGCTCTATTTCAAATTTCAGTGTTTTTGGTTTGATTATATTATTGAATTAAATGCATTATTATTATATTATTATTTTTTATGATTATTTATTAAATTATAAATAATGATTTCGTGTTTCAAATTTTATCATACCCGGGATGTTTAATAGACTCTTGTTCGGACAGATTTCAGTGAGTTATTCCTAAAAATTACAGCCTACAATAAAAAAACTACATATTTCCATGCAAAATAATGGTACCGCTTTCAGCACCAAAAATCTGAAATAATCAGACCGCTAGGGAGGTTAAACTCCATAGGCTACACTTTTAAAGCCTTTACAGGTTACCAGTTACACAGGAGGTGAGGTCTGGTGCTAGAATTATTGCTCTTGCTAGAATGCTTTAGGTGATCTCTCACATGGGTGCTTTAAAAAGTTTTTATATTTTATTTGTTTATTTATTTATACTATTTTTTTACATCCTGATGAAACCAAAAGTGACAAAATACTTGTCACTTCTGGTTTCTTAGACCATAGAGGTGATTGGGGACATTCCGTTCCTCTGTCATCAATATGGTAAACCAGTAAAACCACCGGCTTTAGTCCCGGGCTCCCCGGTGAGGAGAGCACGGAAAGGTGGCAGAAGGCGACCCCCTCCCACTGTATGTAAAAGCAAGGGATATTTATCCTCTAGGAGTGCTTTTATATTAAGGAGAAACACTAGCAGAAATGGTCATCATATGACATCCTATGGTGGGAAGTGGTTAAAGGCTTACTTTAGAGGTCAAAAGTCAGCTTCAACTTTTTTATTGTATTGGATAGCAAGAGGAAGGTTAAAAACAGACTTTTACTGCTGTTTGTGATAACATTTACCCTTATTTACTGTCTTGATTACAGGGTGTTACTAGGACAGGAAGTGTTTGGATATCTCTTTAACCACTTGCTTTCCAGAGGACCCCCCCTTCCTGACCAGGCCATTTTTTGCAATATGGCCCTGCATTACATTAACTGACAATTGCGTGGTCATGCAACAATTTTTTTTTTAACACAAAGTTGCCACTTAAATGATGTATCGCTCACACATGCCACAAACACACAGCTTGATCGTAGGACAGGTGAGTGGCTGTTTTTTTAAAAGTTAGCAGCTACAGTTTTTGTAGTAGCTGACCTTTACTTTTTTCAGAGGACACTGGACAACCGCTTTAATGTAGGCTCAGACAAAGTGTTAGCGCTTTGTCTAAATTTCTGTTTCAATGTCTTTTAAGAACTTGTGTGTGAAACTCTTACTCATAGCACAGTAAGGGATAGTTTGTGGGTTGAAAAATGCAGACTATGCACACTATATGTTATAGGTAGGCTCAAGCTCTATTTAATCATGCCTCTTTAACCCACACCCAGTACACAGCGCAATGTAGGAATATGTCTGTATCACCCATTTTTTTTCACCCCGCAGTCTTCCTCTCTCAACTTTTAGGCTTGGCAGATATGCATGCAGCTTCTACGGAAGCTAGCAGATATATATGGTAAGTGGCTACAAAGAGTCTAAAGGAAATGAGCATCAATAAGAACCAAAAATTCATAAAAATGTATATACATATATATATATATATATATATATACACATATATACACACACACAACACTTTAGTAAATGTCATCCAGTTAGTATTTACATCTACTTTAATTGTTAGCTACTGAACATGTATAAAGGTGCCGAGTTTACCTATTTAAGTGACCTCAATAATGCACTGGCAGAAGCCATAGAGCAAGGTCCATCAAATTTTTTCAACAGGACTGATGAGGAATGGTTGGTGAGGCTTTCTAAAGAAGTATCTATCATAACCCTTGGCTCTACTGCTTTCTGATGGCTGATCAGCTAGCCATACTCACCAGCCCCCTAGCAAACCACTGAAACGCTATGAGAGACAGACTGAGCATGAGTGTGTCTAAACAAAACACACAGCCAAAATTCAACCAGTGATCCCTGAATGCAGACTGAAAATTAAAAGCAAGGTTTTTTTGGGGGTTTTTTTTTGGGGGGGGGGGGGGTTAGCTTCCTCAAAGGTGCTTGCAGGCTGATGAAGACATTCACAAGCATGCTTTTTTTGAAGTTAAATGCACTCAGTACTTTCAATCTTCAGGCTAAGCTTATTTATCATTTTTTTTTCATAAGAGGCAAACCATAGACTCTATATGTATGATGGGGGTAGTTTACAGGGAAGAAAGACTGACTCTAATTTCTAGGTTGATTGACAGGGCCCCCATTAGAAATCATAGGGCCCAGTACAGACTACTGACAGCCCAACTTTTAAGGAGTACTTAGCAACCAGCAACCATTGAGACAATAAACACTGTGATCAGGAGTATGTAACATCATGTACAGATTGCAGGGGTCAGGGGACACTGCTGGTCAGTAAGTGCAAAAAACAGTTCTATCATTGGTGTCAGTGAAACTAAAAATAGAATATAGTTGCCAACTTTGGACAGGACAGCAAGACTTGCAGTGCGAGATGTAAACAATCACCAGAGGCTATGGCCTTCAGACCTTCAAGGCAAGTATGCATCTGTGGAGGGGGAGGGGAGCTACGTTTAGGTCAGGGAAAAGTGGCAAAAAAGACTGGGGTGCTTTGTCTTAAAGTACAAAAAAGGAACACACTGCCTAAGTATGGTAAGTATATGGGCATTTATCAGGTCCCAAAAGGACATGTGCAGGAGCCGGTGTGTGTCCACTGTGGGCCGTCAGCGGAGAACGCCGTACCCACCGTGGAAAGCACAAAAGACTTGGCCAGAGGCAACATCCAATGGGACCACAAGGACGAGTCCAGTGACATGTTTCAAAGCTTCCGCTTTTTCTTCAGGTCTGATAGGATGGCTCAGTTGTCACTCTTTATAGGAGATTATGTGGGAGGAGTGGGCGGAGTGCGAACAATTATACAACTGGAGAAATGCACATAATGGATGAAACATGAAACATCATATATGTATATCTATAACTCTCTCAACATATCTCTAAGGGTATACTCATAAATGTATATTGCATACCAATACAATTGATTCGTAGATTACATGTGCAAATTTCTGGAATGCATATAGAAAATTAAAAGTTAAAAATTAGTATCAATAAT
Organism: Staurois parvus; assembly: GCF_062004578.1. NCBI lineage: Eukaryota > Metazoa > Chordata > Amphibia > Anura > Ranidae > Staurois > Staurois parvus. The sequence continues at coordinate 639,280 of NW_028318189.1, read as the reverse complement.
AATAATGGGTAAGTAATACTTCAACAACAATAAAATATGATATATTTTCCCCATGGTAAAAAAAACCTACCATTAGAATGGCAAAACTTTTACAATCAGTTCCTTTTACAATTGCTCCTCAACCTATGTGGTGTATTGCCTTTCCTGCCCTTGTGGTTTGTTATACATTGGACGAACCATAAGGACACTTCGAAAAAGGTTTGGAGAGCCCCGACGTTTTGTGCAGGATGGCAAGCCAACACAGTGTCCCACATCATTTTTCCGAGTACCACCAGAAATCCATCTCTGATCTCCATTGTGTGGATAATTGATTCTATATCAGAACAATATTCATCAGCTGAAATATTCCAACCATTATGTAAGTAAGAAACCTTTTAGATTTATAATTTAGACACGCTAGTCCCTAAAGGTCTAAGTGAGGAGATTGAGGTCCATACCATTTAAAAAATATCTACTTGTAGTTCGACAGAATTCATATAATCATTGCATTAACATATCTGATAGTACAGCTTATAGGGGGTTTAGGTATTTATATGTACGGATTCCATATATTCATTTACACACGTCCCCTGTTCTGCCATGACTCCTTAAACTGCTCAGTCCCCACTGACACATTTGGTTATGGTTTGAAGGCTGCTTACATCTTTGTAAATTAAAGTATTACTAAAAGACAATTTTTTGTTAGCTTTGGATATAGTGGAAAGGGATGAGAATAGCTATTAGGTTTTCTATTACTGTCTGTGCCCTTATTAGGAAGATTCACCTACTCTATTTGTCCTGTTTCTGGTTACTTGGGGGGCCCCAAGGGATTCTCTTAATTTGCAAGGATAGCCTCTCACTTCCTGTTTTGGCTATGGGACAAAAAGTGAATGGAAATCTACCCAATGGGACACAAATGGCAAAAAAAAACAACTGATAGGGGTTATAACCTTCCTCTATCCAAAATGGTAAAAAAAGCTTTACCCATAGTTCTACTTTAAGCATTAGTATTTTACCATTCTATAACAGTATACAGAAAATAGCCCACAGGCAATTAATTATAGATTAGTAACTACTAAATTATAGATTTGTAACAAAGTAGAACAGACACAATACACATACTGATAAACAGGTCAAAGAATATGTTGAAAGATGCTGTACTAGATAACACTGACCCTTAAGATGGCAATCAACTGAGCTGTAGAAATGCTAAACCCAATTTTAGCTGATGCAAACAGGGTAAAAGCATCAGCATTACCTAACCCAAAAATATAAGGTCCTTGTGTGCACACAACATATACAGCCCCAATAGTGGGTGGGCATATACATTCCTGACAAAGGGGTACCCCTGGGAATAGCTGCAGAGAAACTGGCACCTAATTGTCAATATTAGCCGGCTGGTGTTGGGGCCCTTCTGTAAGGTGGTGCATTTGAAGAAATCAATCAAGCATCTCTCAAGAAATTAAACTTGGCAGTTCCACTCACGACTCCTGGTGTGCAACAAGTCCGGTCCCATACACTTGACAGTCTGTTGTCCCTGAAATCTCAGTTCTCAAGACCAGGTTCTTGCCAGGCTAAGTCCCAGCTTTAGACTCTCATCAGTTATTTCTAGTCCAATTCCTTTGAAGGTGGGCACAGACAGGTAGAAACGACTGGTGTGTGCCCCACAGTCCACATCACCAGAGGCTCGCAGCATCTGTAAATGCCACACACAGCTTCAGCCCTTATAAGGCTCTCTCCCAGTATAGACATGCACAGCCTCAGGTCTGCACACACTGGTTTTCCCACACTATCTGCCCATTCTCCACACATATCCCCCAAAAAAGTTCTATCTCTTCTCCTTTGGTGAGCAGGGAATCCTGGGTATTGAAGTCCACAGCCCAATAGCCTACATTCACTTGTATTGTACAGTTCCCAGCATCCATGGCATCTGCACAGCAAGTGTTTTCCCCCATTGATTGAATCTCTGTCACTGCTGGGGAAGTGGGGGGACAGCCCACAGTCAGCAGCGGTGAAGTAAGAAAAGCCAGCTCAAACACTTACAGCCTGGTGCTGGGAGGGGGTGAGCAGGTGGGGGACACTGCCCACAGCACCCAGCTACATCTTTATCTCGTGTTTCCCACTCTGTAGGTGTTAGAGATCATCTCTTGAGAAGACTTACAGAATGAAGGAGTTGAAATGTACTTGGGACCAGTATTCCCTCCATTAGGGACCAGGCAAGGCTGTGTACATAAGAACTTGCTAATATGCTTTCAATGGGTATTGAAGACTGCCAATACATTTTCAAATGGCCCAATAGTCTTAGTAATATATTTACCAAAGAACGGCTCATGCAATATTTTATCCAATGGACAACAGGAACTGCCTATAAACGTTTAGAGCACAACTGTTTTCCACTGGGAAGCGTAGGCTGGCAATTCATGTCCCTTACCAAGGACCACACTCATCTACGCATCAGTTTTCATAAATACACGATAGCACTTTTCTTTTTAAAGAAATCATTAAAGTTCCAGCTATGAAAAGGCAATATGACTCTTCAAACCTGAAGTTATCAAAGACCAAATCCACAGTGCTAAAAATGAACATATAAGCCTCAATCATAGAAAGTCTTTAAAAAACGAGTTCTGGTTCAAATAAAATACATCATACATGACATACCATGGGAATTACCTTGCTCTCTTCTAACCTAACTTTTTATCCTTGCATATAAGCAGCCCAATCTAAAAAAATAGAGAAACCTCTCCTGTATAATGTTGGGACGCACTGCTCATCTCAAAGTGAATATCCCTCCTATGCTGTTGTACCTGCTACTGGACATACCAATTCACCTAGGCCCATCTTTCTTTAAGCAATTAGAAAAATACACTCACCGGCCTCTTTATTAGGTATACCTGTTCAATTGCTTGGTAACACAAATTGCTAATCAGCCAATCACAAGGCAGCAACTCAATGCATTTAGGCATCTAGACATGGTGAAGACAACTTGCTGAAGTTAAAAACCGCGCATCAGAATAGGGAAGAAAGGGGATTTAAGTAACTTTGAACGTGGCATGGTTGTTGGTGCCAGATGGGTCTGAATATTTTAAAAACTGCTGATCTACTGGGATTTTCACACACAACCATCTCTAGGATTTACAGAGAATGGTCCGAAAAAGAGAAAATATGCAGTGAGCAGCAGCTGTGTGGACGAAAATGCCTTGTTGGCAGAGGAGAATGGGCAGACTGGTTCCAGATGATAGAAAGGCAACAGTAACTTAAATAACCACTTGTTTCAACCAAGGTATGCAGAATACCATCTCTGAATGCACTAAATGAAAATGATGCCGCGCCCTCTATGTGAACAGGTGTCTAAATATAAGGAGATAGTGAATTAAAGGTGAGTGATTGACTACCAATTTCAAATTATCATGATATTATGCAAAAATAAATTCCAGTCCTCAAATTGGTTACATTGCATAATAGAAATAATGGTCAAGCATGAATGTAACAAAAAATAATAATGGAATCAAAGTCCAAATATCATAGGTAAAAATGTCCAGCTGATAAGAAAGTCCAGTCAGATTTAGAGTCCCATCATAATAAAACGTGTTCTATATAAAATAGCTTGTAAACTACTCACAGTCTCTGGACAGTCTGTGAGTAAAAGTGCTGGACTGAAGAGCAAGGGATTGCTCTGATGTATTTCTCTGTAGAGAGCAGAATGGATTAATCACCTCTTCATTCCCAGATGTAACACTATGGGTAAAAGCGAAGTATGGATCCTCCCTTTCACAGGCTATGTTTTCTTTCTCCCTAATACTTCACGTAAGTGCCGGGAAGAAAAGAGAAAGGGATAGTGCCTTATCCTTAGTATAAAAACAGATCTTTATTTGTGCCTAATATGCACTCACATATTTAAAATCATTCAGCGCTTTTAGTACAAATCCACTGTCAGTGAGAAGCAGTGTGACCAGCCTGAATGGCGTGTGGACACACTGCCTATACTATCCAAGGAGTCGGGTACGTAGTGACGTCAGTGCCCCTCCCCAACGCGTTGCGCCACAGGGTCACGTGGCTTCATCCGGGGGATGTGATTCCTTTCTCTTTTCTTCCCGGCACTTACGTGGAGTATTAGGGAGAAAGAAAACATAGCCTGTGAAAGGGAGGATCCATACTTCGCTTTTACCCATAGTGTTACATCCAGGAATGAAGAGGTGATTAACCCATTTTGCTCTCCACAGAGAAATACATCAGAGCAATCCCTTGCTCTTCAGTCCAGCACTTTTACTCACAGACTGTCCAGAGAGTGTGAGTAGTTTACAAGCTATTTTATATAGAACACTTTTTATTATGATGTGACTCTAAATCTGACTGGACTTTCTTATCAGCTGGACATTTTTACCTATGATATTTGGACTTTGATTCCATTATTGTTTTTTGTTACATTTATGCTTGACCATTATTTCTATAATGCAATGTAACCAATTTGAGGACTGGAATTTATTTTTGCATAATATCATGATAATTTGAAATAGGTAGTCAATCACTCACCTTTAATTCACTATCTCCTTATATTTAGACACCTGTTCACATAGAGGGTGCGGCACCATTTTCATTTAGTTATTAATAATATACATATATATGAGGATGTAAAGAGGAGCCTGTGAACTCACTTTCTAATTATATATTATATACCCCTAGTGGCTCACAGGTAATTTCATTAAGTTATCTCTGAATGCACAACATGTCGAACCTTGAAGCAGATGGGCTACAGTTGCAGAAGACCACACCAGGTGCCACTCCTGTTAGCAAAGAACAGGAAACAGAGGCTACAATTCACAAAGGCTCACCAAAATTGGACAATAGAAGATTGAAGAAACCTTGCCTGGTCTGATGAGTCTCAATTTCAGTTGCAACATTCAGATGGTAGGGTCAGAATTTGGTATAAACAATTTGAAAGCTTGGATCCATCCTGCCTTGTATTAGCGGTTCAGGCTGGTGGTGGTGTAATGGTGTGGGGGATATTTTCTTGGCACACTTTGGGCCCCTTAGTATCAATTGAGCATCGTTTAAATGCCACAGCCTACCTGAGTATTGTTGCTGACCATGTCCATCCCTTTACGACTACAGTGTACCAATCTTCTGATGGCTACTTCCAGCAGGATAATGCACCATGTCACAAAGCTCAAATCATCTCAAACTGGTTTCTTGAATATGACAATGAGATCACTGTACTGCAATGGCCTCCACAGTCACCAGATATCATTCCAATAGAGCACCTTTGGGATGTGGTGGAACAAGAGATTTGCATCATGGATGTGCAGCCGACAAATCTGCAGCAACTGTGTGATGCTATTATGTCAATATGAACCAAAAAACTCAGAGGAATGTTTCCAACACCTTGTTGAATCTATTCCACAAAGAATTAAGGCAATTCTGAAGGCAACCCGGTATAGCAAGGTGTACCTAATAAAGTGGCCAGTGAGTGTATTTCTTGCACTTTGGAGGACAAGATGTTCCAGGCATTCACAGCTTTATGCACAAAACAGGGCTTTTCCACTTTCCATATGGCTTCATCAGGGGACTGATGCAGATTTTTACTACACTATTGTTGGTAGTATCCCGGCTTGTCTATTGCTCTCATGATTTATTCTTGATCACCTCTGGTGAAATGTGAGTGTATTTGTTTTTTTACAATAAATATTGATGCTGATTTTAATACACTATGTTCGGTATTATGTGGTTCTGAGCATTTCGATTATGTGTTGGTGAACAAAATGGTGATCAGGGAGAAAGTCAAAGCACACCAAACAGCTGCATCTTAAATCCCTATCTTACTGGAAAATGTGCTCTAAGACCACTGTGGTCTAATTTTAAGGTGAGAGTCCACCTTGAGCACAAGTGGGTGTATTTACTTTAAAGTAAGAGTCAAGCTTAGGGCACTGGTGTTTGTGGTCACACATACAAGAAAGAAAGGACGGAACACTATTGAATGATACATGGACTGTACTTTACTATTTCATTTATCACAGAGTTTACTAATTGAGATTGATTTTCACTTATGATTCATATGATTGTTTGAAGAATTGTGTTTCATCACTGTAATTTATTTGCTATTTAGATTTGAGATTTAGAGCACTGTGCATATAGTGCGGATTGGTGACACTCTGTATATATTTACTTGTGGGCAGTGCTACACATTCACAGTGTTCTGTCTCTCCAATCTAAGCATTGATAGTGTGATATCTGTAACTTGCAGTTGTGATGAGATAGCGATAACTTCAACCTCAGCTGGATAGCACAGTCAGTGACTTAATCGATAAGACATCTTGTAGATCTTGTGAAGTTTATTCCATAAAATGAGAGAATCTTACAACAATGAATATTCGATAGGTCAAAAGATCGTAATGTTTCCTGCTCCATGACATGAGGCTAGAGCTGCAATGCATTTCTGGGAAAGAAGAGGGCTATCTATACAGCATTAACTAAACCAAAGGAAAGGGAGGAGCAGAAACAAAATATAGAAACACTTAAAGGCATATGACAGTCAATATGACAGTCATGTGAAACATGACACTCCCCGTCGAAATCTATGATTTCTATTATAATAAACTTTAGTTCAAGTCCAATATAAATAATGAAGATTCTTTCCAGGAACATCTGCAAAACAAGAGGGAAGGGAAGAACAAAGGAAAACAATGCAAACATTTAGCATAATACTTACAGATGTTGGTCTCGAAAGTCCAGGCTGAGACATGGAAATCCATATTCAGAGGGGAAGGCAGCAACATGCATGATTCCTTCTTACCTCCCTTTAAATCAGGTTGATGACTTGTCTTCCTCTTTGGGCAAAAGAAGTACTAGTTTCTTTATAGGCCTGAAGTAAAGATGTGCAGAAACTTCTTTCATGGTGGATATAGCCAAGATGTGTCCCGAAATGCAGTAGTAGGTACTACACGACTGCTGCGGTCAGCTGGATTGAGGCTTGTGGGAACATAGTGCCATTCTTCAGGCGTAGAGAAGACATGAATCTCTCTTCTGGTTGCATTTTTAAGGATGCTTAGGTGTAAGAGCGTGGTATCTGGAGTTGTTCTAATGCTTTTAGAGACTGTTTCCAGGATTCCCAGCTTTGTTGTTTCTCCGTTAAATACACACCAGTGTGTGCGGCTAGCTGAGATGCTGCAGTCTGAGATATTGGAGGATATAAGGGCAAATCGTCTTGAGGTACAGTAGGTGCAAAAAAGAGACTTTGATTAAGTAGTTTGGCTGCTGTGACAGGGAGTTGACGTTCTGGAGAGATGTGTGAAGAATCTGAGACATAAGATACAACTGAGTGTCTGGAACTGTTGTCTCTTTCGTTTTCACTAGTGGCTTGTTCTAAGACCCATAACCTTGCCATGGATGAGGCATGCTCACATTGTTTTTCCAAAACTTCAATTTCTGCCTTTTGGCGCGTGGCTTCAGCTTCTTTCTCTGCTTTCTGATGTGCGGCATGAGCCTCCATTTCTGCAGCCTGAGCCTTCATTTGTGCGGCCTGAGCCTCCATTTCTGCTTTATATTTGGCAAAAGCTGCCTGAATTTTAGAAGCTTCAGCATCAGCACGGGCTTTTATTAGTTGTTGACTAAGTGTAGAAGACCTTGATTGTATGGATTTGGAAGATCCTGAAGAGCGTCTAGTAGATGCAGAGCGATAAGATCTGGATTCATGGAGCTGTGTTATTCTCACTTCTGCCTTTGTCTTTGTTAGCGCCACTAAATTATCTCTTTCAAGACTGAGCTCCTCAAAACTCCTTAATTCTTCCAATGACCCTTGAGGGTTGTACCGTTTTAATAGAGCAATATATTTACCACACAGTTTTTGATAATTCTCATAAGCAACATTCAATTGCTGCACCCTTAGTTGTATTGGCTCATGAGATTGTTGAGAGAGAGCAAACATGCATTTAACAGTATTAGACTATAAGTTAATATTAGACAGCAATTTTAACTTGTCAGCATTAAGATTTTCTTGCACTTTCCAGGTTGGATTTCTTAAGCGTTTTTCTCTTTTATCTAAGTCCTGCTCTGGATGAAGCTCTGATTGTGGTTGTGTATTAGTTTCCCCAGACTGTATATTACTTTCCTGAAACATCATGTTATCAAGGAGAGGGGTTGATAGAAAGTTTAAAGAGAAATGTATCACTTTTTCTGTGGCTGAGTTCAGGTTTCCTAGGCAATGATTGCAGGGAGGTTTTCTTTTTCTTTCTTATAAGTTCACAGGCAAGCCATGTGGTAATGCATACAGATGCAGTGAATAAACTTGCAGTTGTAAAACATTCACATCAATAATTTGTACTGACACTGATGGGTGTTATGCTGGGATATACTTGGAGGCATGTACAAACTTGTGTAGAGGTGGCTGCACTCTCTATAGCTGTTATATCCAGTATCCATGTAACATCTCACTGTGTATTCTAGCTAGCAAGGATTCTTATGAAGACATTTCACTGATACTTTGACTTGCAAGGATCTTATGAAGCATTTTACTGATCTTCTGACTGGCCAGGATCCTATGAAGCATTCCACAGATCTTTTGACTAGCCAGGATCCTATGAAGCATTCCAATGATCTTTTGACTGTTCTGTCACCAATATAAGCATTGATAGTGTGATCTCTGTAACTTACAGTTGTGATGAGATAGCGATAACTGCAACCTCAGCTGGATACCACAGTCAGTGACTCAATCGATAAGACATCTTGTAGATCTTGTGAAGTTTATTCCATAAACTGAGAGAATCTTACAACAAAGAACATTCGATAGGTCAAAAGATCATAATGTTTCCTGCTCCATGACATGAGGCTAGAGCTGCAATGCATTTCTGGGAAAGGGGAGGGCTATCTATACAGCATTAACTAAACCAAAGGAATGGGAGGAGCAGAAACAAAATATAGAAACACTTAAAGGCATATGACAGTCAATATGACAGTCATGTGAAACATGACACACAGATATTTTATTCCTACATAGGTCTAAACTCAACTCCTACTCATGCCGCAGACCTATTCCCTGGTGGATCTACCTACAGGTCAAACATTATCTAATACACAAAACAATCCAGTAATTGTGCAAGATAACCAACTCCTTTTGGAAATGTATGCTTGGGGAAGGGACCTTCCAGATTTTGTGTCTCCTGAATGGAGACCAGAATTCAATCCTTTAATATCAGAGGACACATGGCAAGACATATGCCTGTCTGTACATAAGAGTTCCCTCTGCAGCCCCACTCAAGAAACTAATTATAAGATCATTATTTATTGAGAACATCAATTATTCTAAACAAAATAAACAGAAAAGTACTCCACACGTCCTGGTGCTGCCACAAATGGCCAAGCTATTCAGCCACTATGGAGAGAGATCCATAAAATACAAATAGAGTTCTCCTCCATGTTCACCCACATCCTTGCTCCTCTTCTCAAAAACCCTTTCACAGACATCTAATTGTTGCAGCCAAACTGCGATTCCCAGTGGCTAGTGCTCCACACATGTACCTTCCATAAAGAATTGATGAATCAAGTTAAATATATCTGTGAAACAGCAGTTCACCAAATAAAACAGACTGGACACTTATAACACAATGTGGTACTGCTGGAATTATTTCAACCATTCCCAGGACTACAACAAATGAAACTCCTGATGACATACACCATGCTGACACCACTGAAAAGCAGGCTCTATCTTTTACTTAAAAGAGAAGTATGAAGTTTCCTTTTTTAAGAAAAAAATCATACTTACGTAGGTGGATGCAGCATGAGTCCAATGCTGCATCTATCCCCTGCCAGGTCTAAGGGTGAGAACGCAGCGATCACATGACCGCTGATCACTGAGCTCTCACAGCCACTCTGAGCAGAGAGCGGTGACTGTCAGACACCACTGTATGCTCCCCCCCAAGCGCTGAGCCAGGTGCCACTCCAGACTTTGATGGGAATCCCAACTTTGAAGTCGGGATCTTTCCCTGGACTGGCTGAGCGATGTCAGCTGACAGCTGGCTTCAGCACAGCTCTCAGCTGAAAATAGGTCACAGGAGTGCAGACGAAATGCACTCGTGTGATCCATAGGAGAAGAAGTACAGCCAAAAGAGCTTTGGCTATATTTCTCCTATAACATAGAATAGGTAGTATGGATGCAATTTTCTGACTCTCCTCAATCCCCTTCGCTTTTCCATGGTTTTTTTTTTTCTCTATTGATTTGCCTTGCTTACTTCCTACTCTACCTTTCTTCCCCTCCCTTGTACTTCTCCACCTAGCCCACACATATGTATATAAGCAGTGTAGATATAAACGGGGTAAAGCATATCCCACTTTTTCATCCCCTTCCCACCACACTGTACTAATTGTTTTCTTTAATTTACTGTAATTACCATAATGTTAGAAACTGTTGTTTTCAGTGCCTGGCACAACTGTTATAATGGAAGAAGAATGTACTAGGAACTGCATAGTGCGGTGGTATGTTGCAAACTATTATTCTGTATTGTTAAAATGTAAATAAAGAATGAAAGAAAAAAACAAAAAGATGTTATGAATCATGAGTAACTCAGAACAGACTCTACCATCTTTCTAAAATTGGAATTAATCGACTTCTTTACAACCAGGCTCATAAGGATTCAATTGCTAAGGCCTAAACAGTGCAGCCATCTGCTCCTCATAATACAGGAATAGATGAAAGAAGGGCACTTCATAACAGACATGATCACTGCTATCTACAGTGCGCTAAAAAAGACTACCAGATAGATTAAGAGATAAATTGACTTTCTGGTCTCTGACAAAGTTTACGGTGTGAAATGATGACAGGTTATTTAAGGTTTGCATTTCTGTACAGTTTGCAGTACTATTGGAGACACTGCAAACATTTAGCATAAAGTGGTATGTATAAGTGGGAAGCTTTCTAGTTATACAAATCTATTCTTACCAATTAGAAAACAACAATGGAAATAGCATCCAAGAGGTGCTGGGACTTAGTTCATAGAAAATAGTGAGAAGAAAAAAAACTTTTAGGGAGCTCACTGGATCAGGTTAGGCTGCTCACAACAGAAAGGACTACTCTTCAGTGGGTACCCAGCAGGTTACCAGAAAAAAAAAATAAAAAAAAAAACCAATGGAAAGAGCAGCAAAATGATAAGAGTCTAAATTAGGTTATTAATTTGCACAAGAAAAACAAACATTCAACATGTTTCGGGAGTCAGCAAACACTTATCCTTCATCAGGGCTTCAGTTAAAATGATAAACTTGAATGGTATTTCCAATATGAAGCTATTTAGGGAAGTTATATATCTATAACTACTATATCAATCAAAAAGGTATCAAACTAAATTATATATTCCAACTAACCCTCTAACACATAAGATCTAACTTTCACCCTTGAAAGTGCAAACCACAATATAACTCCAATATGTTAAATGAATATCTCTAAATTTGTGAAACAAAGATACATATAATGAATCCAAAAATTATATTTAATGAATAAACCCAAAAATAATTAAATATCCAAAAAATTTAAAAAACATTTTTTTTATGATAATAAAAAAAATATAAGTCAATCGTGCCCAAAATAAAGGCACTCCAATCTTTGTTTCCAATAATGCAAATTTTCAGATCCTTTGGTATCGAGCCCTCCCATTGGCTCCCAAAAGGAAAGTATGTACCTCAAAAAAAGAGAAAACTCATATAGTGCATTAACTTAATAAAATCAATATCATACCCATATACCATATGCACTGTGCAACTTAAAAAAAAAGTGATAATTAAAGTGAAAAAATGTGAACACAGTGTAAAAACCGTGATAGTGCGTCACTCTGTGAATGAAATAATCCAAGTGACCATTCAGTGTACACTTCTATAGTGTAAGGCATAAATACCCTTACCAAAAAAACAAACAAATAACGCCTTATCAATACTGCGGAGATAAGCACCACGCTCCCACAAATTTCCTCCAAGCCTGAATAATACTCCTTACGATATCATCAACCACCTTCTCCTAGATGTCATCATGGCTTTTAAGGAAGTACTCCATAGTACTTATAGAACCCATGCTCCATGCAAATGATATATAAACAGGATATAGTGTAATTCCGTTCTGGGATTAATAAACATATACCTTATTTACTGCTTACATTAGTTAAAACATCAAACGCTTATTCCCATGCCCTCAAACCTCTAGGGTCGCCGAGCAGCCTCCAAAATTGTTTGACATGTGAATTCCAATATCCAAAATGGCCGACACGCTACTTCCGGTTCCTCTCCTGTGCGTCTGATGTCACTTCTCTTGACGCGTCACATCCGGGACTTAGTCATATTGATAAGGCGTTTTTTGTTTGTTTTTTTGGTAAGGGTATTTATGCCTTACACTATAGAAGTGTACTTCAAAAAAAATAGGTTGCACTTAAATACATACAAAAGTGTAACAAAAAAATAAATAACAAAACAATAAGAAACAATATTTTAAATCAAAATAAAATCCAGCAAAAATGAATAAGTCCAAAAGTTCAAATAATCAATAATGTCCAAAATAATTCATCACCAAGTAAATCCACCACCAAAAATGGTTAAATAAAACTCACCAGAGTAATATGCTGATTGTTGAAAAACCAGCATATAGTACTTGTTATTCTGGGAGAAATTAATAATATGGTGACAACAACACTGAAGAAATGAGGGATGAACTCCAACAGATGATGTGCTGCAAAGTTGAAAATCCACTCCAACGGTGATTTAGTATCCAAACTGAGAGATGATCAGACCGTCACTCAAAAGAAAAAAAGCGAACAATCCGCTCCATGAGGATGTCGATGAGGAAAAGCTTAGGACGGTGCCTTTGGATGTGAGGTTCAGAATACTCCTGGTTTGTCTGCACGTTGCATGTGCATGCTTAGCTGGGTCTGAGTCGCCTGTATTCATTACACATGCTGTCTATACTGGTGTCAGTCTGGACACCTTGCTTGTAAGTGCATTTCTTCATTAAAGTTTGATGCTTTTTAAAACATACTGCACCATGATTGTTCGCTGTTTTCTTTTGAGTGATGGTCTGATCATCTCTCAGTTTGGATACTAAATCACCTTTGGAGTGGATTTTCAACTTTGCAGCACATCATCTGTTGGAGTTCATCCCTCATTTCTTCAGTGTTGATGTCACCATATTATTAATTTCTCCCAGAATAACAAGTACTATATGCTGGTTTTTCAACAATCAGCATATTACTCTGGTGAGTTCTATTTAACCATTTTTGGTGGTGGATTTACTTGGTGATGAATTATTTTGGACATTATTATTTGAACTTTTGGACTTTTTCGTTTTTGCTGGATTTTATTTTGATTTAAAATATTGTTTCTTATTGTTTTGTTATTTATTTATTTGCTACACTTTTGTATGTATTTAAGTGCAACCTATATATTTTTTTGAAGTTTTGTATAGCCTATAAATTTATAGGCTAGGTTTTGCAGCTTACTGTTTTATATAATATCCGTGGCACTGGTTCTTTATTTATATAACAATAGAAGTGTACACTGAATAGTCACTTGGATTATTTAATTCACAGAGTGATGCACTATCACGGTTTTTACACTGTGTTCACATTTTTTCACTTTATGCACTGTGCAACTTCAAAACAAAGTGATAACTAAATGGGTATGATATTGATTTTATTAAGTTAATGCACTGTATGAGTTTTCTCTTTTTTGAGGTATATACTTTCCTTTTGGGAGCCAATGGGAGGGCTCGATACCAAAGGATCTGAAAATCTGCATTATTAGAAACAAAAATTGGAGTGATTTATTTTGGACACGAGTGACTTATAATTTTTAATACGTTTTTATTATCATAAAATTTTATTTTTTTAAATTTTTTGGATATTTAATTATTTTTGGGTTTATTCATTATATATAATTTTTGGGTTCATTATATGTATATTTGTTTCACAAATTTAGGGATATTCATTTAACATATTTGAGTTATATTGTGTATTTAGGGAAGTTAATTGCTAGACTAGGAGAGTTACAATCTTTATTGCTTATGCAGATACAGCTGTCTAGTAACGCACCTAGCAATCAATCTTGACTGCTAATGCAGATGCCGCTTGGCTAGAAACTCTCCTAGTCCAGCAAATAACTTCCCTACCTATATTCATACAGAAAAGCCCTACTCCAATAAAGTTTCTTATTTTAACTGACTCCCTTATGAAGGAGGAGTGTATTCTGGCCCCTAAAAAGCGTTGGCTGTTTGTTCAAGCAAACCAATAAATTAATTTTGACTCAAATTTGTTGGTCTAGCGCTCCTTCCACTGATGCATATTTTTTTTCTTGAAATCAGAACAAAACTACCTTTCATCAAACACTCAAAAACAGACTTTATTAAATAAGAAAAACGTGTAACAAATCATTTTGCCAATCAGGTATCTGTTTCACACAAGATAAAGCTGAACTCCAAGGAAAAGAAAAAAGTACCCTTGCAGTGGAGCTCCGTCCACACTTCAAGGATTAAATAAAAGCTTGTTTGTGTCTATGGTACCAGGAAAAAGACTTATTTACCTAATTCTTTGGTCCCCAGGCAGCTGGTGCTCTCTTTTCTAATTATCCTGCATTGTACCTGATGCGTTTATAGTGCATGTGACAACCAGAGCGCCTTTGAGAAGGGGCTATGGGGGACAGGTGCATGGATAGAGTCTAAAGGAGTGATGAAGTAAGTAAAAAGATTTTTTTACTGGTACTCTTGGCATAAATGAGTATTTAACCCTTACAAGGGTATTTTTATTCCCTACATATTGTGCATTGGCAAAAAAAGGTCATCTGTAAATGCCGACAGTAAGTGATAATGAAAAATTGGAAAATGTTATTAAGCCAAGCATGGCTTTAAGTAGAAAAATAAATACAGCACAGGATCAAGCAAGCAGACAGTATGTGGATACTGCAGAATGGAAACTAGATAGTGCAGTTAGCTTTTAAATTTTTTAAAAAGTGCTACACCTAAAATGTATATGCATAAAATTCATGCTACACATGGCATTTAAATTTTAAATAGGGAAACCCCTCAAAAGGCACTCCCCATTAAGCGCCTATGCCGCTTTAAAAAGCTATTAGGAACTGAAAGCATGCACACCATTGAAGACCTACCTAATGGGATCGGTGGTCCTCTATCATCCAATTTTGGCTTAACCCCTCCCTGCCACATTTCCAGCAAATTCCAGAATCAACTGCGATAGGCAACCAAAAAGTATAAAATATCCTGATAATATTGTACAGAAAAAAATGTTTTTCTTTAATAAGCATACAATGAAATACAGACTTCCAAATATGTATCTATTTAGATACATGGAAGTTTGACATATTTATTACAGTTGCAAGAAAAAGTATGTGAACCCCTTGGGATTACGTGGAGTTTTGCTTGAATTGGGCATAAAATGTGCTCTGAATGTCATCTAAGTCGCAACAATAGAAGAACACAGTCTGCTGAACATAATACTACACAAACATTAGATGTTGCCATGGTTTAATTGCACATAACATGTAAACATTCACAGTGCAGGGAGGAAAAAGTATGTGAACCTTTGGACTTAATAACTGGTTGATCCTCCTTTGGCAGCAATAACCTCAACCAAACGTTTCCTGTAGTTGCAGATCAGACCTGCACAACGATCTGGAGTCATTTTGGACCACTCCTCTTCACAAAACTGTTTCAGTGTAGCAATATTCTTGGGATGTCTGGTATAAATCGCTCTCTTAAGGTCATGCCACAGCATTTCAATCGGGTTGAGGTCAGGACTCTGACTGGGTCACTCCAGAAGGCGTATTCTGTGCTGTTGCAGCCATTGTTTTGTTGAATTACTTGAATGCTTTGGGTCATTGTCCTGCTGCATCACCCATCCTCTGCGGAGCTTCAGTTGGCGGACAGATGGTCATACGTTTTCCTGCAAAATGTCTTGATAAACTCTGGAATTCATTTTCCCATCAATGACAACAATCCGTCCAGGCCCTGAGGCAGCAAAGCAGCCCCAAACCATGATGCTCCCTCCGCCATGTTTTACAGTGGGGATGAGGTTTTGATGTTGGTGTGCTGTGCCTTTTTTTCTCCACACATAGTGTTGTGTGTTCTTCCCAAACAACTCAATCTTGGTTTCATCTGTCCACAGTATATTTTGCCAGTAGTGCTGTGGAACATCCAGGTGCTCTTTTGCAAACTTCAAACGTTCTGCAATATTCTTTTTGGACAGCAATGGCTTCCTCCGTGGTGTCCTCCCATGTACTCCATTCTTGTTTAATGTTTTCCTTATTGTAAATGTGTCAACAAAAATGTTAGCATGTGCCAGAGATTTCTGTAGGTCTTTAGCTGACACTCTGGGATTCTTCTTTACCTCGTGCAGCATTCTGCACTGTGCTCTTGCAGTCATTTTTACAGGACGACCACGCCTAGGGAGAGTAGCAACAGTGCTAAACTTTCTCCATTTTTAGACAGTCTGTCTTACCGTGGACACATGAACATCAAGGCTTTTGGAGATACTTTTGTAACCCATTCCAGCTTCATGCAAGTCAACAATTCTTGATCGTAGGTCTTCTGAGAGCTCTTTTCTGCGAGGCATGGTTCACATCAGACAGTGCTTCTTGAAACCAGTAAACCCAAATCAGGTGTGTGTTTTTTAAGGGCAGGACAGTTGTCAGCAACACATCCAATATCATCACACTGATTGGAGTCAAGGTTGGCTCACTCCTGGCTCCAATTAGCTCTGGGAGAAGTCATTAAGCTAGGGCCTCACATACTTTTTCCTCCCTGCACTGTGAATGTTTACATGTTATGTGCAATTAAACCATGGCAACATCTAATGTTTGTGTAGTATTATGTTCAGCAGACTGTGTTCTTCTATTGTTGTGACTTAGATGACGTTCAGAGCACATTTTATGCCCAATTCATGCAAAACTCCACGTAATCCCAAGGGGTTCACATACTTTTTCTTGCAACTGTATGTAAAATTTAGCTTCACAACACTGGAGAACTACAGGGGTTAGACAAAATTATGGAAACACCATGTCAAAGAACGAAATCATTACCTTATATGGTGTTGGACAACCTTTGGCATTAAACACACCCTGAATTCTCCTGAGAATTGACAAGCATAAGTCCTGGATGGTGGATAATGGACTTTGATACCACTCCTCGGGCACAAATCATTCCAGTTCTTGTAGAGATGCCAGAGGTGGAAAATGAGCCCAAACCCTGTTCTGCAAAATTGACTATAGTGGCTCTAGGATATTGAGGTATGGCAAATGCGGCACCCAGGGTAGGTGTGAGACTTCATCTGCATGCTCATCAAAGCACGATTTGACAACACCAGCTGTGTGAATTGGAGCATTATTGTCTTGGTAAATGGTGCTGTCTTCAGGAAACAATGTCTGCACCATAGCGTGCACATGGTTGGTCAAAATTTGTACAGTCACTGACAGCAACTTTACCTTTGAAGGTGATGATGGGGCCTGTAGAATACCAAGATATAGCTGCCCAAACCATGATTATGCCGCCAACATGCTTTACAGTTGGCACAAAACAATCATAGTCGTAAGTTTGGAATGGTGTTGTAAGGGACCGCCTGGCGGTACCACTAGCACTCCACTGAATAGGCGTCCCCAGCGCACGGAATCTAAGTCCCAGGGTGCTTGTTCACCAGGGCCCCTGATGGTGGGGATGGACTTGGAGCCCCCCGAGACCAGGTCGTGGCTACTGGGTGCGTCCGGCAGTGGTAGTGGTATGCGCCAAGGGCTCCCGCGGGGAAGAGTCTGATGTGAGGAGGTCAGAAGACCCCACTGCAAGGGATGGATGGATGGATGAGCAAGGTCAGACGGGCCGGGTTGGTAACAGAGAGGACGGCAAGGTACAAGGCAGCGGGCATAGAATGGTCGGGTCACACGCCAGGTCAGCAACAGCAGGTCAAATCCAATCAGGGGCATTCAAGAGAGAGGTCAGGCAAAGCAAGGGTCAGGATAGGAGAAAACAGCAAGGTCAGGTACAATCCGGGTCACAACTTACAATTCACAGGTTCACAGGATGCAGGGAAGACCAGAAGGCACTGAATAACAGCTCAGGGCCATTTAAATATCCCGCCCTGCGCTGCCATTGGTACCCAGCGGGCGGCCGCGGCTTCTACTGCGCATGCGCGAACTCGAACGCCGCGGCCGGCCCGGACCTAGTGCCCGTGTCCCTGCACAGGGCGGTGCACTGCGCCTGCGCCGGGACCATCACGGTGGGGATTGGAGAGATCCCTGACATTGCCCCCCCCTATGGGCAACCTCCGGATGCCCACCCGATCTCTCCACCACGGGTGATCGCGAAAAAACCTCCGGACAAGTCTGGGTGCATGGACATTATGGGCTGGTTCCCAAGAATTGTCCTCAGGGCCATAGCCCTTCCATTTGATAAGGAATTGGGTCTGGCCTCCCCTCCTTCGACACTTCAGGATTGTTTCAACCTCAAATTCTTCTTCTCCCTCGACCGTTACGGCTTCCGGGGGTCTAGATTCCCGGTCAGGGAAGGCATCAGGGACTACTGGCTTCAGCAGGGACACATGGAAGACTGGGTGGATCTTGAGCATGTCAGGAAGGACGAGTTCGTAGGCCACTTCGTTAACCATCCGTTTAATGCAGAAGGGGCCTATAAATTTGGGTCCCAATTTCTTTGACGGGCAAAGCATTTTTAAATTGGACGTCGCTAGCCAAACCCTCTCCCCAGGCCGCAATACCAGATCTCCTCTCCGTTTCCTATTGAATGCCTTCCTGTAGTCTTCCTGGGCCCGACTGATGGCCTCTTGAAGCTTCTTATTGTTCGCGGAGAAGAACGTCACCACATCTTGCGTTGCTGGTACTGGGCATTCCGTGACCAAATCCGGGAGGAAGACTGGGTGAAAGCCATAGTTGGCAAAGAACGGGGACTGTCCCGTCGCTGAGTGGTGGGCGTTGTTGTACGCAAATTCCGCTAGGGGTAGAAGTGGCATCCAGTCATCTTGAGTAAATGAAGTGTAGCATCTTAGGTATTGCTCTAGGGTCTGATTGGTCCTTTCGGTTTGACCGTTAGTTTGAGGGTGGAACGCAGAGGAGAGAGACAATTTGATGTCCAGGGCTTTGCACAGTGCTCTCCAAAATCTGGACGTGAACTGGACCCCCCGGTCCGAGACAATGTCTTCGGGGACCCCATGCAGCCTTACTACCTCACGAATGAAGACTCGCGCAGTCTCGGCCGCCGAGGGGGTTTTCTTCAACGGGATGAAGTGGGCCATCTTGGACAAGCGGTCCACAACCACCAGGATTGCCGTGTGGTCTAGTGATGGTGGAAGCTCGACTATAAAATCTAACGAGATCTTTTGCCAAGGCCGTTTAGGAATCGGTAAGGGTCGCAGCAGACCCCAAACCTTGTTTCTTGCTGGCTTGTTCTTCTGGCAGGTGATACAGGACCTTACATAGCCCTTACAATCTTTAGCCATGTCCGGCCACCAGAATGAGCATCGGAGAAGTTCCAGGGTCTTTTCTGGGCCAAAGTGCCCCGCCATCGGGTGGTCATGGCAATGCCCCAAGACCAGGGTTCGGGCTTCCTCCGGCACCACAATTCGATCTTCCCTCCATAGGAGTCCCCCCTTGTTCTGGAGCGGCCCTCCGCCTGGGGTAGAGATGGTTGTGGATGCCTCCATTAGCTTGGAACGAAGGTCCGACTGAAGGGCCAAGAAGTTACCCAAGGACAGGATGGTGTCGGGTACTGGGATCTCCTTGGCGTCCTCGTACATACGTGATAACGCATCGGGCTTAGTGTTCTTTGATCCAGGCCGGTACGTAATGTGGAAGTTGAATCTTGAAAAGAATAGTGCCCATCTTGCCTGTCACGGGCGAAGACGCTTGGCGGTTCTCAGATATTCCAAGTTTTTGTGGTCAGTAAATATTAAGATGGGGTGCACCGCACCTTCCAGTAGGTACCTCCATTCCTCTAACGCCGTCTTGATCGCCAGTAGCTCTCGATCCCCGATATCATAATTCTTCTCCGCTGGGGTAAGCTTCCGTGAGAAGAATGCTACAGGATGGAGCAGTTCCTTGGTGCCTTTCCGCTGGGAGAGGATGGAACCTACCGCATTCTCTGATGCATCTACTTCCAAGATATAGGGCAGGGCGGCGTCTGGGTGACCCAAAATGGGTGCCGAGGTGAACCGCTTCTTCAAGGCTTCAAAAGCTTCCTGCACCTCTGGTGTCCATCTGAACCGAGTTCCCAGCTTGGTTAGCTGAGTAATGGGGGAGACCAGACCCGAGAAGTTCTTGATGAACTTCTGGTAAAAATTCGCAAAACCGACAAATCGTTGGACGCCTTTCCTGTCCGTGGGTTCAGGCCAATCCAGTATTGCGGTGACTTTCTGGGGATCCATCGCGACCCCCGCGGTGGAGATAATCAGGCCCAAAAAGGCAATGCTGGATTGTTCAAAACAACATTTCTCTGCCTTGGCGTACAACCCATGCTGCCGCAATCGCCCCAATACCTTTGCTACATGTATTCTGTGTTCCCCCAAAGAAGGGGAGAAAATCAGAATGTCGTCTAAATAAACGATAACAAAGACATCCAGAAAGTCTCTAAAAATATCATTCACAAAGTGTTGAAACGTGGCCGGAGCATTACACAACCCGAACGGCATGACCAAATATTCAAAATGGCCGAAGCGGGTGCGGAAGGCCGTCTTCCACTCGTCCCCCTCCCTTATGCGAACCAAGTTGTACGCCCCCCTCAAATCCAGCTTTGTAAAAACCACTGCTGTTTTTAAACTTTGGAACAACTCTGGCACTAACGGCAGTGGGTAACGGTTCTTTATCGTGACCCTGTTCAATTCCCTGTAATCTATACACGGCCTTAAGGTTTTGTCCTTTTTTTCAACAAAGAAAATTCCCGCCCCCGCCGGTGAGGTGGAGTGGCGGATGAACCCCTTCTGGAGACTGTCATCGAGATATTCCTTTAGGGCCCCCAGTTCGAGCTCTGAAAGGGGGAAGATTCGCCCAAAAGGAATTTCTGAACCGGGTAACAGGTCAATGGGACAGTCATAAGGGCGGTGGGGGGGTAGAGAATCGGCTCCCCGTTTGCTGAACACATCTAGAAACCCATGGTATACTGCAGGGATTACTTGTTTTAGTTCAGCTTCCCCCTCAGAGCACAGGAGGATTTGGGGGATCCCTGGGCCCGAAGTGCGGCAGTATACCCGACAGTATGGGGAAGGGAACGAGATTACTCCGGTTTCCCAGTCAATCTGGGGGTTATGGGCCCGTAACCATGGGAGCCCCAGAGTGACTGGGAAGAGGGGTGAAGCTATAGCGTCCAGGCGAAGGAGTTCCTGGTGCTGGCCGGCAATGACAGTGGTGATGGAGGGGGTTTCCTGGTTCACTACCCCCGATTTTATTCGGGAACCGTTGGCCAAATAAATATTGAACCCCTTCCGTTTAAATTGGAGAGGAATACCCTGTTGGTGAGCAAAAATAATGTCCAAGAAGCAGCTGCATGACCCCGAATCAATTATGGCCGATACTTCCACGGTCCTTTCTGGAAGCTGAAAGGAAAGGGGCACCACTAAGTATTGGGATGGACCAACATTGCCAATGGATAAGGAAGAAGAGGTGCACTTACTCAGTTTCTGCGGGCAGGATCGTACCATATGGCCAGCTTCACCACAGTAAAGGCACAGGTTCTGGGATCGTCTGCGCTGATATTCCTCTGGAGATAGTTTAGGCCGTGCCAGGCCGAGTTGCATGGGTTCAGGGATATCTCCAGGTGGCCGGTTCTGGACGTTTGGCCTAGGTGCTTGACTGGGACCTTGAAAAGACCCCCAGGAATTTCCTTGACCCTGGCCGGACCTCTCAAACCTGCGTTCCCGCAGTCTACGGTCAATTTTAATGGTCAGTGCTATTAAGTCCTCTAAAGTCTCAGGCACCTCCACCCGGGCGAGCTCATCCTTCAGACCTTCTGATAGGCCTATACGGAACTGATGCAGGAGTGCGAATTCGTTCCAGCGTGTGTCCCCCATCCAGCGCCTAAACTCAGACGCGTACTCCTCCGCCGCTCGGCGGCCTTGCCGCAGCGTGTACAAAGTAGCTTCAGCAGAAGCTGCCCGCTGCGGGTCATCATACAGGATGGCCATGGCGTCAAAAAAAATGTCAACCGAACTAAGGTGAGGGTCATCTTTTCCCCGTAATCGGTGGGCCCAGTCTTGGGGTTCACCCTGCAGGAGGGAGATGACGAACCCCACCTTCATGGATTCAGTCACGAAGGTCCGGGGTTGTAACTCAAAATAAAGAAGACAGGACTCACGGAATGACCTGAAGCGCGTGCGGTCAACGTGAAAACGTTCCGGTAAGGGTACTCAGGGGTCGGCCACCGGGAGTGGTGCGGAAGCCCCAGAAACCAGCACAGGGGCTGCTACGGCTGGGGGTGCGGGGACCGCGGCCTGTGGGGCAGGAACGGATATAGTGCAGGTCTGGAATTGGGTTTCAATCTGCTGGCATCTATCCTGCAGGGCCGATACGGCCTGAGTCAAATTAGACAAGTGCCTGCAGATCTCCTCAAGCGGCGAGGGCCCTCCTCTAGACTCAGTCATGGCCTTCTGGTACTGTAAGGGACCGCCTGGCGGTACCACTAGCACTCCACTGAATAGGCGTCCCCAGCGCACGGAATCTAAGTCCCAGGGTGCTTGTTCACCAGGGCCCCTGATGGTGGGGATGGACTTGGAGCCCCCCGAGACCAGGTTGTGGCTACTGGGTGCGTCCGGCAGTGGTAGTGGTATGCGCCAAGGGCTCCCGCGGGGAAGAGTCTGATGTGAGGAGGTCAGAAGACCCCACTGCAAGGGATGGATGGATGAGCAAGGTCAGACGGGCCGGGTCGGTAACAGAGAGGACGGCAAGGTACAAGGCAGCGGGCATAGAATGGTCGGGTCACACGCCAGGTCAGCAACAGCAGGTCAAATCCAATCAGGGGCATTCAAGAGAGAGGTCAGGCAAAGCAAGGGTCAGGATAGGAGAAAACAGCAAGGTCAGGTACAATCCGGGTCACAACTTACAATTCACAGGTTCACAGGTTCACAGGATGCAGGGAAGACCAGAAGGCACTGAATGACAGCTCAGGGCCATTTAAATATCCCGCCCTGCGCTGCCATTGGTGCCCAGCGGGCGGCCGTGGATTCTACTGCGCATGCGCGAACTCGAACGCCGCGGCCGGCCCGGACCTAGTGCCCGTGTCCCTGCACAGGGCGGTGCACTGCGCCTGCGCCGGGACCATCGCGGCGGGGATCGGAGAGATCCCTGACAGGTGTTCAACCACACGTAAACACATTCAGTGTTTGGGAACAGTGTGAAGCTCGAGTCATCGGACCATATTACAGTCTTCCATTGGTCGATAGTCCACAATTTATAGCTGTTGCACCACTCTTTCCTCTTCTGAGCATTAAAATCGGTCACTAGTGGTTTGGCAATTGTAGGTCGCTCGTGAATGTTTTGCTTATGGAGTTCCCTCCGCACAGTGTTTGTGGACACGGGCTTTGGAAGACTGAGATGGAGCTCTGAAGTCACTTTTGCAGCAGTTGTTTTCTTATTCCGAGTCACAATTCTGGACAATGTCCTTTTGTCTTTTTTGGTCAGTTGACCATGTCGACCATGCTTCTGCTTATCAGATGTTTTCCCAGAAAATGTATATGCCATCATAACCTCGCGGCACGGCAATAAATTGGAAACTTCAGTTACAGAGGTATCAGCTAAGCAAGCACCACCAATTTGCCCTCTTTGAAGCTCAGTAAGCTCTCACATGACTCTACTACTAGCAGCGCATGCAGTGAATGATGGAGGTGAGGCTTCCCAACTGTTAGCTAAGCGTCTCCTCACACAGTGGAAGCAAAAGATTGTTACATTACATTCAACTTTCAACGCAAAAAGTCGTCACTTTCACACCTGCAAATCATGTAGCCTTTCCTTCTTTTTCTCCAATGCTTGTAAGTCTCCCATATTGTATCTCCAATATACACAAGATATTACAACCAACAGCCCACTCAGGCCTAGAAAAGTGTAAATCAATATGGCAAATCTATATCTCTACTCTGGATAACAGGGACTGGGAAGACGTGGAAATATCCTTTTTAACATTTGTTATCTTCTAAAGACAGGAGTAAAACAATTTAAAATACTTCACTGAATATACGTAAACCCAACCAGGCTGGTGAAATTGTATCCTTCCTTCTCTAAACACTGAAGATGTCCCCAGCAACCAACTTACTATACATGTTTTGGAGCTATACCAAAATTCTATTTTTCTCTTTCGCAATTCTAGATTTTGTGTCCATCTGCAGCATGCATATTAGGCCTAGTAAAACATGTGGCCACTGCCAATTATGCTGGAACTTTTCTGGGCTTTCTGCTCTACAATACAATACAGAGCTATTGCTCTTTAATGAAAAATTCTGAACCTCCAAATCGGAAGACCCTAAACAACATAGCTCTGCCACTCTACAAGGCGACCTACAAATCTAGGGGTTGCTTATGCAAATGTAAGAGGGTGTGGAGTGTGGGGCGGTTAGCAGACTGCTGATCTGAAGGCACTGCTTACATCCAAAAAATGATATTGGAGTGGGACTGTGCATTTACACTCACTTGAAGGCCTGTAACATCAAAACAGACCCAGCAAGCTTGAGGAGAGGTGCACCACAGGTTTTGTAACAGACTGTCAAGTCAGAGTTGCCCCCATGACTATGGATTTCATGAGAAGCATCCAGGACTTCAGACACCATAAAAAGGAAGGAAGCTTCACAGGGGAGACCACTGGTTACAATCTTTTGCTCTTAAAAGGGGCAGAGCCACTCTAATTCGGGAATTATTTAAGGGATTTTCACCTTTCTACCACTAGATTATTAATGTATTTGAGTGCTTCAAAGCAGGACATGTCTAGTACTACACTGACCAGTGGGAGAGGTTGGGGAGGGACTCTAAGACTTTAGCCTCTAGACAAGTATTGCCTGCATTTAGGGCCCCCCATGAATCAGGATTTGGAGATTGGGGCCAGAAATACTTCGTACTTGCATTGTTATTTTACTGTAGAAATGTGTTTTACTTTGTGACTACCTACTGCTGTTGACATTTTTGTTGCTTCTTTCTTCAGCTCTGGAGTGGCATCAATGGCTCCTTCACGGGTAAATGCTATATGTAGACCTTATACACCCAGATCCAATTTTGCTTCAATTAACCAAGTGGACTAACTTGAGTTTGATTTTGCAATGTATTATATATATTAATTGTCAGTAGTATGAAACCTATACGATAATTGATAGGTGGTCGGGTTACTATATATTTGTCATTGGGTCTTGCTTTTTGTAATAACAAAACTTTGTGAATAAGGTGTTGTAAGAAAGATTTTTTGTTAGATGTTAATTTAATGTGATAAAAAAATGAAAAAGAAAATGAAACTGCAGGAGATGCAACACCATGTTGGGCTATCAAATATTTTTATTAGTATAGACTATGTATACAAAAATATATTTTAAAAAATAACCGCACTAATAAAAAAGATGCAGGCATCTAAGTGTTCCCACTAATCTCCACCCCCTTTATCTCTGCCCAAACCCCTACAAGATCACTATAAAAACCACCATATGAACCACCACCTAAAATGAACTGTAATCAGTATAGACAGTAATAATATGCTTCAATATAAGCTAAGCTGATCAGGCTACATTTTCTGTACACTTATGTATTGTCCATGTAAACATGAATATGATACTATACTTTTATGATGGAGGGCCAATCCCTTGCGGTAAAAAGCCAACTCCATCTGTACAAATATGCATATCTCACAGGCTATGGGAGCCAAGGTGGATGTTAGCAGTCCAAATATGGATAAGTACTAAAATAATATGCTAAATCTAAAACTCAACAGCCTACAGACATATAGTAACAGAGTCCTGCTTGAATGGGTGGAGATACATCAAGGATGAAGTATAATCACTGTATGCCAGGGAGGAAATATTTGTGCAGCTGAGTAGCTGAATGAACAATGATGATAACACAGTCACTGCATAGTAAGTATTATGGACATTATATATGGACAGCTGATGTTAGCTCATATCCAGGCAGTTAAATAGTTGGATGGACCAGTCTCTGTTAGTTTGATGCCAGTTATAAACACCCGATGTGTTGATGCCGGTGTTTACAAGATTCTCCCCCAGATGGTAATGAGACTTAGATGGATATTGCCTCAGTGGGCCCAATGTCCATACAATGACAGATATAGCTCATCCCCCCTGAATGGGTTTGGGACACTGTATAATAAATGACACCCAGTTGCTGCACGCAAACAGCTCAAACTCCATGATAATAAAGCCTTTACACTGGCTTTGCTCTCAAATGTGTGCCAGTTGGATAGAAATACTCAGCTGCACTTCTGGTATCATTCCAAGACATTCTCACCAATACTTAATTCCCCCATCAAAGAGGGTTTCCTTAACTCTTCAATAAAGCCACTCCCTGTTTTTCTGCCTGGGCTCTCCACAGCAAAAGTGTATGGACCGACATCCTACATACCGCCGACTTCAGTAGCTACTGATTAGAGCATGTTCCAATAACGTCTACGTGTTTCGTTCTTGTGCACTGCCTGCAGATGGTGACTCACCATAAAAACTAATGGGTCTGCATGGCACATGCACGCATTCATAAGGTCTTTTTATTATCTTCTAGTCAAAAATGATCCCCATCAGCAGACATCATATAGACCAGTCCAAGTTGGTACTCTTCTTTATTCATGTTTGACATACCTTTTTATTATGATACTGCTGCAATAGCATGACAGGCCTCTTTATCACCATAGCTCATTACATACATGGCCATTGTTCTCAGTGGATACAGACCTGGTGTTTCATTTGAGATCATTTATCTGGCCACAAACATTACATGACAGTCAGACATTAAGGAATGATTAATTTCCTCTACGCAAACATACATGCATTTGTGCATTTTTGGTGCAATTATATCATGCAAAGTAAACAGATTTCATGTAGTCAATAGCACAGTTCCCATCTCCGTGTTTTTTCCTGCAGCTTTAGTACCACTGATAAGAATGACGCAAAGCTCAACACACATTTTGTGTAACTTTTCATGCATTTAGCTGCTAAAGTTTAAATGCTTGAGGACAATCCTTTCTTTACAAAATGTACTCTTAGTGTTAGTCTGCGGTGACAAAATGTTATAATTACAAATTCAGCATCTATGCGGGGGTTTGTATGTTCAGCTGTCTGGGACTGAAACAAATTACGAAAGGTTTTATACTTCCTTCCATTCAGTTGGGTACGCTTCATGCATTTATAGGCCACCCAAAAATGCAAAAGTACATTCAGAAAACACCATTATTACTTTTGGCAGATTCATGATCCTAATACTTCAAGATAAATCAATCTTTAATACACTTACACAGTGCTTGAGATGACAAATAAATGAATGCCACCAAGTTTCCCAAGCCATACTGTTTATACAGGTGCATAAAAAATGACTAAGACTATAGTTTTCTCATCATGTCCACAATAATCCCACTCTCTAAATGATTTGTGCAGCCTTAATCAGTATTTAACACTATTTCTCAAAGATAACATTCACATGTGTCATATAGTGTTGTTCATATGTACTTCTGGTCTGCACACTGGTTTCCTTCTGATGTTTTAAGCATAGGGAGCCATACATCTCAGTACACATGGCAAGTCTGACAAGCTTAACCATATTATTATTATTATACAGGATTTATATAGCGCCAACAGTTTGCTTAGCACTTTACAATATAACGGGAGACAATACAGCAACAATACAGTTCAATACAAGAGGGAAAGGAGGGCCCCGCTCCTTGGAGCTTACAATCTAGGAGGGAGGGGCTAGTGGTACAAAAGGTAGTAACTGTGGGGGATGGACAGGTTGGAAGAGTAGAAGATTCCATTATTAGCTGAGGGCAGGATAGACTCTCCTGAAGAGATAGGTTTTCAGAGATCGCCTAAAAGTGAGCAGAGTAGGCGATAGTCTGATAAATTGGGGTAGAGAGTTCCAGAGGGGAAGCTCTGGAGAAGTCCTGGAGATGAGCATGGGAGAAGGAGACAAGGGAGCTAGAGAGCAGGAGGTCTTGCGAGGAGAGGAGAGTATGGTTTGGGTGATATTTAGAGACAAGATCATTGATGTAATTTGGGGCAGAGTTATAAATGGCTTTATACATTATTGTTAATGTTTTGAATAATATCCGTTGGGCAATAGGAAGCCAGTGGAGGGATTAGCAGAGAGGGGTGGTAAGAAAGAAAGGTTAGTAAGGTGGATAAGTCTGACAGCAGCATTCATGATAGACTGAAGAGGGGATAGCCTAAGATGAGGTAGGCCAATGAGGAGGGAGTTGCAATAGTCAAGGCGAGATATAACAAGGGAGTGAATAAGTTGCTTAGTGGTTTCCGAGGTTAGGAACAGGCGTATCTTGGAGATGCTGCGGAGGTGAAGTCTACAAGATTTGGACAGTGATTGGATTTGGGGGTGAAAGGACAGATAGGAGTCTAGGATTACACCTAGTACCCTGGCATGAGGGGAGGGAATGATGATTGTGTTGTTGATCTTGATGGAGAAGTCAGGGGAGGGGGCACGGGCTGGGGGTAATACTAAGAGCTCAGTTTTGGAAAGATTGAGTTTGAGGAAGTGGAGTGACATCCATGCCGATATGTCGCTTAGTAGGTTAGTAATGCGAGAGGAGACTGAAGGGGTGAGGTGAGGGGTAGAAAGATAGATTTGTGTGTCATCAGCATAGAGATGGTACTTAAAGCCATGGGAGTTTATCAAGTGACCAAGGGAGGAGGTGTAGATGGAGAAGAGAAGGGGTCCAAGGACAGATCCTTGAGGCACCCCTACAGAAAGAGGGAGTGAAGAGGTGGAGGCAGCATTACAGGTAACGCTGAAGGAGCGCTGCGATGGGTAGGAGGAGAACCAGGAGAGAGCAGAGTCTCTGAGACCAAAAGAGTGGAGTTTTTTGAGGAGGAGGGGATGGTCAATTGTATCAAAAGCTGCAGAGAGGTCAAGTAGTAAGAGTACGGAGTAGTGGCCATTGGTTTTAGCAGTTAGTAGATCATTAGTGAGTTTTAGTAGGGCAGTTTCAGTGGGGTGTAGTGAGTGAAAGCCAGACTGTAAAGGGTCAAGAAGGTTGTTGTCAGTGAGGTGGGAGCTCAGACGATTGTACACTAAGCGTTCTAGGAGTTTAGAGGTAAATGGCAGCAGGGAGATGGGTCTTAAGTTGTTCAAGTTGGTGGGGTCCAGGGAGGGCTTTTTAAGTATGGGAGTGATGTGCGCATGCTTTAGAGGGGAGGGGAAGGCACCAGTAGAGAAGGAAAGATTGAAGATGTAAGTGAGGGAGCATAGGATGGAAGGAGAGGGTGAGTGTAGTAGTTGTGAGGGGACAGGATCCAGGGGGCAGGTAGTGAGACGGGCTTCTGAGAAAACCTTAGTGACCTCTTCGGTAGTAGCAAGGTCAAAAGAGGAAAGTGTTGAGGGAGGTTTAGTATAAGGTATGCTAAGTGGGATGGATGTCTGTGCAGTGGTGATGCCCCTACGAACTGCGTCAATCTTGTTTTTGAAATGATTTGCAATCTCGTGAGCAGTGAATGAGGTACTGGGTGGAGGTAGAGAAAGTAGAGAGTTAAAAGTAGAGAAAAAACGACAAGGACTGGATGACAAGGTAATAATAAGAGTGACAAAGTAGGCTTGTTTGGCAGCATGAAGGGAGGAATTGTATGTTAAGAAAGCAGAGTTATATCAGGTGAATGCTTGCTGGGATTTGGTTTTACGCCACAATCGCTCCAGTGCACGACTATGTCGTTTAAGATTTCTGGTGTCGTCAGTCTGCCAAGGTTGCAACGGTTGGGGCCTGATGCTTCGTGTTGTTAAAGGAGTAAGCGAGTTTAATGCAGATAAAAGTGAACTGTTGTAGACAGCAGTAGCCAGGTCAGGGCAGGACAGGGGAGAGATTCTGTCATAGAGTTGGTCAGTTGCAGAGTGGAAAGGAGCAGGGTTCAAGTTGTGAAGGTTTCTGCAGGTAATTGTTTGCCGCTTGGAGGGAAAGATGTTTGAAGATGAGGACACTGTGAAGGTGATGAGATTATGATCATAGAGAGGAAAGGGGTTGTTTGTGAGGTTGTAGGGAGTGCAAAGACGGGAGAAAACAAGGTCTAATGTATTCCCATCAGAGGGAGTGGAGGACTGTATACACTGTGCTAATGCAAAAGATGAGGTTAGGTTGAAGAATTGGGATGTAGCCGGGTTGTTGACATTGATAGGTATGTTAAAATCTCCGAGAAAGAGAGTGGGTAGTTTAGAGGAGAGAAAGTAGGGTAGCCAGGCAGAGAAATCATCAAGAAAGTGGGACACCGGTCCAGGAGGCCGATAGATCACTGCAATCCTCAGAGAAATGGGAGAAAACAGCTGGACAACCATACTAAGTGAACATGGCTTGCTATGGTTAAAGTTAAAGTCGTTGTAAACCCAAAAAAATCTAAATTGACATGACCAGTCACACCATAATAGCAGAAGTCATTTGTCTGTAGTCTGGCCAAGAAAGGAGCAACCAGTCACCTGAAATTCTCTCTGCTTTCCTACGGTAAAAAAACCCAACACATGAAAAAAAAAATAAATCTCCACACCCCCTCTTCTGTGATTGACAGACTAATTAGTCTCATGCATGAGAGAAGAGGGCGTGCATCTTGCAGCCATACACACAGATCACTCCCGAAATAGCCTAGCTCAGGAATTACTCAGCGGACTGTGCTGACACTATGTGCTGATCTCTACTAACAGAGGAGGAGGGGGAATACATGCTTTCACAGGTCATCATTATCAACTATTGGGGGGGGGGACTGTGGAGTTAAATCTTTGTGAGGTTGTTTGGCTCCAGTTAGTTGATAATGATGACCTGTGAAAGCATGTATCCCCTCTCTTCCTCTTCCCTTAGTAGAGATAAGCACATAGTGTCAGCAGGGTCCCACTGAGTAATTCCCGACAGTTGCTCAGCTCCCTCCAGCCTATGAAAGTCTGCAGTCTCCGGAGCCTCTGTTTTCTCAGTCTCCTCAGGCTGGAGCTGACTCCTAATTAGTCTGTCAGTCACAAGAGAGGTGTGGCGACACAAATTTTTTTCATGTGTCAGGTTTTTTCACTGTAGGAAATCAGAGAGGATATCAGATGACTGGCTGCTCCTTTGTTGGCCAGACTAGGGACAGATGACCTCTGCTGCTATGCTGTTTGAGGTAGACTGATCATTTCAATTTTGATTTTTTCGGTTTACAACCACTTTAAAGTAGAAATTCACCCAAAACCTAACTAATTCTAAACCTACTCGCAGCCACATTCTAAAACTAATCTATCTAGCCCTGTAAAGAAGAAAATGCTATAGCTGTCAGTGGTGGCTTCAATGTGTAGGTGTGTGCAGTTGAGGCAGCCAACAACAGAAGCCCCATAGTAAGTCTATGGGTGACGTTACTTCTCAGGCATTTCACAGCCATTATCGGTTCTCTCCTGCACACAGCATCAGCCGCTGGAGACTGGACCAGACTGGCTTCAGAAAAGGTATGTATAGTGATCTCTTCTTTACAGGGCTAGATAGATTAGTTTTAGAATGTGGCTGCAAGTAGGTTTAGAGTTAGTTAGGTTTTGGGTGAACTTCTGCTTTAAGACTGCAATCTCTCTTCACTCTACATTTCTATGACTTTTAAATGAACAGGCCAATGTTTCACTTTATCACTGGTTGCAGACACTCATACTTTTAGCCTTTTAGAGTCCCAGTTCTTAGCTCAAGATTTCACCAAAAACATATCAAATACTTTACTTTTAAACATGTTCCTTTAATAACTCTAAGTTTATATTAATAACCATTTTTGATTTGGATATAGGTAAAAAGGTAGATTTGAAACTTTTTACCATCTGCAGTTTCATATGTGATTGCTATTTGCTGCACTGGATGATGTACCAGGTTTTGCATTTTTCCAGTACTAATGTCAACCATATAACTGGACACAAAAAGCAGACAGTAGAAGTGAGTTACACATACTGTACAAGTGTGTGGCAGAGACGTATTCAAGATAGATTGCTCAGTTGTTTTTCGTATTTGAAAGATTTTTAAAAGTATTTAAAACTTCAAGAAAGGTTTGGCCAATATTAGAACTTGTACATTACAAAGACAGACTGATTTCAGAGGTGTACCTTCATGGCCTTTTATTGGTCACACATCCATTCACTGCTTTAGTGAGCACAGACCATCACAGAGTGATAATGCATCTCAATGGATGAAGAAACACATACTGTGCAGCCTGTCTGTTTAAAGGCTAAGAAGCACTGATTGGTGCAGTGTGTTCATTATGCCTTTCATCTTTAAGGGTGCATGTGGGCACTTATGTACACGGTGATGTGAGAAAAATGTTCTACCAAGTTGTCCATACCAACCAATAATCCTTGTTTCATTTTCAAACTTTGACTGCAGGCATTACAGTTCAAAGCCGATTGCTATGGATAATAGGCAATTTTAGTTATCACGTTTTATATACAAACCTTAAACTGTATCTACGGCGAAAACTGTTTTCACAGTTTTGGATGGAGTGGTGAAAGGTTGGAAATGTTCTTAACCTCCCTGGAGGTATTACCAAGTGTAGCTTGGGGTAAAGTTTCAGCACCGCAAGCGGCAACCCCGAGCTACACTCGGGAATACCCTGCAGCGTTGCTCCGGGATCCCTCGATCACTTACCTTGTCCTGCGGTCCCGCTGCTACGGACATACGTAGCAGCTAGAACCAGAGGAGAATATGCTCAATCATGTTGTAAAGAGCTGTGAAAACAGTTGACGCTATATAAATCATGTAGATCCCTCAGTGTATCTAAATGTGTATAGGTGCAGCACTAAAAAAATATTAACAAAAAAAAATTATACACTATAAATAGGTAAAGTACCCCCATATGGCTGTATGGGATAAATGCTCACCAAACGGAGCCAGATGTAAAATCCATAGTATAGTATTTATTTAACACACTGCATTCATGTGACAGAGTGACATCAGCACTCTAAACTCCACCCAGCAAGTTTCACATGCTCTCTCTCAATTAGGTTGAATCCAATTCAGCCTAACTTGTCACAATCAACACTTTGTGATACCTGATGATGTGCTAGAGCTCATAATGTGCTGAGTGGAGTTTAGAGTGCAGCTGTCACATTTGTAAGTAAGTGTTTAAATAAATTCTACACTATGGAAGTTACATCTGGCTCCATTTGTTAAGCATTTATCCCATACAGCCATGCTCTATATTTATATACTCTAGTCCTTGAAGGAACTGGTCAGTGGATCCATTTAAAGGGGCCACTTCCATGACAGAGCTGTTATCTGTGTGATTACACAGAGCGCTTTTGCTGCTTATAATTGATGCAGCCACATGTTCAATCGAGTGCGGAGTGCTGGTGGTGGTTTTGGCACAGTGGATTCTCACAATTTAAGTCACATCTTGAGTGAAGTAAAGGAGAAGTTTGTGCACCACACATTCAAGAATTGGTGGATTTGCTATATACATTGATATATGAACTATTGATTTGTCTTTTTTATTTGATATATGAACTATTGATTTGTCTTTTTTATTTGTTCTATCACTTTCTTCATACATATAATTTGGTTGTTCATTTTTCTATTTGCATGGAGGTACTTTATTTATAGTATATCATTTTTTATGTAATTATTTACATTGGAAAAACTTGCCAATCAGCTACAAATGGGAAAACCCCCCAGAAAAGACAGTTTTTACATTTGTTTTTTTTGATAAAAGTGGACACAATATATGATTGTATTCTGTAGATTGTATGTGCTACAAAGTGTACACAAAATAGATCTGTTGGATATAGTCCAATTCAAGTGCTAGTCAGTGTCGTGTTGGGAAATCACACCTGAGCTTTCCCTAATGTCCAAATAATAATGGAAAAAAACAGAAAACATATGACATAACCATGGTAACTCATGCATCCCAAGATAATGCTAAAAATAAACACTTTTGGTCAAGCAATACAGGATTCACATAATTAGAAAAAAAACTCTCTGGGAAGCAATAAACCAGCACCACCGCCCTACATCACATGGGCAGCCAATGTTTAAGTGTGCCAGTGAAAACAAAATTGTTCTGGCTCTCAGGATTTAATTGCACATGACCAAGTATATCTCCAGCACTAAAGAACCACTCCAAACAACATACATGAAAAAATTATTTTGTTTGGCGTTTGCAAAACTCCTGGGAGGTGAACAGAAGATAGCGGACATAGTGACCATTTAGTACATCAGCCTTAGTTTCCATTAATTCATTAATTAGCAAAAAGAGCTTTTAAATATAGCCGAGTCCAAGATTATTTTATCATTCAATAGAGCAACTTCACACAGCTCTTCATTGAAGAGGAGTGAACCATCCACATCTGCCCTTGTCTCTTGTATCTTGGAATCTTAAATCCATCAAGATACTTATAGGTGTTAACTGCAAATCTGTCAGAATGAGATGACAAATGGACCTTTTATAAAGAGTTATTCTCAAAGCAGCAAAGTCACAGAAGTCACTATGACAGGTTGAAAATCTCTATTGACAACAAAATTAAGTATAGGACCTTCATTTAAACAGCTCAAACTTCAAGAAAACAGAACTACCAACTGCAAGCATCATACAGACTTTTTCCAAATGGCAGCAGTGCCTTTCCATGGTTTCCCTGTGTTTCTACAAATGCTTGGCAACTGCAATGGAGTACATGTTACAAGAACACCCAATATCAGCCAGATGGTCATATTTATGAAGTAATGCTCTCTCAGGTTATAACAAATGTACTTGGCTGATCTTTATTGGCTAAACTTCACACCAGTCTGCAGCAGCAATGAATTAAAGCTACAATGGGCCTTGGACAAAACAGTGTACAAGCATTTTTAAAATGTGTCCCATTGAAAAACTTGTAAAGGCCTAACAGAATTCTGTTAATTTACCAAACAAATGCAGTACATGTTGGGACAAGGAAAAGGCTAGATGTAACAAAATATTTATATTATATATATATATATATATATATATATATATATACAGTATATATATATATATTACTGGCCAAACGTTTTAGGCAGGTGTGAAAATGCTGTAAATTAGGGATTTTTTCAGAAATAGAAGTGTTCATAGTTTATTTGTATCAACTGACATAATGGAAAGTAAATGAACAGAAGAGAGATCTAAATCAAATCAATATTTGGAGTGGCTATCCTTTGGCTTCAAACCAGCATCAATTCTCCTAGTTACACAAGGTGCTTATGCACACAATTTTTGAAGGAACTCGGCAGGTAGGTTGTTCCAAACATCTCGGAGAACTAGCCACAGGCTGCCTCTGTCTTTTCATGTAAACCCAGAGAGATTTCCTGATTTTGGGATCAGGGCTCTTGTTGGAGTAAAATCATCACTTCCAGGACTCCTTGTTCTTCTTTAAGCTTTAAATTTTTAATAACATTGGCTGTATGTTTGAAGCATAGTGGCAGTTTCTTGCAAATCTGGGGGTGCATTTCTGCAAATGTAGTTTGTTCAGGATCAATGTTGTACTCATTGATGAGAAATACAGGCAGATACTTATCCATCATGGCACCAAATTACAGTACTGTATATTACGCACTGACAGGGGCATAGCAACAGGGGCAATGCCTGCAGAAGGTAGAGGAGGAGAAGAGGACAGTCCGCAACTACAAGAGGAACATGAAGATATGGATTCCTCTGTATGCAGTTACCCCACAGCTCCTTCTATCCAGCTTCTTTCTGCTGCCCCTTCCCCCTTCCTTCTTACTGCCCCCTCTGTTCCCAATGGCTGTAGGGTTCTGAAGTGACAGTTTCTCTCTCACAGCCCAGAGCCAGCCCTGACAGTCCCCCCCCCCCCCACCATGGACAGGAGAGGAAAGAGAGCAAGAGAGCTGGTTCTGCTTCTCCTCCTTCCACCCCTCCCCCTCCTCCTGTGTCTGCCCCACCCACACTCCCCGGCAATCTAGTGCCTCAGAGAAGGAGATGTGTGGGTGGAAAGTTTGAAGGTCAGGAGAGATGCAGCCTGCCCATCCATCCATTCACTCTGGGTGAAGTCTCCCCTCTCCCTCCTCTATCCTGCCTCCCAGTACTGTAATGTTAGGAGGGCTCTGATGTAAGGGGGGTTCTGTGGACTTTATTTTTCCCACCTTTTATTTCTTTCCGTCTTTCCCTTACACACCCTCCCTCTCTTATCTTAATATGTTTATGTACATTTATTTAAAAGGCCAGCCACAGACATAAAAATTCATCCAGTTCAGGATGAACCGGCCAAATTTCAATCAGTTTATGGGCAGGCTGGTTGTACTGAAGTCGATACAACCAGTCTGTTTTTTTCAGTGCAATCACTGTCTGTGACTATAGCTGTCAGCAGTGATCATTGTATTCTGCCGGTGGGGAAACCTCCCACTGTCAGAATACAATAGCACAGAGAGAGGGAGTCCCCTATCTACACTGACTGTGATGATGGGGGAATCAAGTGATTATTTCCTTCTACCTGTGGAGGAAGAAAAGAAAATTGTATAATCTATGGGCTGCTTAAGAGTGTGTGTGTATGCACAGTGTATATACAGTGGGGCAAAAAAGTATTTAGTCAGCCATCAATTGTGCAAGTTCTCCCACTTAAAAAGATGAGAGAGGCCTGTAATTGGCGAGAGCTGATTGGAGGAAAGAGACACACTCCTTCACACAGCATGCAGAAACAGTGCTAAGGCTGTCAATCACAGGCTGTGTGCTGGAGCTCCCTCCCCTGTCACCTTTTTACCTCTTGGTGTCAGGAAAACTTGACAGAAGTGACTCATGCAGGTAGCAGAGAAACAAGACAGCAGACAGAAATTACACTTCGTACTCTGTATTGAGACAAGCATACACTATAGAGAATATTATACCAAACTTACCAAATAGCCCTGAAATACCAAACTTCCTTAGTAAAATTTAATTAGCATACCTCTACTGGGATTCTAAAACTCTCTAATCTTAATACACAAACTCTAAATGCTCTAAATGCACACATAGATGATGAAGAAATTGAGGCGACTCAAAACCTTTCAGATGAGAAAAGCCCCTGGACCAGATGAACTACTGTATTTCTATTATCAGAAATTTCTACTAACAGTATTGCCACAAATATTCAGTGAGTTCCTTCGCCAAACTCCTATCAAACTTCTTTTATTACCGTAATTCTCAAGCCAGAAAAGGACCATGCCATCTGTTCAAACTACATGCTAATAGCCATAATGAATTCTAACTTAAAATTATATATCAGACTGATAAGAATTACAATTAGAATAATTCCTACTGTAATACATTAAGGCCATAACATTAGAAATGCTCCTTACACTTGTGGTCATTAGGAAAAATTACCTCCTTACAAACAGCAAAAAAGATCAATGGTGTCAGTGGGAACTTATCTCAAAGGCAAAAAATGCTCATTGTTTAAGGAACCCCTAGTAACCTTTGGAGGAACCCTAGTTGAGAATTCCTGATCTACACTATAAGGAAGGAGTGAGCTTGTCCATATAATCCAGATCACCACTATCTTTACTTGTTTTTATTTTACTTTATTATAGTGATGCATCAATAACAGTATATGATCCCTCTACCCAATTTGTTACTAAAATTCTATATTGTTGCAATTTTGTATGTCAAATTGGAACACTCAAAATGGAAAACTCAAAATATGTATGGGTACCTGTACTATTTAACCACTTGTTTATTCTACCTATGTATCTAAAAAAAATGCTTAAATAAAAAAGTTAATTATTTCCATGAAAGTTCTTATTTTAAAAGCCCAACTGAAACCCTCTTAAAAAATTATGTCACTGCTTCCTTGTTGATTAAATAAGTAGGTTAACAGTCTTATCGTTCATTTAAACAGTAAAACAGCCTACAGCCATACTTGAAAATCTGTACCCTACAATCTTGGAGCAGAGATGGACCACTGTGCTCTATCTGTAAGTAGCAGCCCTCTGTTGCATTCCAATATGCCCCCTCTGAGTTAAAGCTAGAACCCTATTGTCACCAAGAAGTTGCATGACAGTGGGGTGAAAAATTTTAAGTATGGCTGTGGGATGCTTTACTAGCTAAATAAATGGTCGGACTTGCTGTTCTAGTAAAGGAGGAAGCTTTTTGAATATATTTTCTACTAGGGTTCAATCAGGCTTTAAGTGAAGCAGACCATAGAAGCTAATTACAGAGAAGTAAATCTTGACAAAATATTCAAGGATTCAGTAAGCTAAAGAATGTCAACAGAGCTTACAGTAAAGCCCAACTCCATGCTCTGGTCCCACCCCCCTTGTTTCCCATTCAAGCATCCACATACCTTTAAAAAAAAAAATCTTAATACATATAGTGACTGTGCTAGGCCCTGATACTGTAAAAGTAGGCAAAAAAAGAGACACAAATGCATAGTGCAGGGCTCCGAAATATCGATTTTGAGCAGAGAAGACTGGCTTTTCCGTTTTCTCTGAGTTTTGTAATTCCCAGATTGGTATCTGGAGTCCAAAGGCTTTAAAGAGTCTTGGGTGGGACAAAGCTTTTAACCCAGTGTACAGGTTTTGTGGGATATACTGCAGGTATACTGCAGGTGTGCACATCCCTTGTAATAAAAGGCATGACAGCAAGTTAGGACTCCCTTGCAGAGACAGGTGTGCTCTATGCTGGAGACAGTACTCCATGCTGGAGTCAGGAGGTCTAGAGGACAGAGTCAAGATGACTGAGCAAGTCTAGAGGACCCAAAGAACCTAGAGAACCGAGAGAGGGGCCAGTGCTGACCAAGCTGACACTTTGAGTTACAGTGGCTGCAGGTAGCAATGTGTGAAGACTATTGTGGACTGAGAGTCTGCATTCTAGGCCAAGAGCTGTGTAGAATGAGATGAGCTGCCATGTGATGTTGAAACCCCTGCGTGGAAATCTCTGATGTAAATAATTTGGGTTTATTTTTAAATAAGCATGCACCATCAAGGCTTGAAAATGCGTTGTTTGGTGTCAATCTACTTTCAAGCTACAAACCACTCAGTTCAATTCTCCAATATCACAATACTTTTATCCAGGTGTCTGTTTCTACAGTCATATCAAATATCTTCTTCATCCTCTTCTTCCTCTAACTGTGAGACCTGAGTGATGATGTTGAGCCATGACACACTGGGCTCATGATACATTGGCTGGTACTGAATCAGTGAGCCATGCTCTAAAATCTATGGAACCCCATAAGAGTACAATTTTGGAAAAACAAGGTGAGTAGACTTATAGAATTGTAATATAACTGTTTGAAGTGGATAAAAGTGAAAATGAACAAGAGAGACAGAGAAACTGACCCGCTTGATGTGAAATAGTATCTATTGAGTCTCTCAACCAGACCTGGTATTAAGAGTGATAAATGTGAGCATTAGCTGTAAAGCATATCTGAGGTTTCTGCCAGACGCAGCAACACTTACAACATCATCTAGCATAACTGCTGTTGATATGGCTGATGCAAGATCTGAGCTTAATTAAATGTACAGATGTCTGGCCCCAGTTCCCACAGTAGAGTTACAGGAACGGCAAGTAAATAGACGCAAGGGTCACATGCATAAACACTCCAGAAAGAACAATTAGCCTTCAGGGGGATTTTTTAAAACTGTAAAATTCACATCTACTGTTCAGTGCATGTCCAATGCACTACAGTACAGAATAGTGGTTTACATCTGCACCCTATATACATCAGGGATTATGAAAAACACTAGCAAAGTGTGCCTGCTCTTTAAATGGAAATAAATAAATACTATCAATGTACAATACTCTGTACAGGGTTCAGGAGTCTGGGGCATGCAATGTGCAGCACAGAATACATAGTGTAGTGGTTTGTGGTTCATGGTATGCAGTTTAAATGGTGGTTAAAGGAGAACTGATCTGTATTATAGAACAGCAGTTTACTTCTCCATGTAGAAGGTGTAGTGGGACCCCCATAGGAGGTTAACAGTTTGTGGGTCCCAAGGTTTTTCCCACTATCTCCCGCAGCCAGGCATACATGCACTTTCTCTAGGTTCAAGAAACCATCTAGGGTTGTTGGTTTTTAATACAGAGTTGAACTTGAATGGGGATTGGGCTTGGGATTGGGAGGATACTCCAATAACTTGCTATATTGAACTTTGAGGACACTGAAACTTGCTTCTTGAAAATCGGAACTCTTGTAACTGTGAAGCAGAGAGCGGACAGGTTCTGCAAGGCAATATTGAGGAGGTTGAGCCTATGGGCAACAATAGTAAACTATTAACATAAAAACACTTGCCTAATACCCTTTCTTCTGGTCTGGATTAGCAACAATTCTTCCATGGGAACATGTGGTCTTAGGTCCTTTCTCTCCCCCTCCACTTTCTTCCCCTGGAGTTTCTAACTCAGATACACAGAGACAGGGAGTGATTTACATAAAAAACTCTGACAATTAACACAGAACATCCATTTATAAATACAGACAGTAGAGGACAGCATGTCCTACATTTGCTTTACGGATGTGGCAATTTTGCACCACAGCTAGATTCTTCACTGGCAGTCAAGGTACAATCTGCAATGTAAAACTGCCATTCAGCAGTTAAAAAAAAAAAAGCAGGTGTCAGTTGCTAGTAGTAGCACCTCCCAAATGCCTGCCAGCCACTGCTATATTGCGCTCTGAAAAGCAATACACCGCAGAACGCTATTCAGAGGTTGGTGACTGTTACCACCAGTGTGAAAGAGCACTTAAGGCAAAAAACTGTTTCACAGTTAACACAAGAGGCTGGAACAAATCGTTTAGCAGATATGTTCATATAGGTGTATTTAATAGTTTGCCTGGAGTTTAGTTTTAAGAATTGTGGCAATTATGCTTACAAAATATACCTTTTACACTATTATAGGAAAATCCCTTGAGGAGAAAAAGTTCTTTACCCTGTAATCATCCCATTCGTTGAGGTTGCTCTTATTAAAAATAAAACAGTTTTAGATACCCTGCTCTCATTCATAAACTGAAATCTCTTCTGAATATATGATCCAACTATAACTTATCATGGCTTGCTCACATTATGGCAGTAATAATGACATATATCCAATCTTGGAAGGCCCACTGAGAGTCTGCAGTACACGGTATGAGTACCACGTTCACCTTTACCAGTTCGGTTCAATGAGAATCACCCAAATTTCCTTCTATCTTGATTATATATGGCACAACCCACCATCCACTCACCTGCCCTGCGACCAGAAGTGTTGCAGTCAGAGACCCAGATGTTAAACCCTAAGGGGAAGATCTTGACCAAATGAGGCATCATGAGGTTCCCTGCACTAGAGGGCAAAGCCCTGACGTACCACAGCTGGGGTCCTGGAAGGCCCTGTGGTTCCCAAACATGAACTCTGTGGATACAGAGGTAATTGGTGCATGCCCCATCCAGACAGCCTTCACCCTCCTGGTGCCCACACTCCTAAAGAGTGTTAAGGGACTGGGTTCCACCAAATGGGTGCATCAGAGAAGTGCACAGCTTGTGCAGTTAAACGTTTAATGATCAAAGAATTAAAATCAACAATTGTTGCATTCACATATTTCATACACTAAAAGTGCCTTAAATGTAGCCCCTTCTTGCTGAAGTTGGAAAACTGGTCACATCATGGCAAGTGATGTCTGATGGTTGTTTAGCATGAAGTTTGAATCTCTAACTACAGGCTGACAAGCTGAAGGGAGGCAGACAACTCGGGTGCACAATGGGCTCAGCTGCACATCAAAGCCTGCTGTTACTGGGCTTACATCCACTATATTGCCAAAGCCTGCTGTTACTGGGCTTACATACACTATATTGCCTTTACACGCACACCCTTTGCAGCTATAACAGCTTCAACTCTTCTGGGAAGGCTGTCCACAAGGTTTAGGAGTGTGTCTATGGGAATGTTTGACCATTCTTCCAGAAGTGCATTTGTAAGGCCAGGCACTGATGATGGACGAGAAGGCCTGGCTCGCAGTCTCCGCTCTAATTCATCCAAAAGGTGTACTATCGGGTTGAGGTCAGGACTCCGTGCAGGCCAGTCAAGTTCCTCCACCCCAAACTAGCTCATCCATGTTTTTATGGACCTTGCTTTGTGCACTGGTGCGCAGTCATGTTGGAACAGGAAGGGGCCATCCCCAAACTGTTCCCACAAAGTTGGGAGCATGAATTTGTCCAAAATGTCTTGGTATGCTGACACCTTAAGAGTTCACTTCTCTGGAACTAAGGGGGCAAGCCCAACCCCTGAAAAAAAACCCCACGTCATAATCCCCCCGCCACCAAACTTTACACTTGGTACAATGCAGTCAGGCAAGTACTGTTCTCCTGCCAACCGCCAAACACAGACAGACAAGTCCATTGAATTGCCAGACAGGGAAGTGTGATTCGTCAATCCAGAGAACACATCTCCAATGCTCCAGAGTCCAGTGGCGACATGCTTTACACCACTGCATCTGACACTTTGCATTGCACTAGGTGATGTAAGGATTGGATGCAGCTGCTCGGCCATGAAAACCATTCCATGAAGCTCTCTACGCACTGTTGTTGTGCTAATCTGAAGCCCACACAAAGTTTGGAGGTCCTTAGCTATTGACTCAGTTATTGACTCAGCAGAGCCCCCTTTAACCCTAAGGGGAAGATCTTGACCAAATGAGGCATCATGAGGCTTCTGCACACTGTGCGCTTCAGCATGGCTGACCCCGCTCTATCATTTTGCGTGGGCTATCACTTCGTGGACAGCCCTCCCAGAAGCGTTGAAGCTGTTCTAGCTGCCAAGGGTAGGCCAACTCAATATTGAACCCTACGGACTAAGACTGGGATGCCATTAACCACTTGCCTACCAGGCACTTATACCCCCTTCCTTACC
This sequence comes from Staurois parvus, assembly GCF_062004578.1. NCBI lineage: Eukaryota > Metazoa > Chordata > Amphibia > Anura > Ranidae > Staurois > Staurois parvus. Next base: position 596,369 of record NW_028318189.1, on the reverse strand, counting down.
AGGCCAATTTTCAGCTTTCAGCGCTGCCGCACTTTGATTGACAATTGCGCGGTCATGCAACATTGTACCCATATGAAATTTTGATCATTTTTTTCTCACAAATAGAGCTTTCTTTTGGTGGTATTTAATCGCCACTGGGTGCTTTACTTTTTGCGCTATAAATAAAAAAGTGCAAAATATTTGAAAAAAAAAAAAAAAGTTTATTTGTTTCTTTTATAAAATTTTTCAAACAGGTATTTTTTCTCCATCACTGATGTGTGTTGATGAGGCAGCACTGATGGGCACTGATAGGTGGCACTGATGGGCACTGATAGGCAGCACTAAAGGGCACTGATAGGCAGTACTAATGAGGTGGCACGGATAGGCGGCACTGATAGACAGCACTAATTAGGGGTCACGGATAGGCGGCACTGATATGCAGCACTGATAGGCGGCACTGATAGGTGACACTGATTATGGGTACTGATAGACGGCACTGACTGGCATCACTGCTGGGCACTGACTGGTGGCACTGACTGGCACAACCCCTGGGCACTGACTGGTGGCACTGACTGGCAGCACTGCTGGGCTGCACTGGTGGGTGGCACTGGTGGGCAGCACTGGTGGGTGGGCACAGGTGGGTGGCACTGGTGGGCACAGGTGGGTGGCACTGGCGGGCACAGGTGGGTGGCACTGCTGGGCACATGTAGGTGGCACTTCTGGGCACAGGTAGGTGGCACTGCAGAGTGGCACAGGTGGGTGCACTGCTGGGCACAGGTGGGGGCACTGCTGGGCACAGGTGGGTGCACTGCTGGGCACGGGTGGGCGGAGCTAGTGGGCGCACTGCTGGGTGGAACTTGCGGGTGTCACTGCTGGGCACCGATCATCAGGGCACTGATCATCAGTGCCCTGATGATCGGTGCCGATCCCCGCTCTGACAACTGCCGGTTCTCGGCAGTACTTTCCTCACGATCTGACAGCGTGAGGAAAGTGCAGCCGAGAACCGGCACTTGCATTTCCCTGTGATCAGCGTGTCATTGGACACCGCTGATCACGTGGTAAAAGGCCGGTATGATCGGCCTTTTACCACATCTCGTGATCAGCTGTGTCCGTAGGACACAGCGATCACGGAGATCGCCGGGTGCGCGCCCCCTGGGGCGCGCAGGAGAGCGCGTTCTGGGGGGACATCATATGACGTCCACCCAGAACTGGCCGGCCGCAGTGCAGCCGTCATTCGGCTATCTGCGGTCGGCAGGTAGTTAAAGTTCATGTGCATGTAAAGGCAGGTGTCCCAATACTTTTGGCAATATAGTGTATATACATATATGAAGACAAACAGACACACACACATGTCTTCTTAAAGTGCTTCATGCTCCAAAAATACCAAGTGACCAGTGCTCTTTAAAGAGCTCGTTGATCTGTGACCCCCTCCCCCTTTTTGGTCACACTCACCAGATCTCGCAACTGGGTCAAACAACACTTTGTCTGGTAGTAGATAATGGTATCTCACTTCTTTCCTTTACTTCAGGTCATGCACTCAACATATCCTACCGGCTTAAGGAAATTGACAGGAGAGAGGAGGCCCCAATAGTGTAATACTGCTTTTATTATAAGAATTAAAAGTAATGCACTTCTTAATCAGAGTATAGAATCAAATCAATTAAACTCTTGGGATATTGATCTGGTCAGTTAAGTAGCAGATGGGGTTGTTAGTCAGTTTCAGCTGCTTTGGTGTTAATGACTATCCCCAAAACAGGAATGGTTTTACAAGTGGAGACCACTGACATTTTTTTCTCTACTCATCTTTTCTGACTGTTTTTCACTAGTTTTGCACTTGGCTAGGGTCCTGGACCCTACAGAGGATGCAAAGGCAGTCGAACGCCTCCGGGACGGCACATCAATACTTGCCATTGTCAAAAAGTTTGCTGTGTCTCCCAGAACAGTCTCAAGAACATGGATTCCAGGGGACAGGCAGTTACTCTAGGAGAGCTGGACAGGGCCGTAGAAGGTCCTTAACCCATCAGTAAGACCGGTATCTGCTCCTTTGTGCAAGGAAAAATAGGATGAGCACTGCCAGAGCCCTACAAAATGACCTCCATCAGGCCACTGTTGTTAATGTCTCTGACCAATCAGAAACAGACTTCATGAGGGTGGCCTGAGGGCCCGAAATCCTCTAGTGAGCCCTGTGCTCACTGCCTGGCACCATGGAGCTCAATTGGCATTTGCCATTGAACACCAGAATTGGCAGGTCTGCCACTGGTGCCCTGTACTTTTCACAGATGAGAGCAGGTTCACCCTGAGCACATGTGACAAACATGAAAGGGTCTGGAGAAGCCATGAAGAATGTTTTTCTGCCTGTAACATCATTCAGCATGACCATTTTGGTGGTGGGTCAGTGATAATCTGGGAAGGCAAATCCATGGAGGGATGAACAGACTTCTACAGGCTAGACAATGGCACCCTGACTGCCATTAGGTATCGGGATGAAATCCTTGGACCCATTGTCAGACCCCACGCTGGTGCAGTGGACCCTGGGTTCATCCTGGTGCATGACAATGCCTGGTCTCGTGTGGCAAGAGTATACAGGCAGTACCTGGGGGATAAAGGAATTGATACCATTGAATGGCCGCCACACTCGCCTGACCTTAATCCAATAGAACACCTCTGGAATATCATGTTTCGGTCCATCCGATACTATCAGGTTGCACAGCAGACTGTCCACGAGCTCAGTGGTGTTATGGTGCAGATCTAGGAGGAAATGCCCCAGGACACCATCTGTCCTCTTATTAGGAGCATGCCCCGACATTTTCAGGTATGCATACAAGTACGTGGGGGCCATACAAACTACTGAGTACCATTTTGAGTTGCTGCAACAGAAATTTCAGTAAAATGGACTAGCCTGCTGCATAATTTTTTCACTTTGATTTTCAGGGTGTTTTTGAATTCAGTTCTCTGTAGGTTGATCATTTTCATTTCCATCAAACGATGGGGCATCCTTACATTCCTGACATAGTTCCCAGTCCATATCAGTATAGATATCCAGCATCAAATTTTCCCTATTGAGATCTGATGTGTTTTCAAAGTGACCCCATTCAGAAAAGCCTCATCGACTAGAAGGTAGAATTCTTTGTTGTACTTCTCTAAAGCAGATTTCGATTCAGGACGGTACCACTCGCTGTTATTCAAGATTTTCAGGCACATTTGTTTGTATTGGTCATTACTCATAACGATATTTCCATCTTTATCAGAAGGCTTGATCGTTATATCGATGAGATTGGATAATTCCTTTAATGCTACCTTTTCACTCTCAGTGAGATTGTTTACATAGTCATTGATCTTCAATTTATTAATTTATTTCATTGTTAAGGTTATAAATGCTACTAGATTTGGGTTAGAGCTCAAGGAGGGAAATTTATCAGATTTTTTTCTAAGAATAAAAGGACCCGCTGTCGCATTATCAGGACTCCTTCATTAAGGAGTGCTATGAGATCCTCCAAGGCTTGATCCTGTTGATTAGACGTGAATCTAGATTGATTGATGTCTTTAAAAGAAATGTGCTTTTAAAAATGAGTTCACTTGTCTCTAAATGGGATCTAAAAAAGTCTCAGTGAAGTTACAGGGGATCGGGGACGATGCCATATTTTGTGATTTGGAGGAATAGTTTACTGCCGTGTGGGGCCCGTTCCCCAAAGATCTGCTGGGGCACAGAACATGAGAATCATAGCATACATTTCCCAGTCCACCTACTGATATAATCCCAGGGGAGCTGTTCTCCACGCTATGTGGAGAAGGGCTGTCCAGGGTATGTTTTTTTACTTGATTATCTTGACCGTCATCTGGTACAAAACGTTTAAATTTTCCTGGACCTTGATGTCTGGTATTAATTTGACAGGATGATAAAGAGGAATTTACTGAAGAAAATTACCCTTTTTTGCCTTTATTGTGTGGTAAGGCTCTGTTAAAGCCCCTATTCAATCTGTTCTTCAAGTTCCATCTGAATGCCCGTCCCTCCTGGAAGGCTAATTTGTCCTTCCAGAACTTTTTTTCTTTTGTAATCAAAATGTCCTTCATAAAGTTGTCTAAATGACATTTGATATTTCTCACCTGTTCTAGAAATAAAGGGCATGTTTTAAAGGGTACCAGTTTTGTTGTTGATAAGATCAATATCTTTATCTAATTTAGTTATGCGTTTTCTATATTCACTGATGAGGAAATCATGTTAGGGATATTCATGGTGGCAAGTTTCCTAAAATTACATTTACCATCCTTGACAGAGTCCATCCCGGTGGTAGAGGGGGGTACTGGAACAAACTCCTACTCCAAAATGAAACCAGATAGATTGTGTTGCTTAATGCAACCTCCTCCCCAAGACTCAATGACACACTTAGCTTTAAGTCATTTTTGGATGGTTTTGTCTTGGGTGGTTGGGAAAGAATTTGTTTTTAGTAGAATTGTTCCCCTCTTCTCTCTCCTCCCCCTCCCCTGCTTTTTAGACCATTGTCATCTGGCCCTCCTTGTGACATGTTAGACTGTATATAAATTATCTAAGATCCTGGTCTATTACATTTTGTGGTTCTGGGGTCATGTTTGCCAGTATTGTTTCCTATACCAGCAATTATTGTTGCTTTTTGTTTCACTTCCCATTCATACCCATTTTGCTGAGATTTAGTTGCACTGTGTACAATATTTTGGTTCACTTTATATGTTGTCTGTGTTCTCAAAATTTGATGGCACCCTGGTGTGACCTATTGATCATCCTGTTTTATATGTATGGGTTTTTTTCTCTATACCCGGCGCACCAGGATTAACCGTCTGGCCCTAGATTGATTATTCAGCAATGTGGAGGGATGTTAGGGCCGTCTGGCCCTTCTCTCCCTCTACTTGGGCTTTTTCCTCCTTGTCCTGTCACGAGCTTGCCAGTTGCTGGACCAATGCGCCGGCGGAGCACCTTCGTGTGACGTCTTCCCAACCCATAAAGGGGCGAGGCAGCGCGCAGGCACCCCAAGGGGTTGCCATGACGGCGGACTTGCGCTTGCGCGGTTTGCCCCGATACTGTGCATGTGTGGGCGTCTTGGCGCCATATTTAAATTCCATTCATTGCAATCTATATGAGATCCTCTGAAAGCCACACAACCATGTATGGAGGTGCTCACTTGTTTAAAAATACTGGGGAGTGCAGGTAAACCTTTGCTATTTACTTTCTTTATAGGTTTTTTATTTCCTTATACTATATATTCTTATGGACAAATCCCCAATAGTGGGGATAGGATTTATTTCCCTAGTTACCTGCCAAGTGACATGCAGTCTCCCTAGTTAATTATATGCACTCCTATTGAATCTATATTACTTATACAACACTTATTATAAAGTATCCACAGCTAGTGTCCTGTATATATGTACTGTATAATTGTAGTCTTTCACAGAGGTCCTGTGTTTGTCCTTGTTCTTAGTCTCCTGTTAGGACCTTGCTGGCTCATTTGAAGAGTAGTAGAGAGAGTTCTAGGACACGTTGCCCTATATATATATATATATATATATATATATATATCATACACACAAGCTTTCCTATGGCTACAGACACCCAGAGTATAGCAGATTAATTTCACATATTTATTGTTACAGTGTTAGTATTGACTACTCCAACTTCTTTCCTCTTTTTGTCTGTTTTCCTTAAAGGGCAGACAAGGTAATGGTATCATACTGTACTTCTTATAGGCTCGCACTGACCTGCATTTTACAGTTCGCTGTCTGTGTCGGGTGATCCCTGTGTCAGGGCTCCGGGTATGACCAGAGGTGTGTGGACTGACACAGGGAAACGCAGGCTTCAGATATGGTATAAACAATATGATTTATTAAGACTAACAATACAAAACGCAGTGCAAAACTAAACATAAACACAGTGCAAACAAACCAAACCACCTACAGATAACAAAATATACAATGCAAGAATCGTCAGGCAGGCCAGGTCAGTAGCAAACGGGCAAACGGAGTACCAGCAACAGGCGGGAGAGTGGTCGGGGTCACAAGCTGGCTTCAATAACTCATGGGCAGCGCGGTGCGGAAGGTCAGGCAGAGAATTGTCAGGGTCACAAGCCAGGGATCAAACAGGAGAAGTCAGCAGAGGTCAGGATCAGGCAGGGTCGGCAACAAGTCAGGCAGAAACAGGAACAGGAACACAGGATACAAGATACAGGGGCCCATGGAAAAACACACACCAAGGCCCTGACTGTGAGTCTGGCCATTCCTTAAATACAACCCATGCAATCAGCTTCAGGTGTTTGGCTGACTGCAGGGGTGAGTCTCTGATTGCTGAGAGCACCCGCTGGCCAGCCCTGGTACTGCAGCCCACAAGGCAGGTGAGTCCCACCACTATTGGCAAGTCCATTCCTGACACCCTGTGTGAGAAGATTGTGCCCTTCCTCCCTCATGGGGATTAATTGTTCTCTTCCCCTTGCAGCTCCTGTGTGTGCGCCTTCGTTGACATCTATTCTTGGGTGCACCGCAGCACCATCGGAAGAAAGCGCATTTTGGAAGAAAGAAAATTCAAGAAGAAAATCAGATGGTATGTAGGCTGTAAGTGGATGTATATAATTTTGTGTACATCTTTTATTGTCATGTTTTGGGATTTTGATCTATATCCATGTCAGGGCAGGAGCGGTGGAATGGATGGGCAGGCCTAATGGTAGGGTCACGCACCGACTGACGACAGCCACCACCTACAGACCGGAATCCCTCAGGGTGCGGAGTCTAAGCACCAGGCTGCCTTTCACCAGGGCCCCTGATGGTGGGTATGGACTTGACGCAGCCAGGGACCAGGTCGTGGCCCCCGAGTAACCCCAGCTGCGGTAATGGCCGCCTCCAGTGGCGTATAGCTGGTGGGAACCAGATGGGAAACGATAGCGTAGTCGGACAGGCCGGGTCGATAACAGCGGGACAGACAGTACAAGACGGTAGGCAAGAATACACAGGTCACTAGCCGGGTTCAGCAACGGGAGGTCAGATAAAGGGATAAGGCAGAGAATAGTCCTAGTCAAAGCCAAGTCGGTTTCCAGGAGAACAATGAGAGTAGAACCAGAGCTTGCTGCAACACAATCATACAGGACACGATTGCAAAGAGCAAGTGCAGACAACAGGCTTAAATGTGATCAACCACACCCCTCTGGAGGAGGGACCGCAGAGGCCTGAAAGCATAAAAGGCTCCCACCATGCTTTGCAGAAACCTAAGATGGATGCCAGCACATGGAGCAGCACAAACTCTGAGGAAAGGTAGGACCTTGACAATCCACTACATTTTGTAGAATGTTTTTGCCGGCCATCTTCTCCTTCAGCATACCCCTGAAGAAAGACTTATGTTCTGAAATGCGTCGGGTTGTCTGCTGAAACGTACTCCCTCCTTACTGTCCTCTGAGTTATATGAGAAGCTGCAACATTATGTCTCAGCTTAAAGCAAGTTATATATACAGACCATTCATTTTCGATGCTGTATGTAGGTTTTTTTACACGAATGTTATGTGTTACATCATGATGTTCTTTCACATGTTTTTTGAATAAAATGATTTATGGATAATTTTTCTATTATTTATTCTGGGTTGCCCTTAAAGTCCCAACCCAAATTGTTAGGGAATTCATCTTTGAGTATATCACTTCCAGGATGCTGGCAACCATGGAATGAATTCAGTGCTGGGCCCATCTGTTGTTCTTATCCTCAAGGAAGAGCACATCTTTTGAGGCACCCCCCTTCCCCCCATACTGTGCTACCTTATTCACACAAGACAGCAAGCAGGTCTGGACATAGAGTGGGATGTCTCATGTTATGAAGCGAGTGATTGGTTGCTAGGCAGCGGGGGCGGTCCAATCATTTAACTGCCTTTAGCATGAAAAGTCCCGCCCTATGTCCAGACCTGGTGTGCTTGCCATCTTGTGCGAGTAAGGTAGGAGAGTGTGGTGAGGGGGGGAGGGGGAGAGGGGGGAGTGCTGCATTGTTATGGAAGGAACAGGAATCTGTAATATGCAGGGAGGACTGAGATGGGGCGATCTGAGATGGGGGGGGGGTCTGTGATGGAGGGGGTCTGTAATGAGAAGGGTCTGTAATGAGGGAAGTGTGTAATGAGAGGGGTCTGTGACGGGGGGGCGTGACGGGACGGTCGGTGATGCAGCAGTTGGTGATGGGGGGGTCTGTGATAAGGGTAGGGGTTCTGTGATGGGTCGGTGTGTGATGTAAAAGTGGTGGAATGGGGGTGGGGAGAGGAGCTGTGATGTGCACGGGAAAAACTGTGATGTGAAGGATCTGAGCACCAACATGACACTAGGACCTCCGCTGGAAGGAATATTCCTGACCGGACCACCATGAATTTTAAATCAGTACCCCTGATCTATATCATAGTTTGTAGACGCTATAACTTTCACACAAACCAACTAATATGCAGTTATTGGGATTTTTTTTTTTTACCAAAGACACGTAGCAAAATACATTTTGGCCTAAAATTATGACGAAAGTTGAGTTTATTGGATATTTGTTATGACAGAAATGAGAAAATATTGTTTTTTTTCAAAATTTTAAGCCTTTTGTTTATAGCGCAAAAAAAACAAAACCCAGAGGTAATCAAATACCACCAAAAGAAAGCTCTATTTGTATGGAAAAAGGACATCAATTTCATTTATGTACAGTATTGCATGACCGTGTAATTTTCAGTTAAACTAGCGCGGTGCCGTATAGCAAAAAGTGGTATAAATTCCAATATCTATACCGCTATTTCTAGACGCTATAACTTTCACACAAACCATTTAATATGCAGTTACTGGAATTTTCTTTCACCAAAGACTTGGCAAAATACATTCTGGCCTAAATTTATGATGAAATTTGAGTTTATTGGATATTTTTTATAACAGAAATGAGAAAATATCGGGGTCTTTTTTTATTTATAGCGCAAATAACCCCCCCAATAAAACCCAGAGGGGATCAAATACCACCAAAAGAAAGCTCTATTTCTGTGAAGAAAAAGGACATAAATTTCATTTATTTACACTATTGTCAGTTAAACTAATGCAGCGCTGTACAGCAAAAAATGGCGTAAATTGCAGTATCTGTACCATAGTTTGTAGACGCTATAACTTTCACACAAAGCAAATAATATACACTTAGAGATTTGTTTTACCAAAGATATGTAGCAGAATACATTTTGGCCTAAATTTATCACTGTATAGTCAAAAATAAAAAATATTTTTTTTTTTCAAAGTTTTCGGTCTATTTTGTTTATAGCGCAAAAGATAAAAAAGCACACAGGTGAACAAATACCACTGAAAGAAAGCTCTATTTGTGTGAAAAAAGGACAGGGGTGTTGAAATTTATCGGGGCCCCAATCTACTTGTCCCTCATGACAATCTACTTTTCCTGATAAAAATTCTTTTTTAGCCAAAACCGTATTTAAATCGGTGATTTTAGGAATGTCGGGGGGCTTTTAAAAGCAAAAGAGGCTTTATGGTGACTAAAACGTGTAATATTTTTTACCATTGTGCTGTTTATCTCCTCCTCCTCTGTCTCCAGCACTGTACCAAGGGACTAGCAGGGAAGGGAGAGATCTTGCAGTGTGATGATCAACGATTGGCTGCTCATCAGGAAAGGGGGGGGGGTCAGGGCTTGTATTTTATCCCTTTTGCTGCTAGAGCCATTTTAGCGTTTTTTTGCACATGCTTAAAAAATAATTTTAAGCCTGAAGATTACACAAAACTTCCAAACATGATATATTTTCTGAAAGCAGAGACCTTAGGGAATAAAAAAAATACATTTTTTTATGTCGCATGATTTTACCGCAAAAATTTAGTAAGAAATACAAGTAAGTTAATTTTAGGACACAAAAGAGCAATAAATTATCCTATTTTTTTGCAAAATATAAAAGATGAGGTTGCAGCGAGTAAATAGATATCCAGCTTGTAAAACCTTAAGTTTGTGCGTGCTCCACCAGGTGAGCTCAATGGTTAAAGTTATCAATCCTGTTACATAGCACAACAGTGCTAAGCAACACTGTCTTATCTTCAATAACAAAATTGTTAGAGAACCTATGGAAAAACTCCCAGGTCAGGCCTAATGAATAAAAGGAAGGCCTCTAGTATCCAAAGTATGTATACAATGGAGTACAGGACCTCCCCCTGGAAGGGTACACATACCTCTCCCAGACACAGAAGCCAGACTTTGTAGATTTGACTATACTTTCCAACCCAAGCTTCCCAGATGGATCTCCTTACCTCTGCCCAAGCTCCCGCATACCAGCAGCCACAGCAGGAAGGTAGAGGGTACAGAGACCTGAAGGTTGCAAATCAGATAGGGAGGATGTAGCATAAAGCATCCTGAAAACAGTCTCTTCTACACTCTTGGCACAGGACCACCTCACCCATCGCCAGAGAGGCATTCTGCGCAAATACTGTGTGACAACAATTGCAACACATACCATTTTATTCTCTAGGGCCACTGCTTAAAAAATATACACTGTGTGCACAATTATTATGCAAGTTGTATTTTTGAGGATTAATTTCTTTATTGAACTACAGAGCTCTGTCAATCCAAAATGTTAATAGACCTCAAACCTGAATATTTAGTATAGTAAAAGGAAGGTTTTGGCTTTCTTAGAAGAATATCTGGGTGTGTACAATTATTGGGCAATTATTAGTGTGCAGAATTACTATGCAACTACTTCACCGGTCACACCATGGCGATTTAAAATCATGCGATTTATGTGCAATTTCAGCACGATTTCAGGTGCGATTTCTGAAAACTTTATTGCTACTTGTGAAGATTTTCAACAATTTCTTGCAATTTGCAGTGTGATTTCCATTACATTCTATGTATGTGAAATCACAACAAAACAGCAGAAAAAGTAATGCAAGAACTACTTTAGAAATCGCACTGCAGCAAATCGCAAATGTTAGGATACTGAAATTTACATTCATTAGAAGCGATTTCAATTCCCAAATCGCACCTGAAAATCGCTCCGTTATGACCTGCACTTAATGAAAAACAAAAATTTTCCCACCTCCCTTGTTTTTTTCTGTAATGATAAACAACTTAAAATGTACAAATAAACATTTCTGACATAAAAAAAAAAAACAAAGAAAAAAAATGACCAATATATCCACCCTTCTTTCCAATAACAGTCATAAGACTTCCATTCATGGAGTCTGTCAGTTTATTTGTTGATGAGCAACTTTTTGTGCAGCAGCAACCACAGCCTCCCAGACACTGTTCAGAGAGGTGTACTGGTTTCCTTCATCATAAATCTCCCATTTAAGAAGAGCCCACAAGTTCTCAATAGGGTTTAGGTCAGGTGAAGAAGGGGTCCATGCCATTCTTTGAGGACTTTACTTGCTAGCCACGCAGTGGAGTACTTCGATGCATACAATGTAGCATTCTCCTGCATGAATAACATGGTCTTCTTGAAAGATGCAGACTTTTTCCTGTACCACTGCTTGAAGGAAGTGTCTTCTAAAAACTGGCAGTAGGTTTGGGAGTTGATTTTGAGCCCATCTTCCACCTAAAAAGGTCCAACTAGCTCATTTTTAATGATACCAGTACTTACCAGTACCTCACCTCCACCTATCTGGAATCTAAGTTGAAGTGGAGCTCTGTGCCCGTTACTGATCCAGCCACAGGCCCATCCATCTGGTCTGTCAAGAGTCACTAATCTCATCAGTCCATAAAACCTTTGAAAAATGTGTATTCAGATATTTCTTGGCCCAGTCTTGACGTTTCAACTTATGTGTTTTTCAGTGGTGGTTGGGTTTCAGCCTTTCTTACCTTGGCCCTGTCTCTGAACACCTTGTACTTCTGGGAACTCCAGATATGACAGCACTGGAGGATAACGGGTTCCTGGTAGCTTAACGTTTGATTCTACTTAAATCTTTGGCAATTGATTTGCGGCTTTTTTTCCTCAACACATTCCTTGCAACGCTGTTGACTATTTGCAACAAAGTGTTTAATGGTTTTGTGATCATGCCCCAATATCTTAGCAATTTAAAAAGTGCTGCATTCTTCTGAAAGACTTTTTACAGTTTTTGACTTTTCAGTCAGTTAAATCTCTTTTTTGGCTCATTTTGCCTGAGGAAAAGAAGCTGCCTAAGAATTATGAACAGCTTGATATGGGGTGTTGGTCTCCTTAGGCCATACCCTCCCTCATTACACAAACACACATCACCTGATATGCTTAACTTCAATAAGCATTCAAGTCTATATAGCTTTGAGTTGGACAATATGCGTAAAATGATGATTAGGTCAAAATACTCACTTGCCTAATAATGGTGTACACAGTGTATAATGTTTACTGGTTCTAAGTAATTTCCTAGCAAAATAATGCCGATTTTTATATGTATGCAAGTGTCAGAATTGAGCTGGTATTAAAGTAGTTAACATCTCTACTTATCACTCCCATGTGACCATCCTGGATAAAAGGCTGAGCAAATATCAGGCAACAGAAAAATTGCAACAACCACCAGCTACTTGTCAGAATGCTCCATGCAGAAGTAGGACATAAAGTGGACAGAGCTGGGACACCATTATCAATGTCCCAGGCCAGGCAAGCCTTCATTTTAGTGCACCAGGGGTTAAGAGCAGCAACAGTCACTAGGATCCTTTTCTCAGGTCTGTACTCACAGTGTAGCAGGAACTTGGATGTCTCCCTTCAGACTCAGGCAATCAGTATCCTAAGTGATACCTCCATACTAGATCCTCAGCGCAACCCTTCTTTTAGCATTTAAAAGAGAAAAACAGGGCAGCTCCAGGATATTTATGCTCACTCCCAGCCACTATCTGGGCACCCTCCCCCTGGAATTGGCTGGGACAACATACAAATATTCAGCTGCTGATTTATTTGCATCATCCAGCCCACTAGTTTCCAGAACTAGCCAGAAGGCAGGGAGAAGCAAACACACCCACAGCCAGTGAAACACAGAGCAGACCAAAGCAATCAAAAGCTGCTCCACTGTTTACAGAAGAGCTGAAGAACTAAATTTACCTAACCTAGCACCTGTCTATAAGGGTGCAACAAACATGTATGTGAAAATGTTCAAAACTGCCCCTATGCAGCAAGTAGTTTAATGAGTAACTCCACTTTTGTTGAGAAAAAAACACTCCCCTCTGGGTGATCTATGCACATTGTTTCAGAGTCCTACCTTTTGTTATTCTGAAGAAATAGATGTTTGTCTGTGTCCATGTGCAAAGTGAATCTAATGGGAGTGGTTTCATAATTATCAAACAGCTGTTGCATCTGCAGGGCTCTAATGATGAAAATTGCAGGGCCTGCATCCCTTTAGACGTGATTTCCTAATGGGAGTATCTCACCAACATGACATTTTTGTTGCAGGGGATGCCTGAAATCTGACTTGTATCTTAGAGCAGACTTCTGGGAAAATCAGTAAATCAATCACACAAGCAGGACATTGCTGCTGCTGGGGGGGAATTCTCCAGGTATCCATATTGTATTGCATTTTACAGAAAATGCTGCAGGTTGAAAAGGAAAGGTAATTTTTAATAACATTCAATTACAATATAACTTGTGTTGCAATTGTATAGGCTCTATTATTTCTTTTTTTTTTTGCTGTTTTTTTCCACGAAAGTGGAGTTACCCTTTAAGCAGATCTATAATCTTAGATTATAGCCAAGATAATCATATATTCACTTCCACATTGTATTTTTAGTCTTACTCCTATTGTTCTGAACAATCTCAAAATTTGTACACTTACTTTCTAAAGATCCCCACACATTGTCCTTCTGTGACTCATATCATTATGTCCTGTGAAAAGACACTGCTGTGTCATTCATTTCACAGAGCCTGCTGTCTAAAGTACATATGTGCTGAGAGGAGTTTCACAAAGTGGAGCCAGTACAGGAATCACTGCTTGCTGGTAGCAGGGTACCATGAGATATGTAGTCCTTAAAAGTCAAATGTAAACAGCAGAGGGAAAGCTGTAAAGCATGCAGGGAATACATGAAGCTGTGGAAAAAGATGACCAGCAGACAGGCAAAACTCACAACATTAGAGTAAGCTTATATTGGATTGTAAAAAATAACTATTACTTATATTTATTTTACAATGCTGATGCTATAAAATTAAAGTGTATTCTGTGAAGATAAGATTACCTTCAGTCCTGGCTCACACTGATGCAATTTCCGATGCATTCCAGAAAGCCTGGAATTGCATGACAAGTGAAAGAACATGTGTTTCTATGGAGGCTGTTCACATATATGCACTGCAAACCTGATGCAATTTTAAGAAGGGCCCTACGCATGCTTAATACGGTGCGATTTGTAGCTCCATAGACTTAAATGGAAACTATATGCTGTGGACTTTAGGCGATTCTAGTACTAACTTGCACTGGAGCTGCTCCTGAAATTACACTGCAGAACAGATTCAACTCGTACTGCATCAGTGTGAACCTAGAATTAAAGCAGAACTACACTGCACCTTAGCACCACAAACCAAAAAACGCTATTTAATTCATTTTTAACCAATTCAATACCGTGCAATTTTACACCTTCCTGCCCAGGCCATTTTTCAGGTTTCAGCGCTCTCACACTTTGAATGACAATTGCGCGGTCATACAACATTGTACCCAAATTAAAATTGTATAATTTTCTTCACACAACTAGAGCTTACTTTCGGTGGTATTTAACCATTAGCCGCCCGGCGTATAGCCGTTTGTCGGCTGCAAAAGTGCTGCAGATTTCCGGGGTATACGCCATTTGGCATCCTCCCGCACATGCGCAGTTCACGTGGTTGCAGAGCCGCGCAGCAGCGCGATCTGTCACCGGCCGTGTACCTCGGACACGGCCGATGACAGATCTGAGTACCAGCCCCCGTTGCCGGTACCATGTGACCTGCTGTGACCAATCACAGCAAGTCACATGACAGTTGTATACAATGGATGGCTTCATTCATGCCATCCATTGTAATCTAGTGCCTAGCTGTGAATGGTCACAGCAGGTCACATGCACATGTCATGTGATTAGCTGTGGCCAAATCACAGCTAAGTACAAAAAAAAAAAAAAAAACCTGAATGAATCGATGTCATTCAGGTAAATGCTTGTTTATAGCAAAGTAATTCTTTGCTATAAGCAAATTGTGTAAAAAAAAAAAATACTGATTACTTTGGTCATAGTAAAATATGAAAAAAAAAATCTTAAAAACACAAAAAAAGTAATAAAAAATTAAAAATAATAAAAAAAAAATATATATATATATTTTTTTTTCATATTGTCACCAGTCAGTGTCCCTGTTCACCGCTATGCCAGTTATATGATGACGCTGTACTGCACTGGTGACAGTATGTAAAAAACAAATAGTGAAATTACTTTTTTTAATTTTTTCATTTTCCGAAAAATTATGACAAAAAAAAAACTTAAAAAAACTCGCCATTCCTCTTATGAAGTACGTCGGACTGTCTACTCTGCAAAAAGGGGTCATTTGGGGATATCTGTACTATTCTGACTTTCTTGGACCTCAAGAAATTAGATTGGCTGTCAGTATTTCAGGATTGATCAATATTCAGATATATCCCATAGTTTGTGAACTCTATAACTCTCCTACAAACTAAAAAATACATCCTATTTTGGGTTATTTTCACCAAAGACATGTAGCAGAATACATCTTGGCCTAAATTTATGAAGAACAATTATTTATTTGTAAACTTTTATAACAGAAACAAAGAAAAACATGTTTTTTTTCAAAATTTTGGGTCTTTTTTTGTTAATTGAGCAAAAAATAAAAACCCCAGCGGTGATTAAATACCATCAAAAGAAAGCTCTAGTTATGTGAAGAAAATGATAAAATTTTAGTTTGAGTACAATGTTGTATGACCGCGCAATTGTCATTCAAAGTGTGAGAGTGCTGAAACCTGAAAACTGGCCTGGGCAGGAAGGTGTAAAATTGCCCGGTATTGAAATGGTTAATCATCGCTGGGGTTTTTATTTTTTGCTAAATTAACAAAAAAGACCGAAAATGTTGAAAAAAAACACGTTTTTCTTTGTTTCTGTTATAAAAGTTTGCAAATAAATAATTGTTCTTCATAAATTTAGGCCGAGATGTATTCTGCTACATGTCTTTGGTGAAAATAACCCAAATTAGGATGTATTTTTTAGTTTGTAGGAAATTTATAGAGTTTACAAACTATGGTATAGATCTGAATATTGATCAATCCTGAAGTACTGACAGCCAACCTAATTTCTTGAGGTCCAAAAATGTCAGAACAGTACAGATATCCCCCAAATGACCCCTTTTTGCAAAGTAGACAGCCCGACGTACGTCATAAGAGGCATGGCGAGTTTTTTGAAGTTGTATTTTTCTGGTCATAATTTTTCGGAAAATGAAAAAATAATATATTTTCACTATTTTTTTTTTTACATACTGTCACCAGTGCAGTACAGCATCATCATATAACTGGCATGGCGGTGATCAGGGACACTGACTGGTGACAGTGTGAAAAAAAAAATATATATTTTTTTTGTTTATTTTAAGTTTTTTTTCTTTTTTTTAAGATTTTTTTTTCATATTTCACTATGTCCAAAGTAGTACAATGTTACCATAGTAACATTGTACTACTTTGGGGAAGTGATCAGTATTTTTTTTTTTTTTTTTACACAATTTGCTTATAGCAAAGAATTACTGTATTTTCCGGCATATAAGACGACTTTTTACCCCTTGAAAATCTTCTCAAAAGTCGGGGGTCGTCTTATACGTCGGTATGCGGCATGCTGACACTTTTTAGGGGGGCGGCGCTAAGTACAGGAGTGGGCAGGGGCTGCTGTTTCTTACCTGGCTCCGGTCCCACGACGATCCGGTCCAGGAAGTGCGACTGCTCCTTCATTCAGATCGGCCACTGGATGTTCGCGCGGCTGCTCGGCTCCGCCTCCTCACCGGTGATTGGCTGCCAGAACTGTAGCTCAGGAAAGGCACACAGGCGGCGAGGAGTGAAGGACCGGGGCGCTATTCCTCCCACTGACACCAATGAAGGGGTGCTATTCCTTTCCACTGACACCAATGATGGGGCACGATTCGTCGCTCTGACACCAATGATGGGGCTCTATTCCTCCCACTAATACCAATAATGGGGCACTATTCCTCCCACTAATACCAATGATGGGACACTATTCCTCCCACTAATACCAATGATGGGACACTATTCCTCCCACTAATACCAATGATGGGACACTATTCCTCCCACTGACACCAATGATGGGGCACAATTCTTCCCACTGGTGTGCATTGGAAGAGGGGTAGTCTTATACGGCGAGTATAGCCCACACACTACATTTTAACAGGAAAAGTAGGGGGTCGTCTTATACGCCGGAAAATACGGTACTTTGCTATAAGCAAGCATTTATCTGAATGACATCGATTCATTCAGGGTTTTTATTTTTTTGTGCTTAGCTGTGATTTGGCCACAGCTAATCACATGACATGTGCATGTGATTAGCTGTGACCATTCACAGCTAGACACTAGTATACAATGGTTGGCATGAATGAAGCCATCCATTGTATACAACTGTCATGTGACCTGCTGTGATTGGTTACAGCAGGTCACATGGTACCGGCAACGGGGGGCCGGTACTCAGATCTGTCATCGGCCGTGTCTGAGGTACACAGCTGGTGACAGATCGCGCCGCTGCGCGGCTCTGCAAGCGCGCGAACTGCGCATGTGCGGGGGGACGCCATATGACGGCCTCCCGGAAAGCTAATACATTTTTACGGACGCCATTTGGCCATAGGCTGGGCGTCAAATGGTTAACATTCAAAGCCCCTATATCAGTGCAGTGAGATACTTTACTGGAGCCTTGCAGACTGACAATGATTCTATTCAGGTGTTCACTCGCTTTAATCAAAAAACTATACTCCTTTGCAAAATGTACACATTCTAAACTCTACAACTTTCTTCAATAGATCCATCTGCCACAGCTGTCAGAGGAGGCATGGCTTTCTTTAGATTCCCCCCCGACTCTTAGACAAAATTCTCTTATGTCATTCCCCAATTCTAAACTGTTCGGGGCAGACAGTATTCCTTTTGAGGTTTATAAACAACTTAAACCTGTTATATTCCATTTGTTGCCTACCTTGAATGAAGTGTTAAGCTTGGGTTCCGACCCAGATTCCATGTATAAGGCCATTGTGTTTGTGCTGCCAAAAAGGTCGCCTTGGTTTGGACTCATACCATCTCATTGCGTTGTCGATGATAGACTTTAAAAATATTAGCCAAGGTTCTGGCCCTGCATTTGAATCACTACAATACATCACATCCAGATCAAACCGGTTTTATGTCCCTTACATCAGCAGCACACAATATTCGGTGTGCCTTCTCAATATCTAAGTCCCTATTGATAACACCAGCAAGAAAGCCCTTCTGGCAATAGACATTTCAAAGGACTTTGATAGTGTTGAGTGAGCATACCTCTGGGCAATTCTTTTCAAGTTTGGAATTGACCCTATATTCCTTCAGTGGGTCCAACTTCTCTAAACCAAGCCTAGGTTCAGACAGGGCTGCCCTCTATCCCAATTCTTTGCAATGGCTATTGAACCGCTCCCAGTCTAGTTTAGAAAGGATCCCAGTGTTGTAGGGTTTAAAATGGGATTGCTAGAAGAGAAAGTGACACTGTATGCCGATTATATTGTGCTATTCCTAACTGATAGTAAATCATCGTTAACCCTTGTCATGAATTTAGTAACTGAATTTGAATGCTACTCTGGCATTACTGTCAACTGGTAGAAATCAGTTATTCTCCCTCTTGACCTACTTCCAGGCAAACTGGAAGGCTCCCTCTCGCACCTTAAAATCCCCCCTTAGATTACTTCTCAGGATATTCACATTACAACAGCCAATAAGCAATAAATTGACCTTAACCTACTGCCCCTGCTACATACATTTAGAATAAAGTGCCACACATGGTACAAGCTTCCATTGTCGATTGTTGGTAGAACAAACCTCTTAAAAATGATCTGAATGCCCCAACTGTTAAATATAACTCCCCTATTCGGATCCCAGCCAAGTTATTTGTGCAATTTCAAGTGGTTTTTCAAGATCTAGTTTGGAAAAAAAAAACAACCTAGCTCCATGTTACAATGCCCTACAGATTTGAGGAGCCTCTCACTTTTGAGCCCGTCTATATTTTTTGGCTGTTCAACTCCAGCACCTCTCTGGATGCAATCAAGACAATATTATCTCTGCCCCATATGCCATGCAACAACATCTTTTTAACGGCGCAAACCCCCTATACGCATTAGATACCCCACTGTACTCCAGAACGTTTTCTAGATATCCCACTCTTTGCCTTATTGGAAATATATGGGCCTATTTGAAACATTTATTTTGTTTCCATTACCTCACAAAATTCACTCCCATCTGGGATAAAGAATCCCTACCTGAATTTTTAAACCTCCAAGGCTTCCGAGCCTGGCAATCTTCAGGCCTGCTAACAGTTTCTCAATTATGATTCAACAGTTACAGGAGGAGTTTCTTTTTCACAAAAATGCTTTCGATCAATATCACCAATTGAGGCACGCTGCCCATGCTCAGTTTGGCACACTTGTTCCCACATTTGATGATGTAGGGTTTCTTTTTAGATCCACTGCTCGACTCCACTAGTACCAAGGGTGTGATGTCTTTCTTTTAAGCTCAGTTAGTACATACAGTCTTCAAGGACTTGCAGGAGTAGATGGGAAGATCTAGGGGAGCTG
Organism: Staurois parvus; assembly: GCF_062004578.1. Lineage (NCBI taxonomy): Eukaryota > Metazoa > Chordata > Amphibia > Anura > Ranidae > Staurois > Staurois parvus. Next base: position 576,681 of record NW_028318189.1, on the reverse strand, counting down.
TCTGGTGAACTATGGGAAGAAATTCTTCAGAGCCTCACTTTGGTTTCTTTATCTCCCTCTCATAAGTTGAAAACATTTTTTTATTATTATTATTTAGAAGAAATGGCATAACAAATCCATTTAGCAGAGACATTGAAGCATTGCGTACAGCAAATGTCCTACACAAACTCACAAAAACAGGTACAGGGAAACTGAAGGCATCGAGCCATAGGCTTGGTTCACACCAATGCGTTTTTAGTGCTTTTCGCAGAAACTCACTACAGTCACTTAACAAGGTTTCCTATGGGACACTTTCACATTATGCTTTTTTGAGCTGCTGCATTTTTGGAAAGGGTCAGGGACTTTTAAAAAAGCGTTTTTGCTACAATATAGTTCAATGGACATGCTGCTGAAAACACATGTACCACGTTTTTGCTGCCCAGCAACAAAAACCATTCTCTCTTTAACAAAAAAAAACAAAAAAAAAAGAAAAAGCTGAATAAAAAATGTAAAACGTGGCAAAAACACTGCAAATATGCACATGAAAAAACGCAAAATGGACAAAATGTAAAATGCATTGGTGTGAACCAAAACTAGTGTAGACATTGTTCAAGACAATTAGGTCAACAGAGCTTTCTGTGTACACAACTGGGGCATACCACTTCCTCGTATATTTTCTCATTTTAAAGGGGATAAACAACAAAGAACCCCAGTAGGAAGAACAAGCAAGTGGGGGGGAGGTGAGAGAAAAAGAAAAAAAAAAAGGGGGGGTGGGCAGTGGTGGTGGGGAGAAGGGGAATCCACCCCTCCACTCCTCCTGGCCCATTTTCTCAGATAATCCCATCACCTCCAGGAAAGGGAGAGGTACCTGGGATACCTTGCCTCAAGTTATGGTTGAGAAGCTAGTGAGGTTTGGTCCTTGTAAAAGAAATAAGGAGTTCATATTTTCCAATACTTTTCCTCTTGTACCTTCAACACAAAGGTTAGGTTCTCCATCTCTTAGATCTCACTAATGCTACTGAGCCAGTGCTTCTTGTTGGGAGGTACAGTACATTTCCATAATGCTGGAATTCAAGCTTTTGCTGTGTTGAGATGTTTCAATAAAGAACTTTTGTACCTAAGAAAGGGAGCTCTTCTGGAGCGATTAGAGCTAAAGTTTGTAGAGATGTGATAGCAAATGTCAGAGGGGTTCCTGTCAGGCAAATGTGCTCAAATGAGGATGGTTCCCAGAATGTATGATGCGTGGCAGGTAGGGAGTGCAAATAAATGCTCAATTGTGCCCGTCGGAAAAAAAAATCAAGGAAACTTTAACTCGATCTTGTGGTGTGCCATTTGACACATTTTTTCACCAGGCCTATAAGAACCCAAGCCTTTCTGCATGCTATTGCTTATAGAGACTCTCCATAATTTATTAAATGTGAGCCTTACCCAGGCAATCTGATCCCCTTCTTCTGGCAATGTCCAAAACTTATACCTTGTAGGGATACAGTGCTCCTTAAACTTAAAATATATGGTACTTCCATTAGTAATCACCCACTTCCCTGTATATTTGAATGCTTAGACATTGGTCTATTTGAAAAACCTTCATGCCTTCACCACTACCACTGAGCAAAGGTCATTATTTGCAGCATTGAGAGTTTAAATGCTTTGCTGGGCTGCTACTGTTCCCCCTACAAAACGAGACTGGATCACTGAACTTAATATGCTGATAGCATTCTAAAAAAAACAAAACAAAAAAAAAAAACAAACACTCTCTCTTTCTTAAAAAATGCAATCTAATCCGGACCTACTGGCATGCGGCTGGGGATGGTTTAGGCTAACCTTCTGTAGCCAGGAGTGTACACACAGAGAAAAGTGTCTATTATTGTTCCAGGGCTAGGCATGTATGAGATGGATTGTATTACTCTAGTTGGCAGACCTGGATCTGCACCTGCAACCTCTGCTATGTCTGGCAGTATCTCTTCGTGCTGAGCCACCTGAGATGCTGGATAGCTCTCTGGACAATCATGCCTTGTACCTAGTTTCTGGTGAACTTTGAACTGTTTGCCGGATTATTGTGCCATCTCCAGCCAATAGCTCGCTCTTGTTACTCCTGCTGCCATCTGTTTCTTTGCTAGAACTCATTACCAAACTTTGTTTCTTGACTACACTTTCGCTTGATCCCAACCTGCAACCACTTAACAACCTTTGGCTTGTTTTCTGACTACACCTCTGCTTATCTCTAACTGGTATATCTGCTACTGGAAACTGGCTTGCTCACTTCAAAAACTGTGACCTGGTACTAACATGCAGCAAAACCCATCCCTGCCTTTAGGAGCTTTGGCATGTGCCAGTTAGTGCTTAGACCCCGTGCTTGGGTAAGCCCACATGATCTGCCAGGGTGACTTGCATTTGTACTTATCCAGCTGGTCAGTGGGAGCCTCTCTGCTGCTATAGCTACTGGTCTCGGAGCCTGACCATTATTATTATTATTATACAGGATTTATATAGCACCAACAGTTTGCTCAGCGCTGTACATTATAAAGGGAGACAGTACCCGAGACAGTACAGTAACAATACAATTCAATACACGCGGGGTTCGAGGGCCCTGCTCCTTGGAGCTTACAATCTAGGAGGGAGGGGATAGTGGTACAGGAGGAAATAGCTGTGGGGGATGGAGTGGTAGGAAGAGTGGAGGAGTTCAGTAATTAGCTGAGGGCGGGTAGGCTTCCCTGAAGAGATATGTTTTCAGAGTGCACCTAAAGGGGAGGAGAGTAGGTGACAGTCTGATGGATTGGGGTAGGGAGTTCTAGAGAATGGGGGAAGCCCTGGAGAAGTCCTGGAGACGGGCATGGGAGGAGGAGACCAGGGAACTAGAGAGTAGGAGGTCTTGTGAGGAGCGGAGAGTACGTTTTGGGTGGTATTTGGATACCAGATCGGTAATGTAGTTTGGGGCAGTATTATGAACAGCTTTATAAGTCAATGTTAGCATTTTGAATTTTATCCGTTGGGCAATCGGAAGCCAGTGGAGGGATTGGCAGAGAGGAGAGGTGGATACAGGGCGGTTAGTAAGGTGGATGAGTCTGGCCGCAGCATTCAAGATAGACTGAAGTGACCATGACACTAGTGTTCCTATATTTTACATGCCAACACCTTGTTCTATAATGGTGCTGCTGTGATGTAATGCTTGTATATCTATGGTTACTTGTGTAACTCTACTGTTTGTTTCTGTTTGTCTGTGTTGTTTTTTGCCCTCAGGCATTCCAAAAATGCAGAAAAAAAAATGTGATGTAGAAGAAAAAAAACCCAAAACATTCAAAAGCAATCCGTCCATGCCTCCATGATTTATTTTGTTGAGAAATCACTTTGAAAAACACCCCTAACATTTTTGCCATGGCCATCTTGAGTAAGGGCACATGAATGCATTTGCCCTTAGCTCAGGCATACAGGCAGTAGGGTGTGTTTAGATGAGAAAATCCCTCCTTCCCTACTGAAGACTCCTGGGATATAGGACATCATTTGTCTATGCCTGGAAACAGATAAGCAACTAAAAAAAAAAAAAAGTTTAAAACCAGTAAATATGATATACTTTCCTGTCTATTTACTATTGCAAGCAGCATAAGGATTAAAAATAGTCAATGTAGATTGAAAGAGTGAAGTTCTGCTTTGAGCAAGAAACAGAAAGCATTCTGCCTCTAATGGTGCATTCTAAAAACAGGCTTTATAAAAATTAATAAGGTGGAGACAATGGGTTGAGCTTTTATAAAAAGGGATTCAGCATTCAGGTGTACCTCGAATGACATGATACCTAAAAATGCAGCTTTCCCACTGACCTCCATAAATTCCACAGCAAGTTTTTTTTGTGCTCAGAGTCTGTTCTCCCGTTTCAGTCAACAGACACCAGATTTTTTCAAGATTTGCAAACCCTCCTGTGGTTGAAACAGACACTCTTTTTGCTGGATCAGTTTATACAATAGTCACTTAGATATGGCCTTAGATATATAAATCTGATGCAGTTTAAGCTCACATCAATCACCACAACAAACTAATGTCAAAGAAAAGGTGTTCATGCCCCGAAAAGGTGTCCATTTTATTACACAGGGTGTCCTAAAGTCTGGACACATAGGAAAAAATGCATAATTTTCAATACATTTTTCAATATTTTATTTCATTGGAATATTAATCAATAACATATTCAATACGATTTCCACTATTTGTGATGCAAAGTTTCATGCGCTTTGCAAAATTCTCATGAACCCCATACAGCAAGTTCACATTTCCATCAATTTGAGCCCATTTGATCATGATGCGTTATTTCAGGCAATTTTATATCTATGATTTTCAGTGAGAGCACCTTCTCCTTTAAAATACCCCCCAAAAATAGTCAAGGGGGTTAAGGTCTGGTGAGCTTATAGAGTGATATTATACACACACACACACGCATATATATATATATATATATATATATATATATATATATATATATATATACACACACAGTTGTGTTAAAAATAATAGCAGTCAGACATCACTAACCTGATCAATCACTGTTTTTGCTAGAAATGATATTTCTACATGGCAAATAATTTACTAGCAGGTGTAGTAGAATAATAGAAATCAAACAGACCCAACAGTCATGACATGCATGCTGCTGATTCTGTGTAATTGAATCACTAATTGAAAGGGGCATGTTCAAAATAATAGCAGTGTGGAGTTCTATTAGTGAGGTCATTCATTGTTTGAAAAACAGGTGGCAATTACTGCCCTTATTTAAGGAAGGAAGGCAGCAAATGTTGTACATGCTGGTTACAGTGCATTTCTCTCTGAAATTCTGAGGAAAATGGGTCGTTCCAGCCATTGTTCAGAAGAACAGTGTACCTTGATTAAAAAGTTGATTGGAGAGGGGAAAACATATAAGAGAGTGCAGAAAATGATAGGCTGCTCAGCTAAAATGATTGCAAATGCTTTAAAATGGCAACCAAAACCTGAAAGACGTAGAAGAAAACAAAAAACTACTATTCGAATGGATAGAAGAATAGCCAAAATGGCAAGGACTCAGCCAACAATCAGCTCCAGGAAGATCAAAGAAGGTCTAAAGTTCCCTGTGAGTACTGTTACAATTAGAAGACGCCTATGTGAAGCTAAGCTATCTGCAAGAAGCCCCCGCAAAGTCCCACTGTTGAAAAAAGACATGTGCTGAAGAGGTTACAATTTGCCAAAGAGCACATTGACTGGCCTAAATGAAATAGCGCAACATTTTGTGGACTGATGAAAGTAGGATTGTTCTTTTTGGGTCTAGTGGCCAGAGACAGTTTGTCAGACGACCCCCAACCACTGAATTCAAGCCACAGTACACTGTGAAGACAGGGAAGCATGCTTGCGAAAGCACCATGATATGGGGATGTTTCTCATACTATGGTGTTGGGCCTATTTATCGCACACCATGGATCATGGATCAGTTTGCATACATCACAATGCTTGAAGAGGTCATGCTGCCTTATGCTGAAGAGGAAATGCCCTTGAAATGGGTGTTCCAACAAGACAACGACCCCAAACACACCAGTAAACGTGCAACATCTTGGTTCCAGACCAACAAGATTGACGTTATGGAGTGGCCAGCCCAATCCCTGTATCTTAATCCAATAGAAAACTTGTGGGGTGACATCAAAAATGCAGTTTCTGAGGCAAAACCAAGAAATAGAGAAGAACTGTGGAATGTAGTCCAATCATACTGGGCTGGAATACCTCTTCACAGGTGCCAGAAGTTGGTTGACTCCATGCAACACAGATGTACAGCAGTTCTCAGAAACAGTGCTTATACAACTAAATATTAATTAAGTGAAGCAAAATCTTCAAACATTTTTCAGTTTATATAGTGAATGTTTGAGTTTGTAAAGAAGAATACAAACACTGCTATTTTTTTGAACAGTCTAATATTCACTTTTCTTCATTTTTGTTTGAGGAACAACAAAAATTTGATATACTTTTCTTCATGTTTTGATTTGGATTAGAATGTGTAGTGTTCCCAATGCATTTGTGTGTATGGAAATAAAAGCTATTAGAAGGATTTTGAGCTTTATTCACTTTTTTCAACACACTGCTATTATTTTGAACACAACTGTATATATACACACACACACATATAGTGATATTTCCTATGTGTCCAGACTTTAGGGACACCCTGTACAAGCTAAAAAATATATTATTTTAACAAACAAACAGTCTTTTCTTCTTACATTTTGTAAATAATTCATGCTGATTGTGCTAGAATCGTGTAAATGTAAAAACACACCAAAAACCAAAATAATTCCAAAAGTTGGTGTGACATAATGCATGTTAAAATTGTATTATCTCCTAGATTGTAAGCTTGAAAGAGCAGGGCCCTCGATCCCCTCATGTTTTGCATTGTATTGGTATTGTTCTGTCACATGTTCTGTCCCCCTTTGTAATGTACAGCGCTGAGCGAACTATTGGCGCTTTATAAATACTGTATAATAATAATAATAATAATTATCAATTCATAGCGGAAATAATAGATCTGAAACTCAACACTGACTGAGCAACACGCAGGAAATAAATTAAACTACTTTCTGTCAATACATAGAGGTGATTTTGTTTTCCTACTAGAAACACAGATTCGATTATTCAGTGTAGGTAATGCATGTGGACTCATTTGTTTTCTCCCTCCACAGTCCCAGGCACGGTGCAGTTTCACATGTCACAGATTTGGGAGACCCTCTGTGTCCAGAGGAGGGATAGAGGGAACCCTGGGTGTGTCTGTACTACAATGTTACAGATGATGTCAGTACTTGCAACACTGGCTGGGAGCTGCAATGTACTCTGGATATCCAGACCTCCCTCCCTTTTCCACTCTCTCTCTCCTCCTCCCCTCTTTCTTTTGCCTTCCTAAATGGATGGGGCTTCTCCTGGATGTACACAGTTCACAAGGGTGCAAAAAGACTGTATCAAATCCTGTGTAGCTTTCTCCCCCACCACTCTAGAGTGTGCCTCTCCTGATCTGTCAATCTGCTGTACTGCAACAGGAGGAAAGCAGATTGTTAAACGCCTGGCTGGCTGTGCAAAATCCTGCAAGATCCTTCTCTCGCTCTAAATGCCCTGCTAAGCAAGCAAAGTAGGAAATCTCCAAAGAAAAAAAGCTACTCAATCACCTCACTTACTGGATACTTTTTCATTCGACTTCATCTTGCCTAGAAAAACTATACAAACTCACTTCTGTCTAATATCCAATGGATTTTCTCTACATGTATGGGATTGCTACTTGCTTTTTTACATCATTTTGTTGGCTGACTGTGGATTCATTTATTGCAAAAGGTATGGCTTGGCTTAGTACTGCTACTGGTATATTTAAGCCTTTCATTTCAAGTACATCAATTCATAGGTTAAGTGGCAAGTATGTTATCTGCCCATATAGTAAAGCAAAAGCATACTTACTGGCTTTTAAAAAAAACAAAGTGATACAGAAGATATTGATCGAATACTAAAGTGTGATTTTCATGTGTAGAATTCCTAATTGCATACAATGGAACCTTTCTTTTTTTGTACTTATGAATGTCTACTATGGATGTCTAATTTCTTTTTTTTTTTATCAGAATGATTTATCTGGCACACAGCTTGGAAACATTAAACTTCATTACACTGACACAGCTTAATAATTCTCTCTGACAGTAGAAGCGAGTGTGCAGTGCTCAGTTAACAACCAGCTTGACTGTTTCAAGAATTAAAACAGGAATCTAAAGGGCTCTGAGTTTAAACATGAACATTCCTAGAATAGCCTATTAGGTTAAAACAGTTTAATACAAATTTTAGAGATGGGAACATACTGAGCTAGAATGTATTTTTTTTCCCCATTTATGTTAAGCTTTAGAACTATTAGCACCATGAAACTACACATCAAGTATGTGTAAACAATCAGACATATTGGTAGGGCATTATATCTTGTAAACCAGGGTACACTACCCTGGATGTCCAGTGTTACATGTGCATTAATTCATAGGTATGTTTGTTTTTGACAGGTGTCAATTACCTTGCTCCATCAAGATGGGGCTACAAGTCAAGGCTTTACTCGTCCCCCCTGGCGGGGAAAGTGTAATGAGTATGCAGCTGGGAAAGCTGTATATGTTTCTTACAACACTGATAAAAGGTCAATATTTAACAGCATTGAGATATTTTGGGTGAATGTTCTCTGGTTTGCTTCACAAGACCTATTACAATTTGTGACAAAAAAAATAAAGAGCATTATGTCCTTGATTGCATGAAGGCTGAAGTGCTTGTTACATGAGCTGGGCTATAGCCAAACTATTAAGTTGTTTCTATTGCCAATTTTAGAAAATGCTTAGCCCATAAATCAGCTTTTCTGTGTTCATTGCATGTATCAAATGTACGCAAATTTTGTAAAACCTCATGAAGTTCTTGTTTGTTTCCAATAGAGCGCCTGTCTGGAAAGCTTAGTGAATATGGTGTGATAGTACCATTCAGTACAGATCATTTGGGACAATATATTTCCCACGTGGTGTCAGCAACAGGAAGTAGAAGAGGTGGGCTGACCTTAAAGCACCCTGGGCAGAGGGTGGCCCGAAGTATCCCCGATCCAAAAAGGACTCCGTCAGATGATAGTTCCTTGTATTTCAATGTTACTGTATTTGGCAAACAGCTGCATCTTCGCCTGAAACCCAAAAGACATTTAGTTTCACATGAGGCTACCATAGAGTGGCAGGAGGATTTTCAAGAGATTTCTCAAGATTCCATTCATGCAGGTTGTGTATATACTGGAGACATTACAGATATGCCTGGAGCAACTGTGGCCATTAGCAACTGTGATGGACTGGTGAGTCAAGAAAAATGTACATTCTCTATAATACCAATTTATTGCAGGACACCAAATGCAACCATTCATAAACCAGTTTGATATCTACCCAGGTATACATAATGGTCAATTCCACAATCAGCAACATGTTATGCAACATAGTGGTCATCATTTTAGCCAGGGACTGTCATTTTCAGCTTTCCTTGTATCAGCCTTTGTGGCAAATAATCATTATTATGCCTCAGTGAATGGAGTCTAAAGTTGTTTTAAAGGCAAAAAAAAGGTAAGAGACCACTGTTGCTAATAGTATTGTTTTCTGACAGCTGTCAACAGTTATTGCAAGTAGTGACAGTATTCAGTGGAACAAAGTAATCTTTTTACATTTTGTGAACACTTACATGCAAATCAAGCAGTCCAGTGTGAACACACTAGAACACTAACGGGGAGCTTGCACAATTTCAGCAACATATTTTTTACATTTATTTTCTAAAAGAACCATAAGAATGAATAATATAACTGTTGGAAGCACCCCTGGCAGGGATATAGTTTGTCCCAACGCCAGTCACTTTTGTTCCATAACTTGGCCTCCATGTAAATGTGGTGACAAATAACGTGGTATTAAAAAAAAATGAATATATTGAAGCCTATTGTAAAATGTAAAAAAACCATATACAGTTATCAGAACCCAATATTTCCTCAGTAATGGATACTGAAAGTTGTTGACCTGGACATCTTTCCCATTCCAGCTACATTCCTCACAATATTTGTGAGTTCTTTAAGAACAAAATATGGATATCCTATTTTTATGCCATTTCTATAGAGCCAACATTTCTGGCTGAACCTATGTGATGAGAACTATGTTGCAGAGCAGCATAGAAAAAATAAAAAAAGCTACTAGCTAAACTTATGCCAAAAATATACTTTGTCATTTTAGTGTGAGGTTATTTCTAGCACTGGAAGAGTTATGTATACTTGACATGCACCATGTGCGACTACTGCCTCTTCAAGACCGCTTCTGAAAATAGAATCACAATGTACTTGAGCAAGTTCACTTTATATATGTATATTATATCTAGTTTGTAAACAAACCCATGTAGAGAAGGTGCATGGCTAATAAAAAAACAAAACATGTTACTCGGGTTCTTTAGTAGGAGTCTAATCTGGATTTATTTATAACAAAAATACTAATCAAATTTGTCTTATGGGAGTATGTAGTCTGTTTGGTAAAATTTTATATGTAAATTAGCCATGTGGTTTTTTTCTTTTGAATGAACTCCAGCTTGTGAGGAATTTTGGATGACTAATTCTTCACTCAGTTAACCACGCCTCAACATGTACATGTGTTCAGAATTACACATGCATCAGTGAAGAAATCAAACCAATGAAATCTTGAACATAGCTTTTCTATAATATATATGGTATAACATTCTTCCATTAAAACTATTCACATTTTATTTTTTTTGCTGCTGAAAGATACTGTACATAAATATCTGCAATATCAGTTAATATTATAATACTTCCCCATTTTGGATGGAGTAGAGAATGGTTAAAAACCCTGTCATTTTTTTGTCACCTGTGTCCTATTCAAGAAATTCCCTGCTCTGCAGTCAAAAAAAAGTGAAAGGAAATTTTTTCCAGTGTCCCCGATAGTGGAGATTTCCACTTTTCCCTTTTCTGTTCCCCAAATTTTGGATTTTTGCTCTTTTTCAATCCCAGTGACTGTGTTCACTAGAAAAAAAAGTGTTTATATTCCCCAGGGAGGACACAGTCATTGATAAAAATCTGACAGGAGTTCTAACACCTCACCATGCTATCCAAAGCTAGAAAATAACAGTTTTTACTGCCACTGGAGTAACTATTATGGCAGCAGCACCACGTGGCAGAGAGTTTGTTTACTTTTGTAACTTGGTTGCCAGCTGCACGATCAGGATGTGCCACTCCAACCCCTGTTCCCTCCATATGTCCCGAAGTGACCTGTCTCTACTGTGTGCTCAGGATGTCAATTGCATGTGCCAGGAGAAAGAGAGGAAGAGATCACTGATAAAATATTTGCTGATCTCCCCTATTAAGCATGAACCTGAAAATGCTCAGCACAGAGCACTTTTGTGTTCAGAACTTTCAATTCCCCCACCCCCCACCCCCCAGCTGTGTCTGTGCTTGATCAGCTTCAGAAGGGCACTGCTTTGTGGGTGTAAGCAATTTTGAGGCTTGACTTATTTGCAATGTATTGCATCAATTGACTCAAAACAACCTCATCTTTTATATTTTTTAACAAAAACTGGGAATTATATTACTTTTGTGTGCACTAAAATTAATTTGAGTATAGTTTGTACAGGAAATTGAAATTTGCTAAACTGTAGCAAATATTGTTGCAACTACCATCAAGTGCAAGTTTCAGGGCTGTCTTGCTAATCCTGCCTTTACTACCTAGTGAAACAGCTTTGGAGTAAGCATGCTCCAGATAATACTGTATATGCCTTTAAAGTTTGCAACGCCTAAGTGAAATAAAACAATTCTGCAACTGCCATATCCACATTTCTCTTTTCACAGATATCTTTAAACTCATAGATGCATATTGTAAAAATGGCATGAATTTCTCTCTCTTAAGACTGCCTAGTGATTATGGCATTAATGTCAGCTTTTTTAATGTGGCTAAACAGTAACAGGCAGATAGCAGACAATAGCAGTCATCTTTTAATTGCATTTATTGTCTGCTGCTTTTTAGTATTACTTTTGATAAGAACAGTTGCAAAGGGTTAGTTTGAAAAAGATGCAATAACACTAGGACACATGTACAGCTGTGAATAGCACAGAAGTTGGAGTATTTCTTTTAAAAGAGAGCCAGAACTTTCAGCAATAATCTGTTCAGTTGGAATCTAGTGTATTACCCTGGTTTTAGGAAATTCCTAACCCTCCTATAGGAATAGGAAACCCTCCTATAGGAATAGGAAACCCTCCTATTCTACAATAAGCCAGACTGAATGTAATCTTGAAGCTTTATTAACAAAACAGGGTGGTGAAGCCATTAGGAAAAACAGATAAGAAGTACATTTAATCAACATATGAAACATACAAAACACAATGAAATTATTATACTGCGGATGTAAATAAATCTATGCTCACCAGCGATGCTGCCAATAGGGGATGTAGGTTTAATCCACTACATGTGCTCCAATAGCAGGTTCCTTCTATCTTAGTTTCTAAGATGGAGTCTGACCTCCCAGGATGCATCTGTTTCTCTCAAAATGATGGGAAGTTTTATTAACTATTAGCTCTTATCTAAAAAGTCTCTAGTTTCTGTAAAACAGTAAATTCATTGTGGGCTCCATCTAGTGGTCAAATGTAATATTGCAGTCTGAATTTCCTTGCTGGAGGTAGAACAGCACTGCTTAGCCACAATTACCATTAAAGGATGTTCCCGATAACAGCAAATCTTCATGTTTTGAGTTCAGGTCCACTTTGACATTGGTACAGGTGCTCAAAGAAGATGAAGAAACAGCAGTAATGATGGTGCCAAAAGTGATTTTATGATCAACATCATATAAGTCACCCTTGTCAGGTAGATTTAATGTTACTTTCTTTTTAATGTATTACATGAGGGACATTTATTGAATTAAAGATGGCACCAGTAGATACTTTAAAATGTCAAACGTTCATGATGTCATCGTCATCTGATTAATGCACTTTTTTGTAAATAATGATAGGTATCTTTACTGTGCCCGATGATGTCCTTAGGTCTTACCTCCTTGTCACTGCCACTCGCAGGCCTTAAAAGTGTGACCACTATGATAGCCAATTTTAAAAAAAGTATATATGTGTATATATATATATATATATATATATATATATATATATATATATATACACACACACACATATATATACAGTATATACTTTTTTGTATGGTTACCTATTACGTGTTGGTTACACATTTATGTGGAAGGACTTTCGGTGGTCCTATGTTATTGTCTTCAGTCAGGTCATTTATCCTGACTGTCTTATTGTCTACGTATTAAGGCACCATTTGTGCCATTTGTCAGTTCTTGTTTCACTGCACAGTTTTGGGCATAATTCATACCAAGCGTCTATCACTTGTGATTCAGTGATCCATGTCACTTTAACCGTTTAGGGGCACGTGTGTTTTCTTTCACTATTTATTCCCCTTTTTTTTGCACTATTTATTTATTTTTTATGCGTTCACATATGTATTTGTTTTATATGGGTGTAGACTCTGTATATGAGATTACATATAGTGGATTACATAAGGGGATCATCATTTATCTATTTATTTCTGTTTATGTATAATATATAGGTTATTGTGTGGGAGCGCAGCACCATTTTTCTTTTTGTTTAGTAAAAGTGATCCAGTAACGTTTATGGTAGTGAGAACTATTGACTCCCCCCTCCCCCTCCCCACCTCTCCTGCTCCTCTGGGGAGCCCAAGATTGCAGTAAATGGCCCTGGCTGTGAGAGCAGAAGGAGGAGATCAAGGATCATCCATTCATAGATTTCTACTGTTAGTATTGAAGCCAGAAGCAATGAGTGCTGCATCACTTCCAGTTGCAGCTCATTAATTCCCTGGCTACTGTTGCAGGGGGAAGCAGCTAACTGATCACAATCCGTTGATTAGGCTACAGATGTCTCCTTGCAGACGACCTATCACCTGCCCATGCTATCACATAGGGTGGCTTGTTAGTTTAATGAAAAAAATATTACAAACAAGGTAAAGGAATTAAATTGAAATAAAATGCACATGTATGCAAACAACGAATGTGCCACACGTCGGGTATTGTCATGAACTTTGGCATTACAGCATTAATTGTAGGGCCACAATTTATGGTCAACCCTAAATTGATATCTTATAAAGATTTTTGAAGAATCACCTATGAAAATGTTTAGGTACTAAAGTTTTTCACCATTTCACAGGGTTTTGCAATTTTGAGTCTTGACATGTTGTGTATCTATTTATTCAGTGCATTCCTGTCTTTTAATCTTGCCAAATATTGCGTTTGTGTGAGCTAAATTTCATTTTAGCCTTAAAAATGTGTTTGATGAATAGTTGAAAAATTACCAGGAGACATAAAAAATTGCAACCATTACCATTTTATTCTACAGGACTTCTACGTTCAGAAAAAAAATTACTGTAATTGTTTGGGGTTTAAAAGTGGTTGTAAACCTATAAACATAAAACCTTGTTACTACCTCTTTAAGGTAATTAAATCTGCTGTGTACTGTTCGTATTTTTTTTTTGCTGCCAGTGAGCTATAACAACTGGTTGATCCTGCCTTTGTCCCTCCTTCACAGAGTAATAGGACCATGCTAGCATGGCTGCCGATCCATGCTAGCGTGGTCAGTTTATGTGTTGGGTCATCATGTTCCCATCCCACTGTCTATACAGCAAGAGCACAGCATGCCTGTGTAGTTCCGTGGTCTGTATAAAGTCACGCCCTCCATCCATCTTCCCTGCTTTGAGTCACTGGGAGTTCCCTTGCAAATCCGCCCCTCCTGTTTGGTAAAGCTGCCCTCTGTTAAAAAAATAGAACATGCTTCAGAGAGGGTCCGAAGCACCTCCCAGATGTCTTCCTAAGCTTGGGCTAGAAAGTTGAAAATGTCACATGACCGCTGTACAGTGGCAACAACAGAGGTACAGTTTTAGTTACGGTAAAAAAAAAAAAAAAAACCACTACACAGGCATCATGAGAACTTATTAATGATATTGTGAAATTACTCATCTGTATTTACAATCAATCACTTTAACCACCTCCCGCCCGCCATATAGTAATATGACGGACGCAAGGTGGTTCTCTCGTTCTGGGAGGACATCATATGACGTCCTCCCATTCTCACCGTGCATGCGTGGCTAGGGGAGCGCGCAGCGCGGAGATCGACGGTGCACTGTGTCCCTCAGACACAGCGGATTACCGATCACAGAAAGAGCCGAAGATGTCGGCTCGGTCATGTGATCAGCTGTATCCAATCACAGCTGATCACATGTAAACAGGGAAATGCCGGTTATCGGCATTTCTCTCCTCTCGAGCTGTCACGCTGATGCCACAAAGGGTCCATCTGAGCTGTCTTTCAGTGTTACCCATCAGTGCCAGTCAGTGCCACCTATCAGTGCTGCCAATCAGTGCCACCTATCAGTGCTGCCAATCAGTGCCACCTATCAGTGCCAGTCAGTGCCGCCTATCAGTGCGCATCAATGCCACCTAACAGTGCCAGTCAGCGCCGCCTAACAGTGCCAGTCAGCACCACCTAACAGTGCCAGTCAGTGCCGCCTATTAGTGCCAGTCAGTGACGCCTATCAGTGCTTCCTATCAGTGCCATGTATCAGTGCTGCCTTTCAGTGCCCATCAGTGATGCCTATCAATGCCCATCAGTGCCACCTACCAGTGCCTCCTCATCAGTGCCCATCAGTGACACCTATCAGTGTCCATCAGTGCAGCCTATCAGTGCCCATCAGTGCAGCCTCATTAGCGCACATCAGTGAAGGAGAAATATCACTTATTTACAAAATTTTATAACAAAAACTAAGAAAAAAAATTTTTTTTTCTAAATTTTCAGTGGTTTTTGGTTTGTTTAGGAAAAAATTAAAAACCCCGAGGTGATTAAATACCACCAAAATAAAGCTCTATCTGTCACAAAAAAATGATAAAAATTTCATATGGGTACAGTGTTGTTTGACCGCGCAATTGTCATTCAAAGTGTGACAGCGCTGAAAGCTGGAAATTGGCCTGGGCAGGAAGGGGGTATAAGTGCCCTGTAGGCTAGTGGTTAAGTAATTTTCTGGTAAAAAAGAAAATAAAATGCAGATTTTAACATGGGTGTAAAGAATAAAAATTGCCCTGTGCACAAAGTGGTTATTATTACGAAATAATGATCGGTTGCATGTTCCTAGGTGCTGCTACACACCATAACTTTTCTCTTTGCACCTTTTCATTCAGTAACATCACCAAGAAATTAGAGCTAGTAAACCTCAACATTTTATAACAATATGCATTAAGTAAAGACTTAAACCCCGTATACACAATAGGAATATCGGACGAATGATCGTCCGTTTTTTGGGGGGTTTTTTGCATGCTAGTCTCATATCAAAAGTTACAAAAATTATTATAAAAAAACTGAAGAATGTAATGTATTTGTATTGTATTTTTGGACGACTACTGTGCTGATTAAACGAAAATTGTACGATCCAGTATTGTACAATAGAAATTTTCATGCTTGCCCCTTCTATTTTTTTCGGATGATTACTGTGTACTTATGATCAGATTATCATACAATCGCTTTAAAAGCAGCATTTTTTGTACGATATTCTGATCGTGTATACAGGGCACGTGGGGGCAAAGTTAGATGGATTCTCATATTGAATGGTATATGTGATCATGCGAACATTTTGAACACTTTTACCTAGAGGCATAACATATCATCTCTCCAAAATCCATACCTTACTTCCTGCAAAGGGTGTCCCTGGTCCTCAAGAATGGGTAGACTTCTGAGCCTTTAACCAAGGAGTGATCTGTCTATGTTGTGGTTTGTTGATCTGTCTTCTGTTCTCAATATATAGTTCTGTTCACTTCTATCCAAACATGTTGCTGCATATGAAAGTTTGTTGGAAATGTTGCATGTTCTAAAACTCCAGCTGTAAGTGGGATTAGCATGTTATTTGGTCTCTTTGATTTTCCCTCTGCAGCCAGTCTTTTGTTCACACTAGATCTTGTTACCATTTTAACAAAGGCACCATCTTGGTAGCCACTAAATTTAATGCTCCTCTAAGGGTTTTGTACAGATGAACTGAATGACACTTGGACGTCAAGTTTACTGTAAACAGCAAGCCCAGTTGCGTTTCGTTTCATGTAATACCAATACCCATAGCTGTGCCATGACCTGGATGATTGGATACGTTCATAGACATGTAACTAAGTATACATTTTCCAATATCCAAGAGGAATAGGACTTTAGATTAAAATGCAAAATAATTCCTTCACGAAATACAAAAATTAAAATGTCAGTAAACCCAAAATTATATATTTCTATTTCTCAGCAAAGGCACGAAAACCCGATGCCTTGACTATGTATGCTCTTTTCCTCATGACATCATAATGAAAGTAAATACTGATGAACCTACTAGCTTCTAGTACTACCATATTCACAGTGTACACCTTCTGCAAGTGGATCCTCAGTGTGGACCGTTGTGACCCACTTTTGCACATGCACCTGCCCTGCTCTCCAGGGAAACTGTGAGTTGGCATGAGTTTTCTCCACAGCAAACACAGCCCCATGTGACAGCACTGAATGTCTTGTGAGGCGTCTCCAGCTGCATGATTGACAGCGGCTTCTGCAATGAACTTCGCTGTCAGATGCAAACACGGCACACTTTCACTTAGCCTTGCCCACATATTGGGTCGCAAAGTGCAGAGGGAAAGGAGAGATCATGTGACCTTACCAAAAGGTACTTGCAATGATAACAAATGTGTTGCAATATTTGAACCGTGCGGTTACTGTAATTATTCACTATTTAGCTAAATTGGTGTAAATGGATTTACCAACACTTTAAGGGCCTTTTTAGACTTATTGCATTAACACATTCTTCATTAAGCAAACTATTCATTTTAAATAAACTGCAAGGGCACTGAAAAGAAAGAAACAAACAAAAAACAAAAACACGCACACACCTGACTTTCTTTTTATGAACGCAGACATGGTATTTGTGGATGTGTTGCTCTGTACTGTAACAGTGCATTGGGGTGCCACTCAAAATGAATAGCATCACAATGCATCCTACCACACAAGCCCACCAAAAATTCAAAGGTGTGTCTTCAGCCTGACTGAAGGACATTTAGTACACGTTTTGTATCTTTGTGCTGCTGGTCTCTTGCAGCCACAGTGGAAGGAATTCAGTAAAGCCACTGTGCCGCTTTTCTGGCATTAATCCTTCATTAATGTATTTTACCCAAATTCATTAATCATTTGAGACACATTTGGTTTTGACAGTGACTAGTGCACCAAATTTAGGCAGTTCTAAAATGTGCCCCTTTTACATTGTGGCACAATAAATGCACCAAATTCAAAATAAAATACTGACAGTTGGGATCTTATGAAAGTGGAGCTAATTAAGACCAACTCCCTGGAATTCATAAGACAGGCACAGACAGATTTCGTGAAAGTGTCTCTCATGCATTTTAAAAGTAGTGCAACATGTGCCAAACTCATGTACTTGTCTATAACTTGAATTTGGTGCATTGTTGAATTCAATTTGGTGCCAAATTTAATTACAAATTCTAGAATGGTACAAGAATTTGGCACATGCTGCACTACTTTTAGAATGCATGAGACACTTTTGCAAATTCTCTCTGTGCCAGTTTTTCTGAATGTCTACATACAGTATAAGCATTCCAGAGATCGCTGCGTGGACAGAGCTCATGACAGTAGTGGTCCATGCCAGTGTAATGCATAATGACACAACTACCTGTAGTCTCCACTCAATGATCATATTTGTTTTTTTAAACTTTTGGCATTTCCAGAAGGAAATTAGACATTATTTAGCACAACTGATTCACCAGTATTGGTATGACATTTATGAAGCATCGCATCACATTGTAAAAGACCCCTACTACACATTAAACATTCATTCTCATAAAACCTTCACCAAGATCAAATAGCACTGTCTTTGCTGAAATCCTAAATGATTCAGCAGAGATGCTGCAGGTGCAATAAAGATAATAGGGGTCCCTCCATTCTTTTGATAACCAAGGAAAGCCCGAATCTGCAATTCTCCATCACATCACTCACTCTGCTTTCACCATCCAGATACAGTAGGTGCAGGAAAGAAGAGGACAGGGTTATTCCAAACATGAATATGCTCCCAGTTTGTTTCAGATGGGTGGATTCTGTCTCAGGTGTGCTGTCACGAATAAAGATGAAAAAAGTGTACAGATAATAGCTCAAGGTGATACCCATAATGTCAGTGAGTATGATTATGTAGAATCGGTGATCATAGACAAAAGGGTGTCAACTATCATGAGGGTGTCAAGTATTGACCAATAGAATTTGCTGTTCTCAGTTTTCTCTTATGATAAAAAGTAGGTATCAATTCAGAGACAAGGCAAATATCATCTGAAAATGGGTCCTCGTGTTGAAAATGTGTGTTATATTTGCTGTAAAGTGGAACTGTTGCCTACATGAAGAGTTTAAATACACAGCCAGGCAACTAACATTTTCAGCATGTCAGAAACAGCAGTGCCCATATTCCTCTAATAAGATCATTTTAATAATTTTACAGCCACTGCCATAGGTATTATGGTGACGCAGAAAAAGGGATGTAACCAAAGTAACAGCTGAGAGTTTGTATTTTGTTTTGGTGGCCCCTGAGATATGCAATGGAAAGCAATCACACCCATGAGTAAAAAAAGGTGGCACCCCCTCAAAGTTTAAGGGCAAAAAATAACCTGGATAGCCAGTTCAGTGATAAAATATCAGTTCCCTGGTGTTTTAGCACAGAATGAGAATTGTAAGCCGTCATAAACAGGGCCCTCTGAACCCTCCTGTATCAAATTGTATTTTAAGGCTCTATACACAATGGCTTAAATGATAAATTCACCTTTTGACCAAAAATAATACAATGCATATTTTTTGCAGGTCAATAATTGTGCATTTATTATTTTTTTTTTGTTTTGGGAGCCTGTATCAGCAGATCACTGGTGCCATGCAGGTCTCCTGCAGACCTGTCAGTATATCTGCTTGTCCATACGGGATGTACAGCAAACTGATACTTGCTGACAGGAAGATTCAATGAACTACCACAGCGCCGTGGTATTTAATTGAGAACTACAAGCCAGCAGCCTCTAAATCTGTAGGGACTTGTATTTAATTAATTCACAGAACACAGAGAATGAATGACATGGCCATGTGGGTAAAGCCCCGCACAGCTGCGCTGTTTTTAAAAAGGGACAGCTTGTACAAGAACTTCTCCCCGTACTTCTGTAACAGGGAGGGAAGGGGTGCACAGCAGGCAGCAGCAGCAGCAGCGTTGGGAACATGTTATACCCTAAAAACAGGTGGAACTTGTAACATGTTCCCAAAGGTGAACTTATACTTTAAAAAAAAAAATGCTGCTCTTAGAGTAGCTTAGTGTTTTGCCTGTAGCAGCACCTAATGTTATCCTATGTGCCCATGCACATTAGGTAGTCTAGACGCATTTTTTTAAGGTCAGCTTTTACAGGCAGAAAAAAAAACCTGCTTTGTGTTTTTTAGAGCATTTTTCTGGCAGAAACCCCCCCCACCACCACTAAATTCTCCTGAACGCTAGTGCAAAATATGCTCAGATTTAGCGTTTTTTCCTGCCAAGAGCACTGGTGTTTTTTTAAGCCCAGCTGTACTGTCTCTTGTACAGAGCTGTGCAAACTGCTGGTGCTATAAAAATACTGTATAATAAGAAGAACTTAGAGCTGTTAGATCCTAGACAGTGTTGTTAGGTGAAAAACAGATAAGGGACTTTGTACCAAATCGGTTTGTACAGAGTAGACAATGGGGGTCTAATAGACCCCTGATGCCTCCATAAACACTGTCTGATTTAATCACATAGAGGCCTTATCAGTGCCTTTGTGACAGCAATCATATTAAGGAGAACTCTTTCATGAGACTGTCATAATAAAGGCTCCTTTTAACCACTTGCCGCCCAGCCACTGTAGAAATACGGCGGCAGGGCGGCACGGCTGGGCAAAAGCACGTTTTAAACCGCGCTTTTGCAAAAAAGGTAGGGGGCACGCACGCGGCGCTGCCGCCCTACCTGCACCGCTGATCCAGGCCGCGGGTGTCAGTCGCCGGGTCACGGCCGGTCATTACCAGCTGTGTCCTGCCGATTAGCGGCAATCACTGACAGAGAGCAGGGCTGCAGTAGCTCTGCTTTCTGTCAGTTCCCTGACAGCTCCTGACACGCTGATCGGGAAAGAAAAGTTTATCTCTCCCGATCAGCGTTTCCCCCTGCAGTACACACCCCCGCCCCCTAGTAAAACACTCCCCTCACACAGTTAACCCTTTCAGTGAATAAAAAAGTTAACCCCTTCCTCCCCAGTGTACAGTGTCAGTGTTTTTTTTTGCACTGATCACTGTATTGGTGTCACTGGGGATTTCAGTGACCTCAAGTCAGTTCCCCCCCAGTGTCAGAATGTCCGCCGCAGTCCCGCAGTCCTGCCATAAGTCGCTGATCGCCGCCATAAGTCACTGATCACTGCCATAAGTCGCTGATCGCCGCCATTATTAGTATAAAAAAAAATTAAAATCCGAGTATCTTTGTAAACGCTATAACTCTCACGTAAACCAATTAATTTACACGTATTGGGTTTTTTTTTTAGCAAAGACATGTCGCAAAATGCACAATTTATGACGAAATTTGATTTTTTAATTTTTTTTTACTGGACATGTTTTATAGCAAAAAGTCCAAAATATTGTTTATTTTTCTCAAAATTATCAGCCTTTTTTTTTTATAGCGCAAAAAATAAAAGACACAAAGGCGATCAAATACCACCGAAAGAAAGCTCTATTTGTGTGAAAAAAAGGACATAAATTTCATTTATGTACCATATTGCATGACCGCGCAATTGTCCGTTAAACTAGCGCAGCGCTGTATAGCAGAAAAATGGCGTAAATTGCAGTATCTATACCATAATTTGTAGACGCTATAACTTTCACACAAATTTATAACCAACTTTAAGTTTACTATCTATTTTTTATAGGTGAAAGTAAAAAATATAATTTTTCTTCAAAATTTTTTGTCTTTTTTTGCTTATAGAGTGAAAAATAAAAAGCACACAGGTGATCAAATACCACCAAAAGAAAGCTCTATTTGTGTGAAAAAAGACGTAAATTTAGTTTGGGTGTAGCATTGCATGACCGCGCAATTATCAGTTGAATTATTGCAGCACCGAGTAGCAAAAAGAGGCCTGGTCATTAATGGGGGTAAATCCTCAGGAGGGCAAGTGGTTAAGAATACTAGTTCAAAGGCTGGTTGATGTTTTGGCTTCAGTGCTCTCTGACCTACTAATCAGAAATATAGGGTTTGTACAAAAAAATGGAAACACTACATGATTTGCAGGTGTGAAAGTGACATGTTTTGCATCGAAAGCAGAAGTGATGTAACATATTTTTACTTCTGCTGTGTGATGAGGCTTCCTACCTGTTAGCTAGGTGTCTCACTTTCATCATTCACTGCATGTGCTGCTAGTAATACGTGGTCATGTCAGAGCTCACTGAGGTTCAAAGAGGGCAAATTGTTGGTGCCCGCTTAGCTGGTGCCTGTGACTGAAGTTGCCAATTTATTTGCCGTGTCGCGAGGTATAGTATCAAGTTATGACGGCATATATAGTTTCTGGGAAAATGTCGTCTGCAGGGGCGGACTGACCATTTGGAAACTCGGGCACTGCTCGAGGGCCTGGGGTCAGTAGGGGGCCCCTTGAGATCCCCTGGTACCTTTTTCATAGGCTTTTTTGAGTTTGGGCAAGGACACAGGGGCCCAATAATCCCTTATTGCCCGGGAGCCCATGAGTTGTCAGTCTGCCCCTGGTCGTCTGATAAGCATAAGTGCGGTCCACATGACCGAAAGTGACAAAAAGACATTGCCGAGGATTGTGACCCAGAATAAGAAAACTGCTGCAATAGTGACTGCAGAGCTCACTCTCATTCTTCACAGGAAGCCTTCAATGTCACCTCATATTGCTACAGAAAAAAGATTTTTGTGGCTGGGAATCTTCTTTTCTTTCCAGGTCACAGCTCATGCTCATTTATTTTTTGATTATATTTCTCACATGGTTCTACCATCATTGGATTAGAAATTCATTCATTTTTCTAAAAATTTCCAATATGCCCGATCACTCAAATCCAATGGCTGCACAAAAATCAGCCGTTGCTGAGGCCCACTAATGGTGGTAAATTCGAACGAAAATTCTTAGGATTTTCAAAAGAAAATTTGTTCGGAATTCCACCCATGTATGGTCTGCATCATGCTTGATGTTCACATTGCTCTTCAAATTAGTATTTACAAGCCGCAGTTATGTGACCTTGACCTAACACAACCAGACTCTAGGTAAAATCATCAGATGAACATAATCACTGCACCCGCTTGCCCTCCTGAGCAGGGGTGGGCTGACCATTTGGAAACTCGGGCACTGCCCGAGGGCCTGGGGTCAGTAGGGGGCCCCATGAGATGCCCCTGGTACCTTTTTCATAGGCTTTTTTTGAGTTTGGGCAAGGACTTAGGGACCCCATGATCCCCTATTGCCCAGAGGCCCCATGAGTTGTCAGTCCGCCCCTGCTCCTGAGGAATTACCCCCCTTCCTGTCCAGGCCATTTTATGCATTACGGCGCTGCGTTACTTTAACTGACAACTGCGCGGTCATGCAACTCTGCACCCAATGAAATTTACAACCTTTTTTCCCACAAATAGAGCTCTTTCAGCGGTATTTGATCGCCTGTTTTTTTTTTATTTTTTGCGCTATAAACAAAAAAAGACCGACAATTTTGACAAAAAAAACAATGTTCTACTTTTTTCTGGAACTGAAACACACTAGCACTGACCACACTGGTGTGAACTATGCCATTGGAAACCATATAACCTACTATCCATGCATTTTTGATGAAGAAAAAAAAAACACACACACACTGGACTGCACGTGGTGAGAACCTGCCCTAGAGCAGAGGTCTTTTTACATTCGTGTGACTTTGCTTGGTCAGTCATTTTAAAGCTGAACATGATGGAACATGAAAAGCAGTTTTACTTACCTTATCCCTTTCTTCCAAAGGCTTCCCTCACTAGCAGTACTGCTGGTCCTATGGAGCTGCTTCTCTTCGTTCACTGTAGGCACTGCTAAACAACCAATGGGGATTTTATCATTTAGCCCTGGTTCACACTGATGTGCACCGCATCAGAATCGCACCCCGTTCAAACGAACTGCTGCAGGTGTGTATGTTAAGTTAACAACACCCCAAAAGCGGTCCGCAAAACGCAGTGCGATATGCAGAATCAGATCGCATAGGTGTGAATACCCATGTGATCTGATTCTAGTGAGCACCCAAAAAAGGGTCCTGCACCTTTTTGGTGCAGTGCGGTTAGAGCCATACAAAATGTATGACTCCAATCACACCGCACACAAATCACATGTGATTTGCACAGGAATGCGGTGCGAATCACATACAATATACCGCACTGCATATATGTGAACTCAGGCTCAAAATCATTCCATGCATAGAGAAGTGACCTACAGACACACATAAAGACAGCTTTCTCAATGTGAATGAGGCTTTCATGACAAAACATGACCATTGAGAGGTTCAGTATTGATACGCTCCCAGCATTTTTATGTATAAATGGACATAAACCTTCAAAAAAAAAAACTTGGGTTTTCAGGTAGAATAATAGTACTAGAAGTACACATTTATGTTCACTGTAATTGTTACCACGAGGGACAGCAAAGGAATGCCAGCAAAGCTGCACATACATAGTCACTACTAGCTCCAAAAGTTCCACATCATCCCCTTCAAATAGTCCCAGGACTGTAGTACATGAAATCAGCAGAAAATTAATATTCTTAATACTAAAGACAACTTATTTACCTCACAGCTCTTACCTCAGTTTGCCTCTTGCAGCTCCTCCTCCACCACCCATAGGGACTTTCTGACTGAACAGCCAATCAGCTTGCTCTCATTTAGCAGCCATGAGGCCTGAGGTGATTGGAAAGGCCTTATGATCTATTTTCAGTTTGAAAAAAAATGTAAAAATACATCATTGTTTTCATTCAGGAAATGTGTGTTCAGTTATCAACAGAAACATATGCTGTCAGGACAGGTGCATGCTTCTGTGTGTTTGCAGCAAGCAATATACTATCAGCCATATACAATAAACAGAGGGAAAATCACAGCAAAGTACAGCAGTCCAGAGCACTCAATTGGAAAAGATCCAGAACAAAAACTGGCTGTATGGACCACCCATGCCTCTTGGGCAGATAAGCAAGGCTTTTCTTTTCTTTTTTTTCCCATTATATCTTTTATTATGATTTCTTTTAAGAAAAAAATACCCTACAAAACCATCATAAACCTTTTTACATCATACATATAAACTTTATCCCCATACCCACCCCAACTCACCCCTGTCCATTCTCATCTTATCCTCTCTTTCCCCTCCTATTAATCTGATCATAAATATAGATCTCTTTAACCATTTAAATTCTCTAGTACTACTATCGGGGGACCATTCATTTTTAAGTATTTTTCTGAAGTTATAAACTCATACCATTTACCCCAAATCTTTCTAAACTTTTCCATTTCATCTTTCTCCATGTAACAAAGTTCCTCCATCCTACTAACATATTCTACTCTGTCTATCCAATCCCTCATTGTTGGTGGATCCTGGGCCTTCCAAAACCTAGGAATTAACCAGGGAAAATCACAGCAAAGTACAGCAGCCCAGAGCAATCAATTGGAAAAGGTCCATAACAAAAACTGGCTGTATGAACCACCCGTGCCCCTTGGGCAGATAAACATGGCTTTTCTGAAGGGGTTTAGGTCCCTTTTCCCATGGTGAACAGAAGGGGACTGATTCTTATTGATTTATAGGGGTGTAGCACATTGCACAGTGCTGTACTCCTTGCAGAGTTCTATTTAACCACTTGCCCACCAGAGGATTCAGTGGTATTTGATCACCTGTGTGTTTTTTATTCTTTGCGCTATAAGCAAAAAAAGACCAACAATTTTGAGAAAAAAACAATATATTTGACTTTTTGCTATTAACCACTTTCCCTCCTGAGGATTTATCCCCCTTCCTGACCATGCCATTTTTTTCGTTACGGTGCTGCGCTAATTTAATTGACAATTGCGTGGTCATGCAATGCTGCACCCAAATTAAATTTACGTCCTTTTTTCCCACGAATTAAGCTTTCTTTCAGTGGTATTTGATCATCTGTGTGTTTTTAATTTTTTGCGCTATGAAAAAAAAAAAGACTGACAATTTTGAGAAAAAAACAATATTTTTGACTTTTTGCTATTAACCACTTGCCTACCAGGCACTTATACCCCCTTATTTACCAGGCCAATTTTCAGCTTTCAGCGCTGCCGCACTTTGATTGACAATTGCGCGGTCATGCAACATTGTACCCATATGAAATTTTGATCATTTTTTTCTCACAAATAGAGCTTTCTTTTGGTGGTATTTAATCGCCACTGGGCGCTTTACTTTTTGCGCTATAATTAAAAAAATTGCAAAAAATTTGAAAAAAAAAAAGTTTCTTTGTTTCTATTATAAAATTTTTCAAACAGGTATTTTTTCTCCTTCACTGATGTGCGTTGAAGAAGCAGCACTGATGGGCACTGATAGGCGGCACTGATGGGCACTGATAGGCAGCACTAAAGGGCACTGATAGGCAGTACTAATGAGGTGGCACGGATAGGCGGCACTGATAGACAGCACTAATGAGGTGTCACGGATAGGCGGCACTAATATGCAGCACTGATAGGCGGCACTCATAGGTGACACTGATGATGGGTACTGATAGACGGCACTGACTGGCATCACTGCTGGGCACTGACTGGCGGCACTGACTGGCACAAACCCTGGGCACTGACTGGTGGCACTGACTGGCAGCACTGCTGGGCTGCACTGGTGGGTAGCTCTGGTGGGCAGCACTGGTGGATGGGCACAGGTGGGTGGCACTGGTGGGCACAGGTGGGTGGGCACAGGTGGGTGGCACTTCTGGGCACAGGTAGGTGGCACTTCTGGGCACAGGTGTGTGACACTGCAGAGTGGCACAGGTGGGTGCACTGCTGGGCACAGGTGGGTGATCTGCTGGGCACAGGTGGGCGGAGCTAGTGGGCGCACTGCTGGGCACAGGTGGGCGGAACTTGCGGGTGGCACTGCTGGGCACCGATCATCAGGGCACTGATCATCAGTGCCCTGATGATCGGTGCCGATCCCCGCTGTGACAACTGCCGGTTCTCGGCAGTACTTTCCTCACGATCTGACAGCGTGAGGAAAGTGCAGCCGAGAACCGGCACTTGCATTTCCCTGTGATCAGCGTGTCATTGGACACCGCTGATCACGTGGTAAAAGGCCGCTGTGATCGGCCTTTTACCACATCACGTGATCAGCTGTGTCCGTAGGACACAGCGATCACGGAGATCGCCGGGTGCGCGCCTCCTGGGGCGCGCAGGAGAGCGCGTTCTGGGGGGACGTCATATGACGTCCACTCAGAACTGGCCGGCCACAGTGCAGCCGTCATTCGGCTATCTGCGGTCGGCTACTAGTTAAACATGTCCAGTAAAAAATTAAAACAATCAAATTTCGTCATAAATTTATATTTAAAATGTATTCTGCTACATGTCTTTGCTAAAAAAATCTGAATACCTGTAAAATAATTGGTTTACGTAAAAGTTATAGCGTTTACAAATGCCGGTATAGATACTGGAATTTTTAATTGTTTTTATTTTTATTTGTAATGCTGGCGATCAGCGACTTATAGCGGGTCTGCAGGAGTGCATTGGGCATTTTGACACTAGGGGGGAACTGACTTGGTGCCAGAGCCATACAATGCAGTGTGCAGGAGCTGACGGGAGAGAACTGTATTGCTTATATGTATTGCCTGTCGGTAATACTTGGTGATCACCTGGTGCCGGCGAGTAATTACCGGCCACAAACCGGTGATTGCTAGCTGAGGCCACTACTATATATGTGACTATGTGTGTGTGTATATATATATATATATATATATATATATATATATATATATATATACATATATATATATATATATATATATACAGTGGGGCAAAAAAGTATTTAGTCAGCCACCAATTGTGCAAGTTCTCCCACTTAAAAAGATGAGAAAGGCCTGTAATTGGCATCATAGGTAGACCTCAACTATGAGAGACAAAATGAGAAAACAAATCCAGACAATCACATTGGCTGATTTGGAAAGAATTTATTTGCAAATTATGGTGGAAAATAAGTATTTGGTCAATATCAAAAGTTCATCTCAATACTATGTAATATATCCTTTGTTGGCAATGACAGAGGTCAAACGTTTCCTGTAAGTCTTCACAAGGTTGGCACAGACTGTTGCTGGTATGTTGGCCCATTCCTCCATGCAGATCTCCTCTAGAGCGGTGATGTTTTGGAGCTGTCACTGGGCAACACAGATTTCAACTCCCTCCAAAGGTTTTCTATGGGGTTGAGATCTGGAGACTGGCTAGGCCACTCCAGGACCTTGAAATGCTTCTTACGAAGCCACTCCTTCGTTGCCCGGCGGTATGTTTGGGATCATTGTCATGTTGGAAGACCCAGCCACGTTTCATCTTCAATGCTCTTGCTGATGGAAAGAGGTTTGCACTCAAAATATCACAATACATGGCCCCATTCATTCTGTCCTGTACATGGATCAGTCGTCCTGGTCCCTTTGCGGAAAAACAGCCCCAAAGCATGATGTTGCCACCCCCATGCTTCACAGTAGGTATGGTGTTCTTTGGATGCATCCAAATGCTCTCTAGAAAACTTCAGACGGGCCCAGACATGTACTGGCTTAAGCAGGGGGACACATCTGGCACTGCAGGATCTGAGTTCCTGGCGGTGTAGTGTGTTACTGATGGTAGCCTTTGTTACGTTGGTCCCAGTTCTCTGCAGGTCATTCACTAGGTCCCCCCGTGTGGTCCTGGGATTTTTTCTCACCGTTCTTGTGATCATTTTGACCCCATGGGGTGAGATCTTGCGTGGAGCCCCAGATTGAGGGAGATTATCAGTGGTCTTGTATGTCTTCCATTTTCTAATTATTGCTCCCACAGTTGATTTGTTCACACCAAGCTGCTTGCTTATTGCAGATTCAGTCTTTGCAGCCTGGTGCAGGTCTACAATTTTGTTTCTGGTGTCCTTCGACAGCTCTTTGGTCTTCACCATAGTGGAGTTTGGAGTGTGATTGTTTGAGGTTGTGGACAGGTGTCTTTTATACTGATAACAAGTTCAAACAGGTGCCATTGATACAGGTAATGAGTGCAGGACAGAGGAACCTCTTAAAGAAGAAGGTACAGGTCTGTGAGAGCCAGAAATCTTGCTTGTTTGTAGGTGACCAAATACTTATTTTCCACCATAATTTGCAAATAAATTCTTTCCAAATCAGCCAATGTGATTGTCTGGATTTTTTTCTCATTTTG
Source organism: Staurois parvus (assembly GCF_062004578.1). Lineage (NCBI taxonomy): Eukaryota > Metazoa > Chordata > Amphibia > Anura > Ranidae > Staurois > Staurois parvus. The sequence goes on along the minus strand of NW_028318189.1, from coordinate 547,718 downwards.
TCTCTCATAGTTGAGGTCTACCTATGATGCCAATTACAGGCCTCTCTCATCTTTTTAAGTGAGAGAACTTGCACAATTGGTGGCTGACTAAATACTTTTTTGCCCCACTGTATATATGTATGTGTGTGATTTTGCGCACCCGTGCCGCCCTGTAGTATTTCTGCTATAGGGCAGACAGGAAGCGGTTAATAAGCCAGTATGAGGGTTTTTGTAGTAACAATAGTTCTGAGACCTACATTTAAGCTGACTCTATACTTATGAATTGTTCACACTGAGCGCTACTGCGATGTATGTTGATGTGCAGTATAATGTGTGCTGTGATGCCATTCATTTAGAATGACACCTCAATGCACAAATACAGTAGCTGCCAATGCAGCTGCTCACATATTGTGCGTCATGGTGTGCCAAGAATTTTGCATACATTGCGGTCCTCTGGCATTCCATTCAAAATAAATGGGCTATCTTAACAAAGCGCACAGTTTTTTAAGGCGGACCTGAAAAGAAGCTCCTGAAGTGTCCCTTTACATCTGGTTACCTTCCATCCAGGTCCAGGGAAAAAAATGGAAAAGGACTGTTTCCTAGTTCATTTTTCTGGACCTAAACATGACAGATCGTAGGCAGGCCGATGTAAATGGACATAAGTTTATTTAAATTCAACAGCAGATGTCTGGACTAAGAGCCAGTTCACACCATAACCACACATGAATGGCACAGGAACGCACTGTACATTCCTGTGCGATTAAAGTGGTAGTAAAGTCTGTTTTTTAACTTGTACCTACAGGAAAGGCTATAATAAGGCTGACCTGTAGGCACTGTAAATGTCTCCTAAACATCCACTGTTTAGGAGATATTTACCTGTGTAGAGCACCTGCGCATGCGTTCTGAAGGAGCGGCATGCCCGTGTCGTTCCTTCAGAGCTGTGTGTCATATAAAGTGACTCCCGCATGACTGACGCCATTGCGGCTTGGCCATTCAAGCTGCCATAGCCTGCAAACCCGGAAGAAGGACCAAATGAAGATGGTCAGTGATGTCAGCGTGCCACCAGAGGGCTTCGTTTTAAGGTAAGTTTCACATACAGTAATGTGCTAGTATGCGATGCATACTAGCACATTATGCCTTTGTCTTGCAGGAGAAAACAGGTTTTTTTTTACTACCGCTTTAAGACTGCATGCAAAATGTACTCTGTTTATGATCTGCAGTCGGTGTCAATAAAAAGCTAAAAAAAAACAGTGCATTTCACATAGTAGTGCATGCACATGTTTTCAGTCTGGATCAGTCTGTCCATTTTTCAGACAGAGCCAGACTAAACCATAATGTATGTCTATGGATGGGCAGATGCAAACAAACATACGTCTTACCCACAGAAAAAAAACAGAAAAGGTTTGTGTCCATTTTTGCAAACATGGACAAATGTAAACGGATGTTGTCTGTTTACCTCCATTCTGTTTTTAGGCAAGAAATTTATTTTTGTTTACATTTTTGTCTACCTATGACTATTTTCTTCAACAACTAAAAAATATGGACATGTGAATAATGGATGCATATTACTGATGTAAACTGAACTGTACTGAAGATGGATATATAAACTGATGTAAACAAATGTAAAAGGATTCTTGTTTTCATGTGGTTTCTTTTGCAGTTTTTGTGATGAAACTGACAATGCTCATATGTAAAGACCCTTATACACAATAACATATGCACAAAGTACAGTTTGTTTGTTTTTTTTAACCCCCTTCTTCTGTTGACTTAACAGATCCCTTGCTCTCCCTTTACCCCTCCATAGTGATGCGTACATCAACACATACAGTGCAAGGCCAGTGGTCCTGTTCTGCATGTGTAAGAAGAGTTGAAATTGAAGTGCAGTGATGTGGCACTTCAATTCCAACTCTTCTTACATTATACTACAAGCCAATTAGACTGTGGTGATCCTCTGGAGTCTAGTAGTCGCCTGTCCAGGAACCAGATCATTTACACCAACATTAATACCTTTCGAAACAAAGGGTCAGTTTACTGTCTTTCAGGCTTTAAGGGGACTGGACCGTGGCAAGTTGGAGTAGAAATGTCCTAGATACATCATCCTTGGTGTCAGTGGGAGGAATTTTGCCACATTGTTGGTGTCAGCAGGAGGAATAGTGTCCAATTGTTGGTGTCAGTAAGAGTCATCGTTCCTTGTATAAGTGGGAGAAATAGTGCCCCAAGGGCTGTATAAAGGCACGCAAAGGGCCACATCTAGCTCTTGGGACACAGTCCGGAGACCAGTGCTATTGAGAATTATTCATAAACGTGGATTGCTCATTTGATCTGGTAGTGTATCATTATAGAAAAATGCATATTAGGCTCCATGCATACTAGCATTTAAGCTCGAAAAACGCTAGACAAAAAATAGTGTGATAGCGTTTTTTAGTAGCATTTTAGTAGCATTCTAAAGCATGTAGGAGCATTAGCATTTTATTAGAATTTTTACAGTACATGTAGAGGAGGAAAAAAAGCTATAAAAAAACTGTTAGGAACGTTCTGGTAGCGCTAAGCAGCATTAGCATTTAGTGTTTTTTTTCTGCTTGAGAAACGCTAAAAAAAACTAGAATCTTCTGGGAGCTTAAAGTGGTTGTAAAGGTTTTCTATGCATGAAGGTAAAAAAACCTTCTGTGAGCAGCAGTGCCCCCAGCCCCCTCAATACTTACCTGAGCCTCATCACGATCCAGCTAGGAGAACAACAGCCTCGGCTGTCCCAGGTCTCTGTCTTCTCATTGGCTGAAACTGCTGTCAATCACAGCCAGTCAGCCAATGAGGAGAGAGAGGGGGCAGGGCCAAGCCACGGCTGAATGTACACATGGAGCAGCAGGTGCCCCCATAGCAATCTGCTTGCTGTGGGGGCACCTGAGAGGAGGAAGGGGCCAGGAGAGCCTGTGGAGGACCCGAGAAGAGGAGGATCCAGGCTGCTCTGTGCAACACCACTGCACACAGCAGCTAAGTGTAGCATATTTGTTATTTTCAACAAAAAAATTAACCTTTAGAATAGCTTTAAAAAATGCTAGAGTGCATAGAGTCTTAAAATAAATTTTTACAAGTCCTAATTAATTGTATAGAGGCTTACAATTCAGCATTCTAGGGCTAATTTGATAAGTAAAAGAAAAGAAGGTAGGTGGCAGAAGGTAAGACATGCTGGAATGGCAGTTCAACAGAAACAGGAGAAACAGAAGTCAAATCAGTAAGACAAGCTGGGGGGTTTAAGTTTCCCAAAGACAGAACATACAGTACATCAGTGGGTTTTGTTGGGAGTTGAAATTCAGAAGACAGAAGAAACATTTCAGAATAAACAGTCCTGGAGAGGCAGGTAACCCAAAACTGGGACATATAAAGCCTTGTACTTCTACAAAGATGGAAAAAACTGTTGGGGCTATACGGACAGGAGAGACACAATGGAACATGCTGTGATCTTGAAGTTCTACAAAGACAGGAGAAAGGGCAGTGGGACATGCTGAGACTGGGAGTGACACGAGTCACTGGGAGTAAAAAGTACACCATGTCTGGTATAAAGGGGAGGAATAGGACCCCATCATTAGTATTAGTGGGAAAAATAGTATCTTGTATCAGTGGAAGGAATAGTGTCTCATATTAGTGGTAGGAATAGTGCCCTAAACGATAAAGGCAATCAAAAGGGTGCATATGGCCCCTGGGCCGCAGTTTGAAGACCACTGGTCTAAGGAAATAATAAAAGGAACTAGAAAAGCTACAATTTCTGGGGAAATTGTGTGAAGTGTTCTTGCCTCCACCAGTAGTCTACAACTGGAGTGGGCGGATTAACTGGGTGGAGATGCTTGAGTAACTGTTGTGTGGTTGGAGTGGCTGGAGTAACTGTGAAAAGGTCAATGGGTGGCATGAGTTGCAAACAAATGGTCATATTGTGAAAACTATCAGGACTATGGCTTAGCCGTGGATATTTTTAGTGGCAGCAGGGATAGCTGAACGTTTTGATATAAGATTTGTGTAGGTGGGCTTAAAAATGAGGGAGTGATGGCAGTTTAGAAATCATGTCCTGATTTTTCAGCTCACACTCTAGCTTTTGTCAGCTCCCACTCTAGTTTTGAACATTCCGCCATTCATTCCTATGGGACCAATTTCACCACAAAAAAGCAGATATTTCGTGAACCATTCGGCGAAATGTTCCACAAAGTAATAGCACACCAATCGGGAACAATCCACACGTTTCGGTATATTACTGTCTATGTAGTATAAAAACTGTTGGAGGAGTTAGGATGGTAAATTTGGCTATAATAATAATAATATATATGTGAGATAACAGTAAGTGGTCTTGCCATGCAAGAACACTTAAATATACTTACCTGATCCTCCACTCCTTCTAGACTGGTCCCTGCAGCATATGCAACCCCTCGCTCTAGCAGACTAGGATCCTGATGTCACTAAGGTCCATAGCCCTGATCTGGACATAAGGACACTGAGGGATAGTCCACCTCCAAATCATGGGGGAGGCCAGTCTGCAAGTGAAGCAGAGGATCAGATAAATAAAACTGTCTCCTCTCTCCTGAAAAAAAACAAGCAATTAATCTTTGCCGTGTGGGCACAGCCCCACTGCAAGGGAAAAAGTTGGGCTTTAAAAATGTAGGTGGAAGCAGATGCCATATGACTAGGCTGTTTCTGTCTCCTTTGCAGCCTATCCAAAATACCCCATTGTTGACATCCTGATGACCTGTGTTGATTGCAGATCACAGCAGCCATTGGTGCCCACTGAACTGGCACTGCTGGGATAAGCGGAGAGAGAGTGTGCACTTCCCAGACATGGGTTTGAGGCAGGTAGCACTCCTACAATGTTAGGGGCAAGTGCCAATGGCTGTTGTGTCCTGCTACAAACACGGGACATAAGGATGTCAACTTAAATATAGTAGAAAACACCTCTTGTAATTAACCGGTTGGTGCATTGGCTTTTAGTGTTCTTCTAGCACCCAAGTAAACATGTATGTATCTACATGTAAGGATGTCACCAATGAACTGTTTGGGCCAGGCAGTGTGGGTAAAAGAAATGACCTAGTGGTATGGCATCTGCATCTACCTATACAGTATTTTAACAAACTATTCAGTGCTTTTTGAAACCACTGTGGCTGCTTTCTGCATGGGCTAGTTTCTATAAAAAGTGAGCTTAGCCTTTAAATCTGAGCCTATACAGGAGAACATGTGCTTTGGAAAATCAGGGCAGACAGGACAAGTTAGATAAAACTGTATTTTGTTATGTTGCACACAGGATTGTAGTTTATCTTCCAAGTACTTAATATACAGAGGGTATAGGAAGTTTGTCTTGTGCTCATATTGTGGAGTCCAGAGATTCACACTCCAGTCAGGTTGGGAGCGTAGTGTTCTCCATGGACATAGATTCCGTCACTGTTGGTCCACTATTTCTGAGGACCAGGGAGATTGAACTCTCTCCTTGCTTAGAGCGGTGCTCCAAGCTCTATTCTGGGTCACAGTAGAGGTCCAGGTAAATAGCCGAATACATATGTTTTTACTGATTTGCCTACCAACATACTGTAAGAGCAGTCACTAGCAGTTTGTGGCAGCAGTTCCCTGCACCTTGGAATTAGTCTATGTCCTTTTTAACAAGGTAGCTGTCTCCACCATGGCAGTCTGTAATATTCAAGAGTTTCTGGTAACCTGGTAGAGATAAAAGCAGGTTTATGGTGGTGATAATAATAACAACAAAAATAATAACAAAAATAATAAGGAGCTTATTTGTGTGTACAAGTAGATTTAAATACTTGCAGGGATATAAACCATGCATGCAGATTGTAGATAGGTCTGCAGACTTGTGCAGATGTTTAGATTTAGAGCAAGCAGAGTTTTAACGTGAACGAATGTATAAGGCTTGGTTCTTTTTGCTTTTGATCCGTTTTTTAATGCTTTTTGCATTGTGCTTTGCGTTTTTACACACGCGTTTTTGTCACGTTTTTGCTAGCTACTGTTCTGGATGCGAACCACAAAAATGTTTATGCTGTGCGTGATCTGCATGTAGCTTCACATGGTAAATATGAACAAAATATTATCTTAATGGAATGGGGTGGTATTTTCTGAATGTATAATGCTACATATGGTGAGATGTAATATGTAAAACATTTATTAAACATATCATGTTTCTAACAATACCATGCTCACTACATAGATATCTCTATTGTGAAATGTTATTAAAGAACATTGCTAAGCAAACTTTGCAGCAAAACTGGCCACATAGTATACCTCCAATCTGGTATTGGATAACAACAAAAACGGGCTAATCAGGGGCCAGGTTATTTAGCCAGTTCCCATCCTAAGTGGCAAAACTCCAGCTTTTCAAGGGTGGAACTGCATAGCTCGACTCCATTGCCCTAGCTCTATATCACTAACAGGTTTCAGCACACCTTCAACAATAGGCCTGTGCAGGAGTACCACTTCACACTTTGCAAGGTCTCTCTTTCCTGTTGGTTCCAAACCTAGTCGAAAGTTGAGCCCTTTGCCATGCCTGAGGACCACATGATGGTAGGCCAGACATTCTAACAAGTCCATCCATGGAACTTGCCCAACCATTCCGCTGCTAAGGCTACTGTTACTAGATCACCACTCACTCTCAACCCAAGTCATCTGCTAATACTCTCTCAGACTGTGCTCACTGCTTCTTTAAGGCCTAGTTCAGCACCCCATTTCTGTGAAACAATGAGGCAAGTCTTGTCTTTTAAATTCTTTACTGTAGATGTTCCAAAATATTGTTATAGTAAAAGTCTATGGAATTTGCAAAGGTATTAATGATTTAAACTCTACAAGCCCCAATTCCCGTATATTGGTAATAAGCTAATGAGGGGAGATACAGCAGTGCTACAATTATGAGTTACTTACCACAACCAATAGCTTGCCCTTTTCTTCATAAGAGGTGTCTGTTCCCCCATAATGTCCTGGATAGACCTGAAGGTCCATAACAGGGAAGCCCTGTAAGGGGATAGGTACCACGTGCACCCTAGGTCTTAATGTCTGTCCTCCATCTTCATTACACAATCTCCCCACTTGTTAGCTCAAACTGCCACCACAGGGACCATGAGGAAGACTCCAAATGGTGAAGAAAATGGTGAAGGGCCTATATAATAAAAACCAGTAGGGAGGCCTAAACCCCCCTTTTTTATAATTACTCCTCTTCAGTATATCATAGTTTAATAAATCTTGATGAACACCAAAGAAACTTTTTAGTACTGACCCCTATGCTGATCCAATCCGATAGCAGGTTGCCATTAGAAATACCTTTTCCCGTGTTGTTTTTTCTTTTTATGATTATCAGGCAGAGAGAGAGAGCAGAAATCTTCCTCCAAAGTCTCTGTGTCCATGCCTTCCGCTGGAGACTACCAGTTGCCCTGAATAGGTCTGGTTACCGCTCATCTGCAGTTCAGGCTAGCAGGGCTCACATCTTGACGTCAGCACTGCCTGTAGGGTTTATTTCCTGTCTGTGCTAGTCTGTCATCACATTATCACTACATGTTCTAAGGGATCATCCCAGGGAATCATGGAACATGTAGTTCTCTGATATTCATGTACTGTACATCTGTTGATTGTTATGCGTTGCACCTTACAGGACCCACTCTCTCTGCGCCCAGCATTAGCAATGAATTTGGCTGCATTTGGTGGTGGTCCAATTATAAAAACTTGAGTTTCTAGCCACTTAGGAATTTATTTAAAAAGTAAAAAAACGCATATGAACTGCTCATGAGAAGAGCACAGAATGGATGTCCTATGAGCTTGATCCCAAAGTTCAGCTCTGTGGGGTATTTTCTTAAAAAAAAAGCTGGAAAGCAGATCTTTCAGTAAAAATACATGTGCATTTGTTCTGTGTGAATAGGGCAAAAAAAGAAAATATGTTATTAGGCTATCCCATGTGCTGGTCAAATGTTTTTTTATTTTTTTTTAATGAAAAATACTGAATTTCCTATGATACTTGGTGACATCTAATGGCCAAGTATAGTTTTTTCCATTTTAAATGAGAAACATTTGTCTAGCACAGGAAATATCCTAATAACATCTATTTTTATTGCCCATTCACACACAACAAAGGTACATGCACTTTAATTGGGTGATTTGCTAAGTGTCCCAGTCATCTTCTAACCTATGCTATTTCTTAAGATTATTAGGCTGATTATGTAGAAGTATTATGCACTGAATATAAATGGAGAGGAGAAAGTAATGTTGTACGATAAGATCATTGCATTAAACCTTGAAAGTAATGAATATTTAAAATGTTTTCTTTGATTAGTTAATAAGATATTACACAAACCAAAACATTAAAAATATGCTTAAAATTAAAGGTTGGTTTATGAAAAAGGGGATTGGTGTTACAGCTGGTTCCAGGGTGAAAAAGACAGACAAATATAAATAAGGTTAAGGAGGGACAGTGAGAGGCATTTTTTTAAAGATTCCCACAAACTAGTGTGTTCAAAAACAATATTTGTATCGCACCTGCCAATTTTTTCCTGATATAGTCTTTTTTTTACTTATTTATTTTTATCTGTCTTCTCAGATGATATTCTATGCAAAGGAGAGGGGAATGATAGATTCAGCAGGCATTCTAGTGGTATAAAAAGAAGATGACCCCTGCCACTGTAGTGTTGGGGAGAGTAATAACAAGGTAATATTTCATTTCTCTTTAACACGTTGTTAAACAGACTTTTTCAGTGTCTTTACAGGGGTGGCATTACCTCCTAACTATACCATATAGGTTTGATAAATGCAGCAATGGAACCAATAACTGGTGGTTCTAGTCACCTAAAATCTGCACTGTCACATTTTGACAGCTTTAACTCATAAAATAGCTTATAGTAACAGTTGTACCATATTCTCTTTGATATACTGTACGTACTGTGCTTTTATTTTAAAGTGGTCCTATACCCGCTTTCACCACTGTATCCCTTTCACCACTGTATCCTCCTCAATTTCTTGTAATCAGCCAGGTGCCAACATTCCAGAGTCCGCTTTTGCTCCACTGTAGTCCACCATCCAAATAACAGGCCACACACCGAAGACATTCAACTGCAGCCAAGGTTTATTGCAATAACACCGCTCCCTACCACCCATAGCCATGCCCCCAACATGTTTCATCCATAGCAGAGCTTAATAATGGGGATCTGCTATGGGTGAAGCCAGGCCTGCTGTTAGAAACCACGGGGCCCCATATAGCCTGCCTGACAGGGCCCTCCAAACCACAGGGGCCCCATACAGCTAACTTGACACCTCCCCCTCCCTTATTCCCACAAACAAAACACAGTTTACTATGCTTCAATTATGAATGAACACATTGATTGTTTGGTACCAATTACTCATTGTGTTCATTCAGGAAAGGGACTGGCAAATGTGACATATTTACCAGATCCTTCCCCCACTGTCCATCCTGATGGATCCTATTGTATGCTTGCAGCTGCCGGTGGGAAGGAGAGGAGGGAAGGTGGCAACATTACAGGAGTGGGGGCAACAGGGGGAAATGTATGGCGTACAGGGTGGGTGATGGGCAATTACTGTAACTTTTTCCCTGCACGGTTCACTCTGCAGCAGCTGGAAGCCAGGGAGGGAGAGAAGAAGAAGCCAGCTTGCAACTGCTGCAGAGAGAGCCATACATGGGATCGGTTCCAGTAATTGCCCCCTCCCCCCACCATGCTGATCAATCTCCCTGCCCACATCCAATTCACCCAGCTGCCTGGGACCCCTGCAGACCTGGGCCCCGTACAGGAGGACTGGTAGTACCCCCTTATCAATGGCCCTGGGTGAAGGATGTTAAGGGAATGGCTTTGGGTGGAAGTGAATAGTGTGCTGTCATTGCAATAAACCTTGACTGGAGTTAAATGTCTTCAATGTATAGTTTTGTCTGATTCTCCGGGCACGTGTTGTATGCAATTCTAACATGTGCAGCCTGGGAAGTTCATCATTGTGTTTACTGGTATTATGCTTGATGAAGGGGGGCTGTCTAAAATAAAAAAAAAAAAAAGAATATTCTTTAATAATAGATTGACATTATTATGCCCTGATATAGGTTTTCTCATTAAATTACTACATTATTTAGCTATATAAAGGAATCCAGCTAGCTTTTACATCCTCTTGCTGGAATAGTAATGGTTTTCTTATCACTCGTTCATAAGGAAGGAGTTATTGAGCAGCAGTGGTATTAGAGTACATAGTTTGCCTTACCCTTTCACACTAAGTTGCAGGGCATAGATGTGAATCAGCCACACAGGAAAAAATGGGATTTCTAATCGGAATGCATTTTGATACAGCAAAATGCTTGAGTTTTGCTACATGAAAATGTACAAATGTGAATAGGCCCTAAGTGGTCCACAGCCCTACGTGAAGTCCACTTCTAACTGATCAGAGTGTGATTATTTCTACATTTCTCTTAAACTGTCAACCAAAGTATTACTCTGCTGTTGCTTTTAAATCTGAGGGCTCTTTCTTTTTTCTATGTTTTTAGGGAGATGGTAAAAGTGAAGTAATTATTAATAAGCAGATTACTTAGTTTAATTTTTTGTAATTAGATATTATTACTATGTTTTACAGTTCCTTTACATACCCAATTTTTTCATTTACACATTTAGAAATAAAAACATCCATAGCTTTATTGAATTTTCAAGAGTGAATATATTGTTTTAAAATAAATAAATTAAATATATTTATCTTCTTATTCATTATCAAGTTTTCCCTTTGTCTTAGGATTACCCCCATAACCGACTTTGTAGGGCTACACAAAAGTTGGTTGTACGATGTCTCACAACAGCTGCATGTGATTTTTGACTTACACTCGATGTATCCATCTTTAGTGACTCATCTGTCTTTTTTTTTATCCAATGTATACCTGCTGTATTTGTCATAGTGAGGTACTTTTTTTTTCCATTGTCCATGTATAGTTCTTTGAGATGTCCTGTACAACTCAAAATCCTTGTATACAAAGAAAAAAAAAAAGAAAGTGCTTCCTTTTCAACTCCTCACCACCATCCCTAGTAGTTTCTAAATTGTTTTTAACAAGTAGTGGGTACTTTTTTGACAGGTACCCACTCCGAATTCCTCAATTCTCAGCTAGGTGAGGATAATGTGCGCTTGGGCACTCCCCCACTCGCAGCCTCCAGGGACATGTCACATATCCCAGGAGGCTGCATAATCAGTTCTGAAGCATCACATGATCCACTGCACTCTACACCCTGGGCTGTGTATGACATATTTCTGACTATTGCACTTTGCATGCTGGGCTGTATATAACATGTTCCTAACCACTTCACTCTACACACTGGGCTGTATGTGACATGTTCCTGACCATTGCACTCAGTACACAAGGCTGTATATTATATACTCCTCACCACTGAGCTCTGTGCATTGGGCTGTATTTAATATGCTTCTGACCATTGCACTGTGTACACTGGGCTAAATATGACATACACCTGACCACTGCACTCTGTAGACTGGACTATATTTATTATTGTTATTATTATTATTATTATTATTATTATTATTATTATACAGGATTTGTATAGCTTCAACAGTTTGTGAAGTGCTTTACAAAATGAAGGCAGACATTACAGTTACAATAATAATTTGGTGCAAGAGGAATCAGAGGGCCTCGCTCATTAGAGCTTACAATCTAAGAGATATGAAAAACTCTTTACCATTGCACTCTGTACAATGGACTGTATAGGACATACTTCTGACTATTGTGCTCAATACACTGAGCTGTATATGTCATACTTCTGACTATTGCACTCTGTATGCTGACATACCTCCGACCACGGCACACTTTATGCTAAATTGTACAACAGTTGCTGGTTGCTCAGCAATCAGCATATTAATTAAGTTCTTCCTAAAGGTAGGAAAATTGAGGAAAAGTGCATGTAAGTATCTGTGAGAATCTCACTTGTGGCACAGTAAATAAAGCATATCTTGTGGGTCCAAGTACTACTGATATTCATTCCATGTGCACAGGAGTAAGCTCAAGTTTTAATCCCCTCCCACCATTGGTGCAATTCACACCCACAATTCACCACAGAATGCAATGTCAATTTACATTCATTTGGGTACTCAAGGCTGAGCTTCCCCAGGAAAGAAAAATACCTGCGTTTCTGTGTTGAATGTTGAAAATATTTGGTATTGTAAATATAATTATGAGAATTTTAATTTGACAGAGATGATTTTAAGGGGTCTGTATATGAATGTTTTCACCCAAGCATCAAACACTTAACTGGATTCAAGTGGAAAAAAAATTTTTTTTTTCATGCAAACCAGCTTCAAAAGAATGTGTGATACCAACCTGGGTTGCTATTGTTAATGGGTGGTGAATTTCACACAACAGAAAGGCCATCAGGCCTGGAGCATGCAGTATATATTTAGTGACTTCTTGTTCTCAAGTTGCACTCCAGCCCTATTAGAATGGCTAAGCTTGTAAGTGTAGTGAAGACTGCAATATGAACTGACCTCGAAGATAACTGAAATAGTCTTGATGGAGGTGAAGGGCCTATTCACACATATCCATTTTATGCAGTAAAAGGCATGCATTTTGCTTCAAAAAATATAGTCAAAGTAGTAATCTATTTTTTGACTCTTTCACACCTCTGCATGGCAGTCTTTTGTGAAAGGCAAAGAGAAACTACACATGCACTCCATATACACATGGAACAGTGTAAATCCATACATTCCACTAAGTTCTGGAAACCATCCCAGATGGTTCACACTTTTCATGTTTGTTGAAGTGTGCATGGAGACACACATGCATAGGTGTAAATGCACCCATAGAGTCCCTCCTTCATATTAAACTACAGTGCATAGATGTGAACCAGATCCATTCGAAAGAAAGGGATTTCTACTTGATTCATGCATCAAAATGCCAAAGTTTTGCTACACAAAAATGGACAAGTGTGAAATTGTATAACACACTGTGCTTTTAAAGCAGATGTGTATGGAGCCCTAGCTATGCACAAACAAAGCACCACAACAGCCAGGCAGAGATGTGAATGGGTTTAAGATAGACCTGAGCAAATTGTGGTCCACATCCGGTCCTTTTGCTGTTCCTATCTGGCCCCCGATGCTTCCACTGTCAGCATGCCTCTCTGAGCCTGTCAGCTTTCACTGTGGAAGCTGATAGGCTCAGAGAGGCATGCTGACAGATGTCATTGTGGAGAGCTGCAAGCAGGGCTGCTGTTAGAAATCATGGGGCCCCATACAGCCAACCTTACAGGGCCCCCCAAAGAAAAAAAAGTTTACTATGCTTCAATTATGAATGAACACAGTGAGTGATCTGCACCGATCACTCATTGTGTTCATTCAGGAAAGGGAGGGGCTGGTAAATGTGAGGAGGGAAGCCGGCAACACTGCCTGGGCGGCAGGGGGAAATGCATGGTGCACAGGGAGGGTGATGAGTGAGGTGGGGGGGGGAATTACTGGAAACGGTCCCTTGTACATCTCTCTCTGCAGCAGCTGAAAGGCAGCAGGAGGGAGAGGTTGAAAAGCCAGCTCTCATCTGTTGCAGAGAGAGCCATACAGGGGATCAGTTCCAGTAATTATCCCCCACCGTGCTGATCACCCTCCCTGCCTACATCTGATTCACTCAGCTGCCTGGGCCTCCCTGCTGACTTGGGCCCCGTAGAGGAGGACTGGTGTTACACCCTTCTTCATGGCCCTGGCTGCAAGAACTGGAAGGAGACCTGAGAATCAGATCAGGATACAGCAGGGAGGCTTGGTTCTGGCGGGAGAGCATTGCCTAGAAGAAGTCCTGACACTTTCCCGACACTCTGCTACCCAGCCAAGTTCTTCCTGTTAGTGCCTGCTCGCTGTAAACCCCAGGAGCCATGCAAAAATCGCTGCTGTACCAATCTCTGGCTCTCTCCTTCCATTCATTGTGCTTTTCAGAGGGCATTTGGCAGGCAGTGAGGAGGTGTTATATTGCCTGTTCATGATTTAACCCTATAACGCTGCACTACCGTGCTGCAATTGCTTGCAATGCACACATTCGCAGAGTGGCCCCATTGAATTCAAGAGGCGAGTTTGACAAATGGTGCTGCTTGTGAAACTCTGCAATCTGAGCAAAAAAAATGTAGCGACCACAGAATGTGAACTGCCCTAGTTTTACCACCCCCAACTGCCCATCTGAAGGAGAAGTATTTCATGAGCAGTTGTACCTATTATTCCTAGTGCCAGATTTTTGTTTTCTATGTGTTTACATACATACAGATCTTCCCAGGTCCAAAATAATATTGAGCAGAATTAAGTTCGGCCCTCCAAAACAGTCCCAGTTCCTCATGTGGCCCCTTGGGGAAAAAAATTGCCCACCCCTGGCCAAGAAAATTTGCTGTTTTGATGCAGTCTTTGAATGAATATAATAGCTTTTTATAGATTTCACTGGTTCTTCTGAAATTATATACACTTGTATCTTGTAATGCCATCTAAAGAAAATGTTTGATCATTTTTTTCATAGCCACACGTTACGCTTCTCCATATTATGGCCTTGTTCACTCGGACATATATAAGTGTGTATTGGGGCAAAGGGTCATGTATGCCTGCATGGGATGCACAGATAATCCATGCATCCATGTGAAGGTAGTCCCATTCATGTCTGTGGGGACGGAGCAGTTCCACAGAGACAACCGCTGGTCCCAGTTTGACAGCTGCGCAGGTACTGGTGCATGTCCTCAAACACAGATAGAATACATTTGGGCACATGCACCCACAACCGTACCCCATGACTGTCAAATTGGGATCAGTGGTTGCATCTATGCAGCTGCTCCGTCTTAATAGACATGAATGGGACTGCCTGCAGGCAAATGCGTGGGACACCTGTGCATCACATAGGGTCAAACATGGCCCTTTGCACGGATGTCTGCTTAAGTATGGCCATGTGAACAATGCCTTAGGTTTTAAGCTAACCTCTTAGCCATTACCTGTATGAACTACTTTTGTTTTCGCGTTTTCTCTACACTTCATGATTTGAAGATACAGTACTTATCCATTCTGTTCTTAGTCCTAGAGATATTAAATTGCCAGACTTGACCCGTGTCCAATAAATAAGCATGCCGCATAGTTTTATTTTATATAGTCTAGGGAACTATTTCAGCTTAGTAAAATTTTGCTTAATAGTTCCGTGCCTGTTCTTGGAATGACATTTTCATCACATTTTTGAGTGATGATGAAATGGAATGGGCAAATCCTTCAATGGAACAATGTCAAATCCATACATTTTACAGTTTTCGCATTTAATGTGAATCCTATTTTGTCTTAAACATGCCCAACTTTATAGGCTGGAAATTGCTGTGGTTTCCTAAACAGACGTGAAACACAGTGAGGTTGATTTACTAAAAGAGTATAAGCTGTTTACTTAGCAAAAATACTCACTTGGCAAATGAAGGTTGTTATATAAGATGAAAAAAAATAAGGTTGCACAACATTGTGCGTTATCTTTAAACAATTTCCTAAAATATAAAACCAAAAACATACTCACAAAAGCCAAAAGGCAAAAAGCATAAAATATTACAGAGATCTCAAACCAGCACAAGAAACAAGGTACGAGTGCTCTGTGTGGCCTGAATCTCACTTGCTAACAGACAACCAAGCTGATGCGCTTCAAGGGCAAAACCCTTTACTTTATAACTTAAACGATCATAAACCTTTGCTTTTTATCTTTAAAATAGCAAATATGTTATGCAGGGGCTTACTGACCATTTGGAAACTCAGGCACTGCCTGAGGGTCCAGGGTCAGTAGGGGGCCCCATGAGATGCCCCTGGTACCTTTTTCATAGGCTTTTTTGAGTTTGGGCAAGGACACAGGGGCCCCATGATCCCCTATTGCCCGAGGGCCCTATGAGTTGTCAGTCCACCAATGATGGTATGCTTACCTGCTGTTTGCAATGGTTTTACACAGAGCAGCCCCGGTCCTGCTCTTTTCTGATTTCCTGGCTATACTCCTGGCTCTTCCCCCCACCGAGTGCCTACCATAGGAAGCCGATTTCTATGGTGGTCACTCGTGTGGCCTCATCCAGACACACCGTCTAGCTCGACCCCGCTCTTCGCTCACATTTTTCGACTGACAGCAGCAGGAGAACTGGACTGAAATTGGGCTCAGCTGAGTGTTTAAGGTAGGTTGTGGGGGGAGCTGCATGTAAAAGATTTTCTTTCCTTAATGCAGAGAATGCTTTAAAGTAAAAAAACCTTTTACCTTTTCAATCACTTTAAACCTCCTGTCACCTCTTGATTAAATAGGCAAATGGCCAAACATAATTCAATTGTAAACCACTCTGCCATTGATATGGCAGACTTGTGTTTACTTAGAATTCCAAATCATCTGCTAGCGAATTAAAAATAACAGGATTTTTGCTAGTGCATGAAGTGAACGTAGGTTTACGTTATTTATGAACATTCATTTTGCAAAGTAAACAACATCTACTCCTATAGCAAATTAACCCTAATGTCTATGCAGTTACATTTGTGTTATATTAAGTGTTCATGAAGGCCTTTTCTTGTTCCTATGACTTTTGATGGTACGGAACACCTGTCAGACTGCCTATTGCCCTGTGTTTGCCTCCAATGCAAGCTTGCATAGAAACCAAGTTGCACCTGTAAGCCTTTCTTTGCTAGAAAAGACTTCCATCATACCTTTGTACTTTGTACAGTGACAGAACTTACTGCACATTAGTTCAATGCAGCCATATTACTTGTGACCTCACCAGCACTGAAAGACCTGCAGTTATGACAGACATGTTGATTCATAAGATTGGTAATGGAAAAGCTGGAATCCATGCTCCCTCCTACCAGTGATTATCCTAGCTTCTCATATTTTGTTCTGATGAGCCTCCTTGTCCTTTGAGGTTCGTGTCAGGTAGTTTGTCAGTAGAAATCTTGGGAATCAACATATGAGGGTGTCTCAATCACTCAGTAAGTCTGTCTGAATGTACAAAGAAAAAGTTAGCTCTTAGATGAAATGGGGTGTATAAGCTCACAAGCTTAAATAAAAAAAAATCTATGATTAACATAATAGACCAACAGAGTCTGTTTTCTAGATATAACCTCTTTTTCAAAATGCAGACTTCTTAACTGCCAGTATATAAAGCACATATTGAAGCAGCCCCCCCACCCCCCCCCCCCCCCCATGAGTCCAGTTTTTTGCTTTTTTGTGCATGAATTTTTGGTTTTGCATTGCTTGGTTTGAAGAAAGTAATACATTTGAAGGAAGAGTGATTGGGAGAAACTTACCAAAGTAAGCTGCTCCGAGTATTTGTGTTTCCAAAGTATGTTAATGTTAAATAATGATAAACACGGCAGATATAGGAGGTCCTTTTACCATACCATAATAGTTTACAGATTGGGGTATCTTCTGTACCCCATATGAAGAAAATGGTAACAGTTGGAAGGGAAAAAGTTCTATTGTATTATTTATGGGAAAGGATAGAACAGCTGATTACCCAGAAACTAAATGTGGTCAAGTCATTAGACTATGAAGTATAATCATTCTCACATGAGCCTCATGACACTATGAAGCAAGATGCATTACCTAAGACCTAAGGTTAGATATTTGCATCTTATAATCTGAGAACATTCCAAACCTACAAAGAGCCCTTTTTTTATTCCACCTTACATGCATCTATATATTGTGTGAACCCTGTGTACCATGGCTCTTTCCATAAGTTCTACTCTTTTTCAGGAGTAAATATGAAGCTTGATACATTGGTATACATGCAATGGTAGTGGTAGGGTCCTCATTGGTGATGTAACAATAATTAGCCCAGAGAGACGTGAATATAAAAAGATAATTATATCTCACAATATAGCATGTGGGAGCTTGAACGTAGCCAATATGAGGGGCAGCACCAAAACACAATATTTGCACAATTGGACTGTTGAGAAAAGTAACAAGACGTTCTGTAGATCTAGTATCCCAAGGTCATCTTTTTTTTTCCTCTACAATCTCCTTGTTGATGGAATTATTTTATGTTTTTAACTTAAAGTGGAGCTCCAGTCTCTGGTGAAAAAAATAAGTCATCAGCTACAAAAACTGTAGCTGCTAACTTTTAAAAAACAGCCACTCATCTGTCCCTCAATCCAGCGGTGTGCTCAGCTCAACTGGGTTCTTCGGCCCTCCTCTTTCCCAGGTGTCGGCATCTTAAGTGTAGGCACCCGGCTATAACAGCTTGTGGCTGGACAGCCAGGTGGCCACTGCGCATGCGCAAGCAGCACTGCACATTGTGAATTGTCCTGCAGTCTTCTTGTGTCATGTGTTCCAGAAGACTGTGGGGAGGGGGTCGGAGCGAAAGTGTACCTGTCAAAATCGGGTACCTGCTCCCCTCCCCCACTCCCCAAAGATGCCAATCCTTAACAGGCAGTGGGGGATGAGTCCTTTAAGCAGAACTTCCCCTTTTGGATGCAGCTCCACTTTAACACATTTGACTTATCTGACATTTGGTATATATCCATAAACTCGGTAAAATAAAGCTATTTTTTATTTTAAAAACGAAATTTGCTCCAAAGAGATTTATATAGGTGCTGGAGCCATTACTTTTAATGAACTTTCAAACATACAGTTGCAAGAAAAAGTATGTGAACCCCTTGGGATTACGTGGAGTTTTGCATGAATTTTGGCATAAAATGTGCTCTGAACGTCATCTAAGTCACAACAATAGAAGAACACAGTCTGCTGAACATAATACTACACAAACATTAGATGTTGCCATGGTTTAATTGCACATAACATGTAAACATTCACAGTGCAGGGAGGAAAAAGTATGTGAGGCCCTAGCTTAATGACTTCTCCCAGAGCTAATTGGAGCCAGGAGTGAGCCAACCTTGACTCCAATCAGTGTGATGATATTGGATGTGTTGCTGACAGCTGTCCTGCCCTTAAAAAACACACACCTGTTTTGGATTTACTGGTTTCAAGAAGCACTGTCTGATGTGAACCATGCCTCGCAGAAAAGAGCTCTCAGAAGACCTACGATCAAGAATTGTTGACTTGCATGAAGCTGGAAAGGGTTACAAAAGTATCTCCAAAAGCCTTGATGTTCATGTGTCCACGGTAAGACAGACTGTCTACAAATGGAGAAAGTTTAGCACTGTTGCTACTCTCCCTAGGCGTGGTCGTCCTGTAAAAATGACTGCAAGAGCACAGCGCAGAATGCTGCATGAGGTAAAGAAGAATCCCACAGTGTCAGCTAAAGACCTACAGAAATCTCTGGCACATGCTAACATTTTTCTTGACACATCTACAATAAGGAAAACATTAAACAAGAATGGAGCACATGGGAGGACACCACGGAGGAAGCCATTGCTGTCCAAAAAGAATATTGCAGCATGTTTGAAGTTTGCAAAAGAGCACCTGGATGTTCCACAGCACTTCTGGTAAAATATACTGTGGACAGATGAAACCAAGATTGAGTTGTTTGGGAAGAACACACAACACTATGTGTGGAGAAAAAAAGGCACAGCACACCAACATCAAAACCTCATCCCCACTGTAAAACATGTGGAGCAGGGACAGGGAGCATCATGGTTTGGGGCTGCTTTGCTGCCTCAGGGCCTGGACGGATTGTTGTCATTGATGGGAAAATGAATTCCAGAGTTTATCAAGACATTTTGCAGGAAAACATACGACCATCTGTCCGCCTACTGAAGCTCCGCAGAGGATGGGTGATGCAACAGGACAATGACCCAAAGCATACAAGTAATTCAACAAAACAATGGCTGCAAGAGCACAGAATACGCCTTCTGGAGTGGCCCAGTCAGAGTCCTGACCTCAACCCGATTGAAATGCTGTGGCATGACCTTAAGAGAGCGATTTACATCAGACATCCCAAGAATATTGCTACACTGAAACAGTTTTGTGAAGAGGAGTGGTCCAAAATTACTCCAGATCGTTGTGCAGGTCTGATCTGCAACTACAGGAAATGTTTGGTTGAGGTTATTGCTGCCAAAGGAGGGTCAACCAGTTATTAAGTCCAAAGGTTCACATACTTTTTCCTCCCTGCACTGTGAATGTTTACATGTTATGTGCAATAAAACCATGGCAACATCTAATGTTTGTGTAGTATTATGTTCAGCAGACTGTGTTCTTCTATTGTTGTGACTTAGATGACGTTCAGAGCACATTTTATGCCCAATTGATGCAAAACTCCACGTAATCCAAAGGGGTTCACATACTTTTTCTTGCAACTGTATCCATTAATATGAATTAGATTCATGTACACTAGTGTGGATTCTAGATTCATAGTCCCAGCAAATGTATGTACAGATTTGCCCAGGATAAATTGTTTAAGTCACAATGTTCTGCATGTCCTTTGACCTATGGCCAGCAGGCCAGAGGCCCAATAAGAGAGCTTTTGATTAGGCCAGCCCACATACAATGGAGGCACAGAGCAGCCAGTGTCAGTGTAAGCTGTTGTAGGAAAAGCTGGCAAGCTATATTGGGAGAGATCATGGTCAGTTAGTAAACAGTACTGTAATTCTGATTGCTGGTTCTCTGGGCAATAAACCCTTTTGTCCATATTATTTGGGGGATTTTCAGTTTTTCATTTTATTTTGTGATTGATTTGAGGTCAGTGGTCATTTTCCTCTGCTTTCCTGTCAATTGCAATTTGTTTTTTTTTTTTTTTTTTGCAAAGCCACCTTGCACTTTTTTCTAGATTCAGGGGGAGATATTTAATTGGCTGTTGGACAATTTTACACTACTGTATAATCTGCTGTCTCTTAATTTTTGTAATAAAACAACTACATGTACCCCCAGTCTTTGGGTCTGTTATTCTGCTTTGTTTTTTTTTTAACTGAAATTATTCGAATTAGGGTGTTGCTGTTGTATGTAATCCAAGCTAATTGTAAAAGAAACAAATCAATTCCACAGCTAAATATATACTGCCAGTGTACACTGTCACCGAGACTGTCCTTGAAAATTGTACTGTTCCATACAGGCATCCCCCAAGCACTGCATTTTAAAGGATTTATTTCAACATTTCAGTGTTGCCTTTAAAGTCTCATAAAAGGGTCCCCTCCCCACTGTACTGTATTTTTTTAATAAATGTTTGTGTTGGTACGCGTCCCCAGTTTACACTGGTACACGTGTTCAGCCTCGCATACATTTTTTGACAGCAGTTTGCCTATTTCTGTCCAGAATTTAACACAAAGATATGCCATTATAAATTCAGTGAGATTCGCCTCTAAGTTTGCGTTTGCCAGATTTTGAACAAGATTCACCCAAGCCTTGGTAAATCAGACCTGGACAGATTCCCCCATTACTATTCATTAAAGCAGTAAGATAGTAATAATGGTCAGTAATACTGTCCAACCTGACTGGTCAGATCAGTGGTCAGATCAGTGACAAATGGATTCTGGTTTGTTACTTCCAGTTAGGCAGGCCATACATGGAGAAAATGCTTGCAAGTGGTTGCAGAAAAGAAATTTGCTCAATTTCCCCATCAGCACAGACCATGTTGACAGGGGAATCCTTCCTGCCAAGCCATTGTATCCTCCTGGCTGGGGAAAGGAAGGGTAAACCATCCCCTTTGGGAGAAGACAGTGATTATTGCTAGCAGTTACACCATCCGCTAGCGATAATCCGGCAAGCTGGTTGTACCCAAGTTAATTGATCCATGAACTTGGGTACATTCAGCCTGGCCATTCATGGTTCAAATCTCGTCTGGTTTCTGCTGAACCAGCCAAGATTTGAACCGTCTATGGCTGGCCTTACTGTACTTTGCACATCACTGTTTGCCTCACTGAATCAAATAACTTGTTAAACCAATACAGTCAGAGAAACACATGGTTCTTCCAAACAGTTCTAGAATAATATCTCAGACAAATGCAACGGAAAGCCCATACTAAATACAGAGCAAGCCTTGGCATCATTCTGTTGTTAGCTAAACACAGCTATTTTAAAACGCTAAACATCTTCAGGCAAATTTTAATGCACACCATCTGAAAGTAGTGAATGTCTGATGTAAGAGTGCATTTTATGCTTCAAGGAGTTTATATTTCTTTGTAATATGCCAAATATAAGCTTTTTACAGGTGTCTTATTATCACGGTGTGTGAGCCAAGTTGACAATGCAGGATTTTGAGGATTTTATTGATAATAATGGCGTAGGCTTAATTTTTCCACTTTTAATTTAGTTGTGTTTTTTTATGTTGAAAACATGCTGTTATGAATACTGGCGTCCCAAAACTTAATATTTACCTAATGATCCATAACCTAACATACTGTAAGTCTTAAACCTAACCCCAAAACACTTAACCTGAATCTAACCTATAAACTTAACCTATAAACTGAACTTAACCTCTGCACTTGCAAAGTGAACCTGAGAGTATAGAAATATGGGAGCTGACATTTTTGGTTTGGTTTTAAAAGTGGAATCTTTGAGATCTAATCTTAATGCACAGTCAAACTTTGTGAGTCTTACAAGTCTACATTCCTCTCCTACTGTACATATTTGCTCAAAGCCATTGATGCCTTGGCACAAATATTTGGGAGCTGATTTTGTAAGGGCCGATAAGTATACAGTATGCATTATCCAGAACTTTTTCTTTTGGTTTTAGATACAGTTGTAAAGGGTTAAAACCCCTGTCTGTGTGTGGCCAGCTTAACTTACACCTGAAAGGTGTACTCTGTATGCTGGGCTGTACAGTACATACCCCTGACTCATGTACAGTAGATCATTGGTGCCATACATGCTGGTCACATTCATCTTGTGCCCTTTTCAGAAGATTTACCCTCTTTTCCTGTTCTGGTAACAACTCAGCATATTTGATTTTCCTTCAGTTTCAGTCCCAGTCACAATAGTCATCCGGATAAGTAAATTTCTCTAGATGGGACACAGGTAGCAATAAAATCTGACAGGACTTTTAACTTTTCACCACCCTAAAGATTAACTTCTCTTAATTGTTCCTTTGTAGTCCGTTAATATACCATTAATAACAAAATTAACTAACTATAATATACTATTGAAAGTGTTTTGTTACATCTGCTTGATAAATGAAAAAAAAATCTGTTGATCCTGACAGAAATCTAGTGAGATGGCAACTTCCTGTACTGTTTACAATTGTTATTAATTAGCATTGTTCCCAGTTCTCTCTTTGGACTACAGAACACCTCCCCCATATGAAGTTTTGTGTTCTGTCCTAGGGTGACAATACTGCTCATAGATACAACATGCTGAGTAAACATTGTCACCCTAGGACAAGAAGTATGTTACTAACTTGATCACCAGGTGAAAATAAAGTAGAAAAAAGACTGAAAAAAGAACACAAATGCAGCCATCACATCTAACGAATGACAAGTTGTAATATATTACATATTTGTTTATGGGTTTAGACTTTTTCTAAAGTAGAACTGAAGTTCCACTGCAAGAAACAGTGAGCAGGCAGGATTTTATTGCAGAAGAGGCATACACTATCATTTCTTCAATAAAATGTGCCTACCTGCCTGCTCGCTACCCTTATCGGCGATGTAAACCGAGCTGCACATGTGCAGCTCAGCATACAGTGCCAGCTTAGTCTCTGAGTGTGATAATTAGCTCCTGTGCATGAACAGGAGTGATGTCATCCACCGATGGCCAATGAGGAGCTCAGAAGACTGGCATTCAAAAAATGCCAGCACTGGCGAGGGACTGTTGGACAGGTAAGTATTCAGCCTTTAATTCCACTTTAATTAATAATAGTTGAGCAAAATGTGTTTCTGGGTAATCTTTAATGTGTTTGGTTGTTTTTGTTTGCAGAGCTTGGAAATGCATGTTTTTCTTGTTGGTATGCTACTGTGCTATTCATTCCTACTGCCACCCAAATTCAGCTTGCAAACACCTGTGCGTTTCAGCCAGAACACATGCTAACTTATTATCATGCGTTGTGGTGTGGCACCTTAGATTTCTAGGTTAGGCAGGCTATAGGTGGATCTGAATTGGCTGAATTTTGATCCATGTTTGGCTGTTTCTGTTCGACAGACGTTTATCCAATGTAGAATGTTGGTAAAAAGGTAAAAACCTTTGTTGACCACTGCAGCAGCTGCAGTTGCAGATCAGTGTATTCTGACAGCCAAAGAGTCCTGCTGTCAGAATAAAATGGCACAGAAGGGAGGATTCCTCCATTCACATTGCTTATGTGAATGGGGGAATCTGTTAAAAAAAAAGAGTCATCCATGGCCAGCCTCAGTCTTGGGCTGAACAAAATCTAGCTCAACTGATCATTGGTTTCAGAGTGAATGAGTGATCATAGATAGCTGCTGATCATAAGTATGATGGTTTTTACCTGAAATTGGTTACATCAGGCAACATCCTTTATATGTCATTTGTTCATTAAATTGTGCCTGCAAGTGGACACAGTAGAAGGCATCTCTACTCGCCTGCACAATTTCATTTTGTTGCCTGAATTACCACGAACCCTGATATCTTGTTTCTGTTTTGAAAATGCTGGCTTCAGCACAAAAAGCAGCAAAGTGGACCATTTGCGATTTTTATACAGCTCACTATTGGGGCATTGCTGAAGAGCAACCATTCTCAACCAGGGTTCCTCCAGATATTGCTAGGAAGCAAGGAGCAATTTCTGCCTCTAAGATGAGTAACCACTGAAGCCAATGATCTTTTTAACTATCTGTAAGAGGGTACTCTTCCCACTGACCACAAATGTAAGGAGAATTCCTCCCTCTGACCATCACACTAATGTATAATAAGCTGTAGAAACAATAATTATAAACAGGGGTTCTCTGAGACCAAAAAGTTATTGCTGCATGTTAAAAAGCTTGAGAATGGCTGCTGCAGAGGGCTGTTCTCCTGAGCAATTGTGAAGTGCTGGTGGGGTCCCTACAAATGTATCCAGCTGCTAGTCTACTAGCATTATTATTAACAGAGGTTTTCTTCAAGCATGTCCTGGCCAAACATCCTAAGTGATAACTGGGTAGTGTAGACCATAGATTAAGAAACAAGTGGTAATCAATTATTAGTTTAAGACAAAGCCTTCACACAATCAATTGAGGATTATTGTCTCTTTTCAGTTAAAAATCAACTATTGGTTCATGCCTTATTTAAAAGGCTATGATGCCAAAAATGTAATGCAACAAAAGCTCTGGTTTTCATTTAAATGTTCCAGACCATAGGTGTTGAAAAGATGTTAGCCTGAATCTGTGTGATAAAATGGGTTGATCTACCTGTGCAGACTTTATGTAACAATACAGACTGCTGGAGTGCTTGAATTCGCTTAATTTTTTTTGTGTGTGTGACAGTTCTAGTTTGGAAACCCATAAAAAAGAATACTGTTTTGCACCAAGAAAAGCTGAACAACGTTGCATATGGCAATTATCAATATAATATAATGTATGTTGATTGGCAGTCTCCTGGCAAAAGTAATTACCCACAATGTATTTGTTTCAGGCTGGATTGATAAGGACAGACAGTAGTGAGTTCTTTATTGAGCCTTTAGAGCGAGGACAGCAGAATGATGAAGAGAATGGCCGTGCACATGTGGTCTACAGGAGATCAGCTTTGCAAGATAAAACTGGAACCCAAGGGGAGATGCATAATGAAGGTACCTTAAATGTGAAACGTGGTGGGTTTCTTTTTTTAGATGGGACTATATTTATGTCATTTGCCAATTATCCATTTGTTGATGTGTAATTTTCTAGAAGCTGAAAACAATTATTTTTAAATTAATATGTAGTGCTTTCCCCCGAAGGAGCCGCTTGAATTAACGGGCACTTCTGTCCTTACTTCAATGATGAACCATATACAGTTGTGTTCAAAATAATAGCAGTGTGTTGAAAAAAGTGAATAAAACTCAAAATCCTTTTAATAGCTTTCATTTCCATACACACAAATGCATTGGGAACACTACACATTCTATTCCAAATCAAAACATAAAGAATAATATATCAAATTTGTGTTGTTCCTCTAACAAAAATTGAAGAACAGTGAATATTAGACTGTTCAAAAAAATAGCAGTGTTTGTATTCTTCTTACAAACTCAAACATTCACTATATAAACTGAAAAATGTTTGAAGATTTTGCTTTCCTTTGAATCACTTAATTAATATTTAGTTGTATAAGCACTGTTTCTGAGAACTGCTGTACATCTGTGTTGCATGGAGTCAACCAACTTCTGGCACCTGTGAACAGGTATTCCAGCCCAGGATGATTGGACTACATTCCACAGTTCTTCTCCATTTCTTGGTTTTGCCTACAAAACTGCATTTTTGATGTCACCCCACAAGTTTTCTATTGGACTAAGATCCGGAGATCGGGCTGGCCACTCCATAACGTCAATCTTGTTGGTCTGGAATCAAGATGTTGCACGTTTACTGGTGTGTTTGGGGTCGTTGTCTTGTTGGAACACCCATTTCAAGGGCATTTCCTCTTCAGCATAAGGCAGCATGACCTCTTCAAGTATTCTGATGTATGCAAACTGATCCATGATCCCTGGTATATGATGAATAGGCCCAACACCGTAGTATGAGAAACATCCCCATATCATGATGCTTGCGCAAGCATGCTTCACTATCTTCACAGTGTACTGTGGCTTGAATTCAGTGTTTGGGGGTCGTCTGACAAACTGTCTCCGGCCACTAGACCCAAAAAGAACTATCTTACTTTCATCAGTCCACAAAATGTTGCGCTATTTCATTTAGGCCAGTCAATGTGCTCTTTGGCAAATTGTAACCTCTTCAGCACATGTCTTTTTTTCAACAGTGGGTCTTTGCGGGGGCTTCTTGCAGATAGCTTGGCCTCACATAGGCGTCTTCTAATTGTACCAGTACTCACAGGTAACTTTAGACCTTCTTTGATCTTCCTGGAGCTGATTGTTGGCTGAGTCCTTGCCATTTTGGCTATTCTTCTATCCATTCGAATGGTAGTTTTTTGCTTTCTTCCACGTCTTTCAGGTTTTGGTTGCCATTTTAAAGCATTTGCGATCATTTTAGCTGAGCGGTCTATCATTTTCTGCACTTCTTTATATGTTTTCCCCTCTCCAATCAACTTTTTAATCAAGGTACGCTGTTCTTCTGAACAATGTCTGGAACGACCCATTTTCCTCAGAATTTCAGAGAGAAATGCACTGTAACCAACATGTACAGTTGCAAGAAAAAGTATGTGAACCCCTTGGGATTACGCAGAATTTTGCATGAATTGGGCATAAAATGTGCTCTGAACGTCATCTAAGTCACAACAATAGAAGAACACAGTCTGCTGAACATAATACTACACAAACATTAGATGTTGCCATGGTTTAATTGCACATAACATGTAAACATTCACAGTGCAAGGAGGAAGAAGTATGTGAACCTTTGGACTTAATAACTGGTTGACCCTCCTTTGGCAGCAATAACCTCAACTAAACGTTTCCTGTAGTTGCAGATCAGACCTGCACAACGATCTGGAGTAATTTTGGACCACTCCTCTTCACAAAACTGTTTCAGTGTAGCAATATTCTTGGGATGTCTGGTGTGAATCGCTCTCTTAAGGTCATGCCACAGAATTTCAATCGGGTTGAGGTCAGGACTCTGACTGGGCCACTCCAGAAGGCGTATTCTGTGCTGTTGCAGCCATTGTTTTGTTGAATTACTTGTATGCTTTGGGTCATTGTCCTGTTGCATCACCCATCCTCTGCGGAGCTTCAGTTGGCGGACAGATGTTCGTACGTTTTCCTGCAAAATGTCTTGATAAACTCTGGAATTCATTTTCCCATCAATGACAACAATCCGTCCAGGCCCTGAGGCAGCAAAGCAGCCCCAAACAATGATGCTCCCTCCGTCATGTTTTACAGTGGGGATGAGGTTTTGATGTTGGTGTGCTGTGCCTTTTTTTCTCCACACATAGTGTTGTGTGTTCTTCCCAAACAACTCAATCTTGGTTTCATCTGTCCACAGTATATTTTGCCAGTAGTGCTGTGGAACATCCAGGTGCTCTTTTACAAACTTCACATGTGCTGCAGTATTCTTTTTGGACAGCAATGGCTTCCTACGTGGTGTCCTCCCATGTACTCCATTCTTGTTTAATGTTTTCCTTATTGTAGATGTGTCAACAAAAATGTTAGCATGTGCCAGAGATTTCTGTAGGTCTTTAGCTGACACTCTGGGATTCTTCTTTACCTCATGCAGCATTCTGCGCTGTGCTCTTGCAGTCATTTTTACAGGACGACCACCCCTAGGGAGAGTAGCAACAGTGCTAAACTTTCTCCATTTGTAGACAGTCTGTCTTACCGTGGACACATGAACATCAAGGCTTTTGGAGATACTTTTGTAACCCTTTCCAGCTTCATGCAAGTCAACAATTCTTGATCGTAGGTCTTCTGAGAGCTCTTTTCTGCGAGGCATGGTTCACATCAGACAGTGCTTCTTGAAACCAGTAAACCCAAAACAGGTGTGTGTTTTTTAAGGGCAGGACAGCTGTCAGCAACACATCCAATATCATCACACTGATTGGAGTCAAGGTTGGCTCACTCCTGGCTCCAATTAGCTCTGGGAGAAGTCATTAAGCTAGGGCCTCACATACTTTTTCCTCCCTGCACTGTGAATGTTTACATGTTATGTGCAATTAAACCATGGCAACATCTAATGTTTATGCAGTATTATGTTCAGCAGACTGTGTTCTTCTATTGTTGTGACTTAGATGACATTCAGAGCACATTTTATGCCCAATTCATGCAAAACTCCACGTAATCCCAAGGGGTTCACATACTTTTTCTTGCAACTGTATAACATGCTGCCTTCCTTCCTTAAATAAGGGCAATAATTGCCACCTGTTTTTCAAAGAATGAATGACCTCACTAATAGAACTCACCACTGCTATTATTTTGAACATGCGCCTTTCAATTACTGATTCAATGACACAGAATCAGCAGCATGAATGTCATGATTGTTGGGTCTGTTGGATTTCTATTACTCTGCTACACCTGCTAGTAAATTATTTGCCATGTAGAAATATAATTTCTACCAAAAACAGTAATTGATCAGGTTAGTGATGTCTGACTGCTATTATTTTGAACACAACTGTATATATTGGATCCACAGCACACCAGTACACCTTGTGGGAAGTTTTATAACAGGTTTAATAAGACATGTAAAACTCTGCAAATAGACTGTAAATTAACTTGGAAAATAGCAGTTAAATGCACTGAATACACAAACCTTCTAGAATTGGCACAATAACATCAATAAACACAATATTAATGTATATAGGTATATATGGATATAGCTATGGTTCAGAAGTAACTCCCTGCAACTATAGCAGCAATATGTCCCCAGCTAAACTGACATCTCTTTAGGCTCAGTCCCAAATTCACTTGTATACTATGGGATTGTAACACTGTGTGTGTGTCTATGTGTTGCACAGGCCTGTGTTAGTGAATTGGGCGCTCTTAAGGGCGGACATGTCACTGATTAGCAGTTGCTCACCACATCCAAGAAGAATCTCCCGGGGTGAACTCCTTGAAGGGATGATGAATGGGGCTCTCTCTCTCTCTGACTAGTGTTTCCTGTTGTACGGTGCCTCACCTGGAATGGTCTCATGCCTCTTCTGCAATTTCCAACACTCTGACCTCTCTCTGCGGTGGGTGATGTCGTTGCTGTTGGTAACTGCCGTCGCTGGTGACTGGTACGAATGATCACAGTTGCTGCTGACTTCAGCTGCTGTAGTTAACCGTTGTCCTTAGCAACTGCTGTTGATCTGGAAACAGTGTCAGTGTACTTCAACAGAAGGAGCTGCAGACTAGCCCCCACATGTCCTCTGCAAAGGCATACATCCTCACCTACCCCCCTCCTCCTTGCAAAGCATCTTGGTCCTGTAGTCCTGTGCAGTACAAAGTTACATTGTCGGCCTCTGTGATCAAACTGCAACTCCCACAAACACACCAGTACTGCTGAGAGATGAGCCAATCAAACCCTTTCTGACAACATGCAGTCTTAAAAGGGAAACAGTTCTTTAAAAGGGAAACAGCAATGGTCCCGCTACAAATACAATTTGTTTAGTGGGCTATTTATATTACACCTTTAAAACCAAATGTCTTCTGCTGCAGAAATAGCATGGCTTTTGTAGATGGAACTCACGGGTTACCAATCTACCCTAATAAAATATGCATATTTTTGTGTTCTGTACACATGCCTTGGTACATTTTCTATTTAAGGACAACATCAGGTAATGAATTCATTATTTAAAAAATAGACTAAAACAGACAAACATAGCTAGCAGATCTGATGATGTAGTGAGTCCAAAAATGTATTTTGAGATACAATAACTTTCAGTAACTGTATTCTGTTATTTCATCTCAAAATATGACACAAACTGTCATCTTTGCTCCTCTCAAGACCTTCTGCTTTTTAGTTTCTATGTCACCTCTTCCCGTGCTTGCCTCTTGGACTTCTCTAGACCCTCGCCCATCTTATGCAGCTCCCTCAATTTGTCCAGCTATCTCCTACTCTGTCCACCTTTAGGCAATCCCTTATCTCTGCAGGGAAGCATATTGTGCTTTTTCCTCACAATTGAACTTTTCTTTCCTTATAAACTCTTCCCCACACAGTTATTAAATATTGTACCACTTGCTCCTCCCTTTTAGATTGTAAATTCTCACGTGCAGAGCCCTTCTAACCCTCGTATGTTGATTTGTATTTTGTATTTCAATGATTTTTATTAGTTTATAAACATTTAAAAAAAACAGGAGCAACAAGACGCGCCCACGCAGAGGCCATCAACTGCACATAAAAAAATTAAGAAAACAGTGCTCTAACACCAACAGAGCAAAAGGTGTGCCCACACAGGAGCTATCAATGGCACATAAATGACAAAACATTGGTATAACATCGACAGTAACTCAAACAAAAGGCAGCTATCCACCACCACACCAAAAACAAACAAAATAGAAAAGGAAGGAGGAGTACAAAAGGAAAAAAGATGACAAGGCCATGAGCAGGGTTCCGGAACGCCAATACCGAGCAACATCACAACCCCAGACTAGCTGGGGGGAGTGTGGGAAGGGTATATTGCAACCACGGCTCCCATATTTTCAAACATTTCTGTTGGGAGTCGTTACAAATACTCAACATCTGTTCAATAAGCATCATAATGGTCATACGGTCCTGCATCCCCTTAAGAGAGACAAAGGGGTGCTTCCATGCCTGAGCAATTGTTCTAGTGGCCGGCAAAAACAAATAGGAAGCCAACTTCTGCTGGAGAGCCAAGAGGCCCGGTATGGGACAATTAAGCAAAGCGTACCGAGCATCCCGGCGTATGGGGAGATGGAACAAGGTAAAAAGGAGGCCAAACACACGAGACCAAAAACCAATCAGTCTTGGGCATGACCACCAGATATGCAATACATCACCACGATGGCCCCAACCCCGAAAGCATCGATCACTGCAGGCATGGTTTGCCTGGGCCAAATGAGCCGGATCCCAATACCAGCGAAACAATACTTTGTATGCCACCTCAAGCATGGTTGTATTAAAGGAGCATTTAGCTATAAACGACCAGGCCCTATTCCAGTCCTCCAGATCCATGGCTGCCCCCAGGTCGTGCTCCCATTGAGCGACATATGAGAGAGAAATATGCGTCGAGCGTCTGTTCAAAGCTGCATAAAGAAGGGAAATAAGGCCCGGGGCGCCCGGACGCTGTTGGCAAAGCTCTTCAAAGGCAGATTTCCGATACGGGAAAGTGGAGGTGCCCCGCAGTAAGGTCAGCCAATGCCGCAATTGAAGGTAACAAAAAAATTCCACCAGAGGGACATCCCGTGACTCCCGAAGAGAATTCCAGGTGGGGAAGGACTGAGAAGTCAAAAAATGGCACACCTGCATAAAATCATTGTCCACCCACCAAGAAAACGCCCTTGATTGATCTGAACCTGGCGGTAAAAGAGGGTTGTTAACAATTGGGAGCAAAGGGAGGAAAGGTGACATCAGGCCACTGGAGTAGCAAACCGAGTTCCACACTTGTAGACCATGGAGCAAAATCGGACTGTCATAGGGTGTAGGTCAGGGGGAAGCCATAGAAGCGTCGATGTTGCAATAGAGGCATAATTAGGTAGTTGCAGCAGGACCCAGAGAGGAACATCAGAGGAATCATGCAATATTGACAGCGGGGCAATCTGGCTCGCCTGATAATACTTAGTTACATTAGGCACCCCAAGACCACCTTGAAGTCTATGAACAAAAAGCGTATTTCTGGAGACTCTGGGGCCTCCCAGGGACGAAACCTACTTGGTCCCTGTGGACCAAACTATGCAAATATTTATTGATATGAAGACTAAGGCTCTTACCCAATATCTTCAGGTCTTCATTAAGAAGAGAAATGGACCTAAAGGCTTGCAGTTCCTGCACATCATCGGTCGCCTAAGGAATCATGGAGATATGAGCTCTAAGAGCGTCCGGAGAGGGCAAAGAGCCCTGTCGTAACTCGTTGAAATAATCAGCCAAGAAGGGTGTCAACAGGGTTGCAAATTTCTTATAAAATAAAGACCTGAAAAGCCATCAGGACCTGGGGCACTTCCGATATGGTAACACCAGCGTTGAGGGCCATCTGCGCTGCCTCGGATAATCCAGAAAGTCAGAGATCTTGGAAGAATGCTTCTGCCTGAGCCACAGGGAAGGGATCTGGTTTAGCGTAAAGGCGCGAAAGGAAGTCTGCAAAATGGGAAACAATCTGCTGGAGATTAGAAGTACAGCCATCCGCGGGAAGTTGCAATCGGATCGATTTGTGGGGTTTCTCCATAGAATTGAGTTTCCTGGCCAGCATTGGACCCAGCTTATTAGCACAGGAATAAAATTTATGTTTGGTCCTACGCAGGGCCCGTTCTGCCTCCGAAGAAGCAAATAGGTCCAACTCTGCAGCCAGAGCGTCCCGTGTGCGTTTATGGGCCACGGATGGAAATGACTTCCAACGAGCATCCGCAGAGGCCAGTAGAGAATGAAGATACAAATGTCAGCGCTCCTGCTCCTGCTTCTGAGCTGCCACCAGCTGTATACTGTGACCCCGCACCGTGGCTTTATGCGCCTCCCACAGGGGCACTGCCAAAGAGACAGATCCCGAGTTTTCCATAAAGTATGTACGTAAGAAAGATTCTATTTGCTGTCAGGTAACCTGAGTGGGCAATAGAGATTCATTAATGCACCAGTGAAAGGGGCGCCGTACCGACCCAGAGAGGGCAAGGAGAAGTACCAGGGGATCGTAGTCCAACCAGAGCAAGGAGGAAATAGATATCCGCCTGACCAAAGAAAGCTGCTGGACATGCATGAATATATGGTCAATTCTACAAAAACTGTCATGAGGATTGGAATAGAATGTAAAGTCGCGCTCAGTTGGGTGAAGTTCCCTCCAGACGTCCACCAGCCCCAACGTCTGCAAGAGAGAGCGCATACGTTCCTCTAGCACTAAGTCATGAGAAGGGGCCGACCCCTGAGCATAGCGCCTATCCAAAGCGGAATCCAAGGTGACATCTGAATCTCCCAAAAGAAGAAGAAGACCCTTGAAGTGTCTGGAAACGATGGTGCAAATATGAGAAAAAAATGTATGCTGAAAGCGATTGAGCGCGTAGTAGGAGACAAAAGTAACCTCCTAGTCCCAGAGGGTGCCCTGTAGGAGCAAATACCTGCCCATGGGGTCCGCTATATTCCGAGCACAGACAAAGGGGAGATTGCGCTTAAAAGCTATCAATACACCCCGGCATTTCTCAGAAGCTGAGGCCGTGTAAGAAGTGGGATAATGGGGCAAAAGATACCGTGGAGGGAAGGACTGAGAAAACCTGGTTTCCTGCAAACACACCACATCAATTTGTTGTGATTTGAAGTGATGATAAACTTTACCCTGCTTCTGAGGCAAATTGAAGCCTTGAACATTTTGTGAATGTACTTTCAAAAAGGGTGAGGCCATGGCGGTATCAGCACAGCACGCTCAGCAGAAAAAGCATAAGTCAGCCAACGATTTCCACTCCCAATGTCGGTTGGACCGTGGTGTCCCGAAACCTTGCATAAAACGAAAACAGAAAAAAGCAGAGAAGAAAAGAAAACAAGAAAAGGAAAGAAGACGACACAAGGAGTATATACAATAGTACAATCGTATCACGCCAATGGTGACGTGTATCCTACACTCGAAGGATACCAGTTGGGGGTGGCTCTATTACTGGACACATGGCTGCAAATGAAAACATCAAAAACATAAGCCCTCAGGGGGCAACATAACGGACCTCCCCATTGGAGACCAAGCTAAACTTCGGGGCCAACCCCCTCCAGGAGGACGACTACAGGCTGCCGTGGAACTCCATAACACAGCCCAAGTGGTACCCCACCAACCTCCCAGTAGGATCGACATCCTGGCACCCAACTAGGGCCCATCCGGGCCAACCTCCCACCCGGAGCCCGAGGGAACTATCAGCCCATTCCACTAATGTGAACCACGTCACCTGGACCCGTAGTAGACCGCAATGGCAAAAAGGCATAATCCTCAAGTCCAGGAGGTGACCCCCCCTACTCAAGGATGAAACCGAAGGGAGCAGGCTGGACAAGGCCCAATCCTGGAATACTAACAACTGGGGATGCCTTAAGGGTCAAACTCACGGTCCCGTCAGGAAAGTCCAACGGTGAGACACAACATGAGAGGTCCGAAATCAGCTTCAGCCCGGAGAAGAGCAGGATGGACAGGATCTTAGAGTTTGTCTGAGGGAGGGCCCTCTTCCTGTTTGACGACCTCTCCCAGAGGCGGCCCAGAGGAAGAGGCCTCACTGGAAATCCAAAAGAATGGGCTGGGCTCTGAGTAGCGCCTCCCGGCGGAAGAATGTGTAAAGATTCCAGGAGAGTGGGCTTCCTCCGGCGTGGAAACAGAGTGGCTGCGGCCCTAGTAGTTGAAAGTGAGGCCGAACGGAAAGCCCCAGGCATATTTAATTCTGCGGTTCACCAGGATCAAAAAGAAGGGCTTCAACTAGCGGCGCTTCTGAAGAGTGGTCTGGTAGAGGTCCGCAAAGAGCTGGTACGATGCCCCTGGAATCTGAGGTCTGGGTTGTTTCTGGCCACCAGGAGGATAGTTTACTTAGTGCAATAGTAAATTAATTTGATGATGATGTCTCTCGGGGGCCCATCCGGTCGTCTGGGGCCCAATGCACGGTGTATGCAGTCAAATTTGAGCCGGTCAATGGGAATGGCTGGCGTCAGCTCCTGAAACATAGCAGTAGCGGTTGAAGTGAGATCTGTGACAGTTTCTGGGATACCCCTTAAACGCATATTTCGAAATCCTCAAGCTGGAGCAGCACGTCCACCAATTCTTTCTTGAGGTCACACAGATCCTGTTTGAGACTTTCAATGACCGTGGCCATAGCGTCCATTTTATCTTTGAGATCGATTCTCTGAGTGCCCAACTCCCCGATTTCTCGCGAAAGACAGTCAGCCAGTTTGGAAGTAGCGGATGACAATTCCGACTGCAGCATGGACTTGAAGCGGCGCAGGAGCTCAGCATTGTTCAGAGCTGGAGAAGGTGACTGCAGTCATGACTCTGATGCCAGGTCTTCAACACCCCTGGGATCCGGCCCATCCGTGGGTAGTGGCGGCGGGGGACCTGAAATTGAGGCCGGGGCTTCAAATGCGGCCTCCAGCGGATGACCTGAACTCGAGGCTGGAGTTTTGGATGCAGTGTCTGGCGGGGGCCCCGAAATCAAAACAGGGGCTTCAAAAGAGGTCTCCGGCGGGTAGGCCGCAAGTTCCGGTGCTGCTCGCTCAGCGCAGGAGGCACGGGCGGCTCCGTTCTTTTTGCCCATAAGGCAAGGGAACCAGGAGAAACTGGAGGGAAGGTAGGTAATCCCCCCCGAGAGCTAGGTAATCAGCCAATGTACCCGGTGGCCGAGGAGCTGGCCTACAATATGGCCATCATAGCTCTGCTCATGAGCGCCCCCTCGCTGATTTGTATTTTAACTGTACTGCCTCATTTTACAGTATCTCAGAGAAGTGAGTCCACCCCTCACATTTTTGTAAATATTTTATTATATCTTTTCATGTGACAACACTGAAAAAATGACACTTTCCTACAACGTAAAGTAGTGAGTGTACAACTTGTATAACAGTGTAAATTTGTTGTCCCCTCAAAATAACTCAACACACAGCTATTAATGTCTAAACCGCTGGAAACAAAAGTGAGTACACCCCTAAGTGAAAATGTCCAAATTGGGCCCAAAGTGTCAATATTTTATGTGGCCATCATTATTTTCCAGCACTGCCTTAAACGTCTTGGGCATAGAGTTCACCAGAGCTCCACAGGCTGCCACTGGAGTCCTCTTCCACTCCTCCATGACGATATCACAGAGCTGGTGGATGTTAGAGACCTTGCGCTCCTCCACCTTTTGTTTGAGGATGCCCCACAGATGCTCAATAGGGTTTAGGTCTGGAGACATGCTTGGCCAGTCCATCACCTTTACCCTCAGCTTCTTTAGCAAGACAGTGGTCATCTTGGAGGTGTGTTTGGGGTTTTTATCATGTTGGAATACTGCCCTGCGGCCCAGTCTCTGAAGGGAGGGGATCATGCTCTGTTTCAGTATGTAACAGTACATATTGGCGTTCATGTTTCCCTCAATGAACTGTAGCTCCCCAGCGCTGGCAGCACTCATGTAGCCCAAGACCATGACACTCCCACCACCATGCTTGACTGTAGGCAAGACACACTTGTCTTTGTGCTCCTCAAAGATAGAATAAAATATTTACAAAAATGTGAGGGGTGTATTCACTTCTGTGAGATACTGTATATTGTAGAATGCACAAACTGTTTGCACTATATAAATCCTGCAGTGTGTAATTGGATCTAGGATAGGAGCCATATGGGAACAGCCTGGAGTGTTATGTACCTAATTACAAGCTGATCCTTGCACAAACTTAAAAGACTATGCTGGTGTCAGACATTGATATTCATTGTTTTTATGTAAAATGTTTAACTTTAACTGGAGGGATTAATAAATAATATTTTTTTTATAGTTTTGTGTTGTATATTTAGCCCATTGTGAGGTACATATAAAGTCCCTTTTTTCTGAGCAAGATAGTTCCACATTTATGCTTAGATATGGTTACTTATACTTCCTCTTTTGTTCCTGCTTTGATTGAAAGTTTGGGATGGTACCACAATGTGGATACCTCTAACTTGACTCCTAATCATACATTGTCTTGTTATTGCTAATCTAATAATGTACCTATTAACCAGGGGCAGACTGACAACTCAGGGGATCCCCGGGCAAAAGTGGATCATGGAGCCCCTCTGTCCTCGACCACACCCAAAAAAGCCTCTGAAAAAGCCAGTGAAAGGTACCAGGGGCATCTCATGGGGCCCCCTACTGACCCCGGGCCCTCAGGCAGTGCCGAGTGCTCAAATGGTCAGTCCGCCCCTGCTATTAACTGTTGACCAATAGGGATTATATTATGCCAAATGGAAAATGAAATTTACATTAAAGGGTAGAGGTTCTAATATATAGATGCTGGTCAGAAAATGCCTTAAAAGGAATTGTTAACAGATGAAAAACTATATATTAGTAGTCTCTCTGTTAATATGTATGTCCAAATGTGGGGGCTGCAGTGTAGATATCAAATTGGGAACTTAAAAAATCTAAAGAGAAAAAAGATTCATATACAATAGATCAATGAATAAAGAACATAGAACAGTGATTAGAAAATGTACATTGACTGTTGAGACTAATATGCTGTTACTAAGGATATGCTAATCCTTAGTAACATACTATCAATAATGTACAGTACCTCTAACATCGTATGTCCATGTTCAGCAGGACAATGATAGTCAAAACAAGCCAGCTATATAAAGTTCAAGAGGAATTTAAAAGTGGCCAATACAATTTCACAAATTATTGAGGCAAAGCCTAGACATGGAATGGGGCTAATCCCTGCCACGGGCACACTCCCCAGCAGACGCGGCATGCGGCATAGCCCCACCCAATAGGGTGGGATGACATCACGTGTTGCACCCGCGCAGGTGAATTAAGAATGGTGCATCGGACCCAAGATCAGGCAGAGAGCCGGGAGAGAGCCTAGCAATGCCCAAATGAAAGATAAAAGACAGTCGCCACCTTAGCGGCAAGTGGCCTACATGCTCCGGGTGGCAGTGACTGACAGGTGCGCACATAGACTCCACCTAGTGGGAAAATTGCATATAGCAAGACAACATTATGTGTACATAAATGGAATCCAACAATAATAAAACCACAAGGCCAAATTTTATGAAGAAGGACAATCACTCTTAAAGTATATAATATGGTAAGGGAATGGTACTTGAGGAAACAAGGGACAATTTTGGAAATGAAAAATGACACACAGAACAAAGAGGGAGAAAAAGGGGCAAAAAGGGGAGAGGAGTATTTGAAGGCCTATCCTAAGGACATTGATCAACCCCTAAAAAATTAATATTGCCTAAACCCAGGGATATTAAAGCTGCAAGTTGTTAGGAATATTACCAAACCTTCAGTGACCAAACTTACATCAGAAAAGAATGGGAAGCTATCATTCTTTTCAACCTACAGAAATGAATCCGACTAAGAAGGGTCTGAAAGACAGGGATTCATTTAAACCTGGGGGGGTTGTGGCTCCAAGTTTATATATCCATCTGAGTTCACATTGGAAGAGTGTTTTATTCCAATCCCCATCTCTTGAGCCTGGGTGTACTCGGTCAAGAATGAGGAAACATATTTTTGGAAAGATCTCTCCATGTAAATCTCTCACATCGTCCTAGGGGAAGATCGTGATTACAAGATCTCATGCTGGAGATGTGGCAATATGCTCGCTTCCTAAAGCCACATTTTGTTTTTCCTACATAAAAACCATTGCAATCACGTTGCACTAAAATAAATAACCCATTTAGTTTTGCAGTTTGCAAAATGTTGGGGTTTAAATTTCACTCCATGTGGAAGTGTGATAGATTTACGGATGTGCATGTATTGACAGTAGTTGCAGCCTCCATATTTAAAAGTTCCAAAAAGTTTACAGGGGTTGCCTCTATTGATACCTCTATATTCACTTTGAACCACATTATCGCCTATATATCTTGCTTTTTTAAAAGTGAAAGCTTGTCTATCTGATATATATAGGCTCACATTGGGATCAATAGTTAAAAGATGCCAACATTTCTGTAAAATTTTGTAAATATTATTTTGCTGATTAGAATAATTTTGTAATAATTCTGGTTATGTTAGTGTCTTTAGTAATTTTTTTTACGATACAATAGGCCATGTCTCGTTTGATGTTTTGCTTGTTTGAATGCCTTTTTTAAACATGTTGGCGTATATTCCCTGGCAAGGAGCCATTCTCTCAATTCATCTGCCTCTATTTTAAATGTATGATCTTCAGT
Source organism: Staurois parvus (assembly GCF_062004578.1). Taxonomy (NCBI): domain Eukaryota; kingdom Metazoa; phylum Chordata; class Amphibia; order Anura; family Ranidae; genus Staurois; species Staurois parvus. The sequence goes on along the minus strand of NW_028318189.1, from coordinate 508,423 downwards.
GTAGTCGCAAATATTGACTATATGGTATGGAATCTATCAAGAGTTTAGGATGAAAACGAGAAGCATGCAATATTGTATCTAGAAAGGGTAGAGAGGCATGGTCATATGACATAGCAAAATTTAAGTTAAAGTCATTGACATTGGTGGTTTTGATGAAGTCCTGTATTAGGTGAAGTGGACCATCCCAGATGACAAAAATGTAATCTATGTATCTTGACCAGGTTAGGATATGGTCCTGACAGAGAGTATAGCCCTTTGAATTCAGGACCATGCTTTCTGAATCCCCCAGGTACATATTGGTGTAGGATGGGGCACATGCCCCCAACGCTACACTCTGTACTTAACTGAGTCAACTGATTACTTAACTGAGAGTAAGAAAATGCTCACAGCTCAAGGAACCCCTATCAACCTCTTGAAGAACCCATGGCTTGCACTAAACTCTGCATTGAACCCTGGTTAAGAAAGGCTGTGCCAGAGTTATTTAGCTGAGACTCTTAGGGTTGTTAGACAGCAGTTAATGAAACAGGTGCCCCCACTAAAAGATTCACCTTTTGTTCTGGTGATAACACTAACATTTTGCATTTCCCCCCATTTTCTGTTTCAGTACCAGTAGTCAAAAGGACAAATAAAGGAGTAAATCTCCACAGCTGGGATGCAGACAGCAATACAAATGTGACAAGTCTTAACCTTTGCTACTCTATCCAAAACTAAAGAAAAACGTTTTGCCTTTATATACATTTTAACCCTTTTAGCCAGAAAACATCTCTAGTGTGACTCCTCGAAACGGTTTTCACTATGAGCCTGAAATCTCTTATTAAATACTACCATTATCGGGGCTCTGAGGCTCTTGCATTGGATAGGAGGATGTGGTAGTTGACCAGAATTAACCCTGAAGTCAAGCTCCATTAACAAAAAAGTACTAGTTTCAAAGATTGAGAGGAGAATTTTGTGGCCAACAATGGTCACGGCAAGTTTGTTAGGAAGGACTTTTACACTTAAAGCTGAACTTCACTGTATCTGAGCACCACAAACCAAAAGCACTATTTAATTTCATTTTTAATATTCAAAGCAAACTCATCCATCCATCTATATCTCCATGCTTTAGTTGCTGAGAAATCATTTAGAAAAACACCCCCTAGCATTTCTGGTCGGGGACATCATAAATAAGGGAAGATGATTCATGTAGCATTTATTTACAGGAATCCATCTGCCCTTACCTCAGACATGCAAGTAGGAGGCTGTGTATAGATGAGAAAACTCCTCTTCCCCTCCTGAAGACTCCTGGGATGTATGACATAATTTGCCTAGGCATGGAAACTAGGAAGTAACTAAAGAAATGTAAAAAACTGTTTAAAACAAGTAGATATGATAAACTTCCCTATCTATTTACTAATGCTAGCAGCATAATGATTAAAAATAGTCTATGTTGATTGAGAGAGTGAAGTTCCACTTTTATATTTTAAAATTGTTGACAATTTTACTTTAAAGTGGGCTCTCCATAAGAATTATAAGGTCTTCTTTTCAGCCAACACCCTGCTGTTCATTTAAAATTAGCTGCAAATAAGCTTTAAAAATAAAACGATAATATAAAAGAATTAAAAAACTCCGGTACATACCTCTGTCTTGGCTTCTGACCATTCCAGGAGGCATGGGTGACATCACTGCATCTCACTGCTGCCTCCTAAAAATGCTTGGCATTTAACACCCCAAAGAATGCACCTTGTTCATTGCAGTAGTGAATTCTCATGGGTTTTTGGGTGCCCCGGAGGCAGCAGTGAGGCTCGGTGACATCTTCCATGCCTCCGTGGAGCACTGGAAGCTGGGGCCACGGTAAGTGTTTTTTGTTATAACTTCCTAATTGGTAAAGTTATTTTTAGCTAATGTTGTTTGGGTGGGAGGAATGACAGAAAGGACCTCCCATTTGCCTGGAAGGTTAATTTTAACATCCAAGAAGATCTTAGCAAAATCATGTCAGGCAGCCCAGGTATAACTTTATCGGAGTAGAAAATAATAGCTACTTTCTAGTTGGTTAACATATACTTGAATATGTTTTAATAACTGAAAGCTATTTTGGTATTTAATAGAATTGATACAATAAAAGTAGAGGAATTAAAGGCAAAAAATAGTTTATTGTAAATTCATTTTTTGATGCAGTTGCAAATAATCAATTCCAATTCACTGAAATAGGTTGGTAGTGGCTTGTTAGCATAGCCTATTTTCCCAAGGAGTAGATTAAAGCTGTCTAATCCTTCTTACTGTGCAAATTAGGTTATCTAAGACTTCACATGCCAACCAGAAAGTCCCCATTGTACAAATGATTTCTAGGAAGAACAAAAAATGCTGTCTGTATATACTATTTGACATGTCTGAGGGACTCAGCGTATGGTCATTTAAGTCTGTCATGTAAATTGCTTTTCCTAGATGTCTAGTCTGGAGTATGGTTTTCTCTTCTTGAATTTTGCTAAAGGAAGTTGGTTAAAACAAAAGTGTATTCTTTTAATACATTTTGCATACATGCAACGATAAAGAGCCATCCAAAACATTACTTACTTTACAGAGACAGACACATATATTTCTAAGTGGTTTCTAAAGAATACAGGAAATTACCTTCTACTTACAATCTCATTCCACACAAAATAGAACTCCTAGCTTTGAACTGGCATTGGTGGTGTATACAGAGCTGTTTAAAGATGCAGTCTAGATCAGAAACTACACTTGGGCTCATCAGCAACTTTTATTAACAAGGGACTAAAGCCTAAAATAGGTATATGTTTTTATTAAAAAAAGGCACAGAACATTTAATGATTCGAACTGCTGTGTTGCGATTCTAACAGTTTAGGTTTGGTGAGGAAATATCACAGTTTGGACTAGAGCTAGGTTTATAGTGGTAGGTTGTAGTGTTAGGGATAGGTATAGATCAGTGGTCTCCAAACTGCGGCCCGGGGGCCAGATGTGGCCCTTTGCTTGCCTTTATCCGGCCCTCGGTGCACTTTTCCTCCCACTGTTACAAGACACTATTACTTTCCTCCCACCAACAATAGGGCATAATTACTGCTACTGATGTCAACAATCAGGCACTATTTCTCCAATTGACACCGATGATGGGGCACTATTCCGCCCACTGACACCAACAATAGGGCACTCTTCCTCTCACTGACACCAATGATGGGGCACTTTTCCTGCCACTGACACCAACAATGGGGCACTATTCCCCCCCAATGACACCAACAATAGGACACTATTTCTCAAACTGACACCAATGATGGGGCAATATTCCTCCCACTAACACAACTGGGCACTATTTCTCCCACTGACAGCAACAATTGGGCACTATTCCTCCCACCTACACCAATGAACTAATGAATTCCTGCCCCTAATACCAAAGATGTGTTGTTTACTCCCACTGATGCTGGGACAATTTCTACACCCAATAGCCAGTCTGGCCCCCACGAAAGCCTGATGGACAGTAAACTGGCCCTATGTTTAGAAAGTTTGGAGACCCCTAGTATAGATTGATAGGCATCCATGAGGAAGCCTCTGTGATAGCTAAAATGATTGTTGTTACTAGAACTGCTTTTGTCAAAACCTGGTATGTGAATGTCTTACACTTACTCCATTAAAAGTTCATTCTTACTATGTTGTACTTTTATATTTCTCATGCTTAATTTTTATGTAGTGTTAAGTGGTACATAGGCTGCTGGGTAATCAGTAGGTAGTCACTTGTGAATGTGGAAGAAAGAATCAAATTGTTATATTTCAGGTATAATGTACAATGTACACAACCTAGTATTTTTTTAAGTGGATATAAATGTATTTTATATTTTATTTTGGATCTTCCACCCCTCTCTGCCAATCCCTCCACTGGCTTCCCATTGCCCAATGGATAAAATTCAAAACATTAACAATAACTTATAAAGCCATTTATAACTCTGCCCCAAATTACATCAACGATCTTGTCACTAAATATCACCCAAACCGTACTCTCCGCTCCTCACAAGACATCCTGCTCTCTAGCTCCCTTGTCTCCTCCTCCCATACCCGTCTCCAGGACTTTTCCAGAGCTTCCCCTATCCTCTGGAACTCTCTACCCCAATTTATCAGACTATTGCCTACTCTGCTCACTTTTAGGCGATTTCTGAAAACCTATCTCTTCAGGGAAGCCTATCCTGCCGTCAGCTAAAACTGGAATCTTCTACTCTTCCAGCCAGTCCATCCCCCACAGTTACTACCTTTTGTACCACTAGCCCCTCCCTCCTAGATTGTAAGCTCCAAAGAGCAGGACCCTCCTTTCCCTCTTGTATTGAACTGTATTGTTGCTGTATTGTCTCCCGTTATATTGTAAAGCGCTGAGCGAACTGTTGGCACTATATAAATCCTGTATAATAATACATAATAATAATTTTTTAAAACAACAAACATGTCTATACTTACTTGCTCTGTGCAGTGGTTTTGCACAGAGCAGCCCTGATCCTCTTCTTCTTGGGTCCCCCACCAGCACTCCTGGCTCCTCCTATCTGTCCAGTGTCCCCATAAGAAGCCACTTCCCATTGGGCACCTGTGTCTGCTCGATCCCAAGCCCCACTACTGTGTCCATTGACACAGAGAGCGAGACTCGGCCCCACCCCCCACTTCCTTGTCCCTGACTTTGATTAAAAGCAGCGGGAGCCAATGGCTCCCAGTGCCCCAGCAAAGCCAGTGAGACCTAGAAGTGAGGGAAGACAAAAGCAGCAGACGTGCACAGCACTGGATTGAATGAGGGCTCAGGTTAGTAAAAGGAGGGGAGGGGGGATACTGATGCCTAAACATTTTTAACTTAATGCACGGAATCCATTAAGGTTAAAATAATGGTTAGGCTTTGTAACCAGTTTAAGCTCAGCTCAAATATTAGATATTCTTATTTCTGTAATATTTCTTTTTTCTAGAACTCGAACTCATGCTGTTCCTTTTTTTTATTTCAGTTGCAATGAGTGAAGTTGGTGCTCTCCCTTTTTCTGTGGATTTGATGCATGACAAAATATGGGAAAGTGAGCGCAAAAAACGTCATGCCAAGAAGGATGACTATAACATAGAGGTGTTGCTGGCGGTGGATGACTCTGTTGTACGCTTCCATGGAAAGGAACATGTGCAAAACTACGTCCTCACCCTTATGAACATAGTGAGGTTTTTATTTATTTATGTATTTATTTATTTGTTATTTGTATGCTTAAATGTGATATACATGCCCAAACAGAAATAGGTTTGATTGGCTGCCTCCTTGGGCAGTAATGTCCTGTCAAACAAAAAAACGAAGCTGAATGTGATGTTATATTCTTTTGGCTTCATTCATCACAGAGGAGGGGGAGGATGGATGGTCTTCATTTTCTTCTGTTCTTAGCCAACTTGCAGCGATCCCGGCTCCCCAATGGGATGGGAGGACTCAGAAACACTGGTTGGGAGTGGGGTCTTTCCAAGCCCTGTAAAAGTGATTGGGCAATGTAGAGCCACTCAGATCACTTTTACAGTAAAGCAAATTGATGGCTGAAAATTTTGATATCAGGATCATCCAAGACCCTGGTATAACTGCTTCCTCCCAAGGCCACATATATAGGGCCGAAAGGCTTGATTCGGTTAAACATCTTTTGATTTAATCTACTCATTTTAAATTATAAAATACCTTTTGAATGTAGATTATATTTTTTATGCTCAAAGGAGGATCATCACTCTGCATCATTGAGACACTGAATTTTTTAGAAGTGGAATCGAATGTATAGTATAAAAGTATATAATAAATATCATCATGTTTTCATGGACAGCTTAAACAGTGTTATGTATTTATTGAGAAATTTTGTTGTACACAGGAAAGTCATAATTTTTCTTTATCTTTATGCACATTATTTTCATGCAAAGGAATTTTTTAGTGCTCTTTAAAAAAATATGTGTTCCCCAAGCAACCCTAATTTATTTAGCATTTTATTTTTTCTTCTATTTTTTTTCAGCACAAAAATATCAAAAAGATTAATATATACTGAATGTAACACTTTTATAAAGCTGTTCAGCTTGGTAGCAACCAAAACCAGTATAGGGCAGTTTATATAGCATAGGGGTTTGGTTGATCGTGCCTATAATTCTCTATAGTAAAATTGGCTCCCTTCAGGGTCAGCAGAACTTCGGGTTTATGTTCACTATGGCAAACATAAATTTGATCAAACATAATCATAGCAGAAACTGCATTCTCCAAAAAAGTAAATTACTAGAAATACAGTACATGAAATGCTCAGGATTAAACCAGCAAGGTTCCATGATAAAACATATAGAACCCTGGTAATTGCTTTTAATATCAGGAGCTTGAACTTTACTTGCCGCAAATGTATTCCATGCCAGTATTCAAGCCAAATGATCATCATGACAGCTAGACAGCCAACTTTTTCAAAGGAAGACTAGCAATGGCAGCCCACATGTTTCTTACAAATGCCCTTGGAACAATTGTCAAAGGTTAGAGAGGTTACTTTAATGTTAAACTACATGGTCAACTTTAATTCACTTACTTGCATCATAACAATATTGCGTGTGTCTCAAGAGATTTCCATATCCCCGCTTGCAATGCCTAGGCGCTCCTTTCTTCCCAAAAGGCTAGTACCGTGTATGTTCAGAATTCATCCAGGATCATCATTTCTTTCCTGGAGTAAGTTTGATGCATTATGGTGGATTACCCTAGTTAAAAGTTATAAGGTACAGAAAGAACCAGCATATTTCTTAAATGTAAGAGTAGAAAGGGGGAAAGTGGAAATTTCTGAATTGGTTAAAGAGAATCGTGTATAATATGACTCTCCATTTTTTAATGGTTGCAATAGTGCATCCTTACCTCCCCTGGATTGCTTTTGATTTGCTTATTTATTGTGTTTTTTTATTTTACTTGTATTCTCACCTTGTCAGAGCAAAATTGTCAAAGAAGAAAACTAAGGACTTTGTTAACTGACAATTTTACCCTCCCCCAGAAACTCAGTCAGAGTATCAGTTGTCAGCCCCAACCTCAGTTTGGAAACAAGTCACTTTCCATAAGGGCTTTACAGCTGGGTTGACATTGCTTCTATAATAGAAAAAATATAAGTGAAAAATACACACACACACACATCTATCATGAAAGTTAAATTGTAACTATAGGCAAAATGAACAATTACATATACAATGCAGTCTTTCACCAACATTAACAACCAGTTTTTGGTTTTTGAGTCCCACTTTTAACATTTTATTACCTGTTGATAGTGTTAGAAGACCAATTATTTTCATTATTTTTCAACTTCCTGTAAAAGAGTGAATATTCTGTTCTACTGTAACATTCCACAGCAGTTTTGTCACCCTGTGAGACAGAATATTCTCAAATGTAATTTTAAATGAACTTTAAGTAAGTGACAATCAAATTTAAGCCTAGCTCCAGCTAAGGGGAGCCTATTTTATAAATTATTATTATTTTTATTATACAGGATTTATATAACGCCATTTGTTTACGCAGCGCTTTACAACAAAAGGCAGACAGTACAATTACAATACAAATTAATACAGGAGGATTCAGAGGGCCCTGCTTATTCGAGCTTACAATCTAAGAGAGGGTTGAGAGATACAAAAGGTATAAACTGTGGGGGATGGGCTGATGGACAAAATACATGTACAGTTGTTAGGTGCTGGCAGGATAGGCCTCTCTGAAGAGATGAGTTTTCAGGGATCGTCTAAAAGTGGACAGAAATGGAGATAGTCGGACACATTGTGGAAGGGAGTTCCAGAGAATGGGAGCGGCTCTGGAGGCGAGCATGTGAGGAGGTGACAAGGGAGCTAGAGTGCAGAAGGTCTTGGGAAGAATGAAGAGAGCAATTTGGTTGGTATTTTGAGACCAGGTTGATGATGTAACTAGGGGCTAAGTAGTGGATGGCTTTATAAGTTGTTGTAAGTATCTTGAATTTTATTCATTGGGTAAGTGGGAGCCAGTGGAGGGACTGGCAAAGGGGCGTGGCAGACATTGTATGGTTGGTAAGGTGGATGAGTCTAGCAGCAGCATTCATGATGGACTGGAGGGGGGATAGCCTATGCAAAGGTAAGCCAGTGAGGAGGGAGTTGCAGTAGTCAAGGCAGGAGGTAACCAGGGAGTGAGGTAGAAGCTTTGTGGTGTCATTAGCTAGGAAGGGGCATATCTTGGAGATGTTGCGGAGGTTGAGGCGGCAAGCTTTGGACAGTGATTGGATGTAGGACCAAAAGGATGGTTCAGAGTCCAGGATTACACCTAGCACCCTGGCATGTGAGGATGGATTGATGGTTGAGCCGTTGATTTTGACAGAGAGGTCAGTGGAAAGGGCACGTAGGGGAGGAAATATTTTGAGCTCAGTTTTGGATAGATTGATTTTCAGGAAGTGGTATGACATCCAGGCTCATATGTCTGTTAGTAGATTAGTGATGCGTGAGGAGACTGATGGAGTGAGCTGAGGAGTAGAGAGAGAGATTTGAGTGTCATCAGCATAGAAATGGCATTGAAAGTCATGGGAGGCAATCAATTGACCCAGGGAAGAGATGTAGATTGAGAATAGGAGGGGTCCCAGAACAGAACCTTGGGGAACCCCAAGGAAGAGGAGAAGAGGAAGTAGAAATGTAAGTGACACTAAAGGTGCGGTCGGATAGGTAGGATGAGAACCAACAAAGAGCACAGTCACGGAGACCAAAGGAGTAGAGTTTTTTGAGGCGGAGGGAGTGGTCCACTGTGTCATAGGCAACAGAGAGGTCTAGGAGTAGGAGTACAGAATAGTATCCATTGGTTTTTAGCCATTAGTAGATTGTTTGTAAGTTAGGTTATTCTCAGTGAGGTGGTTTCTCAGCTGGTTGTAGACCAGGTGTTCAAGGAGTTTGGAGAAAAAGGGAAGTAAGGAGATGGGTCATAGATTGTTAAGACTGGTGGGGTCTAGTGAGGGCTGTTTAAGTATGGGGGTGACTAGTTCATGTTTTAGAGTATTGGGGAAGATTGCCGGAAGAGAAGGAGAGATTAAATATGTGAGTTAGAGAGTGCAGGATAGAGCCAGAGGGTGACTGCAGCATTTGCGACAGAACAGGGTTTAAGTGGCACGTGGCTAGGTGGGCATTAGAAAAAAGTTTAGCAACCTTGTCTTTAGTAGTGGGGTTGAATGTGGGAAGTAATGATTGTCCCTGTGGATGTGGAGTGTTAAGTAGGGGAGGTATCTGCACGTTGGAGATCTTCTTTTTGAAGTGATTGTCAATCTCCTGGGCAGTGAGTGAGTTAGTGGGTGGAGACAGTGGCGGATGAAGAAGAGAGTTGAAAGTAGAGAAGAGTTGATGGGGATTGGATGAGAAGGTGTTAATGAGAATAATGAAATAGGTCTGCTTGGCAGTATGGAGGCAGGAATAGTATTTCTGGAGGGCTAATTTATATTGGTTGAAGTCTTTCTGAGACTTAGTCTTACGCCACAGATGCTCAAGAGCACGGCTATGTTTTTTGAGACCTTTAGTGTCATCTGTTTGCCAAAGTTGTAATGGTCGGGGCCTGACTGTGTATATAGTGAGGGGGGTGAGCATGTTTAGGGAGGATGACAGTGAACTGTTGTAGACAGAAGTGGCTAGATCTGGGCAGGAGAGAGATGTTATTTTGTATTAGAGGTGGTCAGTAGCAGAGCAGAGAAGAGAAGGGTTGAGGTTGCAAAGGTTTCTATGGGTAACTGTTAGGTGGTTGGATGGAGAGGAGGTGGGAGCCAGGGAGAGAGTGAAGCTAATAAGGTGGTGATCAAAGAGCGAGAGAAGGTTGTTGGAGAAGTTGCACAGAGTGCATATATAGGAGAATACAAGGTCAAGGGTGTTGCCTTTGGAGTGTGTAGAAGCCTGTATCCATTGCTTCAGGCCAAAAGAGGAGGCTAGATTAAGAAGTTTAGAAGTAGTAGGAGTGTTAGCATTAAAAGGGATGTTGAAGTCGCTGAGAATGTTTGTGGGGATTTCAGAAGAGAGAAAGAAGGGTACCCAGGCAGAGAAGTCATCAAGGAAGATAGATACCGGTCCAGGGGGCTGGTAGATCACAGCAATTCTTATAGAAACAGGACAGAATAGACATAGACTAAGCTCTGTGGATTGCGGCTGCTGCCAGAGGGTGCAGGGTTATGAGTGCAGAGGGTGATGCTAGCATTGGGCACACAGTGTTTGGGGATATATTTCCATAGATTAGGAGAAACAGAAGGGTGAGGGAGATAATACGGGAGTGCGATTTATATGAGGGGACATACTTCAGCGCCCTGAAAGTTTTATAAACATGTGGATTTGGAATTAGTAGGAGTTAGTGAGTGCAGTAATAGTAATAGGGAGAAGACAGAAGGGAGGTGGGGAGGAGAAGAGGGATGAAGAAAAGAGACTTTAAGGATAGCAGACACAACTGTCAGAAGGAGTGGTAGAAAGTGCATGCTACAGAGTAGAGGGAGAGCAGAATAGAGAGAGGGTAACTTGCAGCCTGTTTGGTGCTTCTCAATGCAATTTGCTGTGTATGCTCACTTTGTGCAGTCACTGAAGTGCAGAGTCCAAAGTGCAAATCACTTGTATAAAGAATCACTTCTAGAAAGAATCATGAAAGAAAGAAGCCCAGCAACGTTCTCCCCAGAAAAGTGCTTCCCCATAAAGGTGCTCTAGATTTATAATATTAAGGGTGGGGTGGTTGGTTGTTAATTAATTAATCATGAGCTAATATAGAGATGGCTGGCTAAAAAAGCAAGCTCTTCATATCTAAGCCAGTCTTGCAAAAGGGCAGAGAGAGTTGTAAAGATAAGACCAGCCATAACTTAGGTAAGACACTTACAGAGTAACATAAACATAATGATGCAGAAAGGGCAACAGATGGTGAAGGCAGCAACATACCAAAAAGTACAAAGACACAGTGGAAAAAAATAGTCATTGTGTTCAGTTCTGGGTGGATGTAGGCAGCAACATACCTGCGGAGGAACAGAAAGACATGTTCAGATGAGACATTCAGGTAGAGCAGAGTCTGAAATGCAAATCACTTGTATAAAGAATCACTGAAAGAAAGAAGCCCAGCAATGTTAGCTCCAGCAAAGTGCTCCCAAATTATTATATTATTATTATACAGGATTTATATAGGGCCAACAGTTTGCTCAGCGCTTTGCAATATAACGGGAGACAATACAGCAACAATACAGTTCAATGCAAGAGGGATAGGAGGGCCCTGCTCCTTGGAGCTTACAATCTAGAAGATTAACAATTACAAATTTTTCTTGGGAAATACCATTTCCATCTTTTAAAAAAGATTTTCTAGGCAGTTGTGTGCTATAAGGTGACAATGTGGCAAGGAATGTTTTTTTAGATAATCTCTATAGGCACTACCAATTCATGGAAACTAAATAAAGAACATTTCTAAGATGGTGAGGGTTTATTTGCAGTTTTTTTTATGCTTTATTTATTTTTTATAACAACCTGTATATTTTTAACAAATTATTTTACTATTAATTAAATAAAGTTTTTCAAGTTTGAACTATTTTAAGCTCAAGAAATTTAGTAGTGATATATGGTGAGGTGCTCCTGTACCAAATGCAATCATTTTGCTTATAGATAAGCACCTAAAATCCATCAGTAAACTTTTGTGATCTTTTAAAAGGGCTTTGCTGGTTCAGATTGTTTAAAAAGAATTTTGATCTTCATAGTTTAACTTGAAATGCCTTTTGTAGCACTGATGTCTAGGACGTTATACGTCATACTTATCTGGGCACCAGATGCTGCCTGTAGAGAAATTCTTTCCGTTCCATTGTCTTTCTTTTTTTTCAAATAAGTTTTATTGTTTGCCCTATAATATCATAATCAGCCAAAATAAGACTAGCTTGTCAAAAAGCCTGAGGAGTATTGTTTTCAAATACAGGTGCACAATGACTTATTAAATTACTGTATGTGGAGCCATGCCACCATCAGATTACACTTGCATATGGGGAAAGTTGTACAGGCATAAGACTTGACAAAAAATTCCAAGAATGCGTTAATAATGGCTTTTTGAGAGCTTTGAAGCAAAGCTGAACATTATTCCAAACCATCCACAGTAAAATATAGCTGCTGCTTAACACATGATAAGGAATGCTATGAATTTGGATGTCTCTTTTTAAAAGTGTCATAGTTGATCATTTGACGAACCTACCAAGAAAATACATCCAAATTCTGTGCTTTCAATCAGGTCAATGGTGAAATAGTTTTGGAAGCTATATCAATCAAGAGAGATTTGTATTTCATGTCCAAATCTAGCATGATCAGAATTCCTAAAGATTAACCACTATGACCAAATGTTTAAGTTACTATAGGATGCCTAGACACAAAATCACTCACGTAAACTAGATTATAATTATAATACATTTATTTAAGTTTTTTTGCTTGCTAAAATATTTACTGTAGAGATAACTGATTTCATGACCTACTTGTCATTCAAATAATATTTTTTGAATAACTAAAATATATGCAGTCAGGGAATCACGTTCATGACAACTGGCCAAGCAGAGCAAGATTCTTGTTTGGTGGAGGAGGGATGAAGAGAGGGCTTGCCTTGGGAATTTAAAACAAGTCTGTAAAGCAGTTAATACTGTATGCAGTATCATCAGCCACCAATTGAGGGAGATTCACCCAAATATAGCTGGATGGACAAGACACAGGCAGGTGCAAATTTTTCAATCTAATGCACGTTAACCACTTGCCAACTGTGCTATAGCCGAATGACGGCTACAGCACAGTTGTCCAGTTCTGGGAGGGCATCATATGACGTCCTCCCAGAACGCGCCCTCCCGAGTGCCCACAGCGGTGCGTACATGGCGATCTCTGTGATCGCTGTGTCCTACGGACACAGCTGATCACGTGCTGCGGTAAAAGGCCAATCACAGCGGCCTTTTACTATGTGATCAGCTATGTCCAGTGACAGTTGCCGGTTATCGGCAGCCCTTTCCTCATGCCGATAACTGGCAATTGTTATAGAACAAATCAGCACTGACCATCAGGGCACTGAACAGTGCCCAGCAGTGGCGCCCATCAGTGCCTGTCAGACCCTCCCACCAGTGCCCAGCAGTGCCACCCATCAGTGCTGCCCAAGAGTGCCACCCAGCAGTAGTGCCCATCAGTGCCCAGCAGTGACACCCATCAGTGCCCAGCAGTGGCACCAGTCAGTGTCATCAGTCAGTGCTGCCAGTCAGTGCTACCAGTCAGCACTGCCCATCAGTGTTGCCCATCAGTTCCCATCAGTTCTTCCTATCAGTGCCCATCAGTGCCGAGTATCAGTGCCCATCAGTGCTGCATATCAGTGCAGCAGCATCAGTGTTACCTCATCAGTGCCACCCCATCAGTACAGCCTATCAGTGCCCATCAGTACTGCCTATCCAATGCACCTCATCAGTGCCCATCAGTGCTGCCTATCAGTGCTTATCAGTGCTGCCTCATCAATGTACATCAGTAAAGGAGAAACATTACCTGTATGCAACATATTATAATAGAGATTTTACACAAATAGAATTTGTGTTAAAAAAATTATAAACATTTCATATGGGTACAATGTTGCATGACTGCGCAATTGTCAGTCAAAGTGCGACAGCGCTGAAATCTGAAAATTGGCCTGGACATGAAGGGGGTAAAAGTGCCTGGTAGGCAAGTGGTTAAGGGTTGTATACCAGCTAGGTGATTCCTATATATTTCTGAGATTCACCAAACTATCCTGTGATCTGCTGTCCTTAAACACTTTCACTTTTCCTAATAAAAGACACACAACTCAGGGTGCCTTGCCACTGCCTGCAGTTTGTCAGCTGACTTGTCTGCTAGGCAACCATAGAAGCGCACACACACACACACACACACACACACACCTCTTGCTGGCAATGTCTGTCTTTGCCTATGGCAGATAGCTTCCACAGACTGACACTAATCTGCATGCAATCATATTGGCCATCTCATGCTCTGTTAGCCAACTGCTGCAATTACAGGGAACACAAGGGCACAGCCGCAATCTTTCTAGGAGTTATGAATACGTAGCCTAGTACACAAAAGACCACTTATTAATTTATAAATGTTATATCCTTAGGCAGACAGTGCATAGGAATATACAGAATGCAACAGTAAAAATTGCAAAAGATAAGAAAGAAAATGACATACTGAAATTTTGTTATACAATAAAAAGAGAGTTAAACAGAAATACTTTACCCTTTATTCTGCATCGTTTTATCCTGTTGACAGGAGCATGCTGGATATCCCGACCCGCTGTGTTTTTGAACACACTCCAGAAAAATTACAGTGTTCATTTTCATGATATGTAATTTATTTTAGTAAGATGTGGGATGGACTTTTTCCCTTTGGCCAGTCACCTTTGGAGGTGATACCTCACGTGAGAGTTCTTACCTCTTGAAGGAGCCATAGGTTACAGAGATAAGCCAGTTCTGATGGCTGGGTTGGATTTAGGCTTTCCATCACTAAGTCATCATCCTGATCACAGCGAGACCAAATACCACATGGCTGCCATGAGCAGGGTCCCTATAACCATTTAATCATTCCTTACATGGTTGTATGTGGCCAGGACATACCATTATGCATCCTGATGCAGCTCATGGGACTTTCTATCAGAAGATATCACCTTCATTTCCCGACTACTCTTATTTTATGAGAGATTAAACATATTCTCTCTGTTCCAGAGGCTTTTCTATACCCATTGAACAAAGTCCTCTCAACTTGTTTGGATGGCCTTTTGACACTTCTGCAAACGGATTCTTGTTGATCTATGTGGTCTCTGCATATTATACTGTAACCCTCTGTAGATATTTTTGGAAATGTAACTTACAGTGACTTGGAACATATATTAGGCTCATGTATGGAGTCAATATTTTTCTTGTTACCTGCTGCAATCCTCTAAATAAAAAAAAACATATTCTCTCTGCTCTAGGAAAATGCATAGTGACAGGAGACAGTGTGGTGCCTTTAATATGCAATGATCTCTACCCCTGCTGATTATGCAGTAATCAGGTGTTAACTCCTCAAATGTCCAGGTCTCAAACTTTTCAGATTCTAAATTGTGAACATTTGTTTACACTACTGGCTACGAACATATCTGTAATCTTATCATCTCACACTCTATATTTAATGTTACATTTAATATATAAATTGTGGAACTGTGTAAACCATTATATACCTGTATAGTTGTAAGCTCTTAGTAAATTGATAGATTGAACATTTGTTTAAGGCTGAAAGTAGCAATGGTTATTAAAGGCACATAGGCAGCCTTTCTTTGTACAGTTATTGGCCAGGCATTTTTCCCATTTTCAGCAAACATAAATTAATCTCTTATAAGCTGATTTATACATTGTCACTATGTTCTGAGCCAGGTTGGAAACCGTAAACCCTGAAAATGTTCTGTGCAAATAAGTGTTACTGCCACAGGGGTGTGTTTTTAGGCTGTATGCTCACAAGGTCCAGGAATAGAATTCTGGCCCTGTTAGACAAAGTGGAGTTTGCAGTGCAATTATGTAGTAAAGATTTGATGCAACTTTGGTTGCATTATGGATGTGGTTTGCGTATTCTATGAAGCCAAATTGCACTGTGAACCACACCAAAGTAGCACAGGCAGGGGCGGACTGACAACTCATGGGGCCCCTAGGCAATAGGGGATCATGGGGCCCCTGTGTCCTTGCCCAAACTCAAAAAAACCTATGAAAAAAGGTACTAGGGGCATCTCATGGGGCCCCCTACTGGCCCCGGGCCCTCGGGCAGTGCCCAAGTTTCCAAATGGTCAGTCCGCCCCTGAGCACAGGACCCTTTCTCAAAGTCACATCACAGCTGCACTGTATTGATATGAATGCAAACCATTGGAAGCAATGTTATTTCCACTGTCATGCAATTCAATGAGACCCAAGGCGCAGCTGATATTGCATCAATGTGAAGCAGGCATAAATGAATTGAGAGTGTTCGCTTTGCAGTATAATTGTTCACTGAGCTTAGTAAATAAGATGAAGCTATGTTAAAATCAATCATAATGAACTAGCAAAAATCCTATTTTTTTTTCTATTTGCTTCACACATGATGCTGTCAATCACTTCGTGAAATGAACGCACATTTTTTAAAGTGAACATTCATTTTGTCAATGAAAAGCCTTTTTTTATTTACTAAACCAAACCCAGTATATTATGGTCAATATTATATTGTATGTCTCTAGTTATGTATCTCATTGTAAACAAATCGGTGATAGCTGTTTAATAGAAAATTGGGTCCTACTGGGCCAATTAGATCTAATTTGCTATTATAACATATCATCCCCCAGTGTATACCATTTTTCATTCACCCCTCAATATTGCTGGATAATAGTATATGGA
Organism: Staurois parvus; assembly: GCF_062004578.1. Taxonomy (NCBI): domain Eukaryota; kingdom Metazoa; phylum Chordata; class Amphibia; order Anura; family Ranidae; genus Staurois; species Staurois parvus. Next base: position 492,086 of record NW_028318189.1, on the reverse strand, counting down.
TATTCTCTTTGTTATATGTAAATTGTGAGATTTGTTTTGCTGAAACTTGGAGAAAATTAGTTTTAGCTTGTTTTTTTATACAAAGTTCTTGTCTGCAACTGCGCATGCTTTCTAAAGGAGGATCTGAATACATGGTTCACAGAACAGGATGCTTGGACTGTATCCAGAGAGGCATTTATCAATCAAGGGGTGCTACAGAGTGCAAAAACCCAACATTGTTCAGTTAAGGCACATTTTAGTCTGATAATACATCACTGCTATGCTGACTATGGCTATGTACCACCATAAAGAGAAAAGCCCCCCATCAGTTCTTACATATAACCAAGAATACAGCTGCAGGTGTGGCAAAAATAAAACCAGAAACTTTATAGAGATGAATGTACACTGGATAGGTGCCTGATTCATATGCATTGCTTGTATAAATCCTCCCCTCCCCCAAGACAATGTGTGTGGCTGAGGGGAGACAGAACGCAGAGGCTGTAGACAGCAGACAACATTATGTAGAAATGGAAAAGGCTTTAAGAGGACTGCATACATGAAAGATTGACAGGATTACCTGGGGCTACAGGTTTTATTGGATAAAGACATAAGTCCTTAGTCTAAGAGGAGTATGGCCAGCTGAGAATGAGTTGTTAAATAAAGCTAGTTATCCAATGTATATATTTTATTCATGTATTGTTTTTCATTACTATTGGCTATTTGACTGTCCTGGCTATGAAATCCAAACACTTGATAGAAAAAAATACTTTGACCTGATAGCTGGCCTCCCAAGCAAACAATGGTTTTAATTTATTTTTAAATAAATATTGTTTAAATGTTGTTTTTTAATCATTTAACATTGACATAGGCAAAGATGGCATTTGGATATGCTGGACATGCATTCAGTTGGTGTGTGGATAGGCAAGCTAATACAAGGTTATGTGAAGTGTTCAAGTCTGAGCACTGGGCAGTTCTTAGTCCATATTTATTGTCTAATTATTTTGGGGGTAAATAAGAGCCATAGACTTACTGAAATTAACTAAAATTGCTGAGTCTGGGCAAATCAAATTGCCTCATTAACAAACATAGATATGTCAGATAAAAGTGTAACCGAGCTGTTTGCATTTTAAGGATACTTGCACATGGTACTGATGTATGAACATTATATATTCCTGGCATAAAAAAATGTGAAGATGGGCTGTATAGCACCTGTGCATATTTGCGTGTGTAGCACTACCACCTTAGGAGTCGCTAGAAGATTTGTGTCCCCCTATAGTCCTGCACAGCCAGGCATCACATATCTTCACCAAGACTTGCATCCGGGATCAGAAATCAGTCCTTGAGCTTTTGTTTTGTTGTTATATTTAGGAGATTTTAACTGTATTTTTTTTACTTTCTGCTATAAAACATATCCAATAAAAAAATAGAACAATTCAACTTACCTCATAAATTTAGGCCAAAATGTATTCTGCTACATGTCTTTCGTAGAAACATAAAAACAATCCCAATAAGTATATATTGAATGGTTTGCATGAAAATTATAGAGACTACAAACTATGGTATATATATATATATATATATATATATACAGTATATACACACAGTGCTCAGCATAAATGAGTACATCCCTTTTGAAAAGTTAGATTTTAATCAATATCTCAATGAACACAAGAACAATTTCCAAAATTTTGACAAAACTGAGTTTTATAGAACATTTGTTAAGCTCTTTACATGAAAGCGTAACTTAGATGACAAAATCTCCACTTTTACTCAAATTAGTTGATGCAAAAAATTACTACACCCCACAACAAAAACTACTACATCTAGTATTTTGTATGACCTCCATGATTTGTAAGGACAGCATCAAGTCTTCTAGGCATGGAATGAACAAGTTGGCGACATATTGCAACTTCTATCTTTTTCCATTCTTCAAGAACGACCTCTTTTAGAGCCTGGATGCTGTATGGAGAGTGATGCTTAATTTGTCTCTTCAGAATTCCCCATAGGTGTTCAGTTCGGTTCAGATCAGGAAACATACTTGGCCAATTAATCACTTTCACCCTGTTTTTCTTCAGAAATGCAACAGTAGCCTTAGATGTGTGTTTTGGATCATTTTCATTTGGAAATGTGCACGATGACCAGGGGCACAGAGTGATGGTAGCATTTTCTCTTTCAATATAGAGCAGTACATCTGTGAATTCATGATACATCAATGAAATGCAGCTCCCTGACAGCAGCAGCACTAATGCAGCCCCACAGAAGGACACTGCCACCACCATGTTTCACTGTAGGCACCATGCATTTTTCTTTGTATTCCTCACATTTGCAACGCAATACAGTTTTGAAGCCATCAGTTCCAAAAACATTTATCTTGGTCTCATCACTCCAGAGTACAGAGTCCCAATAGTCTTCTTCTTTTTCAGCATGGGCCCTAGCAAATTCAAGACAGGTTTTTTTGTGCATGGGCTTTAGGAGAGGCTTCCTTTGTGGACAACACCCATGCATGCCATTCCTCTGCAGTATATGCCATATTGTGCCATGGGAAACAATCACCCCAGTTTGACTTTCTACTTCTTTAGCTAACTGCAGTGAACTTTCATGGCAATTTTCTTCAACCCTTCTCATCAGAAGACTCTCCTGTCGAGGTTTTAACTCCCTTGGATGGCCTGGATGTTTCTGTGAGATGGTTGCAGTTCCATCTTTGTTACATTTTTATACCACATTTGCTACAGTATTCAGACTGATAAGTAAAGCTTTGCTGATCTTCTTGTAGCCTGTATCTTTCTTGTGACTTTTCTCTTCCATGTGGTGCCATTGCCGACAGCGTGAAATGGGAGGAGTTTTTTTGTCATAATATCCCAATAAAATACATTTATGTTTTTGGTTGTAACATGACAATATGTGGAAAATGTCAAGGGATATGAATATTTTTTCAAGGCACTGTAGACTGTGGTTGAATTCTTGTTAATTAGGATTTTGTTGTCTAAAATTTAGCTTTGCTCCTAAGAAACTCATTGGGGTGTATTCATTTATGCCACATGGTCTTGAATTAATTTGTTAGGAAAAATACTTTTTTGTGTGTGCAAATTCACAAATCTTGTTTGCAATCAATGGCCGGCATTTGTGGGAGTATTTTGTAGTACAGTGTCCCATAGAAAATGTGGATTCTGAAAGGAAAGTAAAGGTTTTCTGATTGGCATGTACCCATTTATGCTGAGCACTGTATATATATATATATATATATATATATATATATTATTTATTTAATACTAGTAATGGCTGTGATCATCAACTTATAGTGTGGCGGGCAATCTGGCACTAACTGCCACTGGGCCGGAACTGAGTAACTACCACTGACATCACCAGTGACATTAATACAGTGATCAATGGTAATACTATACACTGTCACTGTACTGATGACACTGGCTGGGAAGGGGTTAACATCTCGGGATGAATGTGTGCCTAACAATTTGTAATGTGTGTAACATGTGCTTTACAGGGAAAAGAAACAGAGAGATCATTACCTCTGTACAGAGCCCTGTGTTGATTGTTAACACAGCCGATCAGCAGATCCTGGCTATGAATCATTGGCCAGTACCTACTGACTAACTCCTGCTGTATACAATCACAGTGAAAGGTGGTGCCATGTGCATGCGTCTTGTACCCAGAAGAGGCCAGCTATGTGCAGGTAAGTCACTACACCTGTACGGGCTGCCCATCCGCATTACATTACGTACATGCAGTCCAGATGCGGTTAATGGACAGTGGCATACACATAAAGATACTGGCCAGCAATGCAGATTTTAAACAATGGGCTGCATTTAGATCAGTAAAAAATAGAGAAACACCTGAACGCTTAAAAACATGGCATTTGCAAGAGGCCTAAAAACTGATGCTGCAACAGTGTCAGACAGTAGATACTGAACATACAACATTTTTCAAAGTGATGCTTTATTTTCATAAATCTGCTAGTCATCTTAGATTGTAAGCTGCAAGGAGCAGGGCCCTCCTAACCCTCTTGTAGTGAACTGTATTCTTGCTGTATTGTCTCCCGTTATATTGCAAAGTGCTGAGCAAACTGTTGGCGCTATATAAATCCCATATAATAATAATAATAATAATAATAATAATAATAAAAGGAAAAAGATAAATAACTGGCCTATGCAGCACTACAATTTCATATTATTGCAGCATTGCACAGGATAGTCATTTACTGTTTATAATAGCTAGAGGGTTTCTACAGAGCTCAGTTAGAGTCTAATGTATGGAGTCAGTGGACCAAAGTACGCAGACGGGAGAGAATTATACCATTGTTTAGACTCTTAAATGTAAAATATGTTACCAATTTCTAAGAAACCTCAGCAAAGAAACCTGTAGTTTGTGGTCTGAAAGACCCATGAGAAGAATAGGGTAAGTTAGAGTTCGCTCCATAAAACTCATGCCAACTATGATAAATCAAACCTTGAACAAGCCCACACAACTAACACTAATCCTTATCCTATTAGTCAAGGCAAGGCATAGCTGAGATGGGTAAAACTGCTGATATTTCATGACAGTTTGAAACAGACTGGCTGGAAAACATTTAAAAAGTGAGATGAGCATATAACATATTATTTATATAATCAATAATAATTGAATATTTCCTTGGTAGAATGCAGAACATGCTAATTTTATGGCTTTTGCAAGAAATGTTACTGGGTAGCAATAGTTATATGAAGAAACTTTTTCACACATCAAATCCTTTAATGCGTTTAAGCTGTTCTGGCCTTCACAGTGCTTTCACTTTGTTAAGATTATTATATTGTAGGACAAGTGAAAAACATAACTATAATATTGCTCCTGGCTAATTAAAATTATTACTTTGCTGCCCTCCATGTCAGCACCTTTCTTTTCTTCTACAGCAAGCGTAGACTTAGATAACATTTATTTCTTCCAAGTCTATACCATCCTCTATCTACATCAAAATACCATTATTGAGACTGTATGAAGCCGATGTTATCATTGACAGATACATCTCTGTGGAGCAAAGGATGTCCTGTTGAGCTAAAGAAAATGATAATTATGTTGCTTTTTATATTCTTTTCCAATAATTTTTATTCAATTAACATAAAAAAACCTATGAAAAACATGAAACTACGCTATAATTACTGTTAAACAGATATCACAAGTAGAAGGGAAAAGGGAGGGGGAAAGGTAAATGTTGCTTTTTATTTTAATATATCCTAGATTGTATGATTGTTTCAGACATCATATTCTAATAGAATGATATACACTATTTTACCAAAAGTATTGGGACACCTGCCTTTACTTTACTGAACTTTAATGGCATCCCAGTCTTAGTCCGTAGGGTTAAATATCAAGTTGGCCCACCCTTTGCAACTATAACAGCTTCAACTCTTCTGGGGAGGCTGTCCACAAGGTTTAGGAGTGTATTTATGGGAATGTTTGACCATTCTTCCAGAAGCGCATTTCTGAGGTCAGGCACTGATGTCATGCAAAAAGGCCTCTCTCGCAGTCTCCACTCTAATTCATCCCAGAGGTGTCCTATTGGGTTAAGGACAGGACTCTGTGCAGGCCAGACAAGTTCCTCCATCCCAAAATCGCTCATCCATGTCTTTATGGACCTTGCTTTGTGCACTGGTGCGTAGTCATGTTGGAATAGGAAGGGGCCATCCCCAAACTATTCCCTCAAAGTTGGGAGCATGAAATTGTTCAAAATGTCTTGGATTGCTGACGCCTTAGGAGTTCCTTTCACTGGAACTAAGGGGCCAAGCCCAACCCCTGAAAAACAACCCCACACCATAATCCCCCCTCCACCAAACTTTACACTTGGCACAATGCAGTTAGGCAAGTACCGTTCTCCTGGCAACCACCAAACTCAGACACATCCATTGGATTGCCAAACAGAGAAGCATGATTCGTCGCTCCAGAGAACACTTCTCCACTGCTCGAAAGGGCTTTACACCACTGCATCCGATGATTTGCATTGCACTTGGTGATGTGAAGCTTGGATGCAGCTGCTCGGCCATGGAAACCCATTCCATTATGCTCTCTACGCACTGTTGTTATGCTAATCTAAAGACCACACGAAGTTTGGAGATCTTTAGCTATTGACTCTGTAGACAGTTGGTGACTTCTGCGCACTGTGAGCTTCAGTATGCGCTGACCTCGCTCTGTCAACTTCGTCACTAAGTTGCTGTTTTTCCCAGTTGCTTCTACTTGTTATAATACCACTAACAGTTGACTGTGTAATATTTAGTAGCAAGGAAATTTCATGGATGGACTTATTGAACAGATGGCAAACTATCGCGGTACCATGCTTGAATTCCCTGAGCTCCTGAGAGCAACCCATTCTTTCACAAATGTAAAAGCAGTCTGCATGCCTAGGTGCTTGATTTTATACATCTGGGGCCATGGAGGTGATTGGAACACCTGAATCCAATGATTTGGAGGGCTGGCCAATACTTTTGCCAATATAGTGTATGTATTTAGTACTGTGCAAATGGTGATTTTGGACTAATCTGTAAATGTTGGTGCACCTATTGTTTTATGCATTTTCCTGCAAATGTGTATCAAAGCAAAGGGCAACATGAGCCATAGCACCTGGTATCCTACGGGAAGTGCATCCTGAAATTCCATTGCAGAAATCCATAAAGATGGTGTAGCATCAGACGAAACATATTGATTGGGACCACAATCATTAGTTGCTATTATTATATATAAGATTCCATTCAACAAAGAATAATCCAATTGGACATTGAATGCATCACAAATTCCACAAAACAGATTGCCAGTGCACTTAAAAAAATGCTCATGCCAAAATCTTTAGATCCTTCTATTATTTTCAATTTAGCATGTTTTCCATCCGTCCCTATTTTTTAAGCCTGAGTATTTTTTGTATCCTATGTAAATTTATCAAATTTGGGGCTAGGTAACAAGCTCCTCAAAAACACAGGAGACCCAGTTATGAGAAGAAAGGGCAGCAATACAATGCACAGATAAGAAGTTGTGTGTTTTTACCTAAATTGAACCTGATCTGGCCTAAAAACAGTTGAGGTTGCAGCAATTCTGAAGTTTTAATTTAATGAATCCCTGTGAAGTCCTTTTGGATCCTAGACCCATGCTGTACACAGGTTCTCAGTTTATACCCAGTTTGAGATTAGGCCCCAATCCCTTGATGCTAATCATTACCCTGTCAGATGTAAAGAAATACCAGAATCTCAGTGCTCAATAGAGGCTCTAGCTTTTGTTAAATGACAGGAATAGGGCTTAGTAGGATTTAGAAATTGAGGCCCTGTATACAGCCTAGGCTTCAAGGGGCTTCACAGGGACACAGTGTCTGATCTGAACACTAACACAGGTGCCTGCATTTCAGCACTGTTCTTAGTCACAGTTTTTGGCTAGATCATCGTCACTTTTTATTTTCACTTTCATTGCTAAAATAACATTTTAAATGGGCATAGTATAATGACTATGATGCAGTGAATATATTTTGTGGCACAGAAACATTGTATGTTAGAGCTTGCAGTTGCAGACATAACAACGGACCACAGAACGTATGTCCCAGAAGCCTGCGGATTGCACCCTAGCCACTACTGATTGCACTGTATTGAATCAAATAGCTCAAAACATGCAAGCAGCTAGCATAGCATAAGGTACCCCTCACAAGCATACTTAATACTGTGAAATATTTCTTTGAAAAAAAAAATTTTCACGGGACTAAAGTGGATGGACCAAACCCTCAATCTCATTGATTAGTGTTTCTACTGAGGATGACAAGCAACATGCATGCAGAGAGCACCACATGTAAATTCTGTGATGAACCTATTCATTTTTTAATGAGAACATTTGTTTCTAAACACTCATTAATTTTATGTGCATTCATCAGTGTTGCAAAAGTGATGTTGACCAGGCATGAATAAAAAGCTATCTATGAATGGAGGATGGGAAAATGAATGAAAGTTCCTCCTCCATTCATTTTCTATGCTTTTTAAGTGCAGTTGATATTGCAGACTTGCATTTGGTAGCAGGATAGTCCCATATAATCACATCTCCATTCATTAATGTTTTTTGATTTATGGAAGCTATAGTACAGCTTGCCTGAATGGAGGAGGTAGGCAGAAGGGGAAGGCATAGTTGACATTCTTGATGAGTGCCTTTGACAATCCCTCAGCTCTGAAAACCCCACAGCACTGAAAGATTACAGATACCTGTGTAGGAGAGGTTCAGAGGACTTTGGATTCCTAAAGCAGCAGCCAGGTATCTAAAGTACGTATATCTTTGCAAAACTATGCAAAAAGGCTCAATCAATGGGTCTGGATTTTCATGTGGTGCAGTTTTTATTGAAAGCATTGCACTAAAATGCAGAAGTGTAAATGTTGCTGAAAAACAAAATGCTACAACACACGGGTTTATTAACTAAACTTGTTCACTCAGAATCCCGTGCACTTCTGCATAGAACCCAATCAGCTTACAGGTTTTATTTCTAAAGCCTAATTCAACAAGCTGAGGTTAGAAGCTGATTGGCTACCATGCACAACTGCAGCAGATTTTGAGTGAACCAGATTTAGTAAATAAATCCCACTGAATTATTTCAAATAATTTTTTATTACCATGGCAAGTTAAACTACACAAATTAATAAGAGCGGGTTTAAAAAAGCTTATTAAAATTTAGCTGTTACAGAGTCCAGCAGTTCTCAGGACATGGGCTGGATGTGGTTTCAAGGTGGTGGTGCTCACTCTTTCCTTGGTGTGGGTTTGAGCTTTACATTGGTCTAGTTGTAGGCCATGTGCCGGAGCCATTTCACTGGCTGAACCCTTCAGCATACATGCTTGTTTAATAAAGGATTTACAGAGATTATAAACTTTGTGAATTGGTTTTACTTAATCTTATTATCAGAGCAGTGTAACACCTTTAAGTACACAGAGCTGAAAAACAGGTGCAGCTATTTAAGTATATACTGTATATATCACTGCCATTCTTGATCTGCCACCAGGACTCAGCAGGCACATGAACATAGTAGACGTGGGCAGGGTGGATTGCCTGATTATTCTCCAAGAATTACTGTTTAAAGGTTTTTCCACCTGTCAAGATCTGCTGTTTGTCCCAAAGTGGTGAGATTAGCACTGATTTAAAAAATAATAGGAGGAAATATAATTCTATGAGATGACCCGTATGCCTATGAGATGAGCCTATATTGCACCTACCATTCCCCATTACTGTCACATTTTCAGTAGGCTGGATTCAGATGAAACCAACGAATATCTTTGAAAAAAGACAAATTACAAAGCATTATTGCTGCTTGTATATGTATGGAGTACAGATAGGGAAAATATTTTTCATAGTTATTTTTTAAAGTGTCCAAACCCAAACACCTAAACTAAATATGTAGCTGTACATGTACCTGTAATTTCACACTTAATCCTATTTTTTATTATACAGGATTTATATAACACCAACAGATTGAGCACTTTTTTACAAAATAAACAGAGACAGTACAGTTACAATACATTCAATACAAGAGGGTTCTAAACAGCCCTGCTTATGAGAGTTTACATCTAAAAGGCAGGGTCAAGTGATACAAAAGGTAATAGATGTAAGGTATAAGCTGATGGAGAAAGTAGCAGTACATTACAAAATGGGGTCAGGGTAGGCCTGACTGGAGAAATCAATTTTGAGGGATGGTTTAAAGGCACAAAGAGTAGGAGATCACATTTCAGATTGGGGTAGGGAGTTCCAGACAATGGGAGATACTTTAGAGAAATCCTGAAGTGAGCATGGGAGGAGATGACGTGGGCGTTAAAAAGCAGGATGTCTTGGGAGGAGTGGGTGATATTTTGACATGAGGATGATGAGGTATCTGGGGGCAGAGTTGAAGATGACTTTGTATGTTAGTATTTTTAATTTTTGTTTGTTGGATGAGCCAATGGAGGGATTGACAGAGAGGGGCAGCGGAAACTCAGCGGTTAGTAAGATAGCGAAGTCTGACAGCAGCATTCATGATAGACTAAAGAGGGATAGTCTATGTAAAGGAAGGCCAACAAAGAGACAGTTGCAAAAGTGAAGATAAGAAATAAATTAGCGAATTAGAAGCTTTGTGGTGATGTAGGTTTAAAAGGGAGTGTGTTGCTACAAAGGTTTAAGGCCACAAGATTTGTACAGAGATTAGATGTGGGACTAAAAGGAGAGGTCGGAGTCCAGGATTACAACTAGCACCCTGGCATCATTGAGCTTGAAGGAGAACCCAGGGAGGAGGCATGGGGGGTTATGGTGTTGGGTGTGGAAGGATATTATGTTCAATTTTGGAAATATTAAGTTTGAGGAAGTGGTATTACATTTGTGCTGATTTGTTAGTTATTAAATTGGTGATTCCCAAGGATGAATAAAGCCACGGGAGGTTATCAGCTGACCTAGGTTGGAGGTGTACAAGATAATAGAAGTTTTCCAAGGTCAGAACTTTGGAGAACTTCTACAGATGGAGGAGTTGTAAGCAACATTGCCAGTGAAGTGACTGAAGGCACGCCTGCTTCTGATTGTTAGTCTCAGACAATTTGGAGTGAAATCTAGTGATATCACTAGTGTGCTACGCACTAGTGTGCTACTAGAGTGCTACTCTCCTTGATGGAGGCTCTCACATGAAGAAGCAAAACAATACATGGTAAGTCAATAATGAGGAGAAGATCAGATGCAGGCAACCATAGGGAGTACTGGAGAATAGGGATGAGCTTGGGTTCAGTCCAAACCCAGAAGGTAGCTGTTAGTGCAGGGCCAATTGGCTGCAGACAAGGGATATCCTTATTCCCACATGACCTTATTAGGTCAATGATGTCACAATCCTCACATTTTTGTGTATTTGCTGCTGTGGAGCGAAGAATTACCTGCTCACAGATGATTGGCCCAGCACTGACAGCTTCCACCTGGGTTCAGCTGAACATGGGTTTGGCTTGGCACAGAAGCAAAACCCAAGCTCATCCCTACTTGGGGAGAAGTCCTTTGCACTCTGCCTGCCTTCTTTCAAGCAGAGTTTTCAGAGGTCAGTTGCTCTTTAAGCACCTGACTTCAGTCTGCTAGGACACTGTAAGCTCTAGTGTACCCACTGACTTTTAGCCACCTTGTTCTCACACTTGGTAATTGTGTTTACTGTCCCCTTGCTTCTTTTGCATGTTTACAAATATCAAACTAAACACAGTTATTCTAACAGAGGCAATGTAAGATCCTGACTAATACGTCTAGGTCCAGATTTTTAAACAAGGCAAACATGACTTTACTTCATTTCCTATTACATTATGTTGCAGTGCTGTTGAACAGGGCACATTTGTTCCTACAACACTTAGGACCCAGAGGGACTAATGGGGAACAGAGAGCTGTGTATTCCATTTTCACTGGCATATCTCCAGTTACCAATTGTATTCTGAGTCTGTATGAAACCCTGGATTGTAAATTCATGATGAAACCTCAAGCTCTTTTCTCCTAAACATGCAGCTCAATGTGCTTTTCCTTTTCATTTGTTACCTCCACACATATTTTAAGTATGCCATTTCCTTCTTATTTCTTAAGGATATAAAACATCCAAATAATAATAATAAAAATAAAATGTAAATAATATATTATACATTAAGTAATGTTGCTACTATTATAAAAAGGATAGAAAATAGTCACATCAATTAAAGGAAATAAGAGATTTGTCAACTGTAAACTAGATTTCAGCATTGTCTGTCCTAACAAAGGCGTAATATCTGGAGGCTTGGGTTTTGCATTGTATGTTAATGAAGGGGAACTGACTCTCTACCCTCTTTGCCCCTCTGAAATTGTTCAGAATAGCTTGCATTCCTGTGTATAATGAAATCAGAAAGGTAAGAAATATATTTTTAGGTATACTGTGTGAATAGGAACACAGCAAACATATAGTATAGTATTATCAAAATTGACTTCAAAAGTGGAAATACACTTTAATGGTTATGGGGAATCTGTTTTAATGTTGAATACCCAGTAATGTTCAAGTGAAATTAAACAGAAGCATTTATTGCACATGATTGGATGACTGAAGTGAAAGCTGTTTAACTTTATTAAAATTGTTATTCTACTGCTCGGTTCACACTGTGTGTTCTGGTTGTAGTTGCAGGAATCACATTGGTTCTTGCACTCTCAACAACCTGCAGCCAAACTGTGCTTCTATTAGGGGATACGCAAGCTGTCATTGATTCTGAATGGCACCCCCATGCATCTCAGCCCGCACTTTGATTGCAGATGTGGAAACCGCAGGAAAACTGCAAGGTCAAAAAAACCATGAGGTTTCCCTGCTGCCAATTTTCAAAAAGGTAAATGCACTTTTTTTGTGCATAAACACAGGCACAGCAGCCCATTCAAAAGAATAGGCTACCGTACTCGAGCAAACGCAGACCGCACAGTCCTCAAGAGTATGAATCAGGACCCAGTAAATTAACCTCAAAGTGTTTGTGCAATATGTCAACACCAGACGCATTCAGGCTACATTACTAGATTCTGTCATGAGCAGGGGCGGACTGACCATTTGGAAACTCGGGCATTGCCCGAGGGCCTGGGGTCAGTAGGGGGCCCTATGAGATGCCCCTGGTACCTTTTTCATAGGCTTTTTCGAGTTTGGGCAAGGACACAGGGGCCCCATGATCCCCTATTGCCCGGAGGCCCCATGAGTTGTCAGTCCGCCCCTGGTCATGAGTGTGCATCAGTGTTCCTGAAAGCTTCCAGTGTATCAATTTTTTTTGCTATAGGTTTATTCTTTATATTATAGAATGTTGAAATCTGTGTTGTTATCACAATGCTTCTTACAACTCTTATTGTGTATCTATTTCAAGAATTCTTTTATTACTTGATTTATTCTTTTCCTTGGGTCTTTTTTTTAGTTTAAGTGTCACCAGTTCCTGTCACCTAAATCAGATTAAAGTGTGAAAAATCCCCATCAGATTTTCACAGCCAGTCACATTCAATCTGTAACAGTTACGATCTGGATTTACTGGGGGAGTTAATGCTAGTAAAACGAGAAAGCCTAAGCTATTATTATCAGCAGTGATTACTTAGCATTTAACCAAATTCCATATATGTTATCAGAGAATGATATTACATTTCTTGTAAATTATCTATTCTATTGATTAATATTATTATTATTATTAGAAAAAGAATCAATAAATGTGATGTATCAACTCACAAAACTCACATATCCATTATAGATTACATATTGTTACTATAGAGGAACAAAATAAAATCTTAGTATCTCAGGAAGCAAAACATATAAAAGCAGCATAATTTCTATATGCTGCGTGTTACAATTAAAATAAGTTCAAGGCAGAGAACTGGCTTTGACACTCCCCTTTCATCAGGACTTGTGTATTATGAAATCTCAAATTTGGTGGGACATGATTGAAATACAAAAGCAGTTTTATAATATATGACACGTTTCTGCCATTGGCAGTTTGTACAGCGTAGAACTGTCACCAGAGCAAGGAATGACAGGACATCTCTCTGATTGGGGAATGGAGTAGCAATAAAAACAAGATAATGGAAATTTATGGCTGGAGTTCCAATTTAAAGGTAGATTTTTAAAAATAAAATATTATTTTGATTTAATAAAAATTTATACAGTTTTATGCCTGTGAAGGTTTTCATTTATCCATGTCATGGTCTATCTAGAAGTACTTAGTCACATTCAGATGGACTGAATGTTATGTTGAAGCTAAAAAATATCTACAAAACAAGTCAGTTGAATGTGATTAACTACTAGATGTTTGATGGAATTAATTTTACAAAGTATCCTTTAAAATGACCTCAAAAGAAATGATGTTTACATAATTAACAAATATCCTGGCTCTGAGACATTATAAAAAAAAGCTGGATACAGGCACAGTAGTGGGTAGCTTTGTGTACCTTGCCAGATTTATGTGTCTCCTTTATGATTTTCAAGAGATTTATGTATGCATTATCTTGCTCATACCCATTTCATTATATTTTTGTTTTGGTTACTTAATTGTATGGGGTAAGAAAGATTCCTGAAGGCGTTTCAGGTCAAAACAGTGTCAAGTTCTATAACAGCTGGCTCCGTCTGTATTTGAACCAGCGCCAGTCACTTTCTTGCAGCATGACCCCTTTGTAGGAGTTCCTAGGCCTAATGCACTTGTGTGAACTGTGTCATACCTTCTAGTGGAGACTCTGCTACCATTGAAAGCATTAACCCATTATTGTTGTGCTCTGAGCAAGAATATGGCTGTTTTATTATTTCTTATAACTGATATCCCCTCTGGGAAACCGTAACCTGCAGGTGTTTTTCTCGTCAAGACACAAAGGTTGTTTCATTTCAACTTCTCAGAGGATAGAGGTCCTTGCAGGGAAAGTTTAAGGCAAATAAGAACCTGGACAAAAATGAACAGTGGTGGGTCTGTTAAAATAACACATTTACTATGCTTTTTTTCCCCCAGCTACTGCAATCCTGCATTGTAACTGTTGACATAAAACCATCAGCTCAGTTACTTATGATCTCTGTAAAAATAATAGCGAGCACTAAATTTATGACCGCACACACTTCTGCAGTCAGCACTAGTTCCCCCCCTTTCCCGTTCTCTGTATTTTGGCTGTCAAAAGCTGGTAGATGTATGTATTTATTGTACATAGATAAACAAATGACATTAAAGAATATAAAATGTTTTATCAGCAAATACATCTAGAAATAAAATACTGTTGAGGGAAATCTGGAGTTGTATTAATGAAGCAGCTATTAAAGCTGAACTAAACCCTTTGATTTAACTATTTCTCAAAACAGATAGATTCATGGCTTGAACAATAACTGTCACAGATGCATGTGCTCTCAATTGAACTGTCAAGCCATCAAATGGCTGGTTGCTTAACCCCCTCACTCCTGACCCTTTAAGGGGGTTCTGACGCCAGGAGGCGGGACGGGTTTAGGGTCATGTGATCGCCGTGATCGGCTATCATGGCAGTCACATGATTGGAAAGGTCCCGATCTCAAGGAGAGATCGGGACCATTCCATGTGACGCTGACACATGTGCTGGGAGTGTGTGGCGTGAAGAGGTTAACTGATCACATGTACAGCACCATGACAGCTGTAGATCAAATAGAGGCTAAGATGGCAACACCGTTGGCTGTAAAGGATAGGAGGATTTTGTTCTGCTTCAACTTGGGGTTGGCATAATTTATCACATACTGGTTTATTTATTCAAAAGGCAATATTCAAAAGTGTGATTGCCAATATTAGCCAATCAGAATTCATTGCACAGCAGTAACATGTAATAGCTACATGGTAATTTAGTAATTTAGGAATGGGGGAGCATGTAACCTTCTCCCATGAATCAGTGCTCTGTCTTATGCCTGAATGCTGTCACTGTCAATGAAGGGTAGCCATCATATACTCTGGGTAAGCTCCAAAATACTCCAACATGCAGCAGGTTAAGGACTGCAAAGCAACAGAGTAGTGAAGGGAAGGTGAATTTTAAGTGTTTTGGATATTCAAGAGACACTGGTACTTTAAATCTGTGAAATGACAGGGTATCTTTAAAGAAAGAAAAGTTGTGTTCATTGAGGTAAATGTCTCAAACTCCAGGTGGAAATCATACTGATGCCAATGTTTTCTTATTAAAAAATCTCAAATAATTATTTTGGGATAATATATTCTTAATTATATTTAAGGTTGAAGTTTTTTTCATTTTGGATAGAGTAAAAAAGGGGTTATACCCCTGTCAAATTAGTTTGCCATCTGTGTCTCATATTTCCTTTCCCATAACAGGAAGGGAGAGGAATTCGCTACAAATTAGGAATCCCTTGCGGGGCCCCCAGGTCAACAAAACTAGTGTCCCCATTGGAAAATCTCCCCTCTATTACTTTTCTGTGAGCAATCCAAAATATGGGATTTCCTTTTACTTTCACTTTCAATGATAATGGTAAACAGGACAAATAGAGAGGGCGATTCTCCTTATTGCAGGCAAAGACAGCACAGACAGCAATAAAAACCTGACGTGTTCTAATCAATCTCCACTCTATCCAAAACAAAAAAAACTTTTGTATTTAGTTATACTTTAAAAAACACTGTTTTATAAAAGTATATTTAAAGATATATTTTTTATTTTGGATAGTGCAGGTTTTTTCCCTGTTCAATGGGGAAATTTCCTATCACTTATTTGATTCAACAGGAAGTGACAGGAATTATTAAAATGTGGTCACTGGAAGTGGTATCCCTAGTGGAAGATCCCCTCGCCTCCTGATTTAGGGATATTTTGGATATTCCATCATTTTCATTACATTTGGGCACTAACCATTTAAAAAAACCCTCCTTGTATCTGAAATTAAAGAAAAGCTTTGGCTTTAGGTACACTTTAAGGACCCATTCACATTTATGTGTTGCAGTAACACATTGCAAAACTGACCAGGTTCATAGTCTAAATGGGATCACAGGGTTCACCAGACCCATTCATTCACTACAATCTGTTGGTTGGATTAGGGGAACATCTGTTACCTCCTCATAGCCTACAATATGTGTAGCTAGTTCTATTAACATTTCTCCACCAACATTTCCCAAACTATCTTCTACCTAATTTGGCTAACATGTGAATGTGGCACATTTGAAGTGAAAGCTCTGTTTCTTTTCTCCATTGAAAGGACAGCAGACAGTAATAGGTCAAAGAGATTTCAAGCATACTGGAAAATCTCCAACAATCAGAAGCAAAAAGTCAAACAAAGCACTCGCCCTGTGTTCAACCTCAACCAATGCCTTTGTTTACAGGTCGCAACCTAGCAGCCATTGTTACAGGTTAGGCCACATTGTGTTGACTTAAAAATAAAGAATCTTTCTTGAGTTTGTTTAATACCCTTGCCTGTGGCTTTTGCTTCACTTGGTAAAAGTATGTCAAACACAGTGCAAGGGAATATTGTAGTTTTAATTCTTAGCAACCACTCCGATGTTAAAGCAGTATGAAACCCAAAAGTTCCTCCATTCTTAGATGTGATGTCTGCATTAGTTTTATTTTCTTACTTACTTTCTTTTATTTTCACCTAGTGATCTGGCCAGTAAAGCTGGTCATAGATGGTTTGAGTCCTGGCTGGTTCAGCAGGGACTGGTTGAGATTCTGGCCATCTATGGGCAGGCTGATTGTACCAAATTTGATTGTTGTATGATTTGGGTACAACCAGTCTGTCAGATCTTTCAAGCGATCATTGCCAGTGGCTATAGCAATAATCACTGTATTGTCCCGGCAGGGGCGTCAACCCCACCCCCACTCTTGCTTGGAGAACACAATATTCTTCCATCAACACTAACTGTGTTGATGGGGGAATTGAGACATTTTCTTTCCTGAAACACGTGGTCACATCATCTCTCTTACAAATGTAGTAGCTCTTACAATGATCAGCTCTATCCCAAAAGAAAAGAAAAACTGTTGTTGTAACTGCTTCTGTAACTACAGTGTGAGCTGGAGTTTGGCTTCAGTTTGTTAAGGCATGTAAATCTACTTGTACATCTAGCACTCCCGTGGCCAAACATTTTGAGAATGACACAAATATTAGTTTTTACAAAGTCTGCTGCCTTAGTTTTTATGATGGCAATTTGCATATACTCCAGAATGGTTTGAAGAGTGATCAGATTAATTGCAACAATTGCAAAGTCATTCTTTGCCATGAAAATGAACTTAATCCCAAAAAAACCATTTCTACAGCATTACAGACCTGCCACAAAAGGACCAGCTGGCATCATGTCAGTGATTCTCTCCTTAACACAGGTGTCAGTGTTGACAAGGACAAGACTGGGAATCACTTTGTCATGCTGATTGAGATAGAATAACAGACTAGAAGCTTTAAAAGAGGTGGAGCTTGAAATCATTGTTCTTTCACTGTTAACCATGGTTACAGTTGCAAGAAAAAGTATGTGAACCCCTTGGGATTATGTGGAGTTTTGCATGAATTGGGCATAAAATGTGCTCTGAACGTCATCTAAGTCACAACAATAGAAGAACACAGTCTGTTGAACATAATACTACACAAACATTAGATGTTGCCATGGTTTAATTGCACATAACATGTAAACATTCACAGTGCAGGGAGGAGAAAGTATGTGAACCTTTGGACTTAATAACTGGTTGACCCTCCTTTGGCAGCAATAACCTCAACCAAACATTTCCTGTAGTTGCAGATCAGACCTGCACAACGATCTGGAGTAATTTTGGACCACTCCTCTTCGCAAAACTGTTTCAGTGTAGCAATATTCTTGGGATGTCTGGTGTGAATCGCTCTCTTAAGGTCATGCCACAGCATTTCAATCGGGTTGAGGTCAGGACTCTGACTGGGCCACTCCAGAAGGCTCCGCACCCCCTACCCGGAAATACAAATCACGTATATATACGTGATTTTGCGCAGCCCTGCTGCCCTGTAGCAGTAGTTCTACTAGGGTGGCGGGAAAGCAGTCAACAACCGATGAGTCATCAGCTGTTCCCCACTAACAGCTGAATGTAAAAAAAAGAATTGTGGGCAATTAAAAATTAAGAAAAAAATGTTGTGGGGTCCCCACCCATCCATACCAAGCCCTTCGGGTTTGGTATCGATTTTGGGGGAACTTCCACGCCAAAATAAAGAGAAAAAATGGTGTGAGATCCCCCCAAAATCCATACCAGACCCTTATCTGAGCATACATCCCAGCAGGTCAGGAAAGGGGGGGGACAAGCGAGTGCCTCCTCCTCGAACTATACCAGGCCACATGCCCTCAACATGGCGGGGGTGTTTTGGGGCAATAGGACTCTCCCCCCAAAACATCTTGTCCCCATGTTGACGGGGACAGGGACCTCTTCCCCACAGCCCTGGTTGGTGGCTGTTGGATGTCTGCAGACGGGGGGCTTATTGGCATCTGGAAGCCTCCCCTTTCTTTTTTTATTTTGGGCCAGCGGTGGCGGCATAATAACATTAATACTACACAAACATTAGATGTTGCCATGGTTTAATTGCACATAACATGTAAACATTCACAGTGCAGGGAGGAGAAAGTATGTGAACCTTTGGACTTAATAACTGGTTGACCCTGCTTTGGCAGCAATAACCTCAACCAAACGTTTCCTGTAGTTGCAGCTCAGACCTGCACAACGATCTGGAGTAATTTTGGACCACTCCTCTTCACAAAACTGTTTCAGTGTAGCAACATTCTTGGGATGTCTGGTGTGAATCGCTCTCTTAAGGTCATGCCACAGCATTTCAATCGGGTTGAGGTCAGGACTCTGACTGGGCCACTCCAGAAGACGCATTCTGTGCTGTTGCAGCCATTGTTTTGTTGAATTACTTGTATGCTTTGGGTCATTGTCCTGTTGCATCACCCATCCTTTGCGGAGCTTCAGTTGGCGGACAGATGGTCGTACATTTTCCTGCAAAATGTCTTGATAAACTCTGGAATTCATTTTCCCATCAATGACAACAATCCGTCCAGTCCCTGAGGCAGCAAAGCAGCCCCAAACCATGATGCTCCCTCCGCCATGTTTTACAGTGGGGATGAGGTTTTGATGTTGGTGTGCTGTGCCTTTTTTTCTCCACACATAGTGTTGTGTGTTCTTCCCAAACAACTCAATCTTGGTTTCATCTGTCCACAGTATATTTTGCCAGTAGTGCTGTGGAACATCCAGGTGCTCTTTTGCAAACTTCAAACGTGCTGCAATATTCTTTTTGGACAGCAATGGCTTCCTCCGTGGTGTCCTCCCATGTACTCCATTCTTGTTTAATGTTTTCCTTATTGTAGATGTGTCAACAAAAATGTTAGCATGTGCCAGAGATTTCTGTAGGTCTTTAGCTGACACTCTGGGATTCTTCTTTACCTCATACAGCATTCTGCGCTGTGCTCTTACAGTCATTTTTACAGGACGACCACGCCTAGGGAGAGTAGCAACAGTGCTAAACTTTCTCCATTTGTAGACAGTCTGTCTTACCGTGGACATATGAACATCAAGGCTATTGGAGATACTTTTGTAACCCTTTCCAGCTTCATGCAAGTCAACAATTCTTGATCGTAGGTCTTCTGAGAGCTCTTTTCTGCGAGGCATGGTTCACATCAGACAGTGCTTCTTGAAACCAGTAAACCAGTAAACACAAAACAGGTCTAAATTTTTGTTTCTGGTGTCCTTCGACAGCTCTTTGGTCTTCACCATAGTGGAGTTTGGAGTGTGACTGTTTGAGGTTGTGGACAGGTGTCTTTTATACTGATAACAAATTCAAACAGGTGCCATTGATACAGGTAATGAGTGCAGGACAGAGGAGTCTCTTAAAGAAGAAGGTACAGGTCTGTGAGAGCCAGAAATCTTGCTTGTTTGTAGGTGACCAAATACTTATTTTCCACCATAATTTTCAAATAAATTCTTTCCAAATCAGCCAATGTGATTGTTTGGATTTTTTTTCTCATTTTGTCTCTCATAGTTGAGGTCTACCTGTGATGCCAATTACAGGCCTCTCTCATCTTTTTAAGTGGGAGTACTTGCACAATTGGTGGCTGACTAAATACTTTTTTGCCCCATTGTAAATTACCTTTATTAACCAATCAGGCATAGAAACAAAAAGAAAAAAAGAGACAATAATGGTGTTACTGTCAGGGGTCAATATCCAGTGTAATCAAACCCTGTGATCACACTGACAGCCAATACACAGGCAGGCACTTTAATTCAGCTGTCAGTGTGGGACTGAGGTATTGTATATCTTTTGGTAAAGTCTGCCTGCCTCCCTTCCAGGCTCTGCTAATCAGTGTCATGGACAGACTGTATCTGTGGCTGGCAATGGCAGGGTCACAGTTGCAATGAGTAGAGGACAGATCCCAGGCTGGAATTCCCCAGGCAATAGGGGGAGATAAAACGCTATGACAGCAGGCAGCCCAGCCCACACACAAAGAGAAGACACCTGAACTGAGCAATTACACACAGTGACAGAACCGACACAACACATCACCACCAACACTGACACAGATCAGCAGAGCCAGGCCCAGAAGGCACAAGAAGAGCAGGCTGTGGGAACGTGATGATGTAATCACTCACTGACATTGCACATGTCATGGCTAGCCACCCGCTGGCCGGGTCAGAGTCACACAGACAGGAAACATAAGAGAGAGTCAGACATTACCTTTCTCCGCAGGTGCAGCTCTGCCCATGAATGGGTAGAGAATGGCTGGATGGAACTCCACGGTGATCAGCAGCCACCAGCTGGCTTGCAGTAAGGGATTGAGTTTTAGAGGAACACTGGAAGGAGCGGCAGCTCAGCTGTTACACTGGCCCAAGACACCAGGCATCTTCCTCTGTCCCTTCTTTCTCCCCCTCTGCCGCCTCTCCCCTCAGCTGAAGAATCATTCATGACACAGCGGCGTCCCACACAGAGAGAGTGCTGGCCTGTGCTGCGCCCAGGCGCCCCTAGATGACAGTGTACCCAAGGCGGTTGTCTAGTTTGCCTAGTGGAAGCATCGGCCCTGAAAAGTGGAGAGTGCAAAATCTGATGCAGCTGTGCCATGGCAGCCAATCAGATTCCAACCTCAGCTTGTTCACTTAGGCTTTGACAAAAAAAAACTGGAAGCTGATTGGTTTCTATGCAGTGCTGCACCAGATTTTGCACTCTGCAATTTTAGTAAATCAACCCCTATGTGTGTATATATATAATTAATATTGTATAATGCTTAGAGTAACTAAATACAGAATAATTTAAATGAGCAGACCAGAAGGGTTCATGTTAATGTCATTTTTAGTTTGTGAAAATCTTATCTTTTACATGTGTTCTAATTGATGACAAACATTGATAAGATCCTTTCTAGAATAGTAGCCACTGGAACTGTGTGGAAATAATGTGTAGATGTGTGGTCCCATGATGGAATTATAATCAAATAATAATTTATGCCAGAAATCTTTGATATTAGAACACAGGTAACATTTTTTGACACAATATTGTGACTGTTTGAAAAAGGTGGTCTTGAAGATATATGTAAATAGCAGGAATGAGAGTTTTACTTCTAATTTTTCTTTCTTTAACTGTAGACACAACCTGTATAAAACCTGCACCGTGAAAATTTTCTTCTTAGCCCTCTACTCTCTTTCATTTTAGGATGATTTGAAAACTATTTTTTCGACTCCTTTTTAAGTGGAATACTACATGGCCTAGGTTTCTGTTCAGTTTCCATTTAGGCCTAGGGAAAGCTTGCAAAAATCTCTTAAACCAAGTGTTAGAAAAGGGAAAGGACTGTAGGTTTGTATATTTATGTATCTATGGAGACTCTTCAAACAGTCTCCCCTCTGATATATGTTTCTTTATTTGGCGTTAACATCTTTCAGGGCAGCTTCATCCCTCATCCACCCAGAGCACAATTGGAACTATGTTCTTGGAATGAAAAGGCAAAGTCACTGGGTTATGTGATACCCTAATCCGGAAAGGAAGGGGGATACCATATTGCTAGCTTTTCTCTCTTCTTCACATACAGCTTTGGATTCTCAACACTGTGCCTAGAGAGACAGAATAAAACTGCTCTAAAGTGTTACTGGTGAATGCACAGCCAACAGTTTATATAGGCTGCTTCTCAATACTGTAGCAGCAAAATGAAAAAGAGCACACTGTATAAAGTTTTTTTCGTTAGCCAAAAAATAAATATATACAGCATGCATGTGTGGATGTTTGTATATTCACACATGCAGTGCTCAGCATAAATGAGTACACCCCAACAGATTTGTCAAAAAACCTTTACTTTACTTTCAGAATCAACATATTCTATGGGACACTATACTACAAAATACTCCCATAACTGTGGGCCATTGATTGCAAACAAGATTTGTTAATTTTTACACACAAAAAGAGTATTTTTCCTAACAAATTCATTCAAGACAATGTTGCAAAAATGAATACACCCCAATGAAAGTCTTTGCAGCACAACTAAATTTTAGACATCAAAATCCTAATTAACTAGAATTCAATTACAGGTGAGTCTAATTATTCATTAAAACAGGTGTCCAGCAGATAGTTGATTATATAAGGGTGTTACTTAATAAAGAAAACCCCTTCCCATTTCATGCTGTCAGGAATCTTCCCATTTCATGCTGTCAGGAATAGCAACACATGGAAGAGAAGTGGCCTGAGAAAGAAAATAATTTATTTACACAAGAAAGGTGAAGCCTACAAAAAAGATCAGCAAAGTTTTACTTATCAGTCAGAATACTGAAGCAAAAGTGATACAAAAATTTACAAAGATGGAACTGCAACCATCTCACAGAGACGTCCAGGCTGTCCACAGAAGTTAACACCTTGACAGGAGAGTCTTCTGATGAGAAGGGTTGAAGAAAATCACCATGCAAGTTCACTGCAGTTAGCAGTCAAAATCCAAAATGAGGTGAATGTTTCCAGTGACATAATGTGGTGTACACTGCAGAGGAATGGCATGCATGGGTATTGTCTATGAAGGAAACCTCTCTTAAAGCCCATGTACAAAAAAGCTTGCCTAGAACTTGCCTGGGCCCATGCTGTAAAAGAAGAAGACTACTGGGACTCTACTCTGGAGTGATTAGATCAAGATAAATGTTTTTGGAACTGATGGCTTCAAAACTGTATGGTGTCGCAAAGGTGAGGAGTACAAAGAAAAATGCATTGTGCCTACAGTGAAACATGATGGTGGCAGTGTCCTTCTGTGGAGCTGCATGAGTGTTGCTGGTGTCGGGAAGCTGCAGTTCATTGATGGTATCATGAATTCACAGGTGTACTGCTCTATATTGAAAGAGAGGATGTTACCATCACTCTGTGCCCTTGGTCATCATGCACTTTTCCAACATGACAATGATCCAAAACACACATCTAAGGCCACTGTTGCATTTCTGAAGAACAGGGTGAGAGTGATTCATACTGTGGCCAAGTATGTCTCCTGATCTGAACCCAATCGAACACCTATGTGAATTCTGAAGAGAAAAGTTGAGCATCACTCTCCCTCTAGCATCCAGGCTCTAAAAGAGGTCATTTTTGAAAAATGGAAAAAGATAGATGTTGCAATATGTCACCAACTTGTTCATTCCATGCCTAAAGACTTGGTGCTGTCCTTACAAACCATGGAGGTCATACAAAATAATAGATGTAGTAGTTTTTTGTTGTGGGGTGTATTTATTTTAGCATCAATTAATCTGAGTAAAACTGAAGATTATGTAATATGTTGTATTATTAACCTTACTTTCATGTAATGAGCTAAACAAATGTTCTATAAAACTCATGTAAAAGTTTTGGACATTGTTCTTGTGTTTATTGAGATATTGATTAAAATCTTACTTTTAAAAAGGGGTGTGCTCATGCTGAGCACTGTATGCATTTTTTGTGGGTATTGACTTTTCTAATGAGATTTTCAGATCATATGCTATGCTTACATCCAACCAAAAGTCATTTAAAATATGCCTGTAGTGACTGAAACATGTAGGCTGTCATTGCTGACTTTCTTCTAAAATGTCAGTGACCTAGCTCTTTCTGGCTTCAATATTTGAAATCACTAACCTAGAATGAGCATATACAGTAAGTGAAGTCAGAATAAAGTCATACCCCTAATCTGCATACTTTTCTCTGGGTCAGTGATGTAAAAAACAAATGCAGCCATTAGATAAGTATGGAAGCTAGGCAGCTTGAATTTTAGAAGGGGAAGTCAGCAATGGTAGCACACACGTTCAAGCACAGGTTTCCTTTAATATTCATTTGGGGAAATGTATAACAGAGAGCAGTTACCGCTATGCACTATCCATTATACTTTTCAGTATTGTTCAATACTGCATTCATTTTATTAGTACTTTTCTGGCTTCCCGAAGCTGGCAGAGCACTAAGCACATTTGTAAAGCACATTGCTGTGCTTTATAAATGTGTGCTTTGTTGTGTTTTTTTCTTGAAAGCAGTGGTATGGCCGGGTTAAGGCCATAATGTGGCCTCAATGTTGTAAAAGATTGTATCCAGACCATGCAATATAATGGATTAGAACCATTATATCACCTGGGCTGCAGCTGTGAGCAAATTTTCATCATAGTGTGTATCTATTTCAAGCTTTTTTAGGCAGTATCAACTTCTGATGTGTTTGATTTGTTAATAGTAATTAATTATTGTTGTTACTGTACTTATGGAGTATTGTAAACTTCTTTGGGGATCCTGTGGTTTATTTATGGTCCTTTGTGCACAATCTGGTGGTAATGTTTCTGGTACATACAGTGAGGAACAGAAGTATTTGAACACCCTGCGATTTTGCAAGTTCTCCCACTTAGAAATCATGGAGGGGTCTGAAATTCACATTGTAGGTGCATTCCCGCTCTGAGAGACAGAATTTAAAAAATAATTCAGGAAATCACATTGTATGATTTTTAAAGAATTTATTTGTCTTGCACTGCTGAACATAAGTATTTGAACACCTGAGAAAATCAGTGTTAATATTTGGTACAGAAGCCTTTGTTTTTTTTTTTAAATTCTGTCTCTCAGAGTGGGAATGCACCTACAATGTAAATTTCAGACCCCTCCATGATTTCTAAGTGGGAGAACTTGCAAAATCGCAGGGTGTTCAAATACTTATGTTCCTCACTGTATGTGATGATGAAGGTTCATGCTTCTGCTTTTTAGAACAGCACCCTGGGAAAGATAGGGTACTATTTTATTAAAATGTTCATTTAAGTAGAAAGTTAGCACTTTGAAAGGTCTATCTGCTGTCTCTCTATTGGTCAGTGAGGCTGCCAACCTCATTTATTGGCAAATGGGAAACAAAGGAACTGATTCTTAGCTGAATCTGGTATTTGAATAGCAGAGTGCCTTGAGATGTAGTGCTTTTGGTGCATTGTGACCAAAAGCTGAAAAGTGTACAAAATTTAGATTCTCTAAAGCAGGGACAAACTCAATTTCATTGCAGGCCACATCAGCATTATGACGGCCCTCAAAGGGCTGGTTGCATCTGTAAGACGATATAAATTTATCTACTCTTTATTATATTAAATAATTGCCCCTGCATTCGAATATTATTGGTTTTAACAATAACTTATGGCTTAACCTCCAAAGGGCAGATGCAGACCGGCATGGAGCCCAATCACACATTGCTGGTATCATCCACAAGAAACTTTATTGGTTTTGGACTGCTCTGACAGAACATGGTTCTACCATGGTGTTCTGTCTGAGCAGTCTCCAATGAACAGAGAAGCGCAGGATCAGGCATAGAAGTTCTGTTCTCCTCTCTGTTGATGACTGCTGAGACAAGGTGGGGGAGGGTATTAAAGGGTTATAGCTGCAGAAGAGGTGTGAGGGCCATATAAAAAAGGCCTTGTGGGCTGGATTCAGCCTGCAGACCTTGTGTTTGACCCATGTGCTCTTGTACACTTCAATATTATTATTAAGAGTTATGTACTATTTAAGAATTATTTATCATAGGCAATTTACTTTTAGTACAATATGCATACTTACAAAAATGAGCATGGCATCTATGTGAATATATAAGATGTGCAAATATCCCCTCCAGAAAGAATTTTGGGTAATGCCATGTTTCACATGGCAGGCTTGTAAGTGAATGAGCCACCTGTTGAATGTTTAAAGTAGCCACACTGCCTTTGCTGGATCAGAATACTGACCATTTTTTATATATATTTCCATGGAGGCTTGCTTCCAAATCTTCCTTGTTAGTACTATGAATGTAAAATCCAAATAAGTAAATATATTTTGTATTTGATTATTTCAGCAAATGTCATAATTTTGCCATTTTCAATTAAAAAGAATACATACATTTTTGTTACAGGTAGATGAAATTTACCATGACGAATCTCTGGGGGTTCACATCAACATAGTATTGGTCCGTATGATTATGGTAGGGTACAGACAGGTAAGAAATTCAGAGAACAGTTGTCAAAAAATAATAATGTGCTGTGAAATACATTGTTGATATTTTATCCTATTCAAATATTTATATTAAAAAAATAGATTTAAAAATGTTTACTATAATTACATGTCATTAGTGTAAAAAGAAGCTATGGGGACTTTGTACATGTATCAGTGGTTTGTGTAATTTTTCATTGATATAATGGGGGTGCTTAAAATAAGGTGTGGCCATTGGGAATTGAAAATGTTTGGGCCAACAAACAGCCAGTACAGATCTGTCTCCTCAAGAACTGTCTGTTGCTTGTCATGGTGGAATCTAGCTTTGCAAAAGCTACATCTGACCTGTTACATAGACATTTATTTTTAATTAATTCTATTTTCAGACAGTTACAAATGTCATACTAAGTAAAATTTGTTCTCCAATATTCTCACTTAACTCTCAAAGGGATCTAGATCAAAGCAGAAGCATGTCAGTGTGAAAATATTTTGAAGTGGTTATTCTGTTTAAACATTTAGTTCTCTAGTGCTGTGTTGCTAGGTACCAGTCTCATCTTGTCTCCCTCTGGTAAAGTCTGCTTCATTTCTGGCATGTAGACCATAAAACGTTTTCATTGTTCTTTATGTTTACCTCTGTACTTTTGGAGATAGCAACTTTACACAAAACACAACGATTATATGCCGTTAAACCTGGTTTTAAGTGATGTGTTTTTATTTTGTATATTTAAAAAGCTTTCTTAAAGATAAAATGACTTTCTGTTTAATAAAGTATTTTGGTTACCCCAATGTTTGACCTGCACTGTTTACTTATATTTATGTTATTTTACTTTTTAAGATTGCAATGCTTTCCACCTTTTCTTAAAGAGGATCTTCAGTCCCTCCCCAAAAAAAAATTAGAACTCAGCAGCTACAAAATACCGTAGCTGCTGATTTTTAAGAAAAGGACACTTACCTGTCCAGGGATCCAGCACTGTCCCCATCCAGGTCTGGTTCTTCCCTGGTTTTTGGGTCCCTGGTGCCGACATGTCTGGTGTGGGAAAATGACTGTGACTACTTGTGACTTCACAGCTGGCTTCCCATTGTGCATGCACAAGTCGTGCTGCCCGTAATGAATGGACTGGGGAGCCAAACTTCCCCTTTGGATCACCTAGGTCAGTGGTTCTCAACCTGTGGGTCGCGACCCCTTTGGAGGTCGAACGACCCTTTCACAGGGGTCGCCTAAGACCATCGGAAAACACATATTTCCGATGTGTAAAGAGCAGCTACTGTGTAGAAAGCAGCTACTCTGTTAAAAGCTGCTACTGTGTTGAAAGCAACAGTATTGGTGCTAAAACGACACTTCGTGAATTATAATTACTGGGTAAATAATTTTATGGTTGGGGGTCACCACAACATGAGGAACTGTATTAAAGGGTCGTGGCATTAGGAAGGTTGAGAACCACTGACCTAGGTGATCCTAGTGGAGGTGAGTGTGAGTACCTATCAAAATTATCTCCCCCCCCCCCCCAAAGAAGTGCCCAAAAGTTAAAGAGGAAGGGGGTAGGAGGCAGAAAGTTGGGTATAGCTCTGCTTTAACCTTATGTTTTTACATTCTCGACAGTTAGATTTCTTATGTCATCTAATGCTATGCTATAGTATTTTACAATTGTATTACAGTAGATCAAAGCAATCTCCTATGTAGCAAGGCTGGTTTCATAGAACTCATTGAAACAATGTTGAAATTTCATTTCTGTAGTAGAGGGCTGAATGAAGACTGAAGGCAATCTTACAAAATGGCCACACTCATAGTGAACTTTGGTATAAAGTGAGATACTAACAGGCTTAACAGAAAATTATACTTTGTCTAAATTGTAAGCCTAATATTTGTCACCTGATGGCTATCTAAATGATCCCTCTTGGGAATCAGTTATAAGAAGTAATTTTTTTTCAGTTACTACCAATATTATTTTGTTAGTCTTCTTAATACAATATTAAGAACTGCATTCACACCACTTTCATTTTATTTAGCATGCATTGGCAACCATTTTAATGCATTGTGCTGCGTAAATGTGCATTATTTAATGTGTTGCATTAATGAGTGGGTTTGTTGTTTACAGCAAGAGCTCAAATATGTTATTTTTCTTTCCTTGCCTCCTTGCCCTTTAAGTATTTTAGAAGTCGGGAGGCGGGGCGGGGTTTTAAATTCATGTGCCCGCCGTGATGGCACATGATCGGGAAAGGTCCTGATCGAAAGAGGAGATCGGGACATTTCCGTGAGTACCGGACATGTGTGCTGGGAGCACATATGTTTTTCTTAATTGCATGCAAAATTGTGGCCGCTTGGTGTCGAGGCCCAGATGATGGAAGGCCACACATTTGCGTGTGGCCGGCGTGAAGAGGTTAACATTTGTTGAGGCACACTGCACTGCATTTAAATGCTATTTTCGCCCAGTGTACACCATTGAGACACATTTGTGTGAACTGACCCTATTGAAAGCACTACATTTTAGCTTGCTATTGCATTGGGCCTGTATCAAGCACTCCAGTGGACATGGTCTATCTTTAATTACAAAAAGTCTGCACTCCCTATTTCCATAACCCAGATCAAGTTAGACCACCCCCAGGCCCAGGTACTTACTTACCTTTTCCTGATGGCAGTGTCTGTGGTTTAATAGCCTTCAGCACAAAATCTTTCCTATCACTACATCAGCCTGCACAGTAAATTTCTATAGATTTACCATACTTGAGATGCCAGGAGTTGAGTTTCATTCAAAACTATGGAAGTTATGCTGCAGGCAGTAATGGAGGAGATTTTTTGCAGAAGGCTGTAAACACCAGAGGAGGCCGCCACCATCAGAAACAGGTAAACAAGTAAGCGCCTGGATGTGTGAGTGTGTGTGTATGTGTTGGGGATGGGGGGGGAGTTTAGCTTGGAGTAGGTTGAAGGGCTATGGAGGGGGCTGTTTTTTCAATCTCTCAAGAACCTAGCTGTGGCTGCTCAAAACTCCTAAACCCTGCTTAGCTAGAGGTTCTAGGAACATCTGGCATTTTTGGTACTTCTCTGATTTAGGATTCGCTGCACGTTATCACCCTTTAACAATTATGTTTCCTTGTTTTAAAATATACAACGTTTGGACATTTTGTAGTAAAGAAGGTAATTTATATGATGTGTTCTGATTGTTATACTTTCTCTGCAGTCTATCAGTCTTATAGAACGTGGAAACCCATCAAGAAGCCTTGAACAAGTTTGTCGTTGGGCCCATTCCCAGCAACGTTCAGATCCAGATCATGCTGAGCACCATGATCATGCTGTGTTTCTCACCAGGCAAGATTTTGGTCCTGCAGGTATGCAAGGTACTGTATTTTGTATGATGTCAACCAGGTATGTGCAGCATGCTGGTTGAGAGTGAGAACATAACCAATAGCTAATCTGTTTGTGCAGATAGATACTTGTAGGCGAATAGTCAAGCTAGTTATAGCTCAGTTTTGTTGGCCAACTAAATTATCTTGTGTGTGTCTCATTGACTCTGTAATGTATATAACCTACTAAAGAAAATGGTTTGGCTAAAAGAGGGACTTTTACTATTCATCAAATCACCTTTTACACAAACAAAGGTAAATTTCAATGATTTTTATCAGACCTTTGTTCAGTTTATGCTCTGATCCTGCATTGTTTATTTTTTAGTAAAACCAGTCAATAGGCTTATGTGTCAAAACAAGCTGCTCTTTATATTTGTGTTGCTGCCAGTCAGTGTGTCTGCACTGGTGCATTTTACTTGGTGTGAACCGGCTGTAAAACTCAACTCCAGCTGAAACTTTTTTTGTTGTTGTTTTGGAGAGACTTGGTAAGCCTAAACACCTCTTCCAAGTTTATATTGCTGTCTGTGAACCAATTGGGTAGATCTGGTCTCACTTCCTATCCTTGTGACACCCTATCAGAGCTGGATAAGAGAGGGAAGTGGTGAAAGAAAGACACAGGCAGCCATGAAAACCGGTCAAAGTTTGTAACCCTTCCCCTTTTTAATGAGAAAATGTGTTGTTAAAGTCTGTCTCCTTACTACAGAGATTTTTCATTGCTTTCTGTGTCAACAGGAAGTGTTTTTAAATGTTTCCAATAGAGACACAAAACTGCACAAAAGAAAAAAATTGAGAGAAGTTCTATCCCTGTCCTTTTCTGCAAAAAAAAAATGGTTGGAGTCTGCTTCTAGTACATCCTACTGAGAAATGTTTTATCTTGGGGATTTGTCACTATAATCCCACACAGCATAGGAAAATAGGAACATATTCATATATATATGGGCATGTGTGTTAAGTATCTTAATGCGTCATTATTGTTTTTAACCACTTCCCGTTCTCCCTATAGCAGAAATACTGCTACAGGGCGGCACGGGTACACAAAATCACGTGTATATATATTTGATTTTGCATTTCCGGGTAGGGGGCACGTGCGAGCCATGCGCACACCATACTCTCGCCCCCATTCGCGGCTGCAGCTGTCAATCACAGGGTCCTGGCCAGTGATCACTTGCTGGCGCCCGGTGATTTCCGATGATCGCTGACGGGGAGAATTCTTTTGTTTACTAACAGTTCTCCTCCCTGTCAGCTCGGGCACACTGCTTTGGATGGCTGTGCACAGAGCAGCCCTCCAAAGCAGTGTGCTTTCAGTGAAGCACACAGTGTGGTTTTCAGTGAAGCACACTGACACGGCCCAGCACCATGTAAAACACTTCCAGCACACAATTAACCCTTTGATTGCCCCTCATGTTAACCCATTCCTGCCCAGTGCCATTAGTACAGTGTCAGTGCTTTTTATTAGCACTGATCACTGTATTAGTGTCACTGAGGACGTCAGTGATACCAAGTCAGTTCCCCCCAGTGTCAGAATGCCTGCCGCAGTCCCGCTATAAGTCGCTGATCGCCTCCATTATCAGTAAAAATAAAAATTTCAGTATCTATACCGCCATTTGTAAATGCTAAAACTTTCATGTAAACCAATTAATTTACATGTATTGGTATTTTGTTTTAGCAAAGACATGTAGCAATGATTCCCACACAATGCATGAAGGTAAAAGACCTTAAGACCTTAAGCCTTTAAAACCACTTTAATTGAACAAGCTGAATTTAGAAGCTGATTTGCTACCATGCAGAGCTGCACAAGATTTTGCACTCTCCATATTTAGTAAATCAAACCTTAGGTGTTTATTTTCCAATTCTGCTAAACTTTCATAATGCTGACTAATGACAGTAAGGATTTCTAAGAATAGCAAGCCTCACCTGACACCCTAAGCCTATCTTTCTCTTATGTATAGCCAAAATGTTTTCCAATTTTTGGATAAATTAGCCACTTCCCGACCGGCCTATAGCAGATATACTACTACAGGGCAGCACGGGTGCGAAAAATCACATATATATGTGTGATTTTGCATCTCCAGGTAGGGGGCACGTGCTACGCGCGCACACCCTGCCAACTCCACCATTCGCGGCTGTCACTCACTGTGTCCTGGCTGTTGATTAAGGGGGGGGAAGGAAAATGTCACCAGCACACTGAGGATCACCAATATGGGTCCAAAAGTTTTAATGAGCAATCACATAGTTACAGCAAGGCAACGTTTCGGAGTCTCGCAGGACCCCTTTATCAGGCATATGACTGTTGATTACTCGCTGGCTCCCAGTGATTGCCGAGGATCTCCGAAGGGGAGGAGAACTGTATGTAAACAATACAGTTCTCCTCCCTGTCAGCTCATGCACACTGCTTTGGATGGCTGTGCACAGCACAACCATCCAAAGCACTGTGATTATAGTGAAGCACACACACCAAGGTTACTGTGAAACAGCACACAGTTAACCCTTTGATCGCCCCTCATGTTAACCCCTTCCTGCCCAGTGCTATTAGTGCAGTGTCAGTGCTTTTTTTTTTAGCACTGATCACTGTATTGGTGTCACTGGGGATGTCAGTAACACCAAGTCAGTTCCCCCTCAGTGTCAGAATGCCCGAAGCAGTCCCGCAGTCCTGCTATAAGTCGCTGATCGCCGCTATTATAAGTAAAAATAAAAAAAAATTCCAGCATCTATACCGCCATTTGTAAACGCTAAAACTTTCACATAAACCAATTAATTTACACGTATTGGGATTTTTTTTTAGCAAAGACATGAAGCAGAATGCATTTTTGCCTAAATTTATGAGGAGATTTGATTTATTTTTTTACTGGACATGTTTAATAGCAAATGTCAAAAATATTGTTTTTTTCTCAAAATTGTCGGTCTTTTTTTTTATAGCGCAAAAAAATAAAAACCGCACAGGCAATCAAATACCACCAAAAGAAAGCTAACTTCATGAAAAAAAG
The DNA here is from genome assembly GCF_062004578.1 of Staurois parvus. Classification (NCBI taxonomy): domain Eukaryota; kingdom Metazoa; phylum Chordata; class Amphibia; order Anura; family Ranidae; genus Staurois; species Staurois parvus. The sequence continues at coordinate 458,962 of NW_028318189.1, read as the reverse complement.
GACATAAATTTAATTTGGGTGCAGCGTTGCATGACCGCGCAATTGTCAGTTAAAGTAACAGAGCGCCGTAACGCAAAAAATGGCCTGGTGAATCCTCAGGAGTGGTTAGGGAAAGGTCAAGCTTTTATTGCTGTTTCTGTCCTCAGTGGTTACATTCACTTTCTGTTTGTCCTGGCTACCACTGTCAGTATGTTAGAAAGTAATGGAAATAAAAGAAAGCACATCTTCCAATGGGAAGCTGTTTGATTGACAGCTATCTAACAGGAATTCCCCTCATTTTGAAAGAATTTCTCCCATTTCCTGTTGCATCTTCAGGACAAGAAATAAAGACAAATCTCCCCAGTTGGACACACACAATGAAATAAACTGACAGGGGTTTTTATAATTCCTACTCTATCCAACACAAAATATGAGCTAAAAACACACTTTGAGATCAGAATGATGCCAGGCACATTTTTGTTCATCTGTAATGAGGAATGGATGTTTTTTGATCTTTTGAATTACATTTTTGTTAAAATATAAGAGCACTATTTCATGGAAGTTGGAAATTGGCTGCTCATTCTAGCTGAAATAATCATAATGCGCTGAACAAACTCCAATAGCTCTACAGCAAAATGCAAGAACTATGTTGCAAGAAAAAACAGTTTCACCCCTACCTTGTTATAATTTGTAATATTGAGATCAGCAGAACCACTAACAAATTTCAAACAGTGTGCCACCAGGCTTAGCCAATTACTTGCCACACAATTTTTACATAAAATCAATGGCAGATAAAGTGGTGGTGGCAGATAAGATCACCAAAGGCCACAAAATTAATTTCTAAGCCCTATAATTAAACATCTGGCATATATAAACACTTGTTTGCTGTATATAGATAGATAACTAGATACACACATGCATACATAGAGATTAAGATTAGATTTTGCTATACTCTAAAACCAGAGGTAGGCAACCTTTGAGAAGTGGAGACCTACCTGAACAAAAAGAAAGAATTCAAAGATCGCCAGGGTTTGGCTCCCCTTTTTTTTTTTTAGAAATTAACTAGCAAGGTATAGCTAAATAGTAAGGCAAATTTAGAAAAATACAATAAAACAAAAGTCACTGTAAAAATATAAACTTAGCCTATCTTAAATGTGGGCAGAGGCAGTTGGTCAGTGGAGGGTGTGTGGACAATGTCAGTAGGGCAGAGGATGGTGTCAGTAGAGCAGTGGATGGTGTCAGTCAGCACAGCAGTAGATAGTGTCAGTCAGTAGAGCAGTGGATGGTGTCAGTAGGGCAGTTCACGGTGTGTGGACAGTGTCAGTAGAGTAGTGGACTATGTCAGTAGAGCAGTGCATGGTGTCAATTAGTGAACGGTGTCAGTCAGGCAGTGGAGTTTGTCATTAGGGCAGAGATTGGTATCATTAGGGCAGTAGATGGTGTCAGTAGTTTTTTATTTTTATTATTTTATATTATTTTTTACAATTTAATTTTTTATTATATTTTACAAATTTTTAGCAGCCCTGTTGGGGTGCTTTGGCGAAATATCAGGGGTCTAAACCCATCAGCTTCAGCTGCACAGAATGTATGAACAGGAAGAGCCTCCCTGTTTATTCACAGACCGAAGCATAAAAACACAGTTCACTATGCTTCAGTTATGAATGAACGCAGTAAGTGATCGGTACCAATCACTCACTGTGTTCATTTAGAAAAGCTCTCCTCTCCTGCAGAAGTTGGCAGGAGAGGAGAGGAGAGGAAGGGAAGCTGGCAGTGCTTTTGAGGGAGGGGACCAGGAAAGCACATGATGGGGCCTGGGCAGCAAAAGGAAGGGGAATTTGGACAAGAGCGGCGATGGGGTTGGCATTTATTGGAACCAATCCCCTGTATTTTCCTCCTGCAGCAGCTGAATGCTGGAGGGAGGAAGAGTACGAGAAGCCAGCTTTCAGCAGCTGCAGGAGGAAAATACAGGGAACCGTTCTAGTAAATGCTGCCACTGCTCCTGTCCAGGTTCCGGAAGTCAGCAAGGAAGGGACAAAATCTACATGTCATCTGCCCGTGATCGATGAGTAAATCACTTTCTACAAGTAGACCCCTGCTCTACTCCCTTTAGCTGCAGAGGCAGCAGCCAAGGGTGTGCACATGCCGAAGCAAGAATTCCACCTCCTGTTGCTTCATTCAAGTAAATTGTGTCCATTTTGCAAGCGCCCTGCAACTGTGTGCTAATGTGGGATGCAAGGGGTTAAAGCAGGCAGTGAGAAGGCAATACAATGCCTCTTCACCATCTGCTTAAACCCCTTGGTCACTGTACTGCCAAGATTGTAGGGCGCTTATAGAGCAGCCTCTTTCACTTGAATAGGTCACATTTGGCGCTACATCTGCCAATCACGATAGGGCATATCATTTGTGCTGTGGCCATGACATGTGTACATGGCCACTGCAGCTAAAGGGGGTGTGGTTGGGGGGTTAAAAATTCAGCTCAACTATGGAGTATTACCACCCCCCAAACCGTGAATGTAAAGAGACCTTACTGCCTTGAGCTCCCTTAACTAGTATCACAGAGTTCACAGAATTTTAGAAGCTATTATGTCCAGTTCAGTCTGAACTGAAGAAGTTAATGCAGGAAAGTCCACTTTCAGTAGATCACAGAGTTTTGCAGCTGCTGCTGGCACCACTCCAGATGATACAAGCAGGGATAAGAGGTGAAGTGCAATTGATACCACTCTGCCTTATACCGCAGTGGGAACTATATTCCAGACTAAAAAGTATTAAGAGGAAATGGAAGACACGGTCACCTACTCTATGTCTGTCAGGCAGGGCTTGAGGGAGGTGCCGACCAATTGGGGGGTGATGTGAAGAGGGTTGTGCACAGAAGAGTGGGCAAATATTGCCAAGTCAAGATGTGCCATGCTGATAGATTCATACCCAAAAAGACTGAGTGCTGTAATAAAATCAAAAGGTGCTTCACAAAGTATTGGTTTAAGGGTGTGCACACTTATGCAACCACATTATTTTAGTTTTTTATTTTTACTTTCCTCCACCTTTCAGTTTGTTGTGCAACTGAGTTGTACATTTTATAGGTTACATTAATGTTGGAAAAAGTTCTGAAATGATTTATCTTTGTCTCATTTTTTAATAGGGTATGTAGACTTTTTATAGCCACTATATATATGTAGGTCAAATGCACATATTTTGAAAAATATTCTGCCTGAAAAGTGAGAGTTAATTTTTTTAGACGGTTAGCTTGAATAGTCCACTTTATGTGTCATTTGATTTTTTTTTTTTCGTTGTTGTTCTGCACATTTACCCTGTATACTCTGGCAGAATGTGGTTTTATTTTAAATTTCACTACTCTCAAATCCTTTTTTGTCTCTGTCATTAGACCACTTCTTTTCGCCAAAACAAACCGTAAAAAAAAGTACCTTTGTTCTAGATAGGCATTTGGCTGACCTGTAGAGTCTATGTGGGTAGCAAAATTATAGGGACACAATCAGGGTAGGAAGGGTTAGTAGGTTTGTTTTACTACAAGCTAGTGTAAAATTGACTTGTAATGTTTCAAAATGCTGTATTCAGACTGTATAATGAAAATTAAAAACCTCTTTGAAAAACAGAAGTTAGCTAGGTTCTTGGCTTATTTATTTGGAAAATGTGTCTTTTTACTATAATCATGACTGATTAGGCTTTTGTGACTGGTCACTGGTCATAATGTTTAAAAAAACATTGGTAGTCCAGAAAAAGTCAATATTAAGTAGTTGATAATTCCATTTAAACATATTAGGTCTGGGTGGCGTGATGATTAGGTAACTTTGCTTTTAATATACATAATTACCCTGGGACCCCACTTCCAAGTTCCACTGCTGTGTAGTCACCCTGGAATGTCTTTCACTGCTGGGACTGTTAGACTGTTCATTCATTATTCCATATTTTCTAGTTATGCAACCTGTCCGACCATTGCTAATAATTATCCTGTGATATTAGTGGGTAATAAATGAGCGATAACAGCACAACTGTATGAAGAAAGTGTTTATCATATGGATAAAAATCTTTGCACGATACTTTCAGCAACAGAAGAATAAATGGAGTCAGCTTGCATGTAAAGTGAATGTAAATCTAATACTGTATTTATTTGTTTGCTGAAGACCAGACTTAAAGTGGGACAAGAGTTAAATTAAAAAATGCTGACATGTAGGCTTTTATGACAGAAGAGACTCCATGAGTTGGTTTACTAAAGGCTGGCTGTTCACTTTGCAAGGGAATTTTTCCTTAGCTTAGTGAATATAGTAAAAATGTACTTTGCAAAGAATATCCAATCATGTGCAAGGAAAGCCAAAACAGTATTTTTGCTTGCACATGATTGGATAATGGAAGTCAACAGAGCTTTACATCATTCACTAAACTAAGGGAAAGTTTCTTTGCAGAGTAAAAATTTCCTTCTAAAGTGAACAGCCTATTTGTCTGTATATCTACCTTGTATGTCTCTTCTGACACTATCCTTCGATCTGTCAGCATTTTTTCTCTGACTGTACACTAAGCCACACATGTGCAGCTCAGTGTAGTGTTGGCATGATTTTGTGCTGGGATGAAGTAATATCATCCCAGCCTTGCCAAAAAACATTTTGGACCTGGAATAAAACCAAGAGAAGATGGAAGCTCAGGCAATGTAGTGACTAGGGGAGCACAGACATAATAGTTCTAGAGGGGGGCGCTTTGAAAAGTTGGTATAACATAATGTGCCAATGCCAATATGCATACTAGCAAATTATGGCAAAAGCTTCTTGAATCTTCAAAACATTGTGTGCGGTTTAGGTCTACTTTTGTCTGTCTATAAATTTGAGATAGCGCTTATTCATGCATTATCCAATTTCTCTCAGGGCATGTTACCAACAATGCTGTCATTGTGCTTTTCCAGCCTTACCAATTTAGGTGAATAGGGAGTAAGTGGGGACTACATTCAGGAGGCTGAAGGTAGCTCATCAGGAGGAAAGTAAGCAATTGGTAAATAACTTCAAACTTATCTGATCAACTGTCTTCCCTATGGGACAGATGGTGGGTTGTAGTTCTCCCATAGACATGGAACATTGCCTGATTTGGCTATGAATAGTGGGATCTGTCATCTAATGTCTATGGGTGTCCTAAGAGTATGGGAGAATATTTATTTACTACAGGTACTTATATAACGCCATCAATTTATGCAGCGCTATACATATATATTGTACATTGTACATTCATATCAGTCCCTAATCCTCAAGGGACATACAAGCTAAAGTCCCTAACTTACATTCATACATACACATATTAGGGCCAATTTAGACAGGATCAGGGGCGGACTGACAACTCATGGGGCCCCCGGGCAATAGGGGATCATGGGGCCCCTGTGTCCTTGCCCAAACTCAAAAAAGCTTATGAAAAAGGTACCAGGGGCATCTCATGGGGCCCCCTACTGACCCCGGGCCCTCGGGCAGTCCCCGAGTTTCCAAATGGTCAGTCCGTTCCTGGACAGGATCCAATTAACCTACCAGCATGTCTTTGGAGTGTGGGAAGAAACTGGAGTACCCAGAGGAAACCTACGCAGGCACAGCGAGAACATGCAAACTCCAGGCAGGTGGTGCTGTGGTTGGGATTCGAACTAACGACCCTAATACTGCCAGGCGGAAATGCTAATCATCTAGCCACTGTGCTGCCCACATAAGAATACACATAAGCTGGGTTTAATTGACAGTTTTCAACAAATAATTAGCACAATTTATAGCCTGATTTATGCGGGCAAAGGCCTATTTTCATGTGCTTTATGTTGTATTTTCATTTACATTTGAATGAATAAGTTAGAATATACACAGGCTCAAAACTATAAACCAAACTCTTTGTTTACTAAGGTAAATAACTTTTTTAATTCAGCTAGTTACAACCCCAGAGCCCAGCTGAAAATCAGACTCAGCCACAATTAGCAACTTTGTCACTTGGCCAACAGTTTTGTTATGTGACATATTAGTGTATTCTTGGCATGTAAGGCTACGATGATGTAACTGGTGAGGAAGCTTATGATGTACTGGAAATTGGCCAACTATGTTACCAGTGGAGAATGTTATATTATTGTACTTCTCTCTATTTGATGTAATGTGCACAGCTGCAGAGTTAAGTGTCTTCTAGGTTACTCAACTGTTAAGCATGTCTCCTGTTAATGTTTTTAATCCGCAGATATTTCTGTAGGAAATCAGTGCAAGTACCAGTTGGCCTGTTCACTTTATCTTTCTGTGCAAATGTAGCAATAAAAGTAATATCAATGTGTTGGCTGTATTAAATGTAAGCCATACTGTTATTAAACATTCTCCTCTGAATGAGCATCATACACACGGTGTGAAGTGCCCTCTTGGCTGCATGGAACTTTGTAATTCTGATCAGATAGTCTTGTGATCCAGACACCCCTGCCAGACAGAACACTCAGGCCTTCATTAACCTCTTCCCGACAAGCGTATGTACATATGTGGCCTCACAGAAGTGGGTCTTAATCCTCTGGGGCTGCATATATGAGTACCTGTGTTTTTGCTAGCACACTCTCAGCATAGAGACTGGGCTTTCACTGAGAGGAGGACCTGAGAGGACCCACACTAACAATTGGGAACTAGGAGGCCTGGTTCCTGATCACCTCTGATTGGCTATCACATTGATCAGTCATTGTTCAGCCCACCCCTGTTCTTTTTTTTGCTTCTTGAATGGAAAAAAAGATATGTTGGATGTTTATGGAATATTGGAAGTTTGTGTAAAAAAAAGAGAAAGAAAGAGAGAAAAAATAGCAAGATCAAGGTTTGATCTAGGTCAGGGTTAGGGTCAAAGGCCATGGTCAGGATCAGTGTGTTCTAGCTAGGATAAAAAAAGCAAAATGTGCACTATTATTTCTGGGCCATACTGCGGGTACAAACAATAACATACACATACGTGGTATTGCTGAGATCGACAGGAGTAGAATTTATTTTGAGTTGTTCTTTGCTGGCAGGTTAAAAGCAAAGATATACAGCAAAATTTAAAAAAAAATATTTTTTTTATAGTATTATGTCCCTTTTTTCCTTTGATAATAAAAAACAGGCATGTCAATAACCTTATCCAGACAAACTAATTGGACAAAAAAAGAGCAGTATGAGATTGTTCCGGTGCTCTCTCCTTGTGTAAGCATGTTCTTTGTTTTAGACTGACAAGGCTATACATTGCAGCAGATCACAGATGGGTAAACGCAACCTGGCCACACATGGAGTGAATTTCAGCCCATTCCTGATGAACTAGATGAAATTCAAGCCATGGGTAGCACTGTCTGACTCCTCCTGACCAACATCCTTCCATTTGAAAATTGAAGAAGAGGGGAGTAAAAACTTGTGTTCAAACAGCAGCTACTTTCAATCAGCTGCAGCCAGTGTTTGGATATTCTGACAGTCGGCACCTGCTCTAATGCCTTAGACTGGATAGGGAAATCGGTGGGGCTGAATAAGAGGAATCTAAACAGTGGTTAGGCTTACAGAAAAAATCATACAATGTAAGGCCAGCTTAACCTCTGGTTCACATATCCACGTTCCTTTGAGACGCGTTTTGCGTGGGCACGAGAGCCCATTCATGTAGCAGAATATATTTTGGCATAAATTTATGACAAAAATTTGTTTCTTTTTAATTTTTTTTACTGGACATGTTTAATAGCAAAAATTAAAATATATAGTTTTTCTTAAAAAGTTTTGGTCTTTTTTTGCTTATAGTGCAAAAAATAAAAAACACACAGACAATCAAATACCACTGAAAGAAAGCTTTATTTTTGGGGAAAAAAAGTACATAAATTTCATTTGGGTGCAGCGTTGCATGACCGCACAATTGTCAGTTAAATTAACGCAGCGCTATATAGCAAAAAATGGCCTGGTCAGGAAGGGGGGTAAATCATCTGGAGGGCTAAGTGGTTAAGCTTTGACAAAAAAATACCTGGAAGCTGATTGGTTTCTGTGCAGAACTGTGCAAAATTTTGCATTCTCCAGTTTTAGTAAATAAACCCCAAAGTGTCAGGAAAACCATTAGAGCAAAAAGCATTTAGCTTTTCTTGTGCTGCCATTTTTTTTCTTACCTATGAACATTGTACACTAATTGTGTTTCTTGTACTGTATATGACTTCTGTATTATTGGTAAACTTTTTGGATCTGTTCAAGGTAACTTCTTTTAGTCAATAAAAACGCAGGCTTGTGCAGAATGTCATGATACTGGTTATTATGGTAAAGGAGATATTAAGTTTTGTTTAGTTATTATTAATATTATACAGGATTTTTATAGCCCAGCAGTTTGCTCAGCGCTTTACAATATAAAGGGAGATAATACAGCAACAATACAGTTCAATCCAAGAGGGTTAGGAGGGCCCTGCTCCTTGGAGCTTACCATTTTAAATTAGTTGACCTAAGAAGCATACCGTTACAGATAAGAATCTCTTTTGGCCTTACTGTAAGGATGTTGCTTTTTTGTTTTTGTTTCTGCTTTTTAACAGAAATAGAAAATAGCAAAGCATACTGCTTCAGTTAGATTGGGAAAGATTACCATATCAACCTACAAGATACTCAAAAACATTTGGCTAACTGTTGTCCTTATTTTCTTCTGACAGGTTATGCTCCTGTCACAGGAATGTGCCACCCCCTACGCAGTTGTACTCTAAATCATGAGGATGGTTTTTCTTCTGCATTTGTGGTTGCCCATGAAACAGGTCATGTGTAAGTGTTTTTGTTATTTTTTTTTTGCGTGTTTAACAGATATGAGTTGAAAGTAGACCCAGGTATAATACCAATACCGTCAGCAACAATCTTTAAGAAAACATCAATCTGAGATGATTAGCTTCTGCCACCACTGACATAAAAATACATTACCAATTAAGCCAAGCATTTGTGTTTATGTGCATGCTAGGAGACCAATGTTCCAGCAGTGCTGGAGGACAGTCCCCTCCTAAGTCTGAGAGTGCTCTTAGACATTAAACTACTATACACAGTGACAAAATTGGGTAGGATTTAAAAAAAGGTTAACTGATGGGCAGCCACTTACAAATGATTGCAGTTATCTGTTGCATCCGCACATCTGGAGATCAAAGAAATTACGATGACTTCATATGAACTCCATTTCTCTGGCCACCTGGAGCCTATGATGAGGTATATATTTTTGGAATGGGATTGTTTAAAGTTTTAGAAAGCATTTTTAATTCCAAGGGTTTTTTTTAGTAGTTTCTACTAACTTCGATTCTTTGTTGTATACACTGTGATTCAGAATTGACTCACTCTTAACCACATGAGAATTTAAAATGGACAAACAGTCAAACTGATTGACAGCATCTGCTTGCTACACTAAAAAAAAGTACTAGTAGGGTAGGTCACCACTGTAGTACAATGTATTTTTAAAAAAATAATCATCCCTGTGTATCTTAGCTGAATGCTGGAGGTCTCATGTTTCAGTTACTAAAGTTGCTGAAAACAAACAAAAATGTCAGCAGAAATTATTATACGGATTTATATAGTGCCAACAGTTTACTCAGCGCTCTACAATATAACGGGAGACAATACAGCAACAATACAGTTCAATACAAGAGGGATAGGAGGAGCTTGGAGCTAATTATCTCTAGGAGATAATTCATTAGGAAAAGGAAGGGTAGGAAAGGCAACATAAAGTATAAAGTATGTTTCAGGCAAAATACAATATAAAGTATGTTTCAGGCAAAATACAGTATAAAGTATGTTTGTTGAAATGTGTTGTCATTCATTTCTAATGGAACTTCAACGCACATATACATGCAACAAAAGGCACCTGGGCTATAACACGCCATAGCTTGCAGATGTGAATGTTTTCTGCGTTGTGGTGGGCTGCATTACTAGAAATGGTGAAGATATGGTTTATCACGTGTTAAAGTGCTTTGGGAGCCCATTCAAGTGGAATAGGCTTTCTCAATGCAAAATTTTAACTACATAATTTTACTATTTTTGGTTGTGCACTGCAAAGTTAATGCATGCATACATCTGCAAGAGCCCTAAAGATAATCTCCCTTCATTATTACTCTTTTACATGTTTAAATGTTTACTACGAATGAATCTCACTTTACATCACTACACAGCCTCTCTATTGCAATAGCTGGCTTTTGAAACTATATTCAACACAACAATGAAATGTGCAGAACTCTGTACTGGAATGTTTTGGGAGTTTGCATAGATAACAACCAATTGAAGTCTTTTGCTTCAAATACTATTTTTTGTCTTTGTGGGGGGCAGAGTTGGCGCAGGTCAGTAAGTGAGCATAGTGATCCGTTTACCTTATGAGTTTTTCTCTGTAGATCTCTAGGGTCCTCCAAAGGTTGTTAGTGGTTTCTTAACCAGCAACATCTACTTCCATCAGTGTTAGGGGCAGAATTTTCCACTGTTCTCAAATATAAGGTGTCACTTTTGCACTGACCACCCATGCAAGGTACAACTATAATAACCACCAATGCAAGGAGAAACCTTTCCACTGATCTCCAATATAAGGGGACCCCAGGGGCGGACTGACCATTTGGAAACTCAGGCACTGCCCAAGGGCCCGGGGTCAGTAGGGGGCCCCATGAGATGCCCCTGGTACCTTTTTCATAGGCTTTTTTGAGTTTGGGCAAGGACACAGGGGCCCCATGATCCCCTATTGCCCAGGGGCCCCATGAGTTGTTAGTCCACCCCTGGGGGACTCTTTTCCCATTGAATACTAATGAAAAGGGCTATTCTTCCACTGACCACCATTATAAAAGGACATTTTTCCACTGAACACTAATGGAAGAAGACATTTCTTAAATGACCACCAATGGAAGCAGACATTTCTTCACTGACCACCTATGCAAAGGGAACATTTTTTCTTCTGAACTCCAATGTAAAGAACCATTTCTCTACTGATCACTAGTGTAAAACAACACATCAGATTTTTGTTGGTGTTTCTTTACTGTCCATAATTATTTTTAATTTAAATATGATCTGCAGTCAGAGTAAAATACTTTACGTACACCATAGGCTTTATTGTTTCCTTTTCTTTAAAAAATTTGGTGAGCTTACTAATCACTTATATATAATATATGTATGCTGTTGCTATATTCGTTTCAAGCAGGGATTCCCTTTAAATGGGGAAATACACAGGAACGCTCTGTGCGTCCCCGTGCGATTCACATGCAGTTTCTACCTGTGTTTGGGGTCCTTTAAGGTAATATTGACAACTGCTGCAGATTGCAACTACAGTGTGTTTTGATTTTCAAGGGTTCCTTTAAGGTAAAAAAGGGAGAATGTCACCACCAAGGATCACCAATATGGGTCCAAAATTTTTAACAAACGATCACATAGTTACAGCAAAGCAACGTTTTGGAGTCTCGCAGGACCCCTTCATCAGGCATGTGGTCACTGCCTACGGTCGCTGCAGCACCCACTTATACACAGAGCCATTTTTTACGCAGTGACATGGGCATTTGGATTGTACACTTGCCTTTAAGGTAAAAGGCTGCCTTATAACATTCAGATGAATAGTAAAATGCAAATTTTTAGTTTTTTTTCTTCTACATTGGTTAGATGCAGTGTAAGGGGTTGGTGTTGGAATATGTGTCAGATATTTATTGTTTAACGAGGTGCTGGGGAGATTTTCCTTCATAACATTTTCACCTTCATGGAAAGTGAGGGAAAACCTCCAAAGGAACAGATAGCAATAAAAAGCTGATGAAGAGTCTAACTCTCCTTCAGTTGGCTATATTGCTATGTCTCGCTTGGAATCATTCCACACTTCCTATCCTGCATTGACACTGTGAGAGGAAATGAAGGGAAATCTCCCCAGTGGGTTTACAGAGTAAAAACTGCTGGAGCTTGTAACACTTCCCCACTCTACACAAAACTAAAATACTTACAGTATGTCATGTGTATATATCATCTAACTGTAAATGACCTTGTATTCCTGTACTTCATCCAGTACATTTGTAAGCCAGTTTCAAAATGTGTTATACAGTGTGTACTCAGTTTGAATATTTGAGACTTCCAAAATACAATGCAATGTTTTAATAGCTAGATTTACAATTCTCTGCATTGTACACGTGAAAGGATCATATAGTCAGGTGTACTTTGCCATCAACAATAATGATTGTCTAAGCATCAAAAATTGCAGCCATCCATCTCATACTTTAGATTTAGAAATGTTCTCAATCAATAGCATAACCAATACATTTATTGGCCAGATCTAAAAATGCATGTTCTATTATTTATGTTTTACCCAGTACTTTTGTAAGCCACTTTACAGAGTTTGTTACACACAGTCTGTTCCCTGTTTAGTTATCTAAGACCTCTATAAAACAAACATATGAAAAAGAAAAAATGTGCATGCTAGAAAGAAAAATAGGGCCAGCTGTTCATGGAACAAGTAATGCTTTGCTTCAATTCACAGTTCTCCAGTAAGGCACAAGTGAAAAACATCATTAACCCTATGGTAACTGGTCTAGTCTGTAATTAAATGAACGTTTTAGTTCATGACTACATAAATGCAATGAGTATTTAATAAAAGGAGTTAACAGTGATAAATACACCTATATAGATTTTACAGGGCCAATCTGCTGTAGATATGAAATGCAGGTAGCTAGAGATGTCAGCACATACCTGCAGTAGCTTCCAAAATATTTATGTTATGGCTTAAAGGATAAGTTCACCTTTGGAACATGTTACATGTTCTATCCATATTTAGGATGGAACATATAACATGTTCCAGCTCCTGCCCCCTCTCCTCCCGATCCCCCCCTCCCTGTGACAGCGGCCTGGGGTTCTCTCTGCACTCACTGTCACTCTTTAAAAAGAGTGACTGTGCAGGGCTCCACCCACCCAATTGCATCCTTCATTCACAGATTCTTGTCAATTAATAAATTACAAATACCGTCCGCAGCAGATGGACTTGTAATTTGAATGGGCTGCAGGGGTGCTGCTGAGCGTTCTCATAGTCCCCTGCCATGCCCTTCAGTTTTCAAACAGAAATACCATACAGAGATGAGAGCCTGAGGACGTCTGCAGGAGCCCACATGGCACTCATGATCTACTGATCACAGGTGCAATGTTCTCCAGGTTTCTCCAGGAAAAAAATAATAAATCCACATTATTTTTCTGCAAAAATATAGGCATTTGTTATTTTTTTTTGTTATAGGTGAACTTAGACTTTAATTCGGGGCCATTTTGACAGGCAAAACACAGATGTTTCCTGGTAGTTTCAAAGCTTGCTGCTAAGCACCACTTCCATAGATTCCTGCTAGCCCATCATTTGCTTAGCAGCCTCAATGGCCTATAGGAATGTGCATATGGTAGGAAGACAAGCTCAGGGGTGGACTGACAACTCATGGGGCCCCCGGGCAATAGGGGATCATGGGGCCTCTGTCTCCTTGCCCACACTCAAAGCACACCCAAAAAAGCCTATAAAAAGGTACCAGGGGCATTTCATGGGGCCCCCTATTGATCCCGGGCCCTCGGGGCAGTGCCCGAGTGCTCGAATGGTCAGTCCGCCCCTGGACAAGCTTCAGCAGCATCAGGAAGTGTCAAAACTTTGTCTGTCAGAGGGACCATGCAAGGAAGATTTGGAAGGCTACTGCAGGTACGTGCAGGTTTCTGAAAACTGTTGGAAAGCTGCTGCAACATCTGCCAGAACATTACCACCAAGTGACAGAACATGTGATTACAGTATAATAGATGAGAATTGTTGCTTCACCTGTGTCTGTATAAACAGCATGCTAACACCCCACTCAATAACTACTTCTCATATAATCCTATCTTCTTTTTGAGTTCTGTAAACTTTGTTTTGGTAGTGGCTTTGTGAAAGTATCCATTATCATCTTATCAGTTTCACAGTATTCATGTACAACACATTTTGTTCCACAAGGTCTTGAAGGTAATGGCATCAATGTGCTTGGTTTTGGCATATATCTTTTCATTATTTGCAATTTTTTACAAATTCTTGATTGTCATCATATAAAACTGTTCATTGAGACCTTGGTTCTCCAATATATTCAAGTAGCTTCTGCTTTTTCAGCTTCTGTAAAATATAATGCCACTAAGATTTGTATTTTGCTGAACACTTGTGTACTCTGTGGCAGAATGGTTGTTGCACTTATGTGACAGAGCCTCTTTAAGTATGTGTTACCCAATTGTTACATTACTATGCTTGGTAATGTATGCTTTAAGAATGCTTGATAGGATTATCATGTGGAAAGCTTCTGTTCAGGAATGAAGGCAAACCTATTTTCCTAAATTCCAACTACAACCTTTCTTGTAAAGTTTTAGATACACTAAGATCCCCCAGTTAGCAGGACATGAAATTATGAAAGATCTCCCACATATCTCCTATGAAGAGCAACAAAAATCTCCTGCTCTAAAAAAAAAAGTTATTTGATTCCTTTCTGTTTCTGTAGGAAAGGTAGCCCCTCACTTCTTGCCCCAGCAACCATTTCTCACTAAGATAGCAAATGGGAAAATCCCCTAAATGAAGACCCAAACAGTCAAAAAGATAAAAATTGACAAAGGATCTTCTGAAATGGATTCATAGTTACATATAGTAAAGATGGGAATACACGACTAGAAAATCGACTGATCGGTCATCTGACGACCGAGAGGCGTTTGTTCATTGGTCAAAATTGTGGCCCACACTAATCAAGCTAAAAAAATTGTTTGTCGGGCAATATGTGGTGTTGACATCTTCCATACAAGTGGAAGTGATGCAGTGACCTTGTAGCCACGCCCTTCCAGCCAGAACGCGCGATATACACAACAATTACCAGCAATGAGTATAAAATAGTTTAGGGACCTTAGATTGTACACCCCTTGAGGGTTAGGGACTGATGTGAATGTTCAATATATAAATGTAAAGCGCTGTGTAAATTGACAGCGCTATATAAGTACCTGAAATAAATAAATAAATAAATTACATTATCTATATACATAAATAGTGATACATAAAAATATAAAATGCAGAATTCTGGTTTCATTATCTCATTAGGCTAATCTACTTTTAACATTTGGATTTTTTGGTCGTGTTTACGAAAATTCCTTGGACATAAACATCTGGGTCATCTTCTGTTTCCGCTCATGCGTGGTAGCACTTGACAGATTTTTTTTGTAGACCGTCATACCACCACATAGAAAATCGGTCGTTCGTATGCGAAATGACAACATTTTTCACTTTTGTTCAACCGGATTTTTTTGTTCACAATATCGTTATCGGTTAAAACATCCTGCTTATCAACGAAGAGAAAATCGTTCGATCAGTGGTTCCACAAAATTTTTTGTATGATTTTCTTATCGTGTGTACAGGGCATTAGTGTGGCTGAAAAAAGACAAAGGTCCATCCAGTTCAATCATTAAAAAAAAAGGTTATAATCCTATACCCACAGTTGATCCAGAGGAAGGCAAACAAACCCAGCAAAGCATG
The DNA here is from genome assembly GCF_062004578.1 of Staurois parvus. Taxonomy (NCBI): domain Eukaryota; kingdom Metazoa; phylum Chordata; class Amphibia; order Anura; family Ranidae; genus Staurois; species Staurois parvus. The sequence continues at coordinate 443,548 of NW_028318189.1, read as the reverse complement.
ATCCAATTTGCTCCTGCAGGGAAAAAAAATCCTTCCAGATCCCCCAATTTAATTCTAAACAAAAGGTTTTGTCTGGAGTTGAGCTCTACTTGATCGTAGAATTGTATTTTACTTTTATATACAGTATGTTCTGTGCTGAATGTGGATATGTGTGGGTCAAATTACATACCTTTAGTATGTGTGTTAATACATTTGTAGCCTATTTTCTGTATATATAGTATAGTATTTTAGTACATTCTTTCTATTGCAGGCTTGGTATGGAGCATGATGGGCAGGGAAACCGATGTGCTGATGAAACCAGTATGGGAAGCATCATGGCCCCCCTGGTACAGGCTGCTTTCCATCGATATCACTGGTCTAGGTGCAGCAAGCAAGAACTAAACAGATATATACAGTGAGTTATTGGAAATATATGTGAAGTGTTTATAGCATCATTTTTGTGTACATACATTCAACAATCAGCTTTACTACAAATAAAAATGCATTGAGTGGTTACATTTCTCTTAGCAGCTTCATACATGAAAGTTTAACTTTGTAATTGCTTTAATACCCAAGAGAGTAATCTGAACATCTGTATGTAAAAACTGTAAATGGATGAGTCATAAGCCACAATGGAAGTCTAGACAATCATTTGTAGTGTGGTTGTGCTCTCAGTGCAATTACTACCTGGACGCTGTCTGTTTCCTTATATGTACTATATATACAGTATGTGAGTCTTTGTCATCATGGTTAAACATGAACAGTAAACACTAAAAATCATTACATTTGTGTTTTAGAAATGCATTGTTGAATGCTTTCTCAGTTCCACATATCACCTCAAAATACAAAATATGTTTGTTAATTGTCATTTACTAGTCACATGTCCCTAGTGTCCCATATGATCCCTTTCCTTTTAAAATAAATTCTTAGTTGTTTTTTAATTGACAGCAGAGCATCTTCAAGTCTCTTTCAGAACACAATCGCTGCACTTTAAGGTTTATCATTTTTTACAGCTGTTTTGACATATGCATTATACTTTATTTTTGCTCATGGACCTCTTCATGCACATATTTTACAATATGAAGAATATATTGGCGTAAACAAGTACATGATGTTCAAAGGGGGATTTTGCAGTCGTAGGCCTCTGGCACCACAGCACCCCCACCCACATATACAACTCTGCCATGGTAAGCGGGGGCAAGAGGGGCACCTGCCCTAGGTGCAGTGTTGTTATGTGAAGGGGGTGGGACTGAGAGCTTGTCCTCCAGCTGCCATCAATCCTATGATTGCATTTTGTTTTGCCAAATATTGACAGTTTTGCCAAATACCCCCAAGCCAGTCTGGGATAAATATGCTGTCCCTTTCAGTTAAAACTTCTTTGTCATTTGTCCCAATAGAGTTCTGATCTTTGTGAACTCTGTTCTTTTTCACTCCTTTTATACTTTAACCACAAGCCTACAGGGCACTTATACCCCCTTCCTGCCCAGGCAAATTTCCAGCTTTCAGCGCTGTCGCACTTTGAATGACAATTGCGCGGTCATAAAACACTGTACCCATATTAAAGTTTTATCATTTTTTTGTGACAGATAGAGCTTTATTTTGGTGGTATTTAATCACCTCTGGGTTTTTTATTTTTTCTTAAACAAACCAAAAACCAATGAAAATTTTGGAAAAAAAACATTTTTTCTTAGTTTTTGTTATAAAATTTTGTAAATAAGTAATTTTTCTTCTTCAATGATATGCGCTAATGAGGCTGAAGTGGTGGGCACTGATAGGCTGCACTGATGGACACTGATAAGTGGCACTGATGAGGAGGCACTGGTAGGTGGCATTGATGGACATTGACAGGCATCACTGATGGGCACTGAAAGGCAGCACTGATATATGGCACTGATAGGCGGCACTGACTGGCACTGTTAGGCGGCACTGACTGGCACTGTTAGGCGGCACTGACTGGCACTGATAGGCTGCACAGACACGAAACTGATAGGCGGCACTGACTGGCACTGATAGGCGGCACTGACTGGCACTGATAGGCGGCACTGACTGGCACTGATAGGCGGCACTGATTGGCAGCACTGATTGGCATTGATAGGTTGCACTGACTGGCACTGATGGGTGACACTGAAAGGCAGCTCAGATGGGCACTGATATGTGGCATTGATGTGCACTTGTAGGCACTGATATGTGGCATTGATGTGGCACTGATGGGCACTGGCACGAAGTACTAATGAGCACTGACACAAGGCACTGATGGACACTGACAGGTGGCACTGCTGGGGCTACACTGATCATCAAGGCACACTGATCATCAGTGCCCTGATGACCAGTGTACATGTCCCCTTCGCGGAAAGCTGATTATCGGCTCTCCTCTCCTCTCGAGCTGTCAGCGTGACAGCTCGAGAGGAGAGAAATGCTGATAACCGGCATTTCCCTGTTTACATGTGATCAGCTGTGATTGGACACAGCTGATCACATGACCGAGCCGACATCTTCGGCTCTTTCCGTGATCGGTCATCCGCTGTGTCCGAGGGACACAGCGCACCGCCGATCACCGCGCTACGTGCTCCCTGAGCCGCGCATGCGCGGTGAGAATGGGAGGACGTCATATGACGTCCTACCAGAACAAGAGAACCACCTTGCGCCTGTCATTGGACTATATGATGGGCGGGAGGTGGTTAAAGAGTATGTAAACACAACATTTTCATATTCCTCATGTAGCACTACCCATGGAGGAGCCGCTTGTATGATGTGCTAGTTTTCCCTTACTTCGCCCCGCAGCCAGGCACAATGTATTTCCGCAGCCAAATACAGTCACACACACTTCAGCTCATTGTTTTCAATGACCAGTCTAGGGGATGTTTTGTTTTTGGAGTTTATTGTAGAACTGGGGATAGGGATGGGGAATGTAGTAGGATACTCCAAATCAGAACTATTCACACTGAGGACATCTAGCTGATCTCTTAGTTGAACACTGTAGGAGTCTTGGCTGACAGTAGATAGCAGACTTCCTTGTAACATATAGCAGCAAGTATTTTAGGAGTGAGCAAAGTCCTTTTAGCAGTAGTAGTAGTTACAGGGCTGAGCTCCTCAAGTATAAACCAGTTACGACAGACTGTGACAGCCCAAAGGTAGCTGAGCAAAGTTCTTTGCAGTAGCAACACTTGGACACGCTCTTCAGAGCACTAGTCAATGTTCCCTTTTTCCAGACCCACATTGACTATGAAACCTCAGGGGAAGTAGCAAGCACACAGCATCCCCAAGTTCCTCAATGTCAGTACTCACAAGGCCCAAGGATAGAATGGATGCCTCCTTCCAATCTTCCAAAAAAAAACCCTCCAGTGATACCAGACAGACTACTTGGCAGACCACTAACCTCAGTCAGCTTCCTGCAAAACCAGGGTCTCTCTTTCTAGCTTAAGGTCCTGAGGTTGACCCACCTGAGGAGACATGGCAACAAGTGCCAGGTGAGGCAGCTTGCCCCTAGCCTGGCTGGTGCAACCCAACCCCAGGAAAGGCACTGAACCATGTGTTCTCAGAACATAAATACCACTCCCAGCATGCAATGGGACTGCCATACCATGCAATTGGCCAGGGTTGTATCCATATTCATGCTGTTCCTTTGCCTAGCCCCTACCCATGTTTTAGAAGGCTCTCATAGCTTCCTGAAGGAAAGCAGAACTCAGACAAACTCCAAAAGCACCAGAGCAGCATGAGCAGACCTAACTAATCAATCACAGTACTCTGTTAAGCGGAATACCACACTGAATTTACCTGACCGCCTCTCTGGTAAGCAGAGAAACACAGCTATGCTTAACCTAACTATACACTTCCTAGCACCTGACTAAAAGGGTGTTACACAAATATGTGCCTGCTGTACCATGTGCTTGCATGTAAAAGTATCTTACTATCTTTGTATTGATTGCTTTGTGTGAAATCCATGGTGTTCATACCAGTCCCTCTGCTTTCATATTAAAATCTGACCACACTAGGCATTAGGCACTAGGCCAGCTGTGCTGGGAACTCAGTGTGCTCTCCTCCAATAATCAGGCTTGTCCTGAACCCCCACCCCCACCACACACACACACACACACACAGTCTTTCAGCTCAGTGTCCTGCTCTTTCTCCTCCCCAACTCTGTTCTCCGCTGCATAAGGAGCTTAGAGGGTATGTGACCACTTATACAACAGAGAAAAAAGATATTTGTAATGTTTTTAAATGTGCATACAAATGTTTTGCCTGTCATTCCCATAAACTGAATGGGTTGTTTTACAAGGTGAGAGTTTACATATACTTTAAGTAGACCTTTACACGCCATTATTCTCAAACATGAAATGTCTAGTTAGACTTGGCTGTTTAAGAAGAATTCCAGGTATGACATTTTTTACATAGTTATCAGTCCAGTTTGAACCAATATAACTATGCATAAACCATACCTGTGGTATCCCTGTAGCCTTCGTAGCGGTCTTATTATGTCCTTATTTCTGCACTCAAAGCAGTACATTTTTTTGCATTGAAATATGTATTTTTTTTATTGTAGGCCTGTAATTTTTAGAAATAACTCACTGAAATCTGTTTCAACAAGAGTCTAGTAAACATCCCGGGTATGTTAAAATTTGAAACACGAAATTATAAATTATGATTTAATAAATAATCATAAAAAATAATATAATAATAATAAATTTAATGAAATAATATAATCAAACAAAAAACACTGAAATTTTAAATATAGCGCCAAGTTCGCACATCACTGAGCAAAGTCGCAAAATTGTTTTCAGTGTCTGATGACGAATTTCCCCATGAATCATTATCACTCAATTCTGCAAGTGGTTCTGATTTACTATCGCTGTTCTCTAGCTGGTCTAAAACCGCTTTTGACCTAAAGGGACGCTTTTTGGACGCCATGGACTTTTCTCAGTTTCCAGGCAGAAAGAACAGTAAAAATGCAAGCAGGGCACAGGACAAAGCACTAGGAACAAAATGCACGTGAAATGGTTTGATACAGGAATTATTATTATTATACAGTATTTATAAAGCGCCAATAGTTCGTTCAGCGCTGTACATTACAAAGGGGGACAGAACATGTGACAGAACAATACCAATACAATGCAAAACATGAGCGGATCGAGGGCCCTGCTCCTTGGAGCTTACAATCTAGGAGGGAGGGGATAGTGGTACAGGAGGAGATAGCTGTGGGGGATGGAGTGGTAGGAAGAGTGGAGGAGGTCGGCAGGTTAGCAGGGGGTGGGGTAGGCTTCCCTGAAGAGATGGGTTTTCAGGGCGCGTCTAAAGGAGAGGAGAGTAGGTGATAATCTGATGGGTTGGGGCAGGGAGTTCCAGAGGATGGGTGACACCCTGGAGAAGTCCTGGAGGCGGGCATGGGAGGAGGAGACCAGGGAACTAGAGAGGAGATCTTGTGAGGAGCGGAGTGTGCGTGCTGGGCAGTACTTGGATATTAGGTCGGTGATGTAGTTCGGGGCAGTATGATGGACAGCTTTGTACATCAGTGTTAGGATTTTGAATTTGATCCGTTGCGCAATTGGAAGCCAGTGGAGGGATTGGCAGAGGGGGGTGGCGGAGATGGAGCGGTTGGAAAGGTGAATGAGTCTGGCAGCCGTATTCAGGATCGACTGAAGCGGGGATAGCCAACGGCAAGGCAGGCCAGTGAGGAGGGAGTTGCAGTAGTCGAGTCGTGATATGATGAGGGAGTGGATGAGCTGTTTAGTGGTTTCTGGGGTTAGGAACGTGTGTATTTTGGCGATGTTGCGGAGGTGGAGTCTGCACGAGTTTGTTAAAGATTGGACTTGGGGCTGGAAGGATAGGTTGGAGTCCAGAATGACACCAAGTACTCTGGCCTGGAGGCGGGTTTGATGGTGGTGTTGTTGGATGTGAGAAGTCAATGGGGGGTGGTGTCTGGGCTGGGGGGAAGACAAGAAACTCGGTTTTGGAGAGGTTCAGTTTAAGGAAGCTGAGTGACGTCCAGTAATGTTTTACTATGTGATTTTAGTGAATTCAGTGAATGTCACTTTTACAACTTTCAAATTTCCCGCCGTTCCGTCCCCCGTACGTCCCAACGTTGCAGGGTACGGAACACAGAAGACAGATGCCGCCATCCGCTGGAGGAAATTGCCAGGGACACTGCAGGAGGGACATCGCGGGAGCGAAGGACAACGTAAGTGAAGAAGAGATCCCGGAGCAGCGCCGCATGGTAAGCCCGAGTGTAGCTCGGGGTTACTGCTTGTGGTGCTGAAACTTTACCCCGAGCTACACTCGGGAATACCGCCAGGGAGGCTAGAAGCTGAAAATCACTAGTAGACTGTGTTCACAAAGCAGGAGGACAGCCACTTGGCACAGGATTTGGAGGCTAGTGGAGATCACTGGAGTAGTGGTGTTTGCTACAATGATTTCCAGTCTAGAGGGATCCCACAAGTATGGTATACATGGTTACATTGGTCAAAGCATCCCTAATCGTGGATATACCTTAATATGTTGGGGTGCTCAAAATGAATGGCACTGCAATGTGTCAACTTGTGTTGAAGAAATGTTTACAGTCTGAATAAAATTTACTTTTGGGCATTTGTGTATTAAAGCCCCTCCATTTCTTCTTCAGAATCTTGAAAGAAGTATTACAAAATTATTATTTAGCAATGAACATGATTAATTACCCTTCTTCCTTCTAATTATTTAGTTCCTATGATTGCCTTCTGGATGACCCCTTTGAGCACAAATGGCCAAAACTACCAGAGCTTCCAGGAATCAACTACTCCATGGATGAACAATGCAGATTTGATTTTGGAGTGGGCTACAAGATGTGCACTGCTGTAAGTATTAGCCTTGCTGGAGTGACATTTATAAACCCCACATTGAAAATGTTGCTTTATTTTGACATAGACATTTATTCTATCAATCTGCAGTGTAAAAATAGTTAAAAATTTACGCTTTGCGGCAGTTAAAGACCAAAAGTGAGATAAAATGTAAAACATTCTAATACAAAATCCTATCAAGGACTAAGGACTAGACTGCACTCTCATAGGAATATCTCATCAATAAATGTAAAACAAAATATAAACTTCAATGGGTGTAAAAACTTAAACATAACTTAAATGTCCATGTGACATAAATTAAAACAGTTCAAGATATGGTGTTCAATCTGTTGTGGCTGGGGAAAGTGATATCTAAAAAAGTGACAAGTTGTGACAACAGGAAAAATACCTGCTCTTCTTCTTCACCAGACAGATGCACACCACACTAACCAAAAATATATGTATACCCCTTTTAAAAGAAGTCACAAGCCCTTGTATATCCCCAATTGGCAGTCTACTACACACTTCCGTTGAGTTTCAAATAATTTGCTGCTTCATTTGGTATGACATCCCGTATATATGGACAAATGGACAAAATTTAAAACATGTTTCCTATAACAAACAAATCCAAATTTTAGTAGTTTTCATTTTATTTATTTTTTTTATATTAGCTTTCTACTGTCATTTGTCTTTGACAGTAAGGCCTTGTTCACACAAACATTTTACAAAGCATTTGTGAAGCTTTCAACAAAGCTTGTAGAATGCTCTGTAAATTTTGCACACTACTGCTGCATGCTTAGGCTCCTTTCACACTAGTGATAGTGTTTACTGCAGCCCTGAAAAGTGATCTGCACTGGATCCCTTTTCAGAGGGCAGTGAAAAGAGTTTTTCAGGTATTCAGGAGGAGATACTGCTAATCCCAATCCTAATGCCTTTTTTTAAATTGCCAAACAGAAATTGATCATTGAAACATGCAAATCTGAAAGCTAAGCACCTGGCTTGCAGTTGTGGTGCGGCTATGTTCACTTACATGGGAGAGTTTGACAGGTGCCACATTGCAAAGATGTGGCAATGTGTATGCACCTGCATGGCAATATGTCTGCTTGTAGGTGGGTGGTTGGAGGACAGTAAAAACATGGATCAACCACCTGTTTTTACCACCCCCTGGCCGCCTGTGGGAAAATAACTTTATTAGCTGAAGCCTAAGTGAACAAGGACTTTAAATGTGTATTTTTCTAGATAGGGTTTTAATTAAGATTGCGCAAATAAATCATTATTATTATTATACAAAAGGCAATAACTGTGAGCGAGGAGCTGATGGAAAAAATAAAAGTACAGTTGTTAAGTGGGGGCACGATAGGTTTCTCTGAAGAGAAGACTTTTAAGGGATGGCTTTCAAAGTAGACAGAGTAGGAGATAGTCAGACAGATTGAGGTAGGTGTTCCAGAGCATTGGAGAGGCTTGGGAGAATACCTGGAGGCGAGCATGGGAGGACGAGACAAGTGAGCTAGACAGCAGGAGGTCTTGAGAGGAATGAAGAGAACAATTTATTTGGTATTTTGAGACTAAGTCAGTGATGTATCTTTGGGCCGAGTTATAGATGGCTTTGTAAGTTGTTTCTAGTAAGATAGGGTTATTGACACCTAGGATGATTGGTGATTTAGTGCATCTACCAGTTAATTCATACAAAGCTGTTTAAATTAATTTTGGACTATGGACAAAAAATAAATGAGTGCAAGTAGTATTTATGTGTATGCTTCTTCTGTGGAAAGATGGAAGGCCTATGTGGATGCCATGGGGAGGTATGGCTCTATGTTTCAAACTGTGGCTGTGTTCTGCTGAATGTAATCCAAACTCATGAATTTCCAGAAATGTTTCCTATAGTAGACTTTACTGTTCATCCATATAGTAATTCAGATTGTACCATCAATTATTCTGGGGACAATTCACTAAAGGTTATCTCGTGTGCGTTATGTCGGTCACATGACCACATATCGCATGCAAGACTGAAAATGTCAATACACTATTGCTAGTATATGGTATTTACCACAAATCGCAAAAACGCTTTGTAAATACCACATAAAAAGACCCTAAAGTCAATTCATAGAAGGTAATAAAATAATTAAATGCATGTGGTAATTAAGTAGCGGCCGAGGCATGTGGTATGTACTGGTTGTTAAGGAGCGGGCATCCTCAACAACCAGTAACTGTCATGGTTGTTAATGAGTGGGCAGCCTCTGCTTCCTTAACCCCTTGGCGCCGGCACCTCCTGGCCCTTTAAGGGTTCCAGAAGCCAGGAGGCAGGGCAGAGTTTAGGGTCATGTGACCGCCGTGATGTCGGTCACGACGGTCACATGATCTGGAAAGGTCCCGATCGAAAGATGAAATCGGGACCTTTCCATGAGTACCGGACATGTGTGCTGGGAGCGCGCAGGGCGTGCGCTCTGAGCACATATGTCTTTTATAATAGAACACAAATGTGCGGCCACTCGGTGTCTAGGCCCAGATGCCGGGAGCCTGCACATTTGCGTTCGGCCGGCGCCAAGAGGTTAACCACTTGCCCTCCAGAGGATTTACCCCCTTCCTGACCAGGCCATTTTTTGCAATACGGCATTGTGTTACTTTAACTGACAATTGTGCGGTCATGCAGCACTGTACATAAATGAAATTTAAAGTTGCAAGAAAAAGTATGTGAACCCCTTGGGATTACGTGGAGTTTTGCATGAATTGGGCATAAAATGTGCTCTGAACGTCATCTAAGTCACAACAATAGAAGAACACAGTCTGTTGAACATAATACTACACAAACATTAGATGTTGCCATGGTTTAATTGCACATAACATGTAAACATTCACAGTGCAGGAAGGAGAAAGTATGTGAACCTTTGAACTTAATAACTGGTTGACCCTCCTTTGGCAGCAATAACCTCAACCAAACATTTCCTGTAGTTGCAGATCAGACCTGCACAACGATCTGGAGTAATTTTGGACCACTCCTCTTCGCAAAACTGTTTCAGTGTAGCAATATTCTTGGGATGTCTGGTGTGAATCGCTCTCTTAAGGTCATGCCACAGCATTTCAATCGGGTTGAGGTCAGGACTCTGACTGGGCCACTCCAGAAGGCTCCGCACCCCCTACCCGGAAATACAAATCACGTATATATACGTGATTTTGCGCAGCCCTGCTGCCCTGTAGCAGTAGTTCTACTAGGGCGGCGGGAAAGCAGTCAACAACCAATGAGTCATCAACTGTTCCCCACTAACAGCTGAATGTAAAAAAAAGAATTGTGGGCAATTAAAAATTAAGAAAAAAATGTTGTGGGGTCCCCACCCATCCATACCAAGCCCTTCGGGTTTGGTATCGATTTTGGGGGAACTTCCACGCCAAAATAAAGAGAAAAAATGGTGTGAGATCCCCCCAAAATCCATACCAGACCCTTATCTGAGCATACATCCCAGCAGGTCAGGAAAGGGGGGGGACAAGCGAGTGCCTCCTCCTCGAACTATACCAGGCCACATGCCCTCAACATGGCGGGGGTGTTTTGGGGCAGGAGGACTCTCCCCCCAAAACATCTTGTCCCCATGTTGACGGGGACAGGGACCTCTTCCCCACAGCCCTGGTTGGTGGCTGTTGGATGTCTGCAGACGGGGGGCTTATTGGCATCTGGAAGCCTCCCCTTTCTTTTTTTATTTTGGGCCAGCGGTGGCGGCAGGCATTGTGGATGATGATGGATCTACACCGGAGGACTTTTTAATTTTTGTTTTTGAATAAAGGACTTGTCAAAAACTGCTTCTTGTGTTTTTTTTTCACTACAATTTTCTTTTTGGTGATTGAGTAGGGGTACCATATACCCTATACTCATTCACATAGAGGTCGCCATGATCTGGGGGCCCCTTGTTAAAGGGGGCTTCCAGATTCTGATACGCCCTCCACCCACAGACCCCCACAAGCACCAGCCAGGGTTGTAGGGAAGAGGCTCTTGTGCCCCAAAGGTGCTTTGGGAAGGCAGAGTCCCCCTGCCCCGAAGCACCCCCCCCCCCATGTTGAGGGCATGTCGCCTTGTAAGGTTCGGGGGGGCGGGTGCCTGCTTGTCCCTCCCCCTTTCCTGACCTGCCGGGCTGCATGCTCAGATAAGGGTCACCCGCTGACAGCTGTTGACTCCTTACATTACAGCATGTTTTCACAACTAAAATACCCCATAACTTAAAAAAATAACATGCAGTATTTTAGAAGCATTTTTTAGTGAATGCCAACAATATTTTTGAATGCATACTTGGATGCAGTAAGGTACTGCTTAGTGAATTGTCCCCATTATTACACTGTATTATGTAACCAAATGATGCTACCACAAAATACTGTTCACTTAGTAAGGAAAATGTTTACTGTACAAAGTGAATGTTGATTGAAATTACAGTGAAGTTGTGCTGGCTTCAATCATCCAATCACACTGGGCATTTTTTTTTATATCTCTTGCACACGAATGGGTATTCAAAATGAGCACATCTTCATCTTATTTACTGAGATCAGTTAACCTTCACTTTTTTAATGTGTACATTCACTTTGTCAGGTGAGCCATATCTACAGTTTTAGGAAATCAACCCCTCTGCCTTTAGCAGGTATTTTTTGGCATTTGCAGACTGGGACAGACAGCATTTCTACACCTTGACTGTAGGAGCAGTGAAGGTTTTATCAGCTTGATTTGGATGTTTTGCTTTGGTGCTAAATGCTAGAATTGTGTGAGATATTCGAGAGTGCCATACATGCACTTACAAAGCCATTATATGACTGCATCTTCCATCTCAGTAGTCTCAGCAAATTCCTGGTGGCCTTGAGTTTGCAGTTCATACGTGATCAAAATATTGGCACCAAATGTATGAATTAGATTTATTTTATGTACAACTTAAGCAGTGTTAAACCCACAACCAAATCTGTAATATACTGCAGCTTACCAATGATTGAATGTGGTGGCTGCATTTGTTCTCTTTTTTAAGGCTTTTTCCCCCTCTGTTTTCGCCTGGTCATTCTGCCAGTATCATATCTCCTGTTTTAGGGTGCCTAAACTCTGGATGAAAGAGAAATAATGACACCTGTGAACAGCAGTATTGTCAGTCTGGGGGGAGGGGAGTGTTAGATGTACTAGCAGATTTAGATACACTAACAAATTGAAACCAAACTACAGCTAAAAGTGTATAAGCAGTTACAGCAACAGTTTTGTTTCTTTTGGGTTAAAGGTTTTAGATAAATAAAATCTGATCATTGTAAACACTTCTGTCAATGGTAAATAGCATCTCAACCTTCAAACTGTTACATCTGCAGGACAGCATGTTCTGTTGTAAAACAACAAACTTACTGGCTGGATCACCAAGGGAAAATAAAAGAAAGAAAGCCTAAAAAAAAAACGAATGCAGATACCACATCTAAGAATTTGTAAGCTGCAATATAGTGAATGTTTGCTTTTGAGTTTAATACTGCTGTTTATGGAGCCTCTACAGCATTGAACCAGCAGATCACTGGTGACATGCAGGTCTCCCCCTGACCTGTCAGTATATCTTCTTGCTCATACATCCCATACAAGCAAGCAGATACTTACTGACAGGAAGGCTCAATGAACTATGATGGCGCTGTGGAGCGCTGTGGTAGTTCATTTAAAACTACAAGGCTGCAAAGGCTGCCAGGTGTTGTAGCTTTCCCATTCACAGAATGCTTTGAATAAATGACGGGGACGACGTCAAAGCGGGGATCGGGGGGGTGTGGGGGCCAGTCAGATTGTAACATGTTTCATGTTACACCCTAAATATGGGTGTAACATGTAACATGTTACAAAAGGTGAACTTACCCTCTAAAGTAGAACTCCGGGTAAAGCTTGATTATTTTAGCATTGGATTGAGTGAGGAAGGCTTAGAACTTTGTTTTCCTTTCGGGTGGACATGAGGGGCAGGGCTAAGACTGCTGTCTGTGTCTATAGATGCATGCAGTGCTACTTGGGATCAATCCCGCACAAGTGCCCCCACAGGAAGCATCTTTGTTTGAAAGCACTCGCAGAAGAGATGGAGCCAGGAGTGTCAGTGGGGGACCCCAGAAGACAAGGACTGGGGCTGCTCTGTGCAACACCATTGCACAGAAGAGGTAAGTATGATTTTTTTTTTTTAAGGTTTACAATCACTTTAATTAATTTGATAAGCTGGAAGCAGAAGTGTCTGCAGGGTACTTCCATTGTCCTGCTCTATAGTCAAAAATACCAACCAATTTGCATTTCCTGATCTATTGGCCGGCACAAATGCCTGAGGGGGTTGGATCCTGTTCATATAAATGGCATCTGGTGTCTATAGCCAAGTTAAGTCTCCAGTACACTGGATATAAGCCTCTGATTTAACAATGCTTGCTGAACTTTAATTTCTACCTTTACCAGGTGCATTGCCTATACTACAGGGAGTTCTTGCTTTGTATCCTGTTAATAATAACTGACTATAAAGCATGCACATACTGCATAGAGGGTGTGCCTCATACCTAGCATTGATATACTATAGTATATACTAAGGAACAGGATATCACTTTGTTTTCTGCACATGATTATCCACACCACCTGGGTGTTAATGTTTTCCAGAAATTTATTATGAAGTGATTTTTATTTTCCTTCCATGATATAATCAAATGTTTGTTTGCTTTTGGGTTTTTATTTGGCTCCTTCCCATGTTCATTTGAATCCTGAATGTTTTACTGATTAAATGTAATGAAAGCTGCTCATGTATAGTCATACTCCACGTGTTTGTTCTCACAGTTTAGGACTTTTGACCCTTGCAAGCAGCTGTGGTGCAGCCACCCAGACAATCCTTATTTCTGCAAAACGAAGAAAGGGCCCCCTCTTGATGGAACTGAATGTTCTCCTGGCAAGGTACAGAATTTCCTATTAGGAGATTAACCAATTTATGTTGCAGATAATGGTTACCCCAGCTCACTAAAGATCTTTACAAACTGCTTTTTGACTTAGAATATAATTCAAATAAATGTTACACCCGATTCCCAAGCGTAGCAACAAGTTGAATAAATTTCAAAAGTAATATGTTCTAGAAGTTCATTGCAGTTGTTCCTCTCTTTGTTTTCCTTTGCTGGTTTCCTCTACTGCATGACTGCTGCAAATGTTCAGAAAGGGTGAATAAGCTATCCCCCATAGCTTGCAGCTCTTGGTACATATCTATTTTTTAAATCTGCTGCGCACCACTGGTACCAAGGCAAATCTGAAAATCCTTGCAAGCAGGGGCGGACTGACCATTCGAACACTCGGGCACTGCCCGAGGGCCCGGGGTCAGTAGGTGGCACCATGAGATGCCCCTGGTACCTTTCATTGGCTTTTTCATAGGCTTTTTTGGGTGTTGGTGAGGACACAGAGGCCCCATGATCTCCTATTGCCCGGGGGCCCCATGAGTTGTCAGTCCGCCCCTGCTTGTAAGCTCTATGTATGTAATAAATGCCATGTATACATGCAAAAAATACCATACCAGATAACCTGTTGAGAGTATTCAAGCATCTGTTGGCATTACTTTGAGTACCTCTGAATGGTTTCTCTTGGTAATATGTCCCGATCAAGTCATTTCATTGTGAGTGCATATTTATCATTTCAGTCTATTAGCTAGTGAGATCAGTTTTCTGTTTCTATTTTAGCACTTATCTGTGTGATAAGATAATGCAAGCAACATGTCTCCATAATGATTCAATGTTTAGATAATTAGTACATTCATTTTAGATTTATTAAACTAGGTGATTCTATGTATTGTCCCTGTGGTGAATGTTATGGCACTGACACATTATATTTATGTCTTGCTGATATTGTTGCATTTGTTTATTATCTTCAGTGGTGCTTTAAAGGACACTGCATTTGGAAGACCCCAGAACAGTCGTATAGTCAAGATGGTGGGTGGGGCTCATGGTCACGTTTTGGTTCTTGTTCCCGAACCTGTGGAGGTGGAGTGCGCTCCCGTAGCAGGCAGTGTAATAATCCACCGTAAGTATAATATAGCTAAACAATTCAGTAATTTCTTACTACTGTGGCAATGTATGTCACAGGCAAAAACAAGATTTCCAGATTTGTTTAAAATTGCAGCGAACAAAGTGCATTAACATGTGGATGCATAGATGACATGTGTTTATTGTATATTTAAGTCATTAATTTCTACCACCTGCTACATAAAACGTTTAGGTTTTTTTACTTCTGTTTCCAGTAAGCAGATGGATCTGTTTTCCTATAAAGTCTCAGAGAGATAAAATCAAGCAACTGTGTATTGAAACGCAGGGATGTCCTGTAAACATATTGTACTCTTTCTGTATATAAGAGAGTCTCATCATTATACATTATACGGGAGCTTACTATCCTGACCTATATGCCATACAATTTTAACACCAGTCTTATTTACACTTTTCTACCTCATTTACAATTGAATGCTAGCAGAGAAGTCAGAAAAAAGCTATGTGATTTCCATTGTAGGTAGTCTACAATGTCCTGGTTAGAGGACAGATTTCTTCTATTGAAATGGAGTCGCTTCAGGAGTGGTCTGGGTGGGGAGTCCTGTGGCAAAGGTCTCATTCAAGGGTACATGGTGCTCAAATTCTAAGTTCCCACTGATTGTTTAAGACTTGTTTCCAGGAATTCTGTAGGCTTCCCACCCTCTCATCCTTCAGGAAAACCCAAAAGATGCAAGCTGTTTTGTTGGAGGTGATCCTACAGATTGACTTTTATAGCAGAATGACACAAAAGCCTTACTTTGGCTCCCTCAAAGTCTGCTGTTTAAGGGTACGCCACATCCACCACTTCACTGATTCTCTGTTCAGTCCCTTGGACCATTGGTCGGATTTTGCAAACATCCTGCTTAGGTATTGAGAGGTCCAATCTACAGTGTCTATCTGGTTAGTCAAGGAGGCTTGGCATTGATGCATTGCATCAAGGATTTGAGTAAACATCGGCTCAGGGGAAATGTCTTGGGGACTGTCGGTTTAGGGTTGCCCTGCTCTTTGGAAAGAAGTGTATTTGGACCCTGGAGTCTTGGGCAAAAAGTCCCTACATATCTCTGGTTAAGGACTGGTTGTTCTGGATCACAATGGACTGAGTTGTCCTGAGCCTTTGCCATCTCATTCCACCTTGTGCTGTACAGGCAATTTTAGGTAATGCCTGTCCTGTTTCAATCATTGCTATGAAAGATGAGAGTGGATAAGAGTTTGGCAAAAAATTTTGGAACACTGAAACAAGCAATCGGATCTGTAGAATGAGTACAAGATAGTCTGGTAGGAGCAGAGCGGAACTCAGATACTGCTCATCCATCAAAAGTTAGGCATGCACTTATCCCATTTAAAATAACTTGATGTGTGGCCACACATTGCAACAAGAAGTACAATATAAGGGTATTGTAGTCACTTAAAAAATTACTGTAGCTTTACAATGAAATTCCAAGGTAACATCATCATTAACCATGGCAATTTGTAAATAACCAAATAACTAGACAGGGACCATGGTAATCTAATTATTTATCCTAAAGTCCTTTTGTAAGGGAAGTCACATTATGTTCTGCTATAGACCCTGATTTGGAAAATTAAATGCCAAGAATAAACAAATTGATAAAAAAGAGTAAAAGGATAAACCAATAAGAAAGATGCTTGGATGCCATTTATTTCATGGAATATACATCTTTTTACAGTATTTCTTAGCATTTAACAATCAGTTTGGTGTTATGCTGTGCTGAGTTGAACTCTACAGTAGCACACCGCAAAGAATGCGAGCTATAAAGGACTTACTGGTATATATCAAACATTTTCATAGAACAACAGATTTTCATTTTATTTAATTCTATTTTTTTCTTTTTTGTTGTGCGTGATATTTTGCAGTGCTTAAGAAATACAGTTTTGTGTGTTTTATTGCTAGGAATGTTACAAAAAGACATAAAAGAAATAATTCATGTGGCTAGGGTTACCCTTTAAAATTGGTGCAGGTTTGTAGTTAAAATATAAAAATACTTTTAGAAGATAAAGGATTAACATTCTTGACGAAATTTGGTGTTTTAATCAATAGTGTCTTTTAATCACAATTAAAACACAGCCGTTCACATCTGTTGTTCACATGCTTGATATTTAGCCAGTTTTGCATCTAACAATGATAACATGCTATACAGTCATGATGAGAAAAGGGGGAGGCTCCAAAAAAATTACAGCATTTTTTGGAGAGAAGTAAGTCGCACAGAGGTCAACCAATAGCGTGTGAGTTAAAGTGATGACCAGATATTTTGCAGCCTGTTCATTCTCAGTTTGACTTTCCTTTAGTGCATGTCAACAAACTGTGTAGAAAAGCAAGTGAAAGATATTTTCTATATAGTCAAGACTCTTATATAATCCATATTTACCCTGGAGTTTTAAAAGCTCCCATTGTCAGATAAAATCACAAGTCAAAATTTTTAAACCATTCTGTCACACGGCTCTATTTATTTTTAAAGTGTTACATCACACCAGAGCTTTAGCAGTAACAGACCACAAAATTATGTATTGCTTAAAAAAAATGGTATTTGCCATTGGTGTGTTTATATGTTCATCAGGGAGTATGGTGCTGTGTATTTCTTCTACACATACCATTTGTCTTGAGTCATATCATGGGCATTTTCTGCAGGTATAGTCAAACACGGTACTGTAGCAATATTTCAAGATATGTTCTTTAGGCTGCCAAGGGCAAAAAATGTTTAGACCTGAGATAGAATTTAGTGACTATAGGAGATATCATAATAATTAGCTGGTACTAAGCAATGTCTAATAAGTTTAAATACAGAAGATTGAATAGATCAGACTTCTAACTCGTGCCTTGTATTCCTTCAAATTCCAGTTCCCCAAAATGTAAACATATGTTATGCTTCTGGTGGTTCTTTCTTCTCCATATAGTCACATCTGTATGCTCTTTTTGTTCTTTCCCCACTGTTTTTTTTCAAATTACATAAACACAGACTTGGCACAAGGGATATAGCAATACAATAAATTTTCAGAAGTTTGGATTTATTGAAGGCAAATGTTAATATAGCTCAAAGCCATCATTTGCTGTTTCAACTGCTTCTACTTTCTCAGATGTTTTTTCTTCTTTTTCTCGTTACCCCTCTCATTTATTACTGCTGTACGTCATCACAAGAGTTAGCGGTTTATACTTTAAGACAATTGAGCCTTGACAAAATGTGTTTTCAGAGGTGCCTAAAACATAAGAGTCCTTTAAATCAAACACTTTATGTGAACGGAGAAAGTGATGATGGGAAAAATATAGTTCACCGAGATCTGCAACTAGTACTATTGTATTTTATTGCCCTCACGATATATGTGCTGTCATAAAATACTACAGTAGAGACATCAACAAGGAAATTGTTATTCCATTTAATTTCAGAAGTTATTTATATGGTCATGTACAGTAGGAAACAAATTCAAACAAAATGTTTTAGAACTTTTTTTTTTGTAAATGCAATAATTCAGAAAAAGCCAGGTCCCTTGCTAGTTTTTCATTTCAATCCTGTAATGGCAAATACTTACTCACAAATAAATCTTTCAAATTACCAGTATATCTTAAGCCAAAACCCATTACAAATTTTTGGATAGGAATTGTTTTTGGCTGTCTGTGTCCTATTGGATATATTCCTTTTCACTTCCTGTCTCATAAACACCACAGAAAGTAAGAGGAAATTGAAGTGAGGAAAATCAGTTGACAGTTGTCACCAGACAAATGTATTTATTATGTTTTACCCTTTATTCCTGTTCTGGTGACAACCCAAAATGTGGGTGGTCAACCAGACAAACGAAAGGGTGATTCACTCTAGTGGGGACACAGTGGGGTTGATTTATTAAAACTAGAGAGTGCAAAATCTGGTGCAGTTCTGCATGGTAGCCAATCAGCTTCTAACTTCAACTTGTTCAGTTAGGGTTTGACAAAAAAAACTAATAGCTGATTGGTTTCTATGCACAGCTGCACCAGGTTTTGCACATTCCAGTTTTAGTAAATCAACCCTAGTGAAAACCTCTGGGAGAACAAAGACACTTTTCGAATTCCAGCACCACCTATCCAGCTTTTCAAACAGTAAAAGCTAGCGTGGTTTCTAAAACCCCAGCAATCTATTAAAAACAAAATAAAACATTTTTAGCCTAAACTCTGTATCAGGGGCGGACTGACAACACATGGGGCCCCCGGGCGATAGGGGATCATGGGGCCCCTGTGTCCTTGCCCAAACTCAAAAAAGCCTATGAAAAAGGTACCAGGGGCATCTCATGGGGCCCCCTACTGACCCCGGGCCCTCGGGCAGTGCTCGAGTTTCCAAATGGTCAGTCCCCCCCTGCTCTGGATACACTTTAGGACCAGACAGTAATGATGTATATATTTAAACAGGAAATGTAAATATCCATATTTGGAAAAAATCCCAGGCACACACTTGGATTACCCAGTTCCATTAGCACAAAACTGTTAGAAATAGTTTTTCTGACTTGTGGAAGATCAATTTCTGGAAGGAAGTCCTAAATGATTAGTGAACACATTGCTAACACCAGGTGTAACATATTTGTACAAGCTTTCTTTTTCATGTGTAGTCTTTGTGATTGGGATGGTAGAATCAACTGTCTGCTATCTTTGTCCAGCATCATTTATTTGGTATTTTATGTTCTTCAGTCCTGCTTATGGTGGTCGAGATTGTCCTGGTCCCACCTATGAATATCAGATGTGTAACAATGAAGAATGCAGAGGACCATTTGAAGATTTTCGTGCTCAGCAATGTTCACAGCGTAACTCCTACTATACTTACCAGAATACCAAGCACACTTGGCTTCCATATGAGCATCATGATGGTGAGAGCAATTCAAGTTCTGCTTTAACAGCAATATCTATTCAGGCCAATCCTAAAGATTGTATAGTGCTCATATGTAACAGTGTCTCTTAGTAAACATTAGTTTAAACTCAAATCAAATGTGAATTTAAATGTAATCATCCATATTCCCCTAACTATTACACATCCTTAACACTTATCTTTCCCTTACACTGAACCTTATCCTTCCTTTTTAACCCACACTTCCCTAAAACTTCCACTATACAATATAACTCTCCCTTAATACTGAACCTGAGCCAAGGGAGCTGCCATCTGAGCTTCTGTTTAAAGTGGAACAATGCTCACCTCAGTTCCAGCGATGCGACATACCTCGGCGTACTTCTGCTACTCACCTGGCCGATGACATCTTTGAGCAATCAGCTTCCGGGTCTTGATTGCCGGTTGTTGTCATTGGACAGGTGGGGGTGACCTGTACAGTGAGCTGTACAGGAGTGGACAGGCAGTTAAGTAACATTAATGCAGAAGAGACAAAGCTTATCTCTTCTGCATTAAAATTCCTGCCTGTCTGTCAATTTGGTTTTTTTTTATGTTAAAGTTCCACTTTAGTCTGCAGCTGCCATGATGCTGCACATGTGATCAGATATGACACCATCTATTTGATGGTTAAACAGTTTGCTTGACAACACAAACAAATGTGACAGTTAGCATTCTTGGCATGTTGGAAATGTAACTGGTTTTTTAACCATTAAATCGATGGGTGTACTTATTATTATTACTACGAGTTTATATAGCGCCAAAGGGTTTGCTCAGCGCTGTACAATAGGGGGGACAATACATGGCACAGTACAACAACAACAAACAACGTACGAGGGGTAAGAGGGCCCTACTCTTACGAGCTTACAATCTAGGAGGGAGGGGGTAAAGGTACAGTAGGAAGTGGCTGAGGGGGATGAAGTGGTGGGAGGAATGAGGGAGGATGGCCGTTAGGTGAGGGTGGGGTAGGCTTCCCTGAAGAGATGGGTTTTGAGGGAGCGCCTGAATGTGAATAGGGAAGGCGACAGTCTGATGGATTGGGGCAGTGAGTTCCAGAGGATGGGGGAGGACCTGGAGAAGTCCTGCAGTCGTGCTTTCACTTTCACTTTAAAGCAGAACTAAATGTCAAAATTTAAAAATATTGTGAATAGATAGTCTTTTTATTGCAAAATAGACATGGAATGTCTCTTCTATAATAAATTACACTTACCAGCATGTTCTCAGTCCTCTGCAGAATGTGCACTGAGCTGGACATGTACAGCTCTGTTTTCATTCCAGTGCATTGCCATTGTGCCAGGATGACTTCACTTTGGCACATGCTCATGAGTGATGTCACCCCCCCCCCCCGGCAAGAATCTACTGAATCTCACCACCCTTGTGCAGTCATGTGAATGAACCCTTAAGGTATGAATTCTTAATACCAAGATATAGCACAACAGAATAATTTTAGGTAGGATTTGTAGACAACATTAATAGTTTGTATCTACCCTCTGTTTATGAGACCAGAGAAGAGATGTAGGTAGTTTATTGCCAGATCACTTATCTTTAATGAAGTGTTATTTCCACCATCAAACCTTTACTGCAATCACGTTTTCATTGCAGATGCTCAGAAGTGTGAACTCATATGCCAGTCTAAGGAAACAGGAGATGTGGTATTCATGAATCAGGTGGTGCATGATGGTACCCGATGTAGCTATAAAGATCCATACAGTGTTTGTGCCAGAGGAGAATGTGTGGTAAGTGCTTTGATCTAGAATATATAACAGCCAATTCTGTAATGAGATACTGCCACTTACACAGAATGACCTTTGATATATTTTTTAACAAATCCCATTTGGGGTTATTCTGGATCAAAACAATATTGTCTGTTATTTACGTCTGTGCAAAAACATTGTTCTAGACACATTGATGAACGCTAGCTTTTGAACTGAATATTATTGTGGATATTTAAACTTCATTAACACTGATCTCACCCAACATTGCTTCCTTGTCTGAAGTATATTTTCTTCAATACAAAGGATGTCTTAGACAGTTCTTACGGTGCACCACTTTTTAGAGGGTGTGTGGCGATGAGGAGGTAATATGTTGCCTATTTTAACCCTGGAACTGCAAACCCAATGCTTGAATGGGTTGCATTTAGCTTTGGTACTGCCCTCTAAATGTGACACAGGGTTTAATTTTTGCTGCGGATGCATGCTCTTGTTTAGGTGTGCAGTCCGGGGGCAGTAAAACTATGGCTCAACTGTATACTTTTACGACCCCCCGGCTACATTTCTGAACAAGATAATAAACTTGTGGTTGTGAAGATGTAAAAACAGGTGGTTGAGCTGATAGCTACACATCTAAATTTTGCATAATTGTCACAAAAAGAAACCCATCTCTTTAGCCGGTATGTAATCTGAACATTCTTTTATAACTATGTACTTTAAGGAAAAATTTGAAAATCTGCTTACAGATGTTTGCTTGTGGTCATCCATGTCTTTGAACATATCAGATCTTAACAATTCTTTTTATTAAAGAAGTCCTTTAATGTGAAAAAATAATAAGAAAGATTCTTATCTCCTGGTAGTTCAGTACATGGTTGGAAATATTTACCTAAAGTGTTTCTGATCATCTTGGTTTATTATGTTTATTGCAGTAACGTTAGTTCTCCAGATGCAGTAGGCAGTGGAAGCAGACCTAATTACTATTTCACATATGGTTCTTGTAGTTATTTCTTTTTGCAAACACAAGCCCTGGTTGTACAGTGAATGAAGAAATTATTAAGAAAGTATTGGCTGCTCTTCATTGAAGTAGTATGAGTACCCTCAGTGTGCTTTTGTGTTAACACATCGAACACAATAAAATATTCCCAGTAAACTTTTTGTCAAAATTATTTTCCCAGCATTTACAACAGGGGTGCTCAACCCATGAACCCTCTGATGTGGCCCTGGACCCCAAACTAGGGAAGCGCATGCTCGGGGTTGGTAATCTGGACTTGCTATCCTACCACCCCAGAGCATCAGAGTGCATTGAGCCGGAGCCAGCAGCAGGGGAAGCAGGCGGCCATGGAGGGAGCAGGAGCTGCTTATGCCGATACTTCCTCTATAGCACCAGCTACAGGATATCTATTCTAGCCTCTCCATTTTCCCACTGAAAGCCGGCTTCTCTTCCTCTCACTCCCACCAGCATTCCGCAACTGCTGGAGGAAAATGTTTATTACGCTTTTCAAGATTAAAAAAATAGAAATTCTGAACCATTTCATTTCACTGCAGCCCGCGATCGGTTATCAAATCACTTAAGTGTCCCTCGCTCTTCAAAGGGTTGAGCACCCCTGATTTATAACTTTCAATGTTGCTTGCTCTTGCTCTCCATGCTGCTTCCCTGAACTTCCAATCTTCATAGGAAAGAGTTAACAATGGAGAGTGCAGACTCAAGACAGTCTGTTAGCTTGGAGGAGCAGGGTAGTGCCATGCAATCCTAGGCTATGGCGCAGTGTTTTTCCCATGTTGCACACAGTTTAGGGAGATACAACTCTAATCCCTGAATGCATAAGATGCTGCAAGACGAAGGAGCCTCCCTGAAACAGAAAACCTAAGGCAGCAGTGATGGCACCAGCTTAAAGTGGAATTCCTGCCTAACCATAAGGCCATACTTATATCTGTGCAGTATGTTTTTATTCTGCATCACATTTTTAATGTACGTTTTTCATGTGTTTTTAGGTGCGCTGCGATTAAATTCTATTACGAAGCCCATTTTATGAAAGCTCATCAAAGTTGCAGCATGCAAGACTTTGATGCCCTTCCATGAAAAGACACATTCTAAGTTTAATGGAAGAGCACCTAGAAATGTGTAAAAAATGTGCATAAAAATGTGATGTGGAAATCTTGCACCAGCCAGATGTGAACTCAGCCTAACCATTCTTAAAAATGTCCCCTCCCCCCTATTGCTACCTATGCTGCAAACCCAATTTAAAAAAAAAAAGATTGGTATACTTACCTTTTTCAGTCATCTCCAGTTCAATCACGTGATCCTGCATGTCTAGCAAGAGTGGGGAGGGGACATTATTAAGAGTAGTTATGGTTGGGCAGGAATTCCACTTAAAGCAGCAACATAGGCAGGGACTAAAACATAAGGAGGATGCATACTCAACACACAATAAAATCAGCTGCAGAAAGTGCCTAACCATCTCCCGCCCGCCATATAGTAATATGACGGGCGCAAGGTGGTTCTCTCGTTCTGGGAGGACGTCATATGACATCCTCCCAGTCTCACTGCGCATGCGCGGCTCAGAGAGCTCGCAGCGCGGCAATCGGCAATGCGCTGTGTCCCTCGGACACAGCAGATCACCGATCATGGAAAGAGTCGAAAAGATGTCGGCTCGGTCATGTGATCAGCTGTGTCCAATCACAGCTGATCACATGTAAACAGGGAAATGCGGTTATCAGCATTTCTCTCCTCTCGAGCTGTCACGCTGACAGAGGAGAGGAGAGCCGGTAATCGGCTTTCCGCAAGGGAACATGTACACAGATCAACAGGGCACTGATGATCAGTGTGCCCTGATGATCAGTGTAGCCCCAGCAGTGCCACCTGTCCGTGTCCATCAGTGCCTTATGTCAGTGCTCATCAGTGCCTTATGCCAGTGCCCATCAGTGCCACATATCAGTGCCTACCAGTGCACATCAATGCCACATAGTGCCCATCTGAGCTGCCTTTCAGTGTCACCCATCAGTGCCAGTCAGTGCCACCTATCACTGCTGCCAATCAATGCCGCCTATCAGTGCGCATCAGTGCCGCCTATCAGTGCGCATCAGTGCCGCCTATCGGTGCCTGACAGTGCCACCTATCAGTGCCAGTCAGTACCGCCTAACAGTGCCAGTCAGTGCCACCTATTAGTGCCAGTCAGTGCCACCTATTAGTGCCAGTCAGTGCCGCCTATCAGTGCCGCCTTTCAGTGCCCATCAGTGATGCCTGTCAATGCCCATTAGTGCCACCTACCAGTGCCTCCTCATCAGCGCGAATCTGTGCCACCTATCATTGTCCATCAGTGCAGCCTATCAGTGCCCATCACTGCAGCCTCATTAGCGCACATCAGTGAAGGAGAAAAATCACTTATTTACAAAATTTTATAACAAAAACTAAGAAAAAACATTTTTTTCAAAATTTTTGGTGGTTTTTGGTTTGTTTAAGAAAAAATAAAAAACCCCAGAGGTGAATAAATACCACCAAAATAAAGCTCTATCTGTCACAAAAAAATGATAAAAATTTCATATGGGTACAGTGTTGCATGACCGCGCAATTGTCATTCAAAGTGTGACAGCGCTGAAAGCTGGAAATTGGCCTGGGCAGGAAGGAGGTATAAGTGCCCTGTAGGCTAGTGGTTAAAGTATAACTAAAGGCAAAACTTATTTTTTTTGGTTTTGGATAGAGTAGAGAGAGATTAGAAAAACTCCATAGGCAGTTCTTTGGTAAAGGTGAACTATGCCTTTAAATCTAACTAAAGGCAAACAGTTTTTTCTTAGTTTTGGATAGAGTGGAGAGGGAGTGGAACACCTGTCAGTTTTTATTGTTGTCGGTGCCCACATTAGGGAGAGTCACCCCCTTTATTTGTCCTCTTTGCGGTTATCATTCACAGTGAGAGTAAAAAAAAATCCCACATTTTCGGTTGTCCCCAGTACAGTAATGGAGGGGAAATCTTCCAATGGGGACACTGGTTCTGGTGACCAAGGAGGTCCCAAGGAATTCCCTTAATTTGCAGGGATTTCCTCTCACTACCTGTTTTGGCTTTGGGACAGGAAGTGAATGGAAATCTCCCCAATGGGATACAGATGGCAAAAATAACCCTCCCTTACTCTAACAAAGAATGAAAAAAAGTTTTGCCTGTAGTTCTACTTTAATAAAACTTAAGATTTATTATCACTGTTTTCTCAATGCTAGTGCTTGATAACATATTTATTGCTTTACACATACTATATAGATTTCATTGGGCAACCTTTTTTGCAAGATGGGATTTGCAATCACAGCTAAAGGACATATCTTATTATTAATAGGAAACATGTAGAGCTGAACTCAAGCCAATAAAAACACTTGCAGAGGTCCTACTCCTATGCTAATTTACTAAAGATGTCCTTTCATTGTATGTTGGAGAGATCCTACCTTATTTAAGGTCCATGAGAACTGACATGAAATAAGGGGGGGGCGCAAAAAGGACAAAAATTCTGACTGAGTTGCTAAACCTTCCCCACTAAATTCAAATTTAAAACGTTTTGGCTGGCATTTACATTTGCTAACAACAAACGCTGTTACTTCCGCCTGGCAGTACTAGAGTCGTTGGTTAGAATCCCAACCATGGCACCACCTGCCTGGAATTTGCATGTTCTCCCTGTGCCTGCGTGGTTTTCCTCCAGGTACTCCGGTTTCCTCCCACACTCCAAAGACATGCTGGTAGGTGAATTGGCTGCTGTCTAAATTGGCCCTAGTATGTGTATGTATGAATGTAAGTTAGGGACCTTAGATTGTATGCCCCTTGAGGGTTAGGGACTGATGTGATTGTATAAAATATATATGTAAAGCACTGCGTAAATTGACGGCGCTATATAAGTACCTGTAATAAATAAATAGATAATGTTACATTGTAGCCTTTAGCTGTAGTTTTATCTTATGATGCAGGTACTGATGCCAATTTGTTTCTGCGGATTGTAAGATCTGGGTTTTTTTTTTAACTCACTATTGCCACCATGTGGGCTGTATACATAACTGAATGATTGATTATGCAAATTGACAAAATTAAGTTTCATATTCTTTAGGCCTTATTTACACTTGTGGTCAAAGGCTAAACAAACAGGCAGTTGAGCTTTGGTTTTTGCAGGCACCCGACTGTCCTTCCATAATCAAACATGGCGGCTGCATGGGTTACACGTATCACAGGACGGTACTTTGTTGTGCAGTCCCAGTGAAAATGATATCTCTGTGCAATTGGCGTTGGTACTACCATTGAATAGGTAAGACAGGTGAAACAGAGCCACTACCTCCTTAATCATCCACAGCTTGCAGGCATGGGCTTCCAGCCCGGAAGGTCTTGTTAACCTCCAATCATTGCTAACAAACAAGTGAATATGACTCTTATAAATAGTGCAAACATAATTGTCAATTCCACCTCCCAAGATCACATGACTCCAGGAAGGAGGAATAAATTATGCAGTATAAAACATGCATACATATAAAAAAGAAAATGTATAAAAGCAAGAGCAACCAGACATCAGCATGTTGATATACCTACTGTATAAGTACCACTGCATAAATAAAAAAGTAATTGCATTATCAAAATATCAGATAAATCATAAACAAATAAATGCAAAACAAAACAAGACAAAGCAAACCATGAATAGGAGAAATAAAGGGAGGAAAAATATCAAAAGACAAAAAAAATCTCACTTGAGAAACAGGTCCACATTCCACCTGTGATTAAGTCCAGAGGGGATGCAGGTCTGTAGTCTATATGACAGACAAACTAAACCAGAGCTCCAATCCTCATGCAGACTTAAAAAATATCAGAATGCCAGACAAAGAGGTACTGTCCTTCAAAGATCGTGAAATCTGACCACTGGTAAAAAAGAACAGACTCTCCTTGTGCATTACCGTGGTATACCATGTGTTTATTAAAAAGACAAATGGATGTATACTCACAGACCAACGATATTGAAAGCAGTGTAAGTGGTCCACAAAAACAGTCACAAAGATATGGTGTCCTTGATAAGGATAAGCTAATGCGTTTCGGGAGCTAAACCCCCTTCCTCAGAGCTAAAAATGTACCTACTGGCCACAAGCCTATATACCAACTAAATGTCAAAAGGAGGGTGAAAAGGCCCTCCCCCAGCGGCCCAATCCCAGAGCACACACAAAAAAAAAAAAACTACATGTAATGAACAGCAACTTGTAAAATGCATAAAGTACAAGCAGATTGTTATAAATAAAATGTGCTGGAGGTGTACTTACATTTACCCCCAAGGAAAGTAGTCCTGACCTTTGATGGACGGTCACTACCCCAATGGAAACTGCCCCCAGTGTGAAACAGCCAAGATGCTGCATGGCAATGCATGTAGGGTAGTGTGTGGACATTGTTAATATTATTCCATGGACAAGTATATAACACTATGAGATAACCTGGGAATAGGTGAAAAAATGGAACCAGCGTGGCGTCCAAACACTCCGCCACGTTGGTAAACAAAGACATGACAGGCTCCATGCTGCAGGTACAATGCGGCCCATCGGCGCATGCGTGCCGCTTCATACACAGACCGTGCACTCACACCATACCACACATGAACAGCGCACGCCGTGCCTAAACACGGACCTCTCATGCGCCAGGGAGCCGAGCCGCCCGACACTGATCAAAGATATGTGTCGTCCAGGGGATAAAAAGAAAGAAAGGGAAGTGTGACTCCCTGAGTGGCGCTGGAAAAGCGCTACTAACAAATGATGAATAATGAATGAATAAATAAAGTAAATGAATGAATGATATAAATGATATATTACTGATGATGATGAAAAGAAAAAAAAATATTAAATAATATAAAAAATAAAATGAATTGAAAAATTAAAAAGTTATTAATTAAAATTGTTATATATAAATTAATATTGTATGGAATAAGTATATGAGAGACACCTAGCGTTGGGGTATAGACCGGGCCAGCAGAGGCACAAACATGAATATATATGCTAAAATAAACAATAAATATATATATGTATAAATACATAGTATAAAAAATGTATACAACTGTGTATACATACATATGCAATGCAAAATTTCAATGTATGCTACGTATGCGTATCTGCTCAACATCATGAGCCACAATAATGATTAAAAGCATGTAAATACATAAAATAAAAATGTATATACAGTAATTCAGCCAAGTAAACAATACAGTAAAAAATTTAATAAAAAAAATATATATACCATAGAAAATATATATATATGAAATCCATACAAAACTCTCCCACAATTATTTCACCTTCATGGAAAAATGTTATAGGCAAACTAGAGGCACAGCTATGGGAGCAAAATTTGCCCCCAGCTATGCTAACCTTTTTATGGGATATTGGGAACAGAATTGCATCTGGCAACATAATCCATTTGGTGCAAATTTAGTACTCTATACCCGGTATATTGATGACATTCTTATCATACGGAATGGTGACCTTACCAGACTAAAGGAATTTATTTGCTATTGCCAATCCAACCCATATGGGATTGAATTCACTAATGTGGTAGATGATCACAACATTGTGTTACTAGATTTGGAACTCAGAATGGGACTTGATTCACGGATAATCTCCAAGACGCATTTCAAATCCACAGCCGGGAATGCATACTTACATGCTAAGAGTCACCATCATCCCAGATGGATTAAGAATGTCCCTTTTGGGCAATTCTGCAGATTAAGGAGAACATGCACCCTTTTAGAAGATTATGACACTCAAAGTATGCTTTTGAAGAAAAAATTTCTAGAAAAGGATTATGCAGCCACCAATATCGAGGAGGCATACCATAATTATAGATAATTTTATTCTGAGACAAACATTTCATCTGTTGATTCTCATGTTGCATTGAAGGCCAATACTCCCAATACCAATAGGGAAACATACCATGCTGCTTTTTGCACGAGATGTAATCAGAAGGCTTTCAATATTCAGAGGATATTGAATAAATACTGGGGCATCTTGGCCCAAGACCCACACCTTTCTGCTCACCTGCCGCTTCGGCCTGAAGTCATCTTCCGACATCCACGGGATCTGAGGAGCATGAGTGCTCCCAGTAGGGTCAAATCCACTAAAACACGGTCCATTTCTGTATGGAATACCATCTTTGACCAGAAAAGTAGCTACAAGTGCGGGGTGCCCAATTGTGGAGCTTGCCCTTTTATGTGGCATAGAAAAAGGGATTTCATGGGCACTGATGGAAGGGTCCATCCTATCAATCAGTTCATCAACTGCGGCACACAGTTTGTTATTTACGGTCTGGTTTGCCCATGTGGACTTCTGTATGTGGTCACACCACAAGTTCATTGAGGACCCGTTTCGGGGAGCATAAACGCAATATATTACATGGGTTTGACAAACACACTGTGCCTTGTCACTTTAATGAAAAACATGACAAAAACCCTGTGGGTCTCAAGGTATTTGGCATTGAGAATATACAATGAGATATTGATACAGGTAGAAGATTTTGAAAACTCTGCCAACGAGAGTCCTATTGGATTAAAAAATTAGACATGTTGTTGCCTAAGGGCCTCAATGATGCCCTTGATGTACAATCCCTGGTTTAGTCTCCTCTTAACTAACTGTGATTGTTAGGTTCGCTGTTATATCAGGTCACTTTCTTGTTTTTGTCTCATCCTTGGTGACTTTTTTACACATTATTCCAGCCTTTATTGATGGATAAAAGATAAAAATAGATTAATCATTTTTAATTGTCCTTTTTCTTCTTTTCTTACTCATTTTTTCATTATATTTAATTATGGTTATTTGTATAGAGTTTTTTTTTTCTTCTTTCTTTCTCTCATTCAATATGTACATTCCCTCCATATATATATATATATATATATATATATACATTTATTCTTCATGTGTCTAGTTTTTGTATGGATTTCATATATGTATATTTTCTATGGTGTATATATATAATTTTTATTAAATTTTTTACTGTATTGTTTACTTGGCTGCATTACTATATATACATTTTAATTGTATGTGTTTACATGCTTTTAATCATTATTGTGGCTCATGATGTTGAGCAGATACGCATACGTAGCATACATTGAAATTTTGCATTGCATATGTATGTATACACAGTTGTATACATTTTTTATACTATGTATTTATACATATATATATTTATTGTTATTTTAGCATATATATTCATGTTTGTGCCCCTGTTGGCCCGGTCTATACCCCAACGCTAGGTGTCTCTCATATACTTATTCCATACAATATTAATTTATATATAACAATTTTAATTAATAACTTTTTAATTTTTCAATTCATTTTATTTTTTATATTAATTATTTAATAATTTTTCTTTTTTTTCTTTTCATCATCATCAGTAATATATCATTTATATCATTCATTCATTTACTTTATTTATTCATTCATTATTCATCGTTTATCAGTGGCGCTTTTCCAGCGCCACTCAGGGAGTCACACTTCCCTTTCTTTCTTTTTATCCCCTGGACGACACATATCTTTGATCAGTGTCGGGTGGCTCGGCTCCCTGGCGCATGCGAGGTCCGTGTTTAGGCACGGCGCGCGCTGTTCATGTGTGGTATGGCGTGAGTGCGTGGTCCGTGTGTGATGCGGCATGCATGCGCTGACAGGCCGCATCGTACCCTCAGCATGGAGCCTGTTATGTCTTTGTTTACCAGCGTGGAGGGGTGTTTGGACGCCACGCTGTTTTCATTTTTTCACCTATTCCCAGGTTATCTCATAGTGTTATATACCTGTCCATAGAATAATATTAACAATGTCCACACACTACCCTACATGCATTGCCATGCAGCATCTTGGCTGTTTCCCACTGGGGGCAGTTTCCATTGGGGTAGTGACCGTCCATCAAAGGTCAGGACTACTCTCCTTGGGGGTAAATGTAAGTACACCTCCAGCACATTTTATTTATAACAATCTGCTTGTACTTTATGCATTTTACAGGTTGCTGTTCATTACATGTAGTTTTGATTGTTTTTTTTTTGTTTTTTGTGTGTGCTCTGGAATTGGGCCACTGGGGGCGGGTAGGAGCTATTTAATGCAGTTATATTACTCCGCATGGATTTTCAATTAACCACTTTTTGCAGGCAGTGCTGCTCTTGTCATACTGCCATATTTTCTATCCGGTGAGTAGAAGGGCCTTATCATCCTCCTTTTGACATTTAGTTGGTATATAGGCTTGTGGCCAGTAGGTACATTTTTAGCTCTGAGGAAGGGGGTTTAGCTCCCGAAACGCGTTAGCTTATCCTTATCAAGGACACCATATCTTTGTGACTGTTTTTGTGGACCACTTACACTGCTTTCAATATCATTGGTCGGTGAGTATACATTCATTTGTCTTTTTAATAAACACATGGTATACCACGGTAATGCACGATAAGAGTGCGCCCTTGTCTGTTCTTTTTTATCTGTAGTCTATATATCCAGTATACCTCTCGCTGCAGTAAGTGTCTGTATCTATCACCTCCCAGTACAGAAAAAAAAAAAACAAAACACCGCTCCAGGTCAGTTCCTTCTTCCACTACCATACACACACTGATCCTCAGGTGCTGGCCCTGTCCGCAGCAGACTCCAATATGCAAACAAACATCAGATGGCCACACATCAAGTACAATCACCTTTATTTTTTTTTACAACATATTCCACAAACATGACAGGGATACAGGACTCCATCTAACGCGCTTTACACTCCACTAGCACTTAGTCCACTAGCTAGGACTCCCCTTTTAGCCAGCAACAGTCTTTCTATACCATTAAAAATGAATGAAGCCATATTACCATTTTTTAAAATGTTTGGAAACATTTGAAATGTCCCTAGCATTTTTATTAAGGCTATTGCAATAATGTTCAGCGATTCTACAGCAAAGCAGAGGGATGGTGCAGCCGACATACTGTAATTTACATGCAGTACACTGGATAAGATAAATTAAATGGTCTGTACCACAACTGATATATTGTTGAATCTTAAAATGTCCTGTTTGTGGCATATGAAATAAAATCCTTGGTCACACAGTGCAGAGGCGGTATCTGCAAGTTTTCAGTCTGCATCTGTATCAACCAGGAAAAGATAACCAAGGTGTTACTGTACTGCTGGAAACTACATGACTGGGAGATAAACCTGAATGTAAATTGGGAAGACAATATAGTGATACTTTGCATTTAAATTTTCCCATATTCTTAACCGCTTGCCCGCTGCCCTATAGCAGAAATACTGCTACAGAGGGGTAGGACTGCGCAAAATCACACATATATATACGTGATTTTGCATTTCCAGGTAGGCGGCGCACTGCTGGCCACAGCTGCCGATCACCAGGTCCCAGCCAGTGATTCCCTACCGGCACCTGGTGATCGCCGAGTATCACTGATGGGGGGGGAGGTCTGTATGTAAACAATACTGATCTCTCCCCTGTGCTGATGGGGGGGGGGGTAGGTCTGTATGTAAACAATACAGATCTCTCCCCTGTGCGTAGCAGAGAAATACAAGCAATGTGCTTACACAGTAAAACACACACAGCACACAGTTAACCCTTTGATCGCCCCAGATGTTAACCCCTTCCTGTCCAGTGTCATTAGTACCGTGTCAAAATGCCCACCGCAGTCCCGCTATAAGCTGCTGATTGCTGCCATTTCTAATTAAAAAACAATTCCAGTATATATATACTGCCATTTGTAAACGTTATAACTTTCACATAAACCAATTAATTTACACGTATTGGGATTTTTTTTTAGCAAAGGCATGTAGCAAAATACATTTTGGTGTAAATTTATGACAAAATTCGATTTTTTTACATTTTTTTACTGGACATGTTTAATAGCAAAAAGTAAAAAATATTGTTTTTTCTCACAATTGGCGGTATTTTTTTGTTTATAGCGCAAAAAATAAAAAACGCAGAGAGGATCAAATACCATCAAAAGAAAGCTCCATTTGTGGGAAAAAAGAACGTAAATTTCATTTGGGTGCAGTGTTGCATGACCACACAATTAGTTAAAGTAACGCAGCGCCGTATCGCAAATAATGGCCTGGTCAGGAAGGGAGGTAAATCCTCTGGAGGGCAAGCGGTTAATATTGGATTCTGCATTAGAGGAATATTCCAATAGAGAGTCTCTCTGTTTAGCAGATGCAGTCCTATACCCTCTGTCAATAGACCTTTGACGATAGCCCCTGGACCTAAGTCTCTCACTAATTATTTTACAGTTTTGAGGAAAAGGAATCTTCAGTGGAATAATTCCTCCTGGCTCTACAGGGATGGATTTATTGGTATGCGCTAAATGGCAACTACTAGCCAGGAGAGTGGCATTTCCAGAAGTAGGTTTGTGGGGTTTTAGTATTCACAGAATGATCAACAGGATCCCTTTCTAATGTACTATCCAAAAAAACAATGGTTTTATCATTAAAATTAGCAGTGAACTTTAAAATGAGATCAATACCACTGATGTATTGCAGAAAACGATCCATATCCAAATTAACACCTTTTTTTTTCCCAAATAATGCGCACCTCATTAATAAATCTGCCATACCAAACCAGATGATCAAAAAACGAGTTATTGTGAGAGAAGATAAAAAAACTCCTCCAATCATCCCATAAAAAGGTTGGCTAGAGACAGAGAAAATTTAGCGCCCATAGAGGCAACACATAGTTGCAAATAATACATTTAAACAAATATGAAAAAATTATGAGTTAAAAGAAAATCTACACACTTATTCTGATCTTTGCATGCTTTCTATAAGATTATCTTTTGTTCCCACCTTTCATTTCAAAGTTTTTTTCTACTCTTTTGGGTATTAATAAATTTCTCAGAAATGTATTATTACACAAACATTTTTATAATGATGACATCAGTGGAAATGCACAAAGAGTAATTGACATTGAAAATCAGGTGATGAATGGTTCCCAGTCTGATTTGTATACCTCTGATACTATTGAAGCGGCGGTTTGAATTTATTTCAAGATTCCTATGCCAGATTAACATTGGATCAGTTGTAAACTGAATCATTACAAGGTGTATGTGGAGTAGGCGGAGGCATGACAGAAAAGGGAGATAAACTGCTATCCGATTCATGCCAGAGGTTTGTTGGTGGAAGCATTTCAGGATTAAAAAAAAAAGAATTACTCCCCTTTTCATCTGTCCGTTTACGGGTGAAAAACGAACACCCATGTATTTCTATGGACTAGTGGATGTAAACGGATTATCATTTGTTTACATCCGTTAATGTCCGTATCCGTTAACATCGTTTTTTTAACGGGAGAAAACCCTATTTTTCTTCCGTAAAAAAAAAAAAAACAAAGCGGACAAAAAGCAGATGTAAACAGATTAAAATGGGTGAAAACGGATGTAATCGGATGAAAAATGGATGTAAACGGGTGAAAAACCTGAAGTAAATTGATGAAAAACGGATGTAAACTGATGAAAAAAACCGGATGTAAACTGATGAAAAAAACAGATGTAAACTGATGAAAAACAGATGTAAACTGATGAAAAAACGGATGTAAACTGACCTGATGACAAAAACGGAACGCCCGTGTGAACGGGGCCTTAGACAACTGAGCGAGTTCGACACTTAGGGGTTTATTTACTAAAGTCGCTTCACTCAGAACCTGGTGCACTTCTGCATAGAAACCAATCGCCTTCCAGTTTTTATTACTAAAGCTTAATTGACCAAGTTGAGGTTAGAAGCTGATTGGCTACCATGCACATGTTCACCAGATTCTGGGTGAACCAGCCTTAGTAAATAAACCCCTTACTGTCCTCCCAAACAAAACAGTGTTATTGTATAGTTTGGTGGATGAAGGCAAGGAATTTGGCATTTTAAGTGCTAAAATTGCAGACCTGTTGACAGTAAGTGACCCTATTGTGCCAGTGTTTCATTATTTGCCCACAATTCATAAAGCCCAAGTTCCTGTGCCCAGGCTTCCTTTTTGTCGCAGGGATAGACTCTTTACTTGAGCCCCTGGGTGAGTGGGTTGATATACATCTGCAGCCCCTTGTCCAGAGGTTAGCTGGTCACATTGGAGACATGGGTGTGTATTGTTTGAACTCCAACATGTACAGTGGACAGAAGACTTGGTCTGAGTTACCTCTGATGTTACTGCATTACACTCCTCTATACCCAGGGGTGTACTGACCATTTGGAAACTCGGGCACTGCCCGAGGGCCCGGAGTCAGTAGGGGGCCCCATGAGATGCCCCTGGTACCTTTTTCATAGGCTTTTTTGAGTTTGGGCAACGACACAGGGGCCCCATGATCCCCTATTGCCCGGGGCCCCATGAGTTGTCAGTCCGCCCCTGTCTATAACTCATTCTTTGGCTTTGGTAGCGGTGAGAAATCATCTTAGAAAATATAGTTCTTATGCGATTGAGCTCCAGGATTACCTCCTTAAGTGTGTAGATTTTCTTTTGACTCACAATTTTTTTTATATTTGATGAAATTTATTTACAACTATACGGTGCCTCTATGGGCGCTAAATGTTCTCTCAAGCCAACCTTTTTATGGGATGGTGGGAGGAGTTTTTCACCTTCTCCTACAATAACCTGTGTTTTGATCTTGTAAAAAATGGAACATAAACTTCTCCCATATGGGCTGTATCGCTTTAGTTGCAGAGTCCAGGTAAGGGTTAACACATTCTTCTTTAGGGTCCTCAAATGAAGATCCTGTAGTTCCCTCAGATACCGCATATGGGGCCCATGATAACAGACACACAGGACAAGAGAGAACACAACCATCTGGAGCAATAAAGACAATCTTTAGGACCTCACTCACAGGGGGTGGTATAAACAGGTGGTTGAGCACTTAATTTAAAAGCACAACCTCTGTATTCACAGGTACCCAGGAGATAGGGTGTGGTGTACACACCTCATTCCAAGCTCTGCTGACCTCATAAGTCTACTCCCTGGTATCCAAGGCAATGTTTTTGGGGCGTTACTAGCCCTTTATTAGACCAAGAGACTTGCTAAAGTAGGCCATGCCCCCCAAAACACATTGCTCTCCAGGGTGAGCTTGATCCATGCTGAACCATGTACACTGCACCTCATCTCCTGGGTACATTGTCAGTGCACACATTGTGCTTTTAAATGCACTTTATGGTGCCAGATGGTTGCACTCTCTTTTCTCTTTTACCTATTGTACAGGTCTTTTTTACTGGCACCTAAAACCTCATTCCACACCCAGCCCGTGGTCCTCTGGAAGAAGTGCAGAGCAATTTAGTACCTCCCTAGAGGAGGACAATGGATGTCTGAACAATCCAGACTTGAACAGTGATTTGGACAGTTATTTTAGTGCCAACAGCACAGTTACCCTCCGTTCACATCAAGCCC
Source organism: Staurois parvus (assembly GCF_062004578.1). Classification (NCBI taxonomy): domain Eukaryota; kingdom Metazoa; phylum Chordata; class Amphibia; order Anura; family Ranidae; genus Staurois; species Staurois parvus. The sequence goes on along the minus strand of NW_028318189.1, from coordinate 406,867 downwards.
GACTTTTGAAATTGTGCGACTTACAGTGAAGTCACAAGATTTTGAAGTCGGAGGACCCGCCGATTTCAGGTGTGATTTGCAAGACATCTGATACAGATGTCTATGCAAATCACACCAAAAGTAGTGCATGTACTACTTTTGAATACTGTGTGGCTCCGACCAAGTCGGACCCGCACCAATATTACAGCTCCAATTGCGGTCAATAGGTGTGTCTTAGCATGCAATTTGGAAGTCGCAGGGCATGCAAATCGCATGCCAAGTCGCATCCAGTGTGAACCAGGACTTAGGGCTTGTTTACACTTTCAGATGGGGGGGTTCTAAGACCCCACAGTTGAGCAACATTTTTACTGCTCCCCCTGTTGCTGCTAGGAATCATCCAAGGGTGCCACAGAGGTAATTATACCCCTCATCACACTCAGTGGGCAATATTCCTTATCCAAGTGAATGGTGCCACATTCCAGCCACCCCACAACTGAGTACAACAAGAGCGGTTGTGGAATAGTTGTCTGGTAATTAGGGGGTTAAAACAGGCAGTGAACAGGCAATACAATACAATGCCTTCTTACTGCCTGCCTATTGCTGCCTGAAGAGTGATCCAAACACAGGTCCAAATGCAGATCGTGCTTCAGAAAGCAAAGTAAGTCTAAACAAGGTGTTAAAGTGGCATTAAACTCTAATTTAAGAAAAAAATTTGATTCAATTTTGTTTTCTTAACTCAAAAAATGTATTTTTTGTTCTCAGTCATCTCTCTCCAAATTCTTTTATTGCTGCTGTGATAGAGAGTGGCTACATTCATTCTCTATGGTCCCATTATATTGAAGAAGGTAGCCACCCAATTTGTTTGCTCCTTAGTTGGAATAGGGACTGTAGACTATGGGATGTGTAGAGTGTGCCTGACCACAAGTAACATGCATTGTTTGTTCAAAAGAAACAGAAGTGAGGGAAAAAAGGAGGGGTTTGGGAGCGCAGCGGCAGAAGAACCCAGTTAGTCTAGGTTCACACCTATGCGTTTTTCTGCTGCGTTTTGCAGAAATGCAGAGCAGTCCATTTAACATGATTTTCTATGGGACAGGTTCATATTTCCACGTTTTCACCTGGTGCGTTTTTTGGAATGGGTCAAGGACTTTTTTAAAACCAAAATGTTGCGTTTTTGGTTCTATAGACGTCAATGGAGACGCTGAAGAAAAGCATGTAGTGCATTTTTCATGCGTATTTGAATCGTTTTTGATGCATTTTTATGCGTTTTTGATGCATTATGCCCAGCAACAAGTTGAAAAACGCCAAATGCATCAAAAACGCATGTGGAAAAATGCAAAACGCATCGCAAAAAGCACTGCAGAAACGAATCAAACTCAAACTACATAGGTGTGAACCTAGCTCAGGACAATTTTTTTATGATTACAGAGCCATTAAGTAGTGGATAGGTATGAATTATTAAAGGGCAGCCTATATACAGTATGTGGTTGAATTAGTGAGAAATTAACTGTTGACCACTGTATGTGATTGTTTACAAGCTATATTTTTAGTATGTCACAGAATTGATGTTTGGAGCACTAACATTCTTTATTGGACATGGGAATCTTTCATTTTACCTTCTCAGTCCAGTAGCCTTAGGTTCCATTCACACTTGTACTCGTATGACTTTGGAGTGCAACCTTGATGCAATTTTGGATGGGTGCAACTTGGATGAGACTTTGGCTTTCGTTAATGATAATGGTCGGCTGTTGCATGTATAACATTTAGGTGCAGCTTTCATACTTTTGTGGGTTTACATTGTTGTCTATGGCACTCGTTGCATGAAAGTTATACCAAAGTAGTGCTACTTTAAAGTCACTGCAACTTTAAGTGATACATATTTGAATGGTTGTCATTGAAAAACATGGGGTACGATGCAACTTTAGTGTCCAAAGTCATATGGCAAGTTGCACAAGTGTGAATGGAGCCTTATATTTACAGTATGTCAGCATTACTGAATATCAGAGGTAACCTGAACACAAAAGGGCCCTGTCAGGATTGCAGTAAAGGAAATGTCAACATTGACTGCACGCTTTGGGGCTATTGTTTGTATACTTTCTTTAGAGCCCATTCACACTTGTGTGATTTGACATGCAACTTTTGGGTTCAAAGTCACATGACAAGTCGCTCCCCATGTTTCCTAATGAGTACCATTCATATCTGTGCGACTTGAAAGTAGTTCCTGCACTACTTTAGTCCGACTTTCATGCAACTTGAGGGCCATAGACTTCAATGTATCCCTCTAAAGTCCCATGAAAGTCGCACCTGAATGTTATGTGTGTGACTTGTGTGAGACTTTGTACAGCACAAACAATCATCCTTGGTCAAAGCTAAAGTCGCACTCATTCAAAGTCGCATCGAGTCACACTGTAAAGTTGCAATAAAAATCACACGACAAATGTGAATGGAGCCTTACTTGGTTTGGTTAACTGCTGACATGAAACAAGCAGGGTCATATCAGTTTTGGTGCTTGAATAATTGCAGTCATTGTTATATACTGTAACAATGTATAGTGTGAGTGTATATGCTGAAATATAGTATATTCAATGATCTCATTGCAGCATAACAAACAGTGCCTTTTATCAAGCATTTATCAACAGAAGATGCCTATGTACAGGATGTGTAATCATTTACCTGCGAAAGAATCCAAAAACACTTATTTTATCTGATACACACATCATTTGAGAAGCAACCTTTATATAAGCCCCCTGTCCTCTGTGACCCACAGCATCACCTTATTAATGCACTCACAAAAGAACTTTGGGAATTATCTACAAATTTGCAATAAAGCTATGTTTGTCTGACTTGGTTGTCCATTCGCCTGTCAGCTGCTTATCAGTTGTGTTCTTTGAACATTTTGCCATACTAAGACTTAATTATCATTTCAATTTCATGTATATCTTTCTGAAAATACAGATAGGGAAGTTTTGCACTGTAAATGAACACTGACTTTACAAATAAAATACAGCACTACACCTATAGTCTGCTAAGCTGTCTGAATTCAGAAGAGTTTCTACGAGTTTTATCTGACACTGTGTCTGTGTTGTTCCTTTGTACTATAGCATATCGGATGTGACAAGGAAATTGGCTCCATGAAAGAAGATGATAAGTGCGGGGTTTGCGGAGGAGATAACTCACATTGTCGAACTGTGAAGGGAACATTAGCTAAATCGCCAAAGCAGTCCCGTAAGTAAATCTACGTGACGCTTATCAGCCATTTCCTGTGTTCATGCAGTCACTAACTCCATATCCAAGAATGCATCCTTGTTCCACCTGCTTGGGTTTACCAAAGAGTTTTTTTTCATTAATTCTTTTTTTAAAGGTTTAAAAAAACACACAGAGAACGTGGTTGTGATATGAGTACAATGAAAATGTGTCCCAGCTGGGAACTGACTTTGTTCAGTGAGGACCCAGCAACATGCACATAAAAAAACATTTACAGTAGATCATATTCAGGGAATCAATATATGAGGCTCCAGTTGTAGTCTACTCACAGACTTGTAACACAGCCCCTACCAAGATAGTGGGGATTGGGAGACAAAATGGGAATGGACAGCTTTACCCTCAGGGGGCAGGACCCAGAAATTAGCACTTAGGACAAAGTCTAGAAATGGGCCTAGGGCACACCCAAACAGGAGAGGTAGAGAAAACAAATGAGTGGGGTCAAAGAGTAGTGAGGAGAGGCCAAAATCATGTACAGTAGTGGAGGGATGGAGGCCTCAAACAGGCCAGGAGATGGACTTCTCAATCCATCAAACAGAAGCCAACAGAGTTTGGTACATCTGAGAAGATGTGTAGTCCACCCAACTGAACCAGGTCTTACATGCTCTTGATTTCATTAACCTTTCTAAACCACAAATGTAGCGTGGGTGGCTTTGGACATTTCCAGTATACTGGTGTACATGCCCTGGCTGCACCAAATAGATAAATCAAAAGCGATTTCTTGTAACATGTTTTAGAGAGAGGTGTAAGGTGAAGTAGAAAAGCTGCCGGATTATCACTAAGACTGATATTGATGAGGTTAAAGATAGTTTTCTTGAGCGAGTTCCAGAAGCCTCACATACAGGGAAAGTTCCAAAAAACAAGGATCATCGGTCCATCCTGGCCATATTTCCAGCAATGGTGAGAGCATTCAGGAAACATCTTGTGAAGCCCTCAAATAGACCGGTTCCCGGCTGGGACACATTTTCCCTGTACCGAATTTGCGACCTATTTCTCCTTGTGTTTTTGAAACCTTTAAAAAAATTTAATTCTCTTTGGTAAACTTATGGAGGTGGAACAAGGATGCATTCTTGGATACGCCTCGATCCACTACCACAAACCAAGTTAAACAAACACTTTGCAGATTTTTAATGAGCTCAAGCAACCCATTTATTCACTTACTGACATGCAGAGAAGCATCATATTTATAAGGGTATTCATTTTTTATTCCATGTTGTCCTTATTGCTCCGATATGTTTGTGTAAAATGTAGTACAAGAAATATACAAAATATATTTAAAATATACTCATTTTTATCTAGTTAGTACTCGGTAACATACAGATACTCCTTCTTTAAGATGCATTTTTATATGAACAATGTGCTATTAATCTCACTGTTGATTCTGAAGAGCCTGAGAAATAATTGCAAAACATCCAAATGATCTCTCTGCCTCTTACCTAAGCTTAGTCGATGGACTTTTGTCAAGGGTTTGCTTATAAAAGCCTGTTGAGAGAGAAATATCACAGCAGCACTGACTTTGTTGCATGCTACAGGGCTACTATCCTTGTCATTCCCTAATTACATGGAGAAAAGCTGACCTGGATCAATCATATGAATATCAAGTGTTTGGACATCAAATATGCTCAGTAATTGCTGAGTATGGAAGAAGGATTAAAGCCAAAGTCCAGGTTACTAATCATTTTAAGTAGTTTGTTTGGGCGACTGAGAGTGCCTTGTTGTAGTCTAGTAGCATCAGCTATATAAAGTACATTATATTGCCAAAAGTATTGGGACACCTGCCTTTACACGCTCATGAACTTTAATGGCATCCCAGTCTTAGTCCGTAGGGTTCAATATTTTTGTTTGACCATTCTTCCAGAAGTGCACATGTGAGGTCAGGCACTAATGTCATACGAGAAGGAATGGCTCGCAGTCTCCGCTCTAATTCATCCCAAAGTGTTATATCATGTTGAGGTCAGGACTCTGTGCAGGCCAGTCAAATTCCTCCACCCCAAACTCACTCATCCATGTCTTTGTAGACCTTGCTTTGTGCACTGGTGCACAGTCATGTTGGAACAAGAAGGGGCCATCCCCAAACTGTTCCCACAAAGTTGGGAGCATGAAATTGTCCAAAATGTCTTGGCATGATGATGCCTTAAGAGTTCCCTTCACTGGAACTAGGGGGCCAAGCCCAACCCCTGAAACACAACCTCACACCATAATCCCCCCTCCACCAAACTTTACACTTGGCACAATGCAGTCAGGCAAGTATCGTTCTCCTAGCAACCACCAAACCCAGACACATCCATCAGATTGCCAGACAGAGAGGTGTGATTAGTCACTCAGAGGACACATCTCCACTGCTCTAGATTCCAGTGGTGGTGTGCTTTACACCACTGCATCCGACGCTTTGCATTGCACTTGGTGATGTAAGGCTTGGATGCAGCTGCTTGGCCATGGAAACCCATTCCATGAAGCTCTCTACACACGGTTGTTGTGCTAATCTGAAGGCCACATGAAGTTTGTAGTTGCTTTTGGCAATATAGTGTATCTGTTCTAGTAGCAGACAGACCACCAATCATAGTCTGATCAGGGGAAGCCTTGTATTCACTGATAAAAATACAAGGCTTCCTCTAAATGGAGGAGAAGCACTCATCCTGACTCAATTTTGTCACAGGAGCAGACGGGAAGTTACCCATACAGCTATCGGAACACAATACTGTATACTGTATGTACTGTAGCTGATGTGACTATATGTTACAGTGCTTACAGCAGCTGAATAACTTAGTAATGAAAAAAACTCATTTGGGTCAGCTTGGCTTAAATTAACTATTTAAAGTGGCAGGAAACCTGAACTTTGGTTTTAAGGATGACATCCTCAGAGCACGTTATGTTGAGTGCTCTGCAATGCAAACTTCCATACCTCTGTCCTGACAGGTTCCTATTTAATGTCAGGTGAGTGCAATCCCAAAGACAGGGAAGTGATCAGGAGTAGAATGTTTTGTACCTACAGAAGTAGCTCATATTGGAGGGTGTGGAGTCACTGCTGTCACCTTCAATAAGCAGAGAGAGGCAGGGATTTGAATATGTTCCTGTATATTAACATCCAGTAAGGCTCCGCTTTATAAGGGAGAAAATAATCTGTTTAAATATTGTTTGGGTTCTAGTTGTACAGTTGTAGATAGTCCTCACTTCCTACATGGCCTCATTCTGAGAATTGCAAATTTGTTGACATTAGCTGTAGTGAGCCCCAGATGCTGCCAAACCCCAGGTATAATGTAAGAGCTGTATGGCTCATGTAAAGAAATGCATTCTGTTCATGAAATTTAGGTTTAGCAAAAATAAAAACAAAGATTGAGTTTTCTTTAAAAGCACAGAGGTTACAGACTATAAGTGATGCTTGCTGAAGCCACATGCAGCTGGTGAACTCCAGTAAAGTCCAGATGTTCAGCATGTGTGATTCATACTGATGATAGCAAATACAAAATGTATGCATGCTTACAGAATCTGTTTTTGAAGGTGGAGTGCAGCACATCACAGTACTCACCAATGAAAACAGTTCCACATATTTTATACACGATGAACTTTAAAAGTAGGGCTTTTTCTGCCCTATTTATACTTACCTAGGCGGATGCAGCATTGGTCCGATACTGCATCTGTCCTTCATCGGCTCTAAGGGTGAGAACTCAGTGATCACATGACCGCTGATTGCTGCGTTCTCCTCTATGCTCTGAGCAGAGAGCTGGACTGTCAGTCACCACTGTCTGCTCAGTCCCCCCCAGAGCTCACTGGAGCACTGGGCTGTGAAAGGGGAGGGAGCGGCTGGCTTGGGCTCTCAACGCTTCGCTGATAGCCCGAGCCAGCTGCCACTCCAGACTCTGGGGAGGATCTCAATTTTGAAGTCGGGGTCTTTCCCTAGCCTTGGCCAGCTGAGTGGCGTCAGCCGACAGCGGGCGTCAGTCCACTGTCAGCTGAAAACGTATCACAGGAATGCAGAACAAACTGCACTCCTGTGATCCACAGAAGTACAGTCAGACAAACTTTAGACTCCTTTTAAATAGCTACAGTACATAATATTCTTTGAAAGCTGTGCAATGTGAGCCATCAAGTTCTGATTACAATATAATTAAGTTACCCAAGAAATCTCTTTTTATGAGAATGGAGATTAGTACAGTGCATAATTATCTGGCCTAGTCTTAAAAGTGAAATGTTGGTATAGCGCAGGGGTCTCCAAATTTTCTAGAGAAAGGACCAGTTTACTGTCCTTCAGACTTCAGAGGGTTGGCTGTGTCCATTGGGAGTAAACAATGATTTTTGATATTAGGAGGAGAAATAGTTGGTGCCAGTGAGAGGAATAGTACCCCGTTATTGGTGTCAGTGGAAGGAATTAAACCTCATCTTTGGTGTCAGTGGAATGAATAGTGCCCCATTGATATTGTCAGTGGCAGGAATTATGCCCCATTGTTGTTGTCAGTGGCAGGAATAATGCCTCAAGGGCTGGATAAAAGCCCCAGCCCCTGCCCCTTACACAAGAGTCCACAGATTTTCCCCTTACATCAGAGTTTGCATGATTCACCCTTAAAATGCATGGAGGAACTCTGAGGAACCTGATGTAAAAGGGAACTCTGATGTAAATGGAAAGCATTCCCGCTGATATCAGGGTGTGCAGCATTCTCCTTTACATGAGAGTTCCCTTTTACACCACAGTGCATAGAATTTCCCCATGCACTGTAAGGACTCTGACGTAAGCGGAAATGCCGGGAACAGACCACCTTCTGCAGAGCGAATACAATATAGTAAGAGGGAGTTACTGATATAAGGGGGAAAGTTTTACAATGCTGTCTCATATCCAGTCTCTTCATTCTTAAAGAGAGCTAAATAGAAGTTGGCCAGCGGCAGGACAATTTTGCATCAGTGAGAACAGAGACAGTCACAGTAAACTACTAGCCGATTTCCTTTTGCTGGTCAAGGCGAGTCTATTACTGTTTGATGAAAAGCATGCATTGTTACTAAAGCTACTTTTTATAAAATATGTTTTAAAATGGTTCAACGTCGCTAAACAGTCCTGTTGTCCAGTCATTATTAAATGTTTTGCCTTACTGTAACCCTAAGAAGAGGCATAAGTCAAACTTGAAGGGAGTGACTACATTGTGATTGCATGCATTCCCAAAGTTAGCCAATTAAAAATTTGCTATGATTTTCTTTGCCATTACAGCTGGTGTTCTAAAGATGTTCGAGATTCCAGCAGGAGCCAGGCACATCCAAATAGAAGAAACAGAAGGATCATCTAGCAGTTTTGGTAAGAGCAATCTGAATATTAAACAAATCAATGATTTTTTTAAAGTAAAGACTTAGCTAAAGAAATTAGTTTAGAATAGGGGTATGTATAAGTGAAGAATTATAAACAAGTGGAACATTTTTTTGCTTGATAAAACGGTGCTTCACAAAATGACCAAAGAACATCATGCTCCTCACACCACACATTTGTCTTCTATAGTGCTGTGGGTTGGATGGGTTCAAGAAAACTAGGAAAGATTAACGTTGTAATTAGAATGGTAAAAAATCCTGGCTACAAAGCAATGGATTTGTTCATTGGAATCTTGTACCTGTGAGTAAAATGCGGTGTACATAAGCTTTTGTTCATAGCAGCAAAATAACTACAAGCATTCATGAAAGAATCTCGTCAAGAGCAAAAGGAAAAAAAAAACTAAACACCACCAAAATGCTCTAACAGCTTTGCCTACTACTGAAAAATAATGTGTCTTGCAATACCAAGATTTTTTTTGTCTTTTTCATTCATTTGATTTTTATTAGTTAGTAGAAGACATAAACATAAGCAAAGGCACCAAGGCACGCTTCAGACAGCAAACCACAGCCCAGTCTCCTCTCTGTCATGGTTTTGATACGAAATAAAAAGGAGGCTACAGCCATCATGCAGAGAAGTGCATGCAGAGAGAACAGTACTGCTCTGTGAATGAAGGAACCTTCTGTGAACAGACTGTTGACACAAAACATCAGCTGAAACAGCAGCTGAAGCTTCTCTTTAAATCATTTCATGCAGTGAGAACAAATATATTACCACGTCACTCTGCACATCATCTCTTTTTTGTCTTTTTTTATATGGGAGATGTGGGACTGAAAACAGCTGTGCAAAGAAACCCTAAATGTGATACCTAATTTATACTACAATGATGATTTACTATCTCTCTTTTAGAGTCTCAGTTGTGAAGTCACTAGAACTGAGCTAGAGACTTTCAATGTCAATGCTGTGCTATTGTGGAAATGACTCTTAGAATGTTTAACTTTAAATGTATAAACTCTAGTCAGGGAGATTTGTTCTTCTGCATGTTGATGTCAAGAAGCAAGATTGGACTTTTATTTTAATATGGAGTGAATATATTATCTTGTGCTCTTTTTACAGCTATTAAAAACCAGGTCAGTGGAAACTTTATCTTAAGTATCAAGGGCAAGGACAGCAAATCAAGAACCTTTTTAGAAATGGGTCTGGAGTGGGAGTACACTATTGAAGAAGGCAAGAAAAGTGTGAAAACTGCAGGTCCACTTAATGAGCCTATAGTGATCTTGGTAAGCAAGGAACCACATGCTATGAATATAGATTATTTGCTTATCCTGTTTCTTTCTACAGCTTTAACCCAGGTATGTTAAAAGAATATACTGTAGCTCATAGGCCTCCTATTACCTACCCTACTCCCTCCCTGTTCTCAGTAAATATCAGGATACTTTTGAGTAGGCTAATGTGCCCTGAGAAAACAGGAGCATCAAAGGTATTTGCTCTGTAAGGATTTAGCAACAGACAGATGCACTTAAGTGTAACTAGCTTTTTTACCATTAATGTCTCATTGGGGAGATTTCCATTCACTTCCTGTCTCAAACTGACAACAAGAAGTGAGAAGATATCCCTCCAAAGTGAGTGAATCCCAAGGTGTCACCAGGGTCACCAGAACTAGTGCCTGCATGAGAAGATTTCCCATGTATTAGTGTTCTGATGTCAATGGTAAACAGGACAAATAGAAGGGTGACAGGTGTTCTAGTCCCCCTCTGCTCTATCCAACATTTAAAAAAATTGCTTTTAGTTATACTTTAAGCCACAGTTGGACCCATGGCCATAGGCCATGCATTTTTTTTAGATTTCAGGGATCTATACCAGCCAAACAAAACCTCAGCATGGAATGTTGGCCAGAAAGCCCACCCTTCCTCTCCCTTGCTAATCTTCTTCCTCCAATGACCCACCAGCAGCTCTGCTGCCATATTCTTCTGGTACAGCGGGGGTTTATTCCTAAGGGAACTGCCACAGGCACTCATCAAGAGTGCCTGATATGATCTGTGAATGGAGGACAGGTGGATTATTGAAGGCCCCCCCATTCATAGATCGTATTTCATTCATAGAAGCTGTAGTATCAGTTTCTATAAATGGAGGAGCTGAGCAGAAAGAATGGGCAGTCGGGTAGTCTTGATGAGTGCCTGTAACAGCTTCCTTAATTCTGTTTGTTTTGAGGATTGCGGGGGTGGGAAGACATTGGAGGAGGAAGATTTCTGCTAAACAAGGACACAGCACTGAAATTTAATAATGTCCCTTGTGCTTATGTTTTATTTTTTAACTAAACTTAGGCTTTGTATTTTCAGAATTTATCATAGAAAATAATTTTTCAAGTTTGCTAACTTTTCCTTTACATTTGATGAAAAACATTGTGAGTCAAGTTGCCTCAAGGTAAATGTAGTGGCAACTGGACATTGTGAGTAAAGTCAGGGCCAAAATTGGTGGGGGCATGTGCCCTGGGTGCCCATTGAGAGGGGCGCTGATGGCATGGTTGGCTGTGGAGTAGTAGAACCACTCAGACTGTGAGCTCTGCCCTGCTTGGCTTCTTTCTACAGACCGGCTTCTCCTCAGATGCTCAAATACAGGAAACAGTCTAAGTGGACAGGGGCATCTGCAGAACCCCCCTGGATTTCTTCTTCTCTCCACATACCGCCACAACACGAGTGGACCCTCCTGCAGTCACTACCATGATGGCCATGGACATGTGCTCTGCTACATCCAGGAGCACAGACAGACTCTGTGATGTTGAGGAGATTGGACGCTGGAGGAGCAACAGAGGGAGAAAATCGGAAACATCCATTTCATTCCAGAAGACAGCTGTCAAGTAACCAGCGGGCACTTTGGTAGCGTCCGCTGGTTGCATAGTATAGATTGCAGCCAGCAGAGCAGGTGTGGGGTTCACTGTGATGTAATCCAACTACAAAAAAATCTGATTAGAACTGCACAAACCCCCCCAACATTCAAATCATAATAGATTGAATCTAAAGAATGAGGCTGCTTTGATCATTGAAATATAGAATATATGCTTTATTTATTACTCAGTAATAATAAAGTTTATATGCTATATTTCAATGTTCACAGTAGCCTCATTCTTTAGATTCCATGTATTATGAATTGAATGTTGAGAAGGTTGGGGGGATCCTTTTTGTTGTTGGGTTACATATTAGTCTTTACCAGGAGCTCCTACCTCGCTTACTCCTGATCAATGAAATCTGCATAACTTACTTCTGACCTCTGAACCCCACATCACTTACTACTGAACTCCTGCACTCTACTACTATTTTAACCACGGCCAATATTGAGCACAATAAAAAGCACACCCAATTTGCACCGCACGTGCCACACTTACTTTTGTTTGCTCAGGAGGGCCCAACTTTAGATCCTGCACACAGGCCCCATTACTTTCTCTGTCACACCTACTACATATTTTACTGCAGGATAGAATGCTACATGTTTCAGTGCAGTGCCCTGCATCCCAAACCTTACTCTCCCAACCAATTCCCCCCAGTCAGTTCCATTTTCACTATGGGCACTGGATGACCTTTGGGGGGGGGGGTGCTAACTGAGTCTTTGCCCCAGGTGAAAGAATGTCTAGTTTCACCACTGAGTAAAGTAAAGGTGAAGAAGTAAAGACAACCAAAGTACATGAAATACAAAATTGATGACTTCACTATATCACTGTGATTTACCGTCAGTGCTGTGTCTTTTCTTTGCCTTGTCCATTGCAGGCTAGGAGATGCAGAAAAATATCTTCATAAATGTGTACTGTGGTGTATTTTTTCTATTTATTCTATTATATTCTGTATGTCTAATTTTATGTTGACTAATGTTAGAGAAAAGCAATTGATTTAGATTCAAAATAGGTATTGAAGTTGACCTGCAAAAGACATCCTGCCTTGCATTTGCTTGCAATGTATAGACAGTTTCCTTCCTATGTGTAAGTGCCTGAGGCAAATCTGCTTTAACTTAGCCAGTAAACTAAAAAAATCCAATATTCTGCTAATCATTTGTGCTGTAAAAACAGCATCAAAGTAGCTTTTGACCACAAATGATTTCTTGCAGCTGAATCAATATTGTCAATCTTTTTAGCTTAAAAATAGATGTATGTATGTCAAAGGTAATCTATGTTCTATGTATACATTTTACTTTATTTTTCTACAAGTAACAATATTAAATATTTGGTTATTCAAATACAACTAATTTGTCATACACATAATAATTAGCCTCTAAATGTTATGTGAAATTAAACAGTAAACTATATCAATTTCCATTTGGCATCAAAGAGAATATTTTCAGAACTGATTTTTAATATAGAGCTCCTCCCAGTAGACAGCTCATTACAAGGTTATAAGACATTAGTTGCTGGGTTCTGCAATCTTTTTTTAAAGCAGCCAACTCCCAAACTGATTCATCGTCTAGTAACCAATATGAGTCTGCCATTTTTTTCTTACTAGCATTAAAACCCTGATGGGGAGGGGGTTGTTGGCTTTAACCCTTTAGACTTATTTAATGTAATAAACACTATTATACCCATAAACCTTTGGTGTGGCACTCTTGTTGATTTTTTATACCTTCTTGCATTGATTCAAGGTGTTTTGAGGCCCTTTCATTTCAGGGAGCTGCTGAACTAATTTCAGTGGACTCAGCAATATGCACTTGTCTTCACACTTAGAAAAGAATCAGACTGGATCCTGCACCTCTTATTCACACATGTTCAAATTGCTAAGAATATTGTAAGGCTTATGTAAAGGGACTGTAAAAAAGAGGAATGGTGGCCTTAGCAATAAATCAGAGCTCACATTTTGTCTATTGACATCTGTTTACAAAATTTATGGAAGATTGGTTGTTTATAGAAAAGTATTCTTACACTTTCATTCATGAAATAAGCCAGTGTATGTTGACATTCTCTTATGTAATAACAATGTAAGCTGGATTTTAAAAATACATTTTTCGAGGTTGTCAGTTAAGCTGGCCTAGCACATGGTGTATTAATACAGTTTTAAGTAACCTATATGTGCTCCGCATAGTAATTAGTGCTATTTGTCTCCCGTATTAACCAATATTTTTATTATGCATATTCATGGTAGTCTTTCTGAATAATTGTTTTATTCTATTGCATTATAGGTTGTGCCACAAGAAGATGAACTGAAAAGCAGCCTTACATATAAATATATCATTCATGAAGATCTCTTACCAATGATTGGAAACAATAATGTGCTTTTGGAGGAAATGGACACATATGAATGGGCTCTTAAAAGTTGGTCTCAATGTTCTAAAGCATGTGGAGGAGGTATGTGCTCCTGTTTTGCAAACCCTTACCTTGTAAAACATCCCATTCGAGGCAAAACGTTTGCATATACTGTATATATATATATATATATATATATATATATACAGGGCTGCTGTTAGAAACCATGGGGCCCCATACAGCCAACCTGGCAGACCCCGCCCTCTAAAAAAAAAAAAAAGTTTACTATACTTCAGTTATGAATGATTGGTACCAATCACTCATTGTGTTCATTCGGAAAGGAAAGGGCAGGTAAATGTGACGTATTTACTGGACCCTTCACCTACTCTCCATCCTGAAAGATCTTATTGTGTGCTTGCAGCTGCTGAAAGGAGGGGAGCTGGCAACACTGCGGGGGTGAGGGCACACAGGGGGAGCCTGGGCAGCAGGGGGAAACATATGGTTTCACAGGGAGGGTAATGGATGCGGCAGGGGGCAATTACTGGAACCGATCCCCTGTATGGCACTCTGCATCAGCTGAAAGCCAGTGGCAGGGAGAGAAGAAGCCAACTTTCAGCTGCTGCACAGAGAGTCATACAGGGGATCGGTTCCAGTAATTACCCCCCTCCCACCATATCGATTACCATCCCTACCCACATCCAGTTCACCCAGCTGCCTGGGCCCCACTGCTGGCCTGGACCCTGCACAGGAGAACTGGTGGTACCCCCTTATCCATGGCCCTGTATGTATATATATATATATATATATATATATACAGTTGGGCAAAAAAGTATTTAGTCAGCCACCAATTGTGCAAGTTCTCCCACTTAAAAAGATGAGAGAGGCCTGTAATTGGCATCATAGGTAGACCTCAACTATGAGAGACAAAATGAGAGAAAAAAATCTAGACAATCACATTGGCTGATTTGGAAAGAATTTATTTGCAAATTATGGTGGAAAATAAGTATTTGGTCACCTATAAACAAGCAAGATTTCTGGCTCTCACAGACCTGTACCTTCTTCTTTAAGAGGCTCATCTGTCCTGCACTCATTACCTGCATCAATGGCACCTGTTTGAACTTGTTATCAGTATAAAAGACACCTGTCCACAACCTCAAACAGTCACACTCCAAACTCCACTATGGTGAAGACCACAGAGCTGTCAAAGGACACCAGAAACAAAATTGTAGACCTGCACCAGGCTGGGAAGACTGAATCTGCAATAGGCAAGCAGCTTGGTGTGAACAAATTAACTGTGGGAGCAATAATTAGAAAATGGAAGACATACAAGACCACTGATCATCTCCCTCGATCTGGGGCTCCATGCAAGATTTCACCCCGTGGGGTCAAAATGATCGCAAGAACGGTGAGCAAAAATCCCAGGACCACAAGGGGGGACCTAGTGAATGACCTGCAGAGAGCTGGGACTAACGTAACAAAGGCTACCATCAGTAACACACTACGTCGCCAGGGACTCAGATCCTGCAGTTCCAGACGTGTCCCCCTGCTTAAGCCAGTACATGTCCGGGCCCGTCTGAAGTTTGCTAGAGAGCATTTGGATGATCCAGAAGAGGATTGGGAGAATGTAATTTGGTCAGATGAAACCAAAATAGAACTGTTTGGTAGAAACACAACTTGTCGTGTTTGGAGGAGAGAGAATGCTGAGTTGCATCCAAAGAACACCATACCTACTGTGAAGCATGGGGGTGGCAACATCATGCTTTGGGGCTGTTTCTCCACAAAGGGACCAGGACGACTGATCCATGTACAGGACAGAATGAATGGGGCCATGTATCGTGAGATTTTGAGTGCAAACCTCCTTCCATCAGCAAGGGCATTGAAGATGAAACGTGGCTGGGTCTTCCAACATGACAATGATCCCAAACATACCGCCCGGGCAATGAAGGAGTGGCTTCGTAAGAAGAATTTCAAGGTCCTGGAGTGGCCTAACCAGTCTCCAGATCTCAACCCCATAGAAAACCTTTGGAGGGAGTTGAAAGTCCGTGTTGCCCAGTGACAGCCTCAAAACATCACTGCTCTAGAGGAGATCTCCATGGTGGAATGGGCCAACATACCAGCAACAGTGTGTGCCAACCTTGTGAAGACTTACAGGAAACGTTTGACCTCTGTCATTGCCAACAAAGGATATATAACAAAGTATTGAGATGAACTTTTGATATTGACCAAATACTTATTTTCCACCATAATTTGCAAATAAATTCTTTCCAAATCAGCCAATGTGATTGTCTGGGTTTTCTTTCTCCTTTTGTCTCTCATAGTTGAGGGCTACCTATGATGCCAATTACAGGCCTCTCTCATCTTTATAAGTGGGAGAACTTGCACAATTGGTGGCTGACTAAATACTTTTTTGCCCCACTGTATATATATATATATATATATATATATATATATATATATATATATATATATATACACCTCTGCTCTCAGCTGCATAAGGAGCTTAGAGAGGTGGAGATTGCCGGGGGTGGGGGGGGGGCGTGTCAGCAGGAGGCAGAAAGATAGCAGTACAATGATCTTCATAGTGAAGAGCTGTGCAGGCGGTGTGTAAACACAAGTCTGACCATTGGAGTACAGGCAGGCTGTACTCCAAAGTAGAATGCAAAGAAGGAAACTGACAATATTGGGATGGATGTGCTTCCATGACTAGCATGGTCAGTTTGAAATAGGAAATCAGGAGGACTGGCTGGATCACCAGGGATTTCACACAAAGGAAACAATCCAAAGAGAACTTGTTACTTTTTCATACCAGTACATATCACACAGACACATAACAGGAATGTGAAATGTTGGTGTTAGACATGAAAGTGTTTACCAACAAACGGCTCATTCTCAAGAGATCTAAAAAGCATATAGCTTTTGTGTGAAACTATATATTTTGTACATATGTGCCCACATCCAACTGGTGGGTGAGTGTTATTCTTTCTGTTTGTTCTTTTGATTCAGTTGGAATCTGCAGCAAAAAAGATAAAAAAAGGTCTGAGAGATTTTGCCTGCAGGATTTCAATAAGTCATAGGGGTTGATTTACTAAAACAGGAAATGCAAAATTCGGTGCATTTGTGCATGATAGCCAATCAGCTTCTAACTTCAACTTGTTTAATTAAGCTTTGACAAAAAAACCAGGAAGCTGACTCTTCAGTTTTAGTAAATCCACCCCATAGAGTTCAGTATCTTGGTGCTCTTCTTCAACTGACTTTCAGCTTTATTTGTTCTTCCATTTATAATAACAAATCATAAAGTGAAAGCTTGCCATGTGGTCTCTTCCTATCTCTTGCTATCATTTTATTGTGCTTGGGTAAAACAAATTTAAGTGGCCCCATACTGATTACCTTCTGTTTGAGATGCTGAAATATTTATAGATAAGAAAAATTATCCTTTCAACTAGGGTTGTTGTAATTTGTGTGGTTTTATGCTGAAAGGCTTTATTGGATATACATGAGAATTCCATTAATTCAGTAACCTGTACGCATGTTTAGTTCTTGGTTTTAAAAACAGGTCACACAATGTATCAACATCATGCAGAAGGTCCCATGTTGTACACAACTCTATGACGTTATGCCTGCAAGGCCTTGGATATATGGAGAAGGGACAATGTAACACCACGTCTGTCATACTCATACAGCTATCCTTGGTGAACTGTATGCTAAATTGCCATAGTGTTAGAGCTTATATGCTTCTGTTTAGATGGCCATGTTAAATTATTATTTGGCCTTTTGCAAATTTCCACCATGTTTGTGAAATCCATTTGGGGTTGTATCCCATGGCTTTTTAACTCCAGCACAGTCATATTGTTATGTAGCACTACTCGCTACAGGAGACACTAAGTTTTTGGGTCCCCCTATAGTCCTGCACAGTCAGGCCACATACATTTTCTTCAGAACTTGCACACAAAGACAGTAAACAGTCCTTGCGCTTGTTTTTTTAGGTTGTATTAGGGGTATTGAACTTGGATGGGGTCAATGGATGTATGGGAACTTTGAACTGAGGACAAACTCCCTAGCAACTATGTATAAATCTCTATACAGCAAAAAAGGGTTTCTTCCTGGAGAGCTCTCCAGCCTCTCCTGATGTACCACCCCAGGTGAATCTTCTTCTCATCCAGCTGTACTGGGCGAATCCCTGGGCAAGAGGACTCAGAACCTGTCTCTTTAAATTAAACAGTCCCAGATGGCGCCTAGTCAGGTTTCCCACCCCAATGCCCCTTCCCCTTATCTGGACCAGGGGGTGAAGTACTACTCACTCCCCCTCTCCTGTGAGCTTACTGGGTTGGTGGCTGCCTTCAGCCCTTCTGCCGGGCTGGCTCCTTCCCTGCTGCACAGGTGGTCCTCTCTCAGGGGACTGCTGAAGTTAAGCGATCCTCATTTCAACTTCACCATGGAGGTTGGCCTCTTCCCACTGGGCCCCCCTCCCAGGCTCCTGCATCCCAGCCTCTCACTTCATCTTCCACCCAAACTCACCTGCTTCTGAGCAGGCTCAGTCATACTTAAAGGTTGCCCTGGCCCCTTGCCATGCCTCCTGCTCAGGGATTAGCCAGAGTCCCTTAAGTGTGCAGGCCAGCCCCTCCTCACCCCCCCACCCACTGAGTTCCAGAGACTTCTCCAAGTCTCTAGATCAGGGGGAGGTATCAAGGAACTGACCTGCAGAACCCTGACCTTTAATAACCCAGCTGACTCATGCCCAGGCTGCTACTCAGCCTGGCTACCTAGAGGGGCCCTCTTGTGTTTTCTAAGCCTTATTAAAACCACCTTGTTAACACTTAAAATTTATTTATAGCCTACACGTTTCTTATTAGTTTTAGAGCCTGGAATGGTAAACCCCTGTCAGTTTATTTTATGCTGTCTCTGTGCTGTTAACAAAATGTTATTGTCCTGGAAAGGCAACAGAAAGTGAGAGAAAATCCCAAAAAGAGAGGACATTCTTCCACATACAATTGTTGCTGGAACAGGTGTTTCCATTCTAAGATTTCCTCTCAGTTTCTGTTTTGGTAACAACTATAAATTTTGGACTTTATATCACTCTCTGTGTTGGTGACAGTGGTCACCAGGACCTATAGAAAAAAAAAAGCTTGGGCTATACATTCACTTTAAATATTATAAAATGCAACCTAAGTAATCATGCTTTACATATAAATAAAGCATTGCTTGTTCAAATAGAAAAATTGAATTTTTTTTACAAACAATATTTGTTACCACTTTATTAGTCATGAAAGTAAGTGCTGTAGTAAGTAATGAAAATATAGCTTTGTACTTTTTTATTTGGCTTAAAAAATTTTTGCTTTGCAGGTATTCAGTACACTAAGTATGGGTGCCGGAGAAAAAGCGACAACAGGATGGTTCAACGTAACCTGTGTGACAACAACAAAAAGCCAAAACCAATACGGAAAAGATGTAACTTGCATGAATGTTCTCAGCCAGGGTATGACCAAGTTAGTAGCATGAAATGGTCCTCTCATAACTTTTTTTATTTTCAGTTAGAAAAAAGTCTTTTCCACATTTGTGTGTATCATCTTACACAACTTAATGTAGGGGTCCTTACATTTTGCTACTTTCCTCAGATAAGGTGTATTCCAATGCAGCTAAAATAATTTGGGTTCAATTTATGATTGATAGATAGATGATAGATACAGGCATGGCCAAAAATATTGGCACCCCTGCATTTCTATCAGATAATGCACCACTTTGTCCAGACAATTGTTGTAATTACGAATGTTTAGGCATTCTCATGTTTATTTCTTTTGTCTGTATTGGTAGGACACAAAAAAAGTAGAGAACCAAAAAGCCAGATCTTACAAATTCCACACAAAACCCCCAAAATGGACTGGACAAATTAATGGCACTCTCAATTTCATATTTGGTAGCACACTCCTTGGAAATCAATCACTTCCTGTAACCATCAATGAGTTTCTTACACCTCTCTACTGGAATTTTGGACCACTCTTCTTTTGCCAATTGCTCCAGGTCTCTCAGATTGGAAGGGTTCTTTTTCCCAACTGCTGTTTTGAGATCTCTCCACAGGTGCACTATGGGATTACTCATTGCTGGCCAGTTCAGTACTCTCCAGCGCTTTGTCTTAAACCATTTCTGGGTGCTTTTTGACGTGTGCTTGCACCCAGGGGCGGACTGACCATTTGGAAACTCGGGCACTGCCCGAGGGCCCGGGGTCAGTAGGGGGCCCCATGAGATGCCCCTGGTACCTTTTTCATAGGCTTTTTTGAGTTTGGGCAAGGACACAGGGGCCCCATGATCCCCTATTGCCCGGGGGCCCCATGAGTTGTCAGTCCGCCCCTGCTTGCACCCCAGAATTCTTTGATAGTCTTCAGATTTCATAATGTCATGCACACGGTCAAGACATGCAGTGCCTAAAGCAGCAAACAACACCAAAACATCAGTGAACCTGCACCATGTTTGACTGTAGGGACTGTATTCTTTCCTTTAAAGGCCTCATTTCTTTTTCTGAAAACATTAGAATGATGGGCTTTACCAAAAAGCTGTAATTTTGTTTTGTCTGTCCGCAGCACATTCTGCCAAAAGGATTTTGGCTTCCTCAGTTAAGTTTTGGCAAACTCCAGTCTGGATTCCAATATGTTTCTGTGTCAGCAGTGGGGTCCTCCAGGGTCTCCTACCATAGCATTCCTTTTCATTCAGATGGTGATGTATAGTGCGAGCTGACACAGTTGTACCCTATGACTGAAGGTCAGCTTGAGTTGGAAGTTGATTGAGGTTTTTTGGCCGCAATTTGAAGAAACCTTCATTGCAGTCTTTTATCAAGTTTTTCTCTTTCATCCATGTCCAGGGAGATTAGCTACAGTGTCATTAGGCTGTAAACTTCTTGACAATGTCACGCACAGTGGACACAGGAACATTAAGATCTCTGGAGATGGACTTGTAACCTTGAGATTGTCCATGCATTTCCACAATTTTTGTTCTCAAATCTCAAAATCTCAAATAATTTGTTCTCAATTATTTGCTGCTTTTTCTCTTCTCTGTGCTCCATGTGGCACACAGAGACAAACAACAGAAAGGTTGAGTAAATTTTTCACCATTTTAACTGGTTGTCGGTGTGATTTCTATATTGTCAGCACCTGTTAATTGATACAGATGAGTTTAATTACAAATTACAGGAGCATCACAAACTTGGAATGCAATAATTTCTTACAATTTTGAGAAGGTGCCAATAATTTTGTCCAGTCCATTTTTGGGGTTTTGTGTGGAATGTGCCACATTTGGCTTTTTGTTCCGCCACTTTTTTTGTATCATACCAATGCAAAACTTGAGAATGCCTATACATTTGTAATTGCAACAATTTTCTGAGTGAAGTGGTGCATTATCTGACAGAAATGCAGAGGTGCCAATATTTTGGGCCATGACTGTAGATAGATAGATGGATGGATACATAGATAGATAGATAGATAGATAGATAGATAGATAGATAGATAGAAGGTATGTAAACAAGGAATACTAAGGCCTTATTTCAGTCTTAATACAACATACAAAATGTGAACATGCAAAATTTTATAGATACCCCACTACAAAAAAAAAAAAGAAAAAAATATATTTTAAAATGTTATTTTTTTTTACTCATAACTGTATTAATTAAAAATATAAAAATATGTCCAAAACCACTGCATATTATTATTATACGTTATTTATATAGTGCAACAGTTTATGCAGCAGTCTGATATGTGACTTAGAAATAGGGTTGCTGTTCCTCAGCAAATCAGAATAAAATGTAGCAATAGTGAGCGCTCTCCGATAGCAACTGAGGTAACCACATAAAACCTTCAGTATAAAACAAATAGTAATAAAGTGCAGCACTAAATAAATCAGTGCAAATAAAGTCCCAATATAATTCAATGTACAATCGGTATTGTGAATCGTGCCAGTAAGCGTATCCTTATTAGGTGGTACTCATGCAAATGATAAAATTATGCGCTTGCCAGAAGAGCAGAGATTATGCGCATTGATAAATCAGAGTAAGGTATGTGTCTGGGATATCTGTCTCCAACTGGGCAGGTCCGCAGTAAGTGAGTGATGTCTGCTCCAGAGGTCTACTTAAGGATCAGTAGGGTCAGCCACCTGATTACAGGAATTCCCCCTCTCTGGATATTGAAGAACTTCCCAGGTTCTGCATACTTAAAAGGCTCCTCTGCTGCCACTTCCACCAATGTCTCTGGGAAGTTCTTCAATATCCAGAGAGGGGGAATTCCTGTAATCAGGTGGCTGACCCTGCTGATCCTTAAGGAGACCTCTGGAACAGACATCACCCACTTACTGCGGAGCTCTACTTCTGGTAAGCGCATAATTTTATCATTTGCATGGAGTACCACCTAATAAGGATACGCTTACTGGCACGATTCACAATACCGATTGTACATTGAATTATATTGGGACTTTATTTGCACTGATTTATTTAGCGCTGCACTTTATTACTATTTGTGTTATCCACTGCAAATCAGATTGAGACCTGCCCTTCAGGTTTCAGTCTGGTTAGTTGCTTTGGTATAATAAATTATTTTTCTTTGTTAGAACACATTGATACATCTGGCCCTAAAGCTATAGGTATAGATGTACTGAAAATCAGCCAGTTCAGCAGGAACCAGCCGACTTTCGGTGCACTGATGTCTGTAAAACAGAAGCCAGTCTAATGATTGGCTTCTGTTGAACAGTCATGCTAGAAAAACAGATCAAATGTAGCCACACTCTAACAGCACGTTGGATCACAGTAGCAAAAAAAAAGTGAATCGGGAGGAGGCTGAGAGCACTAGTGAAAAAGAACAGACAAGGGCGCACTCTCATCGTGCATTACCATGGTAAAACACGTGTTTATTGAAAAAAAAGAAGATATATACTCACAAACCAGCGTGATTAAAAGCAGTATATGTGGTCCACAAACACAGTCACAGTGCATCTGTGTCTAATGATGCGAATGAGCTGACGCATTGCGGGAGCTAAACCCCCTTCCTCAGCTCTGAGGAAGGGGGTTTAGCTTACAAAACGCGTCAGCTCATTCGCATCATTAGACACAGATGTACTGTGACTGTGTTTGTGGACCACATATACTGCTTTTAATCACGCTGGTTTGTGCGTATATATCTTCTTTTTTTTCAATAAACACGTGTTTTACCACGGTAATGCACGATGAGAGTGCACCCTTGTCTGTTCTTTTTCACTAGTGCTCAGATTTCCCGATCTTAGAAGGGCTGCACCTCTTCAGTTGGCATTTTGGCATCTTCTTGGTTGTATAAAGACTGGAGCGCTGGTCACGTTTGTTTATCTTTTGGAGGCTGAGAGCAATAAAATGTACATTTTTAAGTTAAGAATACATACCTGAATAGAGTCTTTTTTTAAACCAGATTTTATTGTCTCTTTAAGGAGGAATCTCTCAGAGAACTAAACAGCCATTAAAAGTTTCCTATACACCAATAATCACTCTTAAAGTATATAATATGGTAAGGGAATGGTACTTGAGGAAACAAGGGACAATTTTGGAAATGAAAAATGACACACAGAACAAAGAGGGAGAAAAAGGGGCAAAAAGGGGAGAGGAGTATTTGAAGGCCTATCCTAAGGACATTGATCAACCCCTAAAAAATTTATATTGCCTAAACCCAGGGATATTAAAGCTGCAAGTTGTTAGGAATATTACCAAACCTTCAGTGACCAAACTTACATCAGAAAAGAATGGGAAGCTATCATTCTTTTCAACCTACAGAAATGAATCCGACTAATTATAATTAAGAGTATCCGTTTTAGATTTACTGACCCTTTCATTAGGAAAATGTATTATTTTTGTACAAAACAAACAAGTAAACAAAACAACATACCTAGCAAATGCAATTTTCCCTTCTTATGTCCCTTATACAAGTCCATTTGGCTTAAGTCTCCAGTCTCAAAGAATAAGGATCCTTGCAATTCTATTTCCTTTTCCCATTGCCATTATGTTTATTAAATACCTCAAACAAATTTCATTGCTTGAAAATGACATGTTGTATATTCTCTCAATAAATGTTAACAAAGCATATGTTTGGAGTAATGGAAAATGTATGTAACTTTGTTTGCAGATGGGTGGTGGAGGAATGGGGCTCTTGCAGTAAGACTTGTGGAAAACTGGGTGTCCAGACCAGACTGGTTCAATGTATTCAACACTTGGAAAATGGCACAAACAGGACAGTCCATACAAAATACTGCACTGCTGAGCGTCCAGAACCAAGAAGACCATGTAACCGTATACCTTGTCCTGCGCAGTGGAGGACGGGAGCCTGGTCACAGGTTAGTCATTCACAGTGGAGGAAAAGCTATATAACAAACATCACTGTAACACAAGATAAAGAGAACACTCAGTCAGTCATTGTAGAGCCCTTTTTTCATGTAAGGAATCGCCAAGCAAAAAAGCTGTATTATTTTTCCCTCAGGTGCAGGCTCTTTGCTGTGTGATCTAGTGCTGGTTCCTTTACAGGTTGACTGACACCCCTGTCATCCATCCCCACTTCTTGTGATCTCAGGCAGTCATGGACATTCCCCATGGTGTGCATCATCATACTGGCCTGGGCTCACAGTAGTGATGATCACACATAAGCTGTGCTGACCAGGGCCTATGACTTCACAGTGCCAATGCTGTAATAGGACCCGTGACATCACTATCCAAGAAACTGCAAGATTTGTATGGTATGAATAAAGGTATATTTTAAATGGTGGAAGTGGGGGATGGAGGCAGTTAAAAAATGGTGGAGTTTTGCTTTAAATATATTTATCTTTAAACATGTTCACCTATAACAAAAGATGAATGGATTGTACATCATTTTTTCACACAGCATATACCAATGTTGGGCTTCTTGCCTCCTGTATTTTATACAGCTGTGTCAAAGTCCGTGGTCCTCAGCAGCTCTAATTGGTTCCTTCTGCTGACTTTGACTCATTACAAGATACAGTAATGATGCAGAGGTCAGTAAGAGTAAACAGTGAGAGCTGTGGAGAGCTCAACACTCCTAGAAGTGTCAGTTTCAGTGCAGACTTCGGAAGTTTTCTCATCATTGTAGTGGAGATCAATAGCATTGGAAGCAGAACAGACAATCATATACTGACTTATTTTAAAATAATGCCTTGATTTATAATCTGCATATAGCAACAGGGCCTATTTAATTAAAAACTCCCTTTAAGAGCTTGGTTTCATGGCTTACTTGCATTACTGAACACCTAATATGGTTTACAAATATGTGATACTAAAAATCACAAGCACCAATTGTCATTATTTTTATAATGAGTGCAATGTTGTGTGTTTCGTTGAATGTATGTAAAACAAACTGCAACTTTTTATGTGTCAAGGGCTGTTTTAATACCTAATGTTTAGGTGGCATTCTAGCAGAATTTTTAAATCCTCATAGCCACACTTCAGTGATGCCATGATTATTACAATGGGCACCACGCAGGGTAGTACACACAGGAGCACTAGCACTGCGTTGTGTTGTGTTAAAAACAAAGCAGCTTGTCGCTTTCATGAGGCAATGACAGTTGTTTGCCAACCTCAATTAATTCAGTGGTATTATGCCATAACCACACCTTAACTGCACCTAAAGCATGTATGGCATGTTAGTAAAGCATGTATAAAGTGTTAGATGGGCAATGGGGAAGAGGCACTGGAGGTTCCTGTATCCCAGAATGCAAAGGGAAATGACAAAGAACTATGACAGAGCAGCAACAACACATGGTAAAGAGTATGGAAATGACCCTTGGAAATTCTCTGAGAGACTATGGGATGTACCCAATACCATTGCAATATCCTCTTCTTTTTCTGCTGGACCATTCTTTCCATAATCATCTTGAGCTGGACCAAACCAAGTGTCAAAAAGATCAAAGTATACAAATACATCTAGCAGAGAACTAAACATACCTTAAAGCAGATAATTTCCTCTATATCACTTCTCCTTTAAGTGCTTTGCACTAGAAAAACAACACTTTCATGGGCATTTAACAAGCATTCTTGATGCTTTCAATGCATCAAAAACACATCAAAAACACAACAAAAATGCATCAAAAACACTACATAAATACTATAGGTGCATTAATGAGCATTGCTTTGCTATATTGTTACATGTAAGGACAAAAAAAGGTGAAGTTTAGTTTACTGTATGCGTGTATATATACTGCTTCGGCTACACAAACATACTATTTTAATATATATTGAGTTTTCTCTATTTATTTATGAGACTCAGGGGAGGTTGTGGTGCATCTGTTATCTGTTTGTAAGAAACCAGCGATTTGGAAGACGCTCACATCCTGCATTCATGGGAGGAAATCTCTACATTTGCACAAGCTGTGCCTCTTGATTGATGTCATCTCATTGACTTTCACAGTGCTCATCAAGCTGCGGTGAAGGCATTCAACAGCGCCAAGTAGTATGCAAAGCAAGTGATAATGTTATTGGTCAGTGTGATGGTGACAAGCCCGAAACGATCCAGGTCTGCAAGATGGCTTCTTGCCCAGGTATGGTAATGATGTGTATATTTGATGCTTGGCTTTAACTTTGCTTTGTCCTAGTAGGATACATGATGTTGATTGTGGTATCCTGAAATGATCCTGTTTTTGGAAACATAGTAAATTTTTGAAACCGACTTGAAATCTGAAACAGCTTGAGTTGGTCAACAACTTGAACATACACATGGTAAATATGTTACAGAAACAATGATGTCATAAAGCTGGATGATTGGCTGGCAAAAGTTTGTGTGTGTTTAGTTGATGGGAAGCATAACACATAGCGTAGAAGATTTGCAGTGAGAGAACCAGGATTAACATCTTGTCTAACTCTCTGCTTAAATGTTATACCTTCTGAAGATAAAGATATACATTTAGACAGCAGCATTGCCAGTCTGGGGAGAGGGTAGTGTTAGATGGAATAGCAGATTTAGATGGACGTTACGAACAAATTAAAGCCAAAATGCCAGCTAACGTTTTTTAAAGTGGTAGTAAAGTCCCATTGGACACTTACGTCTTACAATAAAGCTTCCCTGTAGGTACAAAGAATATCTCCTAAACGTGCACCATTTAGGGGATATTCAGTGTCCCTGCAGCCAATAACAACACTGACACTTACGCGGGAGTGACCTCATCGCGGCTCGGCCATTCAAGCGGCCAGACACCGTGAACCTGGAAGGAAGACTGGGTGAAGATGGAAGCCTCTGCAGCGGTGACAGCGCACCACTGGAGGGCTTTGTTTTCAGGTAAGTCTTTCATAATGTGCTAGTATGCATACTAGCACATTAGGACGTTACCTTAAAGCAGTGATGGCAACAGTGTTTTTTTCTTATTTTGGATAAAGGTTTTACATAAATGAATAAAAGCTGACCATAGTAAGCACCCCTGTCAGTGCTAATTAATTTGTTAAACCCTCAAACTCCTACTTTTGTTGGACAACTTGCTCTATTAAATGAAATTGAAAAATAATAGACAGGAAAAAAGCCTAAAAAAGGAAATTAATTCAGCCACATCTAATGATTTGTAGGCTGCATGATAGTACATTTTTGTTTTGGGGTTTAATGTTTTTCTAAAGCCCAACTATAGTGTATTTTTGGTTTTTGTTCGGGATAGTCTGGGGAAAACTGAAAATTTCTCTTAGGTTTTCATTACTGTAAGTGACCAATTTAGGGAGATTTTTCTTACTTCTTGTTCCTGTGACATCCGTAGAAGAAATGAAGAATGCATCTGTCACCTGTACAGGAAGGCCCAGAAAACCTTGTGAAAAGATCTAACCCCTACCCACTCTACTAAAAAAATTGTTCTTGTTCTCTGTGTTCCTGTTGGAGATACACTATATTGCCAAAAGTATTGGGACACCTTCCCTTATATGCACATGAATGTTAACGGCATCCCAGTCTTAGAGCCTCAACTCTTCTGGGAAGGCTGTCCACAAGGTTTAGGAGGGTGTCTATGGACATGTTTGACCATTCTTCCAGAAGCGCATTTGTGAGGTCAGGCACTGATGTCAGCCAAGAAGGCCTGGCTCACAGTCTCTGCTCTAATTCATCCCAAAGGTGTTCTATCAGGTTGAGGTCAGGACTCTGTGCAGGCCAGTCAATTTCCTCCACCCCAAACTTGCTCATCCATGTCTTTATGGACCTTGCTTTGTGCACTGGTGCGCAGTCATGTTGGAACAGGAAGGGGCCATCCCCAAACTGTTCCCACAAAGCTGGGAGCATGAAATTATCCAAAATGTCTTGGTATGCTGACGCCTTAAGAGTTCCCTTCACTGGAACTAAGGGGCCAAGCCCAACCCCTGAAAAACATCCCCACACCATAATCCCCCCTCCACCAAACCTTACACTTGGCACAGTGCAGTCAGGCAAGTACCATTCTCCTGGCAACCTCCAAACCCAGGCAGGTCCATCAGATTGCGAGATAGAATCGTGATTCGTCACTCCAGAGACCACATCTCCACTGCTCTAGAGTCCAGTGGTGGCGTGCTTTACACCACTGCATCCGACGCGTTTGCATTGCACTTGGTGATGTAAGGATTGGATGCAGCTACTCAGCCATGGAAACGCATTCCATGAAGCTCTCTATGCACTTTTGTGCTAATCTGAAGGCCACATGAAGTTTGGAGGTCTTTAGCTATTGACTTTGCAGACAGTTGTTGACTTCTGTGCACCGTGTGCTTCAGGATGCACTGCCCCCGCTCTGTCATTTTACGTGGCCTACCACTTCGTGGCTAAGTTGCTGCTGTTTCCAGTTACTTCCATTTTGTTACAATACCACTAACAGTTGACCGTGGAATATTTAGTAGCAAGGAAATTTCACAGATGGACTTAATACACAGGTACAAACCTATCACGATTGCATGCTCGAATTCACTGAGCTCCTGAGAGCGATCCATTCTTTCACAAATGTTTGTAGAAATGGTCTGCATGCCTAGGTGCTTGATTTTGTACACCTGTGGCCATGGAGGTGATAGGAACACCTGAATCCAATGGTTTGGAGGGGTGTTCCAATACTTCTGGCAATATAGTGTATGTTTTGCTAGGGCAGAAAATGATGGGAAATCTTCTCAGTAAGGACACATACAACAATAAAAGAGAGGATTCAAACCTTCCCCACTGAAGAATTTGGCTGGAGGGGGGGAGTCTAGGATAAAAAGTAATTGAATGCTGCTATCACTAGCTGTTCAGGAGTGACAACAATTTTAAAAGAGAAGTATGGTCAAAGCTATTTTAGCCATACTTCTCTTATGGACTGTAGGCTGATGTTACACAGCAGCTCTAGATTCCTGACCAGCAGCTGGCTGAGCCTCTCAGTGCACCGCTGAGAGCCTTAGCCAGCCTCTCTCGCCCCCTCAACAGCCAGGCCCTCCAGTGAGCGCTGGAAGAGTAGAGCACAGAGTGGTAACTGACAGTCACCAGTCTCTGCTCAGAGCAGACTGGAGAACTGAGCGATCAGCACTCATGTGATTGCTCAGTTCTTGGGCTTAGAAGCGGCAAAGGACGGCTGCAAGATCGGACCAATGCTGCGGTAGTTAAGTATGTATGTTTGTATTTTTAGGATTCCTACACTTCTTTAAAAATAGATAATTACAAACATCATGGTTACCAATATGACACATATTATGTTATACCCATTTGCCACAGCCAGGTGCCAGGAGCCAGTCCCCTGTACAGCAGCCCATCTTTAGCAAGCTTTGTGGCATGTCTATCAGGTTGCAATTGCCTTCTGCAAGTGACTTTTGAGCAGCTTCAGTATCCATGAAAGAGATCTATGGCATTTCCGAATACAAAAACATGGTGCAAAGGGAAGAAAGTGCCGTAGCTGTATGGACCTGGCACTTCAAAACCTTAGCAGAATTTAGCCACAAAGAGCAGCTGACAAAGCATGCCAAACCAAAATGGCCAGGTGGTTTTGTTGGCTGCACCACAGAAATATTTTTGGGGATCACTATCAGCTTGTGGGACATTTATTGTGCGCCCCAACCCAGTATAAACAGATATCACTGAACACTGAACAAATGCACATTGTGCCTTTTGTAATCATTTTTAAATAATGTATGATGTAGCAAGCATTTTTTGTTACATTGCCAGGTATTTTCTTTTTTAGGCATGGGTATGCATTTTATTCTTTGCAAGGGTGCACTTGTCCTGATACATGTACTATTGATTTTCAGGAAAATCACCAGGACTTACACAACAAGCAGAAACAAGTGATCTAAGCCCTTCTAGGACACCTGTGGCTGCCTCACAAAATTCCCTTAAAAACCCTGTGAACAAAATATCTTCCAGTAAGTATGGCAACCAAGAAATCAAATCCATGGGTCACATTTTATGTGCAAGCACCATTTTTTTTAACTTTCTTGTTGAGGTACACATTTACGTATAAGTGCTATCTTTCCATGGTTTACAGAAAGTCCATTCAGTGTAATTAACAACTACCAACAACATTTTGTCTTACTATTTGTGGTGAGGACTATGAATCAAGGCATTAGGGTTGATTTACTAAAACTGGTGCAGCTCAGCATAGAAACCAATCAGCAGGTTTTTTTTTATTGTCAAAGCTTAATTGAACAAGCTGAAGTTAGAAACTGATTGGTTATCATGCACCAGATTTTGCACTCTCCAGTTTTAGTAATTCAACCCCACTGTATTGCTAGTCACATGTGATAACATGTTTTAGTTTTATTTAGCTATAGATTAGGCAGATACTAAATATTTATTGCAATCATTTATCTTTGCTCCAGACTTTAAATATCAGTTATTTGGGTATGCTTCTAGAAAAAGTCAAAAGGATGGAGAACCTGTTCTGACCACAATGGCCTGCAGCTTTAGGGTACTATTGTGAGATGAGTCCACGATACAGTATGTCTACAGTATATCTCCCAACAGCAACCTCCAGTGGCCACCAGGATCAAGGATTTATGGGTGTATCATGTCATTAATGAGACTGCAGAGTCTATTGTTTTTAGAGAGCCTTTGAAAACCTTGTATAGTAGTAAACGAATCAGCAAAGTACAGCTATTATGACTATCCTATGTATGTTTAGGCCTCATGCACACTGGGCATTTTTACAGCTGCTGTTTTTTGCTTCTGGCATCCTTTTCTACAGCCAGTAAACTCCCCACCATGTTTTAATATGTATCCGTATACACATAGGCTGTAATCAGCATTTTTTTGGCAGGGGCGTTTTCTGGCTAGAAAAATAACCTAGAACTAGTGGGTTTCAAGAGGAGTTTTTTTAGCATGGTAAAATGCGGAAAAATGCGGCAACCGTGTTTTTGAGCCAAAAAACGTGGAAAAACGCATCTTAATGCTGCAAAACTCAGGTAAATGCTAATGCAAAAACATTGAAAACTGCATAAACACTCACGTTTGTAATATGTCTTTAAACAGCTAAGACTATCACCGTTTTTAAAGCACCTAGTGTGCATAAGGCCTAATAATTACAAATTATATAGTAAAACAAGGCTTTTATAAATCAAAATCTATAGGATTAGTTACATTTAAAGGAAACTGTTGAGATGGCAGTATGGGAGCTCCCATTTTAAGGTGTAGATTCTGGGGCTTTCTTGCTTCTTTACTTAAAGAGGCATTGACTTGGGACAAGCATATACCTATTGTTATACCAGGGAACCAGGGGCGGACTGACCATTTGGAAACTCGGGCACTGCTCGAGGGCCCGGGGTCAGTAGGGGGCCCCATGAGATGCCCCTGGTACCTTTTTCATAGACTTTTTTGAGTTTGGGCAAGGATACAGGGGCTCCATGATCCCCTATTGCCCGGGGGCCCCATGAGTTGTCAGTCTGCCCCTGCTGGGAACTTGTCAAAGTCGGTGAGTCTCACAGTGTGGTCAGGACAGGGATGGGGCAAGGGTGAGGGCTAATAGTGGCACATAGAGTGCCTGCGTCAAAATAGAGTCAATGACTGTGATGCAAATGTTTTTGGTTTATTAGTAGTGTATATAGTATGCTGTGGCAAATATGGGGCTAACAAAGTTTTGGTTTGACAGGTGACAGGTCTCAGGTGGTTACATGATAGTACTATGGTCCTCTAAGCAAACAGTGCTGACTTGGCAATAGGTTCACATATTCATATAATGCAATGATAGTTCTTGGACATTTAGCAGATTGTGTTCTTTTTCATTTACCTTATTCTTTTGCTGTAAGTCATACTTGTCTTACAAAGATTTATTTTCTGACCCACATGCTTCCTGTTGTATTTCATTCACACTCTGGATCTAGCCATCACACCCAACATCCTCTCTGGTCTCACACCTCACCTTCTCTGTTTACACATCGTTCCCTCCTCTGATTCCTTGCCATTAGCACTCCCACTCTCATCCTGATGTGGATGCTGGGTCATGGGAAGTGACAGTGACATCACTATTCCAATCAGTTGATTGCCTCCTGAACCAGAGGGATCTCCTGATGGCCCAGAGACCCTGTAGGGAAATTGATTAGCTAGCGTTTCCAGGCAAATGCTGGAAAGTTTCCACTATCCCTGTTGGCTGTCCCCACAACTGACATGCAGATGCTTGTTCAGGGTAAGTGACTGACCAAGTAGTGATGCAATGATGAGGCCAATAGCCTTAGAGCCTGTACTTTTGACTTTATTAACACATTCCCTTTAAATTGTAACTCTAATTTTGCTTTGAAAAAAACAATTCTCTCCATTTCAGTTAAATACATTGAAAGTAAAAAAACACAAGTGGAAAATACAATATGCAAACACAGATTCTAGGTCCTAGGAGGGGTAATACATATTACTGGCACCTGTTCCTGGAGTTACATGCAATGCTTTATTGGAAGTTTAGAACAGGATAAAACAACACATTTTGTCCTCCGCACTCATGCCTTTTTACCCCATGCATTTCTACCCTATGCAGGCTATGATTAAGGCCTACATAGGGCATAAACGCATAAATGTGGAGGAGCATATGCATTGTTTTATCCTATTCTAAGCTTCCAATAAAGCATCACATGTAACTCCAGGAGCAGGTGCCAGTAATATGTATTTCCACAGAAGACTGGGCTGACAGGAGTCTCTGTGCACCACCACTTACACTGAAAAGCAGATTGGGTGAGCAGTGGGTATGTGCTTTCGCTAGGAAGGGTAGTGTGCACAGCCCAACGCAAAACAGAATAACAACTAGTGTAATGCTCCTCTATCAGAAATTAGGGAAAGGTGGCAAAATGAGTCCTCATGAAAATAAAATCTATTTGTTTAGAAAAGGATCACACTTCCACAGCATCATCAGTCTCTCCTTTGCGTGAGGTCTGGAATCCTCTCACCAGTACATATAGGGCAAAAAAAGGGGGGAGGGGAAGAGAGAGTGCCACTGTCTAAGCCAGCCTTTCTCAACTGGGGTGCCTTGAGGTTTCTTCAGGGGTGCCTTGGCAAAATGTCTAAAAATTACCCAAAACTTGTATACAAGCCAGCGGGTGGAACAAGCCTGCCCTTTAGTTACACAAAGTCGCAGGTTTTCATTGCGCACCATATACAACTTTCTAGTCTCCAGTGTCCTGACAACCAATGGCATCATCAGTTGATAAGGAGGATGTCAGCTGCCTACTCAGCATCCTAGTTTGACCCTCCCCTGCCCCTCTCCATCAGTATTGGGATCACATTAGGTCAGTGATGGAGAAAGACTGGGGGGAAGAGAAACACTGGAATATTAGTCAGTACCAGTGTGCAAAATGTGTTTGCTCTGGAAGAATAAATTGTCTAATGTTGGGTGTCCTACATCTGTGGATGTTGCTGCATTATATAAAACTATTAGAATAGTTTTTCACATTTTAGAATGGGGTGCCCTTTTAAGATTATGGATAGTCCCCAGGCACCCTTTATAATTATGGACAGTCTTGAGGCACCCCATTCTTAAATGGGGTGCCTCAAGACTGGCTATAATTTTAAAGGGTGCCTCGAGGCTGTCCATAATTTCATAAGGGTGCCTTGATTGTAAAAAGGTTGAGAAACTCTGGTCTAAGCACAGTATACATGAAGTTATGGTTACAAAAACCCAGAAAGGTAGGTATTGCACTCACATACACAAAGATGAACACAGGATTTCAATATGTATAATGATGTTGGCTGGCAGTGGCTTCTGGAATCCTTCAATCAACATGGAACAATAAAGAAGAAACCACCGTGTAAGCGTAGTAGGTAGTGAGGGAACTCATAGAACGTGGAGAAAGAGTAAGTATTGCGCTCACATAAATGATAGGAGTATAATGGCATCTCAATAGATCTACTATGATGACCTCCCAGTTGAAAACTCATACTGCAGTATGCGACTGTATCAGTGGACACAACATCTTGCGTTCTCAGATGGATAAAAATGATAAAAGCTAAAAAAGGAGGATAATTAACATTCAGTATAGTATTAGTGAAAACGGTGGTGTAAAGAGAAGAATATAAACACACTCACATTTAGGAGCTGAAGCAATGGCATTCATGATAAAATCCAGCAGATGGCAACCTCTTATCCATGATGTTGGTAGCAAGCACAGATTTATTTATTTATTTCAGGTACTTATATAGCACTGTCAATTTACACAGCGCTGTACATATATATTGTACATTCACATCAGTCCCTAACCCTCAAGGGGCATACAATCTAAGGTCCGTAACTCCCATTCATATACAAGGGCCAATTTCGACAGGATCCAATTAACCTACCAGCATGTCTCTGGAGTGTGGGAGGAAACCGGAGTACCTGGAGGAAACCCACGCAGGCACAGGGAGAACATGCAAACTCCAGGCATTCCTAGTGGATATCCTTGTCAGCCAGTGTGGGTACATAAAACAAATGTAGACAAGGAGAGAGTTTTTGCCACTCTAAGCCCCCGGTCGCATCAAGCCCGATTTTGAAATCATGCGACTTACAGTGAAGTTGCATGATTTCAAAGTTGGGTGACTTGCCGATTTCAGGTGCGATTTGCAAGACATCTGACACAGATGTCTATGCAAATCACACCAAAAGTAGAGCATTCACTACTTTAGAAATCGGTGTGGCTCCAATCAAGTCGGAACAGCACAGATTTGACTGCTTTAATTGCGAACAATAGGGTGCGACTTGGCATACAATTTGCAAGTCTCATGGTATGGCATGCCAAGTCGCACCCAACGTGACCGGGGTGTAAGGCATAGTTCACACTAGCTTTGAAAGCAGGCGTTTGAGGGGCATTTTTAACACTCCTCAAACACCTATGGAAATGATACTATGGGCAGCAAACAGTGCTGTTCACATTATCAAAACATGAAGCCTTAGCGTCACGTCGCTTCAAAATTGAAGGCTCATGTCAAGTCAGGAGGAGTTGAAACATTTCAATTCCTCCCATTCAAGTCTATGGTGATGCTCCTCAAATGGGGCGTTAATTCCATTAGAGTTTATTATAGGCATTTGTGGTGCGGTTTTAACGTTTGTAAAACGCCTATAAAATGCCTCAAAACCGCGCATAGGGTGTTTGGGGAGCGTTTTTAACTCTTGTAAAATGCCCATACTAACGTTATGGGGGAGTTTTTGAAAAGTTAGAAATTTAGTCATGTGCGAACAAGCCCTAAGTATAGTATTTATTATAACCAATACAAACAAAAGTAAAAACAGTGTTGCAATCACATTAGTAATACATAGATGAGCATTATGAACTAATAACAGCCGATAGCGCCATTTCATGGAATCCCATGGAAAGCACATGGATGATACATTTCCAATGACCATAGGTGTATGGGTCTGTCAAAAAGTGGAGCAAGTCAACCATAGACTGAAAACCATGAAGAGCCAGCACTGATAGTGTGCAGACAGATGGGAGGCAGCTGTGGATAGCAGGGAAATGTGATATCGACCGGAACTGAGGTTTTGATGATGTCACACATGAGGGCAGAGCTACATGCATCACAGAGGAGTCCCCTTTATCAAGCACTTGATATACTCCTACCATTTATGTGAGTGCAATACCTA
Source organism: Staurois parvus (assembly GCF_062004578.1). Taxonomy (NCBI): domain Eukaryota; kingdom Metazoa; phylum Chordata; class Amphibia; order Anura; family Ranidae; genus Staurois; species Staurois parvus. Next base: position 371,141 of record NW_028318189.1, on the reverse strand, counting down.
CTCTTTCACTACTTTCTGAGTTCCCTCACTACTTACAGTCATGCTCAAAAGTTTGCACACCCTTGGAGAATTGTATACACTATGTACCATTTTTTAAGAAAACATGAATGAGCAGGTAAAACACATTTCTTTATTTCCTATGGGATTCACATTCAACTGTAGGTCATAACAGCACAATCATAAAACAAGACATGGCAACAAGTAAACAAGTGAAATGACCCCTGTTCAAAAGTCTGCATACCCCTAGCTCCTAATACTGTGTATTGCCCCTTTAGCATCAATGACAGCGTGCAGTCTTTGGTAATAGTTGTCTACGAGGCCCTGCATTTTCACAGGTGGTATAGCTGCCAAATCGTCTTAGCAAAATGTCTGCAGGTCATGCAAAGTCTTTGGTAGTCTTGAATGAACCAATTGTTTGAGTTTCCCCAGAGTGGCTTGATGATATTAAGGTCAGGAGACTGTGATAGCCATTCCAGAACCTTCACCTTTTTCTCCCGTAACCACTGGAGGGTCAACTCAGCCTTCTGCTTAGGGTCATTATCATGCTGGAAAGTCAGAGCGTCCCATGCGCAGCTTACATGCAGAAAAATGCAAATTGTCTGCCAGTATTTTCTGATAACATGCTGCATTCATTTTGGCATCAATTTTCACAAGATTCTCTGTCCCTTTAGAGCTCACACACTCCCAAAACATCAATGAGCCACCGTCATGCTTTACAGCGGGGATGGTATTCCTGTTGCTTTAGGCCTTGTTGACCCCTCTTCAAACATAGCATTTATGGTTGTGACAATAAAGCTCTATTTTGGACTTGTCACTCCAGATTACAATGTGCCAGAAGCTGTGAGGTGTGTCATGGTGTTGTCAGGCATATTGTAACAGTTTTTTTTTGTGGCATTGATGCAGTATAGACTTCTTTATGACAACTTGACCATGCAGCTCGGTTTTCTTCAAATATCGGCATATTGTGCTCCTTGAAACAACCACACCGTCTTTTTCCAGAGCAGCCTGTATTTCCCCTGAGGTTACCTATGAGTTTTTCTTTGTATCCCTAACAATTCTTTTGGCAGTTGCGGCTGCAATATTCTTTGGTCTACCTGACCTTGACTTGGTATAAAGAGATCCCTGAATTCTCCACTTCTTAATGAGTAATTGAACAGTACTAACTTAGATATTCAAGGCTTTGGATATCTATTTATATCCTTTTCCATCTTTATAAATTTCAATTACCATGTCAGGCAGGTCTTTAGACAGTTCTTTTCTGCTCCCCATGGCTCAGTATTTAGCCTACTTAGTGCATCCATGTGAGAGCTAACACACTCATTGACTACTGTATTTATACACAGACTCTAATTGCAATTCAAAAAGCCGCAGATGTGGGAAATGAACCTTTAATTGACTTTTAACCTGTGTGTCACTTTGTGTGTCTGTACCAAGGCCAAATATTCCAGCGTATGTAAACATTTGCTCAGGGCCGATTGGTTGACAGTGGTATCTTCTCTTCCTCTTTATTGTTCCATACCCATTGGAGGATTCTAGAAGCTGCTGCCAGCCAACATCTTTATGCATATCGACATGCTGTGTTCATTTTTGTGTATGTGAGAGTAATATCTACCTTTCTGACATTTTTTTACCTGTATCTTCAAGTATATCACACTTAGAGTCTTTTCACATGAGGCAGACCCGTTTAGCTCATCTGCTTGCTCATTGGGGGATCTCTCCGCTGATCCCCGCTGAGCAAATGGATGACAGGTCTGTGTCCACTCCGCTGCTTCAGAGCGGACACAGAGCAGCTCGCTCTCCTCAATGGGCGGTCAGATGAAAACGGGCCACCTGTCCATTTCCATCATGATGATCCAATCCGTTGGCCGAAAGGGGATTTGGATCCCCATCCATTCCTTTTTTGCAGGTCAGATCTGATTGGATGTCAGCGGGTGTAAACGAACACGTCTGTTTATACCCATCACTCTCATAGAGGAGAATAGAGGTTCCGATCTGGTCTGGCTGCCCGTTTTTCAGGCGGACCCAATCGGAACCTTCATTCTCCTCTATGGAGTGGTGGGTGCAAACGTCCATGTGAAAGAGGCCTTAAACAGTGGCATTCTTTCTCTCTCTCCTCACTTTTTTTGCCTTGCATGTAAAAACTCACACCTGCATTCCGCCCTTTTCCTCTGTAGTAAATGAGAAGTTCTCGTTAAGTACACAGGAATAGTCAGCCCCAGTCTCATGAGAAAAACCACAAGGAAAAACAGCAAGTCAATCACATTGGGAAAGTGTATAGAATCCCTTCAAACTTAGTTATTGCCATAACCAGTTACAGATTGAAAGTAGAGGTGATTTCTAATGGCAATAAATTACAAAACGGTTTGTATAGCAATTATAGAAATATTTTTTTTATACAAAACTGCCACTTCATTCAATTCCCTGCATCATTGTCATTATGGTAGCACTGCCATCTAGTGACAACATTGATCATTACATAAACATTCTATACTACTCACAGTTTGTTTAGCATGTACCTGACAGTGATAGTGCAATTGTTTACACCTCTGAATGTTGTCTTAGTTTTTTGGAGCTGGGAGGGCTGCTAATATGCAAATGAGCAAATCTCATAGGCAAGATAGCCAGGATTGTGTTCTGTAGGCTGTCATGTGTTAAAACTACAGCAAGTGTGGTACACATGCTCTGTCCTTGTTTCTCGCACACCGTCAGCTATGACATTGTGAGGGAGAGTAAGCACAGTCAGCTCTGAATATTCAACATTTTCACATGCATATAACTCCTGGAGGCACAAGAATCCCAAAGCAATCAGTGTATTATTGTAAATACGGGGCTGTTGTTTTTCTAAAATGATATTGGGATTACAGTCAGGTCCATAAATATTGGAACATCGACACAATTCTAACATTTTTGGCTCTATACACCACCACAATGGATTTGAAATGAAACAAACAAGATGTGCTTTAACTACAGACTGTCAGCTTTAATTTGAGGGTTTTTACATCCAAATCAGGTGAACGGTGTAGGAATTACAACAGTTTGCATATGTGCCTCCCACTTGTTAAGGGACCAAAAGTAATGGGACAATTGGCTTCTCAGCTGTTCCATGGCCAGGTGTGTGTTATTTCCTCATTATCCCAATTACAATGAGCAGATAAAAGGTCCAGAGTTCATTTTAAGTGTGCTATTTGCATTTGGAATCTGTTGCTGTCAACTCTCACGAAGAGATCCAAAGAGCTGTCACTATCAGTGAAGCAAGCCATCATTAGGCTGAAAAAACAAAACAAACCCATCAGAGAGATCGCAAAAACATTAGGTGTGGACAAAACAACTGTTTGGAACATTCTTAAAAGAAGGAACGCACCGGTGAGCTCAGCAACACCAAAAGACCCGGAAGACCACGGAAAACAACTGTGGTGGATGACTGAAGAATTCTTTCCCTGGTGAAGAAAACACCCTTCACAACAGTTGGCCAGATCAAGAACACTCTCCAGGAGGTAGGAGTATGTGTGTCAAAGTCAACAATCAAGAGAAGACTTCACCAGAGTGAATACAGAGGGTTCACCACAAGATGTAAACCATTGGTGAGCCTCAAAAACAGGAAGGCCAGATTAGAGTTTGCCAAACAACATCTAAAAAAGCCTTCACAGTTCTGGAACAACATCCTATGGACAGATGAGACCGAGATCAACTTGTACCAGAGTGATGGGAAGAGAAGAGTATGGAGAAGGAAAGGAACTGCTCATGATCCGTCGCATACCACCTCATCAGTGAAGCATGGTGGTGGTAGTGTCATAGCGTGGGCATGTATGGCTGCCAATGGAACTGCTTCTCTTGTATTTATTGATGATGTGACTGCTGACAAAAGCAGCAGGATGAATTGTGAAGTGTTTCGGGAATATTATCTGCTCATATTCAGCCAAATGCTTCAGAACTCATTGGACGCTTCACAGTGCAGATGGACTGTGATGGACAGCGCAGATGACCCAAAGCAGACTGCAAAAGCAACCAAAGAGTTTTTTACGGGAAAGAAGTGGAATGTTATGCAATGGCCAAGTCAATCACCTGACCTGAATCTGATTGAGCATGCATTTCACTTGCTGAAGACAAAATTGAAGGGAAAATGCCCCAAGAACAAGCAGGAACTGAAGACAGTTGCAGTAGAGGCCTGGCAGAGCATCACCAGGGATGAAACCCAGCGTCTGGTGATGTCTATGCATTCCAGATTTCAGGCTGTAATTGACTGCAAAGGATTTGCAACCAAGTATTAAAAAGTGAAAGTTTGATTTATGATTATTATTCTGTCCCATTACTTTTGGTCCCTTAACAAGTTGGAGGCACATATGCAAACTGTTGTAATTCCTACACCGTTCACCTGATTTGGATGTAAATACCCTCAAATTAAAGCTGACAGTCTGCAGTTAAAGCACATCTTGTTCGTTTCATTTCAAATCCATTGTTGTGGTGCATAGAGCCAAAATTGTTAAAATTGTGTCCATGTCCCAATATTTATGGACCTGACTGTATATGACAAACTCAAAGTTAATGGTGTTTATCAGAAATCTTTCAGAGTAGACAAGATATTCTGAAATATTCCAATTGATTAAATGTGGAAAAAAGAAATAATAAAACTGCCGTTTTCTCTGCAGAAGATGTATGCCAAGGAGACAAATCCATATTCTGTCAGATGGAAGTCTTGGCACGGTACTGTTCTATACCTGGATACAACAAGTTATGCTGTGAATCATGCAGTAAAAAGATTGTCCCCACCAGCCTGACCCCAAGTTCAGAGCATGCAGCGCTGGAACTTCGAGCCCCCGAAGGAGCAGTCCTCCCTAGCCCAATACTGCCAGTATCCTTGGTCCCAACATTTGCAAGTGTCCTACATGAAACGTCGATAGAGAAAAGCCCAATGGATATCCAACATGGCCCTCTGGTTAGAGCAACCAACAGTACTAATAAAGGTCTTTCTGCTTTGCAAGCGCTAGGAAATAACACCTCAGCAACAGATATAGGAAAGCAAGGGGTACAGGAAAGTGAAGGTGGACTTGTGGATAGCCTTGGCACACTGTTCAACAAAACTTCTGCGAACAAACAAGGCAGGGTCAGTTCACTGGCATCTCCTGATATAGTAAGACAAAGAAGGGAAGGTATTGATGAGGTGCACACTGATTCCAATGGACAAAATGTCTCTGTGGCTACATGAACTTCATCATGACAAGTAGCTGAGCAGTGTCATTGGGAATGAACTATTTTTAAGTCAAAATAGCAAAGGCTTTTTGCATTGTTTTGCCTGTAGCACTTTTACAGTCATTGAAAAAATGACTCAAGTTCTATTGCTAAGGATAAAACCTCTGGGCATTAGGTTAATACGGCCCAGTATTGTTACCTCACAGTGCAGTGTGAATGCACTTTATGTCGTCATAAGGGTGCTACCAACTGGATTCATTATAAAAAAAAAGGAAAGTATTTCTGAAAAAATCACCTCAGTTCTTCAGTTGTCATTTTTTCCAAAATTGTTCTGACAATGAAGAACACCAAACATGGTGCTTCCTTGAATTTGAAAAAGATCCACAGCTTTTGGTGTATGTGGGGGACTGTGTTTATACCTGTTTGTTTTCTGTACCTTTGGGTCAGTTGCAGTGAACTGCAGTGAAATATTTTGGTGTTGAATGCGCCTAAGATCAAGCCTTTTTCTTATCAAGTGGTAGCAAGAAAATGATGCTTTAAGTTTTTTTGGCAATTTATGTTTTCTGTTTTCCAATGGTCAATGTGTCAAATGGTCATTAACCCCACTCACTGATGGCCTTCTGCTACCATCTTTTGCTGCTATTAGATTTAACTTTAATGAAAGGTCTGGGGAGATAATCAAGTACATCCAGTGTTTTCATTGCATAAGACATCTCATGTTTTTTTCTCCAAGTGTTACTTTTCATAAATGAACATCAAATCATCCTAATCAACATGTAGACACCTGCAGATAATGTTGTTTTATCAGGATTTGAGCGTGCATCTGTCTGTGACTGTTCTTATCGTTAAGTGCACCTCTGCCTTTATGGACATTAAAGTGTTTACATATTATTCTCAGCAAACAACTAAGGAGCTTTAAAACAAGCCCTGGGTGACCTCTGTAACTGCAGGGGTTGTGGAGTAATTCATCTTCAAAGTTCACAACAGAGTCTCTGAATACAGTCAGTGTCTGAGCTTACAGCACCTGCTGTTTGTTTGCATTAGAGGGCTAGCAGGCTGCCAAGTCTCTGCTGCCAGATAAATAAGGAGAGAGTACCTTTGTTATGAATTTGAATATTCATTTCTCCACAGTGTCTGCAGCTACAAATGCCAATGATAGCTTGTTTTAAAACTGTTTTACTGCTAGATAAGAATATGTAAATACCGCAGTGTTCATAGTTTGGGTGCACTTTAAGCATGAGGTTTATTTGCCAGCATTACAGCAGAGAGTTGGAGGGATAGTTTAAAGCAAGCAAAGAATGGAACCACTGTGTAAGACCTTATACATTCTAGGACTCTTTACCCCATTTGACAACTTAACAGGACTGTCTCAAGTAAAATAGTAAAATGATATGTGTTGAATGAGTAATTTTATTTATTCTCAGCAGCAAAACAGAGGTTTAGGAGTATGAAGGAATGGTGCTGTGCAGCTGCAGAAGGGGACTTTATGTATACCTGCTGCTTTGCTCTGCATGGTCAAAATATAGGTTTGCTTTAACTATTTCTTTCTGTAATTTAATCAGAAGCACATTTATACTATTTTACAGGGTACTTAATAATGAGCACATTAAAACACACTATAAATAATATTCGATTCAACTTAAAGGCATACTGGCCTCCTCCAGTCCATATATATCAGGGGTATCCAACCTTTTGACTTCCCTGGTCCACATTGGAAGAAGGGGAATTGTCTTGGGCCACACATACAGTACACTAACAATAAGGATAGATGAACAGAAAAAGTCAGGCAGATCACAAGTTAACGATCATTGATATAGATAATGTACCCATTTGAGTATTAAAACTTCTATAACTATAAAACTACAAAAGTAAAGCAAATGCTATATTTGACACTGTTGTTGATTAACAAATGCATCAGTATCTGGTTCCATGGATGTAGTAGCAATTCTGAATGAATTGTCAAGGTGCTCATCATATTTTTATTTTGGTTCAAGTTTTTGCTGTTCGTGTGCTTCATCTTTGAAAATAGTTGCTCACAAATATAGGTGCTGCCAAAAACTGATGACATGAATAGGGATATTTTTCTTTGAGAAGATAAAACTTATACAGGTCCAGTAAGGAGACACTATAACATTTTTCTCAGGTTGCATGTGTTTGCTTGATGTAAACGCATTTAAAAAAAAAAAAATCAACATTTTTAAGTAAGTTCACGATTTTGTGTTGGGCTGCATTCGTAGCCGTCTTGGGCCACATGTGGTCCATTAGCTGCAGATTGGACACCCCTAACATATATTAGGCATTCCATGTTTAAGGTGTGCTCTGGAGCTGGTATATTAGACTGTACAGAGAGTGATTATTTTCACATTTCCTGTTGTCTTAAGAGTGTCTGAAGTCACCTGAAACACACAGAGGTCATCTGAGACACAAGGTGCAATAAGGACCAGGAAGGTAGGAAATTGTTGACATCGCATATGACCATCAAAAATCTTTACAGTTTTATCTGTTCTGGGTTGGAATGTGGCCAGGTTCCCTAGAAAAAAAATATGATACAGTTAAAATTTCACTTTCATACAAGCTCCATTTTACTTACCGAATCAGGCTTATTATGTAAGGCAACTGCATTATTTAAAGTCTAGTAATAGCCAATGTAAAAAAAAAAATTTTTTAAATCTATTTAAAAATCTTAAAATCTATTTAACTGGTCTCAATTCTCAAAATGTAATTCTGGTTTCCTTGAGTTATATTATTTTGTTAGATAAGCCTATTAATTTTCTATACAAAAGTGGAATGGATTTTGAAACCTTGCAGGTAAAAGACTAAGAAAAACAACTTCTCTAACTGGTACAGAAAAGATATATTAGCATATTTAACACCTAGCTAACTTAAAGTGATAGTAAATCCTAAAAAGAATAAAAATCTGGTACCCCCCCTGCAAGATAATGGCATAATGTGCTAGTATATGTCGCATACTAGCACATTATGAGAGACTTACCATAAAACAAAGCCCTCTAGTACCCCCGTCACCCCCGACAGGTCTTCCACCTTCCCAGTTCATGGGCTCTGGCCATCTGAATGGCCAAGCTGCAATGAGGCCATTGCCATGCATGTACACAGGAGCCACGATTAAGGTACAGAGCTCTGAAGGGATGGCACACTCAGTATGCTGCCCCTTCAGAGCGCAGTACGTAATTGCCGGTGGCGTCACCTGATAAAAAACATCTGAATATCTCCTAAACATTGCACGTTTAGGCGATATTCATTTTACCTACAGGTACACTTCATTATAAGCTTACCTGTAGGTAAAATTTGCATAGTGGAGTTTACTACCGCTTTAAACAATGTGTATTTATTAAAGTGGATGTGCCCCTTATACATTTGCTGATATATGCTTTCTGTACACTAAAAAAACTTACAATCCAACCAGTTTAAGCCAAGTTGGGTGTTGATTGCTGTGTCTATGGTCTCCTTAAGTATAATGCAGGTACTCTTGACTTGGTATGATTTTAAAGGAATGGTTGATTTGCTGAGTTATTATTGCTGATTACTTTTCTTCCCAGAAATATTTATTTTGTGTGCTATGAGCATGAATCTGTGAAAAATATATGGGCCATTGTTTTTTTTTTGTATTACAGTAGCCTTGGGAACAAAATAGCTGCATTTTTATTATTGCCTGTTTCCACCATATTTATGCCATATTTGCACTTGTTTCACCAATGTGCTTTTTCAGTTTAAATCATTAAGTGGATGCTGAACATCCATTACAATAAGCAGTTTATAATAGCTTTCCCTTGATTATTTCACTGTTATCACACTCTGTAATGTTACTCTGGTGCTTTACCTGTCTTTGGAACAAACCATACTGTATATTCAATTATGTCTGGCTTACCTAATCTTTACTGTATATTGAACAGTACAAGGGTTGCATCCATTGTTTGTATTTAATTCAGAGATATTCTAATAGATGTTTAATGTAAAACATAAACTGTTAGTAAATATAATATACATTTCTATTTAATGTAAAATATGTGTCTGCATTACCCAGTGTTCAGTTTGCCGCAAAACGTAATACGTTCTACAAATACTCATGTAAAGCAATACTTGCCTGTAAAAATGATGTTTAATGCCTGTAAGTGCAGTTATCCACATAACAAGACATTCAGGCCCTTGTTTGCTGCAGTGACTGCACAGAGTTTATTCCTGGGCTTACACTTGCAATCTTTTGGCCTATTCAGTATGTAGTAATGGCCTATGATATACTTAACACCATGGCAGTGATTCATTGAACTGAAGTAAGCATTTAGTCATTTCGGGCATTCAGTTTTATCAGGGGAAAGTTGAAAAAAGGGAACGCCCGTGCATTGTTGGAGTTCTGAATAAAATGTAAAATGCATGTAGGTTCACCTGAGCATAGTAAATCATGACAGTGAGTACAGGAAGAAAATGGCAAGGTTTGTCAAAAAGATCTTCCAGCATGGTGTAAAACGCCTATGTTCACAGTCATTTTGAAAGTATACAGCCAATGCGCTTCAGTTATATATCTGTCTGCAGGATTTTTTCAGAAAAAAAGTAAGCAAGAACTACATTCTTAAAAAAAGGACAAAATAGCAGGAAGAATGACTTTTTGTATATGGTTATTGGATATCAGGTAAATGAATATGTTTAGTCATATTTCACAAATCACACCCTCTGTGTTTCCAGTTCATTAAAGCTAATTGAATATATGTATGTGAGTTCTATCATTAAAAGAAATAGGTAGAATTTACCTTTATTAAAGATTTGTGTACTCAGCACTCAAACTCCTGCAGCTTTTAGTTGTGTTTAGCAGAGCTTCTTTGGACTTTACTGTCATTATATACATGTTTTATTCATCTCCATGAGCACAATTCCCTCAGTGTACACATACCTAGTTTAAAGAGCACTAAAGGCAAAACGTGATATCAATTAAACACTGAAGCTGTGCTGAAGGCACAGTCCACTCAGTTTACCGTAATCTGAGGTCCTTGCAATCCAGTAAAGCCAGATTTTGGACATGTGGGCTGGGTGGGTTGGTGTCCCTCCTGTACCCTGTGCTGTGCAATTCCTTTTCTGTGCTTGATGTAGCACTAATTACATTCAAACCTCTGTTGCAGGTTTAAATCTGATTTGTGGCTATGAGAAGAAATTACTTAGTTCTGACACTGAATGTGTTTGAATGACTTTTCTTGTTTTAAATAATGTGTGAAAATGGGTTCCTGAATCACCAGATCTATGAATAAGTTGAGCATTGAGCAGATAGGACATGCCTCCTGTTAGCATTTCAGGGCTTTGAAAGAACCTGTCAAGATAGAAATATGGGAGCTGCCATGACAAATAGGTGGACAGTGACAGCTCCTATATATATCTGTCCTAACTAATTCTCTTTCATTCTCAATTTCATTGGAGTGTCCCTTTACTAGTCCAATGCAATATAATGCAAGTTGTATCCTATCTACTTGTATTGCATTAAATTAGTAAGTTGGGCTAAGTGTCTATGTGCTGGGTGTATTACTAGCATCCTTATGTCTCCAGCCAAGTGCACTGGGCTTTAGGCCTGCAGGTACTACTATGTACAGAGGGTCAGAGTGCTAAATGCTTGAGGAACACATAGCTAGAAAGGGAGAAGCTGTCTATTCTATTAAATAGACATAGAAGCTTACTTGCCTGCTTTGTATGGTGCAAGTGTGCAACTCATGGAATTTAGTGTACCCTAAAAATTAAAGCTGAACTGCAGACAGATAAAAATTAACACAGCTCTGCATTCATTAAATTATATGGATTTTTGCACGCAGTTTAAATACCTGAAATTGACTTGTCATGAGTCTCTTACAACCCACTTTACAGCAGAGCTCAGAGTGAGAGAGGGCAAAGCAGCACATAAAGCCAATCAGTGGTGCTCGTTGCTCATGTGTTAACAAAGAACATGCTGATCAGAGAAGCTCATCAGTTTGCCGCTTCACCTTCTACTGTTCCTACACAGGCTGGAGAGGGGGACAAGACCTGTATGTTTTACATAACTGCAACAGAGAAAAAAATTCAGGTATTTTGCCTTACAAGACAGGTCTGTGCTGTGTGGCAGAGCTGTGTAAATCTCAGGACTTGGTGGACAAAAACATAAATCCATTGGCAGGTAAAGCACCTCCAATTATGTATCTCATTTGAGTATTTAACTGTTTGCCTGGAGTTCAGCTTTAAGATAAAGCCCTTAGTGCCAGTGTACAGAAAGTTCTCATATATTAAACAAGGTATATTATTTTTTATCAGTGCAATAACTGTATTTTGGTGATTATTACTGATAGGTATTTTCAGATGACTTGATGTTGCATAAAACACTTGGGAGCATATTTGAAAAGCAGTGAATTTGACATTCACTAAACATGCACTGCAAGTGAATCTTCCATGTGCATGTGTTTTAAATTACATTCATTCATTTACCACGAGTGAATATTTGGAGACAGTCATAGTCACTGCTACATAACCATGCCCCAATTAATATTTACTAGATTAGCTCAGTATTTCACACAGGGTCTATTCACTACTACCTCTGGCATGAAAATCTGCTTATTTTAGGTACTATGTAGGTGTACAATGGTGCTGTCTATTGGTTTTCCTAGGTGGACCTTGGATATATATATATATATATATATATATATATATATTTATATATATATATACAGGGGTGGACTGACAACTCATGGGGCCCCCGGGCAATAGGGGATCATGGGGCCCCTGCGTCCTTGGCCAAACTAAAAAAAGCCTATGAAAAACGTACCAGGGGCATCTCATGGCCCCTACTGACCCAGGGCCCTCCAAATGGTCAGTCCGCCCCTGTATATATATATATATATATATATATATATATATATATATATAGTGCATTGCGATGTATGATATAACTTGAGGATATTCATATTTCACACTAGATTTTTTTTGTGTAAAAGACATACAGATAACTATTTGATGCATGTGTTTCTAGGATGTATTCTTTATTTAAGTGCCTTGCCTTGTTTCTTTTTCTCTTTGTTTCCTTGAGGTATGGATAAAATATTAAATTGCTAAAAAGATGTTCGAAGATATAAATATGCACTTTTCAGTAGGCATTGTACCCAAAGCTGGTCAAAAATCTAATTCACTTGAATGTAGATAAACTTTTCCACAGCTACAATGTGGTTTCAGGTTGAGATTTGACTTCTACTATTATTATTTAGTGTTATTATTGCTGGTGGGTATGTACAATATGTATAGATCTGATTATCTGTATAAAGAAAACACAGAGAAATATGTAGATGTCAGCTGCGGCACTCAGAAACTTGCTGTGCAGTCCTACAAATATGCAATATCAAAACTTTATTATATTTTTTCAAAATTTTCTCTGTATATACAGAATTAAAAAAACAGCCAAAATACTAGTATGTGTTTGCAGGTATGCTTTATCATTACACAGTTTAGTAAAGAAATTAGCATATAAATTAACAAGGGGTTAACAGGTAATAGTTTAAGTGCCAAATTAATCACAGATCTAATCCTCTTTGGGCAGAATAACCAGTGCATGCAATTTGTGATGATGCAGTGGATTGATGGCATAAATCTGTGACTGAGAGCTAATTCTCAAACTGAACTTTTAGTTTAAATCAGTTAAAAATTCAGCAAAGCTCATGCTCCCTGCTGATTGGAAAGTTCTAGCTTTGATTCAGTGGTATTGATGGGTAAATCTGTCTGTTCAATTTGCCAAGTTGTCAGCAGATCTTGTTAAAAATTAATCAAAGCCAAACCTAGAAGTGAATCCCAATGAAGTCTAATGGAAATGAGGGAAAGGGGGGAGGTAAATATTGGAGTTAAATTTTTTCAATTTTTTAGATCTGATAGGTTAAAGTGATAGTAAACTCCGGATTTCTATTTTTACCTACAGGCAAGCTTATATTAAAGCTTACCTGTAGGTCAAAATGAATATCTCCTAAACATGCACCTTTTAGGAGATATTTGCTCCTTTTGACAGCTGACGCATTCGCTCGGAAAGAATGACACAGCCATGCCATTTCTTCAGAGCACTGTGCCATGGCCCGGGACTCCCACGCTCATGCGCAGGAGTGATGTTTTCGTGGCTCGGCCTGACAAACGCGGAAAGAAGATCGGGTGGAGATGTAGTGACAGCACGCTGCTGGAGGGCTTCATTTTAAGGTAAGCCCTTAATAGTTCTTCTTAATGTGGTAGAATGTGATGCATACTAGCACATTATGTCATTACCTTGCAGGGGGAAACTATTTTTTGTTTTTTTTTTAAATGGGGTATACTACTGCTTTAACTGTTGTCAAAAAAGCATTGTAGGCTGGACGCTGGCATGTATTTGCATTGATCGATTATTAATAAACTCACTTGGAATCTTCATATATTTGAGTGCAGTCATCCACTTTTCTATGTGAAGTATCTTGCGGCTACGAACCAGACCAACACCTCTTTGTATGGAATAGGGGGCTAGAACAAAGATGGGCCTGGAGCAGTGTCTTCTTAACATTGGACAAGGCGGACATCCTGATGACACAGCAATGCTTGTACATACAGAAGCCAATTCTACTACAATCTATTACTGCAACCCCAGAGGCCATACTATTCTTGGCCCAAATAATCTATTTAAAGTGAAAGTAGCAGGACAGTCTTAATTAGATATAGTAGGCCTAAATGGTGTATGCCATACTTTTAATTTATCTATGTGGATGGGGGGTGCTGTGAATGTGTGTTATATAGAGCAAGGACTTTTACACACTGTTCTTGCACTTAGCTTTTTTTTTCTTTTAAAATGATGAAACAACTTCCTTTAAATAAAAGATAGCTCTAAGAACAGATAATCTGTAACAAATGAATACTTTGAGCACCCTAAGCTTGAAAAAGGCCCTATCAACATACAATAAAAAAATACAAGAAAAGAAATGAAAAACCCAAAATACCACCTCTAAAATGAAAGCTCAGACCTCTTGCAGCAAAACAAGCCTAAAATAACAACATTATCAACATAAAATCAAAACCAGTGTACCCCCAAAATAAATGAAAATACCAAAATACCACCTCCTGAAACAAAAAAATTTTTTTAAAGGAAAGCTTTGTAGAAAAAAGAAACTTTGCAGGATGCTAGCTAAAGGTATCAACTTACCTCAAATCAACCAAAAAATAAAATAAAAGGCAGAACGTAAAATAATGTGAAAAAAATACAGCAACAAAGGGGTTGATTGTCAGCTTTCCCTATGTTTTCAACAGCTTCCAATTTACTGACACAATGGGGGAGATTTACTAACACCGGAGCACTCAGAATCTGGTGCAGCTGTGCATGGTAGCCATTCAGCTTCTAACTTCAGCTTGTTCAATTAAGGTTTTTGCAATAACATCTGGAGGCTGATTGGTTGCTGTGCAGAGCTGCACCAGATTTTGCACTCTCCAGTTATAGTAAATTTCTCCCATGGCTGCTCTGTGCTTGCCTTTTTATAGTGAGGGAGTTCACTTAAACAAAAGCCTCATATTGTCCCTTCTAAGCCTGCTGGCCATAGTTCAAAGGTCATGCAATGAGCAAATCTACACAAAAATTCAACATGACCGCAAATTTCAAACCCTCAGAATTCGCCTCAAACCCATGGACCATGGATAATCCTAAACCTCATTTCTACTCAGCAGGGAGTATGTTGTACCTCTACAGAGAGACCACTGCTTTCACACAGACAGCAAGGGGTTTATTTACTAAAGCTGGAGAGTCCAAAATCAGACTCCCTTCTGCATAGAAACCAATCAGCTTCCAGGTTTCATTGACAAAGCTTCATTGAACAAGCTGAGGTTAGAAGCTGATTGGTTTCTATGAAGAAGGGAGTCTGATTTTGGACTCTC
Organism: Staurois parvus; assembly: GCF_062004578.1. Taxonomy (NCBI): domain Eukaryota; kingdom Metazoa; phylum Chordata; class Amphibia; order Anura; family Ranidae; genus Staurois; species Staurois parvus. Next base: position 356,072 of record NW_028318189.1, on the reverse strand, counting down.
CAGCTTTAGTAAATAAACCCCCAAGGGTCCTTCTCTGCAGCAGGGTGGAAGGGAAATAATTTTATACATAGGCTGAGGCTACTTTCTAAAAAATAAATGTAGCACTTTTGTTTTGGTGTATCAAGAATGTACAAACTGCTTTAAACTAAAGGGTCATTTGGGCTTTAAGTGGAATTTTGTGTCATTATACATGATAGTTCTCTTTCACCTAATTTACTGAGATATGTATAATCTGAAATTTAAAATTTGTTAGGTACAGTACATAAGTTGGTAATAGATTTAAAATTTTGTTTGAATTCAACGTTTCAGAAATATTTTTTAGATTTCTTTGTAAATGCTAGTGAGATATGCCCATTATGCCTCATAATTGTTAATAGTTGTAACTTACATCACATACATTATAAAAATCTTATTAGGCATCCCGTAATGTTTTTCATAGTCATTCCTATCATGCAGTTCTGCTTAGTTTATGTTTAAAATACATTTGCAATTTGATTTAGAAGTATGTAATTACATTTATAATCAAAATATGCATTAACAATGCTTAAGTGCATTTGCAATAACTGTAATAACGTTTGTATGATGTGGTGTTTTTATCTCGTTCCATCTTGTACTGTACATTATGCCAAAAAAGTGTCAGGTTTACAGCCCTGGGTTCTGTCATATCCACAATGTTCCTGTGACAATTGAGGGCTCAGGTGATGGGAATGGAAATATGTAGGTACCAAGCCCTCACCATAAACCCCATTTTAATTTATCTACATACAGCTTTCCAGTTCTCCGTATTAGTGAGCTGAAAAAGTACATGAATATCATTATTTGCAATCTAACCAAATCAAAATATAACCAAGCTATTGACAAGCCCAATTTAAATTCCACCTGTCATAAAAAAAAGTGTATGACTATACCTAGCTGGCAATTTCAACAAAAAAAACACAACAATATTTTCTTTTTAATTCTTCATAAATAATCACACCACATTAACATGCTGTTTGGCCATTGAATGCCTTATTTCACCTAAATCTAAAATTTAAGTTTGAGTGGAAAAGAAATAAAAGAAAAAAAAAACTTGACTCAGGAAATGTTATTTACCAATGACCCCGTTCTACCACGTTTTTGTGTCATTGTAAGACACAAGCTCTCAGGTCCTAAATGCAATTGATTACATACTGTCATAGAAAACGTGTATCATTTGGTGCATAGTCAGGTTTAATTGATTACATACTCTCATAGAATACACATATCATTTGATGCATAGTCAGCTTCAATTGATTACATACTGTCATAGAAAACACGTATCATTTGATGCGTACTCAGCCTCAAACCAGAGTGATTTACTGCATCATTGTTTTTCTGCAGTAGTTGCATTTATTACCTTTATAATTGTCCATTGAAGATCATGTTGCTAGAAAGAGGCCAAATTAAACTACAGTAAAATCTTTGCTCTGCATTACACATCCCCTCTCACATTCCTGTGCATTAGCCATGTCCAGTGTTATGCATTGTATAGTTTTGTACATACAAAATTCAGAGTTTTTAATTTGTTATATTTATTGATTTTGATTTTTTAACCTTAACCATGTAAAACTTTTTTTTAAAGAAAAACAGAAAAAAAATCATGAATAATTGAACCATTGACTGTTTAACTGTAATAGTGTTGATGCTATAGTTATGTTATGTATTGTTATTGAAAGTGAATACACCTCATCTCTGGCACATCTCTCAGTCATCCCTAATAAAATTAGTTATGTGATACTTTTTATGTCTTTTCCATGTTCATGTTTCCGTTCTGTTATTAATATAAATGAGCTATTTTAGAAATAACAAATGTGTACTATGTCCATTTGAATGTGAGTTTTGTCTGAAGCATATGAATTATATATAAAAACCAAAGTGAATCAGGACAGGGATGTATAGTGGGAATAACTGCAGTGATGCAGTCTCCACCAATATACAAACAACCTTTTACTGTACAAACAAAAAAAAACCATTTTGTATATATTCAAATATAGCCATTGTCTAATGGATGTCTAACCAATATCGTAGGTAGTAAGTCAGATCAGTATTCAAGCTCTTATGTAGATATAGTATCATCACACAGCAGTTTTACAGCTACAGTTGTGCTCAAAAGTTTGCATACCCTAGTAGCAATTGTGAAATTTTGGCATTGATATTGAAAATATGACTGATCATGCCAAAAAATGCTCTTTTATTGAAGGATGATGATCATATGAAGCCATTTATTATCAAATAGTTGTTTGGATCCTTTTTAAATCATAATAACAGAAATCACCCAAATGGCCATGATCAAAAGTTTACATACCCTGGAATGTTTGGCCTTGGTACAGACACACAAGGTGACACACACGGGTTAAAATGCCAATTAGAGGTTAATGTCCCACATCTGTGGCTTTTTACATTGCAATTAGTGTCAGTATATAAATAGTCAATGAGTTTGTTACCGCATTTCAGTTTACAAATTTTTCGCAATACGAAAAGTCCCGCAGAACGCATTCAATTTGTAAACCGAGGTACGCCTGTATATACAGCAAAGTGAAATAAACCTGCAATTCTAGATGAAAATAAATCCCGTTGAGTTCTGTGCTCACTAAAAGACTCCATGAGATGGCAGTATTATAGTTCTAAGGTTATGTCCAGTCAAATAAAATACGGTACATAGAGCACAATACCATGAAATCTCTTTTGGGGTAAACTTTCAACAGAGAGTTAAGGACATGTCACAGTTCTAGAATGCACAGCAGTAATTTAAGTGTCTCCATTAAAATGGTTCAGGCTACAAATGCTGGATGTTAATAATAGATACATTTGAATGAAAAGATTACCTTCAGTATCAGAGGATCACACAGCTGCACTGCTAGTAGTGTTGTGTACCTCATTCAATGCAAAAAATGTAGCCAGGGATCTTTCGCTGGTGAAACAGGGCAAAAATTACAAGCACAAATGAATTTGTATAGACACACCATAGTGATATTAAAGCTTCCCTTTTCTTTTTTTCATAACAAACATCTTATACTTACCTATTCTGTGTAATGTGTTTGCACAGAACAGCCCTGATTCTCTTCTTCTCGGGCCTCCAGCAGGCTCTCCTGGTTCCTCACCCTTAACCTCTTAAGCCACTTGTTATGGGGGCACTGGTGCAAGCTCAATCCTGAGCCCCTCTCAATGCGTCTATAAGACACATAGAGCCGTGGCTCAGCCCCCACTTTCTCCTCATTGGCCCAATGGCTGTCTTTGACAGCAAAGGGAGCCAATGGCTCCCGCTGCTGTGTCAAGGCCTATGAGGAGAGAGACCCCGAGAGAGGGGACTCGGGTGAGTATTAGGGGGGCTGTGGGGGAGCAGCACACAAAATGTTTTTCACCTTCATGCATGAAGAATGCATGAAGGTAAAAAAACCTTCAGCCTTTAAAACCAGTTTAACCACTTCAATACCGGGTACATTTACCCCCTTCCTGCTCAGGCTAATTTTCAGCTTTCAGTGTTGTCGCACTTTGAATGACAATTGCGCGGTCATGCAACACTGTACCCATAAAAAAAATTATCATTTTTTTCGCACAAATTGAGCTTTCTTTTGGTGATTTTTAATCACCACCGAGTTTTTCATTTTTTGCTATATTAAAAAAAAAAAAACTTTTGAAAAATGATGCATTTTTCTTCGTTTCTGTTATAAAATTTTGCAATAAATAACCTTACTTCATAAATTTAGGTCAAAATATATTCTGCTACATTTCTTTGGTGAAAATACCCCAAATTAGTGTATATTATTTAGTCTGTAGGAAAGTTATAGAGTCCACAAACCATGGTATATATATCTGAAAATTGATCAATCAATGTTCTGGCAGCCTATTTCATTTCTTAAGGCCTGAACATGCCAGGACAGTACAAATACCCCCAAAATTATCCCTTACATACAATACAGTCCAAGGTATTTAGTAAGAGGCAAGGTGAGTTTTGTGAAGTTGTAATTTTTTGTTACAATTTTTTTTGAAAATTAAGAAGTTTAAAAAAAAAATCATATATTTTTTTTTAAATATTGTCACCAGTCTGGTACAGCAATATTATATAACTTGTGTGGCAGTGATCAGGGACACTGACTGGTGTCATTATGTAAAAAAATAGAAATTATAATAACTAATTTTTTTTTCAATTTTTTCTATTACTTTTTTTTGTTTATTACATTGTTTTTCTTTTTTTTTTACTATTTTTTTTCAACACACTGTGACCAGAGCAATACAATGTTACCATAGTAACACTGAACTATTCTGAGTAAGTGATCAGGATTTTTTTTTTAAACATTGTAATTGCTAATACCAATGTATTTAATTGATATTTACAACCATTGTTACTAAATGAAACTGATTCATTCAGTTTATTGTTGTGATGAGCTGTGATTGGGCAAAAACTCATCACATGATGCAGATGGACTGTGATTGACCCTGTCTGTACCATGTGACTGCTTTCATCAATCACAGCTTACAACACAATTGTATACAATGGATGGCATGAAAGGAAGCCATCCATTATATACAGTGGTCATTGTATCTGCTTTGATTGGTCACAGCGATCACATGACACTGACAACAGGTCGGTGTAGTGACCTATCATCGGCTGTGCCCCGTGGACAGATCACGGCCGCATGGGCGGCACCTTCTGACAGGATGTCATATGACGCCCACTCAGAAAGAGGAGTGTCCCGCTCGGCCATTATAGCAGATTGAGGTGTTAAGGGCTAGTTCACATTAGATGCGGTCCAGTGCATTTTTTTCTGCATCAAAAATGCATGCACAGTGTTTTCTATATATTCCAATGGCCCTAGTTCACACTAGTGCAGCCAGTTCCTGGTCCAGACAAAATAGTAGAACATGCTGCATTTTTTCTACACAGAACTGTACTGGAACATAGCAAACTGTATCAACACTGCACCGGAAAATGGTGTGTGATGTGAATTGTAAGCAAAACATATCCAGAATGTATTTTTGCGGTGAACTGGCCCTAAAGAGCATAAGGAAGAGGATTTCTGCACACCTGTGGAACATCACTTCTCACAACCAGACCCGCTCCACATAGCAATCGCACTGTGTTCTGCGATCTGCTGCAGGTGTCAATGGAAAGTTAATGATACCCCAAATGCAGGTTGCAAACGCATTGTTTATATCCATGCGATCCAGGTGCAGCGCAAACAAAAATAAGCTGCCAGCACCTTTTTGATGAAGATGCGGTACGATCTGAGCCTTCCAAATTGAATGGGCTCAAATCACACCGCACAGATGCCATTCCTGTGCAATTCCTGTGGTGTCATTCGTCTGCAATTCAAATGCGGTTCACAGTATGAACCTAGGCTCAAACTACTCAGGAAAGGAACATTTTTGAATGAACACAAAATTTGACAGAAAAGATAATGATCTAAATGTAGACCTCAGCTTCCCAAATCACTAGTCAACATTTTATGACTATTCTAACCTCTGTGGCTTCCCACTTCCTCCAATTCCATAGCCCCCTCCCTGCCTTATCTTACCAGCTATCCAAGCTCAGTTACCATTTCTAGGTACGTTTCTTGTGGGGTTTTCTTCTTAGAGATTGTATTATTAACACTCTGCTAAAACTTTATGTATTACTACTGCTTGGACCAAGATGAAGGGGGCACATCCCGAAAGCTTGTCCTTTAAAACTGTATGCTAGTGCAAAAAAAAAAAATTATCCAATTGTTCCAATGAAAATATGAAAACTTCATGAAATGTAATGTGTGAAGAAGATACTCAGCTCTAGACAGGGCATAATTAGGGTACATGTTACATATGGGGACTCAAAGCAATGGAGGACCTGTGATGCAAGTCTGTGAATGTTGTATGTAGCACTGATCTTGCTCTACCCTAGGCTGCATGCACCTTGGAAATTTGGTTGTACTCGGGTGTTTTGCTGTGGATCTAATCTATTGTAAACTGAGACTCAGTGTACATAATCTTCACTAAGCGTTCACTACCTAATGTAGAGTTCATGGCCTTGTACAGTCAAATAACAGGAATGATCTAAATGAGAATAGCTGATTCATTACTTTTGATCCTCTTAATTTTTTTATGTCTGATCTGCTGAATATTACTCAATTTAACAACTAGACAACCAAAAATCATAAATTGTGTTATATTATATTGCTCAAAAAAATTAAATGAACACTTTTTAATCAGAGTATAGCATCAAGTCAATTAAACTCCTGGGATATTGATCTGGTCAGGTAAGTAGCAGAGGGGGTTGTTAATCAGTTTCAGCTGTTTTGGTGTTAATGAAATTAACAACAGGTGCACTAGATGGGCAACAATGAGACGACCCCCAAAACAGGAATGGTTTTACAGGTGGAGGCCACTGACATTTTTTCCCTACTGATCTTTTCTGACTGTTTCTCGCTAGTTTTGCATTTGGCTAAAGTCCGTGTCACTACTGGTAGCATGAGGCGATACCTGGACCCTACAGGGGTTGCACAGGCAGTCCAACTCCTCCAGGATGGCACATCAAAACCGTGCCATTGCCAGAATGTTTGCTGTGTCTCCCAGCACAGTCTCAAGATCATGGAGGAGATTCCAGGAGACAGGCAGTTACTCTAGGAGAGCTGGACAGGGCCATAGAAAGTCCTTAACCCATAATCAGGCCAGGTATCTGCTCCTTTGTGCAAGGAGGAACAGGATGAGCACTGTCAGAGCCCTACAAAATGACCTCCAGCATACCACTGGTGTGAATGCCTCTTACCAAACAATCAGAAACAGACATCATGAGGGTGGCCTGAGGGCCCAACGTCCTCTAGTGGGCCCTGTGCTCACTGCCCGGCACCATAGAGCTTGATTTGCATTTGCCATTGAACACCAGAATTGGCAGGTCAGTCACTGGTGCCCTGTGCTTTTCACAAATGAGATCAGGTTCACCCTGAGCACATGTGACAGACATGAAAGGGTCGGGAGAAGCCGTGGAGAATGTTATGTTTCCTGTAACATCGTTCAGCATGACCGTATTGGTGGTGGGTCAGTGATGGTCTGGGGAGGCATATCCATGGTGGGATGCACAGACCTCTACAGGCTAAACAATGACACCCTGACTGCCATTAGGTATTGGGATGAAATCCTTGGACCCATTGTCAGACCCTACGCTGGTGCAGTGGGTCCTGGGTTCCTCCTGGTGCCCAACAATGCCCAGCCTCATGTGGTGACAGTATGCAGGCAGTTCCTGGAGGATGAAGGAATTAATAATTGAATTGGCCATTGAATGGCCCCCACACTCGCCTGACCTAAATCCAATAGATCACCTCTGGGATATGATGATTCAGTCTATCTGGCTCTGCTAGGTTGTACCTCAGACTGTCCAGGAGCTCAGTGATGCCCTGGTCCAGATCTGGGAGGAAATACCCCAGGACACCATCCGTCGTCTCATTAGGAGCATGCCCTGATGTTGTCAGGCATGCATACAAGCACATGGGGCCATAAAAACTATTGAGTACCATTTTGAGTTGCTGCAATGAAATTTCAGCAAAATGGACTATCCTGTTGCATAATTTTTTCACTTTGATTTTGTGTTTTTGAATTCAGTCCTCTGTAGGTTAATAATTTCCATTTGCATTAAACAATGGGGCATCCTTATGTTCCTAACACATTATATCAGTATAGATATCCAGCATGATATTTTTCCCCATTGAGATCTGATGTGTTTCCAAAGTGTTCCTTTAATTTTTTTGAGCAGTGTATACTGTATATAAAAGCAGGCCCACGTCTGTTCCTGACCATAAATATGACATGCACATTTTTGAGAAGAAGACAAACTGTACATGAAGCTGAATTATTTGTTTTAGTTTAGAACAGAATAGGAAAGGCTTAGAAACCCTATCAGGCTTTTATTGCTGTCTCTGGTGGATGGACTTATCCTCTCTATTTATCTAGGTGACCACTGTCATTGAGAAAGAAAGTGATGAGAAATCTTAAATCTTAAAGTTGTCAGAAAACAAAACATGAAAGTGAGAGTAAGTCGACCAGCGACTTATAGTGTGAGTACGGGACTGTGGCACCCATTCTGACACTGGGGGAAACTGACTTGGTGTCACTGATATCCCCAGTGACACCAATACAGTGATCGGTGCTAAAAAAAAAGCACTGACACTGTACTAATGACACTGGACAGGAAGGGGTTAACATGAGGGGTGACCAAAGGGTTAATTGTGTGCTAGGAGTGTTTTACAAAGGGGGCGGTGTCAGTGTGCTTCACTGTAGTCACACTGCTTTGGATGGCTGTGCTGTCCTCAACAGCTGTTTGACACAGGTTAAATAAATGAAAACAAAACTAAACTAATGTTACCAGCACATTAACAAATTGTAATCTGCATTATATTGCATTTTTGTTTTTTAGATACACTTTACATTGATAGTTTATTATAGCAATTCAGACTTATTACAAAATTGTACTCATACTCATCCAAGTCTGTAAACTGTCTGGTTCTAAATATTACCAAATGTTTATTGATCCTTGCACAAACTTAACTGGCAGATAACAAGTTTAAACAATGTAATATTGAAATGTCTAGAACTGTGAGATAACAGTAGGAGGCTAAAGTTTTAGTTCTCATGCACACTAGACGTTTTTACAGCTGCTGTTTTTGACTTTGACTTTTTTTCTACAGCCAGTAAACCCCTCAGCATGTTATCCTATATGTCCATGCACAAAGACTGTAACCAACGTTTTTTGGCTGGGACGTATTTTGGCTGAAAAAAAAAACCCAGAACTAGTGGGTTTCTAGAGGAGTTTTTTTAGCTGTAAAAATGATCTAATGCTGAAAAACGCCACAAACCGGCCTTTTTGTATTTTTTTTGACCAAAATATTTCTTTTTTTGAAAAAAAAATGCTAAAAACTGCAAATGCGGAAAAACAGAGCTAAACATGGCAAAACGCCGCTAAACGCTGATAAAAACGCTAAAAAAAGCTGAAAAACTCACGTTTTTTTAAATGTGACTTTAAACAGCTAACGTTACCAGCGTTATCAAAACGTCCAGTGTGCATGAGGACTTCAGCTGGCCAAACACAGCATGAATTTAGGCTGGTTCAGCAGGAAGATCTAGTTGTGGATGGCACTGTTGACACCTCTTAGCCTTTCAAACTTCAACTGAAAAATTGAAGATGTCAGGTGGAAAATTGTCAACCAATGAATGAACCCATTCAGATGTGGTCACTGTTAGTGTATTTTGACAGCCAGCAGGGAAGATTCCTCCATCCATGCTGTTTATCGTAAAGGGATTCAAGGGATTTCCTGAGCAAGAGAAATTGAAACATGTATGTCTAGCTTTACATTGCACTATAGGAAATAGAATGCAAACCTTTGTGTATGGTTATAATAAAAGGACATTAGTCAGTTACAATATAACTAATAAAATGATGTACTATTGTGCAGTTCTATATATATTGTAGCAAAGTGTCTCAAAGCAAGCTTGGAAAGGTCTTATTCAAGCCTTATTATATATCTCCCAGACTTCTGACCTACAATATTATTATTTATTATTATAGAGGATTTATATAGCGCCAACAGTTTGCTCTGCACTTTACAATATAACGGGAGACAATACAGCAACAATACAGTTCAATACAAGAGGGTTAGGAGGGCTCTGCTCCTGGGAGCTTACAATCTAAGAGACCTCTGATATTTTGTAAATTTCTTTTTTTTTACCTCTGACTAGCAGTCTATTTAGGCATACCTGGAGCATAAAGTCATTAACCACTTCAAGTCCGGACACTTTTACCCCCCTTCTTGTCCAGGCTAATTTTCAGCTTTCAGTGCTATCACACTTTTAATGACAACTACACGGTCATGCAACACTGTACCCATATGAATTTTTTAGCATTCTTTTGAGACAGATAAAGCTTTATTTTGATGGTATTTATTCACCACTGGGATTTTAATTGTTTTGGCTATGTAAATGAAAATGTCCAAAAATTTTGAAAAAAAAGTTTTTCTTATAAAATTTTGCAAATAACAAATATTTCATCATAAATCTTGGCCAAAATTTATTCCGTTATCCTTTTAGTAAAACACTAAATAACCCAAATTAGTTTATAACCAAAATTATAATTTTTAAACATTTTTTTTACATTTTTATTTTATTTTTTTATATTATTATTTATGTTTGTTTTTTTACATACTGTCACCCTAGCAGTACAGTGTCACCATGGTGACACTGTACTACTTGTGGGGGGTAATGAAGATTTTTTTTTACACTGATTGCTTTTACACCCATAAAGGGTGTAAAAGCAATCATTTCTCCTTCTCTCTGGCTGCATTCTTGCAGCCATTGAGAAATACTGTGAGAGCTGTGATTGGTCACAGCTTGTCACATGGTACAAGGCTGTTGTGAATAGCCTTGTACCATGTGACCTCTGTGATCATTCACAGATTTCACACGTAGTAAGCAATGATTTTTAGAAGTGACATCTTGCTTACTACTCTGCATGTGATCACTGATTGGCCAATCAGTGATCACATGATCGGGACCTCGCACAGAGGTCCCGTCCGACGATCGGTGTTCCACTGTGTCCTGTGAGGACACAGCGGGCACCGGATCGAGGTGCTGCGTGCTCCCAGGCAGCCTGCACAAGCAGGGGGCGGGGAGGCCATTTATAAACGGCCAGCCGACCCTGCAGTGCCACCATCCGGCCGTTTATATACAACAGGCGGACGGGAGGTGGTTAAAGCTCTTTCACACTCATCAGTTTTTGATGCGTTTTTGGTGTATAAAAACAAAAATGCATGAAAAATATTCCTTTAAATCCGATGGAACTCTTCACACCAATGCTTTGTGGGTGCATTGCGTTTTTAAAACTCTTGCATGCTGCACTTTTGGTGTATGTTTAAAAAGCACACCGAAAACACACCTCCCCATTGAAACGAATAGAAAATGCATTAAAAAAGCATACAAAATGCATTCACAATTGCGTTATTGGTGCGCTTTTGTAGTCACATGTTCATGTTTCACAGGTGCACAACTGGAGTCAGGCAACCAGAAAACGCACCAAAAATGCATCAAATACACATATGTGTATTTTCAACAAAGCAGCATGAAAGGGCCCCTACTCTAAAGCCTGAGGAACAAACAGGTCATTTCTGTTGGTGATAAAAATTGGTGAAAGCTGTAAAACTCTGTGGAGATAGACAAGCATTAGGCTGAGACAGCCTGATAGGTGAGCACAGACAAACACACATGTGAAGGAATCAAGAGCAGCAAGGAGTCATGCAAGGTGGACCATCATAGGAGGAGTATTTTCCGTGAGACAGGACGACGTTGGACCTACCGGTAAGCTGGATGTGCCCCAGAGCGTGTGCTTACATCTCTCGAGTGGTTATCCGAGTGACCGGATGCTGTCTACAGTGTAAACCAGGCTCCTTTTCCATTGATGACACACCTGATTTCATACATATAACGCTCAGTTTGTATGTCCTTGTGGTAAGCGCATAAGTTTGTTGATATCTTCAGGACCGCACGCTGATATTATGCTGTTTTGAATACTCCACAAATCTACATGGTCTATTTACAATGCTGGGTGTTACCTTGCTGAAACCAGCACAGTGGGTCAACAGCTGGACCTTTCTAGTTATCAAGTCTCCAAGATCTCAGATGTTTGACCTTATCCACCTGGTGCAGAAGTGACTGCAATCGGAGTCTCTGTCTGGGCCACAAATAATGACGCGTGTGGTCATGGATCGATACCTAAGGTCGTTTCCTATGTCCCTTCAGAAATTGGTGAGTCAAGGGGACCCCTAGTTGGAAGATAATCTCACAGAGCTTGTTGAAAGGTATTTTGCAGGTGAGAACTTGGTCACCTGCCCTGCAATCCTGCAAGCTTTCCATCCAACGCCACAATTGTCCTGGCAACCGATAAGACTGTTCCAGGGAAGTGGTTGGTAAGCATGGCAAGGAGATGGGGGGAGAAACTCTGGGGTTTGATCTGGAGACTGGCATCCCACATTAAGAAGGCTGGGGCCTGTTATCAGACCTAAGTGTGGAAATATGAAATGTGTCCTTTGCCAGGAACTTGAACATGTGACAGCAAACTGTCTGTTGACTGATGATTCTTTGTGATTTCTCTTTTAGGGATAGACAGCAGTCACTGTTTGCCACTGTCTCATGCACTGCGGAGGCATTAATGGGAAATGACGTGTCAAATGATTGTGAATGATGAGCATATTGCTGCCTTGCTAGACTCAAGAATCGTGGCTACTCTGCTTAAAGTGATTCTAAAGCTAAACACGTTTTGTATCTTAATGCATTCCTTGAATTAAGGTAAAAAATGTTTTATATTTTTTGTCCTCCCCTTCCCTGTGTGAAGAGGAAGAGAGAGAGGAGAAGAGATCCAGTGCTGTTCAACCATCATAGGGTGGGAGTTGTACCCCAGTTGTTGCATGATGCAATAATTGGGAGAGATTTCCCTAAACGTTTCTCCTGCAGTTTCAGATATTTTTTTTATAGTCTTAGCAGTTAATGGACATTCCTTAAAGTGTATATGTGTTGTGACAGTAACTCTGTCATAGTGTCAGAAGGGTTAGATGCCATCCAGGGTTCTCACTTACAGTATGCATATTGAAGGCCTTTGGAATGTCTGTTGTGAGTGTTGAAAACAGGTTTTGCTGGATTGTAAACTCTGGAATTGAGTACACATTTAACAGGAACCAGTGTAGTAGCAATTTTGGAAAAACAGGAAACTCCGGACATGGACCTTGAGGAAAACAAATGATTTATTAAAAACAGAGCTGTTTAACCCAGCCGGGCACATGCCTGCAAAGCCGAGTGAGTTGTATCCACTTCTTACAAGCGTATATACCAATAATTACGTCACAATGCATATTTTTCCTCTTTCACTTTCTATACATTCAAAAGACTTTCTAAACTCTGCAGAATATAGCCTTGAATTCCAGCTACAGATAAGGGTGCTAGCTACAGGCTGGTACACATTACTTTACAGGAAATAAGGGAGGGGGAAAGTGAGCTGAAAACCTTGCTTTGCAAGCAGATACTGTTAGAAATGTTAACGTTTAAAGGGGAACTCTGCAATATTGGATGCTGCCACACCAGCATCCTGACTGTGTAGGTGTGCACAGCCATTTTAGTCAAGGAACTGGCTATGATTCAGGGCTCCTTCCCCTAGAGACAAGCTGCAGGAGCAGCATGTGTGAAGAGACACTGGTCTATGCTGGTCTCAAGAAGTGTTCCAATTTGACCAGGCTATTGTTTGAAGAGGTATTATGAGACTGTGTGCACTTTGTCACAAAGCTGGATGGGATAATGTGGTGAGTCTGTGCTGAGACAGGCGCAGGGACTATGGGGTCTGAATAGCCAGGAAGCAGGAAATTTTCTATTTTGTTGATGTGATGCTGAAGACCCCTGCAGGGGAAACCATGTGTCCATTTTTTTTACTTTTTCTTTTGAATAAAAGTGAACAGAAAGCCCTGAAATGTACTTCACTGACTGGAGTGAAGTTCATAAAAAGTGCTACATTTGAGTGAACCCCTTGGAATTGGTGCTTGGATGAGAGTGAGAAAGTGGAGCTAATACTTTTCTCTGGAATGAACGGGTTATGCTTTATGATAAAGAGCCACTGAAAAGCGCATTGTGTGTGGCAGGTGGTGTGTACCTGAAAGAGTTAAAGACCAAGTTCACCCTTCTAGGTAGAATTTCACTTTTCATAATAATAGAAGCTTTTTCTAATGTCTTTTCTGACCAAGTCATTCCAAAGTGCGTATCCTTCACTTACCTACTCCATCGCAGCTTTGAATCTACACCTCTGTGTTCAAATGTTTAAAAATGCATTCTAAACTCTGACTCCCTGTATGTGACCATCCAGGCAATTTCATATCCCATCATGCACTGTCTAACTGCATCACATATTAGGGCGTGTTTTAATTCTGTGGACCACATCTTCCTCAACAATATATCACCACTTTTTTATTTCCACCCACTTTCTTACTTCTTCCTTTAAGGTGGCCATACACAGTATAATCTAACTGTACAATCTGCTTTAGATCTACCATCAACTATGTAGTGCAAGGGCCTACTTAATTTGATACAAATTAAATGGGTTATTCAGGTGGGTTCTCCTATTACATAGTTTTGATAAATCTAAAGGAAATTGTACTATCCAATTGCATAGTGTATGGCCAGCTTTATACAAGGACATGGGAGGGAGATATTCAGCTGTCAATGTTCTTGTAATCCAAGGGAGAGGGAGGGTGTGAACACACCAATTTCACTTTCAGGCCGCATTCACAAACCGTAGTGGGAACGCACATTTTTGGTACGTTTATTTCCCACAACACACATATGACAAAGTAACTCATGTCAAATGAATGATCTATGCAAAAAGAAGGTACCATACAAAACGACTGATCAGTTGAAGAGGACACTGGTCATGTATAGAGGGGAACTGTGCCCACTGACATTGATTGCATATGAGTACAGAGGTGGGCAATCTGCTGGAGAGGGAGGGCAGGGTGTGTGTTAATGAGGTCAGCTTCTGAACTACTTCCATCTAGTAGTTTTCACATCACAAATACAATACCAGGACAAATAGGGAGAAGTAACGGAAGGGGTTTTCTATAGGAGATACAGGATGCTGAGGTAAAGCCTGCTCTAGAATATAAATAAGGATTTTTCTTTTCTGCAATAGAGGTACATTAGTAGTATATTGGTACATAGGGAAGCTGTACTATAGAACAAAAATGATGAACTTAGCCTTTAACGAGAGCAGACTTTAAAGTGACAGTGTACCAGTTTTCTGAAAGTACATAAGTTGCTGTGGACTTTGTAAGTAGTGTGCCTGCAATATGGGGCACTGAACAAAAAAGGACATTGCTAAAATGAGACAACTCTGTGGCTTGAGGTAATTTCTCCACCTGGGCAAGCCCTATGAATGCACAAAAATGATCTGTCACTTTGGAAGTAGGCTGTGGACTGTTCTAAACATCATTTGGCAGTGGTGACCCCAGCTATAAAGGGAGCTTAGTGCAGCGAAGCCAATGATTCAAAAGCGGGAGTCGAGTGCTGTTGCCTGTAACTACCCCAATGCAATTAAACCAGCTGAATTTTTGCAAAAGATGTTGCCTACTGGTGATGCAAATAACTTTCTAAGTTTCCTTTAAGGGGTTGTTGTACAAGAAGCTTGACCCAAATAACTCTGGTCAGAATTACTACTGCCTCTGCTGGTCGTAAAGTATCAGGTAGCCTACTGGGTGATGGGCTGAGGACACAAGTTTGTAGGCAACTACATGTTTACAAGTGAAATCCCAATACTAGAAATGATCCACTGTGAGTTTGAGAGCCAGCAAGCCTGAGTTGAGGGAAGTCTGTCTCCCAAAACAACTGGAGAAAAGGAATTGTCGGGGGACAAAAGCTCCAGAGTGGGTGTGGCTTAAACCTCCCAGAAAGATGTGAGTGCGTTTCAGAATGCAAGACGATTCTGCATGGATAGCCCTGATAAGGCATGGGGGCAAGTGCGGGGGAAGTTGTTCCTAAATGTCCTCTGTCTCCGGATGCTGCATATAGTAGCTGAGATGGGCAGAGGTTTATGGTTACCTGCCCTGGTTCATGTGCAAAAGTGTTTGCTGTCACCCTAGGCAACAGGGAGAAAAAACCTGTTGGGCCTTCAGGAGTTGCAAGAGAGCACAGGAAGCCTGCTGTTTCACCATATAGCTGCTTGGGTGAAATGTCAGGTGAAATAGAAATTGAAGACTCAGTCCTGACCCAACATAATCTAAGGAAGGTGGCAACACCTTCTATCTGTTGAAATGAGTACGGGGATTGCAAGTGCAATGTCCAAAAAGACTGATTATGAGACTGTTTGTGTTGACATGGGAGTGACCCTAGTAGGGAGACCCACTGGCTTATGTGGAAAAAGACTTACTTCTGTACAGTGCCCTGTACAGCGGGGAGGAAAGGGTTAAAACAACCTAACAATAAAGTGATGTTTAATGATAAAATAAAATATTGTGCGTGTGTATCTAAGCTAATCAAGCAGAGTGCTAATATAGATGTGATAGGGGTGAACACTGAGGAAAGTGTGCCATTTTCCCTTATCAACAGCATCAGGTGAAACAGAGGTGTCCCTAGAAACTTCAGAGAGGCCTGAATTATTGGAGCTAGTGGTTTCTCAGGCAGGGCCAGATCCAGCTTGTCTGATGTGGGAGTGCAGTACAAAATGTCAGGGGGGCACAGGATGCAAGGTCAGTAGGGCAGTGTACAGCGGCCAGCAGGGCAGTGGATAGGGTCAGCAGTTTGTAGGGCATTGTAAAGAGAACCTGTGAGGAAGTCAAACTCTTCATGATGAAACGTGTCAGTGGCATGGTTACGTGGCATCAGTCAAAGGTGGAAGGGAATATGCAAGTGTTAGACAATGAGCTGCATGCTCAGGTTGGAAATGTGTTTATATAGTTTGATATGCCTAAAGATCTTGTGTGCCAAACTGATAGGGTTCCCGGATCAGAATTTGAAGAAGCTCACTAACACTGAATCAGAGAGGTTGAAAGTGGATAAAGCACATGGCACTGCTCTGAGAGAGACCAGGCTCTTGTGTCAGCTAAGCTGGGAGGAGGTTCTTTAAGAAATACAACCTCTAGAGCTTCAGCAAATAAATCCTTCCACATACTTGGTCACATGATGGTCCCCAGGAAAGTCTTAAATAATGATTTGGGGCTCCCTTTTATGACAGACATGTTAAAAGAAATGGGTTAAACTCTTGAATGTTCAGCCACTTTATACTTTGGTGGCTTCTCCTCTGCCAGATAAAGTGATCCTGGGAAGTACCATTAGCTGGAGCAAGGTGTTGCAGGCTGTACAGAACAATGGTGGATAAGACTGGGATTGTTTGGTACAATATTTGTTTTGATGTTGAAAGATGCCACTATCCACTGCCAGGTTGCTTCCTAGTAATGTTGCATAGGGGAAGCACTCCAGAGGACTTTTGGGTGGGTCTAGGTATTAGAGGCCAAAGGCCAGAAATGTGGCTGAAAACATTTCTGCTGTTGAAGTCCAAGGTGCTGTTGATCAGCTTATATTCAAGGGAGCGCTACAGCAGCAGGTTAACCTCTTAAAACGGAGGGAACGAGAAATGATGAAAAAATGCCAGAAATCCAGTCTCAAGAAGTTAAAAGGGCTGTAGTTCCAAAGAGATATGGAACATCCTCCAATATAAGATAGTGTAAGGTTTTTTTGTGTGCATAGTTAGACGCTTGCTAGAAGCCTGGGTACGAGTCAGCCTGGGAGTTAGTCAGCAAGGTTACTTAAGGTTAAGGCTGGAGGACTCTACTGGTAGGTTCTCCTATACCTCCCTCGCTCTAGAAACTTGGAGAAGTTTCTAGAAGCCAGTAGGGGGACTGATATGCATACTTGGGTGAATCTGGCCAATCCCCAGACAGGAGGCCTGGCATGGTGGCTAGGTCAGCCCTTTAATATACAGTAAGAGAGCCTAGTCAGCAAGGGAGTTGGGTGGAAGATGGAGTGGAGTGAGGAAGTGCTGCTGGTGTGCAGCCTGAGAGAAGGCCCCAGAGGAGGGAGGTCTGCTTACAGGCTGGAAGCTGGAAAGAAGGACCTCCACTGTCCCACAGTCTACCGGGGAAAGACAGACTGTCAGCTGGAAAGGAGCCAGCCCAACATAAGGCCTGAAAGCAGCTTCAACCTTTAAAGTTACAGGAACAGGACAGTATGAGTGCTTCTACACCCCCTTGGCCAAAGAATGCAGAGGACAATCAGGTGCAATACCCAACTAGTTCTCCCTTGGACTACATTATTTGTGTGCCTCGGAATCCCTTGCCCTGTGATACTCTCAAGACAGCCAGATGGATGAGGAGATTTTCATCTGAGGTCTGTGGAGGTTCATTTGGGTGGACCAAGTGCTCCTCACAAAAACTGTGTGTTGATTGTTCAGAAGATAAGAGCCACTCCTGAAGTAGTATAGCCTAGGATTTGTTCTTTCTGTGTGATTTGCTGGATTTTGTTTTACTTTTTTTGTGCCTAAGAAGTTGTCCTCCAAGATGTTATAGTTCTATTGGGCATCCCATATACCCCTAGACCGCAAGTTGTAAACCCCTAATAAAACAAAAAACCAAGCTCATGGACTGTTTACTGACTGTGGATGCA
The DNA here is from genome assembly GCF_062004578.1 of Staurois parvus. Taxonomy (NCBI): domain Eukaryota; kingdom Metazoa; phylum Chordata; class Amphibia; order Anura; family Ranidae; genus Staurois; species Staurois parvus. Next base: position 337,913 of record NW_028318189.1, on the reverse strand, counting down.
AGGGTAGAAAATGTGTGCTGCCTGGCTGTGCTTAGGGGGACCCAAAAACTCAGTGGCCCTCAAGAGGGCAGCTCTACAGGTGGTTCGAGAGATTGGACATGTTAAGTGTCAGATGTCAGGACAGATGGCTGCAGAGTATCTGAAAACAGTCAATGTTTCGTGTGGTTGCATTTGAGATAACTGCTGATCTGTGTGCAGTTACTTTGTAGACACTACGCTACTCTGCACTGAAAAAGAAAGTGCGGACAATATTGATAACATTAACAATGAAGAGATGTGTCATACATTGCTGAATGTTACTATTAATTCATCATTGGTCTTTGATTATTTGGTTGCCAGGGGTAACTGCAATGGTGATGGTAAACCTAAAAGACAATTTGTGATGGCTGTGAATTGCTTAACAGCCACAGCAGAGATAAACATTGTAGTGGAAGTAGGCTCCCTACATGTTCGGGAGGGTGATTTACGAAAAAATCTTCCTCAGTTTAGGGTGGACATAGAGACAGAGCAGTGGTGCTCAACCTGTGGCCCTAAAAGGCCTCTGATGTGGCCCTCCTCCTCAAACTGAATACATGAGTTTCAGTGCGCTTTCAGAAAGTGCACTACACCAGAAAAGATAAAATAGAAGTCTATGGCAAAGTATAGCTAACTTGCAGGTGTACTGCGCTGCACCCACAGTGCGGCTAAAAAGCAGTGCATCACTGTGACAGCAGCCTTATAGGGGACTAAGGACAATAAGGGCTTGTTTACATTTTCAGTTTGGGGGGGCAGTAAAACCTCATAACCACTAAAATCATAGTTGAGATGTGTTTTTACCACACTCCCCAACCACTGGTGTAGCATCAGGGGTCGCTATGGTTACCCCAACCCATGCTCCTGGGGGCCCTTACAGTCTCCCTGTCACATTCTGTTTTACACTTAAACAGCAGGGGTGGCATATATATATATATTTTCCTGCAGCCACTGAAAGTCGGCTTCTCCTCCTCTCCCTTCCACCAGCATTCAGCGGCTGCAGGAGGAAAATATTCATTATGCTGTTCAAAACAAAAAATGTGAAATTAAAATCATTTAATTTCATTGTGGCCCTACTAAATCATTTACGTGGCCCTCGCTCTTCAATAGGTTGAGCACCCCTGGTGTAGAAGGAGTGGTCCCTGCAGCTTCAGGGCAAAAGTTTTGGAAGAGGTTTCCTGAAATTCAGGACAAACCCAAACCCCCCCCCGCCAGCAGCTGCAGACACACAGGGGGACCTTCAGAATGTAGAGCAGGGAAGGGGAATATGTCATTTACCGGCCCTTTCCTTTCCTAAGTGAACACAGTGAGTGATCAGTTCTGATCACTCACTGTATTTTTTCATAACTGAAGCATAGTAAACACAGTTCGCTTATGCCTCTGTCTCCTATTCATTTATCTACAGTGCAGCTGAAGCTACAGAGAAATGGACTGGGGAATGTGTTCTGATATCTCACCAAAGTCCTCTCCCAACAGTGTTGAGGGAAAAATGAAAATGAATCAATTAAAATGAATTAGGAATGAAAATTGAAAAAAAATTCAAATTGTAAAAAAAAATGTAAACAAATCGGAGTAAAATGTCTAATTAGGCTACATAGCCATGCCCAATATGTGGCATATTTTAGCAACACCCACTGTATACTGTAGCTTGCTATGTGCGCTGCAGCCCACCATCTCTCTGGTAGGGGCCCCAGTGCATTATTTTGCCCCGGGACCCATGATTCTGTTAAGGTGGCACTGCCCATGAGAGTAAGTATGAGTGACTCAGTGCTGCGCAGTGCCAAATCTTCCTAGTGGTAAATTCTCTCAAATATCACATAATATCATATAATAAAGTGAATTAGGTGGACATGCGTATATCCTATGCTTTTATGTCCAAACATAGAACATGCATAGAACGTATGCGTTTATGTCATCACAATATATCTAGAACAAGAACTAAACTGAATCTTTTAAGAAGGTTTGTGCAGTAGACTTGCATGTATCATATGCGTATACAGTATGTCAAAGCATAGAATCATGCGTAAAATATATGCATTTAACTCATCACCATATATCTGAAACGCCCATAACTACAAAACATATAAAAACATAAAACTAGATCTTACAGCAAATTATGTTCAGTGGACATGCGTGTATCATGCGTATATATCAAAACATAAAACTATGCATGAAATATATGCATTTAACTAATCATTATATGTATAAAACAATCCACACCCATAACTACAACACAAAATAATGGTAAATTTTAAGTGTCCATATATTTTCATAAGAATCCTCTATGTCCAAAAATCCAACTGTGCAATCAATCAATTATTTATTATATATTATATTGTGCTCTTTGTTTTTTAAATCTTTGCTTATATGATCACTGTGAAGGGCGCGGCGTCAGACCCCAGCCCTTCTCACCAAACTCGTTACCGAAGGACTAGCAAATCTAAAACCACGATGTCACATGAGTAACAATGCCACACCCAGCTGTACCCTGCACACCGATTTTCCAGCTAATTGGACCACAATCGACGTACCAGCAGCCTGAATGTGATTGATACTGGGTCAGGTTAATTACGCAATTAACCTTTCACATTGCCACCACCTACTTTTTATACAAAGAGGAAACTCAGCAATACACTAGGATGATTGGTTAACCGTCAGTATCCCGCTATCTCTACAGACCGGTTATATAGAGGGTTAAATACTCATAGTAGCGCTCTTCAGCGGCAGGGATTCGTAAGTTATGTTCAGGAGTTCAACATTTTTAGAAAGTAAGATTTATTACCAAAAGGCCAAAAGGGTGCAGTAAAAATATTTACAGAAAGAAGATGTAACCAATATACAGATATATATAAATATACAGAGCACAACAGCACAGCAACGAATAACAGAAAGAAGTTTAGGTAAATAAGTACTTGCCAAATAAATGCCTGGGGTTAAGCAGTTTCAAGTCTGATGAGGTAAAAAGGGATTTCTGGTCTCGCACTCAGTTTCGTTGGTACAGCGCGATTCTCCTTTGCACTCGGTTTACTAGATGGTTAAACGCCGAATGTCCTTACTTCTCTGACTACACACAAAACATAACAGCTTCTTTTCTCTACACAAAATCAACTGGGTGTCTCTTCCCACAACGGACAAGCCAAGCCTTATTTGGCAAAGAATTGTTAGGCAGGGGCTCAGCATCACACGCTGATCGCATTTCTGAGGGAGGGGGAATGAGGGGATACATGAAGACTTCTTAATACAGTGAGAGCCTGTGCCTTGTTCTTGTATGCACGACTGTGACAATCACCACATGTAGATACGCATCCACCGACAGTAATATGCTCTCACCTTTTTTGATAGGCCTCACAACAAGGTCTCATGCGCCTGCCCCTTGTAGTAGGGTCATCTATATCACAAGAGTAATGGTTTCCTCCAGGTCACTGGGACTTCTCAATCCATCTCCATCCTCAGCAATCCTTGGAAGAATGTTTTCAATAAACTCAGAACAAAGAAGGAAATATAGTGCTCTCCGCCTAAAACTCACCATTTATTGAAAAAAATATAATACACTCAGCTTTTTTGGTGCACAGATCCAATGCACATGAACTGGATGTCCCTCCAAAATTGATGAAAAGACAAGAAAACTGTCTGGGAGGCTGCCAAGAGGCCTACAGCAACATTAAAGGAGCTGCATTAATATCTGGCAAGTACTGGCTGTGTGGTACATGTGACAACAATCTCCCACATTCTTCATACTGTATGTCTGGGGTATGGGGTAGAGTGGCAATACGAAAGCTTTTTCTTATGAAGAAAAACATCCAAGCCCTGCTAAATTTAGCAAAAACACATCTGAAGTCTCCCAAAAGCATGTGGGAAAATGTGTTATGGTCTAATGAAATCAAGGTTGAGCTTTTTTGGCTATAATTCCAAAAGATATGTTTAATGCAAAAACAACACTGTACATCACCAAAAGAACACCATACCCACAGTGAAGCATGTGGTGGCTGCATCATGCTTTGGGGCTTCTTTTTTTCAGCTGGAACTGGGACCTTGGTCAAGTTAGAGGGAATTATGAACAGTTCCAAATACCAGTCAATATTGGCACAAAACCTTCAGGCTTCTGCTAGAAAGCTGAACATGAAGAGAAACTTCATCTGTCAGTATGACAACAACCCAAAGCATACATTCAAATCAACAAAGAAATGGGTTCACCAGAAGAAGATTAAAGTTTTTGAATGGCCCAGCCAGAGCCCAGACCTGAATCTGATCAAAAATCTGTGGGGTGATCTGAAGAGGGCTGTGCACAGGAGGTGCCCTCACAATGTGACATATTTGGAGTGTGTTTGCAAGGAAGAGGGGGCAAATATTGCCAAGTCAAGATGTGCCATGCTAATAGACTCATACCCAAAAAGACTGAGTGCTAGAATAAAATCAAAAGGTGCTTCAACAAAGTATTAGTTTAAGGGTGTGCACACTTATGCAACCATATTTTTTTATTATTTTTTTTTTACTTCCCACCACCTAAAAGATTTAAGTTTGTTGTTCAGCTGAGTTGTACAGTTTATAGGTTACATTAAAGGTGAAAAAAGTTCTGAAATAATTTATCTTTGTTTCATTTTTTTCCATCACAAAAACCTGACATGTATACTTATTGTTCAGTCTCTCCAATCTAAGCATTGATAGTGTGATTTCTGTAACTTACAGTTGTGATGAGATAGCAGTAACTTCAACCTCAGTTGGATACCACAGTCAGTGACTCAATCGATAAGACATCTTGTAGATCTTGTGAAGTTTATTCCATAAACTTAGAGAATCTTACAACAATGAACAATTGATAGGTCAAAAGATCATAATGTTTCCTGCTCCATGACATGAGGCTAGAGCTGCAATGCATTTCTGGGAAAGGGGGAGGGCTATCTATACAGCATTAACTAAACCAAAGGAAAGGGAGGAGCAGAAACAAATATAGAAACACTTAAAGGCATATGACAGTCAATATGACAGTCATGTGAAACATGACACTCCCCATCGAAATCTATGATTTCTATTATAATAAACTTTAGTTCAAGTCCAATATAAATAATACAGATTCTTTCCAGGAACAACTGCAAAACAAGAGGGAAGGGAAGAACAAAGGAAAACAATGCAAACATTTAGCATAATACTTGCAGATGTTGGTCTCGAAAGTCCAGGCTAAGACATGGAAATCCATATTCAGAGAGGAAGGCAGCAATATGCACGATTCCTTCTTACCTCCCTTTAAATCAGGTTGATGACTTGCCTTCCTCTTTGGGCAAAAGAAGTACTAGTTCCTTTATAGGCCTGAAGTAAAGGTGTGCAGAACCTTCTTTCATGGGGGATATAGCGAAGATGTGTCCCAAAATGCAGTAGTAGGTACTACACGACTGCCGCAGTCAGCAGGGTTAAGGCTAGTGGGAACATAGTGCCATTGTTCAGGCATAGAGAACTTCCTTATGCGTTCCACTCTGTTGCCGACATACATGTAGAACTGTCTTGAGTGATTATATATATATCCTAGCATTATTTTGCTCTATGTATAAAAGTCAAAGGAGTCTATTTCAATCTCTTTTTCAAGTTCTATAAGCTCAGCAATTTCCACAGCTAACACAGCTGCATAAAGTTCAAGCCTTGGTTTTGGTGTGAGCTTGGTCTTGCCCATGATAAATCCTACACCCACTTTACCGCTGGGATCCGTAGCTCGAAGATAAGCCACCGCAGCAATGGCTTCGTTGGACGCATCGGAGAAGACATGAATCTCTCTTCTGGTGGCATTTTTTAAGGATGCTTGGGTGTAAGGGCGTGGTATCTGGAGTTGTTCTAATGCTTTTAGAGACTGTTTCCAGGATTCCCACCTTTGTTGTTTCTCCTTGGGTAAGGGGATATCCCAGTCTGAGCTTGCAGAAGTAAGTTGTCTCAGCAGTATCTTACTCTGAATGGCGAGAGGTGTAATGAAACCTAAGGGATCATAAATGCTGTTCACTGTAGACAATACTCCTCGCATTGTGAAGGGCTTGTCACAGGTTGATGCTTGAAATGTGAATGTCTTGTTTAACATTCCAAAGCAATCCAAGACTGCATTGTGTAACAGAAAGGTCAGATCCTAGTTGGAATGTCTTCACACTGACAGCATGGTCATCAGAAGGAAAGGCTATCATGACCTTGTCACTGTTAGAGATGATTTTGTGAAGTCTGAGGTTTGCAGTGGCCAGCATGGTCTGGGTTCTAGTAAGAAGGTCAATAGCTTCTTCTTCATTGGGCAGAGATTTGAGCCCATTGTCTACATAGAAATTCCTTTCCACGAACTGTCTTGCATCAGATTCAAATTCTTTCTCACCCTCTTGAGCTGCTTTACTCAGTCCATAAATTGCTACTGCAGGAGAAGGACTGGTACCGAAAATATGTACCTATATTCGTTAGTCTATGACATCGTTGACATCATTATTGCGGTACCATCGGAACCTGAGGAAGTTTCTGTAGTCTTCACGCACGATGAAACTGTTCATCTGCTGAATGTCAGCCATAACAGCAATTGGCTGTTGTCTGAAGCGAAGTAAAACTCCTATGAGATTGTTGTTCAGATTAAGCCCAGATTAAGCCCAGTAAGAAGATTGTCATTGAGGGAGACACCTTCATGACGAGCACATGAGTCAAAGACCACCCTAATCTGATCAGGATTGCGAGAATGGTAGAGTAGGACCTCTTGTCCTTGTCTAGGCAGACATTGCCTATGATGACCCATCCTAGATCCAGACGTTGAGCATATGGTGCATTGTGTGGACCGTTGGTTTGATGACGAACTTTGTGCACCCTTAGGATGTCTCGACCAAGTAACAGCAGGATATCGACACTTTCATCGAGGGCTGGTATTTGGTTGGCTATGTGCTTTAAGTGAGAATGGTGAAAAGCAGCTTCAGGAGTAGGGATCTCTTCTTTGATACTAAACAATATGATAGTGTGACAAGAACACGCCTATCTGAAAAAGAAGGTTTCTAAAAGATCCACGCAGAGTAGTATGAATTCAAATGAATTTAACAATACTTTATTTGATCACATAGATCATGGGGAGGTTAAACATGAGCACGGTGTACATATGAAAAATAAAATCATGTTTAAAAACACTTAGCGTCTTCAATTTAGGGTCATCTTAGCCAACAGAGCACCATATAAGGCAGAGTAGTGTAATGATGGAATAGTTATCCTGGATTTCCGTAGGTTTCCTGCTTAATATTTGTGTGAACCGTATATTCAGTGGGTGTGTTCCCAGTATATGTCAGGGACCTCCTGGAATGTACAAGCTGGAACACAAAAATACATGGTATGTATCTAGCAATATGGAAACCAAATCACATCCAAAATTTACCAGGCCTCCCTCCACAATAGTCAATGGATACTACTGTTACCTTCTCAGAGGTGAAACTATCATACCCGCCTCTCAAATGTAGGGACTTCCTGGATAGCCACCCCAAGATCAGGTCCTTGATGCTTTTCCAAAAATGCATATGGGGGTGAGGGACCAGGTATACACGATGCGTGGATTTCAAACACATATAGTGTGTATATAGCATATAGCAGGCCGTAGATACCTGAATTTAATATACCCAGTAAAGGGTTTCCAAAAATTGCTCAATTTGAGAAGGTTATTTGCGGTTTTATAAGGATGTGGCTATGTCACAGCAAAAGAATACCTGAATAGGATAGCGTATATATATATATATATATATATGTAGATTCTCCTCCTGAGAGGATTTCCAAAAAATTCCCCGAGTATACAGGGTAAATTAGGCCCATACAACATGCCCTATGAACACCATGTAGGCTCTGTAAATCTCAACAACTGTAAGCTTTTAAATAACTTGCCACCGGTGGAAGATATGTTTCCCTGAGGGATTGCCGTTTGCGAACCGCTGTGATAATAGCCCACTGGTAGTTCTCAAAAGGTCTTGGGCCTACCTAACAGGGAGCTGTGACACCGCCGTTCCTTCCCGCCTCGTGGGCGCCGCACCCTGTGAAGACGCCGAGCGTAGTGACGTCAATACGTTGACGCGTTTCGTCCGCCAATCACCGCAGACTTCGTCAGAACTGGGAGGGGACTTCAATCCTTTGCCTTATATGGTGCACTAATTGCATACCAAAAAGTCTCCACCTCGCCATCTTGTGTTGAAAGAATATCACTACATTGGGAATATCCAAAAGTGAATTAAAACATATATCTTGAATTTTAAAATGATTGCTGGATGTGGAAGAGGAGCCCAATTACTATGGATCAAATCATCTTCCAAGAGAATGATAAACAGGAGATTATTATTAGCATATTTCACTTTCACATAGGGAAACATCAAAACCAAGTCCAGCTACCAAGATTTCAAAAACAGTCCTATTGTTCTATATGCTCACCACCTAATAAGAGTAGAAAGAATTGAACAATTAGGTTCATATTTTGTCCACAGAGGCCCATATTTAGTTCATATATAAGGTATCGCAATGTAGATTATAACTCAGGGTATATAGAGAGTTCAAGGGAATTTATTTCAAAAACACCCCAAAGTTAAGTTCTGTGTTTAGTCCAGATGGGACAAGTGCCCCTAGGGTATAAATCCAGAATTTTTCTTTTTGTAGGAGGACTTTATCAAAATCACCCCGACGAGCCGAAATATTCAGCAGAAAGATCCCTTTTACTTTTAGACCATCTGTTTTGCCCCCGTGTACTTCTTTAAAGTGTTGCGCCAATGGGTTCACTTTTTCTCCCTTTCTTACATTCCTATTTTCATTTCTAATGTCTCTCAGATGTTCACCAATCCTAGTCCTAAGGCTTCTTTTGGTTTTACCTATATAAATCTTTTTACATGGGCATTCTATCATGTATATCATTTTACTACTAGAACAGTTAATGAAGCTTCGTATTTGAAATATCCTAGAGTTATCATTGTTGAAGAACTGATTAGACTTATGTACAAATGGACAAATCTGACAATGACCACATGGAAACATACCATATACACCAGTCTTCCTAGTTAGCCAGTTTCTCTGTGGTACCCTCTGAAATTCTGATTGTACTAATATATCATTTAGATTCCGAGTTCGTTTTGCCACCATATGGGGGCTCTCTCCTACCACTTTCGCTATCTGCGGATTTTGAATTAGTAGATGCCAATGGGAGTCCAGGGCCTTCTTGACTTCATCCCATTGTTGTCCGAATTTAGTTATGAATCTTACCGGTTGGTTTTCAGTATTCGCAGCTGCCTTTGGTTTTGATTTATTAATTAGTTCCTCTCTTGATTTACCAAGGGCTCTTCTTTTTGCTCTTCTTAGGGTTCTATGTGAATAGCCCCTCTCTCTGAACCTTTTGTAGAGCTGGATAGATTCATGTCTATATTCTAATTCTTCTGTACAGTTTCTTTTTATTCTCTGGAACTGACCAATAGGGATTCCCTGTTTTAGACTCTTTGGATGGTAGCTATTAGCATGTAGAAGTGTATTGGCCGCTGTTTCCTTTCTAAATGTTTTAGTGACCAGTTTATTTTCGTGGACAGAGATTGACAAATCCAAAAACGTTATCACCTCTCTATCCACTGTATAAGTAAGTTTGATATTTCTATCATTCTTGTTCAAAAATTCCATAAAGCTTTTAAGCTCATCCATACCTCCATCCCATACCATTAGGACATCATCAATGTATCGCAACCAGGTTATTGCATATTGTTTATAGGGAGTGGAGGGATATACTAGCTCCTCTTCCCACATACCTAGATGTAGACATGCAAATGCCGGGGCCCAAGGTGCTCCCATGGAGGTACCACATATTTGCTGATAGAAGAAGCCCAGAAACTGAAAACAGTTATGGGTCAACATAAACTCAAGCAAATCCAATATAAATTCATTTTGGGCCTCCATTTCAGGAAAATATATCTCGAGAAAATGGGCCACCGCTTTTTGTCCCCAATTGTGTGGGATGGAGGTATAAAGTGATTCCACATCGATGCCCACCAGGAGTGCACCTTCTGGTACTTTTACATTTAGAATCTTTTTAAGTACATCCCCCGTATCTCTTACATAAGATTTGAGCTCCAAGACCAAATCCTTGATCAAGTCGTCTACAAATTTACCTATTGGTTCCAAAGGGCCACCAATAGCAGATACTATAGGGCGTCCCGGTGGTTGAGAGGGATTTTTATGTATTTTTGGGATTACGTAGAAGGTGGGGATATTATATGTATCAACTGTCAACATATCACATTCCCGTTTGGTTAATAGGTTTGCTTCGCGTGCCAATCCCACTTTTTTATTTAGATCAACCACCAGTTTTGGGAACGGGTTATTATGTAGTTTGCGATATGTATCCAGGCTCCTCAGCTGTCTAAACACCTCCTTCTCATATTCCACACTCTCTAGTAGTACTACATTCCCCCCTTTATCACTCTTTTTAATCACAATGTTTTTAGCATTTCTAAGTTCCCTAAGGGCTATTCTTTCACCCCTAGTGAGGTTATCAGCATTCCTCATTGTCCAGTCTATTTTTCCAAGGTCATCATGTACTAGATCTAAAAAAGTACTTAGCCATTTATTTTCCCTGATATTAGGCATTCTTCTGGAAGGAGTTTTAAGTCTAGTATGTCTTTTCCACTTGTTAGAAACATCTCCCTCCCCAAATTCACTGTCTGTGGGAGTCTCATCAAGGAGACTAATGAGATCTCTTAATGCCTGTTGTTCTCTCTCTGAATTCAGATCACAGGGATTTTGTTCTTCTCTAGATACATATGGAATTCTTAGAAGGATCTTTCTCAAAAACAAGTTTAAGTCTTTATAGACCTCAAACAAGTCCATTTTGTCCGTAGGAGAAAAAGTTAGACCTTTCCGCAGTAAATCATAGTGTCTTTTTTTCAATACAAAGTTAGATAGATTTATTACCTTAAGGTCATTCGTTCCCCCCTCTTGGTTAGTTTTTATCTCTTGTGACTTCTGGTTCGATTTTGATTGGATGGTTTGAGGGCAATTGGGGTGTTTCTTTCTTCCTTTGTCCCATTCATTTGTTTGTTTGTTTGTTTTAGTATTCCATGGTTCTCGCCATCTGTTTTTTCCTCTAAAAGACTGACAGATCTCTTATTACTTTCATCATCATCCTCACTCATTGATGAATATCCTCTATTATTTCTAGAAAAATGTTTTTTACGTTTTGATCGACTCCTTCCTCTACTATTAGTTAGGTCAAATATCTCACCTTTCTCCCAGTCCTCTAGGTCTCTTCTAAATTTTTGTTGTTTCGTAAATTTCAGATTTTTTTGTATTTTTTCTATCTCTTTTCTAAGGAAATCATTATGTTTATCAAACTCAGGATCATTCTTCAGAGGATCAAGTGATTTTGCGCTCTCATTAATTTCATTAGAGAGTTCATTTAATTGAACCTTCTCTTCTTCCACAATTAATCGCATAATCTCTATGCCATGTTTTATACAGACCTCTTTCCACCTTTCCAGAAATCTGGGGGTGTGAAGATGTTCTGCTGGAATTACCCTTTCTCTTAATCCCCTGGGAACAATCCCTCTCTCTATATATGATTCAAGGGATGTAATATCCCACTTTCTATTCAAATATTTAGTAGTTAGTTTCTTATGTAGCTTAAACTTGGTCTTGATGTCTCCCTCATTTCCCTCTCCTTGGGGGTCTAAGTTCTTAGTAAATGCAGATCTAATTTCCGCATCCATCTCCTCATTGATCAAATAGGCCATTACCTCCTTAGGTATTTTCCCTTCCACAAAAGGGGGAGGGAATTACACAGTATCATATAGATATAGTCAAAAAATATCAATAATCCAGCAATCACTGTACACCATGCAGATGTTTAAGACTGAGTCCAAACCTCCAAGGTGGCAGAACAGGTTATAAGAACCTTTAAGGAAGTATATCACAATAATAAAGCAAGAGCAAGCCACCAAAAATGACACTAATTGTTAATGTCATAAGCACCTCTCCGACTCACTTATACAAGTGTGGATACATAAACCCAGGGGACAGCATACTAAACAATATGATAGTGTGACAAGAACACGCCTATCTGAAAAAGAAGGTTTCTAAAAGATCCACGCGGAGTAGTATGAATTCAAATGAATTTAACAATACTTTATTTGATCACATAGATCATGGGGAGGTTAAACATGAGCACGGTGTACATATGAAAAATAAAATCATGTTTAAAAACACTTAGCGTCTTCAATTTAGGGTCATCTTAGCCAACAGAGCACCATATAAGGCAGAGTAGTGTAATGATGGAATAGTTATCCTGGATTTCCGTAGGTTTCCTGCTTAATATTTGTGTGAACCGTATATTCAGTGGGTGTGTTCCCAGTATATGTCAGGGACCTCCTGGAATGTACAAGCTGGAACACAAAAATACATGGTATGTATCTAGCAATATGGAAACCAAATCACATCCAAAATTTACCAGGCCTCCCTCCACAATAGTCAATGGATACTACTGTTACCTTCTCAGAGGTGAGACTATCATACCCGCCTCTCAAATGTAGGGACTTCCTGGATAGCCACCCCAAATGGAACAAGGTCCACAGTACCAAATGATTCTGAGGATATACATAGAAAAAGATAATAAATGTGTAGATCATGGGCATCAGGTAACCCCGAAAACAAAACACACATAGAGATGTGGATATAATACCATCAATAAGGATCAAGAAGACTCCTGTCGACTTGAACTAAGATCAGGTCCTTGATGCTTTTCCAAAAATGCATATGGGGGTGAGGGACCAGGTATACACGATTCCCAGGGGATTAAGAGAAAGGGTAATTCCAGCAGAACATCTTCACACCCCCAGATTTCTGGAAAGGTGGAAAGAGGTCTGTATAAAACATGGCATAGAGATTATGCGATTAATTGTGGAAGAAGAGAAGGTTTAATTAAATGAACTCTCTAATGAAATTAATGAGAGCGCAAAATCACTTGATCCTCTGAAGAATGATCCTGAGTTTGATAAACATAATGATTTCCTTAGAAAAGAGATAGAAAAAATACAAAAAAATCTGAAATTTACGAAACAACAAAAATTTAGAAGAGACCTAGAGGACTGGGAGAAAGGTGAGATATTTGACCTAACTAATAGTAGAGGAAGGAGTCGATCAAAACGTAAAAAACATTTTTCTAGAAATAATAGAGGATATTCATCAATGAGTGAGGATGATGATGAAAGTAATAAGAGATCTGTCAGTTTTTTAGAGGAAAAAACAGATGGCGAGAACCATGGAATACTAAAACAAACAAACAAACAAATGAATGGGACAAAGGAAGAAAGAAACACCCCAATTGCCCTCAAACCATCCAATCAAAATCGAACCAGAAGTCACAAGAGATAAAATTAACCAAGAGGGGGGAACGAATGACCTTAAGGTAATAAATCTATCTAACTTTGTATTGAAAAAAAGACACTATGATTTACTGCGGAAAGGTCTAACTTTTTCTCCTACGGACAAAATGGACTTGTTTGAGGTCTATAAAGACTTAAACTTGTTGTTGAGAAAGATCCTTCTAAGAATTCCATATGTATCTAGAGAAGAACAAAATCCCTGTGATCTGAATTCAGAGAGAGAACAACAGGCATTAAGAGATCTCATTAGTCTCCTTGATGAGACTCCCACAGACAGTGAATTTGGGGAGGGAGATGTTTCTAACAAGTGGAAAAGACATACTAGACTTAAAACTCCTTCCAGAAGAATGCCTAATATCAGGGAAAATAAATGGCTAAGTACTTTTTTAGATCTAGTACATGATGACCTTGGAAAAATAGACTGGACAATGAGGAATGCTGATAACCTCACTAGGGGTGAAAGAATAGCCCTTAGGGAACTTAGAAATGCTAAAAACATTGTGATTAAAAAGAGTGATAAAGGGGGGAATGTAGTACTACTAGAGAGTGTGGAATATGAGAAGGAGGTGTTTAGACAGCTGAGGAGCCTGGATACATATCGCAAACTACATAATAACCCGTTCCAAAAACTGGTGGTTGATCTAAATAAAAAAGTGGGATTGGCACGCGAAGCAAACCTATTAACCAAACGGGAATGTGATATGTTGACAGTTGATACATATAATATCCCCACCTTCTACGTAATCCCAAAAATACATAAAAATCCCTCTCAACCACCGGGACGCCCTATAGTATCTGCTATTGGTGGCCCTTTGGAACCAATAGGTAAATTTGTAGACGACTTGATCAAGGATTTGGTCTTGGAGCTCAAATCTTATGTAAGAGATACGGGGGATGTACTTAAAAAGATTCTAAATGTAAAAGTACCAGAAGGTGCACTCCTGGTGGGCATCGATGTGGAATCACTTTATACCTCCATCCCACACGTTTGGGGACAAAAAGCGGTGGCCCATTTTCTCGAGATATATTTTCCTGAAATGGAGGCCCAAAATGAATTTATATTGGATTTGCTTGAGTTTATGTTGACCCATAACTGTTTTCAGTTTCTGGGCTTCTTCTATCAGCAAATATGTGGTACCTCCATGGGAGCACCTTGGGCCCCGGCATTCGCATGTCTACATCTAGGTATGTGGGAAGAGGAGCTAGTATATCCCTCCACTCCCTATAAACAATATGCAATAACCTGGTTGCGATACATTGATGATGTCCTAATGGTATGGGATGGAGGTATGGATGAGCTTAAAAGCTTTATGGAATTTTTGAACAAGAATGATAGAAATATCAAACTTACTTATACAGTGGATAGAGAGGTGATAACGTTTTTGGATTTGTCAATCTCTGTCCACGAAAATAAACTGGTCACTAAAACATTTAGAAAGGAAACAGCGGCCAATACACTTCTACATGCTAATAGCTACCATCCAAAGAGTCTAAAACAGGGAATCCCTATTGGTCAGTTCCAGAGAATAAAAAGAAACTGTACAGAAGAATTAGAATATAGACATGAATCTATCCAGCTCTACAAAAGGTTCAGAGAGAGGGGCTATTCACATAGAACCCTAAGAAGAGCAAAAAGAAGAGCCCTCGGTAAATCAAGAGAGGAACTAATTAATAAATCAAAACCAAAGGCAGCTGCGAATACTGAAAACCAACCGGTAAGATTCATAACTAAATTCGGACAACAATGGGATGAAGTCAAGAAGGCCCTGGACTCCCATTGGCATCTACTAATTCAAAATCCGCAGATAGCGAAAGTGGTAGGAGAGAGCCCCCATATGGTGGCAAAACGAACTCGGAATCTAAATGATATATTAGTACAATCAGAATTTCAGAGGGTACCACAGAGAAACTGGCTAACTAGGAAGACTGGTGTATATGGTATGTTTCCATGTGGTCATTGTCAGATTTGTCCATTTGTACATAAGTCTAATCAGTTCTTCAACAATGATAACTCTAGGATATTTCAAATACGAAGCTTCATTAACTGTTCTAGTAGTAAAATGATATACATGATAGAATGCCCATGTAAAAAGATTTATATAGGTAAAACCAAAAGAAGCCTTAGGACTAGGATTGGTGAACATCTGAGAGACATTAGAAATGAAAATAGGAATGTAAGAAAGGGAGAAAAAGTGAACCCATTGGCGCAACACTTTAAAGAAGTACACGGGGGCAAAACAGATGGTCTAAAAGTAAAAGGGATCTTTCTGCTGAATATTTCGGCTCGTCGGGGTGATTTTGATAAAGTCCTCCTACAAAAAGAAAAATTCTGGATTTATACCCTAGGGGCACTTGTCCCATCTGGACTAAACACAGAACTTAACTTTGGGGTGTTTTTGAAATAAATTCCCTTGAACTCTCTATATACCCTGAGTTATAATCTACATTGCGATACCTTATATATGAACTAAATATGGGCCTCTGTGGACAAAATATGAACCTAATTGTTCAATTCTTTCTACTCTTATTAGGTGGTGAGCATATAGAACAATAGGACTGTTTTTGAAATCTTGGTAGCTGGACTTGGTTTTGATGTTTCCCTATGTGAAAGTGAAATATGCTAATAATAATCTCCTGTTTATCATTCTCTTGGAAGATGATTTGATCCATAGTAATTGGGCTCCTCTTCCACATCCAGCAATCATTTTAAAATTCAAGATATATGTTTTAATTCACTTTTGGATATTCCCAATGTAGTGATATTCTTTCAACACAAGATGGCGAGGTGGAGACTTTTTGGTATGCAATTAGTGCACCATATAAGGCAAAGGATTGAAGTCCCCTCCCAGTTCTGACGAAGTCTGCGGTGATTGGCGGACGAAACGCGTCAACGTATTGACGTCACTACGCTCGGCGTCTTCACAGGGTGCGGCGCCCACGAGGCGGGAAGGAACGGCGGTGTCACAGCTCCCTGTTAGGTAGGCCCAAGACCTTTTGAGAACTACCAGTGGGCTATTATCACAGCGGTTCGCAAACGGCAATCCCTCAGGGAAACATATCTTCCACCGGTGGCAAGTTATTTAAAAGCTTACGGTTGTTGAGATTTACAGAGCCTACATGGTGTTCATAGGGCATGTTGTATGGGCCTAATTTACCCTGTATACTCGGGGAATTTTTTGGAAATCCTCTCAGGAGGAGAATCTACATATATATATATATATATATATATACGCTATCCTATTCAGGTATTCTTTTGCTGTGACATAGCCACATCCTTATAAAACCGCAAATAACCTTCTCAAATTGAGCAATTTTTGGAAACCCTTTACTGGGTATATTAAATTCAGGTATCTACGGCCTGCTATATGCTATATACACACTATATGTGTTTGAAATCCACGCATCGTGTATACCTGGTCCCTCACCCCCATATGCATTTTTGGAAAAGCATCAAGGACCTGATCTTAGTTCAAGTCGACAGGAGTCTTCTTGATCCTTATTGATGGTATTATATCCACATCTCTATGTGTGTTTTGTTTTCGGGGTTACCTGATGCCCATGATCTACACATTTATTTTTTTTTTTATGTATATCCTCAGAATCATTTGGTACTGTGGACCTTGTTCCATTTGGGGTGGCTATCCAGGAAGTCCCTACATTTGAGAGGCGGGTATGATAGTCTCACCTCTGAGAAGGTAACAGTAGTATCCATTGACTATTGTGGAGGGAGGCCTGGTAAATTTTGGATGTGATTTGGTTTCCATATTGCTAGATACATACCATGTATTTTTGTGTTCCAGCTTGTACATTCCAGGAGGTCCCTGACATATACTGGGAACACACCCACTGAATATACGGTTCACACAAATATTAAGCAGGAAACCTACGGAAATCCAGGATAACTATTCCATCATTACACTACTCTGCCTTATATGGTGCTCTGTTGGCTAAGATGACCCTAAATTGAAGACGCTAAGTGTTTTTAAACATGATTTTATTTTTCATATGTACACCGTGCTCATGTTTAACCTCCCCATGATCTATGTGATCAAATAAAGTATTGTTAAATTCATTTGAATTCATACTACTCCGCGTGGATCTTTTAGAAACCTTCTTTTTCAGATAGGCGTGTTCTTGTCACACTATCATATTGTTTAGTATGCTGTCCCCTGGGTTTATGTATCCACACTTGTATAAGTGAGTCGGAGAGGTGCTTATGACATTAACAATTAGTGTCATTTTTGGTGGCTTGCTCTTGCTTTATTATTGTGATCTCTTCTTTGATGCTTGGAATCTGGTTGCACTCAGTGATAGTGGGCAAAGATATTTCCCCTTTGTCATTCAGAGGAGGAACTACAAGACCACTGGCTCTCCTACCTAAGACTTCTGTAGTGCCGGAACAAGTGCTTAGAGTATACGGCAGAGCATCTCCAGTTATGTTCAACAGTTCAAAAAACTGTGTTCTTGCAAGAGATCTGTTACTCTGATCATCCAGAATAGTATACAGTCTTATGACCTTTCCAGGTTGACCTTTGGGGTATACACAGACCATGCATATATTTGCACAAGATTTGTTGCAGAATCCTTCTCCACAGAACTCTGTAGATGTAGAGAACACTGGGGTGGTAGGTGCTGCTTGATCTGGGTGCTCCCCGCCTTGCTTTGCATCAGGAAGATTGCTTGTGAGCATAGTAGAGTTGTGCGAATATTGATGAAGAGCTTGCACATGGTCATCACTGTCACACTCTATACATTTGATGATCGCTTTACAGTCCTTTGCAAAGTGTTCTGTGGAGGCACAGCATTTGTAACAAACCCCAAATTTCTTCAAAAGTTCCTTACGTTCTTGGAGGGTTATCTTTCTGAAGCCGATACATTTCTTAAGTGGATGTGGTTTGGTATGTATTGGACACTGGCAATTTGGGTCCTCAATTCTCTTGTTTTGATCAGTCTGTCTTTTCAAGAAATGTAGCAGGCGCAGGTAGAACATTAGTCCTTTTCACTAACACTGGACCTCTACGGTCTCTGTGTGACATACGTATGTTCGTAGGTCTTGGAGAGAGTGTACTGAGAAGGTTACAGTCCCCATATGAGAAACTTGGGTCATTCTTAGTGTCTGCAATTCTTTTGATGAACTCGCAGAAGTAGGAAAAAGGATGAAAGGCAACTCTATGTTCTTCCTTATACTTTGATCCAAGCGCTGCCCATCTTTCTTGAATTCCATATGGTAGCTTGAGAACAATAGATTTGATACCATGAGAGGTTTCAAGGTACCTGATACCAGGTAAGTTGATGTCAGCCTTAGCAAGTTGAATCTCTAATAGAACATCGCTGAGTTCTTGAAACTTTAGATTGTCATTAGCAGAAATCTTTGGGAAGCTTTGCAACCTTTTGAATAAAGCATCTTCAATGGCCTCTGGGCTGCCAAAGGTATGTTCAAGTCTGCCCCAAGCAGCATTAAGGCCTGCCGCAGGGTTGTCAATATGAACTGCTTTGAGCCTCTTGATGCGTTCAGTAGACTGGGGACCTATCCATCTGATTAGCAGATCTAATTCCTCTGTGGCATTGATGTCTACGTCACTCATTGTGGCCCTAAAAGTGGATTTCCAGCCTCTGTAATTTTCAGGTTTGTCATCAAACTTGGTGAGGCCTGTCTTAACAAGCTCTCTGCGGAGCATGTATTTAGCAAACTGTGACATGTCCGTGTTTTCAGATTTTGGGTGCATGACTGCAGGTGGAACAGAGTTGGTTGTGACAGTTGGTGGACTTATGTGGAGTGACTTGGGAACATATATTGCTGCTAAGGCATTCAATGCCAGAACTAGTTTAAAATCCATTGGCATGTTGGTTTGTAGAGTAGTGTGTTTGCTAGGAGGTACTCTGTTGGTGCCAAAGTATGATGGATGGTCAGTTAAATACACACCAGTGTCTGCGGCTAGCTGAGATGCTGCAGTCTGATGTATTGGAGGATATAAGGGCAAATGGCCTTGAGGTACAGTAGGTGCAGAGAAGAGACTTTGATGGAGTAGTTTGGCTGTTCTGACAGGGAGTTCATGTTCTGGAGATGTGTGAAGAATCTGAGACATAAGATACAACTGAGTGTCTGGAACTGTTGTCTCTTTTGTTTTCACTAGCAACTTGTTTTAAGACCCTTAACCTTGCCATGGCTGTGGCATGCTCACATTGTTTTTCCAAAACTTCAATTTCTGCCTTTTGGCATGTAGCTTCAGCTTCTTTCTTTGCTTTCTGATGTCCTTTTCTGCAGCCTGAGCCTCCATTTCTGCAGCCTGAGCCTCCATTTCTGCTTTCTTAGGTGCGGCTTGAGCCTCCATTTCTGCGGCCTGAGCTTTCATTTCTGCTTTCTTATGTGCAGCCTGAGCCTCCATTTCTGCGGCCTGAGCCTCCATTTCTGCTGCCTGAATTTTAGAAGCTTCAGCATCAGCACGAGCTTTTATTAGTTGTTGACTGAGTGTAGAAGACCTTGATTGTATGGATTTGGAAGATCTTGAGGAGCATCTAGTAGATGCGGAGCGATAAGACCTGGATTCATGGAGCTGTGTTATTCTCACTTCTGTCTTTGTCTTTGTTCACACCGCTAAATTGTCTCTTTCAAGATTGAGCTCCTCAAAACTCATTAATTCTTCCAATGACCTTTGAGTGTTGTACCGCTTTAATAGAGCAATATAGTTAACACACAGTCTTTGATAATTCTCATAAGCAACATTCAATTGCTGGATAGCGCCCTCTAGTTTTATTGGCTCATGAGATTGTTGGGAGAGAGCAGACATGCATTTAACAGTATTAGACCATAAGTCATTAATATTAGACAGCAATTCTAACTTGTCAGCATTAAGATTTTCTTGCACTTTCCAGGTTGGATTTCTTAAGCGTTTTTCTCTTTTATCTAAGTCCTGCTCTGGATGAAGCTCTGATTGTGGTTGTGTATTGGTTTCCCCAGACTGTATATTACTTTCCTGAAACATCATGTTAGCAAGTAGAGGGGTTGATAGAAAGTTTACAGAGAAATGTATCAATTTTTGTGTGGCTGAGTTCAGGTTTCCTAGGCAATGATTGCAGAAAGATTTTCTTTTTCTTTCTTATAAGTTCACAGGCAAGCCATGTGGTAATGTATACAGATGCAGTGTATAAACTTGCAGTTGTAAAACATTCACATCAATAATTTGTCCTGACACTGATGAGTGTTATGCTGGGATATACTTGGAGGCATGTACAGACTTGTGTAGAAGTGGGTGCACTCTCTATAGCTGTTATATCCAGTATCCATGTAACATCTCACTGTGTATTCTAGCTAGCAAGGATTCCTATGAAGACAGTTCACTGATCCTTTGACTAGCCAGGATCCTATGAAGCATTCCACTGATCTTTTGACTGTTCTGTCTCTCCAATCTAAACATTGACAGTGTGATCTCTGTAATTTACAGTTGTGATGAGTGATAACTTCAACCTCATTTGGATACCACAGTCAGTGACTCAATCGATAAGACATCTTGTAGATCTTGTGAAGTTTATTCCATAAACTGAGAGAATCTTACAACAATGAACATTTGATAGGTCAAAAGATCATAATGTTTCCTGCTCCATGACATGAGGCTAGAGCTGCAATGCATTAATGGAAAGGGGGAGGGCTATCTATACAGCATTAACTAAACCAAAGGAAAGGGAGGAGCAGAAACAAATATAGAAATACTTAAGGGCATATGACAGTCAATATGACAGTCATGTGAAACATGACACTTATTTTTTGCTTTTTTGTGGGAACACAAAAAGTGTGAGCAGCAGTACTAACATTAGTTATATATAGCTTTTAGACATTATTTTCTTTCATTAATTTGCACTGTTTTAGGGTATTTGTGCTGAGGTTTTTTCACTATTGTACTGTACATGAGAGACTTCGGGTACGTTTATTGGGTTGCCAGCTTTTATTCTCCTGCTGCTCTGCATGTCGCCAGCCTGGTGCCCCTCTGTGTGGGGCTACTGCATTAATGTTGCCTCATAAAGATGGCTGCCACTTCTATTACCCAGGGGCCCCATGAGTTTTCGGTCCACCCCGGTACATTACAGTGGTGTTTGGCACAACAGCAGCAGAAGTGTGTTTTTTGCTTTCTTCTTTCCAAATTTATTATCAATGTTGACAGGTTGCATTGTGGAATGTTTGACACTATAACTTAAAAGCAATACAGCTACCAACTGCTCACAGCCTGCCTGTGTGACTTGGTGATTTTTAGCTGAACTATGAAGGAACATCCAAACTTTGAAAATTAAGAACAGTGCAGAACATTTTCTGACATGGCTTAACATTGTGACATTTCCAAATCACATACAATTGTGTAGTCAGGGAGTGTCAGCTAAGCTTTCCTGGGAAACATCTGAGAATCAAAGAATCAAATCAAGTGGGCTATAATACAAAGCTAAATAAAATTGTTAAAAGGTTAGAGGCACACCCTGTCTGTAGGGTTATTGGCTCTTGTCGTATATCACATTTATACAATGTATGAATCACTACTTGTATGATTACTGTGGCCATATGAAATAAAAAAGTGTGACCGTTGATAAGATGAATTTTAAGAAATTGTAAGGACCTCTATACATACAACTTTCTTGCTTTAAATGGTATATGCAAAAATAAAATCTACATACTCACCTCCATGCTGCAGCATTAGTGTCACACTATAATTGTGCCATGCCAACCCTAGGCCCACAAAACATTTAATCAAATGACCGCTGATTGCTCAGCTTTTGGTCTGCTCAGAGCAGAGAACGTGACTGTCAGTCATTACTCTCTGATCAGCCTCCCCCCAGCACTCACTAGAGTGGGCACGGTTGGCTCCAGCTCTCAGGCTCAAGCAGACAGCTAGGTGGATCCTGAAAATATTGACAGGGTCCCTCCTGGCATGCCTCTGCCCTGTCAGCTAATAGCAGACAAAAGCCTGTAATCAGATGACTGTGGGTCGCAGGAGAACAAATATAAGTGTACACCTGTGACTCTACAGAACAGCATGCCCAAAAAAGTTGGTCATACTTTACTTCAATCCACCCAAAACTTGCATTACATGCAGATTTTGCTAAATGCTGGAGAGGTTAAAGTGTCACTAAACCCACATAAAAACACTATCAATAAATGCTGTAATACATGCTGTTCATACCCCCCCTTCTGTCCAAGTCCCCAATGCAGCTAGGGATTTTGCAGAGCAATGTTGGCAGGTTTGCACATGCTCAGTTTTTAGTGAGTTTCTATGCTGGGCATTTCCTCCCTATCACATTTGAGCAGCCCATGTGACTGTAGAGGCACATATTTGGGTGTATACATACTGGTAAATGACAGCCCACTCCCTCCCTCCTCCTCCATGCCACCTAACCAGCTAAACACAATGGTGGAGGAATATTACATGTAGATTGTTGGAGGCTTTACCTACCTCTTATTCTAAGACACAGTCTGGAGGGGCGTGACACAGCCTGTGACTGGCAGAAATCTGCCCACACCACACTGTATTCCAAAGGCTTTTTTTTTTTTAACGTGACCGACAGCAGACAGGCTGAGAAAGAGCTGGGTCATGTGACAGCTGTATATCGACTAGGAAAAGTTACTTACATGTTTTATTTTATTAAAATAATTATAGTGCCATCATCCATGTACATAATTAGAAGGGACAATGCAAATTAAGCAATGTGTGTGTTTAGTATCACTTTCACAACCTAGCATTTTCTTACATTTCTAGAGGACTTCACTGACTTGAGTTCTTGGGCCTGCACAAGAACAAAAGGTTCTGCGACACACAAACATGGGCAGTAACACCCACTCAGACAAAACAGTGTTAAAGTAGATGTAAACCCAATAATAAAAACAAATCTGACAGAAGTGTTCACATCAAACCAAAATAAATGATTGTGGCGCCAAATATAAAAGAACTAAAAATAAAAAACTAAGTGATGTTGCTTTATTATTTAACCCCCTAGGGGGTTTTACAGCTGCCCCTAAAAAGTGAATGTGACACTTGTATGTGGACTGATCGTGAGTAGATAGGCGCTGTACTTACAATAATATATAAATTCACCCTATGAACCCAATAGGATAGCTGAATATTGGTTAACTGTGAATGAACAACCAATTAGTAATCATCAAACAATTCAGAAACCAAATAATTCATAAGACATTGTAATCATTAACTACTGTATATACTCCTATTTCCATAGAAAGTCCTTGTGCTTCCACCACATGCTAAATAAACAAAGTTTAACAGTCCTTTTTAGAGCTCAATAATGGCGACAAAAAGATCCATGTGTCCATGTGCTGATTATGCCATACCACTCGAAGGAATCACAGAAATAAAAAAAAACGTTCTAAGTGTAGTATTTAATGAGGCAACAGCAAGAATTAAAAACAAACTTAATACACTCACATAATGCAGAGCCTATCGCCTTTGTATTGAATTAAGATGGCCGACGTGCGTTCCAAGCCTCTGTCCCGGCCGGATGTGACATCACCGGAGCCCTAATTTTTCATTTCTGTGATTCCTTCGAGTGGTATGGCATAATCAGCAAGGGTTACCTGTCTCAACCCCTTTAAATATCTTTTTGGTGAATATATTGGAAATTTTACATCAGTCCACCTGGCTATTCAACTATGAAGTTGGGGTGATGGAGACCATATGTGGATGAACCTCAAGAGAATACCCTGGTTTATAAAAACACAGTGCGATATATGACCACCATTATGGGGTCATATAGGTCTGGTGAGAGAGCCATTCGTTTGCCTTTGCACTGAGGTGTGGACACATGGATCTTTTTGTCACCATTATTGAGTTCTAAAAAGGACTGTTACACTTCATGTTGTGCTCCTACAGTGCCACCCTGTCACATGCCAGACATAAATTGTGATTGCATGGTCCACCGTTGTCACTTTTATAAAGCCAAACCAAAGCAATAATGAGCAACTGGTGCTGCGGTGAGTGCATGTAGACAGGAAAAAGGGCTGGAGGAGATCAACAGCATTGCAGCAAATGTATGGTTCAAATTGCACCGTACAGAAATTGCATCGGAATGCGGTGCAGTTCCTGTGCGAATCACATGTGATGTGCCAGATTACATCAGTGAACCCGGGCTCAAGGTCAAGCGAAAAAGCTAAGATTTATTATATAATATTGTAGCTTACCAATTCTTAGATATGATGACTGTATTAGTTTACTTTTGTAGCAGTGCCCCCGTAGCAGACGCTGAATAGATGCCCACGGTTCTTTTCCCTGTAGCCAGGCACACAGTCATGGTCACTCCTTTGGCTCAGTAAACAGTCCAGGGGTGTTCTCTTTTTGTTGTTTCGGTTTTTGGGGTAACTTGGATAGGGATAGAGGACTATATGGGATACTCCATAGGAGGACACTCTTTCTTCTGTAAAACTATGAGCCAAGTCCTTGCACGAGTAAATTTGCAGACAGCCTTGTAGTAGCAACTTGAGAAATCTGAGCAGAGTCCTTTCACTAGGAATTAAATAGACTACACTCTTCAGGATATCAGACACAATGTCCCCTTTGAAAACAGCTAACTCTATAGCACCAGAGGGTTGGCAACAGTACACAGTCTCTAGGGTCTCTCATCCTGGTCTATACTCACTAATGTCCTTATGATGATTGATTGCCTCCTCCCAATGTCTTCCAGATACTTTATCCCAGTGATATCAGACCAGCTCCTCAGACAGCAAGTCCCCCAGACAGCTTCAGCAACTTTCAGAAAAGTAGCCTTACTAGCTAGCCCAGCTGGGACCTCAATGAACTGCAGACACATGGCAGGCCTGCCCAGGGGACAATCAGCCCCCTTAGCCTGTGATCACCTTCTCAGGGACAAAACACTTCTGTTCAAGGTCTCAGACTATTTATACAACTTCGCAGCAAGTAGTAACCATGAGTGCAGTCTCTCCCAGGGACTGGCTCGGACAGTATAAATATTCATGCTACCAATTTGCCTAAGGGCTCATGTACACTGCAGCTGATAAACTCACGTTTAGGTGCTGTCCAGCGTTTTTTTCTGCAGCCCCTGAACTCATACTAATGTTTTCCTATGTGTCCATGTACACATCTTTGTTTACAGTCATTTACAGGCAGTTGAGTTTACAGTCGGTTTTTTGAAAGCAGAAAACTTGCGTTCAGCAGTCAATTTTATCAGAGTTTCAAGCACAAAACACTTGTAAACGCGGCTACATGCGGCAAATTGCATTTATAAGCATTTGTGTTTGAAAATATTTTTTAACTCTTCCAGTTCCCGATGCTGTCCAGAGCCTTTTTTCATCATGAAAAATGCATGCAAATGACCATTCACACCTCAAATTCTTCATGCAGACCCCCTGCCAGGTGGCCTTAGTGACTCACTCCACCAGACACCTTTCCCACCCTTGGAAACAAAAGAATTGTTAATGAGCAACTCACACCTAAGCTAATCCCAACACCTTCTGCTCTCTCTGCTTATACTAATACTTTCTGTATTTCTCTGAAACAGTCTGCAATAGATAATAATTTACCACTTTTCAGTGCATTCTGGGCATTTTGGAGGTTCTCCTGTGCTTATCTTTAAAAAACGCTTCTATACGCAAACGCGTTATGCAAACGTGGCTACCTACGTTTTCCAGCAGTCAGTTTCCATCATTCAGAAGTGTCCCATGTACATGATGCCTTACTCCACACCCATGTTCCAGAACCACCCAGAAAAGTCTGGGGAGAGCAATTAAACCTGCAGCCTGTAAAACAGACCTAAACAATCACAAACAGCCACCCTGATTACAGTGAGCCCAGAACCAAAGTTACCTAATCCTAGCACCTACTAGGAGGGTGCTACACATTTTTTAGGCTTTCTTTCTTCTATTTTCATCCGGCTATTCAGACAGTAAGTTATTTTTCAGAAAAAAGCTGTTTTGTAGTTACAGGGATGATACAGACCATTTAACACTGACAGGGGTGCTTAAAAAAATCAGCTTTTATTTATTTATTTATGTAAAACATATTTATTTATGTAAAACTTTTATTTCAAAAGGAAAAAACTGTTTGCTGTAATTGATTTTAAAGTGTGAGCTGGAGTTTGGTTTCTATTAGTTACTGTTTTAAAGCGAATACATTTAACACTCCCCTTCTTCCCGACTGACAATGCTTCTGTCTGCTGTGCCTCCTGTGCTCATCCTTCCAGAGTTGTATCTCACTAATACCGGAGGTGTGTTACTGGCTAGATCACCAGGTGAAGTCAGAAGGAAAATGGCCATATAAGTGAAAACTAATGCAGCTACCACATCTATCACCAATATATTACATTTTTAGTTTTGGGTTTATTACTGCTTTAATGTTGCTTAGAAGTGAAAGCAAACAAATCTGACATATAGCAATAAATCCAGAATTCATATTCAAAATGAAAGGCAAAAAGTATTGTTAGATTGGTACCTTCAAATAATAATGAATAATGAATAAACCTTAAAGTGGTTATAAAGGCTGAAGGTTTTTTTTTTACCATAATGCATTCTCTGCATTAAGGTAAAACACCTTCAGTTTCCAGGATCAAACCTCAGTCCTCCCATATACTTATCTGAGCCTAAGGATACTTTAACACTGAGAAGTTTTTCAAGTGTTTTTGCATTAAAAGCACCTGAAAAGTTCAACAAAACTGCTTCCCTATGTATGTGAATTTATATCTATATATGTTTTCACTCTGAGGCATTGCGCTTGCGGTGCAGTGTAAAAATTCTTTTGTGCAGCATCTTTGGGGGCTGTTTGAGCAGTTAAAAAAAACGCCCCACAAATGCCTTTTCCCATTGAAGTCAATGGAAAACGTCTGAAAAACGCCCCTGAGAAGCGTTTTTGATGCAGTTTTAAGTCATGTGTCCTTTAAAAAATGTTGTAAAAATGCCTACGCATTTTTGCAGTGGATCAGTGTGAAAGTAGCCTAATCTTGATCCAGTGATGTGCACAAGAGCAGCGGCTCCCTCATCACTGGGCAGATTAATAGCAGTGGGAACCATCGGCTCTTACTGCTGACAATCAAATCCTATAAAGATGGAGTGGGGGGTGGGGCGAAGCCCCGTGTCTGGGTCAAGGACCCTTTATCAGGCATGTTAACAGAAGCAGGACAAAGGGACCTGGTGCACTGACCATTTATGTTTTATACCTGCATGTAAATGGCTAAATGCATGGTTTAATTACACATGTGTAAACTGTTTAACTTGTCAGCAATCACTCAAATCCCTTAGGCCTCTTTGCAGAGTGGTATTGCAGTGTTTTCTTATAAAACAATAAAAACTTGGCAGAAGTTCTAACTCTTTATTCGACAAAAAAAAAATGATTGCGGTTGGAAATTGGTTTCATAACTGGCAGAACTCTATGGTATATGCAGTTCCATGATAACTTTATGTGTTTAATTTTTGTGAATTAAGCTCATAATCTATATCAAAGATACATATATATATATATATATTACACTTTTACAGTAAAGACACAAATGCCTTATTTAATTGTATTGCTCAATCTAAAGGATAAGCTCAGACTTCACCCACACTACTCCTTATGTACAGAGGATAGACAAGCAGGACTATTCTAAATTGTGGTAATAATATTTATTGAGGAGGAAACACAACCTTTACTCTTCTCATCAGATGGTGGATGCGGAAATTCCCCAGTTAGTTCTGTACTTTGAAATGTAGAATGACAAAATTGTGTCATCCAGACATACTTTGTGCAGCATTTAATTGTGTTATAAAACGGGCTTTCTTATCTTGCAGTACCATTCTTCAACATGAACATAAGTGCATTAAAAAGATTAAAAAAACAGCATCTAAGAACTTAATATTTGGAATATTATTTCATTGTACATTTACTGCTTTTCCTATCCTGTAATTAGAAATGAGTAAAGTAAAAATCATCCAATTCAAGTACACACTTAGTTTGTCTCAACATCCAGTGTATACTGTGACACCATGGCTTCAATTATCACCTCTATGCTGATGACACGCAAATTTACCTCTCCACCCCTCGCCTCACCCCTTCAGTCTCCACCCGTATCACCCACCTACTGAACGACATATCAGACTGGATGTCGCTCCAATTGAACCTTTCCAAAACTGAGCTCCTGATTTTCCCCCCCTGCCCACGCCCCCCCCCCTCCATCACGACCAACAACGCCACCATCAGTCCCACCCCGCAAGCCAAAGTCCTAGGTGTCGCTCTAGACTCAAACCTGTCCTTCCAACCCCATGTCAATCGTTGGCAAACTCATGCAGGCTCCACCTCCACAACATCTCCAAAATACATACGTTCCTAACCCCAGACACTACTAAACAACTCATTCACTCCCTTATTATCTCACGTCTGGACTACTGCAACTCCCTTCTCACCGGCCTATCTCATCACAGACTATTCCCACTTCAGTCTATCCTGAACTCAGCGGCCAGATTCATCCACCTTACCAACAACTCCGCTTCTGCCACCCCCCTCTGTCATTCCCTTCACTGGATCCCAATTGCCCAACGCATTAAATTCAAACTACTAACACAGACACATAAAGCCATTCATAACGCTGCCCCAAACTACCTCACTGACCTGATACCCAAATACCACCCAACCCATACTCTTCGCTCCTCACAAGACCTCCTACTTTCTAGCTCCCTGGTCTCCTCCTCCCACGCCCAACTGCAGGACTTCTCCACGACTTCCCCCATCCTCTGGAACTCACTACCCCAATCCATCAGACTGTCACCTACCCTCCTCACCTTTAGGCGCACCCTAAAAACCCATCTTTTCAGGGAAGCCTACCCAGCCCTCACCTAACAGCCGGTCTCCTCCACTCCTCCTACCACTCCATCCCCCACAGCCACTTCCTCCTGTACCACTATCCCCTCCCTCCTAGATTGTAAGCTCGAAAGAGCAGGGCCCTTGACCCCCTCGTGTTTTGTTTTGTTACTGTATTGACTCATGTTCTGTCCTCCACTATAATGTACAGCGCTGAGCAAACCTTTTAGCGCTATATAAATACTGTAATAATAATGACTGAGTAAGCACTTGCTGACTGTTGACTTGCTGATTACCTCTCCCTCTGTAGTCTAGCCCAGCTGGTCTAGGTCAGCTCCGCTAATAGGAATACATGTGACCTTCTATCATTACTTCCAAACCAACGCAGTCCTTTGCTGAGGAGTGAGAGAGTAGCAGGTTATTAAATCTATTTAAGCACCAACACAGACCAACATGGAGCCTACACAAGGTAAAACCTCGGACTCCGGGTAATAAACGTTGCGGGAAGGGGGGGGGGATTAGCAAAGGTTAGTATTGGGGGTCATAACAAGAAAATATGTGAAAGTAACAGATTCTCTTTAAAACATTTGTCCTGCATCAAGGTCTGTTTTCTTATATAATAGCAGTTCTTGTGTTTAAGACCCCTCAAACAAGGCACAAATCACATGCACTGATATGGGTGTACTGGGTGTACCAATATGACTGTGGCCGTTCGTGTCAGAAATGACGTAAGAGTGGAATGTGGTGACGTAATTTCCGACACGAATGGCCGCAGTCATATTGGTACACCCAGTACAACCATATCAGCACATGTGATTGATGCCTTGTTTGATCTGTTTCCATGTAAGTGCGCATTTGTCTTTACAATAAATTTGATTCATTTACAATATTACACTATGGAAGCACCTTTTCTTGTCTCTCTGGGAGTGCTGTGAGCTGGCTGTTTTTTCTGGTCCAAACGGACACCTGTCAGGAGTTCTGTGCGCTGGCTGATTTCCGTGTCCAAAGGTGAAAGATATATTACCACCACTGAATAGTATGGTCCACCTGTGAGGGGGATATCATCCCTACATCGCTGTTTGGGATTCCACTTAACTAGTAGCCGACCGCAGATAGCCGAATGACGGCTTCACTGCGGCCGGCCAGTTCTGAGTGGACGTCATATGACGTCCTCCCAGAATGCGCTCTCTTGCGCGGACACAGCTGATCACGTGATGTGGTAAAAGGCCAATCACAGCGGCCTTTTACCACGTGATCAGCGGTGTCCAATGACACGCTGATCAGAGGGAAATGCAAGTGCCGGTTCTCGGCTGTACTTTCCTCACGCTGTCAGATCGTGAGGAAAGTACTGCCGAGAACCGGCAGTTGTCAGAGTGGGGATCGGCACCGATCATCAGGGCACTGATGATCAGTGCCCTGATGATCGGTGCCCAGCAGTGCCACCCGCAAGTTCCGCCCACCTGTGCCCAGCAGTGCGCCCACTAGCTCTACCCACCTGTGCCCAGCAGTGCACCCACCTGTGCCCAGCAGTGCACCCACCTGTGCCACTCTGCAGTGTCACACACCTGTGCCCAGAAGTGCCACCTACCTGTGCCCAGCAGTGCCACCCACCTGTGCCCACACACCTGTGTCCACCAGTGCCACCCACCTGTGCCCACCCACCAGTGCCACCCACCAGTGCAGCCCAGCAGTGCTGCCAGTCAGTGCCACCAGTCAGTGCCCAGGGGTTGTGCCAGTCAGTGCCGCCAGTCAGTGCCCAGCAGTGATGCCAGTCAGTGCCGTCTATCAGTACCCATCATCAGTGTCACCTATGAGTGCCGCCTATCAGTGCTGCATATTAGTGCCGCCTATCCGTGACACCTCATTAGTGCTGTCTATCAGTTCCGCCTACCCGTGCCACCTCATTAGTACTGCCTATCAGTGCCCTTTAGTGCTGCCTATCAGTGCCCATCAGTGCCGCCTATCAGTGCCCATCAGTGCTGCCTCATCAACGCACATCAGTGAAGGAGAAAAAATACCTGTTTGAAAAATTTTATAATAGAAACAAAGAAACTTTTTTTTTTTTTCAAATTTTTTGCACTTTTTTTATTTATAGCGCAAAAAGTAAAGCGCCCAGCGGCAATTAAATACCACCAAAAGAAAGCTCTATTTGTGAGAAACAAATGATCACAATTTCATATGGGTACAATGTTGCATGACCGCGCAATTGTCAATCAAAGTGCGGCAGCGCTGAAAGCTGAAAATTGGCCTGGTAAATAAGGGGGTATAAGTGCCTGGTAGGCAAGTGGTTAAAGGCCCCTGCAGTGAGTCTCCTGAATGCCTTTTGGCCCCTTGGGGTCTGGGCATGGAGATGAGGAGGCATTTTAGCCGGTGTGGGATTCACTAATCATTTACTTATCCATGTTGTTGTTTTTTATTTTTTATTTTTTTGGATGCATTTTTGTTAGACGTTTTTGCACATGGACTTTATGTCTCATTTAAGCTATTTTGTTTTGTCACATTTTATTTATTTCTTCATTGTGTTATTGTATTTTACATTGCACAGTAATACATTCATTTGGTTTTACTGTGCATTTGTGTCACCATTTAATGTTTTATACTAGTTGCACTCTATATATGTTTGCCACATTTATTTATGGTATTTATATGGGCACTTATTAGTTGTTTTATGTCACATGGCCGTTTGATGCATATTGTGTTATGATCCTTTAGTCGACTGGTCACATTTTTTTGGCCTCACTGTGCGTTGTTATTGTCATTCTTCTGTGATAAGTGGTTTGT
This sequence comes from Staurois parvus, assembly GCF_062004578.1. Taxonomy (NCBI): domain Eukaryota; kingdom Metazoa; phylum Chordata; class Amphibia; order Anura; family Ranidae; genus Staurois; species Staurois parvus. The sequence continues at coordinate 305,977 of NW_028318189.1, read as the reverse complement.
CTACTTTTAATATTTAAGCATTTGATTTTGTATTTTTCACATTCTGCTCCACTTTCTCATTAGTTGTATTTCATTTATGTTATGACGGACTCTAATGTCCCACTATTACTGTGATTTAGGTAATATTTAATTTTTCCCTGATCATTTCCATGCGTTTTGCCCATGGTCACGGTTTATTGTCTGTTACACCTTTTGGTCCTCATTTTGGATCTTTATTATTTAACTTTTTACCTTCACTCCCTTATTCCTTCAATTTATTGAATTTAATTTTATGTTATGGTGTATTATCTATTGTCTTCCCATCTCACTATTTGTCTTGGAATGTGTGGCATTATTGTGATTAGCGCAACATCAATTTTCTGTTTGTTGTTATTTGCTAGTGGTAAAGCCAGGTGTGTGCTGCTGTCCCAATAGTCCCATCTTTTCTAGTAGCGGAGCAAAAAGTTTTTTACATGTCTTTTACTGGTAATGGTACTCAAAGATATGTTACAAATTCTGCTCAAGGTGATGAAACAGAATGTTCCCTAATAAAAGGCTTTAACTGTTACAAAGGTTGCCACCAGGGAAGGTTATTACAGTGCAAACTAAAGCATCATCAAATAGGTTATGAAAAGTCACTTACATCTGACAGGCAACTATCAGACATTTGTCATTATCTATGCACGTGCAAATCTTGTTTCTAGATAAGCCCAGAGCATGTTATACAATAATAATCATATGACTACAGCGTGACCTGTGTCAGATTTAAATAGATGTTACACATAGCTTAAAAAGAAAATTCAATATTGTAATTCTTTATACTTACGTCTGCAATTTACATCTGTAGCTGATAAAGATAGAAACAGTGTATTTATTGTTCTTAAAAGTTAAAGTGGAGTGGAGTTAAAGTAGAAATAAAGGCAAATCCTGACTCTAAATCTAGTCTCAGCCATAGTCTAAGCCTAATCTGTCTAGCCCTGTAAAGAAAAAATTGTTATACTTACCTATTTTGCAGCCACTCTAGTCCGGGGCCAGGCTCAGCGGTCGGCGGCAGCTTCAGTGTGTAGGAGAGGCAGCTGACAACGGAAGCCCCATAGTAAGTCTACAGGTGACGTCACTTCCCAGGCATTTCCCAGCCATTGTTGGCTTTCCCTCCTGCACAGAAGCTGATGCTGAAGACAGGAGCAGCCTCAGAATAGGTAAGTATAGTTATTTTTTACTTTACAGAGCTAAATAGATTAGGCTTAGAATGTGGCTGAGAGTAGGTTTATTTTTTTTTCTTCCATTATATCTTTTATTACATTTTCTTTCAAGAAAAAAACCCATCATAAATCTTTTTACATCATACATATAAACATACATATTATCCCCATACCCACCCCAACACACCCCTGTCCAATCTCATCTTATCCTCTCTTTCCCCTCCTATTAATCTAGTCATATATATAGATATCTTTAACCATTTAAATTCTCTGGTACTACTATCAGGGGACCTATCGTTTTTAAGTATTTTTCTGAAGTTATAAACTACCGTATTTGCCGGCGTATAAGACGACTTTTTACCCCTTGAAAATCTTCTCAAAAGTCGGGGGTCGTCTTATACGCCGGTATACGGCATACTGACACTTTTTAGGGGGGCGGCGCGTTGCCGCCGCCGCCCCCCCCTTCCCCCAATGGAAGGGACACTAAGTACAGGGGTGGGCAGCGGCTGTTTCTTACCTGGTTCCGGTCCCACGACGATCCGGTCCAGGAAGCGCGGCTGCGCCTTCAGTTCGGCCACTGGATGTTCGTGCGGCTGCTCGGCTCCGCCTCCTCACCAGTGATTGGCCGCCAGAACTGTAGCTCAAGAAAGGCACACAGGCGGCCAATCACCGGCGAGGGGGTGGAGCCGAGCGGCCCCGCGAAAATCGAGTGCAGGCCCAGCAGGTAAGTGGTCAGTGTAGAGGTGCTGCTGCAACCACATATGCTGGCTGCAGCAGCACCATACGAGAACAGGGTCAGCAAGTGTCAGTGGGAGGAATAGTGCCCCATCATTGGTGTCACTGATACCAATGATGGAGTACTATTCCTCCCACTGATACCAATGATGGGGCACTATTTCTCCCACTGACACCAACGATGGGGCACTATTCCTCCCACTGACACCAACGATGGGGCACTATTCCTCCCCCCCACTGACACCAACGATGGGGCACTATTCCTCCCCCCCACTGACACCAACGATGGGGCACTATTCCTCCCCCCCACTGACATCAACGATGGGGCACTATTCCCCCCCCCACTGACACCAATGATGGGGTACTATTCCACCCCCCACTGACACCAATGATGGGACACCATTCCTCCCACTGACACCAATGTTGGGACACCATTCCTCCCACTGACACCAATGATGGGGCACTATTCCCCCCACTGATACCAATGATGGGGCACTATTCCCCCCACTGATACTAATGATGGGGCACTATTCCTGCCACTGATACCAATGATGGGGCACTATTCCCCCCACTGATACTAATGATGGGGCACTATTCCTCCCACTGACACCATTGATGGGGCACTATTCCTCCCACTGATACTAATGATGGGGCACTATTCCTGCCACTAATGCCAATGATGGGGCACTATTGCTGCCACTGATACCAATGATGGGGCACTATTCCTGCCACTGATACCAATGATGGGGCACTATTCCTGCCACTGATACCAATGATGGGGCACTATTCCTCCCACTGATACCAATGATGGGGCACTATTCCTCCCACTGACACCAATGATGGGGCACTATTCCTCCCACTGACACCAATGATGGGGCACTATTCCTCCCACTGATACCAATGATGGGACACTATTCCTCCCACTGATACCAATGATGGGGCACTATTCCTCCCACTAATACCAATGATGGGGCACTATTCCTCCCACTGATACCAATGATGGGACACTATTCCTCCCACTGATACCAATGATGGGGCACTATTCCTGCCACTGATACCAATGATGGGGCACTATTCCTGCCACTGATACCAATGATGGGGCACTATTCCTGCCACTGGTGTGCATTGGAAGAGGGGTAGTCTTATACGGCGAGTATAGCTCAAACACTAAATTTTAGCAGGAAAAGTAGGGGGGTCGTCTTATACGCCCAGTCGTCTTATACGCCGGCAAATACGGTAATACCATTTACCCCAAATTTTTCTAAACTTTTCCATTTCAGCTTTCTCTATGTAACAAAGTTCCTCCATCCTACTAACACGTTCTACTCTGTCTATCCAATCCCTCATTGTTGGTGGATCCTACATAGACTACATAGACTCCTGCTATTTCTGGGTAAATGCTGTTATCTGCTTCTCCACTCTAAACTACAACAATGCATAGACTCCTGTAAATTTCAGAACAAATAGTGTATATATATTTTTGTCTGTTGATTAGTTCTCACCTCTAGTTGAACCCTTTTTTATGACTGTAGCCTGTGTCTGGTCTGTGTTTGAGAAACATATCCCCCCTATTTATGTGATCCTTATCAGTTCCTAATTGGGGCGGAGAAGAGTGCTCATTTGACCATCTCTCTATAAATTTAGATTAGCTCATAGGGGGAAATTACAGATGGGGGGACTGTTACAAATGGGGTGCTGCTTTTGCATGAGTGCTGCGTTGATGGAGTGCTAAGACTCAGTTAAACACTGAAGTTTAACTAAAGCAGGATAACTCAAGCAGCAGGAAGATACAACAACAAGAAACTCTACTGCATGCTGAACAGACTGCAAGCAAACACCCTGGGAAACGTCTCTTACAAGTCTTTTTAATATGTCCCCTCTACTCCACCTTTTCATATTACTTTCCTGCGTTCCCAAAATCTCACTTCTTTACCCCTCTGCTCCACCCCAAAACTTGTAAATCTCACCCTCACTGCTACCATCTCCCTACTACTGCTCTCATCACCTCCTGCTGATACTTAACTCTCCTTCTGACCCAAACACCAGGACTGGAAGGCATGTGCACTCGTGTACATCCCGCTCCCATGTTACTTTCCTCATCCTTCTTCTTCTCCTAACCCTGGTCCTCCACTATCTCACCCCCACACCAGGTGTCCTCTTTCTTCCGGGAATAGCCTCAATCCCCTCAATTTAATACCGGTCCCCGTGCTCCCAAAAACCCCACACTCCCTTTTTTCATGTGCGCTCTGGAATACCCACTCTGTCTGTAATAAGCTCACCTCTGTCCATGACCTTTTTGTCTCCCGCTCCCTTAACCTACTAGAAATTACAGAAACCTGGCTTCAAGCATCAGATTCTGCTTCTCCCGCAGCACTTTCCTATGGAGGCCTCCTCTGGACCCACTCACCCAGACCCAGTGGTTGGAAAGGTGGTGGAGTTGGTTTGCTTCTATCCCCGCTCATCACCTTTCAAGTCCTCCATAACCCTCTCTCTCTATCCTTCTCTTCTTTCGAGACTCACTGCATCCTGCTGTTTTCTCCCATTTGAGGATTGCAGTGATCTATCGGCCTCCTGGACCGGTGTCCCGCTTTCTTGATGATTTCTCCGCCTGGCTACCCTACTTTCTCTCCTCTAAACTACCCACTATCATTCTCGGAGATTTTAACATCCCGGCTACATCCCAACTCTTCAACATAACCTCATCTTTTGCATTAGCACAGTTTATAGAGTCCTCCACTCACTCTGATGGGAATACATTTGACCTTGTTTTCTCCCGTCTTTGCACTCCCTACAACCTCACAAACACCCCCTTTCCTCTCTCTGATCACAATCTCATCACTTTCACAGTGTCCTCGTTTTCAAACACCTATCCCTCCAAGCAGCAAACAATTACCCGCAGAAACCTTCACAACTTGAACCCTGCTCCTTTCCACTCTGCAACTGTCCAACTCTATGACAGAATCTCTCTCGTCCTGACCTGACCTGGCCACTACTGTCTATAACAGTTCGCTTTCATCCACATTAGACTCACTTGCTCCTCTAACAACACGAAGCATCAGGCCACGACCATTACAACCTTGGCAGACTGATGACACCAGAAATCTTAAACGACATAGTCGTGCGCTGGAGCGATTGTGGCATAAAACCAAATCTCAACAAGCATTCACCCTATATAAATCTGCTCTCTTAACATACAAGTCCCCCCTTCATGCTGCCAAACAAGCCTACTTTGTCACTCTTATTAATACCTTGTGATCCAGTCCTCGTCGTCTCTTCTCTACTTTTAACTCTCTACTTTCTCCACCTCCACCCAGTACCTCACTCACTGCTCACAAGATTGCGAATCATTTCAAACACAAGATTGACGCAATTCGTAGGGGCATCGCCACTGCACAGACATCCATCCCACTTAGCATACCTTATGCTAAACCTCCCTCAACACTTTCCTCTTTTGACCTTGCCACTACCGAAGAGGTCACTAAGGTTTTCTCAGAAGCCCGTCTCACTATCTGACCCCTGGATCCTGTCCCCTCACAACTACTACGGTCACCCTCTTCTTCCATCCTATGCTCCCTCACTCACATCTTAAATCTTTCCCTCTCTACTGGTGCCTTCCCCTCCCCTCTAAAACATGCGCACATCACTCCTATACTTAAAAAGCCCTCCCTGGACCCCACGAACCTGAACAACTTAAGACCCATCTCCCTGCTGCCATTTACCTCTAAACTCCTAGAACGCTTAGTCTACAATCACCTGAGCTCCCACTTCACTGACAACAACCTTCTTGACCCTTTACAGTCTAGCTTTTGCTCACTACACTCCACTGAAACTGCCCTACTAAAACTCCCTAATGATCTACTAACTGCTAAAACTAATGGCCACTACTCCGTACTCTTACTACTTGACCTCTCTGCAGCTTTTGATACGGTTTACCATCCTCTCCTCCTCAAATAACTCCACTCTCTTGGTCTCAGAGACTCTGCTCTCTCCTGGTTCTCCTCCTACCTATCACAGCGCTCCTTTAGTGTTACCTATAACACTGCCTCCTCCTCTTCACTTCCTCTTTCTGTAGGGGTCCCTCAAGGTTCTGTCCTTGGACCCCTTCTCTTCTCCATCTACACCTCCTCCCTTGGTCACTTGACAAACTCCCATGGCTTTAAATACCATCTCTATGCTGATGACACACAAATCTATATTTCTACCCCTCACCTCACCCCTTCAGTCTCCTCTCACATCACTAACCTACTAAATGACATATCGGCATGGATGTCACTCTACTTCCTCAAACTCAATCTTTCCAAAACTGAGCTCTTAGTATTCCCCCCAGCCCGTGCCCCCTCTCCTGACTTCTCCATCAAGATCAATAACACAATCATCAGTCCCTCCCCTCATGCCAGGGTACTAGGTGTAATCCTACAATCCCATCTGTCCTTTCAGGACCAAATCCAATCACTGTCCAAATCTTGTAGACTTCACCTCCGCAACATCTCCAAGATACGCCCGTTCCTAACCTTGGAAACCACTAAGCAACTTATCCACTCCCTTGTTATATCTTGTCTTGAGTATTGTAACTCCCTCCTCATTGGCCTACTTCATCGCAGGCTATCCCCTGTTCAATCTATCATGAATGCTGCTGCCAGAATCATCCACCTTACTAACCATTCTGTATCTGCCACCCCTCTCTGCCAATCCCTCCATTGGCTTCCCGTTGCCCAAGGGATAAAATTCAAAACACTAACAATAACGTATAAAGCCATTTATAACTCTGCCCCAAATTACATCACCGATCTTTTCTCTAAATATCACCCAAACCATACTCTCTGCTCCTGCAAGGCCTCCTACTTTCTAGCTCCCTTTTCTCCTCCTCCCATGCTTGTCTCCAGGACTTCTCCAGAGCTTCCCCCATCCTCTGGAACTCTCTACCCCAATTTATCAGACTATTGCCTACTCTGCTCACTTTTAGGCAATCTCTGAAAACCTATCTCTTCAGGGAAGCCTATCCTGCTCTCAGCTAAAACTGGAATCTTCTACTCTTCCAACCAGTCCATCCCCCATAGTTACTACCTTTTGTACCACTAGCCCCTCCCTCCTAGACTGTAAGCTCCAAGGAGCAGGGCCCTCAAATCCCTCTTGTTTTGAACTGTATTGTTGCTGTATTGTCTCCAGTTATATTGTAAAGCGCTGAGCAAACTGTTGGCGCTATATAAATCCATAAATCCTGTATAATAATAACAATAAAATCCTGGGCCTTCCAAAACCTAGGAATTAAACCCTTTGCTGCACCAATCAGATGATATAATAAACTGTTTTTATATTGTTTTACTGATAACTCTGTTCTATAGATAAGACATACCCATTTATCCTTCTGGATAGATGTCCCACAAATCTCCTGTAAATGATAAATTATCTCCTGCCAATATAACTGAATTTTTGGACATTCCCACCATATATGAGCCATTGTCCCTATTGCCCCAAATCCTCTCCAACATAAAGGTGATTCTTCTTCTCTCTGTTTATGTGCCACACGCAGTGTACAGTACCATCTAGACAAACATTTATAATTCATCTCAACTATATTCGTGGTCGTCACCCCATGCATTAACTTAAACATTTTCCTCTTCTGGTGATCATTCATTTTTATACCCAATTCTCTTTCCCAACCTTCCAAGAACGACGGTGACCCAGCTCCCTTCAATTCAACTAGGATCTTATAAATCCTGGATGTTATATTTCCACAACTTGTTTTGGAGCTCAGCAGTCTTTCAAATGGGAGCATGTCCCCCATTATCCTCAGAGGCTGAGGAAGTGTTGAGAAAAAAATTCCTAATTGGTAATATCTCAGTTTATCTAAAACAAAAAACAAATTCCTTTTATTCTTCAATTCTTGAAAAGTGTATAACTGCCCTTTGTCTAATATTATTATATTATTATACAGTATTTATATAGCACCAAAAGGTTTGCTCAGTGCTGTACATTATAGTGGGGGACAGTACATGAGACAATACAGTAACAAAACAATACACGAGGGGTTCGAGGGCCCTGCTCTTTCGAGCTTACAATCTAGGAGGGAGGGGATAGTGGTACAGGAGGAAGTGGCTGTGGGGGATGGAGTGGTAGGAGGAGTGGAGGGGATCGGCTGTTAGTTGAGGGTGGGGTAGGCTTCCCTGAAGAGATGGGTTTTCAGGGTGCGCCTTAAGGTGAGGAGGGTAGGTGACAGTCTGATGGATTGGGGTAGTGAGTTCCAGAGGATGGGGGAAGTCGTGGAGAAGTCCTGCAGTTGGGCGTGGGAGGAGGAGACCAGGGAGCAAGAAAGTAGGAGGTCTTGTGAGGAGCGAAGAGTACGGGTTGGGTGGTATTTGGGTATCAGGTCGGTGAGGTACCGTATTTTCCGGCGTATAAGACGACTTTTTGACCCTTGAAAATCTTCTCAAAAGTTGGGGGTCATCTTATACGCCGGTACACGTCAGGGGGCACTTTTTAGGGGGGCGGCGCGGTGCTGCCGCCGTCCCCCCCTTCCGACGGAAGGGACACCAAGTACAGGGGTGGGCAGAGGGCTGCAGCCACTTACCTGGCTTCCACGACGATCCATCCTGGAAGCGCTGCTCCTTCAGTCACTCCGGCCACTCCCTCACTCCTGCCACTCGGCTCCGCCTCCTCACCGGTGATTGGCCGCCAGAACTGTAGCTCAGGAAAGGCACACAGGCGGCCAATCACGGGCGAAGAGGCAGAGCCGAGCGGACCCGCGAAAATCGAGTGAGGGTAAGTGTGCAGTGCAGAGGTGCTGCTGCAACCACATATGCTGGCTGCAGCAGTACCATACTAGAACAGGAGTCAGCAAGTGTCATTGGTGTCAGTGGGAGGAATAGTGCCCCATCATTGGTGTCACTGATACTAATGATGGGGCAATATTCCTCCCACTGACACCAATGATGGGGCACTATTCCTCCCACTGACACCAATGATGGGGCACTATTCCTCCCACTGACACCAACGATGGGGCACTATTCCTCCCCCCACTGACACCAACGATGGGGCACTATTCCTCTCCCCACTGACGGAGTACTATTCCTCCCACTGACACCAATGTTGGGACACTATTCCTCCCACTGACACCAATGTTGGGACACTATTCCTCCCACTGACACCAATGATGGGGCACTATTACTCCCACTGACACCAATGATGGGGCACTATTCCTCCCACTGACACCAATGTTGGGACACTATTCCTCCCACTGACACTAATGATGGGGCGCTATTCCTCCCACTGACACCAATGATGGGGCGCTATTCCTCCCACTGACACCAATGATGGGGCACTATTCCTCCCACTGACACCAATGATGGGGCACTATTCCTTCCACTGACACCAATGATGGGGCGCTATTCCTCCCACTGACACCAATGATGGGGCACTATTCCTCCCACTGACACCAATGATGGGGCACGATTCTTCCCACTGATACCAATGATGGGGTGCTATTCCTCCCACTGACACCAATGATGGGGCACGATTCATTGCTCTGACACCAATGATGGGGCACGATTCCTCCCACAGACACTAATGATGGGGCGCTATTCCTCCCACGGACACCAATGATGGGGTGCTATTCCTGCCACTGACACCAATGATGGGGCACGATTCGTTGCTCTGACACCAATGATGGGGCACTATTCCTCCCACTGACACCAATGATGGGGCACTATTCCTCCCACGGACACCAATGATGGGGCACTATTCCTCCCACTGACACTAATGATGGGACACTATTCCTCACACACTGACACTAATGATAGGGCACTATTCCTCCCACTGACACCAATGATGGGGCGCTATTACTCCCACTGACACCAATGATGGGGCGCTATTCCTCCCACTGACACCAATGATGGGGCGCTATTCCTCCCACTGACACCAATGATGGGGCACTATTCCTTCCACTGACACCAATGATGGGGCGCTATTCCTCCCACTGACACCAATGATGGGGCACTATTCCTCCCACTGACACCAATGATGGGGCACGATTCTTCCCACTGATACCAATGATGGGGTGCTATTCCTCCCACTGACACCAATGATGGGGCACGATTCGTTGCTCTGACACCAATGATGGGGCACGATTCCTCCCACTGACACCAATGATGGGGCGCTATTCCTCCCACGGACACCAATGATGGGGTGCTATTCCTGCCACTGACACCAATGATGGGGCATGATTCGTTGCTCTGACACCAATGATGGGGCACTATTCCTCCCACTGACACCAATGATGGGGCACTATTCCTCCCACGGACACCAATGATGGGGCACTATTCCTCCCACTGACACTAATGATGGGACACTATTCCTCACACACTGACACTAATGATGGGGCACCATCATTGGTGTCAATGGGAGGAATAGTGCCCCATCATTGGTGTCAGTGGGAGGAATAGTGCCCCATCATTGGTGTCAGAGTGAGGAAGCGTGCCCCATCATTGGAAAACCATACCATATTGAAATCAAATCTGATGTTTTTAAATTTTTGGTGTGCGTTGGAAGAGAGGTAGTCTTATACAGCGAGTATAGCCCAAACCCTATATTTTAACAGGAAAAGTACGGGGTCGTCTTATACGCCGGCAAATACGGTAGTTTGGGGCAGCCTTATGAATGGCTTTGTATGTCAGTGTTAGTAGTTTGAACTTAATGCGTTGGGCAATTGGAAGCCAGTGGAGGGAATGACAGAGGGGGGTGGCAGAAGCGGAGCGGTTGGTAAGGTGGATGAATCTGGCCGCTGAGTTCAGGATAGACTGAAGCGGGGATAGCCTGTGTTGGGGTAGGCCGGTGAGAAGGGAGTTGCAGTAGTCCAGACGTGAGATAATAAGGGAGTGAACGAGTTGTTTAGTAGTGTCTGGGGTTAGGAACCTACGTATTTTGTAGATGTTGAAGAGGTGGAGCCTGCAAGAGTTTGCCAGCGATTGGACATGGGGTTGGAAGAACAGGATTGAGTCTAGAGTGACACCTAGGACTTTGGCTTGCGGGGTGGGACTGATGGTGGCGTTGTTGGTCGTGAGGGAGAGGATGGGGTGGGGGCGCGGGCTGGGGGGAAAATTAGGAGCTCGGTTTTGGAAAGGTTCAATTTGAGGAAATGGAGCGACATCCAGTCTGATATGTCATTCAGTAGGTGGGTGATATGGGCGGAGACTGAAGGGGTGAGGTGAGGGGTGGAGAGGTAAATTAGCATGTCATTGGCGTAGAGGTGATAGTTGAAGCCGTAGGAGTGTATCAGTTTGCCGAGGGAGGCGGTGTAGATGGAGAAGAGAAGGGGCCCAAGGACAGAGCCTTGGGGGACCCCAACAGAGAGGGGGAGAGAGAGGGAAGTGGTAGCGTTATGGGTAATGCTGAAGGAGCGTTGGGATAGATAGGAGGAGAGCTAGGAGAGAGCGGAGTCTCTGATGCAAAGGGAGTGTAGTTTATTAAGGAGGAGGGGGTGGTCAACTGTGTCGAAGGCCTCGGAGAGGTCGAGGAGTAGGAGGACTGAGTAGTGGCCATTAGCTTTGGTGGTTAGCAGGTCATTAGTGATTTTGAGTAGGGAGGTTTCGGTGCAGTGTAGGGGACGGAAGCCAGACTGTAGTGGATCGAGGAGGTTGTTGTCAGTGAGGTGGGAGCTTAGGCAATTGTAGACTAAGCACTTAAGGAGCTTGGATGTAAATGGCAGCAGGGAGATGGGTCTAAGGTTGTTCAGGTCGGTGGGGTCCAGGGAGGGTTTTTTGAGTATGGGGGTGATGTGCGCGTACTTTAGGGGGGAGGGGAATGCGCCAGTAGAGAGGGAGAGATTGAAGATGTGGTGAGGGAGCGTAGGATGGAGAGGGAGGGTGACCGGAGGAGTTGTGTGGGGACAGGGTCAAGGGGGCAAGTGGTGAGGCGGGCTTCTGAGAAGACCTTAGTGGCCTCTTCAGTGGTTGCAATGCTGAAGGAGCGGAGTGTTGGGGAGGTTATAGTGTGCGGGATGTGCGAGGTCAGAGGAGGGGAGAGTTGATGGGGTTATAGTGGGAGGGAGGCTAGGTGGGGAGGTAGATTGAGCTTTGGCGATGTCCTTACGGATTGTTTTGGAAGTGATTGGCAATCTTGTGGGCGGTGAGTGAGGTACTGGGTGGAGGTGGGGGGGAGAGAGTAGGGAGTTGAAAGTGGAGAAGAACCGGCGAGGACAGGTGGAGAGGGTATTGATGAGGGTTACGAAGTAGACTTGTTTGGGGGCATGGAGGGAGGAGGTGTAGGTGAGGAAGGCAGATTTCTAGAGGGAGAACGCTCGAGGGGATCTGGTTTTGCGCCATAATCGCTCCAGTGCGTCGTTGAAGATTTTTAGTGTGGTTGTTCTGCCAGGGTTGAAGCGGTTGGGGTCTAATGCTGTGTGTGGTTAGGAGTGCTAAGGAGTCTAAGGCAGCTGACAGCGAGTCATTATACGCAGTAGTGGCCAGGTCAGAGCATGACAGTGGAAGGATACTGTCGTACAGACGGTCAGCTGCAGAGTGGAGAGGGGCCAGGTTCAGGTTGCGGAGGTTACGGCTGGTGATGGTTTGACGTTTGGGGGGGAGGTGTTAGAGGACGGGGAGACGGAGAACATAATGAGTTTGTGGTCAGAGAGAGGGAAAGGGGTGTTTGTGAGGTTGTGGGGGGTGCAGAGATGAGAGAAAACGAGGTCCAGGGTGTTCCCGTCGGTGTGGGTGGAGGACTGTGTGCACTGTGTGAGTGCAAAAGAAGAGGTTAAGTGGAGGAGTTGGGATGTAGCCGGATTATTGGCTTTGATAGGGATATTGAAGTCTCCAAGGATGATGGTGGGGAGCTCAGAGGAGAGGAAGAAGGGTAGCCAGGCGGAAAAGTCATCGAGGAAGCGGGATACGGGTCCAGGAGGCCGATTGATTACTGCAATCCTCAGAGGGGTGGGAGAGAAGAGCCGGATGCAGTGGGCCTCGAAGGAGGAGGATAGAGAGGGGGGGTTTGGGAGGACCTGGAAGGTGCTCAGCGGTGACAAGAGCATGCCGACCCCACCACCTCTACGACAGCTCGGTCTGGGTGAATGGGACCAGACGAGACATCCATAGAAGAGTGCCGCAGGGGAGGTGGAGTCAGTGGCTTGGATCCAGGTTTCGGTGACCGCTAGGAGGTTGAGGGAGTGGGAGATAAAGAGGTCATGGATGGCGGTGAGCTTGTTGCAAACCGATCGGGCGTTCAGGAGTGCAACCGAGAGTGGAGGGGTGGATGCGGGGAGGAGGGGGACAGGTATAAGGTTGAGGGGGTTGCGGAGGTTTGTGGGAGTAGGAGGGTGCCTAGTGGGTGAATGAGGTAGTGAGGGGCCAGGGTTCGGGGAGATGTCCCCGGCGGTTAGGAGAAGAAGAAGGGTGAGAAAGGTGGCATGGGAGCGGGATGTGCAAAAGCGTGTGGCTCTGTTAGTGGTGGCGTGTGGGTCAGTAGGAGAGTAGAGAATCAGAAGGAGGTGGTGAAAGCCATAGTGGGGAGATGGAAGTAGTGAGGGTGCGATGTATAGTTGTTTTGGGGGAGTAGGGGGGTAGAGGGAGGAGATTTTGGGAATGAGGAGAGGAGTACGAGGATCAGGAGTACAGGTGGCATATTAGGAGGGTATATCTCCCAAACATGCATTTCTATCTTTAAACCATTTTCCCGAAACATTTCCCAATGGTAACAGTAATGAATTATATATCCAACCTATAACCTTGTGTAAACCATCCCAAACTCTCAATACATCCCGTGTCAGTGTACTACTATTTTCATCTAATGCCCGAAATTCTTGTGGAATCCATATGATCCTCTCCAACTGTATTTTACTTAATATGACTTCAATTTTAACCCAACTTTTTTCTTGTGAATTATATGTCCAATCCACCACCCTTGATAATAACACCGATAAATAATATTTCCTCATATTTGTCAAGTTTAGTCTTCTGTTTTCTTTATGATAACATAAGGTTTCATACTTAATTCTTGGTTTCTTATTAGCCTAAATAAACCTCGATATCAACTATCAGACATTTGTCATTATCTATGCACGTGCAAATCTTGTTTCTAGATAAGCCCAGAGCATGTTATACAATAATAATCATATGACTACAGCGTGACCTGTGTCAGATGTAAATAAATGTTACACATAGCTTAAAAAAAAAAATTCAATATTGTAATTCTTTATACTACATCTGCAATTTACATCTGTAGCTGATAAAGATAGAAACAGTGTATTTATTGTTCTTAAAAGTTAAAGTGGAGTGGAGTTAAAGTAGAAATAAAGGCAAATCCTGACTCTAAATCTAGTCTCAGCAATAGTCTAAGCCTAATCTGTCTAGCCCTGTAAAGAAAAAATTGTTATACTTTAACTATTCTGCAGCCACTCTGGTCTGGGCCCAGCTGTCAGTGGCAGCTTCAGTGTGTAGGAGAGGCAGCTGACAACGGAAGCCCATAGTAAGTCTATGGGTGACATCACTTCCAAGGCATTTCCCAGCCATTGTTGGCTTTCTTTCCTGCACAGAAGCTGATGCTGGAGGCAGGAGTGGCTTCAGAATAGGTAAGTATAGTCATTTTTTACTTTATGGAGTTAGATAGATTAGGCTAAGAATGTGGCTGAGAGTAGGTTTAGAGTTAGCTAGGTTTTGTCTTAACTCCCACTTTAAGTTTTTAAAGTAGGTCGTTAGGACAGTCATCTTAAAGCAGTATTAAATCCAAAACCAAAAATGTAATATATAGCAGCTTACTAATCATTAGATGTGGTGGCTGCATTAGTTGTTTTTTTCTTTGGCTTTTTCCCTCTGTTTTCACTTGGGGATTTGGCCAGTAACACACCTCCTGTATTATGGGACACAACTCTGGATTAAGGAGCACGGGAGGCAAAGCAGACAGCAGAGTTATCAGTCTGGGGAAGGAGGGAAACTTGGTAATTGAAGCGTATTTGTTTCCATATATTTATAAAAGACTGCACTATATGATTTTCGTTTGGGTTTCACATGTAACGGGTTAAAGATATTTGGGAAGTAAAGTTGAATAAAGAGAAGACACATAGTTGGTGATTTTTTGACAGTTTATTGGACCCATTTGGCATAAGTGGATTGAAAATCTGGTAAGAGGCTTTGAATGTCATCTGCAGGATAACACTCATCGTTTATAACTGTTCCTGAAGTGCTGGACATTCTCTTGAATTTTTAAATTGATATATTGCATATATTGCATACTCGTTAACTGGACCATTTCACCAGCACAGTGTTATTCTTTTTAACATGCACGCCGGTCCTTGGGACATATGTGCTGTTGACTCCTGTAATACAGAAGCCAGCCTGGCTGTTTGACAACTGGAACTTGATCAATTTACCAGGAGCTGTTAATGCTGAGCCCTGAAGTTATCCTGATACACAAAGTGGGGCCTGGCCTTCAAGCTAGCAGCCAATTCAGCAAACTACACTGAAAAAGTCGTTCCCCTCTTTGTAATCATCTTTGGGGCCCGGCTGTTCCGTGTATCAGGGCTGCTGGCTCTTTTATGAAGGGAAGCCTAAAATTGTGGAAAAGTGCTCTTTAAATAGGTTATTCCTCTAACTTATCAGCTGATTGTAAACCCTAATTAGTTCTCATTAACTCCTTCTTCTGCTTCTGTTCTTAGTTATTTCTTTACGTTTGTTTGTAACTGCTCGTATGTATGCTATGCCCACAGTTTGAATGCTGGGTAAGGCATACATATTTTCTCTTGGGAATTTTGTAGGGTATGGTATTATTACTGGAAAGCCCCATCAGACATGTAGATTCAGTGTTGCATTGTGAGCTATACCTATTTTTGTCTTTTATACACAGAAGTAAACATTGTACAAAATACAAAAAATATATAAGTTAGTGAGCGCAATCCGACAAGCGACCAATGCACCAAAAGGAACCACAAAACCTTTCTAATAAACTCAAACGTACAAGGAGTGCAGCGCTACATCAAATTAAATGGCCAAAAAAAAAAAAATATATACAGTAAAATAATATCAATATAGTCAAATAGTACTAATATTAAAATAAGTCCACTGTAATATAAATATATGGATTCCTCAGTCCACAGTGAAATATCAGACGTTGTAGGTGCAATCTGGTCTCCGTTGTGATAATATGAATAGATTGCCTACTCACCAGAAACCCAGTAATAAACGCATATCTGTATCACATGCATCCTAGGATCTTGAATAAAGACAGCCCGGAAATGAAATCCTCTGATGGACCCGCAGTGGTGAAAGAAAGGATACCGATCTGATCTCCAAGTATTTACTTCATCAAGTCTGCAGCAATACCTAAATCACTGGGGCTGAGACATGGAGGCTCAGTGCCAGATATGGAGAATAAAGGTGCTCATAGTGTAGTATTTAAAACTATAAATTTATTACATTAAAATCTGAGCAGAAATACATACATGAATGACTGTATATAGTATGAAACTGCTATGAGCAGTAAAAGCACCGAAAAACACTGACCAGTATACATCTAATGTGAGCCGCCGGACCTCCTGATCCGGTGGCGTAGCGTCAAAGCGTGCAGGGGCTCCTCCTAGACGCGTTTCGTGTAAACACACATCTGCAGTAGGGGTGATGCCATACTACACTATGAGCACCTTTATTCTCCATATCTGGCACTGAGCCTCCATGTCTCAGCCCCAGTGATTTAGGTATTGCTGCAGACTTGATGAAGTAAATACTTGGAGATCAGATCGGTATCCTTTCTTTCACCACTGCGGGTCCATCAGAGGATTTCATTTCCGGGCTGTCTTTATTCAAGATCCTAGGATGCATGTGATACAGATATGCGTTTATTACTGGGTTTCTGGTGAGTAGGCAATCTATTCATATTATCACAACGGGAGACCAGATTGCACCTACAACGTCTGATATTTCACTGTGGACTGAGGAATCCATATATTTATATTACAGTGGACTTATTTTAATATTAGTATTATTTGACTATATTGATATTATTTTACTGTATATTTTTTTTTTTGGGCCATTTAATTTGATGTAGCGCTGCACTCCTTGTACTTTTGAATTGTACAAAATAGACTTTACCTCCTACAAAAGGGCCAGACTTTGTAAAACGGAACCTCTTTTTCCAAATAATTAATTAAAAAACGGAGAAACACAAATAAATGGCCACATATACATTTGGAGGGGATTTACTAAAACTGAAGCCTGCAGAATCTGATGCAGCTGTGCATAGTAACTAATCAGCTTATAATGCAGGCCATACATGGGTCAAATTCCAAACAAATTTTCTTTAAAAAATTGGAAATTTTGTGCATTTTGTAATGCGATGGTGCCACCATTGATTTCGAAATTCAACCAACCAAGCCTTCAATTTCTCCTCATGTTGCTACAGAAAAGCATTTTCGTGGCCAAGAATTTTCTTTTCTTTCCAGGTCACAGGTTTATATTTTTTGCACGATTCTCCCATCATTGATTCGAAATTTGTTCGTTTTTCAAAAAATTTCCAACATGCCCGATCATTCAAATTCGATGGTCACATGAAAATCGTCTGTTTCTGTTACCCACTAATGGTTCAAACTAAAATTTCTAAAATTCTTTCGGAATTTGATCCATGTATGGCCAGCTTAACTTCAGCTCATTCAGGTTAGCTGTGACAATAAAATCTGGAAGCTGATTGGTTACTATGCACAGGAACACTACACTCTGTGTGCTCCAGTTTTAGTAAATCCCCCCCATTTTCATTTGAGTTTCCTTTTTCAATTCAGAAAGGCTAAAGCCAGCCATACATGGATCGAAATTCGGTCAGGTGAGCTGGGGCCAAATTAATTTCGATCCATGTATGGGCAGGGTGGTTGTACAAAAGCCGATCTACTGTGCGGCTATCTTGTGGTCTCCCAGTGCTATCCAGGTCTCCAATCTACATCCATAGGCTCCAGTGACAGCTAAACCCCAATTGGCTCACCTGCATCTGGATGATTAATGGACAATTGGACCCCTGCGCGGTGGAAGACCCACATGTTGCAAGGCTCCTAACCCTCTACTTCTGTGAGTTGTTAGTTACATAGCTTGCTTTTCATTCACCTATTGCTACACTTAGTCTGTTTCCCCTGGTGGTGTTACCTTTGCAATACAGCTACAGATGCTGCAATCCCTCCCAAGGAAGCTCACCCTGTTCTGCGAAGGCCCCTGGAAGCTGACCCTGAATGGTGTTTCTATATGTTTATGCCTGATATCACTAGATTGTCTTGTAAGCTGGCAATTGTCGTGTGAATAAATGAGATTTTGTACTGCTACACTCAGAAGTGCCCTCTGCTGTCCTCATCTATTACTGTACAGAATCTTCAGTCTCTTGAGAGGTCCTGCACTACCGTGTTTTGGAATTACTCCACCACCTCACCTGGACCCCTCAAGCCATCTCCTTCAAGTGTGTTGGTCATATATACTTCTGCGCCATATTTCTCCACATACATTTTTTACCTTAATGCAGGAAATACATTAGGGTAAAATATGTCTAGCCTTAAGAACCATTTTAAGTTATTTTGAAATAATTGTTACCGTAAACTATAGTAATTATAGTTTTTCTTACTACAAGGGGCATTCAAGTCAAACTTGGACTTTTGAGTTTATATAATAAAAGAACAAATTTCAAGGAGCGGAAACTGCATTATTTTTCGACATACTCCCCTGCTACATTTATACGCTTGTGCCGGCATATAACTAATACCTGGAAAGCTTCGGCATAGAAAGATTTCTTAGTATGCCTGAATCATCCTAGGACAGCTTTCTTCACTTCATCATCAGTGCTGAAATGCTGACCTCCGAGGAACTCTGTTAAGGGTCCAGACAGGTGGAAATCACTCAGAGCGAGGTCTGGGCTGTAAGGGGGATGTGGCAATACCTCCCAGCTGAGTCGCTGTAAGGTTCATGTAGTGCACTGAGTAGTATGAGCTTGTGCGTTGTCCTGAAGAAACAGGACGCCCTTAGCGATCCAGAAAATCTTGGCCTTTCCTATCAAACAGCTCCTTCAACGCAGTGCAGGCTTCAACTCTTCTGTGCCAGTCAAAAGCGGAGAGCTGTCTTGGTAACCAGCATGTGATAACCTTTAGAAAATACAAATGTTTGTGAATGATTGTGTTCATGTTTCCCACAGAAAGAATAATCTCTTGTGCAACTACATAACAGGTTATGCATCAGTTATCCAGTATAAGGCATTCCACGTGCTGAATGTTCACAGGAATAACTGCTGTGGGTTGGGAGCCACTATAGCAGGGATCATCACTGATGGACATATGGCCATCTTTGAAATGCTTAAACTATTCAAATGTCTTACTGCGACTGAGCATCTCACCACTGTACTGTGGGTTTTACGCCTTCGTTCACAAGAAAATTCATTACCACACCCTGTTCTATTCACGAACTAACACTGTTGTCTGCCATCTTGATTAACAGTCTCTGGACTGGCCCGCAACATGTGTGCTGCCTATCAGTAATAGGACACACTTGCCACTTACAAATGCTGGAAAGCAGTGCACTTATGAGGGGGGTACACTTTGAAAAAGAAAAAATGTAGGGGGTATATAGTCATAGAAATGTAATTTACTGTAAAAAACAGTCTTTTTTCTATTCTTTCTTATTTTCTAAAAAATATAATTGTATACATATAAGCACCAATAAAGCTGACCACTATATAATATATAAATATTAGAAAGAAAGATTCCTGTAATTGTAAATTCTATTCCATTCTGTAAGGTTTTGTGAAAAAGAATAACAAAGTATTTATGTGCCTCTTGATTTAGTATAATTGATTAAAAACGGACATTACATGATGATATTTCTGGGTTCATAGTAACTTGCCATGTATACAGTGCATTCAGAAAGTATGTTATGTTGCAGCCTAATACTACAGTTGATTTTAATTAAATTTTTTTTCTCTTTGATCTACACTCAGTATTCCATAATGACTGACTGAAAACAGAATTTTAGAAATATTTGCACATTTTTTGAAATGAAAACACTGAAATATCACATTGGCATAAGTATTCAGACCCTTTGCACCAACATTTGAAATTTAGCTCGGGTGCCTCACATTTCTTCTGATTATTGCTTTGATGTTTCTACGCCTTGATTGGAGTCCATCTGTGGTAAATTAAATTGATTGGACATGATTTGAAAAGGCATACACCTCTCTATAAAAGGCCTCACAGCTGACAATGCATACTGTATCAGAACAAAAGCCATGAGGTCAAAGGGACTTCCTGCAGAGCTCAGAGACAGGATTATTGCAAGGCACAGATCTGGGGAAGGCACAAAAACAATTTCTGCTGCACTGAAGGTTCCCAAGAGCAAGGTGGCCTCCATAATTCTCAAATTGAAGTTTGGCACGACCCAGACTCTTCCAAGAGCTGGTCGTCTGGCCAAACTGAGCAATTGGGGAAGAAGGCCCTTAATATGAGAGGTGACCAAGAGGCCGATGGTTACTCTGAGTGAGCTCTGGAGATCCTGTGTGGAGATGAGATGAAGGTCTAGAAGGACAACCATCACTGCAGCCTTCCACCAATCTGGGCTTTATGGCAGAGTGGCTAGAGGGAAGCCTGCAAAACACATGAAAGCCTGCTTGGAGTTTGCAAAAAAGCTTTAAATATTTCTAAAATTATGTTTTCACTTTTTCATTATAGGGTACTGAGTGTATATTAAATTAAGGGGAAAAAATAATTTAAAATACTGTAGTATAAGGCTGCAAATAAAAAAAAATTGAAAATGTGAAGGGGGTCTGAATACTTTCTGAATGTACTGTAGACATGTATACCTCTTCATCATATGTTAACCAGATAGGAAAGTAAGACTATTGTAAATTAGTCCTCAGTTTAAACTTTAGTCTAATCAGCAGACCATCGGGTGTTTCCCAGTGAACTTTGAAATTTATTGTGACAACACTGTGTCATCCTGCCATAAATGGCCAAACTGAAATAGCTTACATATCTTGCAACAAAAGTCTTGGCTGTTACATAAGTACACAAAAAGGGCAGAGACACTATGAACTGGTGTGTTGCAATATTGATTCCTACATTTGCATTTACCATTAATATTGACTTCTTAAACTCTCTGACTGCATGGCTCCAGTGATAGGATAGCAGGCATAGAAATACTGATCTTTTGAAGGTTAATGTTGGAATGCTGAGAACTGACACCAAGTAGTTCTCTCTGTACGGTTTTGGATGCCAAAAAAAGAAAAGTATTCATCTACACTCCTTGACCCCTATCCTCACCTGACTCCTAGGGTCTCTTTATCTAAACCTTAAAACTTAATCTAATGACAAAAATTAGTTTTTAAAGTGCAAGTAAAACTAGAAACATTTTAAGTTAGCATTGGATAGAATGGAAAGGACTAGAAACCCTATCATCTAATGCCCTATCTGGTAAAACTTTGTCTACAGGAAAGAAAGTGAGGTTAACTCTCTCTGGAACTTTGAATAGCAGTAAAAACCTAACAGGGGTTCTAATCTTTCACCACTTGATATATACACTCACTGGCCACTTTAATAGGTACACATGTTCAATTACTTGGCAACACAAAATTGCTAATCAGCCAATCACATGGCAGCAACTCAATGCATTTAGGCATCTAGACATGGTGAAGATGATTTGCTGAAGTTCAAACCGTATCAGAAATGGGAAGAAAGGGGATTGAAGTGACTTTGAACAAAGCAAAAAAAGGTTTATTTTACATACACCTTAACCTCTCCCCTCAACATTAACCTTTACCCAGACCTGAAAATGAACACTAAATCCATACATCTAAACCTTAACTGGATTATATTTAGTTTACTTAAGTAATGTATACTATAAACAATTGTTTATTTATCAGTTTTGCTGAACTTTTATACCTGTTTCAGTCACATCCTTTTTACATGAACTTGCAATGGGGTCGGTCGCACATCATTGCTTTTTTACCGTCTTCTTGACAGTGCCAATGATGGACCATACCTGTGCAATGAGTGTCAGAATGGCCACTTGTGGCCTTTACCAGGGACACATAAGGGCATGACAAGGTGAGAAACAGGAGCACTATTAGAAGACAGTTATCACCCCATAAAAGGATGTGCCAAAACAAAGACCTTTATGGCAGGGTCACCAAATATTCTTTTTAATGCTGATATAAAAATATTTAAACAACTTTAAAATTACATTTAAATATTAAAATGTATACTAGATAGATACTAGCGATATGATATACAGGAAATCTAAAACTTACAACTTAAAAGAGAAGTATGGGGTTTAAAAAAAAGCCTTAAACTCACATAGGTGGATGAAGCATTGATCCGATGCTGTCTGAGTCCTCCAACAGCTCTGCACTGGGAAATGAGTGATCAAACACCGTTGGTCCCTCAGTTCTCCCTTACACGCTGACTGTCAGTCTCCTGCTCTCTGCACTGACTCTGCGCTGGGCTGGGGAGGGAAGGCAGCGGCTGGCTAAGACACTCAGCGGGGTAGCTTAGATGCTGAGCCAGCTGCCGGTTAGGATCTCTCCCCAGCCTGGACCGTCTAAATGAATATAAATTTCCCTGCTGAAGGCAGAACACATGTTCTGTGTGTGTTTCTCACACTGCTCTCAAAACCCACTGCCTCTGCAATCTGCTATGGGCACTAATACATTGTTAACGGCTCCCCAAATGCAGATCTCAAACGCAATGCATTTGGGAGCCCCAGACAGCATGGTACCATAGTACCATGTGAACTGGTGCGGCACACTTTTCAAAGGTAGTGCATGAACTAGTTTTTCTGCGGTCTGGTGTGATTTCACCCTATTCATAAAAATAGTCTGAAAAGCAAACTGCAGGGGAATGCACAGGAATTGCACAGAAATGTGGTGTGAACTGGCCCTAAGTGGATTCAAACATTGATTTTTACTCAAATAAAGTAAAAAAAAAAAACCCAAAAAACACACATATATATGTATCTCAAGAAAAAAAATGGGGCTGACTCAAAGGACCACATTTTTTTCGATTTTCCTGCCGTCACTCTTCTATGTTTCTATATATAAGAAAATGCTTTGATACTTTCAATGGTATATTTAACAGACCGAGAGGGAGTACATAAGAGAAGTTTATTGTTGGGATTTACATAGACTTTTGGATTACACTAAAAGTGATACTAAACCTAAAAATGTTTTTTACCTTAATGCATTGCTTGCAATAAAAGAAATTTTATATTAGTCTGTCCTCCCCCTTCCCTGTGTGAAGGGGAAGAGAGAGGAGAATAGATGCAGTGCTGTGCATGGCTGTATGTCTACTCCCCTCTCTTTCTCTTCACCCAGCACTCGAACAGCAACAAAAGGAGCCATTGGCTCGTGCTGCTGTCAATCAATTGCATTGAAGAGGGAGTGCGGAACGGGGATATGTCTGGCTATGGATATGGAGTGCAGCTCCTTAGACACACAGGTCAGAAGTGAGCAGACACCGTGTGCCCCAATGCAAACAGCTTACTATGGGGACACACAAAGAAGAGGAGGAGCCAAGATTGCCGGTGGGGATCCGAGAAGAGGAGGGTCGGGGCCGCTCTTTGCAATACTCAGGTGCACATAGCACGTGAGTATAACATTTTTGTTATTTTCATTTAAAAAAAAAATCAGACTTTAGTAACACTTTAACACCCTAAAACAGGGGCATTGAAATAAAATTCACTGAGATCCAGGCAGTAAATGTTTTATCCATCAGAGGTCCAAATCTCATGTACACCCTTGTGGTGCATTTTTGTGTGCGCTAACCACATGTTGCTGCAGTGCAATTTTGAAAAAAAAGGCCGGGGACTTCTTCGCGTTTCTTGTGGGTAGTGCAGCCCATTAAAATGAATGGGCTGATCTACCCACGACATGTGTACCACATGCACATGTACAGATCTGAGCTTGTTCTTACATCAGTGTCCTCAATCCCCATTGCACATCACAGTCCTCCTCCTCGTTCACAGCCAGATCCCCTCTTGATGAGTGTCTTCAGCTTCCCTTTTACAGCACACCCCTCCACCCCTTTCACAGTAGTGTTCTCACACTTCCTTGACATCAACCCCCCCGCCCAACAGTACTGTCCTCTGCCCCATCGCTGCAGAGTACTCCACCCTTTTTTACATCATCCCCCACATTACTGTCCTCCGAACCCCCCCACCCACGTTACTTTCCTCAGCCCCCACATTACAGTTATCAACCCCCCCCACTTTAATGTCCTCAGCTGCCCCCAAGTTACTGTCCTCAACCACCCCACATTATTGTCTTCAGACCCATGTTACAGTTCTGTCCCCCCCCCCCACACTTTGATGTCCTCAGCCCCCACACACTGCAGTCCTCAGCCCCCTCATTACTGTCCTTAGCCCCCCACCACTTTAATGCTCTCAGCCCTCCACACTTTTCCATTCTCAGCTTCTCCAGTTTAATTTGAATGTCCTCCACCCCACACTACCGTCCTCAGTCTCCCAACATTACTGTTCTTAGCCCCCCCCCCCCACATTCATTCCTTGGCTCCTTTTCACATCAGCCACCCTTCACACTAATGTTCTTAGCCCCTTTAACTCCGCCCCCCACACTCCTACCTTACACAGACAATGATTGATTGCTAAGACTGCCCTTCATCCTAGCACCTAATCACCTGCTTGTTAACCTTGGGCCGCTCCCGCCCTCCATCCAGTACTGTCCTGTCTCCTGTCAGCTCTGTGAAGATGACTGCGAGATGGCTGGGGGAAGAAAAGGCTCCTAAATGGCAGGATCACATGGGTCCAGATGGGATAGTGACTTGGTCCACATCCGGACCCCGGTCCCCCATTTAGTGATGCCTGCCCTAAAACCTAATCATAGCACTAAGTTGGCCCCTTTAAATCTATACATACCTTGTAATCACCAAAAATATGGGTGCCTTCCTGTATCAAGATCAGTGCCACATTCACTTGGACCCTGGCACAAGCACAAGCAACAAGCTCATTTGTGTCTTAAAGTCCTTCTCAGGGCAACACATTACCTACTGACCAGCAACACGGGCATTTTTAACTTGCTCTAACCACGAATGTTGGGATATTTTTAACTCCCATTGACCACCAATGTAGAAGCATTTTTTATTTCCACTGACCACTGTCTGACACCCAAACAGTGTGGTGGACATTGAACTGACCTTTATTTAAAATGTTTGGGGGCCCCCTGCTCTACTTGTATATATTCCTCTATGATATTTGATTAAATAATGACAATAATAATACATATCAATATTAATATCATAAAATTGTGTTTTTTATTATCACATTTCATCATAAACGTTTACTCCTGTTAGTGAAGCAGTGGAATGTTCATGACACATCCGTTATGAAGTCAATAGCAAGGTCACCGTGGGATGTTTTATCTATGCCAGGAGGATGGACTTCTAGATAAGAAACATGTAGTTATGGGTATAAAGCTAGAGATGGGATCACTGTTTCCTTATCTGAATCTGCTATTGAGATATCTCCAGTCCCTGTAGTCAGATCTCACCATTTGCTTCAAGACTTTCACTATCCTGGTAAGTAGAGCAGACCTTCTTTAACCTGCATCAGCTGCAGCAAATATTTTGTACTTCTTACTACAATATTCTGATAAAACCTTAAAGTAATTCTACCTAACTGTATCTCACAATATGTCTGTTAAAGCTATCACATTACTTTACAGTGTGCTATTCTACTCATGCGGGCATCTAACAAAAATACCTCCAAGAAAATTGTACCTATACTTACATTTCAAGCTTGACAACATGTATTTTAATTTAATATTCAGCTCTTTTTTTTTACATTTTGGCATATACAGCTTTCTAAGTTGGTTTGACACTACAGCAACACCGTAGGTGTTAGGAAGATTTTTTTTGTTTTGCCCTATGCAGTGAAATAGGGGTTGATATACTAAAGGAAAACATACTGTGCACTTTGCAAGTGCAGTTGCTCCAGAGCTTATAAATGAGATGAAGGTTTACTTTGCAAAAAATACCCAATCACATGCAAGGACAAAAAAAAAAACAGCATTTTTTGTTGCACATGATAAGATGATGGAAGTCAGCAGCACTTCATTTACTAAGCTCTGGACTGGAGCAATTGCACTTGCAGAGTGCAACTGCAATTGCAAAGTGCACAGTCTATTTGTCTTTATTAAATCTACCCCTACATTTATATTTACCCTACAGTTACCATGAATAAATGTAAACATACTCATACACAATAGATGACAGTCTTCAAATCTGACCATTTTTAGTTAGAGAACGTGGTGGGTTTAAATGCTGTTGTTACCTTGCTAAAAAGCTGCTCTACCTCCATCACTATCAATAGAGATTTTTGAAGAAGAGCATCACCCTCACCTTTTCTCTATCATATCCTACCTTTTTTGCTGGGTTGTCCTTCATAAAGTAACTCACACGCCCATTGACTCCAACAATGTTTTGCAGTAACCTGCCATTTTTGCTGATGCTTACAGGTCCTGTGCCACCATCTTCCTCTTTGATGTTACCAGGGTGCCATCCATCTCTTCCTTGTTTTCAAGCTGCCCCCCATGATGCAAGTGCAGTAGATTGCTCCCCATCATGTGCATCCTATGAGGCAGCTCCAGGTTGGGGACATCATTCTTGCCTAGTTGAGAAATCGAGAAGTATCAGCTGGGTTACCCAAAAAAAGCATTTACAATTAAAAAATGTCCTGCTGACATTTTACAAGGTAGGAAATTAGGGGAACTCTCCAACAGCAACACAGACAAAATAAAAATAATTTTCCATAGTAGTAGAATGCTAGAAACAATGTCAGACTTTTATTTCTGTATCTGTTGCTGTTTTCCCTCACTTCTGGTCTGGAGAAACTGGTGTCAGTGGTACAGTAACTCTCCCCAGAATGTAAATCTCCCCACGGAAACTCCAGATAGTAGTAAAAACCAGCAGAGGCTCTATTCCTTCCCCTCTCTATCCAAAACATTTAGCTTGACTTGCACGTAAAAGGACAGCAAGACTAACCAGTAATAGCTAAGGCAAAAACTTTTTTTTTTCTTAAATAATCTCTCAATAAGAAAGCAACTTTTCTTTACTGCAATACATTTTTTCACTGATGATTTGAGTTTCAAATGTCAAACACACATTCACTATTCACCTGGTTCAGTACTGTTTTGTAACATTATTTATTGTGAAAAGATTACAGCTTATTTGTATTCCTTTTTTTAACTATCCAAAATGTTAAAGATTTACTTCAGCTAACACATTTTTGGATAGAGTAAGGGAGGGCTAAAACCTCTGTTGAGTTTTTATTATTGAGTCCCTTCTGGGGGCACCTCCTTTTTCTGTCTGTTCTTTCAAAGAGTAACAGAGGCAAAATGTTCCCCATGAATAAATGTTCTCAGTGCGTAATAAACACCTGACAGAGTTTCTAACCTTTTCCTACTTTATAAAAATGTTTTCTTTGCTTTCAGTGTACGCATAGTGGAGATTTCCCATTACTTGCTATTCTGTTACAGGGAAATTTCCCGGGGGGGGGGGGGGACGACAGGGGACAGGAAACAATAAATGCCTAGCTGGGGTTCTTCTTCTTCTCTTCTCCATCCAAAACAAAAATAAAGAATTTGGCTGTATTAACACTAATATACAAATCTGAGAGTTAGGGCCAGTGTTGTCAAAACACTAGTCTTGCCTTTTTTACATCTGCTTTTAAGTCAAGATCAATATCATTTTTTACAGTTCTCTCCTCTATGGGATAAAGTACATGTAGTATGTTGTCCCATATTTCTAAGTGCTTTCTAACCCTATTTGTGAGGTACAACCTGCGCACTTCCTTGTTTGACGCAACCAAAAGGACAACAGCTATGAAGGGGATGGCTGATTCATAGCTGCAGCTTGTCTTGGCTTCTTGCTGTGAGCCCTTTCCTGAGACAAGCAACAGCGAGGAACAGAGGCTGACGTGTCCTTCCTCTCTCCACATTCTACACAGAATTGTAAACAAAATATTATAATGCTAGATCATCTTTAAGTAGATGTCACCAAGACCAAAACATATCTGGTTGTACCCACTGCAGAAAAAGCAGATTCATAGCTGGAGCTTTTCTTAGCTGTGAGCACTTTCCCAAGAAAAGCAACAGCAAGAGGAATGCAAATGGTGACATGCCTCTCCTCCCTCTGCCTTCTACACAGAATTGTAAAAAAATATAATGATAGATCAACTTTAAGTAAACATCACAAAGACCAAGGGGCACCTGGTCCTAGGTGGTATACAGCCATGGACAGTTATGTGTATGAGGCCTAATGAGGTTACCGAAGCTAGCAAGGTGTCTTGCCAATAGTCCTGGGACTAACAGTTGCTAAATTGTGGTGTCTTTTTTTCATACTGATGAACTATGTAGACTGCACATGTAGCTCTACCCCTGTAGGAGCCACTGGATAGGATGGGTCCTCTGTTCTTTGCCTCGACTTTCTCAAGAACCTCAGTCCCTCTGACACTACAGGTTGAGTGTACAAACATACAATATCACAGGAAATCACTGAAAGTAACACTTAGTATTCAATAGTAGTGTTATATCAAACAAAACAGACACCAAACCAAGTAGTACATGCAATCTTAATATACTGCCACCCAATATGGTTGATAAGTATGCAAGCATAAAATGCTAAGGGCTCTTTCACAAGTGCAGCAGGCACTGCTGCTCCTCTAAACTGCAATCCAAGTGTGTTTTGCAGGTGGCTAGGAGGCAATATGTTGCCTCCTCACCACCTGATTTAAACCCATGATTGCAGTTCAATGTACGTGATTGCAACAGGTAGACCTCCACCTCTAGAAGGTTGCCTACTCCTGCTCTACTGATTGCTGGAACTATACTGATAGAGCACATTTTTTGTCAAAACTTAATTTTACAAGCTAAAGTTAGAAGCTGATGGCTACCATGCACAGCTACACTCTCCAGTTTTAGTAAATTAACCCAAATTGCTCCTTCTTCATATTGGTGTAGCCCAGCACCTGGCTACACAGATATTGCAGGCTGGGTGTTGGTCTTTTGTACCTTTTCATCCACTTTAGTCTTAACTTCTTTAGCTGATTGGGAGAGAAGTCAGTGAAGTTCATATATCTAGAATCTCACTATTTCTGTTCTTTCTGTGTATGCATTGTACCCATGAGAAAAGTGTGGAATTTAACTTTCACATCCACATTCACCTCAAGTGTATTTGAATGAATCTATGGGGCACAAAGTGTTTGTCTTTCTCTAATGCTGTAAATATCAGGTTCTGAGGACTGCATTCTGAAAATGTAATTAAACAATTATCAGCCACTTCACTGGCTATAAGAGTCCTCCCTGTACTGACAACTGAACAGGCCACAGGTGTACCTAAGTGCTAACTTTCCCATCTAAAAATGTTTTACATCAAAATACTATACAAACAAAAAAAATCAAATGCTGATATCATAGAGCTGCAGATGAAAGAAAATGTATCAAGTTCTAGAATACATTGTAGTTTAGCATACAGATATAGCTAGGTGTCATAAGGGCTCATTCTTGGTCCTTGGTGCTGAGTCGCTTTTTGTTGTGGCCACTTCTGTGGGCTGCATGTGCTCAGCTCTGAGGTGGTTGCATACCAACAAAAAGTGGCTCATCATGGAGGTCTGGTCTCAGCACCCATCTGACTGAGCCTTAAAAACCACATTTTTTTCTATTTATAAAATATAAAACACTCCCAGGGTTTCTAGCAATAACATCATTATATTACATTATAAGACGCCAAGAACATGGGTGCCTGAACCCATTGAATATAAATTCCATAAATTTTCCTTGCCTTGGTAGCCTGCAGTCTACCATAGACTTGAATAGCTGTGCACAGCTGTACTCCGGGTATCCAGTGTTGCTACTGTAAGCATGAGTATAAAGTACAGATGTATGCAATAAATAGAAACCTTTTTATTTTTTGTATACGCCCATACACTATACTCATGTTTATGATGGCACTGTTTACCTGGAATACAGCCACTCACAGCAAAGCATTTCTAATGGAGGCTATATGCCGCAACTTGACTTTCCGTGTGGGTGGCTCAGGAACCCATGTGCAAGAGCCCTAACATTAATAGTGGCCATGCTGACTTACTGTACATTGTGCAGTGTCCACCTTGTCACTGCCAGAAAAGCTGGTCCAGGGCAATAATATGCATCCAGCGCTGGAGTGACTGCATGCATGTAGAAAGTGGCTGGAAAAGGCTGCAGGCGGTCAGCATGCGGACTGCTATGACAGGCACGGTAGACCAGGTCACTTACCTTGCATATGTGGTACTTTTACTCGTACCGTGCTCATCAATGCTTGGAGGCCGCTCTCGGGTAAAACTCAACCTTAAGGTGGACCTCCAACTTACAGATGGCTGTACATTGTGTACATCTAAACAAATAAATTGGCCTCCATACATGCACTTAGTTAATTTTTCCTCTTCCATATCTGTGCACAGGCTGGTACCTCTGCGGCACTGATCTGCTCCCATTGTTATGGGAGACGGACCTGCTCATGGAGAGAGTGCCGACAACAACTCCTCCTGCAAGCGGCCATCCCACCTGCCACATGTACATTGTGTGCACAATTATTAGGCAAGTTGAATTTTTGAAGATTCATTTAATTATCAAACAACTACAGTGCTCCTGGTCAATCCAAAATGTAAAAAGCCTCAAATCTGAATATTTAAGAAAATAAAAGTGAGGTTTTGGCTTTCTTAGGAGAATATCTATGTTTGCACAATTATTAGGCAACTATTAATATGCAGAATTATTATGCAACTAAATTAAAATATTTTGAAATCTCAGTTGTTTATTTTCATCTGTTAAAGTAAGAATAATAAACAAACAACTCAAAATTTACAAATAAACATTTCTGACATTTAAAAAAAAAAAAAAGTCAGTGACCAATATAGCCACCCTTCTTTTCAATAACAGGCATAATCCTTCCATTCATGGAGTCTGTCAGTTTCTTGATCTGTTGACGATCATTGTTCTGTGCAGCAGCAACCAAAGCCTCACAGACACTGTCATAGAGGTGTACTGTTTTTCTTCGCTGTAAATCTCCCATTTAAGAAGGGCCCACAAGTTCTCAATAGGGTTTAGGTCAGGTGAGGAAGGGGGCCATGTAAATATTCTTTCATCTTAAAGGCCTTTACTGGCTAGCCACGCAGTGGAGTACTTTGATGCATTCACTGGAGCATTGTCCTGAATAAATATCATTGTCTTCTTGAAAGATGCATTCCTGTACCACTGCTTGCAGAAAGTGTCTTTTAAAAACTGGCAGTAGGTTTGGGAGTTGATTTTGAGTCCATCTCCAACCCAAAAAGGCCCAACTAGCTAATTTTTAATAATACCATTCCTTACCAGTACCCCACCTCCACCTTGCTGGTGTGCAAGTCAAAGTGGAGCTCTGTGCCCGTTACTGATCCAGCCACGGGACCATCCATCCAAAAGTCACTCTCACCTCATCAGTCCATAAAACCTTAGAAAAATCTGTCTTCACATATTTCTTGGCTCAGTCTTGACGTTTCAACTTATTTGTCTTGTTCAGAGGTGGTTTCAGCCTCCCTTACCTTGGTCATGCCTCTGAGCACTGAACACCTTGTACTGTACTTCTGGGCCCTCCAGGTAGGTTTCAGTTCTTGAATATGACAGCACTGGAGTATAATGTGTTCCTGGTAGCTTCATGTTTGATTCTTCTCAAATCTTTGGCAGTTAATTTGCATCTTTTTTTCTCAACATGTTTCTTGTGACCCTGGTGACTATTTGCAACAAAACATTTGATGATTGTGTGATCATGTCCCAATGTCTTAGCAATTTCAAGAGTGCTGAATCCGTCTGAAAGACTTTTTACAATTTTTTACTTTTCAGAGTCAGTTAAATCTCTTTTTTGGCCCATTGTACCTGAGGAAAAGAAGCAGCCTGATAATCATGCACACCTTGATATAGGGTGTTAATCTCTTTAGGCCACACCATCCATCATTACACAAATACACATCACCTGATATGCTTAAATCCAATAAACATTCACGTTTAGACAGCTTGGAGTTGGACAGTATGCATAAAAATTATGATTTGGTTAAAATACTCACTTGCCTAATAATTGTGCACATAGTGTACATACTTGCAACAGACTGCTACAGAAACCTTAGCTACCCTTGGTAACCACTTGTGATTTCACACCATATTAACTCTTACACTGTTTCCTTCATACCCCAATGTGCTTAGCTGACCGACTCTGTAAACTACTGTATGTGTAGCAGTTACTTGCATTACACCTCCTGAGCAACTTCAGACCAGGCAAGGACAAAGTTTCAAAAGCGGTCTGAGGCTGCCCCAGCATACCTACACAGGGAAGAGTCCATACAACGCAGAGTTCACAATAGCAGATCTCGAGAACTGGTGTTCTTCAGGGATGATTGCAGGTCCCAGCAATCCCCCTACATGGTAGAAGCAACAGCAGGATGCCTTGCTCTCTGAGGTGTAAATACTCCCCCTTCTCTCCTCTCTATAAGCAGTTGAAGATTACATGCTTTGGCTTGTCTGTGTCTTTCCTTCCTCTGCAGACTGTCTGACTGGGCAGAGCCCTCTCCCCTTTTATTATCAGCACAGGGAGAGAGGCAGAGCTCAGTAGAAAGTGTGGGAAACAGGTTAACAAACAGCTAACAAGCTGGGGCAAC
Organism: Staurois parvus; assembly: GCF_062004578.1. Lineage (NCBI taxonomy): Eukaryota > Metazoa > Chordata > Amphibia > Anura > Ranidae > Staurois > Staurois parvus. Next base: position 273,402 of record NW_028318189.1, on the reverse strand, counting down.
GACTCTCCAAAGACAGGTAACAAAAAATGGTAAAAGGTCTGGGGGATAAAACATATTAAGAGCGACTTCAGGAACTTAATATGTACCCTCTGAAGAGAAAAGGGAGACATGATTGAAACCTTTAAACACATCAAGGGGGTGAATAAGGTACAGGAGGGCAGTATTTTCAACATGAAATAAAAGTCAAGAACACAAGGAAATGACCGTAAACTAACTGGAGGATAGTTCAAAACTAATCTCAGAAAGTACTATTTTACTGAAAGAGTAGTTGGGGCTTGGAATAAACTCCTAGCAGAGGTAGTGAGCCAGTCAACAGTAAATAGGTTCAAATATGCTTGGGACAAGTAAAGATCTATATTCAGACACAAAAGTTACCCCCCCCCCCCCGGAAGAAAATAACAAAAAAAAAACAAAAACAAAATACACACACAAAAAGAAAAAAACACAAAAAATGGCCAGACTTGATGGACCACTTGGTCTTTTCTGCTGTCACTTTTCTATGTTTCTATGTCTCACTAACAAGCATTTCAACCTGCTCACAAGCAATATGGTGATGGCCAAAGGATGAAAAAAAAGGAAAAAAGGATTTAAAAAAGAGCACTTGTATATGAAACAGTGCACAAGGCAAACTAAATGTTGTCTGGTAAGGGATTAGATTTACTTTAAGATGTGATTCTCACAGTAAGTTTGTTTTTCAACTGGTAAAACATATCAGTCACTCTGCTTGTTATCCTTTGTTGTTGGAAATAATACATCATAGTCGGGAGTGGAGAGGAATGTTGCACAAGGCTAAAATAAATAGAGATGAGGCTGATTTACAAAAAGAGCTGAAAATGTTCTCATAAAAAAAGAGTGAAGATTTACCTCATTTATCCAATTATGTGCACATGAATTAAATAAACCAGAATTTTCTGTTCACGTAAATGGATAATTGAAGTGAATATTCCCTCTTTTCTTTGTGTGAACAGTCTCAATTCATTTAGTAAATCAGCCTCATTGAGCCACACAGATGGCAGCAGTGAGCTACTGTAAGTTCATATTATATAGAACCTGTTTGTTTTGAGTTTATCTCAACTTCTGAAAATGTCAACAAAATCCAACACAGTAACAAAAGGAGGAGAAGTAATCAAGAAACATGCATGTAACATGGTGATGTCTCCACTCCCAGGCATTCCCAGTCCAGTTCTCTCTCCTGAAATTCTGAAGGACCCTCTGCACACTGGTATATACCCTTTCAAGCAAACTATGCAACAAATAGGGATATTTGGTTCACACATATTGCAATACATGTTTAAGCTGGCCAACTGCGTCAAAGTAATCCCTCTATGGCCAGTCCTACTCTGCCCTGCCTACGCAAATGCTACTGTGGACACAATGCTAGCATAGGGGAAAAGACACAATGGGGAGAGCTACAAGGTTCAGGTCTGGCTACTGACCCAGCAATACAACAAACAAGAGATCCCTGTGCTCAAATCCATACAGCTAGTGCATGCATTTATCCATCAGGTGCTAAAGGGGTGTAACCACATTAACTCTAGAAATTCTGAAGGACCCTCTGCACACTGGTATATACCCTTTCAAGCAAACTATGCAACAAATAGGGATATTTGGTTCACACATATTGCAATACATGTTTAAGCTGGCCAACTGCGTCAAAGTAATCCCTCTATGGCCATCTATTTATCCAATTATGTGCACATGAATTAAATAAACCAGAATTTTCTGTTCACGTAAATGGATAATTGAAGTGAATATTCCCTCTTTTCTTTGTGTGAACAGTCTCAATTCATTTAGTAAATCAGCCTCATTGAGCCACACAGATGGCAGCAGTGAGCTACTGTAAGTTCATATTATATAGAACCTGTTTGTTTTGAGTTTATCTCAACTTCTGAAAATGTCAACCAAATCCAACACAGTAACAAAAGGAGGAGAAGTAATCAAGAAAGGGTATTTGGAATAGACTCAGTTAAACAGGGTTGTTTTATTGAGGAGCAAAGGGCATGTGATTTTATAGGTGCTTGTTTAGTTGCATGTAACATGTAGTTGAGCTGTAACATGTAGCAAAAAACAATCTAAAGCTAGCTTTTATTTATAAGTTTAGTCAATTCTACTGCTCAGTTTAATTTTAACTTTTCATTATAATCATTATTTTTCATCATACCAGTTACTGAACATTTTACAATACATTTACAACTGTCAGCGATCCTCATTCTGCACAGAGTTCATTTTGTATCCTTCAAACAGCAGTCACATGTGTGCTAGTCTTAGTAAAATGATTATCTATCTATCTATCTATCTATCTATCTATCTACTAACAGTAGTTGTTATGGGATGGGCAATTCACACTAGAACCTAAACCAAAAAGGGAGAGAAATATGGAGAACACCACTGAAGTAAGTTATATCAGTCTCCAAACATCTGCTGCTTGAAAACATTATTGCTCCTTTTCATCAACTCAATTTATCTTGACATATGGTAGAATCAAGCATCCAAATTTTAATTTACATTTCCTGATCAAAGTTCTCAAGAGCAGAAGTAATATAATCAACATGTCCTTTTGAATCCATCAGCTGTGATAGGATTTGTAAAACTCAACATAAATATGACTGTAGGTGCAAGAAACACTACCCATCTGCGGTACGTTTACAAAACAAAAGATTTGTCATAATATACTCATGGCAACCAATCAGAATTACCCTTGCACTCCTCTAAGAGAGCATAGTGAATTCTATTTATTCTTATTATTATTATTATTATACAGGATTTATATAGCACCAACAGTTTTCTCAGCGCTTTAATTAGCACTGCTGCACAACTTCATTATAGGGAAAAATTTTGTACTCTGATATTTTAATGCAATTAATTAATGTATTATTATAATAATAATAATATACATTATGTGATTTTTTTGTTTGTTTTTTTTTTAAGTGGAATTCCAGCTTAAACCTGACTAGTCCTAACCCCCACTCTTAACACCTACAGTATGCTGGCTATCCTGTGAAAAAAGATGTATATACTTATCTATTCTCATCCTGTTCCTGCCCGGTCACGCGATCCGCTGTGTCAGCCATAGGCGGCTGCAGGGATAAGGAGGGAGCGCCAACAATGGCTGGGTCATGGGAGCCTATTGGTGATGTCTCCACTCCCAGGCATTCCCAGTCCAGTTCTCTCTCCTCTCCCCTGCATCTGCTGTAGGCTGACACAGGGGATCTGGCTGGAACATTTTTACACAGGTTAGTCGGCAGAGGTGTTAAGAAGGGGTAGGAGCATTTGTAGCCACCCTGGCGGTATTCCCGAGTGTAGCTCGGGGTAAAGTTTCAGTACCACAAGCGGTAACTCCCGAGCTACACTCGGATTTACCATGCGGCGCTGCTCCGTGATCCCTCGATCACTTACCTTGTCCTGCGCTCCCACGATGTCCCTCCTGCAGTATCCCCAGCAATGTAATCGGGCGGATGCCGGCATCTGTCATCTGGGTTTCGTCCCCTGCGAGTGTCGGGACGAAACGGCGGGAAATTTGAAAATGACAAAAAGTAACATTCACTAAAATCACTAAAATCACATAGTAAAACATTACTGTATCAAAGCATTTCACATACATTTTGTCCCGAGTGCTTTGTCCTGTGCCCTGCCTGCATTTTTACTGTTCTTTCTGCATGGAAACTGAGAAACGTCCATGGCGTCCAAAAAGCGCCCCTTTAGGTCAAAAGCGGTTTTAGACCAGCTAGAGAACAGCGATAGTAAATCAGAACCACTTGCAGAATTGAGTGATAATGATTCGTGGGGAAATTCGTCATCAGACACTGAAAACGATTTTGCAACTTTGCTCAGTGATGTGCAAATTTGGCGCTCTATTTCACATTTCAGTGTTTTTGGTTTGACTATATTATTGAATTCATTTATTGTTAATATATTCCTAGATTGTAAGCTCGAAAGAGTAGGGCCCTCTAACCCCTCGTGTACTGTTGTTGTTGCTGTTCTGTTTCTTGTATTGGCCCCCCCCTCTATTGTACAGTGCTGAGTAAACCCTTTGGCACTATATAAACTCGATGTAATAATAATAATAATAATAATAATAATATATTATTATTTTTTATGATTATTTATTTAATTATAATTTATGATTTCGCGTTTCAAATTTTAACAAACCCGGGATGTTTACTAGACTCTTGTTCGGACAGATTTCAGTGAGTTATTCCTAAAAATTACAGGCCTACAATATAAAACGCCAAATTTCCATGCAAAATAATGGTACCGCTTTCAGCACCAAAAATCTGAAATAATCATACTGCCAGGGAGGTTAAGACAAGTTAAGTTGAGGCTGAAATTCTAGCAGCTTCAAATGGTCCTGAGGACTGCAGCTTCTCCCCTCTGCAATTTGCATGAGCAGGGTGAAGAGGACCTGACAGGGGCGCTATCTGAAGAAAGGCTGTGCAGCTTCAGGCAGGGCCATACAGTAAATATCACTGGAATGGGGGCAGAGGTAAATATTTGACCTGGTTTGGATGCACTCTGAGGAGTATACTCATATGGAAGAAAAATATATTTGAAATATATTTTAAAAATATATATATATGTTGAAATGTGTTTTTATTACAAAATATATGAAAAATATTTTTAAAAATACATTTCAATTATACTGTATGTCTTTAAAAATACAAACCTACATTTTTGGAATGCATTTACAACTATATGTAAAAATATATGTTAAAATGACTTTTTTATATGTAAAAAAAAAATCTGAAGAATATATTTAAAAAATACATATTTTTAAAAATATTTTTCATATATTTAGTAATAAAAACGCATTTCAACATACAGTGTATGTATATATGTATATATATATATATATATATATATATATATATATTGAAATATATTGAATATGGCCAAAATTGTAGTATTTCAAATATATGTCAATATATTTGGGAAGAATATTTTTAAAATATATTTCAAATATATTTTTCTTCCATGTGGGTAGGTATGCCATGATGGACAACTTGTAGGAAAGGTACAGCTGTATTTTTACCTGCTTCTCACTGTTGCTCTTCACAGAAACCCCATCCTAGGCCAGGGACATCCAATGTTAGACTCACTGTTGCTTGCCCATAGATTTATTTCTGGAGTCTTCTTCCATTCACCCCTGCAAAAGTGTACAGTATTTGAATCCATTTACACGTGAAATAAAGTTCAATAGTGTCAAACAATTTCTTGAAACATCACGCTGAACAAAGATGATAAAGAAAGAGGAAAGGGGATGTCATGGGTTAGCATTAGCTCTTATAGCAATATGTGAAGAATATGTGTCATCTAGTGTGTGCGGATGAGGGAACTGGCCAGGTCAGTTTTATGTTCGACCCGCTGGGTGAATGAAAAACCCAGAGCCATGTATCGAACATAAAACTGACCTGGCCAATTCCCTCATCCGCACACACTAGATGACACATATGGACACAAATGGAAGGTTGTTCGTTTGAAATGTTTGATTTGAAGTTATGGGTCAGGGATGGTGCCATTGGGTGAACTATGACTGGATGATAATCACCTCAGGAGTGGTACTGGCCACCTGTGTGTCCCTGCACAGTATTCTTCTAAACCTTTATTCTGTTATTATGTATGTTTGTAAATTGAAGTGTAAAGCCATAACAGAATAAAGGTTTAAAAGAATACTGTGCAGGGACACACAGGTGGCCGGTACCACTCCTGAGGTGATTATCATCCAGTCATAGTTCACCCAATGGCACCATCCCTGACCCATAACTTCAAATCAAACACTTCAAACGAACAACCTTCCATTTGTAGAGATGACACTTTACTGACTGAGTGGGCCTATGAGGACTCACTCTGATCAAACAAACTGCTGCGGCTGTCCAGCTACAGCCAAAGGGGATGTACCACGGGCACAGAGCTAAAGAGTATCAGGCTTTACATGAAATGGTACGCATGGCCTCTCTGTAAGCAGATGGGTGGCAATCCTATAAGGGGAGCTGGAGTAGTTATGGAGGTGATAATTACTGAGAAGAACTAATGGTAGCCATGGAGTGACACCGTGAGGTAAGGGAAGCTGTTAGTAGTGAAGAAGAATAAATAAACTGAGGTAAGGGGAATTGCTGGTACTGGAGGCGAGGGGCAATACTCTGAGGAAATAAAAGCTGCTGGCACTGTAGGAGGGGTAATGCAATGAAGTAAGGGAAGCTTCTTGATGGTACTCGAGGAGAGGTAATACTCTAAAGATATCTGCTGGTGGTGAAGGATGGCTGATACTCTGAAGTAAGGTGAATTGCAGGTGGTAAGGGCGGGGTAATGCACTGAGGTAAGAAAAGCTGCTGGTGGTGTAGGTGGGGTAATACACTGAAGTAAGGGAAGGTGCTGGAAGTGAAAGTGGTGTAATAAGGAACTGCTGGTAGTAAGGGGGGAGGGGGGTTGTTCTCTAAACTAAGAGGACATTCTGGTAGTGGAATGGTCATGCACCGAGGTAAGGGAAGCTGCTGGAAGTGCAGGAGGAGGTAATACTTTGAGGTGAGTATAGCAGCTTGTAGTGTAAAAGGGGTAATACTCTGAGGTAAGTATAGCAGCTTGCAGTGTGTCTGTGTGTGGGGGAGAGGAGGGGGGGTAATACTCTGAGGTAGGTACAATGGCTTGCAGTGTAGAAGTAATACTCTGAGGTAACAAATAGCTGCTGGCAATGTAGGAGGGGTAATACTCTGAGGTAAGTACAGTATACCAGCTTGCAATATAGAAGGGATAATACTATAGGTAAGAGGTAAGAATAGCTGCTGGTAGTGTAGGAGGGGGCAATACTCTGAGGTAAGTATGGTGGCTAGCAGTGTAGGAGGGGGTAATACTCTGAGGTAAGTATAGTGGCTTGCAGTGTAGGAGGGATAATACTCTGAGGTAAGAATAGCTGCTAGAAGTGTAGGTGGGGTAATACTCTGAGGTATGTATGGTGGCTTGCTGTGTATGAGGGGTAATACTCTGAGGTAAGTATGGTGGCTTGAAGTGTAAAAGGGGTAATACTCCGAGGTAAGTATAGCAGCTTGCAGTTTGTGTGTGTATGGGGGGGGGGGTAATACTCTGAGGTAGGTACAATGGCTTGCAGTGTAGAAGTAATACTCTGAGGTAACAATAGCTGCTGGCAATGTAGGAGGGGTAATACTCTGAGGTAAGTACAGTATACCAGCTTGCAATATAGAAGGGATAATACTCTGAGGTAAGAATAGCTGCTGGTAGTGTAGGAGGGGGCAATACTCTGAGGTAAGTATGGTGGCTAGCAGTGTAGGAGGGGGTAATACTCTGAGGTAAGTATGGTGGCTAGCAGCGTAGGAGGGGGTAATACTCTGAGGTAAGTATAGTGGCTTGCAGTGTAGGAGGGATAATACTCTGAGGTAAGAATAGCTGCTAGAAGTGTAGGTGGGGTAATACTCTGAGGTATGTATGGTGGCTTGCAGTGTAAGAGGGGTAATACTCTGAGGTAATTATAGCAGCTGGCAGTGTAGGAGAGATAATACTCTGAGGTAAGAATAGCTGCTAGAAGTGTAGGTGGGGTAATACACTGAGGTATGTATGGTGGCTTGCTCTGTACGAGGGGTAATACTCTGAGGTATGTATGTTGGCTTGCTCTGTACGAGGGGTAATACTCTGAGGTAAGTATGGTGGCTTGCAGTGTAAGAGGGGTAATACTCTGAGGTAAGTATGGTGGCTTGCAGTGTAAGAGGGGTAATACTCTGAGGTAAGTACAGCAGCTGGCAGTGTAGGAGAGATAATACTCTAAGGTAAGAATAGCTGCTTGCAGTGAAGGAGGAGTAATACTCTGAGGTAAGTATAGCGGCTTGAAGTGAAGGAGGAGTAATACTCTGAGGTAAGGTGACTTGCTCATGGTAAAGGAGGGGTAATATACTTTATACTCCCAACGATAGTTCCCAGTGTTCCCGGATTTGGAACACAGTCCCTCTGTCCCTCTTTCCTCCTCATTTGTAAATTTAAAAAGCCTATATAAATCATTTTTGTGTGTTAAATCTCCATGTAACAGGGGTGTGTCCTTTGCCTACATATCTTTTGCTGCCAGGTGTCCCAGAAAGTTGGGACATATGACACACAGAGGGAAGGAAAGCTGCTGGTGAATGGTAGTGAACACACTGCAATTGGTGCTAGGATGGGAGCAAGAACATGGAGTGGTAATATTATGAGATAAGGTGTAATATTGGTGGTGAATAGAGGGTAATAATCTGTGGTAAGAAGCATTGCTGGTTGTGAATAGGGGGTAATGCTCGAGGTAAGGAGCATTGCTGGTTGTGAATAGGGGGTACTGCCCGAGGTAAGGAGCATTGCTAGTTGTGAATAGGGGTAATACTTATAGGTAAGATGAATAGCTGGTGGTGACTAGGGATAATACTCTGAGGTAAGGTGAATTGCTTGTTATGAATAGGGGGCAATACTTTGAGGTAAGCAGCATTGATGGCGGTAAATAGGGCATAATACTTTGAGGTAAGCAGCATTGCTGATTGTGAATAGGGGGTAATACTCTGAAGTAAGGAGCATTGCTGATTGTGAATAGGGGATAATACTCTGAAGTAAGGAGCTTTGCTGATTGTGAATAGGGGATAATACTCTGAGGTAAGGAGCATTGCTGATTGTGAATAGGGGATAATACTCTGAGATAACGTGAATTGCTGATTGTGAATAGGGGATAATACTCTGAGGTAAAGAGCATTGCTGATTGTGAATAGGGGATAATACTCTGAGGTAAGGAGCATTGCTGATTGTGAATAGGGGATAACACTCTGAGGTAGGGAGCATTGCTGATTGTGAATAGGGGATAATACTCTGAGGTAGGGAGCATTGCTGATTGTGAATAGGGGGTAATACTCTGAGGTAAGGAGCATTGCTGATTGTGAATAGGGGATAATACTCTGAGATAACGTGAATTGCTGATTATAAATAGGGGATAATACTCTGAGATAACGTGAATTGCTGATTGTGAATAGGGGATAAAACTCTGAGATAACGTGAATTGCTGATTGTGAATAGGGGATAATACTCTGAGGTAAGGAGCATTGCTGATTATGAATAGGGGATAATACTCTGAGATAACGTGAATTGCTGATTGTGAATAGGGGATAAAACTCTGAGATAACGTGAATTGCTGATTGTGAATAGGGGGTAATACTCTGAGATAACGTGAATTGCTGATTGTGAATAGGGGATAAAACTCTGAGATAACCTGAATTGCTGATTGTGAATAGGGGATAAAACTCTGAGATAACGTGAATTTCTGATTGTGAATAGGGGATAATACTCTGAGATAACGTGAATTGCTGATTGTGAATAGGGGATAATTCTCTGAGATAATGTGAATTGCTGATTGTGAATAGGGGATAATACTCTGAGATAACGTGAATTGCTGATTGTGAATAGGGGATAATACTCTGAGATAACGTGAATTGCTGTCAGTAAAAGAGGGATAATACTCTGAATTAAGGAAAATTGCTGGTAGTGAAAAAGGAGTAATACACTTAGGTAAGGGGAGTTGTGGATGGGAAAGGAGGGCAATACACTAAGGTAATGGGAATTGCTGATACTGGTACAGTAATGAAGTAAATGAAACACAAAAAAGAATGAAAATAATAAATACCCCCCCCCCATCCTCCCATAGGTATAAGTGCTTTTTAAAAATAAAGTTTCTAACACTTCCAGATGGGCCGACCGTTTGACTGAAGCCAGTCTGCATTCCACTCTCCAATTTCTCTTGTTATCAGCCCTCCCAATGCTGCATCACACCTGCACCGTGTAATGGTGACTGCTAAAAAATACCCCCCCCCCCCTTGCACTATCCATTTGGAGACTAGAATACAGAGTGGCTTCAACAAATATCATCACAACTGGAATTGTCAGGGAGGAAGGTTGTGGCCTCATGGATCAGCAACACATGGCAGCGTGTGCGACTGGGGAACAGTCACTACATTTTTTTAAAGTTGGTTGTGCTTCACTCTAAATAAAATTGAATTAAAAACCCCCATACAACATACAGTAACAACCCCATACGCAGCAATATGTCACACATGTACACTGGACCTTTCTACATGATATATTTAAACATATAATAGCGGCCTCATTTTATGCTATTGTTAAATAAGGGAAGCCGTATAACATTCTTGACATCATTTGGTGGTTTTGTTGTGTTGTGTACACTAATAATCATTGTATCATACATATTGTTTTCATAAGCATTTGCAGAGATGTCACAGGACATACAAATTCAACAACACCACCTTTGTTTCTGCACACCCTGTAAATATAGGGTTTGGGGGGTCTTTTTCAAACGCTCATGGCTGTAATGGGTAAGGGAAACTAAAAAAAAAGACACAATTTGGAGCAGCTGTGCATATCTTCTTATCAACTTGCTCATTTAGGCTGGGTTCACACTAATGCAGTCCAGGACACCGCATGCAATTTGCACAGGAATTGCACCGCATTACATGCAATGCCTGTGAATTGCAATTCGAGGAATACATTTTGTACAGGACCCTTTTTTTTATCCGCACCTGAATCACATCGCATAGGTGTTCTCACCCATGTGATGTGATTTCTGGCAATCGCACTACGTTTTGCGACCTGTTCGGGGTGTCATTATTTTAACACTGACATCCGCACCAGTACTGGAACCCATCCCACATATATTCACTATTATATGTAGTTTATATTTATATAGCACTACACCATTTTATATTGTTTAATACATTTGTTCACCTATAGGTATAGGATAAGGTGTCAGCTGCTTAGTGTGGTATTTAGGTACATATTTAGATCAGGGGATTTACTCAATTGTTTTTGCATCCCTGTATGGCTCTCTGCAGAAACTAGCCAGAGCCAGCGAGAGGGAGAGAAGCCAGATTTCAGCTGCTGCAAAGAGCCATACAGGGGATTGGTTCCAATAATTGCCCCCTCCTGCCATACTGGTCACCTTCCTTGTGACATCTGATTCACCCAGCTGCCTGGGCCCTCCTGCTGGCTTGGGCCCCGTACAGAACTGGTGGTACCCAACAGCCCTGTTTGCATGTATGCTTACATATGCAAAAAAATTCTTCCGGCCTTTCCTGGGCTATATTTGTGTATTTCTGCACACACACATTTGTGTAATATACTGTGCAGTGACGCACATTCTTGTTTTCTGTGCAAGTTTACGCTCCTGTGTGAACAGGCACTGAAACAATGGGATGCATTTAGAGCAGTAAAAAAAGAAATGCCTAAAAACGTGTTGTAAGGGTGAAAGAAAGAAGTAGGGAAGGGAGGGTGCTGTGCGGGAGACTGCTGGGCTCTGCAGTCCATGGAGGGACTATACCGAGAAGGGGCCATCACACCAGGGACATCCATGTGTCATGTATAACGAGGCATGTACACGTAGAATCAGGCGATGAGAGCGCTGTGTAGGTTACTACAGGTCACCTCCTCCTCCTCCTCCTCCTCCTCCTCCTCCTCCTCTCCAGGAGTGAATGGTCGGTGAATCCCCCGGGGCTCTGCCTGTCATTCACACACAGCGCACTTGTAGTGCAGCAGACTCACAGTCAGCAGATTGCGGGCGGCCAATAGACGTGTCTGCAGCGTGTGGCACCAAATTCCTCTGAGCCAATAGGCGGCGGCGCTGTTCCTGGAATAAATTTGCAGCCTGTATTATCATTTCCCCGTCAGCAGCAGCAGAAGAGAGGAGAGGAGAGAGCTGTGCTGGGCAGCAGATGAGAGAGGAGCTGTTCACATCTCTTCACCATCCAACCACTAGAGAACAGCACGGACATTGTCCTCTGCAGCTGGAGGAAGAGCCACATCCTCACCTAGATACCCCAGGTATATTCCTAATACCCCCTCCCCTCTCCAGGGACCCTAATACACCCCTCCCCAGGTATATTTCTAATACTCCCCTCCCCAAATATACCATTAATACTCCCCTCCCCAGGTACACGCCTAATACTTCCCTCCCCATGTACACCCCTAATACTTCCCTCCCCAGGTATACTCCCAACACTCCCCTCCCCAGATACTCCTAATACTCCCCTCCCCAGGTTCTCCTAACACCCCCCTCCCCAGGTACTCCTAATACTCCTCATTATTTCTCTGGCTGCTTCTGCAGAGGAATGACGACATGGCATGGTGGACCCTCCTGCTCTTCCCATGTATACATGGGGTTGTTATGTACATGGAGGAATTGTTTATCCAGCTTCATTGATTCCATAGGACTCATTTTCATTTTTATTTTACCAGATTTTTCATACGTTGGATGTGTTTGATGTGGGATCAGTATATCTTCTCTGCCCCTGCCTGTAATGTTGTTCTTTCTGGACATCCATGAGAAGGCTCCATGGCTGGGGTGATATTCATGGCCATGGAGGGGAAGGGGGGGGTCTATATAGGGCACACTGCGCTTTAGTGGCGATGGAGCTGATTCATTCTAGGTTAATGAAAATGTAGCGGAGAACGCCACTTTCCGGTCTATTTATAGCAACGTTAAGCCTAACAGAACAAATTGTCATTTCACAGCCCTATTCCCTTGCCTTCCTTAGGCTTTGATGATCTATTCTGCCCTCTTTTCTCGACTCCGCATGACAACAGCAATACTGGCATTTCTGATGACTGAATGGAAGGAGGGATGTGCTGGCTTTCCATTTAAATGAAAGCTGTGTACAAGAAACAATGGCATATTTCAGGAAAGTTCTGTTACAGCTCTCATCTTTTGTTTGTACATGTATATATTTCACCTGATCCCTTGTTGTACGTTCATCTGGAAACCATGGCTATGGTGCAAGCGCAGCGAGTGTCATACAGGCCTTTGTTCAGACACATTTCAGTGCTGCAGTCATGTTTCTTGTTTTTTCACGTATGCAGTAACAGCTCTGATGCAATGTTGTGTGTTTACAGCATCCAACATCAGACATCACTTAGAGGGCCAGATTCACTGTGATTGGGAGCTCGCTTGCTGGGCCATCCATCTCTAGCAATGCAGGAGAGCCGCCTTTTCATGATTTATTAAAAGAAAACATGATGCACTTGTGCATGGAATGGCTGGAAATATATGCATTCACAGTCAATAAAATGGATGTATTATGAAGTTGGGCTCCTGTACTGGCCATTGATTTTAGGAAACATAGCATGGATGCCTTACTCTGATTTACTAAAAATCAAGCACAGTTGACATGTGCAAATTTATTATAGTCATGTTCACACCTCTGTTGTAGCATATGTACATTTCCATCTGGGGATCGGGATTTTTAAAACAAGTATAGTTATTTTAGGAATGTATTAATGCAGTTGTAATGTTGTATATCATTTAGCTAGAATACATGCCTGCAGTTTATTTGGATAATTGGGAGTAAAACTCCATGCAAGGAGTTCGAGTAATATTCAAGGATATTTTTTTCTCTTAAAATAAGGAAACGGTTATACTTACCTGCTCTGTGGAACAATATTGCACAGAGCGGTCCGTTACCTTTTATTTGGTAGTCTCCCGCTGGAGCTGTCTGCTCCTCCTTCCTCCGGGTGCCTCCTTAGCATGCCTTGTGCTATGGGGGCTCCCAATCTGGACACACTCCCACTACAGGCTGAGTGTGTCCATAGACACACACAGCACTGACAGGCCACTTCCTGACTCCCTCCTCACAGGAGTTTGATTGGCAGCAGCAGGAGCCTATGACTCCCACTGCCTCCTGTGAGACCAGGAAGTGAGGAGAGCAGTGACAGGAGGCAGGTAAGTGTTTAGGGATGGGGGTGGTGTAGGAAAGATAATAGGGAGTTTTCACCTTTATGCAGAAAATGCATTAGGGTAAAAAAATGAGACTTTAAAACCACTTTACATATTTAGCTCAAATATACTTATTTTACCTGCCAAATAATTTCATATTCTGATTGTCTAGTTTTGTGAACCCTCTCACTCCTACTAGACAAAAGAGTTGCATTGATGGGCTCAATTTTCTTCACTAAAGTTATGAAGTATAGCTCCTGTCCCCTCCCCCATCCTGCTGACTGGACAATCATGTAGGGTCACCACACTGGCAAAGTTATCCTTCAACTCTCTCCTGTCAGCAAACCTCCAGTGTTAGATTGACAGCGCTGTGTGGTACAGTGGATCTTGACTGGTTTTGCAGTGCTGCGCCTCTTCCTCCCAGTCTGCACCTTGCTGTGCAGGGGATTATGGGATGCTAATATAAAAACTGTTGTAGGTACTAATACACACCAGATACAAAATACATTTAACTTTTTTTATTTTGTAAAAATGGAGGATGTCATAGCTGAACTCTTCTTCTGAAAATGTTACTTTCTTGGCTATAATTCCGATCAAGTAACTTTGGTGCTCCAAGTCGCCGACCTGGAAAAAACACAGAACAAAGGGGTTTGACTTGACTGCTGAAAAGCTTAGGTTCATTAATAACCAACTAATAAACCAACCCCTTGCCCTCCAAAAAGACAAGGAAGCTGATTAAGTTGGCAACAGCCACAGCTTTATTGAACTTTGCAAATGTAACAACTTTCCAAATGTACCAAACAGCTATGCCATTGACAGTGATACTGTGAGCGCCCATAAAACATAAACTCACATAGCCTAGGAGGCCTGTCCTTACCATCAGTGCTAGACAGGCATTAGACTGACCCCAGCATTTAACTTAAGGTCATAGCCCATAAAGTAACATCAATTGCTGGCAAGGCCAAAACTGCCAATAAAGCTGTGACAAAACATTTCAATGGGCGGGAGGGCAGGTAACTCTTGTGACAGCTGAATCTTTTCAGAGCAGTTGGACGTGCCCTAGCATAGCCTTTCTCTAGCGTTCAGGCTCCACTCAGTCACCTCAGGACTTTTCAGCCAGTCCTAAGGGAGCCACTTAACTTCTCTTTTAGGTTCACACCCTCAAGGATGCCATGCTTCCAGCAGCCAAGGCTACCTTTCCTGAAAAGGGGTTCAAGGTATAGAAATCCAAGCAACTGGCATGTTAGGAGGTCAGAAAATAAGGCCTACATATCTCTCTCAGCACAAGTGTCCTTGCTTGAAAAAACAGATAATTGTCATCTAGAATTTCATTTTTTTTTACCTTGGGTTACCATTTTACTTAATGCTACTGTGCAGTAAAACAACTATCACCAACTGGAGGGCTGCTCATTTACTTTCAGTATGTGGTAGCTCAGTCCCTGAAATTCACCTTTTTAGAGCTGGGCTGCTCCATGCCTGATTGGTCCAGCCTAGAAAACCCTTTGGAAACAAAGAAAGCCAAGCAGTCAAAAGTAGTAGAAGCATCAGAGCTACTTGACAGTACTGGTAAATCAGTGGGGTTCCAAGTAGCACATAAAAATTTCATGTAGATGGGTTTTCCACTTTTTCTATGAAAATTAAGCATCAAATGTCTAATCCAACATTTTCTCTTAATTCTAATATAGAAAAAAAAACAGCAAAATGTGTTAATGTGGACCTGATGTTTAAACTTTTGGTCCACTTTGCTAAAATGAGCATCCAAATACTAACCAATTGGTCTGGGGCTGTGCATACAAAGGCAATGCCTGTGACATTTTCTGTCTCTGAACCCTGGCTTTAGACTGGAAACAGTGGGGACTTTGCAGCCTGTAGGGCCCAGAGGGAGACTGCCAAGTCACAGGTAAGTGCTTCTGTGCTCTATTTAGCCTATAATATGAAGAATGGAGGGAAAGGAGGGCAGGGGGATTTAAAATCAAATTCTGAAAAAAGGTTCAGTTTAAACATTCATTAATATTCATTACATCTAATACTGCTTGTGCACATGCTCATGAAGGTATGCCTAAATTAGCCTTCAGCCGGATGCCTTCAATTTTCTTCACTCTGCTTGTTGCAGTTACTGCGTATATGCAGGGCCAAACCTTGTTTGTATTCCACACGCTAGATCATCTGATATATGTATATGATGATATATACGATGAATTAAGCTCACTTTCGTTATGTGCAGTTTGAAAAGCATAGCTGTGCTGAAGACCAAAATAAAGGTCAGCTTTTCTCTATAAAAATTTGAAAAAGTAAATGCATTTATTGGTTTTGAGTTTCCAGCAGTGTAGTGCTAATTATTTGAAATAAAAAAAAATATTTTGCATTTATTAACAAAATGTATTCTTCCAGCAAATCTAAAACTTATAAAAGCCTAGTGCAAGGTGAAGCCATCATTAAGATGAAGAATCTGTGGCTTCAGCTAGCAACAGACAAGCAGATGCCTCTCTCAGAAAGAATGAGTGGGGGGACATCTGTGACTGGGGGGACATCTGCCTATCCCCAGTCACACTAGGACCAGTGTTTGTTGTGTGACTTGCTTGGTGGACTGAAGCAACTCACACGTGGTTATTGTTTCTCCTTTTTTTCATGAAGAAGAGGGAAGTATCAGCCAATTTAAACAGAGATCTTCCAAATGTTAAAAATCTCCATGTGCTATAGCTAGCACTTTTAATATCAATATTGGCTTCTATGGGTACTCAATAAGGGCCAGATTCACATCTCATCAGTGCATCTATGGCCTGATCAAGTGATCATGACAGAGATTGTTTGCTGGGCACAGCCTTGTTTGTGTTCAGAGAAAATATGATCATGCAGTGAGGAGGAATGAACATGGCTCATTCTTATTGGTTGTATGAGCCCATCTTAAGTAAACAGGACCTAGCACTCAATGGAAGACTGCCATTACAATATGTAATATACTAGCTTTATAACTGGAAAAGCTACTATACTTTATAATATATACTTTGTCCAAGAATAATTTATCCTTCACTATAGCATCAATATCACAATAATCTTATAGTCTACATTGTGTCACAAGTGAAATAATGGCCCTTCCATTTTTTTTAAAATATCTCTGTTATGGCTCTTGCCTATTTATACCATTGGAAACAAGTCATCATTACTGTAAAATATTGGTAAGGTGGCAACCAGTTTTTTAAATGATTGCATAAAAATGCCTAATACAAAAGCATAGGAATCCATATCAAGATAGGCCTAGAAGATGGTCATCAGCAGACTGGAGTTTCTGCTCCGATAATGATTCGGAACCCAAACATCTCTGAGTCTTTCTGTAGCTTCCATACAGTATGTATATTTAGGGCAGTCTGTTTATTTTATAGTTCTCTGGGAAAACCTGCCTGCGTTGAATTCTGTATTTCACGTAAAAGGGCATTTTAGTATTTAGTATATTGGGTCTTTCACATACAATATGAGAATTATAATAAATAAAAAAAAAAATTGATAAGATTTTATGTAAATGTAAATGTTATCTACAGTTCATTTTAACTGTATAATTATTCAAATACATTTATTATTGTGAATAAATTAGCTATCTTCTAGCTATATTAGTAGGAAGATAATGAAAATAAGTATATATCTTGTAGTGACAATACTGTGTTGCGAATAAACTGTTACATCAGCATCAAAAGGTAGGAAGGGTCCCCTTTCTTGTCTGTAAATGGATTGTGAAAAAAGTATTCACCTACTGTATTCATCATCTCCCACTTCTCAGTAAATGATAGGTGTCAGGAACTGAGACTTGCTACTTATCTGCACGTTGATCCTCCTATCTGAGCTAGCTTAGTTTCAGCAGACTATGAAGTGAAGATTCTCTTCCTTGATACACAACACAAGCTCAGCACAGCAGTGGCTCATGATATAGAGTCCCCATTGAACCTGTGGACCATGGAGTGACACATTCAAATGATCTGTCTACAGCTTGTAATTGTTAATTTTCAGTATTCACCAATTTTAATTGGTATGAAAAGGAACCATATAGTGGTAAATTATAAGCCAATCACCTCTGACCACCAGTGTTAAACGGGAGTTAAATTTTTTTGCTAACAATTCTGGGTAACCCCATAAGTATACGTATATTTAACTGCTTTTTCTCAGTTATGTTTGAATTGTTGCTTAGCATATTTATTTTTAGATCTAGTTGACATTGAATCATGGATAGGATTTATTCATAAATGTTATATATTCTTTATTGTCAATCCTCTGTTTAAAAAAAAAACCAAAAACCTCTTGTTTCTTGTGGCTTTTAGGTAGTTACTCAGGTAACATTTATGATTCACACACATTTGTGATTCCTTTCTTTTCAAGAATAGATAGCTGTTATATGCAGGAAGTGTGACAAGTGCCAGGTACTTCCTGTAAATAATTTGTCCATACATCATTAAATATTTCCTCTATGTCAGTTACACACAGCTACATAATCTAGCAACTCTAGGCAAATAATTCCCTATAAAGTATGGTCCATTATGCTCCAGTGGGGGAGACAAAAACTCCCATCTGATGCCCTGAAGGAAATCGGATATTCCTTGGATCTCTGATGCTATTACATATAAATGGTAAAATCCAGTTATATTTGGCATTTAGGAATGCATCACTCTCTTTTTTGGAAAAAACAATCCACCACATTGGGCAGAACTATTTTTGAGGGAGTCTATTCCAAATTTCACAGCGCTTAATGTAAAGAATCCTTCCTATATGTGGAAATTAAAACTCTTTTTCTCCATGCAAAGAGAGCCCCCCCCCCCCCCCATTTGTAATGACCTATAAGCTTATAGACGTTTAATTACACATAAGCCTGTGTGGGGAACTGTGTCAAATGCTATATCCACAACCACTCCTTTGTCTATGTTTTTGCTTACCCCCTCATAAAAAGAAATCAGATTTGTTTGACAGCTCTGGTCTTTCATGAATCCATGCTGACTATTGCTTTCAGTATTGTTTTGTAACAAAAACTCTTCTATGTGGATCAAACTCTCAAGCATCCCCCTGACTAAAGAGGGTAAACTAACCAGTGTTTAGATAACTTGGTAGAGACTTTCATACCTTTTTAAGTATAGGCACCACATTGTCCTTGTGCCAGTCTGGTTGTACTATGCCAGTCATTAAAGTGTCTTTAGAAATTAGAAACAAAGGCTTCAAAATAACAGAGCTCAACTCTTTGAGGACACATGGGTGTATCCCATCCGCCACAGGTGCTTTAATCACCTTTCATTTTGTCTAAATGTTTCTGGATTATATTACTTTTGGGCCATTGTGGTTCTTTTGGGGCTATGTCAATACTATTCCCATTATGCACTTAAACACCACCATTTTCCTTTGTATACACAGAGATGAAATAAAAATATGCCTTCTCTTTGTCCCTAGTCACAACCTCCAAATTATCCTGCAAAGGCCCTACATGCTGAAACCTTTTTAATATCTATATATATGGGGGGTTTGTCTCAAAAAACAACTCCAGGCAATAGGAAAATTGTTTTGAGAGCTTCATATAGTATTCAGCTATGCTAACATCACTTATACAGCAGTCAACCTTTACATCTGAGTCGTACATGTACTGTGGTTGCCCCAAAAGAAAAAATGAACTTTAATGGCATCCCAGTCTTAGTTTATAGGGTTCAATATTGAGTTGGTCCACCCTTTGCAGCTATAACAGCTTCAACTCTTCTGGGAAGGCTGTCCACAAGGTTTAGGAGTGTATCCATGAGATGGTTTGGCCATTCTTCCAGAAGTGCATTTGTGAGGTCAGCCACTGATGTTGAATGAGAAGGCCTAGCTCGGAGTCTGCTCTAATTCATTCCAAATGTGTTCTATAGGGTTGAGGTTAGGATTCTATGCAGGCCAGTCAAGTTCCTCCACCCCAGACTCCCTCATCCATGTCTTTATGGACTTTGCTTTGTGCACTGCTGCGCAGTCATGTTGGAGCAGGAAGGGGCCATCCCCAAACTGTTCCCACAAAATTGGGAGCATGAAATTGTCCAACATGTCTCGGTATGCTGATACCTTTAGAGTTCCCTTCACTGGAACTAAGGGGCCAAGCCCAACCCCTGAAAAACAACCCCACACCATAATCCCCCCTCCACCAAACTTTACACTTGGCACAATGCAGTCAGGCAAGTACTGTTCTCCTGGCAACTGCCAAACCCAGACAGGTCCATCGGATTGTTAGACTGTGAAGCATGATTGGTCACTCCAGAGAACATGTCTCCACTGCTCTAGAGTCCAGTGGCGGCGTGCTTTACACCACTGCATCCAACGCTTTGCATTGCACTTGGTGATGTAAGACTTGGATGCAGCTGCTCAGCCATGGAAACCCATTCCATGAAGCTCTCTACGCACTGTTGTGCTAATTTGAAGGCCACCCGAAATTTGAAGGTCTTTAGCTATTGACTCTGCAGACAGCTGGCGGCTTCTGCGCACTTCAGCACCAGCCCTGCTCTGTCATTTTACATGGCCTAGCACTCCATGGCTGAGTTGCTGTTATTCTTAGTTGCTTCCACTTTGTTACAATACCACTAACGGTTGACCGTGGAATATTTAGTAGCAAGGAAATTTCACGGATGGACCATGGTTGAATTCACTGAGAGCGACCCATTCAAGCTGTTATACCAACATCATGGCTGCAGAAGTCCATTTACATCTGACTATCTATAGGGCTCCATTGACCTTCCGATCAGGTCTGCCTGAAAAACTGGCAGTGTTAAAGGGGCCTTGTCTCAAATGTCTGCCTGCTGTCACCTCCACAATAAAAATGTATGCAATATGCAGCATCTTTCTAAGAATTTCTTAGTTTCCTGACCCAAAAACTTCCTTGCATTACAAAGCCTATCTACCCTCTTTCTCTCCTGTCCTTGGCCTGCCTATTAAATCTGTTACCTCGCTGTCAATCATTTGTGTGTGCATCATGTTGGGGATGTGCTAATTCCATCTCTGTCTCTGTGGACATAGTTTTGTGTGTGATTTCCATGGTAGACATTACCAGGTCTATAAACAGGTATATTTACATAACTATACATTTACATTGACATTTTTTTTTTACTGAAGATGCATCAGAGTGGATGGGGGAAAAAACTGGTAAAAAACATACCATTTCCAACTAAACACCCTTGTTGTAGGCACTCTATATTTACAATACTTACATTTACTGGCATTCCTCTACAGCTCTGCAGCATCACCTTTGTGGCATTGAGTGGCCTGGTGACAGTCCATCCATGATGGGGCAGATGGTGTATTGCAAGCTTCTGAATCTGAAAGTACTGGGATTTTTACAGAGGTGGAATGGGGATTAGGACTTTAGAAGAGTAGTGGTAATGATAACTAAAGGTAATGAAGAACGTCAAGCATCGGGAGGAGGAGAGAGGAGTGGATTGTGATTTTTTTACCTAGTGTGGTTCCTCTCTGATCTCATCTTCTGTTATCTGCGTAAATCACTTCTGACAGTCGAACTGGACAACAAACAATCATGGGAGAGGACCCTGATCCCCATCACACAGCAGGTGATTGACAGACTCAGCTGTCCAATTTCCCTACTAGACTGTGTAGAGGGGGTGTGTCAATTCCCTCCACTCAGGTCTGAGATTACACTGAGCTCTCCTCTTATGTAGTGCAGTGTGTGACGTCAGGTCCTTGCCCCCTGCTTTCAGGAGCTGAGAAAAGGCCTTTGATCTTTGTGTTTTAGAAGGCTGTTGAGGAGAGAGGACCACAGATATATAGGTGGTAACTGATATTCCCTGGGCTGGGGGGTAGGGCATCTTGTCATCCAGAGGGCACCAGGTGAGGGAAGGGGGGGGCGCCACCGCTGCTCCTGTGGCTGGCAAGCTTGGAGGAATTCCGGAGATGTCACTGCAGTGACAGCTCTGCAAAGTAAACAAATAGTGGCAGCAAAGGAAGACTTCCACCACTGGCTTCCTCTGCTGGGCTCTGCATTAGATGCGTCAGATCCTGGCAAAGAAGTGAGGAGAGGAAGTTTTCTTTTGCTTTTGCCTTTTTATTAGATCATGTGACCTATCACTGCACTGGCATCCCTGGCATCCTATCAGATGAGAAAAATTAGCAGACAAAAGTGAGAGGGGGATGATTCTTCTAAAGCATTCCAGATGGTTCAAGCAGCCAGGTATTGAGCACCAGTGGCCCCCCCTCCACCACTGCCTGGCAGTGCCTCAAATCTGGCCCCACTAAGCACCAGGACCCCAATCCCCCCTCCCTAGCATGAAGACCCCCATTTCCAACTTTTCCAATAAGCACCAAAACCCCTATCTCTCCCCACTAAGCACCAGGACCCCCATCCCCCTTCCTAGCACCAAGGTCCTATCTCCCCCCGCACGGCAGCAGGACCTCCCATCTCCCCCCTGTAAGCAGCAGGTCCCCCATCTCACCCCACTATGTACCAAAACCCCCATTTCCATCCCCCCCCACTAAGCACCAGGACCACAATCTCTCTCCACTAAGCACCAAAACCCCTATCTCTCCCCACTAAACACTAGGACCCCCCATCTCCCTCACTAAGAAACACGACCCCCCATCTCTCCCCACTAAGCACCAAGACCCCCCATCTCCATCCGCTAAGCACCAAGACCCCCCATCTCCCCCCACTAAGCATCAAGACCCCCCATCCCCCCTCACTAAGCACCACAGTCCCCCATCTCTCCCCACTAAGCACCAGGACCCCCCCCATCTCCCCCAGTTGAGCACCAGTACCCCCTTTTGTCCCACTTTGAACACAAACCTGCATTTTGTTAGGCAGGTATGCGGGGTCGGGGACCCCATCAAGGAGGCTGTAGGGGGCCCCATGATTTCTAATAGCGACCCTGGCAGTTACGTTACATTCTTGAGGCACACAGTTAAACCTTTGATTGCCCCAGATGTTATGCCCTTCCTACCCAGTGTCATTAGTACAGTGACAATGCATTTTATTAGCACTGATCATTGTATTAGTGTCACTGGTGATGTCAATGTCAGTTAGCCAGTGTCAGAATGCCCACTGTACTATCACAGTCCCACTATAAGTCACTGATCGCTGCCATTACTAGCATTAAAAAATCACAGTATTAATACCATCATTTTTAGATACTATAATTTTCATGCAAACTAATTAATGTACACTTATTGGGTTTTTTTTTTTTAACCAGACATGTAGGAGAATACATTTTAGCCTAAATGTTTGAAGAAATTTTATTTATGTTTTTTATGGGATATTTTTTATAGCAAAAAGTAAAAAAATATTGTTTTGTTTTCAAAATGTTCAATCTTTCTTCGTTTATAGCACAAAACATAAAAAAAAAAAATCAGATGATGATCAAATACCACAAAAGGAAAGCTCTATTTCTGTGAAAAAAATTATATAAATGTAATTTGTGTAGTGTTGATAGTGCATGACCACGCAATTGCCCGGTAAAGTAACGCAGTGCCGTATTGCAAAAAAGCTGTGTTAGTTAAACTGGCTCCTACCATTTTTAGCTGTCTCTCCTGGATTAAAAACAAATTTGTCAAGCCCTGTTGTATAGCATGGAGGTACTTAGATTTGCTTGTATATTTCTTTTGTTTTACAGATTTCTTCTGTTAAGATCATGTATCGGGGAAGCCAGACTGTGGGTACATGTGTGGAAAATCCCACTATAAATGCCGAGGATATTGGAGCAGACCGTGAAATGATGGATGATGTATTTGACACTACGTACCGCGAGAAGAAAGGTCCCAGACCTCCTATGAAAATAGTGTGGAGAAATGTCATACTGATGTCTTTATTACATATGTCGGCAGTATATGGAGTCATTCTTATACCATTAGCAAAGCCCGCTACCTTGGTTTGGGGTAAGACAATACACTCTTCATGTTCACTAATATCAGGTGTTGCCATGTCAGAACACATGCTTTTTCCAGGTCAGAGACTCACTATGTAGTAAATCAATAAGAATGACAGTGCCAGAACCTACGTCTTCAAATGGCCAGCAACAAAGGTCTTTAGATTGATTAATAAAACCAATTACCAAATCTTTCTTAGGGACACTATACACATTACAATCTGATCATAACATTTTTGTACAATCAACTTTAGGTTTACCATCTGAGGACCTACCTAAATTATCCAATTAAATTGTATCTAGTCAGGCAGGCCTTTACACTACATAGTTTTTGGTAGATCTATATTTGTCCACTGAGCTTGACTAAATATGGGCATGTGTTCATATAAGGGCACTGAAGTCACCATCTTCCCACCCCCTTGGTAATGTTTGTGTGCTGTAGGATGAGAAATGACCCACTGGAGTGAAAAAGTGCAACTTGGAAGTTCGGATAGAGATGGGTTTGATGAATGTCCAAGCTCTTCTCTGAACTTCATAACCCATTCATTATGCTTTAGGAAAAACCATTTACTGGTTCATGATAGGAGAGCAGCGGGAGTGGGCTGCACAAATATATAGTTTTCCTAAATGTTTCCTTGTATAACGGTTGGAGTCGTGCTGACTCCATGAACCACAGGGTTATTTATTGCAAAGAGCAAATCTAAACTGCAGTGTAAAGTAATACCACATAGAAACCATTCAGGTGATATATTATTGATGTCAGGTGAATGCTGATGGTTTGAGTTACTGCACTTTTCTAATTTCCTTAGGGCTCATCCACACCATGTCCATTGAGCTGCAGTGAGCTATATTGATAAATTCAGGCTGAACACAAATTAAACAACTGTTTTCTGTGTGACTTGCTCATACCATATATTTTGTATTTATTACAGGTAATTGTATAGTGCTGTCAATTTATGCAGTGCTTTACATACATTCAGCATCAGTCCCTAACCCTCAAGGGGCATACAATCTAAAGTCCCTAACTTACATTCACAAATGTACTAGGTACAATATAGACAGGATCCAATTAACCTCCCAGCTCTTGGAGTGTGGGAGGGAAGCAGAGTACCCAGAGGAATCCCACACAGGAACAGGGAGAACATGCAAACTCCAGGCAGGTGGTGCCATGGTTGGGATTCAAAACGACAACCCTAATACTGCCAGGTGGAAGTTCTAACCATTTAGCCACTGTGCTGCCCATAGATGCGTGTCTTTTTTTTTACACAACACACAAAAATGCATGTCAGTGTGAGTTAATGTGATGCACATATCATAGAAAAAAAGTTAGAATTTTGAACTTTACATTGGCCTGTACAGGAAGAATGCATGTAAAAATGTAGTTCAGTATGAAGTAAAATGCAGTGCAGTGCGTTACAAATTGCTTGTGAACATGTATGCATTTTATGCACATTGCGATGTGAATGAGCCCCTATTAAATAGGTCTGTCGTTTTTTTTACATATATTTTATTGCCATGTTAGTAATTTGGATAAATGAATAAGATATTGAGAAACATTTTATTCTCAGTCTTTATTGTGAACAATATAATATACTGTTGCTTTTTAATGTGTGCATTCCTACTCGCTAAAACATGTGTGTCATGGTTCCCCATAGTAATGATAGTGAAGGGAATTTACTAAATCTGAAGCATGCAGAATCAGCAGCAACTGTGCATGACAACCAAACAAAAACCAAACATTTATACTCACGTAGGCTGTCCCCTCAGTTCTGCAGTGAGAACTGAGTGATCAAACACTGATGATTGCTCAGTTCTCTCCTTCGTTCTGAGCAGATAGCAATAACTATCAGTTGCCGGCCCTCTGCTTTGCCCCTCCAGCGCTCACTGGAGCACCAAGCGGGGCAGGGAACAGCTGGCTCAGTCCCCCAGCGGCGCAGCTGAGCCAGTTGCCGGTCCAAGCTTCTGGGCGGATACTGACTATATGGTTGGGATCTTTTCAAAGGCTTAACTGGCTGAGTGACGTCTGCAGACAGCAGACTTTAGCCTGCTGTTGGTTTAAAATGGGTCACAGGAGTACAGAACGAACTGCACTCCTGTGACCTACAGGAGAAAAATAGCCAAAATAGCTTTGACTATTCTTTTCCTTTAACTTTAGCACAGTGGCTAAATGGTTAGCACTTCCGCCTAACAGTACTAGGGTCATTGGTTCAAATTCCAACCACAGCACCACCTGCCTGGAGTTTGCATGTTCTCCCTGTGCCTACGTGGGTTTCCTCCAGGACATGCTGGTAGGTTAATTGGCTCCTGTTTAAATTGGCCCTAGTATGTGTATGTATGAATGTAAGTTAGGGACCTTAGATTGTACACCCCTTGAGGGTTAGGGACTGATGTGAATGTACAATATATATGTAAAGCTCTGTGTAAATTGACAGCGTTATAGAAGTTCCTGAAATAAAGAAGCTGATTGGTTAGTATACTAATTTTGTGAATAAATACTTTTAACCCTATTCACTCCAATGTATAAAGTCAAAAACATTAAAAAACAAAAGTTATTAAGCATCAAAACACGTCAGTGCACAAAGGAAACATAGATTGATGCAGGACAGCACACCTGACTAATGCTACAAAAAACACACATCTGCACACATGCATAGATTTAAAAAGGCCCTGAATCACAGCTAGTATTTTTCAAACAAAAGGATTTGCAGTGATGCTGACTGGTGCATCAACAGCATAAACAGTTGAGTTTTTGAAGCCATTACAATATGCTGTTAGGCAGAATTGATTCCAGCCATTTTTTCTAAGTGGATTAGACAATTGGAATTATTGACTGAGCACATTGTATGAAATGGATAATAAATTGCACATCTTTTATTTAGCAGAAAGACTTGGCACAGATTCATAAATCTGGAAACTTTCAGTCCATGTGCAAGCACAGTTTCTGGACCAAATACTTTATATGCTGTTAGAGTCTTTATTGACAGTTTATAAATGAGCAGGAAGGTTGTTTCTCCCTTGGTAGCACTTGTCATTGCACTGTAGAGATGTATGCAGGACCTAACTTCATATAAATGTACACTTACTGTGTAAATGTTAAAGAATAAGTTCACTTTTGGAACATGTTACATGTTCCACCTGAAACAGCTCTGTAAGTTAGGCTATCCCTGTGCCCTCCTCTTCTGTAAAAGTGTTTTCAGTGTTTGATAGAGCCCGATTACCGGCTCATCCTCCTCAAGTGTTAGTTCTACAGCTGAGGGTGGGAGGGGAGGCATTTGCACCATGTTACCCCCTAAATACAGGTATAAAATGTAACATGGTGCAAAAGGTGAACTTAGCATTCAAATTCTATATACATTTTCCCACCCCTGCTCTCTTTGTCACATATTCTGCATTACATGGTGTTAGTTAGGTGGTGCAGTTACAGGACAGAGTCTCTGCATTGGGCATGGTGCCATGTCCATAGATTATCCTTGATAGAATGTGTATACACAGGCCTTACCTACAGTTAGTTATTTGATACCACAACAAACTTCATTTCCATTACATTATTTGCCAGGATTATAGGTATGTTTAGGAAACTGAATGAGTAACCTTTACTACCTCTTCTACCCCATATTGTGCTACTGTGGCCTGAACTGAAAAATATGTAGAATTAGATATTTATTTTTTCTTGCCATCTCATTTTAAAATTATAATACCTTTTCTCCAGGTTATATGCACATCAGTAAAATGGAAACATTTTAGTGGTACACCACACAGACACAATTTTGATAAAGTCATACTACATTTACCAATCACCCAGAAGGTCATAAAGTCACTCTTCATAAAGAACTAACGCAGTGCATTTTCATGGGATTTCAATTGTTCAGAGCTTTATCCTGCTAATTCAATTATTCAGCCCTTCCTGAACAAATGTGAAAGCAGTTCTGTGTAGCAGGAAAATGTATGAGCCAGCAGGCAAACCATCTATTTCACTAATGGTACAAGCATTTTTTGAAAAAAAAAACAACTTTGCTCTGCTTGTTAATAAATATGTTTGTTTAAAGTTTTCGAACAAGCAGCATGTGCATTTTATAGTTATGTCTCTTGAGAATGCTTCATTTACAGGTATTCATTTATCACTAGATTATTGTAGCTCATATTATGAAAATCTATAATTTAATTTAAAGCAGATAATTGCACTGAGATCAGACAAGTTCTCTTGGGAAGAAATGTCTCATGTTGTAACTTCTGTATATAATTGGTGTAGCAGTTTAGTAGCAATCACTGACACCACAGTAAGAATGTTTTTCTATTATATTCCTGTGAAGGACCATGTAACTGATCCATAGAAATTGATTCAAGGGGTTTATTTGTAAAGAGTTGCAGGTTCACCCAGATATCATCAGATATCATCATGCATTTCCCAATGCGTAATTTGCTGAGTTATAAATTGAAATTTGCTTCCCTTACTCCCATGTTAAATGCTTCAACAGTACCAGAAAGTGCCAAAGCCTTTTTTAATTTAAACAGCACTACATGGTATACAGGTATGTGGAGGCACCACTTTATACCGGTCAGCAGCTGTTTTCGTTGGTTTTTGTTAAAGTGGCAGTGGTAGAGGTTTGGATTTTGAGTCAGTTGATGATGGAGTGGATATTTTGGTTGGGGTAAAAGGATAGGATTTAAAATGTAAGGTGGTAATTAAAATATAGGGATTAGTTCAAGGTTTGAGGTTAGACTAGGGGAAAAGGGCTTTTTTTAGCCTAGGTTGACAGTAGAGTGGTGCGGTAAATCCCATGTGATTTGCACAGGAACCTCACTGCATTCCCGTACAAATCACATGCGATTTGTATGCGGTGTGATTAGAGCCATACATTTTGTATGGCTCTAATCACACCACACCCAAAACGTGGTCCGCACTAGAATCAAATCGCATCGGTATTCACACCTATGCAATCCGATTCTGCACATCGCACCGTGTTTTGCAGACTGATGTTGGGGTTTTGTTAACTTAACATACACACCCGCATCGGTTCCTATCAACGGGGTGCAATTGTGATGCGGTGCAGAAATGCGCACTGAAAACACTGCAAATTCCACACCGCATCAGTGTGAAACAACACTGAGGGATTAGGTTAAATCCTCATGCACACTGGATGTTTTTACAGCGGCTGTTTTTGGCTTTTGACATTTTTTTCTAAAGCTAGTAAATCCCCCAGCATGTTATCCTATGTGTCCATGCACACATAGACTGTAATCGACGTTTTTTGGCAGGGACGTTTTTTGGCTGGAAAAAAAAAACAGAACTAGTGGGTTTCCAGAGGAGTTTTTTCAGCTGTAAAAACGCTCTAACGCTGAAAAACACGGCAAAACATGGTAAAACATGATAAAATGGTGCAAACCGGCATTTGTGGACTTTTTGGTCAAAAAAAGCTGAAAAATGCAGGAAAACACAGCTAATCGTAGCAAAACGCCACTAAACGCTAATGCAGAAATGCTAAAAAACATGACTTTACACAGCTAACGTTACCAACATTATCAAAATGCCCCGTGTGCATGAGGACTAAGAGTTCAGGTAGTATGTTTAGTGTTGGACACTAATTATGTTAGCGGCACTAAGGAGAGCTTTTTCTATTGTCCTTGGTGCTGAAAAAACAACTATACTGAGCAAATCCAGCAATTTCTGATAGATACACTGACAACTATTTATACCTGTTGCACACTGTTTGAACATTTTCCACAGTCACCTGGTAACAATAATATATACTGACAAATTTGACTATGAATGCCAATCTGTAATAGATGCCTTGGTTTAGGAAGTCCATGTTCTATGCTGTGGGTTTAGGTGCCAGTGTGCTAATCTTCTGGAATTCCAGTTACAGTGCCAGATATTGATGGCAAAGAAACAGTTTAGCACACTCCCTTAAAGTGGTTATTTTTTTCTTTAAAATAACAAACACATCATACGTACCTGCTCTGTGTAATGGTTTTGCACAGAGCAGCCCTGATTCTCCTCTTCATGGGTCCCTCTGCCAGCGTTTCTGGTCCCTTACCCCCACTGAGTGCCCCTAATGCAAGCTGCTTACTCTGGAGCACTTAGGCGTGCTCGCTCCTGAGCTGCCTCTGTGTGTCTATGGGACACACAATGCATTTCTCAATCCCACCTCCGCTCCTTCCTCACTGGCTGTGATTAACAGTTGCGGGAGCCATCTCAGCCAATGAGAGGAGAGAGATCCAGGAGAGCCTTGCCTCTTGTGCACATTGCTGGACTGGGATCAGGCTCAGGTAAGTATTTGTGGGGGCTCCACACTGGAGGTTTTTTATACCTTTATGCATAGAACATATGAAGGTAAAAAACCTTCAGCCTTCACAACCACTTTAATAGACATTATTTTGCTCCACTTAGGAGCTACTACATTGTTTTCACCGACATCGCCATCAGTAGTAGAATCAATAGCATTCCTAGATCCATCAGTCTTATTGTTATCTTCAAAAGAGAAAAGAAAGGATAAGCCCTTGTCCATACTAATGATCTATCTCTCATTTGGTTTGACTTGCTGCCTCCTAAAGGGGTCTTGTGCAAAATCACCATCTACAAAGGTAGTTTGTGTCCTCTAATCCCAAAACAATGCAGTTACAAGCAGGTTACATTAAAATAAATGAGATAAAGCAAAAACAAAGCGCGATATAGTAATGTCAGAAGGCAGTATGCATGCTGGAATGTTTTACACTTACACAAATGAGGTCCTTGTTAGTCTAATTTGCGATACCACACAAGGGCAGAAGCTCCTGTCTTTTTAAAAGCCAATGGATCTAAAACAAGCACTATTGTAAGTTTGGATCTGTTTATTTCCCATATTGTTATCACAGGCAGGCATTGTTAACTAAGTGTGAAGAAAACTTTTACCTTAGTACATATTTGGCACTGCAGTGGTATACATAAAAATCAGAATATTCACTGAACATAATTATATTGCATTGACTTGCTTCTCTCAATGATGAACTAACTAGCTGGAAACTAGATTTAGATTATTGTAAATGGTTTATTCACAGATCTAACTGATCAACATCATTATTTTACAGCTGTATTGTGCTTTATGTTGAGTGCCCTTGGAGTGACTGCTGGTGCTCACCGCCTCTGGAGTCACAGATCCTACAAAGCCAGACTTCCCCTGAGGATGCTTCTGGCAGTTTCAAATACTATGGCATTTCAGGTAAACATTTTATATGCTCACTGTGCAGAAAATTGGAGGATGAAGAACCTACTACAGTAGAATAAAAGTATCTTGGGGCCTTGGGTTAATATTTGTTTTCCTAAAATAAAAAAAGATGTTATACTTGCCTGCTCTGTGCAATGATATTGCACTGGGTGGTCTCTTACATTCTCTTTTGGTATCCCCCACCAGTATTGTCTGCTCTTCTTTCTCTTTCAAGGTGACCTCATACCAAACCATGTGCTATAGGAGCACCCATTCAGGCGCACTCCTGAGCTGGGCTGTGTGCATACATAGACACACACAGTGTGGCTCAGCCACACATCTTGCTCCTTCCTCACAAGATTTGACTGAGAGCAACTGTAGTCTATGGCCCCCACTGCTATCAGTGTGCCCTGTGAGACCAGGAAGAGAGAACAGCGATACTACAGATGGACACAGCACTGGATCGATGTTAGTTAAGTGTTTGAGGGGGAGACAGGTAGTGGAACGATTTTTACCTTTATGCAGAGAATGCATTAAGATAAAAAACCTTTTGACTTTAGAACCAGTTTAAGCTTTATAACAGTTTGTAACATCTACAATATTTTGACTCATGTGTGACCACTGCTGCCACTCATGAAGATATCATCATGGGAAATTGTTTGCTACTCCGAATGCATGTGGTCAGTCCATATAAACAATACATACCTGTGACTTATTTGTGAATGTGTCCATAGCAGGCCTGGATTGGCTGTCTACCAGTTGCCAGCAGAAATGGTTAGATAGCTAATATAAACTCAGGAATCTAGTTCATGCTTGGAAAAATATAAATAACATATATATCTATATATATATTCCCAAAAATACATTAACAAATGTGTAAGGGTTGGAAACAACATTAAATTCCTAGTAGTTCCAATAAAAAGGTTGGTTGTAAACGTTTGATTCTTTAAGAAAAAAAAAAATAGCAAACATGTTATATGTACCTGGTCTGTGCAGTGGTTTTGCATAGAGCAGCCCTGATCCTTCTCTTCTTGGGTCCACTGCTTGTGCTCATGGAGCCTCCAATGGCTCCTGCTTCTGTGTCTAAGCCAATGAGCAGGGTGAGAGCCTCCGCTCTCCTGCATAGTGCTGGATCAAGATTGGGCTCAGGTAAATATAAGGGGGGCTGGGAGGAGTTGCATACTGAAGGATTCTTACCTTAATGCAGAGAATGCATTAAGGCAAAAAGCCTTCACCCTTTACAACCACTTTAAATTAGCAAAATGGATGTAAAGAAAACAGGCAGTCTACAAAACTGCAAAACTGCTACAAAGAGTAAAACAATTATCAAAAGAAAACAAAATAGAGGTTTCTGTGTATTTATTTCCAAATGTACTGTTTCCAGCTAAACATTTTTCTAATGGAGGTATAAAAATGCACTACACACACACAGGAGGTTTTCTTCACCCCCGCCCCTCAATATAAAATGTTTACAGACTGCATGCAAAGAACATCAAAACGCACTGCAGTGTATAAAACATTCACTTAAAAACAAAAGGGCAAAAGTGAGAAGGGCCCTAAGTAAGTACTAAGTAAATAAAACAACATCCTCTCTAAATACTTTAAAAAGGTTCTGGTAAATAAAGTTACATTTTTTTTCCTTTGTTTTAGAATGACATATATGAATGGGCACGAGACCACCGGGCACATCACAAATACTCTGAAACAAATGCAGACCCTCATAATGCAATGAGAGGCTTCTTTTTTGCCCATATTGGTTGGCTTCTTATGCGAAAACACCCAGATGTTATAGAAAAGGGAAAAAAGCTTGATTTAAGTGACCTCCATGCAGACACAGTGGTGATGTTTCAGAGAAGGTGAGTTATTCCTAAGATGTGACTCAGACATTGATATATGTATATTTTGCAGTGGCAGTGTCTTTAGACAATCTATGTTCATTATAATCACTGTTAGTTGTTCTGACACATTCGTAAAGATGCAAACATTATTTATTATATAGTAAACCATTACAGTTGCAATGTTCTTTCATTCTCAATCCCAACTACCATAAAAACAAATGAAGCAGAACACAGCTACAGTTCAGAAATGGCCTTGTTCTAGCATCATCAGCACTATCAGCCTTGTTTTATTTTTGCAAAGTGAAAAAGGGAATCTATACTTGTCACAGCACAAGGGGAACTAACAAAGGCTGCACACTTCTACCTTTGTTGTATTCCTACTCTTCTCTGATCTGCTGATGGGCTCCTGAGGAAGACCTGAACTTCTGAGTATGGGTATACATGTACCCAGCATTCTATAATGCAGTGCTCAGTGTCTGATAGACTTGTTGCAAGGTCTGAGCACTGTCACATGGGGCAAGGAAGTGTGCCTACCTCTAGGCACATGATGACTTTAAAAAATGCATTACCTGCATAGTATTTTGGGTGGACTTTAGGGTCACGGTAAAGGTAGAATTAGAGACCTTGTGATGAGTTCCTGGTAATTTAACCTTAAAGCATATGTTTAGGCAAAATTTTAAAAAATGCAGTATGTCTCTATAATAAATGCAGTGGGTTTTTTTAAAGACAAAACATCAGGAAATGTGCAAGCACAGAAATTGCTGATCCTGCTAGAATTCCAGTGTGCCCCTAACTTCCTGTATTGAACTGACAACGCTGCTTCTGCTGCGCTGAAATCTCGATGCATGAGTCTCCTCTGCTAGACCACAAAGTGTCTCCTACTTATGTTATGAAAATTAAGTGAAGTTTTCTGTAGCCTAGGAGTATAATCATTCTACATTCTCCTGTTTATTTACCAACAGCTATGTAGTGCAAGGGCCTACCTTATTAACTAATCAATTTATATACAGTCAGTTGTGCAATTGTACTACATAGTTGTTGGTTAATTTAAATGAGAATGTACAATCAGATTGTAAAGTGCATGACATGGTAAGAATTTAAAGCAGGAAGTATTTAAAACCTGAAAATCACATGAAAATGACAGTAACACGTTGCAAAAATAACTGACTCAACATCCACTCCTATAGATAAAGATAACAGCCTAAGGCGCCATCCTCACTAGCATTTTTTTTTTAGCTCAAAAAACACTGGATAAAAAAACACTGGTAATAGCATTTTTTAGTAGTGTTTAGAGCGTTAGCATTTTACTAGTGTTTTTACAGTACAAAAAACTAGAAATAACTGTTAGGAGCATTTCAGTAATGTTTAGCATTCAGGGGTTTTTATTCTGTTGGAAAAACTCTCCCAAAATCTCTAAAAAAAAAATGTTTCTGCTCCTAAACGCTGAAGCTTGAAAAACGCTACTAGCCTAAAATAGTGTGCATGGACACATATGATAACACTCTTTAGTTTCGAGGAGAAGAAAAAAATGCTGATAACATCTTTTAGGAGCTTAAAAAAACGCTTGTGTGCATGGAGCCTTAAAGTGCAACTTTAGTCATAACTTAAGTCCTGCTAGATCATTTCAGGCTGGCACCTTTTGCAGGTATAGCTATGTAAAACATTAAAAATAAGTGCCTATACAGTTTAGAATCCAGTAATACACTGGCTCACCCTGCTCTGCATATGTTCAGTTGCCCCATATTTTTAAACACTGTGCCGAATTTGTAGAGGCCAGTTCGCTGACATCCCAAAGATTTACTGGGACTCTGGGCATTAGCAAAATGGCCACCTCCAGCAAGAAGCAATGCTGGATGCAATTTACAGCACACACAATTTTGGTAGCATAATTATTAATGTGAAATGGATGTTTCATGCTAAATAACATTTTTTTTATCAAGTTGTCATGGGTAAAATTCTGCTTTAAGCTGCCCATATATTAGTTAGTTTTTTTCATTGAACCAGCGGGTTAGATAAAAAAAATATGACCTGATTCTTTAATCCACACATTCAAGGTGGATTGGAGAATTCTCCCAGCTGAGGTATTGTAGTCTGATAGCAGCAAGGCTTCCCTGCCATCTGAATACACTGCTCGGGTCTGCAGTCTGTAGTTTGCAGCACTGATTGATAAGCTAAAATCCAACAGAGCGGCTGTGCAAAAGTTGATTGGGTGATTGAATTCTTCTGTGCAACCTCCCTGCCCATAAATGGATCAAGGTTCGTCCAGACCCTGCTGAACCGGCAGAATTTTGATCCATGTGTGGCCAGCTTTACTGGGACTGGGACTTTATTAGGGTATGAGGCTGAAATTTGATCCTTGCCTTCAGCAGAGCTAACAAGCCAAAATGCTTAGACTTTTGCTCGTGTATACAGTAGTACTGGAGGGATCATGGAGCAGCAGAGTGAGAAGAAATCCATATCTGAAACATGCTTTAAATTTGCCATACTCTAGCAAATATATTATCTTACATTTTAGCCATTATTTCACACTGGCACCACTATGTATTAATTTCTCATCTACTTTTTGTACCAGGCATTACAAGAAACTCATTCTACTGATGTGCTTTGTGGTTCCCACTGTGGTCCCTTGGTATTTCTGGGGTGAATCTTTTTACATTTCATTATACGTACCCTGTCTATTGCGCTATGCTTTGGTGCTTAATGCGACATGGCTTGTGAACAGTGCAGCTCATATGTATGGAAACCGACCATATGACAAGAACATCAACCCAAGGGAGAATAAACTTGTTGCTATAGGAGCAATTGGTATGTATTTATTGTCAACGATGATTATAAAGCTTTATTACATTTATAAATTAAATAAACATTGAATTAAAATGCAATTCTGACAATATGTTACCCAACACTATACATAGTATAGCACAGCATTTACTCATTTGTTAGTTTCATTGAAAATATGTACTGTAAATACATACACTTATGCATAAGGGACAGGATCTTACAAGGTGAAAGTGATGTGGTAAACTTCACAAGACAAATTCACATACCTCAGTGATCTCCATAAAATAGGTGTATCTGCTACATGAGGCTGTATCATGACCTGCCTTTACCATCATGTAGGCATGGAGCTACTTTACATAAGACTAAAGAGTCACAGCAAACAGCAGTTCTCTCTAAGCCCACCATAGGATTTGTTGAATTTAATCCCTATAATGTGTAATTTCTGACCAAAAATACTGACATTTGTAAATATTAATACTCAAAAAAATCTAAATTGTTGATTTCAAATGTAATGATATTTTATGTTATACACAGACAAACCTACTGTATATATGGAGTCAGACCAGAAATAATATATTCAATCTTTGGATGGCAGTCTGCATTTCAACTGCTTTATACTGTAAAAATAAATTCATACTTTATACATGACACTGTGCTGCTACTAAGGCAGGTCATAGACGAGTTGAAAACCAATCGTTCTGTCAATCAAAAAATGAATATGGCACATATGATTGTGCTATAATTTGTTTTGTTTTTTTAAACAAAATCCAGCATGTTGGATCAGGCACTTTTGACCTGGCACACTAATGATGCCAAAAAAGAATGACCAAGAACTTTTGTTTGGTTTTAGACTCATTCATTGTCTGCTTTAAATGTAACAAAATGCTGTTATTGTTGTTATCAGATTACTGCTTACTTCTCTGTGTTTCTTTGGAGAACAGACCAAACTTGTAATTTCATTCCATTCAATCCATGGCCTTGGTTCCCAGACCTTGTTTGCTTAGTTATCAGTTCCTGTATCACTTGTTCCTCTAATCTCTATTGCTATACAGTAGCCATACAAATCCAAAGTAGTTGTTGATTTTATTTATCTCTGTACAAACATTTCCATTCTAGGCTGCTCATTCACACTGGATGCATTTTTTCAATGCAATCAAAATGCATTGGTCACAGAAAAAGTACACTGTTTAGAGGGGATTTTTCATGTCAGACTGCTATATTGCAGTGCATTAAAAAAAAGTCATGCATCTTTTTTGGTGCATTAAAGTATAACTAACGGCAATTTTGTTTGTTTTGGATAGAGTGTAGAGGAAATAGAACACTTGTCAGGCTTTTAACGCTGCCTGTACCCCTGTTACGGAGATTCACTCATTCTATTTGTCCTGTATACCGTTATCACCGAGAGCGAAAGTGAAAGAATTGTGGATTGTCAGAACAGGAATATAGGAAACATTTCCAATGAAGATTTCCTAAGATTTGAGGGTTTTCCTCTGATTTCTCATTTTGGCTGTGTGAAAAAAAAGGTTTTACCATTAGTTCTACTTTAGCTTACATTTTGCCTTTCAAGTCAAATTAATTGTGAGCCTAAAACCCATTGTAATACTTGAAAGTTGTTGCGAAATAGCCTAGAGGGCTATGAAAAACAAAGATATCCTGCAAACCAAATAACTAGAGAAAGATGTGAAAAGCAAAAGTAGGCAAAGAGATGGTTATTTTTCTTTCTCTCTTAAAACAGTTTTTACCATCAAATGAAATGTTTTACACTGCTATCCCTAACAGCCAGGAGGGCAGACCATCTGGGAGGGGTGGTGAGGGTAGTGCAGGAAAGCCTAGACAGCTGGAGGTAGTAGGGGATTCTATAGTCAGAGGAACTGATAATAATTTGTCGCCAGGATCGCCTAAACCGTATGGTTTGTTGTCTCCCTGGTGCCAGGGTTCGGCATGTGGTGGACCGGGTTGATAAATTACTGGGAGGGGCTGGGCATGACCCAGCTGTCTTGGTTCATGTTGGAACCAATGACAAAATACATGGAAGGTGGAGGCTCCTTAAGAATCAATTTAAAGAACTAGGCTGCAAGTTGAAGGGAAGGACCTCCAAGGTGATAGTCTCTGAAATATTACCTGTGCCATGCGCAACTCAGGAAAGACAGGAGGAGATTAGAGAACTCAATGCATGGTTGAAGACCTGGTGTAAGAGGGAAGGATTTGGGTTTCTAGAGCACTGGGCTGACATTTCATTGGGGTGCAACCTATACGCTAGAGATGGTCTGCACCTAAATGGAAGGGGGTCTGCTGTGCTGGGTGAGAGGTTTATGGGAAGGCTGGAGGAGAATTTAAACTAGGATCGAGGGGGGAGGGAGAATTAGATTATAACGGAGTAGACAGATCAGACAAGGGTCAGTACTTATTAGTGGAATGGGGAAAGATGAGGGGAAGGCTATGGCAGTTGATAAGAAGGTTCCCATATTACAAACAACCAGTGGAATTGGTACCATTTGTATGAAAATAAAAAAATATGCAAAATACGTGTGAACAAGGTGTCAATGCATGTTTGTTCACCAATGCCAGAAGTCTGCCAAGCAAAATAGGTGAGTTTGGAAGCTTTGGTGCATGAAGAGAACTATGATTTAATTGGTATTGCTGAATCTTGGCTTCATTCTTCACATGACTGGGCCATTAATATTCCTGGCTATGTTCTCTTTTGGAGAGACAGGGTAAATAGGAAAGGTGGTGGTGTCTGTCTCTATGTGTGAAGTGATCTCAGAGTGAGTGTGAAAGAGGACCTAGTTGATGGAGAGTGTGATGAGGCTGAAGTATTATGGGTGGAACTGATGATGGGGTGCGTACTACAAAGGTAATCATTGGAGTTTGTTATAGGCTTCCAAGTGTTAATGAGGAGGTGGAGACTCAGCTCCTTGCACAGATTGAAAGGGTTGCAAGGGCTGGGACAGTGATAATAATGGGGGTTTTAACTACCCAGAAATTGACTGGAGTAATGGTACTGTAGGAACAGTTAAAGAGCAAACATTTTCAACCTACTACAGGACAGTTTTATGGTACAAATCATAAAAGCCCCTCCTAGGAATGATGCTCTACTGGACCTGGTAATTTCAAACCATGCAGAGCTTATTACGAATGTCCATATAAAAGAACATCTGGGTAGTAGTGATCATAACATGATTTAATTTATTGTTAGCTGTAAACAGCGAGCACTTACTGGATAAATAAAAATGCTCAATTTCAAGAGAGCTAATTTTCCAAGGCTGAGAGCTGCTCTCCAAGACTTAGACTGGGAGGGAATATTGGCATCAATGAACACAACACAGAAATGGGAGTTCGTCAAAAAGACTGTATGTGAACACGCTGCAAAATATATTCCCATGGGCAACAAGTTTAAAAGGCTAAAAATCCAACCTATGTGGCTTACGGCCAAAGTTAAAAAAGCTATAGATAATAAGAAAAGAGCTTTTATTAAATATAAAAATGAAGGAACGCTATCATCGTTTAAACATTACAAAGAATATAACAGAATATGCAAAAAGTAAATAAAGGCCGCAAAAATTGAAAATGAACAAAAGATTGCAAAAGAGAACAGGACGAACCCCAATAAATTCTTCAAATATATTAATAGTAAAAAGGTCCTTTACAAAATAATCTAGAGTGGATGACTGGGGACAAAGACAAGGCACATTTATTAAATACCTTCTTCAGCTCTGTGTATACAAAGGAGCATGGGGGAGCTCTTTTCCATAATGAGCATGGAATTGACAAAGCTCCAGATGATCCACATTGGCTCACAATTGATATGATCCAAAAATATTTAGACATTATAAAGGTGAATAAAACACCTGGACCGGATGGCATACACCCACGGGTCTTTAAAGAATTGAACTCTGTCATTTCAAAACCATTGTTTCTAGTTTGTAGGGACTCTAATGACTGGCATAGTACCATTGGATTAGTGTAAGGCCAATGTGGTGCCAATATTTAATAAGGGGTCAAAATCTTTACCAAGTAATTATAGACCTGTTAGTTTAACTTCTATAGATGGAAAGATAATGGAGAGTTTAATAAAAGACCGCATAGATGAGTTCTTGCTGGAAAAAAATATTTTAAGCAACATACAGCATGGATTCATGAAAGCCAGAAGTTGTCA
Source organism: Staurois parvus (assembly GCF_062004578.1). Classification (NCBI taxonomy): domain Eukaryota; kingdom Metazoa; phylum Chordata; class Amphibia; order Anura; family Ranidae; genus Staurois; species Staurois parvus. Next base: position 233,866 of record NW_028318189.1, on the reverse strand, counting down.
AACAAATCTGATTTCTTATTATGAGGGGGGTGAGCAAAACCTTGGACAGAGGGGTGGCGGTGGACATGGTATACTTGGATTGTGCAAAAGTGTTTGACAGAGTTCCCCACACATGGCTAATGTGTAAGGTAAAGTCTATGGGCTTGGAAACATTTGTATGTAAATGGATAGAAAACTGGCTAAAAGATCGTATTCAGAGAGTAGTGGTTAATGATTCATACTCTGAATGGTCTAGGATTGTTAGTGGTGTACCCTAAGGTTCAGTGTTGGGACCCTTACTTTTTAATATATTTATAAACAATATAGGGTCTGATATTAAAAATCCCATTTCAGTCTTTGCAGATGACACCAAGCTGTGCAGTGAAATAACGTCCTTACAGGATGTCTTCAACTTACAAGCCGACCTCAATGCACTGTTTAATTGGGCAACTATGTCGCTAATGAGGTTTAATGTTGATAAATGTAAAGTTATGCACTTGGGGGCTAAGAATATGCATGCATCATACATACTAGGGGGAGTACAGCTCGGGGAATCAATGGTGGAGAAGGATCTGGGGGTTCTGGTAGACCACAAGTTTAATAATGGCATGCAATGCCAAGATGCAGTTTCTAAAGCGAGCAAAATCCTCTCTTGTATTAAAAGAGGTATAGACTCCAGAGAGAGAAATATCATTTTACCCCTGTACAAATCATTAGTAACACCTCATCTGGAATATGCAGTTCAGTTTTGGGCACCAATTCACAAAAAGAACATTGGGGAACTGGAGAAAGTACAAAGAAGGGCAACCAAACTGATAAGAGGCATGGAGGAGCTCAGCTATGAGGAAAGATTAGAGGAACTGAATTTATTCTCTTGAGAAGGGGGATATGATCAACATGTATAAATACATCAGTGGTTCACATAGTGAACTTGGTGTAGAGCTATTCATCCTGAGGTCATCACAGAGGACAAGGGGGCACCCTTTACGTCTGGAGGAAAAGAAATTTAATCTCCAAACACGGAAAGGTTTCTTCACTGTGAGAGCTGTGAAAATGTGGAGTAGACTCCATCAAGAGTTGGTTCTGGCCAGCTCAGTGGATTGCTTCAAAAAAGTCCTTAGATACACAGAATATAACTGGATACTAACATGTATAGGTAAAGTTGATCCGATTTCCTCTCGAGGGATCAGGAAGGAATTTTTTTCCCAGCAGGAGCAAATTGGACCATGCTTTGCTGGCTTTTTTTTTTCCTTCCTCTGAATCAACTGTGGGTGTAGGATTATAACTTTTTTTTTTTTTTTTTTTTTTTTAATGGTTGAGCTGGATGGACTTTTGTCTTTTTTCAGCCAGACTAACTCTGGTTTTGAATCATTATTATATATTTAAAGAATAACAACCAGCTGCCTTATGTAAATACATGAATGTGATCTGAGTATGGTGCGTATGTAGCACTAGCAGCTCCAAAGGGACCCACAGAAGACTGCGTTCATTTGGTACTTATGAATTTGACAGGTTTCTGACAACTATTCAGCTGTCCAAAGTGCACTAATGACTGTAGAATCATATAAGATGAAAACTTTAACAGACAGACCATAGGCATCTACATAGAGAAATAGGTGTAGCACTGTGGTTTACATTCTTTGTATGGCCATAGATAGGTATGCCTGTAAAGGTGAGATCAGGGAGGAATCATCTCTTGGTGCTTTGTGTTACTGCTGCCTAATGTGAAAAGGTGCCAAAGAAATTTTCTCACAAAAAATTATGTCTGGTAAGAGCTTAGCTGGATCATGCAGCATCTGGGCACAGCACAAGTCCAAAGACATTTGGATGCAGACAGATGTAGAAAAGGATCATTCACTTGTCAGTGGGGAAATAGAGAACAAATGCTCACAGGGATTTTCCAACACATACATCTCTTTGTATGATGAGTACTTCTGACAGGTTCTGTATGTAGATACCGATGATCTTATAGCAGCGGTTCTCAACCTGTGGGTCGTGACCCCTTTGGGGGTCGAACGACCATTTCATAGGGGTCGCCTAAGACCATCGGAAATTACATATTTCCGATGGTCTTAGGAACCGAGACACAGCTCCTCTATCCATCTCCAGGCGATGTGTGGGTGGGATGACATGCCGCCCCTGTCATCTGGCCACACCCCCGAGATCACTCAACAGCTCCGCCCCCTCACCGGTGATTGGCCGCCGGAACTGTAGCTCAGGAGAGGCACACAGGCGGCCAATCACCGGCGAGGAGCTTGGAGAGGAGGAGCCGAGCGGCAGTGTGAAGATCAAAGAAGATTGAGTGAGGGAGCTGCCGGAGCGAGTGAAGAGGAGAGCGGCCAGAGAAGGAAGAAAGCTGACCGGTAAGTGTCTGTACCATGCAGATGGTGCTGCTGCAGCCAGGTATGCTGGCTGTAGATGGGAGAGGGAGGGAGCGAGCCCAGGCTAGGGTGAGCAAGGTAAGTATCATTGGTGTCGGTGGGAGGAATAGCGCCCCATCATTGGTGTCACTAATACCAATGATGGGGCACTATTTTCCCCTATTGACACCAACGATGGGGCACTATTCCTCCCCCCACTGACACCAACGATGGGGCACTATTCCTCCCCCCACTGACACCAACGATGGAACACTATTGCTGCCCCCACTGACACCAACGATGGGGCACTATGCCTCCCCTCACTGACACCAACGATGGGGCACTATTCCTCCCCCCACTGACACCAACGATGGGGCACTATTCCTCCCCCCACTGACACCAACGATGGGGCACTATTCCTCCCCCCACTGACACCAACGATGGGACACTATTGCTGCCCCCACTGACACCAACGATGGGGCACTATTCCTCCCCCCACTGACACCAACGATGGGGCACTATTCCTCCCCCCACTGACACCAACGATGGGGCACGATTCCTCCCCCAACTGACACCAATGATGGGGCACTATCCCCCCCCCACTGACACCAATGATGGGGCACTAACCCCCCTCTACTGACGCCAATGATTGGGCACTATTCCCCCCCACACTGACACCAATGATGGGGCATTATTCCCCGTCCCCACACACTGACATCAATGATGGGGCACTATTGCTCCCACACTGACACCAATGATGGGGCACTATTTCTCCCACTGATACCAATGATGGGGCACTATTCCTCCCAATGACACCAACGATGTGGCACTATTCCTCCCACTGATACCAATGATGGGACACTATTTCTCCCACTGATACCAACGATGGGGCACTATTCCTCCCACTGATACCAAAGATGGGACACTATTCCTCCCACTGACATCAGTGATGTGGCACTACTCCTCCCACTGACACCAGTGATGTGGCACTACTCCTCCCACTGATACCAATGATGAGACACTGTTCTTCCCACTGATACCAATGATGGGACACTATTCCTCCCACTGACATCAGTGATGTAGCACTACTCCCACTGACACCAATGATGTGGCACTACTCCCACTGACACCAATGATGTGGCACTGCTCCTCCCACTGACACCAATGATGTGGCACTGCTCCTCCCACTGACACCAATGATGTGGCACTACTCCTCCCACTGCAAATTTATAGTTATGAAGTAGCAACAAAAATAATTTTATGGTTGGGGGTCACCACAACATGAGGAACTGTATTAAAGGGTCGCGGCATTAGGAGTGGTTGAGAACCACTGTCTTATAGGCTTCATGCACATAGTGGTGAGAGGCTGGAGATCTGTCCAGCATGAAATTCAGGCCGTTCTCCCATGCCCAGGGAACTACAGATTCTGCACAAAGCCTGCCATGCAAGTGAATGAATGTATGTGGCTGTATTCTTATAATCGCTGATGTTTCTGGTCTTACACTATAGTGAATGCTCTTTGTACATCTTTCGTGCAGACACAGATGTACTGCCGGCCTAATTTACTACAGATATAAATGATCATTTTGGCGACACATATCTATGACACACTAACCGTATCATACGTAGCTAAGACTAACAGCATCTCGTGCATTTATGTGGAAGAAGTGTAATACGTAATCTAAAATAAAGCAACAATGACATACATGTACAGTATATGTAAATGCAATTTTGTGTAAAATGACCTAGTATATAAAATTATAGCTCCAATGATTCTAAATTCTGAATACTATTTTTCATCTTCCTCTAGGTGAAGGCTTTCATAATTATCATCACACATTCCCTTATGACTATTCTAGCAGTGAGTTTGGAATCAAATACAATCTCACTACATGCTTTATAGATCTAATGTGCTACTTGGGCCTTGCCAGTGACCGCAAGAGAGTCTCCAAAGATACTATCAAAGCTCGACAGCAGCGTACTGGGGATGGAAGCCATAGGAGTGGCTGAATACTGGGAAAAGAATGACCATTCTCAATATAGTTAACAAACAAAAACAAAAATAGATCAAGGATGAATATGATTACTTTAACATGATCCAGCACAGTGTTCTTTTAACAATGTACTTAAAGTAATTATAACTCCACCTTGAAGTTTTAGCATTCAGACCATTTCTTCTATTTGTTATATGTACTATTTCTTTATTAGGCTTTTGTATTTTGTTATTAGTTAAATTGTGTTTTATTGGTTGATATTTTGCCAAGCATTCACTTTCTTAAAGTTAGTGTAAATTCTTGACCTAATTCCATGAGATCTCTACTTGCTGTAAACTTTGTCTTGAACACTGACCACAACTCCAGCTCTCTCTTTCTCTTAAGTTATCTCATTGACAGCTCTCAGGCTTTCTGCAACAAGAATGAAATCAAATAGTGGACAACTTACAAGTGCCATTTTTTAACAATTTGTACATACGGAAAAAACAGCTAGATGAGTTTTGTATCTATTTCATTTACTCTTGTATAAAAGTGGTTTCTAGGTGTTCCTTTGCTGTCTTGCAACTGTTTGCCCTACCACTGATTCTAGATTAGGTGCAGTGTTAGGTTGCAGACTTTGTGACAAACGCTTCAAGTGAGTTGTGGCAGTATGCATATTAAAGATTGCTTAGACTATTAATGTGCGCATAAAGGTTCCACTCAACTGATTCAAATGGAAAAGTATAATAGTAGAGAGGTCAAGAAAGTAGGTTACTGAGTTGGCTTCCTCAGTAGAAATTTGTTGCCTCATTTTATGATTGCAAAAAGGATTCTATATTCAAAAACATTTAGGCTAATGCATTACTCTGTTTTATCCAAAACCACCAGCCTAGAGATGGTCATTCTGTGGCCTTGTAATGGCTTACAATGTTACTGTTTTGCTGAGCATGATAGAAACCTTGGATTTTCAGCATTGATCTAAACATTTACTATTGTAGAGGGGCAGTTTAGAAATGTATCATTGAGAGAGACACAGGTCCTTCCAATAATAGTATGTAATGTTTCATTTCCTTTATAATACATTGTTAAGGAAAACATAGAAGCCAGATTTTGATACTTTGATCATCCCAGTTAGCTGTGCCAACTTGTTCAGTAGATAGCATCATTTCTAGAAATTAGTGCATTGATGGGCATGGCTTGAAAATCCACCCTTTTGTATTTTATGATGTTTACTGTCAATCTTCAGTTAATAATGTAAAATATGTTGTCTGTTTAGAATATTTATAACTAGGATTTCTGTAGCAGTAAAAGCTAGTTGACATCCAAGTACTTAACTGCTTACAAGATACAAATAATACTTATAATATTTATCAGTTGAATGCACTTATTAGATTCATACCTGCCTAATTGTAGGAGAATAACGCTATTTCAGTTTTTTTAAAACAAAAAGCACTTAAATGGGCCAAAAAGGGTTTGCATTATGATATTCTTAAATTAGTACATGTTTACATCTCAACCAAGGATTATCCTGAAAGATAGAGCAGGTCATTAGTTGTCTAATGCTGTAAAGGGTGCTATACAACTGAGCAGGTTATACTTTAGAATAGAACAAAAATTATTTCCCAAAATTTACTATAGCAGATAGCTGTTTGATGCTAAGGGCTGAAATGTACCATTAAACATTGTGGGTCCATACATATGGGCAACATAAATTAAATGGTGGATTTTCCCTGCATGACTTTTTTTTTTATGATCCTCTAGAAAGTATAATATTTAGGTTTTTTTGTGTATAGTGGACAAGCCCAGAAGATTGGGGCTTTAGTGCAAACAACTATGCCTAAAGGCTTTAGACATCCATGCAGCAAAGAAGTAAGACAAAAAAATTTACTAAAGTTTGGTTTAAGAAAACTGAAACAAATGTTGTGTTATGTTTTATTTCTTATCTTGATGGTTACTGGTCCTGCATACATAGATAATTTAAATAACATCCTGCTGAAGTGCAATGGTTAGAGCTTTTCAATAGAGGTTTGTTTTCCCCTTTGGAATATGACAGTATACTAAGACTATCTTCTGTCAATGTTGTATAGCATGTCTGATTTATTGTATTATTTGATAAGATGCTTATTAGAAATGGAAGGGGGTCCCATCAAAAAACCTGACAGTATCAGGCCTTCTGTACAATACTGCTACATATATTGCAGCATGCATGGTTAGTTTGGGAATCCAGCTTAAGCCTCCAATAAGAGAAAAACAAACTGAACATATGTTATCTAGTCATCAGTAACAAACTAATGTAATGTAAAATAGTAACATGAAAAATAATGTAACCAGTTCCAGCATTGCATGGATAGATTATTCTAGCTGTCCATCCATAGATAAAGTCTGTATTTGTATTTTAAATATGAGCTAAGAAGTTCTGCTTTCTAATTCATTTTCTATAGTACAATTTCTCTCCCTGGTAATATTACCATGCAGGCAGTTATGTCTTTTTTTCATTGCAGCACCTAATTGGTATAGGTTATAAAATGTAATCAAATAAATAAATGAATTACATTAATGTAATATTAATGTAATGTGGAGTACTTGAAATGTAGCCAAATGTGTGGTAAAGAGCTTAATCTTATAAACCTATTCCTTAAAAACCTTTGCTGTTCACTTGGTTGGATTGCAAATCTGAAACTTGATTCTCCAATTTATAGAATCATCTCAGTGTTATATAGAAATGTATGTGCACTTCTGTTGCTTTATTGTTGCAAGCAAATTCTAATAAATTATTTTTGTAAATTTGTTGGCTTTTAGCATGCTGCAGTCTCCCACTATAAGGGAAAAATAACTGTGTATGTATACACTTCTATTGATCAGCCTTTAGCAATCCCTTTTGACTTTACACTGTAAAGTACTAATTTTCTGATGTTGTATGTTTGCTCTTCCAGCCTTCTGATGCAGTTTGGAAGCATCAATTCCAGTCTCTAGAGACTGGAGGTTAGATCCTTTTTGGTCATCTAAAATCAAATATGTGACACTTTTTTGAACCTTGAGCTTGCCTGACAAATATGGTGCTGTATTTAAATACACACTATGTTTTTATTATTGCCTTTTTTGCATCAATTTATGACTAGACTAGCTTTGTAGTAAGTACGGCCACAATGGATTGGCCTAGTAGTAAGCTTGTTTAAATGTAGGCTGGTGCATTGAATTTTTACCAAAGTGTAATTTCCCTTGGCTTTCATAGACAATTCATATTTTTATGAACACAAGCACTTAGGCATAAAGCACTTATTCAATACGTTAATTTTCCTGGAGCGAATCTCTACCTTAAAGAGACATATCCCCTATGAGCCTAAACAATTTCAAAAGAAACAAGTTTAGGGCTGAGAATTAATGGTCAGATAAAAAATGTATAACTCAATGAAAGGAAAGGGGATGATGACTTTTCAAGGGTGGCATTGCTGTTAAATTGCAGACTTTTACAGGAATCAAGGAACCATCTTGGTCTCAGACAGTGTGTATGTATGATGTGCATTTATTAAGCACACGTTTAAAGAGGCCCTTATCCTTGTAGTAGAGGTTGTTCTTAAAGGCACTTAAATTAGACCAGACTTAGTGTTAGTCGGACTTGTGTTTTTGCTCTGTCAGTGGCCTACTGTGCAGGCTTCATCCAGTTAAAGAATTTAAACCAAGTGAGGCTACAGCTGTTCCTCAGCTGACAAAGGCTACCCATTTCTACAGTGCTTTGCAGCTTCTTCCAGGATAAAATGCTGCACGATGCAAATATTACTATGATGCTAAAGCCCATGACTTTAGCACCATCCTCTGCATTAATATACTCTTGAGTGCTGGGTCCCAAGGTGGGCCGGGGGGTGATATGATGCCCTGCACTCCAGGAAATGGGATGAATGGTACTGGGCATCATTCAACCTGAAAGAGAACCAGCGCTAGATGAGAGATTGAGTGAGTCTGTGGTGGTCAGTCTTGAGAGCAGATAGATTTTTGTTTTTAACAATTAGTGGACTATTTTTTAAAATAAAGTAGACTTGGGCTGTACTTATCAAGGTGCTATAATCTTTCTGGCATTAAGTGTGGCCATCAGTAGACATAATGCAGCTGTGTGAATTTAGTCTATTTATTTTTCACATACCTGTCTGAGCAAACTGTTTTCTTCCCCATATAATGGAATATCTAATATCAGTACTACAGATAGCTTTTGTGGGTCAGTCCAGTATTCTTAAGAGTGTAGTCTAGCCTATCTCTAGAAATTAGCACTTTGCCTAGTAAATGTGCAGGTTGTCCTGTCATACATATAGGTTGGGCCCATGTGATTGGCTGTGTACTTTTGGGGGATTTTTTTACTGAAAAGCTCACATTGGTATGTCATTTGCAAAATACTTGAATTGGAAAATATCCTCATTGTACAGGTCTTGGATCCTGTGAAGTCTTTCAGGCAGCAGGGCAGAGCAAAAAACAGGAATTCAGGTTAAATTTACTGTAGCCAGACCAGTGAAAGACGACATCTTCCTGCCTCTAATTAATTACTATACAATATAAACCTTTGCACTGCCTCATATAAATGTAACTCAAGCCCACACTTTGTAATAGAGTGCAGAAGGATTGGAACATCTGTTGGCTTTTATTGCACGTTTCAGTCCCTATTTGGGAGATTTCCCATTTTGGTGACCCTGTTATTGGAATACAAAATGAGAGAAATCTTCCACAACAAGGATAGACCACAGTTAAACCTAATATAGGTTCTACACCATCCCCACTCTATTCAAACGTGCAAAAAGTTTGTCTTGGAGTCATCTGTTGCACTGTCAAATGAACTCAAGTGAAAAGGATTAGACAAAAAAGGATGAGGGGCTCTGAAAGGTAAATCTGGCTTATCTATGTGCCCCATTTAATCTATTTTCTGGGAGTTCTCCTGTAAAAAACATTTAATACTAATACAATTTGTGATTGAGGTGCCTTCTCTGCAATGCCACATAACGAACCAGATTTGTTTTCTAATGGGCCTTGAAGTCTATGCTAATGCACAAATTTGGCAAGTGTCAGTGTGGACTTGCAGAAGAGTTCATGTAAGAGATTGTGTGTATGAGTGTAGGGTTTTAAACTGTGTTTCTTAACTTATGGCCAAACAGGAACTTTTTCCAGATAGCTTTGCTTGATTCTAGCAGACAGAGAATAATTGGCCATCAAAGTTATGGAACTTACATTTGAAGTAGATGTGTTAGGTTTTGGTTCTGATGTTTAATCTGTTTAGCAATGGTAGGTTAAAATTAAGGTAAAATGTATACTCATAGTTAGACTAAGTATGTAACATTCTGTGTGGATTGCTGCTCAAGTCCCTACTACTGGTTGCTCAAAATACAGTAAGCTTCATAGCTAAAATAAAAACAAATTCATAAATCTGTATTTGCTATAAGCTACAAACTGAGTTTAACACTAGTCAGCCTTATTGGTTGTTCAAAGCATAACCCTTATCTGATTCAGCAAATCATACCTTTGGTGTACAGATTTAGAGCTCATACAATAAAAATATGCTAAAAAGTATCTCAACAATTGCAGATGTGTTTCCATCAATAAACTGTGAGTAAAGGGAATTTGATAACGACACAATACATTAAAGTCAGGGACTTTTTATTGAGACAGCAACAAGCAACATTTCTTTGAACATACAAATTCTTTTAAGGATGTTTGTTTTCTCTTTATTGATCATTTCATTATAGTATATTGTCTTGTGATTTTGTTGGAGAAACCATAGTTAGAGTGTTTGTCTGGGTCTCTCAGCTTTGGACTAGAAATAAAGAGGTCTGTGGGTGCAAATATATATACTGATTGCATTGTAAAGCTCGAAAAAAAGACCTACACAGAGAAACACTAGGGAACAAGAATGAAATTGGCACCCAAGTAAACCTGACTTTGAAATGTAATGTTAATTGTATGTATACTGTTCCAACAAAACTGTTAAACTGTGTGACAGAAAGTAACATTTTCTATTAATAAAAATTGTTAAGATGAGTTTTTGTGTGTTTTTTTTCTATACTGCAACTGTGCTTGGAAAAGCTAGATCATACAGAAACACTAATTCTATGGGGTTGATTACTAAAGGCAAATAAGCTGTTCACTTTGAAAGAGCATTTTCCTTTATCTTAGTAAATGAGGTGAAGCTTTGCTGATTCCCATCAGGTGTAAAAATAAATATTGTTTTTTTTATTATTATTTTATTTGCACCTGACTGGGAATATTTTTCAATAGTAAATTTCCACTACATTCAATAATCTAAAAAAAATCCTTGCAAAGTGACAGCTACCTTGAACAGTCTATTTGCCAACAGTAAATCAAATTTGTTTCAGCTTCTTAAAATAGCAAGAAAACGTATTGTGTTAAAAATAGATATAGATAGGCCAGGCACTGTGATTACAGGTTTAAATGGGCAGCATGTAATGCACACTGCGTGTTGCTGACTGTTGGTACTGCTCCAATCAATGTCAGAATGGTGAAGTATCTCCACTTAGGGCCACCAGCCCAACATATTTTATTAGTAATGGCCCAAGGGGAAAATGCCATTAAGCCCAGCTTTCTTCTGCAAGCAGTGTGGATAATCATAGTTGCAAGAAAACTCTACACTGAAACTATTTACCCTAACAGAGGTGTTTATGAGGAAATGGTCACAAATTAATATGTAATTGGTTCATATAGAAAATTGAGAAGCTCTACACGGTAAAGTGTATCTAAGCCCCAAGCCAAAAATGTAATATATTGCAGATTACTAGTCCTTCGTGTGGTGTCAGCATTCATTTTCTTTTTTCAAGCTTCTACTTTATTTTCACCTGGTAGTTCTGCAAATAACCCACTTCCTGTTCCTAGGTATATTCTTGACTGCTCCACAGGAGGGAGCAATGGTTGTCACCCTAGGCTACTCTCCTGATATTATCTACAAACATGTCCTTATTTCTTCATCTTTATTACATGGGGGGTACGGCAATTGTTAGATTACAAAATATAGTTTGGAAAGAAGATATTCTTAGGTGAAGTGACAAAGACACTGCATTTCTGGCAAAAAAAGAAACCTAGGGCAGTCAGCACATCTAAGGACTGTAAGCTGCAATATACTGCATTTTGTTCTTGGGTTTAGTTATCCTTTAAATTCACCAGAAAAAATGCAAGGGTATCCCGGCTGGCTGAAAGAAAAGAGGATGAATCTCAAGCTTTAAAAGGGTTCTTTACTGTGAGAGCTGTAAAAATTCATAATGGCCTGAAGAAGGAGCATGCATGCTCTGAACGTGCGTCACGCCCCCTGTCTGTCTCGAGGTCTGGGAATGACATCACCAGCTGTCAGTGTTGGATACACGCCAACCAGGGAGCCCTGGGATCCACCAGAGCAGCCCAGACAAGCGGTCCTTCCTCACAGTGGCCAGAGGAAAACCCAACAGTGGGATTTTACATGCTTGCTACTATTTCTCTTTCTAAGTTGTTACACTTGCGAATAAAGCTGTTTTTACATACTGCTACACTCAGATGGCGATCATCATCATAGAAATCCATGAGCGGCCCCAAGCTACTAGCTGTCTGGGGATCACTCAGAAATAGAAATGTTGCATTTGAAGTTCATGTTGTTCCACAGGAGCCCCTAAGAAAAAGACAGCTTATTTGAACAGACATAAGAAAGAACCTCATCGGGGTGCTTCTACAGAAAGAAAACCTTTATTAGAGCACTTGACTGTGCAAGAATAATACAGGATAGAATAAAATAATGGTTCATGCAATGTTCATTTTGTGAGGGAATTTTCTCAAGAGGTTAAGAAGTTTGGGGTAAACAACAAAAAACTATAAAACATACATACCTCATCAGTGTGATGCTGCAGCTGTGGTCTGCCGGCTCTAAGACTGAGAACTCAGCAATCCCATGATCGCAGTTCTCGATCAGCTCTGAGTAAAGGGCAGTGACTGTCACCGCCCTTTGCTCTGCCCCTCCAGCGCTCACTGGAGCACTAGGCCAAGTACTGAGAGCCAGAGTCAGCTGTCAATCAACCAGCCAGGAGGATCCCAACAATATGGTCGGGATCCTTGCAGAGCCTGAAGCAGCCCTGTGACATCAGCCAACAGCAGACTTTAGCCTGGGTCTGTCAGCTTATTGTGGGTCACAGGAATGAAAAAGTAATTACACTTCTGTGACCCACATGGGTCATACTTCTCTTTTATTTAATTAATGAGAAGATCTGCTGACTTAAGTCATCTAATAATGTACAAGCATAAATACTGTTTTTTTATCTTCCTTGTATGTGACTGAGTATTCTTAATGAAGGGAAATGTCACCACATTCACTAAGCTTTGAGGAAAATACTCTTGCAAAGTGAACAGCCTACTTGCCTTTAGTAAATCAACCCCATAATAGCTTGATTGTCAATACTAGTAGTTTATGCAATGACAGGTCTCGTCGCTATTTCTCGAGACAACACTGTATATGCATCTGCCACTCCTGTTGGTTTCAGTAGCAAAAAATCACAGTGAGTGGAAGCTAGGGAGACAGCTTTAGCAAAATCAGGGTTCTTTCTATGCTTGTTGCAGAGAACAATGCACACCAGTAGGCACTCTACTAAGACTGGCTATTCACTTGTAGATATTCAAAAGAATGTTTGTATGAATATTTGTATGAACATTTATGTGAAAATTCTTTGTACATTAGATGACAGATAAATGTTCAAAATGACTTCAACATTTTGTTTGCTTTTAACATTCGATTTTGGAATTAATGTATTTTCCTAAATGAAAACCACATTCATGGTTAGAAATTAGTTTATCCGAGAAAAAAATCTGCATCCTGCTCCTTTTCTCATCACAGTGGAAAAATTACATTGATTTGAACTCACTAATGATTAGAAAATCGAAAAACGTCCAACTAAATGCTATTGTATAGCCAGCTTTTTAAAGCATGTAGATATGTAGCCCAATAACAATAAGTGCTCAAGCCTTGCAATTGCCTAGGGGTTCTCTAGAGCCTGTGTCTGCCAAATGGTCTAAGGCCCTGTACACATGATGAGAATATTGGATGAATGATTGTCTGTTTTGTTTTTTTTTGTGTGCTAGCCTCATATCGAAAGTGAAGAAGCTACTAAAGTTATGAAAATTCTTGTACGACAGAATATAAATTTGAAAATGATGTAATGTGTTGTATTGTATTTTTGGATGAAAACTGTACTGATTAAACGAAAATCGTATGATCTGGTATCGTACAAGAAAAATGTTCATGTCCCTTCGAATAATTTTGGACGAAAGCTGTGTACTAACAGTCAGATTATTGTACGATCGCTTCGAATGCAGTATTTTTCGTATGGATTTCTGATTGTGTGTACTAAGCTTTAGATAAAAGGCTGACATTCTGTGGAAGGGTCTATAGCCTAGTAAGGGAATGCAAAAAGCCCTACATTAACCAGACATCATCACATTGGTACAATAAATGGAAGGCTAATTTATTACCAAGGGTTACAAATATTATCAACGCTGCACTGATGAAAGTGTGTTGAGTTTAATATACGTTAAGAAATTGATTGCATTTGACTGTAACCAGGTATAAAGATATGCCTTTCCTATCAGTGTTTCTATTTATTCTCAAAAAGTCTTGAAGGATATGACAGCTAAGACGTAATTAAATAAGAAACATGGTTTAGATGTCAAATCTCTTTTTTTTCTGTAACACTTTGAATTCAGAGGGGAAATGCATAGAAAATGACTACAGATTTTTATCTGCCAACAAACTGATGCCTTTCACTTTGCCTTTCTCTGACCTCACAGGTCTATTTTGAGAACTAGACTTCCAACCAAATGACTACCCCACATAAGTTCATGTCACCACAAAGTCAAAGGAACTACAGCAGCTACAGCAGTTCTCCTTGAAAATTGAGGGACTCGCTGGGAAAACTTGCTGGTTTTATTTAACTGTAAATATTACCTGTCAAGTTTTTTTCTCACATCTTTGAATAATACAATGCAAGGTTTCAGGAACATAATGGTATGCAGAGGCAAGCCCAGGTTTTTCTGAGGAAGAAGAGGAGTTGTGCTACATGTACTTATCTAAATTCTGTGAAAAAAACCCCACAAAATGGGACTTCTGTAGGAAAAAGGACTTTCTGCCCAAACGTAATGTAAATGTCATGGCAAAATAAAATATATACAGCATATTTATATTAGGTCACTGCAGGTGTGTGCCGAGCCTCTTCCTCTTTCTCGACGTACTTTCCAACAGCTCCTGGTTCTCCTTCATTAGCATAGCACAGCAGTTTTACAGTACTACCTGGGTTGACAGCAGCCTACAAGGACTTGGTACGGAGATCTACTCTTCCCTCTCCATAGCAGTGGAGGTCGTGAATATCCCTATGGGGACAACTTTTCACAAAGCATAGCAGATCACAAGCACATAGAAACAGGATCAAATGGAATTGCTATCTCAGGCTCAGCATTAATCTCCAATAAGGGGTGATAGTTCATCCAATCAGGGCCTATCACCCTTTATTTAATCTAACCCTTGCCCTCTATCTGACTACCTGCCTTCCTCTGGCCATTCTGCTGGTTTCTTTATTACCCAAGCTTCCTCTTTCCTGTCCACAAATGAATTTTCTGCCACAATGTCAGTTTTCATGGGCAGAATTCCACATTGTTTGAGGTAATGGATAGCAGGGATCACACATGTGCCCTTTCAACCTCCCCTCCTGAGTCTGTCATTGGCCCTTGAGCCAGACAGGTTACCTGAAGAGGAGGTGGTAGTAGAGGATAATCCCTCTCTTTCTGAGAAATCTAATTAGGGTGACATGGCTGTAGCAGAGATATTATTCAATAATTAGAATAAATAGATATCCTTATTGACACTGTGCGTCTGTCTATTGGAGCAGAATAACTTGGACATGGTTCAAAAATGCTTGCAGTCAACCATGAGGCCTTCATCTGAGAAAACTCTAAACTGTAATATATATATATATATATATATATATATATATATTTTTTTTTTTTTTTGTATTTATTTTCACTGTTGCAAATTTACCCAGGGTACCTTTATATTATGCTGCGTAAATTTGCAACAGTGAGAAGTATATATATGAGGAAGTCTCCAAGATCCTCTCTGATGCCCACCTCACCACCTGCCCCCTCGACCCTATCCCCTCACAATTCCTACGACCTCCCTCCCCCTCCATCCTACGCTCCCTCACCCACATCTTTAATCTCTCCCTCTCCTCCGGCACTTTCCCCTCCCCACTGAAGCATGCACACATCACCCCCATACTTAAAAAGCCCTCCCTGGACCCCAATGACCCGAACAACCTCAGACCCATCTCTCTGCTCCCACTTACATCTAAACTCCTCGAGCGCCTCGTCTACACCGGCCTATGCTCTCACCTCAACGACAACAACCTCCTCGATCCCCTACAGTCTGGCTTCCGTCCCCTACACTCCACCGAAACCGCCTTACTCAAACTCTCCAACGACCTTCTAACCGCCAAAGCTAATGGCCACTATTCAGTGCTCCTACTCCTTGACCTCTCTGCGGTCTTCGACACAGTTGACCACCCCCTCCTCCTCAAAATACTACACTCCCTCAGCCTCAGAGATTCTGCTCTCTCCTGGCTCTCATCCTACCTGTCACAACGCTCTTTCAGCGTTACCTATAATGCTACCACCTCCCCCTCACTCCCCCTCTCTGTTGGGGTCCCTCAAGGCTCTGTCCTTGGGCCCCTTCTCTTCTCCATCTACACCTCCTCCCTTGGCCAACTCATACACTCTCACGGCTTCAACTACCACCTCTATGCCGATGACACACAAATCTATCTCTCAACCCCCCACCTCACCCCCTCGGTCTCTGCCCGAATCACACACCTACTGAGCGACATATCAGATTGGATGTCGCTCCACTTCCTTAAACTGAATCTCTCCAAAACCGAGTTTCTTGTCTTCCCCCCAGCCCGAACCCCACCCCCCATTGACTTCTCCATCACATCCAACAATGCCAATATCAAACCCGCCCTGCAGGCCAGAGTACTTGGTGTCATTCTGGACTCCAACCTATCCTTCCAGCCCCAAGTCCAATCTTTAACAAACTCGTGCAGACTCCACCTCCGCAACATCGCCAAAATCCGCACGTTCCTAACCCTAGAAACCACTAAACAGCTCATCCACTCCCTCATCATATCACGACTCGACTACTGCAACTCCCTCCTCACTGGCCTGCCTCGCCGCTGGCTATCCCCGCTTCAGTCGATCCTGAATACGGCTGCCAGACTCATTCACCTTTCCAACCACTCCGTTTCCGCCACCCCCCTCTGCCAATCCCTCCACTGGCTTCCGATTGCGCAACGGATCAAATTAAAAAACCTAACACTGACGTACAAAGCTGTCCACCATACTGCCCCGAACTACATCACCGACCTAATATCCAAGTACCGCCCAGCAAGCACACTCCGCTCCTCACAAGACCTCCTTCTCTCTAGTTCCCTGGTCTCCTCCTCCCATGCCCGCCTCCAGGACTTCTCCAGGGTGTCACCCATCCTCTGGAACTCCCTTCCCCAACCCATCAGATTATCACCTACTCTCCTCTCCTTTAGGCGCACCCTGAAAACCCATCTCTTCAGGGAAGCCTACCCCACCCCCTGCTAACTTGACCGACCTCCTCCACTCTTCCTACCACTCCATCCCCCACAGCTATCTCCTCCTGTATCACTATCCTGTCCCTTCTAGATTGTAAGCTCGAAAGAGCAGGGCCCTCGATCCCCTCATGTTTTGCATTGCATTGGTATTGTTCTGTCACATGTTCTGTCCCCCTTTGTAATGTACAGCGCTGAGTGAACTATCGGCGCTTTATAAATACTGTATAATAATAATAATAATATACATTACTTTAAATGC
Organism: Staurois parvus; assembly: GCF_062004578.1. Lineage (NCBI taxonomy): Eukaryota > Metazoa > Chordata > Amphibia > Anura > Ranidae > Staurois > Staurois parvus. The sequence continues at coordinate 216,666 of NW_028318189.1, read as the reverse complement.
TGGTCAACTGAGCTTCCATCCAAACAGCTGTTTGAAGCTTTGAAGACAAATGCTTGTTTGGTACCTCCTTAGATGGGTAGTACATCAGGTAGAATACAGGGAGTAACAGTATTCTTCTTCTCCAAAAAAAAAAAAAAAAGACTTGTGCCTCCATCAGTAGGTCATCATACTTCCGGGGTTAGAAAAGGTTCCTTTCTTCCCACACAGTCTTACAGTTCCAAATCTAAGGCAGGTACATACATTCCTAAGGTATGGACCTTTAAATTAGCCAAGGCTGGAACTATGCGTCTTTCAGCTGTCTTGGCCTTCTGGTCTAAGAAAATCTAAAGCTGGCCATAGATGTATTGAAATTTAGTTCTGGCTGAATTTCAATCAGTGTGTGGCTGTCTCTGCTTGACAGAAGTTTTTTAGATGAGGAAAATGTTGGAAAACTTTTCTTTATCAATGGCTGCAGCTTGATTGGTTGGAGGAACCTGCTAGTTTTTTTAGGGTCAGCTGGCTGGCTTGACAAAAAAAACTGTCTATGGCCAGCCTAAGACACCTAGGTCCATTGAACCATTTTCAGGGGTTGAAAACTGAAATTTCAGATTCTAACTCCTCACTGCTTTTTGCCTACAAACTTTCCTTTCTCCCCGTTGTGCCAAGCAGATCTTCTGACTACAGTCCAGCAGCTCCTATCTCAAGGGCTAACAGAAGAATGCTTTCAAATTTACATTCAAATCTTTTCATGGTTACCAAACCAAATGAAGAAACCTGGCCCATCCTAGATCTGAAGACTCCTGACTTGTCTATGGGTGCAAAAGTTCCACATAAAAGCTGCAAGGTCAATTAGTGCCTACCTCATTTTAGGGAATTTCCTGACCTGAAAAGACATTCAGGATGCTTACTTGCACATTCTCATATTTCCGCCTCATCAAGTCTGCATTTTGCAGGGTTACTAATCAGCATTACTAATTTATTGCCACAGCTCCCTGGGTTTTCACCAAGGTGCTTGCCCAGCTCCTGGCTGTGCTCTGTGGTCAGGGGATTCATATTGTGGGTTACCTGGATGATCCTCTGTTGAAGGACTAGTCCTCCCTCCTTCTGTTAGCCAACATCCCGCAGTCAGTGCAGACTTTTTAGTGCTTCCGTTGGATCCTCAATCTAAGGAAGTCATCACTGGATACATCTTACAAACAGGAGTAACTGGGCCTGACATTAAATATGGCCGTCTCCACGATCTTCCTACCTCAGGACAAACTTCTGTCCCTCTGCTCTCATGCCCAAGGTTTTTACGCCCAGGGGAGACTCTCACTTTGGGTTTTGAGTTTAATGGTTGTTTCCTTTGAGGCAGTGCCATATTCCAGTTTTACTCCAGACCGCTATACGTCAATATACTGGCAGTGTGAGAGAACAGACTTGGTCCTTGGAACTCCTTGTGCCTGTGACCCCCAAGGCCAGACTCTCAATACATGGTGGATTTCAAACCCAGTGCTGTAGCCTTTTCCTCCAAAGACATGAAAAGTTCTAATGGCAGATGCCAGTCTGTCAAGCTGAGGCACAGCCTTGGATACCCTCTTGGTTCAGGGAACTTGATTGCTGCAGTAAACCCGCTTTTCCTTCCCATCCCAAGGTAATTTAGTTGTACTGTATGTTCAAAGAATGCTGGCCTCCTCTATTGCATGGTCTCCCAATGAGAATCCAGTCAGGCAATGCCATGACCATAGCCTACATCAACCATCAATGAGGCATCCAAAACTGCAACACTCAAAAGGAAGACTTGATCTGCTTTTGATCATTACTGCACGCACCAACCCTATCCGTTGTCTACATCCCATCAAGCGCTAAATAAAGCACTCTGCCACAGGTGAGGGATGCCAGACCTGGATCTTCAGGTATCCTGATTCAACAACAAACAAGATCATCCCCAAGTCTAGGGACCTTCAGGCCTTCACAATGGACAGTCTAGTGATCCCATGGGATCAGTTTTACCTGATTACATTTTTTGCAACCCTCCAGATTCTATTTTGTCTTTTCCACAGGATCAAAATAAAGGGCATTCCAGTGATTTCCACTGCATTGAATTGGCTAGGGAGGAGCTGCAATCAGATTCTCTCTTTGTACTACTTAAGTTTTCCTGCCATGGCCAATTTGCTTCTTGCTTTGCCATTGCTATGTGGATGTCCTTTTTAGCATCAGGCATCTGTTGCACAGATTTTCAGATTTGCAAGGCTGACACCTTAACTTCTGTTCACACGATCAAACCTGTCTGATGTGAGGGTTCAGTAAAAAATGTCAGGGGAGCAGAGCATGGAAGGTCAGCAGGGCGATGTATAGGGGGTTAGTGGGGCAGAGGATAAGATTAGCAGTTTGTAGGACAGTGTACCGAGGCTATTAGTTTTTAGGACAGCATACAGGAGTCAGCTGAGCAGTGCACAATGGGTCAGCAGGGGAGTGCACAGGAATTGGTAAGGCAGTGTATTGGGAATCAGTACGGCAGAGAACAGGGTTTACTGTGGTAGGACAGAGAACAGAGGCTAACGCTGGCAGGCTGGAGGACAGGGGTCACCACTGGCAGTGCAGTGGACAGGGGTCACCACTGGCAAGATAGCAGACAGGGGTCACCACTGAAAGAAGAGAGGACAGGGATCACCACTGGAAGGATAGAGGACAGGGGTCACTGCTGGAAAGAGAGAGGACAGGAGTTACTGCTCATAGGAGAGAGAACAAGGGTCACCACTAGAAAGATGGAAGGCAGAGGTCACCACTGGAAGGAGAGAGGACAGGGTCACAGCTGGAAGGAAAGAGGACAAGGGTCACTATTAGAAGGAAAGAGGACAAGTTGCACAGCTGGGAAAAAAAGAGGACAGGGGTCACTGCTGGAAGGAGAAAGGACAGAGGTCACCGTTGGAAGGATAGCGCACAGAGGTCACTGCTGGCAGGAGAGAGGACATGGGTCACCGCTGGCAAGGCAGGGTCACTGCTGGAAAGATAGAAGACAGGGGTCACACCTGGAAGGAGAGAGCACAGGGGTCACTGCTGGAAGGAGAGAGCACAGGGGTGACTGCTGGCAGGGCACTCAGCATAGCTCCCTTGTACATGAGCCTAAGCTCAGGCAGCAAGATCTCCTTCTCAGCACTTCCCCACACAACACAGAGCTGAAATCTGATTCTCTTTCACTTAGCTATGATCTGCATAGGGTGTAGCTGGTTACTACAGCTGTGCTGCCATGCTGACCAGGGAATTTCACAGGTCAGAAGTGCAAAACAGTAACCAACTACACTGTGCAGATCGTAGCTAAGTGAAAGAGAATTCGGATTTCAGCTCTCTGTTGTGTGGGGAAGAGCGGAGGGGGAGATCTTGCTGTCTGTGATCAGACTGTGCATGTACAGTACAGGGATGGGGGATGGCCGTGCACAGCATGAGGTGTGGAGGGTCATTGTGACTTGTAAATGGGAAGCTTTCAAAGGGGGGGCAAAACTGAAATCTGGGGAGGCATAGCCCACCCCCCCTCTAGTTTCTGCCATGTTATTTATTATTTATTTATTACAGGTACTTATATAGCGCCGTCAATTTACACAGCGCTTTACATATATATTGTACATTCACATCAGTCCCTAACCCTCAAAGGGCGTACAATCTAAAATCCCTAACTCACATTCATACATACACATACTAGGGACAATTTAGACAGGAACCAATTACAGTAACCTACCAACATGTCTTTGGAGTGTGGGAGAAAACCGGAGTACCCGGAGGAAACCCACTCAGGCACAGGGAGAACATGCAAACTCCAGGCAGGTGGTGCCGTGGTTGGGATTCAAACCAACAACCCGAGTACTGCCAGGCGGAAGTGCTAACCATTTAGCCACTGTGCTGCCCAAAAAATGTTCACACTTTTGCTAAAGCTCAACTCTGGGCATAAGAAAAACCTTCCCTTGCAGCTGGCTCCGCTGACATCAAAGGTTTAAATGCTCTTTCTGGCCTAGGGGTAGAGCAATAAAGTGTATTACATTTTTCCTCACTCCAACATGGTTCCTGCACCAATGCTATCTGTCCTGTGAACCCTCTTCTCTAAGGTGCCCCTGACTGCAGTTGCACTTCAGCTTGCTACATTACTGGGTTATTTCTGCACGGGGAAAAAGGGGACAGCACTGGACACAGCTAGAACAGGGGTGAAAATCTGCCTTTTCATCTCCCCCTACATATAACAAGCATTTAACCTATGCAGTGCACGGGACCCAACTGCATGGGGTTTTATTTCTTCCAGCCCAGAGATAGGATTTAAGTTGTATTAGGAGGTGGATGGCCAGGCCTTCTTTGATGCCGGTTTTGGGTGTAAGGCTGCAAGCTGCACCCAGAGTCTTTCAAGCCTTTCATGACCTGTTTGTTATGGGAGCCTGTCGGACTGCTTCTTCACATCCCATGGTAAAGACTAAGTATCCTGTGTGTGACTAAGAAGAAAGGTTTTTTGATTTACCGATAAAATGTTTCTTGGAGTACAGTACGGGACCTACAGTATGTTAAATCAACTGACCCAAAGATGGGTCAGATGAGAAGCTTGAATGCAGCAGAGGTACTAATAATGTTTATATGATCAGCTAAAAATAACAACCTCAACTTGGAGTGGGAAATTAGGTAGAAGCAGAAACAGGCTTCTCACCTCCTGGAAATGAGCCAGGTTGGTAGGTATGACAACAGAATAATACTGTGGCTCTCTGTTTCAGGCACTTGACAGAAAACGGCTGAATAAAGAAATAATGAGACAGAGAATATTAGCAGCTGAAATGAACAAATAGTTGTCACATAAGTTGTAAAATTCTGACACAATCATCTAACAATATATATATATATATATATATATATATAAAATGTAATGGTTACAAAGGAAGTAAGCTGTTTTCAGTAGTGTATTTAGGTTTTTTGCTGCCCTAGGCAATACAAAAATTGGCAACCCCAAAAATAGAGAGCTTAACACAGACCAACACCTCCCCCTCCCCCGTGCGAAGAGAGCCTGACACCGAACAACGACCACAAACAGAGAAAGTCTCACATAGGTCAACACCACCACCCCACAGCCTACCTCAATGGCCAAGAGAGCCTTCCACTAATACCTCCCCCCCATACACCCGCCGCTACCCCCCTCCCTTCCCGGTGAGAGAGAGAAAGACACTTACCTTCACAGCTCCAAACATCCCTGGGAATGAGAGTCGGGCTGTGCATACGCCATCAAGCAACCAGTAGCCTCTATCAAATCCCACCTGATCCCCATGCCGCGTGTGTCCCTTCTTCAGGGGGGTGGCACCGCCCCCCCACCCGATAAATGCCGCCCCCTAGGCAAACTCCTTATTTGCCTCCCAGTTAATATTCCCCTGGCTGTTGTCACAAGGGGATCAGCTTTTGTCTCATTAGAAAAAGAAATAGCCTGCTTTCACAATCAGATCTCATCTGTAGGGAGGCATGCAAAGAATAATGATATCAGGTGAAGGGCAAATCAGCACCTCATTGTTAGTTTCCAAGCAATCATATTTTCTTGTATTAGAGAACATTTACTTGACATGGACATTCACAGGACAGAACAAGAAATATTTAGAAGTTTGTATGCTCTTTTCCACGGCATCGGCTCCCTACCCAGGCCTACTTGGAGGAAAGTTGATTGGCGGGGATGGATTTTCCCAATTGATCATTCTTGTTTCCCCCTGAGACAGCTGAGGCCTTTAGGATTCCCTCCTTCCTTCTCCCTCAAAGGCACAGCCATGCAAGTTTGTACAATGTGAACATTCATATTTGTAGAATGATCTCTCATTAGAAAGATTGCTCGCTGAGCAGATCATGTATGCATGGCTGGACCATATCTAATAGTAGGAAGCTAGGATGTGTCCATACAGTACTGACTTTGAACAAAAATGTTTTCTACACTACCTTTTAAAACTATGGAAACAAAGCATATCTGATCCTTGTCTTTTTGTTCTGATAACTGTCTTTTGTACTGTACCACTACCCCCTTAGGAGCTGATGATGATGAATTGGGTCCCCCTATAGTCCTGCACAGCCAGGCATCACTCATCTTCACCAAGAATTGCATCCAGAGTTCGATCCATTGTATATGGATACATTGTATACGGTACACACAGTGAAATGTGGCCGGTTCAGCAGGAACTAGCCAAATTTTGGTGTATGTTTACTCCTCTCTATTCAATGGCTTCTATCGAACAGTCATGCTGGAAAACCAGCAATCAATCAGTCACTATAGCCAACGGCTTTAGTGCTGATCTGTGTATTTGGGGAAGGGGGGGGGGGGAATTCCCTCCTGTAAGAACACAATAACCCAGAAGGGGAGATCCCTGCATCCACATTGCTTATGTGTGTAGCACTACTCTCTTAGAAGTCGTTAGAAGATTTGGGTCCCCTATAGTCCTGCACAGCCAGGCATTACACATCTTCACCAAGACTTGCATCCAGAGTCAGAAATCAGTTCTTGAGCTTTTGTTTTTTTGTTTTATTGAGGGGATTTGCACTGGGATAGGGTTAGGGGTGTACAGGATGCCCAAGGGTGCTGAAAAACTGAGCACAATTTCCTGGAACTGTTTACAAGCCTTCTCTGCAGCACAGTCTCTGTTGGAGAGCTAGCCAGTGTCTCCTTAGTGTACTATCCCAGACCCTAGATGAACTTCTCTTCATCCAGCAATCTGGAGGTATCCCTGACCATGAGATCCAGCTCGTGTCCCTTTAAAGAGGGGAACAGTCACAAGTAGAGGGCCAATCTGGTTTGCCACCAGAGTGCTCCTTCCCATATATCTGCCCAGAGGGCGTAGGTATACTCATTCAGAGCCTCTCCTGCACCGCTTGTCGGTTGGCTGCTGCTACCAGGCCTATCAGCTTGGCTGCTCCTTCCCTGCCATACACGTGGTCCCCTCTCAGGGGTACACATGGTTCCCTCTCAGGGGTCCAGTGAGTTTCAAGCTTTCCTCCCATCCACCTCCAGGCCTGCAGGTAGGCCCCATCCCACTGGGCCTTCTCACAGCCTTATTCCTCACAGCCTCACATCCTTCCTCTCTCCTTCTTCCCCCTGACTCTCTCCCTCCAACTCTCCTGCTGCTGAGCAGGCTCCAACACTTTTAAGGGTGTCCAGCCCCTTGCCAACTGTTTGTTTGGGATGGGCTAGGATCCCTCAAAAGTGCAGCCAGCCACTCCTCATATCCACCCACTGTCTCTAGGGCCTTCCTCCAAAAGCCCCAGAGCAGAACAGGAAGGAGCTATTCCCAAACTGTTCCCACAATGGTGGGAGCATGAAATTGTCCAAAATGTCTTGGTATGCTGATGCCTTAAGTGTTCTCTTCACTGGATCTAAGGGGCCAAGACCAACCTCTGAAAAACAACCCCACACCATAATCCCCCCTCCACCATACTTTACACTTGGTACAATGCAGTCAGGTGAGTACTGGTCTCCTGGCAACCGCTAGACCCAGACACATCCATCTGATTGCCAGACAGAGAATCGTGATTCGTCACTCCAGAGAACACGTCTCCACTGCTCTAGAGTCCAGTGGTGATGTGCTACACACCACTGCATCCAACTCTTTGTCTTGCACTTGGTGAGGTAAGGCTTGGATGCAGTTGCTCGGCTATGGAAACCCATTCCATACTCTCTACACACTGTTATCGTGCTAATCTGAGGGCCACATGAAGTTTGGAGGTCTTTAGCTATTGACTCTGCAGAGAGTTGGCGACTTCTGTGCACTGTGCGCTTCAGCATGCGCTGACCCTGCTCTGTCATTTTATGTGGCCTACCACTTCATGGCTGAGTTGTTGTTGCTCCCACTTTGTTATAATACCACTCACAGTTGAGTGTGGAATATTTAGTACCAAGGAACTTTCACGGATGAACTTATTGCACATGTGGCAACCTATCACGGTACCATGCTTGAGTTCACTGAGCTCCTGAGAGCGACCCATTCTTTCACAGCTGTTTTAGAAGCAGTCTGCATGCCTAGGTGCTTGATTTTATACACCTGTGGCCATGGAGGTGATTGAAACGCCTGATACTTTCTCGTTCTGATCTGGGAAGAGTCAGCATTTTGAGTCAAGTGTGAACAAGCCCTAAGAGCATTGGATAGCCAATCACCAAGCATTAGTGCTGTTATATGACAGGGAATGTCTCACATGCTCCCCCATACCTGCAAGTATTGGGTGTTTTTCTTCACTCTAGAGCAAAATGGCAGAAGAGTAAAGGAGACTCAACTAAAAACTGGTGGAAATTGTGAATAAACAGAACCTTTTGCTTTGTCCCTCATGGCCAAAGCACAAGGTCAATTTAAAGTGTACCTAAACTCAAAAACAAATATGTAATATATAGCAGTATACCAAATCTTAGATGTGGTGGCTGCATTAGTTTCCTTTATTTTCACCTGTTGATCTGGCCAGTAACACACTCCCTGTCTTATGGCGGCCATACATGCTTCAATTTTTTGTTATCTATTCAATGTTCAATTTGATCAAAATGATGGAATTCACAAAAGCTTGATTAGCAACAACTTCCCTTCTGATCAATTTAGCCTCAATTTTGATCAAATTTGATTAAAATGAGTCGATCAGTCAGGGCAGAGTATTATTGATGGTTTTGCATCAATCGACAGCTCAGAAAAACATTGTTCAGGAATACGATCTTATTTCGGTTGATCAGATTTTGAGATTACATGGTGGAAACAGAGATGTGATAATATAAGATCATAAGTTACAATTGTAACGTAACCATCAATTGTAATCCACTTCCACATGTGCGGCTTACTGAATGAATAAGTTGTCGACTATAGATCTATTATTCCTATCGGAAGAGATCAATCGGAAATCAAACCAAACATTTATCAAAGTGTCTATGGCAAGCTTTAGGGTGGCTACATTCACTCCTTCCGTATATCTATGGAGAAGCAACATAGCCACCCTTGGACAATTGGCATTATCAGCCTGTGGAGAGTGTAGTGTTGGATGGCCTAGTAGATCTACGTAAATAGACTTTATATTAGTGACTATCAAATTAAAGTCTCTCTCCAGCAAACACTTTATAAGCAGGATGAAGGAGCATAGAGACATCTATGGACAGCGGCATTGTCAGTCTGGGGGGGGGTTAAATGTACTAGCATGGTTAAATACACTAACAAATTGAAACCAAACTTGATCCCATACTTTATAAGCAGTTGCAGCAAACAGTTTTGTTCCTTTTGGGTTAAAGGTTTTACATCAATGAATAAAAGCTGATCATTGTAAGCACCTCTGTCAGTGTAAAGCGGAACCAACTAGCAGAGCAATATCTACCTCTCCTTCAATGGTCCGATGTCCCTTGCCAGCATATTTTACCTGCCTTCTTTTGGGTGCTAGGCTGCAGCCTTCTTCATTGGTTTCATGTTCAGGAGTGCAATCATCCCATCCCAATGGCGTGCCAGGATGTAAACTGAGCTGCACATGACATTGCATATATATTCAGCAATAAACAGCCTGCTTGCTCACAGTATTAGTCCCACTCTTCTTGTTCAATTGTTTTTATTGACTATTTCAGGCAAAACAATTTTTTAAAAAAGCGGGGGAAAAATGCCATAGCAAAATGTCACAGACTAAATTACAAGAACTGTTGACAAGCACCAATCCAGGCTAAATAGAGGGTAGGTCTGTTGGATTACATAATGGAGAATTTATGTGCACCAGTGAAATCAGCAATGAAAAAAAGAAAAAATAGTTCAACTTGGTTCCCACTGATGTAAATCTGATGTGGTTCCGATGTGTTCCAGAACGTATAGAGCAGTGATGGTGAACCTTTTTAAGCCCGAGTGCTCAAACTGCAACACAAACCCACTTATTTATTTCAAAGTGCCAACACTGCAATTAAACCTTAATACTGAGGTTTTTGTTTAAAAAAAACAACTCCTACAATTGTCTGAACGAATTAACATCTTTTGTCTTAAAAAAAAAACAAAAAAACACAATAACTTTTGTGGTTGGTGTGCAAAGCACAACACCTTCACCAAGCAGAATACATACCGCTTTCCCATTGTGTTCAGTCACTCCAATTGACTCTGTCCAGGCCTCTTGGAATGATTTTCCACTATCTGTTTTCAGTTTTGCTTTTTTTTCTGTGCTCATTTTTTGGTGTTCAACACAAAAAAAACACAAAAATGTAAAAAAATTATTTACTAATCCCACCCATATAAGATATGTCTGTAAATTTTCTCAAAGTATGGCTATATACAAGTCCGTACGAGAGCAACTTAAAGTTTTGTAGACAGATATAGGCATAGCCATAGTCCAACATCCTATCGAACAACAAGATGCACTGTGCCCGGGTATGAATGGATGAATGGATGCAGCTGTGCCGCAAGTGACGCTTTCTATGTTGGCCATTTGCACTCATGCATTCCAAACGTGATGCAATTTCCAAAAGGGTCCTGTGTGATGCGGTGCGCTTTTAAGCCGACAGCCTTAAATGGAAACAGCAGTGAAAACGCATAGGTTTTCAAATGCAATGTGATTTCAGTACGAGATATTTCTAATGTCAAAAAATTAGCCAAAACAAAAATTGCAGCTGTCTAAAATTGCAGCAGAATTGCATTGCAACTGCTCATGAAATCGCACTTGAAAACACAGAAATTGCACCGCATCATTGTGAAAACCAGGGCTCAAATAGTTTGTCTCAGCCCTCTAGCTGGATAATTTGCTCTGTTAGACAAATTTGGAATACAACAGACTTAAGGTGGGAATACACGATTAGAAAATCGTCCGATTGGTTATCCGATGACCGAATGCGTTCATTCGTTGGTCGAAATCGTGACCCACAATAACCAATTTAAAAAAATCGTTTGTCGGGCAATATGTAGTGTTGACGTCTTCCGTACAAGTGGAAGTGATGCAGTGTACGTGTGAACTTGTAGCCACACCCTTCCGGCCAGAACGAGCGATATACACAACAATTACCAGCAATGAGTATAATATCGTTTATTACATTAACTATATACATAAATAGTGATACATAAAATATAATATGAAGAATTCTGGTTTTATTATCTCATTAGGCCAATCTACTTTTAACATTTGGATTTTTCGCTCGTGTTTACGAAGATTCCTTGGACATAAATATCCAAGTCATCTTCTGTTTCCGCTCATGCATGATAGCGCTTGATAGATTTTTTTCATACGACTGTCATATCAACACATAGAAAATCGGTCGTTCATATGCAAAACGACAACATTTTTCACTGTTGTTCAACCGGATGTTTTCGTTCACAATATCGTTATTGGTTAAAACATCCTGCTCATCAATCAAGAGAAAATCGCTTGATCAGTGGTTCCGCTAAATTTTTTGTACAATTTTCTTATCGTGTGTACGGGGCATTAGTTCTCGTTCACATTAGCAGTAAAGCTTACCTCCCCTCTGAAAAGAGATCTGTTGTTGATCCGATTTCAGAGTATGGTATTGAACCCAGTGGGCCCCACTAAGAACGTAAGCTGCAATATGTTACATGTTTATTTTTGGGTTTAGTTATGCTTTTATCATGTGCAGAGAAAGAAAACATTTACAGGGATAACATAAAGGCTGCCATCTCTGATCCTTCTCTGTATAAATGATGTCTGGGGGTTACAGCGATCTTGTTGCCTCCAATACTTTGGAAGTCACTGATGCAGATCAGAAGTTTTGAACTCCACTCTTCAGACTTGCTCTGATGCCTGCTTATTCAGGACCCGTGACCCAGAAAGCATTGCGGCCAGTATTTCTCTCTGTATTGGTCTCAAAGAGGCCAGTATTTCTCTCTGTATTGGCCTCAAAGAGGCCAGTATTGCTCTCTGTATTGGCCTCAAAGAGGCCAGTATTTCTCTCTGTATTGGCCTCAAAGAGGCCAGTATTTCTCTCTGTATTGGCCTCAAAGAGGTCAGTATTTCTCTCTGTATTGGCCTCAAAGAGGCCAGTATTTATCTCTGTATTGGCCTCAAAGAGGCCAGTATTTCTCTCTGTATTGGCCTCAAAGAGGCCAGTATTTCTCTCTGTATTGGCCTCAAAGAGGCCAGTATTTCTCTCTGTATTGGCCTCAAAGAGGCCAGTATTTCTCTCTGTATTGGCCTCAAAGAGGCCAGTATTTCTCTCTGTATTGGTCTCAAAGAGGCCAGTATTTCTCTCTGTAAAATAATGTGTTTCCTCCACACATAATTGGACTGAACTGAATACACTTCCCTAGGCTTAGTTACAAATATATTGTGTTAGTAAATCAACCCCATTGTGCGCTCTCCTGGACGCAGGTTTTATTGTCTGAAAACACAAGACTACACTTTATCTTTCTGATACTACACAGCTTTCAGTTACAGAGCCGGGCCCGGCACATAATGACAAATGGTAGAACAAAAATGGGATGTTTACTGCACGCTGCCAGGCAACAATTTTACACCTTGCATCAGCATTGTTTGGCGACGTGTTCCAGGGGCGTTTGCGGCGCTTCACACATGCTTGAAACATTACAGTTAAACGTTATTAAAGTTCACATCCCACACCTTCTTCCATGTGTATTGTAGACTGAAGAGTGGGCCTTTTACTGGCTGCAGGAGGATATGCTGAACACTCGGAGCCAATAGCAGGCAGCTCTATTATGACAAACCCTGTGAACTGTGCAAGAGGTAACTGTCGGTCAGAGACTTCAGAAGGCTCATGTCTGTGAACAGCCTACAGCTCCTGACTGGCCATGGCCCAATCAGAAGGCATGTCACACTTGTCTGATTCCTGTCATCCAATCACTGATGGCATGGGGCTTTCCCCTCCTCTCTCTGTCTGAATCATTAGTTCACAGCTGTTGGGCTTTAACCCTTCAGTGACAGTAAAACTGCTTCCAAGTCACATAATACCTAGTGAACGTGACGGGGAAGGCGGTTTACTTCTGCATTTGGGTGCTTGGTGAAATGAGAGAAGGAAATAAAGACATAATGGATGACATTTGTTCATAGCAGAGCATGCAGTGGAGCATGAGCTCCAAGCTTATGGCTTTGCGTTGTCGTTGAATGAGAAAGTAGGGCAATGCAGTTGTGAGATGTGTAATGCCCATCACTGACATATTTCACTGAAATGTACTACAAGTGTCCTTTAGTTTAATTCTTTACTCTTAATGCCATTCTCATTTCAAGTTTCAAAATACCCCCCCACCCAAAAAAAAAAAGTATATTTCCAAAATTGTTTCATTCCTAGTAACCATGTCTTTTTAGGGTTCATGTATGCGGGGCGTTTGGAAAACTCTTCTGAACAATGGAAACTGACTGCTGGAAAACGTAGGTTAAAAAACATCAGTTTAGCTGCGTTTGCATACCACGTTTATGCACGTTTGCGTTTAGAAGCGTTTTTAAAAGATAACCTCAGGAGACCTTCCCAAATGCCCAGAATGTACTGAAAAATAGTAAAAAAAATAACTATTTTGAGAAGAATAGAGAGAGCAGAAGCAGAGAGAGCAGTATGTGTTGAGATTACCTGTCTTTTCTGGTTGTATTCACTATGGATCCCATCATGAGCATAATGCAGCATGTTCTATCATTTTTTCCTTCACGCCAAACCTGGAACTGACTGTGCTGGTGTACTGGGTCCATTTGAATACATGGAAAAAGCTTTGCATGTATTTCTGATGATGACAAAAGGCTCTGGACAGCATCTGGACATGGAACAGTTAAAAAACACTTCTAAATTTTATTTATTTCAGGTACTTATATAGCGCCGTCCATTTACGCAGCACTTTACATATATATTGTACATTCACATCAGCCCCTAACCCTCAAAGGGCGTACAATCTAAAATCCCTAACTCACATACACATACATACACATACTAGGGACAATTTAGACAGGAACCAATTACAGTTGCAAGAAAAAGTATGTGAACCCCTTGGGATTACGTGGAGTTTTGCATGAATTGGGCATAAAATGTACTCTGAACGTCATCTAAGTCACAACAATAGAAGAACACAGTCTACTGGTCTGTAACTCACATTCATACATACACATACTAGGGACAATTTAGACAGGAGCCAATTAACCTACCAGCATGTCTTTGGAGTGTGGGAGGAAACCAGAGTACCTGGAGGAAACCCACGCAGGCACAGGGAGAACATGAAAACTCCAGGCAGGTGGTGCTGTGGCTGGGATTTGAACCGACGACCCTAGTACTGCCAGGCGGAAGTGTAACCATTTAGCCACTGTGCTGCCCAAAATGCAGACGCTTATAAATGCAGTTAACCATGATTACAAGCAGTTACACGTATTTACAAGCGTTTGGCATTTGAAACGCCAGTAAAATCTCCTCCTGAACCCAAGTTTGGTACGTTCAAAAAAACAACTGTAAACTGCCTGTAAACGACTGTAAATGAAGATGTGTACATGGACACATAGGAAAACATTAGGGAAAGTTCAGGGGCTGCTGAAAAAAATGCTCCTGAACATCGGTTTATTAGCTGCAGTGTACATGAACCCTTATCCTTAAATATTACCTTTCTTTGTGTTGTATTACTGTTCTTTGTAGGTCTCGCTACTTACTTACATAGTTACATAGTTAGTCTGGCTGAAAAAAGACAAAAGTCCATCCAGTTCAACCATTAAAAAAAAAAAAGTTATAATCCTATACCCACTTTGCTAAAAAAAATCCCAAATACGTGTAAATTAATTGGTTTACGTGAAAGTTATAGAGTTTACAAATGGCGGTATAGATACTGGGATTTCTTTTTTTAATTTTTACTAGTAATAGTGGCGATCGGCGAGCATTCTGACACTGGGGGGAACTGACTTGGTGTCACTGACATCCCCAGTGACACCAATACAGTGATCAGTGCTAAAAAAAAAAAAGCACTGACACTGCACTAATGTCACTGGGCAGGAAGGGGTTAACATGAGGGGCGATCAAAGGGTTAACTGTGTGCTGTTTTATTTGTGTCTGTGTGCTTAACTGTAAGCACACTGCTTTGCATGGCTGTGCTATTTGTTTGCAAATAGTTCTCTCTGTCAGAGATGCTTGGCAATCACCAGGTGCCGGTGAGTAATCACCAGCCAGGACCCGGTGATTGACAGCCGCAGCCGTGAATGGTGGTGCAGGTAAATCGTGCACACGCCCCCTACCTGGAGATACAAAATCATGTATATATACGTGATTTTGCGCACCCGTGCCGCCCTCTAGCAATATTTCTGCTATAGGGCGGTCGGGAAGCAGTTAAAACCAAACACATTAATTACACAGGTTCTGAGGCTAATTTAATGCAGGTAAGGCACTTAGGGCTCGTTCACACTTGACTGTTTTACCAACGCTTGCCAAACGCCCCTATGGCGTTTGGCAAGCGTTGGTCCGGCGTTTGCGGGGCGGTTTTTTTAACGCCACATGCGCAGTTTAGCGGCGGTTGGTAGGCGTTTGCCGAGCGTTAAAAACGCCCCACAAACGCCTATAATGAAGTTTAAATGGTGTTACTGCTCTGCAAACGCCCCGCAACCGCGCCGCAAACGCCAGCCGGGAGTTTGCAGAGCGGCACCGTAGACTAGAATAGGGGGCTTCAATGCCTCCTGACTCGACCAGAGGCGTCCGTTTTGCCGCGATGCGACACTAACGCTCCCGTTAGAACAGCACCATGTGCTGCAATGTGCAGAATTGTCCCAGGCATTTGGGAAGCGGTAAAAATGCTTCCCAAACACCTCTCTGCCACCTGCACACAACGCTAGTGTGAACGTAGACTAATGCAGGCCATAGATGGGTCAAAAAGCGGTCGATTTTTCGGCCGAAAATAAAATCGGGCGATTTTCGGATCGTTAGTGGGCTAATTGTTCGGCCGTTTTTCGGTATTTGGCAGGTTTTTTTGATCGGTAAAGTTAGAAAAAGATCGGCCGATTTTGCCGATCGGCCGATTTTCGCTGCAATTATGGGCAAATCGGCCGATCTTTTTACCGATAAAAAATCTGCGCATGAGCAGTGACCTGCAAGAGGAAGACAAAAAGAAGAAGAAAAAGAAGAAGAAGAAGAGGATGAAGAAGAAGAGGATGATAAAGATGAAGAAGAAGAAGAGGATGAAGAAGAGGAAGAAGAAGATGAAGAAGAAGAGGAAGAAGAGGAAGAAGATGAAGAAGAAGAAGAGGATGAAGAAGAAGAGGATGAAGAAGAAGAGGATGAAGAAGAAGAAGACGATGACGATGAAGAAGAAGACGACGATGTAGAAGAAGACGATGATGAAGAAGAAGAAGACGATGAAGAAGAAGACAATGAAGAAGAAGAAGAAGAGGATGAAGAAGAAGAGGATGAAGAAGAGGATGAAGAAGAAGAGGATGATGAAGAAGAAGAGGATGATGAAGAAGAAGAGGATGAAGAAGAAGAAGAGGATGAAGAAGAGGAAGAAGATGAGGAAGAAGAGGATGAAGAAGAAGAAGAAGAGGATGAAGAAGAAGAAGAGGAAGAAGAAGAGGAAAAAGAAGAAGAAGAGGATGAAGAAGACGATGAAGAAGAAGAATACATTGTTGCAGCCGCTATAAATGTCAAAGCACTGTCAAAGAAATAGCGGAGCTCTCTGCAGGGACACTTTTTGCCGGCTGTAGACGGGATGAAAATCGGCCGATTTTTTTACCATTCCTGGTAATGTCAGACGCTTGAACGACCAATTTTTCGTTTTTTTTAAGAAAAATCAGCCAGTTTTCTCCCCATCTATGGCCTGCATTACTGAGCTTAATTACCACCTTAATCAGCCACAGAACCTATATAATTAATAAGTGTTTGGTTTTAAAGGGATGAAGTGGCAACCCTAGCCTATACTTAGCTGCTGTGTGCATTGGCAGAGCAGCCTGGATCCTCCTTTTATTGGGTCTCCCGCAGCCTCTTCTGGCCCCTCCCTCCTGTTGGGTACCCCACAGCAAGCACATGCAAAGCTGCGGCTCAGGCCCTACCCCCTCTCTCTTCTCATTGGCTCGCTAGCTATGATTGACAGCAGTGTAAGCCAATGGCTCCAGCTTTTGTCTCAGCCAATGATAGATAGCTGAGACTCCAGTGCCCATTGCTGGATCGAGAGGGGGCTTAGGTGAGTATTGGGGGGCCGGCGGAAATTCTGCACAGAGAAGGTTTTTTACCTCATGCATAGAATGCATGAAGGTAAAAACCTTGAGCCTTTACAACCACTTTAAATACCTGGGTATCTATCTTGCCCCAATATCGGGGAACTTAGGCCTCATTCACACAATTATAGTGATCCATATGGTCGTGGATAGGACTGCCTTCAGTCACCCCATTTGCACACTTGTTCAGTGCAGGGGAGAGCAGGCAGCATGTTGACATCAATGACAGGTGGCCAGCTGCACGGACCTCCAAGGGCATCTCAGAGTTTTCATCCATGCATGTCCAGTGCATAGATCAGAACACAATCTGTCTGCATCCTGATCCATACATCTGACCCACACAGATTTGCACTCCAGGATGTGTGTGGAGGTCCAAATATATATATATAAAAAAAAGGGCTTTCCTGAGGAGAGGAGTGAAAAGCTAGCTTATGTTGTAGTAATGGTATGTAAAACTTGAGTCTTTTACCATGCATGACCTCAATGGCTGTGGATGGGGTTTGTATGTGGCTATGGTACAGAGAGATCAGAAGACAACAGTTTCCATAGATTTTCTGGTTTACTCTGCCGGATAGTCAGCAGTGGAAAATGATAATTAGAATAAATGTTCAAACAAGTTTCAACGCAAGGCACAGGCAGGAAATCTTCAGCAATATGGAATAGCACAATTATACAGTGATTACAGGAGCTGGCTGCCAGAGGCTTGCATTCTTAAGCACAAGTCCTCATGGCTGTGAAACAGGACCCAGACAAAGAGGATATCTTGGTTTCTCTCTTGCTTTACAGGGATGCACCTGACTGACACTTGAACAGCAGAGCTGAGGTGCTTTTTACAGGAACAATGCAACTGGATCCAGGAGGTGTGTAAACTATCTCTATACCACAGGAGTCTAACTGTATGTAGCGCTACCCTCATGAGGGCCGCTGTGTGTTGTGGGTACCCCTAAGCTGTGCACAGCCAGGCAATAAGTATTTTCCATACACACAGACTTGCATCCAAGAGACAGTAACCAGTCTGTGGGCTTGGATTTCTTATTTTATTAGGGGAAATAGCTTGGATAGGGAAATAGGCATTATGGGATGCCCAGTTTGGCTTGAATCAATGAAGGGGGGACAACTTCCTTCATATGTACAAAGACAGATCCTGGACTGTTCTTTTCCGTGAAAGTCGTCAGTTTTTACAGATCAGTAGCAACAGCCCTTTATGGGCGGGGAACTAGCAGCCCCTCCAGACATCAACTTAGCTTCTTGTAATTACATGCAGAGATATCCTTTCTCCCCTTCAGAGCTCTGCTCCCAGCTCCACAGCCTGCAGACACTACCAGCCCTCCTGGCTTCTCAGAAAATCTCCTGGGACAAGGATTAGGGATCGAGCCCAGTGTTGTCCTGTGAAAGCTTGTTACTAGAGATGAGCGAAGTATTCAAAAATTCGATTCGGCTGATTCGGCGAATTCGAGGAATAAATTCGATTCGAGGCGAATATATTCGCTGCGAATTTAACTTATAAAAGGGTGTTTCTAGGCTTCAGAGAGCCTTTATATTAGTGCTGAACACTGTACCTTTAATTTAAATGCCCTTGGAGTCTGCTGGGGAAGAGAAATAATACTGTCAGTCAGTATGACATGCAGATGAGTGCCGTCGATCTTAGAATCACCGCACACTTCACTCATTTGGGCAGTCACGGGGCCAAAACCAGAGTGTGGAGCCACAGTGTGGCGGTGGAGGCAGCAGCAATGGGAGGCCATACAGCACCCTATGACAAAAATGGAACCCACCAGCAGTGTGAGGAGACCTGAAAGTGGCACATGGCAGAGTGTGGCGATAGAGACAGCAGCAATGGGAGGCCGTACAGGGACCCATGACACACTCTGGACCTGGCAGCAGCATGAGGAGGCGGTACAGGGGCCCATGACAGATTACGGGCCTGGCAGCAACATGAGGAGTCGGTACGGGGGCCCATGGCAGATTACGGGCCTGGCAGCAGCAATGGGAGGCCATACAGCACCCTATGACAAAATGGAACCCACCAGCAGTGTGAGGAGACCTGAAAGTGGCACATGGCAGAGTGTGGCGATGGAGACAGCAGCAATGGGAGGCCGTACAGGGACCCATGACACACTCTGGACCTGGCAGCAGCATGAGGAGGCGGTACAGGGGCCCATGGCAGATTACGGGCCTGGCAGCAGCAATGGGAGGCCCGTAATCTGCCAGCACCCTATGACAAAATGGAACCCACCAGCAGTGTGAGGAGACCTGAAAGTGGCACATGTTTGGGGCATGATTCATGGCGGATTTAGTCAGTTGTGTCAGGAACTGGTGGTTTGAAATCCAGACTAATCCACGCCTGATTCATTTTCACAAACGTGAGTCTCTGCACACTTTGGGTGGACAGTCGTGTCCTCCGCGGAGTTACAATACCTCCTGCCGCACTAAACACGCGCTCCGATGCCACGCTACTGGCCGGGCATGACAGCCTTTCAAGGGCAAATTCAGCTAGTTGGGGCCAAAGGTCAAGTTTCGTTGCCTAGTAGTCAAGGGGATTGTCTACCTCGGTTGGCAGGGTGCTGTCCAAGTAGGCCCAAGCCTGTTGTTTGAGGTCCTGCTCCAGGTCCACCTGATGCTGCTGCTGCTGCTGCTGCGGCTGGTTAGTAGTTTCCTCACTGCGCTGGTGAAGAAAGCTACTCATCATCGACTGCAGACTGAGGCAGACGCTGCTGGTGGAGCTGCCACTGCTCCTACCACCCCACCCCTCCCCTGCTGCCATGGCAGCGGAACGCGAGCGCACAGGGCCCACAGTGTCTGAGGATGGACGTTGGCGCAGAAAGGCAGAGACCAACTGACTACATAGGTGGTTTTTATAGTACTTTATTTTGGCCTCCCTCTCAGCAGGTGTGAAAAAGGCCACCATTTTTGAACGGTAGCGAGGGTCCAACAAGGTGGACAGCCAAAAGTCATCCCTCTGTCTTATGGTTATTATTCGGCTGTCGCTACGCAAGCAACCGAGCATGCTATGGGCCATTTGTGCCAAGGAATGCGAGGGACTCCCTGCCTCCATCTCCACAGCATACTGCCACGGTGCGTCTGGGTCCTCTGTCTCCTCCTCCTCCTCCTCTACCAGATGCTCCTGCTCCTCCACTCCTGTCCGCTGAGTGGAAAAACCACCCATTTCACTCAATAATTCCTGAGCACCAATGTCCTCCTCTACCTCCTCCTCTTCTTCCTGTCCTGCCCCCACAGGGGTCATGTGGCGTTGAGATCTGTGCGCCACGTCTACCGCACCCTGACCTGCCATTGTTAACAGCATTTGTTCCAGGACGTGCAACAGAGGAATGACGTCATTCATCCCATAGTCCTGCCGACTCACGAATAGCGTGGCCTCCTCAAAGGGCCTGAGCAAGCGGCAGGTGTCACGCATGAGCTGCCAATGACTGACATCGAAGTTACACAGGGGAGTACCTTTATCCGCTTGTAACATCAGGAAATCGGTGATGGCCTTTTGCTGTTCGTAAAGGCGGTCTAACATGTGTAGGGTTGAATTCCACCTTGTTGCAACTTCGCAGATCAGGCGATGCTGTGGAATTCCGTTCTGCCGCTGCAGCTCAAGGAGGGTGTGCTTTGCGGTGTAGGAATGGCTGAAATGCATGCAAAGTTTACGTGACATTTTAAGGATGTCTTGCAGTGGGATGGTGGATTTTAGGAACCGCTTGACAACCAGATTGAACACGTGAGCCATGCATGGCGCATGGCACAACCTTCCTTGACGCAGAGCAGACACCATGTTCTTTCCGTTGTCGGTCAACATGGTTCCGATTTTCAGTTTGCGCGGAGACAGCCATCTGTCGATTTCTCTGTTCATTACACTCAGAAGTTCCTCCCCTGTGTGACTACGTTCACCAAGGCATACCAGGTGCAGCACAGCGTGACACCGTTGCGCCCTGCACATGTGATATGCCGGTCGGGTAATGGGACTTGGCACGGGGGTGGCGGCTGAGGACACGGCGGAAGAAGAGGTGGTAGAGGCGGACATCTTTGCCGGACCAAGGACGTGCAATTGTGGAGGCAAAAGCGGCGTGACCTGTCCAAGTTGCTGGTGCGGCTGTGCCGGCACCACGTTCACCCAGTGGGCCGTAAATGACATGTACTGTCCCTGACCGTAGTTACAGCTCCACACGTCGGCGCTGCCGTACACTTTGGCAGAGACCGACATGCTCAAAGACTGGCCCACCATCTCTTCTACATGTGAATGCAGGGCTGGCACTGCCTTTTTGGCGAAGAAATGCCGGCTTGGCACTCTCCACCGCGGCGCGGCACAAGCCATCATTTCTCGGAAAGGTGCTGAGTCCACCACTTGGAAAGGGAGGGACTGCAGCACCAGCAACTTGGACAGGAGGACGTTCAGCTTCTGCACCGTCGGGTGCGTGCTCGCAAACTGTTGTCTCTTGGAAACGGATTCCAAGAAAGACTGCTGACGGAATCCGTGAAGAGGAGTAGCAGGAGAAGGAGCATCTGAACGAGCGGAAGATGCCAACGAGCGACAACTCCCCTCAGCAGAGGTGTTGGAGCCTTGACTGGCTGATAGAGGGCGATTGACGTCGGGTGACGGAGCAAGTAACGGAGCGGGTGATGGAGCGGGGGCTGGGGCAGGCAGAACCGCCGTATCTTTATCACGGTTTTCCCAGGCCACCAAATGGTGACGCTGCATATGCTGCCGCAACGCTGTAGTCCCAACATGGGCCCCCTGGCCACGCTTGACTTTCTGGCCACATAGTCGACATACGGCTACGTTTACTTCCTCGGGGCGGCTTGACGAAAAATTGCCACACCGCCGAGTAGGAAACTTTGCCCCCGCTACTCCTCACTGGCTGACTGCTACTTCCTCCGTGCACACCGCCACCACTACTGGCCGTGGTGGTAGGCTGCAGTGGAGCTGGTGCTGTACTCCGTGGCCGTTTGCCTCCACTGACACTGCTGCGACCCTGCTGCCTCCTGGGCAACCCACCGACTGTTTTTCTCGCTGCCAAGCTGGCACCCTCTTCTCCTGATGATGCGGAAGCAATAGCCTGATGACGACGAGGCTGCCAAGTGCGATCAGCCTCATCATCATCAATTAGGGTCACTACTAGCCCCCTCGGCTGCGTGTGGGTCAGGAGACAGACCTGTCTCTAGACCGGCTACCGAGCCACTCTCCTCGCCACTACTTCTTCGCCTGGCTGCTGAAGAGGCGGATGTCTCCCCCCGTTCCTGACCGCCCTCTGTTAGCTCTTCCTCACTGTACAGTGGGGCTGAGCCCACAGCATGCGATACTTCGCTTGGTGAGGGAACACCAAAGGACAGGGGCAGGTAGAGGACACGTGATTTCAGTGGGCTTGCTCCCGGGCCATGCCAACTAACGGTTGTGTCTGACGTACCCACCGACCGTTGGCTGTAGGTGTCAGAGGTGACCTGGGAAGAGGAAGACGACCGAGCCAACCAATCGATGACGGCAGGGTTGTCGGTGGAGACACGACCGCTGGATGACACCGGGAGCACTGGCCTCTGGCTGCGACTAGTGCTGCCTCGACCCCTTCCTCTGCTGCCACGTCTGCTCGCTCCTAAAACATTGCCTCCTCTGCCACTCCTCTGCATGTTGTCTGACATACTCTTTAATTCATTGATTCTGTGTCCCTGAGTAACAATTCTGTGTCCCTCAGTAACAATTCTGTGTCTGTCCCTGAGTAACAATTCTGTGTCCCTCAGTAACAATTCTGTGTCCCTCAGTAACAATTCTGTGTCCCTCAGTAACAATTCTGTGTCCCTCAGTAACAATTCTGTGTCCCTCAGTAACAATTCTGTGTCCCTCAGTAACAATTCTGTGTCTGTCCCTCAGTAACAATTCTGTGTCTGTCCCTCAGTAACAATTCTGTGTCCCTCAGTAACAATTCTGTGTCTGTCCCTGAGTAACAATTCTGTGTCCCTCAGTAACAATTCTGTGTCCCTCAGTAACAATTCTGTGTCCCTCAGTAACAATTCTGTGTCTGTCCCTGAGTAACAATTCTGTGTCCCTCAGTAACAATTCTGTGTCCCTCAGTAACAATTCTGTGTCCCTCAGTAACAATTCTGTGTCTGTCCCTGAGTAACAATTCTGTGTCCCTCAGTAACAATTCTGTGTCTGTCCCTGAGTAACAATTCTGTGTCCCTGAGTAACAATTCTGTGTCCCTCAGTAACAATTCTGTGTCCCTCAGCAACAATTCTGTGTCCCTGAGTGACAATTCTGTGTCCCTCAGTGACAATTCTGTGTCCCTCAGTAACAATTCTGTGTCCCTCAGTAACAATTCTGTGTCCCTCAGTAACAATTCTGTGTCCCTGAGTAACAATTCTGTGTCCCTCAGTAACAATTCTGTGTCCCTCAGTAACAATTCTGTGTCCCTCAGTAACAATTCTGTGTCCCTCAGTAACAATTCTGTGTCTGTCCCTCAGTAACAATTCTGTGTCCCTCAGTAACAATTCTGTGTCCCTCAGTAACAATTCTGTGTCTGTCCCTGAGTAACAATTCTGTGTCCCTGAGTAACAATTCTGTGTCCCTGAGTAACAATTATGTGTCCCTGAGTAACAATTATGTGTCCCTGAGTAACGATTCTGTGTCCCTGAGTAACAATTCTGTGTCCCTCAGTAACAATTCTGTGTCCCTCAGTAACAATTCTGTGTCTGTCCCTGAGTAACAATTCTGAGTCCCTCAGTAACAATTCTGTGTCTGTCCCTCAGTAACAATTCTGTGTCCCTCAGTAACAATTCTGTGTCCCTCAGTAACAATTCTGTGTCTGTCCCTGAGTAACAATTCTGTGTCCCTCAGTAACAATTCTGTGTCCCTCAGTAACAATTCTGTGTCCCTCAGTAACAATTCTGTGTCTGTCCCTGAGTAACAATTCTGTGTCCGTGAGTAACAATTCTGTGTCCCTGAGTAACAATTCTGTGTCCCTGAGTAACAATTCTGTGTCCCTCAGTAACAATTCTGTGTCCCTCAGTAACAATTCTGTGTCCCTCAGTAACAATTCTGTGTCCCTCAGTAACAATTCTGTGTCTGTCCCTGAGTAACAATTCTGTGTCCCTGAGTAACAATTCTGTGTCCCTCAGTAACAATTCTGTGTCTGTCCCTGAGTAACAATTCTGTGTCCCTGAGTAACAATTCTGTGTCCCTGAGTAACAATTCTGTGTCCCTCAGTAACAATTCTGTGTCCCTCAGTAACAATTCTGTGTCCCTGAGTAACGATTCTGTGTCCCTGAGTAACGATTCTGTGTCCCTCAGTAACAATTCTGTGTCCCTCAGTAACAATTCTGTGTCTGTCCCTGAGTAAAAATTCTGTGTCCCTCAGTAACAATTCTGTGTCTGTCCCTCAGTAACAATTCTGTGTCCCTCAGTAACAATTCTGTGTCCCTCAGATCTCTGCTCCGTCGCCGCACATGTCGCCGCCATTTTTGGAAAATTTCGATTCGCGCATCCGAAGTCTGCTAATTTTCGGATTCGACGCGAATCGAAATTTTCCTAATATTCGAAACGAATTCCACTTCGCCGAGTTCGATTCGCTCATCTCTACTTGTTACGTGTGGCAGGTTTCCCCCTTATGGATCCCAGGCAGTGCTGATGTACTCACTCTGTCCTCTTTGCTCCAGGTCTCGATCCCATTCATGCCTCACTGCTAAATGTATCCTCCTGAGCCAGCCGGAGCCCAGCCTGGAGGCCGCCACCCCCCTCAGACCTAGGGGACCCCTCCCAGGCACCGATAATCTCCTCAACACTCCATCTTCCACCCAACTCCCCTGTCAGCCTGACTATCCCAGATTTATGGGCCAGTCCACCACTCTGCCAGGGCCTCCAAACCTGGGATTGGCCAGACTCCTATAAACATGTAGATTAGGTCTCCACCCCTTCCTGCTTACTGGCTGCTGGAAGGTTCCATGGTCTTCCAGAGTCAGGAAGAGGCAATAGAGCTACAACCTGTTAAGTCATCCAGCTGACCTGCAATAACCCCACCTCAATCACAGACTCACACAGTTACCTTGAGTCATGAACAATGATTTTACCTGCAATACACTACACCAGTGTTTCTCAACTCCAGTCCTCATGGACCCCCAACAGGTCATGTTTTCAGGATTTCCATTATTTTGCACAGGTGATTTAATCAGTTTCACTGCCTTAGTAATTACCACAGCTGTTTCATCTGAGGGAAATCCTGAAAACATGACCTGTTGGGGGTCCATGAGGACTGGAGTTGAGAAACACTGCACTACACCAAGGCTTAAAATTCGAGTCTAGACCTACTAGCCAGGCACAAACCTTACTCTCCACCAGTTGCCCCACCCAACCTTTCCCAGGTCTGCCTCCAACCCCACCCCGTCCTATCCCCCAGCCCCACCCCAACCACGCCCCCCTAAAGCTTATAAAATTACATTTTTCTTTAGAATAAAGAGTCCAAAATATAAAAAACTGCAATTATAACATAGCTTTATTATGTCAATTTAAACATAACAGCAATAGCTTAATAGAAATAGGGTGCAATCAAAATATTGAGCTTTACAGCTTTAAAGCTGTAGTAAACATTTTGCATTTTTTTGTTTATCTCCTGAATCTTTAAAAAGAGACTTTAGTAACTAAAGTCTCTTTTAAAAGATGTAAGTTTAGTTTACAGAAGTATAGCATAAGAAAAAGTGCTTATTTTGATGCTACAAAACATGGAATAATAGTTACTGTAAACATGTTGTATTTTTTATCTCCAGCAGAGACCTAAGGGATCAATCACACTTGACTGTTTTACCAACTCTTGCCAAACACCCCTATAGCGTTTGGCAAGCGTTGGCCTGGTGTTTGCAGAGCGTTTTTTAACGCTTGGCAAACGCTCCACAAACACCGCATGCGCGGTTTAGCGACAGTTGCTAGGCATTTGCCGAGCACTAAAAACACCCCACAAACGCCTATAATGAAGTTTGAATGGTGTTACCGCTCCGCAAACGCCCCGCAACTGCGTCGCAACCACAGCACAAACGCCGGCCGGGCATTTGCAGAGTGGCACCATAAACTAGAATAGGAGGCTTCAACACTGACTTGACCAGGGGCGTCCGTTTTGCCGCGATGTGACGCTAACGCTCCCGTTAGAACAGCACCATGTGCTGCAATGTGCAGGATTGTCCAAGGCGTTTGGGAAGCGGTAAAAACGCTTCCCAAACGCCTCTCTGCCGCCTGCACACAACGCTAGTGTGAACGTAGCCTTAGAGAAGTGCCTCTTTGGCCAAAAAATATTGCAAAAAATAAACACTTTTTGCTCCATCTTCATAGATATCTCCATATTTCCCAGGAATGCCAAAAATATAAAATACAAATATTTAATAAAAAAAAGGTCAAATAGTACCACTCACATGATTAGGTGCTGTACCTATACTGTATACACCACTACATATATCCCACCTTCCACATACATTGCTGCCTGATTTTGGAACTTCTCTTTTGCTTTCATCACGTCTGTAACTGTTCCATTTTCTTGCCTGTTGGCTGGGTATACAATTGTGCCCCACTACCCAGCTGTCTGAGATCACGGTCACTGGCTGATGTCTCTCACCTGATCTAGGTCAGCTGCTCCGTATACCACTGATCCTGACAATGTTTATGGACTACATGCGAAGAAGAAACCGGAAGTCAGAAACCGGAAGTCGGCTTTACAACGAGGCTTGGAGAGCAGGTGGAGTGCAAATCGATCCCCGGGACCTGGGGATCGCATTTCAAGCTCCATCTGCGCTTGCTACAAAGGGATTTACCCTCGCATTTGGCGAGCGGGCGAGCGGAAATTTCAAGCCCTGCACTACACTATTCTAGTTGCACACTAGAGGGTGCTTCATGTACTAAACCTAACTGTCCCTGAGAAGACAGGTTCTTCCCCCTACCTCTGCCTACACTGCAAGCTTCCAGACTGACCCAGCAGGGGTAGATTCAGAACAAAGGCTAGGTGCTACAACCTGATCATTCACCATTCACCATGCCAGACCAGAAGTCTACACCTGCTCATGTATAAAGTCCAAAATATTGAATGTCGACAACAAGGTGAAAAATAATACAAAAAGTCTCTCTCAGCGTCCATGCAGTGAAATATCCCGATTATGTGAAAGATTTTCTTCTTATTAAGTGTTCAGCCACACATGAATCTTAATCCATCTTCTACTTAGTATCCTCAAAAAATAGATAAACACACATAGTGCATTATCCTCAGCATAAACACAGCTATACTAAGAAAAACGCACTCACAAAAATGTGTAGCAAATCCGTGCTAGGTCACTCCACCATGTGATCACTTCTAAACGCCTGTAATTTCTACCCTTACCCTCTGTGTGTGTATATAAACGCCTTATCGCAGATCCCAACAGTAGAACTCTTCCAATCACATCCCGATCCACACAATTTAAACACAAAGTCAAAGTCGGAAATTACAAAACGCGTCAGCCAGTGACGTCAGACGTACACCGGAAGTTGCGTAGCAGCCATCTTGGATAAGGTTTTGAAGCCAAAAGCTCCATATTGATGAGGAATACATGCTATTTACTTTCCATTGTTTTCCATTGGAAGGCCAGGTATACTGTGGATCGGGACGTGCGGTTTCTTCTATATGCTTTCTGGCTGACATAGTCCAGTTATATCTTCCATAGAAGGGAGCACGGATAAGAAGAAGGTGTGATTGGAAGAGTTCTACTGTTGGGATCTACGATAAGGCGTTTATATACACACACAGATTAAGGGCAGAAATTACAGGCGTTTAGAAGTGATCACATGGTGGAGTGACCTAGCACAGATTTGCTACATATTTTTGTGAGTGCGTTTTTCTTAGTATAGCTATGTTTATGCTGAGGATAATGCACTATGTGTGTTTATCTATTTTTTGAGGATACTAAGTAGATGAATTAAGATTCACGTGTGGCTGAACACTGAATAAAAAGAAGAATATCTTTCACATAATCGGGATATTTCACTGCACGGACGCTGAGAGAGACTTTGTTTTGTTTTGGACTTTCTGGGAGGAAAGTGACATCTTTGCGTCTCGGGATTTATAAGTCGTAAGGCTTCCGGTTGTTTAGTTATTTAAGGTGAAAAATAAAACTCGTCTTTATTGTATGTAAAGAGTGAAATATTCCACACAGCAATAAACGCTAACGCATTCAGTCAACAAAATAACTCATTCATAGCATAGTTACATGAAAACTTGTCCAATAATATATAACAGTTCACTTACCCTGCACACCCCTCCCATCATACCTGATAGGTATCTCAATAAGGGTGGAAATGGTCTGCAAACTGCTATACTGAGGACACTGAGGAAGCAAAAACAAAAAATAAACACCAAAAAAAACCAGCAGCGCGCTTATAAAGTCTCCTTGTGTCTAATATGGCTGCCCAAATGTTGGGAGAACTTAGTGTCCAATCATCAAAAGGGTGCCATGGAAGTTCATGACAGAAGACACTCTGGTGCCATTACTGACTTCCCTCTAGAGGACTGAAAGGTTGCAAAACAATTCCAATTAAGGAACAAAAGACATGTGGAGGCATCTAGTGGTTAAAAGTGAGAACTACATGCTTAACACCCTGCCACATGGTTACACTAAATGCACCTTCACCTGAATTTCAGACCACCACAATGCACAGATGGATGGTTTTAGGTGCATTTTTGTCAGCCCATAGGAAATGAATGATCTACCCTAACAGCGCACATGGAGGTGCAAAATACCATGCAAGGCTGAGCCAACCATAAGGGCTAACTAAAGCAGCTGCTTTAAATGATAATTATGGAGGCACAATGGGGGGCAGCACTGAGCTCAGAGTGCCCATACCAGACACTCTATCCTCAGTACAGCTCGATAGCCTGGTAAAACCATAGTGGGCCCCCTGCCCAGTCGCTGCACTTGTCTCACTGGCATGAGCAGTGGTCAAGCCTCTGGAAGCAGAACTATACTTACCTTCTTGTCACAGCTGTGGTGACCTGGAACTCCCTCACAAGCCAAAGATATCATCTTCAGCAGGTCTTCTTGCAGGTTCTGATCTTTGGCCAATTCGATTGGCTTGGTTGAGAATATTTTACTCCCATGCAGGTAAGAAACTTTAATACAGAAGAGACATAGTATTCCTTTTCTGGACTAAAATGCCTGCCTGTTTGCATTTTTTTTAAATTAAAGTGCACTTTAAGGTAATGCAGAGCCTGATGTGCAGGTCCAGTATTACTGAGCACAATCATAGCAGAATGAAAGGTCCACCTCCTCCATTCACAGAGCACTTTTCATTGCTGGAAGCTATAGTACAGCTTCTGTGAATAGAGGAGGGAGGCAGAATGGGCAGACATAGTCATTCTCTTGACAAGTGCTTATGACAGGTCCAGCAACTGTATTAACCCCAGCAGCAAAGGAAGATTATTCCTGAGGGGGTTTTGGGGGGTAGAGGGCAGAAGATTTCAACTAAGACAGCAGGCACCAGCACAGGGGACACTTTTCATTAAATGTACAGTAAGTACCGTCTTATGTGTTGATTAAAAAAAACAGTAACTAAACTTAGGCTTTAAGGAAGCTGTGGCCATAAAATGCAGTACTTAGGCAGAGTCATATGATGGGAACCGCTTAGAATGGCCTTCTAGTCAAGTGGTTAATACAGACAAAGTTCAGGACAGCCAGAATTGGGGTCAGGCAGCAGACAGAGAGAACAGCAAAAAACAGGAAACAGACCAGGGTTGTAATCAGAATAGCAGCAGAAAATGCAGATCAAGTCACACAAGACCACTCTGACATGCCAGGCAGAGGAAGGTCAAAGCAGAGACACAACTAACTCAGCTGGCCTAAGCAGGGCCATCTTTACTATTGATTAGACCCTGGACAAACTTTTTCTTGGCCCCCCTGACCTTCATACAAATTCACTCTCTGCCTGCTCTGAAACATACAATAAATAGCAGCTAGACTCAAAATCAGTTACTGCAGCAGATCAGGCAGCGATTGTGATTAGTTGCTGGAGGTTACAGCAAATCATTACCACCCACTGACTGGTTGCTGGAGGTTACAGCACACATTAAGGCTCACTGATTAGTTGCCGGAGGTTACAGTGATTTCTGCTTGCTGATTGGTTGCTAGAGGTTACTGTACATCATTACCACTCACCCATTGGTTGAAAGAGGTTACTGCACATCCTTACCACACAGTTGAACGGTTGCTAGAGGTTAGTGCACATCATTACTAATTGACTGCCAGAAGGTACTGCACATAATTTTTGCTCATGAATTGGTTGCTAGAGGTTACTGCACATTATCACTGCTGATTGGTTACTAGAGGTTGCGGCACAACATTATCGCTCACTGACTGGATGCCAGAGATTACAGCAGATCGCTGCTGTTCACTGATTGATAGAGGTTACTGTACATCATTACTGCTCACCCATTGGTTGCAAGAGGTTACTGCACATCCTTATCACACAGTTGATCAGTTGCTAGAGGTTACTTCACATCATTACCACTCACTGATTGGTTGCTAGAGGTTACTGAACATCATTACTGCTCACTGATTGGCTGCTAGAAGGTACTGCACATAATTTTTGCTCACAGATTGGTTACTAGAGGTTACTGCACATTATCGCTCACTGATTGGTCGCTAGAGATTACAGCAGATCACTGCTGTTAACTGATTGGTTGCTAGAGGTTACTGCACATCATTACTGCTCACTGATTGGTTGCTAGTGGTTACTGCACATTATGACTATGGGATCAGTGGCAGTGGGGGGGGTAAGTGGTAGTGTTGGGGGGATGGGATGAGTGACAGTGCTGGTGGGGGATGGGATCAGTGGCAGTACTTGGGGGAATGGGTTGAGTGGAAGTGCTTGGGGTGGTTGGGATCAGTGGCAATGTTGGACGGGATCAGTGGAAGTGCTGGATGGGGATGGGTGGTGACATTTCAACACCAACCGCCAATATTAAGGGGGATTTCACTGATAACCAATGTAAGGGGGGATTTACACTGATCACCAGTGTAAGGGCAATTTTGCACTTAGCACCAATGTAAAGGGTGATTTACACTGACCAATGTAATGGGGAATTTGCACTGACCCGCCAATGTAATGAAGAATTTACATTGACAACCAATGCAATGGGGAATTTTACACCAACAACCAATACATTTCTATACCGGTTGCCAATGTAAGGGGAAATTTACACTGACCACCAACTTACCAATGTAATGGGGAATTTGCACTGACCGCCAATGTAATGAAGAATTTACACTGACAACCAATGCAATGGGGAATTTTACACCAACAACCAATACATTTCTACACCGGATGCCAATGTAAGGGGGAATTTACACTGACCGCCAACTTAAGGGGGTTTCTACATGGACCACCATTATAATGGAGGATTTGACACTAACCACAAAAGCAAGTTAATTGTTAATGACACCCTCACGCATCTTCTGACATGTGTGTTTTCACATGTACCAAAATTCATGGTGCTGTGGCACTGGGTGGCTCAGTGTGATTTTGAAAAAGGGTCAGGGATTTTTTTCTGCATTTCTAGCGCATAGAGCAGCCCACTGAAATGAATAGGCTGCCCTGCACATGACATACATCTTTATCCACCCTGTCAGTACACCTTTCCATCCTAAATTTCCCTACTAACCTCTGCACCTAAAACCTCCCCCATCCTCTCCTCTCCAAACTCCCCCACCTTAACTCCACATGCCTCCTCTGCTCATCTTTGCACCCAACTTCCTTACCTCTGTGCACCCCCTTCTTGCTCACCTGTGCACCCCAAACTGTAACTTCCTTTTCTGCATTTGCAGAACAGACAAATGGTAGGCTTTCAAGGCTTTCAAGCATGCCCCTGTTGACCTCCCCAGTGGGCAGCATTTAGCAGAGGTGATGGTGGTTGAAAGGGCAGGGAGACATAATATACATATGAATGCTGGTGCTATTTACATACGAATGCCACATTCTTGGCGCTATTTACATATGAATGTTGTCTCTATTTACATATGAATGACATGGTCTGCACACCTGAGTCATCTGCACATAACAATAGGGCTGAGCTGGACAGCATAAGTGACAGCACTTCACACTGAGATATTGGGACACCTAGGAGAAAGACATCAAGGGACAAGGGACTGTAAACTGGGACAGTTGGCAAGTATGGGGCAGCTGCTTTGGGTCCCACAGCAATGACTGGGCCCAGGGCAGCTGCCCCTTTTGTCCCTTCTTAAAATCAGCCCTGGGCCTAAGAGTGTAGGTGGACCAGTGTGTTTGTTTGGAGTGGAAGTTGTGGTTCTTTATAGAGATCTTAGTATGCTGTAGAGTGATGCAGGTACTATACACCTTTAAACACACTGTTAGCACCGATAAATAAAAAGAGATGAACAATGTATTTATGCATAGCACCCAGAGACCCCTTAAAGACTGTACTGTAGCCACCTCAGTACTGGATACTTTCACCCCCTTCCTGCCCAGGACATTTTTAAGCTTTCAGCCACCCGACACTTTGAATGCCAATTACTCAGTCATGCAACACTGTACCCAAATTAAATTGTTATTTTTTGAGACAGATAGAGCTTTCTTTGGTGTTATTTAACCACTTTACTACCGTGCTATAGCTGAATGACGGCTACAGCATGGTCGTCCAGTTCTGGGAGAGCATCATATGACGTCCTCCCAGAACGTGCCCCCAGCAGAGCGCACCTGGCACTGCCTGTGATTGCTGTGTCCTTTGTAGCAATATTATTAGATTATAATAAACAATATAAAAAATAGAAAAGATTATACAGAAGCATTTGGGGTTTCTAACAATGAAAAAATGGCTGGAGAGCATACTACCTATAAAACCGAAATTTATTTACAGAAGAGCACCTAACTTAAGAAATAGATTGGTGAGAAATGTGTTGGATCCACCCAACAATAATAATAAATTATCTTCAATGAAAAAGGTTTTTTTGCTTTTGGTAGATGCTGTGGATGTCGGAGTACAAAAAGTAATTTAAAAAGACGGAAAACGTTTATAGCAAACAGTACAGGGCAACAGTATCAAATTCGAGATTGCATTACATGTAGACCAGAAGGACTAGTGTACTGCATTGAATGTGAATGCGGTCTACAATATGTTAGCAGGATTAAAAGAAAGTTGGCCAAAAGAATACAAGAACATATTAGTAATATTGTGAAAGGGTGTAGGAAACATAACCTTCCCAAACATTTTGTATTACACCATAACAAAGATCCATCAGGACTCCAATTTTGGGGAATAGAAAGATACAAACCACAATGGAGGGGTAGTAATAAAATCAGGACCCTCAGTCAGAAAGAATCCAAATGGATTTTCCATTTACAAACGTTGGTACCCAGGGGTTGAACTTGGATTTTGATATTAATTGCTTTATAGACAATTTTTAATTAACTGTGTATTATATTGGACTATTACTAGGCATTGTATGGGGATTAATTATAGGGGAGGATATATGTCTCACACATAGTATGTGCTGTACGTCCAGTTGTAGTCTTTATATATATCCATTGCATAGATGGCTTTAATAACACACCGGAATATACTTAATTTTATGTATTCATTTATTTTCTTTATTTTATATATTATATCATCAAATTGTGTAATAATGTATTAGCTTCTCTACTGTAGGGGGGTATAGTTATAATACTGGCATATTTTATTTTGTTCATGTATTGGTTTTCACAAGATGAGCTGGCAAACACTGGAATATTCATTGCACATTATTGTGGGCTATGGTAAAATGGCACCCGCTCCACTATTAGGCTATGTAAGGATGTTGGGCTATGGGAAAATGGCGCTCGTTTCATTATTGTCGGTAGTTACATTGACAACAATCATGGAGTTCAGTATAAATGAGCAGCAGAACATCTAATGGTCATCTTCTGATGAAGTCACGTGTTGTGACTAGAGATGAGCGAATTATTAAAAAATTCGATTCGACTGATTCGGCGAATTCGTGAAAAAATTTCGATTCAAGTCGAATATATTCGCTGCGAATTTAACTTATAAAAGGGTGTTTCTAGGCTTCAGAGAGCCTTTATATTAGTGCAGAACACTGTACCTTTAATTTAAATGCCCTTGGAGTCTGCTGGGGAAGAGAAATAATACTGACAGTCAGTATGACATGCAGATGAGTGCCGTCGATCTTAGAATCACCGCACACTTCACTCATTTGGGCAGTCACCGGGCCAAAACCAGAGTGTGGAGCCACAGTGTGGCGGTGGAGGCAGCAGTAATGGGAGGCCATACAGCACCCTATGACAAAAATGGAAACCACCAGCAGTGTGAGGAGACCTGAAAGTGGCACATGGCAGAGTGTGGCGATGGAGACAGCAGCAATGGGAGGCCGTACAGGGACCCATGACACACTCTGGACCTGGCAGCAGCATGAGGAGGCGGTACAGGGGCCCATGACAGATTACGGGCCTGGCAGCAGCATGAGGAGTTGGTACGGGGGCCCATGGCAGATTACGGGCCTGGCAGCAGCAATGGGAGGCCGTACAGGGACCCATGACACACTCTGGACCTGGCAGCAGCATGAGGAGGCGGTACAGGGGCCCATGACAGATTACGGGCCTGGCAGCAGCATGAGGAGTCGGTACGGGGGCCCATGACACACTCTGGACCTGGCAGCAGCATGAGGAGGCGGTAAAGGGGCGCATGACAGATTACGAGCCTGGCAGCAGCAACTTGGACAGGAGGACGTTCAGCTTCTGCACCGTCGGGTGCGTGCTCGCAAACTGTTGTCTCTTGGAAACGGATTCCAAGAAAGACTGCTGACGGAATCCGTGAAGAGGAGTAGCAGGAGAAGGAGCATCTGAACGAGCGGAATATGCCAACAAGCGACAACAGGGGCCCATGACAGATTACGGGCCTGGCAGCAGCATGAGGAGTCGGTACGGGGGCCCATGGCAGATTACGGGCCTGGCAGCAGCAATGGGAGGCCCGTAATCTGCCAGCACCCTATGACAAAAAATGGAACACACCAGCAGTGTGTGAGGAGACCTGAAAGTGGCACATGGCAGAGTGTGGTGATGGAGACAGCAGCAATGGGAGGCCGTACAGGGACCCATGAGAGACTCTGGACCTGGCAGCAGCATGAGGAGGCGGTACAGGGGCCCATGGCAGATTAGGGGCCTGGCAGCAGCTATAGGAGGCCCGTAATCTGCCAGCACCCTATGACAAAAAATGGAACACACCAGCAGTGTGAGGAGACCTGAAAGTGGCACATGGCAGAGTGTGGCAATGGAGACAGCAGCAATGGGAGGCCGTACAGGGACCCATGAGAGACTCTGGACTTGGCAGCAGCATGAGGGAGGCGGTATAGGGGCCCATGGCAGATTAGGGGCCTGGCAGCAGCTATAGGAGGCCCGTAATCTGCCAGCACCCTATGACAAAAAATGGAACACACCAGCAGTGTGAGGAGACCTGAAAGTGGCACATGGCATGAGACACTGTGGACCTGGCAGCAGCATGAGGAGGCGGTACAGGGGCCCATGGCAGATTAGGGGCCTGGCAGCAGCTATGGGAGGCCCGTAATCTGCCAGCACCCTATGATAAAAAATGGAACACACCAGCAGTGTGAGGAGACCTGAAAGTGGCACATGGCAGAGTGTGGCGATGGAGACAGCAGCAATGGGAGGCCGTACAGGGACCCATGAGAGACTCTGGACCTGGCAGCAGCATGAGGAGGCGGTATAGGGGCCCATGGCAGATTAGGGGCCTGGCAGCAGCTATGGGAGGCCCGTAATCTGCCAGCACCCTATGACAAAAAATGGAACACACCAGCAGTGTGAGGAGACCTGAAAGTGGCACGTGGCAGAGTGTGGCGATGGAGACAGCAGCAATGGGAGGCCGTACAGGGACCCATGAGGGACTCTGGACTTGGCAGCAGCATGAGGAGGCGGTATAGGGGCCCATGGCAGATTAGGGGCCTGGCAGCAGCTATAGGAGGCCCGTAATCTGCCAGCACCCTATGACAAAAAATGGAACACACCAGCAGTGTGAGGAGACCTGAAAGTGGCACATGGCATGAGACACTGTGGACCTGGCAGCAGCATGAGGAGGCAGTATAGGGGCCCATGGCAGATTAGGGGCCTGGCAGCAGCTATGGGAGGCCCGTAATCTGCCAGCACCCTATGACAAAAAATGTAACACACCAGCAGTGTGAGGAGACCTGAAAGTGGCACATGGCATGAGACACTGTGGACCTGGCAGCAGCATGAGGAGGTGGTACAGGGGCCCAAGGCAGATTAGGGGCCTGGCAGCAGCTATGGGAGGCCCGTAATCTGCCAGCACCCTATGACAAAAAATGGAACACACCAGCAGTGTGAGGAGACCTGAAAGTGGCACATGTTTGGGGCATGATTCATGGCGGATTTAGTCAGTTGTGTCAGGAACTGGTGGTTTGAAATCCAAACTAATCCACGCCTGATTCATTTTCACAAACGTGAGTCTCTCCACACTTTGGGTGGACAGTCGTGTCCTCCGCGGAGTTACAATACCTCCTGCCGCACTAAACACGCGCTCCGATGCCACGCTACTGGCCGGGCATGACAGCCTTTCAAGGGCAAATTCAGCTAGTTGG
Organism: Staurois parvus; assembly: GCF_062004578.1. Classification (NCBI taxonomy): domain Eukaryota; kingdom Metazoa; phylum Chordata; class Amphibia; order Anura; family Ranidae; genus Staurois; species Staurois parvus. The sequence continues at coordinate 179,987 of NW_028318189.1, read as the reverse complement.
GGCCAAAGGTCAAGTTTCGTTGCCCAGTAGTCAAGGGGATTGTCTACCTCGGTTGGCAGGGTGCTGTCCAAGTAGGCCCAAGCCTGTTGTTTGAGGTCCTGCTCCAGGTCCACCTGATGCTGCTGCTGCTGCTGCTGCTGCGGCTGGTTAGTAGTTTCCTCACTGCGCTGGTGAAGAAAGCTACTCATCATCGACTGCAGACTGAGGCAGCCGCTGCTGGTGGAGCTGCCACTGCTCCTACCACCCCACCCCTCCCCTGCTGCCATGGCAGCGGAACGCGAGCGCACAGGGTCCACAGTGTCTGAGGATGGACTTTGGCGCAGAAAGGCAGAGACCAACTGACTACATAGGTGGTTTTTATAGTACGTTATTTTGGCCTCCCTCTCAGCAGGTGTGAAAAAGGCCACCATTTTTGAACGGTAGCAAGGGTCCAACAAGGTGGACAGCCAAAAGTCATCCCTCTGTCTGATGGTTATTATTCGGCTGTCACTACGCAAGCAACCGAGCATGCTATGGGCCATTTGTGCCAAGGAATGAGAGGGACTCCCTGCCTCCATCTCCACAGCATACTGCCACGGTGCGTCTGGGTCCTCTGTCTCCTCCTCCTCCTCCTCTACCAGATGCTCCTGCTCCTCCACTCCTGTCCGCTGAGTGGAAAAACCACCCATTTCACTCAATAATTCCTGAGCACAAATGTCCTCCTCTACCTCCTCCTCTTCTTCCTGTCCTGCCCCCACAGGGGTCATGTGGCGTTGAGATCTGTGCGCCACGTCTACCGCACCCTGACCAGCCATTGTTAACAGCATTTGTTCCAGGACGTGCAACAGAGGAATGACGTCGTTCATCCCATAGTCCTGCCGACTCACGAATAGCGTGGCCTCCTCAAAGGGCCTGAGCAAGCGGCAGGTGTCACGCATGAGCTGCCAATGGCTGACATCGAAGTTACACAGGGGAGTACCTTTATCCGCTTGTAACATCAGGAAATCGGTGATGGCCTTTCGCTGTTCGTAAAGGCGGTCTAACATGTGTAGGGTTGAATTCCACCTTGTTGCAACGTCGCAGATCAGGCGATGCTGTGGAATTCCGTTCTGCCGCTGCAGGTCAAGGAGGGTGTGCTTTGCGGTGTAGGAATGGCTGAAATGCATGCAAAGTTTACGTGACATTTTAAGGATGTCTTGCAGTGGGATGGTGGATTTTAGGAACCGCTTGACAACCAGATTGAACACGTGAGCCATGCATGGCGCATGGCACAACCTTCCTTGACGCAGAGCAGACACCATGTTCTTTCCGTTGTCGGTCAACATGGTTCCGATTTTCAGTTTGCGCGGAGACAGCCATCTGTCGATTTCTCTGTTCATTACACTGAGAAGTTCCTCCCCTGTGTGACTACGTTCGCCAAGGCATACCAGGTGCAGCACAGCGTGACACCATTGCGCCCTGCACATGTGATATGCCGGTCGGGTAATGGGACTTGGCACGGGGGTGGCGGCTGAGGACACGGCGGAAGAAGAGGTGGTAGAGGCGGACATCTTTTGTGGACCAAGGACGTGCAAACGTGGAGGCAAAAGCGGCGTGACCTGTCCAAGTTGCTGGTGCGGCTGTGACGGCACCACGTTCACCCAGTGGGCCGTAAATGACATGTACTGTCCCTGACCGTAGTTACAGCTCCACACGTCGGAGCTGCCGTGCACTTTGGCAGAGACTGACATGCTCAAAGACTGGCCCACCATCTCTTCTACATGTGAATGCAGGGCTGGCACTGCCTTTTTGGCGAAGAAATGACGGCTTGGCACTCTCCACCGCGGCGCGGCACAAGCCATCATTTCTCGGAAAGGTGCTGAGTCCACCACTTGGAAAGGGAGGGACTGCAGCACCAGCAACTTGGACAGGAGGACGTTCAGCTTTTGCACCGTCGGGTGCGTGCTCGCAAACTGTTGTCTCTTGGAAACGGATTCCAAGAAAGACTGCTGACGGAATCCGTGAAGAGGAGTAGCAGGAGAAGGAGCATCAGAACAAGCGGAAGATGCCAACGAGCGACAACTCCCCTCAGCAGAGGTGTTGGAGCCTTGACTGGCTGATAGAGGGCGATTGACGTCGGGTGATGGAGCAAGTAACGGAGCGGGTGATGGAGCGGGGGCTGGGGCGGGCAGAACCGCCGTATCTTTATCACGGTTTTCCCAGGCCACCAAATGGCGACGCTGCATATGCTGCCGCAACGCTGTAGTCCCAACATGGGCCCCCTGGCCACGCTTGACTTTCTGGCCACATAGTCGACATACGGCTACGTTTACTTCCTCGGGCGGCTTGACAAAAAATTGCCACACCGCCGAGTAGGAAACTTTGCCCCCGATACTCCTCACTGGCTGACTGCTGCTTCCTCCGTGCACACCGGCACCACTACTGGCCGTGGTGGTAGGCTGCAGTGGAGCTGGTGCTCTACTCCGTGGCCGTTTGCCTCCACTGACACTGCTGCGACCCTGCTGCCTCCTGAGCAACCCACCGACTGTTTTGCTCGCTGCCAAGCTGCCACCCTCTTCTCCTGATGATGCGGAAGCAATAGCCTGATGACGACGAGGCTGCCAAGTGCGATCAGCCTCATCATCATCAATTAGGGTCTCCGCCTCACTACTAGCCCCCTCGGCTGCGTGTGGGTCAGGAGACAGACCTGTCTCTAGACCGGCTACCGAGCCACTCTCCTCGCCACTACTTCTTCGCCTGGCTGCTGAAGAGGCGGATGTCTCCCCCCGTTCCTGACCGCCCTCTGTTAGCTCTTCCTCACTGTACAGTGGGGCTGAGCCCACAGCATACGATACTTCGCTTGGTGAGGGAACACCAAAGGACAGGGGCAGGTCGAGGACACGTGATTTCAGTGGGCTTGCTCCCGGGCCATGCCAACTAACGGTTGTGTCTGATGTACCCACCGACCGTTGGCTGTAGGTGTCAGAGGTGACCTGGGAAGAGGAAGACGACCGAGCCAACCAATCGATGACGGCAGGGTTGTCGGTGGAGACACGACCGCTGGATGACACCGGGAGCACTGGCCTCTGGCTGCGACTAGTGCTGCCTCGACCCCTTCCTCTGCTGCCACGTCTGCTCGCTCCTAAAACATTGCCTCTTCTGCCACTCCTATGCATGTTGTCTGACATACTCTTTAATTAAACGATTCTGTGTCCCTGAGTAACAATTCTGTGTCTGTCCCTGAGTAACAATTCTGTGTCCCTCAGTAACAATTCTGTGTCCCTGAGTAACAATTCTGTGTCCCTGAGTAACAATTCTGTGTCCCTGAGTAACAATTCTGTGTCACTCAGTAACAATTCTGTGTCCCTCAGTAACAATTCTGTGTCCCTCAGTAACAATTCTGTGTCTGTCCCTGAGTAACAATTCTGTGTCTGTCGCTGAGTAACAATTCTGTGTCCCTCAGTAACAATTCTGTGTCCCTCAGTAACAATTCTGTGTCTGTCCCTGAGTAACAATTCTGTGTCTGTCCCTGAGTAACAATTCTGTGTCCCTCAGTAACAATTCTGTGTCCCTCAGTAACAATTCTGTGTTCCTAAGTAACAATTCTGTGTCCCTCAGTAACAATTCTGTGTCCCTCAGTAACAATTCTGTGTCCCTCAGTAACAATTCTGTGTCTGTCCCTGAGTAACAATTCTGTGTCCCTAAGTAACGGTTCTGTGGCCCTAAGTAACGGTTCTGTGGCCCTCAGTAACAAATCTGTGTCCCTCAGTAACAATTCTGTGTCTGTCCCTAAGTAACAATTCTGTGGCACTAAGTAACGTTTCTGTGGCCCTAAATAAAGTTTCTGTGGCCCTAAGTAACGATTCTGTTGCCCTAAGTAACGTTTCTGTAGCCCTAAGTAACGTTTCTGTGGCCCTAAGTAACGTTTTTGTGGCCCTAAGTAACGGTTCTGTGGCCCTAAGTAACGGTTCTGTGTCCCTCAGTAACAATTCTGTATCCCTCAGTAACAATTCTGTGTCTGTCCCTGAGTAACAATTCTGTGTCCCTAAGTAACAATTCTGTGTCTGTCCCTGAGTAACAATTCTGTGTCCCTAAGTAACGTTTCTGTGGCCCTAAGTAACGGTTCTGTGGCCCTCAGTAACAAATCTGTGTCCCTCAGTAACAATTCTGTGTCTGTCCCTAAGTAACAATTCTGTGGCACTAAGTAACGTTTCTGTGGCCCAAAATAAAGTTTCTGTGGCCCTAAGTAACGATTCTGTTGCCCTAAGTAACGTTTCTGTAGCCCTAAGTAACGTTTCTGTAGCCCTAAGTAACGTTTCTGTGGCCCTAAGTAACGTTTCTGTGGCCCTAAGTAACGGTTCTGTGGCCCTAAGTAATGGTTCTGTGTCCCTCAGTAACAATTCTGTATCCCTCAGTAACAATTCTGTGTCTGTCCCTGAGTAACAATTCTGTGTCCCTAAGTAACAATTCTGTGTCTGTCCCTGAGTAACAATTCTGTGTCCCTAAGTAACGTTTCTGTGGCCCTAAGTAACGGTTCTGTTGCCCTCAGTAACAAATCTGTGTCCCTCAGTAACAATTCTGTGTCTGTCCCTAAGTAACAATTCTGTGGCACTAAGTAACGTTTCTGTGGCCCTAAGTAACGATTCTGTGGCCCTAAGTAACATTTCTGTGGCCCTAAGTAACGTTTCTGTGGCCCTAAGTAACGGTTCTGTGGCCCTAAGTAACGGTTCTGTATCCCTCAGTAACAATTCTGTATCCCTCAGTAACAATTCTGTGTCTGTCCCTGAGTAACAATTCTGTGTCCCTAAGTAACAATTCTGTGTCTGTCCCTGAGTAACAATTCTGTGTCCCTAAGTAACGTTTCTGTGGCCCTAAGTAACGGTTCTGTGGCCCTCAGTAACAAATCTGTGTCCCTCAGTAACAATTCTGTGTCTGTCCCTAAGTAACAATTCTGTGGCCCTAAGTAACATTTCTGTGGCCCTAAGTAACGTTTCTGTGGCCCTAAGTAACGATTCTGTGGCCCTAAGTAACGATTCTGTGGCCCTAAGTAACGTTTCTGTAGCCATAAGTAACGTTTCTGTGGCCCTAAGTAACGTTTCTGTGGCCCTAAGTAACAGTTCTGTGGCCCTCAGTAACAATTCTGTGTCCCTCAGTAACAATTCTGTGTCTGTCCCTGAGTAACAATTCTGTGTCCCTAAGTAACGTTTCTGTGGCTCTAAGTAACGGTTCTGTGGCCCTCAGTAACAAATCTGTGTCCCTCAGTAACAATTCTGTGTCTGTCCCTAAGTAACAATTCTGTGGCCCTAAGTAACGTTTCTGTGGCCCTAAGTAACGTTTCTGTGGCACTAAGTAACGATTCTGTGGCACTAAGTAACGATTCTGTGGCCCTAAGTAACGATTCTGTGGCCCTAAGTAACGTTTCTGTGGCCCTAAGTAACGTTTCTGTGGCCCTAAGTAACAGTTCTGTGGCCCTCAGTAACAATTCTGTGTCCCTCAGTAACAATTCTGTGTCTGTCCCTGAGTAACAATTCTGTGTCCCTAAGTAACGTTTCTGTGGCCCTAAGTAACGGTTCTGTGGCCCTCAGTAACAAATCTGTGTCCCTAAGTAACAATTCTGTGTCTGTCCCTAAGTAACAATTCTGTGGCCCTAAGTAACGTTTCTGTGGCCCTAAGTATCGTTTCTGTGGCCCTAAGTAACGATTCTGTGTCCCTCAGTAACAATTCTGTGTCTGTCCCTAAGTAACAATTCTGTGTCTGTCCCTGAGTAACAATTCTGTGTCCCTAAGTAACGTTTCTGTGGCCCTAAGTAACAGTTCTGTGGCCCTCAGTAACAATTCTGTGTCCCTCAGTAACAATTCTGTGTCTGTCCCTAAGTAACAATTCTGTGGCCCTAAGTAACGTTTCTGTGGCCCTAAGTAACGTTTCTGTGGCCCTAAGTAACGATTCTGTGTCCCTCAGTAACAATTCTGTGTCTGTCCCTAAGTAACAATTCTGTGTCTGTCCCTGAGTAACAATTCTGTGTCCCTAAGTAATGTTTCTGTGGCCCTAAGTAACAGTTCTGTGGCCCTCAGTAACAATTCTGTGTCCCTCAGTAACAATTCTGTGTCTGTCCCTAAGTAACAATTCTGTGGCCCTAAGTAACGTTTCTGTGGCCCTAAGTAACAGTTCTGTGGCCCTCAGTAACAATTCTGTGTCCCTCAGTAACAATTCTGTGTCTGTCCCTCAGTAACAATTCTGTGGCCCTAAGTAACGTTTCTGTGGCCCTAAGTAACAGTTCTGTGGCCCTCAGTAACAATTCTGTGTCCCTCAGTAACAATTCTGTGTCTGTCCCTAAGTAACAATTCTGTGGCCCTAAGTAACGTTTCTGTGGCCCTAAGTAACGTTTCTGTGGCCCTAAGTAACGATTCTGTGGCCCTAAGTAACGATTCTGTGGCCCTAAGTAACATTTCTGTGGCCCTAAGTAACGTTTCTGTGGCCCTAAGTAACGTTTCTGTGGCCCTAAGTAACGATTCTGTGGCCCTAAGTAACGTTTCTGTGGCCCTAAGTAACGTTTCTGTGTCCCTAAGTAAAGTTTCTGTGGCCCTAAGTAACATTTCTGTGTCCCTAAGTAACGTTTCTGTGGCCCTAAGTAACGTTTCTGTGTCCCTAACTAACGTTTCTATGTCCCTAAGTAACGTTTCTGTGTCCCTAACTCTCTCCCTGAATACAGCCAGGTCTGCCTTTGTTGAATGACTGGAGGCAAATGGAGAATTCTAAAATGGCCGCCATTTATAGCTCGACCATTACACAGTGCTGGCTGGCTGGCTGCTGATTGGCTAATGCGATCACATGTCATGAATGAATGCATTATGGGTCAGCGCGCCTTGTCTGCGCGCCTTCCCAGACATCCCCGCTCCGTCGCCGCACATGTCGCCGCCATTTTAGTAACAATTCTGTGTCCCTCAGTAACAATTCCGTGTCCCTGAGTAACAATTCTGTGTCCCTCAGTAACAATTCTGTGTCCCTCAGTAACAATTCTGTGTCCCTCAGTAACAATTCTGTGTCTGTCCCTGAGTAACAATTCTGTGTCCCTAAGTAACGTTTCTGTGGCCCTAAGTAACGGTTCTGTGGCCCTCAGTAACAAATCTGTGTCCCTCAGTAACAATTCTGTGTCTGTCCCTAAGTAATAATTCTGTGGCACTAAGTAACGTTTCTGTGGCCCTAAGTAAAGTTTCTGTGGCCCTAAGTAACGTTTCTGTGGCTCTAAGTAACGTTTCTGTAGCCCTAAGTAACGTTTCTGTGGCCCTAAGTAACGTTTCTGTGGCCCTAAGTAACGTTTCTGTGGCCCTAAGTAATGGTTCTGTATCCCTCAGTAACAATTCTGTGTCTGTCCCTGAGTAACAATTCTGTGTCCCTAAGTAACAATTCTGTGTCTGTCCCTGAGTAACAATTCTGTGTCCCTAAGTAACGTTTCTGTGGCCCTAAGTAACGGTTCTGTGGCCCTCAGTAACAAATCTGTGTCCCTCAGTAACAATTCTGTGTCTGTCCCTAAGTAACAATTCTGTGGCACTAAGTAACGTTTCTGTGGCCCTAAGTAACGATTCTGTGGCCCTAAGTAACGTTTCTGTGGCCCTAAGTAACGTTTCTGTGGCCCTAAGTAACGGTTCTGTGGCCCTCAGTAACAATTCTGTATCCCTCAGTAACAATTCTGTGTCTGTCCCTGAGTAACAATTCTGTGTCCCTAAGTAACAATTCTGTGTCTGTCCCTGAGTAACAATTCTGTGTCCCTAAGTAACGTTTCTGTGGCCCTAAGTAACGGTTCTGTGGCCCTAAGTAACGGTTTTGTGGCCCTCAGTAACAAATCTGTGTCCCTCAGTAACAATTCTGTGTCTGTCCCTAAGTAACGTTTCTGTGGCCCTAAGTAACGATTCTGTGGCCCTAAGTAACGATTCTGTGGCCCTAAGTAGCGATTCTATGGCCCTAAGTAACGTTTCTGTAGCCCTAAGTAACATTTCTGTGGCCCTCAGTAACAATTCTGTGTCCCTCAGTAACAATTCTGTGTCTGTCCCTGAGTAAAAATTCTGTGTCCCTAAGTAACGGTTCTGTGGCCCTAAGTAACGGTTCTGTGGCCCTCAGTAACAAATCTGTGTCCCTCAGTAACAATTTTGTGTCTGTCCCTAAGTAACAATTCTGTGGTCCTAAGTAACGTTTCTGTGGCCCTAAGTAACGTTTCTGTGGCCCTAAGTAACGATTCTGTGGCCCTAAGTAACGATTCTGTGGCCCTAAGTAACGTTTCTGTGGCCCTAAGTAACGTTTCTGTAGCCCTAAGTAACGTTTCTGTGGCCCTAAGTAACAGTTCTGTGGCCCTCAGTAACAATTCTGTGTCCCTCAGTAACAATTCTGTGTCTGTCCCTGAGTAACAATTTTGTGTCCCTAAGTAACGTTTCTGTGGCCCTAAGTAACGGTTCTGTGGCCCTCAGTAACAAATCTGTGTCCCTCAGTAACAATTCTGTGTCTGTCCCTAAGTAACAATTCTGTGGCCCTAAGTAACGTTTCTGTGGCCCTAAGTAACGATTCTGTGTCCCTCAGTAACAATTCTGTGTCTGTCCCTAAGTAACAATTCTGTGTCTGTCCCTGAGTAACAATTCTGTGTCCCTAAGTAACGTTTCTGTGGCCCTAAGTAACAGTTCTGTGGCCCTCAGTAACAATTCTGTGTCCCTCAGTAACAATTCTGTGTCTGTCCCTAAGTAACAATTCTGTGGCCCTAAGTAACGTTTCTGTGGCCCTAAGTAACAGTTCTGTGGCCCTCAGTAACAATTCTGTGTCCCTCAGTAACAATTCTGTGTCTGTCCCTAAGTAACAATTCTGTGGCCCTAAGTAACAATTCTGTGGCCCTAAGTAACGTTTCTGTGGCCCTAAGTAACGATTCTGTGTCCCTCAGTAACAATTCTGTGTCTGTCCCTAAGTAACAATTCTGTGTCTGTCCCTGAGTAACAATTCTGTGTCCCTAAGTAACGTTTCTGTGGCCCTAAGTAACAGTTCTGTGGCCCTCAGTAACAATTCTGTGTCCCTCAGTAACAATTCTGTGTCTGTCCCTAAGTAACAATTCTGTGGCCCTAAGTAACGTTTCTGTGGCCCTAAGTAACAGTTCTGTGGCCCTAAGTAACAGTTCTGTGGCCCTCAGTAACAATTCTGTGTCCCTCAGTAACAATTCTGTGTCTGTCCCTAAGTAACAATTCTGTGGCCCTAAGTAACGTTTCTGTGGCCCTAAGTAACAGTTCTGTGGCCCTCAGTAACAATTCTGTGTCCCTCAGTAACAATTCTGTGTCTGTCCCTAAGTAACAATTCTGTGGCCCTAAGTAACGTTTCTGTGGCCCTAAGTAACGTTTCTGTGGCCCTAAGTAACGATTCTGTGGCCCTAAGTAACAATTCTGTGGCCCTAAGTAACATTTCTGTGGCCCTAAGTAACGTTTCTGTGGCCCTAAGTAACGTTTCTGTGGCCCTAAGTAACGATTCTGTGGCCCCAAGTAACGTTTCTGTGTCCCTAAGTAACGTTTCTGTGTCCCTAAGTAAAGTTTCTGTGGCCCTAAGTAACGTTTCTGTGGCCCTAAGTAATGTTTCTGTGGCCCTAAGTAACGTTTCTGTGTCCCTAACTAACGTTTCTATGTCCCTAAGTAACGTTTCTGTGTCCCTAACTCTCTCCCTGAATACAGCCAGGTCTGCCTCTGTTGAATGACTGGAGGCAAATGGAGAATTCTAAAATGGCCGCCATTTATAGCTCGACCATTACACAGTGCTGGCTGGCTGGCTGCTGATTGGCTAATGAGATCACATGTCATGAATGAATGCATTATGGGTCAGCGCGCCTTGTCTGCGCGCCTTCCCAGACATCCCCGCTCCGTCGCCGCACATGTCGCCGCCATTTTAGGAAATTTTTCTAATATTCGAAGCGAATTCCACTTCGCCTACTTCGATTCGCTCATCTCTAGTTGTGACATAAAGCGTAGGGTGGGCCAATGACGTCAAGCCACACAACCGGAAGTTTTCAAGCCGCCATTTTGTGAGTCATCATAGATGGATGTGATATTGTGGAAGCTATTCAACTCTAGTGTCCCATTTGGGCACTTTTTATGTGAATGCACTCAATCTTTTTAATAAATGTTGATTGATGTAAGTGATACACTATGATGGGTGTTCTTTCTGCACTTTCAGAGGATATGCTGGATAAGAAATAGGAAGATCATTCTGGTGTAGAGTGTGGAGGAGAGTGGAGCAATAAAGGAATTATACCTAACCGGGTTAAAAGGGAAAAACGCTGTTTGACCTAAATATTTATAGGTCAAAATAAGGAGGTGAGAGTACATATGTGTGTTGGTGGAGGAGAAACATAGAAGGGGGATTTTGCACACACAAAAAAACAACCGTAAGAAAAGGCTGTGAAAGAACGGTTTTAGATAAACCCAGGCAGAGCAGATTTTTTAATTACTTATGGTGTGTGTTTTTTAACTTTTCAAGGTTTCTTAGCAAAACTGTCTCTTAACATCATTTTAGACCCTAATGATTTATTCACATGGACACTGGGCTGACTGAATTGTGTTCCTTTGGTTTACATACACAATCCTTAGTATTTCCTATGCATAGGATGGCTGGAACCTGTGTCACTCAGATTCCTACTAATATTTTTTCTCCAATATGGTCATTTTGTATGATTTCAACAGTCTAGTTTTGCTTTTCAATAGCTATTTATTGAATTACTTTTTGATTCCTCCACAGGGTCATGTATTATCTTATATTGACTACTAGAGCATACTTGTGATTATTGGCATAATACATTACACTATTATTGATAGCCTGTTGATATCACAATCCGGATTGCTGATTTTTTAATTACTTGTGGTGTGTGTTTTTTCACTTGCAACGTTTCACCTTTTTTGTGAGATTTATAATAAAGAATATTTTGTACTTTGAACTACTCTGCCTGGGTTTATCTAAAACCGTTCTTTCACAGCCTTTTCTTACAGTTGTTTTTTTGTGCTATAGCATTGTTCGGTTATAACCCACATCTTTATTTACGATGAGTCAGAGAATAATTATGTAGGGGTGATCCACCTATTCTTGAGGCATCTTTATTATTATTGATTTTGCACACAGCCGAAAGGTGCACAAATATTTACAAGACTTGTGCAACCTTATTAAGAAGAATTTATATACAGTATTATATAAGGACTCTCTTTGTTATATGGGATCTCTATGTTGCAAGATAAACACATTGTTTATGTATGCACTGTGATGTTTATATGCACTTTGTTATATAGGAAATTGCACAGGCATTTTATTATGAGGATTGCACATAATAATATAAATTATACAATTTATATTGTGCGGCACTGATTTACAGAGTATTTACTATTTGCATATGTGGGAACACATTTATAGTCAGCAGCAATATCACATTGGAGATGGGAGTTTGTAAACTGCACTGAAGTTACTTTGTAATTCTTTTGAAAAATTACCTGTTTGCAAAATTTTATAATTTTCACAATTTTTTAAAATACTGTCACCAGTGCAATACAGTGACTGGTAACAGTATGTAAAAAAAAAGTGAATACATTTTTATGCAATTTTTTTTACATACTGTGACCAGACCAGTGCAGTGCAGTGTTTCCATAGTAATACTGTACTACGCTGGAAAGGTGATCTGTTTTTTTTTTACATTGTGATTGCTTTTTACAGTGATGATCACTGTAACAGCAATCATTTTAACTGAAAGCCATTCATTACAGCTTGCGTACTATTGTCATTCTGTGATTGGCTACAGCTATCACATGGTACAAGGCCGCTATGAATGGCCTTGTACTATGTGATAACTGTGATTGATCCCAGACATCACAGTAGTAAGCAAGATGTCATGAATGGCTGCTATTCATGACAGTTTTGTTTACATGTGATCATTATGACTGGTCATAGCGATCACATGATACTGGATGGGTACTGAGCACTGTGTCCTGTAGACACAGCGGTCACAGGATCGCGTCCCTGCAGGCCAGCAGGAGGACATTCAGAACTAGGACAACCACCCTAAGGCCACATAATGATTGTACGGTAGGCAGGAAGTGGTTAAAGAGAAAACCCCACAAATTTAAAGTATATCTAAAGACCAAACTTTTAAAAAAATTATAGACTAGGGAAAGGAAAAACCCCTGTCAGGCACAAGATTATACTTTTATTCCTGTTCTGGTGGCAATTTAAAATTTTGAATTTACCTTTTACTTTCATTCCCGTTGACATTGGTGATCAGGAACATTAGCAAGAGTGAATCTCTGCAAAGGGACACAAATAGCAATAAAAAAAAAAAAAACTTGACATAGGTTCTAACACCTCACCACTTTACCCAAATCTATGAAAACATTTTGCCTTTAGTTATACTTTAATACAGTTGTGTATTCTGTTAAACATCTGAGTCCCATGCCTTTTTCACCCTTAAGCAGCATTTACACATGGTAAGCGCCTATACAGGCACATTTGTTTAGCATTTTCCATTCATACACACATTGTTTGTGCGTGTACAGTATATGTAAGCTTCTGAGTGGGAGGAAAGGAGAATGAGAGCAGAGGAAAACAATTACTCAGGTACAAAAACACATATGGCTTATCTTTTGAACCAAGTAAATGTTTTCTGAACAACCTAGTGTCCTGTTATTATGTGGATTCCCTCTGCCAACCTGCCAGGTCCCTGATGTGTCATAGCGATACATTCTGCAGCACAGTATAGTACAGTATATCATTCCTCAGAATGCAATGGGACCATTCACTCAGCAGTTTGTTGGTTTTTGGTAGTAGCTTTGATCCATCTCTAGTACTGGGCCATCATGGTTCACCTGATGCACTGTTGATGGTTGGGGAATTCTCTCTGGGGATGGCTCATATGGCTCATCTACACAGCCCCAGCATGGTGATGGTGACTTTGCCTGCCTCCAAAGTGGGATATGTCTTTTCCACAAGGGGACATCCCCTCCTTGCCCCTCAGAGGAGTGTTCCCTTCCGCGATTCAAAGCAGATAACTCTGTCTTGAGATGAGCCACCCCTTCTGTCAGGTTTCAATGGTCACCTTCCATGGAACCGTCTGTTTGGTTTCAGGTGTGTCTATTGATTTCCCACCTATGATGACCATAGTTGCGTCTGAGCCTGTGCACTTCTGTCTACTACTGACATGCTACGGCCGCTTCTATCAGCTCCTGAAATTTCAAATTCGAAATTATTTTATGTTTCTATTTCACGTTTTCCCTGACTTTGTTGGATAGCAGTTCATCTACAAGATTTTCCTTCAGCCATCCTTTCACATCACCCCATCTGGGCCATCCTGCTTGGCCCATTTCCCTTCAGCAAATCTTTGCTGCTATGTCTTTCATTGTCAGTGCATTTTACATAATAGCTTTTCCTACTCTCTACTTTTTGCTGATGAATTGGACCCTAAGGTCCCTTAACGTTGCCACTTGGCTTTACACCATTTCTAAGCGGTTAACTATCTTGTCAAGGGAATCCTAGTCTTAAACTTGGAGGTGCAGAATAAACCTTCTTGTTTCCCCCTCTAATGTGCTAATGGCCAGTTCTGCCAGCTGAGTGGGGGGATCCCATATGATCAGTTCAGGCCCTATAATCTTTTGGCCCAATCATCGGGCTGGCCTTGTGTGCTTGCATAATTGTTGCAACAGAAATCCTACCAGGAATTAGGGGGGACATTATATCAGGGGCAGTAGAATTGCCCGTTTCCCTCTGTAGTAGTACTACCAGATGTCACTGTCACGCCACTGCTGTCTGATATGGCCAGTTTGTAGTTGTCAACTGTAATAGAATGGGTAATCAGCCAGGTCACAGAGAAAAACTGTAATTTGCAGTTTACTAAACAGGTGGAAAAAATAGAAGCAATAATGCAAAACATGTTCAGAATGGCGCAGAGCAGGCATACACTGCAGAATAATAGACAACAGATTATGAAAACTGCACAAACATGGACTGTTCCCAGCAATTTCTCCAAGGCTGAATAAGAGAAACATGTGGCTGCATAACATAGTCTCTTTAAGATTTTATAAGTGTCTAGCTGAGATTTGCTATCCAAGGCCCAAGGACACAGGAAGGCCACCCCTCTGGAAGTACTTTGGTAGCAATTGGAAATATGCTTCCTACGGTGGATAGGTCTTATAGAGAAATCATGTGCTGTTAGGCTCTCGCCTGGCTGCCTAAGCACTGTTTCTGACAGTGGAAGACCAATTATCTGGTTGCAGATCACTTGCCCAACAACTTCAGTTTAATCAAATGTGGCCTCTCGGAGCTGCAGAGGGAGGGAAACAGAGACATTTACCGTATCTTCCCTAGATGTGTCCAGGAACCCAAGGAGTTGTGGGAAAATGAGTTAAAGGGCCTGCATGTGAGAAAGATAAGTAAATTAGCATTCTGATATACTAGTTCTCTTAGAAAGTGCAGTGTTTGCAAGGGATGCTAAATCATTGACTGTCCAGTAAGACCTGCTTGCTAGAGAATACTCAGCCCATTAGCTTCTTTAAAATGTAGCTTTACTCAGAAAATTGCTAGATCACTTTGGTGTTGGTCCGGTTTCCAGGTATAGCCATGTAAAGCCTTAAAAATAAGTGCCTATACTGTTTAAAATCCAGTCTCTTTCTGCTCTGCACATGCTCTATTTTTGCAAACCTAAAGATTTGCTGCTGCTCAGGGCAGCCTCCAGAAAGAAGAAACAGGAACAATGCTGGAGCCAATTTACAGCACAAACTAATTTTGGTAGCATAATTATTAATGTGAAATGTATACTCCTTGCTAAAGAAAATCATTTTTTTTCAATTAGTTATGTGTAAAGTTCCACTTTAAATGAAGTCTAGAAAAGAGTCTGGTGATTTAAATCAGAATGGTAAAGAGAAGTCCAGCATTCTGTACCTTATAGAGTGGGTTTTATTGGAGTGTCTGAAACTGTGAGGCAGGCATATTTGTAAACCAGAAAATGTACAAGTCTTGGTCCTCAGAGAGGTCTTGTGATTGGCATGAGTGGATAGAGAGAATAACTGGTACAAAGCTATGAATATACTGCTGTTCGTGGGCCACAGCACTGCCCATTGTACTCAGCAGTCTCGTGCTGCCCAGCCACACATTTCATCATTGTGATTCTGTCAGTACCCTCGGCTGCTTGCACGTCTCTGTCATCCCAATCTGCTGTAACTTCACATTTCCTTAAGGAAATCTCTTGCAGAGTACCTGTATGAGAAACCCCATATAAAATCACGTAGGAGATCCAATCTGAGTACAGGCTGGCTATCCTACCTGTATTACTCATGAACATACTTACAGACATATACATTTGTTCTGCTTTGTATTAAAATAAAACTGAAATTAAAAAGTAAACATTTACTTTGTTGTAGGAAAAATGTAGAAATGTTAGTTGTACCTAAGCAATACTCTGAAAAATCTGCCTTTTGTCTGGAACTCCTCCTAAAATAGCAGTGCTCCTTCTGCTATGTGATTGTATCAGGATTGTTCCAGGGACCCCTTTTTTTTCTGTGGATCCAGTAAGCCATTGCAGGTGGAGAATGCATACAGGGTATTTTTGCCCCCTTCCTGTCCAGGCCAATTTTCAGCTTTCAGTGCTGTCACACATTGAATGACAATTCCGCACTCATGAAACACTGTACCCATATGAAATGTTTACCATTTTTTTTTTACCAAGGACACAATGATCACAGAGTGCTCCCGATGCTCGCCCTGGGGGGGCACAGGGGGCGGGGTTCTGGGGGACGTCAATTGCCACCCTCCCAGAACCAGCCAACTGTGCTGTAGCTGTCATTTGACTATAGCGCAGTCAGGAAATAGTTAATTAAGGCAGAGGCATTCATTTAACATGAGGGTGATTCTACAAGAAGCAAATTGTTAACCTAATGCCATACTTTAATTAAACATACATTGTAAGAGAGCTATAGTTATGGCTCTAAAGAAAAACAAAACATTGGTACTAAAAGTATGTAAAAAAGTATATGTAAACACTAATCCCACTACATGCAAAAAAATTAAAGAACTCCAGGCTAAAACGAATTGTAAACTGCTCTTAATCCCTTCCTAACACCTATACTAACTACTCAGTAGAAGAAAGATGCATATATAGTACTTACCTATGCTCAGGGTGCTCTCGTCCTGTCATGTGGTCTCCCCTGTATCAGCAGGCACCAGCTACAGGGGGGAGGAGAGAGCGCTCCGACATCAGATGGAATGCCATAGTGGTGACATCAACCATAGGCTTTTTATTATGGGCCATCAGTTGTCAGTGCTCCCTCCCCCCCTGAACCTGCTGCTATCTGAGAGCGAAGAGCTGATCATGTGACTGGACTGGAGCACCCTGTGAATAGGTAAATGTATGCATCTTTCTTCTACAGCAGGGGTGTCAAACTGGTGGCCCTCCAGCTGTTGCGAACCTACAAGTCCCATCATGCCTGTGCCTTTGGGAGCATGCTTGTAACTGTCAATCTTGCAATGCCTCATGGGACTTGTAGGTTGGCAACAGCTGGAGGGCTGCCACTTTGACACCCATGCTTTATAGGGTAGTTAGTATAGGTGTTAGAATGTGGGGGGGGGGGGATTTTTTTAATTTGATCATTATAGCCTAATATTCTACTTTACCAGATGAAGTTGTCTTATAGATATACATACTGCTGTATTAGTGATTGCTCAGGTCTAGACAGCATGGGGTCAGACTGTTTTTTTTACCTGGGAGGTGAGGGGGGACAGCTCTCTCAATTAATAGGATAGTTTATCTGGATGACATCCCAAGATTTGGAAAAAAAAATTGGGGCACTCTTGAGCATCCACAGGAGCAGAAATTGTCTGTATAGCAACAGAGGAAGGAATTTAAAACTTGGGCCTAGACACAGAGTGCAAGGGTCAGAAGTATGTCACGTACAGAGTGCAGAAGTCAGCAGTGGGTAACATACTAAGTGTATGGGTTAGGATTATGTAATGTACATAGTGCAAGGAACAAGAGTATGTTATAGTTGCAGGACAACTGACAAAAAAGCAGGGCTGTCTTGGCATATCCTTAGCAAATGTAGCTGTATATTTTCAGTGTGAGATCCAAGGCACTGACTTCTAGGCTCAGGAGATGTGAAGTGAGATTTGGTGATGTCACTACTGCGCTGCTCACTGTTCTCCTTGATGGAGGCTCTGCCATAAAAAAGCAATGCTCTGCCTTTACCAAGGTTTCCACCTTCATGCAGAGATATAATGCAGAACAAGGCTTAGTCAGTATTAGGGAAATATTAGTTGCAGGGAGATCAAAGGCAATTTTAGCGATTAGTCCTTTGAACTCTGCTTGCCTTTTTTTTGGGCACAGCTTCCAGAGTTCAGTTCCTCTTTAAAGCTGAACTCCAACCTTGCCTTGCAGAGTTGTACAAGCTCCACACCTGCACTGAAATTGCTTACTCTGAGTTCATTGCACAGTGAAGGCTTCTCACAGTGTGAATTAGAAGCTGCAGCAAATTAGATAGATCCCACCTCATTTCCAGGCTGGAGCATGACCAGTTCCACGCGAGCCACATGCGGCTCTTTACACACTTTAATGAGGCTCTTCTGTGTGCGCCCGCTCCCCTCCCTCCTCTCGGGCGGCCGCCCCAAAAGTCAGGACTCTGCAGCTAGCCCAGCAATGGGCAAACTACGGCCCGCGGGCCGTATATATGGCCCGGCGGACCTTTTAATCCGGTCCGCGGAGCGTGGCAAACATTGGCTGTCAGGATGTAGGCGGGGCAGCGTGACAAACTCCTCTCACAGTCCGCCCTGAAGACCGGAATGGCACGGGAACACGGCGAGAGGAACGCGCGGAGCAAAGGTAAGTGAATTGACACAATATGGGGAATGAATTACTATAGGGGGAATGAATTACTATATGGGGGATGAATTACTATAGGGGGGATGAATTACTATAGAGGGGATGAATTACTATGGGGGATGAATTACTATATGGGGGATGAATTACTTTTGGGGGGATGAATTACTATATGGGGGATGAATTACTATAGGGGGGATGAATTACTATAGAGGGGATGAATTACTATGGGGGATGAATTACTATATGGGGGATGAATTACTATGGGGGATGAATTACTATGGGGGATGAATTACTATATGGGGGATGAATTACTATGGGGGATGAATTACTATATGGGGGATGAATTACTGTATGGGGGATGAATTACTGTATGGGGGATGAATTACTATGGGGGATGAATTACTATATGGTGGATGAATTACTATATGGGGGATGAATTACTATGGGGGATGAATTACTATATGGGGGATGAATTACTATGGGGGATGAATTACTATGGGGGATGAATTACTATGGGGGATGAATTACTATATGGGGGATGAATTACTATATGGGGGATGAATTACTATGGGGGATGAATTACTATGGGGGATGAATTACTATATGGGGGATGAATTACTATGGGGGATGAATTACTATATGGGGGATGAATTACTATGGGGGATGAATTACTATGGGGGATGAATTACTATGGGGGATGAATTACTATATGGGGGATGAATTACTATGGGGGATGAATTACTATATGGGGGATGAATTACTATGGGGGATGAATTACTATATGGGGGATGAATTACTATGGGGGATGAATTACTATATGGGGGATGAATTACTATGGGGGATGAATTACTATGGGGGATGAATTACTATATGGGGGATGAATTACTATGGGGGATGAATCACTATATGGGGGATGAATTACTATGGGGGATGAATTACTATATGGGGGATGAATTACTATGGGGGATGAATTACTATGGGGGATGAATTACTATATGGGGGATGTATTTTCAGTTTTAAAAATGTGGCTCTCAAAATAAATTTCAATCGTGGCTTTGGCGAGATTTGGCTCAGTTGGAAAAAAAGGTTGCCCACCACTGACCTAGTCCCTTTCCATCCCAGCCTCACTGTCCTTGGTCTGCCCCAAACATTCATTGGAATTCAGATCTTTCATTCATGGAGGCTTGGCATCACATGCTGGCATTTCATACCTTGGACAGTCTGTATTCAAATGTCTGCTAGGACTGCGCACTCCTCCAGACTGACATCCTCCCATGAAGGCATTCTGATATTTACATAACTCCCAAAAGCCAGCCCACTGCTCTGATCAGGACCTTGGGCTCTTGAGAAGAGTACTAAGGTAGGGTGCTGTGATGTTTTCAGGAAGTTACATACAACATATTGCTGGTAAAAAATAATATATATTATATTATAATAATTTATCCAATAAAGCATGATATCACTCAGCTTTGAGTGCCAGCTTCTGTAACATAACTGTATTTAAAGCATGGCTGTCATTGCATGTTCCATAAAGATTTACCTGGATGCATTCAGAACGATGGATTTTTTTTTGTTTTTTTTTTATATTTTATACTATTCTATTGCCTGTTTACTATTCTCCCTCTGTAACATTCCCAATGAAAGTACAAACGATGAGGATGAATACTGGCAGGTGACCATGCCTGGATTTGCAAGTTTTATAAGTCAACCCATATGGCTGATCATAGACCAGCAATGGGCAAACTACGGCCCGCTGGCCGTATACGGCCCGGCGAACCTTTTAATCCGGCCCGCGGAGCTAGGCTCCTCTCACAGTCCGCCCTGAAGACCGGTGTAGCAAAATCTGTCTCCTATGAGGATCTGTCCCCCTCGACGTATCTGCGCACGTGCCGGAGATCGCCGATCGGCTGCTAATGCCTGAAACTGGCACATGCGCAGATACGTTGAGGGGGACAGATCCTCATAGGAGACAGATTTTCATGCTACACCGGAACGGCGCGGACACGGCGAGAGGAACGCGCGGAGCAAAGGTAAGTGAATTGACACAGGGGGGACTTGGGGACTTAATATGGGGGATGAATTAATATGGGGAATGAATTACTATAGGGGGGATGAATTACTATATGGGGGACGAATTACTATATGGGGGATGAATTACTATAGGGGGGATGAATTACTATGGGGGATGAATTACTATGGGGGATGAATTACTATATGGGGGACGAATTACTATATGAAGGATGAATTACTATAGGGGGGGATGAATTACTATATGGGGGATGAATTACTATGGGGGATGAATTACTATGGGGGATGAATTACTATATGGGGGATGAATTACTATATGGGGGATGAATTACTATGGGGGATGAATTACTATGGGGGATGAATTACTATATGGGGGATGAATTACTATGGGGGATGAATTACTATGGGGGATGAATTACTATATGGGGGATGAATTACTATGGGGGATGAATTACTATATGGGGGATGAATTACTATGGGGGATGAATTACTATATGGGGGATGAATTACTATGGGGGATGAATTACTATGGGGGATGAATTACTATATGGGGGATGAATTACTATGGGGGGTGAATTACTATGGGGGGATGAATTACTATATGGGGGATGAATTACTATATGGGGGATTAATTACTATGCTTACTATGGGGGAATATTACTATACTTACTATGGATGACACATACACATCGTTCATCTACTCTTGGTCCGGCCCCCGGGTCCAATATATGAACCCATTGCGGCCCTCAAGTCAAAAAGTTTGCCCACCCCTGTCATAGACAATATCAAATTAACCAATTGACTGGATTTCAAGCATTGTTTGTGACTTTTGAGCAGTTTCTATACTGTAAGAGGGTCGCAAATGAGTGCCTTAAGCAACTGGTGATACTCATTATCAGGGCCAGAAGTACTGTTTGTGTGCTACTGTCAACATTGAGTGAGAAACATGGAAACCTGACCAAAGATTTACTTGTGGGAGGATGGACAGATATCTCTCCTTATCCTTATTGGGGATATATCTGTTCATCTATGGCCGGGTTTTAGCTCAGTAGATCAATATGCATGTTATTGATATTCAAACACATGCGTAATACGCATACACAATTTGTATAAAAGGAAAAAATAAAAATGAATACAAAAAGCAATGTAAAACATGCAAAGTCTTCAGCACACATTTATTCTGGGAATTTAGAGCTGAGCATTTATTTTCAGATCAGACTGTCCAAATATGTTCAGACTTGATGTCTTGTTGTCTCAACTCATGGACCATGCATGGCCTGATCTTCTTGATCTTTTCTATTACTAGATCATACAGGGAACAAAGCAGAATTGCATAAATACCAAATCCATGGAGAAATGAAGATTTGTCATATTGCTTCTTCATGCTCTATACACAAACAAGTTTGCATGGCATGCTATCACTACAGTTATGTCCATGTTTCTAGTATATATTTATTTCTCCTTTTGTATTGCAACTGTACCCTACCAAGTCAATGCTTATCAAAGTGACCTTGTGTAAAGATTTACAGATATTTTATAGCCGCCCATTAGCCTTGCCAGCATCCATTAAAATCACAAGTTACTATTGATTTTGTGTAGTGTTCAAGACCAGAAGATTTCTGGCTCGGAGAAGTATTTCAGAATGGCGATTTCAGAGAGTGGCGTCCAAACAAGTTTGGTAAGAGTTATTTCAGTCACTATGAGCACAAAAATTTGGCTAAATCTCAGCTTTTGGAAGATTATTAAGTTGCCTGACCTCCATCGTCCGCTGTGTATTTCATAATAAAAACTGTTCATAGATTTCACTGTGCACTCAAGGTGCCCTTTTCCATATGGCAGAAAATCCTGTTCTATAAGCACTGGCGTCATACAGGAATATGCGAACACCTGGAACAAATTGTGAGAACTGTCAAGGTGAAATTTTACATTGATATTTATCAAAAATCTTCAAAACTCAACTGTAGGCACAGGGGTTTTTTAATTTATTTTTAACGTTAACATTTTCCGTAACTGCTATTAAATATGTAAAGCTGGGTACACACTAGTAGAATTTCTAATGACATTTTTAAAAAATTCTTAGGAAAATTTGTATGAAATTTCTCAGAATATTTGAATGTCATTTGAAAATATTTCAAGATTTTGTTTGCTTTTAATATTCGATTTTGGAATAAATGGACTTTACCAAACAAAAAACACATTCAAATGCAGCGTGTTTTCTGAATGATGCCTATGCCGAAAAATTGACCTTCTGTGTTGACTATGCAGCAGGGCAGTCACTCGGTACAGGTCCTGGATGCCAGAAGATCCTTTGCCAAGAGTACAGTCAAGTCAATGATCTCACATTTGTTTGCTGCTGTTAAGATATCTAGTGCTAGTTACTAGCAGTCCTAGCATAAACAGACATATGAGAACTACATGAGTGTCCAATAATTATCTGCACTTAACTACACCAAATGTGAACTGCTGCAACCGATTTATCTGAATACTTAAATAAATATCAATCTAAATAGACTGTGCTGTTCCTTTAAATAAAATATGCATAAATAAATTCAATAATATGTGCCCATATAAATAATAAGTGAAACAATATTCCCACAATTAATTTGCAAATATATAACTTCACCATAAACATGAACAGAGGCGAATATATAAATATTTAAATAAAAGAATGAAAATTCATATGCAAATATATACCATCAATATGAGTAGTGAATATATAAATGAATAAATAAATTAAAAAGTTCCAAAGTAAACCGTGGAGAAAGTGCTCTGTGCTGCAAAACATCATATAAAGTGCTTCTGTGCTCAGAAGGTGCTTCTAAGAAAAAAGCAAGCTTCTTACCAAAATGAAATGATCGCAAGCTATAGAGATCAAGCAAGCATGTGCGTCACAACTCCAGGCTGGCACTCTCACTGCCAGAGCACTGGAAAAATAACTGCATTCAGCAAAAAGGTATGCAGTCCCACCAAGAATCGGTTCTAATGTCCTGTACAGTTCATCACGATGATATATGGAAGGATTAAGCAAGGAGAAGCCTCAGTGGTGCGGTGTCAGTAAGCACGTTGGTGCACGATGACGTCACACAAAGATTCTGTCTGACGCATTTCCCCAAAAATGGTGTCCTCTGGGATTGGAGATCACTTGTGTAACGTCATCAATTGTCATTTTAAAGGGAAAAAGACACTGGAAGGACTTTCCGAATACATACACCTGCAAGATGACAATATAAACCTATTGCCAAAGCAGCGAAATGGCTAAAATTAACCAGAATTAGGTAATAATCATTACCCAAACTTACATAAAACTAAAAATGAAATATAATAAAAGATATTTTAAAATGACCACAAATATATGTACGCAATGTTTAACCGCAGTAAATACCAGATAAAAATGGAATGGCACCATCTTGTGGCTGCATGTAAGCTCCAAAAAAGTGTACATGTTATTCAATGCAATACTCTAAAGCAAAAATTAACAATAAAAATGATTACAATATTGGGATGAATAAAAAAAACCACAAATAAATAAATGAATATAATATAAATCAAACAAGAATAAAAATGCCATTCAGATGACTAAAAAATATATACATTAAATTTTTTAAAGTATGCACAACATGGCAGGAAAAGGATGGAAATACATCTTAATATATTAATCATAATGCGACCCAAAAATATTTTTTGTAAATAACCCAAATTGTATCTTAACCACTTCCTGTCCGGACACTTTTACCCTCTTCCTGTCCAGGGCAATTTTCAACTTTCAGCGCTATCACACTTTGAATGACAATTGCGCGGTCATGCAACACTGTACCCATATGAATTTTTTACCATTTTTTTGAGACAGATAAAGCTTTATTTTGGTGGTATTTATTCACTGCTGGGATTTTTATTTTTTTTGCTATGTAAATGAAAATGTCCAAAAATATTGAAAAAAAGTGTTTTTCTTATAAAATTTTGCAAATAAATAATATTTCATCATAAATCGTGGCCAAAATTTATTCCATTATCTTTTTAGTACATACTATTTTTTTTACATACTGTCACCCTAGCAGTACAGTGTCACCATGTTGACACTGTACTTCTTGTGGGGGGTGGTGAAGATTTTTTTTTTTTACACTGATTGCTTTTACACCCATATAGGATGTAAAAGCAATCATTTCTCTTTCTCTCTGTCTGCATTCCTGCAGCCATTGAGAACTACTGAGTGAGCTGTGATTAGTCACAGCTTGTCACATGGTACAAGGCTGTTGTGAATAGCCTTGTACCATGTGACCTCTGTGATCATTCACAGATTTCACACGTAGTAAGCAATGATGTCATAAGTGACATCTTGCTTACTACTTTGCATGTGATCACTGATTGGCCAATCAGTGATCACATGATCGGGACCTCGTACAGAGGTCCCGTCTGACGATCAGTGTTTCACTGTGTCCGGAGACACAGTGGGCACCAGATCGCGGTGCTGCGCGCTCCCAGGGAGCACGCACAAGCAGGGTGCAGGGAGGCCGTTTATAGACGGCCACCCGACCCTGCAGTGCCACCGTCTGGCCATTTATATACAACGGCTGGACGGGAGGTGGTTAATTATTATTGATAAAGGAATTGATATTCCATTCAACATTAAGACCCCATGGTTGGTGGGTCTAAGGCTGGGTTCACACTGATGCGGTGCGGAATTCGCAGCTTTTTCTGTGAAATTCCGCACCACATCAGAATTGCACCCCGTTCATGCAAACCAATGTGGGTGTGTATGTTAAGTTAACAACACCCCAAAATCGGTCCGCAAAACGCAGTGTGATGTGCAGAATCGGATCAAATAGCTGTGAATACCCATGTGATCTGATTCTAGTACAGACCCAATAAAGGGTCCTACATCTTTTTGGTGCGGGTGCAGTGCGATTGGAGCCATACATCGCACCGCATGCAAATCGCATGTGATTTACACAGGAATGCGGTGCGAATCACATGCAGTGTACCACACCGCATTAGTGTGAACCTAGCTTTAAGGTAAAAAATTCATCGTGTTTAGCGACATTCATGATACTCCTTCTCCAGTGTATTTTTCTATACCTATAATTTGCAAGGAGGAAGGGTCTCTGCTATGGTGTGAAGCAAAGTGCTTAGAAAGGCTATGTGATGGAAAACCCTTCTTAATATTAGCTAGATGTTCCCCATTTCGAACATTCTGAGATCTCGTGGTGCTCCCCACATACTGGAGGCCACAAGTGCAACTTAAGAAGTAAACCACCCCTTAGAACTACACATGATAAAATCACAGATTTTATCATTTTTGGAGATGACATTAGATAAAAACAGGAGATACAAGCAGTCTGTGCATTTTTACACACCTTACACCTCTTACATGGGCAAAAACCTTTAGGATTCTCTAACACTTTATTTTGAAGAGACACTATTTAATGTCTGTCCACACCAGCTCACCATCCAGCAGCTACCCCTGTGCTTCCCATGATACCTCCTTGTACAATCCTCTAAAAACAGTGAGATAGGGCAGCACCTTAAAGGGCTCTTATCCCAATGGCTGCCTAAATTACAATCATCATCACTGAACAGAGGCAACTGGTGGTGGCTTGGAGAACTACAATGCAGATCCTTCTGTGTACATCACAATCACATCCTGTGCTCCCCTACAATGCTACATGTTATGCTTTAGTGAGCCAATCACTTATTTCCAAAAATATCATATATGACCCCAGAAAAAGAGATATAAAAACATTGCTGGTGAAAGTATTAACAAATCATATTCATGTAGCCAAAAAAGCTGCTGATAAGGCCTGTGCTTGTAATTCATACTGTAAAAATTACAATGGTAGGTTCAGTTCACTTCTGGTTTGTTTGCATCGTTGTCAGTTAAGCCCTGATGAAGGTGGCGTTGGACCCCTGAAATGCATTGGTAATTTTTTGGATTGTACTCCATTTTTATTCCTACTTTAATGGAATAAAGTTGTATCTGGACCTCCTAGCAGTGCTGTGGCTCTTCAATTTCAAGTCTCGTTACATTACACTACAAACCATGGAGACTGTGGAGATCCTCTGTGGTGTAGAAACCACTTTCCCAGGAACCAAATAATTTACACCAACATTAATACCTTCATATAACAATGCCAGTAAAGATGACCCTATGGAGTCAGGGCTATCTTTGCACTTTCTTCAAAAGTTGATGGTGTCAATGGACAGTCTTGATAAATCAAAAACGAATTCTCCTGCACTCTAGGACCCAGACAGGTGGCGAATGGATGGAACCAGACCTGGAAAAATCGACCACATATGCATGTAGGGTTGTGCGGCTCCAAACAAGGCTGGGGAAGCCCGACCAATACTGCAGAACAAAATGAAAACGAGAAGTGCACCAACCTTGCGCATTACCTCAATAACCAAAATTTATTAATTATAAAAATATACTCACAAACAGTGAATAAAATCAGAGCTAGATGAAGAAGGGACACCCTTCGAAACACGTCAGCTGTACTGAATATCCATCTTCTTGATGGGATTTGCGCTGTCTTCAAGTCCCTTTGAGGACTTACATGCCTGATTTTATTCGCTGTTTGTGAGTATATTTTTATAATTAATAAATTTTGGTTACTGAGGTAATGCGCAAGGTTGGTGCGCTTCTCATTTTCATTTTGTTCTGCAGTCTTGATAAATGACAACAACTTTTAGATGTGTTTCTTAGTGAACATAACATACAGGGATACGGAAAATGGCAGTGACATGAACACACACACACCACACACACCCTCAGGTTGAACTGGAAGGACCAGTGTCTCTATTCAGCCTTACCATCTATGTAATTATGTAACTATGTATCTAGTAGAGTTGGATTGTTTGAAAGACTGTTCCCCATGATAAACTGCTTTTCTTTCAGCTGCAAAACCTGCCTAAACCTAATCTTTACGGACTCTAATGACTGGCATAGTACCACTGGATTGGCGTAAGGCCAATGTGGTGCCAATGTTTAAAAAGGGGTAAAAATCTTTATCAAGTAATTATAGACCTGTTAGTTTAACTTCTATAGTTGGGAAGATACTGAAGAGTTTAACCACTAGCCTACAGGGCACTTATACCCCCTTCCTGCCAAGGCCAATTTCCAGCTTTCAGCGCTGTCACACTTTGAATGACAATTGCACAGTCATGCAACACTGTACCCATATGAAATTTTTAAACATTTTTTGTGACAGATAGAGCTTTATTTTGGTGGTATTTATACACCTCTGGGTTTTTTTTATTTTTTCTTAAACAAACCAAAAACCACTGAAAATTTTGAAAAAAAAAGTTTTTTCTTAGTTTTTGTTATAACATTTTGTAAATAAGTGATTTTTCTCCTTCACTGATGTGTGCTAATGAGCCTGCAGTGTTGGGCACTGCTAGGTGGCACTGATGGGCACTGATGAGGAGGCACTGGTAGGTGGCACTGATGGGCATTGACAGGCATCACTGATGGGCACTGAAAGGCAGCACTCATATATGGCACTGATAGGCGGCACTGATAGGCGGCACTGACTGGCACTGATAGGCGGCACTGACTGGCACAGTTAGGTGGCACTGACTGGCACTGTCAGCCAGCACTGCTAGGCAGCACTGACGGGCACTGATAGGCGGCACTGATGCACACTGATAGGCGGCACTGATAGGCGGCACTGACTGGCACTGATTGACAGCACTGATAGGTGGCACTCATGGGTGACACTGAAAGGTAGCTCAGATGGGCACTGATATATGGCATTGATGTGCACTGGTAGGCACTGATATGTGGCATTGATGTGGCACTGATGGGCACTGGCAGGTGGCATGGATGAGCACTGACAGCTGGCACTGATGGACACTGACAGCTGGCACTGATGGACACTGACAGGTGGCACTTCTGGGGCTACAGAGATCATCAGGGCACACTGATCATCAGTGCCCTGATGATCAGTGTACATGTCCCCTCCGAGGAATGCCGATTGCCGGCTCTCCTCTCCTCTCGAGCTGTCAGCGTGACAGCTCGAGAGGAGAGAAATGCCGATAACCAGCATTTCCCTATTTACATGCGATCAGCTGTGATTGGACACAGCTGATCACATGACCAAGCCAACATCTTCGGCTCTTTCCGTCGATCGGTGATCCGCTGTGTCCGAGGGACACAGCGCACCACCGATCGCGGCGCTGCGCGCTCCAGGAGCCGCGCATGTGCTGTTAGAATGGGAGGGCATCATATGACGTCCTCCCAAAACGAGAGAACCGCCTTGCGCCCGTCATTGTACTATATGGCAGGCGGGAGGCGGTCAATAAAAGACCACATAGGTGAGCTCTTGCTGGAAAAAAAAATATTTTAAGCAACAGACAGCATGGATTCATTAAAAGACAGAAGTTGTCAAACAAATCTGATTTCTTTTTATGAGGAGGTGAGCAAAACCTTGAACAGAGGGGTGGGGATGGACGTGGTATACTTGGATTTTGCAAAAGCGTTTGACACAGTTCCCCACACATGGCTAATGTGTAAGGTAAAGTCTACGAGCTTGGAAAAATCCGTATGTAAATGGATGGAAAACTGGCTAAAAGATCGTATTCAGAGAGTAGTGGTTAATGATTCATACTCTGAGTGGTCTAGGGTTGTCAGTGGTGTACCCCAAGGTTCAGTGTTGGGATCCTTACTTTTTAATATATTTATAAACGATATAGGGTCTGGGGTTAACAAATCCCATTTCAGTCTTTGAAGATGACACCAAGCTGTGCAGTGGAATAACGTCCTTACAGGATGTCTCCAACTTACAAGCCGACCTCAATGCACTGTTTAATTGGGCAACTATGTGGAAAATGAGGTTTAATGTTGATAAATGTAAGATTATGCACTGGGGGGCTAAGAATATGCATGCATCATATATATTAGGGGGGGTACAACTGGGTGAATCAATGGTGGAGAAGGAACTGAGAGTTCTGGTAGATCAAAAGCTTAATAATAGCATGCAATGCCAAGCTGAGGTTTCTAAAGCGAGCAAAATCCTCTCTAGTATTAAAAGAGGTATAGACTCCAGAGAGAGAGATATCATTTCCCCCGGTACAAATCATTAGTAAGACCTCATCTGGAATATGCAGTTCAGTTTTGGGCACCAATGCACAAAAAGAACATTGGGGAACTGGAGAAAGTACAGAGAAGGGCAACCAAACTGATAAGAGGCATGGAGGAGCTCAGCTATGAGGAAAGATTAGAGGAACTGAATTTATTCTCTCTTGAGAAGAGGAGATTAAGGGGGGATATGATCAACATGTATAAATACATCAGTGGTTCATATAGTGAACTCGGTGTAGAGTTATTCACCCTGAGGTCATCACAGAGGACAAGGGGGCACTCTTTACATCTGGAGGAAAAGAGATTTAATCTCCAAATACGGAAAGGCTTCACAGTGAGAGCTGTGAAAATGTGGAATAGACTCCCTCAAGAGTCGGTTCTGGTCAGCTCAGTGGATTTCTTTAAAAAAGGCCTGGATTATTTCCTAGATACACAGAATATAACTGGATACTAACATTTATAGGTAAAGTTGATTCAAGGAATATCCGATTGCCTCTCTGGGGATCAGGAAGGAATTTTTTTCCCTGCAGAGGCAAATTGGATCATGCTTTGCTGTGTTTTTTTGCCTTCCTCTGGATCAACTGTGGGTATATGATTATAACTTTTTTTTTTTTTTTTTTTAATTGGTTGAACTGATTGGACTCTTATAGAATTTATAGCTTGCCATTGAATTTTCTTTTTGAACATTTTATATTTGTATCACCCTTTCTTAAGTGTTAAAATGCTTTATTGATTGTATCCAAGATCTAACATGCCTTATATTAATTTATTTTCCTTTCTCTGCAATCTTTCCAGTTTCAGGATGTGTTTGTGGGGGGCCAGTACCAAAAATATTTAGTGTGAGTGAAAAGAAACAGACGGCGCACGGCCTAGTGCATTACCTTCTAAAAATGAGATTTATTGAATAAAAAGCAGTGTACTCACAAAAGAATAAAATCAAAGGCACAACACAAAAAAGACAGCATGGTCCAATCTCCCTAGATGATGGCTATTGGGGAACTGTAGGCCTCCAAATGGCTGATGCGTTTCGCGGCAGAACCTCTTCCTCGGAGCCCTCTGTTGGAAACATGTATACTACTATTTAGTCAATAAATCTCATTTTTAAAAGGTAATGCACTAGGCTCGTGCGTCCTCTGTTTCTTTGCACACACCTTCTTTGGATTTCCCTGGTCCGTTGAGGACAGCAAGGCTTTCATTCCCAAAAAGTACACCATGTAGGGTTTCTGACATTGCGGAGCTCATCATCCAGCATAGGAGTTTCAGCTTATGCTTTTTTATAAATATTTAGGGTTAGCCTGGCCTAATGTGTTGTGCAGGAAAATTATGTTTCTCCTTTAAATCCAAGCTTCTTATACTCGATTAATAGCTTTTGCTAGCTTTAGACCTCTTTCACACGGGCGGTTGTTCTACTGCTTGTAAATGCAGGTTTTTTTTATTTTGAAATTCCAACACTCCTGGCACAGAAATCACTTTCATTTGTACATTGCATTTATCTGTGTTTATGTGCATTTACATGTGGCTGAATTTAGCTGCGGTAGTAAATTTTTGCCTTTTCTAATGCCACTGTTGACTTTTTTCTTTGTACTGTGATTAACTGCGTTTATGTACAGATAGCTGCAGAACAACGCTCCTGGACGCAGTGAACTTTATTTTTCCTAAACGCATAAAACCGTATGTTATGAAAATGTTGCTAAACGTAGTGTGTGAATGGAGCCATAGAGATGCATTGTCTGCATTTAGCTGCGGTAAGTAAGTTCCTCTAACCAAAGCTAAAAGCTGCAATCAAACCGCCCGTGTGAAAGGCGCCTTAGAGGTTGCATATTATGGTTGTGTTCAGTTAACACAAACATTCTTATAATTCCTGTTGTTAATTCACCCAATTTTACCCCAGCTGTATGTGGAATGCATATTACTAACCCACGAATGAATAGGTTTACATTTATGCTGTTTCAGTCTGAAGTGTGGATTGTGTCTCCAGCTAGTGGACAGAAGTGTTTATGGCATCCCTGTTGGTTGACCTGTTCAGAATATATGATGCTCTATATAATATATGCTATAAAAATGTTGTAGAAAAATACTTATTTTTTATTGAAATATTTCTTACAGTTATGAGTACAGTTACTGTTATAAGTAATTGCTTGATTTTTAACTTTGATAGGAAATCCATCAAAATGCTATAAAAAGCCAGACAACTATCGAGCAGATTTTAGGAAGAAGCACTTATGACTTGGCTTGGCTATCTTTTCTGTAATCAGCTAATGATTCTATACTGCGATGGCAGCATGCATACATGAATATGTTCAGCATGTGACCTGCATGCTATCTGCTCAGAAGCTCCTACAGTATGATGAAGTGAGCAGGTTTCAGAATAGGGGTTAATGTGCATGCATAGCCAAACCTTTTTTTTTGTTTTTGATAGAGAAGGGGAAGATTAGAACTTCTGTCAGGCTTCACTAGCTTTTTGTGTCCCCTTCAGGGAGATTCAATCTCTCTGTGTTGGGGACCAATAAAGCTTGTATGGGAGCTGTGCCAGGCGGCAGGTTGTCCTTATTACCACGTGATTGTAATCCCCCCAGGTTCTTGGGCTATGCCAGGCAGAATGGATGGGGTCACTCTTGTGTGTGTGTGTGTGTGTGTGCACACTCACCAATGCCTGGGACTGGGCGAAGGCCAAGTTCAAATTAAATCAACCTTGAGGTAGCTGAATCCCAAGAGCAAAGGGAAAAACAGGTACCCTGCCTTCCCCCCTTTTTTTATTAGCAGCACAGAGCGGGTATTATGGGTCCCAAAAGCCCAGAAAAAAGGATAGAATAGTTTAACCCCTTCTCCTGGCCTGGACCAACCACCACTCAATGACTAAAGTAAGCCACCTGCCTACAAGCTGAACTCCAGGCAAACAGCTAAATAGACAGATGAAATCGGGGATGCAAAATTCATATCGCCTGATGCCCATGACATGTAGTTCTGGGTGCCGAGTAGGTTGTTTTTCTTCAACATTTAGACTTGCTGGTACAACAAAATGATGTAATTGCAAATAATGAAATAACTACGAGGGAGGAATAGAATGACTCTCTTGAATCTGCGCAAACGTACGCATACCTCAACCCGTGATTAACGAGTGAACCGTCGTAAAACCATGATCCACCAATGAAATGCCATCTTATCAGAGCCCCTGGGGGAAAAAAGTGGACAGTCAAATAATTGTAAGAGAGGTAAATGCGGTGAAAATAGACCCGCCGAGTACTTACACAAGTCCCACATTTTTAAAGAGTGAGTCAAGACAGGATTCAACAATTTAGGTCGCGAGGACAGGGGAAGCCAAGGCAAGGCTGAAGGCAGAAGGGGATGTGTGTCCAAAGTATCTATCAGTGCCGACAAGGGTAAGTCTTTTAGAGAAAAGAGCTGAACAAGGGGAGTAACTTGGGCCGCAATATAGTAATAATGAACATTCGGAAGACCAAGACCACCCCGAATATGTGGGCGGTAAAGCTGTTTAGACAAACGAGGACGTTCAGAAGCCCATACAAACCGTACAATTTGGCGTTGTAAGATACGGAGTATATGGGGTGGAATCCAAACAGGGAGTACCTGAAAAGGATAAAGTAGTTGGGAAGATAAGTCATTTTAAGTCATTGCTTGGGCCCTACCAAACCAGGATAAGGACATGGACTGCCAAGAAAAGAGCAACTGGGTTAGCTGAGAAAGTAAAGGAGGAATATTCACCTCATACAACAAATTATAAGAAGGTGTAAGTTTAACTCCCAAATAAAGAAGTGAGGAGCTCCATTGAAACGGAAATTGAGATTGAAGGTGTGTCACAAGCGGTTGGGGGAGGGAAACATTCATAGCCACTGACTCAGTCAGTCAGCCACTGAAATCAGTCAGAAGTGACAAGAGATTGGGGAGAGAAATAAGTGGAGACAAAAGATACATCAGAATATCATCCGCAAAAAGGGCGATCTTATGATGCAATCCCGCCAACTCGAGACCCAAAATGTCCGGGTGAAGCCGAATGCGAACAGCAAGGGTTTTAAGGGTCATGATAAAAAGAAGAGGAGATAGGGGACAACTCTGACGCGTACCACCCTTACTTGGAAACCGAAAGGATTCAACCCCATGATAACGGACCGTAGCAGACGGGATACTATAAAGTCTATAAATCCACTGAAGAAAATAATTTCCCACACCCCACCTCTGCAAGGCCTTCTGTAAATAAGTCCAGGAAAGAGTATCAAAGGCTTCAGTCATATCCAAGGACAGAAGCATAAGATCACGGGACCGCATTTGAGGGAAATGACTAATTAAAATAGAGCATTGAATACTATTGGCCACCTGGCGTCAAGGCATGAAACCCACTTGATCCTTAACAATTAAGGTAGGGATTAACACATTCAATCTATTGGCCAAAGTTTTAGTAAGAATTTTCACGTCCACATTCAACAGAGAAATAGGGCGATAATTCGACCATGATTGTTGATCCTTCCCTGGTTTAGGAATCATCACAATCTGGGCCTTTAGCATTTCCGAAGTCAGCTGACCATCTCGCTCAAGCCGATTGAATACCTGGGCCAAAACAGGAACTACAATATCGCAAATTTTTTTTATAAAAGAGAGCCATAAAACCATCTGGGCAAGCACGCTTATGCACATTCAAAGATTGGATTTTCTGCCGAAGCTTATCCTGCGTAATATCAGCGCCAAACATGTCCCTTTGATCATCTGTTATATGAGGTAAAGGAGTCTCTCAAAGGAACGTGTCAATGACATCAGCTGGGGCATCCCCCGAACCAGCATAAAGTTTCGAAAGATGATGAGAGAACTCATCCACTATATGCCTGGGATTAGAGGTTCTCAGACACTTCCTAGTTTTCAGAGTATAATGATGTTGTCGAGGAGCAAACGATTATAACTTATTAGCTAACATAGTCCCTATTTTGTTCCCATTTGCATAAAACGTCTGACGAGACCACCGTAGATGGCGCTCATTCTCGTCAGTCAGACAAAGATTGAGATCTGTGCAAAGACTATCTACCTTCCATTGGAGCTAAGCCGTTGGAGACCTCTTAAACAGCACTGTACCCCTTTCAAGCTCACGTTCCAAATTCTGCCGATGTTGGTCCCATTCCTTTACATCACCTAGAAGTCAACTGTTTGATATGGCCCCTAATAACTGTTTTATACGCTTCCCAAAGAGCAACAGACGAAGAGACGGTACTAAAATTATTCCAAAAGTAATCCAAGGAGTGGATCCGAACATCCTCAACTACAGAGGAAAAAGAGAGAAGTGAATCATTAAGATACCAAGAGGGAGCTTGTGAACCATGAGAGGGAACTGAACACTGCGTGATAATGGGATCAAGGTCAGACCAAGAGACCGTAGGAAACCTCTTCAAGAGTAAATATGGGAGAAAAGAAGGGGCCACAAAAACGTGATCAATACGAGAATGGCTAGAATGAGGGTTGGAGAAAAAGGTTTAGTCCCTAAAAGTGGGATGTAATTCCCGCCAGGCATCAACCAGATAATGGGAATGGAGAATATGCCCAAACATTTTTTGTCCGAAAAAAAAAAATAGGCCGATTTTCACACTGTTAATGGGTTAATAGGTCGGCTGTTTTTCTGGATTTTGGCACATTTTTTTAATCGGTAATGCAGGCCATAGATGGGTCAAAAACTGGCTATTTTTTTTAAAAGAAAACAAAAAATCGGTCATTCAATAGGCCAATGTTACCACCAACGGTAAGAAAAAAATCGGCCGATTTTCATCCCGTCTTCGGCTGGCATTTAATTACTTCGGTCCCTGCAGAGAGCTCCGCTATTATATTTGACATTAAAAAGTATTGCGGTTGCAACATTGTATCTATTTGTATCCATTTTGGATAGATGTTTTTATTCGGATACAAATAGATACATTGTTGCAACCGCAATACTTTTTCATGTCAAATATAATAGCGACTGGAATTCTTCTTCTTCTTCTGTGTTCTAGAAGAGCAGCCCTCTCACCCACATTTCTAAGTTCTTTGAGTAAATCTGATGATAATTAGCTAGAGATCTCTCCAAGTTCCTCCTGAACAATCCCTTGAATCTTACCCAACAGAACCGAATCTTGATCCACGTGGGATGGCTGCAGAGGGGAACTGTGAAGAGCTGTCAAATGAATCCTCCAAGTCTCCTAAGGACTGTCTCATGGTCTCATCTGCAAGGGGGGGGGGGGGGCGATGCCATCTTGGAAAGGAAGCCGGCACTGCAGCTTATGATCAGCCTGCTGCTTGGACCGGACCCAATCTGGAGGAGCCATGGCCACCGATCGCACCCCCACACCTTACAATACCCGCAGAGACCAGATACTGCCCCCTGTTATTTACCTGCAAAATGCCTTAGTCTCTGTTGTCCACTAACTGTGAACATTAACCACCTGACCTCCTGAAGGTTTTACCCCCTTCATGACCGGGGCATTTTTTTGCTATTCAGCACTGTGCTACTTTAACTGGAAATTGCTCAATCATTCAACACTGTACCTAAATACAATTTATATCATTTTTTCCATACAAATAATGGAAATAAAGCCTTCTTTTGGTGATATTTGATCACCACTGGGTTTTTTATTTATATAAACCAAAATTTTGAAAAAAATATATTTTCTACTTTCTGTTTTAAAACATAACCAGTAAAAAATAAATAAATAAATAAATAAATAAATTTAGGCCAAAATGTATTCTGCTACATGTTTTTGGTAAAACAAAATCACAATAAGTGTATATTAATTGGTTTGTGTGAAAGTTATAGTATCTAAAAACGATAGCATATATACAGGAATTTATACAGGTATGATGCTTTACTGGTAATGGCGGTGATCAGAGACTTATAGTGTGACTGATAGTGTGATGGGCAATCTGGCACTAGCTGACACTGGCTGTGAGATACACTGACTATCTGACACTATCTGACACTGACATCAGTAGTGACACTAATACAGTGATCAGATATAATACTGTACATTGTCACCATACTAATGACATTGGATGGGAAGATGTTAGCATCAAGGGGCAATCAAAGGGTTAACTGTGTGCCTAACAAGTATAATGTGTGTGACATGTGTTGCTTTTAGTAGAGATCTGGCTGTTTCTGCTCCCTGTTTTGCAGGGATGACAGTGGGCAGGGATGACATTAGGGGTCTAATATACTACTGATGACTTCATGAAGAGGACCTGCCCATATCATCATATAAGTAGCTTGTTTGCACCCTTGTGATAAGAATAAATTCCACAAAAAAGTGCAAACAAATACACTAAAGGAAACAAAAATAAGAAGTAAAGGTTGAAAAGCACCCCCTTATCCCAGTACACACTCTGGGAAAAATGCACAGCTTAGGGAAAGCAAGTGTATGTACGAATTAAAGCAAGAATTCTAGGAGCAATAATTATTGTTAGGCTCCATGCACACTGGGCGTTTTGATAACATTAGCTGTGTAAAGTCACATTAAAAATGTGAGTTTTTCAACTTTTTTTTACAGTTTTTCCATTAGCGTTTAGCAGCGTTTTTCCAAGTTTGCGGTTTTTAGCGTTTTTTGACCAAAAAAAAAATTGAGGGGTCAAAAAAGTACAAAAATGCCAGTTTGTGGCGGTTTACTACGTTTTGCCATGTGTTTCAGCGTTTTTCAGCGTTAGAGTGTTTTTACAGTTACAAAACTTCTCTAGAAACCCACTAGTCCTTGGTTTTTCTTTCAGCCAAAAAACATCCCAGCCAAAAAACATTGATTACAGTCTATGTGTGCATGGACTCATCGGATAACATGCTGGGGAGTTTACTGGCTGTAGAAATAAATGGCAAAACACAAGAACAGCCGCTGTAAAAACGTCTAATGTGCATGAGCACTTAGCGCTAAACTGATAACCTGTAGAGGCTTTTAAAAAGTTGCCTAATAAGAATTTTATGTACCATTATTTTTTCACAGGCAGACACAATTTTAAGACATGACATATTTGGCATCTTTTTACTCAATGCAACCCCATCTTATATATTTTATTTAAAAATGGGTATTATATTGTTTGTTTGCACTAAAATTTAGTGTATTTTTTTCAAGAAAAAAATGTTTTTTATTTAAAAAAAAAAAATGCAACTGCCACCATCTTATTCTACAGGGTTTCTGATATTAAAAATATATATAATCGTTCGAGGGTTTAATGTCATTTCCAGCAAAAAAAGCAAATTGTAACAAGTATGCGAAACATTAAAAAAATTGCCCCAGTAGAAAAGTAGGTAAACTTTAATTCAACGTCGCTCAAAAAACAGTACCCTGTTTAAGCAGTGCTGCATGTGCTGTTTGTATCAAAGTTAGCAGTAATGAATACACAGTCCATATAGGTTGGAGGATTTATCGAACAAAGCCTTGTACTGCCCAGAGATGATTAGTAGTGAATTGCCTTAGGAGCTCCTCCTGATCATCACCACCCCTACATGTTATACCCACTAGATGGCTCCTCACTCACAACTACAAATCCTACACAAGCCTACAGTATTTCACCCCTACCTACACATATCACTAGTACTGGGCTACCCCAGGAAAATCCTTCCTATATTATATGCAAATAGAAACAGCTGAATTGACACTGCTCCCACCTTTTTTCACTTGTAATGTCACATGGCCCAATTTCAAGTTTAGGTGATTAAATCTATTTTTTATGATGTTGTAAACGCCAATCTTTTGTCTTTTATAGTGGATTTCTGACAGAGGAGCCAGACACGCACGGCTGTAAATTATACATACCAGACGTTCAGCATAATTTGCTATGAATTATAAATGGTGATGTGAGAATTTTAGAAATTTCATGCAAATTATGTGAAAGTTTTGCAATGTGTATTACTGTGCTTGTCATCCTAATACACCAGCCATGCTAAATTATTCCAACTGTGTTTTAACTATTTCCTATACAGACATAAATATAAATGAAGAAAATAGTTTGTAAAGACATGGAATATATTTCTGAACTGCTTAAAAGAAAAGTTTAGGATTTTATTTGTTATCATTCTACTTATCTAGGTGGATGCAGCTTTAATCCGATGCCTCATCTGTCCCCCGATGGTTCTAAGGACTCTCTGCTCTGCCCCCCCCAAAGCTCACTGGAGTGCTGGACTATGGAGGGGGTGGAAGGGGCTAGCTCCGACTTTCAGCAAATCAATGAGAGGCTGAGCCAGGTGCTGGTCCTGGGATCTGGGTGGATCCTGGCCTGGACCGGCTCTGTGATGTCAGCTGACAGTGGGCTTCAGCCCGCAGTCGGCTGAAAACGGGTCACGGGAGTGTACAACGAACTACACTCCTGTGATCCACAGAAGAAGTACAGCCAAATGAGCTTTGACTGTACTTTTCCTTTAAAATGATGCTGGACAAGTAAAAGTAGCTTACATCTATCTCCTTACCAATATAAGTTTCTTTGTCATGAGAAATGCAATGGCTTAGGCTCCATTCACATTAGGACATTTCAAATTACAATCGCACAAACAAAATCGCAGGACACGCAACTCCCAAAAAGGGTTCCAAAACTTTTGGGCTTCGCACGTCATGCAACTTGTTTGCGCGATCACAGCACATTTGTTACGCAGAAAAAAGCACAATCACAGCAAAAACGCCTCGCGTTTTCAGGTCTGTTGAAATAAATGGCAACTCCAAACACGATTGTGTATTTTAACATTGTCACACCGCGTTGCGGGCAGAATCG
This sequence comes from Staurois parvus, assembly GCF_062004578.1. NCBI lineage: Eukaryota > Metazoa > Chordata > Amphibia > Anura > Ranidae > Staurois > Staurois parvus. Next base: position 141,360 of record NW_028318189.1, on the reverse strand, counting down.
CGGCGATTTTGCCCACCATTTGAAACACCCTAATGGCAATGGAGCCTAAAGTGTGGGAAGCTGCCACACTTTTGCTGTGTGTCTTCCACATTACATAACAAGCAAAAGTGTACATAGAGAATCGTGCTTGGCACTGTATTTGAGCTTTTTTGCAGAATTACACTGTGCATCAACGCAGCACATGTTCTTGTGCGATTCCAGTGCGAACCAGTCCCAAAGGGTACAGCACCAAGCCTCCAAATATGCGCAACACAGGAGAAAGGAAATGGCTGCACATCAGATTTATTTAGCAATTTTTGAAAAGATGCAGGTGCTTATTTTGGTGCAGCAGAGTGTGTTTTTGGCCCCAGACTTCAATGGGGGCCACAGACTTTAATGGGGGCTCACGAAAAGCACATGAAAAATGCATGTACATGTGTTTTTGGTGAGTTTTATGCAGGTTTTGTGTTCAACAACCAGTCTTCTCTCCTATAACAAAGCATCGATCATGAAAATGCATCAAAAACATGCAAAAATTAGCTAAAAATGCCCTGAAATTGCATAGTTATGCAGCAGTAATGTGAACTTACCTAAAATGCATGAAATGCAATACTGCAAAGCAAAATTATAATGATAGAGCCTGCCACTGCTGAGATACAAGCGTGCTGGACAAAAAGTTGGTGTCAATGGAAGATATAGCACAGCATTGTTGGTGTCAGTGAGAGGAATAGTGCCTGGTGTCAGTGGGAAGAATAGTGTCCCAAAGGCTGAATAAATGTGAGCAAAAAGCTGCATCCGACCCACGGGCCACAGTTTGGGGAACGCTGCGGTAGATTAATCCTTGTAGTAGTATGGATAAAGTGTATTAAACCCAAAATGTAATATATTGCAGTTTACTCATTCTTAAACATAGCGGCTGCATTAGTGCATTAGTTTTCTTTTGTTAGGCTTTTTTCACTTTATTTCACTTGGTGATCCTACCAGTAACATACTTCTTGTCTTAGGGTGTCAGCATTCCAGATAAGCATACACCTGACTGCATTGTCAGTCTAGGGAGAGGGTATTGTTAGACTAGCAGGTTAAGCCTGGGTTCACATACAGTCATGGCCGAAATTGTTGGCACCCTTGATATTTTTCCTGAAAATCAAGTATTTCACACAAAAAAGGTATTGCATTAACACATGTTTTGCTATACACATGTTTATTCCCTTTGTATGTATTGGAACAAATATAAAACAGAGGCAGAAAAGCAAATATGACATAATGTCACACAAAACCCCAAAAATGGGCTGGACAAAAGTATTGGCACCCTTAACTTAATATTTGGTTGCACACCCTTTGGAAAACATAACTGAAATCAGTCGCTTCCTATAACCATCAATAAGCTTCTGACACCTCTCACCCGGAATTTTGGACCACTCTTCCTTTGCAAACAGCTCCAGGTCTCTCTTATTGGAAGGACACCTTTTCCCAACAGCAATTTTAAGATCTCTCCACAGGTGTTCAATGGGATTTAGATCTGGGCTCATTGCTGGCCACTTCAGAACTCTCCAGCGCTTCTTTGCCATCCATTTCTGAGTGCTTTTTGACGTATGTTTGGGGTCATTGTCCTGCTGGAAGACCCAGGATCTTGGACGCAAACCCAGCTTTCTGACACTGGGCCCTACAGTGCGACCCAAAATCCTTTGGTAATCCTCAGATTTCATGATGCCTTGCACACAGTCAAGGCACCCAGTGCCAGAGGCAGCAAAACAACCCCAAAACATCATTGAACCTCCACCATATTTTACCGTAGGTACTGTGTTTTGTTCTTTGTAGGCCTCATTCCGTTTTCGGTAAACAGTAGAATGATGTGCTTTACCGAAAAGCTCTATCTTGGTCTCATCTGTCCACAAGACGTTTTCCCAGAAGGCTTTTGGCTTACTCAAGTACATTTTGGCAAACTGTAGTCTTGCTTTTTTATGTCTCTGTGTCAGCAGTGGGGTCCTCCTGGGTCTCCTGCCATAGCGTTTCATTTCATTTAAATGTCGACGGATAGTTCGCGCTGACACTGATGCTCCCTGAGCCTGCAGGACAGCTTGAATGTCTTTGGAACATGTTTGGGGCTGCTTATCCACCATCCGGACTATTCTGCGTTGCAATCTTTCATCAATTTTCCTCATCCGTCCACGACCAGGGAGATTAGCTACAGTGCCATGGGTTGCAAACTTCTTGATAATGTTGCGCACTGTGGACAAAGGCAAATCTAGTTCTCTGGAGATGGACTTGTAACCTTGAGATTGTTGATATTTTGCCACAATTTTGGTTCTCAGGTCCTCAGACAGTTCTCGTCTCCTCTTTCTGTTGTCCATGCTTAGTGTGGCACAGACAGACACACAATGCAAAGGTTAAGTGAACGTCTCTCCTTTTTATCTGCTTTCAGGTGTGATTTCTATATTGCCCACACCTGTTACTTGCCCCAGGTGAGTTTACAGGAGCATCACATGCTTGTAACATTCTTATTTATCCGCAGTTGTGAAAGGGTGCCAATACTTTTGTCCAGCCCATTTTTGGAGGTTTGTGTGACATTATGTCGAATTTGCTTTCTTTCCTCCCTTTTTTTGTTTTGTCCCAATACACACAAAGGGAATAAACATGTGTATAGCAAAACATGTGTTAATGCAATACGTTTCGTGAGAAATACATGATTTCCTGGAGAAATATCAAGGGTGCCAACAATTTCGGCCATGACTGTATATGCAGTGCGGTATATCGCATGTGATTCGCACAGGAACCGCACCGCATTCCTGTGCAAATCACATGCGATTTGTGTGCGGTAGGTTGCAGCCATACATTTTGTATGGTTCTAATCGCACCGCACCCGCACCAAAAAAGGTGCAGGACCCTTTTTTGGGTCCACACTAGAATTCACAACTGCGATCCGATTCTGCACATCGTACTGTTTTGTGGACTGCTTTCGGGGTATTGTTAACTTAACATACACACCCGCAGTGGTTCGCATGAACGGTGTGATTCTGATGCGGTGCAGAATTCACACAGAAAATGCTGCAAATTCCGCACCGCATCAGTGTAAACCCGGGCTTAGATGGATTTGACTGACAAATTCAAGCTGAACTCCAGCTAACACTTTATAAGAAGTTACAGCAAAAATGTTTTTTTCGCTTTGAGATATAGGTTTTACATAAATTAATAAAAGCTGATCATTGTAGGCGCCCCTGTCAGTGTTATTTATTTATTTATTATTTATCCTAGATTGTAAGCTACCAGGATCAGGCCCTCCTATCCCTCTTGTATTGAACTGTATTGTTGCTGTATTGTCTCCCTTTATATTGTAAAGTGCTGAGCAAACTGTTGGCGCTATATAAATCCTGTATAATAATAATATTATAGGTACTTGTATAGCGCTATCAATATACAGTGCTTTACATATATATTGTACATTCACATCAGTCCCTAACCCTCAAGGGGTGTACAATCTAAGGTCCCTAACTCACATTCATATACTAGGGCCAATTTAGACAGGAGCTCAGCCAACTAACCTACCAGCATGTCTTCGGAGTGTGGAAGGAAACCGGAGTACCTGGAGGAAACCCATGCAGGCACAGGGAGAACATGCAAAATTTAAGCCGTGGTGCCATGATTGGGATTTTAACCGACTCTAGTACTGCCAGGCAGAAGTGCTAACCATTTAGTCACTGTGCTGCCCATAGTGTTATAAGCGATGATGTCAACACTCGCCATGCGTTTCAATGTAATGCCTTCATCAGGAGTTTATGACGTCAAACAAACAAATTTATACCCCTGCCGGGTGTGAATTGTAGTGCCACTAATTAACTTTTTTAAACATGAGTAGCCATGTGCGCTCCGGAAATTTTCTTTTTGTTTCATTGTGGATGCATTCATTTGTTGAAGAATTTAATTTCGTCATATTTGTTATTTTGAACCTGTTTGTTTTTGGTCCGGGTGGATTTGAAAAATGTAGCAGTTTTTCCGGAAGATAGTGTCAGGAATGGACTTGCCAATGGTGGAGGGACTCACCTGCCTTGTGGGCTGCAGTACCAGGGCTGGCCAGCGGGTGCTCTCAGCAACCAGAAGCTCACTCCTGCAGTCAGCCATCACCTGAGGCTGATTGCAGGAAGTGTATTTAAGGAATGGCCAGACCTGCAGTCAGTGCCTTGGTGTATGTTTCCCATGAGCCCCTGTACCTGCATCCTGTCTGCTTCCTGCCTAATTCCTGATTCTGCTTGATCCTGACCCTGAATGAACTCCGCCTGTCCTGACCTCGGCTATTCCTGACCACTCTCCAGCCTACTCCTTTGGTACCTTGTCTGCCTGATTGTTCCTGACCCGGCCCGTCTGACTACGCTCTGCCTACTCCTTTGTGTCTTGTCTGCCCGATGATTTCTGACCCGGCCCGCCTGACCACTCCACCTCGCCAGCCCTGACTGCTCTTATCTGTGTACATTCCGTTATCAGTTGGAGGTTTGGTTTTGTTATATTGTGCGTTATATTTGTGTATAACCATTAATAAATTATATTGTTACACCATACTTGAGCCTGCGTTTCCCTGTGTTCAGTTCACGCATCTCTGGTCCTACCCAGAGCCCTGACAGATAGCTATATATTATCAAATAGAACAGATTTGTATCAGAAGGATTTTATATTTTCGGACGCTATTTCAACCCACCAAGAGAAATGGCAGGAGCTGATTAGACAATATTGACTGTCGTGCATCCAAATTAACGAATAGAACGAAATTCGGATCCCTTCGTTATCTGAATCCAAATGATCAAACAAATTTGAAAATGAAATTTATTTCCCCATGGGCCTGAACTATTGCATCATGTGATGTCACCCGGATGAAACAAATGCATTTGTTAATTATGTTATAACTTTTTTCATATTCGTTGACATTCATTACTATATCCATTTGGACATTCGTATACATCCAAATCTTCGAAAGTGAAATTTTCATCTGAAAAAGAATCAAAACTAAACACACACATCTAAATGTGAGTGGCTTTCTTTCTGATGTTTTACCCTTATAACAATGTTACTATTCTATGGGAGTTTTCTTTTTTCTTTTCTCAGTACAAAATCCCAAGTTTTGAGGCAGAGCTGATATGCTAGTAATACTTGCTTTGACCTTCCTGTGATCCGCAAGGCCATTATTGGTGGGGGGGTCTCCGTGAGGTGATGGAACAGTTGTGATCGTTATTTCAAAATTTTATTTTGTTTTATTTTATTGATACAAATTTCACATTAATTGGGTGCAGTATTATCCAATTTCAATAAATTAAAACATTATTTCATAAAGACTGGGAATAATTTGTAAATGTTCACTAACCCATAGCAAATCAGAATTCATTTTAATGTAGTTAAAGGATAAGTTTACCTTTAGTAACTTGTTAAATGGTACACCCATATTTATGGTGTAACAAGCAACATGTTATTAAATCCCCTGCTGCCACCCTGACCCGACCCCCCATTGTGGCAGCTGGCGGGGATCTTCCCCCTGTACCCACTGTCACAATATGGCTGTGCTGACAGTTGGTAGTTCTCAAGGAAATGCAAAGGCGCTGGTGATTGATCCCCCTGGACGTCAGTAACTCCCTGCCTGTATCAGAGGTACGGACAGACAGCTCTACTGACAGTCTGCAGGAGCTTGGCATTGCACCTGTGATCTGCTGATCGTGGGTACAATGCTTTGCAGGCTCCTAAGAAAGCAAATAATAACAAGCACATTTTTATACCTGCAAAAAACGTTATTTTTTTAAAGGTAAGCTTAGCCTTTAAATCATCGCAAGGCAGGTTCTGGATGTTATGGGTAGCGCACTTTGCATTTTGTGCTATACTTACTGTACATTGTTTTACAGATAAAGCCTTAAAATGTGTACTAACTGAAAATGTACCCAGATTTTCTTTGAATAAGCTGACAAAGTGCCTGGTGTCAGATTGAAGCTATTATTTTTGCAAATGCTCTGATAAGCTGCCAGAGGTGAACCACGCTTTCCTTTTCTTCTGTTAATCAGCTCAAGGTACCCTGTTTCCACTGTGCTTCCTAAAATAAAGCTGAATAAACAGTGTTGGCCTTATAAAATACCTAACAACAGAGTATTTTGTTTTGCCCATATCAGTCAATCAGATTTAACCATTCATTCTCTCTTGCTTTGCTGAAAACATGTAATGGACAATCTATTTGGCTGTTTTGGATCATTGGGCCTGTTTAAAGTATATATAAATCCTAACAGTGAACTCCCCCTGTTGCTCCCCTTTGGTTTGTTAAATATATATATTACAATTTTGTTATACAGAATCTGTTTGGTAAGTGCAAAAAAAAGTACCTGTTGATTATGTCCTATAATCAGAGATGTCTTGTGCAGAGGTCCTGTGTTAGCTCAAGGAGTGCACTTAGTCCTCCTAGTTCTTATCTTCAACTAGAGCACAATAATGCAGGCCATAGACGGGTCGTTTATCACTCCGTTAGTGGGGCCAGCCCGTCGGCCGTTTTTCGCAGATCTTCTTGTTTCGTTTTATCGGTCATGCTGGAAAATCCAGGAAAAACGGACGTTTTTCATGGACATTGGTGGCAGCATCAGCAATGGGGCCAACCGATTTTTCTTTTTATCGGCCGAAAATTCAGCCGATAAACGGCCCGTCTATGGCCTGCCTTAGTTCTTGTGATGTAGAGATGAAGAGAAGAAAGAGTTTTAGTAGTTTAACTTAGCCCCTTCCTGCCGCGGCCTCCTGGCCCTTTAAAAGGTTCTAAATGCTGGGAGGTAGAGCCAGGCATTCTGATCATGTGACCTCTGTGATTGGCAATATCGGGAACTTTCCAGTACTTGCTGGTGACTGTGCTGACAGCTCACAGGCAGCACACTTTCATCACAGAAATATGTTTATATAAGGATGCATATATGTGGTCTTTCAGCATTAAATCCCATCCAATGAGGTAGCCGGATATATGTGTACCCCTGGTGGGAACAGGTTAATCGCTTCTGCGCCGCCCAATAGCAGAAATACTGCTACAGGGTGACACGGGTGCGAAAAATAACATATATATATATATATATATATATATATGACTTTGCAGTTCCAGGTAGGGGGCGCACACGTGCCCTACCCACGGCAGCATTCGTGGCCTCAGCTGTCAATCACCAGGTCCCGCCCAATGATTCCCTTCTGGCACCCAGCGATCGTTGAGTATAACCGACAGGGGAGAAACCTGTGTATAAATAACCCAGATCTCTCCCGTCAGCTCCTGAACACTGCTTTGTATGGCTCTGCATAGTACAACCATACAAAGCAGTGTGCTTACAGTGTAACAAATAAATACTATATGGATATACAATAAATTTGGTGCAATGAAATATATATATGATTGTGATAGTCAATACACATATATTATATTAATATTATTATTGAGTCCCAGTTCGTGAGAATAAAGTGCAAAAGTGTTACATGCTTGATTGTGAACTCCGTAATAAAGTGACAGGTGCTCCACTGTGCTCAAACAGAAGCCCCACATGGATTTGCACTCACTGTTATCCCATGACCCCCTATCTCTAGGATGGTCTTATGCGCTTTGTTGGGAACTATCCCAGTGTGATGCGTGGTAGTGATAACCAATAATCCTTCCCGGGGGAGGGGGAGTTTATGCAGCGTAGCTAGTGGTAAATTATGTTATATGACAGGCTGTAAACAGCGTTGCTAATGGTAACAGTGAAACTCCACAAGGGCTGTATCAGAATTCCTCCTCTTCTCCACAGGTAGTAAAGCAAGTATTAACATAAAAATAGAGACAAAAACGGACATCCCCTAGTGTAAAACCATAAAACTTTAATATTGGGGAGAAAATGTAAAAATACAACTCACAAGCAAAGTGCCCATAACCTTGCCCTCAGTGTATTCATAGGAAGAAAACGAACTCTCCTGCGCTCTATGACCCAAACTGGGGTAGGTAGATGGAGCCAGGACTTGGAAGTTTCTAACACCAGTGCATATGGGGTTGTGCAGCTCCAAACAAGGCTGGGGAAGCCCGACCAATACTGTGAAGCGAAAACAAAAAGCGCACCAACCTTGTGCATTACCTCAGTAAGCCAAAAATGTATTAATTACAGAATAATACTCACAAACACTGAAGTATATCATGCGTGTAAGTCCTCAAAGGGACTAAGGAAAAAAGAAGCCTGCGTGAGTCCCATCAGAGGAGTGGACACCCAGGGAACAGCTGACGCATTTCAAAGGGGAACCTTCTTCATCAGAGCTTGACCAAGCTTTTGGCTTACTGAGGTAATGCACAAGGTTGGTGCGCTTTTTGGTTGTTTTCGCTTCACACTCAGTGTATTCAGCCTTGTTGTTTGTGAATGAAAGCCAAGATGGCCGCCGCGTTCCAGCGTGCACTCCAAAGGGCGGAAGTGACGTCAGCGGAAGCTGCACCATCAAACCTCGATGCGTTTTGATCGTCATCAGGAAGTGCAAAATCTGCCATTTTGGAGATGGCATTTATACCCTGCAGTCACTGTGCCAATTACTACAACTGTGTCACTCGTTTTTTTCTCAAACTTGTTACTATTTGACTGCAACATTGCAATGTCAGTCTGCGCTATAAACAAAAAAAGACAATATTTTTTACTTTTGGGTATAAAAAAATAAAGTAAACTCAAAGTTAGTCATAAATTTAGGCCAAAATGTATTCTGCTACATGCCTTTGGTAAAAACAAATTCCAATAAGTGTATATTGATTGCTTTGTGTGAAAGTTGTAGTGTCTACAAACTATGGTATAGATACTGCAACTTACACCATTTTTTGCTATACAGCGCTGCGCTAGTTTAACTGACATGTGCATGGTCATGCAATGCTGTATATAAATGAAATTTATGTCCTTTTTTTAACACAAATAGAGCTTTCTTTTGTTGGTATTTGATCACCTGTGCACTTTTTATTTTTTGCTCTATAAACAAAAAACCCCGAAAATGTTGAAAAAAACTGATATTTTCTCATTTTTGTCATAAAAAAAATCCAAAAAACCCAAATTTTGTCATAAATTTAGGCCAAAATGTATTCTGCTACATGTTTTTGGTGAAAGTTATAGCTAGAGATGAGCGAATCGAAGTATCCGAAGTGGAATTCGAGTCGAATATCGGAAAAATTTCGATTCGTGCCGAATCCGAAAAATAGCCTAATTCGGACGCGCGAATCGAAATTTTTCAGAAAATGGCGGCTGACATGTGCGGCGACGGAGCGGGGATGTCTGGGAAGGCGCGCAGACAAGGCGCGCTGACCCATAATGCATTCCTCAACTACATGTGATCGCATCAGCCTATCAGCAGCCAGCCAGCCAGCACTGTGTAATGGTCGAGCTATAAATAGCGGCCATTTTGGAATTCTTCATTTGCCTGCAGTTATTGAACAGAGGCAGACCGCTCTGTACTAGGGACAGGGACAGAGTTAGGGCCACAGAAACGATAATTGGGGACAGAGAAAAGTTACTTAGGGACAGAGAACCATTACTCAGGGACACAGACTTGTTAATGAGGGCCACAGAATCGTTATTTAGGGACAAAGAAACGCTAGTTAGGGCCACAGAATTCATAATCAGGGACAGACAGAATTGTTACTTAGTGCCAGAGAATTGTTACTTAGGGCCACAGAAACGTTATTAGGGCCACAGAATTGTTACTCAGGGACAGACAGAATTGTTACTGAGTGCCAGAGAATTGTTACTCAGGGACAGACAGAATTGTTACTGAGTGCCAGAGAATTGTTACTTAGGGCCACAGAAACTTTAATTAGGGCCACAGAATTTTTACTCAGGGACAGACAGAATTGTTACTCAGTGCCAGAGAATTGTTACTCAGGGACAGACAGAATTGTTACTGAGTGCCAGAGAATTGTTACTTAGGGCCACAGAAACTTTACTTAGGGCCACAGAATTTTTACTCAGGGACAGACAGAATTGTTACTGAGTGCCAGAGAATTGTTACTCAGGGACAGACAGAATTGTTACTGAGTGCCAGAGAATTGTTACTTAGGGCCACAGAAACTTTACTTAGGGCCACAGAATTGTTACTCGCACAGACACAGAATTGTTACTCGCACAGACACAGAATTGTTACTGAAGGCCACAGAACTGTTACTTAGGGCCACAGAATTGTTACTCGCACAGACACAGAATTGTTACTCGCACAGACACAGAACTGTTACTGAGGGCCACAGAACTGTTACTTAGGGCCACAGAATTGTTACTCGCACAGACACAGAATTGTTACTCAGGGCCACAGAACTGTTACTTAGGGACAAAGAAACGCTAGTTAGGGCCACAGAATTCATACTCAGGGACAGACAGAATTGTTACGGAGTGCCAGAGAATTGTTACTCTGGGCCACAGAAACTTTACTTAGGGCCACAGAATTTTTACTCAGGGACAGACAGAATTGTTACTGAGTGCCAGAGAATTGTTACTCAGGGACAGACAGAATTGTTACGGAGTGCCAGAGAATTGTTACTCAGGGCCACAGAAACTTTACTTAGGGCCACAGAATTTTTACTCAGGGACAGACAGAATTGTTACTGAGTGCCAGAGAATTGTTACTCAGGGACAGACAGAATTGTTACGGAGTGCCAGAGAATTGTTACTTAGGGCCACAGAAACTTTACTTAGGGCCACAGAATTGTTACTCGCACAGACACAGAATTGTTACTCGCACAGACACAGAACTGTTACTGAGGGCCACAGAAACTTTACTTAGGGACAAAGAAACGCTAGTTAGGGCCACGGAATTCATACTCAGGGACAGACAGAATTGTTACGGAGTGCCAGAGAATTGTTACTCAGGGCCACAGAAACTTTACTTAGGGCCACAGAATTTTTACTCAGGGACAGACAGAATTGTTACTGAGTGCCAGAGAATTGTTACTCAGGGACAGACAGAATTGTTACGGAGTGCCAGAGAATTGTTACTCAGGGACAGACAGAATTGTTACTGAGTGCCAGAGAATTGTTACTTAGGGCCACAGAAACTTTAATTAGGGCCACAGAATTTTTACTCAGGGAAAGACAGAATTGTTACTGAGTGCCAGAGAATTGTTACTCAGGGACAGACAGAATTGTTACCGAGTGCCAGAGAATTGTTACTCAGGGACAGACAGAATTGTTACTGAGTGCCAGAGAATTGTTACTTAGGGCCACAGAAACTTTAATTAGGGCCACAGAATTTTTACTCAGGGACAGACAGAATTGTTACTGAGTGCCAGAGAATTGTTACTCAGGGACAGACAGAATTGTTACGGAGTGCCAGAGAATTGTTACTCAGGGCCACAGAAACTTTACTTAGGGCCAGAGAATTTTTACTCAGGGACAGACAGAATTGTTACTGAGTGCCAGAGAATTGTTACTCAGGGACAGACAGAATTGTTACTGAGTGCCAGATAATTGTTACTCAGGGCCCCAGAAACTTTACTTAGGGCCACAGAATTTTTACTCAGGGACAGACAGAATTGTTACTGAGTGCCAGAGAATTGTTACTCAGGGACAGACAGAATTGTTACTGAGTGCCAGAGAATTGTTACTTAGGGCCACAGAAACTTTACTTAGGGCAACAGAATTGTTACTCGCACAGACACAGAATTGTTACTCGCACAGACACAGAATTGTTACTGAGGGCCACAGAACTGTTACTTGGGGCCACAGAAACGTTAATCAGGGACACAGAATTGTTACTGAGGGCCACAGAACTGTTACTTAGGGCCACAGAATTGTTACTCGCACAGACACAGAATTGTTACTCAGGGACACAGAATTGTTACTCAGGGACACATAATCGTTTAATTAAAGAGTATGTCAGACAACATGCAGAGGAGTGGCAGAGGAGGCAATGTTTTAGGAGCGAGCAGACGTGGCAGCAGAGGAAGGGGTCGAGGCAGCACTATTCGCAGCGAGAGGCCAGTGCTCCCGGTGTCATCCAGCGGTCGTGTCTCCACCGACAACCCTGCCGTCGTCGATTGGTTGGCTCGGTCGTCTTCCTCTTCCCAGGTCACCTCTGACACCTACAGCCAACGGTCGGTGGGTACGTCAGACACAACCGTTAGTTGGCATGGCCCGGGACCAAGCCCACTGAAATCACGTGTCCTCTACCTGCCCCTGTCCTTTGGTGTTCCCTCACCAAGCGAAGTATCGCATGCTGTGGGCTCAGCCCCACTGTACAGTGAGGAAGAGCTAACAGAGGGCGGTCAGGAACGGGGGGAGACATCCGCCTTTTCAGCAGCCAGGCGAAGAAGTAGTGGCGAGGAGAGTGGCTCGGTAGCCGGTCTAGAGACAGGTCTGTCTCCTGACCCAGACGCAGCCGAGGGGGCTAGTAGTGAGGCGGAGACCCTAATTGATGATGATGAGGCTGATCGCACTTGGTAGCCTCGTCGTCATCAGGCTATTGCTTCCGCATCATCAGGAGAAGAGGGTGGCAGCTTGGCAGCGAGCAAAACAGTCGGTGGGCTGTCTCCATCGCCACACTCTGCCATGTGCCACTTTCAGGTCTCCTCACACACTGCTGGTGTGTAGAATTTTTTGACATAGGGTGCTGGCAGATTATGGGCCTCCCATAGCTGCTGCCAGGCCCCTAATCTGCCATGGGCCCCTATATACCGCCTCCTCATGCTGCTGCCAGGTCCACAGTGTCTCATGCCATGTGCCACTTTCAGGTCTCCTCACACTGCTGGTGTGTAGAATTTTTTGACATAGGGTGCTGGCAGATTATGGGCCTCCTATAGCTGCTGCCAGGCCCCTAATCTGCCATAGGCCCCTATATACCGCTTCCTCATGCTGCTGCCAGGTCCAGAGTCTCTCATGGGTCCCTGTACGGCCTCCCATTGCTGCTGTCTCCATCGCCACACTCTGCCATGTGCCACTTTCAGGTCTCACACACTGCTGGTGTGTAGAATTTTTTGACATAGGGTGCTGGCAGATTACGGGCCTCCCATAGCTGCTGCCAGGCCCCTAATCTGCCATAGGCCCCTATATACCGCCTCCTCATGCTGCTGCCAGGTCCAGAGTCTGTCATGGGTCCCTGTACGGCCTCCCATTGCTGCTGTCTCCATCGCCACACTCTGCCATGTGCCACTTTCAGGTCTCCTCACACACTGCTGGTGTGTAGAATTTTTTGACATAGGGTGCTGGCAGATTATGGGCCTCCTATAGCTGCTGCCAGGCCCCTAATCTGCCATAGGCCCCTATATACCGCTTCCTCATGCTGCTGCCAGGTCCAGAGTCTCTCATGGGTCCCTGTACGGCCTCCCATTGCTGCTGTCTCCATCGCCACACTCTGCCATGTGCCACTTTCAGGTCTCACACACTGCTGGTGTGTAGAATTTTTTGACATAGGGTGCTGGCAGATTACGGGCCTCCCATAGCTACTGCCAGGCCCCTAATCTGCCATAGGCCCCTATATACCGCCTCCTCATGCTGCTGCCAGGTCCAGAGTCTGTCATGGGTCCCTGTACGGCCTCCCATTGCTGCTGTCTCCATCGCCACACTCTGCCATGTGCCACTTTCAGGTCTCCTCACACACTGCTGGTGTGTAGAATTTTTTGACATAGGGTGCTGGCAGATTACGGGCCTCCCATAGCTGCTGCCAGGCCCCTAATCTGCCATAGGCCCCTATATACCGCTTCCTCATGCTGCTGCCAGGTCCAGAGTCTCTCATGGGTCCCTGTACGGCCTCCCATTGCTGCTGTCTCCATCGCCACACTCTGCCATGTGCCACTTTCAGGTCTCCTCACACACTGCTGGTGTGTAGAATTTTTTGACATAGGGTGCTGGCAGATTATGGGCCTCCTATAGCTGCTGCCAGGCCCCTAATCTGCCATAGGCCCCTATATACCGCTTACTCATGCTGCTGCCAGGTCCAGAGTCTCTCATGGGTCCCTGTACGGCCTCCCATTGCTGCTGTCTCCATCGCCACACTCTGCCATGTGCCACTTTCAGGTCTCACACACTGCTGGTGTGTAGAATTTTTTGACATAGGGTGCTGGCAGATTACGGGCCTCCCATAGCTGCTGCCAGGCCCCTAATCTGCCATAGGCCCCTATATACCGCCTCCTCATGCTGCTGCCAGGTCCAGAGTCTGTCATGGGTCCCTGTACGGCCTCCCATTGCTGCTGTCTCCATCGCCACACTCTGCCATGTGCCACTTTCAGGTCTCCTCACACACTGCTGGTGTGTAGAATTTTTTGACATAGGGTGCTGGCAGATTATGGGCCTCCCATAGCTGCTGCCAGGCCCCTAATCTGCCATGGGCCCCTATATACCGCCTCCTCATGCTGCTGCCAGGTCCACAGTGTCTCATGCCATGTGCCACTTTCAGGTCTCCTCACACTGCTGGTGTGTTGAATTTTTTGACATAGGGTGCTGGCAGATTATGGGCCTCCTATAGCTGCTGCCAGGCCCCTAATCTGCCATAGGCCCCTATATACCGCTTCCTCATGCTGCTGCCAGGTCCAGAGTCTGTCATGGGTCCCTGTACGGCCTCCCATTGCTGCTGTCTCCATCGCCACACTCTGCCATGTGCCACTTTCAGGTCTCCTCACACACTGCTGGTGTGTAGAATTTTTTGACATAGGGTGCTGGCAGATTATGGGCCTCCCATAGCTGCTGCCAGGCCCCTAATCTGCCATGGGCCCCTATATACTGCCTCCTCATGCTGCTGCCAGGTCCACAGTGTCTCATGCCATGTGCCACTTTCAGGTCTCCTCACACTGCTGGTGTGTTGAATTTTTTGACATAGGGTGCTGGCAGATTATGGGCCTCCTATAGCTGCTGCCAGGCCCCTAATCTGCCATAGGCCCCTATATACCGCTTCCTCATGCTGCTGCCAGGTCCAGAGTCTGTCATGGGTCCCTGTACGGCCTCCCATTGCTGCTGTCTCCATCGCCACACTCTGCCATGTGCCACTTTCAGGTCTCCTCACACACTGCTGGTGTGTAGAATTTTTTGACATAGGGTGCTGGCAGATTATGGGCCTCCCATAGCTGCTGCCAGGCCCCTAATCTGCCATAGGCCCCTATATACCGCTTCCTCATGCTGCTGCCAGGTCCAGAGTCTCTCATGGGTCCCTGTACGGCCTCCCATTGCTGCTGTCTCCATCGCCACACTCTGCCATGTGCCACTTTCAGGTCTCCTCACACACTGCTGGTGTGTAGAATTTTTGACATAGGGTGCTGGCAGATTATGGGCCTCCTATAGCTGCTGCCAGGCCCCTAATCTGCCATAGGCCCCTATATACCGCTTCCTCATGCTGCTGCCAGGTCCAGAGTCTCTCATGGGTCCCTGTACGGCCTCCCATTGCTGCTGTCTCCATCGCCACACTCTGCCATGTGCCACTTTCAGGTCTCACACACTGCTGGTGTGTAGAATTTTTTGACATAGGGTGCTGGCAGATTACGGGCCTCCTATAGCTGCTGCCAGGCCCCTAATCTGCCATAGGCCCCTATATACCGCCTCCTCATGCTGCTGCCAGGTCCAGAGTCTGTCATGGGTCCCTGTACGGCCTCCCATTGCTGCTGTCTCCATCGCCACACTCTGCCATGTGCCACTTTCAGGTCTCCTCACACACTGCTGGTGTGTAGAATTTTTTGACATAGGGTGCTGGCAGATTATGGGCCTCCTATAGCTGCTGCCAGGCCCCTAATCTGCCATAGGCCCCTATATACCGCTTCCTCATGCTGCTGCCAGGTCCAGAGTCTCTCATGGGTCCCTGTACGGCCTCCCATTGCTGCTGTCTCCATCGCCACACTCTGCCATGTGCCACTTTCAGGTCTCACACACTGCTGGTGTGTAGAATTTTTTGACATAGGGTGCTGGCAGATTACGGGCCTCCCATAGCTGCTGCCAGGCCCCTAATCTGCCATAGGCCCCTATATACCGCCTCCTCATGCTGCTGCCAGGTCCAGAGTCTGTCATGGGTCCCTGTACGGCCTCCCATTGCTGCTGTCTCCATCGCCACACTCTGCCATGTGCCACTTTCAGGTCTCCTCACACACTGCTGGTGTGTAGAATTTTTTGACATAGGGTGCTGGCAGATTATGGGCCTCCTATAGCTGCTGCCAGGCCCCTAATCTGCCATAGGCCCCTATATACCGCTTCCTCATGCTGCTGCCAGGTCCAGAGTCTCTCATGGGTCCCTGTACGGCCTCCCATTGCTGCTGTCTCCATCGCCACACTCTGCCATGTGCCACTTTCAGGTCTCCTCACACACTGCTGGTGTGTAGAATTTTTTGACATAGGGTGCTGGCAGATTATGGGCCTCCCATAGCTGCTGCCAGGCCCCTAATCTGCCATGGGCCCCTATATACCGCCTCCTCATGCTGCTGCCAGGTCCACAGTGTCTCATGCCATGTGCCACTTTCAGGTCTCCTCACACTGCTGGTGTGTAGAATTTTTTGACATAGGGTGCTGGCAGATTATGGGCCTCCTATAGCTGCTGCCAGGCCCCTAATCTGCCATAGGCCCCTATATACCGCTTCCTCATGCTGCTGCCAGGTCCAGAGTCTCTCATGGGTCCCTGTACGGCCTCCCATTGCTGCTGTCTCCATCGCCACACTCTGCCATGTGCCACTTTCAGGTCTCACACACTGCTGGTGTGTAGAATTTTTTGACATAGGGTGCTGGCAGATTATGGGCCTCCTATAGCTGCTGCCAGGCCCCTAATCTGCCATAGGCCCCTATATACCGCTTCCTCATGCTGCTGCCAGGTCCAGAGTCTCTCATGGGTCCCTGTACGGCCTCCCATTGCTGCTGTCTCCATCGCCACACTCTGCCATGTGCCACTTTCAGGTCTCACACACTGCTGGTGTGTAGAATTTTTTGACATAGGGTGCTGGCAGATTACGGGCCTCCCATAGCTACTGCCAGGCCCCTAATCTGCCATAGGCCCCTATATACCGCCTCCTCATGCTGCTGCCAGGTCCAGAGTCTGTCATGGGTCCCTGTACGGCCTCCCATTGCTGCTGTCTCCATCGCCACACTCTGCCATGTGCCACTTTCAGGTCTCCTCACACACTGCTGGTGTGTAGAATTTTTTGACATAGGGTGCTGGCAGATTACGGGCCTCCCATAGCTGCTGCCAGGCCCCTAATCTGCCATAGGCCCCTATATACCGCTTCCTCATGCTGCTGCCAGGTCCAGAGTCTCTCATGGGTCCCTGTACGGCCTCCCATTGCTGCTGTCTCCATCGCCACACTCTGCCATGTGCCACTTTCAGGTCTCCTCACACACTGCTGGTGTGTAGAATTTTTTGACATAGGGTGCTGGCAGATTATGGGCCTCCTATAGCTGCTGCCAGGCCCCTAATCTGCCATAGGCCCCTATATACCGCTTCCTCATGCTGCTGCCAGGTCCAGAGTCTCTCATGGGTCCCTGTACGGCCTCCCATTGCTGCTGTCTCCATCGCCACACTCTGCCATGTGCCACTTTCAGGTCTCACACACTGCTGGTGTGTAGAATTTTTTGACATAGGGTGCTGGCAGATTACAGGCCTCCCATAGCTGCTGCCAGGCCCCTAATCTGCCATAGGCCCCTATATACCGCCTCCTCATGCTGCTGCCAGGTCCAGAGTCTGTCATGGGTCCCTGTACGGCCTCCCATTGCTGCTGTCTCCATCGCCACACTCTGCCATGTGCCACTTTCAGGTCTCCTCACACACTGCTGGTGTGTAGAATTTTTTGACATAGGGTGCTGGCAGATTATGGGCCTCCCATAGCTGCTGCCAGGCCCCTAATCTGCCATGGGCCCCTATATACCGCCTCCTCATGCTGCTGCCAGGTCCACAGTGTCTCATGCCATGTGCCACTTTCAGGTCTCCTCACACTGCTGGTGTGTTGAATTTTTTGACATAGGGTGCTGGCAGATTATGGGCCTCCTATAGCTGCTGCCAGGCCCCTAATCTGCCATAGGCCCCTATATACCGCTTCCTCATGCTGCTGCCAGGTCCAGAGTCTGTCATGGGTCCCTGTACGGCCTCCCATTGCTGCTGTCTCCATCGCCACACTCTGCCATGTGCCACTTTCAGGTCTCCTCACACACTGCTGGTGTGTAGAATTTTTTGACATAGGGTGCTGGCAGATTATGGGCCTCCCATAGCTGCTGCCAGGCCCCTAATCTGCCATGGGCCCCTATATACTGCCTCCTCATGCTGCTGCCAGGTCCACAGTGTCTCATGCCATGTGCCACTTTCAGGTCTCCTCACACTGCTGGTGTGTTGAATTTTTTGACATAGGGTGCTGGCAGATTATGGGCCTCCTATAGCTGCTGCCAGGCCCCTAATCTGCCATAGGCCCCTATATACCGCTTCCTCATGCTGCTGCCAGGTCCAGAGTCTGTCATGGGTCCCTGTACGGCCTCCCATTGCTGCTGTCTCCATCGCCACACTCTGCCATGTGCCACTTTCAGGTCTCCTCACACACTGCTGGTGTGTAGAATTTTTTGACATAGGGTGCTGGCAGATTATGGGCCTCCCATAGCTGCTGCCAGGCCCCTAATCTGCCATAGGCCCCTATATACCGCTTCCTCATGCTGCTGCCAGGTCCAGAGTCTCTCATGGGTCCCTGTACGGCCTCCCATTGCTGCTGTCTCCATCGCCACACTCTGCCATGTGCCACTTTCAGGTCTCCTCACACACTGCTGGTGTGTAGAATTTTTTGACATAGGGTGCTGGCAGATTATGGGCCTCCTATAGCTGCTGCCAGGCCCCTAATCTGCCATAGGCCCCTATATACCGCTTCCTCATGCTGCTGCCAGGTCCAGAGTCTCTCATGGGTCCCTGTACGGCCTCCCATTGCTGCTGTCTCCATCGCCACACTCTGCCATGTGCCACTTTCAGGTCTCACACACTGCTGGTGTGTTGAATTTTTTGACATAGGGTGCTGGCAGATTACGGGCCTCCCATAGCTGCTGCCAGGCCCCTAATCTGCCATAGGCCCCTATATACCGCCTCCTCATGCTGCTGCCAGGTCCAGAGTCTGTCATGGGTCCCTGTACGGCCTCCCATTACTGCTGTCTCCATCGCCACACTCTGCCATGTGCCACTTTCAGGTCTCCTCACACACTGCTGGTGTGTAGAATTTTTTGACATAGGGTGCTGGCAGATTATGGGCCTCCTATAGCTGCTGCCAGGCCCCTAATCTGCCATAGGCCCCTATATACCGCTTCCTCATGCTGCTGCCAGGTCCAGAGTCTCTCATGGGTCCCTGTACGGCCTCCCATTGCTGCTGTCTCCATCGCCACACTCTGCCATGTGCCACTTTCAGGTCTCACACACTGCTGGTGTGTAGAATTTTTTGACATAGGGTGCTGGCAGATTACGGGCCTCCCATAGCTGCTGCCAGGCCCCTAATCTGCCATAGGCCCCTATATACCGCCTCCTCATGCTGCTGCCAGGTCCAGAGTCTGTCATGGGTCCCTGTACGGCCTCCCATTGCTGCTGTCTCCATCGCCACACTCTGCCATGTGCCACTTTCAGGTCTCCTCACACACTGCTGGTGTGTAGAATTTTTTGACATAGGGTGCTGGCAGATTATGGGCCTCCTATAGCTGCTGCCAGGCCCCTAATCTGCCATAGGCCCCTATATACCGCTTCCTCATGCTGCTGCCAGGTCCAGAGTCTCTCATGGGTCCCTGTACGGCCTCCCATTGCTGCTGTCTCCATCGCCACACTCTGCCATGTGCCACTTTCAGGTCTCCTCACACACTGCTGGTGTGTAGAATTTTTTGACATAGGGTGCTGGCAGATTATGGGCCTCCCATAGCTGCTGCCAGGCCCCTAATCTGCCATGGGCCCCTATATACCGCCTCCTCATGCTGCTGCCAGGTCCACAGTGTCTCATGCCATGTGCCACTTTCAGGTCTCCTCACACTGCTGGTGTGTAGAATTTTTTGACATAGGGTGCTGGCAGATTATGGGCCTCCTATAGCTGCTGCCAGGCCCCTAATCTGCCATAGGCCCCTATATACCGCTTCCTCATGCTGCTGCCAGGTCCAGAGTCTCTCATGGGTCCCTGTACGGCCTCCCATTGCTGCTGTCTCCATCGCCACACTCTGCCATGTGCCACTTTCAGGTCTCACACACTGCTGGTGTGTAGAATTTTTTGACATAGGGTGCTGGCAGATTACGGGCCTCCCATAGCTGCTGCCAGGCCCCTAATCTGCCATAGGCCCCTATATACCGCCTCCTCATGCTGCTGCCAGGTCCAGAGTCTGTCATGGGTCCCTGTACGGCCTCCCATTGCTGCTGTCTCCATCGCCACACTCTGCCATGTGCCACTTTCAGGTCTCCTCACACACTGCTGGTGTGTAGAATTTTTTGACATAGGGTGCTGGCAGATTATGGGCCTCCTATAGCTGCTTCCAGGCCCCTAATCTGCCATAGGCCCCTATATACCGCTTCCTCATGCTGCTGCCAGGTCCAGAGTCTCTCATGGGTCCCTGTACGGCCTCCCATTGCTGCTGTCTCCATCGCCACACTCTGCCATGTGCCACTTTCAGGTCTCACACACTGCTGGTGTGTAGAATTTTTTGACATAGGGTGCTGGCAGATTACGGGCCTCCCATAGCTACTGCCAGGCCCCTAATCTGCCATAGGCCCCTATATACCGCCTCCTCATGCTGCTGCCAGGTCCAGAGTCTGTCATGGGTCCCTGTACGGCCTCCCATTGCTGCTGTCTCCATCGCCACACTCTGCCATGTGCCACTTTCAGGTCTCCTCACACACTGCTGGTGTGTAGAATTTTTTGACATAGGGTGCTGGCAGATTACGGGCCTCCCATAGCTGCTGCCAGGCCCCTAATCTGCCATAGGCCCCTATATACCGCTTCCTCATGCTGCTGCCAGGTCCAGAGTCTCTCATGGGTCCCTGTACGGCCTCCCATTGCTGCTGTCTCCATCGCCACACTCTGCCATGTGCCACTTTCAGGTCTCCTCACACACTGCTGGTGTGTAGAATTTTTTGACATAGGGTGCTGGCAGATTATGGGCCTCCTATAGCTGCTGCCAGGCCCCTAATCTGCCATAGGCCCCTATATACCGCTTACTCATGCTGCTGCCAGGTCCAGAGTCTCTCATGGGTCCCTGTACGGCCTCCCATTGCTGCTGTCTCCATCGCCACACTCTGCCATGTGCCACTTTCAGGTCTCACACACTGCTGGTGTGTAGAATTTTTTGACATAGGGTGCTGGCAGATTACGGGCCTCCCATAGCTGCTGCCAGGCCCCTAATCTGCCATAGGCCCCTATATACCGCCTCCTCATGCTGCTGCCAGGTCCAGAGTCTGTCATGGGTCCCTGTACGGCCTCCCATTGCTGCTGTCTCCATCGCCACACTCTGCCATGTGCCACTTTCAGGTCTCCTCACACACTGCTGGTGTGTAGAATTTTTTGACATAGGGTGCTGGCAGATTATGGGCCTCCCATAGCTGCTGCCAGGCCCCTAATCTGCCATGGGCCCCTATATACCGCCTCCTCATGCTGCTGCCAGGTCCACAGTGTCTCATGCCATGTGCCACTTTCAGGTCTCCTCACACTGCTGGTGTGTTGAATTTTTTGACATAGGGTGCTGGCAGATTATGGGCCTCCTATAGCTGCTGCCAGGCCCCTAATCTGCCATAGGCCCCTATATACCGCTTCCTCATGCTGCTGCCAGGTCCAGAGTCTGTCATGGGTCCCTGTACGGCCTCCCATTGCTGCTGTCTCCATCGCCACACTCTGCCATGTGCCACTTTCAGGTCTCCTCACACACTGCTGGTGTGTAGAATTTTTTGACATAGGGTGCTGGCAGATTATGGGCCTCCCATAGCTGCTGCCAGGCCCCTAATCTGCCATGGGCCCCTATATACTGCCTCCTCATGCTGCTGCCAGGTCCACAGTGTCTCATGCCATGTGCCACTTTCAGGTCTCCTCACACTGCTGGTGTGTTGAATTTTTTGACATAGGGTGCTGGCAGATTATGGGCCTCCTATAGCTGCTGCCAGGCCCCTAATCTGCCATAGGCCCCTATATACCGCTTCCTCATGCTGCTGCCAGGTCCAGAGTCTGTCATGGGTCCCTGTACGGCCTCCCATTGCTGCTGTCTCCATCGCCACACTCTGCCATGTGCCACTTTCAGGTCTCCTCACACACTGCTGGTGTGTAGAATTTTTTGACATAGGGTGCTGGCAGATTATGGGCCTCCCATAGCTGCTGCCAGGCCCCTAATCTGCCATAGGCCCCTATATACCGCTTCCTCATGCTGCTGCCAGGTCCAGAGTCTCTCATGGGTCCCTGTACGGCCTCCCATTGCTGCTGTCTCCATCGCCACACTCTGCCATGTGCCACTTTCAGGTCTCCTCACACACTGCTGGTGTGTAGAATTTTTGACATAGGGTGCTGGCAGATTATGGGCCTCCTATAGCTGCTGCCAGGCCCCTAATCTGCCATAGGCCCCTATATACCGCTTCCTCATGCTGCTGCCAGGTCCAGAGTCTCTCATGGGTCCCTGTACGGCCTCCCATTGCTGCTGTCTCCATCGCCACACTCTGCCATGTGCCACTTTCAGGTCTCACACACTGCTGGTGTGTAGAATTTTTTGACATAGGGTGCTGGCAGATTACGGGCCTCCTATAGCTGCTGCCAGGCCCCTAATCTGCCATAGGCCCCTATATACCGCCTCCTCATGCTGCTGCCAGGTCCAGAGTCTGTCATGGGTCCCTGTACGGCCTCCCATTGCTGCTGTCTCCATCGCCACACTCTGCCATGTGCCACTTTCAGGTCTCCTCACACACTGCTGGTGTGTAGAATTTTTTGACATAGGGTGCTGGCAGATTATGGGCCTCCTATAGCTGCTGCCAGGCCCCTAATCTGCCATAGGCCCCTATATACCGCTTCCTCATGCTGCTGCCAGGTCCAGAGTCTCTCATGGGTCCCTGTACGGCCTCCCATTGCTGCTGTCTCCATCGCCACACTCTGCCATGTGCCACTTTCAGGTCTCACACACTGCTGGTGTGTAGAATTTTTTGACATAGGGTGCTGGCAGATTACGGGCCTCCCATAGCTGCTGCCAGGCCCCTAATCTGCCATAGGCCCCTATATACCGCCTCCTCATGCTGCTGCCAGGTCCAGAGTCTGTCATGGGTCCCTGTACGGCCTCCCATTGCTGCTGTCTCCATCGCCACACTCTGCCATGTGCCACTTTCAGGTCTCCTCACACACTGCTGGTGTGTAGAATTTTTTGACATAGGGTGCTGGCAGATTATGGGCCTCCTATAGCTGCTGCCAGGCCCCTAATCTGCCATAGGCCCCTATATACCGCTTCCTCATGCTGCTGCCAGGTCCAGAGTCTCTCATGGGTCCCTGTACGGCCTCCCATTGCTGCTGTCTCCATCGCCACACTCTGCCATGTGCCACTTTCAGGTCTCCTCACACACTGCTGGTGTGTAGAATTTTTTGACATAGGGTGCTGGCAGATTATGGGCCTCCCATAGCTGCTGCCAGGCCCCTAATCTGCCATGGGCCCCTATATACCGCCTCCTCATGCTGCTGCCAGGTCCACAGTGTCTCATGCCATGTGCCACTTTCAGGTCTCCTCACACTGCTGGTGTGTAGAATTTTTTGACATAGGGTGCTGGCAGATTATGGGCCTCCTATAGCTGCTGCCAGGCCCCTAATCTGCCATAGGCCCCTATATACCGCTTCCTCATGCTGCTGCCAGGTCCAGAGTCTCTCATGGGTCCCTGTACGGCCTCCCATTGCTGCTGTCTCCATCGCCACACTCTGCCATGTGCCACTTTCAGGTCTCACACACTGCTGGTGTGTAGAATTTTTTGACATAGGGTGCTGGCAGATTATGGGCCTCCTATAGCTGCTGCCAGGCCCCTAATCTGCCATAGGCCCCTATATACCGCTTCCTCATGCTGCTGCCAGGTCCAGAGTCTCTCATGGGTCCCTGTACGGCCTCCCATTGCTGCTGTCTCCATCGCCACACTCTGCCATGTGCCACTTTCAGGTCTCACACACTGCTGGTGTGTAGAATTTTTTGACATAGGGTGCTGGCAGATTACGGGCCTCCCATAGCTACTGCCAGGCCCCTAATCTGCCATAGGCCCCTATATACCGCCTCCTCATGCTGCTGCCAGGTCCAGAGTCTGTCATGGGTCCCTGTACGGCCTCCCATTGCTGCTGTCTCCATCGCCACACTCTGCCATGTGCCACTTTCAGGTCTCCTCACACACTGCTGGTGTGTAGAATTTTTTGACATAGGGTGCTGGCAGATTACGGGCCTCCCATAGCTGCTGCCAGGCCCCTAATCTGCCATAGGCCCCTATATACCGCTTCCTCATGCTGCTGCCAGGTCCAGAGTCTCTCATGGGTCCCTGTACGGCCTCCCATTGCTGCTGTCTCCATCGCCACACTCTGCCATGTGCCACTTTCAGGTCTCCTCACACACTGCTGGTGTGTAGAATTTTTTGACATAGGGTGCTGGCAGATTATGGGCCTCCTATAGCTGCTGCCAGGCCCCTAATCTGCCATAGGCCCCTATATACCGCTTCCTCATGCTGCTGCCAGGTCCAGAGTCTCTCATGGGTCCCTGTACGGCCTCCCATTGCTGCTGTCTCCATCGCCACACTCTGCCATGTGCCACTTTCAGGTCTCACACACTGCTGGTGTGTAGAATTTTTTGACATAGGGTGCTGGCAGATTACGGGCCTCCCATAGCTGCTGCCAGGCCCCTAATCTGCCATAGGCCCCTATATACCGCCTCCTCATGCTGCTGCCAGGTCCAGAGTCTGTCATGGGTCCCTGTACGGCCTCCCATTGCTGCTGTCTCCATCGCCACACTCTGCCATGTGCCACTTTCAGGTCTCCTCACACACTGCTGGTGTGTAGAATTTTTTGACATAGGGTGCTGGCAGATTATGGGCCTCCCATAGCTGCTGCCAGGCCCCTAATCTGCCATGGGCCCCTATATACCGCCTCCTCATGCTGCTGCCAGGTCCACAGTGTCTCATGCCATGTGCCACTTTCAGGTCTCCTCACACTGCTGGTGTGTTGAATTTTTTGACATAGGGTGCTGGCAGATTATGGGCCTCCTATAGCTGCTGCCAGGCCCCTAATCTGCCATAGGCCCCTATATACCGCTTCCTCATGCTGCTGCCAGGTCCAGAGTCTGTCATGGGTCCCTGTACGGCCTCCCATTGCTGCTGTCTCCATCGCCACACTCTGCCATGTGCCACTTTCAGGTCTCCTCACACACTGCTGGTGTGTAGAATTTTTTGACATAGGGTGCTGGCAGATTATGGGCCTCCCATAGCTGCTGCCAGGCCCCTAATCTGCCATGGGCCCCTATATACTGCCTCCTCATGCTGCTGCCAGGTCCACAGTGTCTCATGCCATGTGCCACTTTCAGGTCTCCTCACACTGCTGGTGTGTTGAATTTTTTGACATAGGGTGCTGGCAGATTATGGGCCTCCTATAGCTGCTGCCAGGCCCCTAATCTGCCATAGGCCCCTATATACCGCTTCCTCATGCTGCTGCCAGGTCCAGAGTCTGTCATGGGTCCCTGTACGGCCTCCCATTGCTGCTGTCTCCATCGCCACACTCTGCCATGTGCCACTTTCAGGTCTCCTCACACACTGCTGGTGTGTAGAATTTTTTGACATAGGGTGCTGGCAGATTATGGGCCTCCCATAGCTGCTGCCAGGCCCCTAATCTGCCATAGGCCCCTATATACCGCTTCCTCATGCTGCTGCCAGGTCCAGAGTCTCTCATGGGTCCCTGTACGGCCTCCCATTGCTGCTGTCTCCATCGCCACACTCTGCCATGTGCCACTTTCAGGTCTCCTCACACACTGCTGGTGTGTAGAATTTTTTGACATAGGGTGCTGGCAGATTATGGGCCTCCTATAGCTGCTGCCAGGCCCCTAATCTGCCATAGGCCCCTATATACCGCTTCCTCATGCTGCTGCCAGGTCCAGAGTCTCTCATGGGTCCCTGTACGGCCTCCCATTGCTGCTGTCTCCATCGCCACACTCTGCCATGTGCCACTTTCAGGTCTCACACACTGCTGGTGTGTTGAATTTTTTGACATAGGGTGCTGGCAGATTACGGGCCTCCCATAGCTGCTGCCAGGCCCCTAATCTGCCATAGGCCCCTATATACCGCCTCCTCATGCTGCTGCCAGGTCCAGAGTCTGTCATGGGTCCCTGTACGGCCTCCCATTACTGCTGTCTCCATCGCCACACTCTGCCATGTGCCACTTTCAGGTCTCCTCACACACTGCTGGTGTGTAGAATTTTTTGACATAGGGTGCTGGCAGATTATGGGCCTCCTATAGCTGCTGCCAGGCCCCTAATCTGCCATAGGCCCCTATATACCGCTTCCTCATGCTGCTGCCAGGTCCAGAGTCTCTCATGGGTCCCTGTACGGCCTCCCATTGCTGCTGTCTCCATCGCCACACTCTGCCATGTGCCACTTTCAGGTCTCACACACTGCTGGTGTGTAGAATTTTTTGACATAGGGTGCTGGCAGATTACGGGCCTCCCATAGCTGCTGCCAGGCCCCTAATCTGCCATAGGCCCCTATATACCGCCTCCTCATGCTGCTGCCAGGTCCAGAGTCTGTCATGGGTCCCTGTACGGCCTCCCATTGCTGCTGTCTCCATCGCCACACTCTGCCATGTGCCACTTTCAGGTCTCCTCACACACTGCTGGTGTGTAGAATTTTTTGACATAGGGTGCTGGCAGATTATGGGCCTCCTATAGCTGCTGCCAGGCCCCTAATCTGCCATAGGCCCCTATATACCGCTTCCTCATGCTGCTGCCAGGTCCAGAGTCTCTCATGGGTCCCTGTACGGCCTCCCATTGCTGCTGTCTCCATCGCCACACTCTGCCATGTGCCACTTTCAGGTCTCCTCACACACTGCTGGTGTGTAGAATTTTTTGACATAGGGTGCTGGCAGATTATGGGCCTCCCATAGCTGCTGCCAGGCCCCTAATCTGCCATGGGCCCCTATATACCGCCTCCTCATGCTGCTGCCAGGTCCACAGTGTCTCATGCCATGTGCCACTTTCAGGTCTCCTCACACTGCTGGTGTGTAGAATTTTTTGACATAGGGTGCTGGCAGATTATGGGCCTCCTATAGCTGCTGCCAGGCCCCTAATCTGCCATAGGCCCCTATATACCGCTTCCTCATGCTGCTGCCAGGTCCAGAGTCTCTCATGGGTCCCTGTACGGCCTCCCATTGCTGCTGTCTCCATCGCCACACTCTGCCATGTGCCACTTTCAGGTCTCACACACTGCTGGTGTGTAGAATTTTTTGACATAGGGTGCTGGCAGATTACGGGCCTCCCATAGCTGCTGCCAGGCCCCTAATCTGCCATAGGCCCCTATATACCGCCTCCTCATGCTGCTGCCAGGTCCAGAGTCTGTCATGGGTCCCTGTACGGCCTCCCATTGCTGCTGTCTCCATCGCCACACTCTGCCATGTGCCACTTTCAGGTCTCCTCACACACTGCTGGTGTGTAGAATTTTTTGACATAGGGTGCTGGCAGATTATGGGCCTCCTATAGCTGCTGCCAGGCCCCTAATCTGCCATAGGCCCCTATATACCGCTTCCTCATGCTGCTGCCAGGTCCAGAGTCTCTCATGGGTCCCTGTACGGCCTCCCATTGCTGCTGTCTCCATCGCCACACTCTGCCATGTGCCACTTTCAGGTCTCACACACTGCTGGTGTGTAGAATTTTTTGACATAGGGTGCTGGCAGATTACGGGCCTCCCATAGCTGCTGCCAGGCCCCTAATCTGCCATAGGCCCCTATATACCGCCTCCTCATGCTGCTGCCAGGTCCAGAGTCTGTCATGGGTCCCTGTACGGCCTCCCATTGCTGCTGTCTCCATCGCCACACTCTGCCATGTGCCACTTTCAGGTCTCCTCACACACTGCTGGTGTGTAGAATTTTTTGACATAGGGTGCTGGCAGATTACGGGCCTCCCATAGCTGCTGCCAGGCCCCTAATCTGCCATAGGCCCCTATATACCGCTTCCTCATGCTGCTGCCAGGTCCAGAGTCTCTCATGGGTCCCTGTACGGCCTCCCATTGCTGCTGTCTCCATCGCCACACTCTGCCATGTGCCACTTTCAGGTCTCCTCACACACTGCTGGTGTGTAGAATTTTTTGACATAGGGTGCTGGCAGATTATGGGCCTCCTATAGCTGCTGCCAGGCCCCTAATCTGCCATAGGCCCCTATATACCGCTTCCTCATGCTGCTGCCAGGTCCAGAGTCTCTCATGGGTCCCTGTACGGCCTCCCATTGCTGCTGTCTCCATCGCCACACTCTGCCATGTGCCACTTTCAGGTCTCACACACTGCTGGTGTGTAGAATTTTTTGACATAGGGTGCTGGCAGATTACGGGCCTCCCATAGCTGCTGCCAGGCCCCTAATCTGCCATAGGCCCCTATATACCGCCTCCTCATGCTGCTGCCAGGTCCAGAGTCTGTCATGGGTCCCTGTACGGCCTCCCATTGCTGCTGTCTCCATCGCCACACTCTGCCATGTGCCACTTTCAGGTCTCCTCACACACTGCTGGTGTGTAGAATTTTTTGACATAGGGTGCTGGCAGATTATGGGCCTCCCATAGCTGCTGCCAGGCCCCTAATCTGCCATGGGCCCCTACATACCGCCTCCTCATGCTGCTGCCAGGTCCACAGTGTCTCATGCCATGTGCCACTTTCAGGTCTCCTCACACTGCTGGTGTGTTGAATTTTTTGACATAGGGTGCTGGCAGATTATGGGCCTCCTATAGCTGCTGCCAGGCCCCTAATCTGCCATAGGCCCCTATATACCGCTTCCTCATGCTGCTGCCAGGTCCAGAGTCTGTCATGGGTCCCTGTACGGCCTCCCATTGCTGCTGTCTCCATCGCCACACTCTGCCATGTGCCACTTTCAGGTCTCCTCACACACTGCTGGTGTGTAGAATTTTTTGACATAGGGTGCTGGCAGATTATGGGCCTCCCATAGCTGCTGCCAGGCCCCTAATCTGCCATGGGCCCCTATATACCGCCTCCTCATGCTGCTGCCAGGTCCACAGTGTCTCATGCCATGTGCCACTTTCAGGTCTCCTCACACTGCTGGTGTGTTGAATTTTTTGACATAG
Source organism: Staurois parvus (assembly GCF_062004578.1). Classification (NCBI taxonomy): domain Eukaryota; kingdom Metazoa; phylum Chordata; class Amphibia; order Anura; family Ranidae; genus Staurois; species Staurois parvus. The sequence goes on along the minus strand of NW_028318189.1, from coordinate 112,215 downwards.
GGTGCTGGCAGATTATGGGCCTCCTATAGCTGCTGCCAGGCCCCTAATCTGCCATAGGCCCCTATATACCGCTTCCTCATGCTGCTGCCAGGTCCAGAGTCTGTCATGGGTCCCTGTACGGCCTCCCATTGCTGCTGTCTCCATCGCCACACTCTGCCATGTGCCACTTTCAGGTCTCCTCACACACTGCTGGTGTGTAGAATTTTTTGACATAGGGTGCTGGCAGATTATGGGCCTCCCATAGCTGCTGCCAGGCCCCTAATCTGCCATAGGCCCCTATATACCGCTTCCTCATGCTGCTGCCAGGTCCAGAGTCTCTCATGGGTCCCTGTACGGCCTCCCATTGCTGCTGTCTCCATCGCCACACTCTGCCATGTGCCACTTTCAGGTCTCCTCACACACTGCTGGTGTGTAGAATTTTTTGACATAGGGTGCTGGCAGATTATGGGCCTCCTATAGCTGCTGCCAGGCCCCTAATCTGCCATAGGCCCCTATATACCGCTTCCTCATGCTGCTGCCAGGTCCAGAGTCTCTCATGGGTCCCTGTACGGCCTCCCATTGCTGCTGTCTCCATCGCCACACTCTGCCATGTGCCACTTTCAGGTCTCCTCACACACTGCTGGTGTGTAGAATTTTTTGACATAGGGTGCTGGCAGATTATGGGCCTCCCATAGCTGCTGCCAGGCCCCTAATCTGCCATAGGCCCCTATATACCGCTTCCTCATGCTGCTGCCAGGTCCAGAGTCTCTCATGGGTCCCTGTACGGCCTCCCATTGCTGCTGTCTCCATCGCCACACTCTGCCATGTGCCACTTTCAGGTCTCCTCACACACTGCTGGTGTGTAGAATTTTTTGACATAGGGTGCTGGCAGATTATGGGCCTCCCATAGCTGCTGCCAGGCCCCTAATCTGCCATAGGCCCCTATATACCGCTTCCTCATGCTGCTGCCAGGTCCAGAGTCTCTCATGGGTCCCTGTACGGCCTCCCATTGCTGCTGTCTCCATCGCCACACTCTGCCATGTGCCACTTTCAGGTCTCCTCACACACTGCTGGTGTGTAGAATTTTTTGACATAGGGTGCTGGCAGATTATGGGCCTCCTATAGCTGCTGCCAGGCCCCTAATCTGCCATAGGCCCCTATATACCGCTTCCTCATGCTGCTGCCAGGTCCAGAGTCTCTCATGGGTCCCTGTACGGCCTCCCATTGCTGCTGTCTCCATCGCCACACTCTGCCATGTGCCACTTTCAGGTCTCACACACTGCTGGTGTGTAGAATTTTTTGACATAGGGTGCTGGCAGATTACGGGCCTCCCATAGCTGCTGCCAGGCCCCTAATCTGCCATAGGCCCCTATATACCGCCTCCTCATGCTGCTGCCAGGTCCAGAGTCTGTCATGGGTCCCTGTACGGCCTCCCATTGCTGCTGTCTCCATCGCCACACTCTGCCATGTGCCACTTTCAGGTCTCCTCACACACTGCTGGTGTGTAGAATTTTTTGACATAGGGTGCTGGCAGATTTTGGGCCTCCTATAGCTGCTGCCAGGCCCCTAATCTGCCATAGGCCCCTATATACCGCTTCCTCATGCTGCTGCCAGGTCCAGAGTCTCTCATGGGTCCCTGTACGGCCTCCCATTGCTGCTGTCTCCATCGCCACACTCTGCCATGTGCCACTTTCAGGTCTCACACACTGCTGGTGTGTAGAATTTTTTGACATAGGGTGCTGGCAGATTATGGGCCTCCCATAGCTGCTGCCAGGCCCCTAATCTGCCATAGGCCCCTATATACCGCCTCCTCATGCTGCTGCCAGGTCCAGAGTCTGTCATGGGTCCCTGTACGGCCTCCCATTGCTGCTGTCTCCATCGCCACACTCTGCCATGTGCCACTTTCAGGTCTCCTCACACACTGCTGGTGTGTAGAATTTTTTGACATAGGGTGCTGGCAGATTACGGGCCTCCCATAGCTGCTGCCAGGCCCCTAATCTGCCATAGGCCCCTATATACCGCTTCCTCATGCTGCTGCCAGGTCCAGAGTCTCTCATGGGTCCCTGTACGGCCTCCCATTGCTGCTGTCTCCATCGCCACACTCTGCCATGTGTCACTTTCAGGTCTCCTCACACACTGCTGGTGTGTAGAATTTTTTGACATAGGGTGCTGGCAGATTATGGGCCTCCTATAGCTGCTGCCAGGCCCCTAATCTGCCATAGGCCCCTATATACCGCTTCCTCATGCTGCTGCCAGGTCCAGAGTCTCTCATGGGTCCCTGTACGGCCTCCCATTGCTGCTGTCTCCATCGCCACACTCTGCCATGTGCCACTTTCAGGTCTCCTCACACACTGCTGGTGTGTAGAATTTTTTGACATAGGGTGCTGGCAGATTATGGGCCTCCCATAGCTGCTGCCAGGCCCCTAATCTGCCATAGGCCCCTATATACCGCTTCCTCATGCTGCTGCCAGGTCCAGAGTCTCTCATGGGTCCCTGTACGGCCTCCCATTGCTGCTGTCTCCATCGCCACACTCTGCCATGTGCCACTTTCAGGTCTCCTCACACACTGCTGGTGTGTAGAATTTTTTGACATAGGGTGCTGGCAGATTATGGGCCTCCTATAGCTGCTGCCAGGCCCCTAATCTGCCATAGGCCCCTATATACCGCTTCCTCATGCTGCTGCCAGGTCCAGAGTCTCTCATGGGTCCCTGTACGGCCTCCCATTGCTGCTGTCTCCATCGCCACACTCTGCCATGTGCCACTTTCAGGTCTCACACACTGCTGGTGTGTAGAATTTTTTGACATAGGGTGCTGGCAGATTACGGGCCTCCCATAGCTGCTGCCAGGCCCCTAATCTGCCATAGGCCCCTATATACCGCCTCCTCATGCTGCTGCCAGGTCCAGAGTCTGTCATGGGTCCCTGTACGGCCTCCCATTGCTGCTGTCTCCATCGCCACACTCTGCAATGTGCCACTTTCAGGTCTCCTCACACACTGCTGGTGTGTAGAATTTTTTGACATAGGGTGCTGGCAGATTATGGGCCTCCTATAGCTGCTTCCAGGCCCCTAATCTGCAATAGGCCCCTATATACCGCTTCCTCATGCTGCTGCCAGGTCCAGAGTCTCTCATGGGTCCCTGTACGGCCTCCCATTGCTGCTGTCTCCATCGCCACACTCTGCCATGTGCCACTTTCAGGTCTCACACACTGCTGGTGTGTAGAATTTTTTGACATAGGGTGCTGGCAGATTACGGGCCTCCCATAGCTGCTGCCAGGCCCCTAATCTGCCATAGGCCCCTATATACCGCCTCCTCATGCTGCTGCCAGGTCCAGAGTCTGTCATGGGTCCCTGTACGGCCTCCCATTGCTGCTGTCTCCATCGCCACACTCTGCCATGTGCCACTTTCAGGTCTCCTCACACTGCTGGTGTGTAGAATTTTTTGACATAGGGTGCTGGCAGATTACGGGCCTCCCATTGCTGCTGCCAGGCCCCTAATCTGCCATGGGCCCCTATACCGCCTCCTCATGCTGCTGCCAAGTCCAGAGTGTGTCATGGGTCCCTGTACGGCCTCCTATTGCTGCTGTCTCCATAGCCACACTCTGCCATGTGCCACTTTCAGGTCTCCTCACACTGCTGGTGTGTTGAATTTTTTGACATAGGGTGCTGGCAGATTACGGGCCTCCCATTGCTGCTGCCAGGCACGTAATCTGCCATGGGCCCCCGTACCGACTCCTCATGCTGTGACGTTGCAACAAGGTGGAATTCAACCCTACATATGTTAGACCGCCTTTACGAACAGCGAAAGGCCATCACCGATTTCCTGATGTTAAAAGCGGATAAAGGTACTCCCTGTGTAACTTAGATGTCAGCCATTGGCAGCTCATGCGTGACACCTGCGCTTGCTCAGGCCCTTTGAGGAGGCCACGCTATTCGTGAGTCGGCAGGACTATGGGATGAACGACGTCATTCCTCTGTTGCACGTCCTGGAACAAATGCTGTTAACAATGGCTGGTCAGGGTGCGGTAGACGTGGCGCACAGATCTCAACGCCACATGACCCCTGTGGGGGCAGGACAGGAAGAAGAGGAGGAGGTAGAGGAGGACATTGGTGCTCAGGAATTATTGAGTGAAATGGGTGGTTTTTCCACTCAGCGGACAGGAGTGGAGGAGCAGGAGCATCTGGTAGAGGAGGAGGAGGAGGAGACAGAGGACCCAGACGCACCGTGGCAGTATGCTGTGGAGATGGAGGCAGGGAGTCCCTCGCATTCCTTGGCACAAATGGCCCATAGCATGCTCGCTTGCTTGCGTAGCGACAGCCGAATAATAACCATCGGACAGAGGGATGACTTTTGGCTGTCCACCTTGTTGGACCCTCGCTACCGTTCAAAAATGGTGGCCTTTTTCACACCTGCTGAGAGGGAGGCCAAAATAACGTACTATAAAAACCACCTATGTAGTCAGCTGGTCTCTGCCTGTCTGCGCCAACGTCCATCCTCAGACACTGTGGGCCCTGTGCGCTCGCGTTCCGCTGCCATGGCAGCAGGGGAGGGGTGGGGTGGTAGGAGCAGTGGCAGCTCCACCAGCAGCGGCTGCCTCAGTCTGCAGTCGATGATGAGTAGCTTTCTTCACCAGCGCAGTGAGGAAACTACTAACCAGCCGCAGCAGCAGCAGCAGCAGCAGCATCAGGTGGACCTGGAGCAGGACCTCAAACAACAGGCTTAGGCCTACTTGGACAGCACCCTGCCAACCGAGGTAGACAATCCCCTTGACTACTGGGCAACGAAACTTGACCTTTGGCCCCAACTAGCTGAATTTGCCCTTGAAAGGCTGTCATGCCCGGCCAGTAGCGTGGCATCGGAGCGCGTGTTTAGTGCGGCAGGAGGTATTGCAACTCCGCGGAGGACACGACTGTCCACCCAAAGTGTGGAGAGACTGACGTTTGTGAAAATGAATCAGGCGTGGATTAGTCTGGATTTCAAACCACCAGTTCCTGACACAACTGACTAAATCCGCCATGAATCATGCCCCAAACATGTGCCACTTTCAGGTCTCCTCACACTGCTGGTGTGTTCCATTTTTTGTCATAGGGTGCTGGCAGATTACGGGCCTCCCATAGCTGCTGCCAGGCCCCTAATCTGCCATGGGCCCCTATACCGCCTCCTCATGCTGCTGCCAAGTCCAGAGTCTCTCATGGGTCCCTGTACGGCCTCCCATTGCTGCTGTCTCCATCGCCACACTCTGCCATGTGCCACTTTCAGGTCTCACACACTGCTGGTGTGTAGAATTTTTTGACATAGGGTGCTGGCAGATTACGGGCCTCCCATAGCTGCTGCCAGGCCCCTAATCTGCCATAGGCCCCTATATACCGCCTCCTCATGCTGCTGCCAGGTCCAGAGTCTGTCATGGGTCCCTGTACGGCCTCCCATTGCTGCTGTCTCCATCGCCACACTCTGCCATGTGCCACTTTCAGGTCTCCTCACACTGCTGGTGGGTTCCATTTTTTGTCATAGGGTGCTGGCAGATTACGGGCCTCCCATAGCTGCTGCCAGGCCCCTAATCTGCCATGGGCCCCTGTTGTCGCTTGTTGGCATATTCCGCTCGTTCAGATGCTCCTTCTCCTGCTACTCCTCTTCACGGATTCCGTCAGCAGTCTTTCTTGGAATCCGTTTCCAAGAGACAACAGTTTGCGAGCACGCACCAGACGGTGCAGAAACTGAACGTCCTCCTGTCCAAGTTGCTGCTGCCAGGCTCGTAATCTGTCATGCGCCCCTGTACCGCCTCCTCATGCTGCTGCCAGGTCCAGAGTGTGTCATGGGCCCCCGTACCGACTCCAAATGCTGCTGCCAGGCCCGTAATCTGTCATGGGCCCCTGTACCGCCTCCCCATGCTGCTGCCATGTCCAGATTGTGTCATGGGTCCCTGTACGGCCTCCCATTGCTGCTGCCAGGCCTGTAATCTGCCATGGGCCCCCGTACCGACTCCTCATGCTGCTGCCAGGCTCGTAATCTGCCATGGGCCCCTGTACCGCCTCCTCATGCTGCTGCCAGGTCCAGAGTGTGTCATGGGTCCCTGTACGGCCTCCCATTGCTGCTGTCTCTATCGCCACACTCTGCCATGTGCCACTTTCAGGTCTCCTCACACTGCTGGTGGTTTCCATTTTTGTCATAGGGTGCTGTATGGCCTCCCATTGCTGCTGCCTCCACCGCCACACTGTGGCTCCACACTCTGGTTTTGGCCCCGTGACTGGCCAAATGAGTGAAGTGTGCGGTGATTCTAAGATCGACGGCACTCATCTGCATGTCATACTGCCTGACAGTATTATTTCTCTTCCCCAGCAGACTCCAAGGGCATTTAAATTAAAGGTACAGTGTTCAGCACTAATATTAAGTCTCTCTGAAGCCTAGAAACACCCTTTTTTAAGTTAAATTCACAGCGAATATATTCGACTCGAATCAAAATTTTTCTACGAATTCGCCGAATCAGTCGAATCGAATTTTTGAATACTTCGCTCATCTCTAGTTATAGCATCTGCAAACTATGGTATAGATATTTGAATTTACACAGCTTTTTACTTTCTGACTGCCTATCACATTTCTTGAGGTGCTAACATACCAGGACAGTACAAACACCCCCAATTGACCCCTTTTTTGGAGAGAATTCCCCAAGGAATTTAAAAAGAGGCATGGTGAGTATTTTTCAGATCTCATTTTTTTCTGACAAGCTTTTGAAATATAAAAAAAGAAGAGAAAAAGTATGTTTTTGTTTTCTTTCTTCATTTTCTAAAAACTTGTGTCAACAAACAAGGTCTGCAAAATACACACTATGCAGGCAGCGGAGGAGGGGGGGCATCTTCTCCCACTGCTTGTAAAAGCAATACTGCAGCTAAATAGCCACTAGGATAGCTTTTACATGAACGCCGATCGCCGGCTGAAAAAAACAAAGTCCGGTAATGTACCAGTACGTCACTGGTCCTTGTTGGGTGCATATGCTATGTTCTTTTTTTATATGCAGCCTGTGGGCTGAATGAAAAAAAAAGAAGAAATCTCTGCCAGAAAAATGTGTGGTATGCCCACCATTAGAATATACTGCCCTGTATCCACCCACTTCTAATGGTGGGCACACATGAAATGTGCCAAAAAATATTATAAAATATACATGCCGAAGCATAGAGGCCATTCACCCACTGGCCATCCAAGGCCCCCATGCTTCGGCACATATGCTCTTTTTTTTAACTGCGGATGAAAAATCTCATCCAACAGCACTGCCCACACTGACTTATGTATATTCTGTATGTTCCTGTTGCTGTCAGAATAAACAGGTTGGTGCTACAGCTGAATGGCATTCCTGCAAAGAAAACAGCAATGGTTAACAATAAAACAGTAACAATACAACAGTAAAATTGTAACAGTGGAACAGTAACAACAACGACAACAAAAAAACCTATAACTATTTTTGGTTTCTAAAATTTTTTATTTTTGGGGGGATTTGTACTTTTTATGCTTTTTTTACTTTTTTATTTTTAATCTTTAATTTTTTAAAGTTAAACACAGGTACAGGAAGATCCCTGATAGGACAGGGATCTATCATCCAACTTAGACCAACCATCACTGGCCTAAAGTGGATGATTGAACCCTTGTGGATCAAATGACGGCACCAGTGGGTTGGCAGGGGCGCATGAGTGCCCCCCCGTCCCGCAGAAACCACGGGAGCACGAATCACGTATATATACGTGATTTTGCGCACCCGTGCCGCCCTGTAGCAGTATTTCTGCTATAGGGCGGCGCGGAAGCGGTTAATAAAGAACTTGTCAAAAACTGTGTTTATGTTTTTTTACTGTTGACATTTTTTTGGGGGGGGGTCATGATTTGGAGCCAGATTCTTATAAGCTACCCTCCACACCCCCACAACCACCAGGCCAGTGTTGTGGGCAAAAGGCCCTTGTTCTCATTAACATGGGGACAAAGTGCTTTGCCAGAGCGCAAAGTACACCCCCATGTTGACAACATGTGATCTGATCTGCTCGGCTGCATGCTCAGATAAGGGTGTGGTATGGATTTGGGGGGGTCCCCATGCCATTTTTTTTGTTTTGTGTTTTTGGCATGGGGTTCCTTTCAAAATCCTTACCAGACCCAAAGGGCCTGGTATGAGGTTTTTTTTAAATATATATATATATATATATATATATATATATATATATATATATATATAATTCCGGCTCTTTTGCTTACATTCTGCTATCAGCGGAACCTTGAGAGGGCAGCCAGCTGCCAGTGTCCTGTGGCATCTAGCATGGCCCTTGCTGAATATATATATCAAGGGATTGAATTGTTTTGACCACAAACTCTTTAAGCTTGTCTATTATGGCTCACTTTAGCGCCAGTAACTCGAGTTTGTGAGTAGGGTAATTCCTCTCAGCAGGGGATAAACTTCTGCTCACAAATGCTACTGGTCATAGTTGTCCCCCATGCTCCTAATATAGTACACCTCCCAGCCCTTCTTGACTAGCATGTACAAGGTTTGCTTACTGGAAATGTGCTGGCACTACTTACACTATTATTCAACAACTCGGTTGAGCAGGAGCGCTGTTTTTCACAAATCCTTCAATGAAGTACAAGCAGAACCCTAGGAATGATCTCTGCTCGGTGACATTATTGGGTCTGGGTCATGAAGTGATGGCCTCTATCTTGCTAGGGTCTGTTGCATTCCCTGCAGTAGAGATGTTGTACCCCAGATACGTGACAAATGTTTGAAAGAACTGGCACTTTACCAGAGACAGCTTCAGTCCCTCTTCATGGAACCTTTGCAATACCTTCTCAAGGCATTCTTCATGTTCCTCCAGGGTCTTCCCAAACACTATGATATCGTCCAGACACACCAAGACACTCCATTAGCCGTTGGAAAGTGGCTCCCAACAGCCCTTGAGGCATCTGGTTGACCTTCAAAAACCCTAACGGGCAGATGAAAGCTGTCTTCTCCCAAGCTTCAGGGTGCATGGGGATTTGGTAGTACCCATTCTTCAGATCCAACACACTGAACCATTTGGCCCCCAATAGACATTGTAATGCATCCTCAATCCTAGGGGGTGATATACTGGTCGGTAATAGTCCTTTGGTTAGGAGTTCAGTAGTCAATATACATACACAAGGCTCATTTCTTCTTCCTCACCATGACTACGGGGGACATATAAGGGCTTCTTGACTCCCTAACGATCCCTGTTGACCTCAGGTCTGCTAGCTGTTCTTGCAGATCTTCCAAGTCCCCCAGTGGGATCCTTCAGGCTGTTAATGCTGCAGACAAGTGTCACATATGGTTGGTACACCCCTCTCTACAGCATTCTCCTGTGATTCCAGGGCTGGTTGAAGACATGACCCAAGGGGTGGTTCTTGATACCCTACAGGAAATATAATGCTGGGAATCATTTAACCTGAAAGGAGACTAACAGCAGAGGAGGACGCCTGTGACCGAACCAGAGCATGGAGAGAAGCCCTGTGCCACATGCGTGAGGGTGACGTCATCGCAGCTCGTCCATTCATACTACCGAAGCCAGCACATCCAAAATACTGGATGGGAGTCTTTTTTAAGGCCTGTAAAGATCTTTTGAGAGGAAGATTGAAATCTATCTTGGGGAGGATTGCCAGCTTCATTATCTGCATTATTCATCCCTCATTTTGAGCTGTGTTTATTGACCGGTGTGTTTCGGTCATAACGTCTGGTAAGAGGCTTAACCATTCGGGTGATTTTGTGATGGTGGATCATGTGAACTCCGCTTGGGACATTATAATAGAAATCTTTCTGATTATTTTGACTTTGTGATTATATGTTTTTGATTAGCGCTGCAATTTTTTATTTTTTATAGTTAAAATCCTTCTTCAAGACTATATCTCCCAGCCTACTCTGGTGCAAACCCATTCATTGGCCAAGCAAGGCATTGTGGGCAACGCCATCTTGTAGACAAAGAAAGTTCTGCAATTCAGTAACTTTTCCCAGTGTTAGAATGTCCACTTTATTATCTAACTTGCTGTGGTACCTATGCTCTAAGTATCATATCTTACCCATACTGTTTCTTCAAACCCCAGAATCACTATCACAGTAAGGAGGGACTATATTGTATGTTTTCCAGGTCAAACTGTTGTTTTGTTATGTACATCAACAATTTCAAAAAATGTTATTCTACACAAAGCAAATTCACTGGCTGTGACCAATCTACATAACTTGTGCATTATAGTGATTGTAAAGGTGGCCCACACCTCCTCTTCTGGGGTCCCCTGCCAGTGCTCTCAGCTCCTCCTCTTTTCTGTGTTCCACCATAGGAAGCCACTTGCCATGGTGGCATGGTGTGTGTCTATTGACAGTGTGGCTTGGCCCTGCCTCCCGCTCCCTCCTCACAGTATTTGATTCACAGCTGCAGGAGCCAATGATGGAGATGGATGATTTATTTATTTATTTATTTATTTATCGAGTTTATATAGCGCCAAAGGGTTTGCTCAGCGCTGTACAATAGAGGGGGGACAATACATGAAACAGTACAGTAACATCAAACAGCACACAAGGGGTAAGAGGGCCCTACTCTTTCGAGCTTACAATCTAGGAGGGAGGGGGTAGAGGTACAGGAGGAAACGGCTGTGGGGGATGGAGTGGTAGGAGGAGGGAAGGGCAGCGGCTGTTAGGTGAGGGTGGGGTAGGCTTCCCTGAAGAGGTGGGTTTTCAGGGAGCGCCTGAAGGTGAGGAGGGAAGGTGACAGTCTGATGGATTGGGGTAGTGAGTTCCAGAGGATGGGGGAGGACCTGGAGAAGTCTTGCAGTCGTGCGTGGGAGGAGGAGACCAGGGAGCAAGATAGAAGGAGGTCCTGTGAAGAGCGAAGGGTACGGGTAGGGTGGTACTTGGGAATCAGGTCGGTGAGGTAGTTAGGGGCAGTGTTGTGAATGGCTTTATAGGTCAGAGTGAGCAGTTTGAATTTAATGCATTGGGCAATGGGGAGCCAGTGGAGGGAGAGGCAGAGGGGGGTGGCAGAGGTGGAGCGGCTGGTGAGGTGGATGAGTCTGGCAGCTGAGTTCAGGATGGTCTGAAGCGGGGAGAGTTTGCACTGGGGTAGGCCGATGAGGAGGGAGTTGCAGTAGTCAAGGCGTGAGATAATCAGGGAGTGAACGAGTAGTTTAGTGGTGTCTGGGGTAAGGAAGGAGCGTATTTTGGCGATGTTGCGAAGGTGGAGCCTGCATGTATTTGTGAGTGATTTGACATGAGGTTGGAAGGAAAGGTTTGAGTCCAGAATGATGCCAAGGACCTTGGCTTGCTGGGCGGGATTGATGGTGGTGTTGTTGGTAGTGATGGAAAGGATGGGGGGGGGGCACGGGAAGGGGGATGATGAGAGAGAGCAGCGCTGCTGCTCTCGGGCACAGCACTGGATCCAGAACAGGCTCAGGTAAGTATTTAGGGGGGCTGGGGGGGAACTGGTTATGGAATATTTTTTAACCTTAATGCCGAGAATGCGATCTTCAGCCTTTATAACCACTTTAATGTGGGGTAAACACCATGTCTCATAGCAACTGGGCCTAACACTTGAAATGGCTGTACTGTACATTATTACGATTTTTTTTGTACAGCCAGGCTGCTGAACAAAAAAAAATGAACCCATTTCCCCATCCCCATATACAAGGTTGGTGGGGGAAACCTCCCTGCTGCGCTATTGTATTCTGACAGTGGGGAGGCAGGGAGATTCCCAACATTGTCAAAATACACAGATCAGCGCTGCAGCCATTGGGTGCATGTGCAAATTGAACAACTCTTTTCTGACAGGGTGGTTGAACAGAAGTCGATCAATAAATTGACTTCTGTTCAACTGCAGTGGCCACACATGAATTGAAATTTGGCTAGTCTCTGTGGAACTGGATGAATTTTGAAACATGTATGGCCAGCTTACCAGTATATTCACAGTGAATTCAATTACTGATTGTTAGGATAACTATGAGGCATAATACATTGAAATAGAATATAGTATACGTGGGACAATTATTAGAACCTGAAAGGGTCTTCTTTGTGGATAAGCCATGATGTTGGGGGGGGGGGGTGCACCCATAGCTGGATTCTCACCTCTGAACTGTTAACCATGATTCAATAACCTACACAGCAGGCACATTTACCCCTCCAGTTTCATCTGGAAGATCGTTCCCCCTCCATCTAATTCTCCTTATTTGTGCTCTGGTGAACATTCCTCTTACTGCAGTTTAGGCAAAAATTGGCAAAACGTAATGTGTACTGAATTCTGCTTGACATCTGGCAATGCAAATTAGAACCCAGCAGTGTACAGTACGTATTGCTTGTTACCATTATTAGTGCTCTGCAAAGAAGGGAGACATTCTAAGGGTAGGATTTTTTAGTTTTGGATAGAGTGGGGAAGGGTTAGAATCTTTGTCAGATTTTTATAGTTTAAAAGGAAAAAAAAGCAACACTTTCACTGGGATCCCCCTTGGAAGCTGGGAAAAAACGATGTCCAAGCTGTTAGTGTCTCCAGTATCACTCGTAGGATACAGTCAGTAACATGCAGTTGCGGTCATATTTATTTAGCTTAAAAGTGAGTACAGCCAGGGCCAGTGCTAAACTATTTTGCGCCCTATGCAAGACGAGCTACTTTCACTAACCCAAAACAAAACAAAAAAACTTCAAAACAAAACTCCACACTGAGCTAATCTTTGCCAATGTTAGCTCCCTATGGAGACTGACTGGGGAGCTGGGAGGAAGCACAGCTTGTACAGCACCTCATTGCCTGGATAGCTCTTCTTCATGGATTGACTGAAGTTTGCAGGATGATAATATAATTATGTAATTATATTATGCAGCTAATAGCATCCAGTCCTGTCTAGGGACAGGGACATCAGGCCCCAGAAATTACATTTTACATGTTGCTTCTGGGTCATTAACAGGAAGGGGAGATCAGTGAACAGGCGTTCGCTGATCTCCCTCCCTTCTACCGGTGGCACCCACCATGCAGGTCCCAGGTCTGCTTTTGTCAGTGCGGAACCTGGGAAGCATAGCAGGGCAAATGGGGGGTGTAGAAGTGATCTGGAGGATGCACAGCTAACGGAATGTTTTTACCTGACAGTCAGCCTGCCAGATTTACTCACACTCATTGAGATGCTTCCTGTTAGTTCTTTATTATACTTGTGTTTGAGGGATGTTAAAAATGTGTGGCTGAGTCAAATTTACTGGCCCCCAACCACTCCCCATTAAGCTGTAAAGGCACTGCCACTGTAGTATGGCAGCGAGGGGTTTTACACAACACCCTATCCACTATTGCCTTCCCTCAGTGGCAGTGCATTTGTAGCATAATGGGGAGTGGTTGAGGGATGGTAAAGTCCTGTGCCCTTGACCACCTCTCTGTTGAATCACCTCCCGCCTCTGGGCTACAGCCTCGCCTTTGCCTTCTGTCCTCCAGCAGAGGAAGGGATAATCACACCGCCAGTGAAAGAATCACTCCATCAGTGAAAGGCTGTGAGCAGTCACAGCTGGCCGCCGCTGATCAGCATTGCAAAACACAGTGCAGCTTTAGCCACCTGTGCCCAAAATTAAAAAAAGAGTCCCCATTTGCTCGCCTCCTTAGCCCCTCTGGTGAACTGATGAGGCTGCCTAGTTTGCCTAGTGGTAGCCCCGGCGTTGAGTACAATGTAAGTCCGCTTACATGTTTCGGTCGTAAGGCCTTAATCATAGCCTTACGGCCGAAAAACTGTAAGCATATGTATGCTGTACTGATTTAAATTAAATAAATATAACCTTAACTGGATATTACTGAGTCGCTGGCTGTATCCTAATTTTCAGGCTTTTATCATTATTTTCCTTATTCTTCCTGTCCTCAGTGACATAACAGGAAGTAAATGGTAATCTTTGTAAACTTATGGTAAGTCCTCTGAACATTGCAAAAGTGAACCCTATTGGAAGATTTCTCTTCTACCCATCGATTGGTGAGAACTATATATGTTTTGGGTTTTGCATGAGTTTCTCTTCTGATGACACTGGCTCTCCCCACAACAAATCGTGATTTGCAGATTTTCCCAGTAGGGACACAGACAGCAATAAAAACAGAGGTACTAATCCTTCACTACTTAATTGAAAATAGAAAAAGGTTTTGGATGGAAATAAACAACTAATATGTTTCATAGTGATGAAGTGCAGACATACAGCATTTGTTTTTCACCACTCGATGCAAAAAATAAATGGCACCACCATGCATCACACTGTTTATTGCATTGCCATGTGTTGTAGTAATGCACAGTAAAATGTGCATTTACCGAGAGTTATCGTATTGCACTAATGTGAACTTTAAGGCAAGAGCAAAGTCTTGCTTTGAGTTAAGAATTCTCTAGTTCATCCTTTCTCAAACTTCTAACCCAAGAGGAACCCTTGAAATATTTTTCAAGTGTCAAGGAACCCCTGCTAATCTGAACTCATTAGGGGCCAGTGAGAAAAATGCTGCACACATTGGCTGCCAGTGAGAAGAATAACCCCCCACCTTTACAGTTGTGGATAAAATTCTTCTCTAAGGCGCCTTTCACACGGGTGGCTAGAATTCTGCTTTTAGCTGCAGATAGGTAAAGTTATCTATTGCAACTAAACTCAGACAATGCATTCCTATGGCGCCATTCACAAACTGCGTTTAGCAACGGTTTCATTACTTGCGGTTAGAAAAAATAAATTTGACTGCATTCAGGGCCAATTTATTGCAGCTATCTGTACATAACCACGGGTAATCACAGTGCAATATATCACCTGCGAATAGCAGCAACAAAAAAGTAAGAAAATCAACAGAAAGCACATCTGAATGACAAGGGATACCTGGGAATGACACAGGAAGTTGAAGGGAGGATAGAAATAGAGAGAGGAGCGATGGCGGCTGGTGATATCTCTCATGAGGCCATTCTAGCATTGGTGCACGACCAACCTGAGATATGGGACCCTGAACGCCTAGGAGTCACGAAGAGGTTGAAATGGGGGGAAGTGTACAATTTCTGACTCCAAATTGGGAAAATATGTCTGCAAGTGAACAGGAGAACCACGGTGAGTGAATTGATTGATGTGTGAGGTGCAGATACATGGGATCAGTTGCCCATAGCAACCATACATGAAAAATAGCAAATGCATTTTCTTAGGGGAATTGTTTGCTATGGTCATTTAATGTTCTATCCATCATATTTGTCATATGTTTAAAGCGGATCTCCACTCAAAAGAGGAAGTTCCGCTTTAAAGACTGGTCCCCCGCTCCCCATTAAGGTTTGGCACCTTTGGGGAGGGGAGGTGGGCCCCTGAAATTGATAGGTACCCACTCCCACTTCTGCTATGATCGCCTAAGCGATCGGAAGCGGTAGTTGTCCCCCACCCCTCCTCTCGGTAGTCTTCTGGGACATGTGACAGCTCCCAGAAGACTACGGGACCATTCACAAAGCGCAGCAGTACTCACACATGTGCAGTGGGCACCCGGCTGTGAATCCACAAGCTGTCACACCCGGGTGCCCACACTAAAGATGTCAGCACCTGGAACATAGGATGGCCGGTGAAACGGGCTGAGGGAAGGACACCAAGAGATCGAGGAGGGACAGGTGAGTGGCTGTTTTTTAAAAGTCAGCAGCTACAGATTTTGTTTTTTTCCATGTAACTGGAACTCTGCTATAATATTTGCCAAAGGAATATATTGCAGGAAATGAGATTTTCTAGATGGAGATCCCTACAAGCAGGAACTCCATGAAGAGAGGCCTTGTCATTTTTGAGGCGCACCACAGAGTTGCGACTGTAAGTTTTATTGTTTTATTTATGTCTTATTTTTCACATCCAAGAAACTGCAAATGTCTAATTTTAACCTTATTATTTGCTCTATCTCTGGATAATATTGCCCGCTGCTATCATCTGCAACACTCACTATTTCTGCATAGTATTCCTACAGTCACTTCTTATTCTGGAGGCATCTCACCTATTTTTTAAAAGTTCAATCAGCTATTGCTAGAGAGCAATCCTGTGGTTTACACTATACGGGATTCTAATTTAAAAAATGTAAACACTGAAACAACTATATGGTTTGTACAGAAATACATAAATCTTGTTCCTCAAAGTTGTATGCTATTATGTTTACCTAGAACCATTTCAAGCGTACCTGCAAGTTAATCAGACAATAGACAATAGAGGCAAATCAAATCAAGATACAGATGCAGAGACAGTTTCTCCTGATGAAAATCACCCAGCTACTCAAGCACCTGTGGTATGTTTCTTTCAAAATGTCCCAATTGTCATGTCACAACCTCCTTCTGTAAATCACTCTGTTGTTATTGCTGACACCTTCAAAAATGGCAGCTGGTGTTGGTGCAGTGACACATTTTTAGCAAAGCATAATCTGTATTCTCATTCTATTTACAGGGAAATATAGATAAGAGAGTCCAGTCAAGTTCCACCACCCATCGAACATGCCGTCCTCAGTATGAGCCTCCTATTGAAGAATATTTTGATTGCCTATTTGAAGAATTGAAAAAACAATCGGAAGCTTCTGCCTCACAAGTTGCTGATGAATTCTTGAATATCTCAGACCCTGATGTGATGTTTTGCAGACTGTTATTGTGTGTAATCATAGAGGTCCCTCCTGATAAGCGTATTGAAGTTAAAGGGGATATACAGTTAGGTCCATATATATTTTCCCACTCCCTTGTTATATCTCGCCTTGACTATTGTAACTCCCTCCTCATTGGCCTACCTCATCGCAGGCTATCCCCTCTTCAGTCTATCATGAATGCTGCTGTCAGAATCATCCACCTTACTAACTGTTCTGTATCTGCCACCCTTCTCTGCCAATCCCTCCACTGGCTTCCTGTTGCCCAACGGATAAAATTCAAAACACTAACAATAACGTATAAAGCCATTTATAACTCTGCCCCAAATTACATCACCGATCTTGTCTCTAAATATCACCCAAACCGTACTCTCCGCTCCTCGCAAGACCTCCTACTCTCTAGCTCCCTTGTCTCCTCCTCCCATGCTCGTCTCCAGGACTTCTCCAGAACTTCCCCCATCCACTGGAACTCTCTACCCCAATTTATCAGACTATCGCCTACTCTGCTCACTTTTAGGCGATCTCTGAAAACCTATTTCTTCAGGGAAGTCTATACTGCCCTCAGCTAATACTGGAATCTTCTACTCTTCCAACCAGTCCATCCCCCACAGTTACTACTTTTTGTACCACTAGCCCCTCCCTCCTAGATTGTAAGCTCCAAGGAACAGGGCCCTCAAATCTCTCTTGTATTGAATTGTATTGTTGCTGTATTGTCTCCCGTTATATTGTAAAGCGCTGAGAAAACTGTTGGCGCTATATAAATCCTGTATAATAATAATAATAATAATATTTGGACACAGGCACAATTTTCATACTTCTGGTTCTGTATGCCACCAGAATAAATTAAAATGAAACAATCCAAATGAATTTGAAGTGCAGACTTTCAGCTTTAATTCAAGGGGTTGAAAATAAATATCAAGTACAAATTTTAGGAACTGCAACCATTTTTATACACAGTCCCTCCATTTTCAGGGGCTCAACTGTAATTGGACAAATGAATATAATCATAAATAAAATGTTAATTTTTAATATTTTGTTGAGAATCTTTTACTGGCAATGACTGCTTCAAAAGCTCCTGGGTTGCTTTTGCAGTGTGTTTGGGATCATTGTATATCGGTACTGTGAAGCGCCATCCAATCAACTTTTCTGCATTTGGCTGAATCTGGGCTGACAGTATATCTCTAAACACTTCAGAATTCATCCAGCTGCTTCTGTCTTCTGTCACATCACCAATAAACACCAATGACCCAGTGTCACTGGAAGCCATGCATGCCCATGCCATCAACCTACCTCCAGCATGTTTTACAGATGACGTTGTGTGCTTTAGATCATGAGCTTTTCCAAGCCTTTTTCACACTTTTTTCTTCCTGTCATTCTGGTACAGACTTATCTTAGTTTCATCCATCCAAAGAATTTTAGATGTTTTTTGGCAAAGTCTAAACTGGCTTTTCTATTCATCAGGCTTATGAATGGTTTGCACCTTGTGGTGAACCCTCTGTATTTGTTTTCCTGAAGTCTTCTCTTGATTGTAGACTTTGACAATGATACGCCCACCTCCTGGAGAGTGTCCTTCCCTTGTCTGGATGTTGTGAATGGGGTTTTCTTTACCATAGAGGGGATCCTGCCATCATCCACCACTGTTGTCTTCCGTGGACGTCCATGCTTTTTTATGTTGCTGAGCTCACCAGTGCATTCTTCAGAATGTACCAAACTGTTGATTTGGCCACTTCTAATGCTGCTGCTATCTCTCTGATGGATTTGTTTAGTTTTTGAAGCCTTACAATGGCCTGTTTCACTTGCATGGACAGCTCCTTTGAACACATGATGTAGGTTCACAGCAATAGATTCCAAATGCAAATACCACACTTAGAATCAACTCCAAACCTTTTACCTGCTTGATGAAGAAATAATGGAGTAGCCCACACCTGGCCATGAAATAGCTTTTGATTTAATTGTCCAACTACTTTTGTCCCCTTGAAAAAGGAGGGATGGCTACTCTTAAGAGCTGTAATTCCTAAACCCTTCCTCCAATTTGGATGTACATACCTTCAGATTAAACCTGAGAGGAACTGTATATGCATATATTATGTTCATAGTTTCCGCTTACAAAGAGCAATTCCAAATTCCGCCCTTTCAGCCCTGGGGATTGGGTTTTAATACATCTAGTGGCTCTAAATCACTGCCCGGCCATCATTACCATGACACTACACCTGCCATGAGCCACCTTTACTCAGGACCCCCAACAATGTACACACCTTTCCAATCTAATCAGGGTTTTCAGAGAATTCATTAGCAGCCAAACCCATGCCGTCCACCCTCATATTTATCTTCTCCATCTGATTTATCCATTGATGTTGGCAGGGAACCTATCCATTCTTCCATACAGTCCTCTTACCCAGTTTATGAATACTTGTAGTTTGTTAATTGCTTCTAGATTGTTATTTATATGCCTGTTTTATTTTATATTGAGGTTAATCTGACTGATAACTTTGCTATAAGCAGGTATATCCAAGTTCCTGTTGATTGTTCTTTATGCTATCCCCACTAAAGACAGGTATTTATCATGGCATGGTCAAACTGCTTCAATTTTATAATTTCAGCCTCCCCTTTGTGTCCTCTGCTCCATTCACAAGGCATCTTGTCTCCACACAGCCTGCAAAACCAGAATGTGTCCAAGTAAGATGAATGACAGTATAGTTCTCCCTATTCACAAATCCTGTTTAATCTAGCCAAACGAATTCCTGATTTTTTTTGTAAAAAAATCAGTAGAGGTTACCGACACAAAATCACTACAGGCAGTTTATGATATATTTTTAATTGAGGCATAATAACACTCAGCAGGATGTTGGACACACTTTGAAGTGTGATTGTGCATTTCAGAACCCAAGTTGTTTAAAAAAATTAGGTTTTCAAGCAATGCATGTGGCCACTGTAAGCACAAACACAAATCTGTATACTGTGCTCACAGCCAGGGGCGGACTGACCATTCGAGCACTCAGGCACTGCCCGAGGGCTCGGGGTCAGTAGGGGGCCCCTTGAAATGCCCCTGGTACCTTTTTATAGGCTTTTTTGGGTGTGCTATGAGTGTGGGCAAGGACACAGGGGCCCCATGATCCCCTGTTGCCCGGGGGGCTCCATGAGTTGTCAGTCCGCCCCTACTCACACCCCATCTGTTTGAAACAAAATATTTTTTGCCACATTACATGACAGGGGAATACTTGAACTTTTTGTGATTTTTTTCAAGGGATTTTTGTGACTCATGTTATCAGATCTGCAATACTGGGTCAAAAAAGAGTTTTATACTTGAAACTAAAAAGCTTTCTCACTAATCCAAAGGAAATTTTTTTTTCTTTTTGCACATGCAAGCATGTATGTTCAAGGTTTTGTATTTGGAAGACCTAAGATCTTATTTCTTTGCTTACCAAGTTTGTTACTAATTTACATAAAGCAAACATAAAAATAAATCCAAAATAATTGGACAAAAGTGTTGACTTTTGTTTAAAATTTTATCAAAATGTTAAAACTGGTATACTTTGTATAACAATGTAACAAAATGTACAAATGGTAAAATGGTAAAGCAGTGGTAATAACAATTTTACAAAAAAAATCTTCAACCAAAAGATTACATATAGCTATTTTTCCATGGAACCTGTCCTTCATTGGTAAGGAAGTAGTCCACAATATGTTCATGTATTTGGAGGGCATGATTACTGGGACCAGTGCCAGTCTGAGGACCTTGGGTTTCATTTGGATCTGTTCTGGGGATTCACTGGACACATTCTCCTTTATCCTCAAAAAGTTATGCAGAGCACAGCACGCCAAAACTGCATTGACTGCATGCTCAACCTGCAGGTGCATTGATGTTAATAAAACACGCCATTTTGATGTACAGATTCCAAAAGCACACTCCACTGTTCGGCATGCTCTACTCGATAATTAAAAATGCATTCCCTGGAATCGGAGCCATGCCCCGTGTAGGGCCAAAGGAGGTAGGTGGATAAAGCAAATGCCTCATCTGCTACAACCACTAGAGGCAGATCCAGCCCAGCAGTGCCAGGCAGAGGCCAATCAATGTGGCACGTCAAATTCCCCATATTAGAAACGTCAACCCATCACAGAATTACTGAAAATTCTGGAATCTCCAGAACTTCCATAGGCCCCCAACACCCACCGCTATAAATGTTATATTGGCATCAATGAGTTCCAGCAGAATAATTGAGAAATATTTTTTGTAGTTGAAACCAGAATTAGGTGGCTTGATGAGACGGACATGTTTCCCATCTAATGCCCCAAATGCAATTTGGGAAGTTAGCTTTCTCCCAAAACGCATTAGCTATTTCTTCCCACAAACTGGCTGTTGGTTCTGGCATTACTGAGTTTTTCCAGTTCTTCCCACAGGACAAGTCAAGTGTGATGCACAGTTGTTGACACAGTTAAGATCCCCATTAACAAATGATGGTGTTGGGAGGTGAAACTGGCAACAGTATCTGCAATACAATATTGAAAAAATATGAGAAAAAATAAAAACCTGAAGAGAAATAAATTACACATATTTTCAAGCATCCATGCAACATATAGAAAGTCTATCTTAAAGTAACTAACAGCCATTCTTCTGCACTAATACTTAGTCTCATGTTGGTGTGTATTCAGCTCAGATGTCCTCTTACAAGGTCTAATAACTGATCGAAGGTTGCCACCGACATCCTGGTAAAATTGCAGAATTTGTCTGGGTGAGTGCGCATTTCTCCAAACATGAGGGCAAAGTAGCCAATAGATGGATGCTGAGAGATCAAGGGATGTACCCAGTAGAGATGATGTCTCCTCTGCTGAATCAGATCCATCTGTTTCCTCCTTTTCATCATAAGCAGCAAAATGAGCACTGCAATCAAATTTCTTCCATAATCCATAATGATCACACTTCAGCAAAAGTCAAAGTCCTCTCAATGACCAAAGATGCAGATACTGAACAAATAGGGAAAAACCTTGTGCGCTCAATCCTACTAGACTAAAAATAAGCTGCTACACCTGCACTTTATTACCTAAAGTGAAATATCAAAGTATAACAATCAATAAGTGTAGTGCTCTGGTGAAAACTAACTAAATCTCAACATATATACAATGTGACATAATAGTGAAACAAACAGTGAATCCTTAATGAAAATATATGAAAAAACAGTGCAACATCACACAATATTGTGCATATGGTGGAAATGACTGATATAAAGCCCCCTACTACAGGGGATATACCCAATACAAGTGCTCAGTGTCAACACACTCTATTCATACCATAAATAAAACGCTGAAATAAAAAATATATATATATACGCAGTAGGGGGCTTTATATCAGTCATTTCCACCATATGCACAATATTGTGTGATGTTGCACTGTTTTTTCATAAATTTTCATTAAGGATTCACTGTTTGTTTCACTATTATGTCACATTGTATATATGTTGAGATTTAGTTAGTTTTCACCAGATACTGAACAAAGACACCGGAAATGGGAGGGCACAAATGCACTATGACTAGTCAAGGGACCAAAAAAAAAAATATAGTTGCTATAGAAATGGCAAGGATGTGCCACCGCAGCTAATCGCAGCCACATGTAAACACACATAATCTGTCAATCGCGCTGTACAGCCGCAAGTGTTCTCTGTGCCTAGAGTCTTGAATTTCAAAATAACAAAACATGCTTTTACCTGCAGAAGGACAGCCGCCCATGTGAAAAAGGCCTAATAGACAGCTAAAAAAATCATTGGTGTCACACAGCTGGTTCTGCCCAGTGGCATTGACCCAGAAACTATAAAGATGCCATCAGATAGGAGGTCAGTCAGCCACAGCTCAAGGAGTCTTTAGCAACCTCTGGAAGAACCCTAGAGTTGTATGGAACCCTGGTTGAGAATGGCTGTTCTAGTCCTACAGTATGTGCCCCCTACTGTCTGTTTGTTACCATGAAAAATTTGTCTTTGAAACCTTTAGGTCGGACCAGGGGCGGACTGACAACTCATGGGGCCCCCGGGCAATAGGGGATCATGGGGCCCCTGTGTCCTTGTCCAAACTCAAAAAAGCCTATGAAAAAGGTACCAGGGGCATCTCATGGGGCCCCCTACTGACCCCGGGCCCTCGGGCAGTGCCCGAGTTTCCAAATGGTCAGTCCGCCCCTGGGTCGGGACAGGATTAAAGAATGTTATTGTTTCCATAAACACACATGTAAGCCAAAGAAAATAATAAAATTGCTGGGGCCATAATAGTAGACTGAAAAAAGTTCTGTACCACAGAACATGAATTTTGCTGGAAATTGCTATAGTAATACATTCAAAATAGCTTAAAAGATTACTTAAATTGAAACAGGCAAAGATTAGTGTTCCTTCTCAGTCAGCTTTATAGAGATCATAAAGTCTCACAGTTTTGACTGGGATTTAAAGTCTGCAGAAATTGGATTGCCTGATATAACTGGGGCTCAGTCACAAGTGACAAGATCTAAAAGAAGCCTGTCAGTATGGATGTCACTTGTCAGATCCAAGGCTTACATCCAGCTCCAGAGGCAGTTGCATCACCCTTCCCAGAAGCAACACTAGTTTTAGGGCCAGTGCATGGCTATATGTAAAACTTCCCAGGTGTGCCGTGGCTGGAATTGGCACCACTATGAGTCAGGCCACAGTAGCCTTTAGCTTTTGGAAAATAGAAACAGCTGTGACAACTAAAAACTGTGTTCACAGGTTGGACCACAGATGTATACATGTATGGCAGATCTGAACAATCTAGTTAAGTATGTTCTGAACTTTTGGAATGTTTTGAGATAAAAATAAAAATTTTAAAGAATAAAAAAAAATAATAAATTCATATTTTTTGCAGGTAAAAAAATGTGCATGAATTAATTTTTGTCTGCAGGAGCCTGTAAACCACTGCACCGGCGATCAGCAGATCGCTGGTGCCATGCAAGTTTTCTGCAGATCTGTCAGTATATCTGCTTGCTCATATGGGATGTACGGAAACAAGCAAATATACTGACAGGAAAAATGAATGAACTAACATGGTGCCATGGTAGTTGTTTGAGGACTACAACCTGACAGCCGCTAAGGCTGTTGAGACTTGTAGTCTCTCATTCACAGATAACTGTGAATGAGTGACATGGCCATGTGGGCGGAGCCTTACACAGCCACTTTTTAAAAAAATTTGACAGCTAGCAAGGGGGGGGGGGGAGAATATCCGCCGCTAGCTGTCAAAGTGGGAGCGGGGTCCAGTCTGAATATGGGTGTAACATGTAATGTGATTTTGGTACAGAAAATGAAAATGTTAATGCTACTATATACTGTATGGAATATTTTTATTATTAAGCAGTATATAGAACATTTTTGTTTAGACTAGAGCTTCTTTTTAAAGCAGAGTTACCCTAACTGAATGACATTTAGTTTGCTGAAGCTCTGTGTCTCCAATAATGTGTTTTTTTGTTTTTTTAAATAGTAATATACTTGTTTTTACCTTTTTAGTAACTTGTTACATTTCAGTGCTGCTTATTTTTAAAGCTACAAACTGTTAACATGCTCTCTAGCAATGGCAGCATGGCCTTTGGGATGGCAGGTTTCATGATGGTGACAACAGTGGATCATGCCCATTTTATGTTTGTTGATGTACACGAATGTGAGGATCACCAGGTATAATGATATGTAAATATTATCATTATTTAATGAAAGAAAACAGATTTCAAATATAAAACACTCCTTTTGAAATTAATTAAAGCTGATATGAGATTTTAGTGACTGGGTTTACATATAATTTTAGGTTATAGTTTAAATAAAGATATATGGAAATATCACCGGTGTAGACATTGGCACCTTTGAAATAATGCACAACTTTTCTATCTATATGAGCTATTGCTTTAGAGCATAAGCTTCCATGTTCCATTCAGGCTTGTTGTGTCTCCCTTCCCTTGGTGTACCCAAGGCAAATGTCCTTTGTGCCCCTTCATTGAGGTAGCCTTGAATGGAGGAAGCGTGGAATGGGGAGGTTTCTCCGCCAAAAAAGAAGGAAGGAGCAAATTTGTTCCAGCTAAGTCATCGATTATTATTTCCTTTCATTGACCACCCATTAAACATTTTTATTTCTAAAGCTTACCAGTGAAAGACAAAGATTTCCCTGGACAAGACATGAGTAAACATGAATTACTATTTGCATTGTCAAGATGAGGGCCAAAGGCACAACACTTTTGTTTTAGTCTTGTAAAAAAAAAAACTTTGGACCATGTTCACCACTTTGATCCACAGGAACATTTGATGGACATACATCCCGATCTGCAAACCCGCCATAACGGTTTCCAAACTGTTATATATCTAAATATCTTACATTTTTTCCTTAATAATATACTGATTTTAAGGACAATCACAAAAGCAGAAGATAGAAGTGAATTTTATGCACAGTACACACACAGGATCACTTTTTGTTGAACCTCTCCCTCCTCCCTCTTAGCTTCTGTCTTCTCTCCTCTGTCTTGGTGTTTGTTTTATTGGAGCCTGGGGTGTTCTTTTGATCAAGTCAATCTCACTCTGGCACTTGAGTCCTGATTGGCTAAAGGGTTTAGAGAGAAAATCTTTAATTAAGTAGATAATCTCTTCTTAGTAGGTTTGCAGCTCCATTTCTCTACCCCTTGGCTCTCACTTGGGATCTCCTACTGGTCCTGATTTAAACTTGCAGAAGAACAGTCTTTGCTTGTAGTGGTTCAGGGTTTTCCAGTGTTGGATTATGTTGTTTATTGGATCCCACTTGATCATCTTCCTCCTACTTCTAGTCCATTTTGGCCATTGTTGGTGAGTAGTAGTAAGGTATTATATGACATCTCATGATGCTTTCTGGTGTGAACATGTGTGACCACATACTGAATGAAAAAAAAAATATATATATATATATGTTTTTGGGGGATTTTCTAACTGATTTTTATATAGTAGCATAAAACAGAATGTTGTTCAATGTTCCCTGATATAATGAATAGGTGCAAAGCCTATCTAGATATGAATGAGGTAAGGCTATAGCATGTTATTGTATACATATATATTTTCTAATACACAATGTAAAAAGATTAAAAAAATGTTTGTATAATAAACATAATTTATTTAGACTTTTACTTATGTAAAGCCCTTACAGGAAATAACCCCTAGCTGAAATGAATGCTCTAGATTTGTAGCTGTAGTAGTAGTAGTAGTAATAATACTCTAGATTTGTTCACAGAGAAATGACCCACTTACATCTCTCTCAGCATTTGCTAGTCTTCAGACACCAAAATAATTTTTGAATAATACAACTGCATTCTTCATTATTTTATTTGGATATTATTTTTTTTTGTTTTTAGAATTCTTCAGACTGGACACTATAGAATACAGTATATCACTATAACAAAAAATTATTAAAAATAAAATGTACTGTAAATATTAAAACTAAAACAAATATGTGAATAAATATTTAGATCTGTGTCCACCTGAACATAATATATATTTTGTATTTATTTTTTTTTTTTTGCACTTTTGCTTTTTGGCATTATGACATGCTTAAAATGCAGATCTATATTCTTATATATTCAGAAACATTCCATAAGTGTATGTACAAAACTGTAGATGCTGCCACTTTATTATCATATCAGTTGTACACTGCAATCATTAGAATTATTTTGTAGACAGAAAGAACCATTGCAGTAGACAACTATTATGTACATTTAAAAAAAAACAAAATACATAAAAATAAATTAATTTACTGGAAATTATAAACATTCAATGGATTTTGCCATTTAGAAACTTTGAAGAATGTTTTTTATTGTACAATATCTAAAAATAATACATACTTTTATTCTGTAAAGATGTTTTATGCTGTAGTGCAGTACCCCAAAGCAAGCTATCAGAATTCATTTTGCTGAAGTTGAAGCAAGACCAGATGAAGTCTGATTCATTGTTAAGGGTTACTGTACTTATGACGTAGCACTTAAGATAGACAATTTTTAATTCAACAAGGTTGGTAAATACTTTTCTAGCAGCAATGCTTAAAATGTGAAAAATTAATATATATAAAAAGATTGAAATAATAAATGTTAATCTAGCAGTTAAGGGGTTTATGTTTACATTGCTGACTGTATTAAGGATTTTTTTTACTATTCCTTGTTGTCAGTCTCCTGTACAAATATACATGATATCTGTATAAAATTTTTAAAGCTATATTTTACTTTATATTCCTTTAAAAAAAAAAAAAAAATTATCTATATCATGTGTTGTTACCTGTATAAATGAAATGTCATTCAATTATCTGAAGTTGGTTAAATATGGTGTGTTTCCATATTTTAGCTTGCAGCATTAGAGAAAACAACATGTTCTAGCACTAGTATTAGTATTCCAAGCATGTTATATGAGATTCAAATAAATATTAACTTAGCAGCAATATAAGCAATATAGCAGTAATTATTGGGTTTGCATTGAACGCACACCATGTTTTTAATAACCTAGTAGTTATACCTAATCCTTGTAGCTGCAGTGTAACCTAAAAGGTGTATTTGAGTGAGCTAATTGACACATGTAAATAGAAGGAATGACATGCAAAGCTGCTTGTAGACACCAGACACAACATGGAACACTTTCACCTCTCCCTCACATGCTCATTTTATGTAACCTAAACCACAGGCATATTTATAGCAGCAAAGTTTTTAGTGCCTCTTATCATAGGAACTGTTCCTAAATTTGGAAAAAAAATCAGATGAATCTGAATAGAGTGGACATGTTATAAATGGGCAGCACAGTGGCCAAATGGTTAGCACTTTCACCTGGCAGTACTAGGGCCATTGGTTCGAATCCCAACGACGGCACCCTCTGCCTGGAGTTTGCATGTTCTCCCTGTGCCTGCGTGGGTTTCCTTCAGGTACTCCAGTTTCCTCCCACACTCCAAAGACATGCTGGTAGGTGAATTGGCTCCTTTCTAAATTGTCCCTAGTATGTGTATGTATGAATGGGAGTTAGGGACCTTAGATTGTACACCCCTTGAGGGCTAGGGACTGATGTGAATGTACAATATATATATATATGTAAAGCGCTGTGTAAATTGATATTAATATATATAAGTACCTGAAATAAATAAATAAAAGTAATGTGGCTGGAGAGAGCAATTTTAAATGCTATTTTCTGCTGAGAGCCCCAGAATGACCCCATGCTATGTGTTGTCCAGTGTAAATGTAGATATATTGTTTTCTAGGTATATACTGTTATTGGTTTTCTGTTTGCAATGAATATTTAGAAGAATGATAAATCTGACTATACCAAAGAAAGACAATGGGGTTGGGGAAATTTTACTTATCTTAGTAAATGAGGTGAAGTTCTACTGCACTTCAGTATCCAGTTGTGTTTTTTTGTATTGCATGTGATTAGGTATTCTTTGCACTAAGCAAAGGAAAAATGTCCTTGTAAAATTAACAACCTCATTCACTAAGTAAATCAAACCCAAAGTTATGTGTGGTTAGAAAGAATTTCTTGTCCTTCCATAGTGTAAATGCTTGTTCACACCAGAATGTATGCAGTACAGTGCATTGTGTTGGCAGAATTGTAGATACATTGAAACAGCATTTATTAATGAAATTGCATTAGTAGTTTATATATTCATTTTATATGCAAATATGTTAGCAATACTTTTTGGATCTGTTTTGCGACCAACACGACCATTTTAGGTGTGATTGATAATGCAGCCAAAAAGACTGTCTAAATCTTTTATCTGTTGTGTTGCAACTGCAAACAGTTATTTAGAAAAGAAATTTATCTTTACAGATACATAACTTAGATATGCTAAAGGAATTTTTTACATGTGTGCAAAATTGTAATTTTCAAAGCAATTAATTTATTATTACAAAAAAATGCATGCAAAAGATAAATAAATCAGTCCCCAAATTGTGTTTAAAATAAAAGAATCAGCAAATTATCCAGCATAAACAAAAAGACACTTTTCATAAATGTGTACCCCCTTTATGTTTTTGAGCTGACTTCAACAAAATGCAGGTCAATGCACCAAAAATAAAGCCTGCATGAGTTTTTTTCCGGCACGTTGATGTGACTAAGCTTTATTGCAAACAATGAAATGCAGATAATGCTATGTTAATTACACATTCCAATTATATCTTTTTTGGTCCTAGTTCTGACTGTATAATTAGGGATATGATTATTATAAGTCATGTGTTACTTTACATAGCTACATCAGAAAGCAACAGATGCTGTCAGATCCCATGGGATCTATAGGAGCCATTATCCTGTCAGGTCCTCAGCTAGTTATCTTGTATCATGGTCAGAAGACAGAGGATGCTAGTAAATCACCCAGGGTAATTTCTTTATCTCTGTGCATGAATCACCATGTTTCTCCTGTAAACAATTTCAAATGATGTGTCCCAGTAATAACAGTGATCACCACATACCAAAGCCCACTGATTTGGAATTCCAACAAGCTTCCAACCTAATATCAGTTTGGAATGTCAGGAACAATTGAGTACTGTCCGTGATACTTTTTTTATTTGCATTAACATACAATTTTCAGAACAAGCTTTTAGGGTATGTCCCCTTCAGGAAAAGCTTTTGGGCACATACCCGAAAGCTTGTCTTGAAAATTGTATGTTAATGCAATTAAAAAAAAGTATCACGGACAGTGCTCAATTGTTTCTGTCACAAGTGCACTAATACGGCTACAATCACCTCAAGCAGAATGTCAGGAACAAATTTAAGAATTCATGATTCCATTTCAAATTTACTGATCAGGATTACTGAAAGTTTTTGTAACCAACATTTGTGTAGATTAATTATTAAAGATATTTAATGTTCAGAACAAAAGTCTCCACTGTATTGGTATTGTGCAGAATATGACCAGAATGTTTCACTGCATCCCCTTCCAAATATATACTTGGACTCGGAAACAGTGCACCGAGAAGCCATTATCAACATAAAAACACATAACGAATATGTATTTGAATAATGGAAGTAAATGACTAAGAATATGTTCATGAAATCTGATTTTAATTCTGAGCAGTAAATAAATATAACATTGCTCCTATTACACATTTCTGAAATAAAAAACAGATTGAACTGTGATTGTTCTGACTTGGGTAACTGCAGACACCTCCATCTCACAGTTGTATGGCATGATTTATTTTTATTCGGCTGCTCGTTGGTTTTCTTTATTTATCTAAAGCAGCATCTTTCAGGTCCATTCTGTTAGTGTTCCTATTAATAATACAATGTAATAGAAAACACATTTTAGGAATAGCCATGTTGAATAATCATATATAGTTTAGATGAAGAGCTGGAACAGAGGTTCTCAATACTATGCAATTCTAGTGTGCATAGTGATCAATAAAATGTCTATTTATATATTTTATAAAACATTCAACCCATTTGGTTTCTGTAGATAAATATTCGACTCCTGTAAATACATTTCTTTCCACAGTTTTTAAAAATAGACCCCTATGATCTTGCCCCATATGTAACAGATTTGCCTGGCTGCCAAGCATGTTTGTTTACCCTATATGCCTATGTTTACAGAGATATAATTTATGCCTCTTCCTCTGATAAGAGCTAAGATTTCCACCAGTTTATGACTGCCGTAAAACCCAGGCCCCCTTGAAAAAACAGAAGAAATTTTTGTACCAAAAGAAAAAAAAAAAATCAGATAGTGTTGGAAAATGTAAAAGGGCAACTAAGATCTAAGAGTTTTCATGACCTTTTCATTTCCTGCACGAAACAAAATGTTATTCTTGTCCTTAAATGAAAGTTACAGATTAAATTTGAAGATACTAACAAAAAAACAGACCCAAAAAACATGGCCAAGATACAAAAAAATTAGATTACATTTTTATTAACATTTTTATTATCTTAAGTAGAAGTTACGGAAATAAATAACCAATGGTCCAAATTATCCCTATATTGTTGTTGTCTTTTTCTAATATATATATATGTTTTAGCAAATACAAATCTCCAAAACATACCTTTTATTAAATGTTTACTCTGTGGTCATATGACCACTAAACCTCCATGCTGGTCCTTTCCTCTTCCAGCAGTGGATAGGGATTTGCAAGAGGATAGACATCAGGACTGGATGTGATGTCACCACCTTGTACTCCATAATATTCAAGGTCAAGGCCAGACACGCATTTAGGCATAATTTCTTGACATGTCAAAAAGCTTGCTCTAGTGTGTGCATGCGCACTAGAAAAAGCCTTTCAACATACCCAACATACCCAGATTTAACTATTGGTGTATTAGTGTTTTGGTTATAAATCGGGTTATAATGAGTGGCAATATCTTAATTATTTACTGTTGGAAAATGGGTATATTAGAAAGGTGCAATTATCTGAGATAGAATGCCAATCCCTCCACTGGCTTCCCATTGCCCAACATATAAAATTGAAAACGTTAACAATAACATATAAAGCCATTTATAACTCTGCCTCAAATTAAATCACCAATCTTGTCTCCAAATATCACCCAAACCCTACTCTCCGCTCCTGGCGCGACCTCCTGCTCTCTAGCTCTCTTGTCTCCTCCTCCCATGCTCGTCTCCAGGACTTCTCCAGAGCTTCCCCCATCCTCTGGAACTCTCTACCCAATTTATCAGACTATCGCCTAATCTGCTCACTTTTAGGCGATCTCTGAAAACCTATCTCTTCAGGGAAGCCTATCCTGCCCTCAGCTAATGATGGAATCTTCTACTCCTCCTACCAGTCCATCCCCCATAGTTACTACCTTTTGTACCACTAGCCCCTCCCCCTTAGATTGTAAGCTCCAAGTAGCAGGGCCCTCCTAACCCTCTTGTATTGAACTGTATTGTTGCTGTATTGTCTTCCGTTATATTGTAAAGTGCTGAGCAAACTGTTGGCGCTATATAAATCCTCTATTATAATAATAAAGGGATGTTTTTTTTCTTAGCTGGGAAGATACTTTAAGTGATTATGATTCTTTCATTGTAAATAAGTTGATTATAGCCATAATAGTGCACTTGTATTTATTTGGGCAAACTGTCAGGGGTTTGCCCTTTTCTTCTAGGTCCAAGTACCCAGCAGTTAGTGCAAAAAAAAAAAAAGAACATTTACAGCACTTGACTATGTTATTTATCATAAACAAATGATGTGTAAAAGAAACATATAGTAGGAGTAACATAATGATCCAGGGAAGCTGCTAGATCCATAATTGAAATTCATATATGTGAACTGATTTACTTTTCAAAGGCGGAATCATTTATAATTCTGTTCAACCTGATTTGTGATCCATTTGCTATTATTACATTGGTCGAATTTGTTGGACTTGATTCTTATTTTAACAAATGTAACTATTACGCTGCACGGTCGCTGGTTGTGTCTTTCAGTGTCATCTCTGTATCTTCATTATTTAATTGGACAGCTACATCTCCAGACTAAATAAGTTACAAATCCTCTGGAAGGTAAATAGCTAACATATGTGTTTCAACTGCGTATTTAGTTATCCATCTTACGCGGGGCGTTTGGAAAACTCTTCTGACCACTGGAAACTGACTGCTAGAAAACGTAGGTTAAAAAAAGTCAGTTTAGCCATGTTTGCATACCTTGTTTATGCGCTCTTAGAAGTATTTTTAAAAGATATGCACTGAAAAATAGTAGATAATTAACTATTTCAGACATTTTGAGAGAAATAGAGAGAGCAGAAGCAGAGAGAGCAGTATGTGTTGAGATTACCTGTCTTTTCTGGGTGTATTCATCATGGATCCCATCATGAGCATAATGCAGCACGTTCTACTGTTTTTTCCTTCACGCAAAACCTGCAACTGACTGCGCTGGTGTACTAGGTCCATTTGAATACATGGAAAACGCTTTGCATGCATTTTTGAGGAAGAAAAAAGGCTCTGGACAGCATCCGGACATGGACCTGTCAAAAAACGCATCTAAATGCAAATGCTTATAAACGCGGTTAACCGCTTTTACAAGCATTTGGCATTTGAAACCAATTTGAAATCTACTTCTGAAAGCAATTTTGGTGCATTAAAAAAAACGACTGTAACCTCAACTGCCTGTAAACGACTGTAAATGACTATGTGTACATGGACACATAGGAAAACATAAAGGAGTGTTCAGGGGCTGCTGAAAAAAATGCTCAACAGCTCCTGAGAGTCAGTTTAGCAGCTGCAGTGTACATGAGCCCTAACATTGCACTTTAGACACACAGCTAAATATGTAGTTGCAATTATGTGGATGTTTTTCTTATCAAAGGATTTTTATTTGTGTCCAGCCAGTCCT
The DNA here is from genome assembly GCF_062004578.1 of Staurois parvus. NCBI lineage: Eukaryota > Metazoa > Chordata > Amphibia > Anura > Ranidae > Staurois > Staurois parvus. The sequence goes on along the minus strand of NW_028318189.1, from coordinate 79,395 downwards.
GACATTTACACAGCTCTATGCTGCAGTTAGAGAAAAACTGCTTGGTCTCCTTTGTGCCTCTGACTTGTGATTGGACAATGAAGGAGCAGAAGCCGATTGATGGACTTTGCTTTCTTGCTCTATCAGCAGCTTTCTTGTTATCCTATATACATGCAGCAAGCCTGATGTGACACCAATGCTGCTCCTCTGACTCCCAGTCTGAGTGCTGCTGTACAGGGCATTATAGAATGCCAAATTCAGGAACTTACATAGGTTGCATTTAAAAATATGTCTATGTTTTCATGAATACACATCTGCATTAATTGGAGTTTAACAAAATGGTTTCAATATACATGAGACAATACTAGTGTGGAGAAAAGGCCATTGTATTGATGCAGGAGGCAAGCACCGTGGCTAAATGGTTAATGCTTTCCCCTAGCAGCAGTGGGGTCGTCTATTCAAATCCCAGCGACAGCACTACCTGCCTGGAGTTTGCATGTTCTCCCTGTGCCTGTGTGGGTTTCCTCTGGGTACTCTGGTTTTCCCCAAAGACATGCTGATAGGTTAATTGGCTCCTGTTTAAATTGGTCCCAGTATGTGCATGTATGAATGTGAGTTAAGGACTTAGATTGCGAGGGCAAGGACTGATGTGAATCCACAATATATATGTAAATTAGTGGCACTATATAAGTACCTGTAATAAAGAAGTGTTAAGCCCTGTACACACGATGAGAAAATTGGAAGAATGATTGTCATTTTTTTTTTTTTTGCATGCTAGCTTCATATTGAAACTGAAGAGGTTGCTAGAGTTATGAAAATTCTTGTATGACAGAAAGAAAATTTGGGAGTGATGTAATATAATTGTATTGTATTTTCGGACAAAAATTGTACTGATTAAACAAAAATCGTACAATATGGTATCGTACGAGAAAAATTTCCTTCCAATCAGCTCTTAGAGCTGATGTGACTTCAGCTCCCGCCCCCTGCTTTTTAGAGCTGAGAGATCCTGTGTAAAGTCTGCACTTTAAATGGATGTAGGGGACAGATGGCTGTAGATAGACAAGTACAACTTATGGAGGAGAGTTTTTTAATCTCCGTTTATCATCTGAGGCCAGTCACTTCACTGGGTATATATAAGGGTTTATAACCACTTTAACTTTGTTTAAAAGAATTAAAAAAAAAATCTGTTGACATAAAACTATTATTTTTGTGAGCTGCTCCCTGGTGGGTTACTAAGGTCTAGGGCACTTTGGTGAAGAGACTGGTAAAGTGCTGTTATTTCCCAGCTGTGTTCGCTCACCCGCCCTTAGCATCTTACTACTCATGCTGCAGTAGGCTGAACCTCACTGCTTCTATTGCATTGCCCATAATGTAGAGTAGTTCCTTTTTTTAATGACCAGAGTGTGGTAAACTCTGTGAAAGGTAGAACTGTGAAACTACAAGACAGATCTCTCTTAACTAAAGTTTCTAAGAGATAAAAGACAACTGCGCCTTCAACTGACAAACATTCAATAAAAATCGAAAAATCAGATTTAGGGAAGTGATCCTGTGTATGTTTCCATAATTCAGACTCAGGATGCCATCTATATGAATAGCAAAGCAGCACACTATAGATCTCTTTTGACAGTAGGATTCTCATGTTGTGCTTGCTCTGCAGCTCACAAAACCATATGTACTGCTTTCAGATGTCAGTTTCGTAGCTGCAGGAACGTCAGCAGAATTTGCTCATTTAAATTGGGATGAATGCAAAACTTTAATACATGGCATCTTAGTGTGTTTTAAATATCTAGTATTAATATGAAATAATAATAATCATTATTATTATTGCAAAAGTTTGGAGTTTTAGTGATACCCTTTTTGGCTAACATAGGTTATTAAAGATGCAAGCTTTTGGGATCATCAGCCATTATACACCCTATGGAAGGGACCTACAGAGCCCCAAAAGCTTGCATCTTTATTAATTTAACCTCCCTAGCGGTATGATTATTTCAGATTTTTGGTGCTGAAAGCGGTACTTTTTTTGCATGGAAATATGTATTTTTTTTTATTGTAGGCCTGTAATTTAGGAATAACTCACTGAAATCTGTCCGAACAAGAGTCTAGTAAACATTCCGGATATGATAAAACTTGAAACACAAAATCATAAATTATAATTTAATAAATAATCATAAAAAATAATAATATAATAATAATAAATTTATTTAAATAATATAATCAAACCAAAAACACTTAAATTTGAAATATAGCGGCAAGTTCGCACATCGCTGAACAAAGTCGCAGAATCGTTTTCAGTGTCTGATGACGAATTTCCCCACGAATCATTATCACTCAATTCTACAAGTGGTTCTGATTTACTATCGCTGTTCTCTAGCTGATCTAAAACTGGTTTTGACATAAAGGGACGCTTTTTGGACGCCATGGACTTTTCTAAGTTTTCAGGCAGAAAGAACAGTCAAAATGCAGGCAGGGGACAGGACAAAGCAGTAGGGACAAAATGTATGTGAAATGTCTTGAAACAGCAATGTTTTACTATGTAATAATCATTTTTAAAAAAATGAATTTTTTTTTAAAAAATTCAAATTTGCCGCCTGTTCCGGCGCCCGTACGTCCCAACGTCACAGGGACCGGAACACGGAAGCCGGATGCCGGCATCGGCCGGAGGAGATGGCCGGGGACACTGCAGGGGACGCATCGCGGGAGCAAAGGACAAGGTAAGCGCTGCAGGGACTCCCTATGCAACGCTGCATGGTAATCCCGAGTGTAGTTCGGGGTTACTGCTTTTGGTACTGAAACTCTACCCCGAGCTACACTCGGGAATACCGCCAGGGAGGTTAATCAAAAAATATCACTTAAATTCTAAACTTTCTGTATTAATCAATGGCTATCATGGCACAACGCTCTACTACTATTCATAGTATTGTTAATAAATAAGTGGGTTCAAGTTTCTAATGTATTTACATTCTCCTAGATTTTAATTAAGAAGGTAAATTAAAATGACTAACCTGTTTCCAAAACCTAAGTACAAAATATGGGTCCTCATGTCTGGAAAACAGTGGTGAAATATTAGTTTTTATACACACTACATCCATTTGTGTTTTTGTTTCCTTTCTTCAGTAAAATCATAGAAAGAAAAGAACTCCTTGATAATGGTTCCATGTGCATGAATGTTGCCATTTGAGATATTATTATACAGGATTTATATTATTATACAGGATTTATATAGCGCCAACAGTTTGCTCAGCGCTTTACAATATAACGGGAGACAATACAGCAACAATACAGTTCAATACAAGAGGGATAGGAGGGCCCTGCTCCTTGGAGCTTGCAATCTAGGAGGGAGGGGCTAGTGGTACAAAAGGTAGTAACTGTGGGGGATGGACTGGTTGGAAGAGTAGAAGATTCCATTATTAGCTGAGGGCAGGATAGGCTTCCCTGAAGAGATAGGTTTTCAGAGATTGCCTAAAAGTGAGCAGAGTAGGCGATAGTCTAATAAATTGGGGTAAAGAGTTCCAGAGGATGGTGGAAGCTCTGGAGAAGTCCTGGAGACGAGCATGGGAGGAGGAGACAAGGGAGCTAGAGAGCAGCAGGTCTTGCAAGCAGCGGAGAGTACGGTTTGGGTGATATTTAGAGACAAGATTGGTGATGTAATTTGGGGCAGAGTTAGAAATGGCTTTATACGTTATTGTTAATGTTTTGAATTTTATCCGTTGGGCAATGGGAAGCCAGTGGAGGGACTGGCAGAGAGGGATGGCAGATACAGAACAGTTAGTAAGGTGGATGAGTCTGGCAGCAGCATTCATGATAGACTGAAGAGGGGATAGCCTGCGATTTGGTAGGCCAATGAGGAGGGAGTTACAATAGTCAAGGCGAGATATAACAAGGGAGTGAATAAGTTGCTTAGTGGTTTCCGAGGTTAGGAACGGGCATATCTTGGAGATGTTGCGGAGGTGAAGTCTACAAGATTTGGACAGTGATTGGATTTGGGGGTGAAAGGACAGATGGGAGTCTAGGAGTACACCTAGTACCCTGGCATGAGGGGAGGGACTGATGATTGTGTTATTGATCTTGATGGAGATGTCAGGGGAGGTGGCACGGGCTGGGGGGAATACTAAGAGCTCAGTTTTGGAAAGATTGAGTTTGAATTTATAGGGAGATGGTCAAATGAGCACTCTTCACCGCCCCAATTAGGAACTGATAAGGATCACATGAATAGGGGGGATGTTTCTCAAACACAGACCAGACACAGGCCACAGTCATAAAAAGAGTGCAACTAGAGGTGAGAACTAATCAACATAGACAAAAATATATATACACTATTTGTTCTGAAATTACCAGGAGTCCATGAGTTGTTGTAGTTTAGAGTGGAGAGCAGCTAGCAGCATTTACCCAGAGATAGCAGGAGTCTGTGCGTTGTTGTAGTTTAGAGTGGAGAGCAGATAGCAGCATTTACCTGTGAAAAGCAGGGAAGGCATGATTAGACTGCTGTGTTCAACTGCGTCTTAGCACTCCAGATATTGTTAAATAAAACAGTTAAGTTCCCATGGCACACACATATTCAAATAATCCTACGGTGTCTTAAAAGCTATCTAGAATATATTAAAATTATCTAGTTCAGATGATCTACAGTGAAAAACGGGTATTGCTGGGATGGCAGATCTAAACCTTTGTGCTGTGGCTTTTTGTTTTTGTTCTTTTACTAAGACATATAGCATTTTCATTTTTTGTCACGTTAGGCAGGTCCAATGACATGATTAGTGTATATAAAATGCATTTTTCTGCTTTTCTAGTATATACACAATGCAAAATCTTTATTCTTAAATGTTTTTTTTAATATATAAATCTGTGGGTTAACGCATGTGCATTGGTATAAAATTTCTGTAGGAGAATGGCAGCAACACTGAGATGCATGGAAAAAATTATAAACATTCAATTGTTTGTAATGCCAAATAAATTGTCATTCAGTTGAATCATACAGTTTGAAGTCCAAACTTCCTAAAGATAGGAAGAGTCTAGAAATCCAATGCAAAAGGTTAGTTGTGTAGTTGTCTCACTTCAAGCAACTGGCCAGTGACCTACAAAGTGGAATATGCACTGAAAAAAAGACAAAGGAAACTGGATACTTCTAAGAGTACCAGTAGGTCCGGAAAATGAATTGATATAAAATGCTCACCTTTCCATATGGATGGGAAAACACACTAATGTGTATCACAGAAGGAAGGTCTCATCAGGTCATAACGCTGGGTATAGTTTACCATGGCTTAAGCACTGAGAATTGATGTGTTTCTATAAAGTGCAGACCAGAGGAACTCAATCAAGCCAGGCTTTGTAGAATAAGACTCCAAAAAATGTGCAAAAACAATACTTGGTGAATGTGCCCTAATGTCTGAAGGTTTTGGATGAGAGTACATGCATTGATCTACTTGGTGACCATGATTAATGTCAAGGACCCCTAGATAGTATTTTGCAAGATACCGCTTCAAGGTTTGAGAGGATTTGGGGGTCCCTGGATACGTTACCTTCAACTATATGATGGGTGTGGTGGCAGCCGGAAGGACTTATTTTTTTCTTCCTTTCTCTTCTCTTCTTTACCTTCTCACAATATTATTTCTCCTTCTGTTTGTTGGTTGACGACATGGTACCCCTTTACTTATCACAGATTGTGATCTTGAGTTTACCTCCCATTATAACCAAGGGGCTGCTATGGAATAAGGGGGTTTTCCAGATGTGGCACTGTATGTCCCACTAGAGGGTATGGTATATAATTAGTACGTTTTGCTGTTCCTAATTGAACTTCCTATTGCCTTACAATTTTGATACTTATGTTATAAACCATCTATATCTTCCTAGTATATTGGCTTTGACTTTATACTCTGCCTGCATTGCGGGACTACTATGCAAGTTTGCTATCTTGAGAAAGTCCAACTTTAATGTTATGGATATAAAACTTTAATAAACACACTGAAACAGAACAAATGTGCAAACATTTGCATTGCATGCCTGCACGAGGTGCTCATATAATAAAAGTCTATGAAGTAAAAAACTGTCAATCCTTTCCTAGAGAAACTTCTGTACTGCAAATCACTCCTAAAACACACAAAAAAGTCTTTAAAATCACCTGAATATTCTATTCTAAAATCTGAACAGAGCCTATTAACTATTTAACAGACTGATTATCTGTGGAGAAGGCTCATGTTTTACTTTTCACTGCAGCTAAATGGCAACACCCAACTATCCTATTCAGTAGTTATCAATTTGAGTCTTTGGGTGGAATGGAACATCCAATTGCTCAAGAGCCATACTGGCATGTTCACAAGCCACTGTTTGTTTCTGTTGTCTCCAGCACAATGTGGATAGTTGTCACGTGCCTGGACTGCTCATTACTTCCAAATGTGCCCTTTTTTTAAATGTCCAGGTCTGCAGCAAATCAGGCAATCTGTGGTCAAGTGGATAATGTTTTGGTTGGCCATACATTTAGCAAAATACTACAGGCAAAACTATAGTGACATGTGGGTTTAATGGCTAATAACCACAATTTGGGAGGTACTGTAGGAGCAAGTATTGACACACTGTGATGACATTTAGAGACTGTCTTGTAGAATACATGTGGAAAAAATCTGTTGGGTTAAAGCCAAACTCCAGGCAGATGTAGAAGACACAAAATAATGCACTAATGTAATCATTAATAGAAAATTACATGTGTTTAAGTATCGTAATTTAAACAATCAGCCTTTTAAAGCCCCTGTACAGCATAGCTCAAAGAGATGGAAGGACAAGCAGCACAAGGAGACATTCAGTTGTGCTGCAGTGTAAGGAGCATACTGATAGAAGGAGAAAGCAGACAGACAGAGAAATTAGCTCATCTGTGTGTTGCTTCATCTTTTACTTCTAGTCACAGCATGAGGGTGGGGAGGAGACCCAACAGTGAAAGTGAAACTGCAGCAAAGAAAGATGAAGTCTCCTCCCCTGCCAGTCAGGACTGTGCTATATACCAGAGCTGTATAATCTCAGCACTGGATAGTAACAAATATAAATCTTTTTCATGGGTAAAATAATTCCCATATTCTGTATGTATTTTAGTGTTTAGCTGTTTGCCTGGAGTTCTACTTGAAATGTACAAATCACTATCTTCTCCAATATATACCTTCATCAAATAGTAGGTGTGGTGCTGGCCAAAGAAATTTTGTCTGAACAAATTATATGTAAATAGCTTGATTATATTTGTACAAGATAATGTAAGCAGACATATCATGGTGATGTGAACATAAAAGAACAAAAAAGTTCCTAAAACATCATAACCGGTCTGCTTATAACTTATTCCATGTTGGTTCCCCTGGCCTACTTCATAGAAGACATGGGGTTGATTTACAAAATTCAGCTTTTTAAATGTTCCTTGCACGTGATTGGGTAATGTTTGCAAAGTGAAATGTCACTACTTCACTGTATTCACTAAGCTGTGAGTAAAATTCCCTGGCACAGTGTACCTTCCCTTGCAAAGTGAACAGCCTTTTTGGCTTTAGGAAATCAAATGGTGTCCAAACATGTTGAAACATCTGGATGCAGATTGGAATAAAAGGCTTTGTATTAATGGGCTGTATCTTTGATGTAAAAAGCAGCTCTGGATGCACAGCTGGCAGCAGGGAAAAAAGACTGATTAGCAATGCTCTATTCACTATCACAAAATGAGCAATAAACCCACTTGTACAGAACAAAGATAACATCTCCAAACTGTAACAACCATGGAACACGTTCAGAATGTTTTATTACACATAATATTTGTGCTTCCTTTCACGTCCACTTCTTACCAATTCCATGACACATTTTAAGAAGAAGAACATTATGCAATTACTGCTTCCCTGTCACTAGAAACCTAAAGAGTCATGCTCACCATGGCTGGCTGCCATACTTTCCTGTGACCAAATAGCCAATGTCAACTAAACACAATTCACTTTGGGAAATGAACAATTTAGCGGAGGCTGATGTTGAGTAAGGCATCTGTGATCACATCTGTGCTAATGTGTTTACCCAGCCCTGCAGAACCTTGTAGGAATGAAGTGAATTGGAAATGAGATGGAACACAAAGGAACAAGAGATAGTGGAGTTTGTTTAGGGAACAGGGACAGCTTGGAGAAATTAGCTCTCTAAAAATCAGATCAATGTAAGAGTACAAAACCTTTATCAAAGGGATGCATTTGTATATACAACCCTATTGTATCTGTCATTTCACAGATACATTTATAGAGGAGTGTTCCCACAACACATCCCATCTACAGAATCCTGCTTGAGCTCACTTGAATTCCCATAGCATTGCTTTACAATAGGGGTCCTCAAACATTTCAATATGAGGGCCTCATTGTATATTTCATAAATAATAGCAGGGTCCCTATCAGAGTCCCCCCTTCTTTCCATCAGGGTCCTCAGCAGAACCCCCTTTCCATCAGTGTCCCCACCTTACATCAAGGTCCCCATCAGAGTCTGCCTTAGGAGACCCCCATCCATCAGGGTACTCATAGGAGTCCCTCCTTCCATCAAAGTCCCCCCTACATCAGATTCTGCCTTAGGAGTTCCCCCTTTAATCAGAGCCCACAACAATGTCTACCCTTACATCACAGTCTGCATTAGGAGTCCTCCCTTACATCAGGGTCCCCATGAGAGTCCCCCTAACACTAAGGTCACCATCAAAACCCCCTTTTACATTAGAGTCTACCTTAAGTTTCCCCCTTTTATCAAGATCCCCATCAGAGTCCCCCCTTACAAAAGGGGTCCCATCAGAGCCCTCTTTACATTAGAGTCTTCCTTAGGAGTCCCCCCTTCATCATAGCCCCATCAACAACCACCCTTACATCACAGTCAGGTAAGGAGTTTCTCATTCTATCAGGGTTCCCATCAGTGCCCCCTCTACATCAGATTCCTCCTTAGAGTTCCCCCTTCCATCAGGGTCCCTATCGACAACCACCCTTACATCACAGTCTGTATTAAGAATCCCCCCCTTACATCAGGGTCCCCATCATTGTCCTCCCTTACACCAGAGTCCTCATCAGAATCTCCCCTTGCATCAGAGTTCCCATCAAATTCCCCCTTATATCCGTTGGCCTTACCAAAATTATTCCTTGTCCTGACGAAGCTGAGTTACACCTGTGTGGCTCAATGCATTGATAAGCGAACAAATGGGTTGGCTGCACTGCAACGGAGTGTTGGATAAATCTTCATTTATTTGAATCTTCATAAAAAATACAGCGCAGACACAGCAGCTTCCCTATAGGACAAAGAACAGTAGACACGTTTCACACAGACTTGTGCTTAGTGTGTAGACATTGCTTATCATCTCTACATTTACGGATTGGCCGGCACCAACTGAAGTGTGGAGGGGCTGTGTGTCCATGCACTCACCTGGATTGGCTGTTCTTTTATTCTCAATGCGTTGACACCATAGGGTCTGATGTCACATTGTCAATATCCCTTGCAGTCCTGGGGCTAAGTGGACCAATAGGATGGATGACATGTAAAGCGGATACCATAAACAACATTGGGCACCTGAATTCAGTGTACACAGACCCCACGGGATGGAAACATTTGGGCGTTTGCACGTCTACATCATTGGGGGATTGGATGGTGGTAGGAAGATAAGTGACTATACGAAAGTTTTAAAATACCTCACCAAACTGATGCCAAATTATCTCTACACAGCGGTCAGATTTAATGTGCCTGCCTTATTCTGTTGCTGCTTCAAGCCTTCATCTACATCCTTTGCTTGCTACTATCAGCTGCTCCTTTTTCTGGGTACTGTAAATCTTTATAGATGGGTCACTATCTCTAGTAAATGAGAGTAAGATGGAAAAGATACTGATTTTTAGTGAATGGTGACTGCTTTGTTTAATATTGAGCTGAAACTATTTATTAGGAACAATAACTATCTGGGAGCAACTTGAGGATCACCTGATACTTTAGTTGCCATTTGGGAACATTTTCTTTCAGTTGCTATAAGTTTTTGTACTGTGTGGTGTATTGTTTGTCCACATTGCTTGCTTACAGCGCAGAGCACTTCTAGTCACGAGATTGGCCACTCCACTTCTGGAAACAAAGAATGGTTTCCGAAACGCTTTATTTGACTATTTATTAATGCATTAAGGCCATTTTCTAACCTATTGTGGTCTGGCATAAGCAGAGTCTGTGGGCTCACATAGGTTACAATACAGTTAAAGAGTGGATGGTCTAACTTGCAGCATAAACCACTTTGCAAACAATAAATAGGAACCAACATCAGATATATTTTTCATATGGTTATTAGTGCAACACATTTGGGTTTTTAGCACCTCTCACACTGATCATACCAGCATTTTCCTGGCGATTATTTAATCTGCTTTTCTCTCCAAAGAGAGGGAGCCATCTTTGTTCAGGTATCATCCATGGTCACCATCTATTTGTGTTGGTGCCTGTGCAGTTCTTGGCTGTGTTCACAAATGTCTGCCACAGATTAGTCCATGCTGCAGCCTGTGACCTTGTGATGTACTACAAAATTATAGTGTGAAAGTCTGATTATTGGGGCATAAGAGACTAAGGAAATGCTTCCTCCTGCGTGCAACAGATGGTCATTGACAGGAGCTTAAAGCAGCATTCCAACAGAATAACAAAAAAAATAAAAGCAGCTACAAAAACTGTAGCTGATGACTTTTAAAATACAGACACTTAACTGTCCCTCGGTGCAGCTGTGTCTTCACCACAGCTGGTTTCACCAGCCATCTTCTCTTCCCAGAACCAGCATCTTCTGTGTGGGCACTGTGACAGCTTGTGGCTTCACAGTCGGTGCCCACTGCGCATGCGCGAGTAGCACTGCGCTTTGTGAACGGTCCCATAGTGTTCTCGGACCTGTCACGTGTCCCAGACTTCCGATCGCCTTAAGCGATCAAAACCGGAAGTGGAGGCAGGTACCTGTCAAATTCGGTTACCCGCCCCCTCCCCTGCTCCGCAAAGGTGCCAATCCTTAACGGGGAGCGGGGGACAAAGCCTTAAAGCGGAACTTCCGCTTTTGGGTGGAGCTCTGCTTTACGAGCATATTTTTATTAATAAAAGGTGAAAAATGAAACTGTTGCAGTATACTACGGGATATCAGGAATTTATTTATGCAGACTTATAATGTTACTGAAAGGTACAATTCAACCTCCCTGCATTGGGCTATTGTAAGGAAATGGCTGGATGGTACCCTTACTGGGGTGGATGGACATACACGTACTTCCATGTGTTTGCTCATCACACACACAAATCCTCTCATTAGACAGCGGAGAGCATCAACTAATGGCAAAGAGCCAATTGGAGTGGCTCTGTATTATGTGATTGCTGTGATGACCAATCACAGCAATCACCAATGTAAACAGTGTAGTACTGTTTATATTGGTCAGTGCTCCCATACGTTTCACAATGGAGGAGGCAAGGTTTTTAAAGTGTTTTGGGTTTAACCATGACATCTAGCCATTGCACACAATGTAATTTCAGTGCAATCCATTTTCATCTGGCAGGGAACTTCAACCAATAACAAAATACTTACATTTCAGGTGGGTAACTTTGAAAGGCTTAATGCGCCATTATTTTTTAACCACCTGAATATCATCATGTTTCTTAAGGTTTCTTCATTTCCAAAAAATTGTGGCAAAGAATGAGATCACATCGAGATTTACACTTTCCAAAAAGGAGTCACTTTGGGGGGTGTTTGTACTGGCCTGGTATTTGTTATTGATATGTTGTTCTATACTAGAAAGTAAAGGAAGCTTTTTTTTTTTTTATTTCTTGGCTTTTTTGTTTCAATTAGTAAAAACTTAAGAAAAATAAAATAAAAACACTGGTTATCTGAAAAATGGTCTGGATAGGAAGGAGGTGTAACACGCCAGTCTAGGAGTGTTTAAAGTGTATAGAAACCCTAACAATGAACTTCCCTTATTTGCTCCATTTTGGTCTGGTGAATATACCATTGAAAGTATTTTGTTGTATCTCTTAAATAAGAACAAAAAAAACAAATGTCAATCATGTCAGAAACTCAGAGATGTCCTCTGCAAACTTCCCTTGTTATCTCAACGAGGGTAGTCCTCCTAGTTTTTATCTTGAACTAAAGAACAATTAGTCTTTTTTATGTGGAGAAAAAGGTTTTGGGAGGGTTTCATTAATTTAACCGAAAACAATTGGGCAGGGCTGACACCACTCACTGTCACAACAGTACATCAGAGCTGAGTTCAATACTGGCAAGGGATTTTGCTGTGCTTGCAGAGGGGTCTTTAAAGTGATAAAACATGTGGAAATGTGCATGTATTGCAGAGATGTACTGCATATGTGTTTTTATTATATTTTGCCCTTACATACACTTTGAGTAGCACACTTGTATATGTAGCATTACCCCCTTAGGAGTCGCTGAAGTTTTGGGTCCCCTGTAGTCCTTCACAGCCAGGCAACATACATTACCTCATTCAGACTTACAATCAAGAGACAGTAACCAGTCCTTGAGCTTTATTTTGAAGTTTTATTAGGGGAAATTAACTTGGGTGGGATAAGGGGAGTATGGGATGCCCAAGGGTAATTATTATTATTATACAGTATTTATATAGCGCTAAAAGGTTTGCTCAGCGCTGTACATTATAGTGGGGACAGTACATGAGACAATACAGTAACAAAACAGAACACGAGGGATTCAAGGGCCCTGCTCTTTCGAGCTTACAATCTAGGAGGGAGGGGATAGTGGTCCAGGAGGAAGTGGCTGTGGGGGATGGAGTGGTGGGAGGAGATCGGCTGTTAGGTGAGGGCGGGGTAGGCTTCCCTGAAGAGATGGGTTTTCAGGGTGCGCCTAAAGATGAGGAGGGTAGGTGACAGTCTGATGGATTGGAGTAGTGAATTCCAGAGGATGGGGGAAGTCCTGGAGAAGTCCTGCAGTCGGGCGTGGGAGGTGGAGACCAGGGAGCTAGAAAGTAGGAGGTCTTGTGAGGAGCGAAGATTACGGGTAGGGTGGTATTTGGGTATCAGGTCGGTGAGGTAGTTTGGGGCAGCATTATGAATGGCTTTGTATGTCTGTGTTATTAGTTTGAATTTAATGCGTTGGGCAATCGGGAGCCAGTGGAGGGAATGACAGAGGGGGTGGCAGAAGCGGAGAGGTTGGTAAGGCGGATGAGTCTGACCGCTGAGTTCAGGATAGACTGAAACGGGGATAGTCTGCGATGAGGTAAGCCGGTGAGAAGGGAGTTGCAGTAGTCCAGACGTGAGATAATAAGGGAGTGAACGAGTAGTTTAGTAGTGTAATAGCAAGAAAGGACAAACTCCTTAGCAATTATGTAATATGTAAGTCTTTACAGCAAAAAATAATCTTCTGGAGAACTACCCAGCATCTCCTATAGCACAGTCCCAGACCCCGGCTGAATCCTCTTTTGATCTAGCTGTACTCAGTGTTTCCCTGGGCAGGGGATCCAGTGCCTATAACTGCAATGTGAACATTCCCAGGTAAAAAGCTAATCCAGTTTTGCACCTGAGTGCCTCTTTCCTTACTGGCCCAGGGGGTGCAGGTTTCCTCACTCAGTCCTTTCTCCTGTGCTGCTGGTGGCTACTATCAGGCCTTCTAGATGGGCGATTCCTTCCGTGCTGTACAGGTGGTCCACTGCCTGTACGTGAGCCCCTTTCTATCTGGGCCCCCTCCCAGGCTCCTGCTCTCCAGCCTCACTTCCTCATCTTGCACCCAAACTCCCGCCCCCTGCTGAGGAGTCTCAGTTACCCTTAAAAGCTGTCCTGGCCCTTGGCAAGTCTCCTGTTGGGGATTGGCCAGGATCCTCTAAGACAGTGGGTCGTGACCCCTTTGGGGGTCGAACGACCCTTTCACAGGGGTCGCCTAAGACCATTGGAAAACACATATTTCTGATGTGTAAAGAGCAGCTGCTGTGTTGAAAGCAGCTACTCTGTTAAAAGCAGCTACTGTGCTGAAAGCAGCTACTCTGTTAAAAGCAGCTACTGTGCTGACAGCAGCAGTATTGGAGGTAAAACGACACTTCATGAATTATAATTACTGGGTGAATAATTTTATGGTTGGAGGTCACCACAACATGAGGAACTGTATTAAAGGGTCACAGCATTAGGAAGCTTGAGAACCACTGCTCTAAGAGTACAGACTAGCACTTCTTTACTTCTGCCCACTGCTTTGAGGTCTTTCTACAAAGTTCCAAAGCAGGGGGAAGTCTCAGAGAGTCAGTCTGGAAATTACACCCAGGCTGCTACTCAGCCTCTATCTTACAACTGAAATAGAGTTCCCCTAGCTAACTAGGTGGATACTACATGTATATCTTTGTGTGCAGTCTATTGAATACACTGCTTAAAGGAACACTTTGAAAACACAACAGATCTCAATGGGGAAAAATATCACGCTGGATCTCTATACTGATATGGAATGGGTAATGTGTTAGGAATGTAAGGATGCCCATCGTTTGATGGAAATGAAAATCATCAACAGTGGACTGAATTCAAAGACACCCCAAAAATCTAAGTGAAATAATTATGCAGCAGGCTAGTCCATTTTGTTAAAATTTCATTGCAGCAACTCAAAATGGTACTCAGTACTTTGTATGGCCCCCATGTGCTTGTATGCATGCCTGACAATGTCAGGGCATGCTCCTAATGAGATGACTGATGGTGTCCTGTGGTATTTTCACCCAGATCTGGACCAGGGCATCACTGAGCTCCTGGACAATCTGAGGTGCAACCTAGTGGCATCAAATGGGCCAAAACATGATATCCCAGAAGTGTTCCATTGGATTCAGGTCAGGCAAGTGTGGGGGCCATTCAATTGTATCAATTTCTTCATCCTGCAGGAACTGCCTGCATACCCTCGCCATATGAGGACGCGCATTGTCGTGCACCAGGAGGAACCCAGGATCCACTGCACCAGTGTAGGGTCTGACAATGGATCCAAGAATTTCATCCCGATACCGAATGGCACTCAGGGTGCCATTGTCTAGCCTGTAGAGGTCTGTGCATGCCTCCATGGATATACCTTCCCAGATCATCACTGACCCACCACTAAAACGGTCATGCTGAACGATGTTACAGGCAGAATAACATTCTCCACGGCTTCTCCAGACTCTTTCACGTCTATCACATGTGCTCAGGGTGAACCTGCTGTCATCTGTGAAAAGCACAGGGTGCCAGTGGCAGACCTGCCAATTCTGGTTCAATGCCAATTGAACTCTATGGTGGCGGGCAGTGAGCACAAGTCCACTAGAGGATGTCGGGCCCTCAGGCAACCCTCATGAAGTCTGTTTCTGATTGTTTGGTCAAAGACATTCACACGAGTGGCCTGCTGGAGGTCATTTTGTAGGGTTCTGGAAGTGCTCATCCTGTTCCTCCTTCCACAAAGGAGCAGATACCTGTCCTGCTGATGGGTTGACCTTCTATGGTCCTGTCCAGCTCTCCTAGAGTAACTGCCTGTCTCCTGGAATCTCCTACATGCTCTTGAGACTGTTCTGGGAGACACAGCAAAACTTATGGCAATTGGCACATATTGATGTGCCATCCTGGAGGAGTTAGACTGCCTGTGCAACCTCTGTAGGGTCCAGGTATTGTCTCATGCTACCAGTAGTGACACTGACCATAGCCAAATGCAAAACTAGTGAAAAACAGTCAGAAAAGATGAGTAGGGAAAAAAGTGTTAGTGGCACCTGCAAAACCATTCCTGTTTTGGGGGTCGTCTCATTGTTGCCCATCTAGTGCACCTGTTGTAATTTCATTAACACCAAAGTAGCTGAAACTGATTAACAACCCCCTCTGCTACTTATCTGACCAGATCAATATCCCAGGAGTTTAATTGACTTGATGCTATACTCTGATTAAAAAGTGTTCCTTAAATTTATTTTCAGCAATGTATTAAACAATGTAAAAGCTGTTGCTGATATCATTTTATGTAATACTTGTTGCTTGGACACAGAGCTTGTTCAGCTTGTAACAAGTACAGTACTTCCACACCAAATTAAAGTATAATCTGCATTTCATTACATCCATTTCATTGTCCACCTGTGTATGGTTATCTTAAAGTGGTTCTAAAGGCTCAAGGTTTTTTACCTTCATGCATTCTATGCATGAAAGTAAAACATCTTCTGTGTGCAGTGGCCCCCTCCGATCCATGTTCTCAACAGTCTCTGCTGTCTGGGGACACTTCTTCCTCATTGGCTGAGACAGGGGCCAAGCCACGGTTCTATGTGTCTTTCTGTCACTTTAAATCTGGCAATTATTAAATTAGACATGTAGGATGATATAACCACAAAAAATTATATTTTATATTCGGACCATCGCCTAACATGTAGGCAGTCAGAGGCATCTGTTGCCATCAGTTCATGACTTTAAACATGATGTTCTGCTTGGAAGCAATCAAGAGAGTATTCCTACACATAGTGGGACGATGAAGAATGAACATAGCCATACTCTAACAGGAAGTAGGATTACAGCAGCAAAATGTGAAGGAGGCTAAAAGCAATAGATGATACTTTTTCAGTTCAGAGTACATATTGATTTTCTTTTTTTAATCAGAGTTTAGTGTCACCTCAAGCACACCTGTAGTAAATAGTAATTTTGTACTGTACATACAACTGGCAATATGGAGACTAGAACATTTGGTCTCTTTAAAACTGTCCATTCTTTTCAGCAAAGTCCAACTACAAATTAGGTGAAATTAGTAATAGGAATAAAGCCTCCCACCCTTCAGATTCACCCCATACCAGGTGTGACTGGGTTTAGAGTTAATAGGATTAAGATAACGTTGACTAGCCACCAATCTCAATGTTTTTCCACATGGTCATTATCCTTTTTTGTTCCATGGTATCAGAGGTTACCTCTTCAAATTAATCCCCGGGTATCCTGTTTGGTCCTAAACACTCAACAGAAATAGAGCCTTTAGCTTTTCCCATCCTAAATGCATTTAGTTTGAAGAGGTCACATGAAGTCCTCAGAACAGACTTACAAAGAAAATTCACATGGAAAAGTAGAATTATGCAAGTCTGCAATAGTTGTTCCCCCTTCTTTCAACATCCTGTTTGAGAATAGCCCCATAGAAATGGTTTCCAAGTAACCTCAAAAACACGTGGTGTGCATGTCTTCATTTCAAGCCTATTCAAAATTAAATGATGTTTGGAACCTGGTTTAAGACAAGAGTTTGATAGAAATGGAAGTGTTGAGGCTGAAATGGAAAGATCCAAATCCGGCAAGTTCAGCGCTGAGATTTGTGGTCTGGTGAAGAGCAACAATGAATAACTATACCTGACTTACTGTAAAGCAGTAAGTAAATGCCGTCTTTCGAAAACATTTTTATACATAGACAGTGAAAATATTTTTTGCTTGTTAAATGATAGTAGATATTGTAGCCCTTCTAACATACACAAGCCCTTTAATAGGGGACCATACATATAAAACATAGGTTTGTTTGCTTATTAGTAAGAATCTGCACATAATGCAAACATCTGTGCAAAGGTATGCCTATTTCTGCAGGTCCTAAATTACAAATTAAACTGTTCCTAGTGTAAGTGGGGTAAACACAATGGTATCAGTTATTGCTATGCCTTCACTGTGACCAGGGCTGTATTTAGACAGCATGCTGCCCTAGGCATAAGTGACTAATGGTTCACTTTCATACAAAATTCTCCCCTGCCTTATTTTTATATTTAGGTAAAATCTATTGCTAGAATGCATTATTGGAGGTTGAATGCAGTGGTTCTCAGATGTGAACAGAACAGGGAAACTAAATAGGGATAAAATAGAAAACTATCAATATTTTTACATTTGCATTCTTTTCATAGATACAGCACTGCCTATGACTGGTGGTAACAAAACTACCTACTTTAAAGGCTAATTCCACCTTTCTAAAATAAATACATAAATAAACTCATATTTGTAGGATTTAAAAAAAAAATTGCATTTATTATTTTGTTGCATAGGAGTTGGAGAGGGTCCCTCTTTTACATGTGAAATCTCATAAACAGCATTAGTGACATTGTATTCTGTCACCATGTTTTTTAAATGTGTAATTTATTTTTTTACAGCTATGTTATTGACACACAACATACAAGTTTTTTTTTATCCCAAATATCCACATTTAAATGTATATTCTGTAGAGACCAGAAAAAAGGAATATGTTTTGTGCAAACACCATAGATGGTATTTAGCACTTTTGGTAGGCCATATTTGAGCAGGAGGAACAACAATCAGCTTTTAATCCAAAAATCAACATTAGTGTGTTTTATTTGACAAAAATAACACCAAATTATTGTAATGAGCCTGTGCAAAGTATTTCAAAACAAATAAGGAAAACATACACCTTCCCCATACCCCAGTGCAGCGCTGTTCCCCTAATTACATAAACACCTAGTAAGTATCAAAATTCCACATACTGTAACCAATATGACAAATATATAGTCATATAAAAGTTCTGTAAAAAAAAAAACTTCTCAAAAAGTAGCCAGAGCCCAAAAAACATGAAACAGTGAAAATTAAATCTATAAAATAGTGTCCATGAAAGCATGACATCTGCCATTTTCCTCCTGTATCTGGGATTCAGAAGTGTGATCAACCAGTAATGGTCCCTCTCTTCTTCATGGTCAGAATCCTGGCATCCTTGTGCAGAACCTTCTGCTTGTACAGTATTAGCCCATTTACCACAAATTGTTTGCAGCAGAGAATCCCCTGTCCTTGGTGTCACTAAGACAACAGTGTCTTCAATGATCTCACTCCACCCATGTACAAGCCCAGAGTTTAGGGGGTAAATGATGCCTGGAAGCCTGCACCCTGTCTTCTTCCTTCTCACCACTTGGACTCAAACCATGTTCCTTGTATTTGTTCTCTGACTGCTGTTGTCTTTGTCTCACAGGGATAGCGTCAGTTGTAAAAGGATCCTGCTGCTCCTAAGATAGCAGGAAGTTCTCCATTTCCTCTTTCTGCTGTGCCTCCACAGCCCGGTCCATTATACCACTCAGTGTGTACTCTGCCAGGAACACCAGAGGGATTGCGTCTTTAATCCCTGCCTTAACAAGGCTCACCATCCTGGTCATCTTTTTGAAAGGTATATGCATCCTGAATCAAGAGTCACTGATGTGGTGAAAAGATACCCAGAATCTGTCTTCACCCTGTACTGGCACAATTACTCCTTGACAGATGCAGCAACTGCAGCATGACCAACATGATATTCCAGCACATAAGGGGCATCACGTATCGGGTGGCTGTCAGGAAGCTTGTGAATTCCGCTGCATTTTGGCCAGGTGAAAGCTTGAACACTTCACAACTGCCTAAAGTGACTTTGCACTCTTATGGCCTGCCACACAACATCCTGGAAGCCAAGTTACCCAAGTAGGAACCACTGTGCCACCAGGTTCAAACAAGGCGTGTGTGGAAACTTTCCTTTCCGAAGGGCAACAGCAGGATGGTGGTGATGTCACCCATTACCTTGTCTGGCACGAGAGGGCCTTCTGGGTGAAAATGGTAGATAGGTACCTGCCACTGTATTGCAACACAAACCACGAAGTTGCAGAAAGGGTTAGGACTACAGCTGGAATGGGAGCATCTGTAAAGTCAGCAATTTTCCCAAGCTGCCATTGAGAGCATGGGCATGGAACTGATTGGGTTACATTTGTTCTCCTGCTTTAAGTGCAGAAGAAACACCTGCTTGGTCAAGGAAGCTGTTGAATACAGTGGGATGGGGTAAGGAGACTTACGCTGAGGTTGAAGCTTACATTTGGCCCTACTCTGCATGTCCCCATGCCGACTCTCTTCCCCACTTGATGTCTCATAATGCAAGTCCCTCAAGCTTCCATTCCTATCTTATGGAGCCCTAGATTTTACAATGGATGCAGAGGGATGTAGGATTGTAGATACATATAATACTTCTTTTAGTGTCTTGAGGTGATTATGAATGAAAGAGCCATTGAAATAAAAAATGAAGTGTGATTTTATTCTATCACACAATGGTTTAAAATAACAATATAAAGCGTATCATGAACAGTTCCATGTAGATAAAACTACTGTAGAAATATCAAGCAGAAGTTTAAAGAAAAAGTCACTATTATTGTTATAATTGTCTGACCATGTGCAACGTCCATCTTCTTCTTGTCCTTCACGAGACTTTGGGAAGAAACCGGAAATAGACGGAAGTGACGATCTTGTTTTGCAGCAAGCATCTGTTCCAGCTTTTCATATGTGTGCGCGTGTGTGTTATGTATGAAAGAGTGTAAGTGTTAGCGTGTGTGAGCACCCGTCCACTGTCCCTTATGGACCTTTTATGCAGAATGAGTGTGTCGTAGCAAGAGATTCTTAATACCTTGTATGGCATAGAAGGGAGGGGACGACACTCACATAATGTTTTTGATGGACAGGAACATATGTATGCTGATGTACATAATACTGTAAGCTGATGATGTAACCTCAGCTATTCATATTTAAATGATAATATAACTTAAGAACATATCTTTACAACATATCAATGTATAATAACTAATCTATATATGTATCAATATTAGAAACGTATACTAAATACTCACAGATACTATAAAAAATACATTAATAGTAAGTCTATAATGAGTCACTCCTAGTACCCTTGACATTTTACTAGAGACTTAACCAGCTGTGCTTAAATATAGAATACTCAGCCTTCAGCTGGATAGCTAGTTCAGCTAACTCCTGTCTTAGTTTACTGTCTCAGCTTAACTTATTCATATTTTTCAGTCTCAGCTATATCTGAAGAATTGTAATACTATTGGCTTAAGGCGTCCATTCAAACATATTAATTTTAATTATGATTTATCATAAAAACCAAATATTTTGCAAGCTTGCCATCAGTATAAGTGCCGAATCATAAATTTGATTTGATTTCTTACAAGGGAGATTCTTGTGAAGGTGGGGAAAATGTAGAAAAGGATGAGTGAGGAGGAGAAGAAGGAATTCACTATTGTGCTGTTGGCACTAGATGTGTTAAAAAAAGGCCCAGATTGCTAAGTTATGTGGAGTAGCCCAGGGGAGAGCAGTGGCCTGCATTCATAGGGCAGTGCCATCCAGAGGAATAGAATGGCTGCTCTCTCCACCACTTTTGCCATCCGGCTCTACCCCTGCCACTGTGTGAAACTCTGCTTTACTGTTTTTCTTCTCCCTTAATTTCTTTCTTTACAATTTCTGGCGCACAGGTAAGGTCTACCACCCTGCCTTTCCAACCCTACTTTTAACTGAAGCCACCTTGGTAGTAGGAAGCAGCTACTGGAAGATCAATGGCAATTTATGCTCCCTGCTTGCTGTCCCTCCTCTATGCTACTCAATTGGTGTTTCTTGCCTGTTTCTTCCTATATGATTCTGGTGTTCTCTTCCCCAGCATTTGGTAAAAATAATTCGACCTGCATTGAGTGACTAATAATGAGCGAAATCATTCAACCTAAATTACTCAACTCCTCCTAAATTTTATAGGCACAGGACTGGCACATAAGAAAGCTCCCATTACTGGCCCTTCTAAGTCATCTTTGCACAGTTCAAAGGCCAGTTAATGTGTGATTAATAATTGATTACTATAGCTGCAAATGGCTTCATTAGTTCACCAGTTTTCCAAACTGCCAAAAACATCCCTGCTTAGCTCCTAGGCATTAGAGCTCTTGCACTTGTTATCTTCTAAGCATAGATATTCAATGTCCATTTAATTTTATGATTAATTTCTAACAACAATAGAGGAATATGAGGTTAGTACATAGTACAGGAAGTGTCACGAGCCATCTTAAGACTATAATAATGATTTGGAAGACTGATCTGACCCTGTGTAGAATTATAAAAATTCTGTGTCTCAAAAAAAGATCAATGCTTCTGCCATCTCTTGGCAAACAAACATAAAAACACATGCTAATTAACACCTAACTCCAGTATTTTAAAAATGTGCACATCAATGCATTAATGGATTAGTGGTATTGCCTGATGCCCACTGATGTTACTGGAGGCAGATTTGTTTAACCCCAGAAAAAGTTGTGTGCATAATATTTAAAGTAAACCCTCACATCATAAAACCACCCATAAATTTAAAATGGGAATGATAGGCAAATCAAACATTGTCTACAGATATAAAAAAAAAAACACTCCCCCCCCTTTTTTTTTTTTTACAAGTGATCACATACCCTCTGTTCTCAGCTGCATAAGAGCCGGGGGTGGAGAAGCAGTAGCACACTGATCCTCCCAGTGATAGGCTATGTAGGCGGGATGTGTCAGGACAAGTCTGATCATTGGAGGAGAGCAGGCTGAGTTTCCAGCACAGCTAGAGAACTGACCGTTGTGTGTTGTCCTACCTAGTGTGGTCAGCTTTTAGTAGGAAAGCAAAGGGACTGGCAAGAACACCAGGGATTTCACACTAAGGAAGCCATACAGAGAGAACAGGATACTTTTTCACACAAGTATATGGTACAGCAGGCACATATCAGAAATATGAAATGCTAGGTTTACATCATTTTTAAGTTATAAGCATGGTGTGAAATGAGTTCTCATAAGTACCATGCCACCCAAAATACAGTTCAGCAGTTTTTGTTTGCGAGTGGCCTGCTGCAGGAATATGCACACAATATTTAAAAAACCACTTTATGTCATGCTCCACTAACAATATACACACTAAGCAATTAATGCAAAATAATAAACTGAGTCCTAATATATTTCCATAACGTGATATTAACAATCACGCTAGTGCTGCATACATATCTTCACAAATAAAGTCCTCAGAAGGAATCCTCAAAACAATCCGTGATTCTGTAGTGTCTTCTATAGTGTATTGAAAAATGAATATATAAAATATAGTCCACTAAATTTATATATACATACTGTGCTCCTTCACCAGTTGTGCTCTCACCTGATGTATATGACCAAACCGTTAAGTGAGGTCATATAAGCTTGTGCCCCTTTAATTGAACTCAGATTTGGACAAATGGATAAATCCCTGTATCCCAGATGGATGGATGAATAGAGTTTTTTCCTTTTTCCAGCAGGGGGTCTCACCATAATAAAGAGATCCTTTTCCGGAGTATGGATGGATGGATGGAGTTATCCCTCTTCCCACTAGGGGGTCTCTTGGCTCCTTTCAGACTTTTTCCTCCATATATGTGTGTTCCATGAAATTGAAAAGAAAATATAGTGCCGTATCCTCTTTTTTAAAAGATTTATTAGATAAATATAGTGCACTCACATGTAAAACAATACAAACTCGCCTTTGATACAATTTTGCTTGGTTTTTAGTTAGTTTTATACACTCCCATATATTTGCTGTGTGGTTTGCCTTTAAGCATTGTGACGGCAGAGCCCCTTCCCTACGCGTTACGCCACCGGGTCACGTGGCTTCATCAGGGTGAAAGCGACACAAAGTATTTTTTTTCATTTGATAAAGACACATTGGTATGGGTATGTGTATAGTGTAGGCGACCCACTGATTCAATTCATATATTTATTAATTTAGTCACTTAATAATATTTTTTAATTTATTTTACCCAC
The DNA here is from genome assembly GCF_062004578.1 of Staurois parvus. Lineage (NCBI taxonomy): Eukaryota > Metazoa > Chordata > Amphibia > Anura > Ranidae > Staurois > Staurois parvus. The sequence continues at coordinate 55,929 of NW_028318189.1, read as the reverse complement.
CTAATTAAATTTATCAGTTAATTTAAAAACACCATAGTAGCTCACAAGAATAACATTTATAAATCCACACAATATTTGCCACTTAAGAGCTGTTTAACTTCAGATAGGATACAGCTGCTATGCCATTTTATTTAAGTATTCCCTTGTGCATATATATATAGGCTAACTGTTGGGTATACTTGTCTATTTTATTCAAAATCTAGTCCAGCGAAACAGTGACCCACGCAACATGCCCTTATAACTTTTGCCCATATTCTTTAGAAGTATCCTTCCAAATGTTCTATATACTCTGTATTATAATGGACGCGTCTCTTAAGACAAGCGAATGAAGAATTCCTGGCATGTCCTGGATAGGGAAGCTGGAGTTTGTTTCTTTCAATTAATGGCCTGCTCTGTCTCTTGCAGGTCAGTGAACAATTTTCTGATGACTGGTCCCAAGGTAAGAGACATTCCTTTGATCTATATTTACACTTTGCAGAGTGATTTCTGTCCTGTGTGAGATCTCCTTTGCAGAGTTGGAGGCCTGTCACTTATATTGCAGCTACACATTCACATGTAACATGTCCTTTATGATACAAGGATTAGTTCTGAATATTTAGCTCTTGTTGTTTTTGAGGCTTATGTATCTGCATTGTATCTGAAACTGTAATGTTCCTTATCTCAAATATAGGGATACCGCTATAGAGGCAAAAGCTGAGGCAAACCAAAGCTGCCATCTTGCCATAGAAAATACCTGAATACTACTACTCAGTTGTATGGACATAGCATGGTAATATCTATCATTTAGTGGCCTTTCAAGCAATTTCTCTTAACTGTATAGGAATTAGTAAAAGGGAATACTAAGTTAATTATCTTGGCTACATACAAAACCTTCCATGACATTAATGACCTGCTTATGAAAATTCTAGCAGTGGCTATTGTAAACCCAGAAAAAGTAGGCAGCATGTAACATAAGAACTGTCCCTGGAGGGAGCAATGAGGGTGATCACAGACCTAGCATTTTTTAAAATATATTAGAATAAAACAGATGAAAATGAGCAATGCAAAAGGGTAAAATGTAACAAAATGAAAAGCACTTTTTTTCATCAGAAAAATAGGATACATTTTGGGATATTGAAAACAAGTTAAAGCCCAACTTCATGTAAAAAAAAAAAAAAAAAGTCCCGTTTCCTACCCCACCTGCATAATAAATGTTGGTTCTATCATTACATGGAAGTAGAATCATCTATTTTGATTTTTCTCATAGGCCTATCTTATTTACTCAAGCAGTGTGGCAGCTGGGGCACAGAGTGGTATTGAAGAGTGTAAATACCAGTTTGCTTGGGATCGGTGGAACTGTCCAGAGAGAACCTTACAGCTTTCCAGTCATAGTGGTCTTCGCAGTGGTAATTCATTCTTCATTTATTCATCATATCTTGATTTTTTTATCTTGTGTGTTGTTCTTCCCTTCTTAACAATATCCTTTAAACAATTTAGGTAGGAAGAGGTTACTTATTTAAATTGTTCTAGAAATATATTCACTTAAGTTATGGCGTGTTTTGTGTGGTTTTATTATGAAATATTTCCTGGGTAACCTTTCTAAAAGTATGTGTGGTAATGTGGGGATTTTAGTTCTTCTTCCTGGTGGTGATGTTTCACCAATTCTACCCAAGATCTATCACCTAACCCCTTGGCCATAGCACTTGCCAGTGGACGCCTACAGGAGTCAAATTTGATTCCATTCCATCACTCAATTCAGGATATATATTCCAAGATAAATTGGTTGGGGTTAAAATCCCTCAATTTCCCAAGTATCCTCTTTTCCAGACTGGACCCCCCCTTCTACTGGATCTTCTACCACAGGCAGCACCCTCTATGACACCGGACCTTCTTCTCCAGTCTGGAGCATTCACTTCAACAGGATCCTCTTCTCTAGACTTGAATCTCAGTACAACCGGACATTCTTATCTCGTCTTCAGATCCCATTTCCACCGAATTACCCACCACCTGGATTATTTCTTTCTGCGGGATTCCTTTCTCCAGGTTAGAGCTTTCTTCTATTTCATGGCTCCATTCCTACAGTGCAAGTATTTTTTTCCAGATTCTGTTTCATAAAATTATTTTTCCAGTCCTTCACAGATTTTCATTTTTGTGTTTATTTATAAGATCAACACTTCATAGGTCAAAAAAAAAATCTTAGCCACGCAACCCGCAGCTTCTACAGCATCACTTCAGCTTGAGTTTCTTGCATAAAAACTTGACACTTAGTACCATAGTGAAACAGGTCTTAGCCTTCTTCTTGTCATCAACTAATTCCTTGAGGTAATAAAGACTTATAAAGAAATCTTTTTTCTTAGGAGCATGCACCAAGCTCCCAGCGATCTAGAGTCTAACACCACCGAGTATTTCTTGACAATTAGGACTTAAAGAATGCATTGAATCAAATATGTAACTCAGTATACATTTGTGCTCCTCAAAGACCTCGCTAAAGCATAGGCAGAAGGGGACACATCAAACATCGTGCACTAAGTAACATGTAGCGCCTAGAGCTCATGACTTTGAGTCCTTCAACTGCCAATGTCTTAATGTTGCAGCACACAATGTTTAAAAAAAGACATGAAAGTGGTGGAAAATAAATTCACAAATAAATTATAGTGTATCTCTTACCAGGGGCGGACTGACCATTTGAAAACTCGGGCACTGCCTGAGGGCCTGGGGTCAGTAGGGGGCCCCATGAGATGCCCCTGGTACCTTTTTCATAGGCTTTTTTGAGTTTGGGCAAGGACACAGGGGCCCCATGATCCCCTATATCCCGGGGGCCCCATGAGTTGTCAGTCCGCCCCTGTCTCTTACGTCTCTGATCTATATCTAGATGAATGACCTTAGAACATCAGTAACTGGTAAGTGGACCACTGACCATTGACTGACTAGTGGATGGCAGACACTGCCACCGAGAGCTTCCAGTAAGACTGAAAAAGACAGTAATTAAATCTTTTATAGTTTTGTCAATCATCCCAGACAGTATTTTTACTTTATGGAATACCCTTCTGTTCATTAAGAATATGTTATGTTTGGAAAATAAAGCTTCTACTATAATTTTTTGAAGGCAAGAATATTTTATTCTTACAGTTGACTCTAAAAACCAAATTGTTTGATCCCATTGCTCGTTGTAACTGAATGGACAAAAAACTGTTGTGAGCAAGGATTTTCTGAATTCTGCATTATACATACCTGAGAAGTCTGAAGCTGGAACAACATGGGACATGTGAAATCATAGCAACTGTCAGCTCTGTTCATTGGCAAAACAGGACTCAGAGGACCTGAACCGTGGAAACTGTACTTAATAAAGGGCAAACAGAGAGCAAAGGACTAGACTTCAGTGAGCACTGTGGTATCCCTGTAATTGTTTCCCCATGATTGGCTTACCATGTCTGTATCTTACTGTGGAAATGCCATCCTGGTAGAGGAACAGGACTTTGTTTCCTCATGTCAGAGTGGCCCCCGATGACTGGTTATCTAATGACTGATGGAGGAGGAATGAAGTAGAAGCAGGGAGATTCTTGCACTGCAGAACAATGTAAAGTTTCATCTTCTGCCAGATGATCTGTGAATAGCACAATCGTGACATCAACGATCTTGTGGAACAACCAACCTCAGGCTTTGCTTTAGGAACTCACACTGCACTCACACAGCCAACTGCAGTGCCTCAAATGCATCTATAAATGTTGAAACTGAAAATCTAAGGATCACTGAATTCAACAGAGTCCATACACAGCAAATATTTAATCTTCTATTGTGGTTCACAAAGGATTATGATTTTTTTTCTGAGAGAATCTGGAAATCACTGGTCAGTGAACACTTCCATTTTCAGCATTTCCCTTTACAGCAAAAACAGTCAAATGCATAAATGGCCTTATTTCTGATTATTAGGCGAATATACCTACAGAAGAAACAAAAGCAGATAAAAGATGATGCTATCCTTGAATTTATGACCATTTTCAATCACTGTCAACATTTTATTTCTCGGAGTGACTTGGTGGATTTTCGGTTTGGTGGATCTCTGTAACAGATGGTGAGAGTCCTGCCACCTTTGCTTGAATTGTGTACAGTCTGGGATGCTTAACTGAGTCATTGCATAGGAACTAGAATGTAACACTTGAGTCAACATATGGCTATGTCTATCAGAGCCTACCAAAGCACACCATCCATTTATTATGCATGCGTTGTCCACAAGTCTAGAGGCTTGGGTAAGGGTTCCATTGTCAGATTACCACGGGGTTCACTGTAAAGGCATGAGTTGTACCACCTCTCTAAATGTAAGCTATTCCACTAAACACCCAATGTCAAATATATATCTGCTGCTCCTTTCCCTATCAAACACAACTAGGTTCAGGAAAAAAAACACAAAAATCTTCCGCCTCCTTGGAAATATACGTTCTAGCATGACTTGCTAATGTATAGGTTAATTAAGCCTGTCACTCATTCAAAGGATTATGATTTAATGATGCCATAAATTCATTATTTTATGGCAGTTTTTTTGCTAGTTAGATTACAGCTTTGTACTGTAGTTTAGGAGCCAGCCTGTTGTTAAAGGGATAACGATATATTGTGGTTCCTGAATAGCAAATAAATGACTGATTCTTGCCAAAGTAGCTTGATTAGCACATGGTCTTGCTTTGCTTATGTACTGCGTGATATACGGTATGTGTGTTCTATATAGTACGGCAATTATTCACTGTTTCTCTGTGTCAGTTGCTGAATAAGTTCATGTGCAATAAATGCTTTATTTTAAAACTCTGGTTAAAAACCTTTTTAATAGCGGCTCGTCTCTTTAAAGCGGTAGTAAACTTTGTTTTTTTAATTTTACCTACAGGTAAGCTTATAATAAAGCTTACTTATAAGTAAAATTAATATCTCCTAAATATGCACCGTTTAGGAGATATTCTCTCTTTTATTAGGCCAGCGCATGTACTCTGAAAGAACGACACATCCGTGCTATTCCTTCAGAGCTGTGTGCCGTGGATCGGGACTGCTGTGCACATGATCGGTAATTGCTGCCTGGCTTGTCAGATGGCCAGAGCTTGCAAACCCAGAAGGAAGACGGGTCACTGCTGGAGGGCTTCATTTTAAGGTAAGTTTTACATAATGGGCTAGAATGCGATGCATACTAGCAAATTATGACATTACATTTTTTTTTTTCCTGCGCTTTTCTACCACTTTAATGTCTTGCTCCAAGGCAACAAAAACATTTGTGCTGGGCTCCAATGAATGTAAAAGTGAATATTTTTTACAATGCTTCACTTTTTCCATGTTTTAGTTTTCGCCAATATTTTAGCCCTGGACCACTGCATCAAGCATGTGATTGTTCATGAAAAATATTATTTTCTAAATTTTATATGTAGTTCAACCAACTCAACGTTTAGGTATATCTGTCTGAAAATGGTTCTAAAAGCTCAACGTTTTTTAACTTCATGCATTCTATATGCACAAAGGGGAAAAAACCTTCTCTGTTCAGCATCCCCTCCAGCCCTCTCTAATACTCACTTAAGCCCCCTCTCGATCCAGGGATGTGCACTGGAGTCTCGGCTATCCCGGGACTCCCTTTCCTCACTAAATAGACACAAGGAGTGAATGGACACCCGGAGCAGCGGGTGCCCCTATAGCAAGCTGCTTTCTGTGGGGGCACCTGACAGGAGGGAGGGGCCAGGAGCTCTGGTGGGGGACCTGAGAAGAGGAGGATCCAGGGCTACTCTGTGCAAAACCATTGCACACAGCAGGTAAGTATAGACATGTTTGTTTATTTATTTTAATTAAGCCTTTAGAATAATTTTAATTCAGAATACAGTAAGAAGCATTTAAGACTGTGAAAAGGCATCCATTTAACAGCTTACAGTTAGATTTAGGTGTTTGAGAGAGAATTGGCTTGTATCTCTAGTTGGTAGGACTGGTGACATTTATTGATGAGAACTTCAAAGGTAAATCATGGTAGAGAGCTGTGTACCTACATGCTGAAATAACAATAAATGCTTTTTGGCTTGCAGGTACGCATACAGTGACAGAGAATTTGAATCTGTAGGGAACGAAATACGAGACCTGTTACTGTTGACTTGGTATTTAATACACATATTCCAGGGCTGTTATCCTGATCTTTGGCTTTTGAGTCATTGAACTAGTATAAGCATGTAGGGCAAGAGATCATACTTTTCAGACTTTACAGGCTGCATGCTTGTTCCAGATCCATTACTAGGTTGTGAAACAAGGATTAGCATGACAGTCACTAAGATTGCACCTTTAACCATTTGTCACCCGCCAACAGTACATTTATTGCTGGTAGGCGTAATGCTGTGATTGGCCCACAGCTATCATATGGTACCTGGGCCAATCACAGCACCCTGTTTCATGTGATTAGCTGTAGCCAATCACAGCATCACAATAGTAAGCAAGCTGTCATTAATGAAAGCCATTTATAACAGTTTTGCTTAAAAGTATAAAAAACGTGTTAAAAAAGAAGAAAAATGTTTCAAAAACTTTTATTAAAAAGTTATTCATTTGTTACATACTGTCACCAGTCAGTATGTCTGATCACCGCCACACCAGTCATATGATGATGCTGTACTATACTGGTGACAGTATATTAAAAAAAATAGTGAAAAAAAAACAAAATGTAATTTCTTCCATTTCAAAAAAAATGTGAGAAAATTACAACTAAAAAAAAAACAAAAAACAAAAACAAAACTTGCCATGCCTCTTACTAAATACCTTGGACTGTCTACTTTCAAAAAAATCATTTGAGGAGTATTTGCACTGTCCTGGCATTTTAGGGCCTCAAGAAATGAGATAGGCAGTCAGTACATCAGAACTGATTCATTTTCAAATTATATATATATATAAAACAGATTAAATAATATACACTGATGTGGGTTATATTTACCAAAGAAATGTAGCAGAATACATTTGGCCTACTTTTATGAAGAAAGATTATTTCTTTACGAACAAAAATTTTCAGAATTTTCAGTATTTTTTTCATTTATATAGCAAAAAATAAAAAAAAACCCAGTGGTGATTAAATACCACCTACAGTAAGCTCTATTTGTGTGAATAAAAAGTATATAAATTTCATTTGGGTACAGTGTTACATGACCAAGCAATTGCCAATTAAAATAGTACAGTGCTGAATAGCAAAAAATGGTCTAATCATGAAGTGGGCAAAACCTTCTGGAGGTCAAATGGTTAAACACCAAGTAAGCAATGGCAGTTTCCATCTTTCTATCCTAACAGGTCAGGTTTAACAAACACTACAGGTAGAGTGTGTGCATATGCAGGCAGCAAGGCATGTGGACCTCCAGGTCCAAGGGACCCCAAGAGGGTGTTTAGTTCTGTATACTTTCTGCAATGTAGGTTTTGTAGGTGCACAAAGTATAGGTGTCACCAATGATGATGGTGTTTGTGTAGTTATGCAGTATGTGCACAACTTTGCATAAAATATGGTGTTGCCACAGCAAATTGCATGAAGAATTACATTAGAGATGGATAGAACCATCTAAATAACACCCAGCTAATGGGTGTTGAATGAATGGATCAGTTAAATCGGTCCTAAAAGCTTTTGCAAGTATGAAAAGATTGAATGAGGAACAATAGAAGTCAATAGGAACTTTTGATTAGATACCTATTAGCAAGCAATAGGTATATCTTAGTTACAAAAAAAAGTAAAAAAAAAAATCTAAACATGCATTATTCTTTTATTCCAGCAAATCGAGAAACTGCCTTTGTGCATGCCATCAGCTCAGCTGGAGTAATGTATACACTCACACGGAACTGTAGCCTTGGGGATTTTGATAATTGTGGCTGTGATGACTCCAGAAATGGACAACTTGGTAAGATATGCAATGAAAGAGTTCTCTTGCTCTCTCTCTACAAGGTGTTTGGTCAAAGAAAAAAAAAAACCCACTGGGAATGGCCAGTGAAAGTACTTTTAGAGAAAGCCAGTTCGAAAAAGTAGCAAACCAACCACATGGTCAGTAACTGACCTCTCTGTGGGTTTTTATACACAGACAGCACACAGAAAGTAATATTTTAATTGCCATAGCTAATGAAGTTTGAAATTTAGATACCAATATTGGCATTAAATAACAAACTGGTTTAACAATGATGCAGTATACATCAGTGTTTTAAGTGGTGTTTTCCCTTATGTATCCATTAAGACATAAAGCGAGCCTGGCAAATTGTTGTTTTAGCTAAGTATCAATGTGAATGATATCATGTGCACGGCCATTAAAATATTTTGCTGTACATCACCAATACATAAGTTCCCTTTGCAACACATTTCCCCCTTCCCAACCCTTCTTCCCACCCTCCTCATACCCCTGTCCACATCCTCTTACTTCCGTTTTACCTTCCCTCATGATTCTCTATCCATATCTATACCCCTCTATCCTTTATTTCTCTCGGGAACTCCGTTAGACTTCCTCTAATGTATTTCACCTAGACCTCAACTAGTTCCAGATATTTTTTAGATCTTTTAAAATGTAACCAACAACTCCATGTTTTCCTAAATTTATTCACCTCAATATGATATAACTCCTCCATCCTATAGATATTTTCCAATCTGTTTATCCAATCTTTTGCTCTTGGTGGCTCTGGAACTTGACAAAATTGTGGGATCAAGCCCTTAGACTAAATGATACAGTACCCTATTCCTGAAAAAGTTTATTGAAGGTCGGGTTTATAAACAAACACATCCATGGATCTCTCTGAACAGTAATCCCACATATTTCCTGAATGAGTTGTATTATTCCCTTCCACTAGCCCTGTATATTCAGGCAGTCCCACCATATGTGTCACATTGTTCCCTTTTCCCCACAACCTCTCCAACACACCGGTGAAACATTTACTTGTTGTTTATGTGCCTTACTCGATGTGATATACTATATCGCCAGACATTTGTAATTCATCTCAACTGTGCTCGTGTTCATCACCTCATGTGTTAATTTGAATATTTTATTCCTTTGCTGTTCATTCAGTTCTGTTCCAAGCTCCTGTTCCCATTTTCACAAGAACCGAGGAGGATCAACACTCCCCATGTCCATTAGAATCCTATAGATCTTAGAAGTAATTCGTCTAGGAACTGTAGCTACGTTTACCAGTTTTTGAAATGGACACAGATCCTCCTCAGTCCGCAATGGTTGTGGAAGCAATGAAACAAAGTGACTTACTTGACAATACCGCCACTCATCTACTGTGAAAAATAAACAGTCTTTCTTCTTTAAATATAAAAACTTGTGTAATTTCCCTTTGATCAATACATCCTTCAAACGTGCATTTTTATCTTTAAGCCATTTCCCAGAAATGTTATCCTTCCCGGGGGGAAATTAACTCCGTTCATTTTGTACTTATTTATTTATTTCAGGTACTTATATAGCGCCGTCAATTTACGCAGCGCTTTACATATATATTGTACATTCACATCAGTCCCTAACCCTCAAGGGGCATACAATCTAAGGTCCCTAACTCACATTCATATACAAGGGCCAATTTAGACAGGATCCAATTAACCTACCAGCATGTCTTTGGAGTGTGGGAGGAAACCAGAGTACCCGGAAGAAACCCACACAGGCACAGGGAGAACATGCAAACCCCAGGCAGGAGGTGCCATGGCTGGGATTCGAACCAACGACCCTAGTACTGCCAGGCGGAAGTGGTAACCATTTAGCCACTGTACTTCAAATAAAACTTGTACAAAATGAAGAAAAATAAAAAAAAGGAATCCGTGTGGTGCGCTAAATTTGTACCACTCTGCCCCCTATCCAGCCGGCAATGCAGAGTGGCCGTAGCACAGAATTACTCCAGCTGCTCTGCAATTTCACTGATAAGCAGTGTGAATACACCCTTAGTAAATCATCCCCAATGACTTCAGAGCGAATTTATTGTGTACATTAACATTATCGTGTACATTAACCCTTCAAAAACAAATGTAAATATAGCAAAAGGAAAACTTTCTGATCTGGCTGACTGCATATTTGCTAATATTACATAAATTCAGGCTTCTTTTTATCCTGAATATGTTTCTTCTGTTGTCCAATCTGCACTAGATGCTTCCGCTGTACTAAGTTATGAATACACATATTTTTTAAAGGGTCAGCCCATATTTTATCACCTTATTTATCTTGAAAGGTAGATCACCCTGACAAAATTCTCAGCTCTATTCCCGTCCACATAGGAATGTTCACTGTTACTGCCCATCTTTACAAATGCTAGTCTCGGCAGTTACCTTTTTCATAGTATAAAAAATATAAAATTCCAGTAAAAAGAAAGTTGAAACCACCTACAATGGCCACAGTAGGAGTGAAGTCCCAGGAACACAAGTGTACAAATCCTAACAAAGTCCCTAATAAATAGACGACATTGTCAAGTGTTTAAACTTACAGCAATACCAGTTTTGAGTTTGACTGACCTTTTAAGCATACTTTGCATTGAAAACAGTATATCTAGCATTAAAAGAATTAAACAAGTCATATCAGGTGTTTCCTTTGTCTGCTCACAGGAGGACAAGGGTGGCTTTGGGGTGGTTGCAGTGACAACGTTGGTTTTGGAGAGGCAATATCTAAGCAGTTTGTGGATGCACTGGAGACTGGACAAGATGCTAGAGCTGCCATGAATCTTCATAATAATGAAGCTGGAAGGAAGGTATAGTCATATGAACTCCATGTTGTTAATTTTTTTTTTTTCATTTTTGTGGTTATTTATTAATTCACTGGTTAAAGTGTGCCTAATATAAGTGTATACGTTACAGGGTAACTTCACTTTCATGTGGAGAAAACCGCAAATAAAATATAATAATAATAGAGCATATACAATTGTGAAACAAGTCATATTGTAATTGAATGTTCTTAAAAACTACCTTTGGTTTTCAATCTGCAGCACTTTAATTTTCTGTACAATGCAATTAGACAGCCTAGGGCATTCTGTACAGAACACCCCCTAGATACCTACATGGAAGAAAAATATATTTGAAATCTATTTTAAAAATATTCTTCACAAATATATTGCCATATATTTGAAATGCTGCAATTTTAACAAAATTCAATATATTTCAATATATACACACACATACATACACATATATACTGCATGTTAAAATGTGTTTTTATTACAAAATATATGAAAAATATTTTTAAAAATACATTCAAATATACTGTATGTCTTTAAAAGTAAAAAAAGATACATTTTTGGAATGCATATATATATATATATATATATATATATATATGTGTGTGTGTTAAAAAAATCTGAAGAATATATTTTTAAAAATATCTTTTTTAAAAATATTCTTCAGTTTTTATAACATATAAAAAAGTAATTTTAACATATATTTAATATTTTGAATATATATTGAATATGGCTAACATTGTAGCATCTTAAATATATGGCAATATATTTGGGAAGAATATTTTTAAAATATATTTAAAATATATTTTTCTTCCATATGGGTATGTCATTTCCTGGTAGTGTGATTGGCTCACTGATTCTACCAGAAGTCTGCACTAAGATACCAAAAATGTCATTTTTGGTGAGATACTCTCAAAGGGAAATCAGGCCTAAAGGGAAGCAGATCCTGCCACTTTTCCTCATTACAGCACTGCAGGTGCAGCAGCTGATTGATACTTATGATATCACTGCCATACAGATTCACTCAGCACATGGACACTGGCAAACAAACAGCAATTTCTTCAGAATAACAAAAGGTAGGACTCCTTACAATGTACATAGATCACCCAGAAGGGATTGTTTTTTCTTAACAAAAGTGCAGTTACTCTTTAGGTGCATATATGTGATGTGTAAGTGCAAAGCTGGTCATATATGTAAAGATTTACAGCCCACTGGGCAGAACAGCAGAAATACACAGTTTTCCCCATCATCACTAAACCACTTGGATGGACAAATCACCCACTACGTAATGGAACAGTGATTTCCACCATCTCCTTTGATTTCTTAGGCAAAGTATGGCTAGCCAGGTGATTTTGGCAGGGCCCCTCACCAGTGGTGTATCATTCATGTGTGCAGGGTGTGCGGTGCTCATGGGCCTCAAGGGTAGGGGGGGCCACTGTGCCCTGTTACACTCTACACACATGGAGTCAAGGCCTTCTTAATGCACAGGCATCTCTGGACACTGCCCAGGGTCCCCATGTACATGGGGGGGCCCATGCAGTTCCCCACATCCTTTCACTGACTGTAGAAGCAGCACTGCAGCAGGAAGGATTCAGCAGCCTCAAACTGTATAGGAACAGCTGCCGACCAGCCAGCAGGACAAGGAGTGAGAAACTGAAGAGTTAACCATCCAGCTACAGCTGGTTGGCCTCCTACCTACTGAGCCAATGGGCGCTGCTGTTCCCGCCCCTTTTCCAAGCCCACCACCTTTGATTGGGAACAGAATATCAGAACTGAGCTGAACAAATGACCGAGCTGCCTGGTGTAGGGGGATTATCAGAGCTAGGCAGGAGAAGGTAATCTGGAGGATGTGCACCGGGAAGAGATACTTACTGCAAGGGCTACCCTCTCTGTCTCTTCTCTCAGCACTCTCTTCTGCCTCTCAATCTCTCTCCCCCCTCTCCCTCCCCCCACTTCCTCTTTCTCTCCCCTCTCCCTCGCTTCCTCTCTCTCCCTCCCCCTCTTCCCCTCTCTCTCCCCTCTCCCTCCCCCTCTTCCCCTCTCTCTCCCTCCCCCTCTTCCCCTCTCTCTCCCTCCCTCTCTCCCCTCTCCCTCTTCCCCTCTCTCTACCCTCTCCCCACTTCCTCTCTCTCCCCCCTCTCCCTCCCCATCTTCCTCTCTCCCCCCCTCCCCCGCTTCCTCTCTCCCTCCCCATCTTCCTCTCTCTCTCCCCTCTCCCTCTCTTCGCCCTCTCACTTTCTCCCTCTTCCTATTTCTCTCTCTCCCCCTTCATGATGGAGTAAGAAAACATCCAAAGATAAAATGCACCAGGGGCAGACTGACCCATTGGGCATGCAAGCATTGCTTCTCGTGATGCGCTCATCTTCGCCGGACCCTCTTCTCTTCAGATCAGTCCTAGCTGATGCCACATACAAGTACCTGGGGTGGATGGCAGGGAAGGAGGAGCTGACAGGAAGGAGCATGCCATGGGAGGTTCTGCTCAGCCAACACATGCAGACTAGCATGGGAAGCGACTGTCACCAGACCTCTCGTGGCATGCTCCTCCCCGCAATGATGTGCCCTGCTGTGTGCCCCATGAAATGCCCTGTGCTCTACTGTGTGCCCTACTGATGCACCCTGCAGTGTGCCCTGTAATATGCCCTGCTGTGCTCCATAATGTGCCCTCCTACCCCCATGGAATATGCCCTGCTGTGCTCCATAATGTGCCCTCCTACCCCCATGGAATATGCCCTGCTGTGCCCAATAATGTGCCCTCCTACCCTCATGTAATATGCCCTTCTGTGCTCCATAATGTGCCCTCCTACCCCCCATGGAATATGCCCTGCTGTGCCCAATAATGTGCCCTCCTACCCTCACGTAATATGCCCTGCTGTGCTCCATAATGTGCCCTCCTACCCCAATGGAATATGCCCTGCTGTGCTCCATAATGTGTCCTCCTACCCCCCATGGAATATGCCCTGCTGTGCCCAATAATGTGCCCTCCTACCCACCATGTAATATGCCCTGCTGTGTCCAATAATGTGCCCTCCTACCCTCATGTAATATGGCCTGCTGTGCCCAATAATGTGCCCTCCTACCCCCCCCCATGTAATATGCCCTGTCGCGCTCCATAATGTGCCCTCCTACCCACCATGTAATATGCCCTGCTGTGCCCAATAATGTGCCCTCCTACCCTCATGTAATATGCCCTGCTGTGCCCAATAATGTGCCCTCCTACCCACCATGTAATATGCCCTGCTGTGCCCAATAATGTGCCCTCCTACCCTCATGTAATATGCCCTGCTGTGCTCCATAATGTGCCCTCCTACCCCCCATGGAATATGCCCTGCTGTGCCCAATAATGTGCCCTCCTACCCTCATGTAATATGCCCTGCTGTGCTCCATAATGTGCCCTCCTACCCCCCCATGGAATATGCCCTGCTGTGCCCAATAATGTGCCCTCCTACCCTCATGTAATATGCCCTGCTGTGCTCCATAATGTGCCCCCCTACCCCCCATGGAATATGCCCTGCTGTACCCAATAATGTGCCCTCCTACCCTCACGTAATATGCCCTGCTGTGCTCCATAATGTGCCCTCCTACCCACCATGTAATATGCCCTGCTGTGCCCAATAATGTGCCCTCCTACCCTCATGTAATATGGCCTGCTGTGCCCAATAATGTGCCCTCCTACCCCCCCCATGTAATATGCCCTGTCGCGCTCCATAATGTGCCCTCCTACCCACCATGTAATATGCCCTGCTGTGCCCTTGTCCCTGTGTAATATACCCTGCTGCACCCCCCCTACCTGTAATGTGCTCCATAATATGCCCTGCTACTCCCAATGTAGTGTGCCTTCCTGACCCCCTGTGCATTCTGTACTGTGCCCACCTGATCCCCCCCCCCCATGCTCTGCCCTGCTGCCCTCTGCACACTATTTATCACAAGTTATTTTCTTAAATATGTAGGTGGGGCTTTGTGTGGGTGTGGCTTGAGTGTGTGTGTGGGGGGGGGGGGACAGAAGGGGCCTTATGACCTCCTATTGCCAAGGGGTGCCATGTGGTGCTCCTGCCTCGGCTCCCAGCTACAGACTCCTCACTTCTATAGACACTGGATAGGCTGAAAGGTGATAGGTGAGTGGGTGAAGGCGGGAGGACTGTGCCTTCTCTCTCTATCTTCATGTCTCTTTCTTGGCTCCAGAGCTCAGCTTTAAAGGGGAAGGCTGGAGGGATGTGCTGCAATGTCAGTGCATCCCTAGAGGGTTTTCAGGAGCAGAAAGGATGCTGAAATCGCAGCTGAGGTCTGTCTGAGCACTGGGTATCACAGGAATTGACAGTGAGGTAGTCTATTACCAACTGAGGTGCTGACTGTGCCAGGAAGAGGCAAGGAAATTGTCTCGGCAGCACAGCACACATTGTGATACATTACAGTGCTCTCGGTGCTTGTTTTGGTGTTTATGGTTACTTGGAATTTTACAAGAAAAAAAAAAAGGAAAAGCCGGTGATTTATTTAATTGTGTTGCTATTGGCTGAAAATGATTTTTTTTTTTTTAAACAGAGCAAAACAAAAAAAAAGGAGGTTGGAATAAAATTAAATTATGGCAAACAATAAGTGCAAAAATTACACATATATGCATATATCCAGAAATATATATACTGTATCTACAGTGAAGGAAACAAGTATTTGATCCCCTGCTGATTTTGAATGTTTGCCCACTCATAAAGAAATGATCAGTCTAAAAATCGAATGGTAGGTGTATTGTAACACTGAGAGACAGAATAGCAACAAAAAATTCAAAAGAAATGCATGTTTAACAAATTATGCACTGATTTGCATGTTCATGAGGGAAAAAAATATTTGATCCCCTATCATTCAGCAGGATTTATGGCTACCAGGCGTCTTTCATACAGGTAACAAGCTGAGATTAGAAGCAGTCTCTTAAAGGGAGTGCTGCTAATCTCATTTTGTTACCTGTATAAAAGACACCTGTCCACAGGGCAATCAAACAATCAGATTCCAAACTCATCAACCATGGCAAAGACCAAAGAGCTGTCCAAGGATGTCAGGGACAAGATTGTAGACCTACACAAGGCTGGACTGGGCTACAAAACGATCGCCAAGCAGATTGGTGAGAAGGTGACAACAGTTGGTGCAATCATTCGCAAATGGAAGAAACACAAAACAACTGTCAGTTTCCCTTGGTCAGGTGCACCATGCAAGATCTCACCTCGTGGAGTGTCAATGATCGTGAGAACAGTGAGGAATCATCCCAGAACTACATGTGAGTATCTTGTCAATGATCTCCAGACAGCTTGGACCACAGTCACCAAGAAAACAATTGGTAACACACTACGCCGACAAGGACTGAAATCCTGCAGTGCCCGCAAGGTGCCTCTGCTCAAGAAAGCACATGTCCTGGCCCGTCTGAAGCTTGCCACTGAACATCTGAATGATGCAGAGGAGGACTTGTTGAAAGTGTTGTGGTCAGATGAGACCAAAATTGAGCTCTTTGGCAACAATTCAACTCGCTGTGTTTGGAGGAGGAGGAATGCTGCCCATGACCCCAAGAATACCATCCCAACTGTCAAACATGGTGGTGGAAACATTCTGCTAAGGGGACAGGACAACTGCACCGCATCAAAGGGACAATGGACAGGGCAATGTACCTTCAAAATCTTGGGTGAGAACCTTCTTCCCTCAGCCAGGGCATTGAAAATGGGTCGTGGATGGGTGTTCCAGCATGACAATGACCCAAAACGCATGGCCAAGGCAACAAAGGAGTTGCTCAAGAAGAAGCACATTAACCTCCCTGGCGGTTTTCCCAAGTGTAGCTCGGGGTAAAGTTTTAGTACCACAAGCGGTAACCCCGAGCTACACTCGGGCTTACCATGCGGTGCTTCTCCGTGATCCCTCGATCACTTACCTTGTCCTGTGCTCCCGCGATGTCCCTCCTGCAATGTCCCCGGCAATGTAATCCGGCGGATGCTGGCATCTGTCATCTGTGTTCCGTCCCCTGCGAGCGTCGGGACGTACGGGGGACGGAACGGCGGGAAATTTGAAAATGACAAAAAGTGACATTCATTAAATACATTAAAATCACAGTAAAACATTACTGTATCAAACCATTTCACATACATTTTGTTCCTAGTGCTTTGTCCTGTGCCCTGCCTGCATTTTTACTGTTCGTTCTGCCTGGAAACTGAGAAATGTCCATGGCGTCCAAAAAGCATCCTTTTAGGTCAAAAGCGGTTTTAGACCAGCTAGAGAACAGCGATAGTAAATCAGAACCACCAGAATTGAGTGATAATGATTTGTGGGGAAATTCGTCATCAGACACTGAAAACAATTTTGCGACTTTGCTCAGTGATGTGAGAACTTGGCGCTATATTTCAAATTTCAGTGTTTTTGGTTTGATTATATTATTGAATTAAATTTATCATATTAATATTTTTATGATTATTTATTAAATTATAATTTATGATTTTGTGTTTCAAGTTTTATCATACCCGGGATGTTTACTAGACTCTTGTTCGGACAGATTTCAGTGAGTTATTCCTAAAAATTACAGGCCTAAAATAAAAAAAATACATATTTCCATGCAAAAAAATGTACCGCTTTGAGCACAGAAATATGGACATAATCAGACTGCTAGGGAGGTTAAGGTCCTGGAGTGGCCTAGCCAGTTTCCAGACCTTAAGCCTATTGAAAATCTGTGGAGGGAGCTGAAATTTTGAGTTGCCAAACATCAGCCACCAAACCTTAATGACTTGGAGAGGATCTGCCAAGAGGAGTGGGCCAAAATCCCTCCTGAGATGTGTACAAACTTGGTGGCCAACTACAGGAAACGTCTGACCTCTGTGATTTCCAACTAGGGATTTGCCACCAAGTACTAAGTCATGTTTTGTGAAGGGGATCAAACACTTATTTCCCTCATGAACATGCAAATCAGTGCATAATTTGTTAGACATGCATTTCTTTTGAATTTGTTGTTGCTATTCTGTCTCTCAGTGTTACAATACACTTACCATTAGATTTTTAGACTGATCATTTCTTTGTGAGTGGGTAAACATTCAAAATCAGCAGGGGATCAAATACCTATTTCCTTCACTGTATCTATGGACTTCCTAACATTACCACTGTCTGCACTATGTACAGTGGAAAAACCCTCTTAGCAGTGGGACTTTTAAGGCACAAATTAAACCAAAAGTATTATAAAGAAGAACAGTTTAAAAAAAACAAAAAAAAACATGTTTTATTTATACAGTATTGTAAAAGACATATAGTTACAGAATATGGCAGTATCACCAAACGTGGTTTTACAATAGCTGAAATAAAATGAGCAATGCATATATTTGTACTTGACGTGTTTTGAGGCCAATCATAATCTCTTCTTCAGAAGTGCTCCAAAAGCATGACACCTATGATAAACATATCATTATGTATCAAATCTTTACATAAGTCTAGCAAAAAACAATGTAGTTACAATCTCATGAAACATAATTTTACACTTATATGGCCCCATGTAGGGGCAGAAGATATGAGAAAACCACCAAGGTTAAAATCATTAGTCAGATGAGTGTAGCTAATGACTCCACAATCCTCTCATACCGAAAGTGAAGGAAGAAAAGGACAGAGGAAAATAACCATTGCTCTATTCATCTCCTAGAGGGGCCCTTCCAAAGCCACCAAGGGGCGACCAAATGGGATGCCTGATCCCCAATATTAATATAGGTAATACCGTGTAAGTAAACAATAAAATATAAATAGATTACAATGCCACACATATACCAAAAAATCAGTAAGGGTAGGAAAGATTAAAAGGAGGAGCACTTACTAGGAGTACATAAGTACCCATCTGATATGGGTAGGTGGTGATTTGGCATCCAAATCCCATAAAGGAAAAACCTTTTGGTATTAGAAGCCTGTAACAGACACAGATGGTATTGTCCAGGCAGAGGCATATAAAGCTATTAGTGTAGCAAAAAATTTAAAAAAAAGAAAAAAAAAGTGTTTAACCTACCAGGTCTGATGAGACAATGTGTTACCATGGCTGCACGAGGTCTCTCAAGTTGGTGTTCTTATACCCCCAGTTGGACTTGGAAATGTTCCAATCAGCATCTGTGATAATAAGATGCATATAGGTAGGCCTATTGCTACCCATGCTGGCCGCGTAGGCCACTCCCCGGCCACGCAGTGCCACCCCACCGCCACCAACGCATGAAAAACAGAACCAGGAAGGGGAGCGGTCGGGGAGAGCGCAACCAAGACTCTCCCTGATGGGAAGATTGCTCCACCCCCAATCCCAGTCCTAGAGGCCACTAACCCCGAGGAACCCTGGGACCCACGGCCCCTGTGCACCAGAGAGACAAAAGAATTGCAAATTGAGAAGCATAGACAATATGAAAAAGTACAGAAAAAATAGAAACAGGGAAAAGAAGATGAAAGAAGATGAAAAAAGAGGGAAAAGGAGAGGGGAAATGTGGATACAGCAACTACACTCACGTGACAAAAACCATTTGAAAAATCACAATGGCAAATAATGAAAACACCAAAAGCAGTATACTTAAACTATATACAGCACAAAATCCTAAAAAAAACCCCAAAAACCAAAACAAAAAAAACTTCTGAAGAAGAGATTATGATTGGTCTTGAAACGCATCAAGTACAAATATATGCATGACTCATTTTCTTTCATCTATAGTACCATCTATAGTACCAAGCCACACCCACTTTTCACCACAAAAACAGAAATTAAAGTGCTCCCACTGATAATGCTTCATCTGCTCATCAGAGGGACTGAGCCATCTTTGTTTAGGAATTATCTAGAGTCAGTATTTATTTCCTGTGTAAATCATAGCAATCTTGACTGTGTTCACAAATGTCTGACACAGATCAGCCCATAAGGACCACTTTGGCTGTCTGATCACTGGGGCAGAGAAGACCAAGGAAATGCTTCATGCAGCAAACTGATGACACAATCTCTGCCTAGACAAAGTCACTTTACTGGAGCTAAAGGACGGCTTGATAATGATAAAAGGTGCAATATGCGCAGGTATTGTCATATGTCAGGGATTTATTTATGCAGACTTCCTCAGAGGTCAAGAAAATATTCTATAGCAGTTACAGCTTTTAATGGTTGTCATCTCAGGGTCCATACTCAAGAGCTCCTATTTATTGCAGATCAAAAGGTACATGTTATTATGTCTCTATGATATGGTTAACTTTTCTCTATGATATGGTATATACTGTGTATTATATAGTGAAATTACTGCAATATCCTATTTACTACTTCCATTTTATTTAGGCGGTAAAGAATACAATGAAGAGGACATGTAAATGTCATGGGGTTTCTGGAAGCTGTACAACTCAAACCTGCTGGCTGCAGTTGCCGGAATTTAGAGAAGTAGGTTATTATTTAAAGGAAAAATATCACAAAGCTCTGAAAGTTGACTTGCTGCAAGGAGCCGGGAATAGTGCAGCCAGCAGGGGTGCTATAGCCGAAACATTTAGCTCCATTTCAAAGAAAGAACTTGTCCACCTAGAAGACTCACCAGACTACTGCCTGGAGAACAAGACTCTGGGCCTACTGGGAACAGAAGGCAGGGAGTGCCTTAAGAGAGGCAAGATGCTTAGCAAGTGGGAGAAGCGGAGCTGCAGACGCTTGTGTGGAGATTGCGGATTGGCGGTGGAGGAGAGAAGAGCAGATATGGTCTCCAGCTGCAACTGCAAATTTCATTGGTGCTGTGCTGTTAAATGTGAACAGTGCAGGAAAACTGTCACTAAATATTTCTGCGTCAAAAAGGAGAAGCGTGAGAGGAGTGGTGGTGGAATTCCCCGCAAGAAAGAACGTAAACTAAGGAAGAAATTTTAAAAAGGTTACATTGCTGTAATTAAAAACATTTATGAAACTGCAGCCTGTACAGTCGGATATCCCATAATGGATTTCTGCATCTGGTGAGACTAAACTACAGGGTTTACAGCAGTATTTTCCAAACCAGTCTTCATTATAATTGCATGTTTTCAACAGAGGATCACCGATGTATTAACGTGGACCTTGCAAAAAAAAAGAAATTAACAGTATAATCTACAATGAGTGATAAAGAAGAGCCCAGTCCAGCTACTTAGTCATTAAAGAGAAACTATATGGGTTTGCAATTTATTTATACATTTTAAAATTGATGCATTATAGATTTTTCCTAATATTTATCTAAAATCCTTGTTTTTCAAATTAACATTTAATATGACGTGCACTCGTGATACAAGGTTCACAGAGCACTGAACCACAGAAGCTGCTTGCTTTCAGACTGTCACTATCTACAGAAATATAAAAGGAGGAGGCACGACACACATACTAAAATACAAGGGGCTAATAAAATAATCTACATAGAAAAGGCACAGAAATGCTAAGTGACCTCAAGTGTCATATTATACTGAATAAAATGGGATATTATTTACAGTGTTTTCTTTGCAACGTGACCCTTTTGCATGGTCCTCTTTAATTAGCATCAATCCACAAGAACTGTGATTCTGTGTAGAGGTCTGTAAAACACGCATGATTAGTGCTGCTGGAGGGTCAGATCTGGGAAACAATGGTTTACAACTACAGTAAAATGCTTTTTCATTCTGCCTACTCCATTTAATAACACACAATGTAACCATGCAGTATGATGTTTTAGAGAAAATAGGGAACTTTTTTTAAAATATGCAGTTTTGGTTTCTATAAAACAATTTTTTTTTCATGAATTCACCTTGTAAAACTAGCAGGGCTGATTCACTAAACTAGCATGAAAAATCTGGTGCAACTCTTCATAGAAACCAATCCGTTTTCAGGTTTTTTTTGTCAAAACTTCATTGAACAAGCTGAAATTGGTTTCTATGCGCAGTTGCACCAGATTTTGCACTCTCCATTTTTAGTAAATCGACCCCTACATGAACACAACTGTGTGTTATAAATACACAATCTTGGAAAGAATACACAAGGTGCAGAAGATTTGCTGCCCATTTTAGTAGTCAAAGCATTACATTATGTTAAAGCGCCTATAGGAGACACTGCAGACACAGAACCAGGTTTTCTGATATATAGTACATATGTTTTGGATCCTAACATGTTTATCCACATGCAAGTATATACAGCAATGGGTGTCATTACTGAAAGTGTGAGCCAAGGAAAAACATGGCATTTGCTCAGAGTAACCAATCAGGTTTCTAAAGACAAAAGTTTTTGAGTTTTGGTTAGAGTGGAGAAGGGTTACAACACCTGTCAGGTGTCCCCATCAGGGAGATTCACCCGCTCTACTTTTATGTTTACAGTTGGTTGTATAGTAACATTGAACAAAAATTCCAAATGTTGGGTTGTCTCCAAAGAAGGCATAGAGGGGAAATCTTCCAGTGGGGACACTAGTTCTGGTGACCCTGGTGTGCAGGGAATATACAGCTTCCTAAATGCTCTCCGGCATGTAGGAACATAGAGTGCCTACCAGTAAATTGGTCCTTAAAGTGTTACTAAACTCAGGACCCTGCATTTACTATATCTGGTCTCCCACAGAACATGGAAGTGCAATTATTTTACTAAATGTAAACTGCTAAATACCTTTTCTCATCAGCAGTTAGAGCAGTCCTGTGACTTCTATCAGTGTTCAGCAGAGCACTGGTTAAAGCTTGTAGGCGTTTTCTCTAAGAGCATGCAGAACCCCTGACCTCTGTCTGAGCAGTGCTGATTGGCCCTGTGCTGATCACATGCACTCTCCCAAGCAAAAAAAAAAAAAAAAAAAAAAAACCTCTCTAGCAATGATCTCTAGGATCAGAAAAGTCAGGATTAAACAGCCTGTTTACACAGTGCATAGGATTAACCCCTTAGGTTCCACAGTGAGTATAACAAGCATACTTTACTGCATGTACAGACTGAGTCTACTGTTGTGGGTTTAGTAACACGTTAAAGCATATACAGGTACTAGGAATAGCCCATGTATGGTTTTAACTAGTAACTGTAAAACACTAAAATAACCCCAAACTTTGTGACAGGTTCTTGTAAGAACAATTATCTTCGCGGACAGTAAAAAAAAAAAACAGTTTTTTGGTACAACCATGCTCCACCAGTTATAGAGTTAAGACAGACAGTTAACAACATAAGTCAGCTAAAAGGTATCTTTTGAAATCAGGTGTCTTAAATATTGATCATCAGTTTGGATCAAATGTCTAATAAATCCTAACATCAAGTTCAAACATATAGCCTTCTTGAAATGTGCATTGAATCATACACACAACCAAAACAACCACAGAAATTAGTTTCATGAAATAGTTTGTAGTTAAAATATCTTAGTGACTATTATAGTGAATTACATTTTTTTGGAGATCAGGCCAGCCCCAAAGCCAGTGGTTTTGCATAGAGATGCATTATTAACGGTCCATTCACACCAGCCGCTGAATTACAATGCAGTGGTTGATATGCAGTGAGGTCCAGCGCAACACACTGTTCATTTTTTTTTTTTTTGACATTTCAAAAAGTTCAATTGCCTGTTGTATGGTGCAAGTACACATGCAGTACTTTTCAGCACACACCACCGCAAAGCAAGACATTTTGCCTTGTCATGTGGTGGGGATATGCTGGAATAGCCGCCCAACGCAGTCCCACCACATCTGGTGTGCATATACCCCAAGAGAAATCTTTATCAACTGACTGCTGATGTAAGCACAGAAGTGATCTTGCCAGTTACAGTGGGGCAAAAAAGTATTTAGTCAGCCACCAATTGTGCAAGTTCCCCCACTTAAAAAGATGAGAGAGGCCTGTAATTGGCATCATAGGTAGACCTCAACTATGAGAGACAAAATGAGAAAACAAATCCAGACAATCACATTGGCTGATTTGGAAAGAATTTATTTGCAAATTATGGTGGAAAATAAGTATTTGGTCAATATCAAAAGTTCATCTCAATACTTTGTTATATATCCTTTGTTGGCAATGACAGAGGTCAAACGTTTCTTGTAAGTCTTCACAAGGTTGGCACACACTGTTGCTAGTATGTTGGCCCATTCCTCCATGCAGATCTCCTCTAGAGCAGTGATGTTTTGGGGCTGTCGCTGGGCAACATGGACATTCAACTCCCTCCAAAGGTTTTCTATGGGGTTGAGATCTGGAGACTGGCTAGGCCACTCCAGGACCTTGAAATGCTTCTTACGAAGCCACTCCTTCATTGCCCGGGTGGTATGTTTGGGATCATTGTCATGTTGGAAGACCCAGCCACGTTTCATCTTCAATGCCCTTGCTGATGGAAGGAGGTGTGCACTCAAAATCTCACGATACATGGCCCCATTCATTCTGTCCTGTACATGGATCAGTCTTCCTGGTCCCTTTGCGGAGAAACAGCCCCAAAGCATGATGTTGCCACTCCCATGCTTCACAGTAGGTATGGTGTTCTTTGGATGCAACTCAGCATTCTCTCTCCTCCAAACACGACGAGTTGTGTTTCTACCAAACAGTTCTATTTTTGTTTCATCTGACCATATGACATTCTCCCAATCCTCTTCTGGATCATCCAAATGCTCTCTAGCAAACTTCAGGGGACACGTCTGGCACTGCAGGATCTGAGTCCCTGGCAGCGTAGTGTGTTACTGATGGTAGCCTTTGTTACATTGGTCCCAGCTCGCAGGTCATTCACTAGGTCCCCCCGTGTGGTCCCGGGATTTTTGCTCACCGTTCTTGTGATCATTTTGACCCCACAGGGTGAGATCTTGCGTGGAGCCCCAGATCGAGAGAGATTATCAGTGGACTTGTATGTCTTCCATTTTATAATTATTTCTCCCACAGTTGATTTGTTCACACCAAGCTGCTTGCCTATTGCAGATTGAGTCTTCCGAGCCTGGTGCAGGTCTACAATTTTGTTTCTGGTGTCCTTCGACAGCTCTTTGGTCTTCACCATAGTGGAGTTTGGAGTGTGACTGTTTGAGGTTGTGGACAGGTGTCTTTTATATGGATAACAAGTTCAAACAGGTGCCATTGATACAGGTAATGAGTGCAGGACAGAGGAACCTCTTAAAGAAGAAGGTACAGGTCTGTGAGAGCCAGAAATCTTGCTTGTTTGTAGGTGACCAAATACTTATTTTCCACCATAATTTGCAAATAAATTCTTTCCAAATCAGCCAATGTGATTGTCTGGATTTTTTTTTCTCATTTTGTCTCTCATAGTTGAGGTCTTCCTATGATGCCAATTACAGGCCTCTCTCATCTTTTTAAGTGGGGGAACTTGCACAATTGGTGGATGACTAAATACTTTTTTGCCCCACTGTACATTCCCTTGAGTTTAATTCCACAAAGTATAGGTGAGATGGTTTGTTTCAAGTCATGGAATAAAAGTAATCTAAAAATAAGACTGATTAATAATGTTCAAGTCAGGAATATTTAATGCCAGGATAAGGAATTTTATTTCCGCCATATGATTGTCATTTTCATACCCCATTGGACTGAAAATAAGTCACTTTTTTGAAAATATGTATCCTTATCTGGTGTGGTAGCTTAGTGCAGAATTGCTAATCAACACAAGTGTAACAAGCACCACAAATGATATCGAAAGAAAATTCTGGCATGAAACAAGTCCGCATTAATGCTAATTTTAATTAATGTTATTTATACACTATTTCTTTAGTTCCTGTAGCTCTAATCAGAGGGGCATCTATTTATCTACAACATACATTGGTGTCTGAATTTTTTTTATACATGAATATTCTTTGGATATCTTTTGTGGTCCCCTTTACATACACGTCAGTTGGTTTTATTTGTGGTTCCACATCTTTCCATGGTAAAGTTTACTTTAAGCGATTCTGTTGCTACCTGGAAAAAATATTGGAAAAAGGCTTTACTGTAAAAGAATACTTTTAATACATACTGTATCTGTTTGACTGTCCTTGCCTCTGTTTTCATCTTGTTTTTACCTGTTTTACCACTACAAAAAAAATCTTCCAAAGCATCTAACACACATTTGGGTGTGTTGGATGCCTGGTTTTTCCTTTCTATGTTGTTTCCAACTAGATTTATCCTAGATTGTAAGCTCCAAGGAGCAGGGCCCTCCTATCCCTCTTTTATTGAACTGCATTGTTGCTGTATTGTCTCCCGTTATATTGTAAAGCGCTGAGCAAACTGTTGGCGCTATATAAATCCTGTATAATAATATAATAACTACAAGTCAGGTAGAGACTGACAAGTGAAACTGTTGTGCACAGTAGGAGACCAAGGACTTGACACCTGAAAGTGTGTCACATATATATGACTCTTCACTGTCTAGAAGAGCTATCACTATCTTTTTTTTTTTTTACAGGAGGCTTTTCAATTTTGTTCAGGAGACAACATAGGGGGCTTAAGAGTTGCCTTTCAACAATCCTAAATGGAACTTTTGACCATACATGGGAGTCTCAACCATTGAGAAAGACCCAGCGTCAGTCATAGTGCTGTCACTTCTTCTGTACCTTAAAAAACCTGTGCCCACCCTAAGCACACTAAAGTCTTTACATATTTGAACAAGTAGTAAAAGAACTTCAAAAAATCCCTCACATCCCACTAAAGGCATTGTGGAGAAACTTGTTTTCAAAGTTCACAGGAAATTTTTGTTACTTTCTGTTGGTACCAGACTTTTGGCAGTCTGCCGGTCCACTAATGTAATCAAACAGCAGAGGTTTAAAAATGTTTAGGCCTTTTTCACACATGGACGGACCGGTCATGTCCACCTGTCAGTATTTCGGGACAGACTTAATCAGACCTTCCACTATGGTGCTCAGGGTGTAAATGGACATGTGTCCACTTAAACCGCCTACATCCAATCGGATCTGCTAAAAACAGACAGATGGGGATCGTTCCCCTTCTGTCTAGCAGACTGGATCAGATAGCAGTCGGGTGTAAATGGACAGGGGGTCTGTTTACATCCAACTGCCTATAGAAGAGAGCGGGCTGTGTCTGTGTGTCAGGAATACCAAAAGCAGGTATCCAGCAAGGATGAACAGATCAGTGGGCTGTACTGTAAGAAATCAGGAACCAGGCTGAGTAAAGTTAAATGAAGTTTATGAGAATAAATATCACACCAAAACCAATGAACCATTAATAATGTAAAGTGATAAAATAAACGTGAAAGTGCAGCAATCTAAACGATAGTCTAACTATATACAAGTGGAGGGAGCAGGGTGAAGGAATCAGCCTATGCCTGTGTCCCCTGGAGGCATTATACAAAATGGATGCCAGTTAATAAAACATATTTCCTTACACGGGGCAAGGTCAGGACTAAGACAGGAAACAAAGGGAGCAATGTACTGGAAGGGCTGGATACAGGGAGCAGGTCACAGGAACAGGTCTCAGAGTCAGGTACAGGTACAGGAACAAGGATCAAGCTCAGGCAGGGACACGGCTTGCAGGAAGAACACTGAAGCACTGAACTTTAGATAAGGGCGGGATGATATACCTCCCAGCAGCCCATGCCAGGTGCCGCACATATACTTGTACAGCCCAGCTGCCAGGAACCACCGTTGATGGCCACCAGAACTGCGCTTTTTGACTCTAGGAACAACAATGCCACCAGAAGGTGACCCAAGTAACGATACAGGTCCTGACACTGTGTCGGCTCTACATAGTGAAGTGGACACGGACCAGCCATCTGCCTGCATAGCAGGGATCAGTGTACAGATCCCCTGCTGAGCAAACAGACTCCTAGCAGAGCCCACCTTGTGTGGAAGGGACCTAAGGGCTCGTTCACACAAGAATGCGGTGCACGAAACGCGCATTCTGTGCTAATTTCAAACACCATATTCAAAATGCACTGGGCGGAAAATCTGCCCCAGGTGTCAATATATTCCTAAGGACACCCCCAAATGCAGATTGCAAAAGCAGTGTGTCTGTCTGCACCGGATTTCATGGTACCACATTTTTGAATAGTGCATGCACTACTTTTTGTGCGATCCAATGCGATTTCAGCTCACTTTTCACACCACACTGAGTTGTACAGGAATGTGGCCCAAGATAGAGTCCTGACCTGTTGTTTGTGATGTTGAGAATTAATCGCTTCACATTACAAGCAGCGAGGGAGGTCAGGGGTGGCTTGTTTTACTTTTTGTTGAGAATGTGTCAATAAATTAATGTCCCTAGTGTGTGCACAGGTGCACTTCCACTTTGCTGTGTGAAGCTGGCCTTACAAAAGCAGCCCTGGCTTGTCTGTTAAAATGAAAAATCCAAGAATATCAGGGAAAGGATATAATAGCTAGAAACATGCTGAGAAAACAGGTTTCAGAACCCACAGACAAGATGCTTTGAGCCTCTACTACCAAATCTTGTACATCTTCACAAGGCAATTACAATAGGCATTATTTATGATTTTTTTTATTGTAAGTGGCCATCCATCTAAACTTTTTTTTAGGTTGGTGTAGATACTGGTGAGTTTAGGTCTCTCATCCATCTTTTGGGTATTTGGTGGCACAGCCTTCTTACTGGAGTTTTCAGCTGTAACCTTATCTAGCATAGATGAACTTATTTTTCTGAATTCTTCAGTGCTGATTATTAAATGCAGTAATCCATAAAAGTCCATCCCAATTCATCTTGTACATGTCTGACTTTAGCAAATTTAGTTGTAAGTTAGTATACATTTGAAACAAGGAAAAGTAGCCCTGCG
Organism: Staurois parvus; assembly: GCF_062004578.1. Lineage (NCBI taxonomy): Eukaryota > Metazoa > Chordata > Amphibia > Anura > Ranidae > Staurois > Staurois parvus. The sequence goes on along the minus strand of NW_028318189.1, from coordinate 27,667 downwards.
TGATCTCTGCATTACTGCAGTTGGAGATTACACAGAGCTGAGGACACTTTACTGACGGGACAACGTCAGGTCAGTCATATATCATTTGTATTGTCATTAGAGGTGAAGAGAATCACATGCCCCACCATACCTGGCAGTATTGGGTAATTTCCTAAATCCTGAGAGCTGAATGGACCAGCATGGGAGCAAAGGAATGGCATGTGCTGCTAGAGATTAAAGATGTATTAAAGCAGAATTGGGCTTGAGATCCTGTACTAACAATCTGAAGTTAGTACAGTGATCTCTCCGCTCAGCTATTGTGTTCTGACAGGGGGACAGCCCCCCCCCCCCCACCCACCAGAAAATACCAATCAGCGCTCTCTCAGGCGCTCGGCCATTACCTGAGAGTGCTGATAGGATGCCGATCGGCAGACCTTTTTTGGTCATGCCCCTTTGACGTTCAGCCAGCTTCTGTTGGACCGGTTGCTGTACACACAGGCCAAATGATGCCAGTTTCTAGTGAGCTGGCCAATACTGCCCAATATCTGGCCAGTGTGTACGGGGCTTAAGGCAAAGTAGCAGCTGTGGTCTACGCACTCCAATCCCTTCCAATCATATTGAAAAGGACTGTAAAGGGCACAAAGAAACTGCTGCATTTGCATTCTGTGTACTGGCATGCCCCCCCTTCCCTACAAACACCAACTGCCTACACATTCATCCTCCCTTGTGAAGTGACAGGCAGGTGCGCAGCTTTGACCGATGGTGCTATCCTCCCGATATACTGTTAAAGCATGAAAGTTGTAGTTGAGCCTCAAGGACATCCACCAAGTCATAAGCTCCTGCCTACTTGTGGAAGATCAGACTTTGCTGGGGAAGGGAGCTTGCTGCTTACAGGCTTATTTTAAGAAATAAGAATGCCTTGATGATAAAAGCTAATTGTCTGTCATGTTTTTGAATAAAAATTCTCAGTACTTTAACAATAAAACAATATGCAGTGATATTAAGACTTCCTTTGGTTTAAAAGCAGCGAAGCAAAAGATTTATTTAATCAGATGCAGAAATCTTGGTGTACAAGTCCCAAGGAGACAAAAGAACTTATTTTACAAGATTTTAGACAAGACTGCAATATGAGTTTTGCTTAGGGACACCCTTTTGTAAATTATGAGGGGAAAAAGCTCTCACAATGTTTTTCTTTCTTATTTTTTTATTACATTTGAATATGTTGTTTGTATGAAAAATGTAAAATGACAAAGTAATTGTCTCATTTTGATTATATAATTTTGTTATAGAGAAATATTGTAAATAATTAATCATTTGTGCCTAAATGTGCTTATAATCTAAGGTAATTTTTTAGTCATTGTTACTAAGGGATTTTCTGGTTACTAACAATTAATATTTAGAGATACATTTTAATGGGATTGTATATAGAAAGTGAAGCACTTTTACTTTAATTTATTGCACAGGTACTGAAGTATATGTATAACACAGTGGAGGAAAGTCAGTAAGAAAAGCTCAAGTGCTCAACAGCAAGAAAATCATTGGCGCAAACTTTATATTGAATTTGATTTGGGCCATACAATTGATTTTTGGCTAGTTTCTCATATGTATTTTGGTGCCATAAAAAGCTGCAGATTTGGTCATAGAACTCTTTCAGCGTGTTTTAAAAATTTACCACTTAGTCACAAAGATCAGAAATACATTTTATATCTATAATACTGTAACAGAAATGTATTGCAAGACTGAAGGAGCAGTCTCATATTTTGTGTCCAGATGATTTTTTGTCATTCTGAGCAAGTGACCTGCACATGTAAAGTCAGTTAATCCTAAATTCACTGGATTGATTTACAAAAGGCAAATAGACTGTTCACTTTGCAAGGGAAGTTGCCCCAGAGCTTGATGAATGTGGTGAAGCCCTAGTGACTTCCATCATCCAATCATGTGCAATAAAAAATGCCTTTTTTTTTTAATTTCCTTGCACATAGTTGGGCATTCTTTGAAAAGTGATGCTTCACAACATTCACTAAGCTCTGGGGCAAAATACCTTGCCAAGTGCAACTTCCCAATTTGCCTTTAATAAATCAACCCCATTGACTGCTATAGATGTAGCACCAAGTGCAGAGTTTACTGAATTTTGCACAGCGTGGTTTGCTATCCTGTACAGAACAGAAATCTGTTGATAATTTTTTCTAGTAATGTTTAACATGGACATGTAATTGGAAAACAGCATAGTAAAAACACTGTGTAAAGGTATATATCTGTCCAGCTCTTTTTATATGGCATTCACTTATAAATAGCAGCATCTGTAATTAAATACTTCTAATCTGCAATTCTCACTTTGGTAAGCAAAGAGGAGTCGTTACTGAGCACCCAGACCCTACACACCCTTTGGGTTTACAATAGACAGGATCCTTTTAATCAAGCCTATAATGCGGGTGATGGTTGGTACACAGATATTGGAGGTATACCCCACTCTGGCTCTGTTCAATGTTGCAGAGGTTGCAGCTCCTTTTCCTACACCAATGATAGCATTGCCTACCTATTCTAGTGTGGTGATTTCCTGGTGGGAGGTTTTTGGTCTAGAAAAAGGCCCTTTCTTCCACTGTATTACACTAATTACTCCCATATGCGTACCACCTACATATGCAACGGCTAGGTCATTTCACATGAAGGAGAAAGACTATGACAATGTGAGAACCTCAGTACAGAGCATTCCAGCTTTATTGTCTAACCTTGACTGCAGCAAAACATGATTGCTTGCTAGCCGTTTTTGGAAGTAGGAGCTGGACAGATTACCTACATCAGCTCTGTGGATAAATGTTTGTTTATACATGTAAAGTTTTGTAGAATTTTTAAATTACTAAGAGAGAACTGTGCTTCCCTATTTTTCTTGTTTAGAAAATTCAATAAATTCAAGCCCAAGAGCTTCTTTTTTTTTTTAAACTGGCTCTGCTTAATTCTTCAAATAAAACAAGTTGGTAAAGTTACCCGTAAATTGGCATTTCCAGCATTAAAATGTGTACATAGATCAAGACACTAACTACTTTTTGTCAGTATCATTTCAGCTAATTGGGTGTTATAATCAAGGGGTTTTCTTTATAATTGTTATTCAGTAACAGCATTATAGTTACATCTCAGTACAAAAAAACAAAAAAAAACACAACATAATGTGGGGATTGCACCCTCATTGAGTGCATTTCAGAGTACAGAGGTCAAATCATAACACAAAAAAAAGAGCAGATGAAAAATTGAACAGCCCAAGACTAAAATAACATTTCAGTCACAAAGCTCAGAAATCAACTTTTAAGTCCGTACTGAATATTAGTGCAATCTGGTTCTCATCATGGAACTTCTACGTCAGAAAATAGAGGGGAGCAGAAACAAGAGGGAAAGAAGATATAAGGAAGGGAAAGGGGGGATTTCTGTACATACCCAAGAAGGACGGGAGCACAAATGATCTCAACTACAGCGTGTGTCAGAGTTTGAGTACGGAGACAGAAAAAACCCAATGGCAAAAAATGATCTACCCAAGGTTGCCATATCTTTGGTACTCATTCTAGTAAAGTCGCCCCGATATTACTGTAGATCATGGTTTGGATGATCTGATGCTTCTAATGCCACATTTTTCAGAAGTGAGAGTATAGTCCCCTTTTGCAGGGTCCTTTGTTTACAGTTAAAGGTATAAGAATTTACCAATTGAAAACGCTGTGAGAAAAGAAAGGACAACCTAAAAGGTATATCTAAAGAGAAAACTTTTTTTTTCAGTTTGAGAAGGACTATCAACTCTGACTTTTTTTTTTTTTTTGCAGTGTTTTCCTGGTGTTGAGATTTACCCTAGTGAACAAAATGCTAAAAACTAAAGTTCACCTTATGCAAAAAAAATAATACACATGGATTTTGCAGGTAAAAATAATGTGCATTTATTTTTTTTCTTTACCATGGAGCCTAGAAAGCATTGCACCTGCAATCAGTGGGTGTCAGGCTCCTGCAGACACACCTGACAGCTGTCTGCCTGTACCTCCATACAGGCACAGTTACACAGCTGCAGGAGTGTCAGTAAACAACAAGGGAGTTGATGAGTGCCCACGTCTATCATTGAGAACTACAAGCCATCTGCCACTATGGCAGATGGGACTTGTAGTTCACTCATTCACAGACTGCTGTGAATGAATGATGCAGCTGTGTGGGCAGTGTGTGACAGTGGGTGCATGGAGATGATCCACAGTGGGCAATTGGGGTGGGTGCGAGGCTGCTGTATTTGTGACATGTTACACCCTGAATATGGGTGTAAAGCAGGGGCGGACTGACAACTCATGGGGCCTGTAGCAATCATGCATACAGAGATGGACGCGGTCCTCCATCTTGTTAAGGGTCTTCCATCTTCTATCATGTCCTACTCCCCAAATCAGCTTTCCTCTTCCCCCCTCCCTCTCTATTGAGTGACATGTGGTCTGTTTGATGTAGATCACAGGCAGCAAACTAATTGGGAGGGCATCATGGTTATAAATCACACACTATCTGGTGCCCCTCTGTCTAGGAAACTCTTGCTAGTGAAGGGCTCGTCAAGCCATAAACCAAGTCCTTCACTGAGCTCAAAGGCATTCCAGGGAGTCTCCTGGTATATCACACCCCCTATCTGGCATATACAGGAGAGCAGAAAATTATATCTCCTAAACCATTCAAGCGGATATTTCATATCTAACCATTCAGCAGATGCATCTGCATATTAATCTACTAGTGGAAAGGCTGCTAAATGCACCGAGAATAAGTTATGAACCATAATATAAGCTATGAGAGTTTTTGGTCATAGCTTGGGTCTCCACCTACAACTCTCTCCCCAAATGAGGCAATTGGTTTACTGCGCCAGGGAGACACCCTGTGGAGTTGCTAGAAAAAGCTAAGCTAAGCTGAGTTGAAAGAAGTTGAAGAATCTCCCTTTTTTAACATCTGAACTAACAGTGGGAGATAAAAGCATCCTTTTGGCTCTGAAACTTGGAATCTGCTTATATAAAGTACTTGCCAGTCAGCCTTGGTTTAAATTCCTGTTAGCTCTTTGCTGTGCTATTGCTTTCTGTACGTTTATATATATATTAGCTACATCTTTGTCTGTAAATATTTTTATTGCACACTTTTGACCTTTTAGTAATAAATCTTACTTTCTGAAAGTGTTGAACTGTTTCTACAGTTCTTTAATGCAAACTAAAGCACCCCTGTCTCTGAAGAACACTACTGTGTGTTTTAAATGTCTGCATACATCTGTCTACAGTGACATTCAGTATAAAAACGATTATTCAAACATCATAGTGTTATTGCTAATATTGCCGAGTAACCCAGTAACAATCGCTCTCAGGCTGCAGATAAACAGATTGTGGTCCATCCGCTGGAAAATCTTTGTGCAGGGTGCAGCTGGGCATGGCATTGTTACGCACGTGACAGCGCGGTTTTAGATTGGCTAGTTCTTCGGTCATGAGTTTGGTGAGAAGGGCTGGCAATAGTCACAGGGCCCCCGAGCAATAGAGGATCATGGGGCCCGTGTCCTCGCCCACACTCAAACCATATCCAAAAAAGCCTATGGAAGGTACCAGGGGCATTTCATGGGGCCCCCTACTGACCCTGGGCCCTTGGCAGTGCCTAAATGGTCAGTCTGCCCCTGGTGTAAAGTAACATGGTATTAACAGTGAACATACTCTTTAACCACTTGCCCTGCAGTGGATTTACCCCCCTTCCTGACCAGGCCATTTTTTGCGATATGGCACTGCATTATTTTAACGGACAATTGTGCGGTCATGCAACATTGCACCCAAATGAAATTTATGCGCTTTTTTCCCACAAATGAAACTTTCATTTGGTGGTATTTGATTGCCTCTGCGGTTTTTATTTTTTGCGCTATAAACAAAAAAGACCAACCATTTTGAAATAGAAAATATTTTTCTACATTTTTCCGATAAAACATATCCAGTAAAAAAATGTAAAAAATCTAATTTCATCATAAATTTAGGCTAAAATGTATTCTGCTTTGCTAAAAAAAAATCCCAATACGTGTAAATTAATTGGTTTATGTGAAAGTTATAGCATCTACAAATGGCGGTATATATAATGGATTTTTTTTTTTTTTAATACTAGTAATGGTGGCAATCAACGACTTACAGCGGGACTGCGGCAGGCATTCTGACACTTGGGGGGGGGGGGGGGGGGGGAACTGTCACTGACATCCCCAGTGACACCAATACAGTGATCAGTGCTAATAAAAAGTACTGACACTGTACTAATGACACTGGGCAGGAAGGGGTTAACATCTGGGGTGATCAAAGGGTTTACTGTGTTTGCTGTGTTTTACTAGGGAGGAATGCAGTTTGTATTGCTCAAAGCAGCTTGCTGGAGCTGACAGGAGAGAGATCTGTATTGTTTACATACAGACCTCTCCCCCGTCAGTGATACTCAATGATCACTGGGTGCCAGTGGGGAATCTTCGCCCGAGACCCGGTGATCAACAGCTGTAGCCGCCAATGGCGGTGTGGGTAGGGCATGCACGCCCTACCCAGAAATACAAAATCACATATAAATACGTGATTTTGTGCAGCCTTGCTGCCCTGTAGCAGTAGTTCTGCTATAGGGCGGTCTGGAAGCAGTTAAGTTGTCACTGGAACAAGAATAGAGGAGAAAACTTCTGTTAGGAACTCTTTTTGCAGTTTCCACTAAGTGTCTACTCACACCTGGTCGATTTGTAGTGCTTTGGCTTGCTTGTCTATGGGGCCTGTTCACACCTATGCTTTGCGCTGCTCTGCAACTTTAAAAAAGGTGCAGGTACTTTTTTTGGTTTGTGTGATTTTGGCTCCATAGCATTCAATGGGAGCACATGAAAAAACTCTTGAGAAACGCATGAAAATCCATAAACATGCATTAAAAAAATGTGAGTAAACGTGTGTAAACACAGTACAAACACAAACTAAAAATTGCATGAAAATTCAGATGAATAGAAAGCTTCACTTTCACTGTACTGGACAGTGAAGGGAAAGTGAAGTGAAGTAAAGGGAAAGTGAAGGGAAATCTCCTGTCTGAGACACAGCGATAAAAATGACGAGGGTCTTATCCCTTTAAATATACTTTACATTAAGCTAGTCATGTTTAAGAGAAAGAAGTAACTGTTTATGTGAAAAGTCTCCAATTATCCATTGGCAGACACCTCTGATCAACGCAGCACGCTCTAGAAGGATGCTTATAAACTTTCAAGATGCACGGGCAAGTGTCTATGTAGACATAATCCATACTGTATACTGAGATACAACATAAAAAAAACTAGAGCAGTGGTAATGTGCAGCCTGCCTACACGCAGACTGAGAGCCAATACCAACTACTACTAAACCCATCATGCAGAACAAGAGAAGTGTTAATGTGCAGCATCTATACATAGAGAATAAAAACTGGCACTGAGAATTACACCCAGTATACAGAAGTATGGAAGACGTGTTGTCACATTTATATACAGATAACAAAAACAGAGAATTATATCCAGTATGTATAACAAATGTAGCATGCAATATCCATACTCAAATGTTGTATCCAACACCCAATGATTAACATTGACTGCATATTATAGAACAGGATTGCCTTGCAAACCGAAGATACCTAGCAATTAATTGTAGAAGACTGAGTCAGGTCTCTAGGGTATGAAATGAATCCATGGGAGATAAGTATATCATGTATGGACAGTGCAAGAGAGGATGACCCTTTACTTACATTAGGGTTTGTTGCCAGGGCTGACAATCTGAACAAATAACAGTCTTGAGCATTGTTTATTTAGCACAATACAATAATTATGTAAAAATAAAAGAGGTCACATACACATAATGCACACAACATATCTAGTAGCCAAGGTGCCCAAATTTATTCTGCTGCCTCCTTAGCCCAGCAGCACTAGGGTCGTTAGTTCAAATCCCAACCACGGCACTCCCTGCCTGGAGTTTGCATGTTCTCTCTGTGCATGTGTGAGTTTACTCCGGGTACTCCGGTTTCTTCCCAGACTCCAAAGACATGCTGGTAGGTTAATTGGCCTATGTCTAATCTGGCCCTAGAAAGTGTATGTATGAATGTGAGTTAGGGACTTTAGATTATACACTCCTTGAGGGTTAGGGACTGATGTGAATGTACAATATATGTAAAGCACTGGGTAAAATGACAGCGCTTTATAAGTACCTGTAATAATTAAAATAAAATAAAAATAAGATATGCGTTCCTGGCTTTTCACTGATCACTGTCTTTTCTAGATAACAATATTCTAGATCAATAGCTCCATGTGCTGAAAAGAAGCCATGGTATCCATGCACTCTGACTACATTTGTGATGGCCAACATGCTAAAGACAGCTGTATGCACTTTGGAATAATTGGCTTTGTAATATTAGGCTGTACCTGTGCCAGTGGTTCTGGATGTATCCTTGGCAAAGGAATAGAGGGGAACAATTTGCATGGTTCTACCCACTATGCTAAACTGGGGGAAACAACCCTAATTGTTGAGATTTGTGATGGTTATGAAACATGTAGGTGCTTTACGGAAGACTTTGCCGTGTAGGACAGAGAGAAGTTTTTGTACCAAACGTCCAACTCCATAAATAACTATAAGTAGTATTTTCATATTCTTTATAAGGCAAGCTGATCCTACATAAATAATTATCATGTACTTTTGGAAAGAGGCTACAAAGCAAATGAGTAGTTTGGAGCCTGGGCATAATTAAGCACTTCTTTTAAGTGATACCACAGACTCCTGTTTTGCACAAAAGAACACAATTATTTTCTATTTCCCAAGGCATGTGTCAGTTTTTATGCCTTTCAGAAACTTCCTCATTAGCAGGGATATTCATCTTTTCTTCCACCTTTCATAGAAGGAGAGGAAGAATTTGGATAGTACACAACACAAAGCCCAGGGTGAGGGAAACAAACCAGATATCAATGCTCATAAATTCTCTTTTCATGATTCTGCACATTCACTGTTTGTGTTTCCCTGTCTTGGCCAGCAGGCAGCTCTCAATGCCTTTCATACAATGGCTGGTAGCACATCTCTTTATGTCATGTTTTCGCGTGACGTGAACCTTCTATGGAGGTTTCTATTCACCACAGTGGCACCTGCTGCCAAGAGCAAAACTCTATGAGCCCTCCTGTAGTTCTACCAAGCCATTGCCATGCTGCGAACTTTGTCATGCAGTTGTGCTGCTATTTAATTCCCATGGACAATGTGGCAGGCTGAGGGGGAAGTTTAAGGGAGACAGGTCAAAGCAGCCAAAATACCAACAAAGAAACTGCAAGTAATGTCGATGTGAAACTCAAGAAATTGATAATCTCAAAATATTAAAAAAAAAAATTATTAACATAGTCTAACCAGATTTGAAATAAAAATCCATTGTGCCTAGAATTCAAAGGACAAAACTTTCATAAAAATTAAAAACTTTTTAGCCATTAATGTTTTTCATGTAAGCTACCTTTTTACCCCAGAGCATCATTATGCTCTGGTTATGATCTTTTGTATAGCCATACAACTATATGGGTTTTGTAGGTTTTGGTGTTATAAACTTCAACCCCTAAATATGTCAGCCTAACTACTAATCTAACCTGTAAAACTTAGTACATAACTAATGGAACCTTAAACTGAATCTGGACCCCTGAACCATAGACTGCCACTTACCCCTTTAACCTTAACTCTAACTAAATTTACTAAGAAAAGTTAAATTTACCCATTAATCCTAACTCATACTCTTGTCACATGAAGAACTGTACTATCACACCAATTAAAATGCAAAATACATAAATCCAAAATTCCCATAAAAACAGGTCCTCTAATTTCACCACTCATAAATCTACCTCTGATGTTAAATTAAAAAATAAAAACACAACACAAGAAAACTAGTTTATTATTAAATTTGATGGGTCTATTCAGCAATATTGTCACACATTTTTTAATTGGATTTAAATAATTGAAGGTACTGAACCTATATTTTGAAGAGGAAATTACATAAGGGGACCTGCTTTAGGTGAAGTTTTACTTGTTAGTCTTAATTAACCAAAAAAATTTACATTTTTTGATAATAGCTTATGGGGGCTGTAGTCTGTGCACAAAAAAATACTTTTTACTAAAATTTACATCATTAGGTTCATAGGTTAGTTAGACCAACTTTGCATCCCTCAACAGGAGCTTATCCTACTCCCATCAAATCATATACAACCTTTTTTATTAAAATACAAAATGTTTATTAATACTTCCAAAAAGAGTTTAACAGACCAGGAAGCCCTTAAAAACCATCTATTCCTATACCTGATAGTATTTCTCTCTCTTTTGTTATATATATAGATATATATATATATTATATATACATACACACATACAATTCGGTCCATATATACTTGGACACAGGCACAATTTTAGATATTTTGGGTATTTACCAAAGCATATTCAAGCTATAGTTACATAATGGATATGGGCTGAAAGTGCAAACGCTCAGGTTTAATTTGAGGGTATGTACATCCAAATTGGAGGAAAGGTTTAGGAATTACAGCTCTTAAGAGTAGCCATCCCCCCTTTTTCAAGGGAACAAAAGTAATTGGACCACTGAATCAAAAGCCAGGTCAGGTGTGGGATATTATTATTTCTTCATCAATTAAGCAGGTAAAAGGTCTGGAGTTGATTATAAGTGTGGTATTTGCATTTGGAATCTATTACTGTGAACCTTCATCAAGCGTTCAAAGGAGCTGTCCATGCAAGTGAAACAGGCCATTGTAAGGCTTCAAATATGAAACAAATACATCAGAGAGATAGCAACATTAGGAGTGGTCAAATCAACAGTTTGGTACATTCTGAGGAAAGAAGAACGCACTGGTGAGCTCAGCAACATAAAAAGGCATGGACGTCCACAGAAGACAACAGTAGTGGATGATCGCAGAATACTCTATGGTAAAGAAAAACCCATTCACAACATCCAGACAAGTGAAGGACACTCTCCAGGAGGTGGGCGTATCATTGTCAAAGTCTGCAATCAAGAGAAGACTTCATGAGAGCAAATACAGAGGGTTCACCACAAGGTGCAAACCTTTCATAAGCATGATGAATAGAAAAGCGAGATTAGACTTTGCCAAAAAAAATCTAAAAAAGCCAGACCAGTTCTGGAAAAGCATTCTTTGGATGGATGAAAATAAGATTAATCTGTACCAGAATGACAGAAAGAAAAAAGTGTGGAGAAGGCTTGGGACAACTCATGATCCAAAGCACACAACGTCATCTGTAAAACATGGTGGCGGCAGTGTGATGGCATGGGCATGCATGGCATCCAGTGGCACTGGGACATTGGTGTTTATTGATGTTGTGACAAAAGACAGAAGCAGCCAAATGAATTCTGCAGTGTTTAGAGATATACTGTCAGCCCAGATTCAGCCAAATGCAGAAGTTGATTGGATGGTGCTTCACAGTACACATAGACAATGATCCAAAACATAGAAACTTAAATAGAAGTGCAGCGCTAGATATAGTTAATAGATAAAATCATGAAATAATGTCCCATATATGTTAAAACATGTATAATATAACAAAACAGTTCATAAATAAATAATCCACTAGATGTAGCCGTATGCCAGGAGAAGCTTTGTCAGGAACATGTGATAAAAGTGCGCACTCACCGGACGCGCTATAATCAAGCGCATGTAATCAATATCCACTCGGATCCTTAGAAAAGGTGGAGAAGGTGAGCATCCATCTGGAGGTAAGTGATCCTGGTATTCTGTCTCAGTGGTATACGGTGAAGGCTTCTAGATCCAGAGATCCCCTTAAGGTTGAATGGGTGCATGTACTGGATACAGAGCTCCCTCCCTCTGGTGGTGGTTAGTAGTGAGATGTCCTGGAATTCAATTAGCTCCAATGGGAGCCAAAAACGGTGCTCATAGTGTAGTAAGGTTAAAGACTTTATTCCAAAAAGGTACAGTATAAAACAGGGTAGTAAACACTCCCAATGTATAAATAGTAGATGCAGAGTAGTACTGACCCTAAATAAAAATGGCCGCTCCTAAAGAGGAGCCAACAGAGTGTGACGTCACAGCCGCCCAGAGCCACGAGGAGGCCCGGTGGCCATTTTTATTTAGGGTCAGTACTACTCTGCATCTACTATTTATACAATGGGAGTGTTTACTACCCTGTTTTATACTGTACCTTTTTGGAATAAAGTCTTTAACCTTACTACACTATGAGCACCGTTTTTGGCTCCCATTGGAGCTAATTGAATTCCAGGACATCTCACCACTAACCACCACCAGAGGGATGGAGCTCTGTATCCAGTACATGCACCCATTCAACCTTAAGGGGATCTCTGGATCTAGAAGTATAAGCATGCATATGTACTCAGTACTTGGTTTGGGCCCCTTTTGCAGCAATTCTGCCTCAATGCGGCGTAGCATGGAAGCTATCATCCTGTGGCACTGCTAAGGTGTTATGGAAGACCAGGATGCTTCAATAGCGACCTCCAGCTCTTCTGCATTGTTCAGTCTCATGTCTCTCATCTTTCTCTTGGCAATGCCCCATAGATTCTCTATGGGGTTCAGGTCAGGCGAGTTTGCTGGCCAATCAAGCACAGTAATCCCACGGTCATTGAACCAGGTTTTGGTGCTTTTGGCAGTGTGGGCAGGTGCCAAGTCCTGCTGGAAAATTAAGTCAGCATCCCCATAAAGCTCGTCTGCGGAAGGAAGCATGAAGTGCTCCAAAATCTCCTGGTAGACGGCTGCGTTGACCCTGGACTTAATAAAGCACAGTGGACCAACACCAGCAGATGACATGGCTCCCCAAATCAACACAGACTGTGGAAACTTCATACGGGACTTCAAGCATCTTGCAGTGTGTGTCTCTCCATTCTTCCTCCATACTCTGGGTCCTTGGTTTCCAAATGAGATGCAAAAGTTGCTCTCATCAGAAAAGAGGACTTTGGACCACTGAGCAACAGACCAGGTCTGTTTTTCTTTAGCCCAGGTAAGACGCTTCTGACTTTGTTGTTCAGGAGCGGCTTGACAAGAGGAATACGACATTTGAAGCCCATGTCCAGGATCCGTCTGGGTGTGGTGGCTTTTGATGCACTGACTCCAGCCTCAGTCCACTCCTTGTGAAAGTCCCCAGCACTTTTGAATGGTCCGATATTGTTCTATGTACAATCCTTGTTTTATTGATTGCATGTAATATTCTAATTTTCTGAGATTGTGGATTTGGGGTTTTCATGAGCTGTAAGCCATAATCATCACAATTATGACAAATCACGGCTTGAACTATCTTGCTTTGCATGTAATGAGTCTATCTCATATATTAGTTTCACCTTTTAAGTTGCATTACTGAAATAAATTAATTTTTGCACGATATTCTAATTTTTCGAGTTTCACCTGTATATACACACACACACACACACACACACACCCCCACACACATACATATGTTATTTCAAAATTGTTTTTAAACTTATTGAAAGCTCTAATAAAATGAAAAGGCTGTATATCATTTGCTAGAAGCAGTATAAGGTCTTACTGGGGGATGTAAAGATGAACAAATGATTATTAGTTTACATGTTTGAACGCCATACAGTCTCATTAGCAAAGCTGGAACTGCACTGGTAATTTACATGTTTTTTTTTACAAACATATAGTCTAATGATAAAATAATATTTTTGTCTGATATTGAAGGCTTCTTTATAAAGCAGCAAATATGACAACATTCATCAAACGTTCACTGGAGGTGAGTCAATCATAATTTAACACATGCACCAGGAATAAAAACTGCAGAAAAATGTTTGGTTAACATCACATTCACTGTTTTACAAACATAGAAGGTATTTTGAACCCTGCTAATTATCGCCATTTAAAATCACATGATTAAAATAACAATTTTTTACCTAAAATTCTGCTTGTGGTGCTAATTTGTGGAAGAATCTGCTAGTTGACAAAGATAGCATTTGTATATTAATTTTTACATTTAGCTGAATTTATTTAAATCATTTTTTTAACTAAATTATGACCAATCTGCAAAGTTCTCTTTGGATATTTTCCCATGGTTCTTATACAGCTGAACAAGTTACAGTTATACCTATGGAAATCAAGTTATAGTACAAGAATGCAATATCTTCTTAAACAAATTAATGAAGAAAAGTAAACTCAAGAATCAGAAGAGGAAAATGAACTTAAGAAACAGAAATAACATATGCAATTATGGACCTGGCATTTCAAAAGGATCAGGTCATGTGCTCTAACACATGACTGAACACAACTTCCAAATTATTATTACCAGATCACAGAAAAGACTAATCATGTCTGAATCTAGCTTTAACAAGAGCTAAAAGTTGTCTTTTCTACTCTGTTAAGTATCAGTGTCCTTGTTATAAAATATGTTGTATAATACATTGTCATGGAAAGCTATATTATATGGCTTGATCACCAAACAAACATATAAAATACAAACAGTCCAGGTATATTTCATGCAATGTACTGTATATCTTATGAAAATATCTCCCTGCCCTGCTTACCAGTAAATCCTTTTCTTAGAGACCTATGTTATCACTGCATAGACGTAGGGTGCCTGGTACCATGAGCATGAGGGTATATGCGTTTTCCACCTAACGTAGATGACCTCCTAAAGAATTAATTTTTCATATAGATTCAACCAAAAAATTATGGTCTGCAAAGTGCTAAAAATCACATCAAAATAAAGTACTTTAGATATACAGTAGTGTATTTGCACTACATACCTACAAAATATAATCTTCACTGAGTAAAACATACATTTTAGCAGAACAGAGAAAGTGGAAAGAAAGTACCACACTATTGTCGGACAAATCCTTCTATGGAAGCCATGTTATAAAGGGCTTACAATGTTCAGCTTGCAAATGTAGAGTGAAACTAGATGGGAAAAGATGGTCTTATTTCTTGTTTGGCCAGGTTAATAGTAAGGCCTAATTCGTAGAGAGATAGAGGAGTAAGTTGCTGCCAGAAAATCAACCTTTCACGTTACAGATTTTAAGATTCCATGATACTCTTGATTCAAAATGGGGTTACGAAGCATAAAACTGAAGGACTAAAAAGGAGGCGTTTCAGTCCATAGAACACTGGATATAGAAGAACTACTTGATTGTTGGATATCATTGCTAGCTGGTATTGTAGAAGAACATGGAGTGCTGACATATTGAGTAGTTAAGAGTCCACTATCTTACTCAAGCTGTACAAAGTATATCATATAAGCACTACAACCAGCTAGGATATGCCATAGGTCATCAATGTACAAAGATTATCATAAAAATTGTGGCAATACATGGAATTTGAATTCACCCGTGAATGTGTTATTGGCCAATTCAGTCTAACCCTTGTTACTCCACACAGTTTAAGGAATCATGACTCTGATCATAAGAAGTAGAAGTGGCAGATTCAAGTAACACATTTCTTGAGATGAAATACAGACAGAAAAGAACGCCATTATCTTAGGCTAGACTGGAAATTTAGTCTTGCTGTGTGTGAAAAAGGAGAAAGCTACATCATGGCAATACATCTCAAGTTATACATATATACACTCACCAGCCACTTTATTCGGTACACCTTGCTAAGAGCCAACAAAATATCCCCCGCACCATTACACTACCACCAGCCTGAACAGTTGATGCAAGACCGAATGGAGCCATCTGAATGTTGCAGCAAACGGTCTGCCAATCTCCTCTAACATCAACAAGGCATTTTCAGCTACACAACTGCCGCTCACTGAATATTTCCCCTTTTTTGGACCATGTAAACCCTAGAGATGGTTGTGTGTGAAAATCCCAGTAGATAAGCAGATTTTGAAACACTCAGACCAGACTGTCTGGCACCAACAAGCATGCCACGGTCAAAGTTACTTAAATCTCCTTTCTTCCCCATTCTGATGCTCGGTTTGAACGTTAGCAAATTGTCTTCACTACGTCTACATGCCTAAATGCATTGAGTTGCTGCCATGTGATTGGTAGATTAGCAATTTGTGCTACTAAGCAACTGAATAGGTGCACCTAATAAAGAGTCCAATGAGTGTAGATTTCTGCCTCTGAACATGTTCATAGGAAAAGTGTTTGGGTGTACTCAAAAGCAAATTTTAAGTCCAAATATGAGGCACTCAGAGGACTTACAAGATAACTGCATTCCAGCAGACAAGTAATAAATGTTGCTTATATTCTGAGGTGGGAGTACATGTGGTAAGTGGCAACACCAAGCAATGGATGAAAAGTAGAAAACACTGGTATAGGTGATGATGATTTAAAAGACAAAGGTGTGAAGGTATTCCAGAGGGATGAACACTTGGTTGAGAGGAAGCACTCTGAAGATGAGTGCAAGTGGAGGATTTAGAGAAAGTGTTCAGTTTGGAAAGTACTTTTGAAATTTAGAGTATTACAGTTACAGTACATGGGCTGCACCTGTGTTGCAGGAATCCTGTAGAATATATATATGTGTTTGCCTCCTAGGTCTAGCCTTCTGTAGGCCATTAAAGAGGATGCTTGCAAGACCCACTGAAAAACATAATGCAGCCAAGATGGGACTGGTAACTTGCATAGCTGGGAATTCTGCAGAAATCGCATAGACAGTCTTGCTATTAAATAAAATTAAAAGGTCTCTGGGGTCCCGGGAGTTCCTACTGGGTGCTCCGTTAGCCTTCCAGTCAGCAAGCTAGAGTAATGACAGTAGCATCACTATCCCAATCATAATGACTAGTGAGGCAGAGGCTGTCACAGCAGAGGAGTGAGTCATGAGAAGGAGTGCATTTTGCTTTCTCCTCCTCAAGCTCCTTCCTCTGCGAGGACAAATTGTATAGGAATCCCAACTCCAATGTCAATGTGCCCATGCAATCCATGCCCCTATTCTAATTTGTGCATACACACATACAGAATACAACGCACAACATATATAACAATTAAACATGTGCAAGTAAGCTTATCTAGAGGCAACACGTGCAATCCAGACTTGTAGAAATCAGTTGAGAACTTCATGGGGTTGATTTACTAAATTTGGAGAGAGCAAAATCTGGTGCAGCTGTGCATGGTAGCCAATCAGATTCTAACTCCAGCTTGTTCCAATTAAGCTTTGACAAAAAAAAACAGAAGCTGATTGATTTCTATGCAGAGCTCCACAAGATTTTGCACTCCAGTTTTAATAAATCAACCCCCATCTGCCTACATCAAAAACAGTCATGACAGTCAGCAGACCAATTTTTAAATAACAAAGAAGGTGTATGCATGTGGCTTAACTGCTTTGAGACTCTAATCACATGTTGCTGTAGTATCCAGCTTTTGATCCATAAATTGATGGATATGTTCAAATATTATTGCTTCTACAGATTAAAATAGGTCCATACTTATGGAAGCACCTCCAAACAGTAGTATGGCTTGAATATATTTTAGCAAATGTATGCAGCCGAGATATCTGGTTTTATGAAACTGGTAGAATGTTTTAATTAGGCTTTCCTGATCGGCTACAAGTGTAAAATGCTCAGGAATTTTTGTAATGTACAAATGTCCCATTCACATGCATCTTTCTTTACTAGTTACAGTACAGTGCCTTGAAAGTATTCATACCCCTTGAAATTTTCCACATTTTGTCATGTTACAACCAAAAATGTATTTTATTGGGATTTTATGTGATAGACCAACAGAAAGTGGCACATAATTGTGAAGTGGAAGGGAAACCGATAAATTGTTTTTTTCAAATTTTTTTACAAATATCTGAAAAGTGTGCCGTGCATTTGTATTCAGCCGCCCGGAGTCAATACTTTGTAGAACCACCTTTCACTGCAATTACAGCTGCAAGTCTTTTTGGGGATGTCTACAAGCTTTGCACATCTAAAGAGGGATATTTTTGTCCATTCTTCTTTGCAAAATATAGTTAAGTCCATATATATTTGGACAGGGGCACAATTTTTATACTTTTGGCTCTGCATGTCACCAAAATAAATTTAAATAAATCAATCCAAATGAGTTTAACGTGCAGAATTTCAGCTTTAATTCAAGGGGTTGAACATAAATATCAAGTACAAATTTTAGGAACTGCAACCATTTTTATACACAGTCCCTCCATTTTCAGGGGCTCAAAGGTTATTGGACAAATGAATATAATCATAAATAAAATGTTCATTTTTAATATTTTGTTGAGAATCCTTTACTGGCAATGACTGCCTGAAGTCTGGAACCCATGGACATTACCAAAGACTGGGATTCCTCCTTTCTGATGCTTTGCCAGGCTCTAACTGCAGCTGTCTTCAGTTCTTTGTTTTTTAGGTCTTTCTGCTTCTTAGTTTTGCCTTCAGCAAGTGAAATGCATGCTCAATTGGGTTAAGATCAGGTGATGACTCGGCCATTGCAGAATATTCCACTTCTTTTCCTTCAAAAGCTCCTGGGTTGCTTTTGCAGTGTGTTTTGGATCATTGTTCATCTGTACTGTGATGCGCCATCCAATCAACTTCTGCATTTGGCTGAATCTGGGCTGACAGTATATCTCTAAACACTGCAGGATTCATCCGGCTGCTTCTGTCTTCTGTCACCTGTCACATCACCAATAAACACCAATGACCCAGTGTCACTGGAAGACATGCATGCCCATGCCATCACACTGCCTCCAGCATGTTTTACAGATGACGTTGTGTGCTTTGGATCATGAGCTGTTCCAAGCCTTCTCCACACTTTTTTCTTCCCATCATTCTGGTACAGAATAATCTTAAGTTTCATCCGTCCAAAGAATACTTTTCCAGAACTGGACTGGCTTTTTTTTTTTTTTTAGATGTTTTTTGGCAAAGTTTGCATCTTGTGGTGAACCCTCTGTATTTGCTCTCGTGAAGTATTCTCTTGATTGTAGACTTTGACAGTGATACTACTCACCTCCTGGAGAGTGTCCTTCACTTGTCTGGATGTTGTCAATGGGTTTTTCTTTACCATAGAGAGGATCCTGCAATCATCCACCACTGTTGTCTTCTGTGGACTCCCGTGCCTTTTTATGTTGTTGAGCTCAACAGTGCATTCTTTCCTCAGAATGTACCAAACTGTTGATTTGGCCACTCCTAATGTTGCTGCTATCTCTCTGATGGATTTGTTTAGTTTTTGAAGCCTTACAATGGCCTGCTTCACTTGCATGGACAGCTCCTTTGAACGCATGAGGTAGGTTTACAGCAATAGATTCCAAATGCAAATACCTCACTTATAATCAACTCCAGACCTTTTACCTGCTTAACTGATGAAGAAATAATGGAGTAGCCCACACCTGGTTATGAAACAGCTTTTGATTCAATTGTCCAATTACTTATGGTCCCTTGAAAAAGGAGGGATGGCTACTCTTAAGAGCTAATTCCTCAACCCTTCCTCCAGTTTGGATGTACATACCCTCAAATTAAACCTGAGAGTGTGCACTTTCAGCCCATATCCATTATATAACTATACCTTGAATATGTTTTGGTATATACCTGAAAAAAAACTAAAAAATTGTGCCGGTGTCCAAATATACATGGGCCTAACTGTAGCTCAAGCTCTGTCAGATTGGATGGAGAGCGTCTGTAAACAGCAATTTTCAAGTCTTGCCATGGATTCTAAATTGGGTTTAGATCTCGACTTTGACTGGGCCATTCTAACACATGAATATGCTTTGATCTAAACCATTCCACTGTAGCTCTGGCTGTATGTTTAGGGTTGTTGTCCTGCTGGAAGGTGAACCTCCGCCCCAGTCTCAAGTCTTTTGCAAACTCTGACAGGTTTTCTGCTAAGATTGCCCTGTATTTGGCTCCATCCATCTTTCCATCAACCCTGACCATCTTCCCTGTCCCTTCTGAAGAAAAGGATCCCCACAACATGATGCTGCCACCACGTTTCACAGTTGGGATGGTGTGTTCAGGGTGATGTGCAGTGTTAGTTTTCCGCTACCCATAGCGTTTTGCTTTTAGGATAAAAGGTCAGTTTTGGTCTCATCTGACCAGAGCACCTTCTTCCACGTTTGCTTTGTCCCCCACATGGCTTCTCACAAACTGCAAATGGGACTTCTTATGGCTTTCTTCTTGCCTCTCTTCCATAAAGGCCAGATTTGTGGAGTGCACGACTAATAGTTGTCCTGTGGACAGATTCTCTCACCTGAGCTGTGGATCTCTGCAGCTCCTCTACAGTTACTATGGGCCTCTTGGCTGCTTCTCTGATTCTCTCCTTGCCTGGTCTGTCAGTTTAGGTGGACGGCCATGTCTTGGTAGGTTTGCAGTTGTACCATACTCTCCATTTTCGGATGGTGAGATGTTCAAAGCTTGGGATATTCTTTTTATAACCTAATCCTGCTTTAAACTTCTCCACAACTTTATCCCTGAGGCATCTGGTGTGTTCCTCGGCCTTCATGATGCTGTTTGTTCACTAATGTTCTCTACAAACCTCTGAGGGCTTCACAGGACAGCTGTAGTTATACTATTAAATGACACACAAGTGGACCCTATGTACTAATTAGGTGACTTCTGAAGGTGATTGGTTCCACTACATTTTAGTTAGGGGTATCAGAGTAAAGGGGGCTGAATACAAATGCACACCACACTTTTCAGAAATGTATCTGTAAAGAATGTTGAAAACCATTTATCGATTTCCTTCCACTTCACAATTATGTGCCACTTTGTGTTGGTCTATCACATAAAATCCCAATAAAATACATTTACATTTTCGGTTGTAACATGACAAAATGTGGAACATTTCAAGGGGTATGAATACTTTTTCAAGGCATTGTATATATTGACCTAGCAGGTGCCATTTTCCTTTTTTTGCTATTATCTGATTTATGACTAGCACACAGCAACCTCAATGATGACAAAATATGTCAGTGCAGCATGGTAATGACTTTGGTTAATCCATTTAATTATGTCTTGTTTTTGACTGATTTCACCCATTCCAGAATGGTTAAGGCAAGATCCTGGTAGAGACCATGCAGCACCCTGCAGATTGTGTTTCTTCTCGAGTTAAGTTTGTGGCCCCTGTGTGTGTTTAAATCCAACAGAGAAGGAGATCTTTTTTTTCAACTAGTATTTAAACAAAGACTTCAGAGTTCATCAACCTCCCACCGAAATTCACAGCTGCTGAACACACTAATCCCCTCTCCCTTCCTTTATGTCTTTCAATGAGTTCCTTGCTTCAAAGACACTTTGGGAAAGGACTTTGCAGGGTTTCGTAGAACAGTCTCAATAGAAGTTAGTGCAAGTATTATTCACAGAGCAAGTGGCTTTACAAACAAATACTGCCTAACAATCCCCTCTTCCCTCCCAAACACACACATAGACACAAAAACATTCTAGTCCCCAGACACGATGTTATCTAAAACAGGATTAGAGGCTTGATCTCTCAATGCGGTGGAGCTGCCAGCTAACACCCTGTCACCTCTCTGTACCTTTTGTCATAGCAAATCCCATTCCTGTATGTGTGAGGAGCTGGACCAGCTACATTTTACACAGATTTTTAGGGACAGAAAGGACACAGAATGTTACTGTGTAGCCAGGCAGTTTAAGCTTTTGATGGTGAAAAAACCTGAAGGATTAAAAGACAATATGCATATTTAGCAGGAAATGTTTGTGCAATTTCCTCTTTTTGCAACAGCTGACCTGCTTTAGCTTTCACCCACTTCCTAAAAACAGTTGTAGGGCAATTGGCTTTACACCAACCCATCTATAGCTTGTATAATTGTGGATGCTAATATTACTCTGCTGGGAACATATGGTTATATCTTTTGAAGCCGGAACAATGTGAATGTTTTTTGTGCTTTGTAAATACAAGTGCAGAAGTAGATTCATTTTTGTATAATGTGGCATATTGGGCCAGCACCTGACATATACAGAAACAGGGTCAGCATGGCTGCTAATGGTTTAAGAAACAGAAGTATACTTTTTTGCGAGTAGCATAGCATTGAAATAAATTTTGAGAACCGGTTCACACTATAGAAACGCAGTCCAGATGCGTTCGATGCTTTTTGGCATGCACATTTTTGGCACATTCCGGTGCGTTTTTGATGCGTTCCAATTCATTTATTCCCCTCTCTCTTTCTTCAATTTAAATATGGACATGTGTGTTCAAGTGCATTTTTGGTGCATATATACAATGCTCAGCATAAATGAGTATACGCCAACAGATTTGTCAGAAAACCTTTACTTTCGGTCAGAATCAACATTTTCTATTGGACACTAAACTACAAAATACTCCCACAAATGCTGCCCATTGATTGCAAACACGATTTGTTAATTTTCACTCACAAAAAAGTCCTAACAAAGTCAAGACCATGTTACAAAAATGAATACACCCCAATGAAAGTCTGAGCAGCAAAGCTAAATTTTAGACAACCAAATCAGAATTAACAAGAATTCAACTAGAGGTGAGTCTAAGTATTCATTAACCCCTTCACGCCTAAGGGTAAAACAAATCTTAACACCTAAGCACAATTGTGCAACTTTGACATGTATTAGCAAAATTGTACAGATCACAACTACTTTGTACATCCAGGTGGATTACACCTTGTTTTTTTTTAGGACAAACTGGGCTTTCATTTAGTGGTAAAGGTAATGGATATCTCCAAATTTTTTTCTTATGAAAGGAAAACTGGCCCAAAATAGTAAAAAAAAAAAAAAAAAAAAAAACCCCTTTAAGCTGAATATTTCTTGCTACTACCATAATCTACCACCAAAGAACAA